>NW_027362773.1:66960910-69930303 GCF_046119375.1 Phyllobates terribilis
CAAAGAGGTGCGTCAGTTCTTGGGACTAGTAGGATACTACCGGAGGTTTGTAAAAGACTACACCAAGAGAGCAGCTCCTCTGCAAGACCTCCTGGTAGGGCAGTCCCCCAAGGGCAGAAATCCCCCATTCCACTGGGGTAAGGAGCAAGCCGAGTCATTTCAAGAGATGAAGGAGATCCTGACAGGTGATGAGATCCTAGCCTACCCTGACTACAGCCAACCGTTCCTGCTGTATACTGATGCCAGCAACGACTGACTGGGAGCTGTCTTAAGTCAGAAGCAGAATGGCCAAGAGAAAGTGATCGCATACGCAAGTAGGAAGCTCTGCCCGACTGAGAAGAACCCAGAGAACTAAAGCAGCTTTAAGTTGGAGTTCCTTGGCCTTAGTCTGGGCCATCACTGAAAGGTTCAAGCACTACCTAGCCTCCAGTAAGTTAATTGCCTTCACTGATAACAACCCCTTGCCCCATCTTGAAACAGCTAAGCTAAGGGCACTGGAACAACGATGGATGGCTCGGCTGTCAAATTATCAATTCACAATTAAATACCGGGAAGGCCGCAAGAACGCCAATGCCGATGCCCTGTCCAGGATGCCTCACCAGTCAGACACAGAAGAAGAAGTGGATGACCTGGAAGAGATTGAGCTGCCTGCCTTTCACCGGAATGGGATGATCCATGATCAACGGGCCTCCAGGAGGCAGCGTGGGAAGACGTTAAACCCCCTGCCTCACCACAGCTGGAAAGAGACCCAGGACAGTGACCCGGTTGTCAGCAGCATCAAGGATCTGATAACCCAAGAAGGTTCCTCCCTGGAAAAAGAAGTGTCTCTGCAAGCAAAGCAGCTGTGGAATGAGAGAAGCCGGCGGTTTATCTACCGTGAGAAGCTGTGCCGGAGGTACGTCAATCCAAAAACCCATGAGATGGTATGGCAGATAGTGGTCCCCAAGACCGACATCCAAATGGTGTTGGAGGCCTATCACGATCAAGTGGGGCACTTTGGCTGGAAAAAGCTAGAGACCCTGCTGAAGGGCCTCAGAAGAAAAGACTACAGCAGCCAGAAGGCACCCCTGCAACCCATCAAGACGACTCAACCCCTGGAGATCGTGGCCCTGGACCATGTCAAGCTGTCACCCAGCAGGTCAGGGTACTCCTATGCCCTGACCATGGTGGATCACTACTCACATTTCCTGGTGGTCAACCCCGTCAAAGACCTGACGGCAGAGACAGCAGCAAAGACGTTCCAAGCGTATTTCTGTAGACCCCATGGTTATCCTGAGCAGGTGCTGACGGACCAAGGCCCGGCCTTTGAGGCTGAGTTGTTCAAGGAGTTCTGCCATCTATACGGGTGTAAGAAGATAAGAACTACACCGTACCACCCACAAACCAATGGTCTCTGTGAGAAGATGAATAACATCATCATCGACCTGCTAAAGACCATACCACTTGAGGAGAGAAATCAGTGGCCAGACCTACTACCTGACCTAGTAGATCTGTACAATCACATACCAGTAAGTTCCACCAACTGTACTCTGGCATATCTCATTCGAGCAAGGCCAGGAAAGCTGCCCATGGACCTGGAGCTTGGTGTTGTAGAACCAGAAGCGGATGTGACCACTGAGGACTGGGACACGGCCAGACAGGAGCAGTACAGAAGAGTACAAGCCTGTGTTGAAGACAGTCTCTCTCGGGTGAGGGACAAGCAGGAAGCTCAATACAACAGAGGTGCCCAAGCAGAACCCTTCACACCTGGTGAAGTAGTACTAAAAAGGAAAAGAAGAAACCACAAACGTGATGACCAGTGGGAGAGGGAACCCTACACTGTGTTGAATTCAAGATTTGATAATAAGAAGACCTGCATAATTAGTAGAGACGGAGGAAGGACGACTGCAACAGTATCCAGGGATCACCTAAAGTTGTGTCCAGACCATCTAAAGCCCCAAGGAGAAGTCCCTCTCGTTAACCCGGAGGAGCCTAAAGAAGCAGTTATACACACTGACTTAGGAGATTTCCCGGCAGATTGGCCCCAACGAGGAGGAGCAGTAATCATCCCTGTAATTACCTTCTACCCACAGCAAGAAGAGCCTGTAAGTGCTGAAGAAGAGGAGCCAGCTCAAGAAGAATCCCCGGGTGAAGGATCCCCGGTAGGAGAAGAGCAAGAAGGCCCAGCCAATGGTGAACTTGTCAGTCCTGTAGAGAGGTCAATGCAGCCTTGTAGCCCCTCCACACCTAGTACTGACAGAAGGGGAGGTAGTGCACCTACTAGTGCTTCATGCATCCCTGTTTTGCGCAGATCAACACGTACCACCCGAGGTCAACCCCCTGTCAGATATAATCAGTAAGATAGCTAAACTCTGACAATTGTAGATAGTTACCCCTGGGGTATTATATAGCATTGAATTAAATTGAATTATATTGTGTGTTTTCATGCATATGTATATTATTTTGTGCTTTGCTTTATTTCTGAACAGTTCAAGTTATATGGACACTTTGCCTAATGACTTCCTTATTTATCTAAGAACTCCGTGGCTGAGGACTGTGTGCAGCCCAAAAACTATTTATTGTATATAATTGCGCTCCCTGGAATGCCCCTTTTAGGTGACCTCAGAAGTAAAACCTGTCTGGAGAGGCTCTACTGGAGGTCCAATCGGGATCTTCATGCCCTGAACCACCCCAGGGCCTACGTTGAGGGTTTGGGACAGGTCCCTCAAACCACCAAGTACTCTACCCTGTGAGATGGACATCCTGTCTGGGAACCTCACCATAAGAGACTTGAATTCTGAGGACGCTTTGTACCTGTTTATGTTAATATGCAACTTTTAAGAAAAGTGCCTCCCATAAAGGGAAGAGTTATTGTATTGTTCATGTTTACTATTGTTGTTTTAAAATGTGCTTCAGCCCGGGAGTGCTGAGCTTTGCTAGGGGGGAATGTAGCGCCCAGCTGCGCTTGGTACCACAGATCCTAGAAGGGTGCATTAATGGAATCCTCCACAAGAGGCCCCCATAAACATTCACACATCTCCACCTTTCACCTCAGACCAGCAGAGGGAGCCCGTTAGGGATATAAATAGGGAAGGTGGAGCTAGGCAGCTCAGTGATTCAGCAGTTCCTCTAGTGTTCAGCAAGTACAGACCTGAATACAGAGTCGAGCTCAGTTAGTCTGGAGTGCACAGAGAGTGAAAAGCTGTGTGTGCAGAGAAGCACATGGGTTGCTGTGTAGGCAAGCTAGGCCTCCAGCGGTCCTGAAGCCCAGTCCAGACTCAGTTGTAGCTCAGTTAGAGCTTAAGGTGTGTCGACGCCTGTAAGAGTGGCAAGCTGTCGTTAGTGTGAGTAGCCTAGTAAGGGCCCGAGCGTGGCCGAAAGTGAGTGGAAAGTGAGTAGGAGTGGGGGCAGAGGAGCTTACCCAGCTCACCCCGAAACATATACCGGACACCGGGTCCGAGCTTACCGGGATCTCTACGACCCAGTAAGGCATAACCAGAATCCCTGGAGAACTACAGGTCCTAGGTTCACCAGAGAGCTGATACGTAACAGAGCCAGGAGACACATAGGCCCCATAAGCTGGGAGCGTGTACTCCAAGAGAAGGCCCTACCACAACGTCAGCCGATGCAGGACAGAGATAAAGTTAGACCTAGCTTCAGGCAGGTCAGAAACATACTATGCAGAGGCAAGAAACAGGAGGCCCTACACCCGCTCATTGGGGAGGATCCTGATATGCACCCTTCACCCTACAGTGCTCCGGGATGTGCCTGAACTACCACCAGTAAAAGATATTGAAGTGACTACCGTGTCCGTCCCCGTCCTTGCTCTGATCCGGCTGGGTCTCGCCTGTCCTGCATCCCCCTCTCCGTACACTGCCCTGAGGCCTAGCTCCACCTGTGGGGAGCTATACCATCGAGCTGCCTTTTC
The DNA here is from genome assembly GCF_046119375.1 of Phyllobates terribilis. Taxonomy (NCBI): domain Eukaryota; kingdom Metazoa; phylum Chordata; class Amphibia; order Anura; family Dendrobatidae; genus Phyllobates; species Phyllobates terribilis. Next base: position 66,964,818 of record NW_027362773.1, read on the forward strand.
ACCGGCCTCAGTGGACTGCTGCAGTGCTGGTGATTCTCACCAGAAACCACAGGTGGCATCACAAACTTTCATAGAGTTAACAAATAATCCCCTTTTAAAAGCTGACCCCAGGGTATGGGCCCGGGAGCCGACCACCGCGACATCCCCAAGGCCAGGCAAAGGCCCGGGTACCGAGTCGTCCCCATCCTCCTGGGCGAGTCACTACTGTGACCTCCACGTCTCTTCCAAGGGTCATTAAAACCGTCTTGTTAAGCTACTGCGACCTCCACCACTCTTCCAAGGGGCATTGATATTGTCTTTTTATTCCACTGTGACCACCGCGACTCTTCCAAGGGGCATTTAAACCGTCTTGTTAAGCTACTGTGACCTCCACGTCTCTTCCAAGGGGCATTTAAACCATCTTGTTAAGCTACTGTGACCTCCACATCTCTTCCAAGGGGCATTTAAACCATCTTGTTACGCTACTGTGACCTCCACGTCTCTTCCAAGGGGCATTAAAATCATCTTGTTAAACCACTCTGAACTCCACAGCTCTTCAAAGGGGCATTAAAACCATCTTGTTAAGCTACTGTGACCTCCACGTCTCTTCCAAGGGGCATTGATATTGTCTTTTTATTCCCCTGCGACCTCCACCACTCTTCCAAGGGGCATTGATATTGTCTTTTTATTCCCCTGCGACCTCCACCACTCTTCCAAGGGGCATTGATATTGTCTTTTTATTCCACTGTAACCTCCACCACTGTTCCAAGGGGCATTAAAACCATCTTGTTAAGCTACTGCGACCTCCACCACTCTTCCAATGGGCATTGATATTGTCTTTTTATTCCACTGTGACCTCCACCACTCTTCCAAGGCGCATTAAAAACGTCTTGTTAAGCTACTGCGACCTCCACCACTCTTCCAAGGCGCATTGATATTGTCTTTTTATTCCACTGTGACCTCCACCACTCTTCCAAGGGGCATTAAAACCGTCTTGTTAAGATACTGTGACCTCCACCACTCTTCTAAGGGGCATTGATATTGTCTTTTTATTCCACTGTGACCTCCACGTCTCTTCCAAGGGGCATTTAAACCGTCTTGTTAAGCTACTGTGACCTCCACGTCTCTTCCAAGGGGCATTAAAACTGTTTTGTTAAGCTACTGCGACCTCCACCACTCTTCCAAGGGGCATTGATATTGTCTTTTTATTCCACTATGACCTCCACTACTCTTCCAAGGGGCATTAAAGCCGTCTTGTTAAGCTACTGTGACCGCCACGTCGCTTCCAAGGGGCATCAAAACCGTCTTGTTAAGCTGCTGTGACCTCCACCACTCTTCCAAGGGGCATTGATATTGTCTTTTTATTCCACTGTGACCTCCACGTCTCTTCCAAGGGGCATTTAAACCGTCTTGTTAAGCTACTGTGACCTCCACGTCTCTTCCAAGGGGCATTAAAACCATCTTGTTAAGCTACTGTGACCTCCACCACTCTTCCAAGGGGCATTGATATTGTCTTTTTATTCCACTGTGACCTCCACGTCCCTTCCAAGGAGCATTTCAACCGTCTTGTTAACCACTTCGCACCAGAGCCTGTTTTTGCCTTCGTGACCGGGCCAATTTTTTCAATTCTGACCACTGTCAGTTTATGAAGTAATTACTCTGGAACGCTTCAACGGATCCCCCTGATTCTGAGACTGTTTTTTCGTGACATATTGTAGTTCATGATAGTGGTAAAATGTCTTCGATATCACTTGCGTTTATTTGTGAAAAAATCGGAAATTTGGCGAAAATTTTGAAAATTTTGCAGTTTTCAAACTTTGAATTTTCATGCCCTTAAATCAGAGAGATATGTCACACAAAATAGTTAATAAATAACATTTTCCACATGTCTACTTTACATCAGCACAATTTTAGAACCAAAATTTTTTTTGGTTAGGGAGCTATAAGGGTTAAAATTGACCAGTGAATTCTCATTTTTCCAACAAAATTTACAAAAACATTCTTTTAGGGACCACATCATATTTGAAGTCACTTTGAGGGGTCTTTATGACAGAAAATACCCAAAAGTGACACCATTCTAAAAACTACACCCCTCATGGTGCTCAAAACCACATTCAAGAACTTTATTAACCCTTCAGGTGCTTCACAGAAATTTTTGGAATGTGGAAGAAAAAAATTAACATTTAACTTTTTTTCACAAAAATGTTATTTTAGACCCAATTTTTTTTATTTTCACAGGGGTAACAGGAAAAAATTGACCCTAAAATTTTTTGTGCAATTTCTCTTGAGCGCGCTGATACCCCATATGTGAGGGAAAACCACTGTTTGGGCGCACTGCAGGGTTCGGAAGCGAAGGAGCGCCATTAGACTTTTTGAATGTAAAATTTGTTTGAATAATTAGCAGACGCCATGTTGCGCTTGGAGAGCCCCTGATGTGCCTAAACAGTGGAAACCCCCAACAAGTGGCACCATTTTGGAAACTAGACCCCTTAGGGAACTTATCTAGATGTGTGGTGAGCACCTTGAACCCCAAGGTGCTTCACAGAAGTTTATAATATTGCGCTGTAAAAATAACATTTTCACATTTTTCCCACAAAAAAGTTTTTCATCCCTTAATTTTGCATTATCATAAGGGTAATAGGATAAATTGCACCATTAAATTTGTTGTGCAATTTCTCCTGAACATGCTGATTCCCCATATGTGGAGGCAAACCACTGTTTGGGCGCACGGCAGGGTTTGAAAGGGAAGGAGCGCCATTTGACTTTTTGAATGTAAAATTAGTTTGAATCATTAGCGGACGCCATGTTGCATTTGGGGAGCCCCTGATGTGCCTAAACAGTGGAAACCCCCCACAAGTGACACCATTTTGGAAACTAGACCCCTTAGGGAACTTATCTAGATGTGTGGTGAGCACCTTGAACCCCAAGGTGCTTCACAGAAGTTTATAATAATGAGCTGTAAAAATAAAATTTTCACATTTTTCCCACAAAAATGTATTTTATCCCTTAACTTTGCATTATCATAAGGGTAATAGGATAAATTGCACCATGAAATTTGTTGTGCAATTTCTCCTGAACACGCCAATATCCCATATGTGGAGGCAAACCACTGTTTGGGTGCACGGCAGGGTTTGAAAGGGAAGGAGCGCCATTTGACTTTTTGAATGTAAAATTTTTTGAACAATTAGCGGACGCCATGTTGCATTTGGGGAGCCCCTGATGTGCCTAAACAGTGGAAACCCCCAACAAGTGACACCATTTTGGAAACTAGACCCCTTAGGGAACGTATCTAGATGTGTGGTGAGCACCTTGAACCCCAAGGTGCTTCACAGAAGTTTATAATATTGAGCTGTAAAAATAAAATTTTCACATGTTTCCCACAAACACGTATTTCATCCCTTAATTTTGCATTATTATAAGGGTAATAGGATAAATTGCACCATGAAATTTGTTGTGCAATTTCTCCTGAACACGCCGATACCCCATATGTGGAGGCAAACCACTGTTTGGGCGCACGGCAGGGTTTGAAAAGGAAGGAGCGCCATTTAACTTTTTGAATGTAAAATTTGTTTGAATAATTAGCAGATGCCATGTCGCATTTGGGGAGCCCCTAATGTGCCTAACAGTGGAAACCCCCCACAAGTGCCACCATTTTGGAAACTAGACCCCTTAGGGAACTTATCTAGATGTGTGGTGAGCACCTTGCACCCCCAGCTGCTTCACAGAAGTTTATAATATTGAGCCATAAAAATAAAATTTTCACATTTTTCCCACAAAAAATGTTTTTCATCCCTTAATTTTGCATTATTATAAGGGTAACAGGATAAATTGCACCATGAAATTTGTTGTGCAATTTCTCCTGAGTATGCCGATACCCCATATGTGGGGGAAAACCATTGCTTTGGTGTACGGCAGGGTTCGGAAGAGAAAGGAGCGCTATGTTGGCTGGGATAGGTTGCAGACACCATGTCACATTTGAAGAGTCGCTGACATGCCAAAACAGCAGAAACCCCCACAAGTGGCCCCATTTTGTAAACTACACCTCTCAAGGAATTCATCTAGGGATGTAGTGAGTATTTTTAATTTTTAAATTTATACCATTGGGCAGTGAAAAAAGCATAATTATATTTTTACCACAAAAAATGTTTTACCCTCAGATTTTACATTTTCACACAGGGCAATGGGTAAAAATGGTTCCGAAATGTGTCACACAATTTCTTCTAAAAGTGGCAATACCCCATATGTGGCTGTATCCTACCGCTCAGCCATACGGCGAGATCTGGGGGGGACGGAGCGCTATTTGACAATTGGAGAACAAATTATTGTAGAATAGGCATTTGGATTTGGGAGCACAAAATTTTCTGAATTTCTTTTGGGGGGCAAGGGCCATTTCGCTTTTCCAGAGCCTTTCTGCTACCAGTAACTTAGAAGTCCCTTAGATTTTTAACAGATGACGGACCTGAGTGGGGACTAGCTTTTTTTGAGGACTGAGTTGAAGCTTTTATTGGGAACATTTTACGTAACATTTATCCGGCGCTCTAGGCTGAGCACTTACAACGGGGTTTCCATTTAAATTTCCAAGTGATGTAATTCATATGAAACCCCTGCGGGATCCATTCACTGTAATGAGGCAGCAGAGTTACTCTGGACTCCGTCTGGCCTCTGTTTAGCAGTGTCCTTTTTTTCTGAAGTGCACAAAACTGTGGCCAACCGCACTTTTATGCACGCCTAAAACAAATGACACAGTGGCATCCACAGTGGCCTATATCTGCCTCATTACAGGGAATCTTCCGTCATGGGTTCCGTCTAAATCACGTATTTCAGAGATTTACACGGAAACTCTGGTGTAAGTGCTCAGCGCAGAGCGCAGGATAAATGTGGGCAGAGCCTTACTGCGATCTTTGGGAGACATAATAAACAAATCAGTAGCAGGTGAAGAATTGGTTTTATTTATTTTTTACGCCGTTTCTCATGTGACATAACTGATTATATTACTTTAGTCTTCGGGTCGGTGCGATTACAGAGATACCAGATTTATATTGGGTTTTTATGATTGACAGCTGTCACACACTAAGAGACGCTTTTTTTTGCAAAATCTAGTTTTTCCATCGCCATATTTTGAGAGCTATAATTTTTCCATATTTCGGCCGACAGAGTCATGTGATGGCTTGTTTTTTGCGGGACGAGTTGACATTTTTATTGGTTCCATTTTTAGGTACGTGACATTGTTTGATCGCTTTCTATTCCGTTTTTTGGGAGGTAAAATTAACAAAAACCAACAATTCAGGAATTGTTTTTTGAGGGTTTTTTTATGTCGTTCTGCGTGTGGTAAAAGTGATCAGGCAGCGTTATTCTTCGGGTCAGTACGTTTACAGCGATACTACACTTACTGTATTTTTTTTTATGTTTTGGCGCTTTTACACAATAAAACAATTTTATAGAAAAAATATTTTTTTTGCATTGCTTTATTCTGAGCGCTATAACTTTTTTATTTTTCGGCTGATGGAGCTGTATGGTGGCTTTTTTTTTGCGGAACAAGATGACGTTTTCAGGGGTACCATTTTTATTTCCATTTTGCTTTTTGATCACATTTTTTTCCACTTTTTGTTTGGCGATATGATGAAAAAGCATATTTTTTTGCTCCGGTTTTTATTTATTTTTATTACGGTGTGCACTGAAGGAGTTAATTAGTGTGACAGTTTTATAGATCGGGTTGTTTCAGACGCGGCGATACCAAATATGTGTACTTTTTTTGCTTTTGCATAAATATACGGATTTATTGGTTTAATATTTTATTTATTTATTTTCATTTATTTTGTGATTTTTTTTAACAGTTTAAAAACTTTTTCTTTACTTTTTTTTTACATTTTTACTTAGTCCCTGTATGGGACATTAATTTCTATTTTTCTGATCACTGATCTCATGTAATGTAATAGACATGTATTACATTACATGAGATCTTTGCTGACTGTTTCACAATCAGTGTGTCCTGCAAGGCTTCAGCTGCAGGCTGAGCCTGGCAGGACACCATATATGGCAGATTTGGAGGCGGTCATGTGACCTCCAGCTGCCATAGCAACGCCAGGTCCTGGAAGGTATCAGGGGTCGTCGGAGAGGTAAGTAAGACGACCCCCTCTCCTCTGTCTATCTTCTATATGCCGCGATCACTATAGATCGCTGCATATAGAACATAGCAAAGGGTTAACATCATTGGGACCTGATCCAATCAGGTCCCGATGATGTCCCCTGTCAGAGCTAATGCTCTGCACCGGAATCGCAGTGCTTGCAGGACCCTGGGGGTCCTGAGCGCTGCGGGACCACCCTCCGTTTTTTAAATGTTGGCGCTGCACAGAGCCCAGGCAGCGCCGACGTTTATGTACAGTGGGCGGTCGGGAACCGGTTAAGCCACTGTGACCTCCACGTCTCTTCCAAGGGGCATTAAAACCGTCTTGTTAAGCTACTGTGACCTCCACCACTCTTCCAAGGGGCATTGATATTGTCTTTTTATTCCACTGTGACCTCCACGTCTCTTCCAAGGGGCATTTAAACCATCCTGTTAAGCTACTGTGACCTCCACATCTCTTTCAATGGGCATTTAAACCATCTTGTTACGCTACTGTGACCTCCACGTCTCTTCCAAAGGCATTAAACCCGTCTTGTTAAACCACTCTGAACTCCACAGCTCTTCAAAGGGGCATTAAAACCATCTTGTTAAGCTACTGTGACCTCCACGTCTCTTCCAAGGGGCATTGATATAGTCTTTTTATTCCCCTGCGACCTCCACCACTCTTCCAAGGGGCATTGATATTGTCTTTTTATTCCCCTGCGACCTCCACCACGCTTCCAAGGGGCATTGATATTGTCTTTTTATTCCACTGTGACCTCCACCACTCTTCCAAGGGGCATTAAAACCGTCTTGTTAAGCTACTGCGACCTCCACCACTCTTCCAAGGGGCATTGATATTGTCTTTTTATTCCACTGTGACCTCCACCACTCTTCCAAGGTGCATTAAAAACGTCTTGTTAAGCTACTGCGACCTCCACCACTCTTCCAAGGTGCATTGATATTGTCTTTTTATTCCACTGTGACCTCCACCACTCTTCTAAGGGGCATTAAAACCGTCTTGTTAAGCTACTGTGACCTCCACCACTCTTCTAAGGGGCATTGATATTGTCTTTTTATTCCACTGTGACCTCCACGTCTCTTCCAAGGGGCATTTAAACCATCTTGTTAAGCTACTGTGACCTCCACGTCTCTTCCAAGGGGCATTAAAACCGTCTTGTTAAGCTACTGCGACCTCCATCGCTCTTCCAAGAGGCATTGATATTGTCCTTTTATTCCACTATGACCTCCACGTCTTTTCCAAGGGGCATTTCAACCGTCTTGTTAAGCTACTGTGACCTCCACCACTCTTCCAAGGGGAATTGATATTGTCTTTTTATTCCAATGTGACCTCCACCACTCTTCCAAGGGGCATTAAAGCCGTCTTGTTAAGCTACTGTGACCGCCACGTCGCTTCCAAGGAGCATTAAAACCGTCTTGTTAAGCTACTGTGACCTCCACCCCTCTTCCAAGGGGCATTGATATTGTCTTTTTATTCCACTGTGACCTCCACGTCTCTTCCAAGGGGCATTTAAACCGTCGTCTTGTTAAGCTACTGTGACCTTCACGTCTCGTCCAAGGGGCATTAAAACCATCTTGTTAAGCTATTGTGACCTCCACCACTCTTCCAAGGGGCATTGATATTGTCTTTTTATTCCACTGTGACCTCCACATCTCTTCCAAGGGGCATTTAAATTCTCTTAAGCTACTGTGACCTCCACATCTCTTCCAAGGGGCATTTAAACCATCTTATTAAGCTACTGTGACCTACACCACTCTTCCAAGGGGCATTGAAACCGTGTTGTTAAGCTACTGTGACCTCCACCACTCTTCCAAGGCGCATTGATATTGTCTTTTTATTCCACTGTGACCTCCACCACTCTTCCAAGGGGCATTAAAACCGTCTTGTTAAGCTACTGTGACCTCCACCACTCTTCTAAGGGGCATTTATATTGTCTTTTTATTCCACTGTGACCTCCACGTCTCTTCCAAGGGGCATTTAAACCATCTTGTTAAGCTACTGTGACCTCCACGTCTCTTCCAAGGGGCATTAAAACCATCTTGTTAAGCTACTGCGACCTCCACCGCTCTTCCAAGAAGCATTGATATTGTCTTATTATTCCACTATGACCTCCACGTCTCTTCCAAGGGGCATTTAAACTGTCTTGTTAAGCTACTGTGACCTCCACCACTCTTCCAAGGGGAATTGGTATTGTCTTTTTATTCCAATGTGACCTCCACCACTCTTCCAAGGGGCATTAAAGCCGTCTTGTTAAGCTACTGTGACCTCCACCACTCTTCCAAGGGGCATTGATATTGTCTTTTTATTCCACTGTGACCTCCACGTCTCTTCCAAGGGGCATTTAAATCGTCTTAAGCTACTGTGACCTCCACGTCTCTTCCAAGGGGCATTTAAACCATCTTGTTAAGCTACTGTGACCTATACCACTCTTCCAAGGGGCATTAAAACCGTCTTGTTAAGCTACTGTGACCTCTACCACTCTTCCAAGGGGCATTAATATTGTCTTTTTATTCCACTGTGACCTCCACCACTCTTCCAAGGGGCATTAAAACCGTCATGTTAAGCTATTGCGACCTCCACCACTCTTCCAAGGGGCATTAAAACCGTCTTGTTAAGCTATTGCGACCTCCACCACTCTTCCAAGGGGCATTGATATTGTCTTTTTATTCCACTGTGACCTCCATGTCTCTTCCAAGGGGCATTTAAACCACCTTGTTAAGCTACTGTGACCTCCATGTCTCTTCCAAGGGGCATTAAAACCGTCTTGTTAAGCTGCTGCGACCTCCATCACTCTTCCAAGGGGCATTGATATTGTCTTTTTATTCCACTGTGACCTCCACGTCTCTTCCCAGGTACATTTAAACCGTCTTGTTAAGCTACTGTGACCTCCACGTCTCTTCCAAGGGGCATTAAAACCGTCTTGTTAAGCTACTGTGACCTCCACCACTTTTCCAAGGGGCATTAATATTGTCTTTTTATTCCACTGTGACCTCCACCACTCTTCCAAGGGGCATTAAAACCGTCATGTTAAGCTATTGCGACCTCCACCACTCTTCCAAGGGGCATTAAAACCGTCTTGTTAAGCTATTGCGACCTCCACCACTCTTCCAAGGGGCATTGATATTGTCTTTTTATTCCACTGTGACCTCCATGTCTCTTCCAAGGGGCATTTAAACCACCTTGTTAAGCTACTGTGACCTCCATGTCTCTTCCAAGGGGCATTAAAACCGTCTTGTTAAGCTGCTGCGACCTCCATCACTCTTCCAAGGGGCATTGATATTGTCTTTTTATTCCACTGTGACCTCCACGTCTCTTCCCAGGTACATTTAAACCGTCTTGTTAAGCTACTGTGACCTCCACGTCTCTTCCAAGGGGCATTTAAACCATCTAGTTAAGCTACTGTGACCTCCACGTCTCTTCCAAGGGGCATTAAAACCGTCTTGTTAAGCTACTGTGACCTCCACCACTTTTCCAAGGGGCATTGATATTGTCTTTTTATTCCACTGTGACCTCCACCACTCTTCCAAGTGGCATAGATAATGTCTTTTTATTCCACTGCGACCTCCACTACTCTTCCAAGGGGCATTGATATTGTCTTTTTATTTCACTGTGACCTCCACGTCTCTTCCAAAGGGCATTTAAACCATCTTGTTAAGCTACTGTGACCTCCACGTCTCTTGCATGGGGCATTAAAACCATCTTGTTAAGCTACTGTGACCTCCACGACTCTTCCAAGGGGCATTAAAACCATCTTGTTAAACCACTCTGAACTCCAATGTTGTTTTTAATTAACTCTAACCTCCACGACTCTTCCAATGGGCACTGCATTTCCTCCTAATTTTTCTCAGCTTTTGCTTTTCAATGCATAGGCAAACACTAAAGGAGACCCACTCCCCAATAATGGGTAGAAGTAGAAGCTGTAATCCACGTCTGTTTCAAGGGGCATTGCAGTTCCTCATAATTTTTGGAAAGCCTTCCATTCACTGCTTAGGCCAATAGTGTACTGGAGACCCAGTCGCTATAAATGGAAAAAATGGTTTAGTTAAGGCCCTCTGACCTCCATGTCACTTCCAAGGGGCATTGGAGTGCCTCGAAATTTTTGGTAGGCATTGCACTCACTGTATGCCCTATAACTGTGTAGCCGAACTGCTCTTTTTGGTACAGAAACATATCCTACAAGACATGTGTGGTTGACTGGCCTGATATTGATGTGAATGGCCCCTGTTCCTCCTGCTCTTTCTCCTTTGCCACCACCTCATCCATCATTCATCACCTGAAGCTTTGTTTTAACGGGAGTCATAGAACTGGGATAGTAGCAGGAAAACATCCAGCAATCCTCGGAGGAGGTAGGATATGCGCCAAAACGCTGACCACCTCAGGCCTAGCTGCTACTACATACATGCGCTTGCATTCCAAGGAACAGAAAGCTAAGGAGATGGATGGCCTCATGATCATGAATAATTTAGTCGTTGTGTAGGAGGCCGACCACTGCTGCTGTCTACCTTCTGAACTTTGTGTTGAAACCCGCAATCCTCTATGTCTGGAGGACGTGTTGCATCCCAGTGTCCAACTGTGTCCCGGCTTCCACAATATTAACCCAATGTGAAGGCGTCACTGAGATGGACCTTCCCTGGCCACATTCACTTGTCCACATGTTTGTGGTTAGGCTGTCCTTCAAATAGGGGCGGCTGGGCACCGTTTATGGACACCCGGCTGACCCCAGGCATCTGGGGACTGTGTGTGAGCACCCGGCCGGGGGGCGGCTGGGGACCGAGTATGGACACCCGGCCGCCGGGCGGCTGGGGACTGAGTATCGATACCAGGCCGCCGACGCAGCCATGACATGGTGGCCAGATTCCGCCTCCACATGCCCAAAAGGCCCAATTTCAAGTGCAAGCAAGCAGTATGGTATTGCAGCCTGGGGGTGGGTGGCAGGCTGCATACTTGTGCTTGCGTTGCAAGGAATGGGGGAGGTACAATTGAACACTGCCCTGGGACAAGGACTTGCACAGGGATAGTTGCAAGTCTGCATCTTCTAATGTGGCAAGGATCACTTCTGATGGGCACACTTTTAGGCAGTGACCTGGGTGTCAGAGATGCTTCCAGGGGTCTTCCGCATGATGTTCCCATGTCTTTTCAGTACTGTATGCATGTGTCACACAGCACATGGCCAGATAAGGTTGTAAAATGTTAAAATGACATTTCCCGGTGAATGCATTTGTCACGGTTGAAAGCAATACAAAAGTGCAAAAACACATAAAAAATGCTACTTGTGAACATAGCCCAAGGTGTGGAGGAGTATTTTTGTTTTTGGTTATTTATTTTACCTTATACACAAGTCTTTACCCTGGAAAGGATGTTCCTTAACATATTTCACAGGAAAGCACTTTCAGTTTCGTTTTTGTGAGCCCGTAAAAGTGGCTTAATACCTCTGACCATGTTGTTGACAGCAGTGACCTGTCAGAAATGCTTCCTGGGGCGATCCCCATGCTGTCCCCATGTCATTTGAGCACTGTCACTATCGTTTTGGGCACTTTTTAGGCTTTCTACAGACTGCTGGGGGTGCCGCCGCAAAAATGCTCTGGTCTCCCTTAGACTAACATTGGGCTCGTTGCTCAGGTCGAGCACCCGAGTATCACGGTGAGCTCATCCCGAGCTTCCAGCACCCGAGCATTTTAGTGCTCGCTCAACACTAGACTAGACGTGTCCGGCTACACTCAATTCATTATCATTGAGTGAGGCCATGCAGGTCAAGTCAGCATGCGACTGCAAGTATTCAAATCGTCGGCACAAGAGAATCCTGACAGTGTGCAGTGCACGCTGTGAGAAGTCAGAAGCCTACAGTCAGATAGAATGACTGCAGGCTCATCACAAACTTAAATAACCCCTTTAACATTCCTAACATAAATAAAAATATGAGAATAAGTCAGTATCACAAAAATCATTTACATCCAGGTACCTGGTAGATGACATCTGGAGTAGTTCTCTTTCTTCTTCATCTTGTCCAGACTCTATGATGACTTTTCTCATCCACAGCTCATCTCTGCAGACTTCCATCTTCTCTGCCCTTAAAGATAGCAGAGTTATTATAATGCTCCTGAATAAAAATATCTGTTCTATGCCGAGCCACTGAATAAATAATTACCCCTCACTAAATTCCCTGCACAAGATATGACCCCCACACTGTCCTTCTTATGGTACATGCTCTCCACACTGCCCTCTACTTACCATACTTGGCCCCCTCTTCACACTGTCCTCTCACACTGTGTCCCCCCTATAGGGCCCATTCTCTATACTGTGACCCCTCATCACACTCCCCCTCCTTGGCATACTATCCCCTCCTGGCTGTGCCCTTACACTGTCCCCCCATACTACACCCCCAACACTACTCAGTCTCTATTCTGTGCCAACTCACACTTTTCTCCTCCTTTTATTTACCCCTCCCCTCCTCCTCCTCATACTGTCTTCTCTCACATCTCCCCTGCTAACCATACTGTCTCCTCATATTTACCCTCACACATCCCCCCCCAATTCCCCATTCTGTGTCTGCACACATCACATCACCCTCGCTCCCCATACTGTGTCCGTATACATTCCTCTCCCCATATTGCGTACGCACCCATTCTCCCCATTCTATGTTCACACCAATCATCCACACACAAAATCTCTCCCATCCCTCTCCCCACACTAAATCTTCCCCCCAGCCATACAATAAATCACCCCCCACATTAAATCTCCCCCCAGCAATATAATAAATCTTCCCCAGCCTTACAATAAATCTCCCCCATCCATAAAATAAATCACCCCCATAGTAAATCACCCCCCAGGCATACCATAAATCATCCCCCATAGTAAATCACCCCCACAGCCATAGCATAAATCACCCCCCATAGTAAATCACCCCCTAGCCATACAATAAACCACCCCCCCAGCCATACCATAAATTACCCCCCATAGTAAATCACCCCCCCAGCCATACAATAAATCACCCCCCCATAGTAAATCACCTCCCACAAAGAATCTTCACGTCCATTCCATCTTCTGTGTCTTCAACTCTGAAGCACAGAGCACTTTCCACCAATGTGCGGCTCTGCAGCTGTAGCGCCGGCGAGTGATGTCAGCAGCGTGATCACATGACCTGATCACGCTGTTGGCGTAGCTCTGACCCTGAGGTCAGAGCTTCAACACTAGGAGCCAGCACGCTGCAGCTTCTCTGAGCTGGGTGTCAGCTTGACACCCTGATCAGAGAACTGCCGACTCCCACATGCCCCGGCTGCCCCCCCGTAGATACGCCTCGGCCAGTGGGGGCTGCTGCTGACTATACTTCACAATAGCCCTTACACTAATAACATCTGTATGGGAAAAAATGGCCGAAGAGCTGACTTCTCACACCATCTGTGTTCACAGACATTTGTGACGCCTGACTTTGCAGGGCGTCATATTTGTCTAATAAAATAGAATGAAAAAAATAGTGATTTTTTTTCAATTTGAAATTGAAAATTTTATTTTGTTTATTTTTTTCTATTTTACTTTTTTGTTCAGTCATACTACAGCAGAGTAGTAGTGACCTCGTGATCCACCAAGACCATATACCCAATGATCCAATTCTTGACTACTCTTATTTTTAGGCCAACTAACATGAACACTCCGTTTGATAAAATGATCTGAGACAGTTAAATGAGCCAGCCTGTAAAGCTCTGCAACCATTTGTTCTTCTTGCTGCTGGTAACTGCCAAGCTCAGTACCTTAACTTTGATGTATAGCTGACAAGATTTGGGTCCTTAGCCTGTTGTGTAACCACAAAGCTGTTTCAATACAGTGCTTAAATACCAACATTGTATCTTTCTTGACAGACTGTAACAGATAGTTAAATGGCTCATACAGAGTTCCAGTTTAACCTTGATGAGCCAGTGTGAGTCCCTGTGCCATCTTCAAACGTATTACCAAGTTAACGGTCATAAGCTGCACATGAACAAATATCCTCCTTAGGCCACAGTCACACGTTCAGTATTTGGTTAGTATTTTACATCAGTATTTGTAAGCCAAAACCGAGAGTGGAACAATTAGAGGAAAAGTATAATAGAAACATGTGCACCATCATGCATTTTGACCCACTCTTGGTTTTGGCTTACAAATACTGATGTAAAATACTGACCAAATATTGAACGAGTGAACGTGACCTTGCATAGAGTTTTGGGTTTACCTCTCAATAGAGGAAAGACATTACGGTACGGTATGTCCCTGTGCTTATGTAGATTTCTTCACACTTCAAAAACAAACTAATTGGTTAAGTGGCTTCCCTGAAAATTGTCCAAAGCATGCGTGATCTCACATTCAGCACATACAATTGTCCAAAATGCACACAACAATTTTACCTTTCTTCCACCATATCCACTGGCACTATTAACCCCTTAACCCCCAAAGCCTGTTTTCACCTTCATGACAAGGCCAAATTTTACAATTATGACCTGTATAATTTTATGTGGTAATAACTCTGGAATGCTTCAATGGATTCCACTGATTCTGAGATTTTTTTTTTGTGACATATTGTACTTCATGATAGTAGTAAAATTTGTTCGATATAATTTGCATTTATTTCTGAAACAAAAAATGTAAATTTGTCAAAAATGTTGCAATTTTCAAACTTTTAATTTTTATGCCCTTAAAGCAGAGAGTTATGTCACACAAAATAGTTAATAAATAACATACTTTACATCAGCACAATTTTTGAAAAATATATATTTTTTTATAGTAAATTAGAATAGTTAAAATTGACCAGCGGTTTCTCATTTTTCTAGCAAAATTTACAAAGCCATTTTGTTAGGGACCACATCATATTTGAAGTGACTTTTAGGGGTGTATATGACAGAAAATACCCAAATTGACACCATTCTAAAATCTACACCCCTCAAGGTGCTTGACAGGAATTAATGGAATGTGGAAGCAAAAAATGAACATTTCACTTTTTTTCACAAAAATTTTACTTTAGGCCCAAATGTTTTCATTTTCACAAGAGTAACAGGAGAAAATTAACCCCAAAAATTGTTGTGCAATTACTCCTGAGTAGGCCGATACTCCATATGTGGGGAAAAACTACTGTTTGAGTGCATGGTAGGGCTCGGATGGGAAGGAGCGCCATTTGACTTTTTGAATGCAAAATTTGTTGGAATCATTAGCGGACGCCATGTCGCGTTTGGGGAGCCCCTGATGTGCCTAAACAGTGGAAGCCCCCCACAAATGACAAGATTTTGGAAACTAAACCCCTCAAGGAATGTATCAAGATGTATGGTGAGCACCTTAAACCCCAAGCTGCTTCACAGAAGTTTATAACGTAGAGTTGTGAAAATAAAAAAAATATACTTTTTCCCACAAAAATGTTCTTTTAGCCCCAAATTTTTTATTTTCACAAGGGTAACATGATAAAATGGAATCAAAAATTTGTTATGCAATTTCTCCTGATTATGCAGATACCCCATATGTGGGGGAAAACTACTTTTTGGATGCATGGCAGGACTCAGAAAGGAAGGAGTGAGGTTTTGGAATGCAGACTTTGATGGAATGGTCTGCAGGTGTTCATGTCGTGTTTGGAGAGTCTCTGATGTGCCTAAACAGTGGAAGCCCCCACAATCGACCCCATGTTGAAAACTAGATGCCTCAAGGAATTTATCTAGATGTATTGGGAGCACCTTGAACCCCCAGGTGCTTCACAGAATTTTACAACATTGATCTGTGAAAATGAAAAAAAAAAAAATATAGCAGGAAAAAATTAACCCTAAAATTTGTTGTGAAATTTCTCCTGAGTACACTGATACCCCACATGTGGTTTAAAACTACTTTTGAAGGCACAGTGCAAAGCTCAGAAGGAAAGAAGCGCCATATTGGAGTTCAGATTTTGATGGAATGGTTTGAGGATGCCATGTCACATTGGCAGAGCCCCTGAGATGCCAGAACAGCAGAAACCCCCAATAAATGATTAACCCCACGATGAATTAATCTAAGGGTGCAGTGATCATATTGACACTACCTGTGCCTCATAGAATTTTATACCATTGGGTGGTGAAGAAAGAATAATTACATTTTTACCCTAAAATGTTGTTTTAGCCCCAAGTTTTTACTTTTTTTAAGGGCTAGTAGAAAAAAATAGACATCAGTTTGTTGTAAAAATTTCTCCTCAGTGTGCTAATACCCTACATGTAATCGGGAAATACTTTTCAAGCACAGTGCAAAGCTCAGAAGGGACGAAGCGCCATATTGAAGTTCAGATTTTGCTGGACTGGTTTGAGGTTGCCATGTCACATAGAACAGCAGAACCCATCATAAGTGACCCCATTTTACAAACCACACTTCACAATGAATTCATCTAGTGATCATATTGACACCACAGGTGTGTCACAGAATTTTATACCATTGGGCAGTGAAAAAACAATAATTACATTTTTACCACTAAAATTTTGTTTTAGCCCCAGATTTTACATTTTCACAAGGAGAAATGGGTAAAAATGGCACCAAAATTGTCCCATAACTTCTGCTGAACATGGCAATACCCCAAATGTGGCTGTACAGTACTGCTTAGCCATACAGTGAGACTAGGGAGGGACGGAGCGCTATTTGCCTCCTGGAGGGCAGATTTTCCTAGAATAGTTTGCAGACTTCGTATACAGAGCCCCTAAGTGCTAAAAGAGCAGAATCCCCATTCAAGTGACCCCATATTGGAAATTATACCCCTTTGAGAATTTATCTACAGTTGTAGTGACAATTTTGACTCTTGGGTGTTTTCCAGAAACAGCAGCAGTGGATATTGCTGAGTAAAAATTAAAATTGCCATTGTAGTCCCCAGTACATTGTAGTCCCCAGTAAGTTGTAGCAGGACTTCCACCAGAAATTTCAGGGCCCCAAACTGGTAAAATTTTTGGGCCCCCTTGAGACTCCGCCCAGGCTCCACGACAGACCCAATGCCCACTCTTGGAAAAACTCCATTTCTGCACCACATCCTCACCAATACATTAACAGTTCCCATCAAACACAATATCACGTACATAGCCATCAGCTTTTGATTTGACCAAAAGATTTTTTAAGCCTTCCACCACGACAAGGTAGACTCTTATGGCAAGGCCCTACTCTTCTCTAAACAATTAAACATTTGTTTAAATACCCAATACTCTTTTAGGTATATTTTTATTTATTTTTCTTTAAGGGAATGTGTCACTATCATTTTTTTTACATTATCAATAATGTCACATGCAAGGGACAAATACCGTTACACCATGGCCGGACCATATTACCACCACATAGTGACCGAATAATACCACAAAGGACAAATACCGCCACACCATGACGAGACTCCATATCACCACCACATACTGACTGAATGATACCACATACAAATACCACCACACCGTGACCAGACCACATATTACCACCACATAGTGACCGAATACTACAATATTGATATTTAATAAAAAAAACACAATACTAATATTACCATAAGTGCCATTATACACTGGAGCTCTGTACATAGTATACAGTGTATAGTGTAAGTGTACAGGTAATACAGGGACTAACCAGTGACATTATACACAAGAGCTCTGAATATAGTATACAGTGTATAATGTCAGTGTACAGGTAACACCGACTCACCAGTGACATTAAACACAGTTATCTAGAGCATCGCTTCCAGGGCACCTTTCCCACTTTTCCCAAACTTCTACATTATGTCCGATAAAAAACAACAACATAGTGCCGCCCTGCACAGTAACAGGACCCCCTCAATTCATCATTTGCTCTCTCCCACCGTCAAATCATCATCATTTGATGTTCCCCATCCCCCACTCTCAAGTCATCATCATTTGATGTTCCCCATCTCCCAGTCTCAATCATTATTTGCTGTACCCCATCTCCCAGTATCAATTCATCATTATTTGCTATACCCCATCCCCAGTCTCAATTCAGCATTATTTGCTGTACCCCATCCACATTTTCAATCATTATTTGCTGTTCCCATTTCATCAGTCTCAATTAATCATTATTTGCTGTTCCCCATCCTCCAGTCTCAATTCATCATTATTTGCCGCACCCCATCCCCCAGTCTCAACTAATCATTATTTTCTTTTCCCCATCCCCTAGCCTCAATTCATCATTTGCTGTACTCTATCCCCTAGTTTCAATTCATTATTATTTGCTGTACCCCACCCCCCACTCTCAATTCATCATTATTTGCTGTGCACCAGCCCCCAGTCTCAATCGTTATTTGCTGTTCCCCATCCCCCAGTCTCAGTTAATCATTATTTGCTGTTGCCCATCCCCAGTCTCAATTAATCATTTACTGTTCCCCATTTCCCAGTCTCAGTCCATAAGTATTTGCTGTAACTCATCACCAGTCTCAATTCATCATTATTTGCTGCTCCCCATCTCCTAGTCTCAATTCATAAGTATTTGCTGTATCCCATCATCCAGTCTCAAGTCATCATTTGCTGTCCCCCATTCCCCAGTCTCAATTTATTTATCAATTCATCATTATTTGCTGTTCCCCATCCCCCAGTCTCAATTCATCATTATTTGCTGGTCCGCATCCTCCATTCTCAATTCATCATCATTTGCTGTACCCCATCCCTCACTCTCAATTCATCATTATTTGCTGTTCCCCATCCCCAGTCTCAAATAATCATTTACTGTTCCCCATCTCCCAATCTCAATTCATCATTATTTGCTGTACCCCATCCCCCAGTCTCAAGTCATCATCATTTACTGTACCCACCCCCCAGTCTCAATTCATAAGTATTTGCTGTTCCCCGTCCACCAGTCTTAATTCATCATTATTTGCTGTTCCCCATCCCCCAGTCTCAATTCATCATTATTTGCTGTACCCATAATGTACCCATTGCTGTTCTCATAACTACTGAGAAACCAGCTTCTCCGCCATCAAGGAAGATCAACTTTCCTCTTTACTCTCCAAGTCACATCTCACCACCTGTGAACTTGACCCAATCCCGTCCCACCTCACCCCAAACCTCACCACAGTCTTCATCTCAACCCTAACCCACCTCTTCAACCTGTCACTAAGAACTGGCATTTTCCCCTCATGCTTCAAACATGCCTCGATCACACCCATCCTCAAAAAGCCCTCCCTTGACCCATCCTCTCTGTCTAGCTATCACCCCATATCACTTCTCCCCTATGCCTCAATACTACTGGAACAACATGTCCATTTTGAACTGTCCTCCCACCTCCCTCTTTGACCACTTACAATCTGGCTTCTGACAACATCACTCCACTGAAACTGCATTGACTAAAGTCATCAACGACCTACTGACCGCCAAATCCAAGCGACACTACTCTGTCCTCCTCCTCCTGGACCTGTCTTCTGCCTTTGACACAGTGGACCATTCCCTCTTACTACAGACTCTCTCATCTCTCGGCATCACAGACTTGGCCCTATCTTGGATCTACTCATACTTAACAGAGAGAACATTCAGCGTCTCCCACTCAGACACCACCTCCTCATCTGTCAGTGTCCCCCAAGGTTCAGTTCTAGGACCCCTGCTCTTCTCCATCTACACCTTCGGACTGGGACAGCTTATAGAGTCTCACAGCTTTAAGTATCCCCTCTATGTTGATGACACACAGATCTACTTCTCTGGACCTGATATCACCTCCTTACTAACCAGAATCCCACAATGCCTGTCCACTATTTCATCTTTCTTCTCTGCTGGATTCCTAAAACTTAATATGGATAAAACCAAATTCATCATCTTTCCACCATCTCACTCAACCCCCCCACCTGACCTATCTATCAAAGTCAATGGCTGTCCACTCTCCCCAGTCCTGCAAACTTGCTGCCTCGGGGTAACCCTTTACTCTGATTTCTCCTTCAAACCTCATATCCAAGCCCTTTCCACTTCATGCTGACTCCAACTCAAAAATATTTCCCAGATCCGTACATTCCTCAACCATGAATCTGCAAAAACACTAGTGCATGCCCTCATCATCTCTCGCCTCGACTACTGCAACCTCCTGCTCTGTGGCCTTCCTTCTATTACTCTCGCACCCCTGCTATCTTTCCTAAACTCTGCTGCCCAACTAATCCATCTGTTCCCTCGCTATTCCCTTCATCTCCCCTCTGCCAATCCCTGCACGGGCTCCCATTGCCCAGAGACTCAAGTTCAAGACCCTAACCTTGGCATACAAAGCCATCCACAACCTGTCTCCTCCATACATTTGTGATCTAGTCTCCCGGTACCTACCTGCACGCAACCTCCAATCCTCACAGGACCTCCTTCTCTACTCCCCTCTTATCTCCTCTTCCCACAATCGCATACAATATTTCTCCCGTGCATCCCCCCAACTCTGGAACTCTCTACCCAAACACGTCAGACTCTCGCCTACCATGGAAACCTTCAAAAGGAACCTGAAGACCTACCTACCTCTTCCGACAAGGCTACAACCTGCAGTAACCCTCACTGCATGACCAGCTGTGCCCTCACTTACTGTAGCCTCACCCCCTTCTAGATTGTGATCCCTCACGGGCAGGGTCTTCTCTCCTCCTCTCCTCCTGTACCAGTTGGTTACTTGCTTTTGTTCAAACTATTGTACTTGTTGTCTGCTGCATATACCCCTTTTTCAGATGTAAAGCGCAATGGAATTAATGGTGCTATAATAATAATAATAATCAATAATAATACCCCATCCCCCAGTCTCAATTCATCATTATTTGCTGTTCCCCATCCCTCAGTCTCAATTCATCATTATTTGCGGTACCCAATCCCCCAGTCTCAATCATTATTTCCTGGTCCCCATCCTCCAGTCTCAATTCATCATCATTTGCTGTTCCCCATCCCCCACTTTCAATTCATCATTATTTGCTGTACCCCATCTCCCAGTCTCAATCAATCATTATTTGCTGTTCCCCATCCCCAGGCTCAATTAATCATTTACTGTTCCCCATCTCCCAATCTCAATTCATCATAATTTGCTGTACTCCATCCCCCAGTCTCAAGTCATCATCATTTGCTGTACCCACCCCAGTCTCAATTCATAAGTATTTGCTGTTCCCCATCCACCAGTCTCAATTCATCATCATTTGATGTACCCCATCCCCCATTCTCAATTCATCATTATTTGCTATACCCTCAACAGAGTCATGTAAGGGCTCGTTTTTTGAGGGACAAGTTGACGTTTTTATTGGTACCATTTTCAGGCACGTGTCATTTTTTGATCGCTTTCTATTCCGACTTTTGTGGGGCAGGATAAACAAAAAACAATAATTCAGGAATTGTTTTTTGGGTTGTTTTTTTTTTTATGCCGTTCCACGTGAGGTAAAATTGATAAGGCAGCTTTATTCTTCTGGTCAGTACGTTTACAGTGATACTACATTTATATAGTTTTTTTATGTTTTGGTGCTTTAACACAAAAACTATAAGGTAAAGCAGTGCACGATCACTGCTATACCTCATAACTGTAAGTGCTGCAGACACAAGCTACTTTGATCATGCACTGCGCATGATAAAACTAGCTTGCTAGTGCCTGGTGACCCGGATGTCGTCATGACGACATCGAATCACCATGGCAACAATCGGGACGTCATCGCAGGGTCTCCGATCCAAGAGCAGAGGGGCTTTTGTCCCTCTGCTGGCTCACTAAATACTGCGATTGCAGCATTTAGGGGGTTAAAGTGACACCCGGCGGCAATCGCACCTGCACAGCTTCTGTGTGGGCACAATCACTGTGCCGTAATAATACGTACCTGGTCCATGAGACCCAGGGCACAGGGATGTATTATTACGCACAATGTTAGAAAGTGGTCAAAGGGAATCTGTCACCATGTGCTTGCTGCGTAATCTGACAGCAGCATAATGCATAGATTAAGACCCTGATTTCAGCGATGTGTCACTTACTGGGCTCCTTGCTGCAGATTTGGAAAATCACAATTTATTAGCAGGAGATTATCACTAGAGGACTAGTAAACCTGCTGCCAAGTAGTCTTTCATATTCGTGAGCCCTGTACAACTCTGCCGCACCTCTGATTGCCAACTAAAGGCCCCGTCACACTAAGCGATGCATCAGCGATCCCGACAATGATACGACCTGTCAGGGATCGTTGCTGCATCGCTAATACATCGCTGGTGAGCTGTCAAACAGGCAGGCTCACCAGCGATCAGGGAGCAGCGATATCGTGGAAAGAATCGTTCCACGATGTCCTGCTCCCGTTACCAGCCTGCTGCTTAAGCAGGAGCAGGCTGGTAATTATGGTAAACATCGGGTTACTAAGTGCGCGTGTGCCCCTAGTAACCCGCTGTTTACCATGGATACCACTCTGCTACGGTGCGCGGGAGGCTACCGTTCACCTTAGCAGAGTCGTATCCATGATAAACATCGGGTTACTAGGGGCACACGCGCACTTAGTAACCCGATGTTTATCATGGATACGACTCTGCTAAGGTGAACAGTAGCCTCCGCGCACCGTAGCAGAGTGGTATCCATGGTAAACAGCGGGTTACTAAGTGCGCGCGTGCCCCTAGTAACCCGATGTTTATCATGGTTACCAGCCAGATCGTTGGTCCCGCTGGTCACACACAGCGATGTGTGCTGGCCAGCGGGAGGCCAACGACCAAAAAATGGTCCAGGACACTTTGCAGCGATCAGCGACCTCACAGCAGGGGCCTGATCGTTGCAAAGTGTCACACATAGCGACATCGCTGGTGAGGTCACTGGTGAGTCACCAAAACCGTGACACAGCAGCGATCTCGCTACCGATATCGCTATGTGAGACGGGGCCTTAACTGTCTATGCACAGTGTACACAGAAAGCTGCCAATCAGTGGTAGGTACGGGATTACACAGAGCTCAGCATTCAGAGAACTGGGAGATATGCAGCAGACAAAACAGGAATTTTATCAAATTGATAAGAACCAGCTCAGTAAGTGATTCTATTTTCTTACATCATGCTGCTATCAGATGGGGTAGCAAACATCTTGTGACAGATTCCAGTTATCAGACTTTACCATACCACTATAAACCTTGATTTTGAATGGAATCATTAGCAATTTTTTTTGTGAAGAATAACCCAACAGGACACTGAAAAGAGCAGAATATGGTGGACCTTTGCACACAGATCTTACAACTAGACAAGAAAATACAATCAAACCAAAAATTAAACTATTCCCTTAATATCAAATGTGACTTGTGTTCCTAAAAATAAATAGGTACTTAAACCATATGGAATAAACAAAGAACATGCTAATCCTATTCTCTCTCAATTTACAATAAAGAGAAGTTAACAAAAACATTGCAGAATTTTATAAATATGATCTATATCCTTTTGGAGCAATGCTTTATGATTTTCCCATGGGTCTCTTCCTCTAATATTGTCCTCTGGATTGCATCCGATGATTTCAATGGAGTATGTCAATATAATATACTTTGAAGTCTCTGGTGCATTGTAAACCAGAAATAAAGAGTTGTACATTTGCTGACTTCAGCGCGAGACTCACTCTGTCACTTCTTTGTGGGTTTATTTGAGTTGTTCTGGATGCTGATGTGCTCCGTATGGTAACATGCTGGACGCCTCAGCTCCTCTGCTAGCTTTAATACTTGTCATAGCTAAGGAGCCACAGCTGTTTCTACTTAATAGGACAAGAAAAAGAAAAATTCAAGTGAATGAATTAAGGGCTTTTTGATACAAAACTAGGTAAAGAAAACAGAAGCGTTCAAATAGTTTTGAAAAAAATGTCAGCTCGGCAACCACAGCTCTACTGACTTATTGCCAGGAGATGACTTTAATTTGTAGCAGTTGCTCTTTGGCCTTAAAGACACATTGATTTAAGGAGAAAGATGATGGTATTCTGCTAAGCGCTTTCTTTTATGACCAGGCACTTTTAGCAAAAATGAGAATACAATGATATAGTATACCAAGCACAATAAAATGCCTCCTTATCAAGCTTGATGACTCATGGTGGGTAGGGAAGACTCCTTAAATTTTGCTTTCAGGCAAAATTAGTACATCTAACATATATTTTGCCACGGCAGCCCAGAGCACAGTTGCGTAACTAGAGTCTGATGGGACCCAGTGCAAGATTTGGACTGGGGCTCCCCCATCCTGATTACATGTACACTGTGTTCCAAATTATTATGCAAATAATATTTTCTCAGATTTTCCCAAATTACCTATATGAATTGCAGTCATTGTAATTTTCCAGTCAAATAACCATTAGAGTACAACTGAAAGGTTTTTGTACAAACTGCCTATGATAACAGTATATTTTTAAAAAAATAAAAAACTGAAACTGCACTCAAAATGCATGTTCCAAATTATTATGCACAGCAGAGTTTTCAACTTTTTCATTTTAATAAAGAACAAAAAAATGGTCATTTTTGAAATTATAAGCATTAGCAGGTTATTACAAACTGAAATCAAACAGTTTTCAACTCAAAACTTTATTCTTGGTGATGTTACATTTGCACATAGGACTCCTTGTTCGAAAGGAGCTTCTGAACTCTCTCATCCATTGAATTTTTCAGGTTTTGGATGGTTTCTGCTTCAATTGTTTTGCATGAGGACAGAATACCCTCCCAGAGCTGTTGCTTAGATGTGAACTGCCTCCCGCCATCATAGACACTCCTTTTGATGATGCTCCAGAGGTTCTCAATGGGGTTGAGGTCAGGGGAGCATGGGTGCCACACCATAAGTTTGTCCCCTTTTATGCCCATAGCAGCCAGAGATGCAGATGTGTTATGTGCAGCATGAGGCGGGGCATTATCATTCATGAAAATGATCTTGCTGCGGAATACACGGTTCTTCTTCTTGAACCATGGAAGAAAGTGCTGTTTGAGAAACTCAACACACATTATGGAGTTCATCTTTACCCCTTCAGGGATCCTAAAAGGGCCGACAATCTCTCTCTCCATGATTCCAGCCCAAAACATTACTCCACCTCCTCCTTGTTAGCGCCGTAGCCGTTTTTGCATGGGGTGTCCATCAGCCAGCCATCCTCCACTCCATCCAACTGGACCATCGAGATCATTTCATGCATGATAATGCCCCGTCTCAAGGGGTCCTATGTGCAAATGTAACATCACCTAGAATAAAGTTTTGAGTTGAAAACTGTTTGATTTCAGTTTGTAATAACCTGCTAATGCTTATAATTTCAAAAATGACCATTTTTTTGATCTTTATTAAAATGAAAAGGTTGAAAACTCTGCTGTGCATAATAATTTGGAACATGCATTTTGAGTGCAGTTTGAGTTTTTTATTTTTTTAAAAATATACTGTTATCATAGGCAGTTTGTACAAAAACCTTTCAATTGTACTCTAATAGTTATTTGACTGGAAAATTGCAATGACTGCAATTCATATAGGTAATTTGGGAAAATATGAGAAAATATTATTTGCATAATAATTTGGAACACAGTGAATATATATATTAGCTATTGAACTCATTCTACGCCCGGGTGGCGAGCATTTTTTATTGGTATATGGTCTCCCATGCTGGTATTTGTGCTGCCCCCATCCAGGTATTTGTGCTGCCCCCATCCTGGTATTTGTGCTCCCCAATCCTGTTCCTCCATCCTGTTATGTGCTGCCCTCATCCCTATCCTGGTATGCATGGCACACCTCACCACTAATCCTGGTATGCATGGCACCCCTCATCTCCCATCTTGGTATGCATGGCACCCCTCACCCCCAATCCTGGTATGCATGGCACCCCTCACCCCCAATCCTGGTATGCATGGCATCCCTCACCCCCAATCCTGTATGCATGGTACCCCTCCCCGCAAATCCTGGTATGCATGGCACCCCTCATCCCCCATCCTGGTATGCATGACACCCTTCATCCCCAATCCTGGCATGCATGGCGCCCCTCATCCAGGTATGCATGGCTCCCTCATCCCTATCCTGGTATGCATGGCACCTCATCCCTATCCTGGTATACATGGCCCCTCATCCGAATCCTGGGATGCATGACCCCCCCAGATCCCTATCCTGGTATGCATGGTAAGCTTCATCCTTATCCTGGTATGCATGGCACCCCTCATTCCCAATCCTGGTATGCATGGCACCCCTCATCCCCAATCCTGCTATGCATGGCACCCCTCATTCCCCAATCCTGGTATGCATAGCACCCCTCATCCCCAATCCTGGTATGCATGGCACCCCTCATCCCCAATCCTGGTATGCATGGCACCCTCATCCCCAATCCTGGTATGCATGGCACCCCATCTCTCATCCTGGTATGTATGGCACCCTCATGCCAAATTTGATATACATGGCACCCCTCATCCCAATCCTGGTATGTATGGCACCCCTCATCCCCGAATCCTGGTATGTATGGTACCCAATCCCTCATCCTGGTATGCATAGCTTCCTCATTGCCAATCCTGGTATGCATGGTACCCCTCATCCCCAATCCTGGTATGCATGGCACACCTCATCCCTATCCTGGTATGTATGGTACCCCTCATCCTGGTATGCATGGCACCCCATCCCTCATCCTGGTATGCATGGTACCCCGCATCCCTATCCTGGTATGTATGGTACCCCTCATCCTGGTATGCATGGCACCCCATCCCTCATCCTGGTATGCATGGTACCCCGCATCCCTATCCTGGTATTTATGGTACCCCTCATCCTGGTATGCATGGCACCCCATCCCTCATCCTATTATGCATGGTACCCCGCATCCTTATTCTGGTATGTATGTGTAGCGCCCCGAGGGTTCGGCCGCTACAGGGGTATTGCACCTCAACCAGAGGTGTGGTATTCCACTCCCGGGAAAGGATGGAGTATGGACCAGGGCTCAGTTAGCTGCATGCATCACACACACCCCATTTCCGGGGGACAGCTCAACGGTGCTCCCATTTATACAGTAATGCAGGCACGACAGACCATGACCCTGGCTGGAGTGGGGAGGGGGGAGGAAAACCCAGTGATGTAGGAGCAGAAGGGGACGGTTTCTGGAGCATAGGAAGGAGCTCATTGGTTGCAGGTCACCTGAGCTCAGACACAGTGAAGCAGATAAAAAGGTGGGGGCCATCTTAGGAGGGAGTTGAGTTCAGTGTTCTGTGAGAGGAGAAGGCAGGGAGCAGAGCTGCTGCATGGGCTCTGCTCCCTGGGCAGGCCTAGCACAAAGGCCGGAGCCAGAAGGGAGAAGAGGAGAAGGAGAAGGAGAAGGAAGAAAGGTGGAGAGAAAGAGGAGTAGAAAGGCTCCAGAAACAAGGAGGCAGAAGGGACCCTAAGGACCCAGGAGATTACGGGTGACGGGTCAGGCAAGAAAAGGGTACCGGAACCCAAGTTGGTGGAGGCAAATAATCCTCAGCCAAGAACCGGAGGTCGTGATCATCACTTGGTGCGATCCCCTGCTAAACCTTGCTAGGAAGGCACCATATAGGATAGCGGGAAACGGGGCCCACGTTTACCCGCATAGATCTGCGGCAGCTGGACAAAAGCTTGGTCACTGGTGGGGCACGAGCCAGAGGAAGGATAGAAGGGAGTCCTGTGCCATACTCCTGAATGGCCTGGGGGTTGACCAAGCCCCTCACCTGGTGGACGCAGCACGGCTCGGGCAGTCATTACCGGCGGAAGTGACTTGGAGTATACGAACTGTGAGTAAAAGACCCTGGACTGCAACATGTTGTCTTTGCATTTCTTGCAGCGCCAGCACTACCGGTACTGGGACTCCCTGCACTATCACCCCCTCCATCTACTACACTGCCCTGGGGCTACACTCTTCCCGTGGGGAGTCATACGATCTCAGCTGCACACACCATCAGCATCAGGGGACTGCCTTGCAGCGGCGGTTTATAATAGCCGCAATCCACGGGTGGCGTAGTCGGACATTACCTTGAACATATAAAAGACTGCCACTGGTCTGACCACCCTGAGCCACGGGACCGGGTCGCCACTACTACTCCCAGCATTGCCCTGAAGTCCGGTCCCGAGTACCCCGCGGCCCAGGGGGCGAGCCAGCTTTGGCGTAGTCGGCAGGATCGTGACTAACCCGCCACAAACGGGTATTGCATGCCTGAAAAAGACTTTGCACTTACCTGAGTGAAGTTTCCCGCCATCCGGAGCCATTTCCCGCCGTCTTCAGCCGTTTTCCCGCCATCAGACGCCATCTTCGGGACGTCGCGCGGGAAGAAGAGGGGCATGGACGTCAAAAACGTGCGAAGTCCGAAGCCCCGCCCCACGCGCTAACGCCGCACAAGGTCCTGGAAGGAGCCCAGCGAGCGCTGATGTCAGCAGCGCGCGATGCCAGGTCCTCAACGCAGACCATCGCGAGCGGAGCCACGGCCTACAGAAGAGGATCGCCGGAAGGTAGGCCACGGTTAACTGGGGGGAGGAAGACATCAGGAAAGGAGAGCAAGATGGCGGACCGGCAGCAGACTAAGCTGCCCAGCATCGGCAGTGCCCCAGCCGTCGCGGGCCCCGACCAGCGGCAGGAGAAGACGCGTGACACAGGAGCGGTCGCAGGAGCAGGTAAGAGGAGTCTCCCTGTCCCGGACGCTGCCAGCGTCAACCTACTCCCGGGCCCCCTGGTGGAGCCGCCAACCCCGGGCGTCATCAACAGCGGCCCTCTCCAGGCCCCGCTGCAAGGCCCACTGCACCGCGGCGCAAGGGGCTGGTATGCCCTCAACATCCACCGGGTGTGCGCAGAGAGTCACACTTCAGAGGACCCGGACGGGTCTGAAGATCACCACCATGAGGAGCAAGGCGCATATGGAGGACATCGCTTACAGTAAAGCGGAAAAGCGTCAGTGTATATAGTTACCCGTCACGGTACAGAGACTGTTTTGGGACTGTTTCCACTCAGAGCGTGGTCCCAGTTGGGACTGATATGGAACTGTTAAAAGTTGCCCCTTTCCTAAACCTGGCTGAGGACTGAGAGCAGCCATTCCCTCTTCCCTAACTGGCTGAGGACTGAGAGCAGCCATTCCCCTTCCCAAAACTGGCCGAGGACTGAGAACGGCCGCCCCTGTAAATAGTTGCGCTTCCTAAAGCGCCCCCTATTGGTTTTATAAAAGAACTGCAACGTCTACCTCCAGACAAGTTTTGTTGCACCTTTAAGAAGAATGAACACCTGGTCGCAAGTTGCACCGCGGCCAGTACCCAAGAATATGTTTTACTTAAAAATGTTTTATATGAAGAGTTTTATATGCTGCTATATGATAATGAGAATGTTTTATGTGACAAAAGAGTTCCGGTAGTATTAACAATGACAAAGAAAAGTGTTTCCCATAAAGGGAATTGAACAATGTCGTCCGTTTTCTAATGTGAAAAGTTTTGAAAAAGTTGTGCATGTCTTGTAATCAATTGTCTTTACTCTTTTCCAGCCCGAGGACGTGCTGTGGTTTACCAGGGGGGAATGTAGCGCCCCGAGGGTTCGGCCGCTACAGGGGTATTGCACCTCAACCAGAGGTGTGGTATTCCACTCTCAGGTAAGGATGGAGTATGGACCAGGGCTCAGTTAGCTGCATGGATCACACACACCCCATTTCCGGGGGACAGCTCAACGGTGCTCCCATTTATACAGTAATGCAGGCACGACAGACCATGACCCTGGCTAGAGTGGGGAGGGGGGAGGAAAACCCAGTGATGTAGGAGCAGAAGGGGACGGTTTCTGGAGCATAGGAAGGAGCTCATTGATTGCAGGTCACCTGAGCTCAGACACAGTGAGGCAGATAAAAAGGTGGGGGCCATCTTAGGAGGGAGTTGAGTTCAGTGTTCTGTGAGAGGAGAAGGCAGGGAGCAGAGCTGCTGCATGGGCCCTGCTCCCTGGGCAGGCCTAGCACAGAGGCCGGAGCCAGAAGGGAGAAGAGGCGAAGGAGAAGGAAGAAAGGTGGAGAGAAAGAGGAGTAGAAAGGCTCCAGAAACAAGGAGGCAGAAGGGACCCTAAGGACCCAGGAGATTACGGGTGACGGGTCAGGCAAGAAAAGGGTACCGGAACCCAAGTTGGTGGAGGCAAATAATCCTCAGCCAAGAACCGGAGGTCGTGATCATCACTTGGTGCGACCCCCTGCTAAACCTTGCTAGGAAGGCACCATATAGGATAGCGGGAAACAGGGCCCACGTTTACCCCCATAGATCCGCGGCAGCTGGACAAAAGTTTGGTCACTGGTGGGGCACGAGCCAGAGGAAGGAGAGAAGGGAGTCCTGTGCCATACTCCTGAATGGCCTGGGGGTTGACCGAGCCCCTCACCTGGTGGACGCAGCACGGCTCGGGCAGTCATTACCGGCGGAAGTGACTTGGAGTATACGAACTGTGAGTTAAAGACCCTGGACTGCAACACGTTGTCTTTGCATTTCTTGCCGCGCCAGCACTACCGGTACTGGGACTCCCTGCACCATCACCCCCTCCATCTACTACACTGCCCTGGGGCTACACTCTTCCCGTGGGGAGTCATACGATCTCAGCTGCACACACCATCAGCCTCAGGGGACTGCATTGCAGCGGCGGTTCATAATAGCCTCAATCCTCGGGTGGCGTAGTCGGACATTACCTAGAACATATAAAAGACTGCCACTGGTCTGACCACCCTGAGCCACGGGACCGGGTCGCCACTACTACTCCCAGCATTGCCCTGAAGCCCGGTCCCGAGTACCCCGCCGCCCAGGGGGCGAGTCATATGGTACCCCTCATCCTGGTATACATGGCACCCCTCATCCCAATTCAGGTATGTATGGCCTCCTCATCCCTCAATCCTGGTATGCATGGCACTCCATCCCTCATCCTGGTATGCATGGTACCCCGCATTCTTATCCTGGTATGCATGGTACCCCTCATCCTGGTATGCATGGCACCCCATCCCTCATCCTGGTATGCATGGTACCCCACATCCCTATTCTGGTATGTATGGTACCCCTCATCCTGGTATACATGGCACCCCTCATCCCAATCCTGGTATGTATGGCACCCCTCATCCCCCAATCCTGGTATGTATGGTACCCAATCCCTCATCCTGGTATGCATGACTTCCTCATTGCCAATCCTGATATGCATGGTACCCCTCATCCCCAATCCTGGTATGCATGGCACACCTCATCCCTATCCTGGTATGTATGGTACCCCTCATCCTGGTATGCATGGCACCCCATCCCTCATCCTGGTATGCATGGTACCCCGCATCCCTATTCTGGTATGCACAGTACCCCTCATCCTGGTATGCATGGCACCCCTCATCCCAATTCTGGTATGTTTGGCCTCCTCATCCCTCAATCCTGGTATGCATGGCACTCCATCCCTCATCCTGGTATGCATGGTACCCCGCATTCTTATTCTGGTATGCATGGTACCCCTCATCCTGGTATGCATGGCACCCCATCAATCATCCTGGTATGCATGGTACCCCACATCCCTATTCTGGTATGTATGGTACCTCTCATCCTGGTATACATGGCACCCCTCATCCCAATTCTGGTATGTATGGCACCCCTCATCCCCCAATCCTGGTATGTATGGCCTCCTCATCCCCCAATCCTGATATGCATGGGCCCCAGCCCCTCATCTGGTATGCAAGGCTCCCTCACCCCCAATCCTGGTATGCATGGCCCCCTCATCCCGATCCTGGTATGCATGGCACTCCTCATCCCCCAATCCTGGTATGCATGGCACCACATATTCCTATTCTGGTATGCATGGTACCCCTCATCCCTATTCTGGTATGCATGGTACGCCTCATCCTGGTATGCATGGCACCCCATCCATCATCCTGGTATGCATGGTACCCCGCATTCTTATCCTGGTATGCATGGTACCCCTCATCCTGGTATGCATGGCACCCCATCCCTCATCCTGGTATGCATGGTACCCCACATCCCTATTCTGGTATGTATGGTACCCCTCATCCTGGTATACATGGCACCCCTCATCCCAATCCTGGTATGTATGGCACCCCTCATCCCCCAATCCTGGTATGTATGGTACCCAATCCCTCATCCTGGTATGCATGACTTCCTCATTGCCAATCCTGGTATGCATGGTACCCCTCATCCCCAATCCTGGTATGCATGGCACACCTCATCCCTATCCTGGTATGTATGGTACCCCTCATTCTGGTATGCATGGCACCCCATCCCTCATCCTGGTATGCATGGTACCCCACATCCCTATCCTGGTATGTATGGTACCCCTCATCCTGGTATGCATGGCACCCCATCCCTCATCCTGGTATGCATGGTACCCCGCATCCCTATTCTGGTATGCACAGTACCCCTCATCCTGGTATACATGGCACCCCTCATCCCAATTCTGGTATGTTTGGCTTCCTCATCCCTCAATCCTGGTATGCATGGCACTCCATCCCTCATCCTGGTATGCATGGTACCCCGCATTCTTATTCTGGTATGCATGGTACCCCTCATCCTGGTATGCATGGCACCCCATCCCTCATCCTGGTATGCATGGTACCCCACATCCCTATTCTGGTATGTATGGTACCTCTCATCCTGGTATACATGGCACCCCTCATCCCAATTCTGGTATGTATGGCACCCCTCATCCCCCAATCCTGGTATGTATGGCCTCCTCATCCCCCAATCCTGATATGCATGGGCCCCAGCCCCTCATCTGGTATGCAAGGCTCCCTCACCCCCAATCCTGGTATGCATGGCCCCCTCATCCCGATCCTGGTATGCATGGCACTCCTCATCCCCCAATCCT
Organism: Phyllobates terribilis; assembly: GCF_046119375.1. NCBI lineage: Eukaryota > Metazoa > Chordata > Amphibia > Anura > Dendrobatidae > Phyllobates > Phyllobates terribilis. The sequence goes on from NW_027362773.1 coordinate 66,997,569, forward strand.
GGTATGCATGGCACCACATATTCCTATTCTGGTATGCATGGTACCCCTCATCCCTATTCTGGTATGCATGGTACGCCTCATCCTGGTATGCATGGCACCCCATCCATCATCCTGGTATGCATGGTACCCCGCATTCTTATCCTGGTATGCATGGTACCCCTCATCCTGGTATGCATGGCACCCCATCCCTCATCCTGGTATGCATGGTACCCCACATCCCTATTCTGGTATGCATGGTCCCCTCACCCCCCAATCCTGGTATGCATGGTACCCCTCACCCTCCCAATCCTGGTATGCATGGTACCCCTCACCCCCCAATCCTGGTATGCATGGTACCCCTCACCCCCCAATCCTGGTATGCATGGTCCCCTCACCCCTCAATCCTGGAATGCATGGTCCCCTCACCCCTTAATCCTGGTATGTATGGTACCCCTCTTCCCCCAATCCTGGTATGTGTGGCCCCCTCATCCCCCAATCCTGGTATGTGTGTCCCCCTCATCCCCCAATCCTGGTATGAGTGCCCCCCTCAACCCTCAATCCTGGTATGTGTGGTCCCCTCAACCCTTTCAAGCTGCACACATACAAAAAAATAAACACTTATACTCACCTTTCTTCCCTGTTCTCCAGCGCTGCGGTGTCCTGTTCTGCCGGAGGCTGGGGGAGGAGTGTGGCACCAGAGTACGCGCGTGCCCATACCGCGCTGTCCGGCGCCATTTTGCTGAAGACACACTGCAAATGTGTCTTCAGTAAAATAGTGCCAGATAGCGCTATGCGCATGCGCCAATTCCGACGCCTTCACTCCTGCCCCAGTCTCCGGCGAAAAGAGAGGTGCTGCGGCAACGCTCCTCCCGGTGGTCAGGTAAGTATAGTGCCGGAGATCGCGGTATGCGTTCAGTGTCTATGCATACCGCGATCTCCGGCGCCATACACTCCTCTTACCTGTAACTGCTCCATGCGTTCTTCTGTCTGGAGCCAGACTGCGCAGGTGTGTCGCGTCACGCTTGCGCAGTCTATAGAGGCTTCAAACAGAGGGACGCTTGTAGCATTATATTATATATGTATGTACAGTACAGACCAAAAGTTTGGACACACCTTCTCATTTAAAGTTTTTTCTGTATTTTCATGACTATGAAAATTGTACATTCACACTGAAGGCATCAAAACTATGAATTAACACATGTGGAATTATATACTTAACAAAAAGGTGTGAAACAACTGAAAATATGTCTTATATTCTAGGTTCTTCAAAGTAGCCACCTTTTGCTTTGATGACTGCTTTGCACATTCTTGGCATTCTCTTGATGAGCTTCAAGAGGTTGTCTTCCAACAATCTTAAAGGAGTTCCCAGAGATGCTTAGAACTTGTAGGCCCTTTTGCCTTCACTCTGCGGTCCAGCTCACCCCAAACCATCTCAATTGGTTCAGGTCTGGTGACTGTGGAGGCCAGGTCATCTGGCATAGCACCCCATCACTCTCCCTCTTGGTCAAATAGCCCTTACACAGCCTGGAGGTGTGTTTGGGGTCATTGTCCTGTTGAAAAATAAATGGTGGTCCAACTAAACGCAAACCGGATGGAATAGCATGCCGCTGCAAGATGCTGTGGTAGCCATGCTGGTTCAGTATGCCTTCAATTTTGAATAAATCCCCAACAGTGTCACAAGCAAAGCACCCCCACACCATCACACCTCCTCCTCCATGCTTCACGGTGGGAACCAGGCATGTAGAGTCCATCCGTTCACCTTTTCTGCGTCGCACAAAGACACGGTGGTTGGAACCAATGATCTCAAATTTGGACTCATCAGACCAAAGCACAGATTTCCACTGGTCTAATGTCCATTCCTTGTGTTCTTTAGCCCAAACAAGTCTCTTCTGCTTGTTGCCTGTCCATAGCAGTGGTTTCCTAGCAGCTATTTTACTATGAAGGCCTGCTGCACAAAGTCTCCTCTTAACAACTGTTGTAGAGATGTGTCTGCTGCTAGAACTCTGTGTGGCATTGACTGAGTCTCTAATCTGAGCTGCTGTTAACCTGCGATTTCTGAGGCTGGTGACTCGGATAATCTTATCCTCAGAAGCAGAGGTGACTCTTGGTCTTCCTTTCCTGGGGAGGTCCTCATGTGAGCCAGTTGCTTTGTAGCGCTTGATGGTTTTTGCAACTGCACTTGGGGACACTTTCAAAGTTTTCCCAATTTTTCGGACTGACTGACCTTCATTTCTTAAAGTAATGATGGCCACTCGTTTTTCTTTACTTAGCTGCTTTTTTCTTGCCATAATACAAATTCTAACAGTCTATTCAGTAGGACTATCAGTTGTGTATCCCCCAGACTTCTGCATAACACAACTGATGGTCCCAACCCCATTTATAAGGCAAGAAATCCCACTTATTAAATCTGACAGGGCACACCTGTTAAGTGAAAACCATTTCCGGTGACTACCTCTTGAAGCTCATCAAGAGAATGCCAAGAGAGTGCAAAGCAGTCATCAAAGCAAAAGGTGGCTACTTTGAAGTAACTAGAATATAAGACATATTTTCAGTTGTTTCACACTTTTTTGTTAAGTATATAAGTCCACATGTGTTAATTCATAGTTTTGATGCCTTCAGTGTGAATGTACATTTTTCAAAGTCATGAAAATACAGAAAAATCTTTAAATGAGAAGGTGTATCCAAACTTTTGGTCTGTACTGTATGTATGTATGTCCTCCATCCTGGTATATATGTCCCTCATCCTGGACCCATCCTGGTATATATATCCCCCATTCTGGTATATGTCCCTTATTCTGGGCCCCATCCTAGTATATATATCCCCCATCCTTGTATACGTCGCCCGTTCTGCCGCTGTTCTTTAAAGTATATATATAAAAAATTAACCATTATATTCATGAGGGGCATACATAGAAGTCATGGGGCTCCATAACAGAAGTATAATTCACTCCCCATAGTCCTCCATATAGTATAATGCACTCCCCATAGTCCTCCATATAGTATAATGCACCCCATAGTCCGTTGTATAATATAATTCACAGCCCACATTCCTCTATATAGTATAATGCACCTCCATATATAATGCACAGCCCATAGTCCTCCATATTAGTATAATACACAGCCCATATCCTTAATATAATATAATGCAAAGCCCATAGTCCTCCATATAGTATAATGCACAGCCTATAGTCCTCCATATTAGTATAATACACAGCCCATATCCTTAATATAATATAATGCAAAGCCCATAGTCCTCCATATAGTATAATGCACAGCCTATAGTCCTCCATATTAGTATAATACACAGTCCATATCCTTCATATAGCATAATGCACAGCCCATAGTCCTCCATATAGTATAATGCATAGCCCATAGTCCTCCATATAGTATGATGCACCTCGTAGTCCTCCATATAGTATAATACATCCTTCATATAATGCACAGCTCATAGTCTTCCATATTAGTATAATACAAAGCCCATATCCTTCATATAATATAATGCACAGCCCATAGTTCTCCATATAGTATAATGCACAGCCATAGTCATCTATGTAGGAGTAGTATGACCACAGTGTACTCACTGTTTTAAAAAAAAATAAAAAACTCACATCACATCCACTCCCCCACCGCACGGCATCCTCTTCTGAAGCCGGCCGCTGACTTCAGTGTGCAAGTGTCAGGAGCACATAATGTTACTGCCATGCGCCTCCAGTCACGTGCACCACAATTTCAGCTGCTGGCCTCTGATTGGCCAGCAGCATGTATTGCCATGCACAGACCTGACGAGTCTGTGCGTTGCAATACACTTCAGCTGAATGTAAGTCCACAGCCACCCTCCTGAAGCACCCAGATGGGATGTTGACTGCAAGTGTAAGTAGAACAAACATGAGAACTTGCCACACTAGAGACCACAGGAACAGGATGGCGGTTTAAGAGGGACACTGGAGGTAACCGAGGAAATATATGTCAAGGGTGTGTCAGATGTGACAGACAGTCGCCCTGCAGTTGGTTGCAGGAGATCCCTTCGTTTGGCATTACAGACATCTTCTTAGCTGTCTCACTCTAGGACAAGTACAATTCTTCCTCTCCGGTGCTAAGAGGACGTGTGTGCCATCTCTCTGAAGTCAACTCAACCAAAGCTACTTCCCCCATGTGTGTCTCCCCTTGCTGTCTTTAGTTTTCAGTGGGGATCGACTAGCGCTCACCCCCCCTTCCCTATCCAGGGCCAAGCGCTAGAGAAATATAGGGATAGGTTCCTGTGCGGTGACTGGTGAGGGACCGATATAGGGTCGGTAGGGGGAGACAGAGTGATTGCAGATCAGTCTAAGAGGTCTCCACTTCCCCCTTTCTCTAGTGTCTGGGATCCCTTCCCCTCTTCCCTTTGTGTTGCACTTAGTCTTTCACACACCTTGTATGACAATATAGGTGTACAGGAAGGAATGTTTAATATGAGCAGATTCAAAAACAGTATAAGGCTGCGTGCCCACAATGCGTTTTTCATGCGTTTCCGCTGCTGAATTTCCGCAGCGGAAAAGCATCAAAAACGCTTGGTAATCCGCTCCCCGTGGTCCCCAATGGCATTCCGCAATGTCAATGCACATGCTGCAGATTTTTCCGCAGCGTTTCTTCAGCGCTCATAAATCTGCAGTATGTTCATTAATTTTGCGGAAGTGCAGCGGAATTGCCGCCATTGACTTGCATTGAGACGCATATAATCCGTGTCTGTACATTTGTACACGCGGATTATATGCGTTTCAATGTGCGGATGGTACCCAGGTCTGGAGGAGAGAAGACTCTCATCCAGACCTGGGTACTATTGTACCTGTGAAAAAAGGAATAAAATAATAAATAAAGTTTATATTCACCTGTCCGGCGGCCCCTGCAGCGCTAATCTTCCAGGACCTGAGATGACATTGCGGTCATGTGACCGCAAGCTGTCTCGCGATAGCCCGGCAACCAGGAAGAAGCCAGGACGAGCGCGACAGCACACGCGGCTGTTATGATCTGCTACAAAAACTAAGGAAAGAAAGGAAAACTGTCCCTACAGTAGGACTAAGCTGATACCCTACGATGCATCGGGCAACTTGTTCCTTGTGAACAGACCCGCCTTCGTCCTCAGCTAGTCTGAACGCAGACCTATAGATATAAGGGAGGGGTCCCTAAAAGTACTAAGGACTGGGACAAAATTGGACACCTCCTAGCAGAAGTTGTAGCGGAGCAAAAAGACAAACAGACAAAAATACTTAGAGGTCCAAGGACCAAGCAAACTATAGAGATAGGTACAAAGCACCTGGCTAGATTAAGAGTCAAAGTAACACTGAAGACCAGCAAAGCCAGAAGGGCGGAGCTGGATTAAATAGGCAGCAGGTCACGTGACCACAAAATAGAAAAAAACTAACAGGAGGGTTCTAACAGCGGCGGGGCATCGGAGGTAAGTATAGCTTTATTTTTTTATTTTTACGGTCACACTATATAAATCCATGCCATTTGCATGGATTCATATAGTGTGACCTAGTTGTCAAGCACTTTCCAAGTGATGCTAATCGCCTGGAAAGCGCTTGTCAATCTGCATGCGTTAACGCATGTCAATCCGCATGTATTCTGCAGGAAAAACGCATGCACAATCTGCATGCGTTTTTTCTGGCACGGGAGATGCAGAAACGCTGCAGAAATTTTCTGCTTCATTTCTGCATCGTGGGCACATAGCCTAACAGTTTACTGTTATAGCATTCAAGGGGAAATTCAGGAGGTGGATAGCATATGTTTAACCAGCAAGGCAGAGGATATGCAGGGTCATAAAGCTGGTTGCAAAATAGGAGCTGATGGTGGAGCACACCAAACAAAGAACACATAACTCTAAAGCCTAAGACAAGCAAAACCCAATGTGGAGCTCAACACAGAACAGCAACCATAGGGGTAGGAAGTAGAGCCCAGAATACCAGTGTCAGGTGCGTAACAACAGTAATAGGAAAAAATTTTAAGCAAGTTTGGAAAAAATCCTGCAAAATAAGAATGCTTTAAAAAATAGAAGTGTTAATAATTTATTTTTATCATTAATAAAATACAAGGTGATTGAACAAAAGAGAAATCTAAATTAAATCAATATTTGCGGTGACTGTCCTTTGTCTTCAAAACAGCATCATCTCTTCTAGGTACGCTTGCACCAAGTTTTTGAAAGAACTCAGCAAGGAGGTTGTTACAAACATTTTACAGAACTAACCACAGATTTTCTGTGGATGTTGCTTGCGCAAATCCTTATGTCTCTTCGTGTAATCCCAGACAAATTGGATGATGTTGAGATCAGGGCTCTGTGGAGTCAAATCATAATTTCCAGGATTCCTTGTTCTTCTTTCAGCAGAAGATACTTCTTAATGACATTGTCTGTATGTTTGGGGCTATTTTTTGGCTGCAGAATAAATTTGGAGCCAATCAGACGACTTCCTAATGGTGTTGCATGATACCTGTATTTCTCAACTGCTATAATAAAGCCATAGATCATAAATGAGCAGTCCGCTTTGGATAATCCCATTAGTTAGAAAAGTCCCCTTAACCATAAACTAACTAACCTTAATCTTCTTTAGTCCAGAGAAATATTAAGATGTGAGAGTCCTCAGTGGTTGATACCTTTTAATGGCTAACTGAAGAGATGGTAACAAATTACAAGCTTTTGAGACTTTTCAGGTCTCTTCATCAGGCATAGTATAACGCAAAATCTGAAGAATCTCATATTTATACACAAAACGGCACAAGGAGAATGCAATAGATGTGACAAGTGACATGAAGCAGAACTATGAGTATGGGAGGGGGGAGAAAGAGTTGTGGCCGTAAATATTGGCGTAGTTCATATATGAAGCTTCGTCTACCTAATTTTTGTATCTCACTATGCGATTTTAATGATGGATTAAAGGCTACGTTTTATCACTTTTATTCTCTGGTGCCTTGGAATCTGTTTTGGAATATCTGTAACCTTAATCTTCAGGGGAAATCTGGCAGCAAATGGTCCATAGGGTTTACACAGGGGAAATTGAGAATTGCACAATTCCAATGGATATCATGGAATACAACATCAAAACCATAGACTATAGTTAGAGATAACTCTCTACTTCCGGTAATTGATCTATATACAGTACAGACCAAAAGTTTGGACACACCTTCTCATCTAAAGATTTTTCTGTATTTTCATAACTATGAAAATTGTACATTCACACAGAAGGCATCAAAACTATGAATTAACACATGTGGAATTATATACTTAACAAAAAGTGTGAAACAATTGAAAATATGTCTTATATTCTAGGTTCTTCAAAGTAGCCACCTTTTGCTTTGATGACTGCTTTGCACACTCTTGGCATTCTCTTGATGAGCGTCAAGAGGTAGTCACCGGAAATGGTTTTCACTTCACAGGTGTGCCCTGTCAGGTTTAATAAGTGGGATTTCTTGCCTTATAAATGGGGTTGGGACCATCAGTTGTGTTGTGCAGAAGTCTTGTGGATACACAGCTGATAGTCCTACTGAATAGACTGTTAGAATTTGTATTATGGCAAGAAAAAAGCAGCTAAGTAAAGAAAAACGAGTGGCCATCATTACTTTAAGAAATGAAGGTCAGTCAGTGCGAAAAATTGGGCAAACTTTGAAAGTGTCCCCAAGTGCAGTTGCAAAAACCATCAAGCACTACAAAGAAACTGGCTCAGATGAGGACCTCCCCAGGAAAGGAAGACCAAGAGTCACCTCTGCTTCTGAGGATAATTTTATCCGAGTCATCAGCCTCAGAAATCGCAGGTTAACATCAGCTCAGATTAGAGACCAGGTCAATGCCACACAGAGTTCTAGCAGCAGACACATATCTTCAACAACTGTTAAGAGGAGACTTTGTGCAGCAGGCCTTCATGGTAAAATAGCTGCTAGGAAACCATTGCTAAGGACAGGCAACAAGCAGAAGAAACTTGTTTGGGCTAAAGAACACAAGGAATGGACATTAGACCAGTGGAAATCTGTGCTTTGGTCTCATGAGTCCAAATTTGAGATCTTTGGTTCCAACCACCGTGTCTTTGTGCGACGCAGAAAAGGTGAACGGATGGACTCTACATGCCTGGTTCCCACCATGAAGCATGGAGGAGGAGGTGTGATGGTGTGGGGGTGCTTTGCTGGTGACACTGTTGGGGATTTATTCAAAATTGAAGGCATATTGAACCAGCATGGCTACCACAGCATCTTGCAGCGGCATGCTATTCCATCCGGTTTGCGTTTAGTTGGACCATCATTTATTTTTCAACAGGACAATGACCCCAAACACACCTCCAGGCTGTGTAAGGGCTATTTGACCAAGAAGGAGAGTGATGGGGTGCTAAACCAACTGACCTGGCCTCTACAGTCACCAGACCTGAACCCAATCGAGATGGTTTGGGGTGAGCTGGAACGCAGAGTGAAGGCAAAAGGGCCAACAAGTGCTAAGCATCTCTGGGAACTCCTTCAAGATTGTTGGAAGATCATTTCCGGTGACTACCTCTTGAAGCTCATCAAGAGAATGCCAAGAGTGTGCAAAGCAGTCATCAAAGCAAAAGGTGGCTACTTTGAAGAACCTAGAATATAAGACATATTTTCAGTTGTTTCACACTTTTTTGTTAAGTATTTAATTCCACATGTGTTAATTCATAGTTTTGATGCCTTCTGTGTGAATGTACAATTTTCATAGTTATGAAAATACAGAAAAATCTTTAAATGAGAAGTTGTGTCCAAACTTTTGGTCTGTACTGTACGTCTTCTATTAACAAGCAATTACAAAATACGATGTTTGAAAATGAGTTTAATAAAACAAAAAATTCCCTTTTGGTCCAACAAATCATAAACTTTTTAGTTTTCATATACATTGTAGCGCCGGCGTCCCTGCCCTCTGCTAGGCAGGGACGCTGTTCCCCTCACCTCTCTGCTCCGTGCCCGGCGTCCTCCTCCCGCTCTGCTGGCAGCGCGCGCTCCTTCCCGGCCACTGTGCTTTGGGCGCGCGCGCTCTCCCTTCCTCTTAAAGGGACCGCGCGCGCCGTCCTAAGGAGTCCCCGGCCAATGGCCGGAGGACTTCACCATATATAAGGCACCTCCTCCAAAATGGAGGTGCCCGAGCAATGTTGTTGCACTGTTCACTACTCTGCTTCAGCCCTCAGGTCCCGTTGCCAGTTACCTGCCAGATACCTGCCAGATTCCTGCCAGCTTGCTGTCTTATTCCTGCCTGATTATCTGCTACCTGCCTGCTAGTCTGAGGTCCGACGGTCTGCCTTACTACTCCTGTCAGTCTGTCTAAGGACCAGCCTGTCCGCTCACCTGGGAGCGCACTTCAGCCACCTGCCTGCTTGCCTGAGGTCCGACGGTCTGCCTTCCAACTCCTGTCAGTCTGTCTATGGACCAGCCTTCCTGCTCACCTTGGAGCACACATCTGCTACCTGCCTGCTAGCCTACCTGGAGGCTCCGCCGTCACGTGCTGTGACCACCTGCCTGTCCAGTGACTCCTGCCCGCTCACCTGGGAGCGCTCATCTGCTGCCTGTCTGCTAGCCTACCTGGAGGCTCTGTCATCACGTGCTGTGACCACCCGCCTGTCCAGAGACTTCTGCCCGCTCACCTGGGAGCGCTCATCTGCCGCCTGTCTGTTGGTCTTCCTGGAGGCTCCGCCGTCACATGCTGTGACCACCCGTTCATCCAGAGACTCTCGCCTGCTCACCTGGGAGCTCACATCTATCATCAGCCGCCACAGGTCGTACCAACCCTTTACCCAGAGACTGCCCCGGTCACTTGCCGTGACCATCTGCCCGTTCATCCAGAGACTGCCCCGGTCACTTGCCGTGACCATCTGCCCGTTCATTCAGAGACTGCCCCGGTCACTTGCCGTGACTATCTGCCCGTTCATTCAGAGACTGCCCTGGTCACTTGCCGTGACCATCTGCCCGTTCATCCAGAGACTGCCCCGGTCACTTGCCGTGACCTCCAGCCCGTTCACTCAGAGACTGTCCCGGTCACCTGCTGTGACTTCCTGCCCGTCTTCCCTGGTCGCCACCCGCTCCCTTACAAGGACCGCCCCCTTGTATAGTAGCTCAGAGGTTCCGCCTCCCAGACCCGTTACAGTTTGCTCGGGCGATGGAACCCGGTGGCACCCAAGCTCCCTCGCTCTCGGACCTGTGTCATGAACTGTCCCGTCAAAGGTCCCAACAGGAGTCCATCCTGGGTCACCTGCGGAATGTCAATACTCGCCTGGACACTCTGACTGCTCCACCAGCAACCTCCGCCAGTGCCATGTCTCGCAATCCGGCAGCTCCGCTGCCCACTAGTACCATGGTATCCTACCCCGGACCCCGGTTTTCTGCACCTCCTCGCTTCGGAGGCGACTCCGCCCAGGCTCGGGGATTCATAAATCAGTGCACCCTGCACTTTGAACTATTGTCCCACCAGTTTAACTCCGACCGAGCCAAAATTGCATTCATCATGTCCCATCTCACCGGGGAGGCCCTGGCCTGGCTAAATCCTCTATGGGAGAGAGGAGACCCCCTGGTGTCCAACTTGCCTGCTTTTCTCACGGCTTTCCGGAAAGTCTTCGACGAACCCGGACGGAAGACCTCATCCGCATCATCACTGCTACGCCTCCGTCAGGGAAGTCTCACCGTGGGCCAATATGCCATACGGTTCCGTACCCTTGCCTCGGAGCTGGCCTGGGATAACGACGCTCTGGTATCCGTCTTCTGGGAGGGTCTGTCCGGCCGTATTAAAGATGAACTTGCCGGTCGGGACATCCCTACCACTCTCGATGACCTAATAACTCTTGCCACCCGGATTGACCTACGGTTCCAGGAGCGTGCCAAAGAGGTCACCTGTGAGAGGAGGTTACCACGTCTAGCTCCTACTTTTCAGAAACCCGTCACTCCCTCCGTCTCTATCCAGGTACACTCTCCTGAGCCTATGCAGGTCGACCAGACCAAGATGGTCAAAACCCGTCAGGACTTACGCCGTGCCGAGGGGAGCTGCTTCTACTGTGGCAGTAAGGAGCACCGGATCCGTACCTGCCCGGAGAGGTCGGGAAACGCCTGTGTCTAGGTTCGCTTAGAGAGGTCGACCTAGACAAGAATAAATCCTCTCCATCTCTGCTGTTGTCAGTCTCAATCATCTGCGGGGAGAACCGTTATTTCGAACTAGCCCAACTTGACTCTGGAGCAGCCGGGAATCTTATTTCACAGTCCCTGGTAGAGAAATACCGCATCCCCACCAAACCTCTGGCTGTACCCTTGTCTGTTGCTGCCGTGGATGGGGGTCTCTTACCACGCCCCATCCAACTCATCACCAAATCCATTACTCTGCAGGTGGGAATGCTGCATTCTGAGAGTATCTCCTTTCATGTTCTGCCTGGACTCTCCCACGCCCTCTTGCTAGGCCTACCTTGGCTCCAGAGACATGCACCCGTGCTTGACTGGCAGACCGGAGAAGTCCTTCGCTGGGGACAGGACTGCCATAAGACCTGTCTGGTTCCCGTCCATCCCGTCCGTCCTTCTCCTACCCCAGCTAATCTACCTGGACTTCCGATTCCTTATTGGTCTTATGCTGATGTCTTTAATAAAAAGGAAGCAGAGACACTACCCCCTCATAGACCATACGACTGCCCTATCGACCTGTTACCTGGTACTACTCCTCCCCGTGGGCGTATTTATCCATTATCCGCTGCTGAGACCCGGTCGATGTCCGAATATATTGAGTAGAATCTGGCCAGGGGATTCATCCGGAAATCTACCTCCCCGGCGGGAGCAGGCTTCTTTTTCGTCAAAAAGAAGGACGGCTCTCTCCGTCCCTGTATAGACTATAGAGGCCTTAACCAGATGACGGTGAAGAATAAGTACCCCCTTCCGCTCATTCCGGAGTTATTTGATCGTCTGAGGGGGGCTAGAATCTTCACCAAACTGGACCTCCGTGGGGCGTACAACCTGGTTCGTATCCGTCAGGGGGATGAATGGAAGACGGCATTCAACACCCGGGACGGCCACTATGAATATCTGGTAATGCCCTTTGGTCTCTGTAACGCTCCTGTCGTCTTTCAAGAGTTGGTCAATGACATCTTCCGGGACCTTCTCTACTCCTGCGTAGTGGTGTACCTGGACGACATCTTGGTCTTCTCTCCGGATCTCCAGACTCACCGGAGGGACGTTCGTCAGGTCCTGCTCAGGCTCAGGCAGAATCACCTCTTCGCTAAATACGAGAAGTGCCTCTTTGAGCAGACCTCGCTTCCGTTTTTGGGCTACATTATTTCTCAGACCGGCCTACGAATGGATCCAGAGAAACTGTCTGCCATCGAGAAATGGCCTCGACAGGATGGGTTGAAGGCCATTCAGCGATTCCTGGGCTTCGCTAACTACTACCGCCTCTTCATACCACACTTCTCTTTCCGGACTGCCCCAATTTCCGCGCTCACCCATAAGGGTACTAATCCCAAAGAGTGGCCGCCCGAAGCAGAGGAGGCCTTTCTTTCCCTAAAACAGGCCTTCTCTTCCGCCCCGGTGCTGCATCGCCCGGACGGCAACAAGCAGTTCTTCCTGGAAGTTGACGCCTCCTCCTCTGGAGCCGGAGCGGTACTTACTCAAAAATCATCTTCCGGGAGAATGGTAACTTGTGGCTTCTTCTCCAAACTCTTCTCCTCTTCTGAGCGCAACTATTCCATAGGAGACCGAGAGTTATTGGCCATCAAGCTGGCGTTGGAGGAGTGGCGTTACCTACTCGAGGGGGCTCTTCACCCGGTAATAATTTACACTGACCACAAGAACTTGGCTTACCTCCAGCATGCCCAGAGACTTAACCCGCGCCAAGCCCGGTGGTCCTTGTTTTTTGCTCGCTTTGATTTTGTTCTTCATTTTCGCCCGGCTGACAAAAACGTCAAAGCAGACGCCTTGTCCCGATCCTTTCTGGTGTCCGATCTCGAGGAAGAACCTAAACATATCATCGATCCCGCCAGAGTAATGCAGGTGGCTCCCGTGAGTCTAAATCGTCTCCCTCCCGGTAAGACGTTTGTTTCAGTACCTGATCGGAAGAAGATCCTACACTGGGGCCATTCGTCTAAACTAGCTGGCCACGCTGGTCAGAAAAAGACCCTCCAGCTTATTGCCCGGCACTACTGGTGGCCTACCCTGCACAAGGACGTAATAGACTTTGTTTCTGCCTGTGTGTCCTGCGCCCGCAACAAAGTCCCGAGACACCTGCCAGCCGGTCGCCTCCTTCCGCTTCCTGTGCCTGCTGCCCCCTGGCAGCATATTGCTATGGACTTCATAACTGATCTCCCCGTCTCCGCCGGTTGTACGGTCATTTGGGTGGTCGCTGATCGCTTTTCCAAGATGGCTCACTTTATTCCCCTGCCAGCCCTCCCGTCTGCACCCGAGCTGGCTAAAGACTTTATCCGCCACATCTTCCGTCTTCATGGCCTGCCCCTCCACATCGTGTCGGATCGTGGGGTACAGTTCACCTCACGTTTCTGGAGAGCCACTTGTAAACTGCTAGACGTCACCCTGGACTTCTCTTCCGCTTACCACCCACAGTCCAATGGTCAAGTGGAGCGGATCAATCAGAACCTGACCAGTTACCTCCGGCACTTCGTTAATGCCCATCATTCAGACTGGGTGGATCTCCTACCATGGGCCGAGTTCTCTTATAACAATCACGAGAGCGAATCCTCCTCCAAATCCCCGATTTTTGTAGTCTTCGGTCAGCATCCTCGGATTCCTTTTCCTGTCTCCACCTCTGTGGACAACCCGGCTGCGGAATCTCTCGTTAGCAAATTTTCCTCCATTTGGGAGAGTACCCGATCCGCACTCCTTCAGTCGTCCGAACGGATGAAAAGACACGCTGACAAAAAACGCCTGGATCCTCCACAATTTCGTCCTGGAGATAAAGTCTGGCTCTCATCTAAATATGTCTGACTCAAGATACCTTCTTACAAGTTAGGGCCTCGGTTCATCGGTCCTCTGGAGGTCATCAGTCAGATCAACCCGGTGGCCTATAAATTGAAACTCCCGGCCAACTTACGGATCCCTAACTCCTTCCATGTTTCTCTCCTCAAACCTGTGGTACTTAACTCTTTTTCCAAGTCTACAGGTACGCCTCCTGCTCCGGTTTCTGCTGAGGACGAGTTTGAGGTAGAGAACATTCTTGCCACCAAAAGGGTAAGAGGAAAGACCTTTTTTCTAGTAGATTGGAAGGGGTTTGGTCCTGAGGAGAGAACGTGGGAGCCCCGGGAGAACATCCATGCCCCTCTTATCCTAGCTAAATTTCTGTCTGGCCTAAAAAAAGGGGGGGCCTAAAGGGGGGGGTACTGTAGCGCCGGCGTCCCTGCCCTCTGCTAGGCAGGGACGCTGTTCCCCTCACCTCTCTGCTCCGTGCCCGGCGTCCTCCTCCCGCTCTGCTGGCAGCGCGCGCTCCTTCCCGGCCACTGTGCTTAGGGCGCGCGCGCGCGCTCTCCCTCCCTCTTAAAGGGGCCGCGTGCGCCGTCCTAAGGAGTCCCCGGCCAATGGCCGGAGGACTTCACCATATATAAGGCACCTCCTCCAAAATGGAGGTGCCCGAGCAATGTTGTTGCACTGTTCACTACTCTGCTTCAGCCCTCAGGTCCCGTTGCCAGTTACCTGCCAGATACCTGCCAGATTCCTGCCAGCTTGCTGTCTTATTCCTGCCTGATTATCTGCTACCTGCCTGCTAGTCTGAGGTCCGACGGTCTGCCTTACAACTCCTGTCAGTCTGTCTAAGGACCAGCCTGTCCGCTCACCTGGGAGCGCACTTCAGCCACCTGCCTGCTTGCCTGAGGTCCGACGGTCTGCCTTCCAACTCCTGTCAGTCTGTCTATGGACCAGCTTGCCTGCTCACCTGGGAGCACACATCTGCTACCTGCCTGCTAGCCTACCTGGAGGCTCCGCCGTCACGTGCTGTGACCACCTGCCTGTCCAGTGACTCCTGCCCGCTCACCTGGGAGCGCTCATCTGCTGCCTGTCTGCTAGCCTACCTGGAGGCTCTGCCGTCACGTGCTGTGACCACCCGCCTGTCCAGAGACTTCTGCCCGCTCACCTGGGAGCGCTCATCTGCCGCCTGTCTGTTGGTCTTCCTGGAGGCTCCGCCGTCACATGCTGTGACCACCCGTTCATCCAGAGACTCTCGCCTGCTCACCTGGGAGCTCACGTCTATCATCAGCCGCCACAGGTCGTACCAACCCTTTACCCAGAGACTGCCCCGGTCACTTGCCGTGACCATCTGCCCGTTCATCCAGAGACTGCCCCGGTCACTTGCCGTGACCATCTGCCCGTTCATTCAGAGACTGCCCCGGTCACTTGCCGTGACCATCTGCCCGTTCATTCAGAGACTGCCCCGGTCACTTGCCGTGACCATCTGCCCGTTCATCCAGAGACTGCCCCGGTCACTTGCCGTGACCTCCAGCCCGTTCACTCAGAGACTGTCCCGGTCACCTGCTGTGACTTCCTGCCCGTCTTCCCTGGTCGCCACCCGCTCCCTTACAAGGACCGCCCCCTTGTATAGTAGCTCAGAGGTTCCGCCTCCCAGACCCGTTACATACATTTTTACAATATGCTATTACACAAACTATGAAGCTGCTCTGACTCTGTCTGTAGAAATTCCTGTAGGCTAACACTTTTATAAGGTCACGGGGTTCTTAATGGTCACTAATATCCTTATTTTCAACCCAACTGGTGACATATCCCATATATAACCCTCATAATAATTTCTCTTGCAAATGATTGTCATTTATAGAGTACTGATAAACCTCATTGTTATTTATGAATGTGAGCAATGCTTTTGCTTGCCAGAGATAGTCCTTGTCTAGATTATCTGTAAATCTATAATGTTTTAGAAACGATTATAAAATAAAGCAGCTGGCTGAAGCCCAAGTCCTATAAAACACAGTCATTTCCTACATTTTTTTTCAGAGTAATAAGTAATAATTCATGGGTTTCTGAAGCAGGTAACTTAATTTTTCTTATGTCATTCTCTGGGTGTGGTTAAGCAAACGTAATACCAGATTTATGAGGTTGAAGTTACTCTGCTGGAACCGCTGCCTATACAGTGATTATGGCACAGACTCTTTCTATTGCAACCATGAAAAATTAAAGGGGTTATCCAGTCAAAAGTGATAAATCTGCAGTCACTCTTTGTGACTGCAGACTTATGAATCCCCCCAGTGCACACACTGTGTGCTGCGGGGATTCGCCGGTATGAAACCCGGGACCAGAGGCTATGTATACATGATACATACCCCTGGCCAGTTGGCGCGGCCTCGCTCTTCATACACTTGTATTGAGCGAGGCCGCGCCTTCTAGTCGGACACGCCCACTGCCTGTCCATATCATTAGACGGGCTGTGGCCTCGCTCCATACAGATGTATGGAGCGAGGCGGGGCTAAATGGCCAGGGATATGTGTAAGGTAGCCTCCAGTCCCGGGTCTCATACCGGAAAATCCCCGCAGTGCACAGTGCCTGTGCTGTGGGGATTCATAAGTCTGCAGTCACCCAGAGTGACTGTAGACTTATCACTTTTGACTGGACAACCCATTTAATACTGAAGAAGTATCTCCATGCTTGGATCTGCATCTCCTTTTTTGAGTTCTGAACTGGGAAACACCATTCTTCATATAGGTAGGAGTCAAGTAGTTGAGGCTCCATCTATCAGTTATGTTATATACTGGCAATATAAAATACTGTACATATCTTAGGAGTGGTGCAAACTCACATTGTGACCCTTGAACCAGAAAAGTTTGTGCACCCCTGATTTATTAAAATATAATGTTAAAGGGCTTACCAGATTGGTTGAATTTGCTGATTTTACTGGAAGAGTTCACAATCTTATGTACAGTTAGGTCCATATATATTTGGACAGAGACAACATTTTTCTAATCTTGGATCTAGACATTACCACAATGAATTTTAAACAAAACAATTCAGATGCAGTTGAAGTTCAGACTTTCAGCTTTCATTTGAGGGTATCCACATTAAAATTGGATGAAGGGTTTAGGAGTTTCAGCTCCTTAACATGTGCCACCCTGTTTTTAAAGGGTCCAAAAGTAATTGGACAGATTAAATAATTGTAAATAAAATGTTCATTTCTAGTACTTGGTTGAAAACCCTTTGTTGGCAATGACTGCCTGAAGTCTTGAACTCATGGACATCACCAGACGCTGTGTTTCCTCCTTTTTGATGCTCTGCCAGGCCTTCACTGCGGTGGTTTTCAGTTGCTGTTTGTTTGTGGGCCTTTCTGTCTGAAGTTTAGTCTTTAACACGTGAAATGCATGCTCAATTGGGTTGAGATCAGGTGACTGACTTAGCCATTCAAGAATATTCCACTTCTTTGCTTTAATAAACTCCTTGGTTGCTTTGGCTTTATGTTTTGGGTCATTGTCCATCTGTAGGATGAAACAACGACCAATCAGTTTGGCTGCATTTGGCTGGATCTGAGCACACAGTATGGCTCTGAATACATCAGAATTCATTCGGCTGCTTCTGTCTTGTGTCACATCATCAATAAACACTAGTGACCCAGTGCCACTGGCAGCCATGCATGCCCAAGCCATCACACTGCCTCCGCTGTGTTTTACAGAAGATGTGGTATGCTTTGGATCATGAGCTGTACCAAGCCTTCGCCATACTTTTCTCTTTCCATCATTCTGGTAGAGGTTGATCTTGGTTTCATCTGTCCAAAGAATGTTCTTCCAGAACTCTGCTGGCTTTTTTAGATGTTTTTTAGCAAAGTCCAGTCTAGCCTTTTTATTCTTGATGCTTATGAGTGGCTTGCACCGTGCAATGAACCCTCTGTATTTACTTTCATGCAGTCTTCTCTTCCAAATGCAAGCCCCACACCTCAAATCAACTCCAGGCCTTTTATCTGCTTAATTGAGAATGACATAATGAAGGGATTGCCCACACCTGTCCATGAAATAGCCTTGGAGTCAATTGTCCAATTACTTTTGGTCCCTTTAAAAACAGGGTGGCACATGTTAAGGAGCTGAAACTCCTAAACCCTTCATCCAATTTTAATGTGGATACCCTCAAATGAAAGCTGAAAGTCTGAACTTCAACTGCATCTGAATTGTTTTGTTTAAATTTCATTGTGGTAATGTCTAGAACCAAAATTAGAAAAATGTTGTCTCTGTCCAAATATATATATGGACCTAACTGTATATGGGGGAGTCCTGACTTTTGCACAGCAGTTATCGGGGAAAAGATGGAGCAGGTCTGTTGGATTTCCACATACCCATTTTTTTGTTCTTGGAGATAGGGTGTACGGCAGTGATAAGATGCTGCCTGGGGTGTATAGCAGTGATAAGATGTCGCTTGGGGTGTATGGCAGTGCTAAGATGTTGCCTGGGGTGTATGGGAATGATAAGATGATGCCTGGGGGGTATGGCAGTGGCTTACTCCATTTCTTTATTGAAAACACGTGAATGCTAAGTTTATTTGAGGATTCATGTGAATGGGAGAGTAGGAAGAAATAATTGTTGCCCACAGGGTATGTGCCCACGATGCAGATTTAAAGCAGAAATTTCCTGAGTGTTTTTGTCTCTTCCTGGCAGAAAAAAACACATGTGGATTTACATGCGTTTTTTATGCGTTTTTGATATGTTTTTACATGGGTTTTTACATGGGTTTTTTGAAGCGTTTTTGAGCATCGCTGAATGATTTTTGGAGCTAAATAAAGTTGGTGGGACATTGCTTAAGCCCTTGGATTATCATAAGAGCTGGGGTGAGTATATTGGTTCTTTTAAATGATTAAAGAACATGTCTGTTGCATTTCAAATAAAGTGTTTACACTGTGTCTGTCTGTTTTTTTACTTTGTTTGGTCATGAAAAGGTCTCATTGACTCCTTGACATCACCAAACAAAAAAGCTGGCTATCAGCTAGTCCCATTCACCCAATCTTCATTAGCATTTCTATTCACATAATTTATGTGACTGCTGTGAGATGTTTTCTCTAAGCCTGGGAAGGTGCCATTAGGCAAACATTTCCCTGGCCATAATTAACATCTCACATCTGGTTCGTTAGCCCCCTACCTCCCCTGATCAGCACTCAGCAGCGCTTTGGACACAATGTATTTATGTTGCATCCAAAACGCGGCATTCTAATGCCGCACTTTTGTTGTTGCTACATGTGAATCCACCGCATATAATGACACTTCAATCAGTCAAAATCTGCAGCGGAGACTAGCGTGTCTGCTACAGAAATTGATACACTGTGGGTGAGTTTGGGTATGTGGCGATGGTCAGGATCCGCTGCAGGTTTGACGCTGCGTGTATATACAGCGTCAAACCCGCAGTGTCCAGATGTTCCGTTATAGTGGATCAGAGGAACATCAGAGGCTGCGAATCACCCGTGGACACTGACATACGGCGCGTCTTTCAGGACCACAGCATGTCAATTTCTCTTGTGGAGTCGCTAGTCTCTGGTACAGAAATCTGACCACTAGAAAGTATTGAATACGGTCAATACACATGGTTCAGTGAACACATATGGATTTACCTGCATTCAATAGAATGCAATGTTTTGGACGCAGAAAAAAATTGCGTCCAAAGTGCTGCTATGTCTGCATTATGGACACAAAGTCTAAAATTTAAAATAAAAATGGAGTGCGCTCCCGCGTCATTTTTATAACCAGCAGAGGGAAAGCCAACCAATGGGGGCTGATATTAGTAGCAGCGGAAGGGGCCATTGGCCAATAATGTTCCCTCGCTATTAATATCAGCCCATAGGTGAGCTGTTTGTTTAGCCTTTACTGGCTAGATTACAGGGAGACCCCAGAAAAAAATTGACGTGGGGTCCTCCTATAAAATCTAGCAGCAAAAGCTAAACTAGACAGCTGCGGGCTGATATTAATAGCAAGGGAAGGCGCCATGAATACTAGCCCCCTCTGAGGCTATTAATATCACCTCTCAGCAGTCCCAGATATGGCGCATCCATAAGATGTGCCAAATCTGGCATTTAGCCTCGCTCTTCCACGCTGCCCTGGTGGCAGGGGGCAATGGGGTTGGGGTTCACGTCAGCCTTGTATTGGCGGCTGACGTGAAGCCCAGGTTAGTAATGGAGGGCGTCTATAAGACGCCCCCATTACTAACTGTGTAGTAAAATGGTCGGCGCATTTTCAATAAAAGACACGGCCAGAATAAAGAATTTTAATGAAATAAAACAGATACGGCTCTACAATTTTTTTTTATTACCCGCCTCCGCGAAGCCCTCGATCTCCTGAAAAAAAACTAAAGAAAGAGACAATAATATTCCTCACCTGTCCACCATCAACGACGTAATCCAAGTGACGCCAAGGTCCCACGACGATCCGGTTCATTTCTACAGCTGTGACATCAGCAATCACTGATGTCACAGCTGTAGAATACAGCACTGTATACTGACAGGGGTGTAAAATCACCCCTATCAGTATACAGTGCTGCAGGAGAGGTCACTGGGGTTCATCAGCTGAAGATCAGCTGATGAGCCCCGGTGAGCTAGAGAGCGTGGAAAAATTCTTGTGAATCTTCCCACGCTCAGCATCAGATGATCGGTAATGAGACCGATCAGCTGATTACCGGCTTTATCAATCAGCTGATGCTCGTGTGACCATCAGCTGATGGCTGCGGCACTGATCACCTGATGGTCACGTGACCATCAGCTGATCGGTGATTTCACTGATCACCTGATGGTCGCGTGACCATCAGGTGATCAATGACGTCACCGCAGGTCCTGGAAGCACACTACACCGCACGAGCCCACCCCCCGCAGTGTGCAGCGAGCTGCCGATGGGACGGCATCGCCCAGGAGGACACCAGGGGCCGCCGAAGAGGTGAGTATAAAGCTTTATTTTTCTATTTCTACTTTTTGATTATTTTTTTTACACTGCTGCTGGCACGCAGGGTGGGAGGAGCAGGCTGTCGCTTCTCCCATCCACGCTGTTCTCGCTGTTATCAGCCAGAGCAGTGGTTGGATGAGAGGAGTAGCAGCCTCCTCTCCAGGACCGGGTACCAGCTGCAGCGCAATTTTGCACTTATAGTTTTACATTGAAACTCAGCAAATGCAAATCCACATATATAGATATTATACATGCGGGTTTGATGCGATTCAATGCAAGTCAATGGGCGCAATTTTGCCGCGAAATTACGCCTAAATTGGTTGTGCTGCGAGTTGTGCCGCAATAATAATCCGCAGCGGAAATTTCCCCATCATGTGCACAGCACATACGGATTATCAATGCTAATCATGGCAGACCTCTTACCAAGCGGTTTTAATGTGTTTCCTCTGCGATTTAAACGCCGCGGAAACGCATTAAAACCGTATTGTGTGCACTCAGCCTAATAAGAGTTAAAATAAATGTTGGCCAAGAGCTACTGTATATAAGGTTTATGGCTACCTTAATACATTCCCCAGCCACTATCATTAATAGATCATCTTAGGGGTTTTACAGGCCATAGACATAAAGGGCCCAATTAATTTTTGCCTTTGCACCTTTTGTTGTCTCATATTTGGTGTTTTACTCCGGTATTTCATTTACGCACAATTCTTCTTTTTTGTGCAAGTGTACTCCAGCCCCCTTCCCCCATTCCCAGAGTGATTTTATGTGTGTATGCCAGATTTTTTTTTTTAGTAATGTTAGTGACATTTTGTGAAACGTGACTGCAAATGATGGGGTCATAGTTTTTATCTACAGAACATTGTTAGAAAATAGCTGGTATCTAAGGGGTAACATTTTTCCTTGCAGAGAGCGACATGTTTAGCATGTCACGGTGAGGAGTCTTTTAAAACCACAATGCTCCTATAGGAAATATGCAAATTGTCTCTTCAGAGAGGAAGAGGACCAGAACTTTAGTGCCACCTACAGGAAGTAGCAATCCTAAAAGTCAATAGTGACCCTTTAACCAGTCTTATCACATGACTTAGGATATAAGCCAGAACCATATATTCCATTTGCAGACATTGTGTTTCGGAGTACTGCCCCTTGTCAGTGCAAAGTGTGAGTTCTGCTTTGGCTGGGTGAGAGGCATTAGAACGGTATCTAGGGGTAATATTTCTCCTTGCGGAGAGCAACATGTTAAGCATGTCACGGTGAGGAGCCTTCTAAAGCCGCAATGCTCCTCTTGGAAATATGCAAATTGTCTCTTCAGAGAGGAAGAGAACCAGAACTCTACTGCCACCTACAGGAAGTAGCAATCATAAAAGTCAATAGTTACCCTTTACCGAGCCTTATCACATGACTTAGGATATAAGCCAGGACCAGAAGCTCAATTTGCAGACACTGTGTTTCGGGGTACTGCCCCTCATCAGTGCAAAGTGTGAGTTCTGGTTTGGCTGGGTGAGAGGCATCAGACCGGTATCTAAGGGGTA
Organism: Phyllobates terribilis; assembly: GCF_046119375.1. Taxonomy (NCBI): domain Eukaryota; kingdom Metazoa; phylum Chordata; class Amphibia; order Anura; family Dendrobatidae; genus Phyllobates; species Phyllobates terribilis. The sequence continues at coordinate 67,019,914 of NW_027362773.1, forward strand.
ACATTTCTCCTTGTGGAGAGCGACATGTTAAGCATGTCACGGTGAGGAGACTTCTAAAGCTGCAATGCTCCTCTGGGAAACATGCAAATTGTAGCTAAAATTGGTGAGATCTGCTGATGATGCTGCCAAAATAAGCTGTATTTGTTAATTTTTTCGCAGTTAAATATTTTATGCCAGCTTTAAATAGGTCTCAAACCATACAATGCTCATTGGATTTGACAACTATTTATCCTGATTAACCTATACAAATACACACTAAGCTTGGTCGGCATGTATTTGATATCAATAAGCAAAAGGAAGTAGGCTGCTGACAAATAGATGTCAACATAATCAAAGGATTGGGCATGTTAATGACGCGCCCCCTGGGCCAGTGCTGTTAGGGATACCCGGAGCCGGATCAGATGGGGGTTGTAGTCTCCGAGTGGCTGTGACCCGGTCCGTACCCAGGGTGTCAAGCTCAGTGTGTGGCAGTCCTTATGATGTTACTAGATGTTCTTTTGTGTCGACTACGCCACCCGTTGAATTGCGGTCAGTACGGCCGCCGCTGCAGCAGGGTCCGCTGAGGCTGGTGATGTATGTGCAGCTCAGGTAGTATAACCCCCAACGGGAGGGGTATAGCCTCAGGGGGTCAGTTGCAGAGGATGGGGGTTGTGGTGGTGCAGCGAGGATGGAAATGAGACTCAGAGTCTGGCTGTGCAGTTCAGGGTTTTTACTTACTGCAGTTGTTCTGGTCACTCCGGCCTTGAGTGACCACCCGAGCCGTGCTGCGTCCACCAGGTCCTGGACTCGGCCAACCCCCAGGTGATTCTGGAGCGTGGTCCTGAGCTCCCTTTCTGTCCTGTCCTCTTCTCTGGCCTTCCCCACCAGGGATCCACCTATGTCCGGCTCCCTCGGGCCTCTTGGTGGTAAACCCTTGTCTCTGGGTTCCCTGACCCTATTCCTGGTCTGCCTTCCGGGTGGATTTAGTGGGTGATCGTGGCAGATCCTGCCCACGACCTCCGGTTCCTGGCTAAGGTGTGCTGTAGCCTCTGCCAGCTTGGGATCCGGTACCCTGTTGCCAACTCTTCACCCTCTGGTCTAATTTGGGCTCTTGGAGTTCCTTCTTTCTCCCCCTCTGGGTCTTTCTTTCTCCTCTCTCTCTCTCTTGGCCTTGGAGCTGCTCTTCTCCTCTGCTCTGCTTCTCTGACTCAACTCTGACAGACTGACCTCACTCTGCAAAAGACCCTGTCCTAAGATGGTGCCCACCTTATATACTCCCTCTATGTGTGAGCTCAGGTGACCAGCACCCAATGAGCTCCTAGCACTACCCAGACTGCTCCCCCTATCTGCCCCTACACTACTGGGATGTTCCACCCCCCTCCCACTCCAGCCAGGAACAGACACTGTCGTACCTGCACATTTCTCTAGTGGGAGAACCATCGGTCTGTTCCTCGGAAATGGGATGTGTGTAGTGCATGCAGCCTACTGAGCTCAGTTCCACACTCCATCCTTACCCGGGAGTGGAATACCACACCTCTGGCTTGAGGTGTAATATCCCTGCAGCAGCCGAATCCTCAGGGTGCTACATTCCCCCCTGGTAAATCACAGCACGTCCTCGGGCTGTAAGATATAAACATCCACAAACATACATTTTTTTTTTTTTCATAAAACATAAAAATATAAAACATCATATATTATCAGCATAAACTTTTCATATAAAACTTATCATAAATAACACTCTTGTTCCTCCGGCCACGGTGCAACTTGTGACCGGGTAAAGTGCGACAGTCTCTTGAAGAAACACGGTTTCCTATAAAACCGGTAGGGGGCGCTTTAGGAAGCGCAACTATATACAAAGGGAATATGGCCGCTCTCAGTCCTCGGCCAGGTATTAGGAACTAGGGACACACGGGGTTAACAGTTCACTCTTGGCTGGTCCCAACGGGGAACATATTTTAAATAAGTAACAGTTCTTGGTACCCCGACGGGCAACTTTATACAGTCTCTCTCTACCGTACTTCAACGACGGCGTCCTCCTGCTCTTTCTTGTTGGTTGGTTTCAGTTTCAGACCCGTCCGGGTCCTCTTGCTCCTCCTCACACCGCAGCTCCTCCTCCGTCAGGCGATGCACATGGAGGGCGTAGGGTCCTTTGGCACACTTGTGCCGGGTGAAGGTGACCTCGTCCCCTACATACAGGTCACGACCTCTGTGTCCCTCCGGCAGATGGCTTTCTACGTCTCTGCGGGTCACAAAGACGTCGCCGGGGGTATGATGGTCTCTAATAAAGCCCCATCCGTGCTGCATGTTGAATTTTATCACAGTCCCGGTGGAAGGGGAACCATGAGCTGCACGGGGATTCCTCCTGGTCCGGCTCTTCTGCTCCACGCTCCTTATCTGCGCTTGTTGTTCCCGGACCCGCCTCTCTCTCCGCTCCCTCTCGAAGACCTCGAGCTGCTGCCGGCAGCACTCTGCACGCTCTGCTGCGGCCGCCCGAGTCTCCTGAGTGAACCCCATGAGGTCTTCTCCGGTGGGGTCCCACTCGAACTGTGCCTCCTCCAGCGGGGGCGAGGTCCTCTTTACGGGCTTCGGAGCCGGAATCAGGGGCTCGCACATGGGCCTTGCTCTCTGGTGTTCCAGCTGAATGTACTCCTGGAGCCATACAAAGGGCTGCCCATCCGGGCACGTATGCTGGGCGAATAGATCTTCACCCAGGTGCGGCACTCTAGATGCTGAGGGCGCGTTGATGGTAGCGGCGCCCGGGTTAACCAGGCCTTGCGACCAGGCCTGGGGCACCTTAAAGGCAAAGGGCACCGTAAGAACGGCGGCGCCCTGGGTTATTCGGCCCTGCGACCAGGCCGGTGGCTCCGCGGAGGTAGGGGGCGCTGTTGGTATTGCGGCGCCCCGGGGGTACTAAGCCTTGCGACCAGGCCGGTGGTATTTCCTGCTTGGCCACGCTCGAGGTCGAGGCGTGTGACGTCACAGGGGTCGCGGCCGCAGTTTCCGGTTGAGGCCTAGTCGGCGGCGGTGACGATGCAGCGACGGGCACGGCAGGGGGAATTTCGGGCTCTGCGACGGGGAGCTGGGGCAGGCACGCGGTTTCCCGGTTCGGGGTAGAGACGTCCCCTTTACCTGCCTCCGTCCGTTCAGCTCCCTTCTCGGCGCCGTCTCCTGCCTTCATTCCTCCTGCACCATCCTCAGAGGCGGTCTGTCTCCTCGTCTCGGGTGGCGTGCTCCGCTGACGGATTCCGGTCTGCTGGGCCATCTCTCGGCTCCACTCCGCCAACGTCTCCCGCTGCACCCGGGCCATCCTCCGTGCGAGGCCCTCCAGCGCGGTCTGTGCACACTCCCGGTCTCGGGGGAGCTGTGCTAGGATCTCCAGCAGGCCTTCTGAAGTGGCGACCTGCAACAGGCTCCTGACCACTGGGTCGGTGCTGCCTGACTCTCCCTCCATCTCCCGGTAGGCTTTCTCTGGACTCTCTTCCAGACGTCTTGTCTCCGGGTGTGCTCTCTCCAGACTGCTCCAGGCGACACCCATCTTTGTTCTCTTCTTCTGTCCCCGCCCACATCGAGGGTGGTCCCGGGGCAACTTCAGTTCCAGGGGCAGTTCTCTTACGCTGATGGACACTTCCAGCATCACAGTCTCTGTTGGTGGGCGCGGTTTCCGCTTTTGGCGCCATTCTTCGACCTGGCCCACGATGGGAGGTGACCTCTTGCCACCCTCTGGCACGCCCATAATGGCGTCCGCTCTTCCAAGGCGGGAAATCTTCGGAAATGGCGGGAATCGTCTCCCAGTGGCGGGAAACTCCATGGATGGTGGGAAAAAGCTGCAAATGGCGGACAACCGGCGGGAAACGACCTGTGATGGGGCCCGATGGCGGGGACCCTCCGGAACCGGCAGGAGACTTCTTTTTAAGGTAACGATGAACTTTTCTTCAGGCACGCAGTACCCGGTTGTTGCGGGCACGTTATCCTGCCGACTACGCCAAAGTTGACGCGCCCCCTGGGCCAGTGCTGTTAGGGATACCCGGAGCCGGATCAGATGGGGGTTGTAGTCTCCGAGTGGCTGTGACCCGGTCCGTACCCAGGGTGTCAAGCTCAGTGTGTGGCAGTCCTTATGATGTTACTAGATGTTCTTTTGTGTCGACTACGCCACCCGTTGAATTGCGGTCAGTACGGCCGCCGCTGCAGCAGGGTCCGCTGAGGCTGGTGATGTATGTGCAGCTCAGGTAGTATAACCCCCAACGGGAGGGGTATAGCCTCAGGGGGTCAGTTGCAGAGGATGGGGGTTGTGGTGGTGCAGCGAGGATGGAAATGAGACTCAGAGTCGGGCTGTGCAGTTCAGGGTTTTTACTTACTGCAGTTGTTCTGGTCACTCCGGCCTTGAGTGACCACCCGAGCCGTGCTGCGTCCACCAGGTCCTGGATTCGGCCAACCCCCAGGTGATTCTGGAGCGTGGTCCTGAGCTCCCTTTCTGTCCTGTCCTCTTCTCTGGCCTTCCCCACCAGGGATCCACCTATGTCCGGCTCCCTCGGGCCTCTTGGTGGTAAACCCTTGTCTCTGGGTTCCCTGACCCTATTCCTGGTCTGCCTTCCGGGTGGATTTAGTGGGTGATCGTGGCAGATCCTGCCCACGACCTCCGGTTCCTGGCTAAGGTGTGCTGTAGCCTCTGCCAGCTTGGGATCCGGTACCCTGTTGCCAACTCTTCACCCTCTGGTCTAATTTGGGCTCTTGGAGTTCCTTCTTTCTCCCCCTCTGGGTCTTTCTTTCTCCTCTCTCTCTCTCTTGGCCTTGGAGCTGCTCTTCTCCTCTGCTCTGCTTCTCTGACTCAACTCTGACAGACTGACCTCACTCTGCAAAAGACCCTGTCCTAAGATGGTGCCCACCTTATATACTCCCTCTATGTGTGAGCTCAGGTGACCAGCACCCAATGAGCTCCTAGCACTACCCAGACTGCTCCCCCTATCTGCCCCTACACTACTGGGATGTTCCACCCCCCTCCCACTCCAGCCAGGAACAGACACTGTCGTACCTGCACATTTCTCTAGTGGGAGTACCATCGGTCTGTTCCTCGGAAATGGGATGTGTGTAGTGCATGCAGCCTACTGAGCTCAGTTCCACACTCCATCCTTACCCGGGAGTGGAATACCACACCTCTGGCTTGAGGTGTAATACCCCTGCAGCAGCCGAATCCTCAGGGTGCTACATTAACATCTGCCATTGGGTGGGTGTTAGGATACCCCAAGGCATAGAAGCTAAACGGTCCTACTGCAATTGAAAGATTTGGCCCAGATTCATCTATTATGTCTGGCCACCTTCAAGACCCAAGTTGTTAACATAAAAATATCGGCCCCCACTCTCTCAGCCTGACAGGTATGTTAGCAGCTTATCCATACAAACATATAGATTAGTAAAACTTTCACACGTATCTCCTGCCCTGGGGATGATCAGCGGTTATACAGACATAAATGACTGCGCACAAGTAATAGCTGAAATACAGAGTTGAGGAATAATTGAGAAATGACTTCCATAAATCACTGCTCTTCTGCTGCAATAAACTAGGAGTAACATTTCTGCACTAGAAAAGAAAGCCCTTCTGATACCTTCTTTAGTAAAATAGGGGTGAGGAAGGGGGGTCCCGCAAACCTTAACCTATACCATTACTGCACAAATTGGAAACGTATGTTTAAGCCATGGTGGTCTCCAATGTTTCAACTCATAAAAGCTCTTTGACTTGGTGTCATCATTAAAAGATTTTTATTTCATTAGCAGCAGCCTGAGCAGACACACACAGACAAATCACTTCTCTTATAAACTATACATACATGTAATGAAAGTGAAAAGTAGCCTATTTTTACCCTGTAAAATGCACGGCCCTGTAAACTCTGAACCTGCGGTGGCCTTTGTTTCTTGTGACCCATGTGAGAGTGATTTATTCCCTTCTAACAATTCCAGACAGCAGGAGATGAAACATACTGTGTGCGTCCAATTCAGCTTTTGAGATGTGACACTTGGTGATCACGGTGTGGATTTTCTTACTATTGTGCATTCTTGGTCTGGAGGTTTGTAGGGCAATTTCTGAAACGGAGCCTCAGCAAATTTCCAATATATTTTAAAACTGTCCAAATTTTATGCTGAACTTTTTTTTTAAAGAATATGAAAGATTATATTATAACAGCGGATACAAAAGATACCACCATTGCTAATAAGCAACAGTCACATTTCACCTTCCTTCTTACCTTATTCCCTCAATGTACAGTGACCTCTGCACATGTCATAGAACATGATCACTGTATTCATCCAAGATATCAATTGGGCACTGTATCTTACAGGGGCCTGTTGTAAGGCAAATATCTGTAGTTGTTAATCATAGTTCACAGCAATATAATCACACAATAATGCAATAATGAAAATATATATATATATTTATATATATATATACATATATATATATTGTATATATTGTAAGATGGCTACCGGATATGTCCTTGATGGGAGATATGTATCGCTGAGGTTGGCAGCTTCAGTGATGTAAAACTGGGAAAGCATGCTCCAGCACACAGAGTTCTGAGAGGGTTAATTGGGCGTGTCAGGGCCGTATTTTAGGAGCAGTCATAAGAGACGGGTGGGAGTGGCTGCTCACATATCCCCACCCTCAGGGCATGTGTATAAAATGGAGATCGAGTGTCTCATTCAGTGTTTGTGGCTGGAGGTGTGGAGACCTCCAGCGTGTTTGTGCTACAGGACACTGACTTGTAGCGGGCGAACCCGCAGCACTGTATGGACTGTTTTACTTGTCTTGTTACTTTGTGCCTGACAAGGCTATGTTTCATTTACCTGGAGAGTGCGGTTTATGAAGTCCGAATAAACCCAGCTTGGACATTTTTAAAGAAACTGACTCCTGTGATTACCTTGAAAGCGGCTGAGTGAGTACCAACCCCCTTACTATATATATATATACACACATACACACACAGTGGCATGTAAAAGTTTGGGCACCCCTGGTCACAATTGTGTAATTGGGAATAGTTAAGCAAGTTCAAGCTGAAATGATCTCTAAAAGGCCTAAAGCTAAAGATGATATATTTCATTAGTATTTTAGGCAAGAAAATATATATATACTTTCATCTTTTACATTTTAGAAATTACGAAAAGGAAAATGAGCCGATGCAAAAGTTTGGGCATCCTGCATGGTTAGTACGTAGTAAGCACCCCCTTTTCAAAGTATCACAGCTTGTAAACGCTTTTTGTAGCCAGACAAGAGTCTTTTAATTCTTGTTTGAGGGGTTTTCACTAATTCTTCCTTGGAAAATTCTTCCAGTTCTGTGAGATTCCTGGGTCATCTTGCATTCACTGCTATTTTGAGGTCTAGCCACAGATTTTCAAAGATGTTCAGATCAGGTGACTGTGAGGGCCATTGTAAAACCTTCAGCTTGCGCCTTTTGAGGTAGTCTATTGTGGATTTTGATGTTTGTTTAGGATCATTATCCATTTGTAGAAGCCATCCTCTTTTCAATTTCAGCTTTTTTACAGATGGTGTTATGTTTGCATAAAGAATTTGTTGAAATTTCATTGAATCCATTCTTCCCTCTACCCGAGAAATGTTCCCTATGTCATTGGCTGCAACACAACTCTAAAGCATGATTAATCCACCCCCATGCATAATGGTTGGTGAGATGCTCTTTTCCTGAAATTCTGTGCCCTTTTTTTCTCCACACATACCTTTATTATTATTATTCTGGTAAAAGAGTTCTATTTGACCTCATCAGTCCACAGGACATGTTTCTAAAATGCATCACCTTGTTTAGATTTTTTTTTGTGCATATTTCTGATGCTGAATTTTATGGTGAGGACGCAGGGGAGGTTTTCTTCTGACGACTCTTCAATGAAGGCCATGTTTGTGCAGGTGTTTCTGAACAGTATAACAATGTACCACAACTCCAGAGTCTGCTAAATCTTTCTAAAGGTCTTTTTGCAGTCAAGCGGGTGTTCTGATTTGCCTCTCTAGCAATCCTATGAGCATCTCTCACAGAAATGCTGCTTGGTCTTCCAGACCTTATTTTGACCTCCGCTGTTCCTGTTAACTGCCATTTGTTAATTACATTTCGAACTGAGGAAAGGGCAAATTGAAAATGCTTTGCTATTTTCTTATAGCCTTCTCCTTCTTTGTGGGCCTCCAACATTTTCATTTTCAGAGTGCTAGGCAGCTGCTGTTTTTTGGCACAAAGTTAGTGGACGATGGGTTTTTATAAAGCTGGGAAATTTTCATCACCTGGCCTTTCCCAACGATGATAGTGAACAAGTGTGAAGAATATTCAAGATAATCCCATGCCAATCATTGTGCCCTGTTTGGTGGGGATTATGGAGATCTTCAATATACGGTGTAATTCGACACTCCTGCAAGGGAGGGGGCCGAGAGGCAGGGAGTGACATACCTCCCAGCAGCTGTGGACCCCCAAGCCATGTGGTACTTTGTGTCAGATATTATAATTCAACACTGAGTTATGGGAATACGATACATCCCAGAGATACACCAAATAGATTTTGGAAACCTAAGAGAATGGGGAATGTCATCCTTGTTTTCAGCACAGTGCAGCGCATAGGGAAAGAGAGATACACTGCACAGCCTTGCGGGGGCCCGGCTGGGTCCGTTGACACCAGAACTGGCTCTCTAGGACCGTCCATTAAGTAGGTATAGCCTGTTTTAGTTTTTGGGAGTTTTTAGCTGAGAGAGATCAGGGGTGGAGACTTAGGCTCAACCATGGGGCAGTAAGGGGAGTGACCCAGAAAGGTTAAGAGTCCCTGCAGCTAGAGCCCAGTGTATTTTTCCCTGGGAGGTCGTGACAACACGTCATGTGGGAGAAGTCCTGCAACAAAGAGAGAGGGCCCCACAAGCCTCCCATGTGGCAGCCCCTCCCCCGAAAGCCAGACCTTCCATCTGACTGGTAACTGACTCTTAAGTTCTGCTTATATCTTTTGTACCACTACTAATGTGTTTGCATCTCTGACCATTATGTATGTATAACCCTTATGTATATAGTGTAATGCTTAGTGTGCCCTTACAGTGATTAAATGAGATAGCTGTCCTCTGTGATGTAACCCGTAGTGTTTCTCTACTGCGCGTAAGCAATAGGAGGACTGTTTTGTGCACATGGGACTGGGTTACAGTAGTTTAGAGAGATGAGCGGGTCCAGATACCCACCTACCTCACCTCTGGGTGTGGTTAACAACCTATAAAATGGAGGCCGCTGTTTGGCACATTGTCTGTGTGTTTGGAGGGAGAAGGCCTCCTGTGTGTTGTTGTCTCCAGACCGAGCCAGGATACTGGACGCTACCCAGCCTGTGTGCCAACAGGGCTGGCTAAGCAGAGACTTCCTTAAAGCACACTGTACTTTGTTTTGCCTGAACTAAAGGCTGTTTGTTTTCCTTTTTGCTTTTTGTTTTATGAAGTAATAAACTGACATGGACATTTAAAGGAACATGCTTCCTGTTTGCCTCCCGTCGTACCCAAGTGAGTAAAAACCATACAATTGGTGTTAGCAGTGCGGGGAGCGTTCCCAGCAGGAAGGACTGCATGTCCTGGGTGAAGTCTGCCACAAGCCAGCAAGCAACACCAGATAAAATGGGGGACCCGCTGAAACATTTGGTGCAGGCGCAATAGCACCAGCAGGAAACCAACAGGCTGTTACAGCAGATCCAACAGCACCAACAGGAACAGCGGCAGCAAATGCAGCTTCTGGCAAACGCCATCCAATGCAGGACGAGCGCCCCAACTCCAGGTCCGGCTGATGACTCCCATGTCACGAAGGTGGTAAGATGAGCCTTGTGAAAATGACCCTGGGGGATGACATAGATGCCTTCCTGACGTTGTTTGAAAGGGTCAATCGCCGAGAGGGAGAAACTTCCGCCAGAGCAATGGGCAGAGGTACTGGCACCATACTTGACTAGGGAGCCCCAGAAGGCTTTCTATGATTTAGCTTTGCAGGACACCAAAGAGTATGGAAAGCTAAAAACCGAGATTCTGGCCAGCTTGGAGGTGATGATGTCTGTCAGGGCACAGTGGATCCACCGCTAGGCGTATCACAGGACAAACCCCCTCGCTTCCAAATGTTGGACCTTTTGCACCTGTTCCAGAAGTGGCTGCAACCGGAGTCCTCTACACCTGCACAGATGGTAGAGTGAGTGGTGATGGACTGGTTTGTGCATTCCCTGCAGAGGCCAATACAGACTTGGGTTGCCCAGGGTGATCCCTGGAATGCTGATGAACTGATTGGACTGGTCGAGAGATACCAGGGGGTTGAGGGTTCCTTGGGAAGACAGCCCATCCCATACTGGGGGTCCCAAAAGGGGGCGGAGGCTCAAAAGGGGGTCGGGCGTCCAAAGTCCAAAGGGGCGGGCGAGGTAATGCCCAAGGTCCCTACAGGTGATGTCATTTCCTGGAGGTGCCACGGTCCAGGCTATATAGCCGCCCATTGCCCCCTGACCCCTGAGCAGATGGATTCCAGCACAGGATGCCGGTGTTCATATTATGCGTATCTGGCCTGCAGTGTGAACTGTCCACCCAGCGAGGGGCCACAAGCAAGTCTCGTGAAGGTGAACAGTTGGCAGGTAACGGCATTGCTAGACTCCAGGAGTCTGGTGACTCTTGTTAAGGCCTCACTTCCTCTCCAACTGATCCCGAAAAATGTTGGCGTATGGTGCATTCATGGTGATGCTAAGGACTACCCCATGGCCAGAGTAGAGTTGAAACGGCCCACGGGACTGAGTCCCACGAGGTCAGCGCCTTTCAGGACTTGTTGCACCCCATTATTACAGGCCCATACTTTTGTTTATTTTGGGATCTGTGGGGGAAGGGTTCAGGGTTCGTTGGCTCGGATAAGAAACCAGTTAACACTGAAGAGGTATCACCACACCCAGAGTCAGACGGGTTTCCCTTTTGTACCCTTGTGGGGGATGAGGAGGTAGTGTCCCCTGAGTCTGACATTCTGGAGTTAGGGGTGACAAGCGAGAATTTTGGGTCTGCCCAACTTAGGTACCTAACTCTGAGGGAAGCCTTTAATAATGTCACGGTCATAAATGGGATTGCACAGGAGCCGGGGGCTGACACAAGATTTCCCTATTTTAATGATGAGTGAGGAGTTGTTGTACTGTGTTACGAAAGTGAGGGAGGAGCTTGTGGAAGTAATTGGTGCCAGGGCCCTATAGACGGAAGGTGTTGGACATGGCCCATTCACATATCTTGGGGGGACATCTGGGAGTGGAAAAAACACAGGAACGGATTGTGCAGAGGTTCTATTGGCCCGGATGTCACGGGAAATATTAAAGTATTGCAGGTCCTGCCCTAACCACCCCCACCTCTCACTTTCGAAGTCCCCTTGTGCCATTGCCCATCATTGAAGTACCGTTCGAGAGAATTGCTATGGACTTGGCCGGTCCCTTATTTAAATCTGCTCGTGGGCATCAATATATATTGGTCAGCTTGGACTATGCCACCCACTATCCTGAAGTGGTGGGAAAGGTTGGTGAACTGAATTACAAGATTCATCAACCAGGACGACGTAAGCCATACCAAATATACCACATACATCTCATTAAGCCGTGGCAAGACAGAGAGGCTGTTGAAGCTCCATGCTTGCTCGACAAACCAGAAGGCGAAGATGGAGGAGTCGCAATAGCGGAGACGCTAACGAAGGCCCAAAAACAGCAGTGTCGGGAGTTGCTGCAGAAGAACAGGGATCTGTTCTCGAAATTGCTGGAGTGCACAAAGGTCATAGAACACGAGGTTCTGAAGGAGCCACATGTGTGGGTGAACTTGAAGCCCTATCGGATACGTGAGGCCCAACGAGAGTTGATCTCTAAAGAAGTGAGTCGTATGCTGAAACTCGGGGTCATTGAAGAATCCAAGAGTGGTTGGTCTAGCCCGATTGTCATGGTCCCAAAGCCCAATGGTGAATGGAGATTCTGTAATGACTATCGGAAGTTGAATGAGGTCTCCAAATTTGACGCATATCCCATGCCACGTCGATGAACTAATCGAGAGACTTTAGCCAGCAAGGTACATAACCTGGATTTGACGAAGGGATATTGGTAGATCCCTATGGCACAGGGAGTCAAGGAGAAGACTGCGTTTTCTACGCCGGACAGATGCTTCCAATATGCCGTTTGGGCTGCGGTCCCCTGCCACCTTTCAGAGAGCCATGGATCGAATCCTTGCACCCCATAAGAAATACGCCACGGCATACCTGGACGATATTGATATCTTCAGCCCAGACTGGGAAAGTCATCTGGAAAAGGTGGTGTTTGATGCTCTAAGGAAGGCAGAGTTTTCAATAAGACCGAAGAAATGTGCCATGGGGAAAGAAGAAGCCAAATACCTGGGATATGTAGTGGGTAGGGGCGAGATCAAATCCCAAATCAGTAAAGTGGAGGCAATCCAAACCTGGCCGAGACCGCTGTCAAAGAAGCAAGTTAGAGCCTTCCTAGGCATTGTGGAATACTACAGGAAGCTCATCCCAAACTTTGCCATGATGTCCGCACCCCTGACTGACCTCCTTAAGGAGACAAAATCAGCCATGGCCAAGTGAACTGCAGAGACGGCCTTTCAAGAAATGAAAGTGGCTCTGTGTAGGCAACCGGTTCTGGTTGCCCCCAACTTTAAGAAAGAATTTATACACCAAACACACACCTCAGATGTTGGATTAGGAGCAGTCCTTTCCCAGGAGATACCCGGGGAGGAGCACCCTGTTCTCTACCTGAGTAGGAAGCTGTCCTTGTGAGAGAAATTATTCGGTCATAGAGATGGAGTGCTTGGCCATAAAGTGGGTGGTGGACACGTTACGGTACTATCTGTTAGGACGAAAGTTTAGATTGGTATCTGCCCATGCCCCACTCGGATGGATGTGGGAAAGAAAGGGAAAAAATGCTAGGGTCACCCGCTGGCTCTTAGCCCTACAAGATTTCAACTTCTATGTAGAACACAGAGCAGGGAAGCTACATGGTAATGCCGATTCCCTCTCGAGAATCCCCTCTCTAGTAATAGTAGGTGCCAAGTCCCACGGCTTTAGGTAGAGAGGGGAGGTATGTAAGGTGGCATAGTCGATGGGAGGTATGTATCACAGAGATGTCTGTCCTCTGTGATGTAACCAGGGGTGTTGCTCTAGTGCATGTAAGCACTAAGAGGACTGTTCAGGGCACCTGGGACCGGGTTATGGGTAGTTTGGAGAGATGTGCGGGTCCAGCTACCCACATACCTCACGTGATTAACAACCTGTCAAATGGAGGCCATTGTTTGGCACCTGTTCTGTGTGAAGGGAGAAGGCCTCCTGTGTGTTGTTGTCTCCAGACCGAGCCAGGATACTGGACACTACCCAGCCTGTGTGCCCACAGGAATGGCTAAGCAGAGACTTGCATAAAGGACATTGTGATGAAATGCCGGCCGGTGGGTGCAGCTCTCTGGCGCCCCCTTACCTCTCAGGTGAGTCAAGGTAATGCACCTAGAGTAAGTAGTGCCAGAAAGCTGCTACCAGAGGGGGAAAACACGGTGGTGTGTTGTCCCTTACACGTCATCAATCCGTGACACCACGATACAGGCACAACTCTCTGGCGCCCCCTTGCCTCTCAGGTCAGTCAAGGTACTGCACCTAGAGTGAGTGGTCGCCGGAGAGGCCGTCCTGTAGCCCTCAGGGTATTTGATGCCCTCTGCAGTGAGGGCGGTATATATATTTCCCTGGCTGCGCCAGTAATATATATCCATACCTCCGACCGTCACTGCCAGCCTTCCTCAAATCCCCCAGATGGTATGCTGCCACCAGTTCTCGTTTGATACAAGCCCGGTCTGTTAATAGACTTGTATCGGGTCAGGAACCAACCCAGTAGCGTTTCAGCCAAGCGTTTCTGGACCAATGGATTCGTATATACAGAGTAAAGGATACAGCCCACGATTAATTTATGATTTAATCGATTATAAGAATACACTAGATTACAAGGCTATACGATTAACTATACAACGTTATTTGGCCAGAATTAGAGATATAACAATTAGAAATACAAAACACAGGAATAACAACGATAAATCAGTTACCGTTCTTGTGATGCAAGGGAGGATCTGCTATCCCACAGGTTCAAGCTTAGTTGTAGTCGTCCAGGCCTCAGTAGCACATGACGAAGGTGCTCCTCCCACTCAGAGACCTGGACCCGACGTTAGGAGTTGTTCACATCATCTCCTGGGTCAAAACTGAGGGGGTTTCTGGCTGTCGGCTATACTAAAGTCCTGTCACGCCCACTCTTGGTGATGTCAGTTTACTAAGCCCCACCCCCCCTACCAATGCCAGTTTTGGCTCCATTTGAGAAAAGTACCCATAACTTTCCCTGGGGTGATCTCATCGTATCACCAGAGGTCTCGTCGTGATCCTACTCTTCTGGGGTAGCCATTGACTCTAAACATGCCTCCCCTGGGACCTTGTATATGGTTCTTCTAAATATTTAGCTTTCCAGGGCCCTCATGGATTTATAAGTCCCATGATTGTGTCCGCGGGCACCTTCCCCACATGATACATTTTATTTGGGTTCCCTAACTTGTATCGTGTGGTTATCAATTGATAGTATGTCTGCAGCTTTTGGCGGCCATTTTCCACAAAGAAAGCACATGGTTTCTGGGGACAATGGAGAGGTTGGCAGGCTTGCACAAATGGTTTGCTTCTGGTTTCAAGTGACATCAAGGTGTTAATTACCCCCGAGGGTCTCGCTGACTCTGTCCTGCTTGGACACAACAGAGCTGGCCCATCTATTTACCATATCAAAGAAGTTCCTTGAGACTGATCTCCAGAGGTGGGAGCGAATTGCTCTGTTTACCAGGGGCTGGAGAATTGTTACATGGTAGGAGCTGTGTGAGGGATTTTTAGAAATGACAATAGGGAATATCTTCAGGTATGACGTATCATACCTAAGATGGCGGCTAACTTTCATGACAGACACTGTACTTTGTTTTGCCTGAACTGAAGGCTGTTTGTTTTCCTTTATGCTTTTTGGTTAATGAAGTAATAAACCGACACGGACATTTAAAGAAACATGCTTCCTGTTTGCCTCCCATCGCATCCAAGTGAGTAAAAACCCTACAATACATTTAACTTGACAACCTTTTATATGCATCACGGGGATATGCCGTCACTGTATGGGCTCGCTCACACGAGCGTATACATCAGACGAGTGATATCAGTTTTTTTCTCATACCAATTCGGCATGAAAAAAAAAACATCACAGCATGTTGTGATTTGGAGCGCAATTCGGATGCCTCTCACCCATTAAAGTCTATGGGTGCGTGAAAAACATTGGACTGCACTCGGATGACATCCATGATTCATAACAATTGGTTGAGTCACTGCTTTTCAAGGAAAGACTGTAAGAGCAAAACACTGGAGTACCTCCAATGGCGGCAGACCACGTGGCCGCTATGGGGCCTGTGAGTTGTGGGGCCCGCCACCTTGCATCGCACTTTCAACTGTATTGGTATCCTGGATGCTGATAGTTGAAAACAATGATGGGAGGGGGAGCTGTCATTCGTATGTCAACATATAAGCGCTCTAAAAACAATACATTTTATTATTAATCATTAAAAAACAACATTACCCATGTAATGTGAAGATGAAAACTAATCCAGAGATAAGGGACCACCGTACATAACAAATGACCATCTTAGCCTGTGATTACATATCATGAACTTGCAGCCAACTTCTACACAATGTCTCCACAACTAATTATAAGTCTATCTACTCATTTCTACATATGTTTACCCTTTATATGTTAGAAATATGCTTATATTAGATTAGGCTGTCACTCATTTTCTGTCTTTAGCTCACTGCATCAGGGCATAACAGGGAAAATGAGGGACAGCCATCAGTAAGCAGGGGCGCCATTTTCCTTTATATCAGGGTGCCAACCTTTGCTCTAGGCAGGATCGGCTCAGGCTAAGAACAGGTAATCATAAGTATATTATCTGCTAACAGTGTGGTATCATTACAAATTTTGAGGGGCATTTGTTATGTACAGTGGTCTCTAGATTCCTTTTTATCTTCACATTACATGGGTAATGGATGGTGTTTTTTAATGATTAATAATAAAATATATTGTTTCCAGAGGGTTTATATGTTCACACACTCATTTTTTCCTGTACAACTCGGATAGTCTTTGTTGATTAATCTCTCGCCATTCGCCCTCTGCGTCCGAGCTCTGTGATGTCTCAGTGCTGAGGGCGCAATGACGTCACTAGAGCGCGCCCTCTGTGCCGAGCAGTGCAGATGATCAGAAGATGCGCTGCAGAGACCGAGGCATCAGAGAACGAGGAGAGGTGATTATTTTATTTTTAATATGGGGCCCATAATACTGTATGAAGGAATATGTGGGGCTCATAATACTGTATAAAGTACTATGTGGGGCCATTATACTATTTGGAGGGTTATGTGGGGGCCATTATGCTATTTGGAGGGCTATGTGGGGGCCATTGTACTATTTGGAGGGCTATGTGGGGCCATTGTATTATTTGGAGGGCTATGTAGGGGTCATTATGCTATTTGGATGGTTATGTGGGGGTCATTATACTATTTGGAGGGCAATGTGGGGTCATTAAACTATTTGTAGGGCTATGTGAGGACCATTATACTATATGGAGGACTATGTAGGGCCCATTATACTGTTAGCAGGACTATATGGGGGCTATTATACTGTTTTCAGGTCTATCTGGGGGGGCATTATACTGTTTGCAGGTCTATGTACTAGGGGATCATACTGTTTGCAGGTTTATGAGGGGGGCCATTATACTGTTTACAGGACAATATGGGGGCCATTATACTGTTTGCAGGACTATGTGGGGGTGCCAATATACTGTTTGCAGGCATATGTGGGGGTATATTATACTGTTTGGAGGACTATGTAGGGGCCATTATACTGTTTGAAGGGCTATGTGGGGGTCATTATACTGTCTGCAAGCAATTATACAGTGTGAAGGTTTTGTGGGGTTCATTATACTGTTCGGAGGGCTAGTGGAGGCCATTATAATGTGTGGATGGTTGTGTTGGGGCGATCATACTGACTGGAGGGGTGTGGGGACCATTATACTGTATGGAGGCCCATTATACTGTATGGAGGGCTGTGTGGTGATCACAGTTGGGGCATCATACTGTGTTGAGATCACCATTAGTGATAAGTGAACGTGCTCGCCACTCTGCGAGTATTTTCAAGTTGCTCGGGCGGGAACTCGGGTCCCCTCCCTGTATGTTTGGCGCTCTTTAGAGAGCCAATGAACATGCAGGGATTGCCTGCCACACACTGTAATGCCATATCCATTTTGGTTGTGGGCATTACTGTGATTGGCTGGTCGCACAGCATCATCAGGTCTATATAAGAAACAGGCTGAGTAGGGAGAGGTGCTGCTGAGTCATGGAGAGATTTTCTTGTTTAAAGTTAGTATAGGTATTCCACAACACATATATATATATATTTATATATATATATGACGCACCCCTGGGCCTGTGTCGCGCAGCGTTGCGCACGCAGGGACTACCCGGAGCCGGATCTGATAGGGGTAGTAGTCTCGTGGCGGTGACCCGGTCCGTGCCCAGGGAGTCAGACTAAGTGGCGGTATATTAGCAGTAGATGTAGGACGACTACGCCACCCGTTGAATGCAGCTATGGAGCTGCCGCTGCAGGGCAGACCGCTGAGGCCGGTGGTAGGATAGTGCAGCTTAGATGGTATAACCCCCCAACGGGAGGGGTATGGCCTCAGGGCAGCAGACGTGGATGATGGGGGTAGCAGGAACCACTCAGAGACGATGCGGTGTAGTTCAGGGTCTTTACTGGTGACAAAGATAGACCCTCCCGGAGTACTGGCTAGCGGTCGGGGCCTGGTCAGTCCTTGAGCAGATGGGATCCCCCTTGGCCAGGCGGAGTTGTAGGCCTCCCCAACTAATTGTACTCTTCTGGCTACCTTGCTAGAGGCGGGTAAAAGTAGCCCACGTCCCTGAGTGTACCGTGTGGTGCTCACCCGTATGGCCGGTGACTCGGGGCCTTCTAGTAGCTTCCGCTCCACGACGGCGGTGCTGGTCCCATGCGTGTGACCGTGCCTTCGGGTTTCTTGGCCAGAGGACCTGAAATCCCCTGCCTGACGGATTCTGCTGCTGGGTAGGAGTTAGTCCCCACAGCCTCGGACTCCGGGTCCGGTGATAACTTCTCAGTCAGGGCGAGCTCTGCAGCTGCCAGCCCCTGACTCCTTGTAACACTGCTCCCACTGAGCTCCTGATGTTTCTTCCTATGCTGCTTCTCTTCTCTACTTCTGGCATGGCCCAGGAGCTGGGCCCAGCCGGAGCCACAGCTCCCTGTCAGCCCTCCTGGCTGAACTCTCCCTCTCAACTCTCTAACCCTGCCTCAGCCCCAGGTTTATATAGGGGAAGTTCTTCCCCTCCCAGGACTGGGCAGGAGGTGTGGCATGCATAGGATCCCTGACCAAGAGACCTCCCACCTGCTCTCAGATATAACATTGCTTGTTACTGTGGAAACCAGACCCCTGGGGTGCCACATTCCCCCCTAGTGAAATTTAGTACTCCGGGACTAAACATATCTTAGAAAAACATAACAAGATATAACAACAATAATAGTACAATAAGAAGAAACACATAAAGGTGGTCACGGCATGTCCGTAACCGGGTGTAGTCTTTGAAGAAAAGCAAGGTGTCCATTTCACCAAAACAGGGAGACGTAACCAGGTAGGGGTCTGTCCTGCCCCGAGTCCTTAACAGTCTTTTAGTCCATCCTGGGTTACGCTCCACTAACTGTACAAAGGATTCCCGGTAAATCCACCAAGGACTCCTATAAATTACTAGAAACACATAATTATTTACAGGATATGGCCGCTCTCAGTCCTCAGCCTGGTAAGGGATAGGGGATGGCTGCTCACAGTCCTCAGCCTGGTAAGGGATAGGGACACACGGGGAACAATTCACTAATCCCAACGGGGACCATATTTTAATTAGCAGCAGTCCTTGTACCCTAACGGGTAACTATGTACAGCTCTTTATTCACGCTACTTCCCTTCAGTAGCTATGTCCTCTTTGTGCTCCCTCCTGAGGGTAGTCCTCAGACCCGTCCGGGTCCTCTTGGCTTTCCTCATATTGGTAGTACTGCAGCTCCTCCTCGGTTAGCTGGGTTAGTATCTCTGCGACAGTCCTCCTCCCAGGTGGCCAGGACTTTACCCCCCTTTGGGCTGCCCCGGTTAATTGGGCCACCAGGATGCTCACTTTTTGCTCCTCTGTGAGGGGGTACACCTGGAAGAGGCTATCCAGCTTTTCTCTAAAGTCATGCAGGGTATGTGACTCCCCTGAGTACTGGGGTAGCCAGGCTGCCCCCGGGATAAAGGGCATGGTGAAAGGCATGACCGCAACAGCGGTGGCGCTGGCGGGGGTTGAAGCGGTGAAGCTCTCCTCCGTATCCGACATCCTCCTCCCCCCTAGTGGACCGTGGCCTACCTTGCGATGATCCTCTTCCGTAGGCCGCGGCTCCGCAGTGGATCGTCAGGGTCGAGGACCTTCCGTCGCGCTCCTGTGACGTCGGCGTCTGCTGGGCTCCTTCCAGGACCTTACGCAACGTCCGGACGTGAGGCGGGGCTTCAGTTCTCGCGGGCTTTCGGAGTCCACGCCCCTCTTCTTCCTGTGCGGCGTCTTCAAGATGGCGTCCAACGGCGGGAAAACTCCACGGAAGGCGGGAAGAAGGCTGAAAATGGCGCCAGATGGCGGGAAAACTTCACGGATGGCGGGAAGAAGGCTGAAGATGGCGCCGGATGGCGGGAATCTTCGCGGATGGCGGGAAGAAGGCTGAAGATGGTGCCGGATGGCGGGAATCTTCAACACAGGTTAGTTTAAAAGTCTCTTTTTCAGGCGCGCAGTACCCGGTGGTTGCGGGCACGAAATCCTGCCGACTACGCCAAAAGTTGACGCACCACTGGGCCTGTGTCGTGCAGCGTTGCGCACGCAGGGACTACCCGGAGCCAGATCTGATAGGGGTAGTAGTCTCGTGGCGGTGACCCGGTCCGTGCCCAGGGAGTCAGACTAAGTGGCGGTATATTAGCAGTAGATGTAGGACGACTACGCCACCCGTTGAATGCAGCTATGGAGCTGCCGCTGCAGGGCAGACCGCTGAGGCCGGTGGTAGGATAGTGCAGCGTAGATGGTATAACCCCCCAACGGGAGGGGTATGGCCTCAGGGCAGCAGACGTGGATGATGGGGGTAGCAGGAACCACTCAGAGACGATGCGGTGTAGTTCAGGGTCTTTACTGGTGACAAAGATAGACCCTCCCGGAGTACTGGCTAGCGGTCGGGGCCTGGTCAGTCCTTGAGCAGATGGGATCCCCCTTGGCCAGGCGGAGTTGTAGGCCTCCCCAACTAATTGTACTCTTCTGGCTACCTTGCTAGAGGCGGGTAAAAGTAGCCCACGTCCCTGAGTGTACCGTGTGGTGCTCACCCGTATGGCCGGTGACTCGGGGCCTTCTAGTAGCTTCCGCTCCACGACGGCGGTGCTGGTCCCATGCGTGTGACCGTGCCTTCGGGTTTCTTGGCCAGAGGACCTGAAATCCCCTGCCTGACGGATTCTGCTGCTGGGTAGGAGTTAGTCCCCACAGCCTCGGACTCCGGGTCCGGTGATAACTTCTCAGTCAGGGCGAGCTCTGCAGCTGCCAGCCCCTGACTCCTTGTAACACTGCTCCCACTGAGCTCCTGATGTTTCTTCCTATGCTGCTTCTCTTCTCTACTTCTGGCATGGCCCAGGAGCTGGGCCCAGCCGGAGCCACAGCTCCCTGTCAGCCCTCCTGGCTGAACTCTCCCTCTCAACTCTCTAACCCTGCCTCAGCCCCAGGTTTATATAGGGGAAGTTCTTCCCCTCCCAGGACTGGGCAGGAGGTGTGGCATGCATAGGATCCCTGACCAAGAGACCTCCCACCTGCTCTCAGATATAACATTGCTTGTTACTGTGGAAACCAGACCCCTGGGGTGCCACATATATATATATATATATATATATATATATATATATATATATATATATATATATACACTGTGTTCCAAATTATTATGCAAATAATATTTTCTCAGATTTTCCCAAATTACCTATATGAATTGCAGTCATTGTAATTTTCCAGTCAAATAACTATTAGAGTACAATTGAAAGGTTTTTGTACAAACTGCCTATGATAACAGTATATTTAAAAAAAAATAAAAAACTCAAACTGCACTCAAAATGCATGTTCCAAATTATTATGCACAGCAGAGTTTTCAACCTTTTCATTGTAATAAAGAACAAAAAAATGGTCATTTTTGAAATTATAAGCATTAGCAGGTTATTACAAACTGAAATCAAACAGTTTCAACTCAAAACTTTATTATAGGTGATGTTACATTTGCACATAGGACCCCTTGTTCGAAAGGAGCTTCTGAACTCTCTCGTCCATTGAATTTGTCAGGTTTTGGATGGTTTCTGCTTCAATTGTTTTGCATGAGGACAGAATACCCTCCCAGAGCTGTTGCTTAGATGTGAACTGCCTCCCGCCATCATAGACACTCCTTGTGATGATGCTCCAGAGGTTCTCAATGGGGTTGAGGTCAGGGGAGCATGGGTGCCACACCATAAGTTTGTCCCCTTTTATGCCCATAGCAGCCAGAGATGCAGATGTGTTATGTGCAGCATGAGACGGGGAATTATCATATACAGTACAGACCAAAAGTTTGGACACACCTTCTCATTTAAAGATTTTTTGTATTTTCATGACTATGAAAATTGTACATTCACACTGAAGGCATCAAAATTATGAATTAACACATGTGGAATTATATACTTAACAAAAAAGTGTGAAACAACTGAAAATATGTCTTATATTCTAGGCTCTTCAAAGTAGCCACCTTTTGCTTTGATGACTGCTTTGCACACTCTTGGCATTCTCTTGATGAGCTTCAAGAGGTAGTCACCGGAAATGGTTTTCACTTAACAGGTGTGCCCTGTCAGGTTTAATAAGTGGGATTTCTTGCCTTATAAATGGGGTTGGAACCATCAGTTATGTTGTGGATACACAGCTGATAGTACTACTGAATAGACTGTTAGAATTTGTATTATGGCAAGAAAAAAGTAAAGAAAAATGAGTGGCCATCATTACTTTAAGAAATGAAGGTCAGTCAGTGCGAAAAATTTGGCAAACTTTGAAAGTGTCCCCAAGTGCAGTTGCAAAAACCATCAAGCGCTACAAAGAAACTGGTTCACATGAGGACCGCCCCAGGAAAGGAAGACCAAGAGTCACCTTTGCTTCTGAGGATAAGTTTATCTGAGTCACCAGCCTCAGAAATCACAGGTTAACAGCAGCTCAGATTAGAGACCTGGTCAATGGCACACAGAGTTCTAGCAGCAGACACATCTCTTCAACAAAAGTTAAGAGGAGACTTTGTGCAGCAGGCCTTCATGGTAAAATAGCTGCTAGGAAACCACTGCTAAGGACAGGCAACAAGCAGAAGAGACTTGTTTGGGCTAAAGAACACAAGGAATGGACATTAGACCAGTGGAAATCTGTGCTTTGGTCTGATGAGTCCAAATTTGAGATCTTTGGTTCCAACCACCGTGTCTTTGTGCGACGCAGAAAAGGTGAACGGATGGACTCTATATGCCTGGTTCCCACCGTGAAGCATGGAGGTGGAGGTGTGATGGTGTGGGGGTGCATTGCTGGTGACACTGTTGGGGATTTATTCAAAATTTAAGGCATACTGAACCAGCATGGCTACCACAGCATCTTGCAGCGGCATGCTATTCCATCCGGTTTGCGTTCAGTTGGACCATCATTTATTTTTCAACAGGACAATAACCCGAAACACACCTCCAGGCTGTGTAAGGGCTATTTGGCCAAGACGGAGAGTGATGGGGTGCTACGCCAGATGACCTGGCCTCCACAGTCACCAGACTTGAACCCAATCGAGATGGTTTGGGGTGAGCTGGACCGCAGAGTGAAGGCAAAAGGGCCAACAAGTGCTAAGCATCTCTGGGAACTCCTTCAAGATTGTTGCAAGACCATTTCCGGTGACTAGCTCTTGAAGCTCATCAAGAGAATGTCAAGAGTGTTCAAAGCAGTCATCAAAGCAAAAGGTGGCTACTTTGAAGAGCCTAGAATATAAGACATATTTTCAGTTGTTTCACACTTTTTTGTTAAGTATATAATTCCACATGTGTTAATTCATAGTTTTGATGCCTTCAGTGCGAATGTACAGTTTTCATAGTCATGAAAATACAGAAAAATCTTTAAATGAGAAGGTGTGTCCAAACTTTTCGTCTGTACTGTATATATATATACAGTTAGGTCCATATGTATTTGGACAGAGACAACATTTTTCTAATTTTGGTTCTAGACATTACCACAATGAATTTTAAACAAAACAATTCAGATGCAGCTGAAGTTCAGACTTTCAGCTTTCATTTGAGGGTATCCACATTAAAATTAGATGAAGGGCTTAGGAGTTTCAGCTCCTTAACATGTGCCACCCTGTTTTTAAAGGGACCAAAAGTAATTGGACAGATTAAATAATTGTAAATAAAATGTTCATTTCTAGTACTTGGTTGAAAACCCTTTGTTGGCAATGACTGCCTGAAGTCTTGAACTCATGAACATCACCAGACGCTGTGTTTCCTCCTTTTTGATGCCCTGCCAGGCCTTCACTGCGGTGGTTTTCAGTTGCTGTTTGTTTGTGGGCCTTTCTGTCTGAAGTTTAGTCTTTAACAAGTGAAATGCATGCTCAATTGGGTTGAGATCAGGTGACTGACTTGGCCATTCAAGAATATCCCACTTCTTTGCTTTAATAAACTCCTGGGTTGCTTTGACTTTATGTTTTGGGTCATTGTCCATCTGTAGTATGAAACGACGACCAATCAGTTTGGCTGCATTTGGCTGGATCTGAGCACACAGTATGGCTCTGAATACATCAGAATTCATTCGGCTGCTTCTGTCCTGTGTCACATCATCAATAAATACTAGTGACCCAGTGCCACTGGCAGCCATGCATGCCCAAGCCATCACACAGCCTCCGCCGTGTTTACCAGATGATGTGGTATGCTTTGGATCATGAGCTGTACCACGCCTTCGCCATACTTTTCTCTTTCCATCATTCTGGTAGAGGTTGTTCTTGGTTTCATCTGTCCAAAGAATTTTCTTCCAGAACTGTGCTGGCTTTTTTAGATGTTTTTTAGCAAAGTCAAGTCTAGCCTTTTTATTCTTGATGCTTATGAGTGGCTTGCACCGTGCAGTGAAACCTCTGTATTTACTTTCATGCAGTCTTCTCTTTATAGTAGATTTGGATATTGATACGCCTACCTCCTGGAGAGTGCTGTTCACTTGGTTGACTGTTGTGAAGGGGTTTCTCTTCACCATGGAGATTATTCTGCGATCATCCATCACTGTTGTCTTCCGTGGGCGCCCAGGTCTTTTTGCATTTACTTCACAGCAAAACCTTCCAAATGCAAGCACCACACCGCAAATCAACTCTAGGGCTTTTATCTGCTTAATTGAGAATGACATAACGAAGGGATTGCCCACACCTGTCCATGAAAGAGCCTTGGAGTCAATTGTCCAATTTCTTTTGGTCCCTTTAAAAACAGGGTGGCACATGTTAAGGAGCTGAAACTCCTTAACCCTTCATCCAATTTTAATGTGGATACCCTCAAATGAAAGCTGAAAGTCTGAACTTCAACTGCATCTGAATTGTTTTGTTTAAAATTCATTGTGGTAATGTCTAGAACCAAAATTAGAAAAATGTTGTCTCTGTCCAAATATATATGGACCTAATTGTATATTTATATAAAGAGTATATATTGAAAACAGCACCATTTAATAATTACTCACTGATGGGTGCCAGGCCTCCAGACAGTCTGTCCAAACTGTTGCATATCAAAGAAGGTATATCAAAAGGCAGCACTCCAAATAAATTTTTTAGAAAAAATGGACTTTATTAAATATATATATATGTGTCTATCTGAACTAACAGTCCTTCTGAGGACTAATCCAGCTGCATATATTCAGCGGTGATAGCAGGAGTTAGGCAGGCAGGCAGTGTATGTGGCAGACTGCAGTGCATATTGCGTAAGAGGGTCCACTGAAAGTCCTGTCTGTTGCTGCTGTAATAATTAGATATTTGTAGACATAGCCCCAGATATCAGGGGCCAGGGCAATTTTTTTTATCTTAATCCTGGTTATTTGCTGAAAAGCAATCCAGAGTGCAGAATTTTTCTCCATCTGCTTGTTAGCACTGCAGAATACAGCCAGATCTGTTTCATATTTCAGCGATAAAAATCCAGAAATTTGAACTGAACATGGAAAATAATGGCCTCCTTTTCTATTCTGTTGCAGTGTGTCGGTCAATTCTAGGTCTATGTGTAGAATAATATTAGTAAATTACAGGCCTGCTATTTAAAAGCGTGGTTCTCTGCCAGACATATCACCTATAACAGTGTTCCAAAATCAGCCATTTGTTCCATTTTCATTATGTTGCAGTGTGCCGGCCAAGCTATTCACACTAGGTGTCTGTGAAGAATAGTATTAGTAAATTACAGGCCTACTATTTAAAACTGTGGTTCTCTGTCAGACATATGAACCTATAAGAGTGTTCAAAAATCAGCCATTTCTTCCATTTTCATTTTGTTTCAGTGCGTCGGTCAAGCTATTCACACTAGATGTCTGTGAGGAATAGTATTAGTAAATTACAGGCTTGCTATTTAAAACCGTGGTTCTCTGTCAGACATATCACCTATAAGAGTGTTCCAAAATCAGCCATTTCTTCCACTTTAATTTCGTTGCAGTGTGTCGGTCAAGCTATTCACACTAGGTCTCTGTGTAGAATAATATTAGTAAATTACAGGCTTGTTACCTAACAGGCCAGCATCAACAGGGGTAGAAAAACTAGCAGACTGACCACCACCAGCATGATCAGGCACATGGCAGCAAAGCACCCGACTAAGTGGGTCAAAGCCCAGAGTCCAGAAACAGTGTCTGCGGGTGACACAACTACTTCTTCGATTGTTGTGCGTGCATGCCAATACCCTGTCCATGGCACATTCCAAGATGCCTCCAGACCTGCACGTGTCGTTGCACACTCTCAACTTGCACCATCAGCAAGCGCATCCATGTCCTTGTTCCAGCGCAGCGTTCAGTTGTCCCTACCCCAGTGCTTGAAACGCAAGCGCAAATAAGCAGCCAATGCCCCACAAGCCACACGACTAAATTCACACATTTCGTAAATGCTTGCACTCGAAATGTTGCCTTTTAGGCTCGTAGAGACGGAAGCTTTCCGCAACCTGATGGCGGCAGACATCCCTCGGTCTTCGGTACCCAGCCGCCACTATTTCTCCTGGTGTGCCTTTCCTGCATTACACGAGTACGTGTCCCAAAACATTAGCCGTGCCCTCAGCAATGCAGTTACTGGGAAAGTCCACCTAACCACGGACACGTGGACAAGTGCTTGTGGGCAGGGACGGTACATCTTACTGATGGGACACTGGGTTAATATAGTGGAAGCAGGGACCCAGTCGGACCTTGGGACGGAACACATCCTCCCGACGCCGAGGATTGCGGGCCCTGGGTCAATCAGGGTTGCCCCCACATTCTACAGCTCCTGAAACTCCTCCTCCTCCTCTTCAGTCTCTATCTCCGAAATGACCACATCAGTCACAAACTGGAAGCACTGCAGCACTGCCTTGGCCAAGCAGCAACAGGCTGTGCTGAAGCTAATATCCTTAGGTGACAAACCGCACAATGCTGAAGAGTTGTAGACAGCTATGAAAGAGCAGGCAGATCTGTGGCTGACACCGCTGACACTACAGCCAGGCATGGTCGTGTGTGACAATTTCCGGAACCTGGTGGCGGCTCTGAGGCGAGGCAAGCTCACACACATACCATGCCTGGCCCATGTGCTTAACCTCGTGGTTCAGTGGTTTCTCAAAACCTACCCGGATCTGCCGGATCTGCTTGTCAAAGTATGCCGCCTGTGTGCCCATTTTAGAAAGTCACCTACAGCTTCCTCCACCCTTGCCGTGCTTTAGCAGCATTTGCAGCTTCCATGTCCTGTGTTGGAACTTTGCATTGCAGATGTTGGGAAGTATTTGTGAGCAGAAGAGTGCAATTGTTGACTACCAGCATTAATAAGGCCATCGGTATTCAGTTCAGACTTCACACATAAGACCTCAGGAGTGGACATGGATTTCAGACATATGTACCATCCTTCAAAATTTTGAGGACTCCACCAAGAGGGTGAGCGGTGATGACACCATAATTAGTGTCACCATCCTGCTTCTCTGTCTTCTGTAATGCTCTCTGCTCACAATTAAAAAAAGATGCATTGCAGGCAGAGCACGATGAGATGGAGCAAGGAACCATACAGAGTGATTCTACACAGCCCAGCCTCATCTCATCCCAACGTAGATTGGGTGACAATGAGGAAGAGGGGAAGGAGGAGGAGTAAGAACAGGAGCTAGTTTTCTGTGCTATAGACGGTACTACCTACACCACTGTCATATCGTATGTTCAGCGTGGATGGCCTGAGGACAGGGAGGAGGATGAAGAGGAGGATGAGGAGAAGAGCATGGTCAGTTGTCCTCTTAGTGAGGACAAGGAAGTCTTGCCTCTTTGCAGTCTGGCACACATGGTTGAGTTTATGTTACGCTGCCTTTCCCGTGACCCTCGCGTTGTCCAAATTTTGGGTCACAGTCATTACTTGTTGGTGACACTTTTAAACCCATGCTACAAGGAGAACTTTCTGTCTCTTATTCCCACGCAGGACAGGCCTAATAAAATGGAGTTGTACAAGAAGGCCCTTGTTGAGGAATTATTGAAAAAATTCCCATCTGAAAACGTTGGTGGCAGGCTGACTCTTATAAAATTGAACAAGGGCTGGATTGGGCCAGACTTCTCAACAGCACCAAATGATAGCAGCGTAACATAAACTCAAATACTGTGGGAGGTCTAACTCTATTCCCATGCACCTCTGTCTTCACACCCAGACATGGGTATGCGCTTCTTGATTTTGTCTATTTGCTCTTGTCCTCCTCCTTCTCCTCATCCTCCACATCCTCCTCTATATCACCACCATATCTACCATATCACCATATCTACGTCTCTTGCAAGGGGCATTGGAGTTCCTCCAAATTTTTGGCAGCCGTTGCATTCACTGCATAGGCAAACAGTATGGGAGACCCACTTTCTAATAATGGGAACATTGTTTTCAGGAGGCCCTCTGACCTCTACATCTCTTGCAAGGGACACTGGAGTTCCTCCATATTTTTGGCAGCCGTTACATTCACTCCATAGTCAAACAGTATGGGAGACCCACTCCTTTTAATGGGAATATGTCATACTCATTACTGTGGCCCAGCTCCTGTGTCTTTAAATTGTTAGTAGGGTTTTTCCTAAATTTTGGCAGCCGTTGGACTCACTGCATACCCTTTAACTGGTTAGCAGACC
This sequence comes from Phyllobates terribilis, assembly GCF_046119375.1. Lineage (NCBI taxonomy): Eukaryota > Metazoa > Chordata > Amphibia > Anura > Dendrobatidae > Phyllobates > Phyllobates terribilis. The sequence goes on from NW_027362773.1 coordinate 67,048,404, forward strand.
CTCTCCTTTCTAATGGGAACATGTCATTACTGTGGCCCAGTTCTATGTGTCTTTAAATTGTTAGTGGGATTTTTCCCAAATTTTGGCAGCTCTTGCAGTCACAGCATGGGCATTACCACTATAGGAAACCCACTCTTTTAGAATTGGAACATTTTTTTTACTGTGACCCTTCTCTATGTCTCTTCAAAGGGGTATTGGGTTGCGTCAAAATTTTTGGCAGCCCTTGCAGTCACTGCATACGCAATAACAGTATAGGAGACCCACTCTTTAATAATGGGAGCAATAAAGCATAGCCCGCTGCTGGTCCTTTAAGAATAGTAAGGCTGTAAAAATAGTGTTTGTGACTTCCACAATCCCTCCTTCATAAATGAAACAGGATGTGTCTGATGATGTTTGACAGACCACATGGCCAGATAAGGTGAATGCATTTGTCTTGGTTGTAAGCAATGCGAAAGTGCAAAAACGCATCAAAAACGCTACATGTGAACATAGCCCAAGGTGTGGAGGAGCATTTTGCTTTGGGTTATTTATTTTGCCTTATATACAAGTCATTATCCTGGAACGGATGTTCCTTAACATATTTCCCAACATTTTGGTTTTGTTTTTGTATGTTTTATTGTGAGTCTGTAAAAGTGGCATAATACCTCTGACAACGTTGTTGACAGCAGTGACTTGTGAGTCAGAAATGTTTCCAGGGGTCTTCCCCATGCTGTTCCCGTGTCATTTGAGCACTGTTCCCATCGATTTGGGCAATTTTTTGGCCCTCTGCAGATTGCCGGGGGGAGCCGCCGGAAAAATGCTCGCGTTTCCCATAGACTTACATTGGGCTCGTTACTCGGACCGAGCACTCAAGCATTCCAATTTGCTCAACCAGAGCAATGACTACCCGAGCATTTTAGTGCTCGCTCATCACTGATCACCATATTTTGCTGGGGAGGGTTGAGGGGGAGGGGGCTACAGTAGGGTCATCATACAATGTGTGTAGATGGTACTGTGGAAGAATTCACTGTGGGGGTGTCATACTGCATTTCGGGGGGACCCTATTGTTGGCATCACACTTTATACCGCATTGAAAAGGCAATCTAAGGGCTTCAATAGAAGGAAATTTACTTTGTAAGGGCTGCAAACTTGTGAGATATGCTCTTCTTTGACCCCACCAAATATTTTTATTTCTTTTTTTTTGGGTTAGGGGGTAAATTAGAACTTCTGCTATGGGGCCCTATGATTTCTATGTATGTCCCTGGAGCAAAGCTAAATCATGACTGGAGCCCCTCCATTCTCTGAATTGTGGAGGACTAAGAACTGGGACTAACCACTGACCATAAATTTTAGCAATGTGCTATCACTTTATAATCTGTATTACAGTTGCAATAATGGACCATCTTAAGTTACTATAGAGCCCTATGGTGCATCAGTCTAGGTTCGGTTTCGTAGAACATCACAAGAGATAAATAAAACAAACATAATATGGATGATAAAATGTGACAACATTGAAGTCATCTTATCCATGCTTATTTCCTACAGTCAGGGGCTACTGTATAGGATAGTAAATATATTATTCCCACCATTGGCTCCCACTTCCTTCATCAATTACTGGTAGTGAAGGGTTTACTTTCATTGTCACCACTTAGAAACACTGAGAGGCTTTCTAACTCATAAAGGAAGTCTCCATCTTAAGTGCCATCTTGATCCTTATTCATATTTTCTTTTAATAGATTTGCAAAGATGCTATCAGTAGGTTCTCTATTCACTCAAGCATAAGTGAAAAATTTTGTCTTAACTTTAGATTAACAGGACACTAATTTATGGCTGCAGCAACACAACCTTTTATCTGGCACCATATATCTCGCTGACAGCTGTGGCATTTCAGTGAGAACAAGAAAAAAAACTACAACTCAGATCTGATAATAAGATTCTTCATACGACTCCAATTGTTTATTTACGGAAAAGTGTTTGTTTTAATAAAAAAAAATTGTTTGGCAAAGAACAGCTCAATAATGTGAACCAGACGAAATACTGTATTCTGTTACCAGTTAATGGAACACTCCAGGTGCAGATTATGCCCAATGTTGTCCCCGTGTCATTCCCTGTCCATCTCAGACCCCTGCACTAAGCATAACACAGTGTGTAAGCTTTGCAGGAGGTTTTCATTTCCAGTTTATCATTGTTTAGCCGGGAATCACAGTGGAGAAACAAAGCTTTCCCTTTCAGTGCCAGAAGTCAGACTCCCACCAATAACCAAGTAATGGCGATAAAAAATGAAACGGCAAATTAGCTCCTGGTCCAGTATGTTATTACACTTTTTAAGATTCTGTTTGTTTCTGGATTTCTTAATTTTTCAATTATTAACCAAAGTTGCAATCTACTGTATATGGTGCTGATATTTTTTTCTCCTAGCAATATATCCCATAATAGAGGTGGTTAAGCTAAGAAAAGTCATTGTTAAATACTCTATAAGGAAGTTTGGAGTAAATACAGTGGTCGGATTGTGGACACTAGCCAAAACAACTAATGATTACTAAAAAGCACTTGTTACACTGGAGGACCAGGCACATCTATACATTACACGAATGGCATATAGAATTCAATGGTAAGTTTATAAAACGTCAATAAAATCTGGAGGGGTTTACATGTTCTCCCAGTGTTTGTTTTGAAATACTTGATGCTCCGGTTTACTGTGCAGTGTGTGTGTATATATATACACTGATCAAAGAAATAAAGGGAACACTCAAATAACACATCCTAGATCTGAATGAGTGAAATATTCTCATTGAATACTTTGTTCTGTGCAAAGTTGAATGTGCTGACAACAAAATCACACAAAAATCATCAATGGAAATCAAATTTATTAACCAATGGAGGCCTGGATTTGGAGTCACCCCCAAAATTAAAGTGGAAAAACACACTACAGGCTGATCCAACTTTGATGTAATGTCCTTAAAACAAGTCAAAATGAGGCTCAGACCATCGGCATCATCCGACTGTTGGAGGGGTTGCGGGAAGATGGGGACCCTCTCACATATTTTCTGGGGTTGTCCTAAGCTCAATAATCTTTGGACAGAGGTTAGAAACCTTATTAAAAACCTCACTAGCTTACGAATCATTTTGTTTAATTCACTAACTGAATGTAGCTCCGAAACTTAGGCTATGATACTCTTTGTAGGAATTTGGGATGTTAAAAGTAATGTATTACCCTTTTGGTTAACCAATTTGTATGATTATGTTGTAAGTTCCTTTTATGTTGTCTGCTTTTCCCCTTTCCCCAAATTTATATTCTTTCCTTGTAAATCTGTGATTAAAACATATTGCATAAATATATATCTGTATTATTTGATAATAACTCACATATGTTATATCTACAATAACCACTCTGTATAATATAATACATAAAGTATTTACAGTTTTGTTAATTGAAAACGTAATAAAAATATTTTAAAACGAAAATGAGGCTCAGTATTGTGTGTGGCCTCCACGTGCCTGTATGACCTCCCTACAACACCTGGGCATGCTTCTGATGAGGTTGCAGATGGTCTCATGTGGGATCTCATCCCAGACCTGGACTAAAGCATCCGCCAACTCCTGGACAGTCTGTGGTGCAACGTGACGTTGGTGGATGGAGCGAGACATGAAGTCCCAGATGTGCTCAATCAAATTCAGGTCTGGGGAACGGGCAGGCCAGTCCATAGCTTCAATGCCTTCATCTTGCAGGAATTGGTGACACTCCAGCCACAAGAGGTCTGGAATTGTCCTGCATTAGGAGGAACCCAGGGCCAATCGCACCAGCATATGATCTCACAAGGGGTCTGAGGATCTCATCTCGGTACCTAATGGCAGTCAGGTTACCTCTGGCGAGCACATGGAGGGCTGTGCAGCCCTCCAAAGAAATGCCACCCCACACCATTACTGACGCACTGCCAAACCGGTCATGCTGAAGGATGTTGCAGGCAGCAGATCACTCTCCACGGCGTCTCCAGACTCTGTCATGTCTGTCACATGTGGTCAGTGTGAACCTTACTCATCTGTGAAGAGTACAGGGTGCCAGTGGCGACTTTGCCAATCCTGGTGTTCTATGGCAAATGCCAAGCGTCCTGCATGGTTTTGGGCTGTGAGAACAACCCCCATCTGTGGACGTTGGGCCCTCATACCACCCTCATGGAGTCGGTTTCTAGCCGTTTGTGCAGACACATGCACATTTGTGGCCTGCTGGAGGTCGTTTTGCAGGGCTCTGGCAGTACTCCTCCTGTTCCTCCTCGCACAAAGGCGGAGGTAGTGGTCCTTCTGCTGGGTTGTTGCCCTCCTACGGCCCCCTCCACGTCTCCTGGTGTACTGGCCTGTCTCCTGGTAGCGCCTCCAGCCTCTGGACACTACGCTGACAGACACAGCAAACCTTCTTGCCGCAGCTCACATTGATGTGCCATCCTGGATGAGCTGCACTACCTGAGCAACTTCTGTGGGTTGTAGAGTCCGTCTCATGCTACCACGAGTGTGAAAGCACAACCAACATTCAAAAGTGACCAAAACATCAGCCAGAAAGCATTGGTACTGAGATGTGGTCTGTGGTCCCCACCAGCAGAAACACCCCTTTATTGACAGTGTCTTGATAATTGCCAATCATTTCCATCTATTGTCTATTCCATTTGCACAACAGCATGTGAAATTGATTGTCAATCAGTGTTGCTTCCTAAGTGATATCACAGAAGTTTGATTTACTTGGAGTTATATTCTGTTGTTTAAGTGTTCCCTTTATTTTTTTGAGCAGTGTATATATACACACACACCCACGTGTAAGTGCAGTGTGTGTGTATATATATATATACAGTGGGGAAAATAAATATTTGATACACTGCCGATTTTGCACGTTTTCTCAGCTACAAAGAATGGAGAGGTCTGTATAATTTTTATTGTAGCTACATTTTAACTGTGAGTGACAGAATCTAAAAAAATCCAGAAAATCACATTGTATGATTTTTATATAATTAATTTGCATTTTACTGCATGAAATAAGTATTTGTTCCAATAGAAAAACAGAACTTAATATTTGGTACAGAAAACTTGATTGGCAATTACAGAGGTCAGACATTTCCTGTACTTCTTGACCAAGTTTGCACACACTGCTGCAGGGATTTTGGCCCCCTCCTCCAAAGAGATCTTCTCCAGATCTTTCAGGTTTCGGGGCTGTCACAGGCCAACATTGAGTTTCACCTCCCTCCAAAGATTTTCTATTGGGTTCAGGTCTTGAGACTGGCTAGGCCACTTCAGGACCTTGAAATGCTTTTTACAGAGCCACTCCTTTGCTGCCCTGGCTGTGTGTTTCGGTCATTGTCATGCTGGAAGACCCAGCCACGACCCATCTTCAATGCTATTAGTGAGGGAAGGAGGTTGTTGGCCAAAATCTTGCGATACATGACCCCATGCATCCTCCCTTCAATAAGGTGCAGTTGTCCTGTCCCTTTACAGAAAAGCACCCCCAAAGTATGATGATTCCCCCACCATGCTTCATGATTGGGACTGTGTTCTTGAGGTTGTACTCATCCTTCTTCCTCCAAACACGGGAGTGGAGTTGATACCAAAAAGTTCTATTTTGGTCTTATCTGACCACATGACCTACTCCCATGCCTCCTCTGGATCATCCAGATGGTCATTGGTGAACTTCAAACGGGTCTGGACATGTGCTGGTGTGAGCAGGGAGGACCTTGTGTGCCCTGCAAGATTTTAATCCATGACAGCATAGTGTGTTACTAAGGTAACGAGTTCAAACAGGTGCAATGAATACAGGTAATGAGTGCAAAGTAGGAGGGCTTCTTAAAGAAAAACTAACAGGTCTGTGAGATCCAGAATTCTTGCTGGTTGGTAGGTGATCAAATACTTATTTCGTGCAATAAAATGCAATTTAATTATTTAAAACTCATACAATGTGATTTTCTGTTTTCTATTATTAGATTCTGTCTCTCACAGTTGAATTGTACCTACGATAAAAATTACAGACCTCTCCATTTTTTGTAGGTGGGAAAACTTGCAAAACCGGCAGTGTACCAAATACTTATGCTCCCCAAATACATGTGTATGTGCAGTGTATACATGTGTATGTATGTGTGACGCTCACAGCCCTACCCTGGGAGATGGGGGTACTTGGAGCCGGGTCAGATGTTGGGGGTTGCAGTCGTGGCCTGGACCCGTTCCGTGCCCAGGGCCGTCACATAAAAGGTTTAATGGGCTTTCAAGGTTTGGTGTTAATCGAGTGCATGTAATGACTACGCCACCTGTGGTTTCTGGTGATCCTCCACCAGCGCTGCGTTCAGTCCTCTGAGGCGGGATGTAGTGGCAGCAGAAGATGGTACTACTCCCCACAGGCAGAGCAGGGCCTCAGGGCAGAGAAGACGGATCAAGGGAGTAGTAGTAGGAGATGTGGTGCGGTGTAGTGCGGTGCCGCGCTGCAATAAGGAACCGGAGGCAATAGATGCAGTCTTCCAAGCTTTACTCACCCTGCACCAGAGTGTTCCTACTTTCCCACTAGGTCTTCTCCTGTCCGTGTGTGGTACGTGTACTAAGGCCGGGTCTCCCTCTGGACTCTGCACAGAACAAGGGTACGGGTGGCGACTCCGCTCCGTCCGTTACCCGGTGGGATCCACTGAGCCTCCGGGCTTCTCTGACTAAGACTTGAAGTGACAGAGTCAGATATCGGGGGCCGGTACCCCTTTTGCAGCAGGAATCCCTCTGACTAGGCCAGAATAGTGAGGACAGGTGGCGTATGCCGCTCCGTCTGCATCCCCCTGGGATCCTTTTGCCTGTGGAGCTTGCCTCCTCTGCTCCCCACCAGGCCTTCTTGGGTAGGGACCTTGACCGGGTAGAGACAGGGTTAACTCTAGCCCGCTCCTCGCCTCAAGGCCAGAGCACGAGGACCGTGTATCCTCAAGCAGCTGCAGGTTCACACAGAAAGCCACGTTCAGTGATGAAGATCACAATCAAAGACCATAAGCCCAAGATGGCCGTTTATTAAATATGAATTTTGTGGTGTAACCTAAAAGTGCGTCCTCCACCCTCACCCACTACATGGTTCCCCCTATCTTTTGGTTCCCCCCATCTCCTCTTATCCCGGCTTGGGCAGCACCCTGGTGCATATAAGCCCCCCTCAGGTGGGAGAGGTGTAGTGTTGGGTGATGTGGTGGGGTCCCGAGAGGTGCTCCTTCCTTACCTTGGAGAGGAGATACCACACCTTGGTCTGAGGTGCAGTACCCCTGTGGCGACTGAACTCTCAGGGGCGCCACATTCCCCCCTGGTGAAACACAGCACGTCCGCGGGCTGGAAAAGAGCAAAACATGGTACAGATTTTTAAATGCTTTTGTAACAACATAACAATCTTCCCATTATGGGAGGCACTTTTTCTTGAACGTTGCAAACTTTAAATAATACAAAGGTATAAAAACATCACAGAGACATTATGCATATAGACAGATTATAGAAAAGTAGAAAAGGAGTCAGTTCAGCAGCATGAGGGACCTGTCCCAAACCCTCAACGTGGGCCCTGGGGTTGCTGCAGGGCATAAAGATCCCGAGTTGGACCTCCGGTAGAGCAACTCCACACAGGTTTTGCTTCTGAGGTCTGAGGTAGTAGTAGAGCGGTTTTGCATAAAACCAATAGGGAGCACCTAAAGAGATGCAAACTATATACAAAAAGTAGAAGAGTCTGTCTACTGCTAACGCTCGCAGGGACAAATGTCTCTGTCAACCGGGAGGAAAAAGGGCCACATCATAAACGAAATAAACAACTGGTTACCCAACAGGCAGGTGCAACCACCGGGGCCGCTAAGTCCAGGTATCCCCACTGGGGAAAAGGCTCGTTTCTCCCTACGGAGCCTGACCGTTCCTCTACTGGCAGGCGCGTGGGGGCGTCACCGCTGAACACCCTGTGGACGTCCAGGGCGTACCAGCCACGCACTCCATGATGGCGAGTGTACGATACTAAATCGCCCGGGTAGAGGTTCTGACCAGGGTGTCCCTCTGTTAGGAGGGCGGTTGCAGACAACTTTATTTAATGGAATGCAACCGACCCCGGGGTCCGCGATGCAGCCTGGTGGACTACTGCCGAACTCCTCCCAGGTGAGAAGGGAAGACAACCAACTAAAGATAACCCTTCCGTGTTAACTTCACACCGGACAGGGTATAGCGGTACGCTCTATCTCCGTTAACTGCACGGAGGGAGAGCGACCGGCGACGCACCTATCAACAATCTTAGCCCTTCGTGTTAATGCACACGGAAAGGGTAAGATGGTTCGCACAATCTCCAAGAACCGCAGGGAGACGTGCGACCGTGGGAACAGCAGTAGCCCTGACTTTGATACAGGCGCTACGCTATGGGGATTGGCGCTAAAGCGGTTCACACTATCTCCAAGAACCGCAGGGAGGCGCGTGACTGGACTAGGAGCAGTAGCCTTGTCTACGGTACAGGCGCTACGCTATAGGAGACGGCGCTAGAGTACGGGTGAGATTCCTGCCGGGTATTCGAGCACTCAGCCGGCGTGCCACCGGACTGAGTAAACCCGCTCTATATAGCTCACAGGCAGCTCAGGGTGTAAGGCGAACCCCCTTGGTTAGAGCCAGTCTGCAAGGCAAAGCTACCTGCCTACTTTTACTACCTGCCTAGCTAAAGCTATGGCTCTTCGAGTAGCCCAAGAGAAAGCGTGCACACCACATGCAGCCAGCTCAAATGATCTGAGCGCGCCGCCATGTTTGTGGGCGGGCCTTTTAAAGATTAAGCCCTGCCCCACTGTCGCACCATTGGTGACGACACCAGTGACCAATCAGGCGGTGCCAGGTCACTGGATCAACTGGTTCCTGAACCACCAATCACGGTCCGCCATGACACGGACATGTTCAGTGCGGCGCATCTCGGACTTAGGCTGCCGGAGCCCCGACTCCCTCCGCAACCTATACTTCATAGTGCTAGGCACAAACACCCAAGATACAACCCGAGTATCTTGTGCACTAGCTAGGCGTTGGGACTGAAGGAAATGCTGTGCAACATCAGCCCTGGCTGAACCTGAATGGGAGACCACAGAATCCTCAGATGGCTCTGAACCCATTTCAGATCCAGCAAACGCCCGACGCCTAAGATTATCCCTCCCTTTAACATCCTCCTCCACTTGACGCTCTACTCAGGCCAAAATTTTAAAAGGACCAGTAGAGCGGGGGTCAAAGTTAGCAGATTCCCTGCGTACTTTAATTTTGCGAGCCGTGAGCCACACTCTGTCGCCCGGATAGAACACGGTGGCGGTGCGACAAAAAGTGTCAACTGACTCACTATCTGTGGAGTCCGCCATGAATAACGAGTGGCAACGTCCAGCCAGACTTCGACAGAAAGATCTATCTCTCGCACAGATGGCACACGGTAGAATATGTTCCTTAACATCCTGGCGCCACCGGGGCCACCAATATGACTGTTGAAGGAACCTAGTGGTACGTTTGACCCCAAAATGACCTCCGATCTTAGGGGCATGAGCCCAGGAGAGTACCTCCTTTTGTAGATTAGGAGGAACGAACATCAACCCAGGGGGAAGAGTAAGACTGGGCTCGTCATCGTCCCTAGCCATATACATGGACTGGGACAAAAGGTCTATCCGGGGATTCTTTCCGACATAAACTGACGAGACCTGAGTCTCGGGGACAGACAAAGAATCTGTGCCAGGGGTCAAATTAGTAGAAGGCTCAGAGGCTACCCTCTGAGAGACTGGTACCATACATTGGGACACACAATTCTTTCCCCAGGAAGAAATCCTCCCCGTACTCCAATCAATGTGTGGAGCATGAGTACGTAGCCAACGAAGGCCCAATAGCACCTCACCTAATCCCCCGGGGATAATAAGGAAGGAGATAACCTCCCGGTGACCCTGAGGGAACGACATGGTGAGGGGAACTGACTGATGAGTAATCTGTGTGTCCAGCCGAGAACCGTTGACCACCCTGATGTTCATGGGCTTTGGCAGAGACTCCATAGGCATGGCATGCCTCTGGGCAAATGTGAGTGACAAAAAATTGTCGTCGGCACCAGAATCCACCCCGGCTTTGGCAGCAACCATGGCTGTGCCGAAGGACAATGTCACCTTGCATAATAATTTAGAGGAAAGCGCCCCAGAATCTAACGCACCAACGGTGGTTGAACCCACTCGTTCTCCCGACTGCTTGGAACCCTTATTAATGGGGCACTCCAAGAGATGTACAGGTCGGGGACGAGAGGAGCTAGAGACAGTCCGGGATATGTCCATAGCCTCAGGCTCCAGGTCGGGATCCGCTGGTTTGGAAATGGGTCTGGAAAACGATGGTGCCAACCGATACTGAGGTCCAGGGACCTCCAGCTCTAACTTATGTTCTGCATGATGCAAATCTATTCGGTTAGCTAGGGAGATTAACTCCTCCAGGGAGGTTGGAATCTCCCTGGTAGATAGAGCATTTTTGACATGCCCAGCCAGCCCCCTCCAAAACACCAGAATAAGCGACCGCTCAGACCAATCCAGTTCAGCCGCTAAGGTTCTGAACTGGATGGCATAGTGACAGGCGGTGGCCGAACCCTGGATCAACGCAAGCAGTTTAAGGACCGTATCATGCGTGACCTGAGGCCCCAGGAAAACACTCTTTAGGGCTCTAAGGAAAAAACCTGCATTAGTTACTACCGGGTCATTCCGCTCCCACAGTGGAGTAGCCCACTCCAGAGCCCTGTGGGTGAGTAAAGAGATGACATAACCCACTTTGGCTCTTTCGGAGAGGAACCATGCCTCCATCATCTCCAAGTGAATGGAGCATAAATTAATAAAACCCCTGCAGGCTTTACTGTCCCCAGAAAATTTTTCCGGGAGAGCAAAACGGGGTAATGGGGCACTTGCAGTGGTCGCAGCATTCCCCGTGGCCGAGTTTATCATATTGGCTGCTAGAGAAGCCGCCTGGATAGCTACTGCAGTAATATCAGCGACTGGGGCAGCTTGCTCCAGAGACTTAAGTCTGGCCTCAAGTCGCTGTATATAGCGCTGCAGTTGCTGATTGTCGGCCATGTTCGGCAAGACCCTGGCGCTCAGATACTGTTAGGAGGGTGGTTGCAGACAACTTTATTTAATGGAACGCAACCAACCCCGGGGTCCGCGATGCAGCCTGGTGGACTGCTGCCGAACTCCTCCCAGGTGAGAAGGGAAGACAACCAACTAAAGATAACCCTTCCGTGTTAACTTCACACCGGACAGGGTATAGCGGTACGCTCTATCTCTGTTAACTGCACGGAGGGAGAGCGACCGGCGACGCACCTATCAACAATCTTAGCCCTTCGTGTTAATGCACACGGAAAGGGTACGACGGTTCGCACAATCTCCAAGAACTGCAGGGAGACGTGCGACCGTGGGAACAGCAGTAGCCCTGACTTTGATACAGGCGCTACGCTATGGGGATTGGCGCTAAAGCGGTTCACACTATCTCCAAGAACCGCAGGGAGACGTGTGACCGGACTAGGAGCAGTAGCCCTGTCTACGGTACAGGCGCTATGCTATAGGAGATGGCGCTAGCGTACGGGTGAGATTCCCGCCGGGTATTCGAGCACTCAGCCGGCGTGCCACCGGACTGAGCAAACCCGCTCTATATAGCTCACAGGCGGCTCGGGGTGTAAGGCAAACCCCCTTGGTTAGAGCCAGTCTGCAAGGCGAAGCTACCTGCCGACTTTTACTACCTGCCTAGCTAATGCTATGGCTCTTCGAGCAGCCCAAGAGAAAGCGTGGACACCACATACAGCCAGCTCAAATGATCTGAGCGCGCCGCCATGTTTGTGGGCGGGCCTTTTAAATATTAAGCTCTGCCCCACTGTCGCACCATTGGTGACGACACCCGTGACCAATCAGGCGGTGCCAGGTCACCGGATCAGCTGGTTCCTGAACCACCAATCACGGTCCGCCATGTCACGGACATGCTCAGTGCGGCGCATCTCGGACTTAGGCTGCCGGAGCCCCGACTCCCTCCGCAACCTATACTTCATAGTGCTAGGCACAAACACCAGAAATGCAACCCGAGTATCTTGTGCACTAGCTAGGCGTTGGGACTGAAGGAAATGCTGTGCAACATCAGCCCTGGCTGGACCTGAATGGAAGACCACAGAATCCTCAGATGGCTCTGAACCCATTTCAGATCCAGCAAACGCCTGACACCCTCTTTCAACTGTGGCTAGACATCCCGCCGGCTGACAAAAACGTCCTGCCCAAACTGGGGACTCTGTATGAAGCCCCATCCTGCCTCCTGGTGAAAGTGGACTATCAGCCCTTCCTCCCGGGGGCTTGGATGGGCACCCTCCTCCTGGTGGGCCTTGGACTTCACAGCTTTGGAGCACACCTCCAGGCGCTCGCAGAAGATCCTCCTCTCCTGCCGTTCCTTGTTGTACTGGAGTAGCTGCTTTTGCAGAACTCCTTCCTCCGCACATCAGCCCGGGTCTCCTGGGGGAAGCCCATCAGGTCCCCCCTTGGTAGTCCCCAGGCCATCTCTTCCGCTGCTGGGTAGGCAACCGGGGGGCGCAGGAAGCGGCGTCATCAAGAGGTTGCTGCTGGTCCTCTGTAAGTACGGACCAGTCCTGGTTGGGGCAGGTGGATTCCCAGTGGAACTCAGGACTCCCTGGGACAGGAGTCGGGAGGCACAGCAGGTCTCCGGTGACGGCGGTGGCTTGGGCCTCAGCCTCCAGAGCCGATAGCTGCTCCCATATGATGGCAGCCGGGGATGGGGGTGCTGGCAGGACACTGATGAGGGATTCAGTGTGTCCCACGCGCGAGTTGGGGATTTCCATCATACCCGCTCCTGGGTCACGCACGGCCTCCTGGGTTTCCTCCACCTGGGCTGCGGCCTCCACGGACCGACATAGGGAGCTTTGGCGGCGGGCCTGGTTCCTTTGCAGCACCGACTCCCTCCACTACGCGGCGACCAATCTCTGGGCCTCCTCAACCCTCCGGGTCAAGTCCGAGGTTTCTCCTCGGAGAAACTCGACCTCCTCCGGGGTTAGGCAGATTCCCTTCACTCTGAAGAAGCTGTCAGCTCGTGGAACTGCTCCGGAGGACTCGGCGGAACTCTCCTCGGCGGCGTCCATCGCTGCTGCAGGGTGCAGAGTGACTAGGATTTTTGCAGCCACACCTTGTTGTTGCTTTCGTCTCCTCCTCTCTTCGAGGCGGCTCCAGGGCGGCTGGCTGATGGGCACTCCCAGGGACGTCCCATCTATTTTGACGGACATCCCTGCGCGGACTGTCTCTGCTGGTGGGGGCGGTCTGCACTTTTGGCGCCATTGGTGAGCCAGGCCCATGATGGGAGGTTCTGCGTTGCTGTCCTTTTTGCACATTATGGCATCGGTTCTTCTTAGGCGGGCGCCACATGGGATACAAAACGACAGTCCGTTGTAAAGGCGCGCAGTACTCGGTAGCAATGGGGATTACTTCTTCAGTTGCTGCGGGCGCACAATCCTGCCGACTATGCCAAGTCGTGACACTCACAGCCCTACCCTGGGAGATCGGGGTACTCGGAGCCGGGTCAGATGTTGGGGGTTGCAGTCGTGGCCTGGACCCGTTCCGTGCCCAGGGCCGTCACATAAAAGGTTTAATGGGCTTTCAAGGTTTGGTGTTAATCGAGTGGATGTAAAGACTACGCCACCTGTGGTTTCTGGTGATCCTCCACCAGCGCTGCGTTCAGTCCTCTGAGGCGGGATGTAGTGGCAGCAGAAGATGGTACTAATCCCCACAGGCGGAGCAGGGCCTCAGGGCAGAGAAGACAGATCAAGGTAGTAGTAGTAGGAGATGTGGTGCGGTGTAGTGCGGTGCCTCATTGCAATAAGTAACTGGAGGCAATAGATGCAGTCTTCCAAGCTTTACTCACGATGTTAGGTGTCAGCTGCAAGGCTTCTCCTCGCTCCTCACGGCGCGCTGCGGCCACCAGGTAGGGGTTCAGCACACTCCGGGTAGTTCGGGTGCGTGAATCAGGACCCCCGCACCAGAGTGTTCCTAGAATTTCCCACTAGGTCCTCTCCTGTCCGTATGTGGTGCATGTTGTAAGGCTGGGTCTCCCTCTGGCTATACACAGAACAAGGGTATGGGTGGCGACTCCGCTCCTTCCGTTACCCGGTGGGATCCACAAAGCCTCCGGAGCTTCTCTGACTAGGACATGAAGTAGCAAAGCCAGATATCGGGGGTCGGTCCCCTTCTGCAGCAGGAGTCCCTCTGGCTAGGCCATAATTAGGGTAGCAGGTGGCGTACGCCGCTCCGCCCGCATCCCCTGGGGTCCTTTTGCCTGTGGAGCTTTACTCCTCTGCTCCCCTCCAGGCCTTCTTGGGTAGGGACCTTAACCGGGTAGAGGCAGCCGTTAACTCTAGCCCGCTCCTCGCCTCAAGGCCAGAGTACGAGGACCGTGTATCTTCAACAGGCTGCTGGTTCTTAGCAGAAAGCCACGTTCAGCATATAAGCCCCCCACAGGTGGGAGAGGTGTAGTGTTGAGTGATGTGGTGGGGTCCAGAGAGGTGCTCCTTCCTTCCCTCGGAGAGGAGATACCACACCTCGGTCTGAGGTGCAGTACCCCTGTGGCGACTGAACCCTCAGGGGCGCCACATATGTGCAGTGTGTCTATATACATGTGTATGTGCAGTGTGTGTGTGATGTCCATTATATTTGAATAAATGTTGATGATTTTTTTGTTCAATAATAAATGTGGATTTTCTTCATGAAAAAAAATAAGATATTTCCTGATAATAAGCACTAACCCATCTTTCGGAATAAAAAAATAATATATGACTCAGTCTTATTTTAGAGGAAACTAGGTGGATTAGGTGGGCTGCTCAGCACTTTATAAGTGCACCCCATCCAAGACAGACTCCCTAGTTTACAAGGCCAACACCGATGGGCTTGGCTGTATCCTGTATAAAAACGTAATATTTACTTAGTCCCTTTATGGGATTTCAACTATTATTACTGTAATCGCTGGTATGCATAGCAATACACCAGCATTGCAATGCATTATACCTGTCAGTGTCACACCGACAGAAGCCTTTTAGTCCATGCTCTGGGCATGTTCTAAACAGGCTACCATAGCTGGCAGACCCGAAGGTAGTCATGATGACCTTGGGTTGCCATAGAAATGATCGGGCCCTTGCGTTGATGTTGCGAACGCGCTGATCAGATGAGAGAGAAAGCGCCCTCAATCTCCCAGCTTCCTAAATGCTGCGATCGCTGTCAATTGTGGTATTTAGTGGGTTAAATGGCAAGGGGCGTTGCGGGAACCACTTTTGGCAGTGGCAGCCGACACACTTCTATTACTTATTAGTGATGAGGGAGCATTCTCGCAAGTACTCGGTACTCGCCCGAGCATCTCAGTACTCGAGATGCTCGGGCGGATGCTCGGGTCCTCTCCCTGCATATTTGGCTCTCTTTAGAATGCCAATCAACATGCAGGGATTGCCTGCCACTCATTGTAATGCCGCAGCCAGGCAGGCAGGGTATATAGCAGACGGCAGTGCATATAACACAAGAGGCTCCATTCAAATTCTGCCTTCTGCTGCTGTTAGAAATTTCTAGACAAAGGCCCAGGTCTCAGGGGCCAGGAATACTTTTTTTTGGATCTTAAAAAGCAATCCAGAGAACACCGTTTTTCTGCGCTATTTGCTTGTTGGCACTGCAGAATACAGCCAGGTCCTTTCCATACTACAGCGCTAAAAATCCAGCTATTTAAAACTGTGTTTTCTCCGTCACACGGATCTCATATACGTTTTCAGAAAATACCGACATTTCTGGCCTCCATTAAAAATTTGTTTCAGTGTGACAGTGAAGCAATTGACACCAGTTTGCTGTTCAAACTAGTTACCTAAAAGCTTGGTATTTAAAACTCTGTTTTCTCCGTCAAACGGATGACATATACATTTTCAGAAAATGCTGCCATTTTTGCCCTCCATTCAAATTTTTTTTCACTGTGTCAGCAAAGTTTTTGACACCGGTTTGCTGTTCAAAATAGTTACTTACAGGCCAGCTATTTAAAACTGTGTTTTCTCCGTAACACGGATCACATATACGTTTTCAGAAAATACTGACATTTCTGGCCTCCATTAAAAATTTGTTTCAATGTGTCAGGGAAGCAATTAACACCAGTTTGCTGTTCAAAATAGTTACCTACAGGCCAGGTATTTAAAACTGTGGTTTCTCCGTCACACGGATGACATATAAGTTCGCTCCAAATTCAGTCATTTGCAGTGAGCATGGAAGATATTGTCCTCCATTTAAAATGGGCAAGGCACGTGGCAAGGGACGGGGAACTGGACATGATGGTGATGGTGCATGCAGAGGCCGAGGACAAGGCCATGGGCAAGCTGAAATTGTGGCACAACAAACACCCACATCTGTCAAAAGGTTGTTGGTTGGGTAGCGGATAATGCTTCCAGTCACTTAGCTACCACCACCACCACCACCCTGTCTTCCACACGGTCAAGTCTCAGTAGCCGTGAGTCTGGACCGCATATTTCTCAGCCTGATCCTCCTTCCTCCCACCATGCCGAGTGCCCAGAGACAACTGATCCCACACTTGGACACTCTGAACAGCTGTTCACTTTTCAATTTATAGATTCGGGCCTCTCCTCCGGTCCACTTGAAGCGGGGCAAGAGGAGATTGCATGTAGCGATGCCCAAATATTTGAGCAGCCATGGTCACACGAAGGTGCCGGTGGGAAAGTGTCACAAGAGGTGGACGATGATGAGACACAATTGCCAGAAAGTCAGGAGGAGGACCAGGGTGCGGAAGTGTAAGAAGAGGTGGTGGATGATATAGTAACTGACCCAACCTGGTAGGAGGACATGCAGAGAGAGGACAGCAGCACACAGAGAGAGGGAGGCAGAGCACCCCAACAGGCAGGAAGAAGCAGTGTGGTGGCCGCAGACAGAAGGCAGGCAACCGTTCCCCGTAACACCAACACGAAGGAAGTTGCCAGTACAACTGTTAGGTCTTCCTGAGTCTGGTTGTTTTTTAAAGACTCTGCCGATAACCCCAAAAAGGCCATTTGCACCACCTGCCAGGCCAGCATCAGCAGGGGTTTGTGAGCAGAAGAGGGCAGTTGTTGAGTACCAGCATCAACAAGGCCGTCGGTATTCAGTTCAGTCTCCACACATAAGACCTCAGGAGTGGACATGGATGTCAGACATATGTACCATCCTCCAAAACTTTGAGGACTCCAAAGTGAGCAGCGATGATGCCATAATTAGCGTCACCATCCCGCTTCTCTGTCTTCTGAAATGCTCTCTGCTCACAATCAAAGAGGATGCATTGCAGGCGGAGCACGATGAGATGGAGCAAGGAACCATACAGGGTGATTACACACAGCCCAGCCTCATCTCATCCCAACGTGGATTGGGTGACAATGAGGAAGAGGAGGAGGAAGAACAGGAGTTAGTTTCATGCACTATAGACGGTACTACCTGCACAGCTGTCATATCGTCTGTTCAGCGTTGATGGCCAAAGGACAGAGAGGAGGAAGAGGAGGAGGAGAGCATGGTCAGTCATGCTCTTGGTGAGGACACGGAAGTCTTGCCTGTTAGTAGTCGGGCACGCGTGGCTGAGTTTATGTTACCCTGCCTTTCCCATGACCCTCGCGTTCTCAAAATTTTGGATGATAGTCATTACTGGTTGGTGACACTTCTAGACCCACACTACAAGGAGAACTTTATATCTCTTATTCCTGAGGCGGACAGGTCTACAAAAATGGAGCTGTACCAGAAGGCCCTTGTTGCGGAACTATTAAAAAAATTTCCATCTGAAAACGCTGGCGGCAGAGGGCACACTTCGTTGGACAACCAAGGAGTACAGGCGAGAGAGACACAACTTCAATCCAGCAGAGGCAAGGGAACACTGTCAAAGTTCTGGGAGAATTTTCTCAGCCCCTCCCATCGCACAAGCCCTGAGGTGCGGGGTACTCTCACAAGGAGTGCAAAGTTTGGGAAGATGCTGAGGGAGTACCTTGCCGACCGTACCAATGTCCTCCGTGATTCCTCTGTGCCTTATAATTATTGGGTATCCCAGCTGGATACGTGGAATGAATTGACTCTCTATGCCTTGGAGGTCCTGGCCTGCCCTTCCACCAGCGTTTTATCATAGCAGGTTTTTAGTGCCGCTGGTGGAATTATAACTGATAAGCGCATCAGCCTGTCAACTGAAAATGCTGACAGGCTGATGTAGCACCCTGAGGATTCGGCTGCTACAGGGGTATTGTACCTCAACCCAGAGGTGTGATATTCCACTCCCGGGTAAGGAAGGAGTGTGAAACTGAGCTCGGTAGGCTGCATGCACTACACACATCCCATTTCCGAGGAGCAGACCGACGGTACTCCCACTTAGAAATGTGCAGGTACGACCGAGTCTGTTCCTGGCTGGAGTGGGAGGGGGGTGGTACATCCCAAGTAGTGTAGGGGCAGATAGGGGGAGCAGCCTGGGTAAAGATAGGAGCTCATTGGGTGCTGGTCACCTGAGCTCACACATAGAGGGTGTATATAAGGTGGGCACCAACTAAGAACAGGGTCAGTTGCAGAGAGAAAGTCAGCGAGCGGAGGAGAAGAGAGACCCAGAGTGAGAGAGGAGAAAGAGAGACCCAGAGGGGGAAACAGAAGAAAAGGACTCCAAGAACCCAACTTAAATCCCCGGGTGAAGAGTCGGCATCAGGGTACCGGAACCCAAGCTGGTGGGGGCAAAAACACACCCCAGCCAGAGACCGGAGACCGTGGGCAGCGTTTGCCACGGTCACCCACCACATCCACCACGAAGGCATACCACGTGGAGGGTCAGGGAACCCAAGGCCAAGGGTCTCCCAACAGAAGGCCCGAGGGAGCTGGACCTGGGTGGATCAATAGTGGGGACGGCCAGAGAAAGGACAGAAGGAGAGCTCAGGGTCACGCTCCGGACTTATTTGGGAGTTGGCTGGATCCAGAACCTGGTGGACGCAGCACGGCTCGGGAGGTCACTCGAAGCTGGAGTGACCAGAACATCAGCAGTGAGTAAACATCCTAAACTGCATAACCCGACTCTGTCTCTGATTGCCGTCTACACTGCATCACCACAACTCCCATCCTCTGCACCTGATCCCCCTGAGGCTATACCCCACCCGTTGGGGGTTATATCACCAAAGCTGCACCTACACCACCAGCCTCAGCGGACCCTGCTGCAGCGGCGGCCACAGTGACCGCAACACAACGGGTGGCGTAGTCGACATTAAGAACTTAGTAACATCTGTAGGACTGCCACATACAACTCAGTTTGACACCCTGGGCACGGACCGGGTCACAGCCACTCGGAAGACTACAACTCCCATCTGATCCGGCTCCGGATATTCCCCCTAAAGAATATGGCCCAGGGGGCGCGTCAACTTTGGCGTAGTCGGCAGGATTACGTGCCCGCAACAACCGGGTACTGCGTGCCTGAAGAAAAGTGCAAGTTTACCTCAAAAAGAAGTCTCCTGCCGGTTCCGGAGGGTCCCCGCCATCGGACCCCATCACCAGTCGATTCCCGCCGGGTGTCCGCCATTAACAACTTTTTCCCGCCGTCTGCAGAGTTTCCCGCCACTGGGAAGCGATTCCCGCCATTTCCAAAGGTTTCCCGCCTTGGAAGAGCGGACGCCATTATGGGCGTGCCAGAGGGTGGCGAGAGGCCACCTCCCATCGTGGGCCAGGACCGAAAATGGCGCCAAAAGTGGAAACCGCCCCCACCAACAGAGACTGTGATGCTAGAGGTGTCTGTCAGCGTGAAAGAACCGCCCCTGGAGCTGACAGTCACCCAGTGGCCCCGGGACCGCCCTCGAAGTGGGAGGAGACGAAAGAAAAGAACGAAGATGGGTGCCGCCTGGAGCAGTCTGGAGCGAGCGCACCCGGAGGCAGGAAGCCTGGAGAAGAGTAGCAGAGAAGCTCACCCGGAGATGGCGAGAGGGCAGAGCAGCACCGGCCCGCTGGCCAGGAGCCTGCTGGAAGAAGAGCAGAGCAGCACCGACCCGTTGGTCAGGAGCCTGCTGGAAACCACGACCCCACTAGGCCTAGTGGAGGTCCTTGCACAGCTCCCCCGAGATCGGGAGTGTGCACAGACTGCCCTGGAGGGCCTCGCACGGAGGATGGCCCGGGTACAGCGAGAGACATTGGCGGAGTGGAGCCGAGAGATGGCCCAGCAAACCAAGACCCGGAGCACGCCAGCCAAGATGAGGAGACAGACCGCCTCTGAGGATGGCGCGGGAGGACCCAAGGCCGGAGACGGCGCCGAGAAGGGAGCCGAACGCATGGAGGCAGGTAAAGGGGATGTCTATACCCCAAACCGGGACACCGCTTACCTGCCCCAGCTCCCCGTCGCAGAGCCCGAAAATCCCCCTGCTGTGCCCGAAAACGCCATGTCACCGACGCAGACTAGGCCCCAACCGGAAGCCGCCGCCGCGACCCCTGTGACGCCATGCGCAACGACCCCGAGCGTGGCAAAACAGGAAGCAACACCAGCCTGGTCACAGGGCCTAGAATTCCCGGGCGTCGCATCACCAACAGCGCCCCCTACCTCCGCGGAGCCTCCGGCCTGGCCGCAAGGCCAGGTAGCCCAGGGCGCCGCCGTCCTAACGGTGCCCTTCACCTTCCAGGTGCCCCAGGCCTGGCCGCAAGGCCTGGGCAACCCGGGCGCCACCACCACCGCGCCCGCACCCGTAAAACCAAGGGTGCCGCGTCTGGGAGAGGACTTGTTTGCCCAGCACACGTGGCCGGACGGGCAGCCTTTCATCTGGCCCCAGAAATATTATGAACTGGAGCACCAGAGGAGAGTTGGGGCCATGTGTGCACCCCTGATTCCGGCTCCGAAGCCCGTGATAAGGATCTCGCCCCCGCTTGAAGAGACCCAATTTGAGTGGGACCCCACCGGAGAAGACCTAATGGGGTTCACTCAGGAAACCAGGGCAGCTGCAGCGGAGCGTGCTGAGTGCTGCCGACAGCAGCTCGAGGAGTTTGCGAGGGAGCGGAGAGAGAGGCGGGTCCGGGAACAACAGGCCCAAATAAGGAGCGCCGAGCAGAAGAGCCGAACCAGGAGGGACCCCCGTGCAGCGCACAGTCCCCGCACCACCGGGACTGTAATTAAGTTCAATATGCAGCATGGGTGGGGCTTCATCAGAGACCACAACACCCCCGGCGACGTCTTTGTCACGCGCAGAGATGTGGAGTCCCATCTGCCGGAGGGGCACAGAGGTCGTGACCTTTATATCGGGGACGAGGTCACCTTTACCCGGCACAAGTGTGCCAAAGGACCTTACGCCCTCCATGTGCATCGCCTGACAGAGGAGGAGCTGCGATGTGAGGAGGAAGAGCAAGAGGATCCGGACGGGTCTGAAGCTGAGATCCCCAAAGAAGGAGCAGGAGGAAGACGTTGTTGAGTACAGCGGAGTAGGTGCTGTAAATAGTTACCCGATCGGGGTATGAAGAAACTGTTATTGCTAATATAGTCCCCGTTGGGACCAGCTGAGTGAACTGTTTACCCGTTTACCCTTAATCCCACAGGCTGAGGACTGTGAGCAGCCATTCCCTTTCCCTCCTTAACTGGCCGAGGACTGAGAGCGGCCATATCCCTGTATATAGTTGCGCGTCCTAAAGCGCCCCCTACCGGTTTTATAGGAAAACCATTTTTCTAGAAAGACTGTCGCACTTTGCCCGGTCAACAGTTGCCCAGTGACCGGAGGAGGAGCCAGAGGCGACGAGAAAGTTTTATATATATATAATGTTTTATATGTTTTATATGTTTATGAAAAAAAAAAAAATTTTTTATGTTTGGATGTTTTTGTCTTACAGCCCGAGGACGTGCTGTGATTTACCAGGGGGGAATGTAGCACCCTGAGGATTCGGCTGCTACAGGGGTATTGCACCTCAACCCAGAGGTGTGATATTCCACTCCCGGGTAAGGAAGGAGTGTGAAACTGAGCTCGGTAGGCTGCATGCACTACACACATCCCATTTCCGAGGAGCAGACCGACGGTACTCCCACTTAGAAATGTGCAGGTACGACCGAGTCTGTTCCTGGCTGGAGTGGGAGGGGGGTGGTACATCCCAAGTAGTGTAGGGGCAGATAGGGGGAGCAGCCTGGGTAAAGATAGGAGCTCATTGGGTGCTGGTCACCTGAGCTCACACATAGAGGGTGTATATAAGGTGGGCACCAACTAAGAACAGGGTCAGTTGCAGAGAGAAAGTCAGCGAGCGGAGGAGAAGAGAGACCCAGAGTGAGAGAGGAGAAAGAGAGACCCAGAGGGGGAAACAGAAGAAAAGGACTCCAAGAACCCAACTTAAATCCCCGGGTGAAGAGTCGGCATCAGGGTACCGGAACCCAAGCTGGTGGGGGCAAAAACACACCCCAGCCAGAGACCGGAGACCGTGGGCAGCGTTTGCCACGGTCACCCACCACATCCACCACGAAGGCATACCACGTGGAGGGTCAGGGAACCCAAGGCCAAGGGTCTCCCAACAGAAGGCCCGAGGGAGCTGGACCTGGGTGGATCAATAGTGGGGACGGCCAGAGAAAGGACAGAAGGAGAGCTCAGGGTCACGCTCCGGACTTATTTGGGAGTTGGCTGGATCCAGAACCTGGTGGACGCAGCACGGCTCGGGAGGTCACTCGAAGCTGGAGTGACCAGAACATCAGCAGTGAGTAAACATCCTAAACTGCATAACCCGACTCTGTCTCTGATTGCCGTCTACACTGCATCACCACAACTCCCATCCTCTGCACCTGATCCCCCTGAGGCTATACCCCACCCGTTGGGGGTTATATCACCAAAGCTGCACCTACACCACCAGCCTCAGCGGACCCTGCTGCAGCGGCGGCCACAGTGACCGCAACACAACGGGTGGCGTAGTCGACATTAAGAACTTAGTAACATCTGTAGGACTGCCACATACAACTCAGTTTGACACCCTGGGCACGGACCGGGTCACAGCCACTCGGAAGACTACAACTCCCATCTGATCCGGCTCCGGATATTCCCCCTAAAGAATATGGCCCAGGGGGCGCGTCACTGACTCTTATAAAAATGAACAAGGGCTGGATTGGGCCAGACTTCTCAACACCACCGAATGATAGCAGCATAACAAACTCAAATCCAGTGTCTTTTTTTGGGAGGTGTATTCCCATGCACCTTTTCACACCTTTTCACATGGGTATACGCTTCCTAATTTTGTCTATTTGCTCTTGTCCTCCTCCTTCTCCTCATCCTCCACCACCATATAATCAGGGTGACCATGGTCCGTGATGCAACACCCACATAATTTTTTTAAAGGGTGTTTATGATGCCCGTAAAAAAAAATGTATACAGTATGTTCATGTATACCCCCCAGGGGTAAATGTTTGTCAGCCCATACACTTAGTGCATGGGCATTACAAGTATAGGAGGCCCGCTCCTTTCTAATGGGAACATTTTTTCATGAGGGCCTCCTCCACGTCTCTTCCAAGGGGCATTGGAGTGCCTCCAAATTTTTGGCAACCTTTGCATTCACTGCATAGGCCTGCACTATGGGAGACCCACTTCCTAATAATGGGAACATTGTTTTCATGAGGCCGTTAGACCTCCACGTCTCTTCCAAGGGGCATTGGAGTGCCTCCAAATTTTTGGCAACCCTTGCATTCACTGCATAGGCCAGCACTATGGGAGACCCACTTCCTAATAATGGGAACATTTTTTCATGAGGCCCTCTACATCTCTTCCAAGGGGCATTGGAGTGCCTCCAAATTTTTGGCAAACCTTGCATTCACTGCATAGGCAAACAAATTGGGAGACCCACTTCCTAATAATGGGAACATTGTTTTCAGGAGGCCCTCCTCTAAGTCTCTTCAAAGGGGTATTGGGGTGCATCCAAATTTTCAAAGTGGTATTGGGGTGCGTCCAAATTTTGGGCAGCCCTGCCACTCACTGCATATGCAATAACAATATAGGAGACCCACTCTTTAGTAATGGGAACAATAAAACATAGCCGGCAGATGGCTCTCTAAGAATAGTGAGGGCCGACTGCTGGCCCTTTAAGAATAGTAAAGGCTGCCTGATGGCCCTATAAAAATAGGCTTTGTTACTTTCAGAGTCCCTCCTTCATAAATGAAACACAATGTGTCTGATGATATCTCACACACCACATGGCCAGATAAGGTTGTAAAATGTTAAAATGACATTTCCTGGTAAATGCATTTGTCACGGTTGAAAGCAATGCAAAAGTGAAAAAACGCATCAAAAACGCTACGTGTGAACATAGCCCAAGGAGTGGAGCATTTTTGTTTTTGGTTATTTATTTTGCCTTATATGCAAGTCATTACCCTGGAAAGGATGTTCCTAACATATTTCCTAGGAAAATCCATTTTGGTTTTGTTTTGGTATGTTTTATTGTGAGTCCGTAAAAGTAGCATAATACCTCTGACAACGTTTTTGACAGCAGTGACCTGTGAGTCAGAAATGCTTCCAGGGGTCTTCCCCATGCTGTTCCCATGTAATTTGAGCACTGTTCCCATCGATTTGGGCAATTTTTAGGCCCTCTGCAGACCGCCGGGGGGAGCCGCCTGAAAAATGCTCGAGTTTCCCATAGACTTACATTGGGCTCGTTGCTCAGGTTGAGCACCCGAGTATTCCAATGTGCTCGACTCGAGCATCGAGCACCCGAGCATTTTAGTGCTCTCTCATCACTATTACTTATGCCAAGCTCCCGGAGGCGATTGTGCATGCTTAGCTCCTGTGTCTGCATGATCGCTATGACGCAAGTTTATGTCATAGGTCATGAACCCCTTCCCGACCATTACGAAAACTTGCATCACAGGTCATGAAGGGGGCGAAGGGGTTAAATACTGTCTTGATACTAAAGTAAAACTAAAGCCACAAAGAAAGGAATTAAAATTCCCGAAATAATTCAAAAGTTGATTTAGCAAAAAAAAAAGGGGGCAACAATATTTACCTGCTCAGGTCACAGAAACTAATACACTAACAAGATGCAACAAACCCCTAGCTTACTGCAACCTGTTAGTGCATTAGTTTCTGCGACCTGGGCAGGTAAATACTGTTACCCATTTTCTTGCTATATTAACTTTTGAATTTTTGTGGGAATTTTAATACCTTTTTTTGTGGCTGTGCTTTTATTTCAGCAAAGGGACTCTCAAGAAATGAGGATATGTGTTATGAGCTTGTGTATTTTGGTAAAAATATCGATCAATATCTCTTTTTTTTTTTATGCATGCTATATTTATGAAAAAAAAACAAAAAACAAATAAAGTACATATTTGGTATTGCCACGTCTGGAACAACCTGATCTATAAAACTGTCACACAGCTCCATCAGAAGAGAAATAAAAAGGTTATAGCTATGAGAATATAGCCATATTGTTATCGTTCCTCTCAGGTAGATTTCTAAAACTTAACATGGACAAAACAGAATTCAGCACCTTTCCCCAATCTCACTCAACCCCCCTCACTCAATTAAAGTAAAAGTCCCGCAAGCTCGCTGCCTTGGGGTAACCCTGGACTCTGATCTCTCCTTCAAACTTCACATCCAAGCCCTTTCCACTTCCTGACTCCAGCTCAAAAATATTTCCAGGACCTGCACATTCCTTAATCAAGAATCTGAAAAAAACAAAGTCCATGCGCTCATCATCTCCCGCCTCGACTACTACAACTTTCTGCTCTGTGGCCTCCCTTCTAACACTCTCGCACCCCTCCAATTTATCCTAAACTCTGCCGCCCGACTAATCCACCTGTTCCCCCGCAATTCCCCGGCCTCTCCCCTCTGTCAGTCCATGAAATGGCTTCTTATTACCCAGAGACTCCAGTTCAAAATCTAACTTTGGCATACAAAGTCATCCACAACCTGTTTCCTCCATACATCTGTGACCTAGTCTCCTGGTACTTACCGACACACAACCTCTGATCTTCACAAGATCTCCTTCTCTACTTCCCTTATCTACTTTTCCCACAATCGCATTCAAGATTTCTCCCATGCATCCCCCCTACTCTAGAACTCTCTACCCCAACATATCAGACTCTCGCCTACCGTGGACACCTTCAAAAGGAACCTGAAGACCCACCTCTTCCGACAAGCCTACAACCTGCAGTAACCCTTGTTGCACCATACCACTACACGACCAGCTCTACCCTCACCTTTCGTATCCTCACCCATCCCTTGTAGATTGTGAGCCCTCACAGCAAATGCCTCAACGTGTTTCACCATATTCTGGATCATCAGGGGGGTCTTATAACCATTTGCAGGATAGAAATATCCAGAGTGATGTGAAGAGGACAGAGACCCATTGTAGATGTGTAGAGGTTTTGATCAGATAGTTTTTATTAAAGAATTCTCAAAAAATACAATTTACTACAATTAAACCCCAACCAATACCACCCCAACTCTGCCCATCCCAGAATCTACATTTTACTGTTGATATAAGAATACAATACAATAGTACCTATATAAACATTAACAGATACATATATATCACATACCATCATAACAATAAAGGCACATATGGTATGGTATATGTGAAGAGAAACATCATTTAATCGTCCAGTCTGCACAGAAATGTAAAACAACTGAAAGAGTGCTCTAGACCAGGGTTCCCCAACTCCAGTCCTCAAGGCCCACCAACAGGTCATGTTTTCAGGATTTCCTTAGTATTGCACAGGTGATGTAACTATTGCCTGTGCTGATGATGGAATTATCACCTGTGCAATACTAAGGAAATCCTGAAAACATGACCTGTTGGTGGGCCTTGAGGACTGGAGTTGGGGAACCCTGCTCTAGACCATGTCAATGTCAGGGGGGGCAGATTTGGTCTATCCAACCAGGGTGCCCATATATCTTCAAATTTCTGGTGTGTCCCTCTTTTCTGATAAACATATTTCTCAAGGCGTATGGTGTTGTTCACTTTCGTTATTACCTCCCCTACAGCCAGAAAATTGGGGGTTTTCCAATATGAAGCTATATTTTTTCGTGCCTGGTATAATATACGGGCAATAGCTAATCGGTAATTCTCATTTATAGCAATTTCAGCTGTATAACCAAGAACACAAATTAGGAGTTCCATAGAAATCTGACAGTCATACACCCGATTTATAAGATCCACTACATCCCTCCAATATCTTTGAAGAGGGGTGCAATTCCACATAAAATGTATCAGATCAGCATTTGATGTATTACATTTCCAACATTGTGAATCAGGTTTTACCCCCATTGTATATAACAAAAGAGGAGTCCTGTATACCTTGTGGATTAGGAATAAATGGAAAAGTCTACTCGACTCACTGACAGATACCCCAGGAATATCCTACTCTATATCATCCCATATTTCTTCAGTAAGGGGGCCGACATCTTTCTGCCTCTTCTCGCTTAGGGGACAGGTTTCCTCTCTCAACCTTGACTCCAACAAACACTTACAGTATAGTATAGCGAAATCGCTCCTTTTGTGTCTCCTCCAGACACCACCCTATTAGTGATGGGCGAACCCATGATTGTTCGGGTTCGGCTAATTGAGCCGAACGCTGTACAGTTTATTAAAAGTTCGGGTTCGGGTACCAGAACAGTACCCGAACCCCGAACCCGAACACGGACCCCATTCATGTGAATGGGGGAGCCAGATATAACTGGCTTCCCGGGTTGTCATTTGCGTGACAGCGCAGGAAACACAGGCCCTAATCAGCGGTAATGGCATTACTGCGGTCAGAGCGCTGTGTCAACATAAATAGCTTACCGCGGGTCATAGGCTCCGGGTGATGGTACTATTACCACCATAAGCCGGCGCCTGCTGCCATAGGAAATAGCGAGCGCAGGCGCCGCTAGATGGGAGCAGTCTCTCATCCGCTGGCGCCTGTGCTGAAAGTAAAAAAAAATGTTAAAATTAATTTAAAAATATTCAAATAAAAATAAAACACATTATACTCACCTACACCTTGTCCCCGATGTTCTCCGCCCCTGCAAAAACAACAACAACAGAAAAATATATACTCACATTACAGCTAATCCCCGAAGCCCATGATTACCTGTATTAAAGGTAAAATAATAAACCAGCCTCATCCTCACCTGTCTGCTGCAGTCCAAATAGCGAGGGTCCCACGAAGATCCCATGAACAGAACAATAACGGGCACATTGTAAAATGTGACCGCTCTATTCAGCAGCCGACAATACACTGACGCTCAGTGCCAGCCAATGAGGTCAGCGCATGCGTGGTGAGTATTTTCCCATGCTTGCGCTGATGTCAATGAGTTGAACTGAGTTCATGTAACATGAACTCAGCTCATTGACGACACTGTGAGTCACTGAGGAGCGCAAATATACATGCGCTCTTCAGTGTCTCTGCAGGATGGCAGGCTGGATGGTTGTGTCCATCTACAATCCAGCCTGCCATTCAGATGCAACAGAGCTGGACATGTCGTGGGACACATGGATGTTCCTCACGTCGGAAAGGTAGGTGGCTTTATTATTTTACTTTCATTGCAGGTGACAATGGCTTCAACTGGAATGGGCGTGATGGTAAGTATAATTTAATTTAGAACGTTAAAAGGTGTCTGTGTGTTTATTTCAAATAAAGTATTTTATTCTGGGTGTGGGTGTCTTTATTTTACATTTCACTTCCACTATGTGGTTAGTAATGGGGGAGTCTTATAGACACCTCTCCATTACTAACCTGGGCTCGATGTCAGCCGGCATTATAAGCTGACATCAACCCTAAACCTATAACCGCACTGCCACAGCTACAGGGCAGTGGGCAGAGCGAGGCTAAGTGCCATAATTGGCGACCATCCAGCCTGCCATCCTGCAGAGACACTGAGGAGCGTGAGCATACTTACGCTCCTCAGTGACTCACAGTGCCATCAATGAGCTGAGCTTTGCTTTCCTTTACTGTAATTTTCATATTAATATTACAGAAAAAAAATTGAAATATTTCATGCGTACATTTTGTAGCGCTTTCTAATGTTCCTATTGTAGTAATGCAGTTTCAATGTCTTAGAGCAATCACTCTTAGCAATTTAGGAGGCAACTTTGATCTCTTTTATAATTTACATATTTTTAGTTGGCTCCTGTTCACATTAGTAAGGATGTGCTGGCCATTTTCACTATGTTTCTAAATTCTTTATTTGGCATGTGCACTCCCTCCCCATCAGCCTCAGGTGATTTTAAGTAGTTAGCTGGTTCAGTCCTGACTAGTGATGAGCGAGCACTAAAATGCTCGGGTACTCGTTGTTCGAGTTGAGCAAATTGGAATACTCGAGTGCTCGGACCGAGTAATGAGCCCAATGTAAGTCTATGGGAAACTCTAGCATTTTTCCGGCGGCTACCCACGGCGGTCTGCAGACGGACAAAAATTGCCCAAATCGATGGGAACAGTGCTCAAATGACATGGGAACAACATGGGGAAGACCCCTAGAAGCATTTCTGACTCCAAGGTCACTGCTGTCAACAATGTTGTCAGAGGAATTACGCCACTTTTACGGACTCACAATAAAACATACAAAAACGAAACCAAAATGGATTTTCCTGGGAAATATGTTAAGGAACATCCTTTCCAGGGTAATGTAAAATAGATAAAGATCTACTGCGCTGGTAAACTTACTCTAAAATGACATGAGAGGGTTAATGATAAAACGAAGAATTTATTTATACAAAGAATTGTTTAAAATATATAGTTAAAATACAGGGTTAAAATTCACAGAAGAAGTAGGGGTTCCTTGGAGAAATATGATCGGGATACCAGATTTTCCTAGTTGGTTGTTCTCGGTAAGTCCGGGACGTACGAGTACCTGTGAGGGGTATATATATACTTTGGTAAGCTTAGGATAAATTGGCGGATTACGTTTTTAGTATATGGAGGTTCTAATTACCTGGAGGGCAGTTAGGTGGTGGAAGAGTAATCACAGGAGTATGGACGCCTCTGGCTAGCTCTGCTGAAACGGTCAGCTGTGAGTAAAGAAGGGACTAATTATTAAGAGACAGGATGTTACCACGTTTAGAGATTAAGTTGGGTATTTACCTGTTATAGTTCGGATCTTAGATAGGTGGTAAAGTCTATTTACATCTGTTTTGGACTGGAGAGTCCCTGTCCTGGGTTTGCTTGAAGGACTATAGGGTATTATAAAGTGGGAACTCAAGAAGATAAAACGTGTATATAGTACACACTTCTACACAGTTGAGTATCTTACCCGTAAGGAGGTAGTTGTATGGTAGTTGTATCTAATGGTGGTGGATGTAGTCACAATTTTGTCATCCAGGTCATCAAGATTATTTTTTCAACCTAGGGAAGCTATGTGTCAATATTAGTTAGCATAAAAAATCGGTACACATAGGGTTAAAAAATAGGGTAAGATATTCTATTATTATATGGTAAAGTTTCGTAGTACTACAGTAGGGTGAGAGGTCTTACCACTGCTGGCTCTGTATGATGGATAAAGTTCTGCTGTAGGGAAGATCAGGTTATTGGTAAATACCCTTATCTGTAGCAGGAGTTAAAAGCGCTTATAGCGCTTTGTGGCTGTTTCTTTAGGCAGTGATGGTGGCAAGCATATGTTGCTGTAAGTAGCCCAGCTTCTTTGGGGAGAGAGAGTAGATCGTGCAAAAGCCTTGTAGTCCCGGGAGTTGCGTGCTGCTGAGGTATTTACCTTGGTTGGCGTCCTGTGATAGAAGACTTGCTTCGTGGAGACGGGCCGGGTGGGTGTCGGGTCTGAGGGATGTCGGAGTCCCGGCCGGAGACTCCGGCACCTGCGTACAGCGCCCGGAGATAGAAGACGTTTATCACACTAGGACCTGCGTAGCGTAAGGTCCTGGTAGTCACGTGACTTGGAGACGGAGAGCAGGAGAGGCCAAACTTCCTACGCGTTTCGGATACTGCGGTATCCTTCGTCAGGGATGGTCATGATTCTCACTGCTCTCATTATATACCTGTCATAGCTGGTGGGAGGTGTTTGTAATTAATTATCATTGAAAGCAAAAAGTTCAATTCCGCTGTTAAGGCCTCTTGGCCTTAATGAGTCCATCTTGAATATCCATTCTGTTTCTGTCTTGGACATCTGTTTGATGTAGTTGCCATTCCTCCAGTTTCTTTGGACAATCTGTATCCCTGTGATTTCTATGCCTTTTATTGATCCTTTGTGCTTATCTTTGAAATGCTTGGATAGGGGATGTCCCTCATATTTATTTTTGATATTTCTAACGTGTTCACTTATCCTTTTATTAAAGGCCCGTATAGTCCGACCAACATATAATTTTTTGCATGGACATTTTAACCCATATATCACTCCTTTAGTGGTGCACGTAATATGGTCTTTTATGGGGAATTCTGTATATCCATGAGAAATGTGGCTTTGTTTTTTAGTGTGTAAAGTCTTACACATTTTACAGTCTCTTCACGGAAAAAAGCCCACGGTATCTGAGGGGTGGGGGGGCTGTGGATTTTTGATTGTAGGTGCTACCTTCATGCCAATATTTTTTGCTTTCCTAAAGATGAATTTGGGGTGTGGAGGTATCAGATCCCCAATTATCTTATCATCCTTTAAAATGTCCCAGTGTTTCTGGATAATAGTTTTGAGTATATTAGAATTGGAGTTATAGGTCGTAATGATGGGCACTTCAAGTGTGGGTTTAGCAGATATGGGAAGATTCGTATCACTGGAGTTATTGGTTGTTAGTAATTGGCATCGTGGAATTGCTTTAATTTGATTTTTGGTAGCTTGGAGAGAGTCTTGTTGGTACCCTTTGACAATAAATTTATCTGTGAGGAGATTTGCCTCTTTGTTAAAATCTGACATTTTGGAGCAATTCCTACGTAGTCTTAGGTATTGACTCTTTGGTACGTTTAGGAGCCATCTGGGTAGATGGCAACTGTCTAGATGGATATATCCATTTGTGTCCGTAGGTTTAAAAAAGGTGTTGGTACACAGTTGGTCATTGTCAATGAAGATATTTAGATCCAAAAAGTTAACTCGTTCTTGGCTAGTGGAGGCGGTGAATTTCAAGAAGTACTCATTTTGGTTAATATCCTCTAAAAATTCATCTAGGGCTGATTGACTGCCTGACCAGATGAAGAGGATGTCGTCTATAAAGCGACGCCATAAGACTAGGTTGGTACGTAGATGTCCTTCTGGGTAAATGTTAAAGTGTTCCCACATGTCCACATATAAATTTGCATAGCTGGGCGCAAATCTCGTGCCCATGGCGGTGCCCCACCACTGGGTATAGTAGTTCTTTCAATATTTAAAGGAGTTATGGTTCAAAATGAAGCACATACACTCCTTTATGAAGTGAATTTGTGTGTCTGGTGTGTTACTTAGCTTATTTAGAAAGAACGTAGTGGCTTCACAGCCTTTATGGTGCTGAATCACCGTATAAAGGGATGTAATATCCAGTGTCCCTAAAATATAATGTGGTTGCCATTGAATTTGGCTAAGCAGTTGAAGAGCGTGTTTTGTATCCTTTAAATGAGCAGGTAATTGTGGTACTAGGGATTGGATATGACGGTCCACATATCTGGAAAGGTTAGAGGTGAGGCTTTGGATCCCTGATATAATGGGTATACCCGGGGGGTCCACTAGGGATTTATGAATTTTTGGGAGATGGTAAAAGATTGATGTTCTGGGATGAAGGGTCTGTATATATTCAAACTCATTTTTGCTTAGGAAACCTTCGTTGAGGCCTTTCTCGAGGAGAACTTTCATTTCTCTTAGATGCTCTCTAGTGGGATCCTCTTTTAATAGTTCATATGTATGGGTATCGTTAAGTAGTCGCATTGATTCCTTATGATATTTGGAATAGTCCAAGATTACAATACCCCCTCCTTTGTCCGCTGGGCGTATAGCAATATTCTCATTATTGGCCAAATTGTGAATGGCTTTACGTTCCTTGCTACTGAGGTTATTCTTAAACCTCGTGCATTTTTTCTCGCTGATTTTCCTGATATCATCCACGACATTTTTTGGAAGGTTTCCATTGATTCAGAATATTCATGGATTGGATGAAAATTAGATTTTTTCTTTAGGTTTGTATGTATGAACATAGAGTCTGTAGGTTCAGCGGGCATGGTAGTCGGGCATGTTTCTTTCTTAAGAAAATGTTTTTTGAGAGCTAGGTTGCGCATGAATTGTTTTACTCCTATGAAGGCGTTAAATTTATTGAATTTTGTGGATGGGGCATATTTTAACACCTTGTTTAGTAGTTGTATTTCATTTGGTTGTAGGATATATTGGCTTAAGTTGAAGATTGATGTGGTTTTTGTTGTGTTTAATTCCTGAGATTGTATCTTTTTCTTTTTGGAGAGTTTCCCCCCCCTACAGCCCCTCTGACGTTTTTTCTGTTGGCCACGCGAAAAAAATCGGTGCTAGTGGGTCTTTTTCTGACTTGTGGATGTTGGGGATTCCTCTCTTTGGGTCTGGTATCGGTGTTTATATTAGTGGTTAGATGGTTGGTGGTATTGTTTGAGGGCAAGTGGGTAGATGTATTGAATTGGGTAGAGGGTAAAGAGAGAAGGGGGGGAGGGGGAGAGGGAGGGGAGAGGGGGGGAGGAGGTGATTCTTCTATATTTTGTAGTGCCCTATATCTATTATGAGTGGAAACGGGGGTCCTGATGTTGTTTTGATCTGGTTCCTGGTTATTTGGTGTTTCCCTGTATCTTGGGGTGGTGTTACATTGAATTTGAGTTTCATCCTCAGGAGTTGGATGTATAGAGTAGTCTTCTGAGGAGGTTGTGGGACTTATTGAACTGGCATCTATTTGGTCAATGATCTCATAACCATTCTCTATTAATAGTTCGGTTGGGGTGGGTTCAGGGATAGAATCCCTCCCAAATTTCTTGAGTTTCCTTTCAATGATTTCTTGCTCTTTATTATCTATTCTGATTTTAATATTTCTAGATAGTTTAATAATAGCTGGGTGGTTCTGGTGGGGTTTGATTTCTCGAAATAGCTTAGAGATTTTACTCTTACTTTCCATAAGCTGCTGTTTCCTTTTCTCTATAATGAATATTACTGCTTGCTTAGAGAAAGATTTAAACATATCTTCCCACTCAGTTAAGGTTGTTGGGTCTCCTATGTCTCCTGATAGGGGTTTAGTGACACGTAAGCCTGTTGGAATTGTGTCATATGTCAAGTACCTTTCCAGGGTTGCCACTTCCCGCAGGTCACGCATTTCTTTTAGTAGTAGTTGCTCCAATGTTTTGAGCGATTCTTTAATATGGTCTATATTGCTAAAAGGAAGAGAATTGGTGGATTTGTGACATATGTTAAAACATTTTTGGATATTATGGATTCTATCTGCTCTATGAGTCCAAAGCTCACTCATATTGGCTTGAAGATTCCGGAGCTTAGGAAGTACTTGGGGGTACTAGATTTGGAGACGTGTAGGGCTGATTGGATTTACTCGTGTCGTGTGTGCCCACAGCAGCCACTTATTATGGTGGTAAATGGATAAAAGTACATGGGGGTTATTAAGGGCGCTGGTGGGTATAGTTTAGTTTACCTGCAGCAAGTAGTAAGGGGCACCATATACCACATAAGAATAAAACCTAAATGTAAAAAAGATCTACTGCGCTGGTAAACTTACTCTAAAATGACACGAGAGGGTTAATGATAAAACGAAGAATTTATTTATACAAAGAATTGTTTAAAATATATAGTTAAAATACAGGGTTAAAATTCACAGAAGAAGTAGGGGTTCCTTGGAGAAATATGATCGGGATACCAGATTTTCCTAGTTGGTTGTTCTCGGTAAGTCCGAGACGTACGAGTACATGTGAGGGGTATATATATACTATGGTAAGCTTAGGATAAGCTGGCGGATTACCTTTTTAGTATATGGAGGTTCTAATTACCTGGAGGGCAGTTAGGTGGTGGAAGAGTAATCACAGGAGTATGGACGCCTCTGGCTAGCTCTGCTGAAACGGTCAGCTGTGAGTAAAGAAGGGACTAATCATTAAGAGACAGGATGTTACCACGTTTAGAGATTAAGTTGGGTATTTACCTGTTATAGTTCGGATCTTAGATAGGTGGTAATGTCTATTTACATCTGTTTTGGACTGGAGAGTCCCTGTCCTGGGTTTGCTTGAAGGACTATAGGGTATTATAAAGTGGGAACTCAAGAAGATAAAACGTGTATAGATATATAGTACACACTTCTACACAGTTGGGTATCTTACCCGTAAGGAGGTAGTTGTATGGTAGTTGTATCCAATGGTGGTGGATGTAGTCACAATTTTGTCATCCAGGTCATCAAGATTATTTTTTCAACCTAGGGAAGCTATGTGTCAATATTAGTTAGTATAAAAAATCGGTACACATAGGGTTAAAAAATAGGGTAAGATATTCTATTATTATATGGTAAAGTTTCGTAGTACTACAGTAGGGTGAGAGGTCTTACCACTGCTGGCTCTGTATGATGGATAAAGTTCTGCTGTAGGGAAGATCAGGCTATTTGTAAATACCCTTATCTGTAGCAGGAGTTAAAAGCGCTTATAGCGCTTTGTGGCTGTTTGTTTAGGCAGTGATGGTGGCAAGCATATGGGAAACCGTATCTACTGCAGCTGTCATTTCTCCCAGGAAGTCCTCTAAAGTTGCTTGCAATTGAAATGCGGCCTTTTAGGCTCGTGGAGGCGGAAGCTGTCCACAACCTCATGCCGGCGGTGGCCGGGTGTCCATACTCGGTCCCCAGCCGCCACTATTTCTCCCGGTATCGCCTCCGCCTTCCACAAGCAAGGGTCCCTGAACATTACTGATGGTACTTTTCTGTGGGAATCAGCTTGCCTCCTACCAGCCTGCAATATTTCCAGTGAACTATGGTCCGATGCCATGGTATTAGCACTGCCCCCAGTATCAGTAGCGAAACCATCCCCAATTTCCTTCTCAGGAATTCTATTTGGTAGACTGAGTGGCTGCCCAAATACATTAGTTTCTCACAAAGGAGCTGAAGATAGAGTGGCAGTAGGTGCAAGTTTCTCCAGCCTGTTAGATAGAGGGTGAACGGCAGCACATTGGCTCAGTGGCTAGCACTGAAGCCTTGCAGCGCTGGGATCCTTGGTTCAAATCCCAGCATGGACAACATCTGCAAGGATTTTGTGCTGCAGTGCTTTCAGCTTGCGACTGATGTGGTCATTTCGGAGATGGAGGCCTAACTGGAGGAGGTGCAGGAGCTGAACAATGTGATTACATTGAGGTTACATTGGCGACTAAAAGTAGGATTTTTTTTATGTTATTTTTTAAGACAAATGCATCCACCGGGAAATGTAATTTTAACATTTTACAACCTTATCGGGCGATGTGTTGTGTGACACATCATCAGACACATCCTGTTTCATTTATGATGGAGGGACACTGAAAGTCACAAAGCCTATTTTTATAGGGCCATCAGGCGGCCCTTACTATTCTTAAAGGGCCAGCTGTCGGGCCTCGCTATTGTTAGAAAGCCATCGGTCGGCTATGCTTTGCTGTTCCCATTATTAATGAGTGGCTCTCCTATACTGTTATTACGTATGTAGTGACTACAAGGGCTGCCAAAAATTTGGACGCAACCCAATACCCCTTTGAAGAAACATAGAGGAGGGTCTCAGTAAAAAAAATGTTCCCATTATAAAGGAGCGGGTCTCCTATAGTGGTAATGCCCATGCTGTGACTGCAAGGGCTGCCAAAATTTGGGAAAAACCCCACTAACAATTTAAAGACACATAGAGCAGGGCCACAGTAATGACATGTTCCCATTAGAAAGGAGAGGGTCTTCCATACTGTTTGCCTATGCAGTGAAGCAACAGCTGGCAAAAATTTGGAGAAACTCCAATCCCCCTTGCAATAGACGTAGAGGTCAGAGAGCCTCCTAAAAACAGTGTTCCCATTATTAGGAAATGGGTCTCCCATAGTGTTTGCCTATGCAGTGAAGCAACAGCTGCCAAAAATTTGGAGGAACTCCAATGGCCCTTATAAGAGACATAGATATGTTGATGTGGTACATATGTGGTGATATGGTGGTGGAGGATGAGGATGCGGAAAAGGAGGAGGACAAGAGCAAATAGACAAAATCAGGAAGCGTATACCCATGTCTGGGTGTGAAGACAGAGGTGCATGGGAATAGAATTAGACCTCCCAAAAAAAAGACACTGTATTTGAGTTTATGTTACGCTTCTATCATTCAGTGGTGTTGAGAAGTCTGGCCCAATCCAGCCCTTGTTCAATTTTATAAGAGTCAGCCTGTCAGCATTTTCATTTGACAGGCAGATGCGCCTATCGGTTAGTTTTCCACCAGCGGCACTAAAAACCCACTGTGACAAAACTCTAGCGGCAGGGCAGGCCAGGACCTCCAAGGCGTAGAGAGCCAGTTCATGCCACGTGTCTAGCTTGGATACCCAATAATTATAAGGAGGAGAGCGTTGGTAGTTGGTACGGTCGGCAAAGTACTCCCTCACAATATTCTGAAACTTTGCACTCCTTGTAGGAGTACCCTGTGCCTCAGGGCCTGTGCAATGGGAGGGGCTGAGAAAACAGTCCCAGAACTTTGACAGTATTCCCCTGCCTCTGGTGGATTGCATTTGTGGCTCTCTCACCTTTACTCTTTGGCTGTCCAACAAACTGTCACCTCTGCCGCCAGCGTTTTCAGAAGGGAATTTTTTTAATAATTCCGCAACAAGTGCCTTCTTGTACTGCACCATTTTATTAGGCCTGTCCTGCAAGGGAATAAGAGACAAAACGTACTCCCTGTAGCGTGGGTCTAGAAGTGTCACCAACCAGTAATAACTGTCACCCAAAATTTGGACAACGCGAGGGTCACGCGAAAGGCAGCGTAAAAAACTCAGCCCTGTGTGCCAGACTGCAAAGAGGCAAGACTTCCGTGTCCTCACCAAGAGGACGACTGACCATGCTCTCCTCCTCAACCTCCTCCTCCCTGTCCTCAGGCCATCCATGCTAAACAGACGATATGACAGTTGTGCAGGTAGTACCATCTATAGCGCAGGAAACTAGCTTCTGTTCTTCCTCCTCCACCTCTTCCTCATTGTCACCCAATCCCCGTTGGAATGAGATGAGGCTGAGCTGTGTGTAATCACCCTGTTTGGTTCCTTGCTACATCTCATCATGCTGCGCCTGCAATGCATCCTCTTTAATTGAGAGCAGACAGCGTTTCAGAAGACAGAGAAGCGGGATGGTGACACTAATTATGGTGTCATCGCCGCTCACCATCTTGGTGGAGTCCTCAAAGTTTTGGAGGATGGTACAGATGTCTGACATCCTTGTCCACTCCTGAGGTCTTATGTGTGAAGTCTGACCTGAATACAGACGGCCTTGTTGATGCAGGTAGTCAACAGCTGCCCTCTTCTGCTCACAAGTCCTTCCCAACATCTGCAATGTAGAGTTCCAACGCGTGGGGACATCACACACCAGTCGGTGAACCGGAAGCCTCAAATGCTGCTGAAGCACAGCAAGGGCGGCGGAAGCTGTAGCTGATTTTCTAAAATGGGCACACAGGCGGCGTACTTTGACAAGCAGATCCGACAGATCCGGGTAGGTTTTGAGAAACCGCTGAACCACGAGGTTAAGCACATGGGCCAGGCATGGTACATGAGCGAGCTCGCCTCGCTTCAGGGCCGCCAACAGATTCCGGCCAATGTCACACAAGACTATGCCTGGCTGTAGGATTAGCGATGTCAGCCACAGATCTTTCTGCTCTTTCAGAGTTGTCCACAACTCTTCAGCGTTGTGTGGTTTGTCACCTAAGCATAGACGCTTCAGCATAGCCTGTTGCCACTTGGCCGAGGCAGTGCTGCAGTGCTTCCAGCTTGCGACTGATGTGGTCATTTCGGAGATGGATGCTGAAGAGGAGGATGAGTTGCAGGAGCTGTAGAATGTGGGGGCAACCCTGATTGAACCAGGGCCCACAATTCGGGAGGACGTGTTCCGTCCCAAGGTCTGACTGGGTCTCGGCTTCCACTATTAACCCAGTGTGCCATCAGCGAGATGTACCATCCCTGCCCACAATCACTTGTCCACGTGTTCGTGGTTAGGTGGACTTTACCAGTAACTGCATTGTTGAGGGCCCGGCTAATGTTTTGGGACACGTGCTTGTGTAATGCAGAGATGGCACACCAGGAGAAATAGTGGTGGCTGGGGACCGAGTACCAAGGGACGGCTGCCGCCATCAGGTTGTGGAAAGCTTCCGTCTCCATGAACCTAAAAGGCAACATTTTGAGCGCAAGCATTCGCGAAATGTGTGAATTTAGTAGTGTGGCCTGTGGGGCGTTAGCTGCGTATTTGCGCTTGCGTTCCAAGGACTGGGGTAGGGTCAAGTGAATGCTGCGCTGGGACAAAGACGTGGACGTGCTTGCTGATTGTGCTAGTTGAGAGAGTTCAACGACAGGTGCAGGTCAGGAGGCATCTTGGCATGCTCCATGGACAGGGGATTGGCGTGCATGCACAACAGCGGAACAAGCAGTGGTGCCTCCCGCAGACACTGTTGCTGGACCCTGGGGATCGGCCCACTTAGTCGGGTGTTTTGCTGCCATGTGCCTGATCATGCTGGTGGTGGTCAGGCTGGTAGTTTTGCTACCCCGTAGTGATGAGCAAGCATGCTCGCTTCTGCTCGGTGCTCGCCCGAGCATCTCACTGCTCGAGATGCACGGCGCTCGCCGAGTATTTCCGGGGCTGCTTGGCGGAGCTCTGGTCCCGCCCCTGCATTTTTTGGCACTCTTTAGAACAATGAACACGCAGGGATTGTCTGCCACACACTGTAATGCCGCAGCCATGTTGGTTGTGGCATTACAGTGATTGGCTGGCCGCACAGCATCATCAGGTCTATATCAGACCTGGCGCCGCCATGCTCATCACAGTCTACTCTGGAATCAGGCAATGTAGGGTGAAGTGCTGATGAGCTAGGGAGAGGTTTGCTTGTTTTTTAGTTAGTGTAGGTATACCAACATATATTATTCACATATCCATCTCAACTAACAGTCCTTCTGAGGACTAATCCAGCTGCATAGATATCAGTGCTAGGCAGGCAGGCAGCGTATGTAGCAGACTGCAGTGCATATAGCAAGAGGGTCCATTCCAGTTCTGTCTGCTGCTGGTGCTTTTACAGAAATTTCTAGAAATAGCCTCAGGTATCAGAGGCCAGGAATAATTTTTTTTTGGGATAATAATCCTGATTATTTGCTTAAAAAGCAATCCAGAGAACACAGTTTTTCTGCACCATTTGTTTGTTGGCACTGCAGAATACAGCCAGATACTTTCCATATTACAGCGCTAAAAATACATCTATTTAAAACTGTGGTTTGTCCGCCACACGGATAATTCGGCCATTTCTGGCCTCCATTGAAATTTTGTTGCTGGGTCAGAGAAGTTATTGACACGAGGTCGCTGTTAAAAATAGTTACCTACAGGCCAGCTATTTAAAACTGTGGTTTGTTCATCACACGGATCTGTAATAATTATAATGGATACCTCAGAAGTCTCTTTGCATGGAACAAAGATACTACAGAACACAGTTTATACTGTAGGTGTCAAAGTCTATATTATAAACACACGATATTTCAAACAAGCGCACATGAAAACTCAAAGTCCATAAACACTCAGGGGGAAATGCAATCAGCGGAGCACTCCAAAAATCGCAGTTCACACTTGAGGATGCTAGAAAACAAGTAAGTCTTTATCAAGTCCATACACAAATATATATATGTATGTAAGTGAGTCCATACAATATATTAGATAATCCAGGGTGGCCTGGGTATGAAGTCTCTGAGAGTGCAGCACAGTCCCATGCTCTGCAACTATCTAGCGAAGGTGAGTCAGAGCAGAAACCAGCTTACGTGTTAGCAAAATGCAGGTGAGGACTGAGGCTCAAAGGAAGCAGCACGAGCAGCCAGGCGAAGGAGGAATGTTGGCAACAAGTGTATGCAGCAGAATCTCAGAGAGCAGGTAACAGGAGATCCACACAGGTTTGCAGGGGAAAGCAGGAAGCCAGGAAGCCACCAGGAACAGATCTCAGGCAGAATACTCTAGTACTGACTAAAGGCTGGGGTGGAGTTATAAGGCAGGAAGACAAGGCGCACATGAGACAAAAGATGCCATCTTGAAAGAGGGCAAAAATGCCCAAACTGTTATCAAAAATATTCAAAGTCCTGATAGAATCATGTATAAGTGCGCTGAAAATTCTGCCATTTTTGGCCTCCATTGAAATTTTGTTGCAGTGTGTCAGTGAAACTATTGAGGTCGCTGTTCAAAATAGTTACCTACAGGCCAGCTATTTAAAACTGTGGTTTCAGGCACAAGTATCACATATCACTGCGGTTCAAATCCAGCCATTTGTAATGAACGTGGAAAATATTGTCCTCCATTTAAAATGGGCAAGGCGCGTGGCAAGTGACGGGGAAGTGGACGTGATGGAGATGATTGTGTATGCAGAGGACGAGGCCGAGGCCATGGGCTAGCTGAAATTGTGCCACAACAAACACCCACATCTTCTCGCTCGACCTTCCTGTCCCAATTAATAGGGGACCGCAGAACACCACTATTGAATACAGAGCAGTATGAAAAGGTTATTGGTTGGGTAGCAGATAATGCTTCCAGTCACTTAGCCACCACCACCATGTCTTCCGCACGATGAAGTCTTAGTAGCCGTGAGTTTGGACTGCATATTCCTCACCCTGATCCTCCTTCCTCTCACCATGCTGAGTGCCCAGAGACAACTGATCCCACACTTGGACTCTCCGAAGAGCTGTTCACTTTTCCATTTATAGATTCGGGCCTCTCGCCCAGTTCACTTGAAGCGGGGCAAGAGGAGATCGCATGTAGTGAAGCCCAAATATTTGAGCAGCCATGGTCACACAAAAGCGATGGTGGAAAACTGTCACAACAGGTGGATGATGATGAGACACAATTGCCAGAAAGTCAGGAGGAGGACCAGGGTGCGGAAGACGAGGTGGTGGATGATATAGTAACCTGGCAGCTCGACATACATAGGAAGGACAGTAGCACACAGGGAGAGGGAGGTGCACCACAACAGGCAGGAAGAAGCAGTGAGGTGGCCGCAGACAGAAGGCGGGCAACCGTTCCCTGTATCATCAACACGACGGAAGTTGCCAGTACAACTGTTAGGTCTTCCCGAGTCTGGTTGTTTTTGAAAGATTCTGCCGATAACCCCAAAAAGGCAATTTGCACCACCTGCCAGGCCAGCATCAGCAGGGGTAGCAAAACTACCAGCCTGACCACCACCAGCATGATCAGGCACATGGCAGCAAAGCACTTGACAAAGTGAGCTGAACCCCAGCGTCCAGGAACAGTGTCTGTGGGTGGCACCACTGCTTCTTCTGCTGTTATGCGTGCAAGCCAATCCTCTGTCCATGGCGAATGTGAAGATGCCTCCTGCTCTGCACCTGTCATTGCACACTCTCTAGTAGCACCATCAGCAAGAATGTCCACGTCCTTGTCCCAGTGCAGCGTTCAGTTTTCCCTACCCCAGTCCTTGGAACACAAGCGCAAATACGCATCCAACGCCCCACTAGCCACACTACTAAATTCACACATTTCGCGACTGTTTGCACTCGAAATGTTGCCTTTTAGGCTCGTGGAGATGGAAGCTTTCCGGAACCTGATGGCAGCCGTCCCTCAGTACTCGGTCCCCAGCCGCCACTATTACTCCTGGTGTGCCGTCCCCGCATTACATGAGCACGTGTCCCACAACATTAGCTGGGCCCTGAACAATGCAGTTACTGGGAAAGTCCACCTAACCATGGACATGTGGACAAGTGTTTGTGGGCAGGGACGGTACATCTCGCTGATGGAATACCCAGTCGGACCTTGGGACGGAACACGTCCTCCTGACGTCGAGGATTGAGGGCCCTGGGTCAATCAGGGTTGCCCCCACAGTCTACAGCTCCTGTACCTTCTCCTTCTCTTCAACAGTCATCTCCAAAATGACCACATCAGTCACAAGCTTGAAGCACTGCAGCACTGCCTCGGCCAAGCGGCAACAGGCTGTGCTGAAGCTAAAATGCTTAGGTGACAAACCACACAACGCTGAAGAGTTGTGTACAGCTCTGAAAGAGCAGGCAGATCTGTGGCTGCATTGCAGGCTGAGCACGATGATATGGAGCAAGGAACCATACAGGGTGATTACACACAGCCCAGCCTCATCTCATCCCAACGTGGATTGGGTGACAATGAGGAAGAGGAGGAGGAGCTAATTTTATGCACTAAATAGTCGGTATTACCTGCACAACTGTCTTACCGTCTGTTCAGCGTGGATGGCCTGAAGACAGGGAGGAGGAGGAGTTCATGGTCAGTCGTCCTCTTGGTGCGGACACTGAAGTCTTGCCTGTTAGCAGTCTGGAATGCATGGCTGAGTTTATGTTACGCTGCCTTTACCGTGACCCTCGCGTTCTCCAAATTTTGGGTGACAGTCATTACTGGTTGGTGACACTTCTAGACCCACGCAACAAGGAGAACTTTCTATCTCTTATTGCCGAAGCGGACAGGTCCACTAAAATGGGGCAGTACCAGAAGGCCCTTGTTGCAGAAGTATTAAAAAAATTCCCATCTGAAAACGCCAGCGGTATAGGTCACAGTTCGTTGGACAACCAAGGAGTACAGGCGAGAGAGACACAACTTCAATCCAGCAGAGGCAGGAGAACACTGTCAAAGCTCTGGGACAGTTTTCTCAGACATTCCCATCTTACAGGCGCTGAGGCGCGGGGTACTCTCACAAGGAGTGCAAAGTTTGGGAAAATGGAGTACCTTGCCGGCCATACCAACGTCCTCCGTGATTCCTCTGTGCCGTATAATTATTGGTATCCAAGCTGGACACGTGGCATGAACTGGCTCTCTGCGCCTTGGAGGTCCTGGCCTGCCCTGCCGCTAGTGTTTTGTCAGAGCGGGTTTTTAGTGCCACTGGTGGAATTATAACTGAAAAGCGCATCCGCCTGTCAACTGAAAATGCTGACAGGCTGACTCTTATGGATATGAACAGGGGCTGGATTGGGCCAGACTTCTCAACACCACCGAATGATAGCAGTGTAACATAAACTCAAATCCAGTGTCTTTTTGGGAGGTCTATTCCCATGCATCTCTTCACACCTACACATGGATATACGCTTCCTGATTTTGTCTATTTGCTCTTGTCCTCCTCCTTCCCCTCATCCTCCATGACCATATCATTCACCACCATATTTATCATATCACCTCCTCTACGTCTCTTCCAAGGGGCATTGAAGTGCCTCCAAATTTCTGGCAGCTTTTGCATTCACTATGGGAGACCCACTTCCTAATAATAGGAACATTGTTTTTTTGAGGCTCTCCGACCTCTACGCCTTTTGCAAGGGGCATTGGATTTCCTCCAACTTTTTGGCAGCCGTTGCTTCACTGCATAGGCAAACACTATTGGAGACCCACTTCCTAATAATGGGAACAGTGGTTTAGGACGCTCTCCGACCTCTACGTGTCTTGCGAGGGACATTGGAGTTCCTCCAAATTTTTGGCAGCCATTGCTTCACTGCATAGGCAAACACTATGGGAGAACAACTTCCTAATAATGGGAACATTGTTTTTAGGAGGCTCTCCGATCTCTACGTCTCTTCCAAGGGGCATTGGAATGCCTCCAAATTTTTGGCAGCTTTTGCATTCACTGCATAGGCAAACGCTATGGGAGACCTACTTCCTAATAATGGGAACATTGTTTTTAGGAGGCTCTCTTACCTCTATGTCTCCTGCAAGGGGCATTGGAGTGCCTCCAAATTTTTGGCAGCCCTTGAAGTCACTGCATACGCAATAACAGTATAGGAGACCCACTCGTTAATAATGAGAACAACAAAGCATAGCCGGCTGATGGTTCTCTAACAATAGCGAGGGCCGACTGCTG
Source organism: Phyllobates terribilis (assembly GCF_046119375.1). NCBI lineage: Eukaryota > Metazoa > Chordata > Amphibia > Anura > Dendrobatidae > Phyllobates > Phyllobates terribilis. The sequence continues at coordinate 67,093,244 of NW_027362773.1, forward strand.
GCCCTTTAAGAATAGTAAGGGCCGCCTGATGGCCCTATAAAAATAGGCTTTGTGACTTTCAGAGTCCCTCCATCATAAATGAAACAGGATGTGTGTGATGATGTGTCTCACACCACATGGCCAGATAAGTTTGTAAAATGTTAAAATGATACTGTAGGTGTCAAAGTCTATATTATAAACACACGGTGTTTCAAACAAGCGCACATGAAAACTCAAAGTCCATAAACACTCAGGGGGAAATGCAATCAGCGGAGCACTCCAAAAATCGCAGTTCACACTTGAGGATGCTAGAAAACAAGTAAGTCTTTATCAAGTCCATACACGAATATATACAGTCATATGAAAAAGTTTGGGCACCCCTATTAATCTTAAGCTTAATGTTTTATAAAAATTGGTGTTTTTGCAACAGCTATTTCAGTTTGATATATGTAATAACTGTTGGACACAGTAATGTTTCTGCCGTGAAATGAGGTTTATTGTACTAACAGAAAATGTGCAATCTGCATTCAAACAAAATTTGACAGGTGCATAAGTATGGGCACCTCACCAGAAAAGTGACATTAATATTTAGTAGATCCTCCTTTTGCAAAAATAACAGCCTCTAGTCGCTTCCTGTAGCTTTTAATGAGTTCCTGGATCCTAGATGAAGGTATTTTTGACCACTCCTCTTTACAAAACAATTCCAGTTCAGTTAAGTTTGATGGTCGCTGAGCATGGACAGCCCTCTTCAAATGATCCCACAGATGTTCAATGATATTCAGGTCTGGGGACTGGGATGGCCATTCCAGAACATTGCAATTGTTCCTCTGCATGAATGCCTGAATAGATTTGGAGCGGTGTTTTGGATCATTGTCTTGCTGAAAGATCCATCCACTGCGTAACTTCAACTTTATCACTGATTCTTGAACACTATTGTCAAGAATCTGCTGATACTGAGTGGAATCCATGCGTCCCTCAACTTTAACAAGATTCCCAGTGCTAGCATTGACCACACAACCCCAAAGCATGATGGAACCTCCACCAAATTTTACTGTGGGTAGCAAGTGTTTTTCTTGGAGTGCTGTGTTTTTTTTGCCACCATGCATAACGCCTTTTTGTATGACCAAAAAACTCAGTCTTGGTTTCATCTGTCCACAGGACCTTCTTCCAAAAAGAAATTGGCTTCTCCAAATGTGCTTTTGCATACCTCAGCGGACTCTATTTGTGGCATGCTTGCAGAAACGGCTTCTTTCGCATCACTCTCCCATACAGCTTCTCCTTGTGCAAAGTGCGTTGTATAGTTGACCGATGCACAGTGACACCATCTGCAGCAAGTTGATGCTGCAGCTCTCTGGAGGTGGTCTGAGGATTGTCCTTGACTGATCTCACCATTCTTCTTCTCTGCCTTTCTGATGTTTTTCTTGGCCTGCCACTTCTGGCCTTAACAAGAACTGTCACTGTGTTCTTCCATTTCCTTATTATGTTTCTCACAGTGGAAACTGACAGGTTAAATCTCTGAGCCAGCTTTTTGTATCCTTCCCCTTAACAACTATGTTGAATAATCTTTGTTTTCAGATCATTTGACAGTTTTTTTTGAGGAGCCCATGATGCCACTCTACAGAGGAAATTCAAACAGGAGAACAACTTGCAAAGTGGCCACTTTAAGTAGCTTTTCTCATGATTGCATACACCTGGCTATGAAGTTCAAAGCTTAATGAGGTTACAAAACCAAAAAAAGTGCTTTAGCAAGTCAGTAAAAAGTAGGTAGGAGTATTTAAAACAAGAAAATGATAAGGGTGCCCATACTTATGCACCTGTCAAATTTTGTTTGAATGCAGATTGCACATTTTCTGTTAGTACAATAAACCTCATTTCAAGGCAGAAACATTACTGTGTCCAACAGTTATTACATATATCAAACTGAAATAGCTGTTGCAAAAACACCAATTTTTATAAAACATTAAGCTTAAGATTAATAGGGGTGCCCAAACTTTTTCATATGACTGTACATGTATGTAAGTAAGTCCATACAATATATTAGATAATCTAGGGAGGCCTGGGTAGGAAGTCTCTGAGAGTGCAGCACAGTCCTGTGCTCTGCAACTATCTAGCGAAGGTGAGTCTGAGCAGAAACCAGCTTACGTGTTAGCAAAATGCAGGTGAGGACTGAGGCTCAAAGGAAGCAGCACGAGCAGCCAGGCGAAGGACGAATGTTGGTGACAAGTGTATGCAGCAGAATCTCAGAGAGCAGGTAACAGGAGATCCACACAGGTTTGCAGGGGAAAGCAGGAAGCCAGGAAGCCACCAGGAACAGATCTCAGGCAGAATACTCTAGTACTGATTAAAGGCTGGGGTGGAGTTATAAGGCAGGAAGACAAGGCGCACATGAGACAAAAGATGCCATCTTGAAAGAGGGCAAAAATGCCCAAAATGTTATCAAAAATATTCAAAGTCCTGATAGAATCATGTATAAGTGCGCTGAAAATTCTGCCATTTTTGGCCTCCATTGAAATTTTGTTGCAGTGTGTCAGTGAAATTATTGAGGTCGCTGTTAAAAATAGTTACCTACAGGCCAGCTATTTAAAACTGTGGTTTCAGGCACAAGTATCACATATCACTGCGGTTCAAATCCAGCCATTTGTAATGAACGTGGAAAATATTGTCCTCCATTTAAAATGGGCAAGGCGCGTGGCAAATGACGAGGAAGTGGACATGATGGAGATGATGGTGTATGCAGAGGACGAGGCCGAGGCCATGGGCTAGCTGAAATTGTGCCACAACAAACACCCACATCTTCTCGCTCGACCTTCCTGTCCCAATTAATAGGGGACCGCAGAACACCACTATTGAATACAGAGCAGTGTGAAAAGGTTATTGGTTGGATAGCAGATAATGCTTCCAGTCACTTAGCCACCACCACCATGTCTTCCGCACGATCAAGTCTTAGTAGCCGTGAGTTTGGACTGCATATTCCTCACCCTGATCCTCCATCCTCCCACCATGCCGAGTGCCCAGAGACAACTGATCCCACACTTGGACACTCCGAAGAGCTGTTCACTTTTCCATTTATAGATTCGGGCTTCTCGCCCAGTTCACTTGAAGCGGGGCAAGAGGAGATCGCATGTAGTGAAGCCCAAATATTTGAGCAGCCATAGTCACACAAAAGCGAGGGTGGGAAACTGTCACAACAGGTGGATGATGATGAGACACAATTGCCAGAAAGTCAGGAGGAGGACCAGGGTGCGGAAGACGAGGTGGTGGATGATATAGTAACCTGGCAGTTCGACATACATAGGAAGGACAGTAGCACACAGGGAGAGGGAGGTGCACCACAACAGGCAGGAAGAAGCAGTGAGGTGGCCGCAGACAGAAGGCGGGCAACTGTTCCCCGTATCATCAACACAACGGAAGTTGCCAGTACAACTGTTAGGTCTTCCCGAGTCTGGTTGTTTTTGAAAGATTCTGCCGATAACCCCAAAAAGGCAATTTGCACCACCTGCCAGGCCAGCATCAGCAGGGGTAGCAAAACTACCAGCCTGACCACCACCAGCATGATCAGGCACATGGCAGCAAAGCACTTGACAAAGTGAGCTGAACCCCAGCGTCCAGGAACAGTGTCTGTGGGTGGCACCACTGCTTCTTCTGCTGTTATGCGTGCAAGCCAATCCTCTGTCCATGGCGAATGTGAAGATGCCTGCTGCTCTGCAACTGTCATTGCACACTCTCTAGTAGCACCATCAGCAAGAATGTCCACGTCCTTGTCCCAGTGCAGCGTTCAGTTTTCCCTACCCCAGTCCTTGGAACACAAGCGCAAATACGCAGCCAACGCCCCACAAGCCACACTACTAAATTCACACATTTCGCGACTGTTTGCACTCAAAATGTTGCCTTTTAGGCTCGTGGAGATGGAAGCTTTCCGCAACCTGTTGGCAGCCGTCCCTCAGTACTCGGTCCCCAGCCGCCACTATTTCTCCTGGTGTGCCGTCCCCACTCGTTAATAATGAGAACAACAAAGCATAGCCGACTGATGGCTCTCTAACAATAGCGAGGGCCGACTGCTGGCCCTTTAAGAATAGTAAGGGCCGCCTGATGGCCCTATAAAAATAGGCTTTGTGACTTTCAGAGTCCCTCCATCATAAATGAAACAGGATGTGTGTGATGATGTGTCTCACACCACATGGCCAGATAAGTTTGTAAAATCTTAAAATGACATTTACCAGTGAATGTATTTGTCTTGGTTGAATGCAAATGCAAAAGTGCAAAAATGCATCAAAAAGGCTACGTGTGACCATAGACCAAGGTGTGGAGGAGCATTTTTGCTTTTGTATATTTATTTTGCCTTATATACAAGTCATTACCCTGGAAAGGATGTTCCTTAACATATTTCCCAGGAAAATCCATTTTGGTTTCGTTTTGGTATGTTTTATTGTGAGTCCGTAAAAGTGGCGTAATACCTCTGACAATGTTATTGATAGCAGTGACATGGGAGTCATAAATGCTTCCAGGGGGCTCCCCCTTGCTGTCCCCATGTAATTTGAGCACTGTTCCCATCGATTTGGACAATTTTTAGGCCCTCTGCAGACCGCCGGGTAGAGGCCCCAGAAAAATGCTCGAGTTTCCCATAGACTTACATTGGGCTCGTTGCTCGGGCCGAGCACGCGAGCATTCCAATTTGCTCGACCCGAGCATCGAGCACCCGAGCATTTTAGTGCTCGCCCATCACTATATCCCTGCTGATGCTGGCCTGGCAGGTAGTGCAAATGGCCTTTTGGGGTTATCGGCATAGTCTTTAAAAAACAACCAGACTCGGGAAGACTTAACAGTTTTACTGGCAACTTCTGTCGTGTTCATGTTACGGGGAACGGTTGCCTGCCTTCTAGCTGTGGCCACCACACTGATTGTTCTTGCCTGTTGTGGTGCTACGCCTCCCTCCCCCTGTGTGCTGCTGTCATCACTCTGCATGTCACCTTGCCAGGTTGGGTCAGTGACTTTATCGTCTACCACCTCATCTTCCACTTCCACACCTTGGTCCTCCTCCTGACTTTCTGGCATTTGTGTCTCATCATCATCCACCTCTTGTGACAGTTTACCACCACAGTTTACCTTCGTGTGACCGTGGCTGCTCAAATATTTGGGCATCCTTGCATGTGATCTTCTCTTGTCCCGCTTCAAGTGGACCGGGCGAGAGGCCCGAATCTATAAATGGAAAAGTGAACAGCTCTTCGGAGTGTCCAAGTGTGGGATCAGTTGTCTCTGGGCACTGGGCATAGTGGGAGGAAGGAGGATCAGAGTGAGGAATATGCAGTCCGGACTAACGGCTACTGAGACTTGACCGTGCGGAAGACAGGGTGGTGGTGGTGGTGGCTAAGTGTCTGGAAGCATTATCTGCTATCCAACCAGTAACCTTTTCACAGTGCTCTGTGTTCAATAGTGGTGTTCTGCGGTCCCTTATTAATTGGGACAGGGAGGTCGAGCAAGAAGATGTGGGTGTTTTTGTGCCACAATTTCAGCTTGCCCACGGCCTCGGCCTTGTCCTCTGCATGCACGATCACCATAACGTCCACTCCCCCGTCCCTTGTTAAGCGCCTTGCCCATTTTAAATGGAGGACAATATGTTTCACGTTCACTACAAATGGCTGGATTTGAACCGCAGTGATATGTGATACGTGTGACGGAAAAAAACAGTTTTAAATAGCTAGCCTGTAGGTTACTATTTTTCACAGCAACCTGGTGTTAATAACTTCACTAACACACTGCAACAAAACTTACATGGAGGCCAGAAATGGCTGAATTTGGAGCGAACTTATATGTGATACGTGTAACGGAAAACCACACTAACACACTGCAACAAAATTTAAATGGAGGCCAATGTTTTCCACGTTCACTACAAATTTCTGGATTTTTGTCACTGTAATATGGAAAGAATCTGGCTGTATTCTGCTGTGGCAACAAACAAATGGAGCAGAAAAACAGTGTTCTCTGGATTGCTTTTTAACCAAATAATCAGGATTATTATCCCTGGCCCCTGATACCTGGGGCTATTTGTAGAAATATCTGTAACAGCAGCAGCAGACAGAACTGGAATGGAGCCTCTTGTGCTGTATTATACACTGCAGTCTGCCACATACACTGCCTGCTTGCCTAGCTCTAATATATAATATATATACACTGCTCAAAAAACTAAAGGGAACACTCAAATAACACATCCTAGACCTGAATGAATGAAACATTCTCATTGAATACTTTGTTCTGTACAAAGTTGAATGTGCTGACAACAAAATCACACAAAAATCATCAATGGAAATCAAATTTATTAACCAATAGAGGCCTGGATTTGGAGTCACCCCAAAATTAAAGTGGAAAAACACACTACAGGCTGATCCAACTTTGATGTAATATCCTTAAAACAAGTCAAAATGAGGCTCAGTATTGTGTGTGGCCTCCACGTACCTATATGACCTCCCTACAATGCCTGTGCATGCTCCTGATGAGGTTGTGGATGGTCTCCTGTGGGATCTCCTCCCAGACCTCGACTAAAGCATCCGCCAACTCCTGGAAATCTGTGGTGCAAGGTGACGTTGGTGGACGGAGCGAGACATGATGTCCCAGATGTGCTCAATCGGATTCAGGTCTGGGGAACGGGCGGGCCAGTCCATAGCTTCAATGCCTTCATCTTGCAAGAACTGCTGACACACTCCAGCTACATGAGGTCTGGCATTGTCCTGCATTAGGAAGAACCCAGGGCCAACCGCACCAGCATATGGTCTCACAAGGGGTCTAACGATCTCATCTTGGTACCTAATGGCAGTCAGGCAACCTCTGGCGAGCACATGGAGGGCTGTGCGGCCCTCCAAAGAAATGCCACCCCACACCATTACTGACCCACTGCCAAACCGGTCATGCTGAAGGATGTTGCAGGCAGTAGATCGCTCTCCAAGGCATCTCCAGACTCTGTCACGTCTGTCACATGTGCTCAGTGTGAACCTGTTTTCATCTGTGAAGAGCACAGGGCGCCAGTGGCGACTTTGCCAATCCTGGTGTTCTGTGGCAAATGCCTAGCGTCCTGCACGGTGTTGGGCTGTGAGCATGTCTCGCCCCCGGAGGCCTTACTGTCTGGGGCAGTATATATCACGGTGGCTGGCCAAGGGCGGACAGTGCACAAAAGGGGTAGCAATTTACTAATAAAAGTTCAGATAGACTCGTGACGCCACCTGTGGTGTCTGGTGAAGGTCACCAGCGCTGCAGCAGTCCTCTGAGGCAGGTGACAAGGCAGCTAAAGATGGTACAGCTCCCCACAGGTGGAGCGGGCCCCTGGGCAGTATAGATAGATAGATGGTGGGTGTGCTGGGCATTGTGGTGCAGGTAGATGGCGCAGCAGGAGTAACGGACAGAGACAGGGGGTTTTGCTTCGTTACCTTTACTGGTACAGCTGTTTGATACGGTCCAGGGTACTCTAGGTGAAGGGCGCACTTTTCGACTTCTCCCCAGGGAGCGGGTATAAGGCCTCCTGATCCATGTCTGTCTCTGTGTTAACCCTGGCCAGCCTGCAACTGGGACTAGCTTATGTGTCCTGCTTTTGCTTAACCTGTTGCTTTGAGGTAGGACCTCCGGTTGGTAACCACTCTCCCTGGACTTCGGGGCCTTCGTGGTTCCTGGTCCTGTGAGTCTAGCTTCAGGTTTGCCAGGGACTTGTAGTCCTCTTGGGATTCCGGTTAACCCTACTGGGTGTAAAGGGTCCCTGTAGGCTCGGACCCGGTGTCCGGTAAATGTACTGGGGTGAGCCTGGTATGCTCCTCTGCCCCCTTAGTTCCACTCTCCTCGCTGTCGGCCACGCTCGGGGCCCTCACTACTGCTGGAGGCCTAGCTTGCCTCACACAGCAGCTTGCATGCTCCTGTCTCTCTGAGCACTCACTTAAACTAATCTGGAACTAACTGAGCTGCCTGGCTCCACCTTCCCTTTATATATCGCTATCAAGGCTCCCTCTGCTGGTATGAGGTGGAAGGTGGAGGTGTTTGCATGTAGTGAGGGCCTCTTGTGGAGAAATCCAGCCATGCACCCTTCTGGGTTCTGTGGCACCATGCGCAGCAGGGCACCACATTCCCCCCTAGTAAAACACAGTACTCCTGGACTGAAGAATTTTTGCAAAAACAGGTTAAACAACAAATAACATCAATTACAAAAATAACAATTACAATAAGGTTACAGCAAGTCCCGTAACCTGGTGTCCTTTTCACCAAAAGTACATGGTAGCTTGAGGGACCCGTCCGCAAACCCTCCACTTATGCCCTGGGCGTGGCTGCAGGGCATAGATGATCCAGGTGATGGACCAGGTCTTCTGCCACGCCAAACGGGTTTTTGTTCAGTGGTCAGTAACAAGGCACTCCAGGGAGCGCAATTATTTACATGAACAGTTTTTGGGCTGCTCACAGTCCTCAGCCACAGAGTCTTTATGTATATACCCTTACGGGTAACTAAATACAATAGGAGAGTGTCCTAGTCACCTATATTGTCCATAAGCAAGGCAAAAACACATAAATAATTAAATACACGAAAATTTCACACAAATAACATACCCCAGGGGCAACTATTTATACTGTAGGTTTTTCTATTCATTCACTAAACCTAACAGGGGCCTGGCCTTTGGTGCTACGTGTGGATCTGCGTAGTACTGGGATGCGTGTGGCACTGGTATTTGCACTACCTCCCAATCTGTCAGTACTAGGTGTAGAGGGGCTACAGGACTGCCTTGACCTCTCTGCGGGACTGGCAAGTGTACCATTAACTGGGCCTTCTTGCTCTGCTCCAACCGAGGATCCTTCTTCGGGGGTTTCTTCTTGAGCAGGCTCTTCTGGGGCACTCACAAGCTCTTCATGCTGTGGAGGGTCTTCTAGCTGTTGGAAGAAGGGGATCACAGGTATTATCATTGCTCCTCCTATTTGGGGCCAATCTGCCGGGAAATCTCCTAATTCAGTGTGGATTACTCCTTCATCAGGCTCCTCCAGTACAGTGAGAGGCACTTCTTCCTGGGGCTTTAGCAGACCTGGACACAACTTCAGGTGGTCTCTTGATACCATTGCAGTCGTTCTTCCTCCGTCCTTGGTAATTAGACAGGTCTTCCTGTTATCAAATCTTGACTTTAACACAGTGTAGGTTTCTCTCTCCCACTGGTCATCAAGTTTGTGGTTTCTCCTTTTCCTCTTTAACACCACTTCTCCTGGTGTGAAGGGTTCTGCTGGTGCACTTTTATTGTAGTGGGCTTCCTGCTTGTCTCTTACCCTATTCAGACTGTCTTCGACACAGGCTTGTACTCTTCTGTACTGCTCCAGTCTGGTCATGTCCCATTCCTCAGTGGACATATCTGCTTCGGGTTCTACTGCACCAAGCTCCAGGTCCATGGGCAACTTTCCGGGTCTTGCTCGCATGAGATAAGCTGGAGTACAATTGGTGGAACTCACAGATATGTGGTTGTACAGATCTACCAGGTCAGGTAGTAGGTCTGGCCACTGATTTCACTCCTCTAGTGGTAAGGTCTTCAGCAGGTCGATGACGATGTTATTCATCTTTTCACAGAGACCGTTGGTTTGGGGGTGGTACGGTGTAGTCCGGATCTTTTTACACCCATACAAATGGCAGAACTCCTTGAACAATTTGGCTTCAAAGGCTGAGCCTTGATCTGTCAGCACCTGCTCCGGGTATCCATGGGGCCTGCAGAAGTACGCCTGAAACGTCTTCGCCGCAGTTTCTGCCGACAGATCCTTGACTGGGGCGACCACCAGGAACCGGGAGTAGTGATCCACCATGGTCAGGGCATAGGAATATCCTGACCTGCTGGGTGACAGCTTGACATAATCCAGGGCCACGATCTCCAAGGGTCGAGTTGCCTTGATGGGTTGCAGGGGGGCCTTCTGGCTGCTGTAGTCTTTTCTTCTGAGGCTACAGGGTCCACAATCTCGGCACCACCTCTCTTTGGAACTGCGCATTCCTACCCAATAAAACCGACCTTTCAGCAGGGTTTCTAGCTTCTGCCAGCCAAAGTGCCCCGCCTGATTGTGGTAGGCCTCCAACACCATCTGGATGTCCGTGCTGGGCACTACGATCTGCCACACCATCTCATGGGTCCTTGGGTTGACGTACCTTCGGCACAGCTTCTCCCTATAGATGAACAGCTGGCTTCTCTCACCCCACAATTGCTTGGCTTGTAGAGATGCTTCCTTCTCCAGGGAGGAACCTTCCTGGGTTATCAGTTCTTTGATACGGCTGACAACCGGGTCGCTGTCCTGGGTCTCCTTCCAGCTGTTTGTGAGGCAAAGAGTTTAGCGTCTTAACGCGATGCCTCCTGGTGGCTCGTTGCTCGTGGACCATTCCATTACGGTGAAAGGCAGGTAGCTCAATCTCCTCCAGGTTATCCACTTCTTCTTCAGTGTCCGACTGGTGAGGCCTCCTGGACAGGGCATCGGTGTTGGCATTCTTGCAGCCCGCCCAGTACTTAAGGGTGAATTGGTAGTTTGACAGCCGAGCCATCAATCGTTGTTCCATGGCCCCTAACTTGGCTGTTTCCAGATGAGTCAAGGGGTTGTTATCCATGTAGGCAGTGAACTTACTGGAGTCTAGGTAGTGCTTGAACCGCTCGATGATGGCCCAGACCAGGGCCAGAAACTTCAACTTGAAGCTGCTATAGTTCTCTGGGTTCCTCTCGGTCGGGCGGAGCTTCCTGCTTGCATAGGCGATCACCTTTTCTTGGCCATTCTGCTTCTGACTTAGCACAGCTCTTAATCCCTCATTGCTGGCATCTGTGTACAGCAGAAACGCTTGGCTGTAGTCAGGGTAGGCTAGGATCTCTTCGCCGGTCAGGATCTCCTTCATCACCTTAAAGGATTCAGCTTGCTTCTTACCCCACTATAATGGGGGGTTTCTGCCTCTCCCGGACTGTCCTACCAGGAGATCTTGCAAAGGCGCCGCTCTCTTGGTATAATCCTTCACAAACCTCCGGTAATACCCGACTAGTCCCAGGAACTGACGTACCTCCTTGAGGCTCTTCGGCTCCGGCCATTTCTGGATGGCAGTGACCTTCTCCAGGTCTGGTGCTACTCCCTCTGGACTAACGATGTGCCCCAGGTACTGTACCTTTCGCTTGAGCAGGTGGCACTTTGAGGGCTTCAGCTTCATCCCATACCGGGATAGCGACTCAAATACCTCCGCCAGGTGCTTCAAGTGGTCCTCATACATTCTGGAGTACACTATCACATTGTCCAGATATAGTAGTACAGTCTCGAAGTTGCGGTGTCCCAGGCAGAACTCCATCAATCTCTGGAACGTTCCGGGGGCGTTGCAGAGTCCAAACGGCATACTGTTGAACTCGCAGAGTCCCATCGGGGTAGTGAAGGCCGTCTTCTCCCGATCCTCCTCAGCAACAGCTACTTGCCAGTACCCACTAGTGAGGTCAAGGGTGGAAAAGTAATTTGCAGACTTTAAGGCAGCCAGGGATTCCTCTATACGTGGTAAAGGGTATGCATCTTTATGTGTAATGTGTAGTGCCGGCGTCCCTGCCCTCTGCTAGGCAGGGACGCTGCTCCCTTCACCGCTCTGCCCCGTGCCCGGCGTCCCTCTCCCGCTCTGCTGTCAGCGCGCGCTCCTTCCCGGCGTCCTCCTCCCGCTCTGCTCTCAGCGCGCGCTCTTTCCCGGCCCCTGTGCTTAGGGCGCGCGCGCGCGCGCTCCCCTCCTCTTAAAGGGGCCGCGCGCGCCGTCCTAAGGAGTCCCCGGCCAATGGCCGGAGGACTTCATCATATATAAGGCACCTCCTCCAAAATGGAGGTGCCCGAGCAATGTTGTTTGCACCTGTGTCTCACCTGTGCTTCAGCCCTCAGGTCCCGTTGCCAGTTACCTGCCAGTTACCTGTCAGATTCCTGCCTGATTACTTGCTACCTGTCTGCTAGTCTGAGGTCCGACGGTCTGCCTTACTACTCCTGTCAGTCTGTCTAAGGACCAGCCTGCCCGCTCACCTGGGAGCGCACCTCAGCTACCTGCCTGCTTGCCTGAGGTCCGACGGTCTGCCTTACAACTCCGATCAGTCTGTCTATGGACCAGCTTGCCCGCTCACCTGGGAGCGCTTCTCCGCTACCTGCCTGCTTGCCAGCCCGGAGGCTCCGCTGTCACGTGCTGTGACCACCAGCTACTCCAGACTCTTGCCCGCTCACCTGGGAGCGCTTCTCCGCTACCTGCCTGCTTGCCTGCCCGGAGGCTCCGCTGTCACGTGCTGTGACCACCAGCTACTCCAGACTCTTGCCCGCTCACCTGGGAGCGCTTCTCCGCTACCTGCCTGCTTGCCTGCCCGGAGGCTCCGCTGTCACGTGCTGTGACCACCAGCTATTCCTGAGACTCTTGCCCGCTCACCTGGGAGCGCTTCTCCGTTACCTGCCTGCTTGCCTACCTGGAGGCTCCGCCGTCACGTGCTGTGACCACCTGCTATTCCAGAGACTCTCGCTTGCTCACCTGGGAGCACACATTCTTCATCTGCCTTGCTAGCCTACCTGGAGGTTCAGCCATCACAGGTCGTACCTACCCTTTATCCAGAGACTGCCCCGATCACTTGCCGTGTCCTCCTGCCCGTACACCCAGAGACTGTCCTGGTCACCTCCTGTGACTACCTGCCTGGTCGCCACCCGCTCCCTTACAAGGACCGCCCCCTTGTATTGTAGCCCAGAGGTTCCGCCTCCCAGACCCGTTACAGTTTGCTCGGGCCATGGAACCCGGTGGCACCCAAGCTCCCTCGCTCTCGGACCTCTGTCTTGAACTGTCCCGTCAGAGGTCCCAACAGGAGTCCATCCTGGGTCACCTGCGGAATGTCAATACCCGCCTGAACACTCTGTCTGATCCACCAACAACCTCCGCCAGTGCCATATCTTGCAATCCGGCAGCTCCGCTGCCCACTAATACCATGGTATCCTACCCCGGACCCCGGCTTTCTGCACCTCCTCGCTTCGGAGGCGACTCCGTCCAGGCTCGGGGCTTCTTAAATCAGTGCACCCTGCACTTTGAACTTTTGTCCCACCAGTTTAACTCCGACCGGGCCAAAATTGCCTTCATCATGTCCCATCTCACCGGGGAGGCCCTGGCCTGGCTAAATCCTCTATGGGAGAGAGGAGACCCCCTGGTGTCCAACTTGCCTGCTTTTCTCACGGCTTCCCGGAAAGTCTTCGACGAACCCGGACGGAAGACCTCATCTGCATCATCGTTGCTACGCCTCCGTCAGGAGAGTCTCACCGTGGGCCAATATGCCATACTGTTCCGTACCCTTGCCTCGGAGCTGGCCTGGGATAACGACGCTCTGGTTTCCGTCTTCTGGGAGGGTCTGTCCGGCCGTATTAAAGATGAACTTGCCGGTCGGGACATTCCTACCACTCTCGATGACTTAATAACTCTTGCCACCCGGATTGACCTACGGTTCCAGGAGCGTGCCAGAGAGGTCACCCGTGAGAGGAGGTTACCCCGTCTAGCTCCTACTTTTCAGAAACCCGTCACTCCTTCTGTCTCTAACCAGGTACACCCTCCTGAGCCTATGCAGGTCGACCAGACCAAGATGGTCAAGACCCGTCAGGACTTACGCCGTGCCGAGGGGACCTGCTTCTACTGTGGCAGTAAGGAGCACCGGATCCGTGCCTGCCCGGAGAGGTCGGGAAACGCCTGTGTCTAGGTTCGCTCAGAGAGGTCCACCTAGACAAGAATAAATCCTCTCCATCCCTGCTGTTGTCAGTTTCAATCGTCTACGGGGAGAACCGTTATTTCGAACTAGCCCAACTGGACTCTGGAGCAGCCGGGAATCTTATTTCACAGTCCCTGGTAGAGAAATTCCGCATCCCCACTAAACCTCTGGCTGTACCCTTGTCTGTGGCTGCCGTGGATGGGGGGCTCTTACCACGCCCCATCCAACTCATCACCGAATCCATTACTCTGCAGGTGGGAATGCTGCATTCTGAAAGTATCTCCTTTCATGTTCTGCCTGGACTCTCTCACGCCCTCTTGCTAGGTCTGCCTTGGCTCCAGAAACATGCACCCGTGCTTGACTGGCAAACCGGAGAAGTCCTTCGCTGGGGACAAGACTGTCATAAGACCTGCCTGGTTCCCGTCCATCCCGTCCGTCCCTCTCCTACCCCAGCTAATCTACCTGGACTTCCAATTCCTTATTGGTCTTATGCTGATGTCTTTAATAAAAAGGAGGCAGAGACATTACCCCCTCATAGACCATACGACTGTCCCATCGACCTGTTACCCGGTACTACTCCTCCCCGTGGGCGTATTTATCCTTTATCCGCTGCTGAGACCCGGTCGATGTCCGAATATATTGAGGAGAATCTGGCCAGGGGATTCATCCGGAAATCTACCTCCCCGGCGGGAGCAGGCTTCTTTTTCGTCAAAAAGAACGACGGCTCTCTCCGTCCCTGTATAGACTATAGAGGCCTAAACCAGATCACGGTGAAGAATAAGTACCCCCTTCCGCTCATTCCAGAATTATTTGATCGTCTGAGGGGGGCTAGAATCTTCACCAAACTAGACCTCCGTGGGGCGTACAACCTGGTTCGTATCCGTCAAGGGGATGAATGGAAGACGGCATTCAACACCCGGGACGGCCACTATGAATACCTGGTAATGCCCTTTGGTCTCTGTAACGCTCCTGCCGTCTTTCAAGAGTTGGTCAATGACATCTTCCGGGACCTTCTCTACTCCTGCGTAGTGGTGTACCTGGACGACATCTTGGTCTTCTCTCCGGATCTCCAGACTCACCGGAGGGACGTTCGTCAGGTCCTGCTCAGGCTCAGGCAGAATCACCTCTTCGCTAAATACGAGAAGTGCCTCTTTGAGCAGACCTCGCTTCCGTTTTTGGGCTACATTATTTCTCAGACCGGCCTACGAATGGATCCAGAGAAACTGTCTGCCATCGAGAAATGGCCCCGACCGGAGTGGTTGAAGGCCATTCAGCGGTTCCTGGGCTTCGCCAACTACTACCGCCTCTTCATACCACACTTCTCTTCCCGGACTGCCCCAATTTCCGCGCTCACCCGTAAGGGTACTAATCCCAAAGAGTGGCCGCCCGAAGCAGAAGAAGCCTTTCTTTCCTTAAAACAGGCCTTCTCTTCCGCCCCGGTGCTGCATCGCCCGGACGGCAACAAGCAGTTCTTCCTGGAAGTGGACGCCTCCTCCTCTGGAGCTGGAGCGGTACTTACTCAAAAATCTTCTTCCGGGAGGATGGTAACTTGCGGCTTCTTCTCTAAACTCTTCTCCTCCTCAGAGCGCAATTATTCCATAGGAGATCGAGAGTTATTGGCCATCAAACTGGCATTGGAGGAGTGGCGTTACCTGCTTGAGGGGGCTCTTCACCCGGTAATAATTTACACTGACCACAAGAACTTGGCTTACCTCCAGCATGCCCAGAGACTTAACCCGCGCCAAGCCCGGTGGTCCTTGTTTTTTGCTCGTTTTGATTTTGTCCTTCATTTTCGCCCGGCTGACAAAAACGTCAAGGCGGACGCCTTGTCTCGATCCTTTCTGGTATCTGATCTCGAGGAAGATCCGAAACACATCATCGATCCCTCCAGAGTAATGCAGGTGGCTCCCGTGAGTCTAAATCGTCTCCCTCCCGGAAAGACGTTCGTATCAGTACCTGATCGGGAGAAGATCCTTCACTGGGGTCACTCGTCTAAACTGGCTGGCCACGCTGGTCAGAAGAAGACCCTCCAGCTTATTTCCCGGCACTACTGGTGACCTACCCTGCACAAGGATGTAATAGACTTTGTTTCTGCCTGTGTGTCCTGCGCCCGCAACAAGGTTCCGAGACATCTGCCAGCCGGTCGCCTCCTTCCGCTCCCAGTACCTGCTGCCCCCTGGCAGCATATTGCAATGGACTTCATAACTGACCTCCCACTCTCTGCCGGTTGTACGGTCATTTGGGTGGTCGCTGACCGCTTCTCCAAGATGGCTCATTTCGTTCCCCTGCCAGGCCTCCCGTCTGCACCCGAGCTAGCTAGAGACTTTATTCGTCACATCTTCCGTCTTCATGGCCTGCCCCTCCACATCGTGTCGGATCGTGGGGTACAGTTCACCTCACGCTTCTGGAGAGCCACTTGTAAACTACTAGACGTCACCCTGGACTTCTCTTCCGCTTACCACCCACAGTCCAATGGTCAAGTGGAGCGGATCAATCAGAACCTGACCAGTTACCTCCGGCACTTCGTTAATGCCCACCATTCTGACTGGGTGGATCTCCTACCATGGGCCGAGTTCTCTTACAATAATCACGAGAGCGAATCCTCCTCCAAATCCCCGTTTTTTGTAGTCTTTGGTCAGCATCCTCGGATTCCTTTTCCTGTCTCCACCTCGGTGGACAACCCGGCTGCGGAATCTCTCGTTAGCAAATTTTCCTCCATTTGGGAGAGTACCCGATCCGCACTCCTTCAGTCGTCCGAGCGGATGAAAAGACACGCTGACAAAAAACGCCTGGATCCTCCTCAATTTCGTCCAGGAGATAAGGTCTGGCTCTCATCTAGATATGTTCGACTCAAGATACCCTCTTACAAGTTAGGGCCTCGGTTCATCGGACCTCTGGAGGTCACCAGTCAGATCAACCCGGTGGCCTATAAATTGAAACTCCCGGCCAACTTACGGATCCCTAACTCCTTCCATGTATCTCTCCTCAAACCTGTGGTACTTAACTCTTTTTCCAAGTCTACAGGTACGCCTACTACTCCGGTTTCTGCTGAGGACGAGTTTGAGGTAGAGAACATTCTTGCCACCAAAAGGGTAAGAGGAAAGACCTTTTTTCTGGTAGATTGGAAGGGGTTTGGTCCTGAGGAGAGAACGTGGGAGCCCCGGGAGAACATCCATGCCCCTCTCATCCTAGCTAAATTTCTGTCTGGCCTAAAAAAGGGGGGGCCTAAAGGGGGGGGTACTGTAGTGCCGGCGTCCCTGCCCTCTGCTAGGCAGGGACGCTGCTCCCCTCACCGCTCTGCCCCGTGCCCGGCGTCCCTCTCCCGCTCTGCTGTCAGCGCGCGCTCCTTCCCGGCGTCCTCCTCCCGCTCTGCTCTCAGCGCGCACTCCTTCCCGGCCCCTGTGCTTAGGGCGCGCGCGCGCGCGCTCCCCTCCTCTTAAAGGGGCCGCGCGCGCCGTCCTAAGGAGTCCCCGGCCAATGGCCGGAGGACTTCATCATATATAAGGCACCTCCTCCAAAATGGAGGTGCCCGAGCAATGTTGTTTGCACCTGTGTCTCACCTGTGCTTCAGCCCTCAGGTCGCGTTGCCAGTTACCTGCCAGTTACCTGTCAGATTCCTGCCTGATTACTTGCTACCTGTCTGCTAGTCTGAGGTCCGACGGTCTGCCTTACTACTCCTGTCAGTCTGTCTAAGGACCAGCCTGCCCGCTCACCTGGGAGCGCACCTCAGCTACCTGCCTGCTCGCCTGAGGTCCGACGGTCTGCCTTACAACTCCGGTCAGTCTGTCTATGGACCAGCTTGCCCGCTCACCTGGGAGCGCTTCTCCGCTACCTGCCTGCTTGCCAGCCCGGAGGCTCCGCTGTCACGTGCTGTGACCACCAGCTACTCCAGACTCTTGCCCGCTCACCTGGGAGCGCTTCTCCGCTACCTGCCTGCTTGCCTGCCCGGAGGCTCCGCTGTCACGTGCTGTGACCACCAGCTACTCCAGACTCTTGCCCACTCACCTGGGAGCGCTTCTCCGCTACCTGCCTGCTTGCCTGCCCGGAGGCTCCGCTGTCACGTGCTGTGACCACCAGCTATTCCTGAGACTCTTGCCCGCTCACCTGGGAGCGCTTCTCCGTTACCTGCCTGCTTGCCTACCTGGAGGCTCCGCCGTCACGTGCTGTGACCACCTGCTATTCCAGAGACTCTCGCTTGCTCACCTGGGAGCACACATTCTTCATCTGCCTTGCTAGCCTACCTGGAGGTTCAGCCATCACAGGTCGTACCTACCCTTTATCCAGAGACTGCCCCGATCACTTGCCGTGTCCTCCTGCCCGTACACCCAGAGACTGTCCTGGTCACCTCCTGTGACTACCTGCCTGGTCGCCACCCGCTCCCTTACAAGGACCGCCCCCTTGTATTGTAGCCCAGAGGTTCCGCCTCCCAGACCCGTTACATAATGCGATTTACTTGTCTGTAATCTACACACATTTTCATGCTTCCGTCCGTTTTCCTGACTAGAACTAGGGGAGCTGCCCAGGGACTACAACTATCCTTTACTACCCCCGCCTTCTTCATGTCGTGCGACATCTCTTTCGCCTTCTGGTAGTGTGCTGGTGGTATAGGCCTATAACGTCCTTGGATCATCCAGACGCCACCTTTGACAATCTTAAGGACATGGCTATAAAAGGACTGCAGCCCCTGGAAACAAATGCCATCCAACGTTACCAGGGTGGGGCTACTCCAGTGCCTGCTACACCCACCTTTTCCCCAGTGGCTGCTGAAGCTAAGGTTCCAGCAACGTCCCCTAAAGAACTGGACAGTCTGCCCTCTGAGGTGCGTCAGTTGAGCAAAACCCTGACCACCGTGCTGAGTGCTCTGCAGCTGCGGACGGAGCCCGAGGAAGGAGGGAAGATCCTACTAGCCGACAGCCCTGAGGATGTCCCCTGGATGCGGAGGAGGAGGCCAACACCACCCTCGCCAAGGACCAGTGACCAGCGCCGCCCACCGAGGGAACCAACCTGCTACCGATGCCGCAAGACCAGACACCTCGCCCAGAAGTGTCCTTTAAACGAGAAAACCCTGGCTCCGAGGGCCAACACCCAGGAGTAGATTCACCAGGCCCATCAGACTGGCACAACAGGTTCGTCGGAGGAAGACCTTTCCTGTCCATTGTACTGGACGGGATCCCGACGCATGCCCTGCTGGACACAGGATCTCAGGTAACCATCATGCCTGAAGTCCTCTACAAGAGGTTCTGGTCCGTGGACGATCTACGTCCGCCAGCTCCAAATTTGTCTGTATATGCTTCAAATGGACTCCCCCTTAACCTACTCAGGGTTAAGAATGTGACTGTAAAGGTGGGGAGAGTGGAGCTGAAGGACCAGGGACTAATTGTAGTGGAGACTAACCCTGATGACAGCAACCCATATATGGTATTAGGCACTAATGTTGTTGGTAACTGTTTGGGAGAGGTTGTGTTCTTAATCCAACAGATCGCTGACACTGCCAGACCGATACAAAGGAGGGCACTGCAGAGAGAGATCCGCGTCCTGATGTATCAACAGCAAGTAAGGTTGACAGATGGTGAAATTGGTAACGTCAGGGTAACAGACCCCATACCCATTGTCATCCCCCCAATGAGTGAAATGCTCATCTGGTGTAGAGCTGCCATAGGTCTTAGAGGACAGAGCTACCAGGCGGTAGTAGAACCCCTTTACTCCGAGCATAGACCCACGCTCTTAACCGCCAGGGGAGTGGTAGATGTACGTAATGGGAGGGTGCCTGTCCGTCTTCTTAACCTAGGGGAAGATGAGGTCAAACTGCCACGTTATGCCACTGTTGCCAAATTACATGCTGTCAATAATAACTGCATCCATGAGACGGAGTCCTTAACCTCACCTGATGAAGTAGAGGATAATGACCCTGCAAACCAGGTGGAGGATTGGTGTCAACAGCTCCATGTTGGGACAGACACCACTCCTGCCCATCAAAAACAGGGTGTACACCGGGTGGTTCAAGAGTACTCGCAGGTGTTCAGTAAACATCCACTAGACTTCGGGAGGATTAAGGGGGTTCAACATCATATCCCCACAGGCAGCCATTCCCCAATCAAAGAACGCTATAGGCCTATACGCCCAGCTCACTACCAGAAGGCAAAAGAAATTCTGCATGACATGAGGAAGGAGGGAGTGAGAAGGGATAGTTGTAGTCCCTGGGCGGCTCCCCTAGTGCTGATTAGGAAAAAGAACGGGAGCATGAGAATGTGTGTAGATTACCGTCAAGTAAATCGCATTACACATAAAGATGCATACCCTTTACCACGCATAGAGGAGTCCCTAGCTGCCTTAAAGTCTGCAAATTACTTTTCCACCCTTGACCTCACTAGTGGATACTGGCAAGTAGCTGTGGCTGAGGAGGATCGGGAGAAGACGGCATTCACAACCCCGATGGGACTCGGCGAGTTCAACAGTATGCCGTTTGGACTCTGCAATGCCCCCGGAACATTCCAGAGATTGATGGAGTGCTGCCTGGGACACCACAACTTTGAGACTGTGTTACTTTACCTGGATGACGTAATTGTGTACTCCAGAACGTACGAGGACCACTTGAAACACCTGGCGGAGGTATTTGAGTCACTGTCCCGGTACAGGATGAAGTTGAAGCCCTCAAAGTGCCACCTGCTCAAGAGGAAGGTACAGTACCTGGGACACATTGTCAGTCCGGAAGGCGTAGCACCAGACCCGGAGAAAGTCACAGCCATCCAGAAGTGGCCGGAGCCGAAGAACCTCAAGGAGGTGCGTCAGTTCTTGGGACTAGTAGGATACTACCGGAGGTTCGTAAAGGACTACACAAAGAAAGCAGCTCCTCTGCAAGACCTCCTGGTAGGGCAGTCCCCCAAAGGCAAAAACCCTCCATTCCACTGGGGTAAGGAGCAAGCGGAATCGTTTCAGGAGATGAAGGAGATCCTGACAGGTGATGAGATCCTAG
Source organism: Phyllobates terribilis (assembly GCF_046119375.1). Taxonomy (NCBI): domain Eukaryota; kingdom Metazoa; phylum Chordata; class Amphibia; order Anura; family Dendrobatidae; genus Phyllobates; species Phyllobates terribilis. The sequence continues at coordinate 67,113,896 of NW_027362773.1, forward strand.
CCTACCCTGACTACAGCCAACCGTTCCTGCTGTATACGGATGCCAGCAATGAAGGCCTGGGCGATGTCTTAAGTCAGAAGCAGAATGGGCAAGAGAAAGTCATCGCATATGCAAGCAGGAAGCTCCGTCCGACTGAGAGGAACCCAGAGAACTATAGCAGCTTCAAGTTGGAGTTCCTGGCCTTAGTCTGGGCCATCACTGAAAGATTCAAGCACTATCTGGCTTCCAGCAAGTTCACTGCCTATACTGATAACAACCCCTTGACCCATCTTGAAACAGCTAAGTTGGGGGCTCTGGAACAACGATGGATGGCTCGGCTGTCAAACTACCAATTTACAATTAAATACCGGGCGGGCCGCAAGAACGCCAACGCCGATGCCCTGTCTAGGATGCCTCACCAGTCAGACACAGAAGAAGAAGTGGATGACCTGGAAGAGATAGAGCTACCTGCCTTTCACCGGAGTGGGATGATCCATGAGCAACCAGCCTCCAGGAAGCCGCGTGAAAAGACGTAAAACCCCCTTCCTCACCACAGCTGGAAAGAGACCCAGGACAGCGACCCGGTTGTCAGCCACATCAAACAGCTGATAACCCAAGAAGGTGCCTCCCTGGAGAAAGATGCGTCTCTGCAAGCAAAGCAGCTGTGGAACGAGAGAAGCCGGCTGTTTATCTACCGTGAAAAGCTGTGCCGGAGGTACGTTAATCCAAGAACCCATGAGATGGTATGGCAGATAGTAGTCCCGAAGACAGACATCCAGATGGTATTGGAAGCTTACCACGATAAAGCGGGGCACTTTGGCTGGAAAAAGCTAGAGACCCTGCTGAAGTGTCCATTCTACTGGGTAGGAATGCGCAGCTCCATTGAAAGGTGGTGCCGGGACTGTGGACCCTGCGGCCTAAGAAGGAAAGACTTCAGCAGCCAGAAGGCACCCCTGCAGCCCATCCAGACGACTCGACCCCTGGAGATCGTGGCCCTGGACCATGTCAAGTTGTCACCCAGCAGGTCAGGGTACTCCTATGCTCTGACTATGGTGGATCATTACTCACATTTCCTGGTGGTCACCCCTGTCAAAGACCTGACGGCAGAGACAGCAGCAAAAACGTTCCAAGCGTATTTCTGCAGACCCCATGGATACCCTGAGCATGTACTGACTGACCAAGGCCCGGCCTTTGAGGCTGAGTTGTTCAAGGAGTTCTGCCATTTGTATGGGTGTAAAAAGATCAGGACTACACCATATCACCCCCAAACCAACGGTCTCTGCGAAAAGATGAACAACATTATCATCGACCTGCTAAAGACCATACCACTTGAGGAGGGAAACCAGTGGCCAGACCTACTACCAGACCTAGTGGATCTGTACAATCATATACCAGTCAGTTCCACCAATTGCACTCCGGCATATCTCATGCGGGCAAGGCCAGGAAAGCTGCCCATGGATTTTGAGCTTGGTGTTGTTGAACCTGAAGCTGATATGACCACTGAGGACTGGGACACCATCAGACAAGAGCAGTACAGAAGGGTACAAGCTTGTGCACTACAACAAAAACGCACCAGCAGAACCTTTCACACCAGGTGAAACAGCACTAAAAAGGAAAAGACGCAACCACAAACTCGACGACCAGTGGGAAAAAGACCCCTACACTGTGTTACCGTCAAGGTTTGACAACAAAAAGACCTGCAAAATTAGTCGTGATGGAGGAAGAACATCTGCTACAGTGTCCAGGGACCATCTAAAATTGTGTCCAGATTTACTGAAACCCCAAGAAAAAGTGCCTCTCACAATCCAGGAAGAACCTAAAGAAGCGGTGATACACACTGACCTTGGAGACTTCCCAGCTGATTGGCCTCAGATAGGAGGTGCAGTAATCATTCCAGTACTCCAATTCTATGAACAACCAGAAAACCCTCTACAGCAAGTTGTACCTATAAGTGCTGCAGAAGAGCCAGCTCAAGAAGTATCCCCGGATGAAGGATCCCCGGCAGGAGCAGAGCAAGAAGGCCCAGCCAATGTAGACTTGCCAGTCCAAGAGAGAGGTTAAGGCAGTTTTACAACATGGTTGCATATAGAACTGGTAGAGTAACTGAGGATACAGATACTGACACTCCACCAACCACAGCACTTCGCAGATCAGTACGTAGCACGAGAGGTAAACCCCCTGCTAGGTACACTGAGTAAAGTAGCAACATTTCAGAGAGTGTAGATAGTTACCCCTGGGGTATTGTATATTAAATTGTAATGTACTGCATAATTGTGTATTTTCTGTAACGGGTCTGGGAGGCGGAACCTCTGAGCAACTATACAAGGGGGAGATCCTTGTAAGGAAGCGGGTGGCTCCCAGGGAAGATGGGCAGGTAGTCACGGCAAGTGACAGGGACAGTCTCTGGGTAAAAGGGCAGGTAGTCACGGCAAGTGACAGGGACAGTCTCTGGGTAGAAGGGCAGGTAGTCACGGCAAGTGACAGGGACAGTCTCTGGGTAGAAGGACAGCAGGCAGGTGACTGGTGAGCGCACCCAGGTGAGCGGGTGAGAGTCTCTGGACAGGCAGGTGGTCACGGCAAGTGACGGCAGAGCCTCCAGGTAGGCTAGCAGGCAGGTAGCAGGTGAGCGCTCCCAGGTGATCAGGCAAGAGTCTCTGGACAGGCAGGTGGTCACGGCAAGTGACGGCGGAGCCTCCAGGTAGGCTAGCAGGCAGGTAGCAGATGAGCGCTTCCAGGTGAGCAGACAAGAGTCTCTGGACAGGCAGGTGGTCACAGCAAGTGACGGCGGAGCCTCCAGGCAGGCTAGCAGGCAGGTAGCAGATGAGCGCTCCCAGGTGAGCGGACAAGAGTCTCTGGACAGGCAGGTGGTCACGGCAAGTGACGGCGGAGCCTCCAGGCAGGCTAGCAGGCAGGTAGCAGATGAGCGCTCCCAGGTGAGCGGGCAGGCTGGTCCATAGACAGACTGACAGGTGTCGGAAGGCAGACCGTCGGACCGCAGGCTTGCAAGCAGGTAAACGGATATCAGGCAGGTATCAAGCAGGAATCTGACAGGTGACTGGCAGGTAACTGGTAACGGGACCTGAGGGCTGAAGCAGAGTGAAGGCTTTGCAACAACATTGCTCGGGCACCTCCATTTTGGAGGAGGTGCCTTATATATGGTGAGGTCCTCCGGCCATTGGCCGGGGACTCCTTAGGACGGCGCGCGCGGCCCCTTTAAGAGAGAGGGAGCGCACGCGCGCACGCCCTAAGCACAGTGGCCGGGAAGCAGCGCGCGCTGCCAGCAGAACGGGAGGAGGACGCCGGGCACGGAGTGGAGAGGTGAGGGGAACAGCGTCCCTGCCTAGCAGGAGGCAGGGACGCCGACGCTACATTTTCCATGCAAATGTACATTATTTTGTGTTTTGCTTATTTTTGAACAGTTTAAGTGATATGGACACTTTGCCTATTTACTTCTTTATTTACCAAAGAACTTTGTGGCTGAGGACTGTGTGCAGCCCAAAACTCTTGTTGTATATAATTGCGCTCCCTGGAGTGCCCTTTAGGTGACCTCAGAAGGAAAACCTGTCTGGAGTGGCACGTGTGGAGGTCCAACTCGGGATCTTCATGCCCTGCAGCCACCCCAGGGCCTACGTAGAGGGTTTAGGACAGGTCCCTCAAAACCACCAAAGTACTCTACCTAGTGAGATGGACATCCTTTTTGGGAACCTCACCACCAGAGACTTGGATTCTGAGGACACTCTGTAATTGTTATTGTTATGTAACGTTTAAGATTCGTGCCTCCCATAAAGGGAAGAATGTTCCAGTATTGCTTATATTTCCTATTGTTACTGTTTTTATAAAATGTACTTCAGCCCGGGAGTGCTGAGTTTAACTAGGGGGGAATGTGAAGCCCAGCTGTGCTTGGTATCACAACTCATAGAAGGGTGTATTGAAGGATTCCTCCACAAGAGGCCCCCATAACCATTCACACATCTCCACCTTCCACCTCAGACCACCAGAGGGAGCCCGTTAGGGAGATATAAAAGGGAAGGTGGAGCCTGGCAGTTAGTCAGTTGGAGTCAGAGTTCAGTCTGGTTTAGCAGTGAGTACAGTACAGCCTGAGAGGAGTTACCTCAGAGGTCAAAAGCCTGTTCGAGCTCCTGCAATTGCTATCCTGCAGTGGAGCTTATCCAGATCGAGACTCCGCGTAGCTCAGAGAGGTGAGCTTTAGGTGTGCCGGCGCCATAAGATCGGTGAAGAGCGGCACACTGCCGTTAGTGTGAGTAGCCTATTGAGGGTCCGAGTAGGCCGAAGGCAAAGAGTAGAGAGTTAGTACATAGGGGGCAGAGGAGCTTAACTAGCTCACCCCGAAGAAGCAGTTACCGGGCACCGGGTCCGAAGCTTGCCGGGATCTCCACGACCCAGTAGGATAAACCGGAATCCCTGGAGAACTACAGGTCCCAGGATCGCTAAAGTGCTGATACGTACCAGAGCCAGGAGACACATAGGCCCCGTAGGTCGGGAGCGTGCACTCCAAGAGAAGGCCCTACCACAAGGTCAGCCAGTGCAGGACAGAGACAAAGTTAGGCCTAGCTCCAGGCAGGTCAGAAACTTATTACGCAGCAGCAAGAACCAGGAGGCCCAAAACCTGCTCATTGGGGAGGATCCGGACATACATCCTTCACCCTACAGTGCTCCGGGGAGTGCCTGAATTTCCATCAGTAAAAGGTACTGAAGTGACTTTTGTGTCCGTCCCTGTTCTTGCTCCGGCTCGGCTGAGTCTCCTTGTCCTGCATCCCCGTTCTTATACTGCCCTGAGGCCCAGCTCCACCTGTGGGGAGCCATACCATCTAGCTGGCTTATCACCGGCCTCAGTGGACTGCGCAGCGCTGGTGAATATCATCAGAAACCATAGGTGGCGTCACAAACTTTTATAAACTTAATATCTATCAACGCCTTTTTAAAGAGAGACCCCAGAGTACGGGCCCGGGAGCCGACCACCGCGACCTCCGTAAGGCTAAAGGCCCGGGTAACCGAGTCATCCCCCAGCCCCTGGGCTTGTCAGTAGCAGATGAAGTCTTCTGGAGGGCGACGTAGGTCGTTGGTCCTCCCACGGGGTGGCGTTGTCCCCCTCCGGGGTGGTGTTGTCCTGCTACGGGGTGGCGTTGTCCTCCTTCTTCTTCTCATCCAGGGGACATCCTCAGGGCTGTCGGCCAGCAAGATCCTTCCTTCCGGCTCAGGCTCCGTCTGTAGCTGCAGGGTGCTCATGACAGTGGCCAGGATTTTACGTAACTGGCGCACCTCAGAGCCCAGGCTGTCCAGCTCGCTGGGGGGCACTGTTTGCATCCTTGTCTCAGCCATTAGTGAAGGAGCAGTGGGTGCAGCAGGCAAGGGGGTGGCCCCAGCCTGGTAACGCTGGATAGCAGTGTCTGTTGTTTCCAGGGGCTGCAGGCCCTTTATAGCCATGTCCTTAAGGGTGTCAAAGGTGGAATCTGGATGGTCTAAGACCCACCACCATATAGTTCTGCTCTCTTCCTGGGACTTTAACCCCCGGATGAACTGTTCCATCAGCATTTTATTTTCATCATGGATGCTGGCTGGACTAACCTGTTTCAGGGACCGCAGGGCCTCCTGTAAGCGCCAGACATAGTCCCGGATACTGTCCTCAGGTTTTTGGACACAATGGTAGAACCTCATCCTGAGATCTGTTTCAGTGCGGTTTTCAAACGCCGTTTGCAGTCTTTTAAAGATGGTGGACACTGATTCCTGGTCTGCGGCTGGCCAGGTTTCAACTTCTCGTTCAGCGGCACCAGTCAATTGTCCTAACACTACAGCGGCTCTCTGCTTGCCAGTCATAGAGTACATGTCCAGTATGCCGCATATCTTCCTCTTGAATCCGGACAGTGTGTCCGGTTTGCCGTTATACTAGGGAAACCACTTCGCTCCCGGGATATACGGCAGGGCCATAGGTAAGACAGGGGTTACAGGCCCTGCTGGTGGAGCAGCCGCTTCAGCCTGCTCAGCGCCGAGCGCAAGTGGGACATTGGGGCCGTTAACCGGTATTCCGGCGCTCTGCTGGGCTTTGGATATCGTTGCGCCCCCCTAGTGAACCGGAGCCTACCTTTCGAACTTTTCTTTTAGGTAGGCCGCAGCTCTGCGGGCGACGGTCTTCTTTCAGGACCTTGCGTCGCTCGGTTCTGACGTCAGGGCGTCCTCCGGCTCCTTCCAGGACCTGACGCTTCCTGGTACGACGTCAGGGGCGGGGCGTGTCCTCGACTTCGTGCTCTTCCAGCGGGTACGCCCCTCTTCTTCCCGCGCGGCGACCCGAAAATGGCGGATAATGGCGGGAAACGGTGGCAATTGGCGGGAAAAACTTCACCACGGTAAGATTTACAGTTCTTTAAGGCGCACAGTACCCGATGGCAACGGGCACGCAATCCTGTTCGTGATGCCAGTTGGGATGTCTCGCCCCCGGGGGCCTTACTGTCTGGGGCAGTATATATCACGGTGGCTGGCCCGGGGCAGGCAGTGCACAAAGGGGGTAGCAATTTACTAATAAAAGTTCAGATAGATTCGTGACGCCACCTGTGGTGTCTGGTGAAGGTCACCAGCGCTGCAGCAGTCCTCTGAGGCAGGTGACAAGGCAGCTAAAGATGGTACAGCTCCCCACAGGTGGAGCGGGCCTCAGGGCAGTATAGATAGATAGATGGTGGGTGCGCTGGGCATTGTGGTGCAGGTAGATGGCGCAGCAGGAGTAACGGACAGAGACAGGGGGTTTTGCTTCGTTACCTTTACTGGTACAGCTGTTAGATACGGTCCAGGGTACTCTAGGTGAAGGGCGCACTTTTGGACTTCTCCCCAGGGAGCGGGTATAAGGCCTCCTGATCCATGTCTGTCTCTGTGTAAGCCCTGGCCAGCCTGCAACTGGGCCTAGATTATGTGTCCTGCTTTTGCTTAACCTGTTGCTTTGAGGTAAGACCTCCGGTTGGTAACCACTCTCCCTGGACATCGGGGCCTTCGTGGTTCCTGGTCCTGTGAGTCTAGCTTCAGGTTTGCCAGGGACTTGTAGTCCTCCTGTGATTCCGGTTAACCCTACTGGGTGTAAAGGGTCCCTGTAGGCTCGGACCCGGTGTCCGGTAAATGTACTGGGGTGAGCCTGGTATGCTCCTCTGCCCCCTTAGTTCCACTCTCCTCGCCGTCGGCCACGCTTGGGGCCCTCACTAGCCTTCAGTACTGCTGGAGGCCTAGCTTGCCTCACACAGCAGCCTGAGTGCTCCTGTCTCTCTGAGCACTCACTTAAACTAATCTGGAACTAACTGTGCTGCCTGGCTCCACCTTCCCTTTATATATCCCTATCAGGGCTCCCTCTTCTGGTATGAGGTGGAAGGTGGAGGTGTTTGCATGTAGTGAGGGCCTCTTGTGGAGAAATCCAGCCATGCACCCTTCGGGGTTCTGTGGCACTGTGCGCAGCAGGGTGCCACAAGCACAACCCCCATCTGTGGGTGTCGGGCCCTCATACCACCCTCATGAAGTCGGTTTCTAACCATTTGTGCAGACACATGCACATTTGTGTCTTGCTGAAGATAATTTTGCAGGGCTCTGTCAGTTGTCCTCCTGTTCCTCCTTGCACAAAGGCGGAGGTAGCAGTCCTGCTGCTGGGTTGTTGCCCTCCTACGGCCCCCTCCACGTCTCCTGGTGTACTGGCCTGTCTCCTGGTAGCTCATCCAGCCTCTGGACACTACGCTGACAGACACAGCAAACCTTCTTGCCACAGCTCGCATTGAAGTGCCATCCTGGATGAGCTGCACTACCTGAGCAAATTCTGTGGGTTGTAGAGTCCGTCTCATGCTACCACGAGTGTGAAAGCACAACCAACATTCAAAAGTGACCAAAATATCAGCCAGAAAGCATTGGTACTGAGATGTGGTCTGCGGTCCCCACCTGCAGAAGCACTCCTTTATTGAGTGTGTCTTGATTATTGCCAATAATTTCCATATATTGTCTATTCCATTTGCACAACAGCATGAGAAATTGAATGTCAATTAATGATGCTTCCTAAGTGGACAGTTTGATTTCACAGAAGTTTGATTTACTTGGAGTTATATTCTGTTGTTTAAGTGTTCCCTTTATTTTTTTGAGCAGTGTATATGTGTGTGTATGTATATATATATATATATATATATATATATATATATATATATATATATATATATATATATATATAGTACAGACCAAAAGTTTGGACACACCTTCTCATTTAAAGATTTTTCTGTATTTTCATGACTTTGAAAATTGTACATTCACACCGAAGGCATCAAAACTATGAATTAACACATGTGGAATTATATACTTAACAAAAAAAAGTGTGAAACAGCTGAAAATATGTCTTATATTCTAGGTTCTTCAAAGTAGCCACCTTTTGCTTTGATAACTGCTTTGCACACTCTTGGCATTCTCTTGATGAGCTTCAAGAGGTAGTCTCCGGAAATGGTCTTCCAACAAGCCTGATTTCGGGGTAGACTGTGACGAGCATGGTGGTGCCCGGTCTTATATACACCTGATGATGCTGTGCGGCCAGCCAATCACTGTAGTGCAGCATTGATAACCGATAGAACCTGAGGTATCAATATGTCACTAAATTGTTAAAATATTTCTGCCAGTAGCCCATCCGTCCCCAGTGATTTATTATTGGCCATCGAGTTTAGTGCCATTTCAAGCTCTTTTGTACTAGGGCTTAAATCTCCCGGGTGGGATCATTTCGATCTTGTGAGCCAAATTGGATAGTCACTTTTATTGGGGCGTGGTCAGAGAGGCTACAGGGCAAATACTTCACCGATCATAACAACCTAGCTGTTTGCAAATTTCCTAGTGCTAGATCTATCCAGGAGAGGGAGCCATATGTGGGTGAGAAGCAAGAGTATAGCTTAACACTTACATTTTGGATCCTCCAAAGATCTAAGAGATTCACTTCCAGCAGAATTTCCCCAAAAGGAGTCAAACCTATCACGCCATTCCTCTGATCCTTATGGAATCTGTCTAAAGCCTTATCCACGATATTATTGAAATCACCCATAATTATAATCGGGGCTTGTGGAGCATGTCCAATAAATTGCAAAATTTCCTGTAGTACTATACGAGAATACAGGGGCAGTATTTAAACTGTCACAATAATACTGTCCATGCTATTGAATTTCCCCATAGTACAAATGTATCTCCTTCCTTATCAATTTTAACATTTTGGCAGTTAAGTGGATCAAAACACTCACTCCCCTTGAAAATGCCAAGTGTGTAGCATGAAAACTTTGGCGAATCCAGGGCGCATTCAACAGATGTATTTTGTCTTTAGTTAAAGCTCACCTGTCAGCAGGATTGTGTTCAGTAAACTACATACACCATCATACACTGATTAAAATGATACATTGGTTGATGAAATCCATCTTGTGGTTCTTGTGTAATCTTTACTTTCAGTTTGTAGATAATGATATGCTCGTGCTTCGGGCGGCCTTTGGGGGGCGCTCTACCTGGTGCTCTGCTTACATATCCAACTGAATGCTCTGATGACAGCTCACTGTGCCTTCACTGACCTGCCTCCTATTTTACCTAGCCCTGCACTACTAGATGCATTATGTAAAATAGGAGGCAGGTCAGTGAAAGCACAGTGAGCTGTCATAAGAGCATACAGAAGAATATGTAAGCAGAGCACCAGATAGAGCGCCCCCCACAGGCAGCCCTGGAGCACGGGCATATCATTATCTCCAAACTGAAAGTAAAGATTTCCAAGAGGAGTCAAGACTAATTACTAGTGATGAGTGAGCATGCTGGCTACTGCTCGGTGCTTGCCCGAGCATGTCACTGCTCGAGATGCTCGGCGCTCTCCAAGTATTTCCGGGGTTGCTCGGCTGGAGCTCGTGTCCCCTCCCTACATGTTTGGCGCTCTTTACAGAGCCAATGAATGCAGGGATTGTCTGCCACTCACTGTAATGCCGTAGCCATGTTGGTTGTGGCATTACAGTGATTGGCTGGCAGCACATAGTCATCAGGTCTATATCAGACCTAGCGCCGCCATGCTCGTCACAGTCACTCCGGAATCAGACAGTGTAGGGAGAGCTGCTGCTGAGCTAGGGAGAGATTTGCTTGTTTCTAGTTAGTGTAGGTATACCAAACTGTATTAGAGACACATATCCATCTCAACAAAGAGTCCTTCTGAGGACTAATCCATCTGCAGAGATATCAGGCAGGCAGGGTATAAAGCAGACTGCAGTGCATATAGCACAAGAGGCTCAAAGAAATAGGCCCAGGTCTCAGGGGCCAGGAATAATTTTTTTGGGGATCTTAATCCTTATTATTTGCTTAAAAAGCAATCCAGAGAATACAGTTTTTCTGCTCCATTTTCTTGTTGGCACTGCAGAATACAGCCAGGTCCTTTCCATATTACAGCGCTAAAAATCCAGCTATTTAAAACTGTGGTTTGTCCGTCACACGGATCACATGTAATTGCGCTGAAAATACTGCCATTTCAGGCCTCCATTAAAAATTTGTTTCAGTGTGTCAGTGAAGCTAATGACTAGTGTTGAGCCACCCCCGTAGTGTTCGAGTTCGGTTCGGTTCGTCGAACACCCGTGTGTTCGCTGAACTGTTCGTCGAACTGTTCGTCGAACACCTTCGAACACCGTTAAAACCAATGGCAGGCAAACAAAAACACATAGAAACACATAGAAAACACCTTCAAAGGTGTCCAAAAGCTGACAAACTACTCAGAAGACACAACTAACACATGGAAAAGTGACAAGTACATATAGTCATGCGAAAAGAAAAGAGGTGGAGGAGTAAAAGGAGGGGGAGACACAGATATAGGCATGTCATGCCCTTCTAAAATCCAAAAAGTGAGAAGCCGAGACGGCCAGTCCGCTCCTGCCCGTGCCACCTCCGTGTCGCCGGGTTTGTGCCAGAGCCGCGGTGAACCCTGACGGCCAGCCCCCCTCTCCCAATACTGGTGCCTGTCCGCTGGTGGGTCGAGAGAGCCCCCCTGTGGTGGAGGCAGCTCTAAGCTTTTTAATTTAAATTGTCCCTCTAATTTGAATGAATACACTTTAAATCCATTTACAAGGATCTATTGGAGGGCAAGTCTCATGCCAGCAGCCGCGTAATTCCAGCTCCAGTAGCGTCCACTAAAGCTGCTGCAGTTAAAAAGCTTTTATAAGGATCGAGCTCGGCTGTCCACCGCAAGGCATCCTAGTGCCAGTCCCAGCCCCTATGCCTTGGGGTGCCTCCTGATGCTCTTCACTGAGTATCCCGTGGTCCCGAAGCATTTCCTTTGAAAAAATTAAGTGTCCAAACTACAGGTGGTGTAGCTTGCTTAACAGCCGGGATAATCCGCTGACTAGCAGACACTGCTACTAGGCACAAAGTATTTCCTGGGCTAGATGCAGTTAAAAATTTGTAAGTAGATACTCTCGTTGGATGCTGAGAAAGCATTCCATAGAGTCTCCTGGCACGCCATATATGATTCTCTTAAAAAGCTTGGGGTAGGGGTCTAGGGGACCCTTTTATAGCCAAAATCACGGCCCTGTATCACAATACGTCACCTAGGCTGAAGATAAATGGAACTGTAGCACCGAGGGCTCGGTTGCTACAGACGTATTGCACCTCACCCAGAGGTGTGATATCTCACTCTCAGATAAGGATGGAGTGTGGATCAGGACCCGACACCTGCATGCATTACACCACATTGCCGTGGGGCAGGGCGACCAATATGCCCCTGAGATGGGCACGACAGTCCCTGTCCCTGGCTGGAGTGGGGGGAGGGAACACTGAGGAAGGGGAACCCTGCAGTGCAGGAGCAGGGAGGAAGCAGTTCCTGGGTGCATTGAGAAGGGAGTATAAAAGGTGGGCACCATCTTAGTTCAGTGCAGAGAAGTCTGAGCAGAAGTGGCAGGGAGCAGGGGCTCTGCATGAGCTCTGCTCCGGAGGCGGGCCTAGTAACAGAGGCCCAGGCCTGCAAGAGGGAGAAGGAAGGAAGAGGAGCGGAGAAGGCTCCAGGAACGAGGAATGAAGGGATCCCAGGGGTGCGGACGGGCGAGTCGCCACCGCACGCCCGAATCCACCTGCGTGGAGGGGTCAGGCCAAAGGGGGAGACCGGTCCCCGAACTAGTGGAGGCAGGAAACGACCCTCAGCTAGAAACCGGAGGCTCTGACATTTTATGTGGCGCAGCCCCTTGCTCCACCCGCTAGGAAGGCACCACATAGGGTCAGGGAAACTGGCGCCAAGTTTACCAAGAGGAGGCCCGAGGCAGCCGGACAGAAGTGTTGGTAAGAAAGGCCAGACAAAGGACACACAAAGGGGGTCCTGTGAAGCGCTCCAAAGTTATCTGGGAGTTGTCTGAGCCCCTCACCTGGTGAGCACAGTACGACATGGGCAGCCGTTACCTGCAGACGTGGTCTGGATAATAAGAACTGTGAGTAAAGGCCCTGAACTGCATCACTGACTCCGTGTCGTTACTGCTGCTGCCCTGCACCATCACCCCCATCCTCCACATACACTGCCCTGAGGCTATACTCCTCCCGTGGGGAGTTATGCTACGCTCTGCTGCACCCACAACACCAGCCTTAGCGGTCTGCCCTGTAGCGGCGGTTCACTCTGACCGCAATCCACGGGTGGCGTAGTCGGACATTTAAACATCAAAACCACATAAATAGTTCCGCCACTGCTTTGACCGCCCTGAGCCACGGAACCGGATCGCCGCCACGAAGACTACAACCACCAGCATCCACCAAAAAGGGTCCGGCTCCGGGTGTCCCAAGGCCCAGGGGGTGCGTCAGAACATTTTCATCACCTTTCACAATCACCAATGGGACAAGGCAGGGATGTCCTCTGTCCCCTCTCTTATACATCCTAGTGACGGAGCACCTGCTCTCATCAATTCGCCATAAACCCAATATTAGGTGGATTGAGGTGGGAGGCACCGAGTACAAGTGCTCTCTATTTGCTGATGATGTCCTAGTATATATCACTCAATCACATATATCCATCCCTGCTGTTATGGCTGAAATAGATCACTTTGTTACATGGTAAAATTTTAAAATCAATGCAGCGAAGTCTGAGGCCCTCGATGTCTCCCTCCCTAAATCCATATAGGATTCCATCCAGTCCAACTTTCCCTTTGCCTGGCCCTCACAGGGTATCAAATACTTAGGAATTCCTATTCATGGAGACCTCTCCCATCTATGTTATCTTAATTTTGGGCCCTTTATTGAACAATTCCATACAGACCACGGTTGGCAAGTTAGAACTGTAAGATTCACTACGTGAACCACTGGTGTTTTGTGGAAAAGCACATGTACACCGCGTTCCAAATTATTATGCAAAAAGTGTTTAGGAGTGATAAGGGAAGAATTTGTTTGTTTGTCAGTTAAACTCATTGATGGTGATGTGTGTCAGGGCTAGTGTTGAGCCACCCCCGTAGTGTTCGGGTTCGGTTCGGTTCGTCGAACACCGGGATGTTCGAGGAACTGTTCGTCGAACTGTTCGTCGAACACCTTAGAACACCGTCGAACACCGTTAAAACCAATGGCAGGCAAACAAAAACACATAGAAACACATAGAAAACACCTGCAAAGGTGTCCAAAAGCTGACAAACTGCTCAGAAGACACTCTCTTTAAAAAAGCCGGCCGGCAAATTCAGCAGCGGCATACACCGGTACCCGACAATTTAGACAAGAAGGAATAGAGCCTCACACATAGATTAGATAGATAGAAACATGTCAGTCACACATATAAGAAGCACAGTGACAGTGTTGGTTACTGCACTTGTCATTTAGTGTAAAGGATTTATTAAAAAAAATATTAGTGTTTTCATGCACCGTCTCTTTAAAAAAGCCGGCCGGCAATTCAGCATCTGTACCCGACAATTTAGAACAGAAAGAATAGAGCTTCACACATAGATTAGATAGATAGAAACATGTCAGTCACATATATAATAAGTACAGTGATAGTGTTGCTTACTGTACTTGTCATTTAGTGTAAAGGATTTATTTAAAAAAATAATAGTGTTTTCATGCACTGTCTCTTTAAAAAAGCCGGCCGGCAATTCAGCAGCGGTACCCGACAATTTAGAACAGAAAGATAGAGCATCACACATAGATTAGATAGATAGAAACATGTCAGTCACATATATATGAAGTACAGTGATAGTGTTGGTTACTGTACTTGTCATTTAGTATTAAAATAAAGGATTTATTATTAAAAAAATTGGCGGGGGTTCCCCTTAATTTTAGGCTCTAGCGGAGTTTAAGCAGACGGCTGGGGCAGATGTTTGAAGCCTGGGAAGGGGGTAATACCCACGGAGCTTCCCAGGCTACTAATATGAGCCCCCAGCTGAATACATAGCCTTTACTAGCTATTAAAATGGGGGACCCCCCAAAAAAAATGACGTGGGGTCCCCCCTAATTTAATAGCTAGCAAAGGCTAGGCAGACAGCTGGGGGCTGATATTAATAGCCCAGGAAGGGAGCCATGAATATTGGCCCCCTCCCAGGCTAGAAACACCAGCCGTCATCCGCCCCAGAAATGGCGCATTCATAGGATGCGCCAATTCTGGCACTTAGCCTCGCTCTTCCACGCTGCCCTGGTGCGGTGGCAGGGGGTAATAGGGTTGGGGTTGATGTCAGCTTATAATGCCAGCTGACATCAAGCCCAGGTTAGTAATGGAGAGGCATCTATAAGACACCCCCATTACTAACCCCATAGTCAAAGTTAAAAAAAACACAAACACCCAGAATAAAGTCCTTTAATTGAAATAAAGACACAATTCTTTATTGTTCTAAATTAAACCATACTTACCATCACGCCCATTCCAGCTGAAGCCAACGATCTCCTGCAATAAAAGAAAAATAATAAAGCAACCTCATCCTTACCTTTCCATGGTTCCCACGACAGCTTCAGCTCTGCTACATCGACATAACAGGCTGGACCGCAGCAGAACGCTGCCATCCAGCCTGTCATCCCGCAGACACTGAGAAGCGCAGGCTTGCTTGCGCTGCTCAGCGTCTCTCTGTGACGACATCCAGATGAGCCGAGTTCATGTCCAATGAACTCGGCTCACCTCATGCACGTCACTGACAGCGTGGGAAAATTCTCACGCTGAAGCGCTAATTGCAGGAGAATTTTCCCACGCTGTCAGTGACGTGCAGGAGGTGAGCTGAGTTCATTGGACATGAGCTCACCTCATGCACATCACTGACAGCGTGGGAGAATTCTCCTGCACTCAGCACTTCAGCGTGAGAATTTTCCCACGCTGTCAGTGACGTGCATGAGGTGAGCCGAGTTCATTGGACATGACCTCGGCTCATCTGGATGCCCTCACAGCGAGACAGTGAGGAGCGCAAGCATGCCTGCGCTTCTCAGTGTCTGCGGGATGACAGACTGGATGGCAGCGTTCTGCTGCGGTCCAGCCAGTCATCTCGATGTAGCAGAGCTGAAGCTGTCGTGGGAACCATGGAAAGGTAAGGATGAGGTTGGTTTATTATTTTTCTTTTATTGCAGGAGATCGTTGGCTTCAGCTGGAATGGGTGTGATGGTAAGTATGGTTTAATTTAGAACAATAAAGAATTGTGTCTTTATTTCAATTAAAGGACTTTATTCTGGGTGTTGTGTTTTTTTTAAATACTTTACTAGAAATTCATGGCGGTCATGTCTAATACTGGCGTGACCCCATGAATTTTGGGCTTGGGGCCAGCTGATAATACCAAGCTGGCCCTAACCCCTTTATTACCCAGTGAGCCACCGCACCAGGGCCCTGGATGAGTTGGGTACAGCGCCAGAAGATGGCGCTTCTATGAACGCGCCATTTTCCGGGGTGGCTGCGGACTGCAATTTGTAGCGGGGGGGGGCCCAGAAAGCTTGGGCCTCCCTGCGCTGCAGATTCCAGCCCCCAGCTGCCTAGTTGTACCTGGCTGGACACAAAAATAGGGCGAAGCCCCACGTACTTTTTTTTTAATTATTTCATGAAATTCATGAAATAATTAAGAAAAAAAGGCCTTCCCTATATTGTTGTGTCCGGCCAGGTACAAATAGGCAGCTGGTGGTTGGGGGCAGCCCGTTCCTGCCTGCTGTACCTGGCTGGACACAAATATAGTGCGAAGCCCCACTTCAATTTTTTTTAATTATTTCATGAAATTCATGAAATAATTAAGAAAAAAAGGGCTTCCCTATATTGTTGTGTCCGGCCAGGTACAAATAGGCAGCTGGTGGATGGGGGCAGCCCGTTCCTGCCTGCTGTACCTGGCTGGACACAAATATAGTGCGAAGCCCCACTTCAATTTTTTTAAATTATTTCAGGAAATTCATGAAATAATTTAAAAAAAATTGACGTGGGGCTTCGCACTATATTTGTGTCCAGCCAGGTACAGCAGGCAGGGACGGGCTGCCCCCAACCACCAGCTGCCTATTTGTACCTGGCCGGACACAACAATATAGGGAAGCCCTTTTTTTCTTAATTATTTCATGAAATAATTTAAAGAAAATTGACGTGGGGCTTCGCCCTGTTTTTGTGTCCAGCCAGGTACAACTAGGCAGCTGGGGGCTGGAATCCGCAGCGCAGGGAGGCCCAAGCTTTCTGGGCCACCCCCGCTGCAAATTGCAGTCCGCAGCCACCCCAGAAAATGGCGCGTTCATAGAAGCGCCATCTTCTGGCGCTGTACCCAACTCATCCAGGGCCCTGATGCGGTGGCTCACTGGGTAATAAAGGGGTTAGGGCCAGCTTGGCATTATCAGCTGGCCCTAAGCCCGAAATTCATGGGGTCACGCCAATATTAGACATGACCACCATGAATTTCTAGTAAAGTATTTAAAAAAAACACAACACCCAGAAAAAAGTCCTTTAATTGAAATAAACACACAATTCTTTATTGTTCTAAATTAAACCATACTTACCATCACGCCCATTCCAGCTGAAGCCAACGATCTCCTGAAATAAAAGAAAAATAATAAAGCAACATCATCCTTACCTTTCCATGGGTCCCATGACAGCTTCAGCTCTGCTACATCGAGATGACAGGCTGGACCGCAGCAGAACGCTGCCATCCAGCCTGTCATCCCGCAGACACTGAGAAGCGCAGGCTTGCTTGCACTCCACAGTGTCTCTCTGTGAGGGCATCCAGATGAGCCGAGTTTATGTCCAATGAACTCGGCTCACCTCATGCACGTCACTGACAGCGTGGGAGAATTCTCACACTGAAGCGCTGAGTGCAGGAGAATTCTCCCACGCTGTCAGTGACGTGCAGGAGGTGAGCTGAGTTCATTGGACATGAGCTCACCTTATGCACGTCACTGACAGCGTGGGAGAATTCTCCTGCACTCACCGCTTCAGCGTGAGAATGTTCCCACGCTGTCAGTGACGTGCATGAGGTGAGCCGAGTTCATTGGACATGAACTCGGCTCATCTGGATGTCGTCACAGAGAGACGCTGAGCAGCGCAAGCAAGCCTGCGCTTCTCAGTGTCTGCGGGTTGAGAGGCTGGATGGCAGCGTTCTGCTGCGGTCCAGCCTGTCATCTCGATGTAGCAGAGCTGAAGCTGTCGTGGGAACCATGGAAAGGTAAGGATGAGGTTGCTTTATTATTTTTCTTTTATTGCAGGAGATCGTTGGCTTCAGCTGGAATGGGCGTGACGGTAAGTATGGTTTAATTTAGAACAATAAAGGATTGTGTCTTTATTTCAATTAAAGGACTTTATTCTGGGTGTTTGTGTTTTTTTTAACTTTGACTATGGGGTTAGTAATGGGGGTGTCTTATAGACGCCTCTCCATTACTAACCTGGGCTTGATGTCAGCTGGCATTATAAGCTGACATCAACCCCAACCCTATTACCCCCTGCCACCACACCAGGGCAGCGTGGAAGAGCGAGGCTAAGTGCCAGAATTGGCACATCCTATGAATGCGCCATTTCTGGGGCGGCTGACGGCTGGTGTTTCTAGCCTGGGAGGGGGCCAATATTCATGGCTCCCTTCCTGGGCTATTAATATCAGCCCCCAGCTGTCTGCCTAGCCTTTGCTAGCTATTAAATTAGGGGGGACCCACGTCATTTTTTTGGGGGGGTCCCCCATTTTAATAGCTAGTAAAGGCTATGTATTCAGCTGGGGGCTGATAATAGTAGCCTGGGAAGCTCCGTGGATATTACCCCCTTCCCAGGCTTCAAACATCTGCCCCAGCCGTCTGCTTAACCTCCGCTAGAGCCTAAAATTAAGGGGAACCCCACGCCAATTTTTTTAATAATAAATCCTTTATTTTAATACTAAATGACAAGTACAGTAACCAACACTATCACTGTACTTCATATATATGTGACTGACATGTTTCTATCTATCTAATCTATGTGTGAAGCTCTATTCTGTCTGTTATAAATTGTCGGGTACCGCTGCTGAATTGCCGGCCGGCTTTTTTAAAGAGACGGTGCATGAAAACACTATTTTTTTTTTTGATAAATCCTTTACGCTAAATGACAAGTACAGTAAGCAACACTGTCACTGTGCTTCATATATATGTGACTGACATGTTTATATCTATCTAATCTATGTGTGAAGCTCTATTCTTTCGGTTCTAAATTGTCGGGTACAGGTGTATGCCGCTGCTGAATTGCCGGCTTTTCATGTTTCACTGTTAGCACTGTTCCCATCGATTTGGGCAATCACTGTAATGCCACAACCACCATGGCTGTGGCATTACAGTGAGTGGCAGACAATCCCTGCATGATTGGTGCTCTAAATAGCGCCAGACATGCAGGACACGCTTTTGGTGCACGAACAGTTATCGAACATAACCTCGAACAGCCGAATTTTTCTCAAATCGTTCGGGTTCGTTGAACAACTCGAACACCGCCCAAAACAGCTCGAATTTGAGATTGGCGAACAGTTCTAGTCGAACACCGCTCATCTCTAGTCATGATTACTTCGAATTCTGACAATATGAGGGTCATGCTGCAGGTAGTGCAGCAAGAAGGCACTTATGTGTCTTGCGCATCTCGGAGCCCCAAAATTATTTTCCGGGCTAGATGCAGCTAAAAATTATTTTTAATTTTAAATCTGGTGAAGCTTATTATAGATGGCCTAATAGGATCAGTGCTGCACACTGCTACAAAGCCCAAATTATTTTCCAGTCAAGATACAGATAAACATGATTAGTAATTTGAAAGCTTAAAACGGTTGGTAGGGTGATTTTAACCAATCATCAAGCTTTTACTCTCCCCAGGATGACACAGGGGTAGAAAAGTCGTTTCGGATCCATGATTTGTTCATCTTTATGAACGTGAGTCTGTCTACATTATCAGTGGAGAGCCGCGTGCGCTTATCTGTCAGCACACCACCAGCAGCGCTGAACACACGTTCAGACAGAACGCTAGCTGCGGGGCATGACAAGATCTCCAAGGCGTAAGTGGCTAGCTCCGGCCATTTATCCAGATTGGAAGCCCAAAAAGAGCAAGGGTCCAGTGACACAGTCGTGGCTTCAATGTTTACTTGGAGATACTCCTGTACCATCGTCTCTAGGCGTTGACTATGTGTCAGACTTCTTGTCTCCTGTGGCCTTGCAAAGGATGGGCTAAAAAAGTGGTGAAATGATTCCGCAAAATTGATGTTACCAGCAGATACTGTGGTTCTGTTACGGTTTGAGTGCTGAACACTTGACGGTCCCACGGTTGGCAAGTTGGAACTGTGAGATTCACTACGTGCACCACTGGTATTTTGTGGAAAAGCACATGTAAGATTCTGCAACAGTCTCTGCTGATACTCCTGCATGCGTGCATCCCTTTCTATGGCAGGAATAATTTCTGCAAATTTACTTTTGTACCGGGGATCTAACAGTGTGGCAACCCAGTAGTCAGGATTATTTCTAATTCTCACAATTCGAGGGTCATGTTGCAGGTAGTGCAGCAAGAAGGCACTCATGTGTGTTGCGCATCCAGGAGCACCAAGTCCCTGTTGTGTTGGTGGCGAGGTAACAATCATGCTTCCTTCCTCTGTCCTCTCCCCCCAACCTCGCACAACAGAAATGTGATCAAGGTCTCCCTCATCTGATGAGTCTTCCATCAGTTCGTCCTCCACTTCTTCCTGGGCTCCTGCACCTTCCTCACTAGTTTGGCTGCTACCATGCGCCCTGGTACAATCATCTCCCCCACCCTCACATGCCTGCCGCCTTGGTGCTGCCGACCGTCTGGACCTTGCAGATGTTAGCCCTTCCGCATACAACTCCTCCTCCTCTACTTCCTCCACCTCCTCTTGTGCCACCACCTGACTCCGAATTCTGTTTAACATGTGCTCCAGCATGTAAATCACCGGAATAGTCATGCTGATAATGGCATCGTCAGCACTAAACATCTTCGTCGCCATTTCAAAACTGTGCAGAAGGGTGCATAGGTCCCTGATCTGAGACCACTCCTCCAGCGTGATTTGCCCCACCTCTGAATCTCGTTGGCCCAGGCTATACGTCAGAACGTATTGCACCAGGGCTTGTCGGTGCTGCCACAGTCGCTGCAACATGTGCAGAGTTGAATTCCACCGGGTAGGCACATCGCATTTTAGCCGGTGAAGTGGCAGGCCCAATGACTTCTGTAGAGATGTAAGTCGCTGAGCTGCGGGATGCGAACGGCGGAAGTGAGCACACAGCGACCGTGCCCTCTGCAGAAGGCCATCTAGTCTGGGATAGTGGGCTAAAAATTGCTGGACAACCAGGTTCAACACGTGAGCCATACAAGGCACGTGTGTGACATTGCCCCAGCGAAGGGCCGCACCCAGGTTTGCAGCATTGTCGCACACGGCCTTCCCTGGTTTCAGGTCCAGTGGAGACAACCATTCATGAAATTGGTTCTCCAGAGCTGACCACAACTCCTCAGCTGTGTGACTCACATTTCCCAGACATTTCAATGTAAAAACCGCCTGATGACGTTGAGCCCTACTGCCAGCATAGTAAGGAGGTGTGCAGGATCCCTTCTGCGCAGTTAGAAAGCTTGTGGCATGACCAGACAGGCTTTGGGTGCAGGTTGAAGACCGAGAGGAGGTTGAGGAGGCAGAAGCAGTGGAGGAACTTTGACATAAAGAGGATTGACGCACAACTCGTGGGGACGGCAAGACTTGGACAGCAGCCCCTTGTCCTGCTGTCACCATAGTTACCCAGTGCCCAGTCAGCGACATGTAACGCCCCTGTCCATGCCTACTCTTCCAAGTGTCTGTGGTGAAATGCACCCTGTCACACACAGAGTTTCTCAAAGAAGCGGTGATGTTGTGTGCGACATGCTGGTGGAGCGCAGGCACACCTTTCTTTGAGAAGTAGTGCCGACTGGGCATCTGGTACTGGGGCACTGCGACGGACATAAGGTCTCGAAAATCCTCTGTGTCCACCAGGCGGAAAGGCAGCATTTCTGTAGCCAAGAGCTTGCAGATGGTGAAATTCAACCTCTTAGCTTTCTCATGGCTAGGAGGAAATGGTCTTTTACTTGTCCACATCTGAGGGACCGAGGGCTGGCTATTGTGCTTAGACGGGGTTGATAAGGGTGTCCCCGGCAAACTGCCGGTCTGTGAGGAAGATGCAGGCGGACATGTTAGGTTGCCTTGATCCAAAGGTGGTGCTATCGATGTCGGACAGCGCTCAAGACCAGCTGGTGTTACCACCTCTAAAGAAAATGATGACCTGCCAATCACGCTGGCTGTTGCGGGTAAAGAGGTGGCAGCTCTGCGCCCCAAAACAGGTGTGACTGCTGTCCCCCCAGTCACAGAGGATGAAGAGGCCGCGGATGCACAAGATATGGCAGACGGTGGTTGGCCCGGCCGGCTAGGCCGCATTGTAGCACACTGAGCTTCCCACTGCAACTTATGCTTCATGTCCATGTGCCGGTTCATGCATGAAGTACTCAAACTGTGTATTTTTTGGCCTCTACTTAGCTTTTGCTGACAAATGTTACAGATAACACGAGTTGGGTCATCTTTATCGATCTGAAAAAATGCCCAGGCTATGCAAGGCTTAGCACCCATGCGACCTGAAGAGCCACCACGACTTGTGGTGAGAGGCAGAGTTGTGTTTGAGGATGCAGTTGTTGACGTGCTTCCAGTACTACGTCTCTGTCCAGGAAGGCGCAACCTGACCTCGTCGTCACTAGCATCTTCCTCCACCTCCTCTGCTGACCTCATCTCTTGGCTGACTGTGGGTTGACAGTAAGTGGGATCTCCGACCTCATCATCATCACCCTGTGTGTTATCACACCCGTCGTCCTCAGAGCCAACCTGTTCCTGCCCTGACAAAAAACTAAAGTTGTCGCTCCAATCAGGTATTTGAGTCTTATCATCGTCTTCCTCATTGTCTCCACCAACAGGAGTTACAGTTTGGGAATGAGGGTCTACATTATGGTCAGAACCTTCTGCGTCTGGTCCTGGATCCGACTCATAAAGATTCTGGGCATCAGTGCAGATCATTTCCTCGTCTGGATTCACAGAAGCGCTGGAGTCGACCTCTGATTCCCAGGCTATAGTATGAGTAAACAGCTCTGCAGACTCAACCATCTGTTCTACCTCATACTCAGACGGGCAGCTGGAGATTTGGGAGCTGTGAGGAAGCAAGTGCGATTTGGGTGACACCTTTGAGGACTGGAGTATTTGTGATGTTGAAGTTGATGTGGAGGAGAGCCCACTTAAAGGAGCACTTGATATCCGTTGAAGCACCTGCTGTTTTTGTGCCTCATCTGGAATTTGTAGCGATTGGCGTGGCCGTAAGAAAGGGATCTTATCACATTGTCCGCTAAAAGAAGTAGACATTTTAGTTTGGCTGGAAGATGGTCTTTCTTCTGCACCTACCCCACGGACACAACCTTTTTTCCCCTTCCCAACACGCCTATTCCCCTTTCCACCAGCAGCAGGCCTTTTTCCACTCATTTTGGTGGTTAACTAATTCACAACTCTGGAGTTGTTTGCACAAAAAAACAATGGATGGTAACCGAGCAGAGCTGAGTGGCCAAACTGTGGTATTAGGCCAAAACTATTGGCTGGGTTAGATGCAGAAAAAAATTATTTTTAATTTGCAACCTGATGGAGGTCAGTATAGATGGACTAATAGACCAAGTCCCACACACCGCTAGAAGCCCAAATATTTTTTCAGAGCTAGATGCAGAAATTTTTTTTATTCAATTTGCAACCTGATGGAGGTCAGTATAGATGGACTAATAGACCAAGTCCCACACACTGCTAGAAGCCCAAATATTTTTTCAGAGCTAGATGCAGAAAAAAATTATATTCAATTTGCAACCTGCTGGAGGTCAGTATAGAAGGACTAATAGAACAAGTCCCACACACTGCTAGAAGCCCAAATATTTTTTCAGAGCTAAATGAAGAAAAAAATTATTTTTAATTTGCAACCTGATGGAGGTCAGTATAGATGGACTAATAGACCAAGTCCCACACACTGCTAGAAGCCCAAATATTTTTTCAGAGCTAGATGCAGAAAAAAATTATTTTTAATTTGCAACCTGATGGAGGTCAGTATAGATGGACTAATAGACCAAGTCCCACACACCGCTAGAAGCCCAAATATTTTTTCAGAGCTAGATGCAGAAAATTTTTTTATTCAATTTGCAACCTGATGGAGGTCAGTATAGATGGACTAATAGACCAAGTCCCACACACTGCTAGAAGCCCAAATATTTTTTCAGAGCTAGATGCAGAAAAAAATTATTTTTAATTTGCAACCTGATGGAGGTCAGTATAGATGGACTAATAGACCAAGTCCCACACACTGCTAGAAGCCCAAATATTTTTTCAGAGCTAGATGCAGAAAAAAATTATTTTTAATTTGCAACCTGATGGAGGTCAGTATAGATGGACTAATAGACCAAGTCCCACACACTGCTAGAAGCCCAAATATTTTTTCAGAGCTAGATGCAGAAAAAAATTATTTTTAATTTGCAACCTGATGGAGGTCAGTATAGATGGACTAATAGACCAAGTCCCACACACTGCTAGAAGCCCAAATATTTTTTCAGAGCTAGATGCAGAAAATTTTTTTATTCAATTTGCAACCTGATGGAGGTCAGTATAGATGGACTAATAGACCAAGTCCCACACACTGCTAGAAGCCCAAATATTTTTTCAGAGCTAGATGCAGAAAAAAATTATTTTTAATTTGCAACCTGATGGAGGTCTGTATAGATGGACTAATAGACCAAGTCCCACACACTGCTAGAAGCCCAAATATTTTTTCAGAGCTAGATGCAGAAAAAAATTATTTTTAATTTGCAACCTGATGGAGGTCAGTATAGATGGACTAATAGACCAAGTCCCACACACTGCTAGAAGCCCAAATATTTTTTCAGAGCTAGATGCAGAAAAAAATTATTTTTAATTTGCAACCTGATGGAGGTCAGTATAGATGGACTAATAGAACAAGTCCCACACGCTGCTAGAAGCCCAAATATTTTTTCAGAGATAAATGAAGAAAAAAATTATTTTTAATTTGCAACCTGATGGAGGTCAGTATAGATGGACTAATAGACCAAGTCCCACACACTGCTAGAAGCCCAAATATTTTTTCAGAGATAAATGAAGAAAAAAATTATTTTTAATTTGCAACCTGATGGAGGTCAGTATAGATGGACTAATAGACCAAGTCCCACACACTGCTAGAAGCCCAAATATTTTTTCAGCGCTAGATGCAGAAAAAAATTATTTTTAATTTGCAACCTGATGGAGGTCAGTATAGATGGACTAATAGACCAAGTTCCACACACTGCTAGAAGCCCAAATATTTTTTCAGAGCTAGATGCAGAAAAAAATTATATTCAGTTTGCAACCTGATGGAGGTCAGTATAGATGGACTAATAGAATGATGCTATGCCCAAAAGATTTTACTTCACTAGGTGCAGTAAAAAAATTGGTATTCTATACACAGGTAGTATATCTTGCAACACAGATAGGCTACTCCACTGACTAACACACTCTGCAATAGGCCAAAAAGGATTAGCTTTGCTAGATTCAGCCAAATGCTGTGAAAAAAACTTGCACAGCACTGGCACAGACCTGCCTGGCAAAAACTGATAGGAACTGATGTAACCTAGTCCTGAAAAGGACTCCAATTACAATTAGTCTTTACTCCCACAATCTATCTATTTAAGAGCACAGACCTGCTTGATAAAAGTCGCAGGAAATGCTGTAACCTAGTCCTTAAAAGGACTGCAATCACAACTATTCCCTACTCCCAAGCTATCTGTATATTTGTGCGAAAATTGGCTTGAAATTAACAAGGTATAGCGCACACAGCAACAGCGGTGCCGTCTAACACGCAGCTGCAGCAGTGAGAAAATGGTGGCGACGGGGAAAATGGCTTGGTCTTATAGGGCAAGGACATGTGACATACACTGCCAATCACACATGCCCTTGCTTGTGTGAAAAAAAGCACTTCGCTCCGTGTGTGCGCTGCTGATAGGCTGACAGATTGCACCTCCCCACTGCAAATGCGGGAAAGAGAAAAAAAAATGGAGATCTTCATTGTTCCTGCAGAGATCCATCCCCTGCCCCTCCCCCCGCCCCGCTGTACACTCAAACTGCGTATTAACATTAATTTTCATCATTACTGAGAAAAAATCCAGTTATGATTTTGGTGCACGAACAGTTATTGAACATAACCTCGAACAGCCGAATTTTTCTCAAATTGTTCGTGTTCGCCGACCGGCTCGAACACCGCCCAAAACAGCTCGAATTTGAGATTGGCGAACAGTTCGAGTAGAACAACGCTCATCTCTACTAATGACACCAGTTTGCTGTTCAAAATAGTTACCTATAGGCCAGGTATTTAAAACTGTGTGTTCTCCGTCACATGGATCACATATACGTTTTCAGAAAATACTGCCATTTCTTGCCTCCATTAAAAAAAAAATTCAGTGTGTCAGTGAAGCTATTGACACTAATTTGCTGTTCAAAATAGTTACCTACAGGCCAGGTATTTAAAACAGATCACATATAAGTTTGCACCAAATTCAGTCACTTGTAGTGAGCGTGGAAGATATTGTCTTCCATTTAAAATGGGCAAGGCATGTTGCAAGGGACGGGGAACTGGACATGATGGTGATGGTGCATGCAGAGGCTGAGGCCATTGGCAAGCTGAAATTGTGCCACAACAAACACCCACATCTTCTAGCTCGACCTTCCTGTCCCAATTAATAGGAGACCACAGAACACCACTATTGAACACAGAGCAGTGTGAAAAGGTTATTGGTTGGATAGCAGATAATGCTTCCAGTCACTTAGCCACCATCACCACTACCACCACCCTGTCTTCCACACGGTCAAGTCTCAGTAGCCGTGAGTCTGGACTGCATATTCCTCACCTGGATCCTCTTTCCTCCCACCATGCCGAGTGCCCAGAGACAACTGATCCCACACTTGGACACTCCGAAGAACTGTTCACTTTTTCATTTATAGATTCGGGTCTCTCACCCGGTCCACTTGAAGCGGGGCAAGAGGAGATCGCATGTAGTGATGCCCAAATATTTGAGAAGCCACAGTCAGAAAGGCGATGTTGGGAAAGTGTCACAAGAGGTGGACGATGATGAGACACAATTGCCAGAAAGTCAGGAGGGACCAAAGTGCGGAAGTGGAAGACGAGGTGGGGGATGATATAGTAACTGACCCACCCTGGCAGGAGGACATGCAGAGCGAGGAGAGCAGCACACAGGAGGAGGGAGGCAGAGCAAGGAAGAAGCAGTGTGGTTGCCACAGATAGAAGGCAGGCAACCGTTTCCCGTAACACCAACATGAAGGAAGTTTCCAGTACAACTGTTAGGTCTTCCCGAGTCTGGTTGTTTTCTAAAGACTCAGTCGATAACCCCAAAAAGGCCATTTGCACCACCTGCCAGGACAGCATCAGCAGGGGTGGCAAAACGACCAGCCTGACCACCACCAGCATGATTGAGCACATGGCAGCAAAGCACCCGACTTTGTGGGTCGAATCCCAGGGTCCAGAACAGTGTCTGCGGGTAGCACCACTGCTTCTTCCACTGTTATGCATGCAAGCCAATCCCCTGCCCATGGTGCATGCATAGATGCCTCCTGCCCTGCACCTGTCATTGTACACTCTCAAGTAACGGCATCAGGAAGCATGTCCACGTCCTTGTCCCAGAGCAGCGTTCAGTTGTCCATACCCAAGTCGTTGGAATGCAAGCGCAAATACACAGCCAACACCCCACAGGCCACGCTACTAAATTCCCACATTTCGCGACTGCTTGCACTCGAAATGCTGCCGTTTAGGCTCGTGGAGATGGAAGCCTCTCATGGAGCGGTACATCTCGCTGAGGGAACACTGGGTTAATATAGTGGAAGCCGGGACCCAGTTGGACCTTGGCACGGTACACGTCCTCCCGACGCCAAGGATCGGAAGCACTTGGTCAATCAGGGTTGCCCCCACAGTCTACAGCTCCTGCACTTCATCCTTCTCAGCCTCCTCCTTTGAAATGGCCACATCAGTCACAAGCTGGAAGCACTTCAGCACTGCCTCGGCAAAGCGGCAACAGGCTGTGTTGAAGCTAATATGCTTAGGTGACAAACCGCACAATGCTGAAGAGTTGTGGACAGCTCTGAAAGATCAGGCAGATCTGTGGCTGACACCACTGAACCTACAGCCAGTCATGGTCGTGTGTGACAATGGCAGGAACCTGGTGGTGGCTCTGAGGCAAAGCAAGCTCACACACATACCATGCCTGGCGTATGTGCTTAACCTCGTGGTTCAGCGATTTCTCAAATCCTATCCAGAGCTGCCGGATCGGCTTGTTAAAGTATGCCACCTGTGTGCCCATTTTAGAAAGTCACCTACAGCTTCCTCCGCCCTTGCCGTGTTTCAGCAGCGTTTGCAGTTTCCAGCTCACAGACTGGTGTGTGATGTTCCCATGTATTTGAATTCTACACTGCAGATGTTGGGAAGGATTTGTGAGCAGAAGAGGGCATTTATGCATATAGCATTTATGCATACTTTATCGAAGTGCCATAATTTAGCAAAGTGCCCTGGCAGTTAGAAAATGGCATTGCTAATATTCATCTTTCTTCTCTTCTTACAGGTATATATTTTTCACTGCTTGTGTGATCTGTCCTGAAAACTGCATTATATCTCCATGCAATGCTCTGCAGCCTATCAATTTCTGGTATATATTTTTCACTGCTTGTGTGATCTGTCCTGAAAACTGCATTATATCTCCATGCAATGCTCTGCAGCCTATCAATTTCTGGTATATATTTTTCACTGCTTGTGTGATCTGTCCTGAAAACTGCATTATATCTCCATGCAATGCTCTGCAGCCTATCAATTTCTGGTATATATTTTTCACTGCTTGTGTGATCTGTCCTGAAAACTGCATTATATCTCCATGCAATGCTCTGCAGCCTATCAATTTCTGGTATATATTTTTCACTGCTTGTGTGATCTGTCCTGAAAACTGCATTATATCTCCATGCAATGCTCTGCAGCCTATCAATTTCTGGTATATATTTTTCACTGCTTGTGTGATCTGTCCTGAAAACTGCATTATATCTCCATGCAATGCTCTGCAGCCTATCAATTTCTGGTATATATTTTTCACTGCTTGTGTGATCTGTCCTGAAAACTGCATTATATCTCCATGCAATGCTCTGCAGCCTATCAATTTCTGGTATATATTTTTCACTGCTTGTGTGATCTGTCCTGAAAACTGCATTATATCTCCATGCAATGCTCTGCAGCCTATCAATTTCTGGTATATATTTTTCACTCCTCTAGCTTTTTTATTCCATGATACTTAAAGGTCATCACACTTACTTTAAGAGTTTATGATCCATGCAGAGTTTACTAGTCTGTTTTTTTTTTTTTTTCCCTGCACTTTATGGTCTCCTGTTGTCTTTTAAGCTAGTGATTGATTGTTAATGAGTTAAATCTGTGCAGATCTAAGCAGATACGTCCCTATATATTGAGACTTAGTTAAGGGGAGGCATTTATGCGGGGGCATTTATGCATATAGCATTTATGCATACTTTATCGAAGTGCCATAATTTAGCAAAGTGCCCTGGCAGTTAGAAAATGGCATTGCTAATATTCATCTTTCTTCTCTTCTTACAGGTATAGATTTTTCACTGCTTGTGTGATCTGTCCTGAAAACTGCATTATATCTCCATGCAATGCTCTGCAGCCTATCAATTTCTGGTATATATTTTTCACTGCTTGTGTGATCTGTCCTGAAAACTGCATTATATCTCCATGCAATGCTCTGCAGCCTATCAATTTCTGGTATATATTTTTCACTGCTTGTGTGATCTGTCCTGAAAACTGCATTATATCTCCATGCAATGCTCTGCAACCTATCAATTTCTGGTATATATTTTTCACTGCTTGTGTGATCTGTCCTGAAAACTGCATTATATCTCCATGCAATGCTCTGCAGCCTATCAATTTCTGGTATATATTTTTCACTCCTCTAGCTTTTTTATTCCATGATACTTAAAGGTCATCACACTTACTTTAAGAGTTTATGATCCATGCAGAGTTTACTAGTCTGTTTTTTTTTTGTTTTTGTTTTTTTGTTTTTTTCCCTGCACTTTATGGTCTCCTGTTGTCTTTTAAGCTAGTGATTGATTGTTAATGAGTTAAATCTGTGCAGATCTAAGCAGATACGTCCCTATATATTGAGACTTAGTTAAGGGGAGGCATTTATGCGGGGGCATTTATGCATATAGCATTTATGCATACTTTATCGAAGTGCCATAATTTAGCAAAGTGCCCTGGCAGTTAGAAAATGGCATTGCTAATATTCATCTTTCTTCTCTTCTTACAGGTATATATTTTTCACTGCTTGTGTGATCTGTCCTGAAAACTGCATTATATCTCCATGCAATGCTCTGCAGCCTATCAATTTCTGGTATATATTTTTCACTGCTTGTGTGATCTGTCCTGAAAACTGCATTATATCTCCATGCAATGCTCTGCAGCCTATCAATTTCTGGTATATATTTTTCACTGCTTGTGTGATCTGTCCTGAAAACTGCATTATATCTCCATGCAATGCTCTGCAGCCTATCAATTTCTGGTATATATTTTTCACTGCTTGTGTGATCTGTCCTGAAAACTGCATTATATCTCCATGCAATGCTCTGCAGCCTATCAATTTCTGGTATATATTTTTCACTGCTTGTGTGATCTGTCCTGAAAACTGCATTATATTTCCATGCAATGCTCTGCAGCCTATCAATTTCTGGTATATATTTTTCACTCCTCTAGCTTTTTTATTCCATGATACTTAAAGGTCATCACACTTACTTTAAGAGTTTATGATCCATGCAGAGTTTACTAGTCTGTTTTTTTTTTTTTTTTTTTTTTTTTTTTTTTCCCTGCACTTTATGGTCTCCTGTTGTCTTTTAAGCTAGTGATTGATTGTTAATGAGTTAAATCTGTGCAGATCTAAGCAGATACGTCCCTATATATTGAGACTTAGTTAAGGGGAGGCATTTATGCGGGGGCATTTATGCATATAGCATTTATGCATACTTTATCGAAGTGCCATAATTTAGCAAAGTGCCCTGGCAGTTAGAAAATGGCATTGCTAATATTCATCTTTCTTCTCTTCTTACAGGTATATATTTTTCACTGCTTGTGTGATCTGTCCTGAAAACTGCATTATATCTCCATGCAATGCTCTGCAGCCTATCAATTTCTGGTATATATTTTTCACTCCTCTAGCTTTTTTATTCCATGATACTTAAAGGTCATCACACTTACTTTAAGAGTTTATGATCCATGCAGAGTTTACTAGTCTGTTTTTTTTTTTTTTTTTTTTTTTTTTTTTTCCCTGCACTTTATGGACTCCTGTTGTCTTTTAAGCTAGTGATTGATTGTTAATGAGTTAAATCTGTGCAGATCTAAGCAGATACGTCCCTATATATTGAGACTTAGTTAAGGGGAGGCATTTATGCGGGGGCATTTATGCATATAGCATTTATGCATACTTTATCGAAGTGCCATAATTTAGCAAAGTGCCCTGGCAGTTAGAAAATGGCATTGCTAATATTCATCTTTCTTCTCTTCTTACAGGTATATATTTTTCACTGCTTGTGTGATCTGTCCTGAAAACTGCATTATATCTCCATGCAATGCTCTGCAGCCTATCAATTTCTGGTATATATTTTTCACTGCTTGTGTGATCTGTCCTGAAAACTGCATTATATCTCCATGCAATGCTCTGCAGCCTATCAATTTCTGGTATATATTTTTCACTGCTTGTGTGATCTGTCCTGAAAACTGCATTATATCTCCATGCAATGCTCTGCAGCCTATCAATTTCTGGTATATATTTTTCACTGCTTGTGTGATCTGTCCTGAAAACTGCATTATATCTCCATGCAATGCTCTGCAGCCTATCAATTTCTGGTATATATTTTTCACTGCTTGTGTGATCTGTCCTGAAAACTGCATTATATCTCCATGCAATGCTCTGCAGCCTATCAATTTCTGGTATATATTTTTCACTCCTCTAGCTTTTTTATTCCATGATACTTAAAGGTCATCACACTTACTTTAAGAGTTTATGATCCATGCAGAGTTTACTAGTCTGTTTTTTTTTTTTTTTTCCCTGCACTTTATGGTCTCCTGTTGTCTTTTAAGCTAGTGATTGATTGTTAATGAGTTAAATCTGTGCAGATCTAAGCAGATACGTCCCTATATATTGAGACTTAGTTAAGGGGAGGCATTTATGCGGGGGCATTTATGCATATAGCATTTATGCATACTTTATCGAAGTGCCATAATTTAGCAAAGTGCCCTGGCAGTTAGAAAATGGCATTGCTAATATTCATCTTTCTTCTCTTCTTACAGGTATATATTTTTCACTGCTTGTGTGATCTGTCCTGAAAACTGCATTATATCTCCATGCAATGCTCTGCAGCCTATCAATTTCTGGTATATATTTTTCACTGCTTGTGTGATCTGTCCTGAAAACTGCATTATATCTCCATGCAATGCTCTGCAGCCTATCAATTTCTGGTATATATTTTTCACTGCTTGTGTGATCTGTCCTGAAAACTGCATTATATCTCCATGCAATGCTCTGCAGCCTATCAATTTCTGGTATATATTTTTCACTGCTTGTGTGATCTGTCCTGAAAACTGCATTATATCTCCATGCAATGCTCTGCAGCCTATCAATTTCTGGTATATATTTTTCACTCCTCTAGCTTTTTTATTCCATGATACTTAAAGGTCATCACACTTACTTTAAGAGTTTATGATCCATGCAGAGTTTACTAGTCTGTTTTTTTTTTTTTTTTCCCTGCACTTTATGGTCTCCTGTTGTCTTTTAAGCTAGTGATTGATTGTTAATGAGTTAAATCTGTGCAGATCTAAGCAGATACGTCCCTATATATTGAGACTTAGTTAAGGGGAGGCATTTATGCGGGGGCATTTATGCATATAGCATTTATGCATACTTTATCGAAGTGCCATAATTTAGCAAAGTGCCCTGGCAGTTAGAAAATGGCATTGCTAATATTCATCTTTCTTCTCTTCTTACAGGTATATATTTTTCACTGCTTGTGTGATCTGTCCTGAAAACTGCATTATATCTCCATGCAATGCTCTGCAGCCTATCAATTTCTGGTATATATTTTTCACTGCTTGTGTGATCTGTCCTGAAAACTGCATTATATCTCCATGCAATGCTCTGCAGCCTATCAATTTCTGGTATATATTTTTCACTGCTTGTGTGATCTGTCCTGAAAACTGCATTATATCTCCATGCAATGCTCTGCAGCCTATCAATTTCTGGTATATATTTTTCACTGCTTGTGTGATCTGTCCTGAAAACTGCATTATATCTCCATGCAATGCTCTGCAGCCTATCAATTTCTGGTATATATTTTTCACTGCTTGTGTGATCTGTCCTGAAAACTGCATTATATCTCCATGCAATGCTCTGCAGCCTATCAATTTCTGGTATATATTTTTCACTCCTCTAGCTTTTTTATTCCATGATACTTAAAGGTCATCACACTTACTTTAAGAGTTTATGATCCATGCAGAGTTTACTAGTCTGTTTTTTTTTTTTTTTTCCCTGCACTTTATGGTCTCCTGTTGTCTTTTAAGCTAGTGATTGATTGTTAATGAGTTAAATCTGTGCAGATCTAAGCAGATACGTCCCTATATATTGAGACTTAGTTAAGGGGAGGCATTTATGCGGGGGCATTTATGCATATAGCATTTATGCATACTTTATCGAAGTGCCATAATTTAGCAAAGTGCCCTGGCAGTTAGAAAATGGCATTGCTAATATTCATCTTTCTTCTCTTCTTACAGGTATATATTTTTCACTGCTTGTGTGATCTGTCCTGAAAACTGCATTATATCTCCATGCAATGCTCTGCAGCCTATCAATTTCTGGTATATATTTTTCACTGCTTGTGTGATCTGTCCTGAAAACTGCATTATATCTCCATGCAATGCTCTGCAGCCTATCAATTTCTGGTATATATTTTTCACTGCTTGTGTGATCTGTCCTGAAAACTGCATTATATCTCCATGCAATGCTCTGCAGCCTATCAATTTCTGGTATATATTTTTCACTGCTTGTGTGATCTGTCCTGAAAACTGCATTATATCTCCATGCAATGCTCTGCAGCCTATCAATTTCTGGTATATA
Organism: Phyllobates terribilis; assembly: GCF_046119375.1. Taxonomy (NCBI): domain Eukaryota; kingdom Metazoa; phylum Chordata; class Amphibia; order Anura; family Dendrobatidae; genus Phyllobates; species Phyllobates terribilis. The sequence continues at coordinate 67,147,521 of NW_027362773.1, forward strand.
TTTTTCACTCCTCTAGCTTTTTTATTCCATGATACTTAAAGGTCATCACACTTACTTTAAGAGTTTATGATCCATGCAGAGTTTACTAGTCTGTTTTTTTTTTTTTTTTTCCCTGCACTTTATGGTCTCCTGTTGTCTTTTAAGCTAGTGATTGATTGTTAATGAGTTAAATCTGTGCAGATCTAAGCAGATACGTCCCTATATATTGAGACTTAGTTAAGGGGAGGCATTTATGCGGGGGCATTTATGCATATAGCATTTATGCATACTTTATCGAAGTGCCATAATTTAGCAAAGTGCCCTGGCAGTTAGAAAATGGCATTGCTAATATTCATCTTTCTTCTCTTCTTACAGGTATATATTTTTCACTGCTTGTGTGATCTGTCCTGAAAACTGCATTATATCTCCATGCAATGCTCTGCAGCCTATCAATTTCTGGTATATATTTTTCACTGCTTGTGTGATCTGTCCTGAAAACTGCATTATATCTCCATGCAATGCTCTGCAGCCTATCAATTTCTGGTATATATTTTTCACTGCTTGTGTGATCTGTCCTGAAAACTGGACTATATCTCCATGCAATGCTCTGCAGCCTATCAATTTCTGGTATATATTTTTCACTGCTTGTGTGATCTGTCCTGAAAACTGCATTATATCTCCATGCAATGCTCTGCAGCCTATCAATTTCTGGTATATATTTTTCACTGCTTGTGTGATCTGTCCTGAAAACTGCATTATATCTCCATGCAATGCTCTGCAGCCTATCAATTTCTGGTATATATTTTTCACTCCTCTAGCTTTTTTATTCCATGATACTTAAAGGTCATCACACTTACTTTAAGAGTTTATGATCCATGCAGAGTTTACTAGTCTGTTTTTTTTTTTTTTTCCCTGCACTTTATGGTCTCCTGTTGTCTTTTAAGCTAGTGATTGATTGTTAATGAGTTAAATCTGTGCAGATCTAAGCAGATACGTCCCTATATATTGAGACTTAGTTAAGGGGAGGCATTTATGCGGGGGCATTTATGCATATAGCATTTATGCATACTTTATCGAAGTGCCATAATTTAGCAAAGTGCCCTGGCAGTTAGAAAATGGCATTGCTAATATTCATCTTTCTTCTCTTCTTACAGGTATAGATTTTTCACTGCTTGTGTGATCTGTCCTGAAAACTGCATTATATCTCCATGCAATGCTCTGCAGCCTATCAATTTCTGGTATATATTTTTCACTGCTTGTGTGATCTGTCCTGAAAACTGCATTATATCTCCATGCAATGCTCTGCAGCCTATCAATTTCTGGTATATATTTTTCACTGCTTGTGTGATCTGTCCTGAAAACTGCATTATATCTCCATGCAATGCTCTGCAACCTATCAATTTCTGGTATATATTTTTCACTGCTTGTGTGATCTGTCCTGAAAACTGCATTATATCTCCATGCAATGCTCTGCAGCCTATCAATTTCTGGTATATATTTTTCACTCCTCTAGCTTTTTTATTCCATGATACTTAAAGGTCATCACACTTACTTTAAGAGTTTATGATCCATGCAGAGTTTACTAGTCTGTTTTTTTTTTGTTTTTGTTTTTTTGTTTTTTTCCCTGCACTTTATGGTCTCCTGTTGTCTTTTAAGCTAGTGATTGATTGTTAATGAGTTAAATCTGTGCAGATCTAAGCAGATACGTCCCTATATATTGAGACTTAGTTAAGGGGAGGCATTTATGCGGGGGCATTTATGCATATAGCATTTATGCATACTTTATCGAAGTGCCATAATTTAGCAAAGTGCCCTGGCAGTTAGAAAATGGCATTGCTAATATTCATCTTTCTTCTCTTCTTACAGGTATATATTTTTCACTGCTTGTGTGATCTGTCCTGAAAACTGCATTATATCTCCATGCAATGCTCTGCAGCCTATCAATTTCTGGTATATATTTTTCACTGCTTGTGTGATCTGTCCTGAAAACTGCATTATATCTCCATGCAATGCTCTGCAGCCTATCAATTTCTGGTATATATTTTTCACTGCTTGTGTGATCTGTCCTGAAAACTGCATTATATCTCCATGCAATGCTCTGCAGCCTATCAATTTCTGGTATATATTTTTCACTGCTTGTGTGATCTGTCCTGAAAACTGCATTATATTTCCATGCAATGCTCTGCAGCCTATCAATTTCTGGTATATATTTTTCACTCCTCTAGCTTTTTTATTCCATGATACTTAAAGGTCATCACACTTACTTTAAGAGTTTATGATCCATGCAGAGTTTACTAGTCTGTTTTTTTTTTTTTTTTTTTTTCCCTGCACTTTATGGTCTCCTGTTGTCTTTTAAGCTAGTGATTGATTGTTAATGAGTTAAATCTGTGCAGATCTAAGCAGATACGTCCCTATATATTGAGACTTAGTTAAGGGGAGGCATTTATGCGGGGGCATTTATGCATATAGCATTTATGCATACTTTATCGAAGTGCCATAATTTAGCAAAGTGCCCTGGCAGTTAGAAAATGGCATTGCTAATATTCATCTTTCTTCTCTTCTTACAGGTATATATTTTTCACTGCTTGTGTGATCTGTCCTGAAAACTGCATTATATCTCCATGCAATGCTCTGCAGCCTATCAATTTCTGGTATATATTTTTCACTCCTCTAGCTTTTTTATTCCATGATACTTAAAGGTCATCACACTTACTTTAAGAGTTTATGATCCATGCAGAGTTTACTAGTCTGTTTTTTTTTTTTTTTTTTTTTTTTTTTCCCTGCACTTTATGGACTCCTGTTGTCTTTTAAGCTAGTGATTGATTGTTAATGAGTTAAATCTGTGCAGATCTAAGCAGATACGTCCCTATATATTGAGACTTAGTTAAGGGGAGGCATTTATGCGGGGGCATTTATGCATATAGCATTTATGCATACTTTATCGAAGTGCCATAATTTAGCAAAGTGCCCTGGCAGTTAGAAAATGGCATTGCTAATATTCATCTTTCTTCTCTTCTTACAGGTATATATTTTTCACTGCTTGTGTGATCTGTCCTGAAAACTGCATTATATCTCCATGCAATGCTCTGCAGCCTATCAATTTCTGGTATATATTTTTCACTGCTTGTGTGATCTGTCCTGAAAACTGCATTATATCTCCATGCAATGCTCTGCAGCCTATCAATTTCTGGTATATATTTTTCACTGCTTGTGTGATCTGTCCTGAAAACTGCATTATATCTCCATGCAATGCTCTGCAGCCTATCAATTTCTGGTATATATTTTTCACTGCTTGTGTGATCTGTCCTGAAAACTGCATTATATCTCCATGCAATGCTCTGCAGCCTATCAATTTCTGGTATATATTTTTCACTCCTCTAGCTTTTTTATTCCATGATACTTAAAGGTCATCACACTTACTTTAAGAGTTTATGATCCATGCAGAGTTTACTAGTCTGTTTTTTTTTTTTTTTTCCCTGCACTTTATGGTCTCCTGTTGTCTTTTAAGCTAGTGATTGATTGTTAATGAGTTAAATCTGTGCAGATCTAAGCAGATACGTCCCTATATATTGAGACTTAGTTAAGGGGAGGCATTTATGCGGGGGCATTTATGCATATAGCATTTATGCATACTTTATCGAAGTGCCATAATTTAGCAAAGTGCCCTGGCAGTTAGAAAATGGCATTGCTAATATTCATCTTTCTTCTCTTCTTACAGGTATATATTTTTCACTGCTTGTGTGATCTGTCCTGAAAACTGCATTATATCTCCATGCAATGCTCTGCAGCCTATCAATTTCTGGTATATATTTTTCACTGCTTGTGTGATCTGTCCTGAAAACTGCATTATATCTCCATGCAATGCTCTGCAGCCTATCAATTTCTGGTATATATTTTTCACTGCTTGTGTGATCTGTCCTGAAAACTGGACTATATCTCCATGCAATGCTCTGCAGCCTATCAATTTCTGGTATATATTTTTCACTGCTTGTGTGATCTGTCCTGAAAACTGCATTATATCTCCATGCAATGCTCTGCAGCCTATCAATTTCTGGTATATATTTTTCACTGCTTGTGTGATCTGTCCTGAAAACTGCATTATATCTCCATGCAATGCTCTGCAGCCTATCAATTTCTGGTATATATTTTTCACTCCTCTAGCTTTTTTATTCCATGATACTTAAAGGTCATCACACTTACTTTAAGAGTTTATGATCCATGCAGAGTTTACTAGTCTGTTTTTTTTTTTTTTTCCCTGCACTTTATGGTCTCCTGTTGTCTTTTAAGCTAGTGATTGATTGTTAATGAGTTAAATCTGTGCAGATCTAAGCAGATACGTCCCTATAAATTGAGACTTAGTTAAGGGGAGGCATTTATGCGGGGGCATTTATGCATATAGCATTTATGCATACTTTATCGAAGTGCCATAATTTAGCAAAGTGCCCTGGCAGTTAGAAAATGGCATTGCTAATATTCATCTTTCTTCTCTTCTTACAGGTATAGATTTTTCACTGCTTGTGTGATCTGTCCTGAAAACTGCATTATATCTCCATGCAATGCTCTGCAGCCTATCAATTTCTGGTATATATTTTTCACTGCTTGTGTGATCTGTCCTGAAAACTGCATTATATCTCCATGCAATGCTCTGCAGCCTATCAATTTCTGGTATATATTTTTCACTCCTCTAGCTTTTTTATTCCATGATACTTAAAGGTCATCACACTTACTTTAAGAGTTTATGATCCATGCAGAGTTTACTAGTCTGTTTTTTTTTTTTTTCCCTGCACTTTATGGTCTCCTGTTGTCTTTTAAGCTAGTGATTGATTGTTAATGAGTTAAATCTGTGCAGATCTAAGCAGATACGTCCCTATATATTGAGACTTAGTTAAGGGGAGGCATTTATGCGGGGGCATTTATGCATATAGCATTTATGCATACTTTATCGAAGTGCCATAATTTAGCAAAGTGCCCTGGCAGTTAGAAAATGGCATTGCTAATATTCATCTTTCTTCTCTTCTTACAGGTATAGATTTTTCACTGCTTGTGTGATCTGTCCTGAAAACTGCATTATATCTCCATGCAATGCTCTGCAGCCTATCAATTTCTGGTATATATTTTTCACTGCTTGTGTGATCTGTCCTGAAAACTGCATTATATCTCCATGCAATGCTCTGCAGCCTATCAATTTCTGGTATATATTTTTCACTGCTTGTGTGATCTGTCCTGAAAACTGCATTATATCTCCATGCAATGCTCTGCAGCCTATCAATTTCTGGTATATATTTTTCACTGCTTGTGTGATCTGTCCTGAAAACTGCATTATATCTCCATGCAATGCTCTGCAGCCTATCAATTTCTGGTATATATTTTTCACTCCTCTAGCTTTTTTATTCCATGATACTTAAAGGTCATCACACTTACTTTAAGAGTTTATGATCCATGCAGAGTTTACTAGTCTGTTTTTTTTTTTTTTTTTTCCCTGCACTTTATGGTCTCCTGTTGTCTTTTAAGCTAGTGATTGATTGTTAATGAGTTAAATCTGTGCAGATCTAAGCAGATACGTCCCTATATATTGAGACTTAGTTAAGGGGAGGCATTTATGCGGGGGCATTTATGCATATAGCATTTATGCATACTTTATCGAAGTGCCATAATTTAGCAAAGTGCCCTGGCAGTTAGAAAATGGCATTGCTAATATTCATCTTTCTTCTCTTCTTACAGGTATATATTTTTCACTGCTTGTGTGATCTGTCCTGAAAACTGCATTATATCTCCATGCAATGCTCTGCAGCCTATCAATTTCTGGTATATATTTTTCACTGCTTGTGTGATCTGTCCTGAAAACTGCATTATATCTCCATGCAATGCTCTGCAGCCTATCAATTTCTGGTATATATTTTTCACTGCTTGTGTGATCTGTCCTGAAAACTGCATTATATCTCCATGCAATGCTCTGCAGCCTATCAATTTCTGGTATATATTTTTCACTGCTTGTGTGATCTGTCCTGAAAACTGCATTATATCTCCATGCAATGCTCTGCAGCCTATCAATTTCTGGTATATATTTTTCACTCCTCTAGCTTTTTTATTCCATGATACTTAAAGGTCATCACACTTACTTTAAGAGTTTATGATCCATGCAGAGTTTACTAGTCTGTTTTTTTTTTTTTTTTTTTTCCCTGCACTTTATGGTCTCCTGTTGTCTTTTAAGCTAGTGATTGATTGTTAATGAGTTAAATCTGTGCAGATCTAAGCAGATACGTCCCTATATATTGAGACTTAGTTAAGGGGAGGCATTTATGCGGGGGCATTTATGCATATAGCATTTATGCATACTTTATCGAAGTGCCATAATTTAGCAAAGTGCCCTGGCAGTTAGAAAATGGCATTGCTAATATTCATCTTTCTTCTCTTCTTACAGGTATATATTTTTCACTGCTTGTGTGATCTGTCCTGAAAACTGCATTATATCTCCATGCAATGCTCTGCAGCCTATCAATTTCTGGTATATATTTTTCACTGCTTGTGTGATCTGTCCTGAAAACTGCATTATATCTCCATGCAATGCTCTGCAGCCTATCAATTTCTGGTATATATTTTTCACTGCTTGTGTGATCTGTCCTGAAAACTGCATTATATCTCCATGCAATGCTCTGCAGCCTATCAATTTCTGGTATATATTTTTCACTGCTTGTGTGATCTGTCCTGAAAACTGCATTATATCTCCATGCAATGCTCTGCAGCCTATCAATTTCTGGTATATATTTTTCACTCCTCTAGCTTTTTTATTCCATGATACTTAAAGGTCATCACACTTACTTTAAGAGTTTATGATCCATGCAGAGTTTACTAGTCTGTTTTTTTTTTTTTTTTCCCTGCACTTTATGGTCTCCTGTTGTCTTTTAAGCTAGTGATTGATTGTTAATGAGTTAAATCTGTGCAGATCTAAGCAGATACGTCCCTATATATTGAGACTTAGTTAAGGGGAGGCATTTATGCGGGGGCATTTATGCATATAGCATTTATGCATACTTTATCGAAGTGCCATAATTTAGCAAAGTGCCCTGGCAGTTAGAAAATGGCATTGCTAATATTCATCTTTCTTCTCTTCTTACAGGTATAGATTTTTCACTGCTTGTGTGATCTGTCCTGAAAACTGCATTATATCTCCATGCAATGCTCTGCAGCCTATCAATTTCTGGTATATATTTTTCACTGCTTGTGTGATCTGTCCTGAAAACTGCATTATATCTCCATGCAATGCTCTGCAGCCTATCAATTTCTGGTATATATTTTTCACTCCTCTAGCTTTTTTATTCCATGATACTTAAAGGTCATCACACTTACTTTAAGAGTTTATTATCCATGCAGAGTTTACTAGTCTGTTTTTTTTTTTTTTTTTTCCCTGCACTTTATGGTCTCCTGTTGTCTTTTAAGCTAGTGATTGATTGTTAATGAGTTAAATCTGTGCAGATCTAAGCAGATACGTCCCTATATATTGAGACTTAGTTAAGGGGAGGCATTTATGCGGGGGCATTTATGCATATAGCATTTATGCATACTTTATCGAAGTGCCATAATTTAGCAAAGTGCCCTGGCAGTTAGAAAATGGCATTGCTAATATTCATCTTTCTTCTCTTCTTACAGGTATATATTTTTCACTGCTTGTGTGATCTGTCCTGAAAACTGCATTATATCTCCATGCAATGCTCTGCAGCCTATCAATTTCTGGTATATATTTTTCACTGCTTGTGTGATCTGTCCTGAAAACTGCATTATATCTCCATGCAATGCTCTGCAGCCTATCAATTTCTGGTATATATTTTTCACTCCTCTAGCTTTTTTATTCCATGATACTTAAAGGTCATCACACTTACTTTAAGAGTTTATGATCCATGCAGAGTTTACTAGTCTGTTTTTTTTTTTTTTTTTTTTCCCTGCACTTTATGGTCTCCTGTTGTCTTTTAAGCTAGTGATTGATTGTTAATGAGTTAAATCTGTGCAGATCTAAGCAGATACGTCCCTATATATTGAGACTTAGTTAAGGGGAGGCATTTATGCGGGGGCATTTATGCATATAGCATTTATGCATACTTTATCGAAGTGCCATAATTTAGCAAAGTGCCCTGGCAGTTAGAAAATGGCATTGCTAATATTCATCTTTCTTCTCTTCTTACAGGTATATATTTTTCACTGCTTGTGTGATCTGTCCTGAAAACTGCATTATATCTCCATGCAATGCTCTGCAGCCTATCAATTTCTGGTATATATTTTTCACTGCTTGTGTGATCTGTCCTGAAAACTGCATTATATCTCCATGCAATGCTCTGCAGCCTATCAATTTCTGGTATATATTTTTCACTGCTTGTGTGATCTGTCCTGAAAACTGCATTATATCTCCATGCAATGCTCTGCAGCCTATCAATTTCTGGTATATATTTTTCACTGCTTGTGTGATCTGTCCTGAAAACTGCATTATATCTCCATGCAATGCTCTGCAGCCTATCAATTTCTGGTATATATTTTTCACTCCTCTAGCTTTTTTATTCCATGATACTTAAAGGTCATCACACTTACTTTAAGAGTTTATGATCCATGCAGAGTTTACTAGTCTGTTTTTTTTTTTTTTTTCCCTGCACTTTATGGTCTCCTGTTGTCTTTTAAGCTAGTGATTGATTGTTAATGAGTTAAATCTGTGCAGATCTAAGCAGATACGTCCCTATATATTGAGACTTAGTTAAGGGGAGGCATTTATGCGGGGGCATTTATGCATATAGCATTTATGCATACTTTATCGAAGTGCCATAATTTAGCAAAGTGCCCTGGCAGTTAGAAAATGGCATTGCTAATATTCATCTTTCTTCTCTTCTTACAGGTATAGATTTTTCACTGCTTGTGTGATCTGTCCTGAAAACTGCATTATATCTCCATGCAATGCTCTGCAGCCTATCAATTTCTGGTATATATTTTTCACTGCTTGTGTGATCTGTCCTGAAAACTGCATTATATCTCCATGCAATGCTCTGCAGCCTATCAATTTCTGGTATATATTTTTCACTCCTCTAGCTTTTTTATTCCATGATACTTAAAGGTCATCACACTTACTTTAAGAGTTTATTATCCATGCAGAGTTTACTAGTCTGTTTTTTTTTTTTTTTTTTCCCTGCACTTTATGGTCTCCTGTTGTCTTTTAAGCTAGTGATTGATTGTTAATGAGTTAAATCTGTGCAGATCTAAGCAGATACGTCCCTATATATTGAGACTTAGTTAAGGGGAGGCATTTATGCGGGGGCATTTATGCATATAGCATTTATGCATACTTTATCGAAGTGCCATAATTTAGCAAAGTGCCCTGGCAGTTAGAAAATGGCATTGCTAATATTCATCTTTCTTCTCTTCTTACAGGTATATATTTTTCACTGCTTGTGTGATCTGTCCTGAAAACTGCATTATATCTCCATGCAATGCTCTGCAGCCTATCAATTTCTGGTATATATTTTTCACTGCTTGTGTGATCTGTCCTGAAAACTGCATTATATCTCCATGCAATGCTCTGCAGCCTATCAATTTCTGGTATATATTTTTCACTCCTCTAGCTTTTTTATTCCATGATACTTAAAGGTCATCACACTTACTTTAAGAGTTTATGATCCATGCAGAGTTTACTAGTCTGTTTTTTTTTTTTTTTTTTTTCCCTGCACTTTATGGTCTCCTGTTGTCTTTTAAGCTAGTGATTGATTGTTAATGAGTTAAATCTGTGCAGATCTAAGCAGATACGTCCCTATATATTGAGACTTAGTTAAGGGGAGGCATTTATGCGGGGGCATTTATGCATATAGCATTTATGCATACTTTATCGAAGTGCCATAATTTAGCAAAGTGCCCTGGCAGTTAGAAAATGGCATTGCTAATATTCATCTTTCTTCTCTTCTTACAGGTATATATTTTTCACTGCTTGTGTGATCTGTCCTGAAAACTGCATTATATCTCCATGCAATGCTCTGCAGCCTATCAATTTCTGGTATATATTTTTCACTGCTTGTGTGATCTGTCCTGAAAACTGCATTATATCTCCATGCAATGCTCTGCAGCCTATCAATTTCTGGTATATATTTTTCACTGCTTGTGTGATCTGTCCTGAAAACTGCATTATATCTCCATGCAATGCTCTGCAGCCTATCAATTTCTGGTATATATTTTTCACTGCTTGTGTGATCTGTCCTGAAAACTGCATTATATCTCCATGCAATGCTCTGCAGCCTATCAATTTCTGGTATATATTTTTCACTCCTCTAGCTTTTTTATTCCATGATACTTAAAGGTCATCACACTTACTTTAAGAGTTTATGATCCATGCAGAGTTTACTAGTCTGTTTTTTTTTTTTTTTTCCCTGCACTTTATGGTCTCCTGTTGTCTTTTAAGCTAGTGATTGATTGTTAATGAGTTAAATCTGTGCAGATCTAAGCAGATACGTCCCTATATATTGAGACTTAGTTAAGGGGAGGCATTTATGCGGGGGCATTTATGCATATAGCATTTATGCATACTTTATCGAAGTGCCATAATTTAGCAAAGTGCCCTGGCAGTTAGAAAATGGCATTGCTAATATTCATCTTTCTTCTCTTCTTACAGGTATAGATTTTTCACTGCTTGTGTGATCTGTCCTGAAAACTGCATTATATCTCCATGCAATGCTCTGCAGCCTATCAATTTCTGGTATATATTTTTCACTGCTTGTGTGATCTGTCCTGAAAACTGCATTATATCTCCATGCAATGCTCTGCAGCCTATCAATTTCTGGTATATATTTTTCACTCCTCTAGCTTTTTTATTCCATGATACTTAAAGGTCATCACACTTACTTTAAGAGTTTATTATCCATGCAGAGTTTACTAGTCTGTTTTTTTTTTTTTTTTTTCCCTGCACTTTATGGTCTCCTGTTGTCTTTTAAGCTAGTGATTGATTGTTAATGAGTTAAATCTGTGCAGATCTAAGCAGATACGTCCCTATATATTGAGACTTAGTTAAGGGGAGGCATTTATGCGGGGGCATTTATGCATATAGCATTTATGCATACTTTATCGAAGTGCCATAATTTAGCAAAGTGCCCTGGCAGTTAGAAAATGGCATTGCTAATATTCATCTTTCTTCTCTTCTTACAGGTATATATTTTTCACTGCTTGTGTGATCTGTCCTGAAAACTGCATTATATCTCCATGCAATGCTCTGCAGCCTATCAATTTCTGGTATATATTTTTCACTGCTTGTGTGATCTGTCCTGAAAACTGCATTATATCTCCATGCAATGCTCTGCAGCCTATCAATTTCTGGTATATATTTTTCACTGCTTGTGTGATCTGTCCTGAAAACTGGACTATATCTCCATGCAATGCTCTGCAGCCTATCAATTTCTGGTATATATTTTTCACTGCTTGTGTGATCTGTCCTGAAAACTGCATTATATCTCCATGCAATGCTCTGCAGCCTATCAATTTCTGGTATATATTTTTCACTGCTTGTGTGATCTGTCCTGAAAACTGCATTATATCTCCATGCAATGCTCTGCAGCCTATCAATTTCTGGTATATATTTTTCACTCCTCTAGCTTTTTTATTCCATGATACTTAAAGGTCATCACACTTACTTTAAGAGTTTATGATCCATGCAGAGTTTACTAGTCTGTTTTTTTTTTTTTTTCCCTGCACTTTATGGTCTCCTGTTGTCTTTTAAGCTAGTGATTGATTGTTAATGAGTTAAATCTGTGCAGATCTAAGCAGATACGTTCCTATATATTGAGACTTAGTTAAGGGGAGGCATTTATGCGGGGGCATTTATGCATATAGCATTTATGCATACTTTATCGAAGTGCCATAATTTAGCAAAGTGCCCTGGCAGTTAGAAAATGGCATTGCTAATATTCATCTTTCTTCTCTTCTTACAGGTATAGATTTTTCACTGCTTGTGTGATCTGTCCTGAAAACTGCATTATATCTCCATGCAATGCTCTGCAGCCTATCAATTTCTGGTATATATTTTTCACTGCTTGTGTGATCTGTCCTGAAAACTGCATTATATCTCCATGCAATGCTCTGCAGCCTATCAATTTCTGGTATATATTTTTCACTGCTTGTGTGATCTGTCCTGAAAACTGCATTATATCTCCATGCAATGCTCTGCAGCCTATCAATTTCTGGTATATATTTTTCACTGCTTGTGTGATCTGTCCTGAAAACTGCATTATATCTCCATGCAATGCTCTGCAGCCTATCAATTTCTGGTATATATTTTTCACTCCTCTAGCTTTTTTATTCCATGATACTTAAAGGTCATCACACTTACTTTAAGAGTTTATGATCCATGCAGAGTTTACTAGTCTGTTTTTTTTTTTTTCCCTGCACTTTATGGTCTCCTGTTGTCTTTTAAGCTAGTGATTGATTGTTAATGAGTTAAATCTGTGCAGATCTAAGCAGATACGTCCCTATATATTGAGACTTAGTTAAGGGGAGGCATTTATGCGGGGGCATTTATGCATATAGCATTTATGCATACTTTATCGAAGTGCCATAATTTAGCAAAGTGCCCTGGCAGTTAGAAAATGGCATTGCTAATATTCATCTTTCTTCTCTTCTTACAGGTATAGATTTTTCACTGCTTGTGTGATCTGTCCTGAAAACTGCATTATATCTCCATGCAATGCTCTGCAGCCTATCAATTTCTGGTATATATTTTTCACTGCTTGTGTGATCTGTCCTGAAAACTGCATTATATCTCCATGCAATGCTCTGCAGCCTATCAATTTCTGGTATATATTTTTCACTGCTTGTGTGATCTGTCCTGAAAACTGCATTATATCTCCATGCAATGCTCTGCAGCCTATCAATTTCTGGTATATATTTTTCACTGCTTGTGTGATCTGTCCTGAAAATTGCATTATATCTCCATGCAATGCTCTGCAGCCTATCAATTTCTGGTATATATTTTTCACTCCTCTAGCTTTTTTATTCCATGATACTTAAAGGTCATCACACTTACTTTAAGAGTTTATGATCCATGCAGAGTTTACTAGTCTGTTTTTTTTTTTTTTTTTTTCCCTGCACTTTATGGTCTCCTGTTGTCTTTTAAGCTAGTGATTGATTGTTAATGAGTTAAATCTGTGCAGATCTAAGCAGATACGTCCCTATATATTGAGACTTAGTTAAGGGGAGGCATTTATGCGGGGGCATTTATGCATATAGCATTTATGCATACTTTATCGAAGTGCCATAATTTAGCAAAGTGCCCTGGCAGTTAGAAAATGGCATTGCTAATATTCATCTTTTTTCTCTTCTTACAGGTATATATTTTTCACTGCTTGTGTGATCTGTCCTGAAAACTGCATTATATCTCCATGCAATGCTCTGCAGCCTATCAATTTCTGGTATATATTTTTCACTGCTTGTGTGATCTGTCCTGAAAACTGCATTATATCTCCATGCAATGCTCTGCAGCCTATCAATTTCTGGTATATATTTTTCACTGCTTGTGTGATCTGTCCTGAAAACTGCATTATATCTCCATGCAATGCTCTGCAGCCTATCAATTTCTGGTATATATTTTTCACTGCTTGTGTGATCTGTCCTGAAAACTGCATTATATCTCCATGCAATGCTCTGCAGCCTATCAATTTCTGGTATATATTTTTCACTCCTCTAGCTTTTTTTATTCCATGATACTTAAAGGTCATCACACTTACTTTAAGAGTTTATGATCCATGCAGAGTTTACTAGTCTGTTTTTTTTTTTTCTTTTTTCCCTGCACTTTATGGTCTCCTGTTGTCTTTTAAGCTAGTGATTGATTGTTAATGAGTTAAATCTGTGCAGATCTATGCAGATACGTCCCTATATATTGAGACTTAGTTAAGGGGAGGCATTTATGCGGGGGCATTTATGCATATAGCATTTATGCATACTTTATCGAAGTGCCATAATTTAGCAAAGTGCCCTGGCAGTTAGAAAATGGCATTGCTAATATTCATCTTTCTTCTCTTCTTACAGGTATATATTTTTCACTGCTTGTGTGATCTGTCCTGAAAACTGCATTATATCTCCATGCAATGCTCTGCAGCCTATCAATTTCTGGTATATATTTTTCACTGCTTGTGTGATCTGTCCTGAAAACTGCATTATATCTCCATGCAATGCTCTGCAGCCTATCAATTTCTGGTATATATTTTTCACTGCTTGTGTGATCTGTCCTGAAAACTGCATTATATCTCCATGCAATGCTCTGCAGCCTATCAATTTCTGGTATATATTTTTCACTGCTTGTGTGATCTGTCCTGAAAACTGCATTATATCTCCATGCAATGCTCTGCAGCCTATCAATTTCTGGTATATATTTTTCACTCCTCTAGCTTTTTTTATTCCATGATACTTAAAGGTCATCACACTTACTTTAAGAGTTTATGATCCATGCAGAGTTTACTAGTCTGTTTTTTTTTTTTTTTTTTTTCCCTGCACTTTATGGTCTCCTGTTGTCTTTTAAGCTAGTGATTGATTGTTAATGAGTTAAATCTGTGCAGATCTAAGCAGATACGTCCCTATATATTGAGACTTAGTTAAGGGGAGGCATTTATGCGGGGGCATTTATGCATATAGCATTTATGCATACTTTATCGAAGTGCCATAATTTAGCAAAGTGCCCTGGCAGTTAGAAAATGGCATTGCTAATATTCATCTTTCTTCTCTTCTTACAGGTATATATTTTTCACTGCTTGTGTGATCTGTCCTGAAAACTGCATTATATCTCCATGCAATGCTCTGCAGCCTATCAATTTCTGGTATATATTTTTCACTGCTTGTGTGATCTGTCCTGAAAACTGCATTATATCTCCATGCAATGCTCTGCAGCCTATCAATTTCTGGTATATATTTTTCACTGCTTGTGTGATCTGTCCTGAAAACTGCATTATATCTCCATGCAATGCTCTGCAGCCTATCAATTTCTGGTATATATTTTTCACTGCTTGTGTGATCTGTCCTGAAAACTGCACTATATCTCCATGCAATGCTCTGCAGCCTATCAATTTCTGGTATATATTTTTCACTGCTTGTGTGATCTGTCCTGAAAACTGCATTATATCTCCATGCAATGCTCTGCAGCCTATCAATTTCTGGTATATATTTTTCACTCCTCTAGCTTTTTTATTCCATGATACTTAAAGGTCATCACACTTACTTTAAGAGTTTATTATCCATGCAGAGTTTACTAGTCTGTTTTTTTTTTTTTTTTTTTCCCTGCACTTTATGGTCTCCTGTTGTCTTTTAAGCTAGTGATTGATTGTTAATGAGTTAAATCTGTGCAGATCTAAGCAGATACGTCCCTATATATTGAGACTTAGTTAAGGGGAGGCATTTATGCGGGGGCATTTATGCATATAGCATTTATGCATACTTTATCGAAGTGCCATAATTTAGCAAAGTGCCCTGGCAGTTAGAAAATGGCATTGCTAATATTCATCTTTCTTCTCTTCTTACAGGTATATATTTTTCACTGCTTGTGTGATCTGTCCTGAAAACTGCATTATATCTCCATGCAATGCTCTGCAGCCTATCAATTTCTGGTATATATTTTTCACTGCTTGTGTGATCTGTCCTGAAAACTGCATTATATCTCCATGCAATGCTCTGCAGCCTATCAATTTCTGGTATATATTTTTCACTCCTCTAGCTTTTTTATTCCATGATACTTAAAGGTCATCACACTTACTTTAAGAGTTTATGATCCATGCAGAGTTTACTAGTCTGTTTTTTTTTTTTTTTCCCTGCACTTTATGGTCTCCTGTTGTCTTTTAAGCTAGTGATTGATTGTTAATGAGTTAAATCTGTGCAGATCTAAGCAGATACGTCCCTATATATTGAGACTTAGTTAAGGGGAGGCATTTATGCGGGGGCATTTATGCATATAGCATTTATGCATACTTTATCGAAGTGCCATAATTTAGCAAAGTGCCCTGGCAGTTAGAAAATGGCATTGCTAATATTCATCTTTTTTCTCTTCTTACAGGTATAGATTTTTCACTGCTTGTGTGATCTGTCCTGAAAACTGCATTATATCTCCATGCAATGCTCTGCAGCCTATCAATTTCTGGTATATATTTTTCACTGCTTGTGTGATCTGTCCTGAAAACTGCATTATATCTCCATGCAATGCTCTGCAGCCTATCAATTTCTGGTATATATTTTTCACTGCTTGTGTGATCTGTCCTGAAAACTGCATTATATCTCCATGCAATGCTCTGCAGCCTATCAATTTCTGGTATATATTTTTCACTGCTTGTGTGATCTGTCCTGAAAACTGCATTATATCTCCATGCAATGCTCTGCAGCCTATCAATTTCTGGTATATATTTTTCACTCCTCTAGCTTTTTTATTCCATGATACTTAAAGGTCATCACACTTACTTTAAGAGTTTATGATCCATGCAGAGTTTACTAGTCTGTTTTTTTTTTTTTTTTTTCCCTGCACTTTATGGTCTCCTGTTGTCTTTTAAGCTAGTGATTGATTGTTAATGAGTTAAATCTGTGCAGATCTAAGCAGATACGTCCCTATATATTGAGACTTAGTTAAGGGGAGGCATTTATGCGGGGGCATTTATGCATATAGCATTTATGCATACTTTATCGAAGTGCCATAATTTAGCAAAGTGCCCTGGCAGTTAGAAAATGGCATTGCTAATATTCATCTTTCTTCTCTTCTTACAGGTATATATTTTTCACTGCTTGTGTGATCTGTCCTGAAAACTGCATTATATCTCCATGCAATGCTCTGCAGCCTATCAATTTCTGGTATATATTTTTCACTGCTTGTGTGATCTGTCCTGAAAACTGCATTATATCTCCATGCAATGCTCTGCAGCCTATCAATTTCTGGTATATATTTTTCACTGCTTGTGTGATCTGTCCTGAAAACTGCATTATATCTCCATGCAATGCTCTGCAGCCTATCAATTTCTGGTATATATTTTTCACTGCTTGTGTGATCTGTCCTGAAAACTGCATTATATCTCCATGCAATGCTCTGCAGCCTATCAATTTCTGGTATATATTTTTCACTCCTCTAGCTTTTTTATTCCATGATACTTAAAGGTCATCACACTTACTTTAAGAATTTATGATCCATGCAGAGTTTACTAGTCTGTTTTTTTTTTTTTTTTTCCCTGCACTTTATGGTCTCCTGTTGTCTTTTAAGCTAGTGATTGATTGTTAATGAGTTAAATCTGTGCAGATCTAAGCAGATACGTCCCTATATATTGAGACTTAGTTAAGGGGAGGCATTTATGCGGGGGCATTTATGCATATAGCATTTATGCATACTTTATCGAAGTGCCATAATTTAGCAAAGTGCCCTGGCAGTTAGAAAATGGCATTGCTAATATTCATCTTTCTTCTCTTCTTACAGGTATATATTTTTCACTGCTTGTGTGATCTGTCCTGAAAACTGCATTATATCTCCATGCAATGCTCTGCAGCCTATCAATTTCTGGTATATATTTTTCACTGCTTGTGTGATCTGTCCTGAAAACTGCATTATATCTCCATGCAATGCTCTGCAGCCTATCAATTTCTGGTATATATTTTTCACTGCTTGTGTGATCTGTCCTGAAAACTGCATTATATCTCCATGCAATGCTCTGCAGCCTATCAATTTCTGGTATATATTTTTCACTGCTTGTGTGATCTGTCCTGAAAACTGCATTATATCTCCATGCAATGCTCTGCAGCCTATCAATTTCTGGTATATATTTTTCACTGCTTGTGTGATCTGTCCTGAAAACTGCATTATATCTCCATGCAATGCTCTGCAGCCTATCAATTTCTGGTATATATTTTTCACTGCTTGTGTGATCTGTCCTGAAAACTGCATTATATCTCCATGCAATGCTCTGCAGCCTATCAATTTCTGGTATATATTTTTCACTGCTTGTGTGATCTGTCCTGAAAACTGCATTATATCTCCATGCAATGCTCTGCAGCCTATCAATTTCTGGTATATATTTTTCACTCCTCTAGCTTTTTTATTCCATGATACTTAAAGGTCATCACACTTACTTTAAGAGTTTATGATCCATGCAGAGTTTACTAGTCTGTTTTTTTTTTTTTTTTCCCTGCACTTTATGGTCTCCTGTTGTCTTTTAAGCTAGTGATTGATTGTTAATGAGTTAAATCTGTGCAGATCTAAGCAGATACGTCCCTATATATTGAGACTTAGTTAAGGGGAGGCATTTATGCGGGGGCATTTATGCATATAGCATTTATGCATACTTTATCGAAGTGCCATAATTTAGCAAAGTGCCCTGGCAGTTAGAAAATGGCATTGCTAATATTCATCTTTCTTCTCTTCTTACAGGTATATATTTTTCACTGCTTGTGTGATCTGTCCTGAAAACTGCATTATATCTCCACGCAATGCTCTGCAGCCTATCAATTTCTGGTATATATTTTTCACTGCTTGTGTGATCTGTCCTGAAAACTGCATTATATCTCCATGCAATGCTCTGCAGCCTATCAATTTCTGGTATATATTTTTCACTGCTTGTGTGATCTGTCCTGAAAACTGCATTATATCTCCATGCAATGCTCTGCAGCCTATCAATTTCTGGTATATATTTTTCACTGCTTGTGTGATCTGTCCTGAAAACTGCATTATATCTCCATGCAATGCTCTGCAGCCTATCAATTTCTGGTATATATTTTTCACTGCTTGTGTGATCTGTCCTGAAAACTGCATTATATCTCCATGCAATGCTCTGCAGCCTATCAATTTCTGGTATATATTTTTCACTGCTTGTGTGATCTGTCCTGAAAACTGCATTATATCTCCATGCAATGCTCTGCAGCCTATCAATTTCTGGTATATATTTTTCACTGCTTGTGTGATCTGTCCTGAAAACTGCATTATATCTCCATGCAATGCTCTGCAGCCTATCAATTTCTGGTATATATTTTTCACTCCTCTAGCTTTTTTATTCCATGATACTTAAAGGTCATCACACTTACTTTAAGAGTTTATGATCCATGCAGAGTTTACTAGTCTGTTTTTTTTTTTTTTTTCCCTGCACTTTATGGTCTCCTGTTGTCTTTTAAGCTAGTGATTGATTGTTAATGAGTTAAATCTGTGCAGATCTAAGCAGATACGTCCCTATATATTGAGACTTAGTTAAGGGGAGGCATTTATGCGGGGGCATTTATGCATATAGCATTTATGCATACTTTATCGAAGTGCCATAATTTAGCAAAGTGCCCTGGCAGTTAGAAAATGGCATTGCTAATATTCATCTTTCTTCTCTTCTTACAGGTATAGATTTTTCACTGCTTGTGTGATCTGTCCTGAAAACTGCATTATATCTCCATGCAATGCTCTGCAGCCTATCAATTTCTGGTATATATTTTTCACTGCTTGTGTGATCTGTCCTGAAAACTGCATTATATCTCCATGCAATGCTCTGCAGCCTATCAATTTCTGGTATATATTTTTCACTCCTCTAGCTTTTTTATTCCATGATACTTAAAGGTCATCACACTTACTTTAAGAGTTTATGATCCATGCAGAGTTTACTAGTCTGTTTTTTTTTTTTTTTTTTTTTTCCCTGCACTTTATGGTCTCCTGTTGTCTTTTAAGCTAGTGATTGATTGTTAATGAGTTAAATCTGTGCAGATCTAAGCAGATACGTCCCTATATATTGAGACTTAGTTAAGGGGAGGCATTTATGCGGGGGCATTTATGCATATAGCATTTATGCATACTTTATCGAAGTGCCATAATTTAGCAAAGTGCCCTGGCAGTTAGAAAATGGCATTGCTAATATTCATCTTTCTTCTCTTCTTACAGGTATATATTTTTCACTGCTTGTGTGATCTGTCCTGAAAACTGCATTATATCTCCATGCAATGCTCTGCAGCCTATCAATTTCTGGTATATATTTTTCACTGCTTGTGTGATCTGTCCTGAAAACTGCATTATATCTCCATGCAATGCTCTGCAGCCTATCAATTTCTGGTATATATTTTTCACTGCTTGTGTGATCTGTCCTGAAAACTGCATTATATCTCCATGCAATGCTCTGCAGCCTATCAATTTCTGGTATATATTTTTCACTCCTCTAGCTTTTTTATTCCATGATACTTAAAGGTCATCACACTTACTTTAAGAGTTTATGATCCATGCAGAGTTTACTAGTCTGTTTTTTTTTTTTTTTTTTTTTCCCTGCACTTTATGGTCTCCTGTTGTCTTTTAAGCTAGTGATTGATTGTTAATGAGTTAAATCTGTGCAGATCTAAGCAGATACGTCCCTATATATTGAGACTTAGTTAAGGGGATGCATTTATGCGGGGGCATTTATGCATATAGCATTTATGCATACTTTATCGAAGTGCCATAATTTAGCAAAGTGCCCTGGCAGTTAGAAAATGGCATTGCTAATATTCATCTTTCTTCTCTTCTTACAGGTATATATTTTTCACTGCTTGTGTGATCTGTCCTGAAAACTGCATTATATCTCCATGCAATGCTCTGCAGCCTATCAATTTCTGGTATATATTTTTCACTGCTTGTGTGATCTGTCCTGAAAACTGCATTATATCTCCATGCAATGCTCTGCAGCCTATCAATTTCTGGTATATATTTTTCACTGCTTGTGTGATCTGTCCTGAAAACTGCATTATATCTCCATGCAATGCTCTGCAGCCTATCAATTTCTGGTATATATTTTTCACTGCTTGTGTGATCTGTCCTGAAAACTGCATTATATCTCCATGCAATGCTCTGCAGCCTATCAATTTCTGGTATATATTTTTCACTGCTTGTGTGATCTGTCCTGAAAACTGCATTATATCTCCATGCAATGCTCTGCAGCCTATCAATTTCTGGTATATATTTTTCACTGCTTGTGTGATCTGTCCTGAAAACTGCATTATATCTCCATGCAATGCTCTGCAGCCTATCAATTTCTGGTATATATTTTTCACTGCTTGTGTGATCTGTCCTGAAAACTGCATTATATCTCCATGCAATGCTCTGCAGCCTATCAATTTCTGGTATATATTTTTCACTGCTTGTGTGATCTGTCCTGAAAACTGCATTATATCTCCATGCAATGCTCTGCAGCCTATCAATTTCTGGTATATATTTTTCACTGCTTGTGTGATCTGTCCTGAAAACTGCATTATATCTCCATGCAATGCTCTGCAGCCTATCAATTTCTGGTATATATTTTTCACTGCTTGTGTGATCTGTCCTGAAAACTGCATTACATCTCCATGCAATGCTCTGCAGCCTAACAATTTCTGGTATATATTTTTCACTGCTTGTGTGATCTGTCCTGAAAACTGCATTATATCTCCATGCAATGCTCTGCAGCCTATCAATTTCTGGTATATATTTTTCACTCCTCTAGCTTTTTTATTCCATGATACTTAAAGGTCACCACACTTACTTTAAGAGTTTATGATCCATGCAGAGTTTACTAGTCTGTTTTTTTTTTTTTTTTTTTTCCCTGCACTTTATGGTCTCCTGTTGTCTTTTAAGCTAGTGATTGATTGTTAATGAGTTAAATCTGTGCAGATCTAAGCAGATACGTCCCTATATATTGAGACTTAGTTAAGGGGAGGCATTTATGCGGGGGCATTTATGCATATAGCATTTATGCATACTTTATCGAAGTGCCATAATTTAGCAAAGTGCCCTGGCAGTTAGAAAATGGCATTGCTAATATTCATCTTTCTTCTCTTCTTACAGGTATATATTTTTCACTGCTTGTGTGATCTGTCCTGAAAACTGCATTATATCTCCATGCAATGCTCTGCAGCCTATCAATTTCTGGTATATATTTTTCACTGCTTGTGTGATCTGTCCTGAAAACTGCATTATATCTCCATGCAATGCTCTGCAGCCTATCAATTTCTGGTATATATTTTTCACTGCTTGTGTGATCTGTCCTGAAAACTGCATTATATCTCCATGCAATGCTCTGCAGCCTATCAATTTCTGGTATATATTTTTCACTGCTTGTGTGATCTGTCCTGAAAACTGCATTATATCTCCATGCAATGCTCTGCAGCCTATCAATTTCTGGTATATATTTTTCACTCCTCTAGCTTTTTTATTCCATGATACTTAAAGGTCATCACACTTACTTTAAGAGTTTATGATCCATGCAGAGTTTACTAGTCTGTTTTTTTTTTTTTTTCCCTGCACTTTATGGTCTCCTGTTGTCTTTTAAGCTAGTGATTGATTGTTAATGAGTTAAATCTGTGCAGATCTAAGCAGATACGTCCCTATATATTGAGACTTAGTTAAGGGGAGGCATTTATGCGGGGGCATTTATGCATATAGCATTTATGCATACTTTATCGAAGTGCCATAATTTAGCAAAGTGCCCTGGCAGTTAGAAAATGGCATTGCTAATATTCATCTTTCTTCTCTTCTTACAGGTATATATTTTTCACTGCTTGTGTGATCTGTCCTGAAAACTGCATTATATCTCCATGCAATGCTCTGCAGCCTATCAATTTCTGGTATATATTTTTCACTGCTTGTGTGATCTGTCCTGAAAACTGCATTATATCTCCATGCAATGCTCTGCAGCCTATCAATTTCTGGTATATATTTTTCACTGCTTGTGTGATCTGTCCTGAAAACTGCATTATATCTCCATGCAATGCTCTGCAGCCTATCAATTTCTGGTATATATTTTTCACTGCTTGTGTGATCTGTCCTGAAAACTGCATTATATCTCCATGCAATGCTCTGCAGCCTATCAATTTCTGGTATATATTTTTCACTCCTCTAGCTTTTTTATTCCATGATACTTAAAGGTCATCACACTTACTTTAAGAGTTTATTATCCATGCAGAGTTTACTAGTCTGTTTTTTTTTTTTTTTTTTTTTTTTCTCCCTGCACTTTATGGTCTCCTGTTGTCTTTTAAGCTAGTGATTGATTGTTAATGAGTTAAATCTGTGCAGATCTAAGCAGATACATCCCTATATATTGAGACTTAGTTAAGGGGAGGCATTTATGCGGGGTCATTTATGCATATAGCATTGATGCATACTTTATCGAAGTGCCATAATTTAGCAAAGTGCCCTGGCAGTTAGAAAATGGCATTGCTAATATTCATCTTTCTTCTCTTCTTACAGGTATATATTTTTCACTGCTTGTGTGATCTGTCCTGAAAACTGCATTATATCTCCATGCAATGCTCTGCAGCCTATCAATTTCTGGTATATATTTTTCACTGCTTGTGTGATCTGTCCTGAAAACTGCATTATATCTCCATGCAATGCTCTGCAGCCTATCAATTTCTGGTATATATTTTTCACTCCTCTAGCTTTTTTATTCCATGATACTTAAAGGTCATCACACTTACTTTAAGAGTTTATGATCCATGCAGAGTTTACTAGTCTGTTTTTTTGTTTTTTTTTCCCTGCACTTTATGGTCTCCTGTTGTCTTTTAAGCTAGTGATTGATTGTTAATGAGTTAAATCTGTGCAGATCTAAGCAGATACGTCCCTATATATTGAGACTTAGTTAAGGGGAGGCATTTATGCGGGGGCATTTATGCATATAGCATTTATGCATACTTTATCGAAGTGCCATAATTTAGCAAAGTGCCCTGGCAGTTAGAAAATGGCAGTTGGACAGGGCAGGAGACAGGTAAGACATGCAAGACAATTAAACAAACTTGCTTCCAGGTCATCTTTTTGGCAAACAGTATTCACCATTTGTATCTGTGCCATTTATACTCTGGTTGCTACAATCATCCACATTCACCGTTCACCCACAAATGCGGCACACTTCATCCATATTAATCCCTCACTCCTCTCTTCTCCTATGTACAGTTGTCATGCTCTCTTCACAATGTTATACCACGCAGATCCATTCATTCCCACCATACAACGCAGGAAACGCTCTCACAAATCACTCAATCATCTGCTCACTCTCTGTATCTTCCTTCTATTAGTCGCAGGTGATATTTCTCCCAACCCAGGACCCTCCAGTAATAATAACACTAACACTTTCCCTGTTACATTCAGAAACCCTGCTAATCTCATTAATATTCCCTGCATATCTTCTGTCTCATTCAACTGTGCCCTTTGGAATGCACGCTCAGCTTGTAATAAACTCTCTTACATCCATGACTTTTTCCTCTCTAATTCCCTCAACCTTCTGGCTCTCACTGAAACCTGGATCCAGCAGTCGGACACCACCGCCGCTGCAGCTCTCTCCTATGGTGGCCTACATTTCTCTCATACCCCGCGACCTGACAACAGATCAGGTGGAGGTGTTGGTCTGCTTCTTTCAACAAAATGTACTTTTCAGGTTATCCCCCCCTGTACCCTCCCTTATCTTCCCGTCCTTTGAGGCCCACACAGTCAGACTCTACCGGCCCTTCTCCCTGCGAGTGGCGGTTGTCTATCGCCCCCCAGGTCCCCCCCGTCAATTCCTGGATCACTTTGCTGCCTGGCTTACAAATTTTCTATCCTGCGACATCCCCACGATAATCATGGGAGACTTTAACATCCCAATTGGCGATCCTCTTTCCCCATCTGCCACGCATCTTTTATCATTAACCTCCTCCTTCGGCCTTTCACAGCTTGCTAATTCTCCTACACATGAGGACGGGAACACATTGGACCTGATTTTCTCCCGGCTTTGCTCAGTACATGACTTTACTAACTCTCCCCTTCCACTCTCTGACCATAATCTTCTTTCATTCTCTGTCAAGAACTGTGACTCTACTCAAGACACTCCCACCGTCCACACTTATAGAAATTTACGCGCCATTAACACCCAGAAATTTATAAAAAGGTTGTAATCATCATTGGCCCCAATCTCCTCCCTCTCATGTCCCGAATCTGCATTGAAGCATTATAACAAAATAATGCTATGCGCCCTGGATGAAGCCGCACCTCCTACACAAAGAACAATTCGGCATAGACGGCGATAACCCTGGCACACGCCTCAAACACGTCTTCTCCAGAGGTACTCCAGGTGCGCTGAACGGCTGTGGAGAAAATCAAATCTGCCCGAAGATTTCCTCCACTATAAATTTATGCTGAAAACATATAACTCTGCCCTTCACCTCTCCAAACAAACCTACTTTAACAACCTCATCATCTCACTTTCCAATAATCCTAAACGACTCTTTGACACGTTTCATTCTCTCCTCAATCAAACAGCACAGGCCCCGACCACCGACCTCAGCGCTGACGATCTGGCTAACTATTTCAAAGAAAAAATTGACCATATCCGACAGGAAATTTTCTCCCAATCCCCAAATGTTATGCATGCTCCCCCCCGCCACATTGTATCTTGCTCATTTTCTGACTTCGAACCAGTCACGGAAGATGAAGTGATCAGGCTCCTTGCATCTTCTCGCCCTACCACCTGCACCAGCGACCCTATTCCCTCACATCTCCTTCAGTCCCTTGCTCCAGCTGTCACCTCTCACCTAACTAAAATTTTCAACCTTTCCCTCTCATCTGGTATCTTTCCCTCTTCTTTTAAACACGCCAGCATACAACCATTACTTAAAAAACCATCCCTCGACCAGAACTGCACGGCCAACTACAGACCTGTTTCCAATCTTCCCTTTATCTCTAAACTCCTGGAACGCCTGGTCCACTCCCGTCTAATCCGCTATCTCTCAGACAACTCTCTTCTTGACCCTTTACAATCTGGTTTCCGCTCTTTACATTCTACTGAAACTGCCCTCACTAAAGTCTCTAATGATCTACTAACAGCTAAATCTAATGGTCACTACTCCCTGCTGATTCTCCTGGATCTCTCTGCAGCATTTGACACTGTGGATCACCAGCTCCTCCTCACTATGCTCCGCTCTATCGGCCTCAAGGACACGGTTCTCTCCTGGTTCTCCTCCTATCTCTCTGACCGCTCCTTCTCTGTGTCTTTTGCCGGCTCCTCCTCCTCCCTACTTCCTCTTACTGTTGGGGTTCCTCAAGGATCAGTCCTAGGCCCCCTTCTTTTCTCCTTATACACCGCTCCTATTGGACAAACAATCAGTAGATTCGGTTTTCAGTACCATCTCTATGCTGATGACACCCAATTATACACCTCTGCTCCGGACATCACCCCGGCATTACTACAAAAGACCAGTGATTGTCTTTCTGCTGTGTCTAACATTATGTCCTCCCTCTACCTAAAACTGAATCTGTCAAAAACTGAACTACTCGTCTTTCCTCCCTCCATTAATCTACCTGTGCCCGATATTGCCATCTCCGTTTGTGGCTCAACCATTACTCCCCAGCTACAAGCCCGCTGTCTTGGGGTCATTTTTGATTCAGATCTTTCTTTCACTCCTCACATCAAATCACTCGCTCGTTCATGTCATCTACACCTCAAAAACATCTCAAGAATCAGGACTTTTCTCACATTTGACTCGGCAAAAACTCTTACTGTCGCTCTTATTCATTCTCGTCTTGACTATTGCAACGCTCTACTAATCGGTCTCCCTCTTACTAAACTCTCCCCTCTCCAATCCGTCCTGAACGCAGCAGCCAGGATCATATTCCTCGCCAACCGCTACTCAGATGCCTCTTCCCTGTGCCAGTCATTGCATTGGTTGCCCATCCAATATAGAGTTCGTTTTAAACTTATCACGCTTACCCACAAAGCGCTCCATGCTTCAGTACCCCCCTACATCTCCTCCCTTGTCTCAGTCTACCACCCTACACGTGCCCTCCGTTCTGCAAATGACTTGAAACTAAAATCCTCCATAATCCGAACTTCCCACTCCCGTCTCCAAGATTTCTCGCGTGCTGCGCCAATTCTCTGGAATGCACTACCCAGGACAGTTCGATTAATTCCCAATACCCACAGTTTCAAGCGAACCCTAAAAACACATTTCTTTAGACTGGCGTATCACCTAAACACACTCTGTCCATCCCAGCTTTCCCCCATATTAAAATCTTCTTCAACTTCGGGTTCAAACAAACCATGCACATAATAGCCTCTGTCAGGACTGCACACATACTGGCTGGCGACCAGTCCATGTATTATTATTTATCCTATTCAGTATATCAAGGCTGCATTATACAATATATGTACTTTTTACCTTTTGTGTCTCCCCCACTTCCTCATAGACTGTAAGCTCGCGAGCAGGGCCCTCACTCCGTTCGATATGAGATATGCTTATTCTGTATTGTCTGTATAAGTCCCCCCTAAAATTTGTAAAGTGCTGCGGAATATGTTGGCGCTATAAAAATAAACTATTATTATTATAGTTGTTGAGTACCAGCATCAACAAGACCGTGGGTATTCAGTTCAGACTCCACACATAAGACCTCAGGAGTAGATATGGATGTCAGATATATGTACCATCCTCCAAAACTTTGAGGACTCAACCATGATGGTGAGCAGCGATGACGCCATAATTAGCATCACCATCCCGCTTCTCTGTCTTCTGAAACGTTCTCTGCTCACAATCAAAGAGGATGCATTGCAGGCGGAGAACAATGAGATAGAGCACGGAACCATACAAGGTGATTACACACAACCATCTCATCCCAACGTGGATTGGGTGACAATGAGGAAGAGGAGGAGGAGCAGGAAGAACAGGAGCCGGTTTCATGCGCTATAGACGATACTACCTGCATAACTGTCATTACGTCTGTTCAGCGTGGATGGCCTGAGGACAGAGAGGAGGAGGAGAGCATGGTCAGTCGTCCTCTTCGTGAGGACACGGAAGTCTTGCCTGTTAGCAGTCTGGCACGCATGGCTGAGTTTATGTTAGGCTGCCTTTCCCATAACCCTCGTGTTCTCAAAATTTTGGTTGACAGTCATTACTGGTTGGTGACACGTCTAGACCCACGCTACAAGGAGAACTATATATCTCTTATTCCTGAGGCGGACAGGTCTACAAAAATGGGGCAGTACCAGAAGGCCCTTGTTGCGGAAATATTAAAAAAATTCCCATCTGAAAACACAGTTCGTTGGACAACCAAGGACTACAGGCGAGAGAGACACAACTCCAATCCAGCAAAGGCAGGGGAACACTGTCAAAGTTCTGGGAAAATTTTCTCAGCCCCTCCCATCGCACAGGCCGTGAGGCCCGGGGTACTCTCACAAGGAGTGCAAAGTTTGGGAAGAAGATGAGGGAGTACCTTGCCGACCGTACCAACATCCTCCGTGATTCCTCTGTGCCGTATAATTATTGGTATCCAAGCTGGATACGTGGAATGAACTGGCTCTCTATGCCTGGGAGGTCCTGGCCTGCCCTGCCGTCAGCGTTTTATCAGAGCGGGTTTTTAGTGTCGCTGGTGGAATTATAACTGATAAGCGCATCCGCCTGTCAACTGAAAATGCTGACAGGCTGACTCTTATAAAAATGAACAAGGGCTGGATTGGGCCAGACTTCTCAACACCATCGAATGATAGCAGCGTAACATTAACTCAAATCCAGTGTCTCTTTTTGGGAGGTCTATTCCCATGCAACTTTTCACACCCACACATGGGTATACGCTTCCTGATTTGGGTTATTTGCTCTTGTCCTCCTCCTTCTCCTCATCCTCATCCTCCACCACCATATCACCAGGGTGACCGTGGTCCGTGATGCAACACCCACATAATTTTTTTAAAGGGTGTTTATGATGCCCGTAAAAAAAAAATTTATACAGTATGTTCATGTGTACCTCCCAGGGGTAAATGTTTGTCAGACCATACACTTAGTGCATGGGCATTACAAGTATAGGAGACCCGTTCCTTTCTAATAGGAACATTTTTTTATGAGACCCCTTATGTCTCTTCCAAGGGCCATTGGAGTGCCTCCCAATTTATTTTTCAGCCCTTGCTTTCACTGCATAGGCCAACACTATGGGAGACCCACTTCCTAATAATGGGAACATTTTTTCATGAGGCCCTCTACGTCTCTTCCAAGGGGCATTGGAGTGACTCCCAATTTTTTGCAGCCCTTGCATTCACTGCATAGGCCAACACTACGGGAGACCCACTTCCTTATAATGGGAAATTTTTTTCATGAGGCCCTCTACGTCTCTTCCAAGGGGCATTGGAGTTCCTCCAAATTTTTGGCAGCCGTTGCTTCACTGCATAGGCAAACAGTATGGGAGACCCTATCCTTTCTAATAGGAATTTGACTTTACTGTGGCCCTGCTCTATGTGTCTTTAAATGGTTAGTGGGGTTTTTCCTAAATTTTGTCAGCCGTTGGACTCACTGCATACTCTATAACTGTATAGCAGGCCCTCTCCTTTCTAATGGGAACCTGTCGTACTCGTTACTGTGGCCCTGCTCATTGTGTATTTAAATTCTTAGTGGGGTTTTTCCTAAATTTTGTCAGCCGTTGGACTCACTGCATACCCTATAACTGTATAGCACACCCGCTCCTTTGTAATGGAAACATGTCATTACTGTGGCCCTGCTCTATGTGTCTTTAAATTGTTAGTAGGGTTTTTCCCAAATTTTGGCAGCCCTTGCAGTCACAGCATTACCACTATAGGCGACCCCGCTCCTTTATAATGGGAACATTTTTTTTACTGAGACCCTCCTCTATGTCTCTTCAAAGGGGTATTGGGTTGTGTCCGAATTTTTGGCATCCCTTGCAGTCGCTGCATACGCAATAACAGTATGGGAGACCCACTCGTTAATAATGGGAACAACAAAGCATATCTGGCTGATGGCTCTCTAACAATAGCTAGGGCCGACTGCTGGCCTTTTAAGAATAGTAAGGGCCGCCTGATGGCCCTATAAAAATAGGCTTTGTGACTTTCAGTGTCCCTCCATCATAAATGAAACAGGATGTGTCTGATGATGTGTCACACACCACATCGCCCGATAAGGTAGTAAAATGTTAAAATGACATTTCCCGGTGAATGCATTTGTCTTAAAAAATAACGTACAAAAAAACAGTAGGATCTTTCTCTAGTTGCCAATGTAACCTCAATGTAATCACATTGTTCAGCTCCTGTACCTTCTCCTCCATCTCCGAAATGACCACATCAGTCACAAGCTGAAAGCACTGCAGCACTGCCTTGGCCAGGCGGCAACAGGCTGTGCTGATGATAACATGCTTAATGCTTAGGTGACAAACCGCCCAGCGCTGCAAAGTTGTTGAAAGCTGTAACACAGCAGCCTGATCTCTGGCTCTCACCGCTGAACATACAGCCAGGCATGATCATGTGTGACAATGGGCGGAACCTGGTGACGGAGAAATGACAGCCGGAGTAGATACGGTTTCCCTCTATGCCAATCCTTTCACCGAGCTAAAGAATATGGCTGTGGTGAAATACAACTCTCACTGAGAAGCAGTGTCAGATTGAAAAACATTGGGCCCACCAGAGGATTTGATTCTGAGGGCTCAACTTTCTCCCCCGCTCAAGAGCCCCATAACAGCTGCAAGGTTAGCGCTATCATGAACTCTCCTGATGTAGAAGCCAGGGCCCACCCTAGGATTCTCCGGTGGGCCCGTCCAACCCTGCTGAGAAGCAGCCCTGGCTAAGAAAAGTGTGTGGGAAGGTTACCGGACTCTCTATAGCTGCATTTTTAATGTGGAATGGCTCCGTACCAGATTATAAAAAGCTTCCGCCTCCATGAGCCTAAAAGGCCACATTTCAAGTGAAACCAGCTTTAGAGGACTTCCTGGGAGAAATGACAGCTGGAGTAGATATGGTTTCTCAACTCCTTTCACCAAGCTAAAGAATATGGCTGTGGTGAAATACAACTCTCAGCAAAAAAAGTTGTGGACTGGCTCCGTACCGTCCCTGGCCACATTCACTTGACCACGTGTTTGTGGGTAGGCAGTCCTTCCCAGTAAGTTCACTGGGGAGGGAACAGGTAATGTTGAAGGACCCGTGCTTGTGGAAGGCGGAGACGACACCGGAACAAATAGTGGGGGCTGGGGACTGAGTATGGATACCCAGTCGCCGCCGCCATAAGATTGTGGACAGCTTCTGCCTCTACGAGCCTAAAAGGTCACATTTCCAGTGCAAGCAGCTGTCAAAAATTTGGCAGTATAGTATTGCAGCCTATTGGTGGGTGGGTGGGTGGCTGGCTACATACTTGCGCTTGCATTCCAAGGAATGGGGTAGGGACAACTGAACGCTGCACTGGGACAAGGACGTGGACGATGATTGTTGCAAGTCTGCAATGACAGATGCATGGCGGGAGGCATCTTCGCAAGCGCCAAGGATCACTTATGATGGGCACACTTTTAGGCAGTGACCTGGGAGTCAGAGATGCTTCCAGGGGTCTTCTCCATGCTGTTCCCATGTCTTTTCAGCACTGTATGCATGTGTCTGATGATGTGTCACACACCACATGGCCAGATAAGGTTGTAAAATGTTAAAATTACTTTTCCCAGTGAATGCATTTGTCTTGGTTGAAAGCAATGCAAAAGTGCAAAAACGCATCAAAAACGCTACATGTGAACATAGCCCAAGGTGTGGAGGAGTATTTTTAGTTTGGGTTATTTATTTTGCCTTATATACAAGTCATTTCCCTGGAAAGGATGTTCCTTAACATACTTCCCAGGAAAATCCATTTTGGTTTCGTTTTTGTATGTTTAAGGCTAAGTGCCCACGATGCAGAAATGCTCTGGATTTTTCCTGAGCGTTTCTGCATCTCCCTGGCAGAAAAAAAGCATGCGGATTTTACATGTGTTTTTCTTGCCAGGCACAAGCGTAAGTGAAGCGTTTTGATCATGCGATTTCGCATGCGGGTTGTCAAGCGCTTTCCAAGCGATTTTAGCATCACTTGGAAAGTGCTTGACAACTTGGTCACACTATATAAATCCATGCAACTGGCATGGCTTTTATATAGTGTGACCAAGTTAGTTAAAAAAAAGAATATAAATGGTAAATAAAAAAAAAAAAAACATATACTCACTTTCCGATGCCCCGATGTGCGGATGGTACCCGGGTCTGGAGAAGAGGAGACTCTCCTCCAGACCCGAGTACCATAGTACCTGTAGTTAAAAAAGAATTAAAATAAAAAATATACATTAAACTCCGCGGTCGTGTGACCCGTCACATGACTAAATGATGTCATGGCAGGTCCTTTTAGACCATCGCGAGCAGCCGGGGAGCCAGGACGCATCGGATAAGGAGACCGGGGGCTATCAGAAGGTGAGTTTAATGTATATTTTTTATTTTAATTCTTTTTTGAATCACCTAGAATAAAGTTTTGAGTTGAAAACTGTTTGATTTCAGTTTGTAATAACCTGCTAATGCTTATAATTTCAAAAATGACCATTTTTTTTGTTCTTTATTAAAATGAAAAGGTTGAAAACTCTGCGGTGCATAATAATTTGGAACATGCATTTTGAGTGCAGTTTGAGTGTTTTATTTTTTTTAAAATATACTGTTATCATAGGCAGTTTGTACAAAAACCTTTCAATTGTACTCTAATAGTTATTTGACTGGAAAATTACAATGACTGCAATTCATATAGGTAATTTGGGAAAATCTGAGAAAATATTATTTGCATAATAATTTGGAGCACAGTGTAATGTATATTTTTTATTTGAATTCTTTTTTAACTACAGGTACTATGGTACCCGGGTCTGGAGGAGAGTCTCCTCTTCTCCAGACCCGGGTACCATCCGCACATTGAATCGCATTGTGCACATGTAGTCATGCGGATATTAGGCGATTCAATGCAAGTCAATGGAGGTGAAAACGCCGCGATTACGCAAAATAATTGGTAGTGCTGCTGATTTTTCCGCAATGATAATCCGCAGCGGAAATTTCCACAGCATGTGCACAGATTATCATTGGGGAACATTGCAGACCTTCTACCAAGCATTTTTTAAGCGTTTCTGCGGCAGAGTTGCAGCTGCGGAAATGCTTAAAAAACGCTTAGTGGGCACACAGCCTTATTGTGAGTCCGTAAAAGTGGCGTAATACCTCTGACAACGTTGTTAACAGCAGTGACCTGGGAGTCATAAATGCTTCCAGGGGTCTTCCCCATGCCGTTCCCATGTCATTTGAGCACTGTTCCCATTGATCTGGGAAATTTTTAGGCCCTCTGCAGACCGCCGGGGAGAGCCACCTGAAAAATGCTCGAATTTCCCATAGACTTACATTGGGGTCGTTGCTCGGGTCGAGCACCCAAGCATTCCAATTTGCCCGACCCGAGCATCGAGCACCTGAGCATGTTAGTGCTAGCCCATCACTACTAATTACCACGGACTATGTACTATATACCCAAGGGTTGTATTCTTGGCAGAGCAAAATATGTCCTACCGAACACTGGGACTCCAAAGATCAATTATTATATCAGCAATGGTTTTAGCTGTATAACCTCTTATGATAATCAGCAGTAATAATGAGGAAGAGAAAGGAAAGAGGAAGGGAACGAGGGGTAAAAGGGAGACAAAAAAAAAGCAAAAAAGGGGGAAAAGGGAGGAGAGAAAAAAAGTGGGAAGGGGGTAAAGAGGGGGGAGAACAGTTTGCAACCCAGCACAGTACGTTAATGAATGAGTAGCAGGAATATCAAACGTATGTATCCAGCATTATAGCAGAGCTAGAGATGGGATTTAAATGCGCCAATAAGAGTCCACATTATACAGTCATCTGGCATCTATCCAGTAGGCATTGTTTGTCTTGTCCGGGTGTCTCATAGACGTCTCTCATTTGGTCCATCCAGGTAAGGGCGTCTTTTGGCGCCTCAAAGAAGAATATAGAATTCATTGCCACCACTCTAAGCCTTGCGGGGTACAACATTGAATAAGGTATACTTATTTGGCAGAGTCTTCGTTTAATGTCCATAAATTGGGCTGTTTCTGAACCTTAACTGAGTAATCAGGAAACACGGAAATCTTATGTCCATCCACTGACAAGTCAGGCATATTTCTCACCATACGGAGTAATATATCCCTATCTCTGTAACGGGTCTGGGAGGTGGAACCTTTGAGCAACGATACAAAGGGGCAGTCCTTGTAAGGAAGCGGGTGGCTCCCAGGGTAGGCGGGCAGGTAGTCACGGTAAGTGACGGGGACAGTCTCTGGGTAGAAGGGCAGGAGGTCACGGTAAGTGACGGGGACAGTCTCTGGGTAGAAGGGCAGGAGGTCACGGCAAGTGACGGGGACAGTCTCTGGGTAGACTAGCAGGCGGGTAGCAGGTGGACGCTCCCAGGTGAGCGGGCAAGAGTCTCTGGACAGGCAGGTGGTCACAGCAAGTGATGGCTAAGCCTCCAGGTAGACTAGCAGGCAGGTAGCAGGTGGACGCTCCCAGGTGAGCAGGCAAGAGTCTCTGGACAGGCAGGTGGTCACAGCAGGTGACGGCAGAGCCTCCAGGTAGGCTAGCAGGCAGGTAGCAGGCGGACGCTCCCAGGTGAGGGGACAAGAGTCTCTGGACAGGCAGGTGGTCACAGCACGTGACGGCAGAGCCTCCAGGTAGGCTAGTAGGCAGGTAGCAGGCGAACGCTCCCAGGTGAGCGGGTAAGAGTCTCTGGACAGGCAGGTGGTCACAGCACGTGACGGCAGAGCCTCCAGGTAGGCTAGCAGGCAGGTAGCAGATGAGCGCTCCCAGGTGAGCGGGTAAGAGTCTCTGGACAGGCAGGTGGTCACAGCACGTGACGGCAGAGCCTCCAGGTAGGCTAGCAGGCAGGTAGCAGATGAGAGCTCCCAGGCGAGCGGGCAATCAGATCCATAGACAGACTGGCAGGGCTGGTAGGCAGACTGTCGGACCGCAGGAATGCAAGTAGATAGACAAATATCAGGCAGGTATCAAGCAGGAATCTGGCAGGTAACTGGCAGGTATCTGGTAACGGCACCTGAGGGCTGAAGCAGAGTGATAGGCTATGCAACAACATTGCTCGGGCACCTCCATTTTGGAGGAGGTGCCTTACATATGGTGAGGTCCTCCGGCCATTGGCCGGGGGCTCCTTAGGACGGCGCGCGCGGCCCCATTAAGAGAGGGGGAGTGCGCGCGCCCTAAGCACAGTGGCCGGGAAGCAGCGCGCCGACGCTACAATCTCTATAGTGTAGGATCTTTATGAGCACTGTACGAGTTGGGCTACCTGGATAAGTGACTGAGTTGGAACACGATGAGCACGCTCTATAGCAAATAGCGGGGTCAGGTTGTGTTTCCCAAATGTTTTAAGAATCCAGTCCTCAAAAAATTCAGTAGGCCTACTCCCCTCTACTTTCTCAGATGCCCCCATTAAATGAATATTTTTTCGGCGCAGCCGGTTTTCCAAATCATCTTGTTTAGCACGGATAATTTCTAAGGCACTCTCATGTTTAACATCCTTGCGCTCCTCAGTGTCTGGCTGTGACGGAATCCAGCAGCCAGAGATGCAGATGTGTTATATGCAGCATGAGACGGGGCATTATCATGCATGAAAATGATCTTGCTGCGGAATGCACGGTTCTTCTTCTTGAACCATGGCAGGAAGTGCTGTTTGAGAAACTCAACATACATTATGGAGTTCATCTTTACCCCTTCAGGGATCCTAAAAGGGCCGACAATCTCTCTCCCCATGATTCCAGCCCAAAACATTACTCCACCTCCTCCTTGTTGGCGCCGTAGCCGTGTTTGAAAGGAGTGTCCATCAACCAGCCATCCTCCACTCCATCCATCTGGACCATCGAGATCATTTCATGCATGATAATGCCCCATCTCATGCTGCACATAACATAACATCTGCATCTCTGGCTGCTATGGGCATAAATGGGGACAAACTTATGGTGTGGCCCCCATGCTCCCCTGACCTCAACCCCATTGAGAACCGCTGGAGCATCATCAAAAGGAGTGTCTATGATGGCGGGAGGCAGTTCACATCTAAGCAACAGCTCTGGGAGGGTATTCTGTTCTCATGCAAAACAATTAAAGAAGAAACCATCCAAAACCTGACAAATTCTCCGCAAGCGCAGGAGAATTTTCCCACGCTGTCACAGTGACGTGCATGAGGTGAGCTGCGATCCAGCCTGAAGCTGTCCTGGGAACCATGGAAAGGTAAGGATTAGTGTTGAGCCACCCCCGTAGTGTTCGAGTTCGGTTCGGTTCATCGAACTGTTCGTCGAACACCTTCGAACACCGTTAAAACCAATGGCAGGCAAACAAAAACACATAGAAACACATAGAAAACACCTTCAAAGGTGTCCAAAAGCTGACAAACTGCTCAGAAGACACAACTAATACATGGAAAAGTGACAAGTACATATAGTCATGCGAAAAGAAAAGAGGTGGAGGAGTAAAAGGAGGGGGAGACACAGATATAGGCATGTCATGCCCTTCTAAAATCCAAAAAGTGAGAAGCCGACACAGCCAGTCCGTTCCTGCCTGTGCCACCTCTGTGTCGCCGGGTTTGTGCCAGAGCCGCGGTGGACCCTGACGGCCAGCCCCCCTATCCCAATACTGGTGCCTGTCCGCCGGTGGGTCGAGGCCCCCCACGGTGGGGGGGGGGGAGTAACATCTGCAGAAGAAAGACCATCTTCCAGCCAAACTAAGATGTCGACTTCTTTTCGTGGACAATGTGATACGATCCCATTCTTACGGACACGCCCATCGCTACAAATTCTAGATGAGGCACAAAAACAGCAGGTGCTTCAACGGATATCAAGTGCTCCTTCAAGTGGGCTCTCCATCACCTCAATTTCAACATCACAAATACTCCAGTCCTCAGAGGTGTCACCCCAATCGCACTTGCTTCCTCACAGCTCCCAAGTCTCCAGCTGCCCGTCTGAGTATGGGGTAACACAGATGGCTGAGTCTGCCCAGCTGTTTACTCATACTATAGCCTGGGAAACGGAGGTCTGCTCCAGAGCTTCTGTTAATCCAGATGAGGAAATGATCTGATCCGATGCCCAGAATCTTTATAAGTTGGATCCAGGACCAGATGAAGAAGGTTCTGAGCATAATGTAGACCCTTGTTCCCAAACTGTAACTCCTGTTGGTGGAGACAATGATGAAGACGATGATGAGACTCAAATATCTGATTGGAGCGACAACTTGACTTTTCGGTCAGGGCAGGAAGAGGTTGGCTCTGAGGGCGACGGGTGTGATAACACACAGGGTGATGATGACGAGGTTGGAGATCCCACTTACTGTCAACCCACAGTCAGACAGTCGATGAGGTCAGCAGAGGAGGTGGAGGAGGATGTGACTAGCCCTGGGGATGGGGATGACTCAGTACCCGGGCATTTGCCTGGCCTTGGGGATGTCGCGGTGGTCGGCTCCCTGGCCCGTACCCTGGGGTCTCTCTTTAAAAGGGTGGATAATTGTTAATTTTATAAGAGTTCATGACGCCACCTGTGGTATCTGGTGACAAGCACCAGCGCTGCAGCAGTCCACTGAGGCCGGTGATAAGGCAGCTCGATGGTATAGCTCCCCACAGGTGGAGCTAGGTCTCAGGGCAACGTATGCAGGGGGAATGCAGGACAGGTGAGACCCAGCTGGGTCAGAGCAAGAACGGGAACGGACACGGTAGTCACTTCAGTACCTTTTACTGGTGGAAATTCAGGCACATCCCGGAGCACTGTAGGCTGAAGGTTGCATATCAGGATCCTCCCCAATGAGCGGGTGTAGGGCCTCCTGTTTCTTGCCTCTGCGTAGTAAGTTTCTGACCTGCCTGGAGCTAGGCCTAACTTTGTCTCTGTCCTGCGCTGGCTGACCTTGTGGTAGGGCCTTCTCTTGGAGTTCATGCTCCCAGTATGCGGGGCCTAAGCGTCTCCTGGCTCTGTTACATATCAGCACCTTAGCGATCCTGGGACTTGTAGTTCTCCAGGGATTCCGGTTATGCCTTACTGGGTCATAGAGATACCGGTAAGCTCGGATCCTGTGTCCGGTAAATGCTTCGGGGTGAGCTGGTTAAGCTCCTCTGCCCCTTATGTACTAACTCGCCACTCGCCTTCGGCCTACTCGGGCCCTCACTAGGCTATACACACTAACGGCAGCTTGCCGCGCTTCACTGATCTTACGGCACCGGCACACCTTAAGCTCTATCTGGGCTCCCTGAATCTAGCAAGCAGGAGCCTCGTGCTCCACTGCTGAACTATTAATTGCGTTCTCTAGACTAGACTGAGCACCACTGCAGACTGACCTCTCTTAGGCTTCTCTACTGCAGGAACTCTTCAGAGGAACTGAACTGCCTAGCTCCACCTTCCCTATTTATATCCCTAACGGGCTCCCTCTGCTGGTCTGAGGTGGAAGGTGGAGATGTGTGAATGTTTATGGGGGCCTCTTGTGGAGGATTCCATCAATGCACTCTTGTAGGATCTGTGATACCAAGCGCAGCGGGGCATCACAGATGCTATTGACGACGAGGTTAGGTTGCGCCTTCCTGAACAGAGACGGAGTACTGGAAGCACGTCAACAACTGCATCCTCAACCACAACTCTGCCTCTGACCACAAGTCGTAGTGGCTCTTCAGGTCACATGGGCTCTAAGCCTTGCATAGCCTGGGCATTTATTCAGATCGATAAGGATGACCCAACTCGTGTTATCTGTAATATTTGTCAGCAAAAGCTAAGTAGAGGCCAAAAAATACATAGTTTGAGTACTTCATGCATGTACCGTCACATGGATATGAAGCATAAGTTGCAGTGGGAAGCTCACTGTGCTACAATGCGGCCTAGCCGGCTGGGCCAACCACCGTCTGCCCCATCTTGTGCATCCGCAGCCTCTTCATCCTCTGTGACTGGGGGGACAGCAGTCACACATGTTTTTGGACGCAGACCTGCCACCTCTTTACCCGCAACAGCCAGTGTGATTGGCAGGTCGTCAGTTCATTGGGAAGTGGAAACACCTGCTAGTGTTGAGCGCTCTCCGACATCGAGAGCACCACCTTTGGATCAAGGCAACCTAACATGTCCGCCTGCATCTTCCTCACAGACCGGCAGTTGCCGGGGACACCCTACTCAACACCGTCTAAGCACAACAGCCAGCCCTCGGTCCCTCAGATGTGGAAAAGTAAAAGACCATTTCCTCCTAGCCATGAGAAAGCTAAGAGGTTGAATTTCACCATCTGCAAGCTGTTGGCTACAGAAATGCTGCCTTTCCACCTGGAGGACACAGAGGATTTTCAAGACCTTATGTCCGTCACAGTGCCCCAGTACCAGATGCCCAGTCGGCACTACTTCTCAAAGAAAGGTGTGCCTGCGCTTCACTAGCATGTCGCACACAACATCACCGCTTCTTTGAGAAACTCTGTGTGTGACAGGGTGCACTTCACCACAGACACTTGGACGAGAAGGCATGGACAGGGGCGTTACATGTCGCTGACTGGGCACTGGGTAACTATGGTGACAGCAGGACAAGGGGCTGCTGTCCAAGTCTTGCCGTCCCCACGAGTTGTGTGTTAATCCTCTTTATCTCGAACTTCCTCCACTGCTTCTGCCTCCTCAACCTCCTCTCGGTCCTCCACTTGCACCCAAAGCCTGTCTGGTAATGCCACCTGCTTTCTAACTGCGCAGAAGGAATCCTGCACACCTCCTTACTATGCTGGCAGCAGGGCTCAACGCATCAGTGTTTACTTTGAAATGTCTGGGAAATGTGAGTCACACAGCTGAGGAGTTTTGGTCAGCTCTGGAGACCCAGTTTCATGAAAGGTTGTCTCCACTGGACCTGCAACCAGGGAAGGCCATGTGCGACAATGCTGCAAACCTGGGTGCGGCACTTCGCTGGGGCAATGTCACACACGTGCCTTGTATGGCTCACGTGTTGAACCTGGTTGTCCAGCAATTTTTAGCCCACTATCCCGGACTAGATGGCCTTCTGCAGAGTGCACGGTCGCTGTGTGCTCACTTCCGTCGTTCGCATCCCGCAGTTCAATGACTTACATCTCTACAGAAGTCGTTGGGCCTGCCAGTTCACCGGCTGAAATGCGATGTGCCTACCCGGTGGAATTCAACTCTGCACATGTTGCAGCGACTGTGGCAGCACCGACAAGCCCTGGTGCAATACGTTCTGACGTATAGCCTGGGCCAACGAGATCCAGAGGTGGGGCAAATCACGCTGGAGGAGTGGTCTCAGATCAGGGACCTATGCACCCTTCTGCACAGTCTTGAAATGGCGACGAAGATGTTTAGTGCTGACGATGCCATTATCAGCATGATTATTACGGTGATTTACATGCTGGAGCACATGTTAAACAGAATTCGGAGTCAGGTGGTGGGACAAGAGGAGGTGGAGGAAGTAGAGGAGGAGTCGTATGCGGAAGGGATAACATCTCCAAGGTCCAGACGGTTGGCAGCACCAAGGCGGCAGGCATGGGAGGGTGGGGGAGAGGGATTAACCAGGGCGCATGGTAGCAGCCAAACTGTTGAGGAAGGTGCAGGAGCCGAGGAAGAAGTGGAGGACGAACTGGCAATGGGCATGGAAGACTCATCAGATGAGGGAGACCTTGATCACATTTCTGTTGTGCGAGGTTGGAGGGAAAGGGCAGAGGAAGGAAGCATGATTCTTACCTCGCTACCAACACAACAAGGACTTGGTCCTTCTGGATGCGCAAGACACATGAGTGCCTTCTTGCTGCACTACCTGCAACATGACCCCCGGATTGTCAGAATTCGAAGTAATCCCGACTACTGGGTTGCCACACTCTTAGATCCCCGGTACAAAAGTATATTTGCCGAAATAATTCCTGCCATAAAAAGGTATTGACGAATGCAGGAG
This sequence comes from Phyllobates terribilis, assembly GCF_046119375.1. Classification (NCBI taxonomy): domain Eukaryota; kingdom Metazoa; phylum Chordata; class Amphibia; order Anura; family Dendrobatidae; genus Phyllobates; species Phyllobates terribilis. The sequence continues at coordinate 67,188,128 of NW_027362773.1, forward strand.
TATCTGTTGCAGAATCTTACATGTGCTTTTCCACAAAACACCAGTGGTGCACGTAGTGAATCTCACAGTTCTAACTTGCCAACGGTGGGACTGTCGAGTCTTCATCACTCAAACAGTAACAGTAACACAGTATCTGCTGGTAACAGCAATTTTGTGGAATCGTTTCACCACTTTTTTAGACCATCCTTTGCAAGGCCACAGGAGACAAGAAGTCTGACACATAGTCAATGCCTAGAGAGGATGGTACAGGAGAATCTCCAAGTGAACATCGAAGCCATGACTGTGTCACTGGACCCTTGCTCATTTTGGTATTCCAATCTTGAAAAATCGCCGGAGCTCGCCACTCACGCCTTGGAGATCTTGTCATGCCATGCAGCCAGCGTTCTCTCTGAACGTGTGTTCAGCGCTGCTGGTGGTGTGCTGACAGATAAGCGCACGCGGCTGTCCACTGAGAATGTAGACAGACTCACGTTCATAAAGATGATCAAATCATGGATTCGCAAGGACATTTCTACCCCTGTGTCATCCTTGGGAGACTAAAAGCTTGGGGATTTGGTAAAATCACCTCACCAACCGTTTTAAGCAACAGTGGGGCAATTGATGCCACTTAACCCTAGAACGCATGACCATAAAAATCTACACTTTCACATACCTGGGGCCCTTTAGGCCCATGTGCAAATAACATGGAATAACTCAAACTCAAATAACAAACAACTATATACATGAAGAATACCTAGAGTTTCAAAATTCTAACTAAAGCAATCTTGCAGAAAATAGAAAACAATTAACTGGGCGGGCCTGCAAGGCCACAGGTATGCGTTCTAGGGTTAAGTGGTGTCTGTGCCACAATTTTGGGAGTCCCCTTGCTGTGTCTTACGTGACGTTGGCATCGTCAATTCCAGGTGGGTTGGGTCGCACCCCCCCCTTTTAACTGTAAGAAACTACATACACTATGGCTTGGGGTAACACAGATGGTTGAGTCTGAAGAGCTGTTTACTCAGAAGTCTGCTCCAAATCTTCAGTGTTTGCTAGTCAGCGTAGAATTTTTAACTGCATCTAGCCTAGGCAATACTTTGGGCGTAGTAGCCCAGCTGCGAAGCAAGCTGCACCGCCTGTGTATCTAATAAGAATTTTTAAATTAATCTAGCCTAGGCAGACTGTGGGGACCCCCAACCAAACCCAGATGCTCAGCCCCCCTACCGCCCCCCTTTCATGGACAACCCAATAATGTAACTCTTACAACTGGATGGGTGAGGATCGGTCACAGCTTTATTAACTCTTTATACTCATTCCATTAGAAAGGCATTTTATTTCTAAAATAATTCAGCTTGTTGCAGCATGCCCTGGGTCCCCACTCCGGCAAGTTGGCCAACAAGTGTAACTCTCCAACATGTCCTTTCTATTTCCAGGCCACGGAGGATCCAGCGTACTCGTATGCAGGACTCTGACCCCCACCCATCACTCTTAACGCTTGTTCCACTCCGTCCTGGAGTCCTGACAGGAATATGTCCAGTCCAATATCTATTAAGTGAACACCGTCGGGCCGTATGAGGCCTGCTTTATCTCCTTCCAGTTGTCGGTGTCGTATCACTACACCGCCTCTGTCTCTTCTAAATTTTGCCATCCGAATATTTATTACCCGCCTTGTCCATTCGATGGCCGTGATGTCTCGCGCACCTTGCCATACCGCTATCGGCACAATCTCTGACCATACTATAGCTAATTTTGTGAAAAATTCTCTGAAGCGCTCAGTGTCTAGTTTCATTATTGCCATTAGTTATGCGCTCTTGTGATGACCTAGGTTGTTTCCCCCGGCCTGTATAACTAAGATGACCGGACCTCTTGCCTCTCTCCCTACCTTGATTACCTCCATTTGTACCTGTGGCCATAGCAGGCCTCTAATACCTCTCCAGTTGAAATATGTGTTATGAAACTCTAATTTCCTCCCGCCTGGGCGGACTTTCGCCCTTTTTTGTGCCCAATATATATACGAGTGGCCTATCACTCACACTGTTGGCTTAGCGTCACCTGTAAAAGAAACAAACCACGTTAGGATAACAAGTCCGGTCTTATGTATCTCGCCAAACACGTGGATCGCCATCTCCCTATCCTCTGAACTTCCGTTTCTGACAGTCCTGCTCTTGCTGCTTCCGTGGCCGCACCTACGAGGAATGAGTGTGTCCCGTAATCTTTGGGGTGGTTCCCTGCCGATGTTATGCATTTATTAAATATAACTTGGAACAGGTATCTTGATAATGGCATTCCATCAATGTGTGATAAGAAGAAATTACTTTGTGATCTGATGGTTAGATATGTTTTTACTATTGGTACCCGACTCAGTGTACCGTTTGTGGGTTGTAGAAGTACCCAAGTACCCCTGCCCGCTGGAACCGTTTTCGATTGGTGTATGCGTACACGTATTGCATTATTGGCTATGACTACTTCCTGGTGTAATAAGCGTCCACTGGTGGTAATTTTGGATTGAGGGACTAATTCGCTTATACATAGCGCCCCGAAGAAGGCGATCACAAATGCAGTAGACATTAGTGTTGCTTCAAATTGTGAGTGTCATGTTAATGGTGTTAGGGATAAGATGTGAGAAATCAGTTTTAGTGACACGGGACGGGACGTCTACATTCCTGACTTGGCTGACCCCTTTTCCACCCTTTTATGGATTGTCTGATGATGAATCTTTGTCACATCTCCCCAATTCAGTAGTTGGAAGTAAAATGCTACTCCGGTCAGACACCGCTGCGCTGACGCCCCTAATATGCCCCTCATCATTAGCTGGTGGAGAAATTCTATGGTGACTTGTGATCTGGCTTGTTCACATTGGTCAACCCGTCTGCCTGCTTCTAGTTGTGTCCACTCTTCCCATGCCTTACCGTATGCTTGCCACATTGACGGGGCAACTGACGCTCTGATTAATGGCATCAACTATTCGCCACTAGATCCCATAGGGAGGGTGGGCAACTGTTGCCTGATGGGTGGGCGTTGTGGAAGAGCTCTGTGAAAATCTGCCAATTGAATTGTTATAAAGCGTTAGCAGCAGCTTTATACCCCTCAGCATAGTGGCTAGCGCGGACCCATACATTGTGTTTTAGGCACAGGAATACTAGCCTGTGTAGTAGGCCTAGCACTGGGAGAGACGATGATGCCATCTTATTAATGCAGTGCGCTAGGCTGGTGTTTTGTGTTATGAAGCGTATATTTTTGTTAGCCAGGCGCGCGCCCCATATTTCTATTGCTACCACTATTGGGAAAAATTATTTTTAGGGCTAGATGCAGCTAAAAATTATTATTAATTTCAAAGCTGGTGGAGCTTGGTATAGATGGCCTAATACAATGAGTCCCACACACTGCTAGAAGCCCAAATATTTTTTCAGAGGTAGATGCAGATAAAAATTATTTTTAATTTGCAACCTGATGGAGGTCAGTATAGATGGACTAATAGAGAAAGTCCCACACACTGCTAGAAGGCCAAATATTTTTTCAGAGCTAGATGCAGATAAAAATTATATTCAATTTGCAACCTAATGGAGGTCAGTATAGATGGACTAATAGAGAAAGTCCCACACACTGCTAGAAGGCCAAATATTTTTTCAGAGCTAGATGCAGATAAAAATTATATTCAATTTGCAACCTGATGGAGGTCAGTATAGATGGACTAATAGAACAAGTCCCACACACAGCTAGAAGCCCAAATATTTTTTCAGAGGTACTGTAGATGCAGATAAAAATTATTTTTAATTTGCAACCTGATGGAGGTCAGTATAGATGGACTAATACAACAAGTCCCACACACAGCTAGAAGCCCAATATTTTTTCAGAGCTAGATGCAGACAAAAAATTATTTTGAATTTGCAACCTGATGGAGGTCAGTATAGATGGACTAATAGAGAAAGTCCCACACACTGCTAGAAGGCCCAATATTTTTTCAGAGGTAGATGCAGAAAAAATATATTCAGTTTGCAACCTGATGGAGGTCAGTATAGATGGACTAATACAACAAATCCCACACACAGCTAGAAGCCCAATATTTTTTCAGAGGTAGATGCAGAAAAAAATATATTCAGTTTGCAACCTGATGGAGGTCTGTATAGATGGATTAATAGAACAAGTCCCACACACAGCTAGAAGCCCAATATTTTTTCAGAGGTAGATGCAGAAAAAAATATATTCAGTTTGCAACCTGATGGAGGTCTGTATAGATGGATTAATAGAACAAGTCCCACACACAGCTAGAAGCCCAATATTTTTTCAGAGGTAGATGCAGAAAAAAATATATTCAGTTTGCAACCTGATGGAGGTCTGTATAGATGGATTAATAGAACAAGTCCCATACACAGCTAGAAGCCCAATATTTTTTCAGAGGTAGATGCAGAAAAAAATATATTCAGTTTGCAACCTGATGGAGGTCTGTATAGATGGATTAATAGAACAAGTCCCACACACAGCTAGAAGCCCAATATTTTTTCAGAGGTAGATGCAGAAAAAAATATATTCAGTTTGCAACCTGATGGAGGTCAGTATAGATGGACTAATACAACAAGTCCCACACACAGCTAGAAGCCCAATATTTTTTCAGAGCTAGATGCAGACAAAAAATTATTTTGAATTTGCAACCTGATGGAGGTCAGTATAGATGGACTAATAGAGAAAGTCCCACACACTGCTAGAAGGCCCAATATTTTTTCAGAGGTAGATGCAGAAAAAAATATATTCAGTTTGCAACCTGATGGAGGTCAGTATAGATGGACTAATACAACAAGTCCCACACACAGCTAGAAGCCCAATATTTTTTCAGAGGTAGATGCAGAAAAAAATATATTCAGTTTGCAACCTGATGGAGGTCAGTATAGATGGACTAATACAACAAGTCCCACACACAGCTAGAAGCCCAATATTTTTTCAGAGGTAGATGCAGAAAAAAATATTTCAGTTTGCAACCTGATGGAGGTCTGTATAGATGGATTAATAGAACAAGTCCCACACACAGCTAGAAGGCCAAATATTTTTTCAGAGCTAGATGCAGATAAAAATTATATTCAATTTGCAACCTGATGGAGGTCAGTATAGATGGACTAATAGAACAAGTCCCACACACTGCTAGAAGCCCAAATATTTTTTCAGAGGTACTGTAGATGCAGATAAAAATTATTTTTAATTTGCAACCTGATGGAGGTCAGTATAGATGGACTAATACAACAAGTTCCACACACAGCTAGAAGCCCAATATTTTTTCAGAGGTAGATGCAGAAAAAAATATATTCAGTTTGCAACCTGATGGAGGTCTGTATAGATGGATTAATAGAACAAGTCCCACACACAGCTAGAAGCCCAAATATTTTTTCAGAGGTAGATGCAGATAAAAATTATTTTTAATTTGCAACCTGATGGAGGTCAGTATAGATGGACTAATAGAGAAAGTCCCACAGACTGCTAGAAGGCCAAATATTTTTTCAGAGCTAGATGCAGATAAAAATTATATTCAATTTGCAACCTGATGGAGGTCAGTATAGATGGACTAATAGAACAAGTCCCACATACAGCTAGAAGCCCAAATATTTTTTCAGAGGTACTGTAGATGCAGATAAAAATTATTTTTAATTTGCAACCTGATGGAGGTCAGTATAGATGGACTAATACAACAAGTCCCACACACAGCTAGAAGCCCAATATTTTTTCAGAGCTAGATGCAGACAAAAAATTATTTTGAATTTGCAACCTGATGGAGGTCAGTATAGATGGACTAATAGAGAAAGTCCCACACACTGCTAGAAGGCCAAATATTTTTTCAGAGCTAGATGCAGATAAAAATTATATTCAATTTGCAACCTGATGGAGGTCAGTATAGATGGACTAATAGAACAAGTCCCACACACAGCTAGAAGCCCAAATATTTTTTCAGAGGTACTGTAGATGCAGATAAAAATTATTTTTAATTTGCAACCTGATGGAGGTCAGTATAGATGGACTAATACAACAAGTCCCACACACAGCTAGAAGCCCAATATTTTTTCAGAGGTAGATGCAGAAAAAAATATATTCAGTTTGCAACCTGATGGAGGTCTGTATAGATGGATTAATAGAACAAGTCCCACACACAGCTAGAAGCCCAATATTGTTTCAGAGGTAGATGCAGAAAAAAATATATTCAGTTTGCAACCTGATGGAGGTCAGTATAGATGGACTAATACAACAAGTCCCACACACAGCTAGAAGCCCAATATTTTTTCAGAGCTAGATGCAGAAAAAAATTATATTCAATTTGCAACCTGATGGAGGTCAGTATAGATGGACTAATAGAATGATGCTATGCCCAAAAGATTTTACTTCACTAGGTGCAGTAAAAAAATTGGTATTCTATACACAGGTGGTATATCTTGCAACACAGATAGGCTACTCCACTGACTAACACACTCTGCAATAGGTCAAAAAGGATTAGCTTTGCTAGATTCAGCCAAATGCTGTGAAACAAACTTGCACAGCACTGGTACAAACCTGCCTGGCAAAAACTGATAGGAACTGATGTAACCTAGTCCTGAAAAGGACTCCAATTACAATTAGTCTTTACTCCCACAACCTATCTATTTAAGAGCACAGACCTGCCTGATAAAAGTCATAGGAAATGCTGTAACCTAGTCCTTCAAAGGACTGCAATCACAACTATTCCCTACTCCCAAGCTATCTGTAGATTTGTGCGAAAATTGGCTTGAAATTAACAAGGTATAGCGCACACAGCAACAGCGGTGCCGTCTAACACGCAGCTGCAGCAGTGAGAAAATGGTGGCGACGGGGAAAATGGCTTGGTCTTATAGGGCAAGGACATGTGACATACACTGCCAATCACACATGCCCTTGCTTGTGTGAAAAAAAGCACTTCGCTCCGTGTGTGCGCTGCTGATAGGCTGACAGATTGCACCTCCCCACTGTAAATGCGGGAAAGAGAAAAAAAAAATGGAGATCTTCATTGTTCCTGCAGAGATCCATCCCCTGCCCCTCCCCCCACCCCGCTGTACACTCAAACTGCGTATTAACATTAATTTTCATCATTACTGAGAAAAAATCCAGTTATGATTTTGGTGCACGAACAGTTATCGAACATAACCTCGAACAGCCGAATTTTTCTCAAATTGTTCGTGTTCGCCGAACGGCTCGAACACCGCCCAAAACAGCTCGAATTTGAGATTGGCGAACAGTTCGAGTAGAACAACGCTCATCTCTAGCAAGGATGAGGTTGCTTTATTATTTTATTTTTATTGCAGGAGATCGTTGGCTTCAGCTGGAATGGGCGTGATGGTAAGTATGGCTTAATTTAGAGCATTAAAGAATTGTGTGTTTATTTAAATTAAAGGACTTTATTCTGGGTGTTTGTGTTTTTTTTAACTTTGACTATGGGGTTAGTAATGGGGGTGTCTTATAGATGCCTCTCCATTACTAACCTGGGCTTCATGTCAGCTGGCATTATAAGCTGACATCAACCCCAGCCCTATTACCCCACTGCCACCGCTACAGGGCAGTGGGAAGAGCGAGGTTAAGTGCCAGAATTGGCGCATCCTATGGATGCGTCATTTCTGGGGCGGCTGACGGCTGGTGTTTCTAGCCTGGGAGGGGGCCAATGTGACGTCTCTACTCGAAAAGCCCTTTTCTTTACCCTTGGAGATGGGGGACTCGGAGTCGGGTCCTGTGATGGAGAGATGGGGTGCAGCCGTGGTCCAGACCCGACCCGTGCTCAGGGCCATCACATTAAAAGGATGGTGTGGGCTTATCCGGGTTGAGTGGCTGATTTACGACTACGCCACCTGTGGCACTTGGTGAAGGCCACCAGCGCCGCTGCAGTCCGCTGAGGCACGGTGGTATGGCGGCCATAGTTAATATTACTCCCCACAGGCGGAGCAAGGCCTCAGGGCAGAGGGACAGGATGGAGGGGGGTAGTAGTAGTAGAGGAGAACGGATGCCGCGTCACGCGGTGTGGCGCAGAATAAACAGTCCGGAGGCCATAGGGGTAAACTTCCAAGGCTTTACTCACTTTAGAGTTGGCAGAAGGAAGGCGACTCCCTGCTCCCCGCGGAGTCCTGCGGTCACCAGAGACGGGGGTCCGACAACCTCCGAGTAAGTCCAGCATTCAATCGGGACCCTACACCAGAGTGTTCCTGAACTACAGACCGAATCCTTTCCCGTCCGTGTGTGTGCGAATAGGCCTGGTCTCCCTCTGAGCTCCTCTCAGAACAAGGGTACGGGAGGCAGCTCCGCTCCTTCTGATACCCGGTGGGATCCACAGGGCCTACCGGGCTTTCCCGACCAGGACATGGAGTAGCAAGGTCGGGTGTCGGGGGCCGGTATCCCTCTTGCAGCCGGACTCCCTCTGAATATATCAGGTTGGCGAGGACAGGTGGCGTACACCACTCCGTCTGCATCCTCCCCGGGATCCATTTGCTATGGAGCCACACTCTTAAGCTCCGGGCCTTCTTGGTCCTGGTCCTTGACCAGGTCGAGACATTCCTTGTCTACAACCTACCCCTCGTCCCAAGGCCGGGGCACGGGGGCTGTGTCTCCATCCGATGCGGGCCCACACAGGATCCGCATTGGGGTGGGAGATCACAGTACCCTCCGCAATTGACAGCATAGAGACAGTCAAAGAGCGATCAAAGAGCAGTCAAAGAACCAAAACCCAAGATGGCTTTTTATTAAATAAGAAATTTAAAGTGTAACTAACTTGTAAGCCCTCCACCCTCACCCACTAACTTGTTCCCCTCACTCTTGGTTCCCAGTCTCCCTGTAACCAGGAGGGCAGCACCTAGTGCATACTAGCCCCCTCTGGTGGAGAAATGTGGTGTTGGATGCAAAGGTTGGGTCACGACTATCACGCTGTTCTTACCTCAGAGGAGGAACACTACACTCCATTAGAGAAGTGCAGCATCCCTGTGGCGGTCGAACCCTCAGGGGCGCCACACCAATATTCATGGCACCCTTCCTGGGCTATTAATATCAGCCCCCAGCTGTCTGCCTAGCCTTTGCTAGCTATTAAAATAGGGGGGACTCCACGTCATTTTTTTTTGCTTCCCCCATTTTAATAGCTAGTAAAGGCTATGTATTCAGCTGGGGGCTGATATTAGTAGCCTGGGAAGCTCCGTGGGTATTACCCCCTTCCCAGGCTTCAAACATCTGCCCCAGCCATCTGCTTAACCTCCGCTAGAGACTAAAATTACGGGGAACCCCATGCCAATTTTTTTTTTAATAAATCCTTTATTTTAACACTAAATGACAAGTACAGTAATCAACACTATCACTGTACTTATTATATATGTGACTGACATGTTTATATCTATCTAATCTATGTGTGATGCTCTATTTTTTCTGTTCTAAATTGTCGGGTACCGATGTATGCCGCTTATGAATTGCCAGTCAGCTTTTTTAAAGAGACGGGTGCATGAAAACACTATTATTTTGTTTTTTATAAATCCTTTATTTTAACGCTAAATAACAAGTTCAGTAACCAACACTGTCACTGTACTTATTATATATGTGACTGACATGTTTCTATCTATCTAATCTATGTGTGATGCTCTATTCTTCTCTTCTAAATTGTCGGGTACCGGTGTATGCCGCTGATTAATTGCCGGCTTTTCATGTTTCACTGTGAGCACTGTTCCCATCGATTTGGGCAATCACTGTAATGCCACAACCACCATGGCTATGACATTACAGTGAGTGGCAGACAATCCCTGCATGATTGGTGCTCTAAATAGCGCCAAACATGCAGGACGGGGACCCGAGCTCCCGCCCAAGCATCTGGAAAGTACTGGCGAGCTCTCGAGTACTGAGATGCTCGGGCGAGTACCGAGCAGGGGCGAGCATGCTCGCTCATCACTAGTAAGGACCTATCGAACAAGTTGTGGACCTTAAGGGCCTGAGGAAGTTCAAGACTAAACGCTGCTGGGTTAATGACGGCCGTTATTTTATAGGGACCAATAAACCTAGGTCCCTATAAAACTGCCTGCATCATCCCAGCACAGGTCTCTGTGCTCAGGGAGGTGATTGATTTTAGCACTATTGTGTGCAGGAGGGATACTTACAGCATGAAAGGGTTTTGTATTTATTTATATCCTGAATAGTATTTTTTGTGATATGTGAGTATATACAGTTATATGAAAAAGTTTGGGCACCCCTATTAATCTTAAGCTTAATGTTTTATAAAAATTGGTGTTTTTGCAACAGCTATTTCAGTTTGATATATGTAATAACTGTTGGACACAGTAATGTTTCTGCCTTGAAATGAGGTTTATTGTACTAACAGAAAATGTGCAATCTGCATTCAAACAAAATTTGACAGGTGCATAAGTATGGGCACCTCACCAGAAAAGTGACATTAATATTTAGTAGATCCTCCTTTTGCAAAAATAACAGCCTCTAGTCGCTTCCTGTAGCTTTTAATGATTTCCTGGATCCTGGATGAAGGTATTTTTGACCATTCCTCTTTACAAAACAATTCCAGTTCAGTAAAGTTTGATGGTGGCCGAGCATGGAGAGCCCTCTTCAAATGATCCCACAGATGTTCAATGATATTCAGGTCTGGGGACTGGGATGGCCATTCCAGAACATTGTAATTGTTCCTCTGCATGAATGCCTGAGTAGATTTGGAGCGGTGTTTAGGATCATTGCCTTGCTGAAAGATCCATCCCCTGCGTAACTTCAACTTTGTCACTGATTCTTGAACATTATTGTCAAGAATCTGCTGATACTGAGTGGAATCCATGCGTCCCTCAACTTTAACAAGATTCCCGGTGCCGGCATTGGCCACACAGCCCCAAAGCATGATGGAACCTCCACCAAATTTTACTGCGGGTAGCAAGTGTTTTTCTTGGAATGCGGTGTTTTTTTGCCGTCATGTATAACGCCTTTTTGTATGACCAAACAACTCAATCTTGGTTTTGCATACCTCAGCCGACTCTGTTTGTGGCGTGCTTGCAGAAACGGCTTCTTTCGCATCACTCTCCCATACAGCTTCTCCTTGTGCAAAGTGCGTTGTATAGTTGACCGATGCACAGTGACACCATCTGCAGCAAGTTGATGCTGCAGCTCTCTGGAGGTGGTCTGAGGATTGTCCTTGACTGATCTCACCATTCTTCTTCTCTGCCTTTCTGGATGTGTTTCTTGGCCTGCCACTTCTGGCCTTAACAAGAACTGTCCCTGTGTTCTTCCATTTCCTTACTATGTTCCTCACAGTGGAAACTGACAGGTTTAATCTCTGAGACAGCTTTTTGTATCCTTCCCCTGAACAACTATGTTGAATAATCTTTGTTTTCAGATCATTTGACAGTTGTTTTGAGGAGCCCATGATGCTACTCTTCAGAGGAGATTCAAACAGGAGAGCAACTTGCAAGTGGCCACTTTAAGTAGCTTTTCTCATGATGGCATACACCTGGCTATGAAGTTCAAAGCTCAATGAGGTTACAAAACCAAAAAAAGTGCTTTCGTAAGTCAGTAAAAAGTAGGTAGGAGTATTTAAAACAAGAAAATGATAAGGGTGCCCACACTTATGCACCTGTCAAATTTTGTTTGAATGCAGATTGCACATTTTCTGTTAGTACAATAAACCTAATTTCAAGGCAGAAACATTACTGTGTCCAACAGTTATTACATATATCAAACTGAAATAGCTGTTGAAAATCACCAATTTTTATAAAACATTAAGCTTAAGATTAAAAGGGGTGCCCAAACTTTTTCATATAACTGTAGTACTTGCCAGCTCAGACATTCTATATGGGCTTCATTTATGCTTGGGACTTTTTGTATGTTTCAATATATACTCTACTGTAGTAGGTACATACTTCCCTCTTCATCTGTTTGGACTATAGTACACCTCCTTGAATACTAATGTCAGGCAGTCATAGCTAATATGCATGTGTACGATATTGATCACCAGGGATAATACTGGCACTTGTATTATGGTACTGCTTGTTCTGTTGTAATCAGGGAAGTTTCTTTGGAGCAGGTGGGCTTCAAATTAGTGGGTAACCCCACTATATTGATTTTACTTGTGTTTTAACTATTTGGGTTTTTTGACGTTGTTTGTATGTATTTATATCTGTAATGAATAAAATTTATTGTAACTTAGTATAACTTATGATAATTTATTGAAGTATTGTTGGGTGATCACTGCTTCATAGCACACCTCTTTTCCTCTTTTCACGTATCAAGACATATGGCCAACCACATGGTAGCCTCCAAGGACTGAGGGGTTTCATATACTGCCAAGGCATCTTTCAACCTTTCAGTAAGCCCCTCACAAAATTGACTTCTAAGGGCTGAGTTATTCCATTTGGAATCCGTTGCCCATCTACAGAATTCTGAACTGTACGTCTCCACTGACCGATTCCCCTTCTGAAGGCGATGTACCCTAGACTCAGCCAAGGCGACTCGGTCAGGGTCATCATAGATAAGGGCCAGAGCCCCGAAAAAACCCTCCACAGACTGGAAACAAACTGAGACCTGCGGTAAGGAAAACGTCCACGACTGAGGATCTCCGTACAATAGAGAGATCACAATACCAACCCGTTGCTCCTCATTTCCAGAGGAGTAAGGCAAAATTTAAAATAGTTTGCATGCCTCCTTAAATACAAAAAACTTGTCCCTACCTCCTGAAAACCTGTCCAGGAGGGTAACCTTGGGTTCAGGATGGACAGGCCTACATGCAGAGACCCAAACATTGGCGACCTGTAACCTCCAAAGATGCTGATGAACCTCACAGCAGCAGAGACAGACAGCAGAACTGCTCTGCGAGCTCTGCAACTGAACCCATACCAAGGGAGAGAGGAAAAAAAAAGTCCACGCCCAAAAACACACAGAGAAAAAAAACAAAACAAAGTGTCAGTTTTTTTTTCTTTTCAAAATGTGCTCGGCCAGCGATAATGTCACCCAAGGTGCGGGAAAGACTTAGTGCAACACAAAGGGAAGAGGGAAAGGGAGCCCAGACTCTAGGGAAAGGGGGGAGTTAAGACTTCCTAGGCTGGTCTAGTGTCACCCTGTCTCCCCAAACAACCCTATATTGGCTCTTCACCAATTGCCGCATGCGTGTCTCGCCCTGTTTTTCCCTGGCGTATGGCTAAGGCTAGGGAAGGAAGGAGATGAGCACTAGCCGATCCCCACTGAACACTAAAGACAACAAGGGAGGACAAACAGGAGAAAATGGCTTAGCTTTAGATGACACCAGACAAATGCACAAACGGCCTCAAGCTCCAGAGAGGAAGAAGTACTGCTCTTGCTAAAGCCTTCACAAGGAGTAATGAATATCGCCAGCACCTCCCTCTGGAACACAGCAGGTATTTATACACCCAGGCCAGGGTGTTAATTAGCCAAAGGAAGGTAGCCGCTGGGTCCTAGAGACCACCTCTAAGAAGATGTCTGTAATGCCAAACGTAGAGATCGCCTGCAACCCACTGCAGAGCGACTGTCACTTCTGAAACACCCGTGACAGAAGCGTATCATCCATTTCACTCACTTTCTCCTCTAGTTCGCTGGTTCTCTCAGCCTGTTTTCATAGATCATGTCTCACAATGGTTACCTCCTCTTTAATGCACTCAACTTGAAATACAATATAGTTTAGGGATTTTTTTGCATATCCCTATTGCTGACATTACATAAGTGAGTGGGTTCTTTAGTGGGAAAGTCAGACTGCACATTCTGTGGGGCTCCCTGTTCTGTCAGCTCCTTGGCCTGGCTTAATTCAGAGTCCTCAGTACTAGTTTGCAAGGACTTCATCTTACTGTGCTCTGATTGCACGGATCCTTTTGCTGGTGAGGCCTGATGTTGTGTTGCCTGTGTTGAGGCTCCTTCCCTCCCCCATGGAAGAGCTCCTTGTGAATTTTTCCAGTCTCCTTATGATGTGTGGCAGCCCGTCCTGCTTTCACAGCATGCACAGAGGATGCGGCGACATCTTGGATCTCCTGCTCCGCTCCCTTAGGCATCTTTGTTGTCCTCATCCTCGCTCCTCCGCCCCAGAAAAAAGTACCGGAACGTACCGCTGCCACTGGTGATTAGCACACTTATACTGCCCAGATCACACCAATACAGGATATCGGTCTCGGATAGCTCAGGGATCACGTCCTCTCACATTGTGTGCCAGCCACGCCCCCCCATCTCTCCTAGAATAGGAACTATGTTGTCTAGACTAGCATTATACCTGTGTACTGTATCTAGAACGGGCAACTAGGGTGAGGGTGAGCTGTCGTGGAAGGGGGCGCCAAATCCCATATTATTGGGGTGCCAACCTCTGCTGCTAGGCAGGTACAGCCTAATATATATCCTAAGGAGAAATAGGCCCACTATATGTGATATGACCTGGGATATTATGTGATTATTTTTATTCATAACCACAGCATTGGCCGTTTAGGGGATTATCCTGACTTGCAGGATCTGTGCATGTTTCCCTGTCTATGCTATGTATGCTGATTAAAGAATGTTCTGATTATATTATCAATTCACTTCCAGCATTTGATCAGACATCCATATTGTGGTTTCTTCACTGTGCACATGGGATGTTTGGTGCATTTTAATTAAATCCAAATAAATTTGTATGTTTTAAAGGGTCAATATTTACATTTACTCTATTTCCCTTTCTTCTGTCAATTATTCTTAACTCAAGAGGATTCTGCTGTTTTGGCTTGTTAGGGGCAATTTAAACGTGCCATGGAGTCTGCAACCTATTCCAACCAAAATTGAGCTTCAAAATTCAATTGCCATTCCTTCCCTTCGGAGCCCTGGCTGTGTGCCCAAACAGTAGTTTTCCACCACATATTGGGTATCTGCATACTCAGGAGAAATCGTAGAACAAATTTTGGAGTTCATTTCTCCAGTTTTCATGAAAAGGAAACATTTGGGGCTAAAACAACATTTTTGCTGGAAAAAATTATTTTTTCTTTTTTATGGCTCAACATTATAAAATTCTGCGTATGAGTGTAAACCGCCAGTAGGCGTATTTTCTCGAAGATGATGCACAGCAGAGAGCACATTCGCTCTTCCGGCACCATTATAGTCTATGGCCCCATACGTCTGAATCCTGTTTTGCTGGAGTTCAGAAGTAAGCCCAGACGGCACCCACGATTGTGTAATGAAACGCAACGTGAAAGAACCCTTACATATTGTACACCTCAGGTGTTTGCAATGAAAACTCCTCCTCCTAAAGGGTTGTCCTATTTGGTCAGCCCTTTCTCTGATGAATGGCACAAGAGAGATCCCGCAGAATCTCACTGCTGCCACCACTTGTGAAGGATCCACACCTCACCACCTGCCTGACGCACAATTACGTCAGACGGATCTGCTCTTTGCACCAACATGACGTTCTGCACCCCCTCGAGGATGCTTAAGGTCAGATTGGTACAGTTCTACACAGACACCCCCTGTCCACACAGGTACAGGAAGGCACCGGGAGGGAGAAGAGGTGGCCCACTCTGTCACTGACATGGCATCACACTCGCTCACACCCCTGACAGGCTGAGAGGCCCATTCACTAGCCCCAGTGAAGCCGAACCTTGTCGGCCTGGTAAAGCTGCCGCCAGTTTCTATTAGACATAATTACTACTAGAACTGGGGAATTATATTGGGCCAGAAACCAGCCCAGTAGCATGTTCGATGGACTGAACAATAGACGTGAGAGTTTGTGGATCGCGATAAAAGAGAAACCCAAGGTTAAATTATATATTTAATTACCTTAAGGGCACACTTTGCAATACACTATATACATAAGGGTTATACATATTTCATGGTCAGAGTATAAGCAGTTATTAAGAGTCAGTTACCAGTCAGATGGAAGGCCTGGCTTTCGGGGGAGGGGCTGCCACATGGGAGGATAGTGGTCCCCTTTGTTGCAGGACTTCTCCCACACAATGTGTCGTCGTGATCTCCCAGGGAAAAAGAGAACCTGTCAGTGATCAGCTGCGGAGCCCATTACCATAGAGAACACCTTTTTTCTACAGTTTCCACTACAGGACAGATGTGGAATTACATGGTGATCTTTATAAATAATATTTTCAATGGCGGGCCATTGGCTAGTATAGTAAGATCCTGAACATAGGAAGCTCTTCATGATGTTCATACGCCTTAATGAAGCATGAAGTTGTCCGGTTGGAAGGAGCAGTCAAACAGGAAGCAGCTATTATAACATTTTAAAGGAATGCAATTCAATTCAATCTGTAATTAAAAAAAACTGTGGTAAAATATTAGATGCTTAGGTTCATTCATATAAAACAGCGAGCAAATAACTACAGGCAAGCTTGAAGGAACTCAAGTAAAGCATATCTGAAAGAAAAAGCCGGGAAGATATTTTTTTTCTTCACATATTACACTCTTCAATTTTAGTCCTCCCGTCTCTACATAAGGGTTAAAGCTAATTATAAAATCCAGTCTTCACAGCTATCCAGAATCACTAAGGCCCTTTGAAGCACTGAGCTAAGTGTATCCCATAAGTTACAGCAAGAAGAAAGTTTATTATGATCAAATGAAATGTTTAATGGGAATTGATAGAATCTTTCATGAAAGGGACTTTCCATGCAGCCAGACCATATCCGGATCCATTTAAGTGTAATAACCTTCCTGTGGCCCTCATTACAGATCTTCATATATACGGCTCAGTATAAATAACTAGGCCCTGTGTTATGGATGTAACATTTTTATAAATAGTAGTACATTTGTCTTCTTGAGATGAATTAGACAGCTCCATATTACAGACTCTAAGCTGTCCTTGTAGCTGCTGGGAGAAATGGTGAACAGTCACAGATCATTACAAAACCATGTGTTTGATTTAAAAAAGATGAGCCTCCATGGCCTATATTAGAGGTGGAAAACTAAAACTGCCCAGAAACCTGCTTTCTAAGAGTTCCAAGAGAAAACTAAAACCAGATAATATTATTTAATGGTGTATTGTGGTATTATTTGGGAATATAAATGCAATATTATGTAGAAAGTATGGAAGGGTCATATGGGCCAAGGTGTTCTATAGTGTTGAGCCACCCCCGTAGTGTTCGGGTTCGGTTCGGTTCGTCGAACACCGGGATGTTTGAGGAACTGTTCGTCGAACACCGTTAAAACCAATGGCAGGCAAACAAAAACACATAGAAACACATAGAAAACACATTCAAAGGTGTCCAAAAGCTGACAAACTGCTCAGAAGACGCTTTCTTTAAAAAAGCCGGCCGGCAATTCAGCAGCGGCATACACAGGTACCCGACAATTTAGACAAGAAGGAATAGAGCCTCACACATAGATTAGATAGATAGAAACATGTCAGTCACATATATATGAAGTACAGTGACAGTGTTGCTTACTGTACTTGTCATTTAGTGTAAAGGATTTATTAAAAAAAATAATAGTGTTTTCATGCACTGTCTCTTTAAAAAAGCCGGCCGGCAATTCAGCATCTGTACCCGACAATTTATAACAGACAGAATAGAGCTTCACACATAGATTAGATAGATAGAAACATGTCAGTCACATATATATGAAGTACAGTGATAGTGTTGGTTACTGTACTTGTCATTTAGTATTAAAATAAAGGATTTATTATTAAAAAAAATTGGCGTGGGGTTCCCCTTAATTTTAGTCTCTAGCGGAGGTTAAGCAGACAGCTGGGGCAGATGTTTGAAGCCTGGGAAGGGGGTAATACCCACAGAGCTTCCCAGGCTACTAATATCAGCCCCCAGCTGAATACATAGCCTTTACTAGCTATTAAAATGGGGGACCCCCGCAAAAAAATGACGTGGGGTCCCCCCTAATTTAATAGCTAGCAAAGGCTAGGCAGACAGCTGGGGGCTGATATTAATAGCCCAGGAAGGGAGCCATGAATATTGGCCCCCTCCCAGGCTAGAAACACCAGCCGTCAGCCGCCCCAGAAATGGCGCATTCATAGGATGCGCCAATTCTGGCACTTAGCCTCGCTCTTCCCACTGCCCTGGTGCGGTGGCAGTGGGGTAATAGGGCTGGGGTTGATGTCAGCTTATAATGCCAGCTGACATCAAGCCCAGGTTAGTAATGGAGAGGCGTCTATAAGACACCCCCATTACTAACCCCATAGTCAAAGTTAAAAGAAAACACAAACACCCAGAATAAAGTCCTTTAATTGAAATAAACACACAATTCTTTATTGTTCTAAATTAAACCATACTTACCATCACGCCCATTCCAGCTGAAGCCAACGATCTCCTGCAATAAAAGAAAAATAATAAACCAACATCATCCTTACCTTTCCATGGTTCCCACGACAGCTTCAGCTCTGCTACATCGAGATGACAGGCTGGACCGCAGCAGAACGCTGCCATCCAGCCTGTCATCCCGCAGACACTGAGAAGCGCAGGCATGCTTGCGCTCCTCAGTGTCTGACTGTGACGGCATCCAGATGAGCCGACAATGAACTCGGCTCACCTCATGTACGTCACTGACAGCGTGGGAGAATTCTCGCGCTGAGTGCAGGAGAATTTTCCCACGCTGTCAGTGACGTGCATGAGGCTGATATTTAAATTTGGCGCACAAATCGGTGATTGGTCGCGGGCAGCGTCCGCGACCAATCAGCACAGTAGTGTTTAACTTTGGCGGCAAGATCAGTGATTGGTCGCGGTCAAGACGGCGACCAATCACCGATTTGTGCGGCACATTTAAATAGCGGCCGCGACCAATTGGATGTCAGCGCCGCTCCCCGGTCCTCCCTTCACACCCTAGCCGCATGGATGTCAGCGGCGCTGCCTGGTTGGATACTTCCGCTCCGAGAACCCGGGACATGAGCGGGTACTCGCAGCAGAAGTATCTCGACCCGCAGCGCCGCTCCCCGGTCCTCCCTTCACACCCTAGCTGCTGATCTCCCCACAGTATCCGCATGGTGTTACAAAGGTCCGGACATTTGTGTTAAAAATCGCTGATTGGTCGCTGGCGCTGCCCGCGACCAATCACTGATTTGGGCGCCAAATTTAAATATCGGCCGCGACCAATCACCCATCTTGGCTCCACATTTAAACACCGCTGTACTGATTGGTCGCGGACGCTATTTAAATGTGGCGCCAAAATCGGTGATTGGTCGCGCCCAGCGTCGGCGACCAATCAGCTCAGCGGTGTTTAAATGTGGAGCCAAGATCGGTGATTGGTTGCGGCCGATATTTAAATTTGGCGCCCAAATCGGTGATTGGTCGCTGGCAGCGCCAGCGAACAATCAGCGATTTTTAACACAAATGTCCGGATCTTTGTAACACCATGCGGATACTGTGGGGACATCAGCGGCTAGGGTGTCAAGGGAGGACCGGGGAGCTGCGCTGCGGGTCGGGATACTTCTGCTGCGACCAGTCGCTCATGTCCCGGGTTCTCGCAGCGGAAGTATCCAACCAGGCAGCGGTGCTCCCCGGTCCTCACCAATACGATTAGCTGATTGGTCGCGCTCTCCGCACGCGACCAATCAGTGATCTTGGCGCTAAAGTTAAACACCGCTCTGCTGATTGGTCGCGGACGCTGCCCGCGACCAATCACCGATTTGGGCGCCACATTTAAATAGCGGCCGCGACCAATCAGCGAGCTTGGCGCCAAATTTAAACAACGCTCTGCTGATTGGTCGCGGACCCCAGACGCGTCCAATCAGTGAGATTGGCGCCAAATTTAAACAACGCTCTGCTGATTGGTCGCGGACTCCAGCCGCGACCAATCAGCGAGATTGGCACCAAATTTAAACCCCGCTTTGCTAATTGGTCGCGGATGCCGGCCGCGACTAATCAGCATTATTGGCGCCAAATTTAAACACCGCTCTGCTGATTGATCGCGGTCGCCGTCCGCGACCAATCAGCAGTATTGGCGCCAAATTTAAACCCTGCTCGGCTGATTGGTCACGGTTGCCGGCCACGACAAATCAGCAGTATTGGCGCCAAATTTAAACCCCGCTCTGCTGATTGGTCACAGTTGCCGGCCGCGACCAATTAGCGATTTTGGCGCCAAATTTAAACCCCGCTCTGCTGATTGGTCGCGACCGCCGGCCGCGACTAATCAACATTGTTGCCGCCAAATTTAAACACCGCTCTGCTGAATGGTCGCGGTCGTGACCAATCACCATTATTGGCGCCAAATTTAAACACCGCTTTGCTGATTGGTTGCGACGGCAACCAATCAGCATTATTGACGCAAAATGTAAACACCGCTTTGCTGATTGGTCGCTGCCGCGACCAATCAGCATTATTGGCGCAAAATTTAAACCCCGCTCTGCTGATTAGTCGTGACCGCCGGCCGTGACCAATCAGCGATATAGTCGCCAAATTTCAACACCGCTTTGCTGATTGGTCGCGGTTGATGGCCGCGACCAGTCAGCGATTTTGGCGCCAAATTTAAACACCGCTCTGCTGATTGCGTCGGGTCTGCCGCATACATATTCTAGAATACCCGATGCGTTAGAATCGGGCCACCATCTAGTTTCATGAAATAATTTAAAAAAAAATTGACGTGGGGCTTCGCCCTATATTTGTGTCCAGCCAGGTACAGCAGGCAGGAACGGGCTGCCCCCAACCACCAGCTGCCTATTTGTACCTGGCCGGACACAACAATATAGGGAAGCCCTTTTTTTCTTAATTATTTCATGAATTTCATGAAATAATTTAAAAAAAAAATACGTGGGGCTTCGCCCTATTTTTGTGTCCAGCCAGGTACAACTAGGCAGCTGGGGGCTGGAATCTGCAGCGCAGGGAGGCCCAAGCTTTCTGGGTCCCCCCCCGCTGCAAAATGCAGTCCGCAGACACCCCGGAAAATGGCGCATTCATAGAAGCGCCATCTTCTGGCGCTGTACCCAACTCATTCAGGGCCCTGGTGCGGTGGCTCACTGGGTAATAAAGGGGTTAGGGCCAGCTTGGCATTATCAGCTGGCCCTAAGCCCGAAATTCATGGGGTCACGCCAATATTAGACATGACCGCCATGAATTTCTAGTAAAGTATTTAAAAAAAACACAAACACCCAGAAAAAAGTCAATTAATTGAAATAAACACACAATTCTTTATTGTTCTAAATTAAACCATACTTACCGTCACGCCCATTCCAGCTGAAGCCAATGTCTTCTGCAATAAAAGTAAAATAATTAAGCAACCTCATCCTTACCTTTCCATGGTTCCCACGACAGCTTCAGCTCTGCTACATCGAGATGACAGGCTGGACCGCAGCAGAACGCTGCCATCCAGCCTGTCATCCCGCAGACACTGAGAAGCGCAGGCATGATTGCGCTCTGCAGTGTCTGGCTGTGACGGCATAAAGATGAGACGAGTTCATGTCCAATGAACTCGGCGCACCTCATGCACGTCACTGACAGCGTGGGAGAATTCTCCTGCACTCAGCACTTCAGCGTGAGAATTCTCCCACGCTGTCAGTGAAGTGCATGAGGTGAGCTCATTCATGTCTAATGAACTCAGCTGACCTCATGTACGTCACTGACAGCGTGGGAGAATTCTCACGCTGAAGTGCTGAGTGCAGGAGAATTCTCCCACGCTGTCAGTGACGTGCATGAGGTGCGCCGAGTTCATTGGACATGAACTCGGCTCATCTGGATGCCGTCACAGCCAGACACTGCAGAGCGCAAGCATGCCTGCGCTTCTCAGTGTCTGCGGGATGACAGGCTGGATGGCAGCGTTCTGCTGCGGTCCAGCCTGTCATCTCGATGTAGCAGAGCTGAAGCTGTCGTGGGAACCATGGAAAGGTAAGGATGAGGTTGCTTTATTATTTTTCTTTTATTGCAGGAGATCGTTGGCTTCAGCTGGAATGGGCGTGACGGTAAGTATGGTTTAATTTAGAACAATAAAGGATTGTGTCTTTATTTCAATTAAAGGACTTTATTCTGGGTGTTTGTGTTTTTTTTAACTTTGACTATGGGGTTAGTAATGGGGGTGTCTTATAGACGCCTCTCCATTACTAACCTGGGCTTGATGTCAGCTGGCATTATAAGCTGACATCAACCCCAACCCTATTACCCCCTGCCACCACACCAGGGCAGCGTGGAAGAGCGAGGCTAAGTGCCAGAATTGGCGCATCCTATGAATGCGCCATTTCTGGGGCGGCTGACGGCTGGTGTTTCTAGCCTGGGAGGGGGCCAATATTCATGGCTCCCTTCCTGGGCTATTAATATCAGCCCCCAGCTGTCTGCCTAGCCTTTGCTAGCTATTAAATTAGGGGGGACTCCACGTCATTTTTTTGGGGGGGTCCCCCATTTTAATAGCTAGTAAAGGCTATGTATTCAGCTGGGGGCTGATATTAGTAGCCTGGGAAGCTCCGTGGGTATTACCCCCTTCCCAGGCTTCAAACATCTGCCCCAGCCATCTGCTTAACCTCCGCTAGAGCCTAAAATTAAGGGGAACCCCACGCCAATTTTTTTAATAATAAATCCTTTATTTTAATACTAAATGACAAGTACAGTAACCAACACTATCACTGTACTTCATATATATGTGACTGACATGTTTCTATCTATCTAATCTATGTGTGATTCTCTATTCCTTCTATTCTAAATTGTTGGGTACAGATGCTGAATTGCCGGCCGGCTTTTTTAAAGAGACGGTGCATGAAAACACTATTATTTTTTTTAATAAATCCTTTACACTAAATGACAAGTACAGTAATCAACACTGTCACTGTACTTCATATATATGTGACTGACATGTTTCTATCTATCTAATCTATGTGTGAAGCTCTATTCTGTCTGTTATAAATTGTCGGGTACCCTGCTGAATTGCCGGCCGGCTTTTTTAAAGAGACAGTGCATGAAAACACTATTATTTTTTTTGATAAATCCTTTACGCTAAATGACAAGTACAGTAAGCAGCACTTTCACTGTACTTCGTATATATGTGGCTGACATGTTTATATCTATCTAATCTATGTGTGAAGCTCTATTCTTTCGGTTCTAAATTGTCGGGTACCGGTGTATGCCGCTGCTGAATTGCCGGCTTTTCATGTTTCACTGTTGGCACTGTTCCCATCGATTTGGGCAATCACTGTAATGCCACAACCACCATGGCTGTGGCATTACAGTGAGTGGCAGACAATCCCTGCATGATTGGTGCTCTAAATAGCGCCAGACATGCAGGACACGCTTTTGGTGCACGAACAGTTATCGAACATAACCTCGAACAGCCGAATTTTTTGCAAATTGTTCGGGTTCGTCGAACAACTCGAACACCGCCCAAAACAGCTCGAATTTGAGATTGGCGAACAGTTCTAGTCGAACACCGCTCATCTCTAGTGTTCTATCTTGACCCTAGGCAGCAGTGACATGGGTTTCTATGGGTGTGCATGTTATTCCTTTCACAAGTCTCCTGCTCAGTAAGCAAGGATGACACATAAACCCTAGATGTAAAGCAATAGCAAGAAAGTATTCAGTCGATTTTATCAAAATAAAGTGAACTTTCCTGGTGGAACTGGTAAAACATACTGTATATACAGTAGGTAGCAGGTACAAAGCTTGTTGTTCACATCCTTTGTTTTATACACAGAGGCACAGTCACATGTGGCAGCACAACACTTGTTCTAAATAACATTCCAGCAATATGGCAAGCTTGACTAAAATACTCCATTCTTTCTGTCCTGCACTGACCACAGCCTTTTTCAATGGTACCCATGCCACAGCCTGACAAGCTCAGTGTTTGTTCACCAATACACCCAGGATCAGCAGACATGTTGCCTCTTCAGATCCTCTTCGCCTGTGCTGTCTCAGGGTTAACCACAACCCACAGTCACACCTCCTCAGGCTCCTGGTCATACCCACTACAACTGAGCCCTACTTCCTTGTCTGTTCCACTTATCAGGATCCAGAATATTCTGGTCATAAGATCCAGACTCCCACTTTATCCAGTATAGTTACAGAGCTTGCTACCTCAGAAAAATCTTTCCCTTGTACACACACCAAGTATGCGACCTAATCTGTCTTACTCCATATGACTGGCTTCACTCTCTTCACTACACTACTAACTCCCAACATTCAAATCAGGAAGTAACTGTGTGACCTCAACGCAAATGAGATTTTTTGGGGAGGAGTTGGACTGCAGAGCGAAGGCAAAGAAACCAACAAGTGCTCATCACCTCACCTCAGCTCAGCCATATCAGACACATGCCAGCATATCCTCGCATATGGACTCCACTATTTCTGTTAAGCATTGTCTCAGGTTGTCAGGTTATGTGGCTGGGAGGGCAGATACACTGAGTCCTTGATGTAGCCCCACAGAAAGAAATCGCAGATAGTTAGATCTTACAATCATGGAGGCCAGCGCAACATTGATGAATTAACGCCTCCTTGAGATAGTGGCGTACATATCTGAGGTTATGCTGGCATGCATCTGGACAGAACTGGACTACAGCCTAGACATCTGTCATGTCACCACTTTGAACATTTATAGTGTATTAATAAAACTTGGATAGTGTGTCATTTCGTGTTAATAAGTTTGAGTAATTAATTTTCTCTCTGTTCTGAATACTGGCGTTATAATTTTGAGCAATACTTTTTTAATCACCCTGTATGCTCACACACTATCAGGACACAAACAGGAGCATCCAATTCTATATCCATTGTCATTAAGAGTTGGACCTCACTTTTGCAGAAAACACATTGTCCACTCTTCTGAAAAGGCTTTCTATAAGATTTTGGAGGTGTCTGAGAGAATTTTTGCCATTTATCCACAAGAGCACTCGTGAGGTCAGACATTGGTGTTGGATGAGAGTACAGGGCTCTAAATCTCCATTCTAGTTCACCCCAAAGGTGTTTATTGGTGTTTAGGTCAGGCCTCAGTGTGGCCAGTTCTCCCCCACCACACACACGCAATCATGCCTTTATTGCCCCTGCTTTGACCACTGGGGAACAATAATGCTGAAACAGAAAAGGGCCTTCTCCAAACTGTTCCCACAAGCTAAAATGTGTTGGTAAGCTGAAGCATTAAAATTTCCCTTGGAACTAAGGTGCCTATAAATACCTAAGAGACAGATTAAGGGAAGCCAGGGCCCTGGGCAGATTAGAGGGTGTGACACCCCCCAGCACAGAATGTGTCATGTGACATGTCACATGATGCTTTTCAAAGGTCATGTGATTGGTCATGTCATGATTATACAGGTGCTGTGGTGCACACCTGCACACATAAAAAGACAGAGAGAGTGGCACCGCCAAATTTCCTTCCCTTGTCTATGCTATGGAGTAAGGGACAGCTCTATTAAAACAGGAAAGAATGCTAAATATTAACCCCTTTCTGACCTTAGACGTATCCATACATCCACGTGGCCTGGTACTTACCAACTTTGGACATAAGGAAACGTCTAGGCGATTTTGCCTCTGTGCACGTGCGATCACCACCGGGTGTCAGCTGATTCTGACAGCTGACACCCGGCATACAGCACCAGGAGTGATGCCCGCACCGCTCCCGGCACTTTAACCCCTTAAATGCTGCAATCACGGCATTTAGTGAGCAGGCAGAGGGACAAAAGCCCCTCTCCTCTAGGATCGGAGACCCCGCAACATCATCGCCCCAATTGTTGCCATGGTGACCCGATGTCCTTATGACAACATCCGGGTCATAAGGCACTAGCAGTGCATGATCTCACTACCTTGTGTCTGCAGCACTGACAGGTTATAAAGTATAGCAATGCTCCTGCATTGCTATACCTTATAACTGTGATCAGACTGCAGAAAGTGAAAGTCCCATAGTGGGACCAAGTAAAAAAGTAAAACAAAAAAGTGAAAAAAGTAGTAAAAATATTTTTTTAAAAAAATCACACAAAATAAAAAAAAAACTAAAAAATATATTGATATATTGTACCCATAAATAAATATTATTATGAAAAACAAACCCCCAAAAAACAATAAAAAAGTGATATTGCCGAGTCCGGAACAACCCCACCTATTAAACTGCCCCACTAGTTAACGCCTTTAGTGAACACCATAAAAAAAATAAATAAAAAACGAGGCAAAAAACTATGCTTTATCATCATACCGCTGAATAAAAAGTGGAAAAAACACGATAAAAAACTAATGTAAATAAAGCTGGTATCGCTGAAAATGTCATCTTGTCCCGCAAAATACAAGCCACCATACAGCTCCATCAGCTGAAAAATAAAAAAGTCATAGCTCTCAGAATAAAGCGATGAAAAAATAATTATTTTTTCTACAAAATAGTTTTTATTGTGTGAAAGAGCCAAAACATAATAAAACAATATAAATGTGGTATCGCTGTAATCGTACTGACCCGAAGAATAAAGCTGCCCTATCAATTTTACCATATGCGGGACGGCATACAAAAAAAACCAACAATTTTTGAATTGTTGTGTTTTGTGTATTCTGCCTCCCAAAAATCAGAATAGAAAGCGATCAAAAAATGTGATGTGCATGTAAATGGTACCAATAAAAATGTCAACTCGTCCTGCAAAAAATAAGCCTTCACATGACTCTGTTGGCAGAAATACGGAAAAATTATAGTTCTCAAAATATGGTGATGAAAACTATTTTTTGTAAAAAAAAAAGCGTCTTTTAGTGTGTGACAGTGGTCAAACATAAAAACCCGCTATAAAAATGGTATAGCTGTAATCGCACCCACCCGAAGAATAAAGTCATCTAATCACTTATACCACACAAGAAACGGTGTAAAAAATAAATAAAACCAATTCTTCACCTACTGTTGATTCGTTCATTCTGCCTCCCAAAGATTGCAGTAAGGCTCGACTCAGATTTATCCTGCGCTCTACGCTGTGTGTAAACCTGTGAAATACATCTGAATCACATGTAAACCTGTGAAATACGTGATTCAGACGGAACCGCCGGTGGCAGATTCCCTATAAAGATGCAGATGGAGGCACTGAGGACGCCATCTGCCCTGTGATACGGCGGTGTCTGCCTCTAGGTGTGCATAAAAGTACTATCGGCCAGTTTTGTTCACCTCTGAAAAAATGACAACGCTGAATAGAGGCCAAGCAGAGTCCAGAGTGACTCTACTGCCTCATTATAGTGAAGGGATCCCTCAGGGGTTTCATCTGAATTACGTCACTCGGAGATTTAAGTGGAAACCCCAATATCAGTGCTCAGTGTAGAGCACAGAATAAATGGGCACATTTTACATAACATTTTGGATCACAATAAAAGCTTTGACTCAATCCACAAAAAAAGCTAATCCCCACTCAGGTCTGTCATCTGTTAATGGAAATATAGGGGGCTTCCAAGTTACTGGTAGCACAAAGGCTCTGAAAAAGTGAAATGGCCCTTGCCACCTGTGATGAATGGCACCAGAGAGATCCAGCAGAATCCCACTTGTGAGGAATCCACAACTCGCAACCCGCCTGATTTCACAATTACGTCAGACGGATCACGTGATAGGGATCTGCCCTTTGCACCATCCTGACGTTCCACACCCCCTCAGGGGTGCGTAAGGTGAGATTGGTACAGTTCAACACAGACACCCCCTGACCACACGGGTACAGGAAGGCACTGGGAGGGAGAAGAGGTGGCCCACTCAGTCACTGACATGACACCACACTCGCTCACACCCTTGACAGGCTGAGAGGCCCCTTCACTAGCCCCAGTGAAGCAGAACCTTGTCGGCCTGGTAGAGATTCCACCAGTTTCTATTATACATAATTCCCGCTAGGACTGGGGAATTATATCGGGTCAGAAACCAGCCTGGTAGAGTGTTTGTTGGACCGAACAACGGACGTGAGAGTTCGTGGATCGAGACAAAAGAGCATCCCAAGGTTTAATTATATATTTAATCACCTTAAGGGCAGACTAGACAATACACTATATACATAAGGGTTATACATATATAATGGTCAGAGATGCAAACACAATAGTAGTGGTACAAAAGGTATAAGCAGTTAAGAGTCAGTTACCAGTCAGATGGAAGGCCTGGCTTGCGAAGGAGGGGCTGCCACATTGGAGGCTTGTAGTCCTCTTTGTTGCGGGGCTTCTTCCACACGATGTGTCGTCGCGACCTCCCAGGGAAAAGACACTTAGCTAGGGCTGCTGGAGCTCTTAACCCCTATGGGTCACTCCCCTTCCTGCCCCCTGGCTGGACTTAAATCTCCACCCCTGGCCTCTCTTAGCTAAAAACTCCAAAAGATAAAATGGACTATACATCCTTAATGGACGGTCATAGGGAGCCGGTTATGGTGTCATCGGATCCAGTCAGGCCCCTGCTGTGAGACCAAACACAGTGGCTCTAGGGGTTTCTGAAAGGTTGTGCCGTGTATCTCCTCATCCCTAAGTGCTAGAAGCTAGGGTGACATTCCTCCTGTTCATGTGATTATCAAAAATTTATTTGGTGTATCGCTGGGATGTATCGTATTCCCATAACTTGGAATTGAATTATACTTGTCTGACACAAAGGACATGCCGCTTGGCTGGGGTCCACAGGGGGTCTTCCTGTGGTATCTCCACAGCAGAAGGAGGGGGTTTTGTCACTCACTGTCCCTCAGCCCCCTCCCTTCTTCTTTAGCTGCAGAAGTGTCTGACTACAGCTGTACATTGTAGACCTCTATAGTCCCCCACCAAACAGAGCACAATAATTGACATTGGATTATATCTACAATATTCTTCACACCTCCCCCCCTTTAGAGGGCGCTAGGGGGCTGAACCTCCCGGTGATCCCCCGTGCGCCCGTTCGCAACTTCCCCTTGTCGGGATAAGCCATCAGCATTGCCATGGTCGCGGCCCTTTTTGTGGCAAATGGCGAAGTGGTACTGCTGGAGCGTGAGGCTCAAGCGTACCAGCCTCCCTTTCATTCCGGATACGGTGTGTAACCAGCTGAGGGGGTTGTGGTCTGTTTCCTCTGTGAATTGGCATTCGTACAAGTATGGTTGCAGGCTCTGCAGGGCCCACACAATTGCCAGACATTCCTTCTCCTTCGTGTAATAGGCCACCTCCCTCGGCAGGAACTTCCAGCTCAGGTACAAGTCGGAGTGTTCATGGCCCGTAGTGTCGACGTGGCTGAGCACAGCACCGAGGCCAAAGTCACTAGCATCGGTCTGCACTACAAACGGGCGTGTGAAGTTGGCTGCCTGTAGTACCGGGAGCTAAAAAGGGCAGTCTTCAGCGCCCGGAAGGCCATCTCACAGTCGTTTGTCCAATCGATTGCGGAGGGCAGCTTCTTCTTGGCGAGTTCCGTCAGGGGCTTTGCCAGGCTACTATAGTGAGGGACAAACCTCCTATAGTACCCGGCGGTGCCCAGGAAGGACATCACCTGTTTCGTGGTCCTGGGGGTGGGCCAGGATGGCATCCACCTTCCTGAGCTCTGGCTTTAGAGCTACCCCACCTACCCAGTGTCCCAGGTAGTGGACCTCACTCATACTCAGCTGGCACTTTTCCAGCTTAATGGTCAAGCCTGCCCATTGGACCCGGCATCCAGGTACACTGCTGCGTACCCTTCTTGTCCCTTGAGCAGTGTGTTGACCATCCGCTGAAAAGTGGCAGGGGCATTCTTCATGCCGAATGGCATCACCGTGGACTCCGAATGGGGTGATAAAGGCAGAGTGTTCCTGTGCCTTGGGGGTCAGGGGAATCTGCCAATATCCTCGGCTCAGAACCATGATGGTCAGGTACTTGGCCCCGGCCAACTGATTGAGTAGGTCATCGAAGCGCGGCATTGGGTACACATAGGTGACCGTGACAGCATTGAGCCCCCTGCAGTCCACGCAGAACCGGGTTGTTCGGTCCTTCTTTGGAAAGAGGACCACAGGCTAGATCCAAACACTGCTGGATGATTGGATGACCCCCAGCTTCAGCATCTCGTCAATCTCCTGATGCATGTGCTGCTGTACCTCCAGGGAGACTCGATATGCTTAACGCCGGATTGGGGGGTGATCCCCGGCTGACTCTGTCCTTCAGGCTTGTTGCTGAACACATCTTGGAAGGGGTTTAGGGTTGCTCACAGCTGAGACCGTTGGTCTGACAACAGTTGGTGGCAAACCTCCACATCCTCGATGGTGCCACCCGCCCTTGCCTCGGCAAGCATGTTCGGGAGGGTCTCCGCCTCTCCCTCCTCTGTCAGGTTGCACACGCGGAGGGCGCAGATCTCCCACTCATGATGGGCCTTCATCATGTTTACGTGGAAGGCCTTCTGCCTTCCCCGGGTGTGATCCAGGGTGACCAGGTACATCACGGCATTAAGCTGCTGGTGCACAAGGTACGCCTGAAGGTTGTCCTGGGGTACGGGGACCAGTACCCACACATTTTGACCCACCTGGTAGGTCCTCTCACAAGCATTCTTGACGTACCATCTCTTCGGGTCGGCCTGGGCTTGCGTCATATAATCGCGCACCAGCTGCGCCAAGGCCTGCATTTTGTCACGGAAGTGCACGACATATTCGATGACCAACACTCCAGGGGAGGCTAAGTCCCCTTCCCAGACCTACTTCCCCAGAGACAGGGGACCCCGTGCACGCTGGCTGTACAGAAGCTCCTCGTCCGGACGAATGGTGACCTAAAGACTTTACTTTATACACCCGTGGACATGGGACTGAATGAAAACCCTAAATTCAATTATTAAATTCAATTCAATTAAATTCAATTATTAACAGATGTTTTTCAATCTTTTTGTTTTTGTGGTGTACTTACGTTAGTCACTAGATATCCAAAAAGTGTCCTTACTTTTAAATAACGATTTATAAATTCTAACTTTATAATCATGTTAAAAATAGTTATTTATTTAATTTTTAGCTAAAGTCCTCAAAATTCTTTTTTTTTCATATTAGTTTTAACTATTTTCAAATAATTGTGAGTGCATGATTCATGGTTTGTGTAAACACGTCTGTAGCAGGATAGCAGTACCAGCCTCGATGCCTCGTTTAATAAGTAATCATCACAGCTGCTGCTCTCCTGGCATAAAACTTACACACATTCCAGCAAGAACTTGTAGCTTGTAGTTACTTTTGAACAGGGGTAACAGAATACACAGCTGCTTAGCAGGACCAACAACCTGAATTTCTATTTTGTTTTAGAACAATCTAAAAGAAAATACATCTGGACAAACTGGAAAACCTAAATAAATAATAAAGATCATATATCATATATGCTCAAAGCTTGAAATACTAATATGAACTCTTTACCAACCTTTACTGTGAGCTGTGAGGCTGCGTGCCCACGATGCGTTTTTCAAGCATTTATGCCGCCTAATTTGCGCAGCATAAACGCTTGTAAAACGCTTGGTAATCCGTCCCCAATGACAATCCGCAATTTCAATGCCCATGCTGCGGATTATTCCGCTGCGTTTTTGATGCACTGAAAAATCCGCAGCAAGTTCATTATTTGTGCGTTTACGCTTGCGGAATTGCCTTCTCTATGCATTAAAAACCGCAAGGCAATTCCCCATGTGCAAAATGCTTCAGGCTGCGTGCCCACTATGCGTCTTTCAAGCGTTTTTGCAGCGGAATTTCCGCAGCGAAAACGCTTGGTAATACATGCCCCATGGTCCCCAATGACAATCCGCATGTGCTGTGCACATGCTGCGGAAATTTCCGCTGCGGATTATCATTGCGGAAAAATACGCAGCATGTCCATTAATTTTGCGGACATCATGTTTACGTGGAAGGCCTTCTGCCTTCCCTGGGTGTGATCCAGGGTGACCAGGTACATCACGTCATTAAGCTGCTGGTGCACAAGGTACGCCTGAAGGTTGTCCTGGGGTACGGGGACCAGTACCCACACATTTTGACCCACCTGGTAGGTCCTCTCACAAGCATTCTGGGCGTACCATCACTTCTGGTCAGCCTGGGCTCGCGTCATATAATCGCGCACCAGCTGTGCCAAGGCCTGCATTTTGTCACGGAAGCGCACGACATATTCGATGACCAACACTCCAGGGGTGGCTAAGTCCCCTTCCCAGACCTCCTTCCCCAGAGACAGGGGACCCCGTGCACACTGGCCGTACAGAAGCTCAAAGGGGGAGAACCCCATAGAGGCCTGTTGAACCTCCCGGTAGGCAAATAGCAGGTGTGGGAGGTACCGCTCCCAGTCACGCCTCTGGGAGTCGACCAATATCTTAAACATCTGCTTCAGGATGCCATTGAACCGTTCGCATAGGCCGTTGCTCTATGAGTGGTACGGGCTGGTCACCAGATGTTGCACTTGTATTTGCTTACAGAGGGACGCCATCAGCTGCGACATGAACTGGGTCTCCAGGTTGGTGAGCATTTCCTGGGGAAAACCCACTCAGTCGAAAATCTCCAGTAAGGCGGTGGCCACCTTGTTGGCCCGAATGGACGACAAGGCTACAGCTTCCGGGGCATAGCCTACTACCGTCAGTATGAAGCATTTCCCGGAGCTGCTGGGAGTGGCCATCGGGCCAACCAAATCCACAGCCACCCTCCTGAAAGGCTCTTCAATGATGGGCAGAGTTACCAGTGGGGCTTTGGGGTGCTGTCCCGCCTTCCCCACCCTCTGACACGTGTCACACGACAGGCAGTAGGCAGTCACCTCGGCCTCCATCCTTGGCCAGTAGAAATGCTGGGCTTTGGTCTTAGTGATCCCTAGATGTACGGCCATCGGAATCTCGTGCGCCATCCGCAACAACTCCACCCTGAAAGGATAAGGTACCACTAACTGTCGGTCCCTGGGCCACACCTCCGCTGCGGATTATCATTGCGGAAAAATACGCAGCATGTCCATTAATTTTGCGGACACGCAGCATAATCGCCCCCATTGACTTGCATTGGACCGCGTGACATCCGCATCACTGCATCTGCACAAGCGGATATCACACGGTTCAATGTGCGGATGGTACCCAGGTCTGGAGGAGAGGAGACTCTCCTCCAGACCTGGGCACCATAGAACCTGTAAAAAAGAGAATTTTAAATAAAAAATAAAGATTATACTCCCCTCCGTCTGGTCTGCTGTATGGGTCGCGGTGTTGTGAAGAACCTGCCATGACGTCATTGAGTCATGTGACCTGTCACATGACTCAATGACGTTACCGCAGGTCCTTCACACCACCACGAGCCGCCCAAGACACCGGACGCAGCAGAGAAAACACCAGGAGGACATCGGAAGGTAAGTATAATCTTTTTTTTTTTATTTTTTACCATTCTTATTCTTTTTTTTTAACTAACTTGGACACACTACTATAAATCCATGCCGGTTGCATGGATTTAAATAGTGTGAACAAGTTGTCAAGCACTTTTCCAAGTGATGCTAAAATCGCTTGGAAAAGCGCTTGATAACCCGCATGCAGAAATGCATGCAAAAACGCTTGACAAACATTTCTACCTGGCGGGAAAAACGCATGTAAAAACCGCATGCGTTTTTCCTGCCAGGGAGAAGTGGAAAAAATATGCAGCATTTCTGTATCGGGGGCACATAGCCTAAAAAACGCGCGCCAAATTCCGCACGCGTTTTTCCGGGAAAGGACATGCAGAAACAAAGCAGAAATTTTCTGCTTCATTTCTGCATCGTGGGCACATACCCTAAACCAAAGATAATTACATTTACAATAACCTGAACAATCTATATAAAATAAATAAAGGCAGATGAATCAATTTATTTTTTGCAGACTGTTGAGGAATTTAAAGGGAATCTGTCACACCCTGGGCGATATCAGACCTCTACTATGGCGATACAGGTGATAGAAAAGTAAATCTATACTTACCTGTATGGCCCATAGCAGAGGTCTCATTGCAGAGAAATCTGGCTTTATAAAGGCTGTTTTCCAGAGGCTTGGTGTCCAGGGGACGCCAAGCAAACCCCTCCTATCTGCTTACTATTCCCCTAAATTGCCGCCTGTGCTAAATTACCATATGCCTCTCCTCCCCTGCACATCACAGGGCCCTGTGACAGGCCCTGTGATGTGCCCTGCTCTGCCTCCCACGCATGCACAAAGCGCCGCTTCCATGGAGCGCGCTTTGTTTCCCTCTGGCCCCATTTGGCTGCGTACTGCCAGTGGAGCGGAAGTCTCAGTGGCTCACCGTCACTTGCGCAATATAAGGCTGTGGCGCAGTATGCAGCCAAACGGGGCCGGAGGGAAACAAAGCATGCTCCATGGGAGCGGCGCTTTGCGCATGCGTGGGAGAGGAGGCAGAGCAGGGCACCTCACAGGGTCTGTCACAGGGCCCTGTGACGTGCAGGGGAGGGGAGAATATGGTAATTTAGCACAGAGGCGGTGATTTAGGGGAATAGTAAGCAGATAGGAGGGGTTTGCTTGGCGTTCCCTGGATGCCAAGCCTCTGGAAAACAGACTTTATAAAACCAGATTTCTCTGCAATCAGACCTCTGCTAGGGGCCATACAGGTAAGTATAGATTTACTTTTCTATCACTTGTATGCCCATAGTAGAGGTCTGATATCGCCCAGGGGGGTGACACATTCCCTTTAAGAAAAGCTGTCAAATTTGGTATTTACCAAGAATAATGCACTAATTCATGAAATGTAATGACCAATGTTATAACGAGGAATTTTATGTCGGTCTTGATCAAATTTCTGCTATAATTTACTTTCTGGTGCAAGTTATAGTTAATCTGGCAGGAGTGTTTTGCTTAGCCCCATACTCAAAGCCACAGCCACATGTTAAAAATTACCTGAGGCTGTTGTAAAAGTCAAATTTTTGCCACTTTTTATACAGTAGTTTTCTGAAGTCAAGACTTTGATGCATTTCCCCTAAAGACTGTGAAAGCAGTTAAGTAAAAGGTTCCGGCTCTGGCACAAGGTTCCGGCTCTGGCACGTCAAGGTAAGGAGGCTTGTTCACCGTGCAATGCTCCTCTGTGAAATTTAATATGCAAATTGCCTCTTCAGAGAAAAAAAGGACTTGAACTGTATAGCACCACCTATTGGAAGCAGCAATCCTACAAGTCACAATCAACCCTTTAACGAGTCGTGCAATATGACTTAGGATAAAAGCCAAATCAGAATCTCCATTTGTAGACACGGTGTTTTGGGCTGTTGGCCCTCGTCAGTGCACGACTCATTAAAGGGTTGATTGTGACTTGTAGGATTGCTGCTTCCAATAGGAGGCGCTATAGAGTTCAAGTCCTCTTTTTCTCTGAAGAGGCAATTTGCATGTAAAAGGTTGCATAATTTGAAAGTTGATACAGTTGAAAGACAGGTCCATTAAGGACCTATATTTAACCTATATTGCTAAAATGTTGATTCAGAAGAAGGCATAAATCTCTCTAAGCAGGATACCAATTGCCCAATTTTAGGTACCAATATTAACCTAGTAACCTAGATTTCAATATTATATTTTTCCAAAAAAATATCCAGGCCCTTTTTGAATCTGTTCACTGAAAGGTCCATCACAGCACTGAGTGTCAGAGATATCCATAGTCTTACTGCTCCTCCAGTAAAGATAACCCTTGCATGTGTATGGGCTAAGAGTACTTGTAAAATCTGACAAATTGAGGTGCGCCATTTCACTCTAACAAAACTTCTATGCACCACAAAGTCTGGTGTAAAAGTGAATTGCTTCAAAGAAATCATTTTGATAAATTTTGAGCGGTTTGGCCCATTTCTGGCAACCAATTAATTCATGCATTTTGCACTATTGATAAATTCCACACAATATGTGAATGTAATTTGTAAAAAAAAAATAACATCTAACTGCTGTGATAAATTGACATGTTGACCAAAATGCAAACAAAATGTTCATATGAAAATAGCCTCTTTCAACCTAGATGTATTGGCTGCATTGTAGGGATACATTTGTCAATAAGAATGATAAATGATTCCAATCTATGTAAAACAATGTCTCAAGGAGGTGGGAGTAGGTCAGCTGTAGTGGCAACTTAACTATTTTGTCCAGAAGCAGTTGGGCTAATAAAGTCTCTTGGTTCAAGATGAAAGATTAGGGTTTCCAGAGCAGGAGCAGCTTCCTTGATGGCAGGGATACACCAAGGCAGATGAGGCTCATTTGCTTTGACTGGAAGAAAGAGGACAGTTTAGGGTGCAAAAGACCGATAGTGCTGAGAAAGTGGAGGAAAACAAATAGCATAGACCTAAAGATAGTGCCAAAGGCACAGCTGAGCTGCTCTAGAGGATGTTCAGCCAAGAGACCAACCAGCATATAGCACATAGTGCTGCCAAAAAACAGAAAAAAAACAAACAAAAACCTAGGAAGCTTATGTGGCTCAAATAACATCAGTCAATGAGAAAAAAAAGTCTTTATGCAGTACAGTAAGTGCCAATGTCAATCCCATAAGTAAGGTGGGAAAGTAGATTACAGCAGCTCTAAAGGAAGCGACAGTGAGACAGGTGATGTACCTACAAGTCTAACATACGGAGATAAGTTCGCTGAAGGTGGCAGAGTGCTTTGGACCTACACAGAGATAATTCAGTAGCAAAAATTGTTCCATAAAAAAACTAACAAATTAGATGTGTTCGGTGAAAATTGGCATGCCATTGATAAGGGACAAATTATCAAAAATGGGAGAAGGACTATACGAGGCAGAATCCTGAGTCTCAAAAGTAGGAGATAAAGTTATAAATGTTCTGAAAGATTTTAAGGATTTCAAAAAATAAAAACTTAATGTCTAAAGTGATAGACTTGGAAGATTAGTTGAAAATGACAAAAAATGTTAGATGTTTGCAATTTCCTGATTTTGTGGGGCTTACTTTTACATAGGAATACTAGGCTCCCGGCTGTACTTGTTAGTGCAGCTTTCCTCTCAGACTGCTCAGCTCTCCATCCATACAATGGCTGCTGGTGGGGGATCTTGTGACCAGACCTGTCCATCAGTCTCCTCCAATAGAAAAGCAGTTTTACCCTGTGAGGTGTTTTTCTATTGGAGGAGACTGATGGACAGGTCACATGACCCCTCCCCAGCAGCCATTGTATGGATGGAGAGCTGTGCAGTCTGTTGGGAAAGCTGCAGTAATAAGAGCAGGAGAACCTGTCATACCTATGACTCACCCCCTGGGCCGTGGGGCACTCGGAACCGGGCTTCAGGGCAATGCTGGGAGTAGTAGTGGCGACCCGGTTCCGTGGCTCAGGGTGGTCAGACCAGTGGTAGTCTGCTATGTGCTGTAGGTAATGTCCGACTACGCCACCCGTGGATTGCGGTCAGGGCTAACCGCCGCTGCAGTGCACACTGCTGGGGCTGATATAAATGTGCAGCACTGAATAGTTCAACTCCCCACGGGAGGAGTATGGCCCCAGGGCAGTATATATAATGGATGATGGAGGGGACGATTCCGACCGCGATAGCCAGGAAACGGAGGCCTCTTAAACAGTTCAGGGTCTTTATTAGAACAGGTAATATGACCCAGAAACAGGCCCGGCTAGGTGGGGGCCTGGATGTCTGAGAACAAGTGGGAAGCTGGCCCTGGTCAGGGTGAGGGTGTAGGCCTACCGTGCTCTCTGTGCTCCTTCTGGCTAGTTCTCTCCTTGTAGTGTAACAGCTCACGTTCCCGAGCTCACCGTGTCCTCTCGCCCATATGGCTTGCAACTTAGGTCCCTTTCTACTCCCGGCCTGGTACGGCTTTGCTGGTCTCTTCTGCTGTGGTGGAGCCTCCGGGCTTCTTAGGCAAAGGAACATACAGTCCCCTGCGGACTGGTTATCTGCTGTAGGGCCTGGAATCCTCCCAGCCTCAGACACCAAAGTCTGGTAGATTCGTTTCTTTATCAGCCAGGACAGGATCGCTTTGCCTCTTGCCCCTGGCTCGTGGCTCTCCTACTGCCACACGGCCTCTTAGGCTGCAACACAACTGTCTGTCCCTGCTCTGGGACACCTCTCAATCCAGGGACAGGTTGTCCAGTTCTCCCTAACCCTGCCCCCAGCTCCAGCTTTTATAGGGGCAGCCTGCTCCCCCTACTGGTCTGGGACAGGAGGTGCTGCATGCTAATGGTCCTTGACTAGAAGACCTCCCCGTTGCTCTCAGACACAGCTTTATTATATTTGTGGCATCCAGGCCAGGGTGACACATTCCCCCCTAGTAAAATTTAGTACTTCGGGACTAAACAATAAACAAAGATAATATGCATGACCATAAAACATTAGTAGACAAACGACGCACAGGTTGAGTTTTTAAGGTCACAGTGTGGTCTGTGACCGGGTGTCCATTTCACCAACACAACGGGGAGCCCTAACCAGGTGGGGGTCTGTCCTAGCCCCAAGTCCTTTACAGTCTTAGTTCATTCCTTGGCTAGGTTCCGAACGCAGTCCATACAAAGTCCCGGTTATTAAAAGTCCATAACCTTTGAGTCCGTACGGTAACTGTAAGAAACTGAAATACAGAATTACTAATCATGCATGTAACTTTGCAAACATTTCAACACTTGGCAACAGGGTTATTTACAGTTTTAGTGCACCCTATATTCTCCAGCGAGCGGGTATCTGCCCCTTTGTGCTCCTGGTTGACCTGTGTAACCCACTGTCTGGTGGTGGACCAACCTGGCTTTCCCCACTAGCGTTAGGGGTACAGCTACCAGCTTGGTGTACAGGTAGGGCAGGCAGCTGTCTGCGGGTCCTTTGGCCTACCGCAGGCATGGCAGGCTCACTGTCAGCAAAGGGTTGATTCTCCTGGGCTGCTGATACCGGCTCTTCTGCCTCTGGAACTGCTTGCTCTTCTTCACCTTCCGGCTCTGGTGTAGGTTGTTGCTGAGCCGGTTGCAGGAAATGCAGGATGGGGACCACTATGGCATCGTTTATTCGAGTCCAGGACTGAGGGAACTCTCCGAGAATGGTGCTGATCATTTCTTCCTTGTCCTCTGCGGGTTCAAGGTCACTTTGATCCTCTTCTGCACTACAGAGTTGCTCGGGGCACCTTTTTAGGTGGTCTCTGGAGACGGTACTAGTGGTTTCTCCTCCATCCTTGGTGATCACGCACACCTTCGAGTTGTCGTGATCAGACTGCAGTACGGTGTAGGGTTCCCTTTCCCACTGGTCGCCTAACTTGTGAAGCCTTCTCTTTCGCTTCAGGACCTGCTCACCAGGTTCTAGGGGACCAGCAGGGGCGTGTTGGTTGAAGAGTCTTTCTTGCCTTTCTCTCAACTGGGCCAGGCTCTTCTCCACACTCTCCTGTACCTTCTTGTACTGCAGTCACATTTCCGTATCCCAGTCCGCATCCGGGGAGGTGTCCTCAGGTGTTAGGACTCCCATCTCCAGGTCCATGGGCAGCTTACCTGGTCTGGCTCGCATCAGGTAAGCAGGGGTGCAGTTTGTAGCATTCACCGGGATATGGTTGTATAAGTCTATCAAGTCCGGCAGTTTTTCTGGCCACAGGCTGCGTTCCTCCAGGGGCAACGTCTTCAGGAGATCAATGACTATATTGTTCATTTTCTCACACATCCCGTTGGTTTGTGGGTAGTAAGGCGTTGTCCGAATCTTCTTACAGCCATAGAGGTTGCAGAACTCTTGGAAGATTTCAGCTTCGAGCACTGGACCCTGGTCCGTCAGGACCTGTTCTGGATACCCGTGTGGACGGCAGAAGTATTGCTGGAAGGCTCTGGCCACCGTTTGGGCTGTCAAGTCTTTTACCGGGACCACCACTAGAAAACGGGAATAGTGGTCCACGATTGTCAGGGCGTAGATGTATCCTGACCGGCTTAGAGCCAATTTGACGTGGTCCAGAGCTACCAGCTCAAGAGGCTGCTGGGTGACGATGGGCTTCAAGGGTGTCTTCTGGCTGGTGCGGTCTTTTCTCCTTAAGTTACAAGGGCCACAGTCCCGGCACCACTTCTCTACAGCCCCTCTCATGCCGACCCAAAAGAACCGTCCTCTTAGCAGGAACTCCAGTTTCTTCCAACCGAAATGCCCCGCTCTGTCATGGTAAGCCCTCAGGACCATAGCTGCATCCCGCCTTGGGACCACGACTTGCCAGGTCAGCTCATGTGTCCGGTGGTTGACAAGTCTTCTGCACAGCTTGCCTTAATAGAGGAACAGCTTGCTCTTCTCTTTCCATAGCTGCTTGGCTTCCTCTGGAGCATCCGGATCTAAGCGGGCATCTTCCTGGGTCAGCAGATCTTTCACCAGGCAGATCACTATCTTGGGTCTCGGCCCAGCTGTGGTGAGGTAGGGGATTGATCATAACGGTTGTTAAATCTTCCTCCTTAACGCGGTGGGAGTATTGAGCGGCCCCATACCGGTGAAACGCGGGGAGTTCTACCTCCTCCAGCTCTTCTGGGTCTTCGTCACCTTCAGGTAAGTGAGGCATTCTCGACAGGGAATCAGCATTGGCATTGCTTTTGCCTGCCTGGTACTTGATCACAAATTCATAATTGGAGAGACGGGCCATCCACCGCTGTTCTAGGGCACCCAGTCTCGCATTGTCCAGGTGTGTCAACGGGTTGTTGTCCGTGTACACGGAGAACTTTGCAGAGGCCAGGTAATGCTTAAACCGTTCTGTGATGGCCCACACCACTGCCAAGAATTCTAGCTTGAAGGAGCTGTAATTCTCCGGGTTCCTCTCGGTGGGCCTCAGCTTCCGGCTGGCGTACGCGATCACCCTTTCTCTGCCCTGTTGGTTTTGTGACAGTACGGCTCCCAGTCCCACATTACTGGCGTCTGTGTGGAGAATAAAAGGCTGGCCATAATCAGGGTAGGCCAGGTTCTCATCTGCTGTGAGGGCCATCTTCAACTGGCGGAAGGACTCCTCTTCCGGTTTATCCCACTTGACGGGTGGCTTTTGGCTTCTGGACTTAGACTGTCCTATCAGGAGGTCCTGCATAGGAGCTGCCATCTTAGTGAACCCGGGGATGAACCTTCGGTAGTAGCCTACCAACCCGAGGAACTGCCTCACTTCTTTGATGTTCGAGGGGCTTGGCCAGCTCTTGATTGCTGTGACCTTGTCAGGGTCGGGGGCTACTCCTTCCGCACTTACCACGTGCCCTAGGTACTGGACTTTCGGTTTCAACAGGTGACACTTTGATGGTTTCACCTTCAGGCCATAGCCTGCCAGGGCTACGAACACCTCGGCCAGGTGCTTTAGATGGTCCTCGTAAGTCTTTGAATAGACGATCACGTCGTCCAGGTAAAGGAGGACCGTCTCGAAGTTTCGGTGCCCTAGACAGCATTCTATCAGCCTCTGGAAAGTCCCTGGTGCGTTGCAGAGCCCGAAGGGCATACAGTTGGACTCGCTCAGTCCCATCGGGGTGGTGAAGGCGGTCTTCTCCTTGTCAGCCTCTGCCACAGGAACCTGCCAGTACCCGCTAGTAAGGTCCAAAGTAGAAAAGAAGTTAGCTGATTTTAGTGCGGCTAAAGACTCCTCTATTCTAGGCAGCAGATATGCGTCTTTGTGGGTGATATGGTTGATTTGTCTATAGTCCACACACACATTCTCATGGTGCCGTCTTTCTTTTTTACTAGAACCAGGGGGGCTGCCCAGGGGCTACAGCTATCTCTAATGACCCCAGCTTCTTTCATTTCTCTTAGCATGCCCTTTGCATTCTGATAATGTGCAGGGGGTACAGGTCTATGTCTCTCTTTTATTGGTGGGTGGCTCCCCGTGGGGATATGGTGTTCTATCCCTTTTACTCTGCCGAAGTCTAGCGGGTGCTTACTAAAAATTCTCTCGTACTCCTGGACCACCCGGTAGACTCCTTGTTTTTGGTGCAGGGGAGTGGAGTCAGCACCCACATGGAGTTTCTGGCACCAGTCCTCCTTTTGTTCCTGGGAGCCATTACCCTCCGCCTGTGGAGATGGAGGCAAAGGCTCCACGGCCCTGATAGCTTTGTGTTCGACAGCAAACAGTTTGGCAAGTGTAGCGTACCTGGGTAAGTGTAACTCTCTCTCCCCAATGTTGAGAATGCGAACGGGCACCCTCCCATGACGGACATCAACCACCCCCCGGGCTGTCAAAATGGTGGGCCTGCTGTCTGAGTACACGGGTTCTACCATGGCTTGGTAGTCTCTACCTCTCAACCCGATTGCAGTCCGTCATCAGATCATCATTTCACTTTTGGGAGGCATGGAAATGGGGAATGGGTCACTCAGTCTTACGCTACCAATCTCACCACCAGACAGTTCTACCTGCTGCCGTCTCATCAGGGCTTTTATCTCCTTGTTGAGGACCCTCTGTTGGCTGGAACTAGCATTCACCGCCACCTGTTGTAGAATTACAATTACCTCTGAAAGACAATTTTCAATCACGTTAGTACCCACAGTTATTTTAGGGTGACTTTCACGACGGTCAATGTCCACAATAATCACTCCCTGTGCCGGTAGTTCAACTTTACCAATTTTAATGGTCATCTCCTTGAATCCCATCTGCGGCACGGGCAAGCCATTACTGGCGATGATGCTCAAGTCACTGTCTGGATACCGTGTTATATCAGCATCAGTCCAATACGGCTTAAAAAGTACATAAGGGATAGTAGTTACTTGCGACCCGGTATCCAGCAAGGCGCTCATGGGGATGCCGTCCAGCACCACGGATAAAACCGGGCGCCCCCCAACGTACTTATCACGCCAATTATAAGGGCCTGGTGATCTTATGCCTGGGGGTTGGCCCTCTGCCCCAGGTTGGACCCGTTTAAATTACAGTACCTGGAAATGTGTCCGGGCTGGTTGCATCGACGGCAAATGGGCTGTCCATCCTCTGCGTAGCGGTCTGTGGGCCTCCCTCGGAACGACGGGGTCCTCCTCTGTCGACGCCACGGGACATCCTACGGACTTGAAGCCAACTCGATGGGTCTTGACGGGTCCACTTGTAACGCCTGGACGGTCCTGGTCAACGCCGCGACGCTCCTGGTCAGCTCCTGGACTTGGTGGTGCAGATCTTTCGACGGGACTTGGTTCAGGGCCTATGCGTCAGCCCCCACGGAGTCCATAGAGGAGGGCGCTGCCTCCTGGTGATAGGTGAGAGCAGGGCGCCGGGGGTTTATAGCGCCACTTGTTGCGGGTTCGCGGAGCACTCTTATGGCCCTGTCCTTGAATTGGGCAAAGGTCAGATCAGGGTTCTGAAAGAACATGAGGCACAGCTGGGTCCTGTGGGCGCTAGACAGCAGACCTTCTATGAACTGTTCTGTTAGTAGCTTATCCGTATCCTGCACGCTGCCAGGGTCAGCTTGTTTGATGGCTCTCAAGGCTTCCTGCAAATTTAGGGCATAGTCTCTGATACTGTCCTGTGCCCGCTGCTTACATCCATAGAACCGCATTTTAATTTCAGCGGAGGTACGGGTATCAAAGGTACCCCGCAGCCGGGCCAGAATGTCCTTTACGGTCCTTTTCTCCTCAGCGGGCCATGACTTTACCTCCCGCTGGGCTGCACCAGTTAACTGCCCTGTCAGTATGCTAATCTTCTGTTCCTCTGTCAGGGGGTAAACTTGGAACAAACTGTACAGCCTTTCCTTAAAGTCAGTTAGGGCATGGGGCTCCCCTGAATACTTACGCAGCCAGGCCGCCCCAGGGATGTAGGGCAGGGAAAATGGCGTCACCACTGCTGCAGCTGCGCTGGTGGTAGTGGGCGCCTCCGTGTCCGATATCTTCCTCCCCCCTAGTTAAGCATGGCCTACCTTCTGACGATCCTCTTCTGTAGGCCACGGCTCCTCTGGTGCTGCTCCGGACGAGGACCTTGCGTCGCGTCCTTTTGACGTCAGCGCCGCTCTCTCTCCCTTCCAGGACCTTGCGCAGCGTCGGTGCGTGGGGCGGAGCTTCGGCTCTCGCGCGGTTTGGACGTCCACGCCCCTCTTCTTCCCGCGCGGCGTCCTGAAGATGGCGTCCGATGGCGGGAAAACGGCTGAAGATGGCGGGAACCGACGGAAGACGGCTGAAAATGGCGGGAAACGGCTCCGGATGGCGGGAAAACTCTTCTTCAGGTACGTGTACAGTCTTTTTCAGACACGCAATACCCGTTTGTGGCGGGTTGGTTACAATCCTGCCAACTACGCCAAAGCTGACTCACCCCCTGGGCCGTGGGGCACTCGGAACCGGGCTTCAGGGCAATGCTGGGAGTAGTAGTGGCGATCCGGTTCCGTGGCTCAGGGTGGTCAGACCAGTGGTAGTCTGCTATGTGCTGTAGGTAATGTCTGACTACGCCACCCGTGGATTGCGGTCAGGGCTAACCGCCGCTGCAGTGCAGACCGCTGGGGCTGATATAAATGTGCAGCACTGAATAGTTCAACTCCCCACGGGAGGAGTATGGCCCCAGGGCAGT
Source organism: Phyllobates terribilis (assembly GCF_046119375.1). Taxonomy (NCBI): domain Eukaryota; kingdom Metazoa; phylum Chordata; class Amphibia; order Anura; family Dendrobatidae; genus Phyllobates; species Phyllobates terribilis. Next base: position 67,232,164 of record NW_027362773.1, read on the forward strand.
ATATATAATGGATGATGGAGGGGACGATTCCGACCGCGATAGCCAGGAAACGGAGGCCTCTTAAACAGTTCAGGGTCTTTATTAGAACAGGTAATATGACCCAGAAACAGGCCCGGCTAGGAGGGGGCCTGGATGACTGAGAACAAGTGGGAAGCTGGCCCTGGTCAGGGTGAGGGTGTAGGCCTACCGTGCTCTCTGTGCTCCTTCTGGCTAGTTCCCTCCTTGTAGTGTAACAGCCCACGTTCCCGAGCTCACCGTGTCCTCTCGCCCATATGGCTTGCAATTTGGGTCCCTTTCTACTCCCGGCCTGGTACGGCTTTGCTGGTCTCTTCTGTTGTGGCGGAGCCTCCGGGCTTCTTAGGCCTGCGGACTGGTTATCTGCTGTAGGACCTGGAATCCTCCCAGCCTCAGACACCAAAGTCTGGTAGATTAGTTTCTTTATCTACCAGGACAGGCTCGCTTCGCCTCTTGTCCCTGGCTCGTGGCTCTCCTACTGCCACACGGCCTCTTAGGCTGCAACACAACTGTTTGTCCCTGCTCTGGGACACCTCTCAATCCAGAGACAGGTTGTTCAGTTCTCCCTAACCCTGCCCCCAGCTCCAGCTTTTATAGGGGCAGCCTGCTCCCCCTACTGGTCTGGGACAGGAGGTGCTGCATGCTAATGGCCCTTGACTAGAGGACCTCCCCCTTGCTCTCAGACACAGCTTTATTATATTTGTGGTATCCAGGCCAGGGTGACACACCTATATAATAGTAAGTGCCACAAAATAAAGATAATGTGGCCGACTTGGTAACTGATTCTGCAGCCACAAATAGGCAGTATAGGGCCTCTTTCACACTTCCAGATATATCCGGTATTGGAAAAAACAGTACCGGAGATATCCGTGTCCATATGTCTATGTGTGGGAACCGTGTGCCGCATAAGAATCACACGTACCGGCGTCTGGGAATCAGCTGTAAAATTCGCACTGTTCCCTGATGCTGGGTGCTGCAGGCAAGTCTCATAATTGTCCCCTGCTTGTAAAAATAAAATAAAAAAATCATTATACTCTCTAGTCCCAAGATGAAATAAGTGTCCCACACTGTAATCCCTCTGACCGACATTTCTGCATCAGCATTTGCGGGGGCTTGAGGTGACCGCACATGCTGAGGAGCAGAGGAGAATGACTCGCTGCAGCAAGATGACCTCTGAACTGCGCTGAGCTCACGGAGTGAAAGGAAATAAAATATTATACCCATAAATACGTATTTTAACCCCTTTATGATGACGTCAGTAATAGTACGTAGCTGCGCCCTGGGCCTATTGGGCCAGATACGTACTATTACGCACGCTGCGATCGTGCCCTTACACAAGCGGTGTGGGGCGATCGCCGCCGGGTGTCAGCTGATTGTCACAGCTGACACCCGGTGCTATGTGCCAAAGTCAATCGCAGCATTGCGGGTGCAAGGGGGGAGGTAAGAGCCGATACTTACCTTCTCTCCGGCATCCAGCAATGTCCGCGGCGGCTCCCGGATGTTGTTGTAGCGCCCCGAGGGTTCGGTCGCTACAGAGGTATTGCATCTCACCCAGAGGTGTGATATCTCACTTCCAGGTAAGGATGGAGTTTGGCTCAGGACCCTAACACCCACATGCACTACACCACATTTCCGGGGGCAGGGCGACAATGCTCCCAAGCGTGAGCACAACTGCCCCTGTCCCTGGCTGGAGTGGGGGGAGGGAACACCTAGAAAGGGGGAACCCGGTAGTGTGTAGGTGGGGAGAGTAGATCCCGGGTGCACTGTATTGGGGAGTATATATGGTGGGCACCATCTTAGAGTCAGGGAGTAGAAAGTGGGAGAGAGCAGAGAGAGAAGGAGGCAGGGAGCAGGGGCTCTGTATGGGCTCTGCTCCGCAGGCAGGCCAAGTCTCAAGGCCTGGGCCTGGAGGAGAAGAAAGGAGAGGAGAGGAACGGAGGAGGCTCCAGGAGTGGAGTGAAGGGACCCCAGGGGTGCGGACCGGCCAGCCGCCACCGCACGCCCGCCGCTACCGGAGTAGGGAGGTCAGGCCAAGAAAGGGAACCGGATCCCTGATCTAGTGGAGGAGAGCAACTACGCTCAGCTAGTAACCGAAGGCCGTGGCATTGTACGTGCACGGCCCCTCACTACACCCGTTAGGAAGGCACCATATAGGACCCAGGGAAATGGAACATACGTTTGCCCGCCAAGGCCCGAGGCAGCTGGACAGAAACGTGGTCAACTGTGGGGTACGACAGGCCAGAGAAAGGACACACGAAGGGGGTCCTGAAAAGCATTCCAAAGGTATCTGGGAGTTGGCCGAGCCCCTCACCTGGTGAGCACAGCACGACATGGGCAGCCATTACCTGCAGAAGTGGCTTGGAGTGTAAAACTGTGAGTAAAGACCCTGGACTGCATCACTGGACTCTGAGTCATTACTGTTACTCCCACGCACCATCACCCCCACCATCTGCACTCACTGCCTTGAGGCTATACTCCTCCCATGGGGAGTTATACTACCCTCTGCTGCGCACACAACATCAGCCTCAGCGGTCTGCCCCGCAGCGGCGGTTCTCAGTGACCGCAATCCACGGGTGGCGTAGTTGGACATTTAAACATTACAAAACCAAATAAACAGATCCGCCACAGGTTTGACCACCCTGAACCACGGGACCGGGTCACCGCCACGGAGACTACAACCCCTAGCATTACACAGAGAGACCAGGCTCCGGCCCAGGGGGCGCGTCATTGTCATGATGACCCAATGTCATCATGACAATATCCGGGTCATCAGGAAGCAGGAAGTTACTTTGGTCATGCGCAGTGCATGACCAAAGTAACTTTTCCCTGTGTGCAACGTTGACTGGCTGCATTGCATAGGGAACTACTGCTCTCCATGTTATACAGCCGATCAGGCTGCAAAAAGTGAAAGTCCTATAGTGGGACAATGTGTAAAAGTAAAAAAAAGTGTAGGAAAGTGAAAAAAAAAATTGTAAAAATATAAAAAAAAATAACCCCCAAAAAATAAAAATATATTGTATCCATAATACTTATTTATTATGAAAAAAAAAAGCAACAAATAAAAGCACGCATATTTGGTATCGCCGCGTCCAGAATGACCTGACCTATAAAACAGTCCCACTAGTTAACCCCTTTAGTGAACACGTTAAAAAAAAAAAAAAAAATGAAGCAAAAAACAATAGTTTATCATCATACTGCCAAACAAAAAATGGAATAACACTCTATCAAAAAGACTAATGTAAATAAAAATGGTACCACCGAAAATGTCATATTGTCCGACAAAAAACAAGCCGCCATACAGCTCCATCATCTGAAAAACAAAAAAGTTATAGCTCTCAGAATAAAGCGATACAAAAAATTTTTTTTTTCTAGAGAATAATTTTAAATGTGTAAAAGCGCCAAAACATAACAAAACTATATAAATGCGGTACCACTGTAAACATACTGACCTGAAGAATAAAGCTCCCTTATCAATTTTACCACACGTGGAACAGCATTAAAAAAAAAAAAAAAAACCAATTCTGGAATTGCTCATTTTTGTTAATTCTGCCTCCCAAAAATCGGAATTGGAAGCGATCAAAAAATATCACATGCCCGAAAATGGTAACAATAAAAATGTCAACTTGTCCCGCAAAAAACAAGCCTTTACATGACTCTGTCGGCCAAAATATGGAAAAATGATAGCTCTCAAAATATGGCGAAGAAAAAATTAGTCTTTGCAAAAAAAAGCGTCTTTTAGTGTGTGACAGCTGTCAATCATAAAAACCCAATATGAATCTGGTAATTTGGAATCGTTGTAATCACACTGACCTGAAGAATAAAGTCGTCTAATCACTTATACCACACGAGGAACGGCGTAAAAATATAAACTCTAGGGTTAGGGTTGGGCTAGGGTTAGGGTTGGGCTAAGGTTAGGGTTGGGCTAGGGTTACGGTTGGGGTTGTATTAGGGTTGGGGTTAGGGTTGTGCTAGGGTTATGCAAGGGTTATGGTTATGCTAGGGTTAGGGTTAGGGTTGGGTTAGGGTTGGGTTAGGGTTGAGCTAGGTGTTAACAATTATAGAAAAATTCTTAATGAATTTCCTGTAATAATTGGGAAAAACCCCAAAATCTCTGTATAGATTTCAAACTAATAGGCCTAGGCCATTCCTGCACAGCCTGAACCTTCACCGGGTCCATCTCAAAGCCCTCGCTGGAGACAATGTAGCCCAAAAAACTAAATTTTCTGCACAGCGAACTCACATTTCTCCAGCTTAGCAAAGAGTGAATTATCACTCAATAGCTGCAAAACTTCACGTACACTCTGCCAATGGGACTCTAGATCTGGTGAATAAATCAAAACGTCATCCAAATACACAACCACATTCTTACCAATCAAATGTCTCAGGGTGTCATTAATAAGGTTCTAAAAAAATGCAGCTGCATTGGTAAGACCAAAAGGCATCACCAGATTCTCAAAATGACCTACCGGAGTGTTAAAAGCAGTTTTCCATTCATCACCCTCCTTCACTCGTAACAAATTGTATGCCCCCCGGAGATCAATTTTAGAGAACCACTTGGCCCCCACCAACTGGTTAAACAAGTCAGGAATTAACGGCAATGGGTAGGAATCGCGTACGGTAATCTTATTAATTTCATGAAAATCCAGACATGGACGTAAACCCCCGTCCTTTTTTTTTAACAAAGAAAAATCCAACTGCCACAGGCAACTTAGAAGGTCTAATGTGACCAGCAGCCAGGCTAGACTGTATGTACTCCTCCAAGGCCTTTCTTTCAGGGATAGTCAGATTAAACAAGCGACTCTTGGGAAGAGTAGCTCCAGGAACAAACTCAATGGCGCAATCATAATCCCTATGAGGAGGTAAAACTTGCGACTCCTCCTCTGAAAAAAACCTCCAAAAATCTTGAATAGGTACAGGTAATTCCCCTTTTTCCACAGCCGCAATGCGACCATTACAACATTTATCATAGCACTTCGGACTCCAAGACTTTATCATATTAGTAGACCAGTCCAGCAAAGGATTGTGCAGTTTTAACCAAGGCAATCCTAGAATGACCGGAGAGAGTAAATTATCTAATACAACCAAGTCCAAAATTTCTTGGTGAACTCCACTGATAGTGAGGGGAAATGCAGCAACCTTGTGAGTAATACATTTTAAGGGAGTGTTATCAATTGCAATCACAGAAATAGGTGATGACAAAGGTTTGGATTTCAATTTAAGGTTTTCCAAAAACCCTTTATCAATCACATTAAGTGTTGAACCACAATCCACAAATACCTGAAATTCAAACAAATTTTCCTGCAAAGTAGTACTCCCAGAAACAAATACTCCTGCAGAGCGTAAACAAGCTACACGGGCGTAACTGACCTTTTTTTTTTCTTTACTTAAACGAAGCTCACATTACTTAATCAAATGGTCAGCTTTACCACAATAAAGACACAATACCTCGGCGAACCTCCGGTCTCTTTCCTCAGAGGGGAGTGACTTCGCCCCAACCTCCATCGGTTCTCCGCCGTCAGAGTAGATTTTCTGGGGACTAGGACCTGGTATTACAGGAGTCTTTACCTCATTCAGTCTAAATCTCAGTCTCCTATCCACACGAACAGCTAATTGCATGGCATCCTGCAGAGTCTCAGGTGCGGGGACTGCAATTAGCAAATCCTTAACCCTTTCACTCAGACCAGCAAGAAATACACATTTCAGAGCAGGATCATTCCATTTAACTTCTGAGGCCCATCTTCTGAAGTGTGTGCAATAATTTTCAACATCACCTGACCCCTGATTCAAATGCCTGAGTTCTGCCTCAGCAGATGAGATTCGATCAGGATTGTCATATAGCCCCAGAAAAAAATTCTTCTATAGACCTTAAACATGGATCATGAGGTTGGAGAGAAAAGGCCCACCCCTGTGGTTCTTTGTGCAAAAGTGACATAATAAAACCAATGCGCTGTGATTCATTCCCAGAGGACCTTGGTCACAAACAAAAATATAACAAACAAGCATTTTTAAAGGAAAAAAAATCTTGCTGTTTACCATAAAAAACATCAGGCAGTCCTACCTTGGGTTCCACAAAATGCGCTTCAGAACAGCTACTCAAGTGTTTCTGGAGCTCGGCCACCTCCAAAGACAATCCCTGCAGTCGTTGAGCCAAATCCTGGATGGAAACCATACTGAACCCCGAATTTCTTTCCTTTTAGTTTTTTTTTTTGGGCTGGACTTACTGTTATGATCTGCAACATGTACTAAGGAAAGAAAAGGGAAAACTGTCCCTACAGTAAAACTAAGCTGAATCCCTACGATTTAGCGGGCTGCCTATTCCTAGCGAACAGACCCACTTAAATCCTCGGCTAGTCTGAGCGAACACCTATAGCATAAGGGGAGGGGTCCCTAAAAGAACTAAGGACTGGGACAAAAATGGGACACCTCCTAAACAGAGAAGTTGTTGCAGAACACAAAAAGAAAAACAGACAAAAAAGTACTAGAGGTCCCAGAAGGGCCAAACGAACTGACAGAGAAAGACACAGAAGCACCTGGCTAGAGAAACAGTCAAACACTGAAGTCCAGCACAGCCAAAAGGGCAGAGCTGGAATATAAAGGCAGATGGTCACGTGACCGCAAAACACAAGATGGAAAAAACAAACAGGAGGGTTCTAACACTAGGGTTAGGGTTGGGATTTTTTCAAAAGTAAAGAAAAAAAAATGATGACGATATGGCGACCAGGGTTGAGCGCAAGTGCTCGCTACTTGAGTTTGCATCGGGTGCTCGGGTATGCACTGAGTATCGCGGGTGTTCGAGTGACATGCTCGAGTCTCCGCCCCATATACTTTGCGGCCAAAAAAAAGTTGCTGGGATTGACTGCCATGCACGAGCAATCCTCGCATGTTTTTTTTTGGCTGTCTAACAACCATGAAACATGTGGGGCAGAGACTCGAACATGTCACTCGAGCACCCGTGATACATGGTGCATACCCGAATACCCGATGCAAACTCAAGTAGCGAGCATTTGTGCTCAAGGCTAATGACAACTTATTCAATATGATGACCTAATGCTATCAAATTCTGTCGTACCTCTGGGTTCAAAATGTATACTATACCCCTTGATAAAATTCTTGATAGACAGCAGTGCCAGAATAGTTCTTATTTTTATTTTTGCACGGTTTACCGTGCGGTATAAGTGATTAGGCGGATTTATTCTTTGGGTCGGTGCGATTACAGCGATACCAGATTTATATGTCTTTTTTTTAGGTTTTGTTACTATCACACAGTAAAAACTGCTGTCTATTTCTTTATTCTGCCTCCAAAAAAATTGGAATAAGGCTCGGCTCACGTTAATCCTGCGCTCTCTGATGAGCGCTTACGTTGTTTTCTTTTTCACGTTTTTAGGATTTTTTTTAGCACACAAAAGTGTGAACAACCACAAGATGGAGACCACCAGAGTAGACGTCAAACGGACTCCAAAGTGTCTCCATCTGCCTCTTTGTGGTGGGTGGTTCCATTGGGGGTTTCGTCTGAATTGCATTTTTGTGGGATTTACATGGAAAACCCGTCGTAAGTGCTCAGCGTAGACTGGAGATCCAGTCTTATTCTGGAAGCAATCAAAAATTATGTACCCCGAAATGTTACCAATAAAACCCCTAATTTGTCCCACACAAAACCAGCCCCTTCTCAGGTCTGTCATCTGTCACTGGGACTATAGGGGGTCCCATGTTACTGGTAGAACAAAGACTCTGGAAAAGCGACATTGCTCCCACCCCCTCAAATAAAATCTAGTGAATTCTGCGCTCCCAAATCCAAATGCCCCCTCCTTCTGAGCCCCACTGTGCCTTAACCGCAGTAAGCGGCCACATGTTTAGCATTATTGTAGCGGGGAAAGCACTTAATTTACATGGTTGTGTGTCACCAGGAGAAATGTATGGGGGCGCTACACTTTATGGGGGCACAATGTAAAGCCTGGCGTGGATGGTACATAATAGTCACTGCAGCAGTTGATGAATTCATTGAGATGTGCAATTTCTACAATGGGGTCACTTTTGGGGTTTTTCTGCTGTTCTGCAGCTCCGCAAATGTCGCCCATAAACTATTCTACCAAAATCTATGCTCCAAAAGCCTATAGTGCTCCTTCCTTCTCAGCTCTGACATATGACCTAACAGTAACTTCTGATGACATATAGGGCATCATCGCGTTCAGGAGAAATAGCATAACAAATTATGGGGTCCGTTTTCTTCTATTATTTATTGGAAAAATTACAAATTTGGGGCTAAAACTACATTTTCGTGAAAAAAATGAAAATTTTCAGTCTGACGACCTAATGTTATCAAATTCTGTGTAGTACCTGTGGGTTCAAAATGCTCACTATACCCCTGGATAAAATCCTTGAGGGTGTAGTTTACAAAATGCGGTAACTTGTCGGGGTTTTCCACTGTTTAGGCACATCAGGGGCTCTCCAAATGCGACATGACACCCACAGACCATTCAATCAAAGTCTGCGATCAAAATGACACTCCTTCCTTTCCAATCCCTGCCGTGCGCCCAAACAATAGTTTTCCTCCCACATATGGGGAATGTCCGTACTCAGGAGCAATTGCACAACAAATTTTGGGGTCCATTTTCTCCTCTTACCCTTGTGAAAAAATATTGGGGCTAAAAGTAGATTTTTGTGAAAATAATTTGATTTAGTAATTTCACAGCTCTACGTTATAATCTTCTGTGAAGCACCTGGCAGTTCAAGGTGCTCACCACACATCCAGATAAGTTCCTTGAGGGGTCTAGTTTCCAAAATGAGGTCACTTTTGGGGAGTTTCCACTGTTTAGGCACATCAGGGGCTCCCCAAACACGACATGGTGTCCGCTAATTATTCAAGCAAATTTTACATTCAAAAAGTCAAATGGTGCTATTTCCCTTCCGAACCCTGCCTTGCTCCCAAACAGTGTTTTTTCCCCACATATGGGGTATCAGCTTACTCAGGAGGAATTGCACAACAAATGGCATGGGACAATTTCTTCTGTTACTGTGGCACCCTGCTGTTCACAGGTACCACAGGACCCAAAAGGGTGCATGGATGGACTTCTCCACGAGAGGCCCTCATTACATGCAGACACCTCCACCCTTCCACCTTATACCACCAGAGGGAGCCCTGTTAGGGATATATATATGGAGGGTGGAGCCAGGCAGTTCAGAGAGAGAGAGAGAATTCAGAGAGTGTGCTGCCACTGAGAGCAGTGAAGACGCAGCACGTATGCTGCTGGATTGAGGGCCTCGAGTGTGGCCGGAGGCAGTAAGGAGAGGAGAGAGGAGTTGCGGGGGCAGAGGAGCATCATAGGCTCACCCCAAGACACAAACCGGACACCGGGTCCACGCCTACAGGGTCCTCTATACCCAGTAGGGACTACCGGCTTATCAGGAGGCTTCCAGACCCCTGGTCATCCTGAAGCTACCAGCAATAGCCAGACTAGGAACCACGAAGGCCCCGGCGTCCAGGGATAGTGGTTGCCAAAGAAAGGTCCTACTACCAAGCGGTCAGGTGAGAGAGCAACACAGCACAGAAGCTAGGCCAAGTTTCAGGCTGGCTAGAAGCTTAGAGAGAGGGAGACACGGATCAGGAGGCCTTATACCCGCTCACTGGGGAGAAGTCCTGAAGTGCACCCTTCCTAGCAAGTACCCTGGACCATACCTGCCATTACTCCAGCAAAGGTACCGAAACGAACCCCCTGTGTGCGTGTCTGTCATTCTCCTTGACCTGGCCATCTTTCACCTGCATCCCTTCCATCAACTCTGCCCCGGGGGTCCGCTCCGCCTGTAGGGAGCAGAAACATCCCAGCTGCCCTTTCATCACCCCCGGAGGTCTGCAGCAGCACCGGTAACCATTACCGGAAACCACAGGTGGCGTCACGAAACGAACTATACACTAAAAACCCCTTTTTCAAGAGAGACCCCAGAGTACGGGCCCGGGAGCCGACTGCCGTGACATCCTAAGCAAGGTAAAAGGTCCGGGTACCGAGTCCCCTATATCCCCCTGGGTGACACATTACCCTTATGAAAATGCAAAATTGGGGCTGAAAAACATTTTTGTGGGAAAAATGTGAAAATTGTATTTTTACGGCTCAATGTTATAAACTTCTGTGAAGCATCTGGGGGTTCAAGGTGTTCACCACACATCTAGATAAGTTCCCTGAGGTGTTTAGTTTCCAAAATGGTGTCACTTGTTGGGGGTTTCCACTGTTTAGGCACATCGGGGGCTCCCCAAACACAACATGGCGTCTGCTAATTATTCAAGCAAATTTTACATTCAAAAAGTCAAATGGCGCTCCTTCCCTTCCAAACCCTGCCGTGTGCCTAAACAGTGTTTTTTCCCCCACATATGGGGCATCGGCTTACTCGGGAGGAAATGCACAACAAATGGTATGTGGCAACTTCTCCTGTTACTTGTCACGGGGTTACCGCAATGGGGTGGAGCCAGAAGACCACATCGTCTGAGGGTTTCTACTCCAGCTCCGAGAAGAGGCACTTCTCCTTCATTTTAAGACATGTTTTAGTTTTTCTGGCAGAACAGGGGTTAAACGGCCATGTTGGAAATCTTGGTGCTCACAGCTGGGCTCGGTTAGCCACTCCTTTTCCCTTTATAATCAGGGCTCTGATATTAGTCCTTGTCAGAGCTAGCTTTTGCTGCATGGCTAACGGAGGGAGAGGAGTTATTATGAGAAGGAGAGTTGGAGGGATTATCAGAGACTGTTGTTTGGTTTGTACGCATGGTAATTCCTTATCCTTCTCCATTTTGTTTTATTCCACTACCTTCACACACTGGTGCTTCCCTCTGTTATATGTGAGTGAATATTTCGTGTGCCTGGAATTTTCTGTTTACAACTGTCTGTGTAGCCTTGTTTGTTGGGTGGGTGTTCTACGGTGCACAGTCGCACCCCCTTCCCTAGGTGGGGGAGGAGAACAGACGGAGGGCTAACTCAGGAGTTAGAGTGCGGGCGGAGGCCCCGACATCCTTACCTTCAGAGGTATCCCGGGGAATAGGGCAAGCTAGGGCTCCCCCTAGTGTTAGGGACATTGTAGGAGCCCCTGTTCCCTGGTCACCAACCAACCGTGCGGTGACATTAGATCTGACCGTAGCCATTTTATCTGTTCCATCATGGAACCAATCACTGCTCTGATGGGGCAGTGGCAGCAGCTTAGTCTGGAGGTGGCGGATTTATGCACGGTGGTTTTGCAGTCCCCTAATACATCTGGTGTGGGAATCCCGTCCCTCAGGCAAACCATAGTGGAGCCCAAGGTTGCACTGCCTGACAGGTTCTCTGGGGGCGTGACAAGTTTGTCATTTTCCGAGAGGCCTGTAAATTATACTTCAGGTTACATCTGGCTTCCTCAGGTACTGAGGAGCAACGTGTGGGGGTGGTACTCTCGCTCCTTCAGGGGGATCCTCAAACATGGGCGTTCTCTCTTCCGGCGGACTCGCAGTCGCTTCAGGCGGTGGAGATTTTTTTTCAGGCACTGGGCCTTATATATGATGACCCCGATTGTGTCTCCTTAGCTGAGTCCACACTGTGCCAATGCCAGCAAGGAGACCGGCTGGCGGAGGAGTATTGCTCAGAGTTTCGGAGGTGGGCCACGGATACCATGTGGAATGACTCCACACTCCGTAGTCTGTTCTGTGAGGGGCTTACAGTAAGGGTGAAGGATGCCTTCCGGGTTGATCGCCTTCTTCGCCAGAGACATAGGGAGTCCCCTTCGTTTGTGGGTGATCCGGGGTCAAGGGAGTTCAGCGTTAAACCTATTATGGAACTCATGCAGGTGGTAGCGGCATTCTCCACTGGGAAATTGTCAGTAGTCTGTCGTAAGGGGGAGAGTGTTTCCTTTGTGGGAAAAGGGGACATTTCGTGGGCACGTGTCCTTCCCGACCCCAAAGTAAACAACCACCGGAGAGACTTGATAGCCCAGAGAAGGTTAGCAACCCGGGTGTATTTATCACCTCTGTGGGCAGGACAGAATTTTTCCTACCAGCCACAGTTAATGTGGGTGGAGCTAAGGCAGAGGTGTCAGCCTTCCTGGACAGTGGGGAGGGGTTTTGTCGCGCCCAGGGGATGGGGAAGACTCGGCGCCCGGGCCTAGTTATTAGCTTTGGGGGGATGTCGCGGCGGTCGGCTCCCGGGCCCGTACCCTGGGTCTCTCTTTAAAAAGGGTGGATAATTATATGAAAGTTCGTGACGCCACCTGTGGTATCTGGTGAGAATCACCAGCGCTGCGGCAGCCCGCTGAGGCTGGTGATAAGGCAGCTTGGTGGTATAGCTCCCCACAGGTGGAGCTGGGCCTCAGGGCAGCGTAAGAAAAGGGGGATGCAGGTTAGGGAGGCCCAGCCGGGCCTACGGAAAGATAGGCAAACACACAGTTCTCTTCAGTACCTTTTACTGATGGAAATTCAGGCACATCCCGGAGCACTGTAGAGTGAAGGGTGCATTTCAGGATTCTCCCCAGGGAGCGGGTACAGGGCCTCCTGTTTCTTGCCTTTGCGTAGTAAGTTTCTGACCTGCCTGGAGCTAGGCCTAACTTTGTCTCAGTCCTGCACCGGCTGACCTTGTGGTAGGGCCTTCTCTTGGAGTACACGCTCCCAGCTTGCGGGGCCTATGCGTCTCCTGGCTCTGGTACGTATCAGCTCTTTGGTGATCCTGGGACCTGTAGTTCTCCAGGGATTCCGGTTGCTTCTTACTGGGTCATAGAGATCCCTGTAAGCTCGGACCCAGTGTCCGGTAAATGCTTCGGGGTGAGCTGGTTAAGCTCCTCTGCCCCCTATGTTACTCACTTTCCACTCGCCTTCGGCCACGCTCAAGGCCCTAACTAGGCTACAAACACTAACGGCAGCTTGCCGCGCTTCACCACTCTTATGGCGTCGGCACTCCTTAAGCTCACTATTCTGAGCTACAACTGAGTCTGGACTGTGCTCCACTGCAGCTGACTCCTCTCAAGCATGTTTACTGCAGGAACTCTCTCAACAGACTCTTTACTCTCTGTGGACTCCAGACTAACTGCCTAGCTCCACCTTCCCTATTTATATCCCTAACGGGCTCCCTCTGGTGGTCTGAGGTGGAAGGTGGAGGTGTGTTTATGCTGTGGGGGCCTCTTGTGGAGGAATCCTTTCATGCACCCTTCTAGGATCTGTGGTACCAAGCGCAGCTGGGCGCCACATTCCCCCCTAGCAAAGCTCAGCACTCCCTGGCTGAAGTACATTTTGAAACAACAATAATAACATGAACAATAACAATCTTTCCTTTTTGGGAGGCACTTTGACTTGAACATTGCATATGAACATAAACAGATATATAAACAAGTTAGTAAGTAACCCCAGAATCCAAGTCTCTTGCGGTGAGGTTCCCCGACAGGATGTCCATCTCACAGGTTAGAGTACTTGGTAGTTTGAGGGACCTGTCCCAAACCCTCAACATAGGCCCTGGGGTGGCTGCAGGGCATGGAGATCCTGAGTTGGACCTCCGGTAGAGCCACTCCAGACAGGTTTTCCTTCTGAGGTCACCTAAAGGGGCACTCCAGGGAGTGCAAATATTTACAAAGTAAAGTTTTTGGGCTGCACATAGTCCTCAGCCACGAAGTTCTTAGGTAAATAACAAGGGAAGTGTCCATTTGCAAGGCAAAACACAAATTAATAAATACATACATATAAGAAAGTACACAATATAATACAATACATTACAATTTAATACCCCAGGGGCAACTATCTACACTGTCAGGAGTTTAACTATTTTACTGATTATACCTGACAGGGGGTTGACCTTTAGTACTACGCGTGGACCTGCGTGGTACTGGGATGCGTGAAGCACTAGTAGGTGCTCTACCTCCCAATGTGTCAGTACTAGGTGTGGAGGGGCCACAAGGCTGCATTGACCTCTCTACAGGACTGGCAAGTATACCATTGGCTGGGCCCTCTTGCTCTTCTCCTACCGGGGATCCTTCGTCTGGGGACTCTTCTTGAGCTGGCTCTTCTGCAGCACTTACAGGTTCTTCTTGCTGTGGGTAGAAGGTGATTACAGGGATGATTACTGCTCCTCCTAGTTGGGGCCAATCTGCCTGGAAATCTCCTAAGTCAGTGTGGAGTACTGCTTCTTTAGGCTCCTCTGGTACGGTGAGAGGCACTTCTTCTTGGGGCTTTAGCAGGTTTGGACACAACTTTAGGTGGTCCCTGGATACTGTTGCAGACGTTCTTCCTCCGTATCTACTAATTAGGCAGGTCTTCCTATTATCAAATCTTGAATTCAACACAGTGTAGGGTTCTCTCTCCCACTGGTCATCAAGTTTGTGGTTTCTCCTTTTCCTTTTTAGTACTACTTCACCAGGTGTGAAGGGTTCTGCTGGCGCACTTTTGTTGTAGTGGGCCTCCTGCTTGTCTCTCACCCGAGTGAGACTGTCCTCGACACAGGCCTGCACTCTTCTGTACTGCTCCTGTCTAGTCGTGTCCCAGTCCTCAGTGGTCACATCAGCTTCAGGTTCGACAACACCAAGCTCCAGGTTCATGGGCAGCTTCCCTGGCCTTGCCCACATGAGATATGCCGGAGCCCAAGTTTGTGACGCCTCCTGCCTCGCTAGCCCACCCTGAGAGATGGGGGTACTCGGAACCGGGCCTCCGGTGTAGGGTGGATGCAGTCGTGGCCTAGGCCCGGCCCGTGCCCAGGGTCCTCACATCAAAATAAGGGCTAGGAGGGACGGTGGTAATCGAGTGGATTTAATGACTATGCCACCTGTGGAGTCTGGTGATTCGCCACCAGCGCTGCAGCAGTCCTCTGAGGCGGGATGTCGTGGCAGCAGCAGATGGTACTACTCCCCACAGGCGAAGCAGGGCCTTAGGGCAGAGAAGAGGGGATCAGGGGAGTCGTAGTGGGTGGTGTGGTGTGGTGCCGCGCTGAAATAAGGGACTGGAGGCAATCGATGCAGTCTTCCAAGCTTTACTCACGTTGTTAAGCATCAGCTGCAAGGCTTCTCCTTGCTCCTCACGTCGCGCTGCGGCCACCAGGAAGGGGGTTCAACACACTCCGGGTAGTTCGGGTGCATCAATCAGGACCCCCACACCAGAGTGTTCCTAGAATTTCCCACTAGGTCCTCTCCTGTCCATATGTGGTGAGTGTTGTAAGGCTGGGTCTCCCTCTGGCTATACACAGAACAAGGGTACGGGTGAAAACTCCGCTCCGTCCGTTACCCGGTGGGATCCACTAATCCTCCGGAGCCTCTCTGACTAGAACATGAAGTAGCAAAGCCAGATATCAGGGGCCGGTCCCCTTTTGTAGCAGGAGTCTCTCTGGCTAGGCCAGAATGAGGGTAGCAGGCGGCGTACGCCGCTCCGTCCGCATCCCCGGGGATCCTTTTGCCTGTGGAGCTTTACTACTCCGCTCCCCTCCAGGCCTTCTTAGTTAGGGACCTTGACCGGGTAGAGGCAGCCATTAAGTCTAGCCCGCTCCTTGCCTCAAGGCCAGAATACGAGGACCGTGTATCTTCAACAGGCTGCAGGTTCTTAGCAGAAAGCCACATTCAGCGATGAAGATCACAATCAAAGACCTTGAACCTAAGATGGCCGTAGATTAAATATGAATTAGCAAGTGTAACTGTAAAGTGCTTCCTACACCCACACTAGCCACTAGGTTCCCCCTATCTTTGGTTCCCCCCTTGCTCTTCCATTCAGGACCAGAGCAGCACTTTGTGCTTTACACCCCCTCCAGAATGGGAGCAGTGTGGTGTTGGGTGTGTAAAAGGGGTCCTGTGCGGTGCCCCATCCTTACCTCGGAGAGGAGATACCACACCTCTTTTACAAGGTGCCGTACCCCTGTGGCGACTGAACCCTCTGGGGCGCCACAGTTTCATTTAATTGACTCTAGGTTTGTCCAGGTTCAAGGCCTCGTCTCACATACTCTGTCCAGACCAATACCCATTGTTGCCATCGATTCCGCCTCCTTGAGAGAGGGGCACTTTACTCAAGTCATCTGAGATATGGGGTTTCAGGTAGGGGCTATGCACACTGAGGTGTTAGACTGCTACGTACTAGAGGGTCTGCTCTCACCTGTAGTACTGGGACTCCCCTGGCTCGCTCTGCACAATCCTGTGGTCGATAAGCAGACTCAGGAGATTGTAAGATGGAGTGGGTATTGTCAAGAGCACTGCTTGGGTACCCGGTTGGCTAGGGTGGATACCCGGTCTGTGCCTAGTTACCTGTCAGATTTTGGGGATGTGTTCTCGGTGCAGGGGTACCAAGAACTCCCTCCTCACTGTCCTTATGATTTCCCCATAAATCTCGTTCTGGGGGCCAAGCTGCCAAAGAGCAGACTCCGGTTCGGAGAGGCAGGCCATGAAGGACTACATCACGGAAAGCCTGGCTAAGGGTCATATCAGACCATCCTCTTCCCCCATTGGCGCTGGGTTATTTTTTGTAAAGAAGAAAGATGGGGGTTACACCCTTGCCTGGATTTCCGTGAACTCAATGCGATCACTGTCTGTGATCCGTATCCACTTCCCCTCATCACTGACCTCTTCAATCAAATTGTAGGGACAAAATGGTTTTCTAAGATGGACCTTAGGGGGTGTATAATCAAATCCACATTAAAGAAAGTGATGAGTGGAAAACTGCCTTCAACACGCCTGAGGGACATTATGAGAATCTGGTGATGCCCTTTGGGTTGACGAACGAGCCCGCTGTCTTTCAACACTTCATAAATGACATCTTTTGTCACCTGTTAGGCAGATTCGTGGTTATCTAGCTGGATGGCATACTAATTTATTCTCCTGACCTTGAGTCGTACCAGGGACACGTCAGGCAGGTTTTACAGATACTTCGATACACTTCTCAGGCTTAACATATAATTTATTGTATGTTCTCAGTCGAGGAGATCCCTTTCCTAGGATATGTGTTGTCCTCCACTGGTTTTCGCATGGATCCAGCGAAAGTCAGGGCGGTATTGGAATGCGATGGTCCGGAGGATTTCAAGGCGTTACAAAGGTTTTTAGGTTTCGCCAACTACTACCGTAAGTTCATAAAGAACTTTTCGGTAGTAGCCAAACCTCTTTTGGAAATGACCAGGAAGGGGACGAACTTCTCCAGGTGGTCTAGTCCTGCCAGGGAGGCATTTGATACATTGAAAGGGTGTTTTGCTTCTGCGCCGATTCTTATTCAGCCTGATGTCTCTCAGACTTTTATCATTGAGGTCGATGCGTCTGAGGTGGGAGTGGGGGCGGTATTGTCTCAGGGTGTGAATGGCAACCTTGTGCTTATTTCTCTAAAAAATGGTCACCTGCTGAAAGAAATTATGACATTGGTAACAGGGAGCTCTGTAATCCTTGTGGTGGTTGATAGGCTCAATAAAATGACTCATTTTGTCACGTTACCAGCTTTACCGAATGCCAAATCCTTGACGTAAGTTTTCATCAGGGAAATAATTAGATTACATGGGATCCCGACCAACATTGTTTCTGATCAGGGGGTGCAGTTTGTCTCCAAGTTTTGGAAGGCATTTTGCACCCGTTTGGGGATCTATTTTTCGTTTTCTTCCGCGTTTCACCCATAGTCTAATGGGCAGACAGAACGGGTTAACCAGAATTTAGAAACGTATCTGAGGTGTTTTGTATCTGAAAACTAGGAGGACTGGGTTGCCTATTTACCGTTAGCGGAATTCGCTGTAAATAATCGGTGTCAGGAATCGACTGGCAAATATAAGTGTGTGACTGATCGGAGACGTTTGGTGGGTCCGGACCTGTGTGTGGGTGACTTAGTGTGGCTGTCCTCTAGGAACATTAAGTTGAAGGTTCCGTCTTGGAAGCTTGGTCCCAGGTTTATTGGACCTTACAAGATTGTAGCCATCGTCAATTCCGTAGCATTTTGCCTTGTGTTACCACCTACCTTTAAGACCCATAATGTTTTTCATCGTTCTCTCTTCAAAAAATACGTTGCATCTTCTGTACCGTTGCCTCTTCCTCCTTCACCTGTCGTTGTCAATGGGGACTTGGAGTTTCAGATTGCGAAAATCTTGGATTCCAGTCTTCTTCATCGGTTGCTTCAGTACCTGGTACATTGGAGAGGGTACGGGGGGTGAGTACTGTCACGAGGTTACCGTAAAGGGGTGGAGCAAGAAGACCACAGCGTCTAAAGGCTCCTACTCCGGCTCCGAGAAGAAGCACTTCTTCATTTTAAGAAATGTTTTATTTCTTCTGGAAGAACAGGGGTTAAATGGCCATGTTGGAAATCTTGGTGCTCACAGCTGAGCTTGGTTAGCCACTCCTTTTCCCTTTATAATCTGGGCTCTGGTTTTAGTCTTTGTCAGAGCTAGCTTTTGCTGCATGGCTAAAGTAGGGAGAGGAATTATTATGAGAAGGAGAGTTGGAGGGATTATCAGAGACTGTTTGGTTTGTACGCATGATAATTCCTTATCCTTCTAGATTTTGGTTTATTCCCCTACCTTCACACCCTGGTGATTCCCTCTGTTATATGAGTGAATATTTCGTGTGCCTAGAATTTTGTTTACAACTGTCTGTGTAGCCTTGTTTGTTGGGTGAGTGTTCTACGGTGCAGAGTACCCTGCCGTGCGCTCAAACAGTGGTGTTCCCCCACATATGGGGTATCTGCGTGCTCAGGAGAAATTGCACAACAAATTTTGTGGTCCATTTTCTCTCGTTACCCTTGTGAAAATAAAAAAATTGAGTCTGAAGTAAACATTTTGTGAAAAAAAGTTAATTTTTTTCCTTCCACGTTGCTTCAGTTCCAGTGAAGCACATCAAGGGTTAATAAACTTATTGAATGTGGTTTTGAGCACCTTGAGGGGTGCAGTTTTTAGAATGGTGTCACTTCTGGGTACTTTCTGTCATAAAGACCCATCAAAGTCACTTCAAATGTGATGTGGTCCCTTAAAAAAATGGTTTTGTAAATTTTATTGGAAAAATGTGAAATCGCTGGTCAACTTTTAACCCTTATAACCTCATAAGAAAATAAATTTTGGTTCCAAAATTGTTCTGATGTAAAGTAGACATGTGGAAAATGCCATTTATTAACTATTTTGTGTGACATACCTCTCTGATTTAATGGCATGAAAATTCAAAGTTTGAAAATTGCAAAAATTTTAAAATTTTCACCAAATTTCAGTTTTTTCCACAAATAAATGCAAGTCTTATCGAAGAAATTTTACCACTACCATGAAGTACAATATGTCATGAAAAAAAAAATCTCTGAATCAGTGGGATCCGTTGAAGCATTCCAGAGATAGTACCTCATAAAGGGACACTGGTCAGAATTGTAAAATTTGGCCTGACGTATTTTCATGACATATTGTATTTCATGAAAGTAGTAAAATTTATTTGATATAAATTGCGTTTATTTCTGAAAAAAAATCAGAAATTTGGCGAAAATGTAGAAAATTTAGCAAATTTTAAACTTTGAATTTTCATGCCCATAAATCAGAGTCATGTCACACAAAAGAGTTAATAAATAACATTTCCCACATGTCTACTTTACATCAGCACCATTTTGGAACCCAAATTTTTTTTTTTTTTTTTTTCAACAAAATTTACAAAGCCATTTTTTTAAGGGATCACATCACATTTGAATTGATTGTGGGAAGCCCTTATGACAGAAAATACCCAAAAGTGACACCATTCTAAAAACTGCACCCCGAAAGGTGCTCAAAACCACATTCAATAAGTTTATTAACCCTTCAGGTGCTTCACAGGAAATGTTGGAATGTGGAAGAAAACAATGAACATTTAACTTTTTTTCACAAAAAATTTATTTTAGACCCAATTTTTTATTTTCGAAAGGGTAACAGGAAAAAATGGACCCCAAAATTTGTTGTGCAAGTTCTCCTGAGCATGCACATACGTCATGTGGAAGAAAACCACATTTTGGGCGCACAGCAGGGCATGGAAGGGAAGGAGCGCCATTTGACTTTTTGAATGTAAAATTTGTGTAAATAATTAGCGGATGCCATCTCGCATTTGGAGAGCCTCCGATGTGCCTAAACAGAGGAAACCCCCACAAGTGACACCATTTTGGAAACTAGACCCCTCAGGGAACTTATCTAGATGTGTGGTTAGCACCTTGAACCCCCAAGTGCTTCACAGATGTTTATAACATGGAACCATGAAAATAAAAAAATCCCATTTTTCCCACAAAATTATTTTTTAGCCCCAAATATTTTATTTTCAAAGGGGTAACAGGAGAAAATGGACCCAAAAATGAACCATGAAAATAAAAAAATCCCATTTTTCCCACAAAATTATTTTTTAGCCCCAAATATTTTATTTTCAAAGGGGTAACAGGAGAAAATGGACCCAAAAATTTGTTGTGCAATTTCTCCTGAGTATGCAGATACTCCATATGTGGGGGAAAACTATTGTTTGGGCGTACGGCAAGGCTCAGAAAGGAAGGAGTGACATTTTGGAATGCAGACTTTGATGGAATGGCCTGCAGGTGTCATATTGCGATTGGAGAGCCCCTGATGTGCAAAACAGTGGAAAGCTCCCACAAGTGACCCCATTTTGGAAACTTGACCCCTCAAGGAATTTATCTAGATGTGTGTTGAGCACCTTCAACCCACAGGTGCTTCACAGAATTTTACAACGTGGATTTGTAAAAATGGAAAAAATATATTTTTCCCACAAAAATGTTGTTTAAGTGCCAATTTTTTTCATTTTTACAAGGATAGCAGGAGAAAATGGACCAATTTTTCCTATGTACACTGATACCCCATTTGTGGTCGAAAAGTACTTTTGATGCACAGTGCAAAGCTCAGAAGGAAAAAGCACCATATTGGAGTTCAGATTTTGCTGGACTGGTTTGAGGGTGCCATGTCACATTGGCAAAGCCCCTGAGGTGCCAGAATAAGAGACCCAATTTTACAAACTACACATCTCAATAAATTAATCTAGGGGTGCAGTGAACATATTGACACCACAGGTGGATTACTGAATTTTATACTATTGGGCAGTGAAGAAAAAAAAATTAAATTTTTACCACCAAATGTTGTTTTAGCTCCAGATTTTACATTTTCACACTAGGAAATGGGTAAAAATGACAAAAAAAATTTGTCCTACAATTTTTGCTGAATGTAGATATACCCCATATGTGGCTGTACATTACTACTTATGTCGAGACTCAGGAGGGATGGAGCGCAATTTGCCTCCTGGAGCTCAGATTTCTCTAGAATAGTATGTGGACTCCATATACAGAGCCCCTTAGTGCTAGAATAGCAGAATCCCCCCTGAAATGACGCCATTTTGGAAATTATACCCCTTTTGGAATTTTTGTACATGTGTAGTGATGATTTTGACTGCGGGTTAGGCACACTGTGGAGCACAAAAGGGAGGTGGGCATTTGTATTTGGGAGTACATAATTTGCTGAATTTCTTTTGGGGGAAAGGGCCATTTTGCTTATCCAGAGCCTTTGAGCTACTAGTAATGTGGAAGCCCTGTACATTTCGGTTAACAGAAGCTTTTATTGTGATACAAAATGTTATGTAAAATGTTCCCATTTATTCTGTGCTCTACGCTGAGCAATGATATCGGGGTTTCCATTTAAATCTCCAAGTGACGTAATTCAGATGAAACCCCCAAGGGATTCAGTCACAATAATGAGGTAGCAGAGTTACTCTGGACTACGTCTGGCCTCTGTTCAGCGGTGTCCTTTTTTTCAGAGGTTCACAAGCTGCGGCCGACAGCACTTTTATGCACGCCTAATAAAAAGACAGACTCTGTGGGATCACAAGCCAGACGGCGTCCACAGTGTCTCCATCTGCCTCATTATAGGAAATCTTCCGCCGGTGGTTCCGTCTGAATCACGTATTTCAGTGATTTACACTGAAACCCCAGTGTAAGCGTTCAGCGCAGAGCCCAGGATAAATGTGCGCAGAGCCTTACTGCGATCTTTGAGGCAGAATGAACAAATCAGCAGCAGGTGAAGAATTGGTTTTATTTATTGTTTACGCCGCTCCTCGTGCGGTATAAGTGATTAGACGACTTTATTCTTTAGGTCGGTGTGATTACAGCAATACCAAATTTATATCAGGTTTTTATGTTTGGCTGCTGTCACACACTAAAAAAACGCTTTTTTTTGCAAAAACTAGTTTTTGCATCGCCATATTTTGAGAGCTATAATTTTTCCGTATTTCGGCTGACAAAGTTATGTAAGGGCTTGTTTTTTGCGGGACAAGTTGACATTTTTATTGGTACTATTTTCGGGCATTTTTTTTTTCTTTTTAATGCCGTTCCGCGTGTGGTAAAATTAATAAGGCAGCTTTATTCTTTGGGTCAGTATGTTTACTGCGATACCACACATATCTTTTTTTATGTTTTGGCGCTTTTACACAAAAAACTATTTTAGAGAAAAAATTTTTTTTTCCAGCACTTTATTCTGAGAGATATAACTTTTTTATTTTCCAGCTGATAGAGCTATTTGGTGCCTTGTTTTTGCATGACAAGATGATGTTTTCAGCAGTACCATTTTTATTTACATTCGTCTTTTGATCATGATGTATTCCATTTATTGTTCCGCAGTATGATGATAAAACATAGTTTTTTACTTCTTTTTTTACCGTGTTCACTAAAGGGGTTAACTAGTGGGACAGTTTGATAGGTCAGGTCGTTCCGGACGCGGCAATACCAAATATGTGTACTTTTATTGTTTTTGTTTTTTTCATAATAATATTTATTTATGGTATAATATATATTTTTTATTATTATTGAGATTTTTTTAAAAATATTTTTACAACTTTTTTTTTTACTTTTTTACTTAGTCCCACTATGGGACTTTCACTTTCTGGAGTCTGATCGCTGTTATAAGACATAGCATTGCAGGATCACTGCTATGTCTTATAGCTGTCAGTCCTGCAGACACAAGATACGTAGTTAGATCATGCACTGCACATGACCCAACTACCTTGCTAGTGCCTGGTGACCCGGATGTCGTCAAGACATCGGGTCACCATGGCAACGATCAGGACCCCGCGATGACGTCACGGGGTCTCCGATTCAAGAGCAGAGGGGCTTCTCAGGAAACCCCCCACAATCACCACCATTTTGGAAACTAGACCCCACAGGGAACTTATCTAGATGTGTGGTGAGCACCTTGAATCCCCAGGTGCTTCACAGAAGTTTATATTATGGAGCTGTAAAAATAACATTTTCACATTTTTCCCACAAAAATGTTTTTCAGCCCCAATTTTGCATTTTCATAAGGGTAACAGGAAAAATTGCACCATACCATTTGTTGTGCAATTTCTCCTAAGTAAGCCGATACCACATATGTGAGGGAAAACCACTGGTTGGGCGGACAGCAGGGCTCAGAAGGGAGCGCCATTTGACTTTTTGATTGTAAAATTTGCTTGAATAATTAGCGGACGCCATGTTGCATTTGGAGAGCCCCTGATGAGCCTAAACAGTGGAAACCCCACACAAGTGACTCCATTTTGGAAACTAGATCCCTTAAAGAACTCATCTAGATGTGTGGCACCTTGAACCCCCAGGTGCTTCACAGAAGTTTATAACGTAGAGCCGTGATAATAAAAAAAAAATCTAACTTTTTCCACAAAAATGATCTTTTAGCCCCAATTTTTTTTTTCATTTTCCAAGAGTAAAAGGAGAAAATAAACCCCAAAAATTGTTGTTCAATTTCTCCTGAGTACGCCGATACCCCATATGTGGGGAAAAATCACTGTTTGGGAGCATGGCAGGGTTCAAAAAGGAAGGAGCACTGTGTGACTTTTTGATCACAATATTGGCTGGAATCGAGAGTGGACGGCATGTCGCGTTTGGAGAGCCCCTGATGTGTCTAAACAGTGGAAACCCCCCAGAAGTGACCTCATTTTGGAAACTACACCCCTCAAGGCTGTTAAAGGTATTGGCCACCTTTTGGGGACATTTTTTTTTTCTTTACTTGAATGCATGTATTTGGCTCTAAAAATAATTTTTGCGATTGGGTCTCATTACAAATATTGCAATGCTTTTCTCTTACATGATCATTTTTCCAGCACAATTATCTTTAACCCCTTTCTGACGTACGTAATACATTCCTGTGCCCTGGTACTTATGGACCAAGTACATATTATTACGACATTGTGATAGCGCCCACACACGGGCTGAACAGGCGCGATCGCCACCGGGTGTCAGCTGATTATGACAGCTGACACCTGGCACTCAGTGCAAGGAGCGGTGTCCGCACTGTTCCCGGCACTTTAACCCCCTAAATACTGCAGCGTATAGTGAGCAAGCAGAGGGACAAAAGCCCCTCTGCTCTTGGATCGGAGACCCCGTGAAGTCATCAGGGGTCCCGATCATTGCCATGGTGACCCGAAAACATCATCTTGTCTTGCAAGAAACAAGCCGCCATACAGCTCTATCAGCCGAAAAATAAAAAAGTTATAGCTCTCAGAATAAAGTGATGCAAAAAAAATATTTTTTCTATAAAATAGTTTTTGTGTAACAGCGCCAAAACATAAAAAAACAATATAAATGTAGTATTGCAGTAAACATACTGACCCGAAGAATAAAGCTGCCTTATCAATTTTACCACACGCGGAATGTCATAAAAAAAAAATCCTGAATTGTTGGTTTCTGTTTATTCTGCCTCCCAAAAATTGGAATAGAAAGCAATCAAATAATGTGACGTGCCCGAAAATGGTACCAAAAAAAAGTCAACTTGTCCCGCAAAAACAAGCCCTTACATGACACTGTAGGCCGAAATATGTAAAAATTATAGCTATCAAAATATGGCAATGCAAAAACAAGTCTTTGCAAAAGAAAGCGTTTTTTAGCGTGTGATAGCAGACAAACATAAAAACCCGATATAAATCTAGTATCTCTGTAATCGCACCGACCCGAAGAATAAAGTAATCTAATCTATAATGTAACGGGAGATGCGTGTCTCTGTCTGAAGCCTTTATAGACTGCGCATGCGCGATGCGCAGTCTGGCTTCACACAGAAGACCACATCCAGCCGTTACAGCTAAGAGGAGTGTATGCCACCGGAGATCACGGTATGCGTAGACACTGAACGTATACCGCGATCTCCGGCGCCATACTTACATACTTACCTGACCGGAAGGAGCGTTGCCGCGGTGCCTCTCTTCGCCAGAGACCGGGGCAGGAGTGAGGCGTCGGATCGGTGCTTGCGCATAGCGCTATCCGGCTCCATTTTACTGAAGACACATTTTCAGTGTGTCTTCAGCAAAATGGCGCCGGACAGTGTGGTATGGGCCCGCACATACTCCGGCGCCGCACTCCTCCCCCAGCCTCTGGCAGAACAGGACACAGCAGCGCTGGAGCACAGGGAAGAAAGGGGAGTATAAGTGTTTATTTTTTTGTATGTGTGTACAGCGTGAAAGGGATGAAGGGTGCCATACATACCAGGATTGGAGAGTGAGGGGGCCACACATACCAGGATTGGGGGGTGAGGGGGCCACACATACCAGGATTTGGGGGATGAGGGGTACCAAGCATACCAGGATTTTGGGGTGAGGGGACCATACATACCAGGATTGGGGGGTGAGGGGACCATGCATACCAGGATTGGGGGGTGAGGGGACCATGCACACCAGGATTGGGGGGTGAGGGGACCATGCATACCAGGATTGTGTGGTGAGGGGACCATGCATACAAGGATTGTGTGGTGAGGGGACCATGCATACCAGGTTTGGGGGATGAGGGGTACCACGCATACCAGGTTTGGGGGATGAGGGGTACCACACATAGCAGGATTGGGGGGTGAGGGAACCATGCATACCAGGATTGGGGGGTGAGGGAACCATGCATACCAGGATTGGGGATGAGAGGTGCCATGCATACTAGGATTGGGGATGAGAGGTGCCATGCATACTAGGATTGGGGATGAGAGGTGCCATGCATACCAGGATTGGGGGGGTGAGGGGTGCCATGCATACCAGGATTGGGGGGTGAGGGGCGCCATGCATACCAGGATTGGGGGATGAGGGGACCATGCATACCAGGATTTGGGGGTGAGAGGACCATGCATACCAGGATTGGGGGGTGAGGGCACCATGCATACCATGATTACGGGGTGAGGGGACCATGCATACCAGGATTGGGGGGTGAGGGGTGCCATGCATACCAGGATTGGGGGGTGAGGGGTGCCATGCATACCAATGTGGGTGAGGGGTGCCATGCATACCAGGATTGGGGGAGAGGGGTGCCATGTATACCAGGATGAGGGATACCATACATACCAGGATAGGGATGAGGAGTACCACACATACCAGGATTGGGGGTGAGGGGTGCCATGCATACCAGGATTGGGGGTGAGGCGTGCCATGCATACCAGGATTGGGGATGAGGGGTGCCATGCATACCAGGATTGGGGATGAGGGGTGCCATGCATACCAGGATTGGGGATGAGGGGTGCCATGCATACCAGGATGAGGGGTGCCATGCATACCAGGATTGGGGATGAGGGGTGCCATGCATACCAGGATGGGGGTGAGGGGTGCCATGCATACCAATGTGGGTGAGGGGTGCCATGCATACCAGGATTGGGGGAGAGGGGTGCCATGTATACCAGGATGAGGGATACCATACATACCAGGATAGGGATGAGGGATGGGGTACCATGTATACCAGGATAGGGATGAGGAGTACCACACATACCAGGATTGGGGATGAGGGGTGCCACACATACCAGGATTGGGGGTGAGGGGTGCCATGCATACCAGGATTGGGGGTGAGGGGTGCCATGCATACCAGGATTGGGGGTGAGGCGTGCCATGCATACCAGGATTGGGGATGAGGGGTGCCATGCATACCAGGATTGGGGATGAGGGGTGCCATGCATACCAGGATTGGGGATGAGTGGGGCCATGCATACCAGGATGAGGGGTGCCATGCATACCAATGTGGGTGAGGGGTGCCATGCATACCAGGATGAGGGATACCATACATACCAGGATAGGGATGAGGGATGGGGTACCATGTATACCAGGATAGGGATGAGGAGTACCACACATACCAGGATTGGGGATGAGGGGTGCCACACATACCAGGATTGGGGGTGAGGGGTGCCATGCATACCAGGATTGGGGGTGAGGCGTGCCATGACTTCCAGGATTGGGGGTGAGGGGTGCCATGCATACCAGGATTGGGGGTGAGGGGTGCCATGCATACCAGGATTGGGGGTGAGGGGTGCCATGCATACCAGGATTGGGGGTGAGGGGTGCCACACATACCAGGATTGAGGGTGAAGGGTGCCATGCATTACAGGATAGGGATGAGGGGTGCCATGCATACCAGGATAGGATGTTGGGGACAGGATGGGGGCAGAACAAATACCAGTAAGGGGGCAGCACATACCAGCATGGGAGACAATATGCCAATAAAAATTTATACCGGCGTAAAAAATAAATAAAACCAATTCTTCACCTGCTGTTGATTTGTTCATTCTGTGTCCCAAAGATCACACTATAGCTCGGCTCACATTTATCCTGCGCTCTGCGCTTACACCGGGCTTTTCCGTGTAAATCTCTGATATACGTGATTCAGATAGAACCCCCAGTGGAAGATTTCCTTGTAATGAGGCAGATGGGGGCATCGTAGATGCCCTCTGGCCTGTGATCCCACGGTATCAGTCTTTTTTTTAGGTGTGCATAAAAGTGCCGTCGGCCACAGTTCTCACGCAAGGTGTGGGAAAGACTTAGTGCAACACAAAGGGAAGAGGGAATGGAGCCTAGACTCTAGGGAAAGAGGGGAAAGTGGAGACCTCCTAGGTTGACCTAGCATCACCCTGTCTCCCCTAACGTCCCTGTATTGGCTCTTAACCAATCGCCGCAAGCGTACCTCGCCCTGTCTTTCTCTGGCGTTTGGCTCAGGAGATGAGCACTAGTCGATCTCCACTAAACACTATAGACAACAAGGAAGGACAAACAGGGGAAAAGTGCTTAGCTTTAGATGACTCCAGACAAATGCACAAACACGTTCTCAAGCTCCAGAGAGCAAAATGTACTGCTCTTGCTAAACCTTCACAAAGAATAATGAATATCGCCGGCACCTCCCTCTAGAACACACCAGGTATTTTTACACCCAGGCCAGGGAGTTAATTAGCCAGAGGGAGGTAGCCACTGGGTCCTAGAGACAGCCTCTTAGAAGATGTCTGTAATGCCAAATGTAGAGATCTTCTGCAACCAACTGCAGGGCGACTGTCACCTCTGACACACCCGTGACAACAGTTTTGTGAACCTCTGAAATAAAGGACACTGCTAAAGAAAAGGTCAGACAGAGTCCAGAGTAACTCTGCTGCCTCGTTATAGTGAATGGATCCCTCGGGATAGGGTTAGGATTAGGGTTATGTTAGGGTTAGGATTAGGGTTGGGGTTAGGATTATGGATGTGTTAGGATCAGGGTTGTGTTAGGATTAGGGTTGTGTTAGGGATGGGGTTAGGGTTTTTTCAAAAGTAAAGAAAAAAAAGATGACGCTACGGCGACTAGTGTTGAGTGCAAGTGCTCGCATCTTGAGTTTGCATCGGGTGCTTGGGTATGCACCGAGTATCGCGAGTGCTCAAGTGACATGCTCGAGTCCCCGTCCCGCATGTTTCACAGCTGTTATACAGCCAAAAAAAAACACACAGGGATTGCCCGCCATGCATGAGCAATCCCCATATGTTTTTTTTTGCTGTCAATCAGTGTTAGATTTGTTTGAGGCCTCTTCCCCGCGCTGCAACACAGCTCAGGTAACGAGCTATGCTTTGGTTAGTAAAGTAGCGCCCCCCCCCCCCCCTCCATACTGTTGCATGCTGACAGTATAGAGCACAAGGAGATGGATGGCTCCCTGCTGCATTACTCGCCAAAGGTTAGATTTATGTCCCTCAGTGAGATTACCATACATAACTAACTGAGCCCTAGCCAACTTCAATACTGAGTGTCAATGGGGGCTTTACTCATAGATGATATAGGGTGAGAGGGCTCAGTCACTAAGGGATGAGTGTGGGCTCTAATCCTTAATTTCTTGCTTCACCCCTGACAAACTGTGCCCCCTCTCCCTGTATCACCCTTGACTAACTGAGCCCCCCCTCCGTATCACACCTAACTGAGCCGAATGTATCATCGCTGACTGGTATAATGTCCCCATTCTGGCATAATGTCCCTTTTCCAGTAATAATGTCCCCATCCTGGACTCCATGCTATAACAATGTTCCCCTTCTGGTATAATGTCCCCCATCCTGGGCCCCTTCCTATTTTAAAAAGAAAAAATATATTATTTTTACCTTCCTCTGCTCCCACGACGTGCTGCATCCTGTTCAATAGCTGGTGCAGGGGCCAGGAGTTGACTTTTGGATGCTGGCACAGGCAGCGCAGGAATACATTGCCATGCCCAACCCATCATTGGCAAGCCGACATCTGCTGCCGATCTCTTGGCCTGCAGCATGTATTGCAGTGCAGGGAGCTGGCGGATCTCTGTGCCACAATGCATTTCAGCTGATTGTGCAGCTGAGCATGCATATCCAGATGAAATTGGCATAGGTGGGCCACAGCAAGGGCCTGGTCGCGGTTGTACCCTCTGCTTGTTCTGTATGATTCAGTACAACAGTATTGCATTATATGGTGCAAATAATGATCTCATATGAATACAGCCTAATGCTGGACTACACAGTAGTATCAAGATGGCAGCGATGGGGGGGTCACACAGCTGCATGGTAACCCATCAGCACCCTGCAATCATGTCAATTAAAATGCCACTGTCAGTGATTGACAATAGCATCTAACTGGTTTAACAGCAGTGATTAGAGCTAGCTCTGTTCGCTGATGTTACAGGCACATGCCTACGGTATAACGCAGTTGCCATCTGTTGCTTGTGAAGCTCCTGAGCCAACTCCACACATGCGGATCCTGCTGTGGACATACTGGTACTGTACGTTCATCTGTGCAGAGCAATTGTTATGAATTGATTTTATGTACGTGCATGGGGAGAGCAGCGCCCTTGTCCCGCCACTGGCTGCCTTAAAAAAGACATGGTGATGGAACAAATGCATTTATATTGCAACTTTTTTAACATGCATAAAAAGTGGCAATTTGTATACAATTATATAACTATGCACCATGTGACCCACTGGACGACAGCTCTTTTTAACATTGGGAAGTTACTACCTGACATAATTTGCACCAATTTGATAAATATGGAGTGGTGGAGATGAGGGGAGTAGAGATTGGCTCACATTAGGCCATGTATGATAAATGTGGCCCGTTGTGTTTATATGACACCACACTGTTAGCCCGTTCTACCACACCTGGGGGCCCTGTGTTCGGCTAAGTGCCCATGAAGCATCTCCCTGGCAGGAAAAATGCATGCGGATTTTACATGCGTTTTTCCCACCAGGTAGAAGCGTTTGTCAAGCGTTTTTGCATGCATTTCTGCATGCGGGTTATCAAGTACATTTCCTAGCGATTTTAGCATCACTTGGAAAAGTGCTTGAAAACTTGGTCACACTATATAAATCCATGCAACCGACATGGAATTATATAGTGTGACCAAGTAATAGTTAAAAATAAGAATAAGAATGGTAAAAAATAAAAAAAAACATTATACTCACCTTCTGATGGCCCCCAGTCTTCTCTCCGGTGCGTCCGGTGTCTTCGGCGGCTCGCAGTGGTGTAGAAGAACCTTCCATGATGTCATTTAGTCCAGGACAGGAGACCGGGGGACATCGGAAGGTGAATATAATGTATATTTTTTATTTTAAATTCTTTTTTTAACAGGTTCTATGGTACCCGGGTCTGGAGGAGAGTCTCCTCTTCTCCAGACCCGGGTACCATCCGCACATTGAACCGTGTGATATCCGCTTGTGCAGATGCAGTGATGCGGATATTAAGTGATTCAATGCAGGTCAATGGCGGCAATTACGGCGCGATTCCGCAAAATAATTGGTAGTGCTGCGTATTTTTCCGCAATGATAATCCGCAGCAGAAATTTCCGCAGCATGTGCAGAGCACATGCGGATTATCATTGGGGACCATGGAGCACGTATAACAAAGCGGTTTTTTAAGCATTTTCACTGCGGAAATTCCCGGCAAAAAAAAACAAAAAAAAAACGCATAGTGGGCACACAGCCTTATAGTCATGGAGCTACATGGTGGCCCAGGCATGATCTTGTCTGCTGGGCACAAGGTTCTCCAGTGTGACACTGCCGCAAACCCAGTCTGCAGCCAGGAATACACCGAGGAACGCGGAGGCCACAGGAGGAAAACGCTGCAACACTCAGCATGTAAAGCAATTGATATTTAACCCTAGTCACGTGCACTTAAGCAAAAAAAAAAAAAAAAAGTGTCCCTAAAGGTGGACAACCCCTTTAAGAAAGTATAGATTTGCTTTTGCAGCCTGTAATGGCCGCCTTTATATGTACGTCACAGCTGCAGCTCAGCTCACTCATCAGGTCATGCCCACCAACGATATGGCCGAGTCTTCCATGTAGAACGACACAGTGTACTGCACGGCGCATGCGCTGTCTGTACTGCCGCTCTCCTGACGTCATGCGTTCTCGGCCTGTCCCGGAAGTGTTCGCCGGCTTCCCTCCCTTTTCCGGTGCCTTGGCGGCGTGCGGCAGCAGCAGACCGACCAGCCATGAGCGTCCCTGCCTTTATTGATGTGTCTGAAGAGGATCAGGTGAGCGGCTCTGACCCCAGTGAGGGCGCTGTACAGAGCTCAGGTGGCTTGTGCCGGAGTCTGAGGATCTGCTGGGACTGTTAGTGCCGCCTCATATGGAGACGTGAAACCTTATTGTAATGCTGGAAGACCACATAATCACATTCAAGCTAATGAAATACTTTAAATAGTCGTTATTTTGGGAGGGCGAATAAATGGGCGCAGTTACCCACGGCCACCATGTAATGGGATGTCAGGGTCCAGCGGCTCTGGGGTAAATGGCTGCAGTGTCAGACTGTGCTCACTCCAGTGACTGCTCCGTGACCAGATTCCAGCAGATCCCTGGCTGGTTGCTATGGGTGACAGCTCCTTTTGTTTGCAGTAACTTTGCTCTGTCTTCCCCCTTGTGTGATGATGTCCTCCCCTGCCAAGTGTGGCAGAAGTGCTCCCAGCTCCATAGCCACCTTCATGGTAGCCAACATCGCTACAGTTGTGCTGCCATACTGTACATGGACTTGTGCCTCACTGAGCTGCAGGCCTGGAGCTGTCCCCTTCTGCCACCCTGGCACAATCTAATATAAGACTGGTACAAGGAAAGTCCAGCCTAAATGTCTGCCTTGTATTGGTGGAGTCAGTGCTCCCGAGACCTCATGCAGAGCCTGTTTGCTCCATTTACATAATCACTATGGCTCCGTATACAGATTCATTATTGTCCCGTTTATTTGGGAAGATGAGTTAGAAAGAGGAGTGACTGCGTTTGTTTGGTGGACATGTGTGCACTGCAATGATAATAATAGTCATTCAACCATCTATCGGCATGTATGTGACAACGCATGAACCTCACAGGAATCTGTCAGATCCATGGCCGATAACATTACATTTGGCCGACTGTGTGTACAATTTCTCTTTAAATCTGCATGTTTAGCAGCAGTCATGACAAAAGTGTGGACGTTCCAGCCTCTTCACTTGCTTCCCCTCTCCCGGGGTCGCGTTATAGTTGAATCTTGGCATATGTCATATAGGAACATGTAATTGCCCATTAGTTGCTACACACTGATTACTAAAGACAGTAGCTGAGACTGAATTGACACTATATACACACTTCCAGGCTAAGTTCACACCATGCATATATGCTGTGGTTTTTCCACTGTATATTTGCATATGGAAAGACTACAATTAAATTAAAATGGATGAGATTTATGTAAATATCAAGTAAACAGTTTTTTTTTATACTGCAGAAATTTACCTGCGGAGGAGTTTTGATAACAGCGGTCTGTCCACTTCCCTTGTGGATTTTCCCCATAGACTTCAAATGTACAGCTCCATGGAATCAATGGTGCTATATAAATAATAATAATAATAATAATTTAGAACCTGAAAGGAAAGGCACAGGCATCTTTATTGCCTTTCTGCAGCAGATTCCCAGTAAAAAGGCATGTGATCTGCAGAGGACCTTATCAGTAAAGTTTTATCATAACCAAGTAACTCAGCTAAAACAAACTAGTTTAATTTAAAAGTCAAAAACCAGTGTAGAAAATGCATGTAAAAAACACAACCTTAATTAGCTGGGGGAGTGTAGAAAAGGGTATTTCACTGTGCAAGTACACAGCACATTACAGTTCCGGGAAAGAAAATCTATTTATATCGAACATGTGACCTGTCAATTACTTTTACAGTATATGTGTTTCATTTGTGGATTTGACTAATCCACCAATACTCATTGTGGGAACTTTGCATCAGGGTAAATCCACACAGGACTGATACAGTGGGACTTTCACTGCATATTTGCATGCTGAGAAAGCTCTGTGTATTACAGTACCACCAATGTGGATAACGACATTTTTTAAAGGGGTTGTTAGTTTTTACAGAAAATGGGGACAAAAACAGGTAATGCTGTAAAACAAGAATATACACATTTCTGTACATAGCTGTTAAATCCCCTGCTGCTCCAGTGCTGTCTCTTCTCTGCCCATCTTTATTTACAAGGCTGGAGGGTCTACAGCACATGACGGCTGCAGTCAATCACTCCACTAATTGGTGATGCCAGGGTAGATGACATGAGGCCACTGAGCCCAGTGGTTGGCTGCAGCGGTCATGTCTTGTAGACGGTACTGGAATAAAGCATCCATATCTTTCTCATTTCAGAATATCTGAATGTCTTCAGGTGCACATGTCCTGCCTGGGGAATTGCTGTTGTGCTGCAGACTGCTCTTCAATGATGAGTTTTTGTGGTCTCCTTTAAATGTCCCTCTCTTGCAGGCTGCCGAGCTTCGTGCATGTTTGAAATCTAAGGGAGCAGAGATCTCGGAGGAGAATTCAGAGGGGGGTCTTCACATTGACTTGGCCCAAATCATTGAGGCCTGTGATGTTTGTCTAAAGGAAGATGATAAAGGTATAGATGTAATTTCCTTATGTTGCATGATGAGGATGTATGTGATGTCCGTCGTTTGATGACTGCTCCAATGTTCTCATTCACAGATATTGAGAGTGTTATGAATAGTGTGGTATCACTATTACTGATATTGGAGCCAGACAAGCAGGAAGCTCTCATTGAAAGCCTATGTGAGAAACTTGTCAAATTTAGGGAAGGTGAACGTCCATCATTGAGGCTGCAATTGTGAGTAATCCCATCTCGGTGTGCTGCGAGATGCAAGCCTAGTTTTCTCCAGAAGCATATCATGTCTTCTCCGCCAAGACTAATATTATGTGGACACTGTCCAAATTGGTTTATCCATTGTCTGTCATATACACAGGTTACCAAAATTGTAATAATGATGAGCTAATAATTTTTGATCCTCATGTCATTACATTGAGCATTGGGGGTGTCACACTTGGTAGTCTTGTCAGTCTCCATTTTATTGTTAAAATAAAGCGACCTCATTTGTAGTCCCAGGCTGATTTCCCTTTTGCTTTTTTAGATTCTTTCCTTCCCAGATTCCAAAAAACAATAACTTTTTTTTTTTTTTTATCATTTTCCTGTCCATGTAGACGTATGAGGGCTTTTTTTTTTTCATGTCATGTACTGGAAAACAGAATTATTTTCTTTCCTAAGTGCGGTGAAATACCTCCCTAAAAAACCCGCAATTCTGACATTGTTTTACAATGTACATTGTGTGGTAAAAATGACCTGGCATCATGATTCTCCTTGCCAGTACGATCTATAGCGATACCAAACTTGTCCAGTTCGTTATTTTAGTGGTGAAAAATTTTATTTGTGTCATTTTAATTTTTCTTTCGATGGAGCTGTATGAAGGCTTATTTTTTTTCGCAGGACAAATCAACGTTTTTATATATACCATTTTGGCATATTTTTGACATTTTGATATCATCTTACAGCATTTTTGGTGGCGTTGCCGCAACCAAAAAACTGCAATTTTGGTGTTTTGAATTCTTTTTGTTTACCATGTTTACTGTTTTTTTTTTTTTTTCTGTATTTCTTAGTCTTTTAGGGTACTTGAACGTGCGATCATCTTATTGCTTGTGCTATATACAGCAATATCACACTATTGCGCATATAGCACAAATCAGTGTCTCCTTTGAAGCCCGGCCACAGGCTGGGTTGCAATGCAGCTCTTTGATGGCAGGCATGGAAGTCTTCAACAGAACTCTGCCAGTCATAGCAACCCAACGGTGCCCCGTGATGATGTCATGGAGCAGCCGATGAGCACTGAAAATGATGCACCCCCATGCCGCATGCTGTTAATACCACTGTCAGATTGGCATTGTCATTTAACAGGTTAAGAGATGCAGCAGAGCTCCCTCTACCTGATGCCGTTAGAGGCAGTCCCGGCTAAATGTCAGAGCCATTATCTGCTGGGTATGGGGTTCACCCCGTGAGCCCGCTCCTCACTTGTATGGTGGATGTTGGTAAGGGGCTAAACGCCTGAAAACTACTTTGCAGGCTGCCCTGATGCATCTTTAGCCTGGTAATGTCTGTATACAGTATATTTAAAGGGGTTGTCCACTACTATTAATTGCCCATTCTATTTTTATGTTGAAAATAAGTTTCTTTGTAAATACCTTGCGCTGCTGTTACTGCCTGTGAACGGCGCTATCACTGGCCGCTCACAGGCATCACGTGACCCCCGGCTGCAGCCGGCTCTGACATCCGCTGATGTCACTTCAAGTTCCGTCTGCAGCCAGGGTGATTTACTTCTGTGTTCCACGGTGAGTGATGGGTTGTGGATGGGGATACCCCAACATCCACCGCGCTCTCCCTCTCCTCATTCATTGGGAAAGCGCGCGGTGGATGCTGGGTGTGACGCGCGGTGTAACCCGCCCACAGCCCAGCATCCACCGCATCACTGATGTCACACCTCACTTGACGTGAGATCAGCAAAAGGAAGAGCCGAGGGTCACGTGATGCCTGTGAGCGGCCAGTGATGGCGACGCTCACAGGCAGTAACTGCAAAGCAAGCTATTTACAAAGATACTTATTTTCAACATAAAAGTAGAATGGCCAAATATTAAAAGTAGTGGACAACTTATTTAATGTCTTGTTACTAGTATTGTGTATTGTTCCTTACAGGCTGAGCAATCTCTTCCATGGCATGGATAAAAGCACCCCAGTCAGGTACACTGTGTACTGTGCTCTCATAAAGGTGGCTGCTACCTGTGGAGCCATCATTTACATTCCTACAGATCTAGACCAGGTGAGTGCCCTCTTCACATGATAACATGAGTGTAAACCCTGATATCTGTGCTGGCTACATCTTACTATATTTTATATGTCAGGTTCGAAAATGGATAATTGACTGGAGCCTTAACACAGAAAAGAAGCACGTTCTCCTCAGATTGATCTATGAGGCGCTGGTGGACTGCAAAAAGAGGTACAGAACTGTTTCACCGGTGTATATTCTGGGATGATGACGGGGAAGCAGCTGTTTATCCCTGTATCTTTCTGCCTCTTTTGGAACAATATTGGAATCTGAGAGTCCTCAGTGGTTGATACCTTTTAATGGCTAACTGAAAAGATGGTAAACATAGCAAGCTTTCGAGACAACTCAGGTCTCTTCTTCAGGCTAATAAGAAGAGACCTGAGTTGTCTCGAAAGCTTGCTATGTTTACCATCTTTTCAGTTAGCCATTAAAAGGTATCAACCACTGAGAACTCTCAGATTCCAATATTGTTCTATCTACTGGCTAACACGGTATAAATATTCTTTACCATGCCTCTTTTGGTGCATTTAGAAATGGCAGGATAAAGTTGCTGCACATATACTTGTGTGACCGATTGCGAAGTAGGAGGCAGGGTACATGCATATCTGCTTTGAGCTGGATGTGCTGCAATGTTCATACTTATGCAAAGTGCTGAATAAACTTGGTAGAAATAGCGTGAAACAGCTTTTGAAACCCAAACCTGTGCCTGATAGTTTTGCGCTCACCATAAACAGTTAGCTGAGCCAAATGGATTTAGCAGCCAAACCCTTCCTTTCTTTCTTCCCAACTGCAAATGTCACTTGTACTGTTAAAATTGTGATGTCAGTTGAGCCCGTAGTTATTGGCTTTCTTCATGTATGATGTAGCAATGGATTACTGTTGTTTGCTTCTTCGAGAATTTTCTACCTGTGCAGGCAAAACTTGCCATTTTCCTTGTCCTTATCAAAGCTGAGAATTGAAACATAAGTGCTCCTGACAGAACAGGCTTTCATTCATTACAACGAATGCTGCAGCAGTGTTTTATCACAGCATCGGAAGTGGCAACGGATATGAGAAGACTTCAGATTGTCCTGTTTGTGCACTGACTTATTCTAATAGTTGGGAGAGCAATTCAGATTAATGGTTTGGCAGCAGCCTAAACACTGAGCACATGTGAGACAAGGTTCATGTAAGACCTTTAGGCCTCTGCTCATCTTCACACATCAGTGAATCCCATCCTCAATTCTCAGGGAAATCTGCTGCCCAGAAAGTATGTATGTTACCCCTTGCAAGATCTACAGCCTCTAGTGTGTCAGGAACCTGCTTCTGCTACGTTGTGTACCACAATGACTTCTCTTTGTCAGTGTGTCTGAGTAGAAGATACCGCAGATAATGTTATCAGTCTCATTAGCAAGGATGATGGTTTACCCAAGAGGGACTGATTTTGTGCAATGGCGATGAAAATAAAAATGGTTTGTCTAATTTATACCATTTTTATTGTCCTATTGCATATGGTGACCCTTGCTTGGGACCTTATTACTTTGACAGAAAATCTCTCATCATGAAGGACTAGTGTGTCCGAAGAAGGTTGTCCAAAGCTTTTAGTCCTGCCGCCATATTAAATATAGTTTAAATTGTCATTAACGCGAAACACTTTATCCTATTGCTTATATAGAACATTAGATTATAATTCAGGGGAGTTTACTGTCCCAATAAATTGCCCCTTGGTTTAATCCTAGGACATCTTTGAGACTTTCTTTTGCATGTGGTAATCAGTGTATTTACACCTGGTTTATTGTGAAGGTTTAGATTCCTTCATGTGGCTTTCCATTGTGATGTACAATGCAAGGCTATATTGTGGTACCGTGTTAGCCAGAAAAATCTATGTAAATACTTTTATGCCCAAAAAATGACAAACGTATTCTCAGAGTGATACTTTTATTGGCTAACCAGAATAAAATATATATGTGCAAGGTTTCAGAACACAGAGGCTCCTTCTGGCAATATTACAAATGAATTCCTAAGACAAGGGGCACAACATTTAAGAGATGTTACAGTATGACATTTGTTCATGAGGAGGAGGTGGTGATGCCTCCTAATGATAAGGCTTTGTAATTATACATTTGTAGAGAAGTATTGTATGCACATAAGTAATGTACACCTTTTCTTCACAGCGAGGAAGCGGCTAAAGTGATGGTGGAGCTTCTGGGAAGTTACACAGATGATAACGCCTCTCAGGCCCGCGTTGATGCACACAAGTAATATATTAGTAAATTGCTTCTTTTAGGCTTCAGGATAAATATGTTACTTTGCCTATGTTCACACTTACATGATTTTTGCTTCCATTGGCGGTATTACCTGCTATATACCCTCATCTGAAGCCTCTGATGCACACTGCTGCATAGGCATAAAGTGTCTACATAAGGGCTTTTAGGTACACGGGGCGTGTGCTCCAGGAGATTTCTTGCACCTACGATGCATGTAGCATGAAGTATATATAAAATGAGGACTCCTATCTTTTACTATTCGTACATCCTTACCTTGTGGCATTTCTAATGCCACTGTGCTATGTCACTGTTAGTGTAGAGTCATGTGATTGGGTTCTCACGGCTACCCAACTGAGTGCAGATGCTCAGTGTGGATTATATGGTATTTTCCCAGACTGATTTTTCTTATGAATTCTTAATATGGTTGTGCTTTTTCAATTTATTGTGTGGCTCATAGGTGTGCACAGATGTTAAATAACAAGTGGTGATATACTCACCCTCCCCGGGTCCAGAACTGCCTCTTCGCCACTGCTTTGGTCTCTCTTGCAGTGGTGACGTCATGTCTGCCTGCTATAGACTGCGTTAGTGGCTGAGCTCAGTTATTAGCTGCAGCAGTGACAAGCACTGTAGACATGGCATCACCACAATAGGCAGTTAACAAACACCGAATGCCGGGTGACTACATCTCCATTTGTTTCACACCTGTGCACACCTATGAGCTAAAAAATATTTATAAGAACAACCCCTATGAGAAAACATTTTGAATACCTTATTTTAAAATTGGAGGAGTACAGAGGTACAAAGTAACTGCATGTACTTCTAGTTATTCTGTGGGTTTGGTAATACAGCAGTTTGCACAAGGCCTTACCATGTATGATTAGCATCATATGTTCTCTTAAAATAAATAAAGTACAACTATTGTCAGCTAATGTTATTTCAATGCATAGAAACCCCGAGACAGCATCAAGGGAGCTCTTCAGAAACACACCTAACTTTATTTAAAGGGAATCTGTCACCAGGTTTTTTCTTTTTCGTACCCTATCTGAGATGTTTTCATGAACAGCTCCCTGATGCTGGACTATCTGTTTTCAATAAGCTCTTTAACCCCTTTATGACTGATGCACATAAGCGGTTGTCAGTTCCCGCATCATGATGTGCTATGTCCGTCATGGATTAAAACTGTCACTGTGTGTAAACATGCAGTGACCATTCCATGCCGACAGCTGTCACTCACAGCTGACCACTCCTTGCAGAGATGCAAGGACCCATTTAATCAGTTGCCGCACTCAGATCGCTGTGATCAGTCTGACTGATCAGAGCATGATTGTGCAGGAGGTGCACCTCCCGCACGATCACAGCAACAGTTCGGCTCGCTAACAGCTGAGCTCCTGCAGTAACAGCCAGGGATGGTGCCTGCACTGCCCCTGGCTGATAAACCTCTCCAGATGCCACGATTGAGTAATTTAGAAGGTTGAGAGGGGGAGTGAGCTCCCTCTATAACTGCCTTTGGCTATCCCTCTGACGAACTCACGTCGAGCCGATGGTTGTCATGGCACCCGTAGGTCAAACAACGACCTCCTAGTGTGCCAGGTATGATGGCCTGTTGGACCCAGCTATACAGGGTCTAACAGGTCTTATGCGTTGCAGTGCTGGTGCATTACAATGCATGAGCCAGAAATCAGAAAAATAAAAGTTAAAAAGACTGAAAAAAAAAATAAACAAAAAAAGAATACACCAATAACTACACGTATGTATGTAAAAATAAGAATAAACAAATCAAACTATATATATATGGTCTTTAAAGCTGCCACACTACTTAACTTCCACAGTGAACAGCTTAAAAAAAAAAAGTGGCAAAAAAACTATGGTTTTTCATCATACCCCTGGAAAAACAGTGGAATAAAAAGTGGTCAAAAAGATGACTATAGATAAAAATGGTATAGCTGAAAACATCTTGTACTGCAAAAAACAAGCCTCCATACAGCTCCATCAGTGGAAAGTTATATCTATCAGAATACAGCGATAAAAAAAAGTTTGGTTTTTTTTCTAGAAAATTGTGTATAAGCAACAAAACGTTAAAAAAATAAACTATATAAGGCTATGTTCACACTAGGCGGTTTTCCAGCTTTTTTTCTGCAGCAAAACCTGGTCTCTTGCCAGGAAGAGTTGTTCAGGATTTTTTTTTATTTATTTTTTGGTGCGTTTTTCTTCACTGTCCTTTTGTCTCTATATGCATGTACATAAAGTTCAGTAGAAAAAGAAACAATCTCATTATATTTCATCAGGTTTTCTGATACCTGCATTTTTTGGTGCTTTTTTTTCACCCCCCATTACTTCAATCACATGCTCTAGTCTGCAAAAACCATGCAAAGCACAAAATACTGATGAAACAAAAGCCAAGGTGTGTAGATGAGATTTCTGGAATCTCATAGACTTTGCTGGTACTGTAAAACACAGCAGAAAATTTACATAAAAAAAGCTGAAAAAAAGCCTAGTGTGAACATAGCCTAAATGTAGTATCGCTGTAATCGTACTGACCCTAAGAATAAAGCTGCCTTATCAATTTTCTGCCCCCCCCCCCCCCCCCCCCACACACACACACACCCCCTCAGCCTCCCAAAATCAGAATAGAAAGTGATCAAAAAATGTGCCGAAAATGGTGCCAATAAAAACGTCAACTCATCATGCAAAAAACAATGACTGTCGTCAGATATCGGAAAATTGTAGCTCTCAAAATATGGGGATGCAAAAACTATTTTGCAAAGGAAGCTTTTTTTAGTGTGACAGCAGCCAAACATAAAATACAATATCAATCTGGTATC
Organism: Phyllobates terribilis; assembly: GCF_046119375.1. NCBI lineage: Eukaryota > Metazoa > Chordata > Amphibia > Anura > Dendrobatidae > Phyllobates > Phyllobates terribilis. The sequence goes on from NW_027362773.1 coordinate 67,273,512, forward strand.
GCTGTAATCACACTGACCCGAAGAATAAAGTCGCCTAATCACTTATACCACACGAGGAACGGCGTAAAAAATAAAGGCAATTCTTCACCTGCTTTTTTTGTTCATTCTGACTCCTGAAGATCGCAGTAAGGCTCGGCTAACATTTGTCCTGCGCTCTTCGATGAATGCTTACACTGGGGTTTCCGTGTAAATTCCTGAAATGTGATTCACGCTGAACTCCGGCAGAAGATTCTCTATAATGAGGCAGATGGAGGCACAATGGACGGCATCTGGCCTATGATCTAGCAGTGTCCGTGTTTAAGCGTGCATAAATGCGCGGTCCGCCACGATTTTGTGCACTTATAAAAAGCCGGATACCGCCAGACTGAATCCGGAGTAACTCTGCTGCCTTATTAGTGAATGGATCCCTCGTGGGAATCACGGATTTTGTAGATTGACATGGAAACCTCGATATAAGTGCTCAGCATAGAGCACAGGATAGATGTAAACTGATCCAAAATGTTCTGTACCCCAAAATGCCACCAATAAAAGCTTCTACTCTTCCCACAAAAAAAGTCCTTATTCGGATTTGTCATCCTTTTAACAGAAATATAGGGGGTGTCCGTATTACTGGTAGCAGATAGGCTCTGGAAAAGTGACATGGCTCCCACCAAAATAAATAGTAACATCTGAGCTCCCAAATCCAAATACCCCTCCTCCTGAGCCCCACAGTGTGCCTAAACTGCTGTTAATGTCCACATCTTTGGCATTACTGTAGCAAGGAAAACCCACTTAACTTATCGGGTCTATGTCTCCAGAACCACGAGCCGTGCACAATGTATGGGCGCTACAATGGCTTATTTACACTTTCACTTTGCAGCATTCACTGCTGCTCATTTCTGAAAAACACCCATGGAGTCAATATCATCAGTACACCAGTAGATAAATTCCCAAAGGGCTATAATTTCCAAATTGGGGTCACTTGGTCACTTGAGGGGGGATTCTGCTCTACTAGCACTTAGAGGCTCTGTATATGGAGTCTGCAAACTATTCTAGGAAAATCTGTGCTCCAGGAGGCAAATAACGCTCCATCACTCCCGAGTGTCGCAGTGTGGCTAAGCAGTACTGTACAGCCACATATGAGGTATTGCCACATTCAGCAGAAATTGTGTAACCCATTATGTTGTCATTTTTAACTATTTCCCCTTGTGAAAATGTAAAATCTGGGGCTAAAACACCTCTGCAGTGGTAAAAAATTAATTTTTTTTTTCCTGCACTGCTCAATGGTATAAGCATTTTTTAAACACATGTAGTGTCCATATGCTAGATGATTCCATTAAGAGATGTAGTTAATAAAATGGGGTCACTTATTGGGGGTTTCTGCTGTCCTGACACCTCAGGGGCTCCCACAAAACATAACTGCAATATCTTCACTCTGATTTGACGCTTCTTCCCTTCTGAGCTTTGCGCTGTGCCTAAAAAGTAGTTTTTTGACCACATCATTTTTAATTTTCCAATGTTTTAAAATTCTATGAAACACTTGAGGGTTCAATATGCTCACCACCCCTGTAGTTTCCAAAATGAGGTCACTTATTGAAGGCTCTGCAAACACGACATGTCGTCCACGATCTATTCCAGACAATTTTGCACTCCAAAAAGTCAACTAGCACTCCTTCCCTTCCGAGCCCTGTCATGTGCCCAAACAGTAGTTTTCCTAAACATATGGGGTATCGATGTGGTGGTCCATTTTCTCCTGTTAACCTTGTGAAAATAAAAAGTTTGGGGCTAAACTAACATTTTTTGGGGAAAAAAAACTAAATGTTTTTTTTCCTTCCACGTTCCTCTAATTCCTGTGAAGAACCTGATTGGTTAATAAATTTGTTGAATGTTGTTTTGGGCAGTTTAAGGGATGCAGTTTTTAGAATGGTGTCACTTTTGGGTATTTTCTGTCTGTAATGATTTGCTTCTCTTATTAAGTCTTTATTTTTGATTAAGATGCATCGTGAGAGCATTGAAGGATCCCAAGACATTCTTGCTTGACCACCTTCTAGCTTTGAAACCAGTGAAATTTTTGGAAGGCGAGCTCATTCATGATGTATGTAGTTTCTTGTTCTCTTATTATGACTGTTGGAGAAATGAACTGTGGCATGTGTTAAATGGGTTCTCCAGGAATACGAGAGTCATTAATATCAGATTAGTTGGGGAGCAGCATCACTTCCAATCAGCTTTTCAGGTCATGCTAGGGGATGCTGGGTATTGGACCCCCACTGAACGGATATTGGTAACTTATCCTCAAAGTCCTGGACAGCCTTTTTAAATAGTGAGTGATTTGTTGATTTTGTATAATCTTTATTTTACATGTTCTTGTCTACTGTAAAGATTGTTATTTCTGTGTTAGAACCGAGCATAATCCTTATCTGAAAAGTGCAGGCATGAGTTAAGTGTGTGGAAGCTATGTATGATATACATCTTGCCTTTTAACTCTTCCTAAAATGATTACGACCAATGTTCTGTTTGTTTTTAGCTCCTGACCATATTCGTAAGTGCTAAACTTTCTTCATATGTCAAGTTTTATCAGAATAACAAAGATTTCATTGACTCACTTGGTAAGTGAATTTATGATCTGTGAAGTGCATTTGTTTATAATATTTTTTTCTTGTTGAAACATTATATAAGGATGTTCCCATCTCTGTTTTTGAGCTGTGTTTCTTAGCATAGGTTTTTCATTAAAGGGAATCGGTCAACTTGTAATCTGAGAGCAACAGGATGTAGGGGCGGAGTCCCTGATTCCAGTGATGTATCCTTAGTTTACTGGGTGCAGCAGTTGTGATAAAATTCCTGTTCTCTTTGCTCCAGATCTAGCAGAGCTTAGAATGCTGAGCACACCACTGATTGGCGGATTTCTATGTACACTGTACATTGACAGAAAGCTGTTAATCGGTGATGGGGGTGGGGTTACACAGCAGGAGGACTAGATGGCATGAGACAACTGGTCCTCTATTGATGATCTCCTGATAAAACACTGCTTTTATTAAAACACACAGCCCAGTAAATGGCACATCACTGGAATCCGCGTCCACTACATTGTGCTGCTCTCGAATTACATGTCAAAACTGCTAGATTCTTTTTAACTGGATCCACTTAGGTTAAGGCTCTACAGAGACTTATCTTTCCCTTTTTGTCAGTTTAGAACAGATAAACAGAATTACCTTAACTTCCTGTGTCGTCCTATTTCAAATAGATGCAGAGGGGTCGTCTTGGTTTATATGGGGTCTGTCAGGTTTCCATTTGTTTTCTTTTTGTTTTATAGAATGGAAGAAAGTCCTACATGTTCTAAAAATATATAGAAAACGGAAACACAAACCCCCATAATGGGGCCCCTCTGCTTCCGTTTAAAATAAGATTGCAAAGGAGGCTTATTTCGCTTATCTGTTCCTTCTGTCCATTATAAAAGGAACAGACAAACGAAAACGCTAGCGAGACACTTGAATAGAGACTTGTAATACACAATGATACAGATGGGAAATACAGCAGTGCCAATTTGAGTGCATTCACAGACAGATTTCCAGCAATAAGCACAAGTGGAACACTTTTCCCACATTGGACGTACTGTGTAACCATATCAGGGTACCCCATACGTTGAGACTAGGGTTTCTTAATCTGTTCAGCACTACAGGAAGGCATATGTGATTTATTAGTGACCTCCTGTACCTGCAGCTCTCACCATTCTAGTTTACAATACCCATAATCTACAATTGGGGGAGTTACACATGTGCAGGGTCTCTGATTATGAGACGAGAGGATTTTCCAGCAATATGGAGTACTGGTAATGGAACCTGCATCTTACACACTTTTGGTGTATACTTCTTATATGCCATAAACCTCTTAGGCTATGTTCCCACCATCCGAAGCCCGCATACAGACCTGCCGGAGAAGTTGACATGCTGTGGTCTGGAAAGAAATCTAGAAATCCCATCCACTATGCTGTAACATCTGGCCGCTGCGGGTTTGACGCTGCATAAGTCCGCAGAGGCTCCGGATTGTGGGTGCACAGCCTTAAAAAGGTAATGCCACTTTTGGGTTTTATTATTGCCCCTGGAAATAATTCAGTGTGTCCCTTGGACCAGAATAAGTGGCGCACTCCTGATCTTGGGAAAATCCACCTCTGCAAATTATAAAATGTATTTGTGGAGCGTCTTGGGCTTTTTTCACATGTTGCGTTTTTGCAGCGTTTTGGCTGCGACTGCTCTTTGACTTCCTTTTGATGTTAGATTTGTCCATAGGCAGGGACAGTGAAGCCAGCACTGATTGGGCGCATGGCTCACTTGACGTAACAACTTGACGTGAGCCCCAGGAACGTAGGTTCCAGCACCGAAGGTATTTTAACGGAGGGCAAACATGAGAAAGCAACCACTTTAACCATCATAAATTTGACCTGTTTAAATCAAGTTTTCAGTTGCACATTTGGTTTTCTTTTTATTGTGAAGCAAACAACAAATAGGAGAAAATAACTGAAAACATCAGTATGCATAACTGTTCACCCCCCTAAAGTCAGTACTCTTATAGAGCCTCCTTTTGCGGCAATTACAGCTGCAAGTCGTTTTGGATAAGTCTCTATGAGCTTTCCACTTCTTGCCTCTGGGATATCTACACAATCCTTAAGGCAAAACTGCTCCAGCTCCTTCAAGTTAGATGGTTTCCTCTGGTGAACAGCAATCTTCAACGCTGACCACAGATTCTCAGTTGGATTAAGGTCTGGGCTTCGACTAGGCCACTCCAGAACATTTACACATTTCCCCTTAAACCACTCTAGTGTTGCTTTAACAGTATGCTTTGGGTCATTGTCTTGGAAAGTAAACCTCCGTTCCAGTCTCAAAACACTGACAGACTGGAACAGGTTTTTCTCAGAATATCCCTGTATTTCCCACCATCCATCTTCTCCTCGATTTGGACCATTTTCCGTGTCCCTGCTGCTGAAAAACATCTCCACACCATGATGCTGCCACCACCATGTTTCACTGTGGAGATGGAGTTCTTTGGGTGATGATCTGTGTTGGTTTGGCGCCAGACATAGCGTTTACCTTGCTGGCCAAAAAGTTCAATTTTGGTCTCTTACCACAACACCTTCCTCCATACATTTGGGGAGTCTCCCACATGTCTTTTGGCAAACTCAAAATGAACCTTACAATTTGTGTGTGTAAGTAAAGGCTTTTTTTCGCCCACTCTTCCATAAAGGCCAATTCCTATGGAGTGTACAGCTTATTGTGGTCGTATGGAAAGATACTCCAGTCTCTGCTTGGGAACTCTGCAGCTCCTCCACAGTTACCTTTGGTCTCTGTGCTGCCTCTCTGATTAATGCCCTCCTTGCCGGGGCTGAGAGTTTTGGTGGGTGACCCTCTCTTGGCTGGTTTGTTGTAGTACCATGTTCTTTCCATTTGATGATGGATTTCATAGTGCTCCGGGAGATCATCAGAGATTGGGATATTTTATTTATAACCCAACCCTGGCTTGCTTGGAGATCTCCTTGGTCTTCAAGGTGCTGTTTGGTTAGTGGTGCCTTTTGCTTAATGGTGTTGCATGTGACTTATAAAGGTAATTGCTTGCACCAGAATTTTTTAGGGGCTTTATACATATGCACATGCCAATTTTTATTTATTTTATGCCATAAATTTAATTTGTGCCTATATTTTTCTCTCAAAATCTTAACAATTTTAGTGCTGATGCATCACACACAAATACATAGTTTGTAATGTAACAAAATAGATACAAGTGCTTCTGACAAAATTAGAATATCATCAAAAAGTTAATTTATTTCAGTTCTTCAATACAAAAAGTGAAACTCATATATTATATAGTCATTACAAACTAACTGATCTATTTCAAGTGTTTATTTCTGTTAATGTTGAGGATTATGGCTTACAGCCAATGAAAACACAAGTCATTATCTCAGAAATTTAGAATACTTTAGAACAGCTTGAAAAATGTTTTTAAAATCCGAATAGTTGGCCTACTGAAATGTATGTTCAGTAAATACACTCAATACTTGGTCAGGGCTCCTTTTGCATCAATTACTGCATCAATGCGGCGTGGCATGGAGGCGATCAGCCTGTGGCACTGCTGAGGTGTTATGGAAGCCCAAGTTGCTTTGATAGGTCTTCAGCTCGTCTGTATTGTTGGGTCTGGTTGTCTCTCATCTTCCTCTTGACAATACCCTATAGATTCTCTATGGTGTTAAGGTCAGGTGAGTTTGCTGGCCAATCAAGCACAGTGATACTGTTGCTTTTAAACCAGGTATTGGTACTTTTGGCAGTGTGGACAGGTGCCAAGTCCTGCTGGAGAATGACCTTTCCATCTCAAAAAAACTTGTCAGCAGAGGGAAGCATGAAGTGCTCTCAAATTTCCTGTTAGACGGCTGCGCTGACTTTGGTCTTGATAAAACACAGTGGACCTACACCAGCAGATGACATGGCTCCCCAAACCATCACTGATTGTGGAAACTTCACACTAGACCTCAAGCAGCTTGGATTGTGGCCTCTCCACTCTTCCTCCAGACTCTGGGACCTTGATTTCCAAATGACAATGCAAAATTTACTTTCATCTGAAAACACCTTGGACCACGGAGCATCAGTCCAGGCCTTTTTTCTCCTTGGCCCAGGTAAGATGCCTCTGGCGTTGTCTATTGGTCATGAGTGACTTGACACAAGGAATGCGACACTTGTAGCCCATGTCCTGGATATATCTGTGTTTGGTGGCTCTTGAAGCAATGTCTCTAGCAGTAGTCCACTCCTTGTGAATCTCTCCCAAATTTTTGAATGGCCTTAACAATCCTTTCAAGGTTGCGGTTATCTTTGTGGCTTGTTCACCTTTTTCTACCACTCTTTTTCCTTCCACTCAACTTTTCATTAATATGCTTGGATACAGCACTCTGTGAACAGCCAGCTTCTTTAGCAATGACCTTTTGTGGCTTACCCTCCTTGTGGAGTGTGTCGATGACTGCCTTCTGGACATCTGTCAAGTCTGCAGTCTTCCCCATTATTGTGGAGCCTACTGAAACAGACAAAGGGACCTTTTTAAACGCGTAGTAAGCCTTTTCCGGTGTTTTTTGTTAATTATTCTAATTTGCTGAGATAATGACTTTTGTGTTTTCATTGGCTGTAAGCCATAATCATCAACATGAACAGAAATAAACACTTGAAATCACTGTCTGTAATGACTCTAACGAGTTTCACTTTTTGTATTGAAGAACTGAAATAAATTAACTTGTTGATGATATTCTAATTTAGTGGGACGCACCTATATTTGTCTATTTATTTTGTTACATTACAACCGGTGTTTAAATATTTTTGTAATCCAATTTGTGTAATATTACGATTTTTTTTATACAAAAAACCCTGCTAAAATAAGATAAATTTAACACAACTTGATTTAACTTCTTATGCCGCGAGCAATATTTTAGTGTTTTGCGCTTTCATTTTCCTCCCTTTCTTCCAAACGGCGTAACTTTATTTTCCTGCTGACAAAGCCATATTAGGACTTGTCTTTTGAATGACTAGTTGTTCTTAAGAATGACACCGTACATTTTATCATACAGTTTACTGGAAAATAGGTAAAAATTCCAAATGAAGTGGAATTACGAAGAAAAAAAAAATGCAATACCACAATTTGTTTTTTGCTTTCTCACATTCATTCTGCAGTAAAAGTACTCTGGAAATATGACTGTGCAAGCCAGTTTGATTAAAAAAAAATGCTAATTTGGCATTGTTATAAAGTGGTGAAAAAGAAATTCGTAAAAAATTGGCTTGAGTCAATTTTCCAAAACCGTAACATTTTTATTTTTCAATCAATGGAGCTCATTTTTTGAGTGGTTCCCTGATGGATTTACCCCAAAATAGTATCAGTAAAAACAACGATTTGATCCCTTCTTATTCCATTTTTTGTGAGATTGCAGCAACCAAAATTCTGCAATTCTGGCATTTCGATTTTTCTTTTTCTCTTTACCTCTCTGTACCTGTGTGGACAGGATATGACTGTGTAGAACTGTACCAATCTGACCTTGCGCGTCCTTGAGGGGGGTGCGGAACGTCACTTTGGTGCAAAGGGTAGATCCGGATCATGTGCTCCTTCTGGCGTAGAGTAATGTCAGGCAGGTGGCAGGGTGTGGAACCATCACAAGAAGTGTCAACAGCGAGATTCTGCGGGGTCCCCCTGGTGCCGTTGCTTCACATTGGTGACAGTGGTGGGATGGAGATGATGTGTGTGAGTGTTTAACGCATACTCACAGACACTAAGGACTGCCATGTAACACAGAACTTCACATTATTTCGACAACTTTGAAAATTTATAGTGTTTTTTTTTTTTTTCACATTTTGCATCCTCTAACACAGTATTACCAAAGAACAAATTCTCAAAAGAATGAAAATATATTGGTAATATTCATTGGTTCACTTGACATGGAATGACCCGATAAGTCATTTTCTGATGATAAATTCCCTTGGTCTTTGCCAGCTTATCTGTTAGAGGAACAAAGGGTTTTGGTGCATTAAATTAGACATGCCTAATATGGCTTTTGAATATTCAAGTGTCCCTCCTTATAATAATAATAATAATAATAATAATATTATGCCATTCATTCCATGGCGCTTTACATGTGAACGGGACATACAAAGCACAAACAATTAAAATAAATACAAGTCGGCGATTGGTACAGGAGGAGCGAGGACCTTGCCCGCGAGGGCTCACAATACTGTGGGTATTTTACACCATTGCTGTTCTGCATAATAAAGGCACACTATGGAGCCAGCTTTTCTTTGACTTCTTGACTGATCAAGTAGAACCCAATATAGGCTGCATATAGGGTTTCATGAGTCTGCAGCAATGGATAAAAACAGCTTGCAATTAATGCTGGTTCACAATTCAGAGTGATGATGGTGGAGAGGCTGGTGCCTCCTTATTTCTGCTCTTCATGCAACTTGGGTGATTAAGAAAGTGTCAATAGACTTGTAATGAAAACAGAAAACTGGGGTCCTGCAAACTTGGCAGTCCTGCCTTTTGCTGGTAATTTGTTTCATAGTGTGCATCTCTTTGATGGAATGTTAATGTCAGCAGCTCTTTTATTTACAGACCAAGGAAAAAGGGAGTAGTCATTAACACTGTGATGCTCCCCCATTCATGTGTAATTGACTGTTTCAAAAGAGCACAGGTCCATCAGCTATTGTGCGCATTACAATTACATTTTCCATATTGAATCCCCCCCTCTTTCCCCGTCCATTCTGACACTCTACTACCTTTCAGTGGAAAAGGGTCAGAGCCAATGCCAGACATCGTAAATGATACATTTCAGAAATAAATACTCTACCGTTCTGACAGCTACATCTGACATGAGATGAGAAACAATACACTTGAAATGGCTAAAGTCTTCTGCATTACATGTACATATGTTCCATATGACATATGGATCGTGAAAGTGAAGTTTGTTCTTTTTTTTGTGATTATAGAACTGCAGAGGAAACAAATATAACTGGGTCCTTTCACTCATAAAAAAGTGGTAGTCTACTATCACTCTTGTTTGCCCAATAGTAACCTATAGGATTGTCACACTGCCATCTGTATAAAAAACATATAGTATATAACCATATGAATTAGACGTGAAACGATACCTCCAGTATTTGTATCAGTAGAAATAAAAATTCAACTGTATTCATAACCTGATTGATATAAAAACAGGGAACTGGCAGCAGCAAATCTTGATGATTTGTTCAAGTGTATTCAGTGTAGCTGGACAGTTTTAAGTCAACTATTTAAAGAAGCACTCCTCCCATCAACATTTTTATCATATTTAGTATATTGCAGTCATCATATTATATAGCACTGTGTACTTACAACTGCTCATTTTGCATTTCCACCCAGCAAATTCTTCTATTTTCCATTAGGTCTATTGCATATGATTAAAAACTGACCCGCTGAATCCTTCTAAGCTTTATGTAGAAAAGGGAGGTCAATTTTTCCTCTGAGTCATAAGTCCCTGGCAGGGGGAGGAGGGAGCAGCTGGGTCAGGAGTTGAAGAGGGGAAAGATAAATGCAAGGACAAGAGACTTCCTGTTTCTACATAGGGAAGAATTTACTGGGTAGAAAAGCAAAATGAGCAATTGTAAGTACACAGTGCTATATAATATGATGACTGCAATATATTAAGAGGATAAAAACTTTGATGGGAGTGTTTTTATTTAATACCCTCACTGATAGCAGCAAAGCGTGTAAGTGTGGATTTCTGCGCATGGTGCTCATACTTAATGAATAAATGGAGCTGGTGTTCATGATTTTGTTTCCATTTTTTAATTTGTATATCATGTAATGTTAATGACAGTCTGCTCTCCTGATCTATGTGTCTCACACTGGTAACAGCCCCTTTAATTTAAAATCTCTGGACTCAGATCCTCAGGGAGATCTATGTCCGGCCCATAGATCTTAGCAGCTCTTTTTACATTTTAAGTAAAATGTGAATTTCTCTGGAATAAGACATCTGATCACAGATATCAAAGAATCAATTTATTCAACTAATTGGTGACAAAAATGTATAATTGGTGGAGAGAGGTTGACCTTGAGGGCCCTAGGTCTTTTTTTCAACATGCCTATATAGATGGCTTAGGAGGATGGATCCTGCTGACAAGTTCCTTTCAAGTATGCCTGTTGTTCATACATCTTTAATGTAAAAAGAACCTCTAATAGTCTGTGCTGGGTTAAAATAATCAGATGTTTCTTACACTCAGGAAAGCCAGCACTGCCTTTCTGCCGCTGCTCCAGGCTGTTTACTGGCTGCAGCAGTGACGTCACGAATACATCACGCATTACCTCTGCAGCCAGTCATTGAGCTCAGTAACTCATGCGGTTTACATATGCGAGGCCAGAGAGCTATAACCGGATACCTCCTACACCTGCACAGTTAGGCCGTTCTGTTCCCTGTCTCCCGCTTGTCCTATGACAAACATATTACACAGTGGCAGCAGCTGTCACTTGACATTGCTTGTCATAAATATGGAGGAGGATACTGGGCTCAGAGGAGCCAGGAGGTAAACATACTTTTTTTTTCTTTTTTATTCAATATATCAGTTTAGAGGAATTTAACAAGTTGCCTAGTAGCTGATAGCTTCTTTTTACCTCTCCCCGACTTCTCAGTTTTCCGATTTGTATTTGTTTTTACCAAGAGCCATAACTTTTTTTATTTTTCCGTCCACTTAGCCGTATGTGAGAGCATGCTTTCTGTGAGAGTTGTAGTTTTGAATGTCACCATTCAATGTACTGGAAAACAGAAAAAAAAATATTCCATGCGCAGTGAAATTGCGTAAAAAAAACACAATTCTGCAATTGTTTTTTGTTTCGTTTTTACAGAATTCATTGTGCTGCAAAAATGACCTGCAATCATGATTCTGCAGTTCAGTACCATCACGGAGATGACAATAACAAATTCTTGAATTATGCATTTTTTCATTTTTACTCTAGTTTTTTTAAGTTCCTTTATGAAGTTGAACCTGCAGTTGTCTAATCGCTTATGCTATATATTGCAATACGATAGTATTACATTCTGTAGTAAACAGATGTTCTCCTATGAAGTCCTCTACAGGGTGAGGCTTTGCGGGAGAATCAAGATGGCTGCAACGGGAGGTCTTCATCGGTCCCCCAGGCCATTTAGTGCTGTTGGCACAGATTGGTGGTGAAACTACAGCGATGGGAACACTCTTCGGCCACTGTAGTTACAGGTAGATACCAGCTATGTAACAAGCAATAAAGGCAATAACTACATCAGTAATACAATCAGTAAATCAAGGAAGGGACTTCATTTAAAAAAAAAAAAAAACTGAAGCAGTGGAACAGCTTTAATATATTATTTTATTTCTTGGCAATAAAAATAAAACGCACAAATGAAGAATCATGAGAATTTTGTTGCCGACAATGAAAATACAATGTATGTGAACTATGTGGAAGCAGCTGTACCCATCTTGGAAAGCAGTGCTTGAAGAACTGATGACCATGCAGTGCCTTTGACAAATTCCCATGCTAGCGGAGCATTGGTTGCAGTTAATTGTACTGGGAAGTTTATTTTAGATGAGATCTAATTTGATTTGTGTTATTTCTGTGGCAGGAATGTGCTGATTCCTTGATTACTAATTAGAATTGAAGCATTACAATTTGTCATCCGGATCGCCCTCTCTTGTACACCTAATATTTCTCTGCACGCATCGACCCTGTTTATGCTTTTGGAAGCTAATCAACATACATTTGTTAATTATGTTATTTGTACTAATTGATTTTTATACTTTTAAGATGCTTGACCAAAGGCCTTTTGGTTGCTTTAATTTGTTTTGGTTTCATGGGTGGTCTATTCTTCTGCTGTAATTACTGCTAATTATACACTTAATTAGTAACTTATCTTGTAATGCTGTAAACCCTGCGTTTTATGTGTCCCAGTACAGTAAATATTTCTTTTCACAAGCAATTTGTTTGGGAAATTAGAATTTTATATGGATAAACCAAATGAGAATAGAGGTATAAAACATGAATTTTGAATGTGTCTTAAGGAGCTTGTTCCCTTTAATTTAGGTTTCTATCCTGGCTGCAGTTTTTTTTTTTTATTTTTATTAAATATAAAAGTTGTACTCTCCTTCCCCGCATCCACCAGCAAGTCTCCACCAGTGCTCCCGGTGTATGAAATGGACTGCGACCTTGACATCATGTAGATGGTGCAAAAGGCAATCATCGAGCTCGGCGGCTCTGGAAGGAGCATTTTGTCTACACTGCCGCGTTGTCAAGGTGATGACCGTGCTGTAAGCCAATGCCAGACACCAAGAGCAGTGCCAACAAACTGCAGCCAGGGTAGAAAATAAAATGGAACAACTCCTTTACATGTTTTATAGTTTGCTGTATCTTGGAGATTGTCTTCTTGTCTATAAATGCATACAGGCTTCCAGAGTTGCTGAACGGAGATGGAAAAGGTCCCACTTCAACAAGCACTTCAACACATTCTAACAGTCCCTGACTGCTTTCAAGTCCACACTGACTGCAGCAAAACAAATCATCTTCTCATTGCTCATATCCTACCTGTCTCACAACCCTAAACAGCTATTCAGTACTTTCAATTCTCTCCTCTGTCCCCCAGCTCCCCCTCCCTGCCCACTCATCTCAGCTGAAGACTTTGCCTCATTCTACAAGCAGAAGATTGACAACATAATGCAAAGCTTTGGCCATAAGTCCCCACAGCTTCTTCTCATAACTACTCAACTCTCCTCCAAAACCAGCTTCTCTGCCATTACGGAAGATCAACTTTCCTCTTTACTCTCCAAGTCCCATCTCACCACTTGTGAACTTGACCCAATCCCATCCTACCTCATCCCAAACCTCACCGCAGTCTTCATCCCAACCCTAACCTACCTCTTCAACCTGTCATTAACAGTGGACCATTCCCTCTTACTACAGACTCTCGGCATCACAGACTTGGCCCTATCTTGGATCTCCTCACACCTAACAGACCAGACATTCAGCGTCTCACACTCCATCTCCTCATGTCGCCCACTATCTCTCGGTGTCCGTCCGTCCCCCCCCCCCCCCCCCAAGGTTCAGTTTTAGGACCCCCTGCTCCTCTCCATCTACACCTTCGACCTGGGACAGCTCAATCTCACAGCTTTCAGTATCACCTCTATGCTGAGGACACACTGATCTACCTCTCTGGATCTGATATCACCCCTTTACTAACCAGAATCCCACAATGTCTGTCCTGTATTTCATCTTTCTTTGCTAGATTTCTAAAACTTAATATGGATAAAACTGAATTAATCATCTTTCCACCATCTCACTCAACCCCCCCACCTGACCTATCTTATCAAAGCGAATTCCTGTCTACTCTCCCCAGTCCTGCAAACTCGCTGCCTCGGGGTAACCCTTGACTCTGATCTTTTTCAAATCTCATATCCAAGCCCTTTCCACTTCATGCCGACACCAGCTCAAAAATATTTCCCAGATCTGTACATTCCTCAACCATGAATCTGCAATAACCCTAGTGCACGCCCTCATCATCTCCTTCCTCGACTACTACAACCTCCTACTCTGTGGCCTCCCCTCTAACACTCCTGCACCCCTGCCATCTATCCTAAACTCTGCTGCCCGCCTAATCCACCTGTCCCCTCGCTATTCCCTGGCCTCTCCCCTCTGCCAATCCCTGCACTGGCTCCCCATTACCCAGAGACTCCAGTTCAAGACCCTAAACTTGGCATGCAAAGTCATCCACAACCTGTCCCCTCCATACATCTGTGATCTAGTCTCCCGGTATCTTCCTGCATGCAAATGAAGAAAATAATCCCCACATACTGATGGTTTAGATAATTAAAAAAATGATTGGTCCAAAATATAGAGCAGCATATTTGGGTGACCCAGTACTGTTTTTTTATTTTTATTTTACTTTGTATTGTTATTTATATGTCTTTTTAGGTCTCTCACATGAGCAAAACATGGAAAAAATGCGGCTTCTAACATTTATGGGAATGGCTGTGGAGAACAAGGAGATTTCATTTGACACCATGCAGCAGGAGCTGCAACTTGGGGCAGATGATGTGGAAGCTTTTGTAATTGATGGTAAGTCTCCCTCTGTGCTAGCCAACTAGTTATGGAATACTTATAGTGTGTGAAACCACGGAGAGAGCAAATTATATTTCAACGTCTCATATCTTTATAGCTTTTTTTTTGCATTATGGTTGTGTTTTTAATGCTGTGTAGTTTAGGACAGGTGCAAGTCTTTTTCAAGTGGTTTTATACCTAAACAGTATTAAAGTGTATGTATCTATCTATCTCGAGCCATGGCGACTTGATGAACGATCTGTAGGAAGATCGATATTGTGCAAGCCTACATAGGTCCACCAGGATCTTCTCTGCCATTATCTTGATAGTATCAAGCCATTGGGTTGCTGGTCTTCTTCTTTGCCTTGTTCCTTCTATATGATGTTCATCTCCAGTGATTGCTTCGTGTATGAGGTGTCCAAAGTAGGCAAATCATAGCTTGGCGATTTTATATAAATGTAATAAATAGTTTGTGTATGTGTATCTGCCCACAGCTAAACCCTCCAGCAACCCTCACGGCTCTTGATATAAAGCATTCTGTAGATTTCCCTGTAGGAGAAATCCCAACTATAGTGACCTATTGCAGAGCTAGGGGAGTATTACTCTGTAGTACAGTATTTGTTCTGCAAATTGTCTCTTCAGAGAGGAAGAGGACCAGAACTCTAGTGCCACCTATAGGAAGTAGCAATCCTAAAAATTAATAGTGACCCTTTAACGAGCCTTATCACATGACTTGGGATATAAGCCAGTTTGAGTTTGTGGTTCTGGCTTATATCTTAAGTCGTGATAAGGCTCGTTAAAGGGTCACTATTGCCTTTTAGGATTGCTGCTTCCTGTAGGTGGCACTAGAGTTCTGGTCCTCTTCCTCTCTGAAGAGACAAATTGCATTTTTCCCAGAGGAGCATTGCGGCTTTAAAAGTCTCCTCACCGTGACAAGCTCAACATGTCGCTCTACGCAAGGAGAAATGTTACCTCTTAGATACCAGTATTTGTTCTGACACGCTGTATGATGAGACATACAGAGCTATAGTTCATACTTACAGAGCCATAATATCTCCATGTAAATGAACCCCCATTGTTTCCAGCACATTTTAGGGGATATGAGAAATCTACCCTGCTTGGCAAGTCTTCACGTCCTTGTTTGGAAAATAATGTTGACTAATAACAAGCCACTTTTTAAATAAAGTTTGTGCTAGGTCCAGAAACTTTTTGTAGAATCTCATATAGCTCGATGTTTTTTTGCAGTATTTTAATTTTGTAACATGCACAATGCTCATATTTGTAATTACAGCCGTGAAAACTAAGATGGTGTACTGCAAGATTGACCAGACACAGAAGAAAGTTGTTGTGAGGTAAGGCAATCATTTCACTACCGCAATGTGCAAGCTCTAGGTTTTTTTTTTTTAATTATTTCTCATAATATATCTGTTTAATATTTTAGCCCGTTCCCATCATGTGCTTGTAGTTAAATGCTGCCTATTTATTATAATTTTATTAAAGCACAGAGCTGAATGTGATTAGCTTATTTAATGAAAGTGTTCTATTTTCCAGCACATTTCACTTAATGACCGTGAAAGTGGCCTGAATGCTAATTAGCTGCGCATCTTTCTATAGTTGGGCTTGTAAAACGGGAATTGTACTTTGGAACCGGCGGCGCAGAATGCAATTATTAAACTACAGTTAGAATTATTGCAGACCAATCTTGACCGTATTGCAGGATTTACATTTTGATTTAATTTTCATAGTCACAGCACACACAGAACGTTTGGGAAGCAGCAGTGGCAACAGTTGTACGATATTCTCAACTCCTGGAAAATTAACTTAAACAAAGTGAAGAACAGTCTCCATAGTATTTCTGACGCCTGAACACCAAAATGAGCATTCCAGCAACTCTGGACTTACACTATTTCTTCTGGGCTTCAAATGGATCTCTCAAAGGGGTTGTACATGTGTTTTAAATAAAGCTATTTGATCATAAAGTAGAGATTTGCAACTTGTTTATTTCACAAACACAGACTTATTAAAGGTAGTTTCCCTTAAATGTAGATGATTTTTTTTTTTTTTTTTTAAATCCCATCTTTTAAATGTTAGTGGTAACGTTTGGCATCAAAGGTCATTCACCTTCAGGCAGGGTCCGTGAGGAAGCAGAGCTCTGGACACTGATAGTCTTCTGTCTTTGCTTACATCAGGAAGTCTTGTTTTTTTGTTTATTTTTGAGGTCCTGAGCATTTTCCTTTTCATTTATAAGAACAGCTGTAGGTAAACTTGAACTACTGTAGACACTGTATGCAATCTCAAAAAATAAAACAAAATTGCAATGGAGCCTTCAACTATTTAAAACATTTAGAACTGTGGTGGATATTTCAGAAACTTGGCTGGACAAGAGCCATGAATGGTGACAAACGTAGAGGGTTATACTACATTCAGAAGAGACAGGAAGGACAAAAAAGGATGTGGGGTGTGTTTTTGTTTAATCCAACTTAAAACGCACCTGTCAGCAGGATTGTAAACCGCATACACTGTCAGGTGGGCGCCGTTACACTGAGTAAAATGATACCTTTGTTGATGAAATCCGTCCAGTTGTTCTTGCGTAATCTTTACTTTCATTTCTGCCATAATGATATGCATGTGCTCTGGTGCTCTTATTATGTATTCATGTATTCGTATCTGTGCCTTGTGACAGGTCATTATGCTTTCAGTGACCTGCCTACTATTTTACATACTGACTTTGTAATTTTTGTCACATTGAAATTTATATTCCCCAAAATGGCGGCTGCATAAGCAGTAGCCATTTTGCTTTTGGAAGAAGAATTTGGGTGCAGCAATATGGCGCCGCGCATGAGCAGTAGCATCTCTCGGCAACCGAGAAATGCTGCTGCGCGGGCGGCGGGGGCCATATTGCTGCAGGCAAGTTTCTTTATCCTCTAGCAAAATGGTGTGCGCAGTAGCTTAGCGGCGCCATGTTACTGGAGGAAAAAGACATTTACCTGCACCAATATGGCCCCTTGCCCAGTAGCATTTCTCTGTTGCCGAGAGATGCTACTGTGCATATGCGGCTCCATATTGCTGCACCCAAACTTTTTCCAAAAGCAAAATGGCGCGTGCACAGTAGCATCTCTTGACAAACGAGAGATGCTAATGCGCATGTGCTGGCAGCGGCCATTTTGGGGAATGTAAATTTCAGCGTGACACAGAAATTACAAAGTCAGTAAGTAAAATAGTAGGCAGGTCACTGAAAGCACAATGACCCGTCACAAGGCACAGATAGGAATACATAATGAGAGCACATGCATATCATTATGGCTGAAATTAAAATGAAGATTATGCAAGAACCACAGGACGGATTTCATCAACAAAGGTAACATTTTACTCAGTGTAATGGCGCTCACCTGACAGTGTATGTGGTTTACTAAGCACAATCCTGCTTATAGGTGCGCTTTAAGAAGTGTGCTCAATGACGACATTGGGGGCAGCTATGATACAATGTAGAGTTAGTATAGGTAGCTGTACATTTGGATGGCAGTAATGGAGTTTGCTATAAGTCACCTAACATTACTGAACAGGTAGAGGATGAAATCCTGAAACAAATGGATAAGGCCACAAATAATAGTCCTTTTATTAGGTGGATTTTAATTATCCAGTCATTCAATTAGACAGTCTTCTGGTTGTGCTAAAATCTGTAAGTTGTTACACCGTTCAAGACTATTACCTCTGTTGGTTTATGAACCAACCAGAAAAGACAACTTACTGGATCTGGTTCTGTCAAATAGACCAGATACTCCCTGACCTGTAGATCCAATATTGTATTTGGCCAGTAGCGACCACAATATTGTAAGTTTCAAAGTGATATTCAATAAAACATTTCAAAAATGAAACACAAAAACCTGAAACTTTGAATTTAGCTTTCCTAACCAATTAAGGGAAGAGCTTAGTCCTGTAAACTGGGATCATGTCCTGGTAACGGGATACTGAACACAAATGGGGACAGTTTAAAGATATATTAGTAGAACACAGTAGAAAGTTTATACCCTCCAGTAATATGTCCAAGAATAAAAATAAATCATGGTTAAAGGGAATCTGTTACCCCCTGGCACTTATCTGACCTCTAATATGAGCAATACAGGTGATATAAATGTGAATCTATACATACCTGTATGCCTCATTAGAGGTCTGGTTGCTGTGAAATTTCTTTTTATTCAGTCAAGTTTCTGATGCTGTTGAGTCGGGGCCTGGAAGAAATCCCCACCACCTGTGTGAATTACCATGTTTCTCCCCTCCCCTGCAGGTGACAGTGCCCTGTGATGTGCAGTTGCAGCAGCCAAATCCAGGCCCTGTGACCTGCTGGGGAGGGGGAAAGCATTGTAATTCACACAGGAGGTGGGATTTCTTCCAGTCCGAGGGACTGGAACACATCAGAAACTTGTAGGGCTAAAAAGACATTTCACAGCAACAAGTCCTCTAATATGAGGCATACAGGTAGGTATAGATTTACATTTCTATCACCTGTATGCCCATACTAGAGGTCAGATAAGTCCCAGGGGTTGACAGATTCCCTTTAAATGGGATAGTACACAGTATAAGACAAAAATAACCAATGTATCCTCTTCTTAAACTCTCTCGTAAAAGGGTCAGTGCCACAAAATTGGAGGATGGCTGACTTATTGATATTTAAGAAAGATAAGAAGGTGGAGATGGAAGCTTTTTGGAGAAGGAAATGTCATTCTCCAGCAGGACTTGGCACCTGTCCACACTGCCAAAAGTTACCAATACCTGGTTTAAAAACAACAGTATCACTGTGTTTGATTGGCCAGCAAACTTGCCTGACCTTAACCCAATAGAGAACCTATGGGGTATTGTCAAGAGGAAGATGAGACATCAGACCAAACAATGTGGATGAGCTGAAGGCTGCTATCAAAGCAACCTGGGCTTCCATAACACCTCAGCAGTGCCACAGGCTGATCGCCTCCATGCCACGCCGCATTGATGCAAAAGGAGCCCCCACCAAGTATTGAGTGCATTTACTGAACATACATTTCAGTAGGCCAACATTTTGGATTTTAACCCCTTTCTGGCCTGGGGCGTATTAGTACGCCCCAGGCCATCACCCCCGGTTCAGTGAGGGCTCGGGCGCTGAGCCCGCACTGAACCGGGCACATGTCAGCTGATCTGTACAGCTGACATGTGCCCGCAACAGCCGCGGGTGCAATCGCGATCCACCCGCTGCTGTTAACCAGTTATATGCCGCTGTCTATCTCTTGACAGCGGCATTTAACGCCGCACCAAAAGCGCGTCGCTTACCCCGCCCATCGGTGACCCCGTCACGTGATCGTGGGTTATCGATGGGTGGGCATGACAACCCTGGGTCTGCAGCAGATCCCAGTGGTTGTCATTTAAAGATCGCTATGTGTGCCACCTAGTGGTTGGCGCTCATAGCACAGGAGCTTTTCTGCTACATAGAGGTGATCTGTTCATCACCTCTATGTAGCAGAGGCGATCAGGCAGTTGCTGCTTCTAGTCTCCTATGGAGACTATTGAAGCATGCAAAAAGTGTAAAATGTTTTAAAAGATATTAAAAAAAATAAAGTTTAAATCACCCCCCTTTTGCCCCATTCAAAATAAAATAAAAAATAAACCCCACATACACATATTTGGTATTGCTGAGTTCATAATCGCCCGATCTATGAATATTAAAAAATAATTAATCCGATCGGTAAACGACGTAACGAGAAAAAAATTCCAAACACGAGAATTACGTTTTTTTTTTTGGTCAATGCAACATTGCAATAACGGGCGATCAAAACATCGTATCTACCCCAAAATAGTATCAATAAAAACATCAGCCCAGTGCGCAAAAAATAAGCCCTCACCCCAGATCCCGAAAAATGGAGACACTACGGTTCTTGGAAAATTGCGCCATTTTTTACATTTTTTTTTAGCAAACTTTGGATTTTTTTTCACCACTTAAATAAAAAAGAACTTATACATATTTGGTGTCTACGAACTCGTAATGACCTGGAGAATAATAATGGCAGGTCAGTTTTTGCATCCAGTGAATGTGGAAAGAAAAAAAAAACAAAACTGTGGAATTGCATTTTTTTTTGCAATTTGACCGCACTTGGAATTTTTTTCCCGGTACACGATATGGTAAAACTAGCAATGGCATTTAAAAGTACAACTCGTCCCGCAAAAAATAAGCCCTCACATGGCCATATTGCCCAAAAAATAAAAACGCTATGGCTCTGGGAACAAGGGGAGCAAAAAACGAAAATGCAAAAAACGTAAAATCCCAAGGTTGCGAAGGGGTTAAAAACATTTTTCAAGATGTTACAAAGTATTCTAATTTACTGAGATAATGACTTTTGTGTTTTCATTGGCTGTAAGCTATAATCATCAACATTAACAGAAATAAACACTTGAAATAGATCACTCTGTTTGTAATGACCCTGTATAATGAGTTTCACTTTTTGTATTGAAGAACTGAAATAAATTTACATTTTTGAGGATATTCTAATTTTGTGAGAAGCACCTGTATACTTAAAATGTCGGGAAGGGGTTAAACCAGGAAATTGTGAATACAATGGGCCCGATTCATGAAGACCAGCAATGTTCATGCTGATCTTGAGATTTGCTGGAGTCAGATGCTACTGATTCACAGGCCTCTTGGTGAATCAGGAGCATCAGATGAGTGGCATACACTTCTGTGTTCTCGTTGCCACAAATCCTACTTCAGTCCCTCCAAGAGTAAGATATGTGGCGTAGCAAAGGCCAATGCTTGTCATGAATTTGAGCATCTGTCACCACAACCCTGCCTTACACTATCTTCGTCCACTTTGTCAGAGCTTGGCAAAAATGGCATTAGAACGCCAAATGTGACACATTTTAGCACAACCTTGAGTTGCGCCAAAATTTTGCGACTTCAAAGCTTTTTATGCCAGAACTTTGATGTAAGTCCTTTGAAGAATTAGACCCTTTGTTTGCAAAAGGCTTCAGAGTGCATAATTTATGGTGATTGATACCAGCTGGTTGAGCCATTGCTCTGCTGACTTTAATGGTAAAAATAACCTGACCTTCCATAACCTAACCTGCTGCACATAGAAAAAGGTTATGTTTGTCAAGTTAGTAGGGATGTTAATTCTTTTTTTCTTTAAAAACAATGGAATGTAATAACCTATATAAAAACAGCTTAATCTATAAATGTTCACTATACAAAGTAAATTAAAGAGAAACTGATGAAAGGCTTCATTTAATTACTCATTAAAAACCTTCTAAAAGAGAATAACAGCATGTACAGTTAATATTCTAACAGTTAATGTACGAACATAGCTCACAAAGTACAGATGTGAATGTGATCTTTATGTTCAATCCTCTGCAATCCCAGTATCCTCAGACTTCCTTTTCCGTGATCGATTTAGTTTGTTATTAAATAAGAACCTCTCGATTGCGCTTATCTGCCGCTGTATACTAGAAATATCATAGTTGTCTTTGTTGGTGACGGTCACCTCAGTACATGTACTGTTCGGCAGGTTAATAAGATATGATCTTACAGATTCAGTGATGGCAGGGCAGAGATTTTGCTTTTCAACCACATTTGACTAGAAAGGAAAAAATATGATACCAATTAAACAAGAAAAGATTTGTTACTAATGCAGACAAATGTTGTGTTCACATATTGTATTCACAGAAAACAAAATAGTTAGTTACTGCATTTTTCGGACTCAAAGACGCACCGAACCATAAGACGCGCCTAGATTTGAGAGGATGAAAATAGAAAAAAAAATTGAAGCACAAAATGTGGTCATGATGCACTGTTGAGGGGGAGGGGGTTTGCTGCTGACACTGTTATAGGGGTAATGTCCCCCAATTCTGTTAATATCTCCCATCCTGATATATATGCCCCACCCCCTTCCTGTTAAGCGTGGCCCCCATCCTGGTATGCATGGCACCCCAATCCCCCATCCTGATATGCATGACACCCCTCATCCCTATCTTGGTATGCATGGACCCCCTCATTCCTCTTCCTGGTATGCATGGCACCTCCCATCCTGCTATGCATGGCACCCCAATCTACCATCCTGGTGCGCATGGCCCCCCCCTCATCCCCATCCTGGTATGCATGGCACCCCTCATCCCCATCCTGGTATGCATGGCACCCCTCATCCCCATCCTGATATGCATGGCACCCTTCATCTCCATCCTGGTATACATGGCACCCCTCATCCCACATACTAGTATGCATGTGTGACGATTGTCTGGCTAATTAAGATTATAGACTATGAGATTTGTTAATCCAAGAGAAATACACTATTGTGTTTTTAAATTGACTTGTAAATTTTTGTATTTCTAAAGGACAGACAGTATTTGTATAACCCTGATTGCGGTCTCCTCTTGGTTTGGTGAACAATATTGTTCGTTACTATGCTAATTACATATAATACTAAGTCAGCTATATGTTTATTTACAAGAGCCCCCTGTGATACCAACTATGTAAATTGATTATCTCAAACAATGAGACCTGAGTAATGCCCTCCCTAACACCTTACCTGTGAATGTGTGTACTTGCACAGACAACTATTTTTAAGGGACATGTGCTTCTGTAGCAGTCAGTCTTAAATCAGAGAAGCAAGAGGACACTCACTCCCTGAGAACATCAGCTTGGAAGTATGGCTTAACCCAAAGAGACAGACTTGTATTCTACATGATTCTAGTCTAAGGGTATTGGCCCTGACTGGAAAGATACGGATCTGCTCCATTGACCATTAGAGACACCATGGATACATTTGGGGAGACCAGGTTGGGATGATGAAGTCACCTGGCCCCATGGATATGTTGTCTGGGGTTGCCAGGTGGGACACTCTGGTCACCTGGAACCCATGGAGACAGTCGGAGAAGCCAGATTGGGACCCATTGGTCATCTGGCTCCATGGAAACGCTTGGAGAGGCCAGGGTGGAACCCTCGGGTCTCCTGGCCTTGTACCTCGATGGACTGCTAGCTTCCTAATCTTGCCGCTACCTCTTCTCTGTGGGGGCCCACCAGAAGCGAGGGGCCACTGGTTGAGGTAGTCTGCATCTTGGGTATTTGCTGGGACTGTTCTATGTGTTTATTGTCCGCTCTGTGGTTCAATAAAGTATTGCCACGCTGTTTTACCTTCACCCTGTGTTGTTTGAGTAGCGTTACGCCTATGGAAGACCCTGGGTCTTCACATTATTGCATGGCACCCCTCATCCTGGTATGCATGGCACCCCCTCTTCCTTGTATTCTTGGCCCCCCTCATCCCTCTTCCTTTTATGCATGGCACGCCTCTTCCTGGTATGCATGCTCCCCCTCATCCCTCTTCCTGGTATGCATGGCACCCCAATCCACCATCCTGGTATGCATGGCTGCCCCCTCATCCCCATCCTAGTATGCATTACACCCCTCATCCTCATCCTGGTATGCATGGCACCTCCATCCCCATCACACTGTACACAAAAAAATAAACAATTCTACTCAGCTTCCTTCCCTCTGCTTCAGCGCTGCGTCCTCTGCTACCAGCACTGATTTCACGATGTGAGCAGCGCATTACATCACTGATATAGAAATAAAGGTCATATCTCATTTGACTTCCATTCACTGCTGTACACCACCATAATTGTATCAAGTATGATACACATCTTTTCCCCTCTCCATTTCATACTTGATACAAATTATGGTGGTGTACACCAGTGAATGGAAATCAAATGAGATATGACCTTTATTTCTATATCTGATATTAGTGTCCTGCTTGGATACAATTCCTGTTTATATCTCTGGACGATAATTTAGGGTCCAATTACCTATATATAATGTATTATTCATATTAGTATGGCTACATCAAAGATATTGAGCCAATTACGTACGAGATTGGCACGTCAAAAAGATATGAGGACCTTATTCAATGAGGATCCTCTTGTAAGAGGAGAGTCAATGACAGATCATCTGGACACAGATGATCTTATGAGAAAATTTAGGGACATACAGATAGAACATATGCAAGCTACCTGGGCGAGACTAAGTTTAGAACAATATCTAGAAAAGGGATTAATTTCCAGGGGCTTGCGTGTCCCGATCTTTCCATCATATGACCTTACAAAACCAGGTCTAAAAGAAAGATGGGAGAACTGCCTTACTGATTGTTCCCTCAACTTGATGAGGCTCCGCATAGAAGACGAGGTACACATTATTGAAAAACTGAAAAAAGAACTTGATAAGATTACCCCTACCATGGATAAAATGGAGGGTAAATCTGATTTTGAGGAAACTTTAAAGCAGATTATGTCATATATAGATAAGATTAAGACACGGAAAAGGAGAAAATACCTCAGGGATAAATCACATTTCTCCAAAGGACAAGTTTATAACTGGAGTAAAAACCATTCACAACGTATAAAGAAGCCTCCAAATAAAAGATATGAAGAACAGAGACGAGAGTTCTCGGGGACCGATGCGGAAAGTAGTAACGTCTCAGATTCCGACACGGATCAAACCCCCTGTCGGAATTGGCAGAAATGATAGAACTGGGAACAACTCGGATATGCCTTTTTTACGCGATCGAGGACCAGGTCGGGATTCAGAGGGTTGATGAAGAACAGGAACAGGAGGAAGTAACCCAAGAGGATGACATTAATTCTTTGAGAATAATTAACCTCTCTAAACATACGGTTGTTTACCTGTTCTCAAGCTAACACTCTGAGAAAGGGCCTTAATTTCTGTTTGCCCACGCGTCTAAATAAATTTAACATAATTAAAGATCTACACCTATTTGGTCGAAAATTGATATACAAGAAATTGAAAGAAAGAGACCACGTGATGAGATCCCTGAGAATTTAAGAGAGGTTTCTCCAACTGATTTTTCAAGCCAAGAATTACATGCCTTGGATATTTTAGAAGAATTGGACACCAGTACACCATATGAAGAATTTGGATTAAATTCTAGTCAAAGTGAGTGCAAATGGGAGAAGAGAAATTTGAAACCCAAATCTTTTCATACATGTCCTGCCGTAAAGGTTTTTGTGGACATGGTCACTAGGGATATATTAGCATTACCTGAGGAAGCAGTTAGATTGCCCACTGATTTGGAAGATAGGCGCAATATTGATTAAATGAAACGCTGGGATGATGTCATCTCTAAACCCAGTGATAAGGGGGGTAACATTGTTATCTGGCTCAAGAAGAAATACATTTTGGAGGCAAAAAAACAATTGATGAATAAAGAATGTTATAGACCCTTATGGAGTGACCCGACAGCTCAATTTATGGATGAATATAAGAACATCATCCAGCAGGGATGGGAATGTTGAGCAATTACAAATAATGAAAGGAACTTTCTCCTGAATAGGAACCCTAGGGTGCCAACTTTTTACATGCTCCCTAAGGTGCATAAGAACCTTGAAAATCCACCAAGGAGACCTATTGTCTCTGGTATAGGAAACCTGATGGAAAAGGCCAATCAATGGCTAGATCAGGAACTAAGGGGATATGTGTATGATCTTCCCTCCTATACCAGGGACACCATCGACTTGAAGAACAGGAACTATTAGTTACCTGTGATGTAGAAAGCCTCTACACCAGCATCGACCAGGAAAATGGGGTTGCAAAGCTGTGGAATTTTTTCTCTACAAAAACCAAGAATATAATCCATCACACAGGAAATTTATATTTGACCTGTTGAGGTTCATCCTGAAGCGCAACTTTTTTTTTTGACGGCCACATCTCTCTTCAAACGCGGGACACCGCGATGGGTGCGGCCATAGCACCCACCTTTGCTAATTTATATCTAGGATGGTGGGAGGAGGAAATGGTCTTTGCTGAAAATATGTGAACCATATTGTAACGTGGAAACATTACATTGATGATGTCCTTATGGTGTGGCGGGGCACAGAAGATGATCTAGGGGCCTTTATTGATATCCTTAATAAGAACTGCTTCAATTTGAAATTTACACTTTCCTGTCACAAAGATAAAATCCCATTCCTGGACATAATGATACAGAGGGATCCTGTCAATGTGGTACAAACTGATTTGTATAGGAAGGAGACATCAACCAATAGCATCCTAGATGCTCAGCGTGCACATGCGGTTGCTACTATACGAGCTATCCCCAAAGGCGAATTCCTACGGTTACGTCGGAATTGTTCATCCTTTGAATGTTTTAAACAAAGAGCCCGAGAACTCAAATTAAGACTCCTTGAAAGGAATTACTCAGGGAGGATAACCAAAAGGGCATACAATTATGCATTACGAACTAATAGGGATGAACTTTTAGTCCCCAAAAAGGATAGGAATCAGGATGACTGTGAGGTTTATAACGGAGTAGCACGAGGACTGGCAGATGATGCTTAGTATCCTAAATAAACACTGGAAAATTATAAGATCTGATGTTGATCTTAAGGATTGTATGACCCCTCGAGCATCATCTGGTTATAGGAAAACAACCTCTCTCAAATTTGTTGGTGTCCAGTCATTTCAAATGTAGCAATATACCGACAAAGATATGAGATCCTGGATTTTTCCCATGTAAAATGTGTAGAGCTTGTCAGATCTTGATCCCTAAAAAATCGTTTGTGGATGTCTTTGGGAAAACATACCAGATCTCCCAACACCTCAATTGCTCTGTAAGTGGAGTTGTGTACTGTTTGGAATGTACATGTGGATTGAGATATATTGGCAAAACAACTAGGGATCTCAAGATACGCATAAGAGAGCACATTCAGAGCATTATCAATTATGATAAGGAAGAACGAAAATGTCAAGAACAAAACGTTTACACCCATGCCTATAGCGAGGCACTTTAAAAATAAACATGGATTGAGGTGGAAGGACCTCAAGGGCTGGGCAATTTGTCAATTTAAACTGGATGCTAGGGGTGGGGATCTTGACTCCATGCTCTTAAAGAAGGAGAGTGAGTGGATTTTCAGGTGCAATTCTGTGAATCCACATGGGATGAATGAAAATTTCAATTTTGGTTGTTTTTTTGTGAAATCTGACACAACTTTCCATTTTTGATAGACATAATTATTGAGATTAAGTGCCAAATCTGTCTGCTTCTTGTGGCACCTTAACATTCCAATAATGAACTAAGAGATTATATGATGGGTATTTTGGAGAAGATGGACTAACGCTCTCTTCACTACAACTTGACTAAAGTTCCCTCTTTTTGGGAATGAATTGGAGTGGAATGATATATATGAGATAACATGGTGGTTAGTCCCTTGATAAGGGTATACTTATGTTTCAATAAGAGTTAACATAGGAGAAATCTGAAATAGCTGTTGAGCTATTGGTAATATCTGCTCTCCTTTGATGAATTTCTCTATTCATATTGAAGTAGGGAATTGTGGAGAAAATATATTATGTTTGACAACTATTCATATTGGGAATATAATTATTGTGTCT
Source organism: Phyllobates terribilis (assembly GCF_046119375.1). Classification (NCBI taxonomy): domain Eukaryota; kingdom Metazoa; phylum Chordata; class Amphibia; order Anura; family Dendrobatidae; genus Phyllobates; species Phyllobates terribilis. The sequence continues at coordinate 67,301,503 of NW_027362773.1, forward strand.
GATACTTTATAAAATATAAAATGCACCCCTTTTTCCCCCTTTTTTATCCATATAATAAACATGCAAATGAGATGTAAATTTACCATTATATGGCCAAGATCGATATTGTATACATCTAATTGATTATGGACTAATGGCATTGAATTAATTCATGGATTAAAATACCTAAAAGTTGTTGTCCATTTCTTTCTTCACTACAACTGTTAAAATATGAGACGAGAAAACATCTGCATAGTGGTTGGTCCTTTGATAGGGTGCAGCTACAATCTCAACAACAAATTAATATAAGAGAATTTGGACATTTGTTGATATTTATTTCCCCTTTTTTATTTATATTGAATAGGGAACTGTTGAGAACATACTGTATATATCACATTTGATAACTACATATATGGGGGATATGATCATTATGGTTGTTTTTCCTAAATAATGAGTGGTAAAGAAATTTCCCCTTTTCATTTATACAATAAATGTGAACATGATGTAAATTGATCATAATGTGGCCAGGATCGATACTATACATAATTGATTATGGATTTTTAATATATAATTAATTAATTTATAAGAATAGTTAATATTGTATGCTTGAGATCTAATATTTGAGTTGATGCTACAATTGATCATAAAGTGGATTTTTCTTACATTTATAATTTGATTGGTTGACCTGCTTGTCAATCCTGCTGGACTGTATAAATATCCGGGACAAGGGGCCGACCTTGCCCTTAGAAAAAGCCGGCCCCTCAGTCCCGGCTTCTGTAGTGTAGGTGGATAGGGAATTGAATATAATGCTAATGCAAATAATGGCTTCTTATGTGATATCACACTCCAAATCTCTCGGAAATGAGATGGTCTGATTAGGGCACGATCTATGCTATATGTGTGCAATGCAGATTGCGCTGTACTCTTTGCCTGGAGCGGCACGCTGACTGCAGTTCCTTGTGAGCAGCGTTTTGGGTAATCAGATGCCGGCACTTGTAGCTTTCGGCTCAGCTGCCGGGCGTTTGAACATATCGACCGCCATCCCAGGGGCTGTAAGGCAGATGATGTGGCCAGGGATCCAGGGAATACCCTGAGACCACTCTCAATATTATCTAGCCTACTAGCCAATTTTATTTGCGCTAATAAATTCCTGTGATCAGCTGCTATCAGATGGTGCGGGGCTTTGTGCCTATAGTTTGAATTAGCCCTTAACGGAGTATAATACGGAAAGCTGTAATTTTCTTTCAGGTGCACAGATACACCTACTACATCACCGTATAAGTGAGATGATATATGAGCCTATTAGATCGTATGGATCAGACATTTAATGCAGGATATTATACTTATAATAATCTATGCCTGCTGGTTAAATTGATAAAAAAAAAATTGTTCCGATCCATTGACTTAATCTACAAAAGTGTACCACACTAAGCCAATTATTTATCATTGTGCCCATTTATGTGTAAAATACAGCCATAACCCACCACAATAAGGGACTGGGCTAGGCATTCCCATTGTGATTTTCCTACCTCACTACAGACCGGGTTTTTGTGGGTCACTATCTATGGATGGTGACCTTGTATGCATGTAATAATGCACGTTCGCTCAATTATCTAATTTTAATAGTAATTTTCAATAAATATTATTTTATTTTCCATTCACATCTTTTCCCCTCTCCATTTCATACCCATTACATCACTGCCATGTGCCGTCACACGGTGAGATGATCTGCCGGAATAGTCACTGCTCCCCTCGCCCGGACTATGGACGTAGGGAGCAGTGACTATTCACTCTCCTTAATAGCATGCACATTGTCAGTTGAGCCGTGGCTCCTGCTGCGGCTCGGCGATCACGTGTGCCCACTATTAAAGAGCATGAATATTCACTACTCTCCCCGTCTATGGGAGTAGTGAATATTCATGCCCTTTAATAGCGGCCACACGTGACCGCCGAGCTGCAGCAGGAAGCCGACGGCTGTGGCTACACTGTGCGCGCTATTAAGGAGAATGAATATTCATTGCTCCCCACGCCCTTGGGCGTGGGGTGCAGTGAATATTCATTTTCTTTAGCAGCGGGCACCATGTAGGCTGCAGCAGGCACCTCCTGCCTCCTGTGCCCCGCTCCTCTGCCGCTCTCCCCACAACCCCCACCATCCACAGCCACATTATATATAGCACATTCAGACTGTAAGACGCAACCCCCACTTTCCTCCAAAATTTTGGAGGAAAAAAGGGCGTTTTGTAGTCCGAAAGATACGGTAGTTAACAGGGTTGAAAAGTCTAGTTCATCCAAGAGATGGGAAGGGCTAGAAGGAAGGGTTATACAGTGGGTACAGAAAGTATTCAGACCCCTTTTAAATTTTTCACTCTTTGTTTCATTGCAGCCATTTGGTAAATTCTAAAAAGTTCATTTTTTTCTCATTAAAGTACACTCTGCACCCCATCTTGACTGAAAAAAACAGAAATGTAGAAATTTTTGCCAATTTATTAAAAAAGAAAAACTGAAATATCACATGGTCATAAGTATAACCCTTTGCTCAGTATTGAGTAGAAGCACCCTTTTGAGCTAGTACAGCCATGAGTCTTCTTGGGAATGAAACAAGTTTTTCACACCTGGATTTGGGGATCCTCTGCCATTCTTCCTTGCAGATCCTCTCCAGTTCCGTCAGGTTGGATGGTGAACGTTGGTGGACAGCCATTTTCAAGTCTCTCCAGAGATGCTCAATTGGGTTTAGGTCAGGGCTCTGGCTGGGCCAGTCAATAATAGTCACAGAGTTGTTCTGAATCCACTCCTTTGTTATTTTATCTGTGTGCTTAGGGTCATTGTCTTGTTAGAAGGTGAACCTTCAGCCAAGTCTGAGGTCCAGAGCACTCTGGAAGAGGTTTTCGTCCAGGATATCTCTGTACTTGGCCCCATTCATGTTTCCTTCAATTGCAACCAGTCGTCCTGTCCCTGCAGCTGAAAAACACCCCCATAGCATGATGCTGCCACCACCATGTTTCACTGTTGGGATTGTATTGGGCAGGTGATGAGCAGTGCTTAGTTTTCTCCACACATACCGCTTAGAATTATCACCAAAACGTTCTATCTTCGTCTCATGAGACCAGAGAATGTTATTTCTCATAGTCTGGGAGTCCTTCATGTGTTTTTGAGCAAACTCTATGCAGGCTTTCATATGTCTTGCACTGAGGAGAGGCTTCTGTCGGGCCACTCGTGCCATAAATGCCCGACTGGTGGAGGGCTGCAGTGATAGTTGACTTTGTGGAACTTTCTCCCATCTCCCTACTGCATCTCTGGAGCTCAGCCACAGTGATCTTGGGGTTCTTCTTTACTTCTCTCAGCTAGGCTCTTCTTCCACGATTGCTCAGTTTGGCTGGAATGACAGGTCTAGGAAGACTTCTGGTGGTCCCAAACTTCTTCCATTTAAGGATTATGGAGGCCACTGTGCTCTTAGGAACCTTGAGTAATGCAGAAATTCTTTTGTAACCTTGGCCGGATCTGTGCCTTGCCACAATTCTGTCTGAGCTCCTTGAGCAGTTCCTTTGAGCTCATGATTCTCATTTGGTCTGACATGCACTGTGAGCTGTGAGGTCTTATATAGACAGGTGCGTGCCTTTCCAAATCAAGTCCTGTCAGTTTAATTAAACACAGCTGGACTCCAGTGAAGGAGTAGAACCATCTCAAGGAGGATCACAAGGAAATGGACAGCATGTGACTTAAATATGAGTGTCTGAGCAAAGGGTCTGAATACTTATGACCATGTTTTATTTCTGTTTATCTTTTTTAATAAATTTACAAAAATGTCTACATTTCTGTTTTTTTCAGTCAAGATGGGGTGCAGAGTGTATATTAATAAGAAAAAAATTAACTTTTTAGAATTTACCAAATGGCTGCAATGAAACAAAGAGTGAAAAATGTAAAGGGTTCTGAATACTTTCCGTACCCACTGTATGTACAACTACAATGCATCGTCTGGTAAACCCCAGAAAAACCAATCTTTCCCTCCTGGTCCCAATTTTCGTTACACTGCACCAAACAGTCAGAATTGTACATAATTAGTTTCTAAAACAGTAAGCGTTTTTTTTTTTTTTTTTAAACCATAAACTGTTCCCACTGTAACTATTTCTTGAGGTAGACTATTCTACAGATTAATAGTTCCCATGGTAATGAAGGCTTGTCTCTGCTGGAGGTTGAATATTTCTCCAAGTGGATGGAGTGTCCAGATGTCTTTTGAGGGGTTTTTACATGAAGTAGCTTTTGACCATACTCTTTGCATGGGCCATTTGTACTCCTCTTCTTTAACCCCTTCACCACTAACCTGAACAGGCCAAATTTTACAATCCTGACCAGTGTCACTTCATGACTTAATAATTTTGGAATGCTTCCACGTATCCCAGTGATTCTGAGATTGTTTTTTTGTAACACATTATACTTTGTTAGTGGTAAATTTAGGTCAAATTTTTTTGCATTTATTTGTGAAAATGTTGGAATTTTGGCAAAAATTCTGAACATTTTGCAATTTTTCAACTTTCAATGTTTCAAACCTTAAACCAGTTAATCATGTTGCGCAAAATAATTTATAAATAACATTTCCCATGTGTCTACTTTACATCACCATCATTTTTTAAACAAACTTTTTTTTCTAACTTCCTAAAAAAAAAAATAAAGCAGCAGCAATTTCTCATTTACCCTTCTAACCTTATACCCATCCTCCCAGCCCCCGCTTCCCCAGTCCCACTAACAGGAGCTCTATGGAACACTCGCTCCGTCTGCAACAAACTTTCCTACATTCACGACCTCTTCATCACCAACAAGCTTTCCTTCCTCGGCATCACTGAAACCTGGCTCACCCCCTCTGACACAGCCTCTCCTGCTGCACTTTCGTATGGCGGATTCCACCTCTCCCATACCCCCCCTGCCCCACCGGCAAGTACGGTGGAGGAATAGGTTCCCTCCTCTCAGATAATTGCTCCTTCACCCATATCCCACTGCCACCCTCAATTGCTCTCCCCTCTTTTGAAGTGCACTGCGTGCGCATCTACTCCCCTTCCAACCTCCAACTGGCTGTAATCTACCGCCCCCCAGGATCAGCCACCACTTTCTTTGACCACTTCACCACTTGGCTACTTCATTTCCTCTCCGTTGACATCCCCACTATCCTCATGGGTGACTTCAACATCCCCATTGACACTTCCCTCTCAGCCGCCTCTAAGCTTCTATCCCTCACTTCCTCCTTTGGTCTTACCCAGTGGTCTTCCACACCCACCCACAAAGACGGCCACACACTGGACCTCATCTTCACCCGCCTCTGTTCCCTATCTAACCTCTCTAACTCACCTCTCCCTCTCTCTGACCACAACCTACTTACATTCTCTACCCTCTCCTCTCCAGGGCAACAATCCCCACTTCACAAACTTGCATACCCTTGCAGAAATCTCAAACACCTTGACCTACACTCACTCTCTGAATCCCTTCTCCCTCTTACAGACATTAGTTCCTTACATGATGCAGATGTTGCTGCCACTTTATACAACACCACAACAGCTGCAGCTCTCTATTCGGTTGCCCCTCTCACACATACCAAAGCTCGCACAATCAACAGACAACCCTGGCACACCAGCCTAACTAAAGAGCTGCGACGGGCCTCCAGGGTTGCTGAGCGTAGATGGAAAAGGTCCCACTCCAATGAGCACTTCATCGCATTCAAACAGTCCCTCACTACCTTCAAGTCCACACTCACTGCAGCAAAACAAACATACTTCTCATCTCTCATATCCTCCCTGTCTCACAACCCCAAACAACTAGTCTTCAGCCGAAGACTTTGCCTCATTCTTCAAACAGAAGATTGACACCATCAGACAAGGCGTTTGCCTAAAGCCCCCACAGCCCCTCCCCACATCTACTGAACCCTCCTCCTCCAAAACCACCTTCTCCACCATTACGGAAGATAAACTTTCCTCTTTACTCTCCAAATCACAACTCACCACCTGTAAACTTGACCCAATCCCGTCCCACCTCATCCCAAACCTTACCACTATCTTCATTCCAGCCCTTGCCCACCTCTTCAACTTGTCACTAACAACTGGTGTCTTCCCCTCATGCTTCAAACATGCCTCAATCACACCCATCCTCTCTGTCTAGCTATCGCCCCATATCACTTCTCCCCTATGCCTCAAAACTACTGGAACAACACGTCCATTCTGAGCTGTCCTCCCACCTCTCCTCCTGCTCCCTCTTCGACCACCTACAATCTGGTTTCCGACCGCACCATTCTGCTGAAACTGCACTGACCAAAGTTACCAACGACCTACTAACCGCCAAATCTAAGCGACACTATTCTGTCCTCCTCCTCCTAGACCTGTCATCTGCCTTCGACACAGTGGACCATTCCCTCTTACTAAAAACTCTCTCATCTCTCGGCATCACAGACTTGGCCCTATCCTGGATCTCCTCATATCTAACAGACAGGACATTCAGTGTCTCTCACTCACAGGCCACCTCCTCATCTCACCCCCTATCTGTCGGTGTCCCCCAAGGTTCAGTTCTAGGACCCCTGCTCTCCATCTACACCTTAGGCCTGGGACAGCTCATAGAGTCTGATGGCTTTCATTATCACCTCTATGCTGACGACACACAGATCTACCTCTCTGGACCTGATATCACCTCCTTACTAACCAAAATCCCATAATGTCTGTCTGCTATTTCATCCTTCTACTCTGCTAGATTTCTAAAACTTAACATGGAATTCATCTTCTTTCCGCCATCTCATTTAACCCCCCCAACTGACCTATCCATCATAGTCAATGGCTGCCCACTCTCCCCAGTCCATTAAGCTCGCTGCCTTGGGGTAACCCTGGACTCTCCTTCAAACCACATATCCAAGCCCTTTCCACTTCCTGCCGACTCCAACTCAAAAATATCTCCCGGATCCGCACATTCCTCAACCATGAATCTGCAAAAACACTAGTGCACGCCCTCATCTCCCGCATTGACTACCGCAACCTCCTGCTCTGTGGCCTCCCTTCCAACACTCTCGCACCCCTCCAATCCATCCTAAACTCTGCTGCCCGACTAATCCACCTGGCCCCCCGCTATTCCCCGGCCTCTCCTCTCTGTCAATCTCTTCACTGGCTCCCCATTGCCCAGAGACTCCAGTTCAAAACCCTAACCATGACATACAAAGCCATTCACAACCTGTCTCCTCCATATATCTCTGACCTAGTTTCCCACTACATACCCGCACGCAACCTCCGATCCTCACAAGATCTCCTTCTCTACTCCCCTCTAATCTCCTCCTCCCACAATCGCATACAAGATTTCTCCCGTGCTTCCCCTCTACTCTGGAACACTCTACCCCAACACATCAAACTCTCGTCTACCGTGGAAACCTTCAAAAAGAGCCTGAAGACCCACCTCTTCCGACAAGCCTACAACCTGCAGTAACCACCACTCTACAAATAATGCTGCACGACCAGCTCTACCCTCACCTACTGTATCCTCACCCATCCCTTGTAGACTGTGACCCCTCACGGGCAGGGTCCTCGCTCCTCCTGTACCAGTCGCCGTCACATTGTGTTCAAGATTATTGTAATTGTTCTTGTATGTATACCCCTTCTTCACATGTAAAGTGCCATAGAATAAATGGCGCTATAATGATAAATAATAATAATAATTTATCCAACAAAATTTACTTAACCTTTTTTTTTAAGGGCCCGCATCACGTTTGAAGTGACTCTGAGGGGGCTATATGACAGAAAATACCCCAAAGTGACACGATCTTAAAAACTGCACCCCTCAAAGTGCTCAAAACCAGATTCAAGAAGTCTATTAACCCTTTAAGTGCTTCACAGGAATTAAAGCAATGTGGAAGGAAAAAAATGAACGTTTTAATTTTTCCCACAAAAATTGTTCATTTAGTCCCAAATTTTTACAATGGCAACAGGTGAAAATGAACCATTCAATTTGATGTGCTAGTTCTCCAGAGTACATCAATACCCCATATGTAAAGGAAAACTACTGTTTGGGCGCACGGCAGACCTCGAAAAGGAAGGAGCGCCAATTGAATTCTGGAGTGTAGTTTTGGCTGGAATAGATTGCGGATGCCATGTCACGTTTGAAAAGACTCTAACGTTCCAAAACAGCAGAAACCCTCAAGTGACCCCATTTTGGAAACTACACCTCTTGAGGAACTCGTCGAGCAGTGTAGTGAGCATTTTTTACGGTCAGGCGATTCACAGAATTGTGTAACATTGAGCTGAGTCAATGGAAAATTACCATTTTATTCCCTTCACCCATGACAGCACACCTGGGAGAGGGATCTGCCCACCAAGGACAGGAAACCTACTGACATAAAAGGGCAGCACCTCACCCCCGCATTAGTTGGTTTCCTGTCCTTGATGGCAACCTCGTGCTGAAATCCATGGTAAAGAATGGAATTGAATAAAAGATCTTACCCAACCCTGTCCTGGTGTCCGGAAGAGCAGGCTACATGCTTGTGGCGCCGACCTACAGGGTCCTGGAAGCTCCATTCATGGGTCCAGAGGGGGCTCTGTTGCACTTGTGGGCGGCAAAGACAGATGCGTGGCATGTCTCGGACCGCTGCGCCACCCTCCCCCCTTCCCGCTCTGTGTGGCATGGTGAGGCGACCGGGACGCACAGCTAACATCGGCGCACTCCGCTGAAGTCACGGGCGCAAGGCACACTGGCAATGGGCGTGCCCGAGTGAAGTCACAGGGGGCACGCTGGGGAAAATGGCATCACCATATGCTAATATCGCCGGCCGGGTTGTGCAAGGAAATAGCGTGTTCTGATTGGTTCTCGCAGGGTGGGGGCAATTGTCTGGATGGAGCGGAGGAGGCGGAACTAGAAGTCAGCACTGTGGGTCCCACATAAAAAGGTGAACATACCACCAGAAAAGCGCTTATGCTTCAGCTCAACCTTTCCTCCCTGAGTACCATGTAGGATCAGAAGCAGCAGAAGCATCCATCAACTCACCAACAGCAGTGCGTGGACACAGTAAAGGGGGCAGCCAATCAAGTGGCAGGAGCAGCAGCCGTCCCAGCCAGAGGAGCAGAGTGCCTCAGGACTCCTCGGTGTCCAGAGCGGATGCTTTATGTATCCCAGAACAGCCTCCGAATCCGGTACCATTAAAGTGACAGCGGGTGGTGAGTGATCTTCGTGAATGTCACCATTTTAATAGGCCTCTTGTCTTTTGTTTAAATCACTAGGAGAGACCTAAAAAAGCTAAGACAAGGAACAGGGACTGTGTGCTATGTAAAACCCCACTAGCAGTGGACTGGCAGAAAAATCTCTCTTCAGACTGCATCCACAAAACAATTAGTGAAGAGACTTTTCCGCAAGCCTTAGATCTGTCATCAGAGCTGAGGTGGAGGCTCCCTTAAAACCCTTTTAAAAGAAAAAACATAGGGGAGTCTTTACTGATTCTGATGTTTCTCCGTTATCAGTGGGAGAATACCACAGTGAGTCTTAATCCTCATTCTCCTCGAACAGGGACATGGGGGGCAGACCATGTTTTCTGGTGGAGGAAATAAATAGGCTAGTTAAAGCCGTTTGGTCAACAATGGGCTTAAAAGAGGAGAAGGCGGCTAAATCCCTAGAAGATGTAATGTTCGGAGGGTTGGAGCAGAGAAAGAGTGCACCTTTCCGGTTAATAGTAAGATCCAGGCACTCATTAACAAGGAGTGGAAAAAAACCTGAGAAAACCAGTGCTTTGTCCTCATCTTCAAAAAGGAGATATTGTAAGAACTCTCCTGTTAGGTTTTTTCTATCTTGCTGGTCACATGACCTTTTTTGCCTATTTAATCCTGCTCCGCCCTCCTGGCCTTGCAGGACTTCATTGTAATTTCTACTCTTAAGCTAGCCTGGTGCTTAGTTACCTTTCTCAGTCAGTTTAGCTAGGTCTTCGGACCTTTATGCTCTATCTTGTGTGTTTGTCTTTTACTGCTACAATCTCTGCTAGGAGGTGTCCAACTTTATCCCAGTCCCTAGTTCTTGTAGGGATCCCTCCCTTGCATCTATAGGTCTTCGTACAGACTAGCCGAGGACTTTAGCGGGTCTGATCGCAGGATCAGGTTCCCCGTTACATCGTAGGGATCTAGCTTAGTTCTATTGTAGGGACAGATCTCCTTTCTTTCCTTAGTGCTTGTAGCAGATCATAACAGATATCCTTTTGAGGAGAAGGATTTCGAGATATGGGATAAGATCCCTAGGATCGATGGGGCTGTATCAAAATCCTCAAAGAGGTCATCCTACCGTTTGAAGTTGCTGGAGTGCTTAGAGATCTGTTAGATAAAAAAGTAGATGGATATCTAAAGCACACGTGGGAAGTGACAGCAGGGGGTCTGAAGCCTGCAATTGCCGGAACCTGTACCGCCCGTTCCCTTATGATTTGGCTTCAACAAGTGGAGGACCAGCTCAAAGATAAAACTCCAAGGGATAATATTTTGGCCAATCTGCCTTTGTTACAGGTAGCCGCAGCATTTGTGGCAGACACATCTACAGACTCTGTAAGGCTAGCGGCTAGGTCGGCTGGTTTGTCAAATGCAGCAAGACGAGCTTTGTGGCTCAAAGGCTGTCCGGGAGATCTTCAGTCTAAAAATAAACTGCTCTATACCATGTGATGGCTAATTTTTGTTTGGGTAGAAATTAGACGACATCTTAGAAAAGGCCGGTGACCAGAAGAAGGGTTTTCCCAGGTTCATAAGTGATACAAGGAAGACTTCCTTTCGGAGGAAACAAAAAATAATAGGGGACGTCCTCCGGGAAAGAGAAGGAAATGTGAGTTTAAAAGTGGGAAAGAGCTCGTATTTATGTTCGGAGGTCCCTTTTCAGCATCCAAAAAATCCTCACAATGATTCTAGACTAGAAGGCAGTGGGGCTTTCCCACTTCATCCAGGCCCGGGAGAACATCTCCAACAGCTGGACTCTGGACATAGTAAGGGAAGGTCTGAAAATAGAATTTTATCATCTGCGGAGTCAAACCTTCATAGTGACACCCCCAGGAAGTCATCGGAAGAACAGCCAACCCTAGAGACAGAGATATTGGGCCTGATAAAGAAGCAGGTTCTGTGTGAGGTCCCGGGGGAAGAAAGGGTAAGGGGATTTTACCCCCCCCCCTCTTTTTGATAAAAAAAAAAACAGATGATTCATTCAGAACCATCATCAATCGGAAGAATCTCCAACCGCTGGATAAAAAAAATCACACCTTTAAGATGGAATCTGTGAGCTCGGCCATAAAACTGCTCTATCACAATTGTTTCATGGTGGTCGTCGATTTAAAGGATGCTTATTACCACATCCCGATTCACCCAGACCATCAGAGGTACCTGAGAGTAGCCCAGAGGGGCAAATCAAGCATTACCAATTCAGAGCCCTTCCATTTGGGTTGTCGGTGGCTTTGAGGATCTTAACCAAGATAATAGCCAAAATGATGGCCTATCTTCGCATCCGAAATACCGTTATCGTTCCTTACCTAGATGACTTCCATAGTGGGGAGATCGGAAGACAACTGCGCAACACAACTGAAAGATGTGAGAGTCGTCTTAGAAGATCTTGGCTGGATGGTGAACACTCACAAGTCAAAGCTAAAACCAGTAAGAGTATAGTCTTTCCTGGGCCTTGTTCTAAAATCTGAACTTCAGACATGTCTCTTACCCAAGGACAAAGTGGACAAGGTAGTAAACCTTGCCTCGGCAGTGGTAGATCTTTCAAAAATGACCCTAAGGAAGGCAATGCCCCTGTTAGGAACCCTGACACCCTGCACCCCATCAATGAGATGGACCCAGCTCCACACGAGGCCACTTCAGTGGGAAATTCTGTCTGCACAGAGTTTGCTAAAAGGACATTTAGAAGGGAAGGTGGAATTTTCTTTGGAAGTTGGAAACTCCCTCTCATGGTGGGCAGACAGGGCAAACCTAACATCAGGGGTCCAATGGGTAAGGCCAGTAAACGACATACTCACAACCGATGCGAGCAACTTGGGTTGGGGGCCACACTTGAGGGATCATACAATTCAGGGGTCTTGGTCACTCTTCGAGAGGGGTCAGTCGTCAAACCTGAAAGAACTGTGGGCTGTAGAAAGAGCTCTAAAGGGCTTTCTTCCCTTCCTCCTTGGTCGCCATATCCGTGTCATGCTGGATAACCGGGCTACGGTGGCATATATCAACAACTAGGGGGGAAAACAAGGTCCCACTCCCTAATGGAAGCATCAAGCAAACTCTTCCAGCTGGCAAAGCAACACCTTTTGTCCCTAACAGCATTGCACATAAAGGGGGCGGAGAACACCAAGGCAGACTTCCTAAGTCACAACTGGCTGAAACAAGTGGAATTGGACCCTAAACTCCCAGGTGTTTCAGTGGATAGTTCTCTCATGGGGGTTGCCAGAAATAGACTTGTTTGCCTACAAACAGAACAGAAAAGTAAAAAAGTTCTGTTCTCTAAACCCAAGCGAAAACTCGTATGAGGTAGATGACCTTCAGGTCCCCTGGAACTTCAGGGTTCCTTATGCCTTCCCTCTGATAGCGATGATCCCAGCAGTGGTGAAAAAGATTAGGGTGGATCAGGCAAGAGGGATTCTGATTGCCAAATTCTGGCCAAAAAGACCATGGTTTTCCCTATTGAAGGCAGTATCAGTGTCTGATCCATGGATCCTGCCGGAGATCCCGGACCTTCTTACTCAAGATCCAGTATTCCATTCTCAAGCGAAGGGCTTCCATCTAGCAGCGTGAAATTTGAAAGGCCAATACTCAGTCAGAAAGGTTTTTCTCCAGGGTTAGTCTCCATGTTGTTAAAAAGTAGAAAGCCTATAACAACAAAGATTTACAGCAGGACGTGGGAAAAAAATCTGTAATTTTCAGGGAAGGCTTTGGGGGAAAAGGTTCCAGTTGGTTCCATCCTAGAGTTCCTCCAGATGGGGTTTGAGCTAAGATTAGCTACTAGTACCTTTAAAGTTCAGGTGTCAGCCTTGGGTGCGTTGTACAGTTGTAATCTCGTGGCCAATAAGTGGGTATCGAGATTCATAAAATCCTGTGATAGGTTCAGGCCAGTCCTAATTCCAAGGTTTCCCCCATTTGATCTATGCTTAGTACTAGAGGCATTGACCAAAGACCCATTCGCACCTTTACAGGAGTTGTCAGTCAAGTATCTTACCTTTAAAACTATCATATTGGTAGCGCTGACATTTGCCTGCAAGGTAAGCAATATACAAGCCCTCCTCATACACAGATATATGAGGATAGGGTTACACAGAGACCTGATCCGGGCTAACTTCCCAAAGTAGCTTTAAAGTTTCATAGGACTCAAGAGACTATCCTGCCCTCCTTTTGTAATAGCCCTAGGAATCCAGGGGAGGAAAAATGTCACAGTCTAGATGTTAGAAGAACGTTGTTAAAGTACATATCCATGACTAGTCAGTGGAGGAAAGCCCAGACCCTGTTTGTGGCCTTTCAGGGTGGCAGGAAGGGGTACGGAGTATCCAAAAGTACCATTCCAAGGTGGATCAGGGAGGCCGTTAGTTTATCCTATTCTGTTAGCTGTGCCCTTTTATTTCAGTAGGTTACCTGTTCTTGGTGGGCGGATCCCTCTTTCAGGTGTGCTGTCATGGGTTCTGGAAAAACCGGCTACTGGTAAGTAACCTTGGTGTTTGCAAGTAAAATGTTACTTTGACCCCAAGTTTTCAATTTTCCAAAGGTATAAGAGAAAATAGACCATAAAAACTGTTACACAATTTCCCCCGAGTATGCCAATACCTAATATGTGGTCGAAAACTATTTTTGCGGCTCAGTGCAAAGCTCAGAAGGGAAGAAGCGCCATATTGTAGCTTACATTTTGCTGGAATGGTTTGAGGGTATCATGTCACATTAGCAGAGCCCCAGAGGTGCCAAAAGAGCTGAACTTTTAAACTCCCATAAGTGACCTCATTTTACCAACTACACCTCTCAATGAATTCATCTAGGATGCACTGATCATTTTGACACCACGGGTGTGTCACAGAATTGTATACAGTAGTGTTCAAAATAATAGCAATCCAATATGACTAACCAGATTAATCACTGTTTTTGTTATAAATTATATTACCACATGTCAAACAATTTACCAGTTGGTGCAGTAGATTCTAAGAAAACCATCAGACTCAGCATTCATGATCTGCATGTTTTTGAGTGTGTGTGTTTGAATAATTGTAATGGGATGTCGGATAGGCAAGACGGCGTCCACAGTGAACTCTTTCTGCCACATTATGGCAAATCTTCCACCGTATTTCAGAGATTTCCACGGAAATCCCATTGTAAGCGCTTAGCGTAGAGCACAGGATAAATGTGAGTTGAGCCTTACTGCGATATTTGGATGGCATAATGAACAAATCAACAGCAAGTGAAGAATTTGTTCCATTTAGTTTTTACGCCTTTCCTCTTGCGGTATAAGTGATTAGACAACTTTATTCAGGAATAGTTTTTTTTTTGTTTTATGCCATTCATCATGTTGTAAAAGTGATAAGACAACTTTATTCTTCGGGTCAGTTCAATTACAGCGATACAACATTTATATAATTTTTTGTTTTGGCGCTTTTACACAGTAAAAATTATTTTATAGAAAAAAAGAATTGTTTTTGCCCCGCTATATTCTGAGAGCTGTAACTTTTTTATTTCACCGCTGAGGGAGCTGGGTCATCTTTTGGCTTGGGGTCACCATGAAGACTATTGGCACAATGCGATCGCAATCGTGTTGTGCCAATCGGAGCAGCGAGGGAGCTCCCTCCCTTTGCTATGCTGATCGATGTCGCTGTCAGCATTGATAGCGGCATCAGAGGTGATAAACACACCCGATCGGTACTAGCACCGATTGTCGACGATGCTGCAGGGTTTTCAGCTGTAATATAACACTGATACCCGATTTTGATTGCGCCGGCGCTTGGAGCGAGCCTGCGCGATCGTCACGCCGCACAGGTACAGTGGTTTGCGGGAACACACCTCCTGTAGCGTCATACATGTGCGGCGGATGTTGTGAAGGGGTTAAAAAAAAGTTGTTTTTCTCTGCAGTACTACTTCATGTGATTACAGTCTAAAACTTTCTTTCTTAGATTAGAATAGCGGACTTTAAATTGATGCAGATTGTTGCTAAAGTATTTTTCAGTTCTCTAAAGCAGTGGTCCCCAACCTTTTTTGCACCAGGGACCGGCTTGAAGCAAGATCATTTTTCCATGGCCCAGCAAGGAGGGGGTGGGGTGGGCAGGGCTTTGGTCATATGGGGGCGGGGTAATGGAGGGATTTGGAGTTTAGTGCATACTTATCATATAGTGTAGACCAGGTCCCCGCCAGGAGCTATGCCAGGAGCCCCACATAATGTGCTGTGCCAGGAGCCGCATCACTGAGGCCCCATCACGCCCTGCAGCAGGACAGGGCAGCTGTCCTGACAGCTGCTGTTCAGCTGCATTTACTTCATCCCAGGGGCGGACACAGACTGTAGTGGGCCCCTGTGCAAGAAATTTTTGGGGGCCCCCCCCGCCCTTCATAAGGCAACAAAGTTATGCAAACATAACCCCCCCATGTGCATCTCTCACCCCCCCATGTGCAGCTCACCCCCGTGCATCTCTCATCCCCCTCCGTGCATCTCTCATCCCCCTCCGTGCATCTCTCATCCCCCTCCGTGCATCTCTCATCCACCCCCCGTGCATCTCTCATCCCCTCCGTGCATCTCTCATCCCCCCCGTGCATCTCTCACCCCCCCGTGCATCTCTCATCCACCTCCCGTGCATCTCTCATCCCCCCCGTGCATCTCTCATCCACCCCCCGTGCATCTCTCACCCCCCCGTGCATCTCTCACCCCCCCCGTGCATCTCTCATCTCTCCCCTCCCTCCCATGTGCATCTCTCATCTCTCCCCTCCCCCCATGTGCATCTCTCATCTCTCCCCTCCCCCCATGTGCATCTCTCATCTCTCCCCTCCCCCCATGTGGATCTCTTATCTCTCCCCTCCCCCATGTGCATCTCTCATCTCTCCCCTCCCCCCCATGTGGATCTCTCATCTCTCCCCTCCCCCATGTGCATCTCTCATCTCTCCCCTCCCCCCCATGTGGATCTCTCATCTCTCCCCTCCCCCATGTGCATCTCTCATCTCTCCCCTCCCCCCATGTGCATCTCCCATTCCCCCCACTCCTAGTTAATTGTATTTAAAAAAAAATAAAACTTGTTATACTTACCCCCATGCGATCCCTGCAGAATCCTGGCGCTCGTCCAAATCGCTGACACCAGGTTCTCCTGACTTCCGGCCATGTGACGGCGCCGTCACATGACCGGAAGTCAGGGGAATCATGAAGGTGCTGCCGCAGCAGCGCAGCGCTAAGATGTCCCGGACCCGGCGCTTAGCATGCGGCCGGGGGCCCCATGAGGAGAGAGACGCACAAGAGGGGGGCTCCGAGGGGGCTCCTACCGGCCGGGCCCCATACTGGAGTCAGGGCAGTCATGCCCTGATGGCGGCCCTGCTGGAGGCTGGAGGGGCCCCCTCTCCCCGCGGACCGGCTGAAAAACCCCAACGGCCCGGTCCTGGTCCGCGGACCGGCGGTTGGGGACCTCTGCTCTAAAGGGATACTGTCAACTAAAAAAAATGCAATTTTTACCTGCAGATTTAGAGATAACCTCCAGCTAAATTAAGTTAAAACCGTGTCCAGCAGGTTTACATGTCCAGTGGCTACTGGTAAAAAAATGAAGTTATATCCTCTCACTTTCAGCCATTAGGGCCGTGCAGGGTGTTGTTACAGTCACCGTTCTCTACACAGTCTGTAATTACTGCCGTGTTTTGACAATTTGGCCTGCGCTCTTGCTACACACACAAGCTGCAGTGAAGGCTGTCAAATAATGTGCTTGGGAGTGATCACAGCTGAGCTCACTGTGTAGTATGCAGTGACTATAACAACTCCCTGCACCACCTCAATGATTAGAAGTAAGCGGCTGCATGAAGAATAAAACTTATTTTTGCCCTGTAGCTTGTCTTCCAAGCAATCTGCCAGACATGATTTAAAAGTTATTTACCTGAAGATTACAGTCATATCGGCAGGTAAATATTGTTTTTGGAGGTAAAGTGTTTCCTTTTAAAGGATTATTCCCAAACTAAACAAGTTATCCTCTGATTACTGGGAGTCCGACATCTTGAAATCAGGCCTCTGGAAAAACAAAAACTGGGCTCTGCATCACCTTCTTGAATGCAGCAAAGGTGCACATGGTTGCACTCCTCTCCATTTATTGTCTGAAACTGCCGGAAAAGGCAAAGAACTTTGCTCAACTATTTGCAAAAGTCAAATTGGCCATAATTGAGAGCATAAGCACACCTCCATACCAATCAGGACGTGACTGCAGAGCAAGACCTCCGCTATCCAGTGGATAGGGAATATATATATTTTTTTTTGGAGGGGGGGAGGGAGGATAATCCTTTCAGTCCTGATTAATACAGTCCTCATCATTGAAATTGCAGCACCAAGAATGAAAAGCTGCAGAGTTATGAAAATCACATTATCTATAGACATGATAATGTTATACAAATGATTAAAAATTTGAACCAAAATTTTCAAAACATCTAGATTATTCAGCATTGAGTATGATGAGCACCACATGCAGAAACACACACACCTTGGCTGCTTTCAATGAGGTTCTTAATGGTTGTCTGAGGAATGTTCTCCCATGCTGAATGCACATGAACAAGCTAATCAACAAGATTCACAGCTGGCAGCTCCCTTTGTAATTGCCAACCAATGACATCCCAGATGTGCATGATGTGACACAAGTTCGGAGACACTGTTGGCAATGGTAGCATGTTTAGGCCATGTAGGTTGCTGACAATAACTCAAGTAGTATTCAGCCTGGCATTGTCATATTAAAAAACTGCTCATGGGACACTGGAGAAATGGCCATGCATTTCTTCCACCAAATCAATTTAATGCCGAGCTATTAGAGTATCTGAAATAAAGACTAGAGGGTTACAGCTTTTGTATATTAACCTACCCCACACCATAATTCCAGGAGTAAGACCGGTGTAACGAACCCTAGTGAAGTCCTGTTCATGATCTCACGTTACTGCTCTCAAAGGCTGTTATGTTGCACAGCAGGACGGGACTGAAGGTCTATCTTCTTCAGCGTTGAGTCTCACTTTTTTCTTGGATGCCATTACAGCTGAAGATTGATCTGGAGACCACATGGGCAACATCATGAAGATGGTTTCACGAAGGAACGTCCTACCAGTCCTTCCAGGATTGTGGGGTGGTATAACATATGGTAGCCAGACTGCTTTTGTCTTCATTCCAGGTACAAAAACAGTTTCGCATTGCATTTATTTGGTCATGGAACCAGAGATACAGTCATTTCTCTGAAGTGTTCAAAGAGCCATTTTTCAACAAAACCTAAGACAAAATGAACATATACCCTGCTGCAAGTAAATAAGTAAAATCAAAAGTGCTTTTAAATAACAAAGGGTACTTGGTAACCACCATTTTTGATCAAAGAAGCCTAAATGCCATCCCTCAGCGTCCAGGTGTACCCAAATCGGGATGGTTCTAACCTCTAGTATTAAAACCTTACCATGCCTCATAGTGACTTCAGTGTGAATAAAGGCTGAGCAGGACCAGGTCCCAAACATGGCCACATCCTTACCTGCACTAAGTGCAGAAACCTGAAACTAAACCGAAAAAAATGAACTGGAGTATAAGTTGGTATGCATGGAGCATGTTCACACTGTCCACTAAAGAGACAAAACTTTGGAGAAATGGCCATGCCACTTGTTCCATCAAATCATTGTAAAACCAAGCTATTAGTGTATCTGAAATAAAGACTAGAGGGTTACATCTTCTGTACACTAAGCTACCTCACACCATAATTCTAGGATATGATCCCTAGTGAAGTCCTGTTCATGATATCATGTCACTGCTCTCAAAGGCTGTTATGTTGCAGAGCTAAACAGGACTGGAGGCCTATCCTCTTCAGCATTGAGTCTCGCTTTTGTCTTGGATGCAAACATAGCTAAGGATTGTTCTGGAGACCACATGGACAACACCATGAAAATGCCTTTACGGAGGAATGTTCTAGTCCCAGTCCTTCCAGGATTATGGTGTGGGGTGGTATAACATATGGTAGCCAGACCCTCTGTCCTCATTCCAGGTACAAAAACAGCTTTGCGTTGCATTTTTTTTGGTTGTGGAACCAGTGGTACAGTCATTTCTCCAAAGTGACCAAAGAGCCATTTTTCACCAAATCCCGGGTCGTAGGTTATTCGTGCTACTGAGAATAGCTGCATGGCCTAAACATGCCACCATAGCCTGCAGTAGCTCCGCAAACTGCCAGTAGGAGATCTTTATGATTTTTGTGACCAAATGCATTCAGCATGGCAGAATATTCCTTAGACAACCATTAATAACCTTACTGATATCAGCCAAGGCGTGTAAGTGTGTGTATTTCTGCTTGTGGTACTCATACTTGATACTGAATATAACAAGATGTCTTGAAAATGTTGTTTCCATTTATTCCACATTTGCATATCATTAACATAATTATTATCATTAACATAAAATGTCGCAAAATTTAGCACAACTTCATTCCAGTCCTCCCCTGATGTTTCAGTACACCAAGTTTTGCCGCATTTTTTGCGACTTTTGGTGCCAAAAGGAAGAAAGCCCATTTTTGAATTTATGCCAAATTCGTGAAGCATGTACGCCAAAACGGTAACACCACCACAAGACCAAAAAGGAAAGTGACTTAAAAAAAACCCACAAATGATGAATCAGGGCCTATGAATAAAAGGTACTGATTTTCAATCCTGTGAATTCCATAAATTAATGACTTTTCCTTGTTGCAATTTCATTCTTAAGGAATACTTGCTAAAGGCAAAGAACATTTTTATCTAACATGTCAATAACTTTCAAAATTTAAAGTTGAAAAGATTAGTTGCTATGATGGCTCCAAGGGTATGTGCACATGTGCTGTGTCCAATCCGCAGCGTTTACTGATCGTGTGCACATACCCCAATACACTAAGCACAAAAAGCTGCTTTTTCCCATTTTGGTAGCACACACACAGGCAGAAACAGCAGCATGGAGGTCATTACACAGCTCTTGGATAAGTCAGTTAGAATTGCATGATCTGCCTTTCTCACTCTGCTCTCTCCCCCCCCCTCTCCTTTTCTTACAGTATAGTTAGGGCTACAATACACCATGTCTTGTGCAACAGAAACATCTATGCAACATGTCTGCTGCTTGCTGTTGTGTGACTATTTTAGAGCTCTGGATTTGCTACACATAAAACCACAAAATTGCAGGCGAGTTGCATGTCACACAAAGTCTATGGCAAGTGTGTCGCTTGCGACTTGCTTCCAGTGACAGAAGATCCAACACATTTGAAAACATTTGTAACTCTGTGTCACAGTCGCAACAGCTCACAATGCGACACCATAGGAAATGATTACACCCAATGTTACAATGTGGCGAGTGACACAAGTCGCCATGTAGCCATAGCGTAGAAGGAGGTATAACCTAACACCTCATTTTGCTGGCAGTCCAGCATGTCTTGAACAAGAGTAGGGATAAGCGAACCCAAACTGGAAAGTATGGGGTTTGTACTGGACTCCTAATGTCCGGTACCGGACCCCGAACACGAGCTTCTTACTTTACGTCCGGTTTCCTGTTAGACCCTAAAAAAATTGACATGTGGTCCCCCCAATTTTTAATAACCAGCTAAGGCAAAACAGACAGCTGCAGGCTGATATTAATAGGCTGGTAATTGGCCATGTATATTGGCCCCCTCCCAGCCTAATAACACCAGCCCTCAGCCGCCCCAGAAATGGCGCATCCATTAGATGCACCAGTTCTAGCGCTTAGCCTCAGATCTTCCCGCTTGCCCTGGTGCATTGGCAAGAGAGGTGACATTAGTAACATGACCGCTCATCAAGCCAGCTGGAACACAGAGTACCATGAGAACCTGGCTGCAGTGACGAGTGGTGACATAATTAAGGTTACCGCAGGTCACAGGCGGCGGTTCTCACGGTAAGCTCTGTGTGAGCCGTGTTGTGAACTGCGGTAACCTTCCTGTAAGGTCACCTGAGTTCATAGCAGCTGGTTCTCATGCTGCACAGCACCAGTGCAAAACTGGTGAATAACCACGAGTCCAGCACTTGGCACACAAGAGTCCGGCACTCGAGCTACCGTGAGATCCGTTGGCTGTGAACTCTGGTAACCCGTGATCGCCTGTCGAACCCGAACGTCCTCGAGTTCGCTCATGACTTAACAAGTGGGATTTTAGCTGTCTTTTATTCAGAGTATATTTCAGGGGAGAAGGGAAGACATGGCTCATAAGTTGAGAAAAAAGCAGATTTCTCTGATATAATATATTTCAAGGTTTCTTATATTTTCTTGTATGGTCTATTGATTCATGCAAAGTTTGTTGACAGTACAGTTCCTATTTGCATTTCTAATATTTGATGAGTAAAGTGTAAAATAATGTCTTGATTTCTCACTGCAGCAATTAACTGCATTTAATAAACTGAATTTAACAAACTTCACCCAGTGAAGATAAGTAATCATTTCAAATGTAGAGAAAATAAATCTTTGTGGATTTGTGAGCTTGCAAAGGACTGAAAAGATTTTGTGTGCTACTTTGGATTTCACTCATTGCTTAGCAAATGGTGAAATCTACTACAATGTCAGACAAGGAGGAGAATAAGGGCACAAGCACATGTCATTGATAAATGAGTAAAGAACCCTGTATGGCAGCACACCTAGCCTGTGTGTCCTGGTAAGCGGAGTGTGCCATCATATGGTTCCCCTATAAAGTAATACTTCTAGGAGAGAACACCTAAGACAACGAACCTCTGTATCGCATTGCATATTTTTATTTGGGCATGTTTACCCCATAAATGAATTATTACTACTAATGTGATAATATTACTCACACATATAATATGTTTTAACATTATTTTTTAACTTTTTCTACAAGCTAGAGTGTAATATGTTGCCCTGGTGACTGTACTGTAAACTTCTTGAATGTCTGATGCCTCCAGCTGCCAGCAGAGTTCTTCATAGCTATGGGGTTAGATCAGTGGACGGTCAGCAGTGAAGATTTGTAATTGACTTACGTTTTCCAAAGAGGTAGCCCGAATGGGAAGAGAGGAATTGTAAAATGCCTGATCTGCATTCCTGGGAACTGGAAGGAGAGCGAAGACAAAATGTCAAATAACTAACGTACTTAATTATGGAGACTCATGAATAATGATTTAAAAAGATATATTGCTAGATACATTCCAGAGTAAATCATCTGCACCGGTTGACATTTTTTGTTTTACAGGGGATCAGAATAGGCCCTTTGCTCATAGTATAGCCTCCATGTGCTGCTGTAAAGGCTCTGGCAGGAGCACTGTGTATGGCACTATCACCTAGAAGTAATGCTAATTGGTACATGCACCATTTGATGGCTTATACCACAATGTCTCTTATTGTATTTTGTATGGTATCAGTCATCTGCATAGGGAATAAAAATCAGTACCTTTTATTCATAGGCCCTGATTCATCATTTGTGGGGGGGGGGTTTAAGTCACTTTCCTTTTTTGTCTTGTGGTGGTGTTACCGTTTTGGCGTACATGCTTCATGAATTTGGCATAAATTCAAAAATGGGCTTTCTTCCTTTTGGCACCAAAAGTCCCAAAAAATGCAGCAAAACTTGGTGTACTGAAACATCAGGGGAGGACTGGAGTGAAGTTGTGCTAAATTTTGCGACATTTTAAAAAGTCGCAAATGATGAATCAGACTGAAACATCGGGAATTGCTAGACAATGCCCACAAAGTTAAAAGAAAAAAAACTGGAAAGCACATATGAAATAGACTTCTGGAAAGGCACAAACAGAATAATTTCATCAGGTAGAAACAAAAAATAGGCACAAAATAAGACAAAAAATAGGTGCAAAGGCACTGATGAATCGGGGCAATTGTGTGTAGCAGCTTTTCACTGTATTTCTTTTTTTAGCTAAAATGCTGAAGTTAGATGTGAGTCAATAGGAGTATATGAAAACATCTACATTGCCACAGTGTCTTTGTTTTTCATTTTTAGGGGCAGTGACGTGTGTGTGTATATATATTTATGTATATACATATGTATGTGTGTGTGTGTGTATATATATAGATATATATAGTGATGAAACAGCTTCTAATCTTAATCAGCCAGACATCTAGATTTGTTAAGCCAAGAGAAATACACTATTGTGTTTGACTTGTGAATGTATGGGTTTTTCTGTGGCTGGTCAAGAAAAACATACTATTATGTGAATAAACCTGAATGTTGACTTTTCTTGGTTTGGAAACAATAATGTTTGTTAGTATGCTAGTTATATATTGTACTAAAGCCAGCCACTTGTTGATTTGAAGAGCCCCCTGCTATACCCACTATGTAAATTGATTAAATGCACAAACAATGAGACCTGAGCACTGTACCTTCCCCCTCCCCTGACCTGTGACTGATGAACTTAACCACATATGTAAATATAAAAAGGGTTTTTCTATCCTACTGGAAAGGGAATCCAGGAGAATCAGAGAGACACTCTTCAGAACAGCAGCT
Source organism: Phyllobates terribilis (assembly GCF_046119375.1). Lineage (NCBI taxonomy): Eukaryota > Metazoa > Chordata > Amphibia > Anura > Dendrobatidae > Phyllobates > Phyllobates terribilis. The sequence continues at coordinate 67,325,075 of NW_027362773.1, forward strand.
TGGTAGCATGTAGAGTACCCATGGATACATTTGGGGAGACCAGGTTGGGACGATGAAGTCACCTGGCCCCATGTATATGTTGTTTGGGGTTGCCAGGTGTGACCCTCCGGTCGCCTGGAACCCATGGAGGCATTCAGGGAAACCAGATTGAGACCAGCCGGTCATCCGTCCCCATGGAAGCTCTCGGAGAGGCCAGGGTGGGACCCTCGAGTCTCCTGGCCTTGTACCTCGATGGACTGTTCGCTTCCTAAGCTGGCCTCTACCTCCTCTCTGTGGGGACCCGCCAAAAGCAGAGGGTAACTGGTTGAGGTAGTTGGCCCTGGAAGTCCCAAAGTCACAGCTGCTCTATTCTCGGTGAGACTGTCATTTTGTACCATCTTTGGTATTTGCTGGGACAGTTCTGTTTATTGTCTGTTTTGTATTTCAATAAAGTATTGCCACACTGTTTTACTCTCACCCTGTGTTGTCTGAGTAGTATTACACCCACGGAAGATCTCCATATATATATATATATATATATATATATATATATATATATATATATATATATATACAGTACAGACCAAAAGTTTGGACACACCTTCTCATTTAAAGATTTTTCTGTATTTTCATGACTATGAAAATTGTTCATTCACACTGAAGGCATCAAAACTATGAATTAACACATGTGGAATTATATAGTTAACAAAAAAGTGTGAAACAACTGAAAATATGTCTTATATTCTAGGTTCTTCAAAGTAGCCACCTTTTGCTTTGATGACTGCTTTGCACACTCTTGGCATTCTCTTGATGAGCTTCAAGAGGTAGTCACCGGAAATGGTCTTCCAACAATCTTGAAGGAGTTCCCAGAGATGCTTAGCACTTGTTGGCCCTTTTGCCTTCACTCTGTGGTCCAGCTCACCCCAAACCATCTCGATTGGGTTCAGGTCTGGTGACTGTGGAGGCCAGGTCATCTGGCGTAGCACCCCATCACTCTCCTTCTTGGTCAAATAGCCCTTACACAGCCTGGAGGTGTGTTTGGGGTCATTGTCCTGTTGAAAAATAAATGATGGTCCAACTAAACGCAAACCGGATGAAATAGCATGCCGCTGCAAGATGCTGTGGTAGCCATGCTGGTTCAGTATGCCTTCAATTTTGAATAAATGCCCAAAAGTGTCACCAGCAAAGCACCCCCACACCATCACACCTCCTCCTCCATGCTTCACGGTGGGAACCAGGCATGTAGAGTCCATCCGTTCACCTTTTCTGCGTCGCACAAAGACACGTTGGTTGGAACCAAAGATCTCAAATTTGGACTCATCAGACCAAAGCACAGATTTCCACTGGTCTAATGTCCATTCCTTGTGTTCTTTAGTCCAAACAAGTCTCTTCTGCTTGTTGCCTGTCCTTAGCAGTGGTTTCCTAGCAGCTATTTTACCATGAAGGCCTGCTGCACAAAGTCTCCTCTTAACAGTTGTTGTAGAGATGAGTCTGCTGCTAGAACTCTGTGTGGCATTGACCTGGTCTCTAATCTGAGCTGCTGTTAACCTGCGATTTCTGAGGCTGGTGTCTCGGATAAACTTATCCTCAGAAGCAGAGGTGACTCTTGGTCTTCCTTTCCTGGGGCGGTCCTCATGTGAGCCAGTTTCTTTGTAGCGCTTGATGGTTTTTGCAACTGCACTTGGGGACACTTTCAAAGTTTTCCAAATTTTTCAGACTGACTGACCTTCATTTCTTAAAGTAATGATGGCCACTCGTTTTTCTTTACTTAGCTGCTTTTTTCTTGCCATGATACAAATTCTAACAGTTTATTCAGTAGGACTATCAGCTGTGTATCCACCTGACTTCTGCACAACACAACTGTTGGTCCCAACCCCATTTAGAAGGCAAGAAATCCCACTTATTAAACTTGACAGGGCACACCTGTGAAGTGAAAACCATTTCTGGTGACTACCTCTTAAAGCTCATCAAGAGAATGCCAAGAGTGTGCAAAGCAGTCATCAAAGCAAAAGGTGGCTACTTTGAAGAACCTAGAATATAAGACATATTTTCAGTTGTTTCACACTTTTTTGTTAAGTATATAATTCCACATGTGTTAATTCATAGTTTTGATGCCTTCAGTGTGAATGTACAATTTTCATAGTCATGAAAATACAGAAAAATCTTTAAATGAGGTGTGTCCAAGCTTTTGGTCTGTACTGTATATGTGTGTGTGTGCATATATATATATATATATATATATATATATATATGTGTATATATATATATATGTGTATATATATATATATATATATATATATATATATATACACAGTGCATTGTGAAAGTATTTGGCCCCCTTGAACTTTTCTACCTTTTGCCACATTTCTGGCTTCAAACATAAAGATACAAAATTCTAATTTTTTCAGGAAGAATCAACAACAAGTGGGACACAATCTTGAAGTGGAACTAAATTTATTGGATATTTTAAACTTTTTTAAAAAAGATAAAAACTGAAAAGTAGGGCGTGCAATATTATTCGGCCCCCTTGAGTTAATACTTTGTAGCGCCACCTTTTGCTGCGATTACAGCTGCAAGTCGCTTGGGGTATGTCTCTATCAGTTTTGCACATCAAGAGGCTGAAATTCTTGCCCATTCTTCCTTGCAAAACAGCTCAAGGTCATTGAGGTTTAATGGAGGGCATTTGTGAACAGCAGTTTTCAGCTCTTTCCACAGATTCTCGATTGGATTCAGGTCTGGACTTTGACTTGGCCATTCTAACACTTGGATACGTTTATTTTTTAACCATTCCATTGTAGATTTTGCTTTATGTTTGGGATCATTGTCTTGTTGGAAGATAAATCTCCGTAACAGTCTCAGGTCTTTTGCAGATGCCAAAAGGTTTTCTTCCAGAATGGTCCTGTATTTGGCTCCATCCATCTTCCCATCAATTTTAACCATCTTCCCTGTCTCTGCTGAAGAAAAGCAGGCCCAAACCATGATGCTGCCACCACCATGTTTGACAGTGGGGATGATGTTTTGAGGGTGATGAGCTGTGTTGCTTTTACTCCAAACATATCATTTTGCATTGTGGTGAAAAAGTTCGATTTTGGTTTCATCTGACCAGAGCACCTTATTCCACATGTTTGGTGTGTCTCCCAGGTAGCTAGTGGCAAACTTCAAATGAGACTTTTTATGGATATCTTTGAGAAATGGCTTTCTTCTTGCCACTCTTCCATAAAGGCCAGATTTGTGCAGTGTACGACTGATTGTTGTCCTATGGATAGACTCTCCCACCTCAGCTGTAGATCTCTGCAGTTCATCCAGAGTGATCATGTGTCTTTTGGCTGTATCTCTGATCAGTCTTCTCCTTGTTCGAGATGAAAGTTAGAGGGACGGCCAGGTCTTGGTAGATTTTCAGTGTCTGATACTCCTTCCATTTCAATATGATCACTTGCACAGTGCTCCTTGAGATGTTTAAAACTTGGGAAATCTTTTTGTATCCAAATCCAGCTTTAAACTTCACAACAGTATCTCGGACCTGCCTGGTGTGTTCCTTGGTCTTCATGATGCTCTCTGCACTTGAAACAGAACCTTGAGACTATCACAGAGCAGGTGCATTTATACGGAGACTTGATTACACACAGTTGGATTTATTTATCATTACCAGTCATTTAGGACAATATTGGATCATTCAGAGATACTCACTGAACTTCTGGAGTGAGTTTGCTGCACTGAAAGTAAAGGGGCCGAATAATATTGCAAGCCCCACTCTTCATTTTTTATTTTTTAAAAAGTTTAAAATATCCAATAAATTTCATTCCACTTAACGATTGTGATTCTTCCCCCCAAAATTAGAATTTTATCTCTATGTTTGAAGCCAGAAATGTGGCAAAAGGTCGAAAAGTTCAAGGGGGCCAAATACTTTCACAATGCACTGTGTATATACAGTATAATATATATATATATATATATATATATATATATATATATATATACTAGCTATTGAACCCATTCTATGCCCGAGTGGCGAGCATTTTTATTAGCATATGGTCTCCCATCCTGTTATGTGCTGCCCCCATCCCGTTATGTGCGCTCTCATTCTGTTATGTGCTGCCCCCATCCTGCTTCCCAATCTTATGTGCTGCCCCCATCCAGCGCCCCCATCCTGTTATGTGCTGCCCCCATCCAGTTCCCCCATCTTGTTATGTGCTGCCCCCATCCAGTTCCCCCATCCTGTTATGTGCACCCCCCATCCTGTGCCCCCATCCCGTTATGTGCTCCTCATACTGGTATTTGTGCTGCGCCCCATTCTCTTTTGTGCTGCCCTCATCCTGCTCCCCATCCACAGGCCATGGATGGAGTGTGGCGCTGGAGTACGCACATGCCCATAGCACACTGTCCGGTGCCATTTTGATGAAGACACACTGCAAATGTGTCTTCACTATAATGGCGCCAGACAGCATGCTATGGGCATGCGCCGATTCCAGCGCCGCACTCCTCCCCCAACCTCCGGCCCGAACAGAGGCGCCACGGCAGCACTCTTCCCAGTCAGGTATGCGTTCAGTGTCTATGCGTACCGCGATTTCCGGCGCTATACACTCCTCTTACCTGTAACGACTGGATGTGTTCTTCTGTCTGGAGCCAGACTGCGCAGGACATCGCGCATGCTCAGTCTATAGAGGCTTCAGACAGATGTCCCCCAATTCTGTTAATATCCCCCATCCTGTTCCCCACCATGATTCACAATTGGGACGGTGTTCTTGGGGTTGTACTCATCCTTCTTCCTCCAAACACATCAAGTGGAGTAGATACCAAGAAGTTCTATTTTGGTCCCATCGGAGCACATGACCTTCTCCCATGCTTCCTGTGGATCATCCAGTTGGTCACTGGCGAATTTCAAATGGGCCTGGACATGTGCTGGCGTGAGCAGGGGGACCTTGCGTGCCCTGCAGGATTTTAATCCATGACAGCTTAGTGTGTTACTAACTGTAATATTTGAGACTGTGGTCCCAGCTCTCTTCAGGTCATTGATCAGGTCCTCCCGTGGAGTTCTGGGCTGATTCCGGACCTTTCTCAGAATCATCTTTACCCCACGAGTCGAGATCCTGCATGGAGCCCCAGACCGAGGAAGATTGACAGTGATCTTGTGTTTCTTCCATTTTCTAATAATTGTGCCAACAGTTGTTGCCTTCTTACCAAGATTCTTGCCTATTGTCCTGTAGCCCATCCCAGCCTTGTGCAGGTCTACAATTTCGTCCCTGGTATCCTCAGACAACTTTTTGGTATTGGTCATGGTGGAGAGGTTGGAGTGTGATTGATTGAGTGGAGGAGTAGGAGGGCTTCTTACAGAAAATCCAACAGGTATGTGAAAGCCAGAATTCTTGCTTGTTGGTAGGTGATCAAATACTTATTTCATGCAATAAAATGCAATTAAATTATTTAAAAATCATACAATGTGATTTTCTGTTTTTTATTTTTAGATTCTGTCTCTCACAGTAAGGGCTGCCACCAGGAATTTCAGGGCCGCACACTGGAAAACTTTACGGGCCCTTTCAGACTCCGCCTCCACCCCTCGAACCTTCCACAGTCCCACCACCCACTCTTGGAAAAACTCCACTTCTGCACCACGCCCTCACCTATCACACATTAACAGTTCCTATCAAACACCACATCACATACATAGCCAGCAGTTTTTGTTTCAGCCAAAAGATTTTTTAAGCCGCCACCACGACAAGGAGACTCTTTTGGTCAGGCCCTACTCTGCTCTAACCTATTAAACGTTTCTTAAAATATCCAATACTCTTTTTAGGTATATTTTTATTTATTTTTCTTTAAGGGAATGTGTCACATACATTTTTTAAAATGACAAATAATATCACATACAAGGGACAAAAACCATCACCATGGCCGGACCATATATTGCCACCACATAGTGACCAAATAATACCACATATAAGGAACAAATTCTGCCACGCCATGACCAGATCACATATTACCACAGTGATCAAATAATACAATACAAGGAATACCACCACACCATACACTATGGCCAGACCACATATTACCACCACATAGCAACCAAATAATAAGACATACAGTACAGACCAAAAGTTTGGACACACCTTCTCATTTAGATTTTTCTGTATTTTCATGACTTTGAAAATTTTACATTCACACTGAAGGCATCAAAACTATGAATTAACACATGTGGAATTATATACTTAACAAAAAAGTGTGAAACAACTGAAAATATGTCTTATATTCTAGGTTCTTCAAAGTAGCCACCTTTTGCTTTGATGACTGCTTTGCACACTCTTGGCATTCTCTTGATGAGCTTCAAGAGGTAGTCACCGGAAATGGTCTTCCAACAATCTTGAAGGAGTTCCCAGAGTTGCTTAGCACTTGTTGGCCCTTTTGCCTTCACTCTGTGGTCCAGCTCACCCCAAACCATCTCGATTGGGTTCAGGTCTGGTGACTGTGGAGGCCAGGTCATCTGACTTAGCACCCCATCACTCTCCTTCATGGTCAAATAGCCCTTACACCGCCTGGAGGTGTGTTTGGGGTCATTGTCCTGTTGAAAAATAAATGATGGTCCAACTAAACGCAAACCGGATGAAATAGCATGCCGCTGCAAGATGCTGTGGTAGCCATGCTGGTTCAGTATGCCTTCAATTTTGAATAAATCCCCAACAGTGTCACCAGCAAAGCACCTCCACACCGTCACACCTCCTCCTCCATGCTTCATGATGGGAACCAGGCATGTAGAGTCCATCCGTTCACCTTTTCTGCGGCGCACAAAGACACTGTGGTTGGAACCAAAGATCTCAAATTTGGACTCATCAGACCAAAGCACAGATTTCCATTGGTCTAATGTCCATTCCTTGTGTTCTTTAGCCCAAATAAGTCTCTTCTGCTTGTTGCCTGTCCTTAGCAGTGGTTTCCTAGCAGCTATTTTACCATGAAGGCCTGCTGCACAAAGTCTCCTTTTAACAGTTGTTGTAGAGATGTGTCTGCTGCTAGAACTCTGTGTGGCATTGACCTGGTCTCTAATCTGAGCTGCTGTTAACCTGCGATTTCTGAGGCTGGTGACTCGGATAAACTTATCCTCAGAAGCAGAGGTGACTCTTGGTCTTCCTTTCCCTGGGCGGTCCTCATGTGAGCCAGTTTCTTTGTAGCGCTTGATGGTATTTGCAACTGCACTTGGGGACACTTTCAAAGTTTGCCCAATTTTTCGGACTTACTGACCTTCATTTCTTAAAGTAATGATAGCCACTCGTTTTTCTTTACTTAGCTGCTTTTTTCTTGCCATAATACAAATTTTAACAGTCTATTCAGTAGGACTATCAGCTGTGTATCCAACTGACTTCTGCACAATACAACTGATGGTCCCAACCCCATTTATAAGGCAAGAAATCCCACTTATTAAACCTGACAGGGCACACCCGTGAAGTGAAAACCATTTCCGGTGACTACCTCTTGAAGCTCATCAAGAGAATGCCAAGAGTGTGCAAAGCAGTCATCAAAGCAAAAGGTGGCTACTTTGAAGAACCTAGAATATAAGACATATTTTCAGTTGTTTCACACTTTTTTGTTAAGTATATAATTCCACATGTGTTAATTCATAGTTTTGATGCCTTCAGTGTGAATGTACAATTTTCAAAGTCATGAAAATACAGAAAAATCTTTAAATGAGAAGGTGTGTCCAAACTTTTGGTCTGTACTGTACATGGAACAAATACCACCACACCATGGCTGGACCTCATATTACCACCATATAGTGACCGAATACTACAATACTGATCAGTGTCAGTGTACAGGTAATACAGGGATCATCAATGACATTATACACAGGAGCTCTGTATATAGTATCACTGCACAGGTAATACGAGGAACATCAGTGACATTATACACAGGAGCTCTGAATATTGTGTACAGGTAATACAATGATCACCAGTGACATTATACACAGAAGCTCTGTATATAGTGTACAGGTAATACAGTGATCACCAGTGACATTATACACAGGAGCTCTGTATGTAGTGCATAGTGTATAATGTCAGTGTACAGATAACACACTGAGTCACCAGTTACGTCTATAGTTGAAGTCCTTCATCTTCGCTTTTCGCCTTCATCCAGCGCAGACCACCATCACTTTTTCCAGCTAAGACTTGTATCTGCATAAAATAACACAGTTATCTAGAACACATTCCCCAACTTCTACACTATGCAGCTGAATAAAGACGTGCACTCACCATTAATATATAATTAGCTATTATGCAACCCACCATTCCAAGTATAAATTGTAATCCACCACTGTGCCCCCACTAGCTATAAATAGCCACTTTTCCCGCCTAATAAATATATTAAATATATAAATGAATTAAAAAATGTACTCTTTCCCCTAATTCATTACCAGTCATACTCCGTCATCCTCAACGCCCCCCACTCTCCTGATTCATTATATTTAAATGCCCCCTCTGCCCCAATTAATTTTGTCATGTCTTCTCTCTCTTCCCCACTTCATCATTTACTCTCCCCCACCCCCAATTCATCATTTGTTGTCCCCCACCCTCAATTCATTATCATTTGCTCTGGGCCCTTCACCCTCAAGTCATCATTTGCTCTCCTCACCTTCAATTCATCATTTTCTGTCCCCCGTCTCTCAACCTCAATTCATCATTTGCTCTCCTACCACCCCCACCCTCAATTAATCATTATTTGCACTCTCCTGCCCTCAATTTATTATTTGTTCTCCCATCGCCCACTCACAAATAATTTGCTCTCCCGCTCCACTCCCATTTCATCATTTGCTCACCCCACCCCGCACTCCGAAATCATTAGCTCTCCCCACTCCCAATTCATCATTAGCTCTCCCCACCCCCCACTCCCAGTTCAATGGCTTTCACCACCCCACTCCCAATTAATCATGTGCACTCCCCAAACCCCACTCCCAGTTCATCATGTGCTCTCCCCACCCCCCACTCCCAGTTCATCATATGCTCTCCCTACCCCCCACTCCCAGTTCATCATGCGATCTCTCCACCCCCACTCCCAGTTCATCATGTGCTCTCCCCACCCTCCCTACACCATTTAATTAATTGTATTAAAAAAAAGTTTTTCATACTTACCTCTCATACGATCCCCAGCAGGCGCCGCTCCACTTCTGGACTGACATCCTGGCACTCGATGCTGGCGAGTATGCGATAACGTCATCGCGTATGCGCCGACTCCTGCGTGTCACAGAAGAGGCAGTGGGACTGCCTTGAAACTGCACAGCCATTCAGTTTTGATGGCCGTGAGAGCTCAAAGGCTTCTGGCGCTGAAATATACGCTGCCTGTGGCCGCGCACAAGAGGGGCTTGTGATCTCACAAGCCCTTTTTCAAAACACCTATGGTGCTATGTAGTTTGTTTTTGAAAAAGGGCTTGGTGCGAGCGTGAAATACGTAAAAATAAAAACTACAAAAATTACTTTTCCATTCTGGAACTACTTCCTTCATACAGCAATGCAGTTTTCTCTGAAACATCAATCTCCTTTTTCTATTAATTGATATGCAAAAAGAGGGTTCACCTTCATTTGCCGATGGGACTGCAGCAGCTGTAATATTCATGATCAATTATTAGAGTTGTGACAATCACAACCCATTCAGGTGAGCAACTCCATAACTCCCTTCTCGTCCTTATATTTCAATATTCCCCTATGTGCTCTTATCTCTGCAATGGAGAGATATTAAAAAATAAAAACTATGTTTTTTTCAGCTCTGCAGCCATTACTCCATGATGTGGCCAATTTAACATGCTCACATTGGTGAAATATCCTCTTTAAGGCTAGGTTTATATACAACATTCTTGTCAGATTATTTACTGCCTATTGCTTTTTGTGCAGAAACATAAAGGTGAGCAAACATCTGAGTTTCTCAAGCAAATGTGACTCTTATGGGACCATGTTGCAAGTGTGTATATTTTTTATAGCATTTTTCTTCTATAGATTTACTTCCCCATTTTGCCAAAGAAAAACCATCAAAAACTGACTTGGTTAACAAGAGTATGTGCACACAACATCTTTTTCAAGCAAATAAGCTCTTGAAAGGAGTTAAAGAATGCTAAAAAGAATGCATATATACATAGCAATGTAAAAACACAAACAGGTTAAAAGAAGTGACCAGACCATTTCTTCAGGTGATTTACTATTTTATTCGGTATAAGTTTAAAAAAAGAGCCTGCAGGTAAAGACATTGCAAAAATTGTCCGAAAAGAAGCTTCAGGACAAAAAAAGCCGGCATGTCCTGACGCAACTTTTGTATATGTCTAAAAGACGTTGTGTGCACATATTCTTAACAGTCTAGCACTTAACAAGAGCTATTGGTAGCTCACCATGCTCGTCTTTGGAGATTACATCTTGACCTGACAGTTTAGTCTTATTACTGGGTGAAATGTTTAGTCTGTCCCTCAAATTTGATCCAACTAATTTTGCCAAGTTGGTTAGATTAATTGGGCTTTTTCCATTGGGTTTGGACTTTTCCTCCTTCGATGATGCTAGCTCGTCACAAGACTTCCCATCAGATAGTATGCTGCCTACTTCTTGACACATGCATCCAGCAGCTACATTTTCATTTTCTTTGATGCAAACTATTTCTTCTTCGACATCCCCTGGGTTACTAGTTTGATCTGTTAACTGACAGTGGTTATCCGTGCACAATTTACTCTCTACATTTACATCACATTCAATTGTTTCTTTCATGTTTGTGTCTTTTTTAATATCCAGGGGGCCGTTCTTCCTCAAATCGAAATATACATTTTTAACATTAAAGACATCTGTATTTTCATCATACTGTAATGCTTGTACATTGCAGTTCTCTTGATCTAAAGCAGACTGTACATTTAAATTATCAACTGGGTCTTGAATACTAAGAGAAGTAGTAAAAATAGTTTCTTGGCCTAAACATTTTTTCTTCATTTCTCTTTCCGTAGTGCTGACACTTGCATTTGAAGTCACCATATCCATACAGTGCTTGGCTATATCCTTGGACTCAACTGACTTTAGGTCAATTTTTGCAGTTTGTTCCGAAAAAAGGGAATGTGCACATACTCCAGGATTCTCAGTTGTTTGCAGCATTGGATCTTCTATATCTATTTGTATTTGATCAAGGCTGCAAGACTTTATAGTTATATCTGATGTCTGCCTGTTCAAATAAGGTAAGTAATAATTACTTGTATCCTCAAAAACACAACTGGGACTGTTTCCAGTCAGAGAGCTGTCCCTGGTTGTACACTGCTCAGATATTAACTGTTCTCTAGTTTTATTAAGTAGTTGGGATTCTTCTGAGCATGTCTCATTTTTTAAGACACCTTGACCATAATCTGTACTGTCTGGCTTATCAATTACAATATACACTTCTTCACCAATACCATCTTCAGATTTTTGAAGACTGGAGTCTGTCTGCAGACTTGCTTCTTCACTGCAGACAGTTGGAATCCTATAGTCTGGCACCATCTTGATGGACTCTGCCATGACTTTTTCCTGTATTGCTGTACTGAGATTGACCGTTCTCTCTTGATACTCATGAACAACATTTAGACATGTCTTGTTAACCGGGATCTCTTCAGTACATCTTCCATCGTGGGATCCTCTTATATTCTGTTCAACAGTTGGAAAACTGTCTTTGTTCTCTGAGAGACTGCTCTCATCCTTCTGTTCTTCACTAAGATGTCCCTTATCTGTAGTGCTATAAACATGTTGAAGGTTGTTTGCATCTGTATTAAAACAAAAAGTAAGAACCATTTCAGCCAAATGTTGCACACTGTATATATTAATAGCTATATATAGCACAAAACATTTCTCATTGTAAATTATTCTAGAACCTTAATTTACTATTGATTTTTTCATGCTTACTATCGAAATACAGCAAATTCTTCAATCTGGAATTTGCTAATCGACTAATCTGGCATTCAATAAACATAATCGCAAAGCTGGAAAAATAAGGCCGACACTAAGTAGTATTAGCATGATGTGGAACAGAATTGCAGACCTGTACCTCTACTGCACTGCGACACAACCATATGCATTAGGAAAAGAAAACTGTAGTAAATCAATGGGGAAAGCTTTTTGTAGTTGCATGTGATTTTGCTCCTGTTCATCTGTAGGGTGAATACACTCAAAATATGTTAAAGGATTTATGCGGGATTTAAGTTTTTTTTTCTATTGGACTAAGAACTTACTGGCAGGTAGTTGCTAACTGCAGAGATCTCTCCAGCTTCTTTTGACCTCACGTCAACAGAGCAGCTCTTCCTCTTATGGTCTGCTCGGTCATCGAGGCGTCACTATCGACATCATTCTGATTGACAGTCAGCTTCCCGCAGTTAGGCTGCCGGGAGATGGCTGTCAATCAGCATAGCATTGGCAGGGACGCCACATCAAAAGAGCAGAAAAGAAAAGAAGCTGCTCTGTCAACATGATGTCACCAGAAGAAGGAGGAGTGGTCCGTGACTGCTCTGAACTGGAACTGGAACTGATTGTCATACGGCATAACAGGCATGTAGTTAGCAACTACCCCTGTATGCTCTTAGCGCAGGAGGAAAAAAAAAACACCTGATTTCTGAATAACCACATTAACCCTTTAACCACATTAACCAAATTTACAGTGAGCGGTAACTATAACCGCTCTGTGCACTCCTCCAATGACTGGAAGCAAGCGGCTACAGTGAAGATGTAAGTTTATTTTCTTTCATTTTTATCATTATTTTCCTGCTGATTAAACCTTTAACTCCTGACAAATAGCATTTTTGGACATAACAGGTTCACTATAATTATAAGTATTTAGACCATATACACAGAAAACTAACTATTCTTACTGACCTTTATGGACAATTTCTACTTTGCTTTCGTCCATCTTCTGGATTATATTACTGGTCAATGACAAATTACCATTTTCTGAGTTGCTCACATGAGAGGTTGTATTAACTTCTGTATCATTTTGGATGATATTTTCAGATGTGTTGTTTGTTATATCACAAATGTTATATATACTCTCTTGTTCTTCAACCTTTAATATAAAACAAAAGAAAATCAATTAAGTGTTCTACACAGAAACAACATGTGATGTATTTTTTAAAGGACTACTGCCTGTATAGTTGTTTTACATTTAGCACAAAATATACTTTAAGATTTCTACCTGTATGATAGTTTCTGGTGTCTTATTCAGTGATTCACTGTTGTATTTGTGAGGATTATGATTTAACTCCTTTGTTGATTCCAGTTCCTTTCTGGCTGCGTCACATTTTATAGTCAAGATTTCTTTCTGATAGGACAGAAAATCTGAGAATCTACTATGTTCAGTCTTAGAAAAACCAGTTCATCCTTTTAAGACATGCCATTTCTTATGATCTAACCCTTCACATTTGAAATTTATGATCACAAATGGAATGACCGTAAAAGAGGTTGTCACAGAATTACAACTTATCACATATGCTGGACATTGGCAGTACAACCACTGGAAGCACCACTGATCATAATACCAGGGTTTTTTAAATCCCATTTGAATAGAACTGACATAGATGTACTAGCCATCACTTGGGTATCTCATTCAGTCCCCTATAATATAAATGAAGTATCGGTGTGCATGCTCGACCTCTGATCCATTTGAATGAGTGACTCGGGGCCCCTGTTGCTGCTGCAATCCACAGGGATCAGACTCTTATTGCCTCTCCTATGGATAGATGACAAGTTTTTATTCTGGGAAAACTTCTTTAGTCTCCTATATCTAAATTTGGGAGATCATTTGTTGATTCAGCTGATGGTCAATGATTTCTACAATAATATTTAGTTGCTGCAGAAATATTGTATTACACCCCCCAAAAAAAATAAAAATAAAACATCATCAAGTCTGTGCTTAAATGTGTACAAAGGATGCTACCTGTGATTTCCACTCTGTAAAAGCATGCTTGTGCTCATTCTGGAGTGTCAGGAACTTTTCCTCATTTTCCATTGCCTTTGCCCTTTGAAGCTCATTATCTCTTTCAAGGGTCTGCAATAAAATTAATTATCCAAAAAATAATCAATACCACATTAATGAATTTTGATGAGTTTTATGTAGCTTGGACCTTTTGTTTCTAACATGCTAGAAGTGCCACACAGATCAGTGATAATGTGCTATCAACAATAATTTTCATAAATTAACAGAAAGGTACTTATAGTTTAGCTAACAGGAGACAGTGGGAGTTTAGAGAGAAGAAATGGTAATAAAAGGATATAAAAACACTTGCCATTACTCAGATTCACTGCATGAGTTTTAATGTGCTCCCAGAAAAATAAACTAATACAGGACATAGGCAGATCCAAAATGTAATATAAAGAAATGGCTAATAAATGAAATTATTTTGCTGTACTTTTTAATGGAATGCACAGTATAATGGTTATATGAACTGTCTACATAATGAAACATCCATGTTCACATGTAGTATTTGCATTTACTGTCAGAAGCGTACAGCATGTGAAGGCACTTCAGAAGTGTTTTCTGAGCAATGCACATCATGACTTTAACACTGTCAAAGAAGAAGCCTTTATTTCTGCCTTTACTCAACACTAGCATTGCTGTCACATTGATAAATTGAGCTAATTCTGTATGAATCAACAGTAACAGTTCACACACAATTCAGGTTCTCCTGGAATTTTTACTTTAATCATATTTTTTTCCCTCGACTGTAAGGATAAAAGGCTTTGCCTCCATGACAATGAACTGATCCCAACCTCTAACAAGATGTAAACACTACTTTACCGGACAATAGCTGTCAATGTATGAAACACTGGATCAATTATATTTATGGGTCTATGCTTTTATTTTTTTGGATTCACATCAGAGTGACCAGTCAAGTATGAAATTGTAAGATGTAACTAAGTTCTTGCTATTTTGTCTTTTGACCAAAATTCCCAAGGACATTTCTTGAAATAAAACAGTTTAAGCAAAGTTTTCTTTTTAAACTGCGCTATGATAATACTTGATAAAAAACACTTCATAAACTGTTCTCGGTACACAAAAATCTAAGCAGTGTAAACCAGTAGATAGAAAAAGAGGAGGGGTATGCAGCTGCAGGAACAGCACGAGGGGGGAGATGTCTGATAGATGATAAAGGCTTAGGCGTTTAGTGTACATTACACATAATAATAAAACATTAGACACTAAACTCCTAAGTTCCCTCAAGTGGTATCTCCTGGCAGCCAAATTGTTATGAAGCTGGCACCACCAGTATGGTGCCCCTAGATTACTGGTGAGGCCCAGCTGAAGTGACATATACAGTATAAGGAGACCTAAGGGATTCCAGTCTCTATGTTCAGAAGCAGCAGCTTTGAGGACATGGGTGTAGCTATGAATCCCGCTGGGTTAGGTTACTCATGCTTACTAGATAACCGCAGCACTGTCTTACTGCCATTCTATATCACTCTGCTCCTCCCTCCTCTATAGACTTCAATAAACAGTTGCAATCTGATTCATCAGGGAGCTGCAGTCTGTCTTGTTTTAAGCAAGAAAGACTTTAGCTGTTTTTCAGAGTGGATGGTGAGTTCAGGGGGAAGGCAAAGAAAAGGCTCATAAGTGGAGAAGGCAATAGAATTCTCTGATAAGATATATTTTACTGTTTATTATATTTGCTTGTACTATTAATTTATGCAAACTTTGCTGAAATGACAGTGACCATTTAACTCTATGGGGCTGATAAGGGCTGACTGGAGCACGTTGCGCCAAAATCATAAAGAGGCGAACTCCTCTTAATGAATTCAGTGCATGTTCTCAGTGGTGTGTGTCTCCGGTGCCTTGCCTGAAATAGTGGAATTTCTGGTGTAAGAAACGCCAGCACTTTTGCGAAATTTGATGGGTGAGTATAGCCACACCCATTCCACCCTGGCTTTTCCAGCTCTATTTTTGGTTAGCTACTTCAAACTGGTGTGAAAACAGCCAAAGTCGCAACATTTTTTAGCAACTGTTCATTGTATCAGAAAAACTGAGCATATGATTTGTAGATATTTTAGGAAATCAACAAGCACAGCAAGCTCTAACTAAAAAAATAACATGATATTTAAAGGCAAACACTTACTTCAAACAACTGACCTAAACAACGTCTCTGTAACCTATGCCTTAATAACCAGGTACGTATTATTACACCTCACAGATCGCACTCGCACAAAAGCTGTGCGGGCGCGATTGCCGCCGGGTGTCAGCTGACACCCGGTACTATGTGCCAGGAGCCGTCCCGCACTGCTCCCAGCACATTAACCCCCGAAATGCTGTGTTCGAAGTCGATCGCAGCATTTACTGGGCCGGCCGAGGTAAGCGCGCCCCTCTTACCTTGGATCAGAGACCCCACGCTGTCAGAGTGGGGTTC
Source organism: Phyllobates terribilis (assembly GCF_046119375.1). Taxonomy (NCBI): domain Eukaryota; kingdom Metazoa; phylum Chordata; class Amphibia; order Anura; family Dendrobatidae; genus Phyllobates; species Phyllobates terribilis. Next base: position 67,341,408 of record NW_027362773.1, read on the forward strand.
TGATCATTGCCATGGTGACCCAATGTTGTCATTCGCAGTGCACGACCTATCTAACTTGTGCCAGTGCAGATACTATACAAGCGATCAGCCTGCAAAAAATGAAAGTGCCATAGTGTGACAAAGTGTCAAAGTGAAAAAAGAGTAAAAAAAAAAAAAAAAATTGTAAAAATATAAAAAAAAATATGAAAAGTTAATCCAAAAAATATATATACACTGTACCCATAAATAAATATTATTATGAAAAACAAACAAACAAATAAAAGTACACATATTTGGTATCACCAGGTCCGGAATGACCTGACCTATAATTCTGCCCGACTAGTTAACCCCTTTTCTGAACATGGTAAAAATGAAAAATGAAGCAAAAAACGATGCTTTATCATCATACCGCCAAACAAAAAATAGATTAAAACACGATCAAATGTAAATAAAAATGATACAGCTGAAAACGTCATCTTATCCTGCAAAAAACAAGCCGCCATACAGCTCCATCAGCTGAAAAATAAAATATTTATAGCTCTCAGAATAAAGCGATGCAAAAAAAAAAATTTTTTCTAGAAAATAGTTTTTATTGTGTAAAAGCGCCAAAACATAAAAAAAAGATATAAATGTAGTATCGCTTTAAACATTCTGACAGGAAGAATAAAGCTGCCTTATCAATTTTACCATATTCAGAACCGCATTAAAAAAAAAAAAAACAATTCCTGAATTGTTGTTTTTTGTTTATTTTTCCTCCCAGAAAGTGATCTAAAAATGTAATTTGCCCAAATATGGTACCAATAAAAACGTCAAAAACGTCTTTTAGTGTGTGACAGCTGCCATACATAAAAACTCGATATGAATCTGGTATCGCTGTACTCGCACCGACTCAAAGAATGAAGTCATCTAATCACTTATACTGCACGAGGAATTGCATAAAAATAAACTCTAGGGTTATGGTTTTGTTATAGTTAGGGTTGTGCTAGGGCAGGGGTCCTCAAACTACGGACTTTTATCCGGCCCGCCGGGCTATGGGCGGAGGAGAGGAGAGCGGTGCCAGCACCCGCCCTTCTCCCCCGCTTGCTCAGGGCCCCGGCAGCCGGATACTTACCTCTCCCCGTGCCTCTGCAGATCCGCTGTCTTCCTGCTCTGCGCTTCCTGTGACGTCTCAGGTCAGAGGGTGCGGTGACGTCTTTACACCGTGCCCTCCCGAGTGCCGTCACAGGCAGCGCAGAGCGGGACGACGCCAATGCGACGCTGGAGTCCAGACCAGAGTAGAGCAGCGGCAGCAAGTGAGAAGTGAGGTGAGTATTGGATTTTTTTTTTTTAATGTATGGAGGCATAGGTCATTATATGGGGGGGGTGACATCCTGCAAGGGGTATAATATGGGGGGGGTGACATCCTGCATGGGGCATGATATGGGGGGTGACATCCTGCATGGGGCATTATATGGGGGGGTGACATGCTGCATGTGGCATTATATGGGGGGGTGACATGCTGCATGTAGCATTATATGGGGGGGTGACATGCTGCATGGGGCATTATATGGGGGGATGACATGCTGCATGGGGCATTATATGGGGGGGTGACATGCTGCATGGGGCATTATAAAGACAGGGGAGTGATATCCTGCATGGGGCATTATATGGGGGGGTGACATGCTGCATGGGGCATAATATGGGGGGGTGACATGCTGCATGGGGCATTATATGGGGGGGTGACATGCTGCATGGGGCATTATATGGGGGGGTGACATGCTGCATGGGGCATTATATGGGGGGTGGCATCCAGCATGGGGCATTATAAGGGGGGAACAGCCTGCATGGGGCATTATAAGGGGTGGAACAGCCTGCATATGGCATTATAAGGGGGAAACAGCCTGCCTATTGGGAACATTTACCTGCCCATTGAGGACCTATGCTGCCTATTGGGGATATTTACCTGCCTATTGGGGACATTTACTTGCCTATTGGGGACATTTACCTGCCTATTGGGGATATTTACCTGCCTATTGGGGACCTATGCTGCCTATTGGGGACATTTACCTGCCTATTGAGGACCTATGCTGCCTATTGGGTACACTTACCTACCTATTGAAATACCGGTTGATTTAACTTTACTTGTTCTTCATTTTAAATATTGTATTTGTTCCTGTATTGTTTTTTTTTACTACAAAATAAGATATGTGCAGTGTTCATAGGAATTTGTTCATAGTTTTTTTTAAAAACTATATTCCGGCCCTCCAATGGTCTGAGGGACCGTGAACTGGCCCCCTGTTTAAAAAGTTTGAGGACCCCTGTGCTAGGGTTAGGTTTGTGTTAGGGTTAGGATTAGGATTACGGTTAAGGTTACGGATAGGGTTAGTGTTACGGATAGGGTTAGTGTTCGGGTTTGTGTTAAGGTTGTGTTAGGGTTAGGGTTCTTTTAGGGTTGGGGTTATGGTTGTGTTGGGGTTGGGATTTTTTCAAAAGTAAAGAAAAAAAATTATGACGATATGGCGACTAGTGTTGAGCGCACGTGCTCGCTTCTTGAGTTTGCATCGGGTGCTTGAGTGACATGCTCGAGTCTCCGCCCCATACGTTTCACGGCTATTATACAGCCAAAAAAACACGCGGGGATTGCCTGCCATGCACGGGCAATCACCGAATGTTCTTTTTTTTGGTGTCTAACAACCGTGAAACATGTGGGGTGGAGACTCGAGCATGTCACTCGAGCACCCGCGATACTTGGTGCATACCCGAGTACCCGATGCAAACTCAAGTAGCGAGCACTACTTGGAAAAAGTTTGATTTTTTTTATTTTAATGGCTCTACATTATAAACTTCTGTCAAGCACCTGGGGGTTCAGGGTGCTCACCACACATCTAGATAAGTTCCTTGAGGGGTCTAGTTTTCCTAGTTTTCTAGGTCAGTTGTGGGTGGTTTCCACTGTTTAGGCACATCAGGGGCTCCCAAACATGGCATGGCGTCTGCTAATTATTCAAGAAAATTTTACATACAAAAAGTAAAATGGCGCTCCTTCCCTTCCAAGCCCTGCCGTGTGCCCAAACAGTGGTTTTCCCCCACATATGGGGTATCGGCATGCTCAAGAGAAATTACACAACAAGTTTTGGGGTCCATTTTTTCTTGTTACCCTTGCAAAAATAAAAAAAATTGGGTCTAAAGTAACATTTTTGTGAGAAAAAGTTAAATGTTCATCGTTTTCTTCCACATTCCAAAAATTCCTGTGAAGCACCTGAAGGGTTAATAAACTTCTTGAATGTGGTTTTGAGCACCTTGAGGGGTGCAGTTGTTAAAATTGTGTCACTTTTGGGTATTTTCTGTCATAAAAGCCCCTCAAAGTCACTTCAAATGTGATGTGGTCCCTAAAAAACGTGTTGTTAATTTTGTTGGAAAAATGAGAAATCGCTGGTCAACTTTTAACCCTTATAACTTCCTAACAAAAAAAAAATTGTTTCCAAAATGGTGCTGATGTAAAGTAGACATGTGTGAAATGTTATTTATTAACTATTTTGTGTGACATATCTCTCTGATTTAAGGACATGAAAATTCGAATTTTCGCCAAATTTCCAATTTTTTCACAAATAAACGCAAGTCATAACAAATAAATTTTACCACTATCATGAAGTACAATATGTCTCTTAAAAACAACCTCAGAATCAGTGGGATCCATTGAAGCGCTCCAGAGTTATTACCTCGTAAAGTGACAGTGGTCAGAATTGTAAAAATTGGCCTGGTCATTAACATGCAAACCACCTTCGTGGTTAAAGGGGTTAAATAAACTGTTCCTATGCTGAGATAATCTTATAAACGTGCCCCTGTATAATAACTGTGTAATGGCTATGTCTGACCGTGTACGGAACATGGTCTGATCATACCACATCTTCTTGGCAGGGGAGGAAGCAAAATAGAGTATACAGACAGAACAGCAGGGGATCACAGCTGATTCTTTCTGTGAGGAAAAACATTTGCCTGCCTGTTTTTAAACAATAGTTTACTTCAAAGTAAGAATCTGCTGAGATCCCGTGATGTAATGTCTGTATACTCTTTTGTTTCCTCCCCTGCCCAGGAGATGTGGTATGATCAGACCATGTTCCTGTATGGTCAGACACAGCCATTACACAATACACAGCAGGGGCACATTGATAAGATTATCTCAGCACGGGACATTTTATTTAAATACATTCAATTGTGGAACTTATTATTATTCCAAGATCTTTTGATTAAAAGGAACTTTTGTTCATGGGAAAACCCCTTTAAAGAGTTATTACTGTTTATGGCATGAAATGTTGAGATGGGAATATCCCTTTAATAATGTCCAGGTGCATTCAGTCATTTTACTAAATACTTCAACTCTTGGTTGGGAAAATGTACAGTGTCATACATTTTGGAAAGGTAAACTAAAATATATAACATCACCTTGTAATCTTCTCTGAGTGCAGACAACTGACTTTCTAAGCTTAAGATGGTCCGAGTATGTCGTTGAGCTATAGCTTGCATGTTGCTCAATGTTCTAATATCCTCCTTTTTAAGAAACAAGATTTTAGTAGAATTAGCTGCACAGTAGGATAAATTACACATAGTTAACCTAAACATATTTAGGAAAAATCTCCTTAATAAATTGGGCAGACATAAGAAATGGTCCAACTGACATAGTAGTTTCTGTTTGCTGTTATTCACCGACATACAGATAGCAGAAATCAAATCAACATTGAATTTTGCTGTGAATATACAGCAAATCTGCAGAAAAATCTGTGGATAAAATCAGCAGCAATCCTGCAAAGTGAAAGGTAATAATTCACGCTGATTTTTTTTCTTTAAGCCTCATAAGCAGTCTCTGCACTGTAATTTGTTGCAGCCTGCATGGTAAATTCAAACCAAAACCCTGTAACAAATCTGTCACATCTGAATGCAGCCTTGGTGACTGTCTGTAAAATATTACTTAGTTATTGAAGTATATGGACACCATTGGGCGGAATTTTATTTTTTACTTTACTGTGAAGGCTGCAACCCATTAATGGCCGTGGATAGGCTACAGCGGTCATGTGACATAAGCTGACAAGATCCCTGGAGTACGCAGTGAAGAAAAAGCGCCAGTCTGTAAGGAAAGTTTTTTTTTCATATTTTATTCTCCACACTGGGGACATTAAAAATGGATTGTCCAGTTTTTGACAACCCCTTTAAACACATGTATTTTAAGCTATGAGTAATTTTTGCAATTGTTTTTTTTTTCAAAGTTTTGCATCGTTTGGCTTTTAACACTTTCCTTCCCAAGGATATAAGATATGTCCTGGCTACTCATGGCCATATATCAGCCTGCACCACAGCTATGGCAGCGATCCATAGTTTCATAGGTTTTAAGGTTGAACATAAACTTATGTCCATTGAGTTCAGCCTATAGCCTAACATGCTGATCCTGAGGAAGAATAAAACACCATGACGCAGATGTTAATTGTCCCATATTAGGGGAAAAAATCCTTCCTGACTAGAGATGAGCGTTGTTCTACTCGAACTGTTCGCCAATCTCAAATTCGAGCTGTTTTGGGCGGTGTTCGAGCCGGTCGGCGAACACGAACAATTTGAGAAAAATTCGGCTGTTCGAGGTTATGTTCGATAACTGTTCGTGCACCAAAATCATAACTGGATTTTTTCTCAGTAATGATGAAAATTAATGTTAATACGCAGTTTGAGTGTACAGCGGGGCGGGGGGAGGGGCAGGGGATGGATCTCTGCAGGAACAATGAAGATCTCCATTTTTTTTTCTCTTTCCCGCATTTGCAGTGGGGAGGTGCAATCTGTCAGCCTATCAGCAGCGCACACACGGAGCGAAGTGCTTTTTTTCACACAAGCAAGGGCATGTGTGATTGGCAGTGTATGTCACATGTCCTTGCCCTATAAGACCAAGCCATTTTCCCCGTCGCCACAATTTTCTCACTGCTGCAGCTGCGTGTTAGACGGCACCGCTGTTGCTGTGTGCGCTATACCTTGTTAATTTCAAGCCAATTTTCGCACAAATATACAGATAGCTTGGGAGTAGGGAATAGTTGTGATTGCAGTCTTTTTAAGGACTAGGTTACAGCATTTCCTACGACTTTTATCAGGCAGGTCTGTGCTCTTAAATAGATAGATTGTGGGAGTAAAGACTAATTGTAATTGGAGTCCTTTTCAGGACTAGGTTACATCAGTTCCTATCAGTTTTTGCCAGGCAGGTCTGTGCCAGTGCTGTGCAAGTTTTTTTCACAGCATTTGGCTGAATCTAGCAAAGCTAATCCTTTTTGGCCTATTGCAGAGTGTGTTAGTCAGTGGAGTAGCCTATCTGTGTTGCAAGATATACCACCTGTGTATAGAATACCAATTTTTTTACTGCACCTAGTGAAGTAAAATCTTTTGGGCATAGCATCATTCTATTAGTCCATCTATACTGACCTCCATCAGGTTGCAAACTGAATATAATTTTTTTCTGCATCTAGCTCTGAAAAAATATTTGGGCTTCTAGCGGTGTGTGGGACTTGGTCTATTAGTCCATCTGTACTGACCTCCATCAGGTTGCAAATTAAAAATAATTTTTTTCTGCATCTAGCTCTGAAAAAATATTTGGGCTTCTAGCAGTGTGTGCGACTTGGTCTATTAGTCCATCTACACTGACCTCCATCAGGTTGCAAATTAAAAATATTTTTTTTCTGCATCTAGCTCTGAAAAAATATTTGGCCTTCTAGCAGTGTGTGGGACTTGGTCTATTAGTCCATCTATACTGACCTCCATCAGGTTGCAAATTAAAAATAATTTTTTTCTTCATTTATCTCTGAAAAAATATTTGGGCTTCTAGCAGCGTGTGGGACTTGTTCTATTAGTCCATCTATACTGACCTCCATCAGGTTGCAAATTAAAAATAATTTTTTTCTGCATCTAGCTCTGAAAAAATATTTGGGCTTATAGCAGTGTGTGGGACTTGGTCTATTAGTCCATCTATACTGACCTCCATCAGGTTGCAAATTAAAAATAATTTTTTTCTGCATCTAGCTCTGAAAAAATATTTGGGCTTCTAGCAGTGTGTGGGACTTGGTCTATTAGTCCATCTATACTGACCTCCATCAGGTTGCAAATTAAAAATAATTTTTTTCTTCATTTATCTCTGAAAAAATATTTGGGCTTCTAGCAGCGTGTGGGACTTGTTCTATTAGTCCATCTATACTGACCTCCATCAGGTTGCAAATTAAAAATAATTTTTTTCTGCATCTAGCTCTGAAAAAATATTTGGGCTTCTAGCGGTGTGTGGGACTTGGTCTATTAGTCCATCTATACTGACCTCCATCAGGTTGCAAATTAAAAATAATTTTTTTCTGCATCTAGCTCTGAAAAAATATTTGGGCTTCTAGCAGTGTGTGGGACTTGGTCTATTAGTCCATCTATACTGACCTCCATCAGGTTGCAAATTAAAAATAATTTTTTTCTTCATTTATCTCTGAAAAAATATTTGGGCTTCTAGCAGCGTGTGGGACTTGTTCTATTAGTCCATTTATACTGACCTCCATCAGGTTGCAAATTAAAAATAATTTTTTTCTGCATGTAGCTCTGAAAAAATATTTGGGCTTCTAGCAGTGTGTGGGACTTGGTCTATTAGTCCATCTATACTGACCTCCATCAGGTTGCAAATTAAAAATATTTTTTTTCTACATCTAGCTCTGAAAAAATATTTGGGCTTCTAGCAGTGTGTGGGACTTGGTCTATTAGTCCATCTATACTGACCTCCATCAGGTTGCAAATTGAATAAAAAAATTTTCTGCATCTAGCTCTGAAAAAATATTTGGGCTTCTAGCAGTGTGTGGGACTTGGTCTATTAGTCCATCTATACTGACCTCCATCAGGTTGCAAATTGAATAAAAAAATTTTCTGCATCTAGCTCTGAAAAAATATTTGGGCTTCTAGCGGTGTGTGGGACTTGGTCTATTAGTCCATCTATACTGACCTCCATCAGGTTGCAAATTAAAAATAATTTTTTTCTGCATCTAGCTCTGAAAAAATATTTGGGCTTCTAGCAGTGTGTGGGACTTGGTCTATTAGTCCATCTATACTGACCTCCATCAGGTTGCAAATTAAAAATAATTTTTTTCTTCATTTATCTCTGAAAAAATATTTGGGCTTCTAGCCGCGTGTGGGACTTGTTCTATTAGTCCATCTATACTGACCTCCATCAGGTTGCAAATTAAAAATAATTTTTTTCTGCATCTAGCCCAGCCAATAGTTTTGGCCTAATACCACAGTTTGGCCACTCAGCTCTGCTCGGTTACCATCCATTGTTTTTTTGTGCAAACAACTCCAGAGTTGTGAATTAGTTAACCACCAAAATGAGTGGAAAAAGGCCTGCTGCTGGTGGAAAGGGGAATAGGCGTGTTGGGAAGGGGAAAAAAGGTTGTGTCCGTGGGGTAGGTGCAGAAGAAAGACCATCTTCCAGCCAAACTAAAATGTCTACTTCTTTTAGCGGACAATGTGATAAGATCCCTTTCTTACGGCCACGCCAATCGCTACAAATTCCAGATGAGGCACAAAAACAGCAGGTGCTTCAACGGATATCAAGTGCTCCTTTAAGTGGGCTCTCCTCCACATCAACTTCAACATCACAAATACTCCAGTCCTCAAAGGTGTCACCCAAATCGCACTTGCTTCCTCACAGCTCCCAAATCTCCAGCTGCCCGTCTGAGTATGAGGTAGAACAGATGGTTGAGTCTGCAGAGCTGTTTACTCATACTATAGCCTGGGAATCAGAGGTCGACTCCAGCGCTTCTGTGAATCCAGACGAGGAAATGATCTGCACTGATGCCCAGAATCTTTATGAGTCGGATCCAGGACCAGACGCAGAAGGTTCTGACCATAATGTAGACCCTCATTCCCAAACTGTAACTCCTGTTGGTGGAGACAATGAGGAAGACGATGATAAGACTCAAATACCTGATTGGAGCGACAACTTTAGTTTTTTGTCAGGGCAGGAACAGGTTGGCTCTGAGGACGACGGGTGTGATAACGCACAGGGTGATGATGATGAGGTCGGAGATCCCACTTACTGTCAACCCACAGTCAGCCAAGAGATGAGGTCAGCAGAGGAGGTGGAGGAAGATGCTAGTGACGACGAGGTCAGGTTGAGCCTTCCTGGACAGAGACGTAGTACTGGAAGCACGTCAACAACTGCATCCTCAAACACAACTCTGCCTCTCACCACAATTCGTGGTGGCTCTTCAGGTCGCATGGGTGCTAAGCCTTGCATAGCCTGGGCATTTTTTCAGATCGATAAAGATGACCCAACTCGTGTTATCTGTAACATTTGTCAGCAAAAGCTAAGTAGAGGCCAAAAAATACATAGTTTGAGTACTTCATGCATGAACCGGCACATGGACATGAAGCATAAGTTGCAGTGGGAAGCTCAGTGTGCTACAATGCGGCCTAGCCGGCCGGGCCAATCACCGTCTGCCATATCTTGTGCATCCGCGGCCTCTTCATCCTCTGTGACTGGGGGGACAGCAGTCACACCTGTTTTGGGGCGCAGACCTGCCACCTCTTTACCCGCAACAGCCAGCGTGATTGGCAGGTCATCATTTTCTTTGGAGGTGGTAACACCAGCTGGTGTTGAGCGCTGTCCGACATCGATAGCACCACCTTTGGATCAAGGCAACCTAACATGTCCGCCTGCATCTTCCTCACAGACCGGCAGTTTGCCGGGGACACCCTTATCAACCCCGTCTAAGCACAATAGCCAGCCCTCGGTCCCTCAGATGTGGACAAGTAAAAGACCATTTCCTCCTAGCCATGAGAAAGCTAAGAGGTTGAATTTCACCATCTGCAAGCTCTTGGCTACAGAAATGCTGCCTTTCCGCCTGGTGGACACAGAGGATTTTCGAGACCTTATGTCCGTCGCAGTGCCCCAGTACCAGATGCCCAGTCGGCACTACTTCTCAAAGAAAGGTGTGCCTGCGCTCCACCAGCATGTCGCACACAACATCACCGCTTCTTTGAGAAACTCTGTGTGTGACAGGGTGCATTTCACCACAGACACTTGGACGAGTAGGCATGGACAGGGGCGTTACATGTCGCTGACTGGGCACTGGGTAACTATGGTGACAGCAGGACAAGGGGCTGCTGTCCAAGTCTTGCCGTCCCCACGAGTTGTGCGTCAATCCTCTTTATGTCAAAGTTCCTCCACTGCTTCTGCCTCCTCAACCTCCTCTCGGTCTTCCACCTGCACCCAAAGCCTGTCTGGTCATGCCACAAGCTTTCTAACTGCGCAGAAGGGATCCTGCACACCTCCTTACTATGCTGGCAGTAGGGCTCAACGTCATCAGGCGGTTTTTACATTGAAATGTCTGGGAAATGTGAGTCACACAGCTGAGGAGTTGTGGTCAGCTCTGGAGAACCAATTTCATGAATGGTTGTCTCCACTGGACCTGAAACCAGGGAAGGCCGTGTGCGACAATGCTGCAAACCTGGGTGCGGCCCTTCGCCGGGGCAATGTCACACACGTGCCTTGTATGGCTCACGTGTTGAACCTGGTTGTCCAGCAATTTTTAGCCCACTATCCCAGACTAGATGGCCTTCTGCAGAGGGCACGGTCGCTGTGTGCTCACTTCCGCCGTTCGCATCCCGCAGCTCAGCGACTTACATCTCTACAGAAGTCGTTGGGCCTGCCACTTCACCGGCTAAAATGCGATGTGCCTACCCGGTGGAATTCAACTCTGCACATGTTGCAGCGACTGTGGCAGCACCGACAAGCCCTGGTGCAATACGTTCTGACGTATAGCCTGGGCCAACGAGATTCAGAGGTGGGGCAAATCACGCTGGAGGAGTGGTCTCAGATCAGGAACCTATGCACCCTTCTGCACAGTTTTGAAATGGCGACGAAGATGTTTAGTGCTGACGATGCCATTATCAGCATGACTATTCCGGTGATTTACATGCTGGAGCACATGTTAAACAGAATTCGGAGTCAGGTGGTGGCACAAGAGGAGGTGGAGGAAGTAGAGGAGGAGGAGTTGTATGCGGAAGGGCTAACATCTGCAAGGTCCAGACTGTCGGCAGCACCAAGGCGGCAGGCATGTGAGGGTGGGGGAGATGGTTTTACCAGGGCGCATGGTAGCAGCCAAACTAGTGAGGAAGGTGCAGGAGCCCAGGAAGAAGTGGAGGACGAACTGATGGAAGACTCATCAGATGAAGGAGACCTTGATCACATTTCTGTTGTGCGAGGTTGGGGGGAGAGGACAGAGGAAGGAAGCATGATTGTTACCTCGCCACCAACACAACAGGGACTTGGTGCTCCTGGATGCGCAACACACATGAGTGCCTTCTTGCTGCACTACCTGCAACATGACCCTCGAATTGTGAGAATTAGAAATAATCCTGACTACTGGGTTGCCACACTGTTAGATCCCCGGTACAAAAGTAAATTTGCAGAAATTATTCCTGCCATAGAAAGGGATGCACGCATGCAGGAGTATCAGCAGAGACTGTTGCAGAATCTTACATGTGCTTTTCCACAAAATACCAGTGGTGCACGTAGTGAATCTCACAGTTCCAACTTGCCAACCGTGGGACCGTCAAGTGTTCAGCACTCAAACCGTAGCAGAACCACAGTATCTGCTGGTAACATCAATTTTGCGGAATCATTTCACCACTTTTTTAGCCCATCCTTTGCAAGGCCACAGGAGACAAGAAGTCTGACACATAGTCAACGCCTAGAGACGATGGTACAGGAGTATCTCCAAGTAAACATTGAAGCCACGACTGTGTCACTGGACCCTTGCTCTTTTTGGGCTTCCAATCTGGATAAATGGCCGGAGCTAGCCACTTACGCCTTGGAGATCTTGTCATGCCCCGCAGCCAGCGTTCTGTCTGAACGTGTGTTCAGCGCTGCTGGTGGTGTGCTGACAGATAAGCGCACGCGGCTCTCCACTGATAATGTAGACAGACTCACGTTCATAAAGATGAACAAATCATGGATCCGAAACGACTTTTCTACCCCTGTGTCATCCTGGGGAGAGTAAAAGCTTGATGATTGGTTAAAATCACCCTACCAACCGTTTTAAGCTTTCAAATTACTAATCATGTTTATCTGTATCTTGACTGGAAAATAATTTGGGCTTTGTAGCAGTGTGCAGCACTGATCCTATTAGGCCATCTATAATAAGCTTCACCAGATTTAAAATTAAAAATAATTTTTAGCTGCATCTAGCCCGGAAAATAATTTTGGGGCTCCGAGATGCGCAAGACACATAAGTGCCTTCTTGCTGCACTACCTGCAGCATGACCCTCATATTGTCAGAATTCGAAGTAATCATGACTACTGGGTTGCCACACTCTTAGATCCCCCAAACTTTTCGATCAACCTTTTCATTTTAATAAAGACCAAAAAAAATGGTCATTTTTGAAATTATAAGCATTAGCAGGTTGTTAGAAACTGAAATCAAACAGTTTTCAACTCAAAACTTTATTCTAGGTGATGTTACATTTTCACATAGGACCCCTTGTTCGAAAGGAGCTTCTGAACTCTCTCGTCCATTGAATTTGTCAGGTTTTGGATGGTTTCTGCTTCAATTGTTTTGCATGAGGACAGAATACCCTCCCAGAGCTGTTGCTTAGATGTGAACTGCCTCCCGCCATCATAGACACTCCTTTTAATGATGCTCCAAAGGTTCTGAATGGGGTAGAGGTCAGGGGAGCATGGGGGTCACACCATAAGTTTGTCCCCTTTTATGCCCATATCAGCCAGAGATGCAGATGTTTTATGTGCAGCATGAGATGGTGCATTATCATGCAGAAAAATGATCTTGCTGTGAAATACACAGTTCTTCTTCTTGAACCATGGCAGGAAGTGCTGTTTGAGAAAATCCACATACATTATGGAGTTCATCTTTAGCGCCTTCAGGGATCCTAAAGGGGCCGACAATCTCTCTCCCCATGATTCCAGCCCAAAACATTACTCCACCTCCTCCTTGTTGGCGCTGTAGCCGTGTTTGCGTGGGGTGTCCATCAACCAGCCATCCTCCACTCCATTCATCTGGACCATCGAGCGCTGCACGGCACTCATCCGTGAACAAAACAGTTTTGAAATCAGTCTTCATGTAATGTTTGGCCCACTGGAGCCGTTTCTGCTTGTGTGAAGTGGATAGAGGAGGTCGACAGGATGGCATATGCACAGCTGCAAACCTCTGAAGGACCCTGCATCTTGTTGTTCGGGGGACGTTGGAGGCACAAGCAGCTTCAAAAACTTGTCTGCTGCTATGACAAGGCTTTTTTGCCGCTGCTGTTTCAACCTGACGTAATTGCCTGTAGGAAAGAGTCCTCAATTTGCCCTTATCAGCACGCACACGTGTGTACTGTGAATCAGCTACATACTTCTTGATTGCCAAGACACTTCATCCTGATCATCGCACAATGTTGATTGTAGTCATGCCTTGACCTAAACACTCCACAATTTGTTGCTTCTCAGCAGCCGACACATCCTTTTTCTTTCCCATTTTGGCAGAAAATGTAGGCTGCTTAATAATGTGAGAGAGCCTTCTTAAGTAGTCTTGCCTTTCATTGGACACACCTGCCAAACTAATTAGCACAGGTGTCTGCAATTGCTTACAGTGATATAAAGAGCCCTGACACACATCACCATCAATGAGTTTAACTGACAAACAAACAAATTCTTCCCTTATCACTCCTAAACACTTTTTGCATAATAATTTGGAACGCGGTGTACATGTGCTTTTCCACAAAACACCAGTGGTTCACGTAGTGAATCTTACAGTTCTAACTTGCCAACCGTGGTCTGTATGGAATTGTTCAATAAAGGGCCCAAAATTAAGATAACATAGATGGGAGAGGTCTCTATGAATAGGAATTCCTAAGTATTTGATACCCTGTGAGGGCCAGGCAAAGGGAAAGTTGGACTGGATGGAATCCTATATGGATTTAGGGAGGGAGACATCGAGGGCCTCAGACTTCGCTGCATTGATTTTAAAATTTTACCATGTAACAAAGTGATCTATTTCAGCCATAACAGCAGGGATGGCTATATGTGATTGAGTGATATATACTAGGACATCATCAGCAAATAGAGAGCACTTGTACTCGGTGCCTCCCACCTCAATCCACCTAATATTGGGGTTATGGCGAATTGATGAGAGCAGGTGCTCCGTCACTAGGATGTATAAGAGAGGGGACAGAGGACATCCCTGCCTTGTCCCATTGGTGATTGTGAAAGGTGATGAAAATGTTCTGACGCACCCCCTGGGCCTTGGGACACCCGGAGCCGGACACTTTTTGGTGGATGCTGGTGGTTGTAGTCTTCGTGGCGGCGATCCGGTTCCGTGGCTCAGGGCGGTCAAACCAGTGGCGGAACTATTTATGTGGTTTTGATGTTTAAATGTCCGACTACGCCACCCGTGGATTGCGGTCAGAGTGAACCGCCGCTACAGGGCAGACCGCTAAGGCTGGTGTTGTGGTGCAGCAGAGCGTAGCATAACTCCCCACGGGAGGAGTATAGCCTCAGGGCAGTGTATGCGGAGGATGGGGGTGATGGTGCAGGGCAGCAGCAGTAACGACACGGAGTTAGTGATGCAGTTCAGGGCCTTTACTCACAGTTCTTATTATCCAGACCACGTCTGCAGGTAACGGCTGCCCACGTCGTACTGTGCTCACCAGGTGAGGGGCTCAGACAACTCCCAGATAACTTTGGAGCGCTTCACAGGACCCCCTTTGTGTGTCCTTTGTCTGGCCTTTCTTACCAACACTTCTGTCTGGCTGCCTCGGGCCTCCTCTTGGTAAACTTGGCGCCAGTTTCCCTGACCCTATGTGGTGCCTTCCTAGTGGGTGGAGCAAGGGGCTGCACCACATAAAATGTCAGAGCCTCCGGTTTCTAGCTGAGGGTCGTTTCCTGCCTCCACTAGTTCGGGGACCGGTCTCCCCCTTTGGCCTGACCCCTCCACGCAGGTGGATTCGGGCGTGCGGTGGCGACTCGCCCGTCCGCACCCCTGGGATCCCTTCATTCCTCGTTCCTGGAGCCTTCTCCGCTCCTCTTCCTTCCTTCTCCCTCTTGCAGGCCTGGGCCTCTGTTACTAGGCCCGCCTCCGGAGCAGAGCTCATGCAGAGCCCCTGCTCCCTGCCACTTCTGCTCAGACTTCTCTGCACTGAACTAAGATGGTGCCCACCTTTTATACTCCCTTCTCAATGCACCCAGGAACTGCTTCCTCCCTGCTCCTGCACTGCAGGGTTCCCCTTCCTCAGTGTTCCCTCCCCCCACTCCAGCCAGGGACAGGGACTGTCGTGCCCATCTCAGGGGCATATTGGTCGCCCTGCCCCACGGCAATGTGGTGTAATGCATGCAGGTGTCGGGTCCTGATCCACACTCCATCCTTATCTGAGAGTGAGATATCACACCTCTGGGTGAGGTGCAATACGTCTGTAGCAACCGAGCCCTCGGTGCTACAGTTCCATTTATCTTCAGCCTAGGTGACGTATTGTGATACAGGGCCGTGATTTTGGCTATAAAAGGGTCCCCTAGACCCCTACCCCAAGCTTTTTAAGAGAATCATATATGGCGTGCCAGGAGACTCTATGGAATGCTTTCTCAGCATCCAACGAGAGTATCTACAAATTTTTAACTGCATCTAGCCCAGGAAATACTTTGTGCCTAGTAGCAGTGTCTGCTAGTCAGCGGATTATCCCGGCTGTTAAGCAAGCTACACCACCTGTAGTTTGGACACTTAATTTTTTCAAAGGAAATGCTTCGGGACCACGGGATACTTAGTGAAGAGCATCAGGAGGCACCCCAAGGCATAGGGGCTGGGACTGGCACTAGGATGCCTTGCGGTGGACAGCCGAGCTCGATCCTTATAAAAGCTTTTTAACTGCAGCAGCTTTAGTGGACGCTACTGGAGCTGGAATTACGCGGCTGCTGGCATGAGACTTGCCCTCCAATAGATCCTTGTAAATGGATTTAAAGTGTATTCATTCAAATTAGAGGGACAATTTAAATTAAAAAGCTTAGAGCTGCTTCCACCACAGGGGGGCTCTCTCGACCCACCAGCGGACAGGCACCAGTATTGGGAGAGGGGGGCTGGCCGTCAGGGTTCACCGCGGCTCTGGCACAAACCCGGCGACACGGAGGTGGCACGGGCAGGAGCGGACTGGCCGTCTCGGCTTCTCACTTTTTGGATTTTAGAAGGGCATGACATGCCTATATCTGTGTCTCCCCCTCCTTTTACTCCTCCACCTCTTTTCTTTTCGCATGACTATATGTACTTGTCACTTTTCCATGTGTTAGTTGTGTCTTCTGAGCAGTTTTTCAGCTTTTGGACACCTTTGAAGGTGTTTTCTATGTGTTTCTATGTGTTTTTGTTTGCCTGCCATTGGTTTTAACGGTGTTCGAAGGTGTTCGACGAACAGTTCGACGAACAGTTCGGCGAACACACGGGTGTTCGACGAACCGAACCGAACTCGAACACTACGGGGGTGGCTCAACACTATTCCTGACTCCAGATGGCAATCAGAACAGTTCCCTGGATCAATGCCCCATTACAGAATGTCCATAATCTGTAATATTATATTTTTTTTCTTAAGAAAGGCATCCAGGCCCTTCTTGAACTTTAGTAGTGAATCAACCATTACAACATCGTGTGGCAGAGTTCCATAGTCTCACTGCTCTTAAAGTAAAGAATCAGCATCTGTGATTATTATTAAACCTTATTTCCTCTAGATGTGGAGGATGCCCCCTTGTCTCAGGACTAGGTGTAAAACGATCACTAGAAGATCTCTGTACTGTCTCCTCATATATTTGTATATTTGTACATTGTAATAACATCGCCCCTAATCATTCGTTTTTACAAACTGAAGAATCCCAAGTTTGATAACTTGTCTTGGCATTGCAGTCCACCCATTCCCTTAATATCCTTGGTTGCTCTTCTCTGCATCCGCTCCAGTTCAGCCATGTCCTTCTAATACACTGGAGTGCAAAATTGTACACACTAGTGACTTTTATAGAGTCAAAACTATGCTCTCGTCATGAGCATCTATGCTGCTTTTAATGCATCAGCAGCAGCTGCCTGACCCTGGTCACTAAAGTTGAGTTTGCTGTCCACCCATATACCCAAGTCTTTTCAGTAACAGCTTTACCTAGTGTAGTACAATTTAGTACATAATAGTACATTTTATTTCTTCTGCCCAAGTGCATAAACTTACGTTTATCTACTTTAAACGTTAAAGCTGAGATATCACAACCTGGGTTATCTAAAGTGAGAGCTGCAGATGTGTGGCAACTCGCATTCCCGACTCTCACCTTAGCCTGTGATATCATAGGCTTGGTCACAGCTTTAACATGAGCCCCAAATCACTATTGTAGCTGTGATTGCTGCTGAGGTACAGCTTGTTAAAATCCTCATTTTCTCCTGACTTCAGTTAGTGTGAAGGAGAGGGTAGTAATGGGGAAGCTGACAAGTGGTACGGAAAGTAGAGATGATCTCCTCTTTTCCCTGCACAACACTAGGTCACACCTACAATTTTTTAAAAAAAGTTTAGAAAAATAAAGAAAAGAAAAACATGTAAACCACGTCTCTACACTCTGCACATCTATGACACCAAACTTGAATCTGAGACCTCATCAATCTGGACGCTTCTCGAGCTGGTCATCGGTCATGCAGGCTGGTATTCACCTGACTTATATCGCCAAGTGCTTCATGACAAAAGACATCACATGAAGGACATTACTACTAGACACAGCTTATAGCGGGGAGTATACCACCATATACCTCCAGCTTTGATAGGACATGAAACTTTCACATTGGATTGTTGGGTTGGTGAAAGTGTTTGCATGTTGTGGCTTCCGCAATCCGAAGATGGGTTTCCAATTGGACTTGGATTATCCTACTGTTGTAGACTTCGGGCCACCAGCCGGAAAACCGGACTTACAAATGTTATAGTTATCGTTATATGCTTGTGTGTTTATTTTTTTTATCTTTCAGGTCGACTGTGGACATCATCAGAAGATCTCACGTCAAAATCAATTATCTTGAAATCTAAAGATTTCAGACGGGGAGTGTCATGTCCCGTGATTTGGGAATTCTACAGACCGTGTTGCACTTTCATTAAGTTGTTATGCATTGCTGTTTTGTTATTATGCAGTAATGTTTGCCTTCCTTAGAAGTTTGTCCTTTCGATCTCCCTGCCTCCCTCTGATGTAATTCTGATGTAAGTAACCCCTCCCTTCTTCAGCATTGTTCTTCCTCATTCACCATCTTCAGCCATGTTAGAAGCTCATGTGCTTCCATCCTGTTTCTAAAAAAAAGTCTTTTTACCTGCTGTACGTTTGCACATCAATAAGATTTCTGCTTGAAAATAAATCTTCTTCTGAATCTTCAACATCGTGCTTCCTGCAGTCGAGTTAAACTATCTGAGGATATCGCTACGTGTGAGTACAGTTTAAGAGAGAACCTAGAAATGGTGTCTCACAGCGCCCTATGCTTGCAGCTTAGTCATGGAGTCAGAATAACTGACACTCAGAATACAGTTAATTTATCACCTATGCCATATAGTCAATTTTGAAAAAAAATAAACCCTAATTGGGAAAAAATGGCAATTTGCCAATTGCTTCTGCATATTAATTCTTGAAAACACTTTTGGGGTCAAATTGGTCACTACATTCTGTGATAAATGCTTTGAGGGGTGTAGTTTCCGAAATGGAGTCACTTTTGGGAGTTTTCTTCTGTACTAATACCTCAGGAGCTCTGCAAATGCAATATGATGAAAGGAAACCATTGAGCCATGTAGACAGAGCGCCTTGTTCAGAGCCGCTGAGCTCACTGATTGGCTGCCATGCTACTAACATAAGGTTAGCGCTGCAGCCAAAACCAGAAACTGTGAGCAGCGATGACCATCACCGGTGGACCTGGGTAGGGAGACTACAGAATAGCTTGTTTCTTTATAATAGCCTGCAGCTAAGGATTAACTTTTCATAGAAGGAAACAAATCCTTCTAGCAAAAAAAAAAATAATTTATTCATGTGAAGTACTTGATGGGTTAACAAACTTCCTAAATACTATTTTGAATATTGTAAAGGGTACACTTTTTAAAATGGCGTGATTTTTTGTGGGACTTCTAATATTTTAGAACCTCAGAGATATCTGAGATCGAAATTGACCCCTAAAATAAAGTTTCTAAAAGTTTCATGAAAAATTACTGCTAAACTTTAGTGATGAGCGAGCATACTCGCAAGTACTCGAAACTCGCCCGAGCATCTCAGTACTGTTTTTCTGCGCCATTTGCTTGTTGGCAGTGCAGAATACAGCCAGGTCCTTTCCATATTACAATGCTAAAAATCCAGCTATTTAAAATAGTTACCTACAGGCCAGGCATTTAAAACTGTGGTTTCTCCGTCACACAGATCACATATACGTTTTCAGAAAATACTGCCATTTCTGGCCTCCATTAAAAATTTGTTTCAGTGCGTCAGCGACGTTTTTGACACCATTTTGCTGTTCAAAATACCTTATTTTTCGGACTATAAGACGCACTGGACCATAAGACGCACCTAGGTTTTAGAGGAGGAAAATAGGAAAAAAAATATTTAAGCAAAAAATGGGGTCATGATGCCCTGTTATAGGGGAGGGAGTCTGCTGCTGACACTGGTATTGGGGTAATGTCCCCCAATTCTGTTAATATCCTCCATCCTGGTATGTATGGCCCCTCCTTCCTGGTATACGTGGCCCCCATCCCATCTTGGTATATGTGGCCCTCATCCCCATCCTGGAATGCATGGCACCCCTTGATCCCCCATCCTGGTATTCATGACACCTCTTTGATATACCATCCTGTTATGCATAGCACACCCTGATCTCCATCCTAGTTTTCATTGCACCCCTAGATACCCATCATGGTATGCATGGCACCCCACTGATCCCCATCCTGGTATGTATTGCACCCCTTGATCACCCATCCTGGTATACAGTACAGACCAAAAGTTTGGACACACCTTCTCATTTAAAGATTTTTCTGTATTTTCATGATTTTGAAAATTGTACATTCATACTGAAGGCATCAAAACTATGAATTAACACATGTGGAATTATATACTTAACAAAAAAGTGTGAAACAACTGAAAATATGTCTTATATTCTAGGTTCTTCAAAGTAGCCACCTTTTCCTTTGATGACTGCTTTGCACACTCTTGGCATTCTCTTGATGAGCTTCAAGAGGGCCGAGTGCCCGGAGATAACTGATCCCACACTTGGACACTCCGAAGAGCTGTTCTCTTTTCCATTTATAGATTGGGGCTTCTCGCCCGGTCCACTTGGCAAGAGGAGATTCCATGTAGCTATGCCCAAATATTTGAGCAGCCATGGTCACAGGAAGGCAATGGTGGGAAAGTGTCACAAGAGGTGGACAAAGATGAGACACAATTGCCAGAAAGTCAGGAAGAGGACCAGGGTGCAGAAGTGGAAGACGAGGTGGTGGATGATACAGTAACTGACCCAACCTGACAGGAGGACATGCAGAGCGAGGACAGTAGCACACAGGGGGAAGGAGGCAGAGCACCCCAACAGGCAGGAAGAAGCAGTGTGGTGGCCGCAGACAGAAGGCAGGCAACCGTTCGCCGTAACGCCAACACGAAGGAAGTTGCCAGTACAACTGTTAGGTCTTCCCGAGACTGGTTGTTTCTTAAAGACTCTGCCGATAACCCCAAAAAGGCCATTTGCACCAGCATCAGCAGGGGTGGAAAAACGACCAGCCTGACCACCACCAGCATGATTAGGCACATGGCAGCAAAGCACCTGACTTTGTGGGCCGAACCCCAGGGTCCAGGAACAGTGTCTGTGGGTGGCACCACTGCTTCTTCCGCTGTTGTGCATACAAACCAATCCACTGTCCATGGTGCATGCGAACATGCCTCCTGCCCTGCACCTGTCGTTGCCCACTCTCAAGTAGCAGCATCAGGAAGCATGTCCACATCTTTGTCCCAGCGCAGCGTTCAGTTGTCCATACCCCAATCCTTGGAACACAAGCGCAAATACGCAGCCAACGCCCCACAGACCACACTACTAAATTCCCACATTTTGCGACTGCTTGCGCTCTAAATGTTGCCTTTTAGGCTCGTGGAGATGGAAGCATTCCGCAACCTGATGTCGGCGGCCGTTCCTCGTTACTCGGTCCCCAGTCACCACTATTTCTCCCGGTATGCTGTACTCGCATTACACAAACACGTGTCGCAAAACATTAGCCGTGCCCTCACCAACGCAGTTACCGGGAAAGACCACCTAACCACGGACACGTGGACAAGTGCTTTTGGGCAGGGACGGTACATCTCGCTGATGGCACACTGGGTTAACATAGTGGAAGCCGGGACCAAGTCGGACCTTGAGATGGAACACGTCCTCTCCATGCCAAGGATTGCAGGCCCTAGGTCAATCAGGGTTGCACCCACAGTCTACAGCTCCTGAACCTCAGCCTCCTCCTCTTCAGCCTCCATCTCCAAAATGACCACATCAGTCACAAGCTGGAAGCACTGCCTTGGCCAAGCGGCAACAGGCTGTGCTGAAGCTAATATGCTTAGGTGACAAACCGCACAATGCTGAAGAGTTGTAGACAGCTCTGAAAGAGCAGACAGATATGTGGCTCACTGTTGAACCTACAGCCAGGCATGGTCATGTGTGACAATGGCCGGAACCTGGTGGTGGCTCTGAGGCGAGGCGAGCTCACACACATACCATGCCTGGGCCATGTGCTTAACCTCGTGGTTCAGTGGTTTCTCAAATCCTACCTGAGACTGCCGGATCTGCTTGTTAAAGTACGCCGCCTGTGTGCCCATTTTAGAAAGTCACCTACAGCTTCTGCTGCCCTTGCCGTGTTTCAGCAGCATTTACAGCTTGCGGCTCACAGACTGGTGTGTGATGTCCCCATGCATTGGAACTCTACACTGCAGATGTTGGGAAGGATTTGTGAGCAGAAGAGGGCAGTTGTTGAGTACCAGCATCAACCAGAGCGTCGGTATTCAGTTCAGACTCCACACAAAAGACCTCAGGAGTGGATATGGATGTCAGACATATGTACCATCCTCCAAAACTTTGAGTACTCCATCAAGATGGTGAGCAGCACCATCCCGCTTCTCTGTCTTTTGAAACGCTCTCTGCTCACAATGAAAGAGGATGCATTGCAGGCGGAGCACGATGTGATGGCGCAAGGAACCATACAGGGTGATTACACACAGCCCAGCCTCATCTCATCCCAATGTGGATTGGGTGACAATGAGGAAGAGGAGGAAAAGGAGGAGGAAGAACAGGAGCTAGTTTCATGCGCTATTGACGGTAGTACCTGCACAACTGTCATACCGTCTATTCAGCGTGGATGGCCTGAGAACAGAGAGGAGGAGGAGGAGAAGAGCATGGTCAGTCGTCCTCTTGGTGAGGACACGGAAGTCTTGCCTGTTAGCAGTCTGGCACACATGGCTGAGTTTATGTTAGGCTGCCTTTCCCATGACCCTCGCCTTCTCAAAATTTTGGGTGACAGTCATTACTGGTTGGTGACACTTCTAGACCCATGCTACAAGCAGAACTTTCTATCTCTTATTCCTAAGGCGGAGAGGTCTACAAAAATGGGACAGTACCAGAAGGCCCTTGTTGCGGAGCTATTAAAAAAATTCCCATCTGAAAACACTGGCAGCAGAGGTCACATTTCGTTGGACAACGAAGGACTACAGGCGAGAAAGACACAACTCTAATCCAGCAGAGGCAGGGGAACACTGTCAAAGTTCTGGGAGAATTTTCTCAGCCCCTCCCATCGCACAAGCCCTGAGGCGCGGGGTACTCTCACAAGGAGTGCAAAGTTTGGGAAGATCCTGAGGGAGTACCTTACCGACCGTACCAACGTCCTCCGTGATTCCTCTGTGCCTTATAATTATTGGGTATCCAAGCTGGATACGTGAAATGAACTGACTCTCTACGCCTTGGAGGTCCTGGGCTGCCCTGTCGCTAGCGTTTTATCAGAGCGGGTTTTTAGTGCCGCTGGTGGAATTATAACTGATAAGCGCATCCGCCTGTCAACTGAAAATGCTGACAGGCTGACTCTTATAGAACAAGGGCTGGATTGGGCCAGACTTCTCAACACCATCGAATGATAGCAGCGTAACAAGAACTCAAATCCAGTGTCTTTTTTTGGGAGGTGTATTCCCATGCACTTTTTCACACCCATACATGGGTATATGCTTCCTGATTTTGGCTATTTGCTCTTGTTCTCCTCCTTCTCCTCATCCTCCACCACCATATCACCAGGCTGATCGTGGTCCGTGATGCAACACCCATATAATTTTTTTAAAGGGTGTTTATGATGCCCGTAAAAAAAATTTTTTATACAGTATGTTCATGCATACCCCCTAGGGTTAAATGTTTGTCAGCACATACACTTAGTGCATGGGCATTACAAGTATAGGAGACCCACTTCTTTCTAATGGGAACATTGTTTTATGAGGCCCTCCTCCATGTCTCTTCCAAGGGGCATTGGAGTGCCTCCCAATTTTTGGCAGTTCTTGCATTCACTGCATAGGCCAACACTATGGGAGACCCACTTCTTAATAATGGGAACATTTTTTCATGAGGCCCTCTACATCTCTTCCAAGGAGCATTGGAGTGCCTCCCAATTTTTGGCAACCCTTGCATTCACTGCATAGGCAAACACAATGGGAGACCCACTTCCTAATAATGGGAACATTGTTTTTAGGAGGCCCTCTAACCTTCACGTCTCTTCCAAGGGGCATTGGAGTGCCTCCAAATTTGTGGCAACCCTTGCATTCACTGCATAGGCAAACACAATGGGAGACCCACTTCCTAATAATGGGAACATTGTTTTCAGGAGGCCCTCTGACTTCCATGTCTCCTCCAAGGGGCATTGAGGTGCCTCCAAATTTTTGGCAACCCTTGCATTCACTGCATAGGCAAACACAATGGTAGATCCACTTCCTAATAATGGTAACTTTTTTTTCAGGAGGCCCCCCCTCTTCGTCTCTTCCAAGGGGCATTGGAATAGGTCCAAATTTTTGGCAGCCCTTGCATTCACTGCATAGGCAAACAGTATGGGAGACCCACTTCCTAATAATGGGAACATTGTTTTCCGGAGGCCCTCCTCTAAGTTTCTTCAAAGGGGTATTGGGATGCGTCCAAATTTTCAAAGGGGTATTGGGGTGCGTCCAAATTTTGGGCAGCCCTGCCACTCACTGCTTACGCAATAACAGTATAGGAGACCCACTCTTTAGTAAAGGGAACAACAAAGCATAGCCGACTGATGGCTCTTTAAGAATAGAGAGGGCCAACTGCTGGCCCTTTAAGAATAGTAAAGGTCACCTGATGGCCCTATAAAAATAGGCTTTGTGACTTTCAGAGTCCCTCCTTCATAAATGAAACAGGATGTGTCTGATCATGTCTCACACACCACATGGCCAGATGTTAAATTGACATTTCCCAGTGAATGCATTTGTCACGGTTGAAAGCAATGCAAAAGTGCAAAAACGCATCAAAAACGCTTCGTGTGAACATAGCCCAAGGTGTGGAGGAGTATTTTTGTTTTTGGTTATTTATTTTGCCTTATATACAAGTCATTACCCTGGAAAGGATGTTCCTTAACATGTTTCCTAGGAAAATCCATTTTGGTTTTGTTTTTGTATGTTTTATTGTGAGTCCGTAAAAGTGGCCTAATACCTCTGACAACATTGTAGGCAGCAGTGTCCTGGGAGTCAGAAATGATTTTAGGGGTCTTCCCCATGCGGTTCCCATGCCATTTGAGCACTGTTCAAATCGATTTGGGCAATTTTTAGGCCAGGGGGAGCCGCCTGAAAAATGCTCGAGTTTTCCATAGACTTACAATGGGCTCGTTGCTCGGGTCGAGCACCTGAGTATTCCAACGTGCTCGACCCGAGCATCGAGCACCCGAGCATTTTAGTGCTCGCCCATCACTACTAAACTTATAAAAGTCTAATGTCACCCAAAAATAAATAGACATATAAAAAATTATGTTAGTGTAAAGTAGACATGTAGGAAATGTTAGTTAGTAATTATTTTGTGTGGAATGACTATCTGTTTTAGAGCTCATTAGAACGGCCGTGTTTAACGTACGTGTTCTATTAGTTTTTTTTCACGGATATAACACGTACCCATTATAATCTATGGTGCTATTCCCATGTTCACTTTTTTTTTACCTTATCATGGATGAAAACTGCCAATGCAAGTCTATGGATCTGTGACAAACACGTACAGCACATGGATGGCATTTGTAGACATAGGCCTAGGTGGTATATATCGACTGGTATATTTTAAGAAAGTGTGTTGTCTTGGCTTGGCTTTTTATCCTAAGTCATGTGATAAGACTCGTTAAAGGGTCACTATTGACTTTTAGGATTGCTACTTCCTGTAGGTGGCACTAGAGTTCTAGTCCTTTTCCTCTCTGAAAAGACAATTCGCATATTTCCCAGAGGAGCATTGCGGCGTTAAAAGTCTCCTCACCTGTCGTGCTTAACACGTCACTCTCCGCAAGGAGAAATATTACCCCATGATACAAGAAAGTGTGTTGTAATTGTTATGTTCTGCTACCAAAGCTAAGGAAAGAGAGGAGATCTGTCCCTACTATAGGACTCAGCTGAATCCCTACGATGTAACAGGGAACCTGATCCTGCGATCAGACCTGCTAAAGTCCTAATCTAGTCTGTACGGAGACCTATAGATGTGGGGAGGGAATCCCTACAAGTACTAAGGACTGGGAGGAATATGGGACACCTCCTAACAGAAATAGTAGCAGACAGACGAACAAACAAAATAGAAAGAACATAGAGGTCCGTAGACCAAGCAAACTAACAGAGTTAGATACAGAGCACAGGCTAGCTAGAAAGTAGATATACAATGTAGTCCAGCAAAGCCAGAAGGGCGGAGCAGGACTAAATAGGCCAACAAGGTCATGTGACCAGCAAAGGAAAAAAAACCTAACAGCAAGGTTCTAACAGTACCCCCCCTTCTAAGAGGATCCTCCGGATCCCCTAGGACCAGGCTTATCAGGAAATCTCCTGTGAAACGCTCTGATAAGTCTGGACGCGGAAACATCATCTGACCTCACCCAAGAGTTATCCTCGGGTCCGAAACCTTTCCAGGCCACAAGATACTGCAAACTACCTCTATACCGTCTAGAGTCAAGGATGCGAGAAATTTCATATTCCCCGTCCTCCACCACCGGAGGAACAGAGGCAGAGGCGTCACCATCCGACACAACAGCTTTTTTTAACAGAGAGACATGAAAGACCGGATTAATTCTCCAGGAGGTAGGAACCTCCAACCTAACAGCAGATTGGTTGACAACCTGAAGCACCTTAAAGGGCCCTACAAACTTGGGACCCAATTTCTTAGAAGGAATCCTCAACCGCAGATTCCTAGAGGACAACCAAACCATGTCACCAACCGCGAACAAAACCTCCTGTCGTTTCCTATCAAAGTAGTCTTTAGATTTTCTGTTGGCCTCCTGAAGATTACCACGCACATCCGTCCAAACTCTTTCCAAATCACCGGAAAAATTCTCCTCCTCAGGCACGGCAGATCCCAACTTGGAGAACGACCCAAACGACGGATGTCTCCCAGAACAACAAAAAAAAGGCGAACAACCAGCAGAAGAAGATGTATGATTGTTCAGAGCAAATTCGGCAAGTGGCAGAAACTCAGACCACCCCTCTTGATTGTCTGCCACAAAACAACGCAAGAACTGCTCAACATCCTGGTTTTTCCTTTCTGTCTGGCCATTAGATTCAGGATGATATCCGGACGAAAACGACAAATGAATTCCCAACCTGTCACAAAAGGCACGCCAAAAACGAGCCACGAACTGAGGACCCCTATCAGAAACAATGTCAGTAGGAACGCCATGAAGTCTGACAATTTCCTTGACAAAGGCCTTAGCGAGAGTTTTAGCGCAGGGCAGTTTGACGAAGGGAACCAAGTGACACATCTTGCTAAAACGGTCCACGACCACCCAGATGACAGTAAAACCCTCAGAGGGGGGAAGGTCAGTTATAAAGTCCATAGCCAAATGTGTCCAAGGAGCACTGGGGACCTCCAAAGGACAAAGCAACCCCGCAGCAGGAGTATGTGAGGACTTAGATCTAGCACATATAGTACATTGGCGCACCCACTTAATGACTTCCTTCTGCCATCCAGGCCACCAAAAACTGCGACCCACCAGTCTCTTGGTCTCAGAGATTCCGGGATGACCTGCCAACCGAGATTCGTGACACTCAACAAACAAATCTCTCCTAAAGGTCCCAGGCACAAACAACCTCCCATGAGGAGTGTTAGATGGGGCATTCTCCTGAGCTTTAAGAATCTCATCTTCCAAAACGGAGTCTAAAGCAGCTATCACAACACCTTCTTGTAAAATGTTTTCCTCTTTCTCAGCACCGACTATGGGAGAAAAACTGCGAGACAAGGCATCCGCCTTAACATTCTTAGTACCAGGGATGTAAGTAACGGAGAAATTAAACCGCGAGAAAAACAGTGCCCACCTAGCCTGACGGGCATTCAGGCGCTTGGCAGCATCAAGATATATCAGATTTTTATGATCCGTAAGAACCTGAACGGGAAATTCCGCACCTTCCAAGAAGTGGCGCCAGTGTTCAAATGTGAGTTTAATAGCCAATAATTCCCGATTACCAATATCGTAATTCAATTCAGTCTCCGAAAATTTTTTTGAAAAAAAGGCACAGGGATGTAATCCATCCCCGTTATCCTGAGACAGTACTGCGCCAACCCCCCCAGAGGAAGCATCAACCTCAACCAAAAACGGCCTAGTAACATCAGGCTGCATAAGGATGGGAGCAGAGGTGAACCTCTCCTTGAGATACACAAAAGCTTCAATGGCCTCAGAAGACCACTGAACCGCATCAGCACCTTTCCTGGTGAGATCAGTCAGAGGTTTGACAATACTAGAAAAATTTTTTATGAACTTTCTATAGTAATTGGCGAAACCCAAAAACCTCTGTATCGATTTCAAACCAATAGGCCTAGGCCATTCCTGCACAGCCTGAACCTTAACCGGATCCATCTCAAAACCTTTGCTGGAGATAATGTAGCCCAAAAAACTAATTCTCTGTACAGCGAACTCACATTTCTCCAGCTTAGCAAAAAGCGAATTGTCCATTAATAATTGTAATACCTCACGCACGCTCCGCCAATGAGACTCCAGATCTGGCGAATAAATCAAAATGTCATCCAAATACACAACCACATTTTTACCGATCAAAGGTCTAAGGATGTCATTAATCAGATTCTGAAAAAATGCAGGAGCATTAGTAAGACCAAAAGGCATAACCAGATTCTCAAAATGACCCACAGGAGTGTTAAAAGCAGTCTTCCATTCATCACCCTCCTTCATGCGCAACAGATTGTATGCCCCCTTAAGGTCAATTTTAGAGAACCACTTGGCCCCCAATAACTGGTTAAACAGATCAGGAATCAATGGCAGTGGGTAAGGATTGCGTACCGTAATTTTGTTAATCTCACGAAAATCCAGACAAGGACGTAAACCGCCGTCCTTTTTTTTTACAAAAAAAAATCCAACCGCCACAGGAGACTTAGAGGGCCTAATGTGACCGGCGGCCAAGCTTGTCTGTATGTATTCCTCCAAAGCCTTCCTCTCAGGAATAGTAAGGTTAAATAAACGACTCTTAGAAAGAGTCGCTCCAGGGACAAATTCAATAGAACAATCATAGTCTCTATGGGGAGGCAAAACCTGCGATTCCTTCTCAGAAAAAACTCTCCAAAAATCCTGAATAGGAACAGGCAATTCTCCCCTATCCAAAGCTGCAATACGCCCGTTACAACACTTGTCATAACATTTATGGCTCCAGGATTTAATTTCACTGGTAGACCAATCCAGTACAGGATTGTGAAATTTTAACCAGGGCAAACCCAATATTACTGGAGAAGGCAAGTTATTCAACACTACCAAATCCAATTTCTCATGGTGAACACCATTAATAGTGAGAGGAAATTCACTGACCTTGAGAGTAATATTCTTCAAAGGGGAGCCATCCACAGAAACCACAGCAATGGGGGATGATAAAGGTTCAGGTTTTAAATTGAGTTTTTCCACGAATCCCCCATCAATTACATTCAGTGTAGACCCGCAATCAACAAACACCCGAAAGTCCATCAATTTTTTCTGAGCAATCGTGGAAGCAGCTAAAAATACACCCTTGGAATTTAAACAGGCAATACGGGCGTGACTGACCATTTTTTTTTCTTTCTTCATACGAAGCTCACAGCCTTTAATCAAATGACCAGATTTTCCGCAATAGAAACACAAGCCTTCCGAAAAACGACGGTCTTTTTCTTGAGAGCGAGGTGCCACCGATCCAATCTCCATCGGTTCACCACTGTTAATACACACATTATCATAACCAGAAACTGACATAGCAGAGGATTTGCTCTCATTAACCCTAGCACGCAGTCTTCTATCCACCCGTATAGCTAATTGCATAGCCTGTTGCAAATCCTCAGGTGTAGGATAAGCAATTAGCAGGTCTTTAACCCTTTCACTGAGCCCAGCAAGAAATAGACTTTTCAGAGCAGAATCGTTCCACCCTGTTTGAGTGGACCAACGACGAAAATGTGTACAATATTTTTCCACATTACCCGATCCTTGTTTTAGACGTCTCAACTCAGTCTCAGCTGATGCGACACGGTCAGGATCATCATATAATAGTCCCAAAGCAGAAAAAAAACTATCCACTGATCTGAAGCATGAATCACTAGGTTGCAAAGAAAAGGCCCACTCCTGAGGCTCTTTGCGCAAAAGTGACATTATGAACCCTACGCACTGGGATTCATCCCCAGAGGACTTAGGTCTCAAACGAAAATACAATAAGCAAGCATTTTTAAATGAAAAAAATTCTCGGTGTTCACCAAAAAATAAATCCGGCAAACATACCTTAGGCTCCAAGAAATGTGCTCCAGGACAGTTACTCACGTGCTGACGGAGCTCGGCCACCTCCAGAGAGAGTCCCTGCAGGCGATGAGCCAAATCCTGAACCGACACCATGATGGAACAGAAAAATCTTTCCTTAGAGAATTTGCTGGCTGGACTTACTGTTATGTTCTGCTACCAAAGCTAAGGAAAGAGAGGAGATCTGTCCCTACTATAGGACTCAGCTGAATCCCTACGATGTAACAGGGAACCTGATCCTGCGATCAGACCTGCTAAAGTCCTAATCTAGTCTGTACGGAGACCTATAGATGTGGGGAGGGAATCCCTACAAGTACTAAGGACTGGGAGGAATATGGGACACCTCCTAACAGAAATAGTAGCAGACAGACGAACAAACAAAATAGAAAGAACATAGAGGTCCGTAGACCAAGCAAACTAACAGAGTTAGATACAGAGCACAGGCTAGCTAGAAAGTAGATATACAATGTAGTCCAGCAAAGCCAGAAGGGCGGAGCAGGACTAAATAGGCCAACAAGGTCATGTGACCAGCAAAGGAAAAAAAACCTAACAGCAAGGTTCTAACAGTAATTTGTATGCATATTTTAAACAAAATGTACATTTTACACAAAATTGATTAGGTGCCGGTATGTACAGTGGTGTGAAAAAGTGTTTGCCCCTTCCCGATTTCTTATTCTTTTGCATGTTTGCCACCCTTAAATGTTTCAGATCACAAAACAAATTTAAATATTAGACAAATATTTCACAAATAAACACAAAATGCAGTTTTTAAACGAAGATCTTTATTATTAAGGGAAAAAGAAATCCAAACCTACAGGGCTCTGTGTGAAAAGTGATTGCCCCCCCTCCCCCACCTTAAAACTTAAATTAACTGTGGTTTATCACATCTTTGGGAAGCCAAGTTCAATTTTCCTAGCCACACATAGGCCTGATTCATGCCACATCTGTTCTCAATCAAGAAATCACTTAAATAGGACCTGCCTGACGAAGTGAAGTAGACCAAAAGATCCTCAATAGCTAGACATCATGCTGCAATCCACACAAATTCAGGAACAAATGAGAAACAAAGTAATTGAGATCTATCAGTCTGGAAAAAGGTTATAAAGCCATTTCTAAAGCTTTGGGACTCCAGCAAACTACAGTGAGAGCCATTATCCACAAATGGTGAAAACATGGAACAGTGGTGAACCTTCCCAGGAGTGGCGGGCCAACCAAAATTTACCCCAAGAGCGCAGTGACAACTTATCCAAGAGGTCACAAAACAAACAAAAAAACAACAACCATGTAGCGAAAGGGTAATTTTTGTCGTTATAAATGGGTATTGTTGAATAGTTTTCGCAAATACAAGCAATATTATTATTTACTGATATTTAAAAGTTTCAGCCGTGCTTGAGATATTAAGGGTATGTGCACGTGTTAAGTATTTGCTCCGTTTTTGTTGTGTTTTTTTTCCAAATAGTTTTATCAGAAAAACAACCTTATTTTAGTGCCAGCAAAGTGAATGAGATTCCTGAAGTCCCAAGCGCATGTTGCTTATTTTTATCTTGCACATTTATAGCAGTTTCAAATCTACAACATATCAATTCTTTCAAACACGGCAAAAACACACTTTTTTTATATTTAGCTTTTTTCCTGGCAAGAGACACATTTTTTATGCATAATGTACTGCAACAAATACTTAACATTGCACATACCCTAACACCTTTCTTTGTTTAACTGCTTGTTTCCTTGGAGACCGACCACCACTATTAAACAACAGAATATGCACAGTGCTTACAGGATTTTTTCTATTGAGCTGGTAAGCACTATTTTGATGCTGACCAGTATCACTAGAGCGCCATGTTACCTTCTAATCCTGGCCAGCCTGAGTGCAGTGCTTACAATCCAGACAGCGGCAGTGACATCTAATGAAAACCTGATAGAGATGAATCATTTGTTTGATTTGTCACTCCATAGAATACAATCAGTAAATTGTTTGCACAATAATACTTTTAGATTTGCCAATCCAAATGACAAACTGTATCCTAATAGCTAAACAATTCACCAACTGGTAAAACATAATTCGGTCAAATAATTTGCTAATCTATAGTATCCAGAGGTGTATCTAGGTTTTCCAGCACCCAAGGCAAGAATTCAGTTAGGCGCACCGCCTTCCCCAAGCAGATATGAAATTTGCACACGTACAGTCATGTGCCGACTAGCAGATCTTCCTAATTCCTCAATGTTCAGTGAAAAACTAAGAGAAGCAGGAAGAAAAGCTAGTTGGCACGTGACCGTAAGTATGAAAATTGCATATGAGTTAAGTGACCTTGAGTATAATACACACTGTTAGGATTGGCATGCTACAGGGCTTCATTGTATAATTAAAGGGCTTGTCCAGGTTTGAGATGAAAGTCTGCAGTCACTCTTTGTGACTTCAGGTTTCCGGATTCTCACAGCTCATGCACTGCACACTTTTAGGATTCTCCCTTGCCGGCAAGAGTGGACTGTCATGTGAACACACGTATGCGATTTGTATACCTCTGGCCAAATTCCAACTAGACGTATCCGGACTCGCTCAATTCGTTTTCTTTGAGTGAGGCCACGCATGTCTAGTCGTCACGTGACCACATGTATGCAAATCACATACTTTTTGTTTCGTGACCTCCCACTCTCAATACTGACACCAGAGAATCCTGACAGCATGCAGTGCGCACTGTGAAAATTCAGAAGTCTGCAGTCACATAGAGTAACTGCAGACTCATCACAAACTTGGACAACCCCTTTAATGCTTCTAGCATAAATAAAAACATGAGAATTAGTCAGTATCACAAAATTTTTTTACATCCAGATACCTTATAGATGACGTTGCCTCTGTTTGGAGTCGTTCTCTATCTTTTCTTCATCTTGTCCAGACGCCATGATGACTTTTCATAACCACAGCTCTTTTCTGCAGTCTTCTCCATCCTTCAGCATCACATCCCCACATGATACCCTTAAAAATAGCAGTGTCATTATAATGCTCCTGAACAAAAATATCTGCCCTACACTGAGCCCCTGAATAATTAATTGCCCCTCACTATAGTCCCTGCACATAATATGACCCACACAATGTCCCTTTTATGGTACATGTGTGGCACCCCAGGGGTCTGGTTTTCCACAGTAATGTAATGTTATGTCTGAGAGCAGGTGGGAGGTCCTTTGGTCAGGGATCCTGTGCATGCCACACCTCCTGCCCAGTCTTGGGAGGGGAAGAACTTCCCCTGTATAAACCCGGGGCTGAGGCAGGGTGAGTCAGACAAGGAGAGTGGAGACAAGAAGCAGCATAGGAAACAGCAGAGTTACAAGGAGTCAGGGGCTGGCAGCTGCAGAGCTCGCCCTGACTAAGAAGATTCTTTACCGGACCCGGAGTCCGAGGCTGTGGGGACTAACTCCTACCCAGCAGCAGAATCCGTCAGGCAGGGGATTTCAGGTCCTCTGGCCCAGAAGCCCGAAGGCACGGTCACACGCGTGGGACCAGCACCGCCATCGTGGAGCGGAAGCCATTAGAAGGCCCCGAGTCACCGGCCATACGGGTGAGCACCACACGGTACACTCAGGGACGTGGGCTACTTACATCAGCTTCTAGCAAGGTAGCCAGAAGAGTACAGTCAGTTTGGGAGGCCTACAACTACGCCTGGCCAGGGGAGATCCCATCTGCTCAAAGACTGACCAGGCCCCGTTTGCTAGCAAGTACTCCGGGAGGGTCTGTCGTTGTTACCAGTAAAGACCCTGAACTACACCGTACCGTCTCTGAGTGGTTCCTGCTACCCCCATCATCCACGTCGGCTGCCCTGAGGCCATACCCCTCCCGTTGGGGGTTATACTATCACGCTGCACAATCCTACCACCGGCCTCAGCGGTCTGCCCTGCAGCAGCAGCTTCCTGGCTGCACTCAACGGGTGGCGTAGTCATCAACTATTTACTACTAATAGACTGCCGTCTAGTTTGACTCCCTGGGCACGGACCGGGTCACCGCCACGAGACTACAACCCTCCACTGATCCGGCTCCGGGTAGGCTCCCGCGTGCGCAACGCAGCGCGACACAGGCCCAGGGGCGCGTCAACTTTGGCGTAGTCGGCAGGATTTCGTGCCCGCAACCACCGGGTACTGCGTGCCTGAAAAGCAAAGACTGTTCAAACTTACCAGTGGTGAAGGTTTCCCGCCATCCGGCGCCATCTTCTACCTTCTTCCCGCCATCCGCGAAGTTTTCCCGCCATCCGGCGCCATCTTCGACCTTCTTCCCGCCATCCGTGGAGTTTTCCCGCCATTGGACGCCATCTTGAGGACGCCGCGCGGGAAGAAGAGGGGCGTGGACTCCGAAAGCGCGCGAGAACTGAAGCCCCGCCTCACGTCCGGACGTTGCGTAAGGTCCTGGAAGGAGCCCAGCAGACGCCGACGTCACAGGAGCGCGACGGAAGGTCCTCAACCCTGACGATCCACTGCGGAGCCGCGGCCTACGGAAGAGGATCATCGCAAGGTAGGCCACGGTCCACTAGGGGGGAGGAAGATGTCGGATACGGAGGAGAGCTTCACTGCCTCAACCCCCGCCAGCGCTACCGCTGCTGCAGTTATGCCCTTCACCATGCCCTATATCCCGGGAGCAGCTTGGCTACCCCAGTACTCAGGGGAGTCACATACCCTGCATGACTTTAGAGAAAAGCTGGATAGCCTCTTCCAGGTGTACCCCCTCACAGAAGAGCAAAAAGTGAGCATCCTGGTGGCCCAACTAACCGGGGCAGCCAAAAGGGAAGTAAAATCCTGGCCACCTGGGAGGAAGACTGTCGCAGGGATACTAACCCGGCTGAAGGACACCTTTGATACCCGCACCTCAGCCGAGATTAAGCTTAGATTCTACGGGTGCAAGCAGCGAGCGCATGAGAGTATAAGGGACTATGCACTAAACCTACAAGAGGCCCTGAGGGCCATAAAGCAGACCGACCCTGATGGGGTGGGAAACGAGGACAGGCTGTTGACTGAACAATTTATAGAGGGTTTATATTGCAATGCCCACCGAACCCAGTTGCGGGCAATGGCCTTACAGGATCCCCATCTGGACTTTGCACAGTTCAAGGACAGAGCCATCCGGGTGCTCCGAGAACCGGCACCAGGTGGCGTTGTGACCCACAGACGCCCCACTACCACTTACTACCAGGAGGCGGCGCCCTTGTCAGCAGGGCCTGTGGGAGCTGATGCGCAGGCTTTGGACAATGACCCGGCTCCAGACCTACACCATCAGGTCCAAGAGCTAGCTAAGAGCGTTGCTGCGCTAACCCGAACTGTGCAGTCTTTACAGGTTTCCACCCCAGGGAAGATCCAGCTGGCATCCGGACCGGAGGACATCCCGTGGCGTCGACCAAGGAGGACCCCACCGGCCAGAGGAAGACCCAGTGACCGATACAGTGAGGACGGACGACCCATCTGCCGCCGCTGCAATCAACCCGGACATATGGCAAGGTACTGTTCTTTAAACGGGCACAACCTGGGGTAGAGGGCCAACCCCCAGGAAAAAGATCACCAGGCCCATCGAACTGGCGCGACAGATATGTGGGAGGACGTCCAGTCTTGCCTGTGGTACTGGATGGCATTCCCATGAGTGCCCTACTGGACACCGGGTCACAGGTCACCACCATCCCGTACGTGCTCTTCAAGCAGTACTGGAATGACTCGGATATTACCCGCTACCCCGACGACGACTTGAGTATCATCGCCAGCAATGGTCAGCCCGTGCCACAGATCGGATTTAAAGAGGTGACCATCAAAATTGGTAGAGTCGAACTGGCCGCACAGGGACTGATCATTGTAGATATTGATAAACATGAGAGTCACCCAAAAATAACTCTAGGAACTAATGTAATTGAAAATTGTCTTGCAGAGGTGATTTTCCTTTTACAGCAGGTTGCCAAGAATGCCAGCTCCGGCGAGCAGCGGGTGCTCCAGAAAGAGATCCGGGCACTGATGCAACGGCAACAAGTGGAACTCTCCGGCGGTGAGATTGGTAGCGTAAGAATGTGTGACCCTTTTCCTATTGCCATGCCCCCAAAAAGTGAAATGATGATTTGGTGCCGGGCAGCTATTGGTCTGAGAGGTAGAGATTACCAGGCAATGGTAGAACCAGTTTACTCAGACAGTAGGCCCACCATTTTGACAGCACGGGGGGTCGTCAATGTACGCCATGGGAGGGTGCCCGTTCGCATAATAAATATCGGGGAGAGGGAAGTGTACCTGCCCCGGTATGCCACGCTAGCCAAATTATATATCACTAATCAAAATTCTATACAATCTGTGGAACCCTTGCCTCCATCTCACCCGGAGGAAGGTAACGGCTCTAAGAAAGACATGGAGGACTGGTGTCAGCAACTACATCTGGGTACTGACTCCACTCCCTCACATCAGAAACAAGGAGTCTATCGGGTGGTTCAAGAGTATGAGAGAGTGTTTAGTAAACACCCGTTAGACTTCGGGCGAGTCAAGGGGGTAGAACATCGCATCCCCACGGGAGATCATCCTCCCATAAAAGAGAGGTATCGACCCGTACCCCCTGCACATTACCAACACGCCAAGGGGATGCTTAGAGACATGAAGGAGGCTGGGGTAATCCGGGATAGTTGTAGCCCCTGGGCAGCCCCATTAGTTTTAGTCAAAAAGAAAGACAACACCATGAGGATGTGTGTAGATTACCGGAAAATCAACCGTATCACACACAAGGATGCGTACCCCTTACCAAGGATAGAGGAGTCATTGGCTGCTTTAAGATCTGCTAACTTCTTCTCTACCTTGGATCTCACTAGCGGGTACTGGCAGGTTCCTGTAGCAGAGGCGGACCGGGAGAAGACCGCATTCACCACCCCGATGGGACTTAGCGAGTTCACCTGCATGCCGTTCGGACTCTGCAACGCACCAGGAACCTTCCAACGCCTAATGGAGTGTTGTCTGGGCCACAGAAACTTCGAGACGGTCCTGTTGTACCTGGACGATGTCATCGTATATTCCAAGACGTATGAGGACCACCTGAAACACCTGGCGGAAGTGTTCGAGGCTCTGGCGAGTTACGGCCTAAAGGTGAAACCCTCCAAGTGTCACCTCCTGAAACCAAAGGTGCAGTACCTGGGACACGTAGTGAGCGCTGACGGAGTGGCTCCCGACCCTGATAAAATCACCGCAATTAAGGAATGGCCAAGCCCCTCCAGCGTAAAAGAAGTGCGGCAGTTCCTCGGGTTGGTAGGCTACTACCGAAGGTTTATTCCCGGTTTCACCAAAAAGGCAGCACCTATGCAGGACCTCCTGATAGGCCAGTCCCGGAAGGCCAAGAACCAGAAGCCGCCCTTCAAATGGGAAGAGCTGGAAGAAGAGTCCTTCCGCCAGCTGAAGATGGCCCTCACGGGGGACGAAATCCTGGCGTACCCGGATTATAGCCAGCCCTTTATCCTCTACACCGACGCCAGTAACATCGGGCTAGGAGCCGTACTGTCCCAGATCCAGCAGGGGAAGGAACGAGTAATCGCCTACGCCAGCCGAAAACTGCGACCCACCGAAAGGAACCCCGAGAATTACAGCTCATTTAAGTTAGAGTTCCTGGCCGTAGTATGGGCAATCACTGAGCGCTTTAAGCATTACCTCGCTTCTTCCCGGTTCACCGTGTACACGGATAACAACCCGCTGACACACCTGGACACGGCAAGACTCGGTGCCCTGGAGCAGAGGTGGATGGCCCGTCTGTCCAACTACGAGTTCACAATTAAATACCGGGCAGGACGCTCCAATACCAACGCGGACGCCCTGTCCAGGATGCCCAACCTGCCGGACGGAGGAGAAGATCCGGAGGGACTGGAAGAAGTTGAACTCCCTGCGTTCCACCGTCATGGGACTATTCAGTATTCCCACCGGGTAAGGAGTAAGCAGGCTGCTACGTTGAACCCCTTACCCCACTACAACTGGGCGGAAACGCAAGACAGCGACCCTGCCGTCCGACTGGTGAAGGAGATGCTGACTCGGCCGGAGGCTCGCCTTGAACCAGACGCTCCGGAGGAAGCCAAACAACTATGGGCAGAGAAGAGTCGACTGTTCCTTTACAAAGGGAAGTTGTGCCGCAGAATGGTTAACTCCCGGACGCATGAATTACTCTGGCAAGTAGTGGTGCCACGAAGAGACGCAGCCATGGTGATGGAGGCATACCACGACGGAGCTGGACACTTTGGGTGGAAAAAGCTGGAGTTCCTGCTGCGCGAGCGGTTCCACTGGGTAGGCATGAGGGGAACCATCGAGAAGTGGTGCAGAGATTGTGGCCCGTGCAACCTGAGAAGGAAGGACCGAGCCAGCCAGAAGACTCCCCTGCAGTCCATCGTCACCCGGCAACCGTTGGAACTGGTAGCCTTGGATCATGTAAAACTGACCCCAAGCAGAAGTGGCTACGTCTACGCGTTAACCATCGTGGATCATTACTCCCGGTTCTTGGTTGTCGTCCCCGTCAAGGACTTAACGGCTCAAACAGCAGCTAGAGCCTTCCAGCAGCACTTCTGCCGTCCACACGGGTACCCGGACCAAGTGCTGACGGACCAGGGACCTGCCTTTGAAGCGGAGGTCTTTCAGGAATTCTGCAATCTGTATGGCTGCCGGAAGATAAGGACGACACCCTACCATCCGCAGACTAATGGACTTTGTGAAAAAATGAACCAGGTGGTAATGGATCTTCTAAAAACGTTGCCCCTGGAAGAACGCAGTCTGTGGCCTGAAAAGTTGCCCGATCTGGTGGACCTATACAACCACATCCCGGTAGGTTCCACCAACTGTACCCCGGCTTACCTAATGAGGGCAAGACCTGGTAAGTTACCTGTTGACCTGGAAATGGGAGTCCTGACCCCCGAGGACACTTCACCAGAAACAGACTGGGACACAGAGAGGCAGCAGCAGTACCGGAGAGTACAAGAGAGCGTGGAGCGAAGTCTCTGTCAGGCTAGGGAAAGACAAGAGAAGACTTACAACCAGTATGCTCCCGCTGTTCCCCTGGTACCCGGAGAGCAGGTCTTGAAGAGGAAAAGACGGCTCCACAAGTTGGATGACCAGTGGGAGAAGGACCCGTACACCGTACTGCCCTCAAGCCACGAGAACCCGAAGGTCTGTACCATCAGTAAAGACGGAGGGGAAACCACAGCCATTGTATCCCGGGACCACCTGAAGAAGTGTCCCGAACAACTGAGGAACCCTGAAGAGGAACAAGAAGACCATCGACCCGTGGGAGAAAGGGAAGATATGGTTAGTACCGTGCTCGGGGACTTCCCTCGGTCTTGGACTCAAGTCAATGGTGCAGTTGTGGTACCCGTACTCACCTTCCTCCAACCAGCATCCCAAGCACCTACGGAGCAACAGGTAGAGCTGGAAGAACAGCCGGTCCAGGAGGCAGAAGACTCCACACAAGCAGAACAGGAGGATCAACCCTCTGCTTATAGTGAGCCTGCCGTACCCCTAGTGAGACAAAGAGCCGGTAGACAGCTGCCCAGTTTACCATTGACAGCTCCTACACCCTGTAGTTCAGGGCCAGACAGTCAGCTCCGTAGGTCCACTAGGGCCACTAGAGGCCAGTTACCCGCACGCTGGAGGATTTGAAGTGTATAAATTGTTTTATTTATGTTTATCTGTGTATTGTTGCTTGTGTATAATTTTGTGTTTCCAGTTGTTTTTAGGAAACCTTGGTGGATTTACCGGGAATCCTTGTATATAGTTGGAGCGTAACCCAGGATGGACTAGAGACTGTTAAGGACTCGGGGTAGGACAGACCCCTACCTGGTTACGTCTCCCTGTGTTGGTGAAATGGACACCTTTGCTTTTCTTCAAAGACTGCATCCGGTTGCGGACACGCCGTAACCATCTTATGTGTTTTTCTTATAGTATTGTTATTGTTATACTTTGTTATGTTTTTCTAAATGTGTTTAGTCCCGGAGTACTAAATTTCACTAGGGGGGAATGTGGCACCCCAGGGGTCTGGTTTTCCACAGTAATGTAATGTTATGTCTGAGAGCAGGTGGGAGGTCCTTTGGTCAGGGATCCTGTGCATGCCACACCTCCTGCCCAGTCTTGGGAGGGGAAGAACTTCCCCTGTATAAACCCGGGGCTGAGGCAGGGTGAGTCAGACAAGGAGAGTGGAGACAAGAAGCAGCATAGGAAACAGCAGAGTTACAAGGAGTCAGGGGCTGGCAGCTGCAGAGCTCGCCCTGACTAAGAAGATTCTTTACCGGACCCGGAGTCCGAGGCTGTGGGGACTAACTCCTACCCAGCAGCAGAATCCGTCAGGCAGGGGATTTCAGGTCCTCTGGCCCAGAAGCCCGAAGGCACGGTCACACGCGTGGGACCAGCACCGCCATCGTGGAGCGGAAGCCATTAGAAGGCCCCGAGTCACCGGCCATACGGGTGAGCACCACACGGTACACTCAGGGACGTGGGCTACTTACATCAGCTTCTAGCAAGGTAGCCAGAAGAGTACAGTCAGTTTGGGAGGCCTACAACTACGCCTGGCCAGGGGAGATCCCATCTGCTCAAAGACTGACCAGGCCCCGTTTGCTAGCAAGTACTCCGGGAGGGTCTGTCGTTGTTACCAGTAAAGACCCTGAACTACACCGTACCGTCTCTGAGTGGTTCCTGCTACCCCCATCATCCACGTCGGCTGCCCTGAGGCCATACCCCTCCCGTTGGGGGTTATACTATCACGCTGCACAATCCTACCACCGGCCTCAGCGGTCTGCCCTGCAGCAGCAGCTTCCTGGCTGCACTCAACGGGTGGCGTAGTCATCAACTATTTACTACTAATAGACTGCCGTCTAGTTTGACTCCCTGGGCACGGACCGGGTCACCGCCACGAGACTACAACCCTCCACTGATCCGGCTCCGGGTAGGCTCCCGCGTGCGCAACGCAGCGCGACACAGGCCCAGGGGCGCGTCACATGCACTTCACACTGCCCTCTCCTTTCCACACCGGGCTCACTCTTCACACTATCCTCTCACACTGGGTCCCCCCCATAGGGCCCAGTCTCTATTCTGTACCCCCTCATCACACTCCCCCTCCTTGGCATACTGTTCCATCCTGGCTGTGCCCTTACACTGTCTCCCCATGCTACACAGTCTCTATTCGGTGCCCACTCACACTTTCCTCCTCCCATACTGTCTCCACACACTATTCCCCTCAATAGTCTCCTCACACATTTTCCCCTCCCTCCTCTCACATCGCCCCCTGTTAACCATACTGTCTCCTTATATATTTATGCCATCACTCTTCATACTGCCTCCTCACATATCCCCGACTTCCCATACTGTGCCTGCATACATTCTTCCCCTTGCTCTTTATATTGTGTCTGCATACATTCCCTCTCGCTACTCATGCTGTGTCCGCACCCACTCCCTCCACTCACCATACTGTGTTTGTACCCATTCCCTCACTCACCATACTGTGTGTTAGGCTGGTACGCAGGAGAAGGGCTTTCTCGCGGCGTCCGGCCAGGCCTTTCCTGCTGGTCAGTGTTTGTCAGCATTTAGGTTTCGTTCTAGGGATTCTAAGTGTGTTTTTTGCGTTTCTGCTCATGTGTCGCTAAGCCACGCTCCATTTTGGTCATGCGCCGCTAAGCCACGCATCATTGTGATCATGTGCCGCTAAGCCACACCCCCTTGTGGTCATGTGCCACTAAGCCCCCCCCTGCTGTTTGGTACAGCGTGGTTGATTGTCCTGGGGGGGCTGGGGCTGTATCTAGTGTATTTAAGGGCTCCGTGGGCTCTGCCCCGGTGCCTAGTCTATCTCTTTCTAACCTGGGGTGAGGTCTCTGGCAGTAAATGCAGTGTGTGAGAGTCATTGTCAAGGGTTCCTGCTGAAAGCTCACTAGTCATCCTAGCCATCAATTAGGGCTAGGGGAATGCTGTGAGCAGCACGCTCTACCATGTCGGTTCACCCGTTGGTGTCCACGCCACAGAGGCGTCCTTGCTACCAATCCAGTATTCCAGGGTTCCGCCATTGTATGTGTGGTCACACTGCCGCTTTTACACCCATGTGTTGGGTGCTGCAGAGATCCTCCTCCTCTTTAGGAACTTATGTTCCAGGTCTTTCCTGGCCAGCAGCTATCTGCAGCTCTATACGCCGCCATCTAGTGCTCAGGCGTTTCATGCTGCCAAATCCTTCCTGCTCTGCACAGCGGTGTCTTGCAGTGCAGAAGTTTATTAGTTTAGTTTCTGGAGTGTTGTTAACTCCCAGCATTGTATTTTGTTTAGTTACTACTAGTGTGTGCACTTTACACACTAGTTCATTTCTTTCTCTGTGCTTAGCTGAACATTCCTCTGGGACTCAGCTGCTGCAGCTCCTCTGCAGTCCGGTGGACCCCGACTTGTCCTTTAAGTTTTATTTTATTTTATTAAAGGACACGCCAGCATAACACTGTGTCTGCACCCATTCCCTCCGTTGCTCCTCATATTATGTCTGCACCCATCTCCTCCCTCACTCCCCATACTGTGTCCATATATATTCCCCCCTTTGCTCCCATACTGCACCTGCACCCATTCTCCACATTCTGTGTCTGCACCCATCCCCCTCATACTATTTCCTCATACATTCCCCTTCTCTCCTCATACTGTGCCTGCACCCATCCCCCAATTCACCATGCTGTATCTGCACCCATCCCCCCACTTAATATACTGTGTCTCCAGCTCCCCATATTGTGTCTGCACCTGTCCCTTCCTTACTCCCTAAACTGTGTCCTCAAATCTTCCCCAACCCCCCACCCTTCCTGTTAGACTAAATCTTTGGTGTCATCATCTCCACTGGAGTACTTACTGCCAATGTTGTTAGTGCCTCTGCAGCGCCGGCGAGTGACGTCAGCAGCATGATCACACGACCTGATCACGCTGCAGATGTAGCTCTGATCCGACGGTCAGAACTTCACTTGTACTCGCGTCTTAAGGACACGATTATAATTGATCACTAGGAGCCGGCACGCTGCACCTTCTCTTAGCTGGCTGTCATCTTGAAAGAACAGCCGACTCCCAGTCCGGAAGGCAGCGAAATGCAGACACCTCAGACCGCTGCATTTCAATGACGCTCCTCTGCCTGCTGGGCCTGGGGCAGATGCCTTTCCTGCCCCCCCCCCGGATACGTCTCTGATAGTTTCAATGACCACATTATTATTGGATGGTCAGAGAAAAATATATAAAGCTTACATGGAAAAAGGTGGAAAAAGGTTTTGTGATATTCAAAATTATCATAAAGTTGCATGCTATAAATAGGTGCCAGATTAATATAATTTCTACATCATTATATGCTTAATCAAAAATTGAACAGAATAACTTTCTGGTATCACTGCATAATAAATTAACAGAAGAAACAAAATCAGTATTATTACTTTTCTTATGAACATATATGTGAAGATTGAAAGTTCCAATTTTTAGGCCCAACACATTGGGTTATATTTACAAAGAATAATTTTACTGCATAAAAGTTCCTGCAGCATGAAACAAAGAATGTATACCAGATGGAGAAGTAAAGAAAGCAAAGTGGCTAAAAGTGAATGAGACTGAACTGTAATACGAGGCACAGTCATACAGCTGCACACATGTCGCTGTGTCTGAGTAAACTATGAAGGACCCCTTCATTTTGGAGATCTACATGTACCAGAAGTTGAAAACTACAGGCTTTATCAGAAGGTTACAGAAAAAAAAATCACAGACCCCTAAATATGTCATAAATACACACATGCATCCCCAGGCAGAGAACAATAAATACCTGAAGCAACACAAACATCTGATATATCTTAAAAGTGAAATAAAGTTGATTTTTTTTAATAATATTATACACTACTAATTTTGTATTAAATCTGTGTTTAAAGTGGTTATTTATCCTAGAAAAATTAACCTACCATACTTGCCTGTACTATACTTTTAGTAGAGAAAATTGCAAGGTAGTCCAGCGTTGTCCCATTCATTTGAATCAACCAGAAAGCTCATACAAATATGGAAGAGATGGCAGCACTCGTATAAGTGTTGTTGTCTCTTCAAACAGCAGATTGGCACGTGTAGGGGTGGTCACAGACAGAGGGCCCCTGTGCAAGAACAATATATGGGCTATAGTTCATCATAATGTACAATTTCACCCGCTTTCGTTCTGGTAGTGGTCCCCTTACATCTTGGGCCTCGGTGTTGCTGTCCA
The DNA here is from genome assembly GCF_046119375.1 of Phyllobates terribilis. Lineage (NCBI taxonomy): Eukaryota > Metazoa > Chordata > Amphibia > Anura > Dendrobatidae > Phyllobates > Phyllobates terribilis. The sequence goes on from NW_027362773.1 coordinate 67,385,560, forward strand.
GGTTGCACTAATGGTATTTCCAACCCTGGGCATATGTCATGAGAGTGAAAACCCCACTGATATTACATTTATGGATAAAAATAGGTCATTCATTTTAACCTAATAATAATCCTGCTTAAGCAGGGAATCTGTTGACATAAAATACATAAATATCATAAAAAAAAAAAAATTCCGTGATAGAATATGGAATATATTTAACAGAAGAAAAACATCTCCCCATAAGAGTACAGTCATGGCCAAAAGTTTTGTGACTGACACAAATTTTGGTGTTTCGGTGTTTTTAGATCTTTTAGTCAGATGTTTCTCTGGTTACTGAAGTACAATTATAAGCATTTCATAAATGTTTACATTTTATCAAGTTTATGTAAAGAGTAAAGACTCAATATTTACTCTGTTGTCCGTTATTTTTTAAGACTTCTGTCCTTTACCCTGGCAGCTGGATATCATCTTCTGGGCAAAATCCTGACTGATGATAACCGGTTCTTGTCTAATCAGAGCTTGGAGTTTATCACAATTTCTGTATTTTTATTTGTCCACCCTTTTTTTGAGGATTGACCACATGTTCTTAATGTGACAGATCTGGGAAATTTCCTGGTCATGGATCTAATGTTTTGTTCACCTAGTCACTTAGCAGGGCTGTGGAGTCGGTAAGCCAAACATCCGACTCCAATTCCGACTCCTCAACTTCCATGACACTGACTCCAACTCCCTCATACATGGCTCATGTTTATCTGATAAATTTACTGTAGCACAGATTCATATAAGCTAAAAGTCTAGACCCTTAGATCAGGGATAGGACAGACATTTATAGGACATTTCATAACTTTCCCAAATTCTTATGAAAAAAATATTACCCACAAACTGCATTGAACTACTGTACCCAATTTATTATATATTCTAGGAGTTGGAGTTGTTCCATTTTATACCAACTCCGATTCCGACTCCACCAAAATGGACTCCGACTTCACGACTCCGATTCCAACTCCACAGCCCTGCCACTTTGTTATGTCTTTTGCCTCCTGGGTCATTGGGAAAAGTTGCTCTTTGAGGATGTTTAGATCCCATTCTTTATTCAGGGTGGTGTTAGACTAAATTGTCAGTGAGCCCCCTCCCATGGATGAAAAGCAAACCAACATATGAACCCAGCAGGCAGATGCAGCACATCTACACACACAGTAATACGATGAACTTTGGAGGGTGTTCTGGTGTCAAGAATGGCAGCAAAGAAGCCCCTTCTCTCCAAGAAACATATCAAGGACAGACTGACATTTTAAAAGAAGTTCAGAAATTGGACTGCAGATGAATGGGGTAAAGTTATTATCTGATGAAACCCCTATGCAAATTGTTTGGGTTATCTGGAAGAATGATTTTTAGAAGAGAAGGTAAAGGCTACCACGAGTCCTGTGTCATGCCTATAGTAAAGCATCCTAAGACCATTCGTGTGGGGTTGCTTCCTACGACCATTCCTCACCCCTGCCCCATGCAAAGCAATTGGGGTTGACAATTGCATTATCATTGCTTCATGGGTCTACTAAATGCTCCCATGTCTGCCATCTTTGTATACCAAGGTAGCCCAGCCTGTGCTGTATGGATAAAATAGTATCAATAAAACTATAGCTCACTCTGCAAAAAATAAGCTCTCAAATATGGCTCTTAAAATATGACCAAATTTTTCTTGCAAACTGTATTTTTTTTTATTTTAACCAAAGAGAGAAAAGGGGGATGCGCCAGGAACAACATACAACAATGTTTTTAATAAAAACATAAATTTTATTGAGTCAGTCAAAGAAAATTATATATATATAAACAATACAGTAAAAGCAAAAAACAGACACAACACAGGCGACAAAGAAAGTTGGTGAGTGAGATAATCACAAAGAAAATTGAGTAAGTACATGTGTACATGGGTATACCTAAAGCAAATCACCATGAGGTAGATTTTATAGTAACATAAGAGAACACATGTTGATTCAACTAGACTGCTAAAGCCAATCTTGAGGGCCTTAAGTATGGTAGCTGTTAGTAATATATCACAATTACAAGTGAATCCCCTTTAAGAGGAATAATGTGTATAATCCTTAATATAATATAATATAATCCTTAATAGAGAATAGATACAAGAAAAAGAGGGGGAAGAGTTGGTATACACACAAACGATCAATAATACGTAAATGTGGTTAGCTCACCCTTCAAGAGACCCGACACGTGTTTCACCACAGCTTCACCTTTTCTTTTCATTTTAGTATAACAAAAAATAACAACTACACATTTCATATACATTTTATATCATCATAACTGTACTGATCTATAAAAAAAAGTTAACCGGTCAATTTCCCAGCAAAGTGAGTGCTGTAGAAACACATCCTTAAAAATAATTAATTATAGATAGCTTAGAGAAAGAGAAGTTTTCATCCAGAGATGGAGAGTTGCATCTGACTAGTGTTTTTTTTACTTTACTATTTTTGAAACATCAGTAAACAATTGTGCAATGCCAAAGTTTACAATATACATGAAACCCAAATATCTCCTACTTACAGTGCTGTGCAAAAGTTTTAGGCAGGTGTAGATAAAATATTGCACAGTAAGAAAGCTTTAAAAATGGAAGTACTAATAGTTTAGTTTTATCAATCTAAATTAAATCAATATTTGGTGTGACCGCCCTTTGTCTTCACAACAGCATCAATTCTTCTGGGTACACATGCACACAGTTTTTGAAGAAACTCAGCAAGAAGGTTGTTCCAAACATCTTGGAGAAGTAACTACAGATCTTCAATGGATGTAGACTTTGGCAAATTCTTCTGTCTCTTCATGAAATCCCAGACAGACTCGATGATTTTGAGATCACAGCTTTGTGGGGCCATATCATCACTTCTAGGACCCTTGTTCTTCTTTACACTGAAGATTGTTCTTAATGAAATTGGCTGCATGTTTAGGGTCATTGACCTGCTGCACAATAAATTTGGAGCCAATCAGAAGCCTCCCTGTATACTACATGATGGATAAGGAATGGATCTGTCTATATTTCTCAGCATTGAGGACACCATTAATCCTGACCGAATTACCAACTCCATGCAGACCCAAACATGGAATGACCCTCTTCCGCACTTCATTGTTCTTGCAGACAATCATTATTGTATCAGTCTCCACTCTCCAGTCCTTCAGCAAACAAATTACCTTCTGTGACATTCAAATATTTAAAATTTCGATTTATTAATTCAGAGCACCTATTGCCATTTTCTGCACCTCAGTTTCTATATTTCCGCACATAGTTGAATCGCTTTGCCTTGTTTCCATGTAGAAGGTATGGCTTTTTAGCCACAATTCTTCCATGAAGACCATTGCTGGCTAGACTTCTCTGAATAGTATATGAGTGTAGCTGGCTCCCACTGGTTGCTGCAAGGTCTGAGCTGATGGCACTGCTGGACAAATCTCTTTGTACGACCACTACGTCTACAGCCCTCAACATTGCATATTTTTTGGTGCTTCTTCAAAAGAACTTACACAGTGCATCTTGAAACTCCAGACTGCTTTGATATCTTTGCCTGGAAGAGACTTTGCTGATGCAGTATTGTGTCTTGTTCCTTTGCTCAGTCTTGCCATGGACAACAACCTGTAACATGAAACTGTGTTCCACAATCTCACCTTTCGTAGCAGAGTTTGGTTATTCATATCCCAGCTTTAAGTCTCCTGCACAGCTGTTTCTGTTTTAGTTAATGACTCTTTCAATCTTCATATGATGATCATAATGACCTGTTTGGTATAATTGGTTACTGATACACCAGAATATAACCCTACAATATACCTGAATTTTTGCAAGAATATAACCCTACAATATACCTGAATTTTTGCAACTGTGCCTATAACAATTGAGGTTGTTTTGAAGGCAACAACCTATTCTGTTAAAAAGCCACAATTTTTGGGTGCAAATTCTGAGAAAATATTTTTTTCTGAAAAAGTGGTAAAGTCCATCAAGCTAGATCAATCCTTAGAAATTATGTTGACTATAGTAAATGTCATTGTTTATGGCACACTTGACTGCCCATGATTGACAGTATATTGTTACTTTGAGTATGTAATTGTCTATGCATCCAAGTCCTCAAGCCACACCATAACAACAATTATATTTTGAAGCTTTTATTCCATTAAAAATATATGAATTTCATGACCACTGGGGCAGACAAGCTTGCAAAGCATCCTCTTAAAGAGACCGGCACCACATGATGCTTTCACAGGTTCCTCGCATCACAAGTTGCATGATACTTTTATAGACAAATACAAAATCAATTCCATTAACCCTTAACTTACTTAATATATGAAATATCATATAAACATGCAAAAGATGTGCAAGTTACCTGTAGCGCTACAGTGAATAAATAGGAAAACTCAAAGGGGTGGTCCGACATACAAAGTAATTTTCATCCTAAATCCCTACCTATTTAATGCCATAATCAAAACAAATTTCTAATATACTTGAATTAAAAATTCCTTATCCTTCTCTTAAAACACTAACTGCTTTTTTTTTTAACTACTTCCTTTTCTGTTGACGCTTCATTTGAGAATGCCCCTGTCCCTGCTTTGTGACTATGCAATGTGCACAATGACAGTATGCTCTCTTTTGCCAGCTCAGATCACCAGTAAAATATCAGCAACAGAGTAGAGTGTACTGTTAGTCTGTGTGCCCACGATGCGTTTTTGGTGCGTATTTGCAGCGCGTAAACGCTCCAGAAACGCATTGCATACCTTATCCCATGACTTCCTATGACATTCTGCAAGTTCTGTGCACATGGTCCGTAATTTTTCTGCGCAGATTTTACTCGCAGAAAAAATTCGGACATGACCAATTCTTGTGCGTTTCTGCATGCGTATTTGCCTATACAATGCATTGGAAAAACGCATAGCAAATACGCATTCAAATACGTGTCAAATACGCGTCAAAAATGCATGTAAAAAAACGCATGCGTTTTTCTGCCAAGGAGATGCAGAAATGCTCAGGAAAATTTCTGCTTCATTTCTGCATCGTGGGCACTAAGCCTTAGTGTATGTTCTAAGACAAAGCGGAGTGCAGAGACCAGCGCCCGAAAGTGACACCTGTAGCTGGACGTCTTTCTTGCAGCCAAATGTTGTGCAAACAGCTTCTGATGGTTTGTGTGGATAGTGTTTGATGCCCTAAGGCCCCGTCACACTAAGCGATATCGCTAGCGAGATCGCTGCTGTGTCACGGTTTTGGTGACTCACCAGCGACCTCACCAGCGATGTCGCTATGTGTGACACTTTGCAACGATCAGGCCCCTGCTGTGAGGTCGCTGATCGTTGCAAAGTGTCCTGGACCATTTTTTGGTCGTTGGCCTCCCGCTGGCCAGCACACATCGCTGTGTGTGACCAGTGGGACCAACAATCTGGCTGGTAACCATGGTAAATATCGGGTTACTAGGGGCACGCGCGCACTTAGTAACCCGCTGTTTACCATAGATACCACTCTGCTAAGGTGAACGGTAACCTCCAGCGCACCGTAGCAGAGTGGTATCCATGGTAAACAGCGGGTTACTAGGGGCACACGCGCACTTAGTAACCCGATATTTACCATAGTTACCAGCCTGCTCCTGCTTAAGCAGCAGGCTGGGAACGGGAGCAGGACATCGTGGAACGATTCTTTCCACGATATCGCTGCTCCCCTCATCGCTGGTGAGCCTGCCTGTTTGACAGCTCACCAGCGATGTATTAGCGATGCAGCAACGATCCCTGACATGTCGTATCGTTGTCGGGATCGCTGCTGCATCGCTTAGTGTGACGGGGCCTTTAGGCTTGGTATGTGACGTCCAATTTCACTTTCAGTGCAGAATGGATCACTGTGCACAATTTTCTAATCTGACGATCTACCTGTGCACCTCCTGCTATAACTCCAGTTTAGCGTTTTTCTCCCAACCCCTGGGATACATAATGTTGAACAATGCTGACATCTCCACCTATCCAAATATTGGTCTGCTGGAGTAAGAAAACAAGGTCTCTCAGTTTGATTCTCACAATTATTCCACATGACTGAATTTCAAATTAGCTTTCAATCTGGCTTTTATGTCCATCCCACTTGACACAGATTGGAGCTAAGTGCTTGTAAATATGATCATTTGCACATAGCAACATCTACTACTTCCTCAATCTGCATAATCTCATGGCTTGTCCTTCCTGGTGTTGCAGTTATAAGGAGGAGTTGAGGAGTGTATGTAGAGCGGCAAGTTAAAGAATCCTTTATACGTTGTACTACATATTAAGATTTTCATAATAAAAACATAATCCACTTTTGTAGTTTCCCAGTAGCAGAGATTTTTCTATCAAAGTACTTTGATTAAACGTAGATTTACTCCTCACTAAATTCATTTCTTATATTCTAGCATGTTTAAACAATACAATTGGTTTCTTTATTATTATTATTTATTATTATAGCACCATTTATTTTTTGGCACTTTACATGTGAAAAGGAGTATGCATAATAAAACACAAGTACAATAATCTTAACCCAATACAAGTCACCAACTGGTACAGGAGGAGACATGACCCTGCCCGCGAGGCCTTACAGTCTAGTTTATTACTATCTTCTTTAAATTGGAATTGTTCCCTAAAATGTAACAATGCTGAATAGTTTTCTTCAAAAAAGTCAATGTGGGTTTCTATTGAAATGAAAATATAAGATGAGCATACCAATATAGCTAAGCAAAAAAAAATCTTGGGTCTTTGCATTGATAAATCTCCCCGAAAAATTTACAGTGTATCACTATGCATAAAACATAATTGCCAAGATAACATTACTGAGAATGGGAAGAAAAAAAAATGTTTCAGGTTTTACCTGTTTTCCTTCTTTTATCTTGGTATTTACTTCCATGAGTTTTTTGTTTATTTCTATTTCCTGTCAAAATATAAATGACAGATGTCAATGGTAAAGAGGTTTTCCGGTCTGAAATGAAAAGTCTGCAGTCACTCCATGTGACTGCAGACTGCTGGACAATGACAGTGTGCGATGTGTATGCCCTGAGTGAGTGGGCGGTCATGTAACTGCATATAATGATTTGTATACTTGCTGTCATGTACCGACTAATCTCATCTGGCTTTTCCCAATTCCCTGAATGACACTAGTTGGAACATGACTGCAAGTATACGAGTACAAATCGCAAATTTGCAGTCACATGACCACCCACTTGCTTGAGGCGTACAGGAGAATATTGGCAGTGTGCATATCACACATTGTCACGATTCATGTACTACAGACTTTTCATTTGAGACCAGAAAATTCCTTTAAACAATCAATTTATGGTACAGTAAAAGAGTAGAAAGTATATGAAAAATGTTCAGGCATTAGAACACCTACAAATGGCTTTAAAATCCATGTCTGAAAATATGTAGGCACAAAATGTATAAAAAAAATAAACAGCTGCAAAATTGTTACCTTATTAATACACTGTATACTTTGCTTCAAGTTTTATAAAAATAAAAGCTTTGCTTGCGGTCAGTGAATGAAAACATTAATTTTCCTATCCTATTAAAACAGGTCCATCACTAATTTCAAGAGACAAAAACCCTGACAGAACAGGAAAAGGACTTGGGTATTCTGGTTGCAAGCAAGCTGAGCAGCAGTACTCAATGTCAAGCAGCAGCCGCAAAAGCAAACAAGATTTTAGGGTGTATAAAAAGAGAGATAAAATCCTGCCATCCCAATGTACTGTTACCCCTTCATAAATCACTGGTGAGGCCACATCTGGAATATGGGATCCAGCTTTAAAAAGGATATTCAGAAGTTAGAGTCAGTTCAAATGCAGTAACTAGATTATTACAAGGGATGGAAGGCCTTGAAAAAGGAGAGATTGAAAAAGTTGGGTTTGTTTAGCTTTGAAAAAAGACACCTCAGAAGAGATCTCATTTACATGTACAAAAATATGTGTGGTCAGCAAGTACTGGCACATGACTTATTCCTTCCAAAGACCATACTAAGGACCAGGGGGCACTCATTATGGGTGGAAGAAAGGCAATTCCGGCAGCTAAGTAGGAAAGGGGTCTTTACAGTCAGAGCAGTCGGACTGTGGAATGCCGACCACAAGAGGAAGTAATGGCTGACGCCATAACAGCTTTTAAAATAGGGCTGGATGATTTCCTTGATACACATAACATTGTGGGTTATAATTAAATTAGTGACCAAATGTACAATTGGTGAAGAAAGGTTGAACTTGATGAACGTAGGTCTTTATTCAACCTATGTAACTATGTAACTATGATTCATCAAGACCAGCGTTGTTCACACCGGTCTTGATGAGTGAGCATGTTGTAATCAGAGGTGTCTGATTCATTAAGAGAGTATACACAATAATTTTGCAGTCCATACAGGCTGTCAATCACCCAATGAATGAGCAAAATACACGTCCATTGGGTTAAATGATCCTTTGTACAGTGCAAATGATCATTGTTCTTGCCAGTGCGTTGCCCTGTGTAAACAGAACTCGCACTGCCGAGAACAATGACAACCTATATGCACTGAGCATAGCATAGCATTTCCAATCTATAACAGATCATGCAGTGTGTGTTGGGAGTGCGATCAGCCTGTTTAAACAAGCTATTAAACGACATCCAATCTGCAAATAAGTTGCCGTTTAACAATTGTTTAGTGCCACCAGTCATTAGGTGTAATTGCACCTTTAGTCTGCAGCGTTTTTTGCTTGTTCCTGAAATAGTGTTGTAGAAATCCTGCAGCAAACAAAGGGGTTAATTCCCTGCTGATCTGTTCCATTTTCAGCTAGTAAATGGGTGAGGGGGGAGGCTCCTGCTGCAGGCAGTTATAGCCACAACATATAAGGCAGAGGGGGAGTGGGCATAGGCCAGACTCAACCTCAAAAAAACTTTGATTTCTGGATACAAGGGTTGTTTTCATATTGTCTCTTTAGAAACTTCATATCTGACTGTAATCAGTATTGCACATTTTGCTTGTTGGTAATCTATGGGTTAGAAGCTACTTACTGTACTACATGTAGATACAGTTTGGACATTACAAAGCGCCTAGATAAAGGTAACAATAATCTACACCCAGTGCAGGGAATTTGCTACTACAAACTGTAGAAATGTAAATGTTGACAAATAACGTTCCCAGAATTAGCTCCAGCTACATTCAGTAACACCAGCAGATTTACTGAAAGAAATCAGAAAATGTTCTTTGCGAGAAAATGAGTCTAAATCAAAGAGATGGATGCACTTGTTTGGCTAAAACTTTTTATATTAACTAACATGGGCTTAAGAACATAGAAAATGTCTTGGCAAATAAGTTTCTGGGAAAATAGAAAATCATTTTTTATTTTCTAACATGAAAGGGCTGCTTTAAACATCCAACAATTACCAGAACCATTTTAATGTGCAGACTCCATGGCAACAAAACCAGATACATTAACGGAAAGGATGCAATCAATTAGTAACAAGAGGTATTAGAAATATGTTTTAATTCCACGTCACGCTGGATGCCTGGAATTCTGTGGAGAGCTGCACAACATTTTTATTCATACCGTTTGAAGTCTTTCTTTCAGTTCTTTCATGTACTGTTCAGAAATGCTGATGTGCTCCTCATCTGCTCTTTGCTTAAAGATCACTTTGTAATTCAGAAAGTCGAAAGACAGTTTCTTTAACTCCTTGAAAAAAGACAATTTCATAACAATTTCCTTGCATCATACATAAACAATACAATCTGGCAATATTTCTAGAAAATGGGCCATTAAACTATAAAAGACTAGGCTTAACCCCCACACCACCCAGCCTGTTTTCCAGTTTTTGACCAGGCCAATTTTTTCAATTCTAACCATGGTCACTTTATGAGGTAGTATCTCTAGGACGCTTAAATATATCCCAGTGATTCTGAGACTGTTTGTTCGTGATATATTGTACTTCATGTTAGTGGTAAATTTTGGTTGATATAATTTGCGTTTATTTATGGAAATATCAAAAATTTGACAAAAAATTGGAAAATTTTGCAATTTTCAAACTTTTTATTTTATGGCCTTAAACCAGATAGTAGACCACATGTCTACTTTGCATCAGCATCATTTTTGAAACATTAAACTTTTTTGTTAGGAAATTAGAAGGATTAATATTTAACAGCAATTTCTCATTTTTCTAACCAAATTTACAAAACCAATTTTTTTAAGGGACCACATCACATCTGAAGTGACGTTGAGGAGTCTAGGTGACAGAAAATACCCAAATGTGACAACACTGTAAAAACTAGACACTGTTAAAGTGCTCAAAACCTCATTCAAGAAGTTTATTAACCCTTTAGGGGTGTCACAGAAATTAAAGCAACATGGAAGGAAAAGAAGAAAATTTTACTTTTTCCCCCAAAAAATACTGTTTTAGCCTCAAATGTAGCATTTTCAAAAGGGTAGAAGAAGAAAATGCACCATACAATTTGTTGTGTAGTTTCTCCTGAGTACACCGATACCCCGTATGTTGTTGAAAACTAGTGCTTGGGCACACGGTAGGGCTCGGAAGGGAAGGAGCATCATTTGACTTTTTGAGCACAAAATTGTCTTGAATAGATAGTAGACGCCATGTAGCATTTTCAGAAACCCTGATGTGCCTAAACAAGGGAAACTGTCACAATTGACCTCATTTTGGAAACTACACCCCTCTAATAATTTATCTAGAGATGAGGTGAGCAACTTGAACCCACATTTGCTTCACTGAATTTTATAACATTGAGCTGTGAAACTAAAAAAAATAAATTTTTCCCGCAAAAATGTTGTTTTAGCCCCAAATTTTTCCTTTTCACAAGGGTAACAAGAGAAAATGGATGCCAAAATTTGTTGTGCAATTTCTCCCAAACACGCCGATACCCCATATGTGGTGGAAAACTACAGTTTGAGCGCACGGCAGGGCTCGTAAGGGAAGGATCGGCAATTGAATTCTATAGTGCAATTTTGGTTGGAATAGATTGCGGATGCCATGGCACATTTGAAGAGCCCCTGACATGCTAAAGCAGCAGAAATTCCCACAAGTGACTCCATTTTGGAAACCACACCTCTACTACACCTCTTTAGGAATTCATCTAGTGGTGTAGTGAGCATTTTTAACCCTCAGGTGATTCACAGAATTCTATAATATTGGGCTGAGGCAATGTAAAATTTGCATTTTTTCCACTAAAATGTTGCTTTGGCCTCAAGTTTTCAATTTTCAAAAGGAATAATAGGAGAAAATAAACAGTACAATTTGCTATGCAATTTCTCCTGAGTACACCAATACCCCATATGTGGTCGAAAACTACTGTTGAGATAAAAAGCTCAGAAGGGAAGGAGCGCCATATTAGTTCAGATTTTGCTGGAACGGTTTCAGGGTACCTCGTCATATTGGCAGAGCTCCTGTGGTGCCAAAACAGCAGAAACCCTATATAAGTGACCCAATTTTACAAGCTACACCTCTCAATAAATTCATCTAGCGGTACAGTGAGCATGTTGACATCACATGTGCCTCACAGTATTTTATACCATTGGGCGGTGAAGAAAGAATAATTACATTTTATCACTAAAATGTTGTTTTAGCCCCATGTTTTTAATTTTTATAAGGGTTAATAGGAAAAAATGTACCTCACAGTTTGTTGTGCAAATTCTCCTGATTGCGCTAATACCTTACATGTAACCGAGAACTAGTTTTCAGGCACAGTGGAAAGCTTAGAAGGGAAGGAGCACCATATTGTAGATTCTGCTGTTATGGTTTGAGGGTGCCATGACCCACTGGAAGAGCCCCTCAGGTTCCATGACAGCAGAACCCCACATAAGTGACCCCATTTTACAAACTACACCTCTCAATGAATTTATCTAAGGGTGCAGTGATCATATTAACACAATGAGTGTTTCACATAATTTTATACCATTGGGCAGTGAAGAAAAAATAATTACATTTTTACCACAAAAATGATGATTTAGTCTCAGATTTTACATTTTCACATTGGGAAATTGGCAAAAATGGCACCAAAATTTTGTCACACAATTTCTGCTGAATGTGGAAACTCCCCATATGTGGTTGTACAATACTGCATAGCCACACGGCGAGGCTTGGGAGGCAAGGAGGGTTATTGGACTCTTGGATAGTGTTGAGCCACCCCCGTAGTGTTCGAGTTCGGTTCGGTTCGTCGAACACCCGTGTGTTCGCCGAACTGTTCGTCGAACTGTTCGTCGAACACCTTCGAACACCGTTAAAACCAATGGCAGGCAAACAAAAACACATAGAAACACATAGAAAACACCTTCAAAGGTGTCCAAAAGCTGACAAACTGCTCAGAAGACATAACTAACACATGGAAAAGTGACAAGTACATATAGTCATGCGAAAATAAAAGAGGTGGAGGAGTAAAAGGAGGGGGAGACACAGATATAGGCATGTCATGCCCTTCTAAAATCCAAAAAGTGAGAAGCCGACACGGCCAGTCCGCTCCTGCCCGTGCCACCTCCGTGTCGCCGGGTTTGTGCCAGAGCCGCGGTGAACCCTGACGGCCAGCCCCCCTCTCCCAATACTGGTGCCTGTCCGCTGGTGGGTCGAGCGAGCCCCCCTGTGGTGGAGGCAGCTCTAAGCTTTTTAATTTAAATTGTCTCTCTAATTTGAATGAATACACTTTAAATCCATTTACAAGGATCTATTGGAGGGCAAGTCTCATGCCAGCAGCCGCGGTAATTCCAGCTCCAGTAGCGTCCACTAAAGCTGCTGCAGTTAAAAAGCTTTTATAAGGATCGAGCTCGGCTGTCCACCGCAAGGCATCCTACTGCCAGTCCCAGCCCCGATGCCTTGGGGTGCCTCCTGATGCTCTTCACTAAGTATCCCATGGTCCCGAAGCATTTCCTTTGAAAAAATTAAGTGTCTAAACTACAGGTGGTGTAGCTTGCTTAACAGCCGGGATAATCCGCTGACTAGCAGACACTGCTACTAGGCACAAAGTATTTCCTGGGCTAGATGCAGTTAAAAATTTGTAATTAGATACTCTCGTTGGATGCTGAGAAAGCATTCCATAGAGTCTCCTGGCACACCATATATGATTCTCTTAAAGAGCTTGGGGTAGGGGTCTAGGGGACCCTTTTATAGCCAAAATCACGGCCCTGTATCGCAATACGTCACCTAGGCTGAAGATAAATGGAACTGTAGCACCCTGAGGGCTCGGTTGCTACAGACGTATTGCACCTCACCCAGAGGTGTGATATCTCACTCTCAGGTAAGGATGGAGTGTGGATCAGGACCCGACACCTGCATGCATTACACCACATTGCCGTGGGGCCGGGCGACCAATATGCCCCTGAGATGGGCACGACAGTCCCTGTCCCTGGCTGGAGTGGGGGGAGGGAACACTGAGGAAGGGGAACCCTGTAGTGCAGGAGCAGGGAGGAAGCAGTTCCTGGGTGCATTGAGAAGGGAGAATAAAAGGTGGGCACCATCTTAGTTCAGTGCAGAGAAGTCTGAGCAGAAGTGGCAGGGAGCAGGGGCTCTGCATGAGCTCTGCTCCGGAGGCGGGCCTAGTAACAGAGGCCCAGGCCTGCAAGAGGGAGAAGGAAGGAAGAGGAGCGGAGAAGGCTCCAGGAACGAGGAATGAAGGGATCCCAGGGGTGTGGACGGGCGAGTCGCCACCGCACGCCCGAATCCACCTGCGTGGAGGGGTCAGGCCAAAGGGGGAGACCGGTCCTCGAACTAGTGGAGGCAGGAAACGACGCTCAGCTAGAAACCGGAGGCTCTGACATTTTATGTGGCGCAGCCACTTGCTCCACCCGCTAGGAAGGCACCACATAGGGTCAGGGAAACTGGCGCCAAGTTTACCAAGAGGAGGCCCGAGGCAGCCGGACAGAAGTGTTGGTAAGAAAGGCCAGACAAAGGACACACAAAGGGGGTCCTGTGAAGCGCTCCAAAGTTATCTGGGAGTTGTCTGAGCCCCTCACCTGGTGAGCACAGTACGACGTGGGCAGCCGTTACCTGCAGACGTGGTCTGGATAATAAGAACTGTGAGTAAAGGCCCTGAACTGCATCACTGACTCCGTGTCGTTACTGCTGCTGCCCTGCACCATCACCCCCATCCTCCGCATACACTGCCCTGAGGCTATACTCCTCCCGTGGGGAGTTATGCTACGCTCTGCTGCACCCACAACACCAGCCTTAGCGGTCTGCCCTGTAGCGGCGGTTCACTCTGACCGCAATCCACGGGTGGCGTAGTCGGACATTTAAACATCAAAACCACATAAATAGTTCCGCCACTGGTTTGACCGCCCTGAGCCACGGAACCGGATCGCCGCCACGAAGACTACAACCACCAGCATCCACCAAAAAGGGTCCAGCTCCGGGTGTCCCAAGGCCCAGGGGGTGCGTCAGAACATTTTCATCACCTTTCACAATCACCAATGGGACAAGGCAGGGATGTCCTCTGTCCCCTCTCTTATACATCCTAGTGACGGAGCACCTGCTCTCATCAATTCGCCATAACCCCAATATTAGGTGGATTGAGGTGGGAGGCACCGAGTACAAGTGCTCTCTATTTGCTGATGATGTCCTAGTATATATCACTCAATCACATATATCCATCCCTGCTGTTATGGCTGAAATAGATCACTTTGTTACATGGTAAAATTTTAAAATCAATGCAGCGAAGTCTGAGGCCCTCGATGTCTCCCTCCCTAAATCCATATAGGATTCCATCCAGTCCAACTTTCCCTTTGCCTGGCCCTCACAGGGTATCAAATACTTAGGAATTCCTATTCATAGAGACCTCTCCCATCTATGTTATCTTAATTTTGGGCCCTTTATTGAACAATTCCATACAGACCACGGTTGGCAAGTTAGAACTGTAAGATTCACTACGTGAACCACTGGTATTTTGTGGAAAAGCACATGTAAGATTCTGCAACAGTCTCTGCTGATACTCCTGCATGCGTGCATCCCTTTCTATGGCAGGAATAATTTCTGCAAATTTACTTTTGTACCGGGGATCTAACAGTGTGGCAACCCAGTAGTCAGGATTATTTCTAATTCTCACAATTCGAGGGTCATGTTGCAGGTAGTGCAGCAAGAAGGCACTCATGTGTGTTGCGCATCCAGGAGCACCAAGTCCCTGTTGTGTTGGTGGCGAGGTAACAATCATGCTTCCTTCCTCTGTCCTCTCCCCCCAACCTCGCACAACAGAAATGTGATCAAGGTCTCCCTCATCTGATGAGTCTTCCATCAGTTCGTCCTCCACTTCTTCCTGGGCTCCTGCACCTTCCTCACTAGTTTGGCTGCTACCATGCGCCCTGGTAAAATCATCTCCCCCACCCTCACATGCCTGCCGCCTTGGTGCTGCCGACCGTCTGGACCTTGCAGATGTTAGCCCTTCCGCATACAACTCCTCCTCCTCTACTTCCTCCACCTCCTCTTGTGCCACCACCTGACTCCGAATTCTGTTTAACATGTGCTCCAGCATGTAAATCACCGGAATAGTCATGCTGATAATGGCATCGTCAGCACTAAACATCTTCGTCGCCATTTCAAAACTGTGCAGAAGGGTGCATAGGTCCCTGATCTGAGACCACTCCTCCAGCGTGATTTGCCCCACCTCTGAATCTCATTGGCCCAGGCTATACGTCAGAACGTATTGCACCAGGGCTTGTCGGTGCTGCCACAGTCGCTGCAACATGTGCAGAGTTGAATTCCACCGGGTAGGCACATCGCATTTTAGCCGGTGAAGTGGCAGGCCCAACGACTTCTGTAGAGATGTAAGTCGCTGAGCTGTGGGATGCGAACGGCGGAAGTGAGCACACAGCGACCGTGCCCTCTGCAGAAGGCCATCTAGTCTGGGATATTGGGCTAAAAATTGCTGGACAACCAGGTTCAACACGTGAGCCATACAAGGCACGTGTGTGACATTGCCCCGGCGAAGGGCCGCACCCAGGTTTGCAGCATTGTCGCACACGGCCTTCCCTGGTTTCAGGTCCAGTGGAGACAACCATTCATGAAATTGGTTCTCCAGAGCTGACCACAACTCCTCAGCTGTGTGACTCACATTTCCCAGACATTTCAATGTAAAAACCGCCTGATGACATTGAGCCCTACTGCCAGCATAGTAAGGAGGTGTGCAGGATCCCTTCTGCGCAGTTAGAAAGCTTGTGGCATGACCAGACAGGCTTTGGGTGCAGGTGGAAGACCGAGAGGAGGTTGTGGAGGCAGAAGCAGTGGAGGAACTTTGACATAAAGAGGATTGACGCACAACTCGTGGGGACGGCAAGACTTGGACAGCAGCCCCTTGTCCTGCTGTCACCATAGTTACCCAGTGCCCAGTCAGCGACATGTAACGCCCCTGTCCATGCCTACTCGTCCAAGTGTCTGTGGTGAAATGCACCCTGTCACACACAGAGTTTCTCAAAGAAGCGGTGATGTTGTGTGCGACATGCTGGTGGAGCGCAGGCACACCTTTCTTTGAGAAGTAGTGCCGACTGGGCATCTGGTACTGGGGCACTGCGACGGACATAAGGTCTCGAAAATCCTCTGTGTCCACCAGGCGGAAAGGCAGCATTTCTGTAGCCAAGAGCTTGCAGATGGTGAAATTCAACCTCTTAGCTTTCTCATGGCTAGGAGGAAATGGTCTTTTACTTGTCCACATCTGAGGGACCGAGGGCTGGCTATTGTGCTTAGACGGGGTTGATAAGGGTGTCCCCGGCAAACTGCCGGTCTGTGAGGAAGATGCAGGCGGACATGTTAGGTTGCCTTGATCCAAAGGTGGTGCTATCGATGTCGGACAGCGCTCAAGACCAGCTGGTGTTACCACCTCCAAAGAAAATGATGACCTGCCAATCACGCTGGCTGTTGCGGGTAAAGAGGTGGCAGGTCTGCGCCCCAAAACAGGTGTGACTGCTGTCCCCCCAGTCACAGAGGATGAAGAGGCCGCGGATGCACAAGATATGGCAGACGGTGGTTGGCCCGGCCGGCTAGGCCGCATTGTAGCACACTGAGCTTCCCACTGCAACTTATGCTTCATGTCCATGTGCCGGTTCATGCATGAAGTACTCAAACTATGTATTTTTTGGCCTCTACTTAGCTTTTGCTGACAAATGTTACAGATAACACGAGTTGGGTCATCTTTATCGATCTGAAAAAATGCCCAGGCTATGCAAGGCTTAGCACCCATGCGACCTGAAGAGCCACCACGACTTGTGGTGAGAGGCAAAGTTGTGTTTGAGGATGCAGTTGTTGACGTGCTTCCAGTACTACGTCTCTGTCCAGGAAGGTGCAACCTGACCTCGTCGTCACTAGCATCTTCCTCCACCTCCTCTGCTGACCTCATCTCTTGGCTGACTGTGGGTTGACAGTAAGTGGGATCTCCGACCTCATCATCATCACCCTGTGCGTTATCACACCCGTCGTCCTCAGAGCCAACCTGTTCCTGCCCTGACAAAAAACTAAAGTTGTCGCTCCAATCAGGTATTTGAGTCTTATCATCGTCTTCCTCATTGTCTCCACCAACAGGAGTTACAGTTTGGGAATGAGGGTCTACATTATGGTCAGAACCTTCTGCGTCTGGTCCTGGATCCGACTCATAAAGATTCTGGGCATCAGTGCAGATCATTTCCTCGTCTGGATTCACAGAAGCGCTGGAGTCGACCTCTGATTCCCAGGCTATAGTATGAGTAAACAGCTCTGCAGACTCAACCATCTGTTCTACCTCATACTCAGACGGGCAGCTGGAGATTTGGGAGCTGTGAGGAAGCAAGTGCGATTTGGGTGACACCTTTGAGGACTGGAGTATTTGTGATGTTGAAGTTGATGTGGAGGAGAGCCCACTTAAAGGAGCACTTGATATCCGTTGAAGCACCTGCTGTTTTTGTGCCTCATCTGGAATTTGTAGCGATTGGCGTGGCCGTAAGAAAGGGATCTTATCACATTGTCCGCTAAAAGAAGTAGACATTTTAGTTTGGCTGGAAGATGGTCTTTCTTCTGCACCTACCCCACGGACACAACCTTTTTTCCCCTTCCCAACACGCCTATTCCCCTTTCCACCAGCAGCAGGCCTTTTTCCACTCATTTTGGTGGTTAACTAATTCACAACTCTGGAGTTGTTTGCACAAAAAAACAATGGATGGTAACCGAGCAGAGCTGAGTGGCCAAACTGTGGTATTAGGCCAAAACTATTGGCTGGGTTAGATGCAGAAAAAAATTATTTTTAATTTGCAACCTGATGGAGGTCAGTATAGATGGACTAATAGACCAAGTCCCACACACCGCTAGAAGCCCAAATATTTTTTCAGAGCTAGATGCAGAAAATTTTTTTATTCAATTTGCAACCTGATGGAGGTCAGTATAGATGGACTAATAGACCAAGTCCCACACACTGCTAGAAGCCCAAATATTTTTTCAGAGCTAGATGCAGAAAAAAATTATTTTTAATTTGCAACCTGATGGAGGTCAGTATAGATGGACTAATAGACCAAGTCCCACACACCGCTAGAAGCCCAAATATTTTTTCAGAGCTAGATGCAGAAAAAAATTATTTTTAATTTGCAACCTGATGGAGGTCAGTATAGATGGACTAATAGACCAAGTCCCACACACCGCTAGAAGCCCAAATATTTTTTCAGAGCTAGATGCAGAAAATTTTTTTATTCAATTTGCAACCTGATGGAGGTCAGTATAGATGGACTAATAGACCAAGTCCCACACACTGCTAGAAGCCCAAATATTTTTTCAGAGCTAGATGCAGAAAAAAATTATTTTTAATTTGCAACCTGATGGAGGTCAGTATAGATGGACTAATAGACCAAGTCCCACACACTGCTAGAAGCCCAAATATTTTTTCAGAGCTAGATGCAGAAAAAAATTATTTTTAATTTGCAACCTGATGGAGGTCAGTATAGATGGACTAATAGAACAAGTCCCACACGCTGCTAGAAGCCCAAATATTTTTTCAGAGATAAATGAAGAAAAAAATTATTTTTAATTTGCAACCTGATGGAGGTCAGTATAGATGGACTAATAGACCAAGTCCCACACACTGCTAGAAGCCCAAATATTTTTTCAGAGCTAGATGCAGAAAAAAATTATATTCAGTTTGCAACCTGATGGAGGTCAGTATAGATGGACTAATAGAATGATGCTATGCCCAAAAGATTTTACTTCACTAGGTGCAGTAAAAAAATTGGTATTCTATACACAGGTGGTATATCTTGCAACACAGATAGGCTACTCCACTGACTAACACACTCTGCAATAGGCCAAAAAGGATTAGCTTTGCTAGATTCAGCCAAATGCTGTGAAAAAAACTTGCACAGCACTGGCACAGACCTGCCTGGCAAAAACTGATAGGAACTGATGTAACCTAGTCCTGAAAATGACTCCAATTACAATTAGTCTTTACTCCCACAATCTATCTATTTAAGAGCACAGACCTGCTTGATAAAAGTCGTAGGAAATGCTGTAACCTAGTCCTTAAAAGGACTGCAATCACAACTATTCCCTACTCCCAAGCTATCTGTATATTTGTGCGAAAATTGGCTTGAAATTAACAAGGTATAGCGCACACAGCAACAGCGGTGCCGTCTAACACGCAGCTGCAGCAGTGAGAAAATGGTGGCGACGGGGAAAATGGCTTGGTCTTATAGGGCAAGGACATGTGACATACACTGCCAATCACACATGCCCTTGCTTGTGTGAAAAAAAGCACTTCGCTCCGTGTGTGCGCTGCTGATAGGCTGACAGATTGCACCTCCCCACTGCAAATGCGGGAAAGAGAAAAAGAAATGGAGATCTTCATTCATTGTTCCTGCAGAGATCCATCCCCTGCCCCTCCCCCCGCCCCGCTGTACACTCAAACTGCGTATTAACATTAATTTTCATCATTACTGAGAAAAAATCCAGTTATGATTTTGGTGCACGAACAGTTATCGAACATAACCTCGAACAGCCGAATTTTTCTCAAATTGTTCGTGTTCGCCGACCGGCTCGAACACCGCCCAAAACAGCTCGAATTTGAGATTGGCGAACAGTTCGAGTAGAACAACGCTCATCTCTACTCTTGGAGAACACATTTTCATATAATAGTTTGCAGAATCGATATTCAGAGCCTCTTTTAGATAGAATAAAAGAAAAAAATGGCGTGGGGTCCCTCATATTATTCTTAACCATCTGAAGGAAAGTGAACAGCCGGGGGCTGATATTTATAGTGTGGGAAGGGGATAGTAAACATGGATCTTCCCAGGCTATTAATATCAGCTCACAGCTGTGTACTTAGCCTTTACTGGTTATTAATAAGGATGGACCCCACAAAAAAAATGACGTGGAGTCCCCCCTATTCTTAATAACAAGCAAAGGCTAGGCAGAGAGCTGCAGGCTGATATTAATAGGCTAGAAAGGGGACATGTATATTGTCCCCTCCCAGACAAAGAACATCAGCCCTCAGCCGCCCCAGAAATGGCGCATCCATCAGATGTGCCAATTCTGGCGCTTAGCCTCCTATCTTCCCAATTGTCCTGGTGCATTGGCATGTGTCGTAATAGTTGTGGGGTTGATGTCAGCTGTTTTATGGCTACTGACATCAAGCCCAGGGGTTAGTAATGGAGAGGCGTCTATAAGACACACCCATTACTAACATTATAGTCAAATTTAATAAATACACAGATAAAATCATTTATTAGAAAAAAAGCACTCCCCTCCCCTCTTTTACTCATTTATTATTGAAAAATGCAAAATAGTAAAACACCATATTCCTCACCATTCCGGCGATAATCCATTTGTCGCTCGACGAGTTCAACTCTGCTACATCTAGATGTCTTGCTGGATGGTGGCATGATGCAAATGTTCAGCCTGGCATCCAGAAGAGACACTGAGCTTTTTCACGCCGCTAGCGCTGACGTCAGTGAGGTGAACGGAGTTCATCGGCTATGAACTCCGCTCACCTTATTCACGTCACCGTGAGGCACTGATGCTGTGCAGCTCAGTATCTCTTCTGAATGCCAGGGTGAACAGTTGCATCATGCCACCATTCAGAAAGCATCTAGATGTAGCAGAGTTGAACTCATTGCGGGACAAATGAATTATTTTTGTTTTTATATCGCTATATTCTGAGAGCTATAAATTTTTGATTTCTCTGCAGATGAAGCTGTTAGGCGGTTTGTTTTTTGAGAGACAAGATAGCATTTTCATCGATACCACTTTTATTTACATTCAACTTTTTGATTGCATTTTATTCCACTTTTTGTTTGGTGGTATGATGAAAAAGCATAGTATTTTGCCATGTTTGTTTGTTTGCTTTGTTTTCTTACGGTGTTCACTGAAGGGGTTAACTATTGTGACAGTTTTATAGATCATGTCATTCCAGACACGGTGGTACCAAATATGTGTAATTGTTTTATTTATTTTTGTTTTTTCATAATTATATCTATTTATTGGTATAATATTTTTTTCTTTTCTTTTTTTTAGTATTTGATGATTTTTTGTAAATATTTTTTCAATTTTTTAAATTTTTATTAACTTTTTTACTTAGTCCCTCTAGGAAACTTTAACTTTAATTGCTCTGATCGCTGGTATAATACATTGCAATGCACTAGCATTGTAATGCATTTTACCAGTCAGTGTTACACCGACAGAAAGCAGCATGGTGGCTCAGTGGTTAGCACTGCAGCCTTGCAGTGCTGCTTTCCTGGATTCAAATCCCACCAAGGACATCTGCAAGGAGTTTGTATGTTCTCCATGAGTTTCCTCCGGGTACTCCGGTGTCTTCCCACACTCCAAAGACATACTGATAGGAAATTTAGATTGTGAGCCACAATTGGGACAGTGCCAATAATGTCTGTAAAGCACTGTGTAATTAATGGAGCTATGTAAGTGATATAAATAAATAAGAAGCTTTTTAGACCATGCTCGTGGCATGGTGTAATAGAAGTAGAAAAAAAGCAATTCTGCTGTTGTTTTTTTGACATGCTAAATGTTATGCTTTTTATTTGCTGCAGAAATAAAGTGATAACTTTATTCTGTGGTTCAGCACACTTTTGATAATTCAAAATGTGTGCAATTTTAATTATGTTTAATTACCTTTGTACAATAAATATACTTTTTGAAAAACATCATTTGTTTTTGTGTTTCTATATTTTGTGAGCCATAAGACTAATTTCACAAATCAGTTTTTTGGCATGTGTGCTATGCGTTATTTTTGCAGATAGAACCAGAATATACCGTTTCACATGTCCTTTTTCTTGTTTGCAGACCAACTGTTAGCAAAAACAGGAAACATGTCCTACTTTAAACCATGTAGCGGATCAAAGTCGCCAATGCAAGTCAATAGCCACATGAAAAAAATGGATATCGCACGTATGTCATACCTATACTATCCATATTTTAATGGGTAGAAGCTAACAATTTTTTTTCATACTAGAAAAACGCATGCAACAAAGATTGTAAAAAGTTACATAAGAATGTGGGGGCACTCATTATGGGTGGAAGAAAGGTGATTCCGGCAGCTAAATAGGAAAGGGTTCTTTACAGTTGGAGCAGTCAGACTATGGAATGCCCTACCGCAAGAGGTAGCAAAGGCACACACTGTAACAGCTTTTAAAAAAGAGCCGGATTATTTTCTCAGTACACATAACAAGTTAAAGGTGTAGGTCTTTGCTCGGCAATTTACGCTGCCGGCCAATGAAAGGCCAGCAGCTGAAGTTGGCATGCACATGACTGGGGGCGCATGGTAGTGACATCATATGCCACCATCGCTTGCACACTGAGGTCAGGTGCCGGCTTCAGAAGAGGACGCCTCGTTGAGGGGGAGTGGTGGGAAGGTGAGTATAATTGTTTATTTTTCTCTATTCGTTAAAGAACAGCAGCAGAATGGGGAACATATATCAGGATGGGGTATATGTATATGTGTCACCCTGGCCTGGATGCCACAAATGTATAATAAAGCTGTGTCTGAGAGCAAGGGGGAGGTTCTCTGGTCAGAGACCATTAGCATGCAGCACCTCCTGTCCCAGGCCAGTAGGGGGAGCAGGCTGCCCCTATAAAAGCTGGAACTGGGGGCAGGGTTAGAGAGTTCTGGACGACCTGTCTCTGGAGTGAGAGGTGTCCCAGAGAAGGGAGAGCCAGTTCAGCTGAGGCTGAGGAGGATGAGTGGCAGTAGAGGAGCCACGAGCCAGGGACGGAAGGCGAAGGGAGCCTGTCCTGGCTGAGAGAGAAACTGAACTACCGGACTTTGGTGTCCGAGGCTGTTAGGATTCCAAGTCCTACAGCAAATAACCAGTCCACAGGGGATTGTATGTCCCTTGGCCTAAGAAGCCCGGAGGTTCCGCCACAGCAGAAGGGACCAGCAAAGCTGCACCAGGCCAAGAATAGAAAGGAACCCAAGTTGCAAGCCATACGGGCGAGAAGACACGCCGAGCTCAGGAACGTGGGCTGTTACACCACCAGGAGGGAGATAGCCAGAAAGAGCGCAGAGAATACGGTAGGCCTTCACCCTCACCCTGACTAGGGCCAGCTTCCCACTTGTTCTCAGACATCCAGGCCCCCTCCTAGCCGGGACTGGTTTTGGGTCGTCTCACCTGTTCTAATAAAGACCCTGAACTGTTTAAGAGGCCTCCGTCTCCTGGCTATTGCGATCGGAATCATCCCCTCCATCATCCATCTATATACTGCCCTGGGGCCACACTCCTCCCGTGGGGAGTTATACTACTTAGTGCTGCACACCTACATCTGCCCCAGCGGTCTGCACTGCAGCGGCGGTTAACCCTGACCGCAATCCACGGGTGGCGTAGTCGGACATTTAAAACCCTACAAATAGACTGCCACAACTTTTGGTCTGACCACCATGAGCCACGGCCTGGGTTGCCACTACTACCCCCATTATTGCCCTGTTGCCCGGCTCCGAGTGCCCCACGGCCCAGGGGGCGAGTCATATACAAGGAAGGGTCCCAGGATAAGGAACATATATACCAGCATGGGGAATATATATACCATGATGGGGTACATACATACCATGTTGGGGGATAAATAAGCCAGGATTGGGGATATACACTACCGTTCAAAAGCTTGGGGTCATTTAGAAATTTCATTATTTTTTAAAGAAAAGCACATTTTTTTTCAGTGAAGCTAACGTTAAATGAATCAGAAATACACTCTATACATTGTTAATGTGGTAAATGACTATTCTAGCTGCAAACTTCTTGTTTTTATTGCAATATCTACATTGGTGTAAAGAGGCCCATTTCCAACAACCACCACTCCAGTGTTTTAATGGTACATTGTGTTTGCTAACTGTTTAAGAAGGCTAATGGATGTTTAGAAAACCCTAGAAAACCTTGCACAAGTATGTTAGCCCAGCTGAAAACTTTTTGGCTGATTTGAGAAGCTATACAATTGACCTTCCTTTGAGCTAGTTGAGAATCTGGAGCATTACATTTGTTTGGTCTATGAAACTCTCAAAATGGCCAGAAAAAGAGAACTTTCATGTGAAACTTGACAGTCTATTCTTGTTCTTAGAAATGAAGGCTATTCCATGCGAGAAATTGCCAAGAAACTGAAGATTTCCTACAACGGTGTGTACGTACTACTCCCTTCAGAGAAGAGCACACACAGGCTCTAACCAGAGTATAAAGAGAAGTGGGAGGCCCCGCTGCACAACCGAGCAACAAGACAAGGACATTAGAGTCTCTAGTTTGAGAAATCAATGCCTCACTGCTCCTCAACTGGCAGCTTCATTAAATAGTAAATGCAAAACGCCAGTGTAAACGTCTACTGTGAAGAGGCGACTCCGGGATGCTGGCCTTCAGGGCAAAGTGGCAAAAAAAAAGCCATATCTGAGACTGGCTAATAAAAGGAAAAGATTAATATGGGCAAAAAAACAGACATTGGACAGAGGAAGATTGGAAAAAAGTTTTATGGACAGACGAATCAAAGTTTGAGGTGTTTGGATCACACAGCAGAACATTTGTGACACGCAGAACAACTGAAAAGATGCTGGAAGAGTGCCTGATGCCATCTGTCAAGCATAGTGGATGTAATGTGATGGTCTGGTGTTGCTTTGGTGCTGGTAAAGTGGGAGATTTGTACAAGGTAAATGGGATTTTGAGTAAGGAAGGCTATCACTCGATTTTGCAACGCCATTCCATACCCTGTGGACAGCACTTGATTGGAGCCAATTTCATCCTACAACAGGACAATGATCTAAAGCACACCTCCAAATTATGCATGAACTATTTAGGGAAGAAGCAGGCAGCTGGTATTCTATCTGTAATGGAGTGTCCAGCGCAGTCACCAGATCTCAACCCCATTGAGCTGTTGTGGGAGCAGCTTGACCGTATGGTACGCAAAAAGTGCCCATCAAGCCAATCCAACTTGTGGGAGGGGCTTCAGGAAGCATGAGGTGAAATTTCTCAAGATTATCTCAGCAAATTAATGGCTAGAATGCCAAAGGTCTACAATGCTGTAATTGCTGCAAAGGGAGCATTCTTTGACGAAAGCAAAGTTTGAAGGAGAAAATTATTTTTTCAAATAAAAATCATTATTTCTAACCTTGTCAATGTCTGGACTATATTTTCTATTCATTTTGCAGCTCATTTGATAAATAAAAGTATGAGTTTTCATGGAAAACACAAAATCTGGGTGACCCTAAACTTTTGAACGGTAGTGTATATACCAGGATGGGGCCCAGGATAAGGGACATATATGCCAGGATGGAGGAAATATATACTAGAATGGGGCCAGGAAGGGGGACATATATACCAGGATGGAGAGCATGTATATATATACCAGGATGGGGCCAGGATAAGGGACATATATATATACCTGTCACGCAAAGTGTGGTAAAGACTTAGGGGTTGGACAAAATATGGGAAACACCTAACGTTTTGGCATCACAATCTTCGAACATGTTATAAACATGCAAACCGTGACATATGGTAATGTTTTGTAGTTGATTATTTGTGTTATGTGATATGTGTATGTAAATTAACTGTTTGTTTTGCAGAATTGTAAGAACATTTATGAGAACCTGATACCAATGGCAGACCTCTCGGATTTTCAAAGAGGACAAATTGTTGGTGCTCGTATGGCAGGCGCTAGTGTATCAGAAAGTGCCCGAATGCTTGGCGTGTCAAGAGGTACTGTCTCCAAAGTATTGACTGCATTTGAAAGAGAAGGAAAAACGTCCGCAGCAAAGCACAGGTCCGGCCGAAAGTCGAAGTTGACTGAGAGAGACCGTCGGACTCTAAAGCGCATTGTGAGAGAGGATCGCAAGACCACGGCTCCGAAAATCACTGCTGAGCTCAATGAACACCTTCAGAACCCAGTTTCCACGAAAGCTGTTGGTCGGGAGCTGCACAAATCTGGATTCCACGGAAGAGCTGCAATTAGAAAACCAATGCTCTCAATGACAAATGTTTCCAAGCATTTAGAGTGGTGTAGAAACCTCCAGAATTGATCCCTCGAGCAGTGGAAACATGTGATATTCTCCGACGAATCATCGTTTACCCTTTTTCCGACCTCCGGCCGAGTGTACGTTTGGAGACAGCCGAAAGAAGCCTTCCATCCAGACTGCCTTCTCCCAACCGTAAAACATGGCGGAGGTTCTGTGATGATCTGGGGTGCTATTTCGTGGAGATCCGCCGGGCCAATGATATCCTTTAATGGAAGAATTAACAGCCAAAGATTATTTAGGCATTTTGGGCGACCAAGTGCATCCTATGGTTCAAGCACTGTTCCCGGAGGGGAACGCCATCTTTCAGGATGATAATGCACCAATTCATTGTTAAAGCATGGCATGAAGAACATTCTAATGAAGTTGAGCATCTCATCTGGCCCCCACAATCCCCAGACCTCAACATTATGGAGCATTTATGGTCGATTTTAGAGATTCAAGTTAGACGTCGATTTCCGCCACCATCGTCGCTCAAAGAACAGGAGGGTGTATTAACTGAAGAATGGGCTAAAATTCCTTTGGAAACAATTCACACCTTGTATGAATCCATACCTCGGAGAATTGAGGCTGTAATCGCCGCAAAAGGTGGACCTACATACATCATATTAAACTAACTTTTGTTGATGTTTCAAGGTGTTTCCATTATTTTGTCCAATCCCTGTATATATACCTGTCACGCAATGTGTGGGAAAGACTTAGTGCAACACAAAGGGAAGAGGAAAAGGGAGCCCAGACTCTAGGGAAAGGGGGGAAGTGGAGACCTCTTAGGATCTAGCGTCACCCTGTCTCCCCTAACGTCCCTGCATTGGCTCTTCACCAGTAGCCGCACACGTGCTTCGCCCTGTCTTTCCCTGGCGCATGGCTAAGTCTAGGGAAGGGAGGAGATGAGCACTAGTTGATCTCCACTAAACACTATAGACAACAGAGGTGGACAAACAGGGGGAAATTGCTTAGCTTTAGACAAACTCCAGACAAATGCGCACACGTCCTCAAGCTCCAGAGAGAACAAAGTACTTCTCTTGCTAAAGCCTTCACAAGTAGGAATGAATATCACTGGCACCTCCCTCTGAAACACAGCAGGTATTTATACACCCAGACAGGATGTTAATTAGCCAGAGGAAGGTAGCCGCTGGGTTCTAGAGACAGCCTCTAAGAAGATGTATGTAATGCCAAACATAGAGATCGCCTGCAACCAACTGCAGGGCGACTGTCTGTCACTTCTGACACACCCGTGACATTAACCCCCCTCTACTGGTGGTTTCTGGGCACTCAAGACTGGGTTTCTCAGGAGAAGAGGTGTGAAATGAGCGAACCAACCTGGGAGTGTTCACCTCTGAAGCTGAACCCCACATCCTCTTCCTGGACCATAGCCTTTCCAGTGCACCAAGTATTGTAGAGAACGACGTTTGAGACAAGAATCAACAATCCTCGAAATCTGAAACTCCAGATTACCATCAACCATTACTGGGAATGGTGGTAGAGGTGAGGGCACAAGAGGTTCCACATACTTTTTCAGTAAGGACCTGGGGAACAAGTTGTGGACCTTAAGAGCCTGAGGAAGTTCAAGATGAAATGCTGCTGGGTTAATGACGGTGGTTAATTTATATGGACCAATAAACTATGTCCCAGCTTCCAAGAAGGAACTTTCAATCTTATATTCCTGGTAGACAACCACACAAAGTCATTCACATTCAGGTCCGGACCTGTCAAGCGTTTTCTGTCAGCCATACGATTATACTTGTCTCTCATGATCTTTAAATTACTCAAAACACCCTGCCATACTGAGGAGAGCGACGAAGCAAACCGTTCCTCATCCTGAAGCTCCTCCCCCACTAAAGTTAGCAAACTGTGGGTGATAACCGTATGCACCGAAGAACAGTGACCTGCCAGTGGATTCATGACGATGATTATTAATGGCAAATTCTGCCAGTGGTAAGTAGGATGCCCAATCCTCCTGATTTTCGGGACAAAACACCTGAGGTAGGTCTCCAAATTCTGATTGACACACTCGGTCTGACCATTCGACTGAGGGTGGAAGGCAGAGGAAAAGGACAGCTGCGCCCCCAGTGAAGAACAGAATGCCTTCCAGAACTTGGAAACAAACGTGAAGCTTCACAATCTCATTTAAGAACACCTGAACAAGTGTTTTGGCATTTGGAAGTGCAGGAAATGGAAGAAAGTGAACCATTTTACTGAACCGGTCATCTACTACCACCAAAACCGCTGTTTTGCCTGCAGAAACCGGTAGGTCAGTAATAAAATCCATGAACAGGTGTGTCCGTGGCCTACTAGGGATAGGTAGCGGAAGAAGAGTACCAGACGGACGGGTGTGCAAAACCTTAGAACAAGCACAAATACTACAAGCAGCTACGTGTTCAATCACATCCTGATGCAAACCCGGACACCAAAAACGACGAGAGAGGAAGTCCGCGGTTGCCTTACCACCTGGATGCCCAGCAAGCACAGAGTTATGATGTTCCTTAATTACTTTGTGGCGCAGATTTGATGATACAAATAACCTTCCTGAAGGGCAGGAGGCAGGGGCACCCCCGTGAGCCTCCAATACCTCACCCTCCAGTTCAGGATACAGTGCCAAAATGACTACCGCTTTCTGTAAAATTGGGGCACAGTTCTGTAATGCAGATTGCCGGGATGCAACGCACAGAGACACAAGGCAAGAACAGTCAGGGATTGCTAACACCACTTTATATGTTGTGGTAAAGTGACTTACTCGGCTCTCCAGAGGCAGACACAGGACACACGGTTTGGGTTAACTTTCTGCTGGTTTATTCTGTGGCATAAACTCCAGCAGTGTCCCATAAAAATAAACAGACCCTCTCGGGGTTAACTGGAAAAACAAAAAGTTAAGGTATGACAGAGTCCAATAGTAAGCGAGGCTCTGCCCGCTGCAGGTAGCACAGTGAAGTTTTCAGAGACACCAGTCCTGGTTGATCTGGTGCCTTTTAGGAGATCCATCAGTGGCGCGGCCATCATGAAAAAATTTGGGATAAACCGCCTGTAATATCCCACAATTCCCAGGAATGCTCTTACTTGCTTTGCGGCCAGGTCTAGATTGCCTCCACTTTATTTACTAGCGGCTTTATTTCACCTCTTCTGACATCATAGCCCAAGTACTTGGCCTCCTCTTTCCCGAAGGCACATTTTCTTGCATTTATGGTAAGTCCCGCCTTCCTTAGAGGATCCAGAACGGCCTGTAGTTTAGGTAGGTGACTAGCCCAGTCTGGGCTAAAGACTACAATGTCGTCAAGGTAGGCTGCGGCATACATCTTAAGTGGGGCTAGGATCTGATCCTTAGCTCTCTGGAAGGTGGCTGGGGGCCCCTGTAGTCCGAACGGCATCTGAGTGTATTGAAAGTACCCATCAGGTGTTGAGAAAGCCATCTTTTCCTTGGCTGTCTGGGACATGGGGTCTGCCAGTAGCCCTTTGTCAGGTCCAGAGTGGTGATGTACCTCGCCGGTCCAAGCCTCTCGATGAGTTCGTCGACGCGGGGCATCGGGTATGCGTCACACTTGGACACCTCATTCAGCCGGCGGTGTGAAGTATGGACTGACTTTCCATGGTGATAATGATATTTTTATCTATGAAGGACCCCCTCCCCCCTTAAGCATTATATATTTCTGCCTAAACCGGTTTAACAGATACAGAATCCACCTCGTATAGGAATGCCACTTCGTATAGGAATGTGTCCAGGAATGTGTCCACGCTTGACAACGACAAGACAACACCAGAACCAGATGAACCGCTTCATTGTTGTTCCTAATATGGGCAAAGGACTGAACTCTGGGTTGTGATTGGGTGATGGGAACTAGGAAGGAATGTCTGTAAACCTATATAACCTGTCTATGCAATACAAGGGTTAGAGATTTCCACGGAATCCTCCCAAACTGAGACCTGTCTGTCTGGTTCCTTATTGTCTGCTCGAGCCTAAGATATTTGGAAACCACCTTGATGACCTTGAGGACCCCCTGGAGGTCCCCTGAACAGCGGTAGTCATTACAAAACCTCCACTCTGTGTTGGGTTTTGGTACGAGGACAATTGGGCTCGACCACCCACTCTTTGACTCATCTATCACTCCGAGGTCTAACATCCTCTTCACCTCAGCCGAGATCACCTCCTGGCGTGCTTCCAGAATCTGGTACGGCTTCAGATTCACTCTTACATGTGGCTCTGATATCATGCCTTGCTCTACCACCTGAGTATGCCCTGGCAACTCTGAGAACAGCTCCCGGTTCTGTTGCAGCAGTTCTCAACACTGTTGCTTCTGGGCCGGCGATAGAGTTTCTGCTATAGTGACCTCCTCTACCTTGCCTTCGGGAGCGGCTCCCAGGCAAGGAGTTTCCACTGCTTCCCGGTCCTGCCACGGCTTGAGCAAGTTCACATGGTATATTTTGTGCGACTTTCTTTGGCCAGGCTGGTGGACTTTATAATTAACGTCGCTGACTTTCTCCACCACCTCATACGGACCTTGCCATTTGGCCAGGAACTTCCTCTCGACTGTAGGGATTAGCACCAGAACACGATCCCCGGGCTGGAACTGCCTCAGCCTCGCCGATCGGTTATAGACCCTTGCCTGGGCTTCCTGCGCCTGGAGGAGATATGCTTTCATGATCGCCATCACTCTCGCTATTCTTTCCTGTATCTGGGCGACAGGTTCAATGACGCTCCGGTGTGGCGTAACCTCGGCTTCCCAGATTTCCTTAGCGATGTCCAGGAGCCCTCGTGCATGTCGTCCATACAGGAGCTCAAATGGAGAAAAGCCGGTAGAGGCTTGTGGAACCTCCCTTACCGAGAAGAGCAGGAATGGCAGCAGGTAGTCCCAGTCACGTCCATCCTTCTCTACGACTTTCTTGAGCATCACTTTCAGGGTCTTATTAAAGCGCTCTACTAAACCGTCTGTCTGCGGATGGTAAACAGATGTTCACAGCTGGGTAATTTGAGGGACCTTGAACAGCTGCTTCATTACCTTGCTCATTAACGGGGTCCCTTGATCCGTTAGGATTTCCTTCGACAGCCCGGTCCTGGCAAATATATAAACCAGTTCCCTGGCTGTGCATTTGCTCAAAGAGTTCCTTAGCGGTACCGCTTCTGGATACCCGGTTGCATAGTCCCTGATTACTAGAATGTATTGGTGTATTGGTCGAAAGTCCACACTGCAGGCTAGATACGCATAATAGAAACCTCGTCTGCTTAGGCTGCAGTCCATAGATTCAGGGGACATATGACACCGGGTGGCTACGTGTCCACGGTTATGACACCGCCAACAGACTATATCTTTAACAACAGTCTTTGCGGCACCTTCAGTGGAAGTGGGACGCGCCCAATGGTGGCTCTAAACCCCTTCCGTGGTGAACCCACCCCCTTTTGGGTACCCCAGTATGGGGCAGTGATTATATTCGGTTTCCCAAGGGATTTCTCAACCGCCTGGTACCTCTCAATCAGGCCAATGAAGTCATCTGTGTTCTGGGGATCGCCAAGTCTGTACCTATTTGGGAAAGGCAACCCAAGTCTGTACCAATTTGGGAAGGGAGTGCATGAATCTATCAATCACCACCCACTCGATCATCTGGGCCGGAGTGGAGGACTCTGGCTGCAACCACTTCTGAACGAGATGCAGTAGGTCAAACATCTGCGAACGAGGGGGTTTGTCACTGGCGTATGCCCAGTGGTGGACTCGTTGGGCTCTCACCGCCATATTCACTTCCAGACGTGCTAAGATCTCTGCCATTAGCTTGGCATATTCCTTGGCATCCTGCAGTGCTAAGTCGTAATATGCCTTTTGGGGTTCACCCGACAAATATGGCAGCAGAACCTCTGCCCACTGTTCTGGTGGAAGTCTCTCCTGATCAGCCACCCTCTCAAAGACTGTCAGAAAGGCTTCTACATCATCCTCGGGGGTCATATTCTGCATGGCCTGTCTTATATCCTTCCTGACGTGTGAGTCATCAGTCGGGCCAGGGGGTGGGGCGGTCACTCTGCCCTGGATGGAATCGGCCAGAAGCTGTATCTGATGCTGCTGCTCCTGCTGGTGCTGCTTCTGCGCCTTTTGCTGCCACTGGATCTGTTGTAGTAACAGTTTGGTCATCTTCTGTTGAGCTTGCTGCAGCTGCAGGATCTGCTGCTGCTGTAGCTCTCGGTGTTGCTGTAATTGTTGCAGGCGCTGCTGATGTTGATGCTGCTGGCTCTGGACTAAATGCTTAATAAGCTCCTCCATATTTTGCGGACATCTCTGGCTGGCTGACGGCCTTCACCCAGGACATTCACTGTTCTCTGTGCCAGGTGCACGTGTTCCTGGATCTTTGCCTGCACTCTCACACCAACTGTGGAGAAAGCAACTTGCTCGGCTCTCCAGAGGCAGACACAGGACACACAGTTTGGGTTAACTTTCTGCTGGTTTATTCTGTGACATAAACTCCAGCAGTGTCCAATAAAAATAAACAGACCCTCTCGGGGTTAACGGGAAAAACAAAAAGATAAGGTATGACAGAGTCCAATAGTAAGCGAGGCTCTGCCCACTGCAGGTAGCACAGTGAAGTCTTCAGCAGCACCAGTTCTGTGCTGCTCTCTGGTTTCACCTAAACACAGCCTGGAGATTTCACTCTCCAGACCACACACTCCAGAGAAACAAAGCATTTAACCCTGCTCAGCCACACCCTGAGGGGAGGTAGGGGAATGGCCTGCCACCCTTTTTGCCATTCCCATAAAACCACACCCTTTTAAGAGAGTTAACCCCTCAGCATATAACATGCTGGCAGAAATTCAGTAGGGTTCAGTTCACACAGGAGGGCATCCTGAGTGACACATACCTCCCCTCGTATATCAGACCAATGATTCTATTACAATATATAACAAGTATTATGCAAGGGGGTTAGTAACAGGGAAAATAAACAACAACTTGGAATAACAATGAGAAACAGTTTCAGTGAATAAGGGTAAAGTTACCTGCATAACCGTGATGCACCCATTCGTGGGAGTCACCACGTGAGTTCTTTTTGTATGGCGCTAGCGAGGGTCACTGGTTATTCCCGCTAGGCCGCAAGTCTCTTCCGGAAAAAGTCTATCAGCTCCTGTTTAGCCTCCCACACACCAAACGGCCCCCTCCCAACCTGAAATCTTAATCCCAACTGTCCCCTGTATCGTGAGTGGAAATTGGAAATGACGGCCCTGTTCACTTGTGCGATTCCTCCGCTGTTGCTGGCGCGTCTCTCCTGTCGCAGTCCTCTCTCAGCTCTTCTCGGCTTGACTGTCGACGGTAGTATCTCACGCTTAGGGTGCAGGGATCCAGACCTCGGCTCTGCTCTTGACAGGTGGCGTCGGGTCCTAGGAACTTAATCTGCAGGTCCTGACTCTGGGCCACACGTGCAGGGCTCAGGGCGCTTCTGTGAGGAGTCCAGAACTTCTCAGGCGGCGTCTGACTTTGATGCAGCACAGTCCTCTGGCTGGGGCCTGCCGAGCTGGGATCTGCGGTCCCTCTAGAACTCATCTGCTCCACTCTGCAGCCTGGTGCCAAATCTGCTTGTGTCTTAGCGCGCTGGGCTTTTATATCCAGGAAATCCTTTCTGGAGGTCACCTGATCAGGTGCAGCATCTGAATCTCTTCCCCCTCCAACTCTTCTGACATAACTTAGTCCCGCTTTATTTCGT
Organism: Phyllobates terribilis; assembly: GCF_046119375.1. Lineage (NCBI taxonomy): Eukaryota > Metazoa > Chordata > Amphibia > Anura > Dendrobatidae > Phyllobates > Phyllobates terribilis. The sequence continues at coordinate 67,419,629 of NW_027362773.1, forward strand.
CTGGCCAGCAGATGGCAACCTTTTCTCATCTCTGGCACATTCTGCAAGAATCCTCCTTTATTGCACTCTACTACAATTCTCATGGTCACCACCACCAGGGAAGCTCCGGGACAAAGCATCAGCCTTGACATTTTTGACCCCTGGATGAAAAGTGACAACAAAATTGAACCTAGTAAAAAACAGGGACCATCTGGCTTGCCTAGGGTTGAGACGTTTAGCTGACTGGAGATATAACAGGTTCTTATGGTCAGTAATAACAGTAATAGGATGAACAGCCCCCTCCAACCAATGTCGCCATTTCTTGAATGCCAACTTGATCGCCAAAAGTTCCCTGTTACCCACGTCATAATTTCTCTCAGCCGAAGACAATTTTTTAGAAAAGAAGGCGCATGGACGCCATTTACCAGGGGACAAACCCTGAGACAACACAGCTTCAACCCCAACATCTGAAGCATCAACCTCCACAATAAAGGGTTGGGAAACATCGGGTTGACTGAGTATAGGTGCAGTGGAAAAACGATTCTTTATGGAAGAAAAAGCCTGGAGGGAAGCATCTGACCATTTTGAAAAATCAGACCCCTTCTTAGTCATGTCAGTAAGGGGTTTCACAATAACAGAGTAATTTTGGATGAATTTCCAGTAAAAATTAGTAAAGCCCAGAAAACGTTATAGAGCCTTCAGGTTCTCGGGACATTGACAATCAAGGACTGCAGGGATCTTCTCCGGATCCATCTAAAACCCGAAGATGACAACAAATACCCCAAAAACTGCACCTCTTGAACAGCAAAAACACATTTTTTTTTTCCAGTTTGGCATAAAGTTCGTTATCCCTTAATATCTGGAGCACCTGCTTAACATGCCCCCGTTGAGTCTCAAAATCAGGTGAGTAAACCAAAATATCATCCAGATAGACCACCACAAACCTCCCCACCAAATGATGGAAAATATCATTTATGAAATACTGGAATTCCGCAGGTGCATTGGTCAAACCAAAAGGCATAACCAGACTCTCGAAATGTCCTTCTGGGGTATTGAACGCTGTTTTCCATTCGTCCCCTTTTCTGATTCTAACCAGGTTGTAGGCTCCCCTTAAATCCAACTTGGAGAATACCTTAGCTCCTACAATCTGGCTTAACAAATTAGGAATCAGAGGACGAGGGTATGGATAACGGATGGTAATTTTATTTAATTCCCAGAAATCTAAACTGGGACATAGACCGCCATCTTTTTTCTTCACAAAGAAGAACCCTGCCACCACAGGCGAAGATGAGGGTCTGATATGTCCCTTCTCCAGACTTTCCGCAATGAAATCCTTCATGGCTTGTCTCTCAGGGCTAGAAAGATTATACAGTCTGGATTTCAGTAGTTTAGCTCCAGGGATCAGGCTAATAGGACAGTCATAAGCATGATGAGGAGGCAGCAATATCTGACACTCCCTCTCAGAAAAAACGTCCTTAAAACCAGTAGCAAGGGAAATTTTTAAACAGTTCTCATGGCAGAAATCTCCCCATTCAATAATCTCCCTGGTTTGCCAATCCACCAACAGATTATGTTTAACAAGCCAAGGAATACCCAAAACAATTGGTGTGGGAAGATTGTCCAGGACATAGCAAGGGATTATTTCACAATGAACTGACCTCACCCTCAGTTTTACATTATGTACAATCTGAGTAAATGCTTTCTGTGCAAGTGGCACCAAGTCAATGGCAAAGATGGAAATAGGTTCAGCTAAAGCACAGCAAGCAAGACCATGAGTTTTCACAAACTCACCATCAACCATGCTGACTCTGGCTCCACTGTCAACAAACACAGAAATTTTCTCGGTTTTGCTCTCTAGCACCACCTCTGCTGACAGGAAAAAGCGGGAACTGCAGGTTGGTAACAAATGCACCTCTTGTTTATCCAACTCCAGACTACCAAGAGTTAATCAAGACTCCTTTTGTTTAGGAATTGCAGGACAGGTCCCAACAAAATGTCCCTTTTTCCCCACAAAAAAAACATATGCCTTTTTTCCTGCAACTCTCCGGGGAGATGTATGATGTAGAGACACCCCCTAACTGCATTGGTTCCTCCACCTCCCCCAGTACTGGCTCAACCCCAGATCGCTTCCCCAGCAGCGGTACACAACCCTGACAAGAAGGCCCCGGAGAAGGTGGTCTCTCCCATCTATCCCGAAGACATCTATCAAGACTTATGGCAAACGACATGGCAGCCTCCAAGGACTGAGAGGTTTCATATGCTGCCAAGGCATCTTTCAACCTTTCAGTAAGCCCCTCACAAAATTGACTTCTAAGGGCTGAGTTATTCCATTCGGAATCCGTTGCCCATCTACGGAATTCCGAACTGTACGTCTCCACTGACGGATTCCCCTGCTGAAGGCGATGAAGCCTAGACTCAGCCAAGGCGACTCAGTCACGGTCATCATAGATGAGGGTCTGAGCCCCGAAAAACCCCTCCACAGACTGGAGACAAACCGAGTCCTGCGGTAAAGAAAACACCCACGACTGAGGATCTCCCTGCAGTAGAGAGATCACAATACCAACCCGTTGCTCCTCATTTCCGGAGGAGTAAGGATGAAGTTTAAAATACAGTTTGCAGGCCTCTTTGAATACAAAAAAATTGTTTCTACCTCCTGAAAACCTGTCCGGGAGGGTAACCTTGGATTTAGGCTGGCCAGGCCTACCTGCAGAGACCCCGACATTAACGGCCTGTAGCCGCTTATGTTGCTGCTGAACCTCACAGGGGAGGTCATTCACCTCCAGGGACAGACAGCGGAACTGCTCTGCAAGCTCTGCAACAGTACTCATACCAAGGGAAAAAGGAAAAAAAAAGTCCACGCCCAGAAACACACAGAGGGAAAAAAAAAAGTGGCAGTCTTTTTTTTTTTTCCTTTTCAAAATGTGCTTGGCCAGCGATAATGTCACACAAGGTGTGGGAAAGACTTAGTGCAATGCAAAGGGAAGAGGGAAAGGGAGCCCAGACTCTAGGGAAAGGGGGGACGTGGAGACTTCCTAGGATCAGCTGTTATTTTACGGAATGACCTAGGACAAGGGCTATCCAACCAGTTTGTCACAGTTATCACCCGCAATCAACCAAAGCAGCACCCTCATGCGGATCGTTCTGCCCTTCCAAAGATGACCCACACTCCAAGTCTCCATCATCCTCCTCTGATCCAGCAACGGTGAGTATGCCTGACCAGACTGTGGCCATTGACTGGGGGGAGCTAGATTGCAAGGAGTTTAGAGAAGCCCAACTAACAGACCACACCCTAGAGATTGTCTTCAGTATGGCTGCCCAACCTTGGGAAAGAAATCAGAGGGGAGGTGTATAGATGGGAGTAGGGGCTCTTATTTCAGTAAAAGCCCACATCCTGCTCAGAGAAACCCTGGAACTGTATCCATCAACTTATGGTAACGCAGCAGTACAGACTGCAACTCCTGTGCTTGGCGCCTGACATCCCTTCAGCACCCTGTAATGTCCCGCTCTAATCTATGCCCTTGATAGCTGAACCATTCCAGAGGGTTGCCATTGATTTAGTAGACCTCTTAGCCATCCCCAGCCCCAACGGGAAGAGGCTCATCCTTACCCTGGTCGACTTTGCTACTCGCTCCCCTGAGGCCATTGCAGTCATCCATAGATGCGAAGCATGTGGCTCAAGTACTACTGTACATGTTTAGTTGAGTCGGGTTTCTGCAGGAGGTATTTACTGACCAGGGGGCCCAGTTCCAAAGCAAGCTGGTTCATACCCTCTGGGAGAAACATGGGGTCCGTCCCATGCGCACCACCCCCTACCACTCTGAAACTAACGGGTTGTGTGAGTGCTTCACCAGAACGTTCAAACAGCTCATTTGCCGGTATGTGGAGTCCGAGGGGGGGAGACTGGGAGAAAAACCTGCAGCAGTTCCTTTTCGCCTTCTGGGAGATGCCGCAGGATTCTACCGAGTTCTCTCCCTTCAAATTGCTGTACGGCCAAAATGTACGAGGGCCTTTTGAGCTTGTACATGAAAGTTGGGAGGGCACATTCCGCACAGAAGAGGTTCCATTCTGGATTATGTCTAGTGATGGGCGAGCACTAAAATGCTCGGGTGCTCGTTGTTCGGGTAGAGCACATTGGAATACTCGGGTGCTCGACCCACGCAACGAGCCCAATGTAAGTCTATGGGAAACTCGAGCATTTTACAGGTGGCTCCCCCGGCGGTCTGCAGAGGGCCTAAAAATTCCCAAATCAATGGGAACAGTGCTCAAATGACATGGGAACAGCATGGGGAAGACCCCTGGAAGCATTTCTGACTCCAAGGTCACTACTGTGAAAAAAGTTGTCAGAGGTATTACGCCACTTTTACGGACTCACAATAAAACATACAAAAACTAAACCAAAATGGATTTTCCTGGGAAATATGTTAAGGACCATCCTTTCCAGGGTAATGACTTGTATATAAGGCAAAATAAATAACTAAAAACAAAAATACTCCTCCACACCTTGGGCTATGTTCACACGTAGCATTTTTGATGCGTTTTTGCACTTTTGCATTGCTTTCAACCGTGACAAATGCATTCACCGGGAAATGTCATTTTAACATTTTACAACCTTATCTGGCCATGTGGTGTGTGAGACGTGATCAGACACATCCTGTTTCATTTATGAAGGAGGGACTCTGAAAGTCACAAAGCCTATTTTTATAGGGCCATCAGGTGGCCTTTTCTTTTCTAAAAGGGCCAGCAGTCAGCCCTCTCTATTTTTAGAGAGCCATCAGTCGGCTATGCTTTGTTGTTCCCATTACTAAAGAGTGGGTCTCCTATACTGTTATTGCATATGAAGTGAGTGGCAGGGCTGCCCAAAATTTGGACGCACCCCAATACCCCTTTGAAAATTTGGATGCACACCAATACCCCTTTGAAGAGACTTAGAAGAGGGCCTCCTGAAAACAACTTTTCTATTATTAGGAAGTGGGTCTCCCATACTGTTTGCCTATGCAGTGAATGCAAGAGCTGCCAAAACTTGGGAGGTGCTCCAATGCCCCTTGGAAGAGACGTGGAGGTCAGAGGGCCTCCTGAAAACAATGTTCCCATTATTAGGCTATGTGCCCACGATGCAGAAATGAAGCAGAAAATTTCTGCAGCGTTTCTGCATCTCCCTTGCCAGAAAAAACGCATGCAGATTGTGCATGCATTTTTCCTGCAGAATACACGCGTATTCACGTGCGTACTCACATGCGTTTATGCATGCGTTTACGCATGCGGACTACAAGCACTTTCCAGGCGATAGCATGACTTGGAAAGTGCTTGACAACTAGGTCACACTATATAAATCCATGCAAACAGCATGGATTTATATAGTGTGACCGTAAAAAATAAAGCTATACTTACCGATCCCCCGCCGCGTGTGCTGCCGCGTGTGTTGTCACGCTCCTTCCGGGTTGTCGGCATATCGCGAGACAGCCTGGGGTCACATGACCGCGACGTCATCTCAGGTCCTGTAAGATAAGCGCTGCCGGCCGGCCCGCGAGAAGGTAAATATAAACTTTATTTATTATTTTATTCTTTTTTTCACAGGTACAATGGTATCCAGGTCTGGATGAGAGTCTTCTCTCCTCCAGAACTGGGTACCATCCGCACACTGAAACGCATATAATCCACGTGTACAAATGTACAGACACGGATTATATGCGTCTCAATGCAAGTCAATGGCGGCAATTCCGCTGCGTTTCCGCAAAATTAATGAACATGCTGCGGATTTTTGAGCAGCATGTGCATTGACATTGCGGAATGCCATTGAGGACTATGTGGTGCGGATTACCAAGCGTTTTTGATGCATTTCCGCTGCGGAAATTCCGCAGCGGAAACGCATGAAAAACGCATCGTGGGCACGTAGCCTTAGGAAGTGGGTCTCCCATAGTGTTGGCCTATGCAGTGAATGCAAGGGTTGCCAAAAATTTGGAGGCACTCCAATGCCCCTTGGAAGAGACGTGGAGGTCAGAGGGCCTCTTGAAAACAGTGTTCCCATTATTAGGAAGTGGGTCTCCCATTGTGTTTGCCTATGCAGTGAATGCAAGGGTTGCCAAAAATTTGAAGGCACTCCAATGCCCCTTGGGAGAGACGTAGAGGTCCTCATGAAAAAATGTTCCCATTATTAGGAAGTGGGTCTTCCATAGTGTTGGCCTATGCAGTGAATGCAAGGGCTGTCAAGAATTGGGAGGCACTCCCATGCCCCTTGGAAGAGACGTGGAGGTCAGAGGGCCTCCTGAAAACAATGTTCCCATTATTAGGAAGTGGGTCTTCCATAGTGTTGGCCTATGCAGTGAATGCAAGGGCTGCCAAAAATTGGGAGGCACTCCAATGCCCCTTGGAAAAGACGTGGAGGAGGGCCTCATAAAAAAATGTTCCCATTAGAAAGGAGCGGGTCTCCTATACTTGTAATGCCCATGCACTAAGTGTATGGGCTGACTAACATTTACCCCTGGGGGATATACATGAACATACTGTAGAAACATTTTTTTTACGGGCATCATAAACACCCTTTAAAAAAATTATGTGGGTGTTGCATCACGGACCACGGTCACCCTGATGATATGGTGGTGGAGGATGAGGAGAAGGAGGAGGACAAGAGCAAAGAGCCAAAATCAGGAAGCATACACCCATGTGTGGGTGTGAAAAGGTGCATGGGAATACACCTCCCAAGAAAAGACACTGGATTTGAGTTTATGTTACGCTGCTATCATTCAGTGGGTGTTGTATCACGGACCACGGTCACCCTGGTGATATGGTGGTGGAGGATGAGGATGAGGAGAAGGAGGAGTCAACAACTGCCCTCTTCTGCTCACAAATCCTTCCCAACATCTGCAATGTAGAGTTCCAATGCGTGGGGACATCACACACCAGTCTGTAAGCCGGAAGCTGCAAATACTGCTGAAGCATGGCAAGGGTGGCGGAAGCTGTAGCTGACTTTCTAAAATGGGCACACAAGCGGCGTACTTTGACAAGCAGATCCGGCAGCTCCGGGTAGGATTTGAGAAACCGCTGAACCACGGGGTTAAGCACATGTGCCAGGCATGATACATGTGTGAGCTCGCCTCGTCTCAGAGCCACCACCAGGTTCCGGCCATTGTCACACATGACCATGCCTGGCTGTATGTTCAGCGGTGTCAGCCACAGATCTGCCTGCTCTTTCAGAGCTGTCCACAACTCTTCAGCATTGTGCGGTTTGTCACCTAAGCATATTAGCTTCAGCACAGCCTGTTGCCGCTTGGCTGAGGCAGTGCTGCAGTGCTTCCAGCTTGTGATTGATGTGGTCATTTCAGAGATGGAGGCTGAAGAGGAGAAGAAGACTGAGGAGGATTAGGTGCAGGAGCTGTAGACTGTGAGGGCAACCCTGATTGACCTAGAGCCCGCAATCCTCGGCGTCAGGAGGCTGTGTTCCTTCCCAAGGTCCGACTGGGTCCCAGCTTCCACTATGTTAACCCAGTGTGCCGTCAGCGAGATGTACCGTCCCTGCCCGCAAGCAATTGTCCACGTGTCCGTGGTTAGGTGGACTTTCCAAGTAACTGCATTGTTGAGGGCACGGCTAATGTTGTGAGACATGTGCTTGTGTAATGCTGGGATGGCACACCGGGAGAAATAGTGGCGGCTGGGGACCGAGTACCAAGGGATGGCCGCCATCAGGTTGCGGAAAGCTTCAGTCTCCAAGAGCCTAAAAGGCAACATTTCTAGCGCAAGCAGTCATGAAATCTGGGAATTTATTAGTGTGGCCTGTGGGGCGTTGGCTGCGTATTTGTGCTTGCATTCCAAGGACTGGGGTATGGACAACTGAACACTGCGCTTGGACAAGAACGTGCTTGCAGATGGTGCTAGTTGAGAGTGTACAACGACAGGTGCAGGGCAGGAGGCATCTTCGCATGCACTATGGACAGGGGATTAGCTTGCAATCACAACAGCGGAAGAAGCAGTGGTGTCACCCGCAGACACTGTTCCTGGACACTGGGGTTCAGCCCACAAAGTCAGGTGCTTTGCTGTCATGTGCCTGATCATGCTGGTGGTGGTCAGGTTGGTAGTTTTGCTACCCCTGCTGATGCTGGCCGTGCAGATGGTGCAAATGGCCTTTTTGGGGTTATCAGCAGAGTTTTTAAAAAACAACCAGACTCAGGAAGACCTAACAGTTGTACTGGCAACTTTCGTCGCGTTGGTGTTACGGGGAACAGTAGCCCGCCTTCTCTGTGCGGCCACCACACTGCTTCTTCCTGCCTGTTGGGGTGCTTTGCCTCCCTCCCCCTGGGTGCTGCTGTCCTCACTCTGCATGTCCACCTGCCAGGTTGGGTCAGTTACTATATCATCCACCACCTCGTCTTCCACTTCCGCACCCGGGTCCTCCTCCTGACTTTTTGGCAATTATGTTTCATCATCGTCCACCTCTTGTGACACTTTCCCACCGTCGCCTTCGTGTGACCGTGGCTGTTCAAAAATTTGGGCATCGCTACATGTGATCTCCTCTTGCCCCACTTCAAGTGGACCGGGCGAGAGGCCCGAATCTATAAATGGAAAAGTGAACAGCTCTTCAGAGTGTCCAAGTGTAGGATCAGTTGTCTCTGGGCACTCGGCATGGTGGGAGGAAGGAGGTTCAAGGTGAGGAATATGCAGTCCAGACTCATAGCTACTGAGACTTGACCGTGTGGAAGACAAAGTGGTGGTTGTACTGGCTAAGTGACTGGAAGCATTATCTTTAATCCAACCAATAACCTTTTCACACTGCTCTGTGTTCAATAGTGGTGTTCTGTGGTCCCCTATTAATTGGGACAGTAAGGTTGAGCGAGAATATGTAGGTGTTTGTTGTGGCACAATTTTAGCTTGCCCACGGCCTCGGCCTCTGCATGCACCATCACCATCACGTCCAGTTCACTGTCCCTTACCACGTGCCTTGCTCATTTTAAATGGAGGACAATATCTTCCACGCTCACTACAAATGACTGAATTTGGACTTATCCGTGTGACGGACAAACCACAGTTTTAAATACCTGTCCTGTAGGTAACTTTTTTGAACAGCAAACTGGTGTCAATTGATTCACTGACACACTGAAAATTTTTTTTAATGGAGGCCAGAAATGGCAGTATTTTCTGAAACTGTACATGTGATCTGTGTGATGCAGAAAACACAGTTTTAAATAGCTGGACTTTTAGCGCTGTAATATGGAAAGGACCTTGCTGTATTCTGCAGTGCCAACAAGCAAATAGCGCAGAAAAACTGTGTTCTCTGGATTGCTTTTTAAGCAAATAATGAGGATTAGGATCCAAACAAAAATTATTCCTGGCCCTGAGACCTGGGCCTATTTCTAGAAATATCTAACAGCAGCAGCAGTCAAAACTGGAATGGAGCCTCTTGTGCTATGTGCACTGCAGTCTGCTATATACCCTGTCTGCCTACTGTATATACGCTGCCTGCCTGATATCTCTGCAGATGGATTAGTCCTCAGAAGGACTGTTTGTTGAGATGGATATGTGTCTCTAATATAGTTTGGTCGACCTATACTAACTAGAAACAAGCAAATCTCTTCCTAGCTCAGCAGCACCTCTCCCTACACTGTCTGATTCCGGAGAGACTGTGATGAGCATGGCGGCGCCAGGTGTGATATAGACCTGATGACACTGTGCGGCCAGCCAATCACTGTAATGCCGCAGTCTACATGGCTGTGGCATTACAGTGAGTGCCAGGCAATCCTTGCATGTTCATTGGCTCTGTAAAGAGCGCCAAACATGCAGGGAGGGGACCCGAGCTGCCGCTGAGCAACCCCGGAAATACTCGGCGAGCACCGAGCATCTCAAGCAGAAGTAGCGAGCATGCTCGCTCATCACTAGTGGCAGGCAATCCCTGCATGTTCATTGGCTCTGGAAAGAGCCCTAAACATGCAGGGAGGGGAACCGAGCTTCCGCCGAGCAACCCCGGAAATACTCGGCGAGCACCCAGCATCTCAAGCAGAAGTAGCGAGCGTGCTCGCTCATCACTAGTCTTCATCTATTGGGTTGGCTATAGTGGAAGAGGTTGTGGTCTCCATTAAACTACTTCTACTATGGTGAAATTGATGCCACTTCGGTGGTGTTAGGCCCTAATTTAGGGAAATGTGGAGAATCCTGATTGGGTCTCCGTCTATTGGGTTGGCTGTAGTGGAAGAGGTGTCGTTCCTAATTCTACAATTTCTACTGTACTGAAATTGATGCCACTTTGCTGGTGTCTGCCACTAATTTTTGGAAATGTGGAGAATCCTGATTGGGTCTCCATTTATTTGGTTGGCTGTAGTGGAAGAGATTTTGGTCTCCATTAAACTACTTCTACTATGGCGAATTGATGCCACTTCAGTGGTGTTAAGCCCTAATTTAGGGAAATGTGGAGAAACCTGATTGGGTCTCCATCTATTGGGTTGGCTGTAATGGAAGAGGTGTCGTTCCTAATTCTACAATTTCTACTGTACTGAAATTGATGCCACTTTGCTGGTGTCTGCCACTAATTTTTGGAAATGTGGAGAATCCTGATTGGGTCTCCATCTATTGAGTTGGCTGTAGTGGAAGAGGTGTCGTTCCTAATTCTACAATTTCTACTCTACTGAATTGATGCCACTTTCGGGTGTCTGCCACTAATTTTTGGAAATGTGGAGAATCCTGATTGGGTCTCCATCTATTGGGTTGAATGTAGTGGAAGAGGTTTTGGTCTCCATTAAACTACTTCTACTATGGTGAAATTGATGCCACTTTGGTGGTGTTAGGCCCTAAGTTAAGGAAATGTGAACACTTCTGATTGAGTCTCCATCTACTGGGTTGGCTGTCGTGGAAGAGTTGTCGGTCCGCATTGTACTAGTTCTACTCTAATAAAATTAATTCTTTGGTGCAGATATTGTTGTCACAGGGGTGCACAAGATATAATCGAAATTGGTTTTCTTAGTACCATTGTATATAAAGCAGGCTATATTTTATATTTTAATTCTTTGGTGCTGATATTGTTCTCCATACAGGGGTACACATTAGTAATGAGAGAGCACAATTAGTGCTCAACTTAGTGGTTCAGCGGTTTCTCAAAACCTACCCAGATCTGCCAGAGCTGCTGGTGACAGTACAACGTGTGTGTGCCCATTTCAGAAAGTCAGCTAAAGCTTCCCCCACCCTGTCCATGCTTCAGAAGCGTTTGCAGCTTCCAGCTCACTGGCTGTTGTGCTATGCCACCACACATTGGAAATCAACATTGCAGATGTTGGGTAGGATTTGTGAGCAGCAGAGGGCAGTTGTTGAGTACCAGCCCGACGGAATTCAGGTCAGCCTCCACACATAAGAGCTGTTGGGGTGGGCATGGATGTCTGACATCTGTGCCATCCTCCAAAACTTTGAGGACTCCACCAAGATGGTGAGCGGCGATGACGCCATAATTAGCGTCACCATCCCGCTTCTCTGTCTACTGAAATGCTCAGTGCTTACAGTTAAAGAGGAGGCATTGCAGGCAGAGTAAGAAACTATACAGGGTGATACTACCCAGCCCAGCCTCATATCAACGTGGATTGGGTGATAATGAGGAGGAGGAGGAGAACATGGACAGGTGTCCTTTTGGTGAGGACAGGGAAGTCTTGACTGTCTTGGAAGTCTTGATACCCCTCTTTAAGTCTGTGGGAAATCTGTATGAGTTTCATTGATGATGACATTGATAGGCCTAAACCGTGGCTTTGTTTATGCAAGTTATTTCTCAAAACGCTATGCAGATCAGGCCATTGCCCAACTCTGTAGTCATGAAATTCAAGGAGTAAAGAAAGCACCACCGAGAAGTATGAGCTGATGTTGGATGGGATGTCATTGCTTATGGAACAAGCTGCATTACAGGACTTTCCTGGGAGAAATGACAGCCGGAGTAGATGCGGTTTCCCTCTCTGTTTTTTACTGTGGACTGGCTCCAGCAATCTATAAGATTGCAATTTATAAGATCCCTTCACTGGCTCCCAATTGCCCAGCGTATCCAGTTCAAACAACTAACACTGACGTGAGGAACACCAATAAATCATTTGGGCTCAGTCTAGAATCAACAACACCAATATAAATAAAGCAAAAATTAACTACATGGCCCAAGTTAAAAATTGCCAAAACTTTGTTGAAACATATAAAGGACAAAAATGCACAAGGTAAAAACAAAAAGAAACACACGGCAGATAACAAATAGGTGGGACACCTGGATCTATATAATGTAGAGAGAGTTACAAAAATATTTTTCACAAAGCTCTAACAGGTAGATGTACAACGTCAAATATATGATAGACCATAACATGTAAAAGTAAACAACGTTGAATTCATATATGGTTCACCACATGTAAAGAACAGATATAGATAGAGTAGCACAACCAATAAATTAATACAGGTAAATAAATATTAATAGTGTCCTTGTGGAACTGCGTATATTGCAGTTGATATTAAAGGTCCGAAATGGGGTTGTTCACCATGTAATAAATGTGTAGCTTGCAAAAATGTTGATACTTCAGAATATTTTGTGGACTCCAATGATACAAGATACAGAATCACGTACAATATCAACTGTACTACCAAAGCAGTTATTTACCATGCTACGTGCCCATGTGGTTTGATATACGTAGGGATGACGACACGTGAGTTCAGGAGGCGAATTCAGGAACACGTCCTGGACATTGAGGGGGCTGCACAAGTGGAGGATCTATCCCTGCTGAAATCAATTCCACGTCATTTTAAAGTGACCCATAACTGATCCAACGGGACTAGTATTTAAGAGCATTGACCGAGTTTTTGTGAGTCCCAGAGGGGGAAATTGGAAGAAATTATTGGCACAAAAAGAAACAAAATGGATTTATAAATTGAATACCATTTCCCCTCACGAACTTAATGACCATAATAGCTTTGTACCCTTTCTGTAGTGCCTCTATATTCCTTTATGTATTTGGCTGTCTCTCCATTGTTCTTTATCTTTTGAACTGAATCCTACTACTGCTGGTTTTATTCATATTTTTATCAATTTTATATTCATGTTTGGATTGTATGTGTTTTTTACTGATTATGTTTTTTTCTTTAGATGGTACAGGTCTCCATTTGTTGAGCCTGCATGTTATGGACTCTACCTGCCACCTTTTGGCTGTCATCTGGTTATTTCCTGGCAGCCTTACTTGATATAGTTTTTACCAATAGGATGTTGGTTTAGTTAAATTTTATTCCTATAGTCAACTTTTTTACACCTATTTTCATGTATATTTATTATTGCACTATCTTGTGGTCTATACAATGGCACATTATGCACTTTAATATATATCCATTTGTCTTTTTATATTTCATATAATCGTACACTTTGCACTTTACTGTATATGGACAAATGTTCTTGTTCATTCATGTTGATGACATGCACTTCATATAATGGCACATTAGGCACTTTAGTTCACTATTAAATAAAAAACTTTTTCTCTTCTGTGGGTCTATTGTGGTGTCTCTTCTTAATGTTTTTAATGTATTTCATTTTATTTTACCACGTCTTATGCTATATATTATATTGGTGGCCTCCGCTATTGTATTACTTCATCCATATACAAAGGTGGCGGTTCTATTAGGTTCCTGGCTTACTGACATTTGCGCTTGCTTCTACCTGCAGGGACATTGCCTTGCGAGCTCCCTCTGTTGTCTCTTCTGGCCAACATTTTGGCTATTGCGCATGCGCTAAGCGCTATGAATACAATATCACAAATCACGTGATTTAGTCCCGATCACGTGACCGTGAGTGGTCACATGACGGGAAGTACTTTTCGCCACTGGCGTTTTCTTCCGGTGGTTTCCGGACGCGGCGGTCAGCATGTCGGCAGTTTGCTGCCTCGTGGCTAAGATGTTGTACAGGTACCCATGACAACGGTGACATAAGGTCAGGGGTTGCACGACTTGTATGTCAGGTGGCGATAGCGTGGCTGAGTATGATTATTAATCAGCAGAACTAGGGCTTTATTGGTCAGGATTCATTTAAATACTTACCCCTTCCAGCATTCCATCACCCCTGGATGAAGCATTTCCTGTGCGAAACGCGCGTCAGGTGTGTGGTGGGTGACTGGACCTCAGACGTACGCTCCCTGATAAATATGGTCTCTTCTTATGTTCATATTAGGTAGTTTTAGTATGGGTTTTTCTAGTGCAATATGCACAGTTCCACAAGGACACTATTGATATCTATTTACCTGTATTAATTTATTGGTTGTGCTACTCTATCTATATCTGTTCTTTACATGTGGTGAACCATATATGTATTCAACGTTGTTTACTTTTACATGTAATGGTCTATCATATATTTAACGTTGTACATCTACCTGTTGGAGCTTTGTGAAAAATATTTTTGTAACTCTCTCTACATTATAAAGGTCTAGGTGTCCCACCTATTTGTTATCTGTGGTATGTCTTTTTGTTTTTACCTTGTGCATTTTTGTCCTTTATATGTTTCAATAAAGTTTTGAAATTTTTAACTTGGGCCATGTAGTTAATTTTTGCTTTATTTATATTGGTGTTGTTGTTACTAACACTAACATACAAAGCCATTCATAACCTTTCTTCTCTGTACATCTCTGAACTAATCTCCCGATATATTCCCTTACGTAATCTCCGGTCCTCCCAAGACCTCTATCAAATATCCCCCATCCTCTGTGCCTCAACACGTCCTATTAGCCACCACATTCGGATCCTTCAAACAGAACCTGAAAATCCATCTCTTCAAGATAACCTACAGCCTGCCGTTGCCTTGCTGCCACCTCAACACCACCGGAGCTAATGCAACTCCACAACCTACTGTCTCCCCCCCCCCCATCCTGTAGAATGTAAGGCCGCAAGTGCAAGGTCTATAAGACTTAAGATGCAATATGGCACCTTGGCAAAGCCCAGTTATGTTCTCCCTCCAATATCTAACAATAACAAACAGGTCATGCTGGAGAAACTTGCACCTACTGCCACTCAGTGTCTTCAGGTCTTTTGTGAGAAACTAATGTTTGGGCAGCCAGTCTGCCAAATAAAATTCCTGAGGTATGGAAATTGTGGATGGTTTCGCTTCTGGTAATGGGTGCTAATACCAAACTGTGGCATGCCATTCACTGGATATTTCTGGCTGGTTGGAAACAAGCTCATTCCCACAGAAAAGTAACAGAAAGCTAAAGAGTTGGTGGCCTCTATCATCATGAAGGAATTTGCTGGTTGTCTAGTAGTCTGGTTTTTATACTAAAGATCCTGCTCATTTTTATAGTTTTAAGTGAGCACACAGGGACCATGGTTTCTGCAGCAGCGCATTCAAGCCGGGATAGTGGTGGAGAAATTGCTGTACCATCAGGTTGAGGATGCGAGCCATGCAAGGCACGTGTATGAGGTTGCCGCGGCATAGGGCCGCGACCAGGTTTGCCCCATTATCGCACATGGCCTTCCCTTGCTCCAGGTTCAGTGGAGACAGCCATTGCTTAAACTCGGCCTGGAGAGCAGTCCACAACTCTTCAGCTGTATGACTGTGATCTCTATGGCATATTAATTTTAACACTGTCTGATTGCGATGAGTCCTAGCTGCGCAGTACGGAGGAGGGGGGGATTCTCTCTGCATTGTGGGAATGTGTGTATCATTAAGGCAGAGGTTGAGGGCACAGGTGGAGGCCCTAGAGGAGGTGGAGGAGGCAGGAGCACTGGGGCAAGTGTTGGATACAGAGGTTTATCCCTCATGCCTTGGGGATTCCAACACTTGCTGTTTAGTGACATCTTGGTGTCTAGTGGTTTAGTTCTCCATCCCCTGGTGTGTAGTAGTTTAGTTCTCCAACCATAGCTGTTTAGTAGGTTAGTTTTCCAACCCCTGTTGTCTTATTAGTTTAGTTCTCCAACCCCTGTTTTCTATTAGTTTAGTTCTTCTTGTTCTGGTGTGTATTTGTTTAATTCTCCAACCTTAGCTTTTTTGTAGTTTAGTTCTCCAACCCCTGTTGTCTATTAGTTTGGTTCTCCATCTTCTGGTGTCTGGTGGTTTAGTTCTCCATCCCATTGGTGTGTAGTAGTTTAGTTCTCCAACCCTAGCTGTTTAGTAGTTTAGTCTTCCAACCCCTGTTGTATATTAGTTTAGTTCTCCATGTTCTGGTCTGTATTTATTTTGTTCTCCAACCCACCCATGCCCACCCCCAGGGGTTAACATCTGTTGACGAGAGTTTGGATTCTTCTCGGACCCTACTTCGTCCGGGATCAGATGAACTGAAAAAAATTTTGGATATCGCTACACATGCTTTCCGCCTCTTGAGTCTGTGAAGCTTTTGATCAGACCTTTGATGCCCCGGAATAGAATGTGTGAACAGCTCTGCAGACTCGCCATCTATGCTTCCCCACAGTCAGGTGGGCGGTTGGAGAGTGATGCAGATGAAAACAAGGCTAAGTGGGGTGCCACCTCTGAGGACTGTACTGTGTGTGATGTTAAGGTGGAGGAAGAGAAGCAGAGGCCACTTGATGCAGCGCTTGTCATCTACTGGAGCACATGTTCTTCCTGGCCCTAATCTACAAGGCATACCGCTGTGCAACTGCCAAAGAAAGGGAGTGGAGTCAAGTAAAAGAAGTTTTCAAAATGCTGCACAATTGCTCACTGCAGCAAAACAAACCTACTTCTCACCTCTCATATCATACATGTCTTACAACCCTAAACAATTATTCAGTACTTTCAAGTCCCTCTTCTGTCCACCAGCTCGCCCTCCCTCTCCTCTCATCTCAGCTGAAGACTTAGACTCATTCTTCAAGCAGAAGATTGACAATGTAGGGCAAAACTTTTGCTTAAAGTCCCAACAGCCTCTCCTCATAACTACTCAACTCTCCTCCTCCAAAACCAGCTTCTCCTCCATCACAGAAGATCATCTTTACTCTTCAAATTGTAATGCACACACCCGGACTGACTGGCGTGTGCGTGTATATGTAGTGATTCCACTGGACCGTACCGGAGAGTGAATGCCTGGAGGGGCGTAACTAAGTATCCACCCGATCCAACCAAGGTCGCACGACGGCATACGATGCCAGTGCACCAAGGAGGGACCGAGCAGAGGGACCAGGTGCTACTCCAGGTCAGACCCCGAACACGGCTGTTGACCCACACCGGAGAATACAGGAACAGGCAGGTTAGGCTGGCACACAGACTGGTGGGTACAGGCAGACACAGCAGGTATGCAGACGGGTGGATGCTGGCAAGCACGACTGGTATGCAAACAGGGAGGTACTGGCAGGTACGGACGGTATGCAGGCAGGTGGATGTTGGTAAGCACGACTGGTATGCAGGCAGGGAGGTACTGGCAGGTACGACAGGTTGGAGCACAGAGTGGATAGGACCCAGTACAGACTGGGACTCAGGAACAGAACCGCAGATGCGGTGGACAAACACAGCAGAGTGAGGCCGCCCGGAGCGGCGAGCAAGAGCAGAACAAGACGAGACCGCCTGGAGCGGTGAGCGAGAGTAGAGCAGGACGAGGCTGCCTGGAGCAGTGAGCAAAGGGTCAGAGCAGAGCGAGACTGCCGGAGCAGCGAGCAAAGGGTCACAGCAGAGCGAGACTGCCGGAGCAGCGAGCAAAGGGTCAGAGCATAGCGAGACTGCCGGAGCAGCGAGCAAAGGGTCAGAGCAGAGCGAGACAGCCGGAGCAGCGAGCAAAGGGTCAAAGCAGAGCGAGACTGCCGGAGCAGCGAGCAAAGGGTCAGAGCAGAGCAAGACTGCCGGAGCAGCGAGCAAAGGGTCAGAGCAGAGCGAGACTGCCGGAGCAGCGAGCAAAGGGTCAAAGCAGAGCGAGACTGCCGGAGCAGCGAGCAAAGGGTCAGAGCAGAGCGAGACTGCCGGAACAGCGAGCAAAGGGTCAGAGCAGAGTGAGACTGGCGGAGCAGCGAGCAAAGGGTCAGAGCAGAGCGAGACTGCCGGAGCAGCGAGCAAAGGCAGAGCAGGCAAGAACCGCCGGAGCGATGAGCAAAGCAGAGCAGGCAAGAACCGCCGGAGCGGCGAGCAAGGCAGAGCAGAGGGGACACGGAACAGACAGGAAGGGAAAGGCAGAACCAGATACCCACAGGGTACTTGCAGTGAAGTAGCGAGTGGACCACAAACTCACAAACGGAAGTACAGTGACAACGAGCAGGAGTTAGGTACGAGTTCAGACTCTGTAGAAAAAGGGAAGATATGGGTGTAGAGAGTAACGGGAAACAGGCTTGAAGATGGTTAGGGCAGGAACAGACACTGGGAAAGGACACAGACAACAGATCTAGGTATGCGGCCCCTAGAGGGCGGAAGGAACAGGCTAAGAGCGAGTTCACACGGGCCTGGAATTACAGCCTCCAGGAAAGGCAGCTGGCTAGAGTACACAGACAGGACACAGTTCAGACACGGGAACTGATACCGCAAGGCAGGAAACATAGACAGGACCTGGCACATCAGTGACAAGACGCCAACTGAAAGAACAATATGCTCAGGCAAGGATTCCAGGGAGGAGCTGGGTTAAATACCAGGTGACAGATAGCAATAGGCTGAGGAAGCATCAGGGGTGTGTCTGCAGCAGCAACAAGAAAGAGGAAGTTCAGCGGGCGTCGCCCTAAGCAGACAGAGCAGAGCAAAGCAGACCATATGGAAAGAAGCCAAAGTGATAGTCTGGACTGGAAATCAAGTGCGCGCTCTTGCACAGTGGGAGATCGACCACTATACAAGGACGCCGCCAGGTATGTTACACAAATCACATCTCACCACCTGTGAACTTGACCCAATACCATCCCATCTCATTCCAAACCGTACCACAGTCTTCATCCCAAGTCTAACCCTCCTCTTCAACCTGTCACTAACACTGGCGTCTTCCCTTCATGATTCAAACATACCTCGATCACACCCATCCTCCAAAAGCCCTCCCTTGACCCATCCTATGTCTAGTTATCGCCCCATCTCACTTCTCCCCTATGCCTCCAAACCACTGGATCAACACTTCCATTTTCAACTGTCCTCCCACCTCTCCTCTTGCTCCCTCTTTGACTGCTTACAATCTGGCTTCTGACCGCACCATTCCACTGAAACTGCCCTGACTAAAGTCACCAACGACCTACTAACTGCTAAATCCAAGCTAGACTACTCTGTCCTCCTCCTCCTAGACCTGTCATCTGCCTTCGACAGAGTAGACCATTCTCTCTTACTACAGACTCTCATCTCTCGGCATCACAGACTTGGCCCTGTCTTGAATCTTTTCCTACCTAACCGTCAGGACATTCAGTGTCTCCCACTCACACAACACCTCCTCATCTCGCCCCCTATGTGTCGGTGTCTCCCAAGGTTCAGTTCTAGGACCCCTGCTCTTCGCCATCTACACCTTCGGTCTAGGACAGCTCATAGTCTCACGGCTTTCAGTATCACCTCTATGCTGATGACACACAGATCTACTTCTCTGGACCTGATATCACCTCCTTGCTAACCAGAAATCCTCCAATATGTATCCTCTATTTTAATCCTAAACTGTGCTGGCCGATTAATCCCCCTGTCACCCTGCTATTCCCAGGCTTCTCCCCACTGTCAATCCCTGCACTGGCTCCCTGTTTCCCAGAGACTCCAGTTGAAAAGCCTAACTTTGCATACCAAGCCATCGAAAACCTGTATCCTCCATACATGTGTGATGTAGTCTCCCTGTACTAGTTACCTGCACGCCACTTCCCATCCTTCCAAGATCTCCTCTATTTTCCTCTTATCTCTTCTTGCCACAATAGCATAAAAATATTTGTCCCATGCATCTGTGTAACTCTGAACTCCAACACATCAGACTGTCACCTACCGTGGAAACCTTGAAAAGGAAGCTGAAGACCCACTTCTTCTGACAAGCGTACAATCTGCGGTAACCCTCGCTGCAGCGTACCGCTGCATGACTAGCTGTACCCTGACCTACTGTATCCACACCGTTCCCTTGTAGATTGTAACTGGGACTAGGCCTCACAAATGTATTATTATTATTATTATTACTACCATTTTTATTATTGCTGCACTAATACAATTAAAAATGTACCCATTTATAATTTAATTTTTTTAATTAGTTTTATATTTTGTATTATTCTTGTGATTCTAATGGTATTACTAAAATCCAGAAGAAGGCAAAAACTCCAGGGCACATTCAGCCAATTTATGTCACAGGGGAGAAATTCTTTCTTGATCCCAAGAAAAGGCGATCAGTCCTAGAACCCTGAATCAAACCTAATTATGTTACTAGTTATGTAATTACTATTACCATACTAAATGTACTACTATAGTTGTAATATTTTGTCTAATTTAACTGTAACCCACAATGTTATGTATGTCGAGGAAATCATCTAGCCCTTTTTTGAAAGCTGTTATAGGGTCTGCCATGCATACAATTGTTTGTACAGATGAACGAGTAAACTTCAGGTATCTTGAAATTGTACCCAATGATGACCCAGACTTGTACAAGTCCACAATTCTCTTCCTGATATCTTGGTTGATTTCTTTAGACTTTCCCATGATGCTACACAAAGAAGCAGTGTGTTTCAGGTGTGCATTAAAATACATCCACAGATGTGTCTCTAATTAACTCAGATGTTGCCAAAAAACTTATCAGAAGCTTCCAAACACATGACATCATCATATCGTCAGTCCAGAATTGCTTAAAGGCATAGTAATCTTAGTGTATGTAAACTTTTGACTTTGCAGTAAGTAATAAAAATTCCTTAAAACATTCTCTCTCTCTCATTATTCTGGCATTTGGCAAATATTAAAAATTATGGTAATCCTAATTGACCTAAAACGGGAAAGGTTTATTCTGAGTTCATGTCAGATATTGAGAAAAATATGCATTTGTGTCTTTTTATATAGAGTATGTAAACTTCTGGTCAACTGTACCTCCTCTTAGAACCCCAACATGTTGGTTTGACATGACCTATTTTTCATGAATTCATGCTGATTATCATTTATTATATTATTCTCTGTGATATAACTCTGTAGGTCATCTCTTATAATGCCCTCAAAAATTTTGCACACTACCGATTTCTCACTTATTGGACGGTAGTTACCTGGATCCACCTTCTTACCTTTCATAAATATCGGTACCACATTGGCTATCCTCCAATCCTGTGGCACTACCCTTGTTACAAGATAGTCTAAGAAAATGAGATTCAGCGGTCTGTCAATTACTGAACTCAATTCCCTCAGTATTCGTGGATGAATACTATCTGGGCCGGGGGATTTGTCAATGTTTAATTTGCTGAGATGCAGGAGTACTTCTTTTTGTGTTAAACTAGTTATATCAGGTGGTGAATAGTGATGAGTGAGCACTAAAATGCTCGGGTGCTTGATGCTTGGGTTGAGCATATTGGAATACTCGGGTGCTCGACCCAAGTAACGAGCCCAATGTAAGTCTGTGGGAAACTCGAGCATTTTTCAGGTGGCTCCCCCCGGCGGTCTGCAGAGGGCCTAAAAATTGCCCAAATCAATGGGAACAGTGCTCAAATGACATGGGGACAGCATGGGGAAGACCCCTGGAAGCATTTCTGACAGGTCATTTCTGTCAACAACGTTGTCAGAGGTATTACACCACTTTTACAGACTCACAATAAAACATACCAAAACTAAACCAAAATGGATTTTACTGGGAAATATGTTAAGGAACATCCTTTCCAGGGTAATTACTTGTATATAAAACAAAATAACTAAACACAAAAATGCTCCTCCACACCTTCACACGTAGCGTTTTTGATGCGTTTTTTCATTATTGCATTGCTTTCAACCGTGACAAATGCATTCACCAGGAAATGTTATTTTAACATTTTACAACCTTATCTGGCCATGTGGTGTGTGAGATATCATCAGACACATCGAGTTTCATTTATGAAGGAGGGACTCTGAGAGTCACAAAGCCTATTTTTATAGGGCCATCAGGCGGCCTTTACTATTCTTAAAGGACCAGCAGTCGGCCCTCACTATTCTTAGAGAGCCATTAGCCGGCTATGTTTTATTGTTCCCATTAATAAAGAGTGGGTCTCCTATACAGATATTGCGTATGTAGTGAGTGCCAGGGCTGCCCAAAATTTGGACGCACCCCAATACCACTTTGAAAATTTCGATGCACCCCAATACCCCTTTGAAGAGACTTAGAGGAGGGTCTCCTGAAAACAATATTCCCATTATTAGTAAGTAGGTTTCCCATTGTGTTTGCCTATGCAGTGAATGCAAAGGTTGCCAAAAATTTGGAGGCACTCCAATGCCGCTTGGAAGAGACGTGGAGGTCAGAGGGTCTCCTGAAAACAATGTTCCCATTATTAGGAAGTGGGAAGAGACGTAGAGGGCCTCATAAAAAAAATATTCCCATTATTGAGAAGTGGGTCTCCCATAGTGTTGGCCTATGCAGTGAATGCAAGGGCTGCCAAAAATTGGGAGGCACTCCAATGCCCCTTGGAAGAGACGTGGAAGAGGGCCTCATAAAAAATTGTTCCCATTAGAAAGGAGCGGGCCTCCTATACTTGTAATGCCCATGCACTAAGTGTATGTGCTGACAAACATTTACCCCTGGGGGGTATACATGAACATACTGTATAAAACATTTTTTTACGGGCATCATAAACACCCTTTAAAAAAATTATGTGGGTGTTGCATCACGGACCACTGTCACCCTGGTGATATGGTGGTGGAGGATGAGGAGAAGGAGGAAGACAAGAGCAGAGAGCCCAAATCAGGAAGCATACACCCATGTGTGGGTGTGAAAAGGTGCATGGGAATACACCTCTCAAGAAAAGACACTGGATTTGAGTTTATGTTATGCTGCTATCATTCAGTGGTGTTGAGAAGTCTGGCCCAATCCAGCCCTTGTTCATTTTTATAAGAGTCAGCCTGTCAGCATTTTCAGTTGACAGGCGGATGCGCTTATCAGTTATAATTCCACCAGCGGCACTAAAAACCCACTCTGATAAAACGCTGGAGGCAGGGCAGGCCAGGAACTCCAAAGCATAGAGAGACAGTTCATTCCACGTATCCAGCTTGGATACCCAATAATTATAAGGCACAGAGGAATCACGGAGGACATTGGTACAGTCGGCAAGGTACTCCCTTAGCATCTTTCCAAACTTTGCACTCCTTGTGATAGTACCCCACGCCTTAGGGCCTGTGAGATGGGAGGGGCTGAGAAAACTCTCCCAGAACTTTGACAGTGTTCCCCTGCCTCTGCTGGATTGAAGTTGTGTCTCTCTCACCTGTACTCCTTGGTTGTCCAACGAAGTGTGCCCTCTGCCGCTTGCGTTTTCAGATGGGAATTTTTTTAATAGTTCCGCAACAAGGGCCTTCTGGTACAGCCCCATTTTTGTAGACCTCGCCGCCTCAGGAATAAGAGATATAAAGTTCTCCTTGTAGCGTGGGTCTAGAAGTGTCACCAACCAGTAATGACTGTCACCCAAAATGTTGAGAACGCGAGGGTCATGGGAAAGGCAGCGTAACATAAACTCAGCCATGCGTGCCACACTACGAACAGGCAAGACTTCCGTGTCCTCACCAAGAGGATGACTGACCATGCTCTCCTCCTCCTCCTCCTCTCTGTGCTCTGGCCATCCACGCTGAACAGACGGTATGACAGCTGTGCAGGTAGCACCGTTAGCGCATGAAACTAGCTCCTGTCTTTCCTCCTCCTCTTCCTCATTGTCACCCAATCCACATTGGGATGAGATGAGGCTGGGCTGTGTGTAATCACCCTGTATGGTTCCTTGGTCCATCTCATCGTGCTCCGCCTGCAATGCATCCTCTTTGATTGCGAGCAGACAGTGTTTCAGAAGACAGAGAAGCGGGATGGTGATGCTAATTATGGCATCATCGCCGCTCACTATCTTGGTGGAGTCTTCAAAGTTTTGGATGATGGTACATATGTCTGACATCCATGTCGACTCCTGGGGTCTTATGTGTGGAGTCTGAACTGAATACCAACGGCCTTGTTCATGCTGGAACTCAACAACTGCCCTCTTCTGCTCACAAATCCTTTCCAACATCTGCAGTGTAGAGTTCCAACACGTGGGGAAATCACACACCAGCCTGTGAGCTGGAAGCTGCAAACGCTGCTGAAACACGGCAAGGGCAGCGGAAGCTGTAGGTGACTTTCTAAAATGGGCACACAGGCGGCATACTTTAACAAACAGATCCGGAAGCTCCGGGTAGGACTTGAGATACCGCTGAACCACGAGGTTAAGCACATGGGCCAGGCACGGTACGTGTGTGCGCTCGCCTCAGAGCTGCCACCAGGTTCCGGCCATTGTCACACACGACCATGCTGGCTGTAGATTCAGCGGTGTGAGCCACAGATATGCCTGCTGTTTCAGAGCTGTCCACAACTCTTCAGCATTGTGCGGTTTGTCACCTAAGCAGTGAGATGTACCGTCCCTGCTCAAAAGCACTTGTCCACGTATTCGCGGTTAGGTGGACTTTCCTGGTAACTGCGTTGTTGAGGGCACGGCTAATGTTTTGGGACACGTGCTTGTGTAATGCGGGGACAGCACACCGAGAGGAATAGTGGTGGCTGGGGACCTTGTACCGAGGAAAGGTCGCCGCCATCAGGTTGCGGAATGCTTCTCGAGCCTAAAAGGCAACATTTTGAGCGCAAGCAGTAGTGAAATGTGAGAATTTAGTAGTGTGGCCTGTGGGGCATTGGCTGCATATTTGCGCTTGCGTTCCAAGGACTGGGGTATGGACAACTGAACAC
The DNA here is from genome assembly GCF_046119375.1 of Phyllobates terribilis. Taxonomy (NCBI): domain Eukaryota; kingdom Metazoa; phylum Chordata; class Amphibia; order Anura; family Dendrobatidae; genus Phyllobates; species Phyllobates terribilis. Next base: position 67,444,318 of record NW_027362773.1, read on the forward strand.
TGCGCTGGGACAAGGACGTGGACGTTCTTCCTGATGCTGCTACTTGAGAGAGTGCAATGAAAGGTGCATTGCAGGAGGCATCTTTGCATGCACCATGGACAGGGGATAGGCTTGCATGCACAACAGCAGAAGAAGCAATGGTGCCACCCGCAGACACTGTTCCTGGACCCTGGGGTTCAGCCCACAAAGTCGGGTGCTTTACTGCCATGTGCCTGATCATGCTTGTGGTGGCCAGGCTGGTCGTTTTGCCACCCCTGATGATGCTGGCCTGGCAGATGGTGCAAATGGCCTTTTTGGGGTTATCGGCAGAGTCTTTAAAAAACAACCAGACTCGGGAACACCTAACAGTTGTACTGGCAACTTCCTTCGTGTTGGTGTTATGGGGAACGGTTGCCTGCCTTCTGTCTAAAGCCACCACACTGCTTCTTCCTGCCTGTTGGGGTGCTATGCCTCCCTCCCACTGTGTGCTGCTGTCCTTGCTCTGCATGTCCTCCTGCCAAGTTGGGTCAGTTACTATATCATCCACCACCTCGTCTTCCACTTCCGCACCCTGGTCCTTCTCCTGACTTTCTGGCAATTGTGTCTAATCATCGTCCACCTCTTGTGACACTTTCCCACTGTCGCCTTCGTGTGACCGTTGCTGCTCAAATATTTGGGCATCGCTACATGCGATCTCCTCTTGCCCCGCTTCAAGTGGACCGGGCGAGAGGCCCGAATCTTTAAATGGAAAAGTGAACAGCTCTTCGGAGTGTCCAAGTGTGGAATCAGTTGTCTCCGGGCACTCGGCATGGTGGTAGGAAGGAGGATCAGGGTGAGGAATATGCGGTCCAGACTTACGGCTACTGAGACTTGACCGTGTGGAAGACAGGGTGGTGGTGGTGGTGGCTAAGTGACTGGAAGCATTATCCGCTATCCAACCAACAACCTTTTGACACTGCTCTGGGTTCAATAGTGGTGTGCCGCGGTCCCCTAGGAATTGGGACAGGAAGGTCGGACGAGAAGATCTGGGTGTTTGTTGTGGCACAATTTCAGCTTGCCCACAGCCTTGTCCTCGGCCTCTGCATGCACCATCACCATCACGTCCAGTTCCCCGTCCCTTGTCACGTGCCTTGCCCATTTTAAATGGTGGACAGTATCTTCCACGCTCACTACAAATGACTGACTTTGGAGTCAACTTATATGTGATTCGTGTGACAGAGAAAACAGAGTTTTAAATACCTGGCCTGTAAGTAGTTAGTTTGAACAGCAAACTGGTGTGAATTGCTTCACTGACACACTGAAAGAAATTTTTAATGGAGACCAGATATGGCAGTATTTTCTGACAACTTATATGTGATCCGTGTGTCGGAGAAAACGGAGTTTTAAATACCTGGCCTGTAGGTAGCTAATTTGAACAGCAAACTGGTGTGAATTGCTTCACTGACACACTAAAAGAAATTTTTAATGGAGGCCAGAAATGGCAGTATTTTCTGACAACGTATATGTGATCTGTGTGACGGAGAAAACTGAGTTTTAAATACCTAGCCTGTAGGTAACTAGTTTGAGCAGCAAACCGGTGTCAAAAACTTCGCTGACACAGTGAAAAAAAATTGGAATGGAGGCCAAAAATGGCAGGATTTTCTGAAAACGTATATGTGATCTGTGTGATGGAGAAAACACAGTTTTGAATAGCTGGATTTCTAGCACTGTAATATGGAAAGGACCTGGCTGTATTCTGCAGTGCCAACAAGCAAATGGCGCAGAAAAACGGTGTTCTCTGGATTGCTTCTTAAGCAAATAATGATGATTAAGATAAAAAAAAAAGTACTCCTGGCCCCTGAGACCTGGGCCTTTGTATGGAAATATCTAACAGCAGCAGAAGGCAGAATTCGAATGGAGCCTCTTGGGCAATATGCACTGCAGTCTGCTATATACACTGCCTGCCTATATACCCTGCCTGCCTGATATCTCTGCAGATGGATTAGTCCTCAGAAGGACTGTTTGTTAAGATGGATATGTGTAATGTATGTTTTTTCTCCCTACACTACCTAATACATAAGGAAATCTCTCCCTGACGCTGCAGCACCTCTCCCTACTCTGCCTGATTTTGGAGTGACTGTGACGAGCACAGCGGCGCCAGATCTGATATAGACCTGATGACGCTGTGCGGCAAGCCAATCACTGTAATGCCACAACCACCACTCTAAAGAGCGCCAAACATGCAGGGAGGGGACCTGAGCATCCGCCCAAGCATCTCGCAAGTACTCGGCGAGCGCCGAGCATCTCGAGTACTGAGATGCTCGGGCGAGTATCGAGTACTTGCGAGTATGTTCGCTCATCACTAGTGGTGAACTTTGATTTTTGCCCTGTTGAAAGATCCCTGGAACAGACGGTTTGTTGGTGAACATGGATGAAAAGTGCCTGTTTAATGTCTCAGCCTTTTCTTTGTCCTCTATAATTATCTTGTTATTATCATCTTTTAAGGGTCCGATACCATCTGTTTTTTTCTTTTTGGCATAGATGTATTTATAATTTTTGGGGGAATTCATTTTAATGTCGCTGGTGATTTGTTGCTCTGTAAATAACTTTGCTAGCTTGATTTCTTTTTTACATTTAGGTCTTTAGACTCCTGAAATGCTATTTCTGTATTCTCGACCTTCAAGATTTTGAATGCCCTTTGTTTTTGTCTTATTAAACTTTGTACTGCCTTATTTATCCATAATGATTTCTTTTTATTCCTGGACATTTTATTACCAGAGGGTATAAATTTTCTACAGGATTCTAGTAGTATTTCCTTAAACATGCCCCATTTACGTTCGGTATCCCCAGTTACCATGACATGGTCGCAGTCTGCACGATTAAGCTCTTCCCTTAATTTGTTGAAATCAGTTTTCCTAAAGTTCCAGGTTTTTGCATTTCCTTTTTGAAATGTTTTATTGAATATTACATAGAAACTTACCATATTATGGTCGCTGCTTCCCGAATGCTCCCGGACCTGTAGATCTGAAATTGTATCTGGTCTATTTGATAGAACCAAATCCAGCAGATTACCTCCCCTGTTTGGTTCATCTACCCGTTGGCTGAAAGAGGTAATTGTCCTGAACTGTGGATAAGAGCTTACAGCTTTTAGCACAACTGGAAGATTCTATGTCCCATTGAATATCTGGATAGCTAAAAACCCCTATAATAAGGACCCTATTATTAGTTGCTGCATTTTTAATTTTTTGCAACATTTCATCCTCTACCAATTCAGCTATATTAGGAGGCTTGTAACAAACTCCAATTAGCAGCTTTCCATTACTGCCATCCCCGTGTACATTTACCCAGACTGGCTCTACATTGTCGAAGCTTCCCCCAATTTTGTCATTGAGCACAGGTTTTAAGTTGGATGTTGCAATAATACACATCCCTACACCTTTTTTGTCTTTCCTGTCCTTTCTAAATGTAGTATATCCCTCTATGTTTGTAACCCAGTCATGGCTTTCATCCAGCCAGGTTTACATATTTCCCACAACATCATATTCTGTGACGGACATAACAGTCTCCAGTTCATTCATTTTGTTTGTGAGAATTCTTGCTTTTGTCAGCAGACATTTAATATTATTAGCACCTTTGTTACTCCTACTCAGCTCCCTACTTTCCTTGCATATCCCAGTCCCCCTAAATCCTCATTAACCCCTACTGTCTCACTCTCTCTGTCTACTCTATATATCCCCTTATTAGCATGACTACCCTCCCTCCCCCAGATCCTAGTTTAAAAGCTCCTCCATCCATCTGACCATTTTTTGCCCCAGCATAGCTGTACCCTCCCCATTGAGATGCAGCCCGTCCCTACCGTAGAGCCTGTAGCCGACAGCGAAGTCGACACAGTTCTCCATGAACTCAAACCCTTCCTACACCAATTTCTAAGACACTTATTTATCTCCCTAAGCTCCCGCTGTCTTTCTAGTGATGCTAGTGGCACCAGCAGTATTTCGGAAAACATCACGTTGGAGGTCCTGGCCTTCAGCTTGTCTCCTAGATCCCTGTAATCATTTTTAAGGACTTTCCACCTCCCTCTAGCTTTGTCATTTGTACTGATGTGTACCATGACCACTGGGTTTTCCTCAGCCCCGCCCAGAAATCTGTCTATCCGATCCACAATATGCCTAACCCGGGCACCCAGCAGACAACACACTGTTTGACATTCACGGTCTGGCCGGCAGATGACCCTGTTTGTCCTCCTAATTATACTGTGGAGTCCCCTACCACCATCTGTCTTGCCTTTGCTGCACTCCTATTTCCCTCCTTCCTACAGCAGTCATCTTCCTGGTTGCTAGGAGCAACGTCCTGCTGTAGTAATCCCAGCCCTGGGCTTGCAATCCTAGTATCAGCCAAAAAGGCATATTTACTAGGTTGTGCAAGATCAGGACTAGGCTCCCTGACACTTTTCCCCCTACCCCTTCTTGTAACATTTATCCAGCTACGTACTTCGCTGTCCTGATCTTCTCCACCTCCACCCTCCTCCATATCACTGGCCTCAGCCAGTGCAAGCTCAGTGAGCTCTAAACTCCTCTCCAGGTTTGCAATGCTCCTGAGTGTTGCTAGCTGCACATTTAGATCCAGTACCTGGGCTTCCAAACATGTAACTCGCTGACATTGAGCGCAGACATATTCACCCTCAAACGGCTGTTCAAGCCATGCATTCATCTCACAAGACGCACACCTGGTAGCATTGTCCATGGAGTACATATTAAATAGGGATAAACAATACAGGTAAAAGTTGAAAAACTAATGGCTAATAAGGAAAACACCAAACTATGCTCTTGTGTTAAACTATGATATTGCGTTTAACTATGTACTTATCTGCCTCCTCTGTACTTAACTGCAGCTTCCGCATGCTCAGCAGCCTCGCTAGATAGCTCTGTACTTGTAGTACTTCCAGTCAGCCCAGTACAGGTGTTGCTAGAAAATTCTAAGACAAACAGTCACAGTGGGTCACATGAACCAATCACAAACTGCCCCCCCCTTTTTTTCTCTTTTACACAGCAATAACCCACCAACCCTCCAAGAAAAACAGATAACTTCTCAACAATTTCACTAGTTAACACAAACTATGATATTGTGTTTAACTATGTACTTATCTGCCTCCTCTGTACTTATGAAGCCTCCACATGCTCAGCAGCCTCGCTAGATAGCTCTGTACTTGTAGAACTTCCAGTCAGCCCAGCACAGGTATACATCCTGTACACCCAGAACCTCCAATTAGGAATTTTGTTGGACTCACCAGATTTCTGCAGGACAGCATATTATTAAGGATAGAACAAACGTAACACCTTCTTAATATTTGACAGAATCACAGTAGACCCTCAAGCATCATTTGAAATTTACCCTTCACCAAGCTCAGCGGCATTCGGTCACAAGCAAAAGGGTAGTGAAGTTTTGAGGTAGAAAGCAACATGTCAAAAAATAATGTTGTTAGACGGTAGTAGAAAAGCAAATCTACAAAGTCATGAGTCAGCTGGCTAGCCAGGCAAGGCCACATGTCCCCAAAGTTAATGCATACCACTGTAGGTCATACCTGGCCAAAGATCACACCAGGCCAGGAGGCCAAAGGCCACATCAAACCATGCCATGAGGCAGAGGCAGAATGCTGGGCAGCAGGAATTAAACAGATCAGATCTGAGGTGTCAGACCAATCACAAAACATGGGCCTGCAAGCAAATTTTAAGTAAGCCAAACAATAGACCAGAGGCGGCAGGCCACTGACCAAACATGAGGTGACAGGCCGAACCCCAGGCAAGCCAAACATTAGAAAGAAAGATTGGCTGCAGGCCAAACAAAAGACAGCAGGTCAAACATATGGCAGAAGCCCAAATGTCAAACACAAGGCAGAAGGCAAACACCAGGAAGCAGGCCAAACACTAAACACAAGGCTGCAGGCCAAATATCAACCATGAGGCCACAGGCATCACCTCAGCCAGCCCCACCCCAACCATGAGGCTACAGGCTGAACATCAAACTTGAGGCAGTAGATAAAGAAGGCATTAAATACATATTCCTCCAAGCTGATGTTAACATTGTAGCGCCCAACTGGGCCAATGATAGGGCGGATACCTCTCTCTTCCAGGTGCTGTCATGTATGATGGAAAACAAAGACACACATCTGGTATCACTGTGGCTGAAATGACCAGTATAATAAAACTATATAATTATTTATCCCACACATTTTTTTAAGCAGTTCACTGTGTGGGATAATGATATAATTTTCTTACACTAGTCATTACAGATGCAGTGATACCAGATGTGTCTTTTTTTGGTCATTTTTTTTATTTTATTACACAACTTTTTAATATATTTTTTAATGCTTAAAAACATTTTTTATTTTTTTTGTTACAATATTTATTAGTCCCACAAAGGAACTTGAACATGTGATCCTTTGAATACACAGATGATACACTGCCCTACCTTTAGGTAGTGCAGTGCATTATCCAGTTAGTCACTGTAAAGGCTCATTCAGATGAGCGTATTATGCATTTGCTGTCTTGTGTGCGCCAGGGACTGCAAGCGGAGAACATACGGGCACATTTTAGCCAATGTGCTGGTGCACTTGGCCAATTTTCCACCCAGACCAAGAAAAGAATGCAGCATGCACTACTTAGATCTGATTTACTGACCAGGCTGGTGCATGTAAATAGAAAACAGCTCCTGCACTTTGTCTGTTATGCATGGAGCCAGTTTTATTATGACCGTCTAGACCCAGCCTTAGGCTACTGTCACACTATCAGTACTATCAGTATTTGGTCAGTATTTTTCATCAGTATTTGTTAGCCAAAACCAGGAGTGGGGAAAAAATGCAGAAGTGGTGCACGTGTTTCTATTATACTTTTTCTATGATTATTCCTCACCTGGTTTTGGCTGACAAATATTGATATGAATCTGACCAAATACTGATAGTGTGACCGTAGCCTTACACTGACAACCAGTCTAATAATTCTTGCCTCTAACTTTGAATCCTGAAGGCCGATTTTAGCGTGCATTTATACTGGCTGACTGCAGAAGTTAAAGGGGTTTTCCCATGAAAGAAAGTTGATTTTAATCAACATATCTTGGAATAATAATAACTTCCACAATTGGATGTGTTTAAATAAAATGTCCTTGTGCTGAGATAATCATATAAATGTTCCCCTGTGTAATGGCTGTGTCTGACTGTGTACGGAACACGGTCTGGTCATACCACAGCTCCTGGGCAGGTGGGGGGAACAAAAGAGTATACTGATATTACAGCACGGGATCACAGCGGATTCTTTTTGAGAGGTAAAATATTTCACTGACTGTTTTTAAACAATGTTTTACTTCAAAGAAAGAATCAGCTGTGATCCTGTGCTGTAATGTTTGCATAGTCCCTTGTTTCCTCCCCTGCCCAGGAGATGTGGTATGATCAGACCGTGTTCTGTACATAGTCAGATACAGCCATTACACAGGGGAACATTTATAAGATTATCTCAGCAAAGGAACATTTTTTTTAACACATCCAATTGTGGAATTTATTATTATTCCAAGATCTATTGATTAAAATGATCTTTTGTTCGTGGGAAAACCCCTTTAAGCCTGTTTAGGCAGGTTGACCACATTTAATACAATGGTTCTGTGCGCATAGAGTATCATTGTTCTTGGCAGCACAAGTCTAGTAACAAAGGATAATGTGCCCCGAAGAATAATGATTTTAAGCAAGCCTAAACATCATTTCACACAATGAATGAGTATTTTACTTGTTTGTTGGGTGATTGGCAGCCTGTTTACACAGGCCGAAGGTTCAGAAAAGGGCTATATCATGCACTGAGCACCTTCCTCTAACAACAGCAATCAGAGCTGGCTGCTTAAACACTTAGATACCACAGAGAATTTCTTACAGGGGCATTTATAAGTATTTTTATCCTGGTGGGGCATCCTTTCTGGCATTTAATGTGATTGCGGGTTGCAGTTGGGTTACCATAAGTGGGTTGCCTATTAAAAACCCCCACAGGCTGAGCTGCATAGATTTTTTTACTTTACAGTGTTACTAAAGTAATCAAAACGGAATTAACAAAATAAAAATGTAACATTTTTTTTTAGAAATATTCAACAATTAAAAAACAAAAGTTTAAATCAACTGCCTTTTCCCAATACAAAAATAAATAAAAAAAAATATTTGAAATTGCCTCGACAGAAGTATCCATAGATTAATTAACCAATAAGTTAAACACTGGAAAGCAAAAAGAAATGAACAGCCAGAATTAACATTTCTTGATCACCACACCACCCCCAAAAAAATGCAAAAAAAGGAGTCTTGTTGTATGTACCCCCAAATGATAATAAAATGACATGTCACCATGCAGGAAAAGCCCTCATAAAGCTCCATATTTTTTGGAAAAGCTCAACATTTTCTAAACCACTAAAATGTAAAAAAAAAAAAAAAGTTTGGTATTAATGTAAATATGCTGACCTGAAGAATCATACTGCCAAGGTCATTTATACCACACATTAAATGCCATAAAAAAAAACAAAAAAACAATTATGAAGTTGTAGTTTGTTTTCAACAGTAAACCACACTTTTTCCTTGTTTTTCAGTATATTATTTGATAAAATGAATGTTGTTGACTGAAAATAAAACAGTAATGCTTTTGAATTAAAATGAGGAAAAAAAATAAAGTGCATAAATTAAAATTTGCTCTGGTGGTAAGGGATTAATGCAAAACTTCTGCAGGTATTTTGGAATTCTAGATCGGAAAACAACACTCCAACCAGTATACTCATATATTCATAGTTTAAGCCTATTAAGAAAAAAAATGGTGTTTAAAGTTGATTCTAAAAAGGACGTTGTTACAGTTAGCCCCGTATTAGTTGGGTGTAGTTCACCGTCTGTGTATGGGCCACAATGCCCGGAATGTCCGTGGGTTTACCACTCAAACTTACAACTTCATAGACACATATGAGTCTGTAAGTTTGGGTCAGGAGACAGGCAGTAAGTCTGGGCATTGCGATCCATATATACGCCCATCTTAACCCAGCCTTAGCTTTTCTTTTGCAACATAAGGGTGTTACTACGGTCACTGTAAATGTTACTGGAAGCTCTGTGGCTTGTTCTGACGACATTGCATTGATCGCCGGTGAGGCCCTGGCACCACTATAATTTTCATTATCAGGCTCCAGAAGAAAACATTTTATAAACTTTATCATAGATTGGTAAATAATGGTGACACAAACAAAAGAGGGCCGCTGTGCAAGAACAATATATGGGCCCTTTGCAGTCCAATAGCTCATCATAACATGCAATTTCACCTGCTTTGGAGGATAAGTGGTCCCCTTACCTATTGGGCCCCTGTGCAGCTGCACAGGCTGCATCAATGAAGTGTCTGCTCCTGGGCCAGCCTCCCTCAACATAGATGGTGAACAGTTTACCTAATCTTTCTTTTTCACTAAAAATATCCTCATTGTAAAAAACTTTTGTAATTGCTATTGAGCTATGTGAAATCAAGAGCAAACACAAACTGACAGTGTTGTGTAAAGAGTTTTTATAGTGAAAAGATGTTAATAAACTGTCCGACAGAATGATGTGAGTTTTAACAGTCTGTAATTATTATATATGTAATATTGGATTTATAATAGTCCCATTTTAATTTTTACATGACCACAGAAAACAAATATTATCAGAAGTACAACAGATTTCTGAGCACAAGCAGTAATGATTTGCTGGTTTAAATATTAATACTACTTACCTACTGTATATCATCTTAAGCAATTGCCTATCATCAGTACAAACACAATAGATTTATTGGACTGTAAAGAATATAGAATGTATCGGATGACAGACTTTACAAAACAAGTTAATGAAACGCTACTAGCACTGGAGATACTTTCATCTCTTTAAATAAGTTATAGAGTCTTTAGCCATAAATATTTTGCCCTTCTCTGGCTCACCCTTCTGTGTTCCCTTTACAGGGGTAGTCTGCTTTCTATCTCTCTCTCCTTGAGTGCTCTGACATACATACACCCAGACGAATAGCAGAGGTTATGAATGCAGTTTGACGATAGTATCAAGAATTTAACATAATGCCACAGTGGTAACCAAGCATTTAGTGTAGTAATAGTTTTCTCTAGCCACAAAGTTTGGTCTGTTTAGCTTATTTCCACAGAACTGGAATTCCATCTTATCACAGACCTGTGGCTCAACTGTTCTGGACAAAATCAAATAACGATATAAAGAAAAATAAAGATACCACAATGGCTAAAAATTCATAAACATTGAGTTCATACTATACTTAATACAATATTACCTTTGCACATGAGGGTGTAAATAACAAGTAGGAGAGTGATAAAAAAAAAGCTGCACGAAGACCATAAATTCAAGTCCTTACAGTAAGAAAGATGTCACTGAAGACAGAAGGTTAATGGAAAATATCCTGAAATGAATGTTATTTCTAAAGTCTCATTCAGATGTCTGTGCAACACAATCCGATTACAGATCGTGATGCACTAAGTGGCCCGCGGGTCTAGTGAACTAAACTTGACAACCTAATAGGGATATATGAGGCTGTCAAATTCAGCTCACAAGACTGTAGCAGTGCCAATGAGTGCATCACAGTCCGTACACAGACCATGTTGCACAGGTATTTGAATAAAGCTTAATATTGTACAAGGCTCATGCTAAAGGGTATCTGTGAGCAGGTTTTGCTATTTAATCTGAAAGCAGCGTAATATAAGGCAATAGAGCCTTTTTCCAGGCATGTGTCACTTATTAGGCTGAGTGCTCTAGTTTAAATACAATCAATTTTTTATCAAAAGGAGATTATCACTACAGAAGTACATCTCATGTCAGGCAGGGGCATACATAGAAATCATGGGGACCCATAGCAGAAGTTCTAATTGCTCCCTCCCACAAAAAAACTGTGTAATATTCGGCATGGTCACAGAAGGGCATATCTCACAACTTTACAGCCCTTACAAAGTCATTTTACTCCTATTGAAGCCCCTAGATTGCCCTTTCATTGAACCTATAAAGTATGATGCCAACTATAGTGTCCCCTCAAAAGACAGTACGACACCCCCCCCCCAGTGAATTCTTCCACATTATCCTCCACACACAGTGTATGATATACTGTTACCCACTCTTCCTTAACCCTCTCCTGGGAAAGTATGGTGACCTCAAGACAGTATGATGCCCCAACTGTGATTGCCACACAGCCCTCCATACAGTATAATGGGCCTCCATACAGTATAATGGCCCCCACACCCCTCCTCAGTATGATTTCCCCAACATAACCATCCACACTGTATAATGGTCCCACTAGCTCTCCAAATAGTATAATGGCCCCGATAAAATCATGCACACTGTATAATGGCCCCCACTAGCCCTCTAAATAGTATAATGGCCCCCACCCAGCCCTCCAAACAGCATACTGACCCCAACAAAGCCCTCCACACAGTATTATGGACCCCACAAAAGCCTTCACACTGCATAATCGCTTACATACAGTATAATGGCCCCCACATAGCCCTCCAAACAATATTACAGCCCCTACATAGCCCTCCAAACAGTATAATGGTCCCCACATAGTCCTCCAAACAGTATAATGCCCCCCACATAGTCCTGCAAACAGTATAATGCCCCCCCCCACATATACCTGCAAACAGTATAATTCCCCCTCTACATAGACCTGCGAACAGTATAACGGCCCTCACATTGTCCTCCATTCAGTAGAATAGCCCCCACATAGCCCTCCATACAGTGTTATAGGCCCCACATAGCACTCCATACAGTATTATGGGCCCTATATAACTCTCCATACAGTATTATGGGCCCCTCATAGCCTTTAACACAGTATTATCGGCCCCACATAGCCCCCCATACAGTATTATTGGCCCCACATACCCCTTAATACAGTATTATGGGCCCCACATAGCCCTCCATACATTATTATAGGCACCACATAGTCCTCCATACAGTATTTTAAGCTCTACATAGCCCTCCATACATTATTATAGGCACCACATAGTCCTCCATACAGTATTTTAAGCTCTACATAGCCCTCTATACAGTATTATGGGCCCCAAATAGCCCTCCATACAGTATTATGGGCCCCACACAGCCCTCCATACAGTATTATGTGCACCACATAGTCCTCCATACAGTATTATGAGCACCACATAGTCCTGCATACAGTATTATGGGCCCCACATAGCCCTCCATACAGCATTATGGGCCCCATATAGTGCTTCAGTATGGCCCATAATACTGTATGGAGGACTATGTGGGGCCCATTACGCTGTATGGAGGACTATGTGGGGTCCATTACGCTGTATGGAGGACTATGTGGGGCCCATTACGCTGTATGGAGGACTATGTGGGGCCCATTACGCTGTATGGAGGACTATGCGGGGCCCATAATACTGTATGGAGCACTATATGGGACCCATAATACTGTATGGAGGACTATGTGGGGTCCATAATACTGTATGGAGTATAGACACATTTGGTATCGCCACAATCACAACTATCTGACCCAAAAAACTGTCACACTATTTAACCCCTTCAGTGAACACAATAATAAAAAGTGGTGAAAAACTATGCATTCTCATCATATTGCCGAAAAAAGTGGAATAAATTGTGATCAAAATGTTCAATGTAAATAAAAATGGTATTGCTGAACACAGCATCTTGCCCCGCAAAAGCAAGCTGTCATACAGCTTTGCCAGCTGGGAAATAAAAAAAGCTACAATATACTGTATCTCTCAGAATAAGGCCATGCAAAAACAATTATTTTTCTATAAAATTGTTGTTATTGTGTAAAATTGGCAAAACATTAAAAAAATTATATAAACGTGGTATCGCTGTAATCATACTGACCCAAAGAATAATGCTGTCTTATCACTTTTACATGGTGAACTACATAAAAAAAATCCTAAATTGCTGTTTTTGCTCATTCTGCCTCCCAAGAATTCAGAATAGAAAGCTAAAAAAATGTTACATGCCTAAAATGGTACCAACAAAAACTTCAACTCATACCGCAAAAAAAAGCCCCCTCACATAACTCTGTCGGCAGATATATAGAAAAATTATAGCTCTCAAAATATGGAGATTCAAAACCTGTTTTTTTGTAAAATAAGCATTTTTTAGTTAGTGCAATAGCAGCAAAACCTAAAAAAAATGTACTGTAAATCTGGTATTGTTGTAAATCCACTGACCCAAAGAATAAAGTCGTCTAATCACTTATGCTGCACAGTGGATGGGGAAAAAATAAATAAAGCCAATTCTTGACATGCTGTTGATTTGTTCATTCTGCCTCCCAAAGATCACAGTAAGACTCTGCTCACATTTATCCTGCACTCAAAACTGAGCACTTACTCTCGGATTTTCGTGTAAATCTCTGAAATACATAATTCAGACAGAATCCCCAACTGAAGATTCCCTATAATGAGGCAGATGGCAGCACTGTGAACTCGGTTTGGCCTATGATCCGGTGGTGTCCATCTTTTTAAGGCTATGTGCCCACGTAGCAGATTTGATGCAGAGCGTTTTTGCCTCTCTCTCGCAGAAAGAAATGCATGCAGATTTACATGCGTTTTTTCTGCCAGAGAGAAGCGTTTTTTCAGCATTTTTACATGCAAAAACGCATGCGTTTTTTCAAGCACTTTTCCAAGCAATTTTGAGCATCACTTGGAAAAGTGCTTGACAAGTTGGTCACACAATATAAATCCATGCAACTGGCATGGATTTATATTGTGTGACCAACTTAGATGCTTTAAATGCTACATCTATAGTAAAAAAAAAAAGAATTAAAAAGTTAAAAATAAAAAAAACCTGTATACTCACCTCTCCAGTCTACTCCCAGCGGCGATCCTCTCTCCTCAGCGTCCCACGGTGTACTGGCAGGACCTGCGCTGACGTCAGTGGTCAGGTGACCATCAGCTGACTAAATGACGTCACCGCAGGTCCTGCAAGTACACCGCAGGACGCCGAGGAGAGAGGACGCGGCCGGGAGGAGACTGGAGAGGTGAGTATACAGGTTTATTTTATTTTTAACTTTTTTATTTCTTTTTTTCACCGCGTGGTAGCCGGGATGAAGAGGAGTTGTAGTCTCCTCTTCATCCTGGGTACCACACGCACCGCGATTACGCTGCAAATTCGTGGCCATTGAATTTAATTGAAACGCAGCAAATCCACATATACCTGCGGGTTTGATGCGTTTCAATGTTCCTCAATGGCCGCGAATTTGCGGCGTAATCGCGGTAGAAATGGTCATGCTGCGTTTTGTAACGCAATGCGAATTCGGAGAACTAATTAGCGCATCATGTGCACAGCACATCCGAATTCACATTGTTTTGCATGGCAGACGGCTGTAAAAACGCCGCAGAAACGCTACAAGAACGCTACGTGGGCACATAGCTTAAGCGTGCATAAAAGCACGGTCGACCACAGTTTTGTGTACTTCTGAAAAGAAGGACACCACAAAACAGAGGTCAGACGGAGTCCATAGTAACGTTGCTGCCTCATTATAGCGAATGGATCCATCAGGGATTTCATCTAAATCACATCATTTGGAGATTTAGATGGGAACGCAGATGTCAGTGTTCAGCATAGAGCACAGGATAAATGTGATGCAAAATTTTATGTAAAATGTTCACAGTAAAAGCTTCAACTCAACACACAAAAAAACAAGTCTTCACTCAGATCCATCATCAGTCAATGGAAATGTAGGGGGCTTCCATGTTACTGGTAGCACAAAGGCTCTTGAAAAGAGCTATGGCTCCTCGCCCCCAAAAGAAATCCAGCTTATTATGCACTCCCAAATCCAAATGCCCCCTTCCGTCTGAGCCCCACAAGGTGCCTAAACAACATGTAGAGTTCACATGTTTGGCGTTTCGGTAGCGATGAGAGCCTGATTAATTTACAGGGCTAAAATAACATTTTAGTGGTAGAAATGTGATCATTCTTTCTTCACCACCCAATTGTATAAAATGCTGTGAGGCGCCTGTGGTGTCAACATGCTCACTGCAACATTAGATGAATTCATTGAGGGGTGTAGTTTGTAAAGTGGGGTCAATTATGGGGGATCTGCTTTCTGGCACCTCAGGGGCTCTATCAATGTGACATTGCACCCTCAAAATCTCCACTCTAATATGGCGCTTCTTCCCTTCTTTGCACTGTGCCTCAAAAATAGTTTTCGACCACATATGGGATATTGGTGTACTAAGGAGAATTTGCATAACAATTTGTGCCTTTGTTTTCTCCTATTAAACCCTTTTGAAGATTAGAAACTTGGGGCCAAAGCAAATTGTAATGGAAAAAATGGCAATTTTTCATTTACCCAGCCAATGTTATACAATTCTGTGAATCGCCTGAGGGTTAACAATGCTCACTACACCTCTAGAAGAATTCCTCCAGCGGTGTAGTCACTTGTAGGGGTTTCTGCTGTTTAGCAAATCAGGGGCTCTTCAAATGTGACATGGCATCCGCAATGTATTCCAGCCAAAATGGCGCACCAAAATTCAAATAGCGCTCCTGCCCTTCCAAGTTTTGACATGTGCCCAAACAGTAGTTTTCCCCCACATATGGGGCATCGTCATAATCAGGAGAAATTGCACAACAAATTGTGAGGTCCAAATACTCCTGCTTCTCATGTTAAAATGAAAATTTGAGGCTAAAACAATGTTTTCATGTCTCAATGTTATAAATTTCTGTAACGCACCTGTGGGACCTGAATGCTCACAATACTCTTACATGAATTCCTTGAGAGGTGTAGTTTCCAAAATGGGGTCACTTGTGTGGGGTTTCTTCTGTTTTAGCATATCAGGGGCTCTTCAAATGCAACATGGAGTCCACAGTCTATTCCAGCCAAAATTAATCTTGAGAATTCAGATGGCGCTTCTTCCCTTATGAGGCATTCAGTGTACAAACAGTAGTTTTCCACCACATATGGGGTATCAGTGTACTCAGGAGAAATTGCACAACAAATTCATTTTAGGGTTCACTTTCTCATGTTACTCTTGTGAAAATGAGAAATGTGCTGCTAAAGCAACATTTTTGTGGCAGAAATTTATTTTTTAATTTTCACGGCTCAACATTGCTGTGAAGCACCTGGGAGTTCAAGGTGCTCACCACATCTCTAGATAAATTCCTTGATGTGTATAGTTTTCAGATTGTAACAACACAAAGGGTGCATACACCCCTTCAGGGAATGACTAAATCAAAACTCCAAATTGCTCCTGGAGCAAATAGATCCCACATTAAAACTTCACTTTCAATCAATACAAATTTAAAATATAGAGGTCATAAACTCGATGTTAAAACTCTTGCATCATAGAAAACAGCTAGTAATTTATCATTCAGGCATGTCATATGTCAGATTCTTGAGCAACAATTCTCCCTAAGTATATTAGAGCACCCAATATCGCAGCTGCAGCCTGCGTTTATACTATATACATCGGGTATCGCTATTGTTGCTTGTGCTGCATATCTATGTTACCATATCAAAAAGAACTAAATAGCCACCCCAACAAGTTTCGCCCTCATGGGCTTCCTCAGGGGTGATTCTCAGAAAAGAGGGTAAGGGCTCTTAAAACCTTTGCTCACTAGTCATTGGTTCAAACACAGCTCCTGAGGAAGCCCAAAGTGAAGTTTTAACGTCCCCTCTTATGCGGGATCTATTTGCTCCCAGGAGCAATTTGGAGTTTTGTTTTAGTTTTCAGATTGGGCTCATTTGTAGGGTGTTTCCACTGTTTAGGCACATCAGGGTGTCTGCAAATGCAACATGGCACCAGTATTTATTTCATCCAATTTTGCACTCCAAGAGTCAAATGCAGTTTTCCACTCCATATGGAATATTGGTGTACTCAGGAGAAATTTCACAATATATTTTAAGGTTTAATTTCTAATGTTATCCTTGTTAAAATGTAATATTTGGGGCAAAAGCAACACATTTGTGGGAAAATGTTACATTTTTTCCTTCCACATTGCTTTAATTCTTGTGAAGCACCTAAAGGGTTAACAAATTTTATGAATGAACACTATGAGGGGTGTAGCATTTTAAAATGGTGTAACTTTTTGGTATTTTTTTGTCACATAGGCCCTTAAAGTCACTTCAAATGTGGTGTGGTCCCTAAAAATGTTTGCTAATTTTTGTTGTGAAAACGAAAAATTGCTGATAAAAAATTTCTTTACAAACAATATGTTTAAAAAATGATGCTGATGTAAAGTAGACATGTGGCAAATGTTATTTATTAATTATTTTCATGGTATGACCATCTGTTTTAAGGGCATAAAAGTTCAAAAATTGCAAAATTTTCATCTAATTTCCAATTTTTTCAAAATAAACAAAATAATGTAATACTAATATGAAGTACAATGTGTCTCGAAAAAACAATCTTAGAATCACTGGGATACATTGAAGCGTTCCTGAATTATTACCACATAAAATGATACTGATCAGAATTGAAAAATGTGGCCTGGTCAGGAAGGTGATAACAGGCTTGGGAGTCAGGAGTTAAAAAAAGAAGAGAGGAGAAACTCACTGCCAGACTCTTTTACTTCTTAAATAGCAAAAGAGACAGGCATTTAAATTCAAATGGCAAGTATGCAATTTGCATTGAGCCAGGCCAGAAACAGTCTAGTTGGAATGTATGAATGCATAAAATATACTTTACATGACTGCCTGCTTCCAGCACTGGAGTATCCTCACTGGGCACAGTGCGCGATGTGAGGATTCACAAGTCTGAAGTCATATACAGTGACTGCAACCTTGTAGCTTAAGGCCGGATGACCCCTTTAAGGACAATGCTATTTCCAACTGTTTATCATTTTGTTCTTCAGCAGATAAACCACTGGCAGAGGAGTTTGGTACAGGCTGTTTCATATGGAACACAGAAGCATTCGCCCAGGCCAAGCATTTTCGACACATTGAGTTGTAAGTGGATGGACATACTTCCCACGTTTCCCCTTGAAGAAACAATTGTTATTGTGATGTATAATGTGAATTGTGACTTGCGTTAGTAATGTTGATAAGGTGTCCTGCTTGACAATAGGAAAAACAAGATTTAATATTTGGGAGTAACCCAGAGTAGGAGGGGTTAAGCTGAAAGGAAAGATAGTTTCCTGTTGGGACATCAGATAGGGCTGTGCGTGCATAGAGAAGAGACCTAAGGTCTAGTGTGAGCAGTGAAGAATTTCTTGGGTGTCCCTAGAAGTGGGAGGAGACCGGGAGAAAGACATAGCATGATCTGGAGCAGAAGCGAGGAAGAGTGACTGGGAGACAGAGTGATTTATAGGAGACGGGTCTTGGGAGATGACACCTATCAGTATGGCACAGAGTTTATAACTCCTAAAGATAACAGGCCTAGACAGGATGAAGTGCGCTAGATGAAGAGAGTGCCCCAAGTGGGAGTTCCAAAGCATCAGTAGAAGAGAAGATAAGTACCTGCCATACTGGCACCACAGTTCCCCAGAGGGGAAAAAAGACACAGATGTGTGGGTTGAGTAAAGGAATCTTGCTAGCTGAACTGGTACTGAGCTGGGTTGTGGTGAAGTAGTGAGGAATAGTAAAGACAGAGAACAAGTAAAGAGAGAAGAGAAAGGGATTGAATTTGTTTGAGGAAATATTATGCATTATGAAGGAAATGTTTGAGAAGATATGTATCTGCTATCTACTGTATATAAGCTAATGTTCTGCAAAAGGTTTATTTTGAACTGGTGGTCTCCCTCACTGAACTCATTAAACTGTGAAACATCTGGTCCTGGCCAACCAGCAACATCGTTTACATGCAGCCTGCAAGGGCGTAATGCCCCCACAGCACAAGTCCACACACCCAGGCTGGACCATCATTTTCATGTAACATGCTGCGACATAAGAGATGAGTACCTTGCCGACCGTTATCTCCCTGTGCCACGTTACAGAGTCATTAAGACTTTACAACCCCTTTAAGCAGAATAATAAATCAGCCAAGCAATAAACAATAATCCCATCCCAGCCCTAGCCCACCTCTTCAACTTGTCACTAACAACTGGTGTCTTCCCCTCATGCTTCAAACATGCCTCAATCACACCCATCCTCAAAAAGCCCTCCCTTGACCCATCTTCTCTGTCTAGCTATCGCCCCATATCACTTCTCCCCTATGCCTCAAAACTGCTGGAACAACACGTCCATTCTGAGCTGTCCTCCCACCTCTCCTCCTGCTCCCTTTTCGACCGCCTACAATCTGGTTTCCGACTGCACCATTCTACTGAAACTGCACTGACCAAAGTTACCAACGACCTACTAACCGCCAAATCTAAGCGACACTATTCTGTCCTCCTCCTCCTAGACCTGTCATCTGCCTTCGACACAGTGGACCATTTCCTCTTACTAAAAACTCTCTCATCTCTCGGCATCACAGACTTGGCCCTATCCTGGATCTCCTCATATCTAACAGACAGGACATTCAGTGTCTCTCACTCACAGACCACCTCCTCATCTCACCCCCTATCTGTCGGTGTCCCCCAAGGTTCAGTTCAAGGACCCCTGCTCTTCTCCATCTACACCTTAGGCCTGGGACAGCTCATAGAGTCTCATGGCTTTCATTATCACCTCTATGCTGACGACACACAGATCTACCTCTCTGGACCTGATATCACCTCCTTACTAACCAAAATCCCACAATGTCTGTCTGCTATTTCATCCTTCTTCTCTGCTAGATTTCTAAAACTTAACATGGACAAAACAGAACTCATCATCTTTTCGCCATCTCATTCAACCCCCCCAACTGACCTATCCATCATAGTCAATGGCTGCCCACTCTTCCCAGTCCATCAAGCTCGCTGCCTTGGGGTAACCCTGGACTCTCAACTCTCCTTCAAACCACATATCCAAGCCCTTTCCACTTCCTGCCGACTCCAACTCAAAAAATATCTCCCGGATCCGCACATTCCTCAACCATGAATCTGCAAAAACACTAGTGCACGCCCTCATCATCTCCCGCCTTGACTACTGCAACCTCCTGCTCTGTGGCCTCCCTTCCAACACTCTCGCACCCCTCGAATCCATCCTAAACTCTGCTGCCCGACTAATCCACCTGTCCCCCCGCTATTCCCCGGCCTCTCCTCTCTGTCAATCTCTTCACTGGCTCCCCATTGCCCAGAGACTAGAGTTCAAAACCCTAACCATGACATACAAAGCCATTCACAACCTGTCTCCTCCATATATCTCTGACCTAGTCTCCCTCTACATACCCGCACGCAACCTCCGATCCTCACAAGATCTCCTTCTCTACTCCCCTCTAATCTCCTCCACCCACAATCGCATACAAGATTTCTCCCGTGCTTCCCCTCTACTCTGGAACTCTCTACCCCAACACATCAGACTCTCGTCGACCGTGGAAACCTTCAAAAAGAGCCTGAAGACCCACCTCTTCCGACAAGCCTACAACTAGAGATGAGCGTTGTTCTACTCGAACTGTTCGCCAATCTCAAATTCGAGCTGTTTTGGGCGGTGTTCGAGCCGTTCGGCGAACACGAACAATTTGAGAAAAATTCGGCTGTTCGAGGTTATGTTCGATAACTGTTCGTGCACCAAAATCATAACTGGATTTTTTCTCAGTAATGATGAAAATTAATGTTAATATGCAGTTTGAGTGTACAGCGGGGTGGGGGGAGGGGCAGGGGATGGATCTCTGCAGGAACAATGAAGATCTCCATTTTTTTTTCTCTTTCCCGCATTTACAGTGGGGTGGTGCAATCTGTTAGCCTATCAGCAGCGCACACACGGAGCGAAGTGCTTTTTTTCACACAAGCAAGGGCATGTGTCATTGGCAGTGTATGTCACATGTCCTTGCCCTATAAGACCAAGCCATTTTCCCCGTCGCCACCATTTTCTCACTGCTGCAGCTGCGTATTAGACGGCACCGCTGTTGCTGTGTGCGCTATACCTTGTTAATTTCAAGCCAATTTTCGCACAAATATACAGATAGCTTGGGAGTAGGGAATAGTTGTGATTGCAGTCCTTTTAAAGGACTAGGTTACAGCATTTCCTACGACTTTTATCAGGCAGGTCTGTGCTCTTAAATAGATAGGTTGTGGGAGTAAAGACTAATTGTAATTGGAGTCCTTTTCAGGACTAGGTTACATCAGTTCCTATCAGTTTTTGCCAGGCAGGTCTGTGCCAGTGCTGTGCAAGTTTTTTTCACAGCATTTGGCTGAATCTAGCAAAGCTAATCCTTTTTGGCCTATTGCAGAGTGTGTTAGTCAGTGGAGTAGCCTATCTGTGTTGCAAGATATACCACCTGTGTATAGAATACCAATTTTTTTACTGCACCTAGTGAAGTAAAATCTTTTGGGCATAGCATCATTCTATTAGTCCATCTATACTGACCTCCATCAGGTTGCAAACTGAATCTAATTTTTTTCTGCATCTAGCTCTGAAAAAATATTTGGCCTTCTAGCAGTGTGTCGGACTTTCTCTATTAGTCCACCTATACTGACCTCCATCAGGTTGCAAATTCAAAATAATTTTTATCTGCATCTACAGTACCTCTGAAAAAATATTTGGGCTTCTAGCTGTGTGTGGGACTTGTTGTATTAGTCCATCTATACTGACCTCCATCAGGTTGCAAACTGAATATATTTTTTTCTGCATCTACCTCTGAAAAAATATTGGGCTTCTAGCTGTGTGTGGGACTTGTTGTATTAGTCCATCTATACTGACCTCCATCAGGTTGCAAACTGAATATATTTGTTTCTGCATCTACCTCTGAAAAAATATTGGGCTTCTAGCTGTGTGTGGGACTTGTTGTATTAGTCCATCTATACTGACCTCCATCAGGTTGCAAACTGAATATATTTTTTTCTGCATCTACCTCTGAAAAAATATTGGGCTTCTAGCTGTGTGTGGGACTTGTTGTATTAGTCCATCTATACTGACCTCCATCAGGCTGCAAACTGAATATAATTTTTTTCTGCATCTAGCTCTGAAAAAATATTTGGCCTTCTAGTAGTGTGTCGGACTTTCTCTATTAGTCCATCTATACTGACCTCCATCAGGTTGCAAATTAAAAATAATTTTTATCTGCATCTACAGTACCTCTGAAAAAATATTTGGCCTTCTAGCAGTGTGTCGGACTTTCTCTATTAGTCCATCTATACTGACCTCCATCAGGTTGCAAATTCAAAATAATTTTTATCTGCATCTACAGTACCTCTGAAAAAATATTTGGGCTTCTAGCTGTGTGTGGGACTTGTTGTATTAGTCCATCTATACTGACCTCCATCAGGTTGCAAACTGAATATATTTTTTTCTGCATCTACCTCTGAAAAAATATTGGGCTTCTAGCTGTGTGTGGGTCTTGTTCTATTAATCCATCTATACAGACCTCCATCAGGTTGCAAACTGAATATAATTTTTTTCTGCATCTAGCTCTGAAAAAATATTTGGCCTTCTAGCAGTGTGTCGGACTTTCTCTATTAGTCCATCTATACTGACCTCCATCAGGTTGCAAATTCAAAATAATTTTTATCTGCATCTACAGTACCTCTGAAAAAATATTTGGGCTTCTAGCTGTGTGTGGGACTTGTTGTATTAGTCCATCTATACTGACCTCCATCAGGTTGCAAACTGAATATATTTTTTTCTGCATCTACCTCTGAAAAAATATTGGGCTTCTAGCTGTGTGTGGGTCTTGTTCTATTAATCCATCTATACAGACCTCCATCAGGTTGCAAACTGAATATAATTTTTTTCTGCATCTAGCTCTGAAAAAATATTTGGCCTTCTAGTAGTGTGTGGGACTTTCTCTGTTAGTCCATCTATACTGACCTCCATCAGGTTGCAAACTGAATATAATATTTTCTGCATCTAGCTCTGAAAAAATATTTGGCCTTCTAGCAGTGTGTCGGACTTTCTCTATTAGTCCATCTATACTGACCTCCATCAGGTTGCAAATTCAAAATAATTTTTATCTGCATCTACAGTACCTATGAAAAAATATTTGGGCTTCTAGCTGTGTGTGGGACTTGTTGTATTAGTCCATCTATACTGACCTCCATCAGGTTGCAAACTGAATATATTTTTTTCTGCATCTACCTCTGAAAAAATATTGGGCTTCTAGCTGTGTGTGGGACTTGTTGTATTAGTCCATCTATACTGACCTCCATCAGGTTGCAAATTGAATATAATTTTTTTCTGCATCTAACCCAGCCAATAGTTTTGGCCTAATACCACAGTTTGGCCACTCAGCTCTGCTCGGTTACCATCCATTGTTTTTTTGTGCAAACAACTCCAGAGTTGTGAATTAGTTAACCACCAAAATGAGTGGAAAAAGGCCTGCTGCTGGTGGAAAGGGGAATAGGCGTGTTGGGAAGGGGAAAAAAGGTTGTGTCCGTGGGGTAGGTGTTAAAGCAACAGTAACATCTGCAGAAGAAAGACCATCTTCCAGCCAAACTAAAATGTCTACTTCTTTTAGCGGACAATGTGATAAGATCCCTTTCTTACGGCCACGCCAATCGCTACAAATTCCAGATGAGGCACAAAAACAGCAGGTGCTTCAACGGATATCAAGTGCTCCTTTAAGTGGGCTCTCCTCCACATCAACTTCAACATCACAAATACTCCAGTCCTCAAAAGTGTCACCCAAATCGCACTTGCTTCCTCACAGCTCCCAAATCTCCAGCTGCCCGTCTGAGTATGAGGTAGAACAGATGGTTGAGTCTGCAGAGCTGTTTACTCATACTATAGCCTGGGAATCAGAGGTCGACTCCAGCGCTTCTGTGAATCCAGACGAGGAAATGATCTGCACTGATGCCCAGAATCTTTATGAGTCGGATCCAGGACCAGACGCAGAAGGTTCTGACCATAATGTAGACCCTCATTCCCAAACTGTAACTCCTGTTGGTGGAGACAATGAGGAAGACGATGATAAGACTCAAATACCTGATTGGAGCGACAACTTTAGTTTTTTGTCAGGGCAGGAACAGGTTGGCTCTGAGGACGACGGGTGTGATAACACACAGGGTGATGATAATGAGGTTGGAGATCCCACTCACTGTCAACCCACAGTCAGCCAAGGGATGAGGTCAGCAGAGGAGGTGGAGGAAGATGCTAGTGACGACGAGGTCAGGTTGCGCCTTCCTGGACAGAGACGTAGTACTGGAAGCACGTCAACAACTGTATCCTCAAACACAACTCTGCCTCTCACCACAAGTCGTGGTGGCTCTTCAGGTCGCATGGGTGCTAAGCCTTGCATAGCCTGGGCATTTTTTCAGATCGATAAAGATGACCCATCTCGTGTTATCCGTAACATTTGTCAGCAAAAGCTAAGTAGAGGCCAAAAAATACATAGTTTGAGTACTTCATGCATGAACCGGCACATGGACATGAAGCATAAGTTGCAGTGGGAAGCTCAGTGTGCTACAATGCGGCCTAGCCGGCCGGGCCAACCACCGTCTGCCATATCTTGTGCATCCGCGGCCTCTTCATCCTCTGTGACTGGGGGGACAGCAGTCACACCTGTTTTGGGGCGCAGACCTGCCACCTCTTTACCCGCAACAGCCAGCGTGATTGGCAGGTCATCATTTTCTTTGGAGGTGGTAACACCAGCTGGTGTTGAGCGCTGTCCGACATCGATAGCACCACCTTTGGATCAAGGCAACCTAACATGTCCGCCTGCATCTTCCTCACAGACCGGCAGTTTGCCGGGGACACCCTTATCAACCCCGTCTAAGCACAATAGCCAGCCCTCGGTCCCTCAGATGTGGACAAGTAAAAGACCATTTCCTCCTAGCCATGAGAAAGCTAAGAGGTTGAATTTCACCATCTGCAAGCTCTTGGCTACAGAAATGCTGCCTTTTCGCCTGGTGGACACAGAGGATTTTCGAGACCTTATGTCCGTCGCAGTGCCCCAGTACCAGATGCCCAGTCGGCACTACTTCTCAAAGAAAGGTGTGCCTGCGCTCCACCAGCATGTCGCACACAACATCACCGCTTCTTTGAGAAACTCTGTGTGTGACAGGGTGCATTTCACCACAGACACTTGGACGAGTAGGCATGGACAGGGGCGTTACATGTCGCTGACTGGGCACTGGGTAACTATGGTGACAGCAGGACAAGGGGCTGCTGTCCAAGTCTTGCCGTCCCCACGAGTTGTGCGTCAATCCTCTTTATGTCAAAGTTCCTCCACTGCTTCTGCCTCCTCAACCTCCTCTCGGTCTTCCACCTGCACCCAAAGCCTGTCTGGTCATGCCACAAGCTTTATAACTGCGCAGAAGGGATCCTGCACACCTCCTTACTATGCTGGCAGTAGGGCTCAACGTCATCAGGCGGTTTTTACTTTGAAATGTCTGGGAAATGTGAGTCACACAGCTGAGGAGTTGTGGTCAGCTCTGGAGAACCAATTTCATGAATGGTTGTCTCCACTGGACCTGAAACCAGGGAAGGCCGTGTGCGACAATGCTGCAAACCTGGGTGCGGCCGTTCGCCGGGGCAATGTCACACACGTGCCTTGTATGGCTCACGTGTTGAACCTGGTTGTCCAGCAATTTTTAGCCCACTATCCCAGACTAGATGGCCTTCTGCAGAGGGCACGGTCGCTGTGTGCTCACTTCCGCCGTTCGCATCCCGCAGCTCAGCGACTTACATCTCTACAGAAGTCGTTGGGCCTGCCACTTCACCGGCTAAAATGCGATGTGCCTACCCGGTGGAATTCAACTCTGCACATGTTGCAGCGACTGTGGCAGCACCGACAAGCCCTGGTGCAATACGTTCTGACGTATAGCCTGGGCCAACGAGATTCAGAGGTGGGGCAAATCACGCTGGAGGAGTGGTCTCAGATCAGGGACCTATGCACCCTTCTGCACAGTTTTGAAATGGCGACGAAGATGTTTAGTGCTGACGATGCCATTATCAGCATGACTATTCCGGTGATTTACATGCTGGAGCACATGTTAAACAGAATTCGGAGTCAGGTGGTGGCACAAGAGGAGGTGGAGGAAGTAGAGGAGGAGGAGTTGTATGCGGAAGGGCTAACATCTGCAAGGTCCAGACGGTCGGCAGCACCAAGGCGGCAGGCATGTGAGGGTGGGGGAGATGGTTTTACCAGGGCGCATGGTAGCAGCCAAACTAGTGAGGAAGGTGCAGGAGCCCAGGAAGAAGTGGAGGACGAACTGATGGAAGACTCATCAGATGAGGGAGACCTTGATCACATTTCTATTGTGCGAGGTTGGGGGGAGAGGACAGAGGAAGGAAGCATGATTGTTACCTCGCCACCAACACAACAGGGACTTGGTGCTCCTGGATGCGCAACACACATGAGTGCCTTCTTGCTGCACTACCTGCAACATGACCCTCGAATTGTGAGAATTAGAAATAATCCTGACTACTGGGTTGCCACACTGTTAGATCCCCGGTACAAAAGTAAATTTGCAGAAATTATTCCTGCCATAGAAAGGGATGCACGCATGCAGGAGTATCAGCAGAGACTGTTGCAGAATCTTACATGTGCTTTTCCACAAAATACCAGTGGTGCACGTAGTGAATCTCACAGTTCCAACTTGCCAACCGTGGGACCGTCAAGTGTTCAGCACTCAAACCGTAACAGAACCACAGTATCTGCTGGTAACATCAATTTTGCGGAATCATTTCACCACTTTTTTAGCCCATCCTTTGCAAGGCCACAGGAGACAAGAAGTCTGACACATAGTCAACGCCTAGAGACGATGGTACAGGAGTATCTCCAAGTAAACATTGAAGCCACGACTGTGTCACTGGACCCTTGCTCTTTTTGGGCTTCCAATCTGGATAAATGGCCGGAGCTAGCCACTTACGCCTTGGAGATCTTGTCATGCCCCGCAGCCAGCGTTCTGTCTGAACGTGTGTTCAGCGCTGCTGGTGGTGTGCTGACAGATAAGCGCACGCGGCTCTCCACTGATAATGTAGACAGACTCACGTTCATAAAGATGAACAAATCATGGATCCGAAACGACTTTTCTACCCCTGTGTCATCCTGGGGAGAGTAAAAGCTTGATGATTGGTTAAAATCACCCTACCAACCGTTTTAAGCTTTCAAATTACTAATCATGTTTATCTGTATCTTGACTGGAAAATAATTTGGGCTTTGTAGCAGTGTGCAGCACTGATCCTATTAGGCCATCTATAATAAGCTCCACCAGATTTAAAATTAAAAATAATTTTTAGCTGCATCTAGCCCGGAAAATAATTTTGGGGCTCCGAGATGCGCAAGACACATAAGTGCCTTCTTGCTGCACTACCTGCAGCATGACCCTCATATTGTCAGAATTCGAAGTAATCATGACTACTGGGTTGCCACACTCTTAGATCCCCCAAACTTTTCGATCAACCTTTTCATTTTAATAAAGACCAAAAAAATGGTCATTTTTGAAATTATAAGCATTAGCAGGTTGTTAGAAACTGAAATCAAACAGTTTTCAACTCAAAACTTTATTGTAGGTGATGTTACATTTTCACATAGGACCCCTTGTTCGAAAGGAGCTTCTGAACTCTCTCGTCCATTGAATTTGTCAGGTTTTGGATGGTTTCTGCTTCAATTGTTTTGCATGAGGACAGAATACCCTCCCAGAGCTGTTGCTTAGATGTGAACTGCCTCCCGCCATCATAGACACTCCTTTTAATGATGTTCCAAAGGTTCTGAATGGGGTAGAGGTCAGGGGAGCATGGGGGTCACACCATAAGTTTGTCCCCTTTTATGCCCATATCAGCCAGAGATGCAGATGTTTTATGTGCAGCATGAGATGGTGCATTATCATGCAGAAAAATGATCTTGCTGTGAAATACACGGTTCTTCTTCTTGAACCATGGCAGGAAGTGCTGTTTGAGAAAATCCACATACATTATGGAGTTCATCTTTAGCGCCTTCAGGGATCCTAAAGGGGCCGACAATCTCTCTCCCCATGATTCCAGCCCAAAACATTACTCCACCTCCTCCTTGTTGGCGCTGTAGCCGTGTTTGCGTGGGGTGTCCATCAACCAGCCATCCTCCACTCCATCCATCTGGACCATCGAGCGCTGCACGGCACTCATCCGTGAACAAAACAGTTTTGAAATCAGTCTTCATGTAATGTTTGGCCCACTGGAGCCGTTTCTGCTTGTGTGAAGTGGATAGAGGAGGTCGACAGGATGGCGTATGCACAGCTGCAAACCTCTGAAGGACCCTGCATCTTGTTGTTCGGGGGACGTTGGAGGCACCAGCAGCTTCAAAAACTTGTCTGCTGCTATGACAAGGCTTTCTTGCCGCTGCTCTTTTAACCTGACGTGATTGCCTGTAGGAAAGAGTCCTCAATTTGCCCTTATCAGCACGCACACGTGTGTACTGTGAATCAGCTACATACTTCTTGATTGCCAAGACACTTCATCCTGATCATCGCACAATGTTGATTGTAGTCATGCCTTGACCTAAACACTCCACAATTTGTTGCTTCTCAGCAGCCGACACATCCTTTTTCTTTCCCATTTTGGCAGAAAATGTAGGCTGCTTAATAATGTGAGAGAGCCTTCTTAAGTAGTCTTGCCTTTCATTGGACACACCTGCCAAACTAATTAGCACAGGTGTCTGCAATTGCTTACAGTGATATAAAGAGCCCTGACACACATCACCATCAATGAGTTTAACTGACAAACAAACAAATTCTTCCCTTATCACTCCTAAACACTTTTTGCATAATAATTTGGAACGCAGTGTACATGTGCTTTTCCACAAAACACCAGTGGTTCACGTAGTGAATCTTACAGTTCTAACTTGCCAACCGTGGTCTGTATGGAATTGTTCAATAAAGGGCCCAAAATTAAGATAACATAGATGGGAGAGGTCTCTATGAATAGGAATTCCTAAGTATTTGATACCCTGTGAGGGCCAGGCAAAGGGAAAGTTGGACTGGATGGAATCCTATATGGATTTGGGGAGGGAGACATCGAGGGCCTCAGACTTCGCTCCATTGATTTTAAAATTTTACCATGTAACAAAGTGATCTATTTCAGCCATAACAGCAGGGATGGATATATGTGATTGAGTGATATATACTAGGACATCATCAGCAAATAGAGAGCACTTGTACTCGGTGCCTCCCACCTCAATCCACCTAATATTGGGGTTATGGCGAATTGATGAGAGCAGGTGCTCCGTCACTAGGATGTATAAGAGAGGGGACAGAGGACATCCCTGCCTTGTCCCATTGGTGATTGTGAAAGGTGATGAAAATGTTCTGACGCACCCCCTGGGGCTTGGGACACCCGGAGCCGGACCCTTTTTGGTGGATGCTGGTGGTTGTAGTCTTTGTGGCGGCGACCCGGTTCCGTGGCTCAGGGCGGTCAAACCAGTGGCGGAACTATTTATGTGGTTTTGATGTTTAAATGTCCGACTACGCCACCCGTGGATTGCGGTCAGAGTGAACCGCCGCTACAGGGCAGACCGCTGAGGCTGGTGTTGTGGGTGCAGCAGAGCATAGCATAACTCCCCACGGGAGGAGTATAGCCTCAGGGCAGTGTATGCGGAGGATGGGGGTGATGGTGCAGGGCAGCAGCAGTAACGACACGGAGTCAGTGATGCAGTCCAGGGCCTTTACTCACAGTTCTTATTATCCAGACCACGTCTGCAGGTAACGGCTGCCCACGTCGTACTGTGCTCACCAGGTGAGGGGCTCAGACAACTCCCAGATAACTTTGGAGCACTTCACAGGACCCCCTTTGTGTGTCCTTTGTCTGGCCTTTCTTACCAACACTTCTGTCCGGCTGCCTCGGGCCTCCTCTTGGTAAACTTGGCGCCAGTTTCCCTGACCCTATGTGGTGCCTTCCTAGCGGGTGTAGCGAGGGGCTGCGCCACATAAAATGTCAGAGCCTCCGGTTTCTAGCTGAGGGTCGTTTCCTGCCTCCACTAGTTCGGGGACCGGTCTCCCCCTTTGGCCTGACCCCTCCACGCAGGTGGATTCGGGCGTGCGGTGGCGACTCGCCCGTCCGCACCCCTGGGATCCCTTCATTCCTCGTTCCTGGAGCCTTCTCCGCTCCTCTTCCTTCCTTCTCCCTCTTCCAGGCCTGGGCCTCTGTTACTAGGCCCGCCTCCGGAGCAGAGCTCATGCAGAGCCCCTGCTCCCTGCCACTTCTGCTCAGACTTCTCTGCACTGAACTAAGATGGTGCCCACCTTTTATACTCCCTTCTCAATGCACCCAGGAACTGCTTCCTCCCTGCTCCTGCACTACAGGGTTCCCCTTCCTCAGTGTTCCCTCCCCCCACTCCAGCCAGGGACAGGGACTGTCGTGCCCATCTCAGGGGCATATTGGTCGCCCTGCCCCACGGCAATGTGGTGTAATGCATGCAGGTGTCGGGTCCTGATCCACACTCCATCCTTACCTGAGAGTGAGATATCACACCTCTGGGTGAGGTGCAATACGTCTGTAGCAACCGAGCCCTCAGGGTGCTACAGTTCCATTTATCTTCAGCCTAGGTGACGTATTGCGATACAGGGCCGTGATTTTGGCTATAAAAGGGTCCCCTAGACCCCTACCCCAAGCTTTTTAAGAGAATCATATATGGCGTGCCAGGAGACTCTATGGAATGCTTTCTCAGCATCCAACGAGAGTATCTAATTACAAATTTTTAACTGCATCTAGCCCAGGAAATACTTTGTGCCTAGTAGCAGTGTCTGCTAGTCAGCGGATTATCCCGGCTGTTAAGCAAGCTACACCACCTGTAGTTTAGACACTTAATTTTTTCAAAGAAAATGCTTCGGGACCATGGGATACTTAGTGAAGAGCATCAGGAGGCACCCCAAGGCATAGGGGCTGGGACTGGCAGTAGGTTGCCTTGCGGTGGACAGCCGAGCTCGATCCTTATAAAAGCTTTTTAACTGCAGCAGCTTTAGTGGACGCTACTGGAGCTGGAATTACCGCGGCTGCTGGCATGAGACTTGCCCTCCAATAGATCCTTGTAAATGGATTTAAAGTGTATTCATTCAAATTAGAGAGACAATTTAAATTAAAAAGCTTAGAGCTGCCTCCACCACAGGGGGGCTCGCTCGACCCACCAGCGGACAGGCACCAGTATTGGGAGAGGGGGGCTGGCCGTCAGGGTTCACCGCGGCTCTGGCACAAACCCGGCGACACGGAGGTGGCACGGGCAGGAGCGGACTGGCCGTGTCGGCTTCTCACTTTTTGGATTTTAGAAGGGCATAACATGCCTATATCTGTGTCTCCCCCTCCTTTTACTCCTCCACCTCTTTTATTTTCGCATGACTATATGTACTTGTCACTTTTCCATGTGTTAGTTATGTCTTCTGAGCAGTTTGTCAGCTTTTGGACACCTTTGAAGGTGTTTTCTATGTGTTTCTATGTGTTTTTGTTTGCCTGCCATTGGTTTTAACGGTGTTCGAAGGTGTTCGACGAACAGTTCGACGAACAGTTCGGCGAACACACGGGTGTTCGAC
The DNA here is from genome assembly GCF_046119375.1 of Phyllobates terribilis. Taxonomy (NCBI): domain Eukaryota; kingdom Metazoa; phylum Chordata; class Amphibia; order Anura; family Dendrobatidae; genus Phyllobates; species Phyllobates terribilis. The sequence continues at coordinate 67,475,720 of NW_027362773.1, forward strand.
GAACCGAACCGAACTCGAACACTACGGGGGTGGCTCAACACTACTCATGTCCCGTACTACCCACTCAACAAAAGAACTAAAAAAAGTCAAAAAAAGAGCTTCAGATATAGCAATCCATGGGTAAACAATGCTAAACATAAAATTCTCTATCCCACATACACTCCAACAAATGAAGACTGTCAGAGTGCACTGGAAGCAAACAGAAAGTCGCCTCAATGTTGGATTTCACCATCAGGGCCCCAGACCCCACTTTCCTTACCAAATCCAAAGCCCTATGAAACGACACATATTACACCGATGATAATTCTGGAGAAATGCCATCATTATCCAAGTCCCCAGCCAGGCCCCACTACACCTGAAGCACCACTCTGAGGCTCAACCTCTGCATTGTCCTGCATAACTACCTAAGTGATGAATAAGTGCATTACTACCTAAGTGATGAATAAGCCGAAACTTATTAGGTTCCCGCTAAGGAACAAGCCCCAAAGGAGAAATCCTCAAATTAGGCTACAGAAGGTCCCTGAATGGACCTGCCATGTGCCCCAGTTCCACCTCCTTACTAGCTTTTCCATCACTACTGCCGAGATGCACCCTTGCTGATTTCAAACTGCCTGGCCAAAAATTGGAGCCCCAGGATCAAACGGGATCCTGAAGCCTTTTAGAAAACCAAACCGAAGTAGTGCAGCTTCTTTCTAATCCAGGTACCTACTTAAAAACCACAACCGTCACCAGGTTCTTCCCTTTTTCCAACACCCTCGCCTGACTATAGTGTATCGCTTAAAACACTTGGCAAGGCTATGACTGCCCTAGCAACCGGAAAACTCATCCTTGAACTTGCACGCTACCCCGAACTTACAATGTCCCTCAGTAAACTGCCAAAAAAATCTCTTTTTCTGGGCCACAGTGTACGCGCTCCCTGTGCTGGAGCCCCCGGCACCTCCCCACCCAGAAACGGAACGACCTAGCCAAGTACCCACTGGAGACTGTGAATCACTAGATACGGCCCGCTCTGCCACTAGACCCTGTAACACGCCCAATAACTGGCCTCATAAATCTGGCCCTCCTGTATTAAAACCCTGACTATCCCTAGAAGCTACCCCAACATTACCAACTCTGAACCATTACCAAAACCCCCCAACAACAGTTAAATTAGAAACAATCATTTTCTCCTCACCAGGCTTCCTCTGAGATATTCTCGGAACAGCTGCGACCTCGCCCCCTGGGACTTGTTCATCTGTCGACACTCCTGGGGGAATATCACCCTCTTCATTGCTGGACTCAGGACTCCAGATATCATCGTCAGGCCTAGGGAGACCCACAGGAGGAACAGACTGACGCAGTATACGGTCAACCTCCCCGGTCTCCGTGCCCTGATCTTCTTCCTCAACCGGCCGCTTCTTTCTTCCAAATGACCGTCTACAAGAAGCCCCACAAGATGGGGGACCCCGACAGGCCCAGCTGGATCCAGAGACCCACAGAACTTAGCGCATATACTGACCCAGACCTCCCCTGCCAACTGCAGGAGGGCCGCTCACCCCAGCTGGTACATCACCAGGGGCCACCACCACACTGGACTGGAGCCCAGCAGGCCGCAACGCTCCCAGCCAGCCGCAGGGAGGTTCCTCGTGATCCCCCTGGCACAGGATCTGACCCTTTGCCTGCACATCACTGGAGGCCATTGCTAAACAGGTCCAGGGCCTGGCAGGCCACGATTGGGAAGTAGGCCGCAGGGTGGGAATGCCCACTTTACGTAGGCCGAGGCTCCGATGAGGATTCATCATGTGGACCAGGAAAGGAGCCGCAGGATAGCGCCGTTCCTCCTTCCCCAGAGGGTCCCTGAGGGGGCTCTTTGGAACACCTCCAGCTTATTTTTTCACCCTCCAGTGAGTAGCACTCCGGCAGCCGGGACTGCCGAGCACACGCTGTGGGGGTAGATGTACTCAGCGCGGCAGCTGAAGGGGCTGTGCAGGGTGCCCGAAGCTGCTCCTGCACCCACCGGGCCCCGTGGACCGCAGTGACAGCCCTCACCACGTCCAATAATGCCGCAAGATCCGCCATGGCTCCCTCGTTCGGTGTCCTGGTTCTGCAGCAGCTGGGTCCCAGGACGCAAGAAGCGGTAACAGTTTCCCTCTACTCCTTTAATAACACTGCCCCCACTTCATCTCCTCCAGTCAGATTCCCTGCAGGTATACCCTTCATTCTTTTCAAACTTTTTAACCCCTTAGCTCTCACGGTCTAAATTGTCATGAAACCTATATGCCCTATAGGGCTCCCTGGCCTTTGTAAGCATGTTTTAAACATTTCAAAATAACAAGTTTAAAAAAGGTTTTGTAAAAGTTTTTCAGTTTAATTATGTGATTTCTAGCAAGGCAATTTTTTGCATAGATTTTACCTCTTTTAATTGATCTAACTCGTTGTTTTTTTGGTTAATTTCAATGTTCAGCTTTTTATTGGTTTGAATTGCTGTCTTTGCTGAAAAACAGAATAAGTAGAAAACATAATTCAAACATTTTATAGTCCATTTTTTGTCTTAGAATTTTCTAAGTAGGCTTGCTTGTCGTAAAGTGCTTGTCTATTGGGGTTGGTTTACACAGGCGTATAAAAAATCATTTCATCAAGAAAACTCTGGACAATTTGTTCTCTCTTGTCATCCGTGTATAATCAGTTATTTTCCAGCAGCAGCTATTAATCTGTTATTACAAGATCATTTACAAATTCCTATGTTACAGAATTGCAATGTATCCGTAAAAAACAGATACTATACTGTGGCTCTGTATTGCATCCGATTTTTTTTGCGCACTTATAGACTTCAATGGGCAAGTCTCATCTACTTAACTGAAAAAAATAATGCATGATGCAATTTTTTTTCACAAGCATATTTGGTCAGTGAAATAAATTGCTCATCTGCACTGCCTCATTGAATAACATGTGCTATGAGTATACATGTACATGAATAATATAAATGTAATGAATATACAGTACAGACCAAAAGTTTGGACACACCTTCTCATTTAAAGATTTTTCCGTATTTTCATGACTTTGAAAATTGTACATTCACACTGAAGGCATCAAAACTATGAATTAACACATGTGGAATTATATACTTAACAAAAAAGTGTGAAACAACTGAAAATATGTCTTATATTCTAGGTTCTTCAAAATAGCCACTTTTTGCTTTGATGACTGCTTTGCACACTCTTGGCATTCTCTTGATGAGCTTCAAGAGGTAGTCACCGGAAATGGTTTTCACTTCACAGGTGTGCCCTGTCAGGTTTAATAAGTGGGATTTCTTGCCTTATAAATGGGGTTGGGACCATCAGTTGTGTTGTGCAGAAGTCAGGTGGATACACAGCTGATAGTCCTACTGAATAGACTGTTAGAATTTGAATTATGGCAAGAAAAAAACAAGTAAATAAAAACGAGTGGCCATCATTACTTTAAGAAATGAAAGTCAGTCAGTCCGAAATATTGGGCAAACTTTGAATGTGTCCCCAAGTGCAGTTGCAAATACCATTAAGCGCTACAAAGAAACTGGCTCACATGAGGACCGCCACAGGAAAGGAAGACCAAGAGTCACCTCTGCTTCTGAGGATAAGTTTATCCGAGTCACCAGCTTCAGAAATCGCAGGTTAACAGCAGCTCAGATTAGAGACCAGGTCAATGCCACACAGAGTTCTAGCAGCAGACACATCTCTACAACAACTGTTGAGAGGAGACTTTGTGCAGCAGGCCTTCATGGTAAAATAGCTGCTAGGAAACCACTGCTAAGGACAGGCAACAAGCAGAAGAGACTTGTTTGGGCTAAAGAACACAAGGAATTGACATTAGACCAGTGGAAATCTGTACTTTGGTCTGATGAGTCCAAATTTGAGATCTTTGGTTCCAACCACCGTGTCTTTGTGCGACCCAGAAAAGGTGAACGGATGGACTCTACATGCCTGGTTCCCACCGTGAAGCATGGAGGAGGAGGTGTGATGGTGTGGGGGTGCTTTGCTGGTGACACTGTTGGGGATTTATTCAAAATTGAGGGCACAATGACCCCAAACACACCTCCAGGCTGTGTAAGGGCTATTTGACCAAGAAGGTGAGTGATGGGGTGCTACGCCAGAAGACCTGGCCTCCACAGTCACCAGACCTGAACCCATTCGAGATGGTTTGGGGTGAGCTGGACCGCAGAGTGAAGGCAAAAGGGCCAACAAGTGCTAAGCATCTCTGGGAACTCCTTCAAGATTGTTGGAAGACCATCATTTCCAGTCACTACCTCTTCAAGCTCATCAAGAGAATGCCAAGAGTGTGCAAAGCAGTCATCAGAGCAAAAGTTGGCTACTTTGAAGAATCTAGAATATAAGACATATTTTCAGTTGTTTCACACCTTTTTGTTAAGTATATAATTCCACATGTGTTAATTCATAGTTTTGATAGCTTCAGTGTGAATTTACAATTTTCAAAGTCATGAAAATAAAGAAAAATATTTAAATGAGAAGGTGTGTCCAAACTTTTGGTCTGTACTGTACATGAAAAACACAAACTGCTGTCAGTTTTTTTTACAAAAATACAGTGAATTGAATGAGCCCTTAAAGAATTTATTTGACATAGCAGATATTAATGAGGTTACAGGTTATATTTTGACATGGTACCACAGTATTGCATGTGATAGATCCCACAGAAATTATTTTGAAAGGTTGCTTGTCAGCTTTTGAAGAAATCATTAAGGTCACTAAAGAAAAAAACAATCCTACAGTTGTGAATTATCATGTATAAAGCACTGCAATACGAACAGGTCAACAAATGTGATTTCACAGAAATAACATTCTCTATATACTGAGCATAATATGGTTTAGAAAATATATAATCATGACCAACCATGGAAATAAGGAGTGTTGGCCAAAAAAAGGAAAAAGTAAAACCTTGGGTCATGCAAAGAAAGGTGTAAAAGCTCTTTAGTTAACAGCTTCCCATCACAGTGCTGCCTTTTCACATCCTAAGGCCTTGTTCACATGTTCAATAGTTGGTCAGAATTTTACATCAGTAATTATAAGCCAAAATTAGGAGTATAACAATCAGAGGAAAGGTATAATAGAAACATCTGCACCACTTCTTCATTCTTCACCCACTGCTGGTTTTAGCTAACGTATACTGATGTAAAATACTGACCAATTACTGAACGTGTGAATGTGGCCTTATAGAATGTGGACTTTTCAATTTGCATGTGAAATGGCAATAAATCTTCATCTTGGTTTCATGATTCCAGGGGCTCCCTCTGCCTAACAGCACAAACACAGAAGTAGGGAATTAACACTGTCAGTGCACCCCAGCGGGTCAATTTACAGCTTATATATCATAGTCATTGGCTTCCCATGTCACTCCAACAGCTCCCTGCAGTGTGATCGCGGGGAGCTGATGGTTGCGCACTGGCCACTTGTGTTCATTGATCAAAGCCTAATAGAACGTGCTAGGGGCATGATTTATTAGACTGCCTGTCAATATAATACTGTAAGGCTAGATAATGCACTGCAGTACATAAGTCGTTCAGTGAATCATCCATGCGATCAAAGCATCTCATGTTCAAAGCTCCTTGTGGGACTAATAAATATTGTGAAAGAAACATGTTTTTAAGTGTGTCAAAAAAATATATAGTTTTTTTTTTAAGTCATTTAAAATAAAAAAGTCCCACAAAAGAGAAAGATATCTGGCATCACTGTGTCTGTAATCATTTGCTGCACTGAGAATCAGATGCACAGGCTGAATGAACGGCTCCCTGCTTCACCTATGTATTCAACAATATCTGCATACTGAGTAACCATTGAAATTGGGATGCCAGGCAGGGATAGGTGAAACTTAGATTCAGGAACCCCCGACTCATTGGACCTATAGTAACCATGTGGCCTGTTGCCATCAAGTCAAAAGTGGAAAGTTTTTGCTCTTATTTTATTACGGCTGCTCCCCTGAATATTCCACTTTTTTTTTAAAATCTGCCATAGAGTTCCAGAGATATGAAACTTTTTATTTAGTGCAACAAGAATAAAATAAAAGCAAAAACAGTCCACTTATTACCTGACGACCTAATACATTCCGTTGTAAATCCTGCTGTCAAGTTCCCTTAAGGCTAGGGCTACATAGCGACTTTGGCCGTGATAGCTGTCGCATGACCAAAGTGCTGCTGCTACATCGAAGCGGGATAGAAGTAAATGGGGTTGCATTGTGAAACCTACACTACTGTTGTAGAGAAATTAATCACTATGTAAGGTGCCCCATACTCTGACCCCTTTGTGTTTTTTCTTCTCCTACTGAGCTAGATATGACAGGTAACAAAAAAACTACCAAATAAGCGCTGGACCAAAATAATGACGGTAATTAATTAAAATAAAGCATTATTGAAGATGAGTTAGAAAACATATATGTACAGTGGACTGTGAAAGTATTCACCTCCTTGGCATTTTCCGTGTTTTGTGATCTTATAACCTGGAATTTCACAGATTTTTTTTGAAGGTTTGCACTAGTTCATGTAAAGAACATGCCTACAACTGTGAACATTTGGTTTTCCTTTTATTGTGAAGCAAACAAACAATAGGGAAAAATAACTGAAAACTTCAGTGTGCATAACTATTCACCACCCTAAAGTCAGTACTTTGTAGAGCCTCCTTTTGCTGTAATTACAGCTGCAAGTCACTTCAGATAAGCCTCTATGAACTTTCCACATCTTGCCACTGGGATATTTACACATTTGTCAAGGCAAAACTGCTCAGCTCCTTCAAGTTAGATGGTTTCCTCTGGTGAACAGCAATCTTCAACTCTAACCACAGATTCTCAATTGGATTAAGGTCTGGGCTTTAAACTAGGCCACTCTAAAACATTTACAAAATTCCCTTTAAACCACTTGAGTGCTGCTTTAGCAGTATGATTTGGGTCATTGTCTTGTTGAAAGGTGAACCTCTGCCCCGGTCTCAAATCACTGACAGACTGAAACAGGTTTTGCTCAAGAATATCCCTGTATTTCGCACCATCCATATTCCCCTAGACGTGGACCATTTTCCCTGTCCCTGCTGCTGAAAAACATCCCCACAGCATGATGCTGCCACCACCACGTTTCACTGTGGGGATGGTGTTCTTGGGGTTATGAGCTGTGTTGGTTTAGTGCCAGACATAGCATTTACCTTTACATTGACATAGAGTATGCCACATGTCTTTTGGCAAACAAGCCTTACAATTTTTGCGCGTAAGTAAAGGTTTTCTTTCTACCCACTCTTCCATAAATGCCACCTTTATAGAGTTATTGTGGTCGTATGGACTATGTAATGCAGCGACTTGCTGGCATTGCGGTAATGGTCCAGGATGTGTTTTACCTGACCATGTACTTTCCCCTCAGGTGACTGGTCACATGACTGTGACATAGCACAGGTCCTGCGCGCACAGAATGTCTGTCTGATCACATGACTGTGACATCAGCAAGGTCCTGTCAGTATGTGTGTGTGTGCACGGGATGCATATATAAACCCTGCTTGATGGGAGACAGGTGTGTTCGGTGTGTTCTGTGAGAGAGGCGTAAGGCCTGTTCCCGTGTGTGTGGGACACCGACCGTGTGAGGCCTAGTGAGGCCGAGTGAAGCCTGGTGCCTGAAAGGCAAAGTCTGGATCCTGTGTGGATGCTAGTGGCCTTGGAAGGCAGAGGTTTGCGGAAGAGTCCTGAAAGGCGCAGGCTGGATGTGAGTGAAGACATACCAGTAGCCTTCGAGGAACGAAGGCTGGAGACGCCTACCTGGGAAGCCGCAAAGCCACAGTGGTGGCAGAGTAATGGACTGAGACAGCTAAACCCGGCAAAGGTAATACCCTGTGTTATATGGACATTGCTGTGGACATTGCTATCTGATTACCTTGCTGAAGGCTGTACCTGGAGCAAGTGGGCCGGTCTGCCACTTGCCTCGTGAACATTATATGTATATGTGTGTTGGCGTGCCACTGAGTTGGACCCGGTGAACTGTGGTTTATGAAGTGCAATAAACTGCAGCATTGTGAAATAACGGAAGGACATTGCTGGTGTGCTTTGATTTACCCGGTGCAGCGAGTATCCCCCATTATGATGTCTAGCGCTGCCTTACATATGGTGGAGAATGCGGGCAACTGCAGCCCGGTTGCTAGCGGCAACGACAACCCGGTTGCTAGAGGCATCTGCAGCCCGGTTGCTAGGGGCAACAGCACAGGACGACGAGTGTGGATTAAAGCATCTGGCTGCAACTCGGTGGGGTTGCGAAGATTGTTGTCACACTCAAACCTGGTTTGCTGTGGCTCGGCGGGGCTCACGAAGTTTAAAGCATCTGGCTGCAACTCGGCGAGGTTGCGAAGGTTGTCGTCGCACTCAAACCCGGTTTTGCTGTGGCTCGGCGGGGCCATGAAGATTTTTCCGGGGAGAGCGGTGTGTGAATAGTGTCCTGAGGAAATGCAGGAGCAGATAGAAATGGCTGTGAAAGGAGCAGCAACTGAGTCTGAAGCTATTGAGCGATTAGAGCGATTAAAGTGGCTGTTAAAACTGGAGCAGGTATTTGAGAAACGTCTACTGGACATGAAACTGGACATGGTGCAGGAACCACAGGAGCTGTGGGCACCATATGGAATGGCGGCAGTGGTCCATTCTATGAACTCTCCGGGGGCGCCAGTGTTGTCCCAGAGTGCCCGGGGAGGTGGTAAGAGCTGTTGTGAACTGAGTCCTAAGACTATTATTAATTTTTCTTGTAAAAATTCCCCTGCCGGTGTGGTTGTTAAAAAGATGGCGGAGTCTAAAAAAGGGGCGATTGTTCAAAACAGCGTGGAGGATAGAAAATCAAAAAAAATTACTGGTGGTGGGTTGGTACCTCCTAAAAATGACAATGTGACCGTTGATAACGGGGTAGCTCCAGTAGAATGGGGTGACGTCAAAGTGGGAGGTGACCTGTTAGTCCACAACACCATGGGGAGTGACACAGACCCTGTAGCTGACGGTGACACTACGAAAGTAGGAGGAGAGGTCAGTCAGGAGGGGCTAGACGAGGGGAGAGAGTCCCCCTCTCGTCGTCGACGGCGAAAGGGCCACAAAAAGGTTGCTCCTGTAGACTTGGCTGAAAATGAAAATAAAAGAATGTAGTACTGTGTGCCTTTGCTTTAAGTGTGGATCCTCCATTAGAGGTAGAAGAGGAGGTGACGTTGCCAGTAGCAACCTCCGGTACGGTACCGAGTCAGAAGGATCTGACAGCCCTGAAAGAGGAGGCGGCCAGTCGTGACCAAGAGCTGAAGCCTATCGGCCAGCAGGGTCAGAGTGACGTGCAGCAATTATGTGAAAACCTGGGGAACGTGTCCTCAGACCAGTTGATCCTGGAGTCTGAACAGCAGAAAATACACCAGCTTATGAGGAACTGGCAGCGAGACGTGGAGCAAAGCCACGCGGAAATTAACCAGTGGAAGGAAATGTTCTACGCAATTAAGGAGGACCGCCGCAAAATCAAGGAAGAGGTTTTGCAGTTGAAGCTTGAGAAGGAGGCGCGGCAGGATGGTGTTTCTGGACGCGAACAAATCCTAGAACGACTGCGCAAACAGCTCAACCAGGAGCTGTGTGACTCCAAGAAGGAGTGTGGTGAACGCAGTAGGGAACTGCAACAGAGTAAGAGAGATTATGAGGATCTCCTCAAGGTGAAGGAAAAACTAGAGGAGGATAAGGCGGGTGCAGAGCAAGTGCGCCAAGTGGTTGAGACCACTCTGCAAGACACCCGTGAGGAGAATGATGATCTCCGGGGAAAGACCCTAGATCTGGAAGCTCAGGTGAAGGAGCTACAGATGTCCTGTGATACTCTCCAGAAGGCGGTGACATACCTTAAGGAAACGGTCAGCAAGATGGAAGCTGAGCGGAAAAAGATGATGGAGTCTATTGGAGAAGCCACAGACCAGGGCTAGGAGTTGGTCACTGGAGATGGGAGGTATAAAGCAGATACCTCCTCGAGTGATGTGAGCTCGGATGATTCGATGGATGTAGGAGCCGAGATCAAGGAGCTCAAGGAGTCGCTACAAACCCATTGGAAGCAGGAAGAGCTTCAGAGATGGGCCGCTGAGAGGCGAGTGGCGGAGCTAGAGGAAGAAGTTTCCGGGCTCAAAAGTCGCCTGACAAAGTATCACTCAGTGAACGAGGCCTTCTTGGAGAAGGAAAAGGGCGAACACGTTGCACTCACTCCCTTATACCATGAGAAGGTGGACCTGAGGAGAGCTAAGAGAGTGTTAACCACAGATAAATATGAGATGGAAGTGGTCAAGACGAAAATTGGTGAATTTGTAGCTGTGAGTCAGCTCAGGGGAAGCGTAAAGGGGGAAGAAGCTGAAAGTCAGTTGTCCCTGAACCCTGAGCTGGTTGATCGTATGGAAACCACTGGTGAGACCGAAACGTCTTGGTACAAGTGCCTCATAGATGTGCCCGAGGATTTGAGGGAAGAACGCACCAGTGAGTCCGTGCATGAGGAGTTTAAGAAGGCTGTGGGAGCCTGTAAGGTGTACTTGACCTCAGAAGCTAAACAGCTGGTGGTCCTGTCCACGACCGAAGTCACAGTGAAGAGGGTGGCTATCCTAAGTGACATGCACTGGCGATGTATTCGCACGAAGCGGTTTCTCCGGTTGAAGACGGAACAAGCCGTTCGACAACTGGAATTGATGAGGAAAGCTCACAGTATGCGTGAAGAGGTCATTGGGTGCCTCATGTTCTGGTGAGGAAGCTCGTTGGGAGAAATGGTCGAGCCATGCAGATGATGGTCAAGAAGTCTGGTGTGGTGAAAGTAAGCAGTCCACGTGATCGTCAGGACTGGATACCAGACGAAGACGGCATGGTATCATTCTCCGCTGTAGGAACAGAAGAAAGCCTGGGATATATGTGCATGCTGTTGGAGTACCGAGTGACCTACCTGCAAGAGGTAGAACAGTTGAATCTCGCTAGACTGCGAGTGGATAGATGGCATCATCTGAGTAGCAGAAGATGGCAGCCATCTAGAAATTATGAGACCAGACAGAGAAAGGGCCCCATAAATAACAGAACAGCTATAGCTGGAGTTAGGGACCTTTCAAGATGTCCTGAGAGTAGTGGGCGTGGGTTTAGAGGTAATGAGACCTCCAGTAACTCAGGTTTGAGCAGCCCATACAAACGACCCAATAGAGGACGGGACATTACGGAGTCGAACCGGACCTTAGATACCAGGGCATGTGAGTCACACCGCTGTATGACTGACCGCTGGGAGCGGGGGAGACCTGACAAGGTTACGACTGACCGCTGGGAGCGGGGAAGGTCTGACAAGATTATGACTGACCGCTGGGAGCGGGGGAGACCTGACAAGGTTACAACTGACTGTTGGGAGCGGGGGAGCTCTGACAAGGTTACGACCCGGAAAGGTGACCTGACGAAGTCAGTGACAGTGACAAATGGTAGGTCCCTAAGGAATGGGCTAATGTCGTTGACTAATGTTCCAGGGGCTGAGTAGCACAATTGTAAAGTACATGGTCTCTATGTGAACTGGGGGTTATAATGTCATTGTGTATATTATGTGTTCAACCCCACAAGTTTGAACAGAGCTGGGGGTTATAGTGATTGTGTATATTATGTGTTCAACCCCACAAGTTTAAACAGAGGGGGGGGATATGTAATGCAGCGACTTGCTGGCATTACGGTAATGGTCCAGGATGTGTTTTACCTGACCATGTACCTTCCCCCTCAGGTGACTGGTCACATGACTGTGACATAGCACAGGTCCTGCGTGCACAGAATGTCTGTCTGATCACAAGACTGTGACATCAGCAAGGTCCTGTCAGTATGTGTGTGTGTGCACGGGATGCATATATAAACCCTGCTTGATGGGAGACAGGTGTGTTCGGTGTGTTCTGTGAGAGAGGCGTAAGGCCTGTTCCCGTGTGTGTGGGACACCGACCGTGTGAGGCCTAGTGAGGCCGAGTGAAGCCTGGTGCCTGTAAGCCAAAGTCTGGATCCTGTGTGGATGCTAGTGGCCTTGGAAGGCAGAGGTTTACGGAAGAGTCCTGAAAGGCGCAGGCTGGATGTGAGTGAAGACATACCAGTAGCCTTCGAGGAAAGACGGCTGGAGACCCCTACCTGGGAAGCCGCAAAGCCACAGTGGTGGCGGAGTAATGGACTGAGACAGCTAAACCCGGCAAAGGTAATATCCTGTGTTATATGGACATTGCTGTGGACATTGCTATCTGATTACCTTGCTGAAGGCTGTACCTAGAGCAAGTGGGCCGGTCTGCCACTTGGCTCGTGAACATTATATGTATATGTGTGTCGGCGTGCCACTGAGTTGGACCCGGTGAACTGTGGTTTATGAAGTGCAATAAACTGCAGCATTGTGAAATACCGGAAGGACATTGCTGGTGTGCTTTGATTTACCCGGTGCAGCGAGTATCCCCCATTATGATGTCTAGCGCTGCCTTACAACAGATTCTCCAGTCTCTGCTTAGAAACTCTGCAGCTTATTCAGGGTTACCTTTTGTCTCTGTGCTGCCTCTCTGATTAATGCCCTCCTTGCCCGTGCTGAGAGTTTTGGTGGGCGGCCCTCTCTTGGCTGGTTTGTTGGGGTACCATTTTATTTTGATTTGATGATAATGGATTTGATGGTGCTCTGGGGGATCATCAGAGATTGGGATGTTTTTGTATAACCCAACCCTGACCTGTACTTCTCAACAACCTTGTCCCTGACTTGTTTGGAGATCTCCTTGGTCTTTATGGTGTTGCCTAGTTAGTGGTGCTTCTTACTTAATGGTGTTGCAGCCTCTGTGGCCTTTCAGAAAAGTTGTGAATATACTGATAGACCATGTGAAACTTAGATTGCACACAGGTGGACTTCCTTTTGTAATGGGGCGGGTGGTGGAATCACTGTCCAACCCTAGATCCACGGTGGCTTAATGACTCTGTGATCCAAGGAGGGACAGGGAAGGTGGACCAGGTGCTACTCTGGAACTGACTTCGGATGGTAGGCAGCTGACCCCGAAGGACTGGAGGCAGGCACTGACAGACACAGCTGATGGACAGGCAGGCGGGAACGGCTGATAGACAGGCAGGCAGGCACGGCAGATAGACAGGTTAGTACATGTACATATTGGAGGAGGTGCCTTAAATAGCCAGAGTCCTCTGGCCATTGGCTGGGGACACTTTAGGACGGTGCGCGCGTGGTCCCTTTAAGAGGAGGGGAGCGCACGCGCCCTAAGCACAGTGCCCGGGAATCTCCATGCCATGCGAACACCCTGGGCTGTGTCAGCATGGAGGGAGGACGCCGGAGCGGGCGTCTCTGCTGGGGAATGCGGGTAGGAGGCAGAGACGCAAGTGGTACGGTACCCCCCTTTACATCCCCTCTTTTTCAAGCCCTCAAGAAATCTCTCCAGGAGGAGAAGGGCATGGATGTTTTCTCTAGGTTCCCAGGATCTCTCCTCAGGACCAAACCCCTTCCAATCTACAAGAAAGAAGGTTTTTCCTCTTACCCTCTTGGTAGCCCGGATACTCTCTACTTCAAAAATGTCCGCAGCACTAACAGGAGCAGGAGTTGTACCCGATTCTTTGGAAAATGGACTGAGGACGAGAGGTTTAAGGAGCGAAACATGAAAGGAGTTGGGAATTAGTAGAGAGACCGGAAGTCTGAGTTTGTAGGCCACCGGATTAATCTGATTTAGAATCTCGAATGGACCAATGAAACGCGAGCTCAGTTTGTATAAAGGTACCTTGAGACGAACATATTTAGACGCCAACCAAACCTTGTCCCCAAGACGAAACAGAATAGGATCCAAACGTCTCTTATCTGCATGTTTTTTCATCCCCTTAGATGATTTCTGTAAAGTAGATTTGGTTTCCTCCCACATTTCAGACAAACTCTTCACAAGGGATTCAGCAGTAGGAATCTCGGCGGACGTTGAGACAGGGAACGGGATGTTGGAATGTTGACCGTATACCACAAAAAAAAGAAGACTTAGCAGAGGACTCACTCATGTGATTATTGTAGGAGAATTCAGGCCAAAGCAAGAGTTCAACCCAATCGCTGTGGTGGGCGTTGACGAAGTGTCAGAGGAAGATAGTGAGGATCTGATTGATTCGCTCCACTTGTCCACTGGACTGCAGATGATAAGCTGAAGAGAAATCCAGTATGACATTCAGCATCTTGCATGTGGCCCTGCAGAAGTGAGAGGTAAACTGGACTCCTCTATCCGAGACAATATGTAGAGGCAGACCGTGAAGGCGGAAAATATGAAGAATGAACTTCTCAGCGAGCACTGGTGTGGATGGAAGACCGGACAGAGGGATAAAGTGAGCCATCTTGGAGAAGCGATCCACAACCACCCAGATGAAGGTACAACCGGCTGATACCGGAAGATTTGTGATGAAGTCCATCGCAATATGTTGCCAAGGCGCGGAGGGTACAGGCAAAGGAAGTAATCGACCAGTCGGGAGTTGTTTAGAAGTTTTATTCTGGGCACAAGAGGAACAAGTGGAGACAATATCAGCCACATCCTTGCGTAGGGTCAGCCACCAGTAATGTCGGGAAATAAGCAGAACTGTCTTTTTTTGTCCGGCATGACTTTATATGGAGCATTATATACCCCATATAATGCTCCATACAGAATAATGGACCCCATATAATGCTCCATACGTAATGGGCCCCATATATTTTTCCATACATAATGGGCCCAATATAATGCTCCATTTAGAAGATGCGGAAGATATCGGAGCTGGGGAGGAACAGGGAGAGGTAAGTATTGTGAACAGTTTAAAGCTCGATTGGGGGGAGGGCCCGGTGTCAGCGCCCACATTGGCACCAGGCTCTTTCGACCCACGGGCCCCATAAGCGCCAGTGTACCCGACGGCGAGTAGGTCCCCCTCTTGCTCCGGACCCCGGCACTTGCCCGGGTGCGCCGGGTGCTGACGCCAGGTGCTGATGCCGGGCCTGATTATTCCTATAATTCTACACCTTTGCACCATGATATTCAATGTTATTCTCCTCTCTAGTGGATTAGTGGATACATACGACTATGTGTTGAATATGTTTATCAGTGTCAAACATTGAATTGTATATATTTATTTGTGACAGGATGCATAATATCTATTCTAAATCGTTTGTAACTTTATTTATTTAGCTATGGGTTTCTGCGTGCATATGTATAGTGGAATACTAATTGCTGTACACTCATGGCTGTGCATTTATAATGCCATACTTTGATAAATCATTTGCCAATTATATATATGAATATGGTCTATCTAGAAAAACAAATTATGTCTGGTGCCTGTGCAATATATTGAGATCAGTGCGGTGTTTATGCACATTTTCCTATTCTGAGAGTCTTATAACAATGAAACCCACCATTTATAAGACACAACTCACTCACGCATGTGCAGAGCCTTGTGTTGGCAAATTTGTCTTATAAGGATGACTTTCACAATTTTTGACCCATGGCTCTACTGAGCACGCTCAAATACTTCAAAAAATGTATCACCACATTCAGGTCTCTACTGAGCGCTCAAAATCATTTGAAAATTGTACCACCACACTCAGGTGTTTTCTGAGCGTGCTGAAACACTGAAATATTTTCACCACATTCTGGTCTTTACTGAGAGCCCTGACACATCACTGCAGATAGATCTCATGCGAGCGCACTAAGGAACCTTCAGAGTATCTGGCAATATTGGTGCATGGAAGTCAGTCTCAATCCAGTATTAGCTGCTACTGACTGAGTTTGCCTTGTTTGGGACATATTTGGAGCCGCATTTATTACACCACCGGTAACCTATTATGTCTTAATTAAATACCATATATACATCGACCATTTCCTGGTTTTTTATTTTTTCCCCCTGAGTATGGGATTTACACCTGGGCACAATATTTACCTCTCGATGTTTATCATACGAAATTTGATGTGAATTTCTATTGTGTCAGTGCCTAACTATTACACGTATAGTCTCTATTGGTTTAGATTACATTTGGATGTCGTTGTGGATACTCTGGTTTTAATTGTGTTTTATCTTGGAATATTGTTGTATTAATAAATATTTGTTTTACACATATAGGTGTGCACATTTTTTCTATACTGTTTTTTCACTTTTTGTCCAGTAATTTTCTTTATAGTTGTAGCACCCTTGTAGTTTACTAGGCTATGCATCTATTTTACCTATATTGACTTCTTGAAAGATGCAGACATTTTCCAGTACCACTAATTGAAGAATGTGTCTTCTAAAAACTGGCAATAGATTTGGGGGTTGATTTTGAGTACAACTTCAACCCAAAAAGGTTCAAGTTGCTCATCTTTATTAATGCAAGCCCATAGCAGTACCCCACCTCCACCTTGCTAGAGTCGAACTAGAGGTCTGTGCCATTTACTGATCCAGCCATGGGCCCATCCATCTTGTCAGCTAAGAGTCACTCTCATCTCATCAGCCCATAAAACCTTTGAAAAATCTATCTGCAGATATCTCTATGCCCAGTCATGATATTTCCCCTTCTGCATCTTGTTCAGTGGTTGTCAAGTTTCAGTCTTCCTTACCTCGGCCATGTCTCTGAGCACCTTGTACTTCTGGACCTCCATGGAGGTTGCAGTCCTGGAATATGACAGCACTGGAGGATAATGGCTTCCTGGTCGATTCACATTTGATTCTTCTTAAATCTTTGGCAGTTAATGTGAGTCTTTTTTTCTCAACACGTTTTTTGTGACTATTTCCAACAAAACTTTTGATGGTTCTGTGATAATGCCCCAGTATCTTAGCAATTTCAAGAGTGCTGGATCCCTCTATAAGACTTGTACAAATTTTTGACTTTTCATAGTCAGTTAAATCTCTTTTTTGGCCTATTTTGCCTGAGTAAAACAAGCTGCCTAATAATTCTTCACACCTTGAAAAATAGGAGTTATTTATTTATTTATTATGCTTACTTATATAGCACCAACGTATTTCACAGCGCTTTACAGTGTTGATATCCTTAGAGCATACCCTCCTTCATTACACATCACCTGATCTGCTTCAAACCAATAACCATTCAAGTTTATGCATCTTGGAGTAGAAAAATTTCCATAAAAATGATGATAAGGTCAAAATACTCATTTGCATAATAATTGTACACATTGTGTATAGTAGGCAAGAAATCTGAAAGAATGCTAATTTACTAGACCAGAATGCTAAATGGCCCAGTTGGCTATCCTGGCTCAATCCCACTAACAGGGATGTCAAACTTAAACACACAGAGGGCCAAAATGAAAAACTTGGACAAAGTTGTGGGCCAACCAGCATACAGTATAATGGGCCCCACATAGCCCTCCATACAGAATAATAGGCCCCACATAGTCTTCCATACAGTATAATGGGCCCCCATAGACCACCATGCAGAATAATAGGCCCCACATAGTCCTCCATACAGTATAATGGGCCTCACATAGTCCTCCATACAGAATTATGGCTCCAGATAGGGGTAGCGTTTTTGCTTTCGTGGGCCAAATACGTATAACCACCCTGGGGGCCAGATTTGGACCATGGGCCGAAGTTTGACACATATGCGCTAACTAGTTTAAGGAACTAGGTGATTGGTTTTTAGTAATATAACAATTGGTAGTAAAAGTATTTGTTACAGGATTAGTTATATACAGTATGTAGAGCTATGCATAATAATGATGTGTGTACCAGTTTGTGCAAAAAGCCTAACCGGATGATTCCACAAATCAAATAATGTGTTTTCCGTTCAAGCAAAGAATGAAAACACACCTGTCCTTCTCATGCATCATGACCAGCTGACCAATACTGCAGCAGTATCTCAACAATGTTTAACCCTTTCGCAACCCTGGGATTTTCCATTTTTTGCATTTTCGTCTTTTGCTCCCAGAGCCATAGCGTTTTTATTTTTTGGTCAATATGGCCGTATGAGGGCTTATTTTTTGCAGGACGAGTTGTACTTTTGAACGACATTACTGGTTTTACCATATCATATATGGAAAAACGGGAAAAAAATTTAAAGTGCGGTGAAATTGCAAAAAAAGTGCAATACCACAGATGTTTTTTCTTTTTTTTTTTACCACGTTCACTGAATGCTAAAACTGACCTGCCACTATTACCATGCCTTCTACCATGCATTTTTTAAGAGTTTCTGTAGCGTCTGTGCCGCTGCGGAAACGCTTAAAAAACGCATCGTGGGCACACAGCCTAAAGATGGTGCAATTATTTCTCATGCAGGTGGTGCAATTATCACCTATGCAATACTACATAAATACTGAAAACATGACCTGTTGGTGGGCCTTGAAGACTGAAGTTGTGAAACTTTGGTCTAGAGCATCACACTTCCTCCCCATCGTCTTCCCATAGTCCATCTTGGTGCTACCTTTTCCACAAGTAAGTGACGTACTCAATCTTGACTGTAGACATGATGTAGTAGAAAATGTGGTTCATCTGACAAGGCAATCTTCTTTCATTGCTTCATGGTTCTGTTATAATACTTAGATGCTTGTTGTAAATGCTTCAGCTATCAACAGGAATCAACATGGATACTCTGACAGGTCTGTGGCTATGCATCGTCATATGCAGCAGACTGTGATTCGCCGTGTTCTCTGGCACCTTTCTATTATAGCCAGTACTCTCCTGTGGGATTGGATCAGAAGGCTAGAAGTTACTCCTGGTGTGCATCAATGAACAACCTTGACTTAATTGCTAGTGTGCCATTGTCCTTCCTTGGGCCACTATAGGCAGGTACTAACCATTGTATGCCAGGCACACCCCATAAGACCTCCTGTTTTAGAGATGCTCCGTCCTAGTGGTACAGTAATCACAATTTGTGCCTGTATCGAAATGATTGAGGTTCTTTACTTACCCACTTATCCTCAACTTTAAGAACTTACTCTTCACTAATATATTCCACCTTCTGACAGGTTCCATTGTAACTAGATAATCAATTTTTTTTCACTTTACAGTGGTTTAAATGTTGCGATTGATCAGTTAAATTCCTGTACAAGTTGAGTATCCACAAAATTTTTATTTAGCCCTTTATTGCACCTTTTCCATTTCTATAAAAATTATTTTCATGAACCAGTGCCAAGAAAATAACTGGCCATACTTGATAAGGCTACGCTTATGCTCTCTAAAGTGGTCTTTTGTGTGGTCTTTTGAGATGATACTTGTTTTAGTTTATGATCTATAATTTTTCATAACATTTGTTTCCTAAACAATGAATCTAGTAGACAAACGTATACCATGTTTGTCATAGAGAAAATTGAAATCCTTGAAGAGATGAGAAAAAGAGCTTGCACTCTAAGGGTATGTGCACACGATGCAGAAATGAAGCAGAAAAATTCTGCATCATTTCTGCATCTCCCTGGCAGAAAAAACGCATGCGGATTGTACATGCGTTTTTCCTGCGAATACATGCGGATTCACATGCGTTTCGGCATGCGGATTGACAAGCGCTTTCCAGGCGATTTTAGCATCACTTGGAAAGTGCTTGACAACAAGGTCACACTATATAAATCCATGCAAACAGCATGGATTTATATAGTGTGACCGTATAAGAATGTTTAAAAATAAAAAAATAAAGCTATACTTACCCTCTGATGCCGCGTTCGTTCCTGGCTTGCTACTGGCTGCCGGGATATCGCGAGACACTGCGCTGAAGTGCCTGCGGTCACATGACTGTGATTTCACCGAAGGTCCTTCAGTCTTGCACGCGAGCAGAGGGAAGGAGACCGGGGGCCGTCAGAAGGTGAATATATCTTTATTTTTTATTTTATTCTTGTTTTACAGCTTTTTAAATGGTACCTGGATGTGGAGGAGAGTCTCATCTTCTCCACACTAGGGTACCATCCGCACATTAGAACGCGCCAATAATGCAAGTACAAATGCAGTCTTGCGGAATTGGCGCGTTCTAATGCAAGTCAATGGCGGCGAAAACGCCGCGTTTACGCAAAATTAATTGACATGCTGCGGATTTTTGAGCGCAGCGTTTACGCTGCGGAAAAATCCGCATCATGGGCACAGCACATGCGGATTTCAATTGGGGAACATTGCTGCCCTTCTACCATGCGTTTTTAATGCGTTTCCGCGGCATTTACGCAGCTGCAAAAACGCCGCGGAAACGCATTAAAAACGCATCGTGTGAACTCAGCCAAAAAGTTATCTCCCCATGACACTCTGTGCAGCTGGCCCCCTCCTTTGGAATCAGGTAATTAAGAAATTAAGAAAAGTCCTAATGGCTAACAGATGTGAGTCCACTGTACCAGGAATGTGGAAAAGCAGATTTACAACTGAGATAAGAACTAGGAGAAATGTAAAGATCTCTGCTGTCTTTGTCTGCTTATTAGAAATGAAGAAGGGAGATTTTTTTTATAAATTGCATCGAAATAATAGATAGGAAAGTCATATTTTCGGAAACGTGATGAAATGGCAAATGCAAAGCATGGTTTCACGTCACTGGGTATTAGCCAGAATCCCTCCAATTGATTAACAGCCTGATAGACGAGGCTGCATCTGTCATATTTGGGGTCTATGCAATGGTAAAATCATGATATAAAATATGATGGTGATGTCTAGCTCCTGCGACCTTCAGGAGCGAAGATATCGTGAATATAGGGAATCTCAACAATATAGGGAAGCCACAACCCATGACCAGCCCTGTTGTGAGTCATCAAGAGGAGTTGTATAAGTGTAACTTAGGAGCTAATAAAGGCAAATGCCAATTTTTGGACCTTGTCAGTCCCTGGAGGTACAGCTAAATGTGGTTCTGTCTATTTTTTTCTGGAATATCTCCCTCCATAAATCTTAAGCCATTGCAGTGACTTCAGGTTTAGTAAGTTTCTTTTATTAATCCTTTTGATTTTATGTAATTGTATATGCTGTATTGGTTTGTCCACTTTGTAAAGGGATGGGGGAATGGAAAGGGACGGGGGCTTGGACATATTTCTGCCGGTGTTTGAAAAGGTCTGCAGAGAGTACTAGCTGCCTGTGGACCAGTGGGCCCGATATTTAACCCCAGAGCTATGAGGCAGAGCTCTGTAGGTATCCGCAGCTCTCCAAGATTAAGATGGAGAACACGAGGCCATCAAAAAGGCACTGATAAAGAAGTACCAGCTGACTCCTGAGGTATATCGCAATGCGATGGATGGGCTCAGAATCAACTTCAAGCAGTGGGTCCAAGGACTATCGGTAACCAACTTTGAGGAACTGAAGGACCTGATGGTGAAAGACCAGATTCTTTATCTTTGCTCAGTGGAGATGCAACAGCTGAACTGGGAGCCAAAGGAGGCTGCAAAGGCAGCACAGATTGCAGACACCTATGAGGCCAACCATACACCTGAGGTGCTGAAGTCAGCTGCAGCCTGCTGGAAAGAGGGTAAGCTGTCAAACACCACCAATGCCCCTGCCAGCCAAACTTCTAGAGGTCTCGCTGCATCTTCCAGCATTCGGTATGCATCTGACTCCCACCGGTGCTATACCTGCGACCGAACTGGTCACATCAGCATCATCTGCCCAGAGAGGCAGAAGATGAACCCCACACATGAGGCCCATAAAAATTTGCAACAAATTACTGTGGGTGACACCATCACTGTGGGGCTTAAGGACACTGGTGCAGAATGAACCCTTATCCAGCTTGAGTTTGTGTTACCTGAAGAACTCATCCCAGGAAAGAACCTGACTGTCACCAGGTTTGGGGGTATTCGCTGATCCATACCAATAGCCTGAGATTTCAGGTGTAACAGGCCAGATTAACCCCCCCGCCCAGAATATACCCGGGGTTAAAGTGGCCTAGGCCAGATTATACCCCGGGTATATTCTGGCCTAGGCCAAACTATACCCCTGGGTATAAATTGGCCTAGGCCAGATTATACACCTCTGGGCCAGAATGTACCCCGGGTATATTATGGCCAAGGCCAAACTATAACCGGGATATAAATTGGCCTAAGCCAGAATATACTCCTCTGAGACAGAATATATCCCAGCTGCTGTAGATCAGATTTTTCACGCTTTTGAGAACCATTGAGTGATATACTTAATAACAGGGCCCCAGTCAGAGCACAGGGGCCCCAAGCAGCGCACAGGGGGGCAGAGACCGCGCGCAAGAGGGGAAGAGAGAGCATGCAAGGTGGGGGAAGACAGCACACAGGGCCCCTGTGAGCTTTCTCTGCCCCCCTGTGCGCTGTCTCTGCCCCCCTGTGTGCTATCTGGGACCCCCTGTGCGCGGTCTGGGACCCCCTGTGTGCTGTCTGAGGCCCTGTTCTTGAGTATATCACTCAATTCTGTGCGATGTCTGGGGCCCCTGTGCAATGTCTGTGGCCCCTGTGCAATGTCTGGGGCCCCGTTCTTGAGTATATCACTCAATGGTTCTCATAAGCGTGAAAAATCTTATCTTCAGCAGCAGGGGTATATTCTGGCCCGGAGGAGTATAATCTGGCCTAGGCCAATTTATACCCTGGGGTATAGTTTGGCCTAGGCTATAATATACCCATGGTCTATGCTCCTCTAGGACAGAATATTAGTGTGTTTTTGCTGCTGTAGTGCTACAGTATATATAGATGCACATACACAAACCATATACCATTTCATGTGGCTTTTGTTAAATTTTGATGTGGTCTGCAGCAGATTTCCCTCTTCCACGTGACACGGAGAAATCTGCTGTGATTCTGCACAAAAAATCCACATCATTGGGATGCGGATTTTGATGCAGATTGGCTGCTGATTTTTTCCCTGTGGAAAATCAGCAGCAAATCTAGTGCATGTGAACGGGTGGACTAGACTTACAGCATGTGTTGGAGGCATTACATTGAACTGACAGTAGATGGTGCAGTTCCATCAGTGCATAGTTAATGTTATGTGTTGTAACTTGTTATGTATGTTTCTCCCTGCTCTCTATGATATGCACTTTAAGTTCTCCAGTGTGAGTTCCTATTCTATCCTGATAAGTATATAAAGTGAACTTGGAACACCTCCAACAAAAAAATAAGTTTTCTAATTTTGACAACAATGGAAGACCAACTGTGTGATCAGCTTTTGAGATTCTACACTGCAACAGAACAAAAGTACCCCCAGTGGATCTACAATCTACCTCCAGAGAAATGTTCAAATGCCAAGTCCCAGTTTAGACAAACATCTAAGCCATATTGAGCAGAGAAAGGGATTATTTACTATGGAAAAAAGGAGGTTCTCACTAAAAGCCAACTGCCAAATATCCTGAAGGCCTGTCACGACAACCCAAGTTCTGGTGACCATTTTGGCAGAGATGAAACATTTTCCAAAATTTCTGACCGTTATTACTGGAAGGGAATGAAGAACGATGTTCACCAACATGTCAAAACCTGTCAAAAATGTTTTGTCACAAGTCCCAAAATCAGCAAAGAAGCTTCACCACTCAACAGTATACCAGTACCTGGAAAAGTATGGAGCTTAGTTGGGATTGATATGATCAGTCCTCTTCAGGAAACATCAAACGGCAACAAATGTATAGTTACTGTCACTGATCATTTCTCCAAGTGGACTGAAGCAACAGCTGTTCCAGACAAGAGTGCCATGTCAGTAGCAACATTTTTGCACACCATTATTTGCCGCTTAGGCTGTATGGACACTTTGATTAGTGACCAGGGAAGAGAGTTTGTGAACTCGATCATCGACAACCTGATGGATCATTTTCAAACAGATCACCGCATTTCATCTGCCTACCACCCACAAACAAATGGCCAGCGTGAACGTGACAATCGAACACTCAAAGAATCTCTTAGCAAGCATGTCAATGACCAATCAACCAACTTGGACCAGTTTATCCCCGGTGTTTTGTTTGCCTATTCACACATCTGTGCATGCCTCAACCAACTGCACTTCATTTGAGGTCATGTATGGACGAAAAGCTAAGCTAGAATGACCATCCTAAAAACTGCACCCCTCAAGGAACTCAAAAACACATTCAAGAAATTTATTAACCCTTCAGGTGCTTCACAGGAACTGAAGCAATGAGGAAGAAAAAAATTAACTTTTAACTTTTTTCACAAAATATTAAATTTAGACCAATTTATTTTTATTTTCACAAGTGTAACAGATAAAAATGGACCCCAAAATGTATTGTGCAATTTCTCCTGAGCATGTTGATACTAAATATGTGGCGGAAAACTACTGTTTGGGTGCATGGCAGGGTTCGGAAGTGACTTTTTGAATTCAAAATTAGTTGGAATAATTAGCGTACTCCATGTTGCGTTTGGGGAGCCTCTGATGTCCCTAAACAGCAGAAACCCCCCACAAGTGACCCCATTTTGGAAACTAGACCCCTCAATGAACTTATCTATATGTGTTATGAGCACTTTGAACCCCCAAGTGCTTCACAGAAGTTTCTAACATAGAGAAGTGAAAAAAAAAATCACAAAAATGTCTTTGTAGTCCCAAATTTTTTATTTTCACAAGGGTAACAGGAGAAAATGGACCCCAATAGTTGTCGTGAAATTTCTCCTGAGCACGCCGATACCCTATATGTGGCAGAAAACCACTGTTTGGGCGCATGTCAGGGTTTGGAAGGAAAGGAGCGCCATTTGACTTTTTGAAATCAAAATTTGCTGGAATAATCAGCGAACGCCATGTTGCATTTAGAGAGCCCCTGATGTGCCTAAATAGCGGAAACCCCCAACAAGTGACCCCATTTTGGAAACTAGACCCCTCAATGAACTTATCTAGATGTGTGGTGAGCACTTTGAACCCCCAGGTGCTTCACAGAAGTTTATAACGAAGAGCCGTGAAAATAAAAAAAATCACAAAAATTTTCTTTTAGCCCCAAATTTTTATTTTCACAAGGGTAACAGTAGAAAATTTACCTTTCATTTTGTCGTGCAATTTCTCCTGAGTACACCAATACCCTACAATGTAATTGGCAACTACTTTTGAGGCACAGTGCAAAGGTCAGAAAGGAAGGAGCACCATATTATAGTACAGATTTTACTGTTATGATTTGAGGGTGCCATGACCCACTAGGAGATCCCCTGAGGTGCCATAACAGCAGATTTCCCTATAAATAACCCCATTTTACAAACTACACCTCTCAATGAACTCATCTAGGTGTGCAGTGATCATACTGACACCAAGGGTGTGTCACAGAATTTTATTCCATTGGGCAGTGAGGAAAAAATAATTACATTTTTACCGCAAAAATTTAGTTTTAGCCCTAGATTTGACATTTTTACACAGGGATAATGGATAAAAATGGCACCAAAATTTGTCACATAATTTCTGCTGAATGTGGCAATACCCCATATGTGGCTGTACAGTACAGTGTAGTGCCGGCGTCCCTGCCCTCTGCTAGGCAGGGACGCTGCTCCCCTCACCGCTCTGCTCCGTGCCCGGCTTCCTCCCCCCGCTCTGCTGTCAGCGCGCGCTCCGTCCCGGCGTCCTCCTCCTGCTCTGCTCTCAGCGCGCGCTCCTTCCCGGCCCCTGTGCTTAGGGCGCGCGCGCGCGCGCTCCCCTCCTCTTAAAGGGGCCGCGCGCGCCGCCCTAAAGAGTCCCCGGCCAATGGCCGGAGGACTTCATCATATATAAGGCACCTCCTCCAAAATGGAGGTGCCCGAGCAATGTTGTTTGCACCTGTGTCTCACCTGTGCTTCAGCCCTCAGGTCCCGTTGCCAGTTACCTGCCAGTTTCCTGCCAGTTACCTGCCAGTTACCTGCCTGATTCCTGCCTGAATACTTGTTACCTGTCTGCCAGTCTGAGGTCCGACGGTCTGCCTTACTACTCCTGTCAGTCTGTCTAAAGGACCAGCCTGCCCGCTCACCTGGGAGCGCATATCAGCTACCTGCCTGCTTGCCTGAGGTCCGACGGTCTGCCTTACTACTCCGGTCAGTCTGTCTATGGACCAGCTTGCCCGCTCACCTGGGAGCGCTTCTCCGTTATCTGCCTGCTTGCCAGCCCGGAGGCTCCGTTGTCACGTGCTGTGACCACCAGCTATCTCAGAGACTCTTGCCCGCTCACCTGGGAGCGCATCTCCGTTACCTGCCTGCTTGCCAGCCCGGAGGTCCCGTTGTCACGTGCGGTGACCACCAGCTATTCCAGAGACTCTTGCCCGCTCACCTGGGAGCGCTTCTCCGTTACCTACCTGCTTGCCAGCCCGGAGGTTCCGCCGTCACGTGCCGTGACCACCTGTTATTCCAGAGACTCTCGCTTGCTCACCTGGGAGCACACATCTACCATCTGCCTGCTAGCCTACCCGGAGGCTCTGCCATCACAGGTCGTACCTACCCTTTACCCAGAGACTGCCCTGATCACTTGCCGTATCTCCCTGTCCGTTCATCCAGAGACTGCCACCCGCTCCCTTACAAGGGCTGCCCACTTGTATAGTAGCTCAGAGGTTCCGCCTCCCAGACCCGTTACAGTTTGCTCGGGCCATGGAACCCGGTGGCACCCAAGCTCCCTCGCTCTCGGACCTCTGTCTTGAACTGTCCCGTCAGAGGTCCCAACAGGAGGCCATCCTGGGTCACCTGCGGAATGTTAATACTCGCCTGAACACTCTGTCTGATCCACCAACAACCTCCGCCAGTGCCATATCTTGCAATCCGGCAGCTCCGCTGCCCACTAATACTATGGTATCCTACCCCGGACCCCGGCTTTCTGCACCTCCTCGCTTCGGAGGCGACCCCGTCCAGGCTCGGGGCTTCTTAAATCAGTGCACCCTGCATTTTGAACTTTTGTCCTACCAGTTTAACTCCGACCGGGCCAAAATTGCCTTCATCATGTCCCATCTCACCGGGGAGGCCCTGGCCTGGCTGAATCCTCTATGGGAGAGAGGAGACCCCCTGGTGTCCAACTTGCCTGCTTTTCTCACGGCTTTCCGGAAAGTCTTCGACGAACCCGGACGGAAGACCTCATCTGCATCATCGTTGCTACGCCTCCGTCAGGGGAGTCTCACCGTGGGCCAATATGCCATACGGTTCCGTACCCTTGCCTCGGAGCTGGCCTGGGATAACGACGCTCTGGTTTCCGTCTTCTGGGAGGGTCTGTCCGGCCGTATTAAAGATGAACTTGCCGGTGGGGACATTCCTACCACTCTCGATGACTTAATAACTCTTGCCACCCGGATTGACCTACGGTTCCAGGAGCGTGCCAAAGAGGTCACCCGTGAGAGAAGGATTCCACGTTTAGCTCCTATTTTCCAGAAACCCGTCATTCCCTCCATCTCTCCCCAGGTACACTCTCCTGAGCCTATGCAGGTCGACCAGACCAAGATGGTCAAAACCCGTCAGGACTCACGCCGTGCCGAGGGGAGCTGCTTCTACTGTGGCAGTAAGGAGCACCGGATCCGTGCCTGCCCGGAGAGGTCGGGAAACGCCTGTGTCTAGGTTCGCTCAGAGAGGTCCACCTAGACAAGAATAAATCCTCTCCATCCCTGCTGTTGTCAGTTTCGATCATCTACGGGGAGAACCGTTATTTCGAACTAGCCCAACTTGACTCTGGAGCAGCCGGGAACCTTATTTCACAGTCCCTGGTTGAGAAATACCGCATCCCCACCAAACCTCTGGCTGTACCCTTGTCTGTCGCTGCCGTGGATGGGGGCCTCTTACCTCGCCCCATTCAACTCATCACCGAATCCATTACCCTGCAGGTGGGAATGCTGCATTCTGAAAGTATCTCCTTTCATGTTCTGCCTGGACTCTCTCACGCCCTCTTGCTAGGTCTGCCCTGGCTCCAGAGACATGCACCCCTGCTAGACTGGCAAACCGGAGAGGTCCTTCGCTGGGGACAAGACTGTCATAAAACCTGCCTGGTTCCCGTCCATCCCGTCCGTCCCTCTCCTACCCCAGCTAATCTACCTGGACTTCCGATTCCTTATTGGTCTTATGCAGATGTCTTTAATAAAAAGGAGGCAGAGACATTACCACCACATAGACCATACGACTGTCCCATCGATCTGCTACCCGGTACTACTCCTCCCCGTGGGCGTATCTATCCTTTATCCGCTGCTGAGACCCGGTCAATGTCCGAATATATTGAGGAGAATCTGGCCAGAGGATTCATCCGGAAATCTACCTCCCCGGCGGGAGCAGGCTTCTTTTTCGTCAAAAAGAAGGACGGCTCTCTCCGTCCCTGTATAGACTATAGAGGCCTAAACCTGATCACGGTGAAGAATAAGTAC
Source organism: Phyllobates terribilis (assembly GCF_046119375.1). NCBI lineage: Eukaryota > Metazoa > Chordata > Amphibia > Anura > Dendrobatidae > Phyllobates > Phyllobates terribilis. Next base: position 67,503,825 of record NW_027362773.1, read on the forward strand.
CCCCTTCCGCTCATTCCAGAATTATTTGATCGTCTGAGGGGGGCTAGGATCTTCACCAAACTGGACCTTCGTGGGGCGTACAACCTGGTTCGTATTCGTCAGGGGGATGAATGGAAGACGGCATTCAACACCCGGGACGGCCACTATCAATACCTGGTAATGCCCTTTGGTCTCTGTAACGCTCCTGCCGTCTTTCAAGAGTTGGTCAATGACATCTTCCGGGACCTTCTCTACTCCTGCGTAGTGGTGTACCTGGACGACATCTTGGTCTTCTCTCCGGATCTCCAGACTCACCGGAGGGACGTTCGTCAGGTCCTGCTCAGGCTAAGGCAGAACCATCTCTACGCTAAATTTGAGAAGTGCCTCTTTGAGCAGACCTCGCTTCCGTTTCTGGGCTACATTATCTCTCAGACCGGCCTACAAATGGATCCTGAGAAACTGTCTGCCATCGAGAAATGGCCCCGACCGGAGGGGTTGAAGGCCATTCAGCGATTCCTGGGCTTCGCCAACTACTACCGCCTCTTCATACCACACTTCTCTTCCCGGACGGCCCCAATTTCTGCGCTCACCCGTAAAGGTACTAATCCCAAAGAGTGGCCACCCGAAGCAGCGGAGGCCTTTCTTTCCCTTAAACAGGCCTTCTCTTCCGCCCCGGTGCTGCATCGCCCAGATGGCAACAAGCAGTTCTTCCTGGAAGTTGACGCCTCCTCCTCTGGAGCCGGAGCGGTACTTACTCAAAAATCATCTTCCGGGAGGATGGTAACTTGTGGCTTCTTCTCTAAACTCTTCTCCTCCTCTGAGCGCAACTATTCCATAGGAGACCGAGAGTTATTGGCCATCAAACTGGCATTGGAGGAGTGGCGTTACCTGCTCGAGGGGGCTCTTCACCCGGTAATAATTTACACTGACCACAAGAACTTGGCTTACTTCCAGCATGCCCAGAGACTTAACCCGCGCCAAGCCCGGTGGTCCTTGTTTTTTGCTCGTTTTGATTTTGTCCTTCATTTTCGCCCGGCTGACAAATACGTCAAGGCGGACGCCTTGTCTCGATCCTTTCTGGTGTCTGATCTCGAGGAGGATCCGAAACATATCATCGATCCCGCCAGAGTAATGCAGGTGGCTCCCGTGAGTCTAAATCGTCTTCCTCCTGGTAAGACGTTCGTACCAGTACCTGATCGGGAGAAGATCCTACACTGGGGTCATTCGTCTAAACTAGCTGGCCACGCCGGTCAGAAAAAGACCCTCCAGCTTATTACCCGGCACTACTGGTGGCCTAACCTGCACAAGGATGTAATAGACTTTGTTTCTGCCTGTGTGTCCTGCGCCCGCAACAAAGTTCCGAGACACCTGCCGGCCGGCCGCCTCCTACCTCTGCCAGTACCTGCTGCCCCCTGGCAGCATATAGCGATGGACTTCATTACTGATCTGCCCGTCTCTGCCGGTTGTACGGTCATTTGGGTGGTCGCTGACCGCTTCTCCAAGATGGCTCACTTCATTCCACTGCCAGGTCTTCCGTCTGCACCCGAGCTGGCTAAAGACTTTATCCGCCACATCTTCATGGCCTGCCCCGTCACATCGTGTCGGATCGTGGGGTACAGTTCACTTCCCGTTTCTGGAGAGCCACTTGTAAATTGCTGGACGTCACCCTGGACTTCTCCTCCGCTTACCACCCACAGTCTAATGGTCAAGTGGAGCGGATCAATCAGAACCTGACCAGTTACCTTCGGCACTTCGTTAATGCCCACCATTCTGACTGGGTGGATCTCCTGCCATGGGCCGAATTCTCGTACAACAATCACGAGAGCGAGTCTTCCTCCAAATCCCCGTTTTTTGTAGTCTACGGTCAGCATCCTCGGATCCCGTTTCCCGTCTCCACCTCGGCGGACAATCCGGCTGCGGAATCTCTTGTTAACAAATTTTCCTCCATATGGGAGAGTACCCGGTCCACACTCCTTCTGTCATCCGAGCGTATGAAAAGACACGCTGACAAAAAACGTCTGGACCCTCCTCAATTCCGCCCTGGGGATAAAGTCTGGCTCTCGTCCAAATATGTCCGGCTCAAGATCCCTTCCTATAAGTTAGGGCCTCGGTTCATCGGCCCACTGGAGGTCATCAGTCAGATCAACCCGGTGGCCTATAAATTGAAACTCCCGGCCAACTTACGGATCCCTAACTCCTTCCATGTATCTCTCCTCAAACCTGTGGTACTTAACTCTTTTTCCAAGTCTACAGGTACGCCTCCTGCTCCGGTTTCTGCTGAGGACGAGTTTGAGGTAGAGAACATTCTTGCCACCAAAAGGGTAAGAGGAAAGACCTTTTTTCTGGTAGATTGGAAGGGGTTTGGTCCTGAGGAGAGAACGTGGGAGCCCCGGGAGAACATCCATGCCCCTCTCATCCTAGCTAAATTTCTGTCTGGCCTAAAAAAGGGGGGGCCTAAAGGGGGGGGTACTGTAGTGCCGGCGTCCCTGCCCTCTGCTAGGCAGGGACGCTGCTCCCCTCACCGCTCTGCTCCGTGCCCGGCTTCCTCCCCCCGCTCTGCTGTCAGCGCGCGCTCCGTCCCGGCGTCCTCCTCCTGCTCTGCTCTCAGCGCGCGCTCCTTCCCGGCCCCTGTGCTTAGGGCGCGCGCGCGCGCGCTCCCCTCCTCTTAAAGGGGCCGCGCGCGCCGCCCTAAAGAGTCCCCGGCCAATGGCCGGAGGACTTCATCATATATAAGGCACCTCCTCCAAAATGGAGGTGCCCGAGCAATGTTGTTTGCACCTGTGTCTCACCTGTGCTTCAGCCCTCAGGTCCCGTTGCCAGTTACCTGCCAGTTTCCTGCCAGTTACCTGCCAGTTACCTGCCTGATTCCTGCCTGAATACTTGTTACCTGTCTGCCAGTCTGAGGTCCGACGGTCTGCCTTACTACTCCTGTCAGTCTGTCTAAAGGACCAGCCTGCCCGCTCACCTGGGAGCGCATATCAGCTACCTGCCTGCTTGCCTGAGGTCCGACGGTCTGCCTTACTACTCCGGTCAGTCTGTCTATGGACCAGCTTGCCCGCTCACCTGGGAGCGCTTCTCCGTTATCTGCCTGCTTGCCAGCCCGGAGGCTCCGTTGTCACGTGCTGTGACCACCAGCTATCTCAGAGACTCTTGCCCGCTCACCTGGGAGCGCATCTCCGCTACCTGCCTGCTTGCCAGCCCGGAGGTCCCGTTGTCACGTGCGGTGACCACCAGCTATTCCAGAGACTCTTGCCCGCTCACCTGGGAGCGCTTCTCCGTTACCTACCTGCTTGCCAGCCCGAAGGTTCCGCCGTCACGTGCCGTGACCACCTGTTATTCCAGAGACTCTCGCTTGCTCACCTGGGAGCACACATCTACCATCTGCCTGCTAGCCTACCCGGAGGCTCTGCCATCACAGGTCGTACCTACCCTTTACCCAGAGACTGCCCTGATCACTTGCCGTATCTCCCTGTCCGTTCATCCAGAGACTGCCACCCGCTCCCTTACAAGGGCTGCCCCCTTGTATAGTAGCACAGAGGTTCCGCCTCCCAGACCCGTTACATACAGCTTGGCAACACAGCGACACTCGGGAGGGATGGAGCATTATTTGCCTCCTGGAGCGTAGATTTTCCTAGAATAGTTTGCGTACCCCATATACAGAGCCCCTAAATGCTAGAAGAGCAGAATCCCCCCTCAAGTGACCCCATTTTGGAAATTAAACCCCTACCAAACATGTGGAAACTAAATGTGGTTTAGACACACTGCGGTGCTCAGAAGGGAGGGGGATTTGGATTTGGTAGTGCAGAATTTGCTGAATTTTTATTGGGGGGTGAGGAGCCATTTAGCTTTTGTATTACCCGTAACGTAGAAGCCCCCTATATTTCCATTAACACATGACAGACCTGAGTGGGGGCTTTTATGTGAGGCTTTTATTGGGAACATTTTACATAACATTTTAGATCACATTTATCCGGCGCTCTACGCTGAGCACTTACTTTGGGGTTTCCATCTAAATCTCCGAATGACGTGATTCAGATGAAACTCCGGAGGGATCCATTCACTATAATGAGATGAGGCAGCAGAGTTACTCTGGACTCCGTCTGGCCTCTGTTCAGCATTATCCTTCTTTTCAGAGGTGCACAAAACTGTGGCTGACAGAGGTTTTATTTACGCCTAAAAAGATGGACACCGCCGGATCATAGGTCAGACGGCGTCCACAGCGCCTCCATCTGCCTCATTATAGGGAATCTTCCATCAGGGTTTTTTTCCTTCTGAATCACGTATTTCAGAGATTTATACGGAAACCCCGGTGTAAGTGCTCAGTGCAGAGCGCAGGATAAATGTGCGCCAAGCAATACTGCGATCTTTGGGAGGCAGAATAAACAAATCTGCAGCAGGTGAAGAATTGGTTTTATTTATTTATTACGCCCCTCCTTGTGTAGTATAAAAGTGATTAGGCGACTTTATTCTTCGGGTCAGTCCGGTTACAGCGATGCCAAGTTTCATATCGTGTTTTTATGATGGACAGCTGTCACACACTAAAAGACGCTTTTTTTTGCAAAAACTAATGTTTGCATCACAATATTTAGAGAGCTATAATTTTTCCATATTTCGGCTGACAGAGTTATATGATGGCTTTTTTTTTGCGGGACGAGTTGACGTTTTTATTGGTACCATTTTCGAGCAAATTACATTTTTTGATTGCTCTCTATTCTGATTTTTGGGAGGCAGAATGAACAAAAAACAACAATTCAGGATTTTTTTGTTGTTGTTATTTATGTGGTAAAATTGATAAGGCAGCTTTATTCTTCGGGTCAGTACGTTTACAGTGGTACCACATTTATGTAAGTTTTTTATGTTTTCGCGCTTTTACATTATAAAACTTTTATAGAAAAAGTAATTATCTTTGCATCCCTTTATTCTGAGCGCTGTAACTTTTTAATTTTTCGGCTGATGGAGCTGTATGGCGGCTTGATTATTGCGGGACAAGATTTCGTTTTCAGCGGTACCATTTTTATTTTCATCCGTCTTTTTGATCGAGTTTTATTCCACTTTTTTCCAGCGGTATGATGAAAAGTCATAGTTTCTTATGTTTTTTTTCTTTTTTACACTGTTCACTGAAAGGGTTAACTAGTGTGACACGTTCATAGATCTGGTCGTTCCGGACGAGGTGATACCAAATATGTGTACGTTTTTGTTTATTTTTTTTACCTATAAATCTGTATTTATTAGTGTAATATATATATATATATTTTTTTTTACTTTTTTTTTTTTAGATTTTTACAATTTTTTTAAAAACTTTTTTACTTAGTCCCACTATGGGACTTTCACTTTTTTCACTTTTTTCATAGGTATAATGTATTGCAATGCACCAGCATGGTCTCAGGAGCTTTCCGTAGCTTGGTGACGTCGGGGTTGTCATGACCAACCCTGGTCACCATGGCAACGGTCGGGGCCCCGCGATGACGTCACGGGAGCACCGACCTGAAGGCAGAGGGAGCCCCCAGCCCTCTGCCTGCTTCCTGAACACTGCGATTGCACTCAATCACAATATTCAGGGGGTTAACAGCCAGGGGCGGCGCTGACACCGCTCCTGGCTGTTTAGTGCCGGAGCTCAGCCACTAGCAGCACTGAGCTCTGGCACTGATAGAGCAGCAGACGCTGAAATTTCAGCGTCTCCTGCTCCATCATGCTGTGATCAGTCAGTCAGCTTGACTGACCGATCGCAGTGATCTGGATGTAGGGACCGACGGCATGGGTCCCTGCACCGCTTCTCGTGCCGCTCAGCTGTCACGGACAGCTGTCGGCACTGAACTGGCACAGCCGTGCAGTGTTCGTCATTGAGCGCTATGGGGTTAATGTTGTTATAAGTGTTTACCTTTGAACGTTTTTATTGTAGTGTCCTGTCACCAGCCATGTGTACGATTATATGCTGAAAGCCTCTCTTCTACCAATAATCGCTCCATGTAAAGGTATTTTTAAAAGTTGTAGATTCAGAATGTTATGACTTTTATTATATCCTGAACTGTCATGTTTTTTGAACCGTCAAGGTTTTCTGGTTGAAGTAACTAAAGTCTGTGTGTTTAGAGTTTGAAACAATAAAATGTTGAAAAATTATGTTTTTATTGAGTGTATCACTCAATGGTGCTCATAAACGTGAAAAATCTGATCTTTAATATACTTTAATCTTTAATATACTCAAGAACGAGGCCCCAGACATCGCACAGGGGCCCCAGACATCACACAGGGGCCCCAGACATCACACAGGATTGAGTAATATACTCAAGAACGGGATCCCAGACATCTCACAGGGGGTCCCAAACAGCGCACAAGGGGTCCCAGACAGCGCAAAGGTGGGCAGAGACAGCGCACAGGGGGGGCAGAGAAAGCGCACAGGGGCCCTGCGCGCTGTCTCTTCCACACCTTGCTCACTGTCTCCCCCCCCCCCCTTGCACGCTGTCTCTGACCCCCTGTGCGCTGTCTGGGGCCCCGTGTGCTGTCTCTGCCCCCCCGCGTGCTGCCAGGGGCCCGTGCACTGCCTGGAGCCCCGTTATTGAGTATATTACTCAATGGTTCTCAAAAGCCTGAACAATCTGATCTACAGCAGCTGGGGTATATTCTGAACAGGAGGGGTATAATCTCGCCTAGGCCAATTTATACCCCGGGGTATAGTTTGCCTAGGCCATAATATACCCAGGGTATACTCTGGCCCAGAGGGGTATAATCTGGCCTAGGCCAATTTATACCCCGGGGTATAGTTTGGCCTAGGCCAGAATATACCTGGGGTATAATCTGGCCTAGGCCACTTTAACCCCGGGTATATTCTGGGCGGGGGGGTTAATCTGGCCTGTTACTCCCAGGGTCCAGGAACAGTGTCTGCGGGTGGCACCATTGCTTCTTGCGCTGTTGTGCATGCAAGCCAATCCCCTGTCCATGGTGCATGCGAAGATGCCTCCTGCCCTGCACCTGTCGGTGCACACTCTCAAGTAGCAGCATTAGTAAGCACGTCCACGTCCTTGTCCCAGTGCAGCGTTCAGTTGTCCATACCCCAGTCCTTGGAACGCTAGCGCAAAAACGCAGCCAGCGCCCCACAGGCCACATTACTAAATTCTCACATTTCACAACTGCTTGCGCTCGAAATGTTGTCTTTTAGGTTAGTGGAGATGGAAGCATTCCGCAACCTGACGGCGGCACTCGGTCCCCAGCCGCCACTATTTCTCCCGGTGTGCTGTCCCCGCATTACACAAGCACGTGTCCCAAAACATTAGCCGTGCCCTCAGCAATGCAGTTACCCAGAAAGTCCACCTAACCACGGACACGTAGACAAGTGCTTGTGGGCAGGGACGGTACATCTCGCTGACGGCACACTGGGTTAACATAGCGGAAGCCGGGACCCAGTCGGACCTTGGGATGGAACACGTCCTTCAGACGCCAAGGATAGCAGGCCCTAGGTCAATCAGGGTTGCCCCCACAGTCTACAGCTCCTACACCTCCTCTTCCTCAGCCTCCTCCTCCTCTTCAGCTTCCATCTCCGAAATGACCACATCAGTCACAAGCTGGAAGCACTGCAGCACTGCCTCGGCCAAGCGGCAACAGGCAGTGCTGAAGCTAATATGCTTAGGTGACAAACCGCACAATGCTGAAGAGTTGTGGACAGCTCTGAAAGAGCAGGCAGATCTGTGGCTCACACTGCTGAACTTAATTATTGGGTATCCAAGCTGGATGCCTTGGAGGTCCTAGCCTGCCCTGCCGCCAGCGTTTTATCAGAGCAGGTTTTTAGTGCTGCTGGTGGAATTATAACTGATAAGCATATCCGGCTGTCAACTGAAAATGCTGACATGCTGACTCTTATAAAAATGAACAAGGGCTGGATTGGGCCAGACTTCTCAGCACCACCGAATGATAGCAGCGTAACATAAACTCAAATCCAGTGTCTTTTCTTGGGAGGTAAATTCCCATGCACCTTTTCACACCCAGACATGGGTATACGCTTCCTGATTTTGGCTATTTGCTCTTGTCCTCCTCCTTCTCATCATCCTCCACCACCATATCACTAGGGTGACCGTGGTCCGTGATGCAACACCCACATAATTTTTTTAAAGGGTGTTTATGGTGCCCGTAAAAAATGTTTTCTATACAGTATGTTCATGTATACCCCCTAGGGATAATTGTTTGTCAGCCCATATACTTAGTGCATGGGCATTACAAGTAAAGGAGGCCAGCTCCTTTCTAATGTGTACATTTTTTTATGAGGCCCTCCTCCACGTCTCTGCCAAGGGGCTTTGGAGTGCCTCCTAATTTTTGGCAGCCCTTGCATTCACTGCATAGGCAAACACAATGGGAGACCCACTTCCTAATAATGGGAACACTGTTTTCAGGAGGCCCTCTGACCTCCACGTCTCTTCCAAGGGGCATTGGAGTGCCTCCAAATTTTTGGCAACCCTTGCATTCACTGCATAGGCAAACATAATGGGAGACCCATTTCTTAATAATGGTAACATTGTTTTCAGGAGGCCCTCTGACCTCCACGTCTTTTCCAAGGGGCATTGTAGTGCCTCCAAATTTTTGGCAACCCTTGCATTCACTGCATAGGCAAACACAATGGGAGACCCACTTCCTAATAATGGGAACATTGTTTTCAGTAGGCCCTCCTCTAAGTCTCTTCAAAGGGGTATTGGGGTGCATCCAAATTTTCAAAGTGGTATTGGGGTGCGTCCAAATTTTGGGCAGCCCTGCCACTCACTGTATACGCAATAACAGTATAGGAGACCCACTCTTAAGTAATGGGAACAATAAAACATAGCCGGCTGATGGCTCTCTAAGAATAGTGAGGACCGACTGCTGGCCCTTTAAGAATAGTAAAGGATGCCTGATGGCCCTATAAAAATAGGCTTTGTGATTTTCAGAGTCCCTCCTTCATAAATGAAACACGATGCGTCTGATGATATCTCACACACCACATGGCCAGATAAGGTTGTACAATTTAAAATTATATTTCCTGGTGAATGCATTTGTCACTGTTGAAAGCAATGCAAAAGTGAAAAAACGCTACATGTGAACATAGCCCAAGGTGTGGAGGAGCATTTTTGTTTTTGGTTATTTATTTTGCTTTGTATACAAGCTATTACCCTGGAAAGGATGTTCCTTAACATACAGTACAGACCATAAGTTTGGACACACCTTCTCATTTAAAGATTTTTCTGTATTTTCATGACTATGAAAATTGTACATTTACACTGAAGGCATCAAAACTATGAATTAACACATGTGGAATTATATACTTAACAAAAAAGTGTGAAACAACTGAAAATATGTCTTATATTCTAGGTTCTTCAAAGTAGCCACCTTTTGCTTTGATGACTGCTTTGCAAACTCTTGGCATTCTCTTGATGAGCTTCAAGAGGTAGTCACTGGAATTGGTCTTCCAACAATCTTGAAGGAGTTCCCAGAGATGCTTAGCACTTGTGGGATCTTTTGCCTTCACTCTGCGGTCCAGCTCACCCCAATCCATCTCAATTGGGTTCAGGTCTGGTGACTGTGGAGGCCAGGTCATCTGGCGTAGCACCCCATTACTCTCCTTCTTGGTCAAATAGCCCTTACACAGCCTGGAGGTGTGTTTGGGGTCATTGTCCTGTTGAAAAATAAATGATGGTCCAACTAAACGCAAACCGGATGGAATAGCATGTCGCTGCAAGATGCTGTGGTAGCCATGCTGGTTCAGTATGCCTTCAATTTTGAATAAATCCCCAACAGTGTCACCAGCAAAGCACCCCCACACCATCACACCTCCTCCTCCATGCTTCACGGTGGGAACCAGGCATGTAGAGTCCATCCATTCACCTTTTCTGCGTCGCACAAAGACACGGTGGTTGGAACCAAAGATCTCAAATTTGGACTCATCAGACCAAAGCACAGATTTCCACTGATCTAATGTCAATTCCTTGTGTTCTTTAGCCCAAACAAGTCTCTTCTGCTTGTTGCCTGTCCTTAGCAGTGGTTTCTTAGCAGCTATTTTACCATGAAGGCCTGCTGCACAAAGTTTCCTCTTAACAGTTGTTGAAGAGATGTGTCTGCTGCTAGAACTCTGTGTGGCATTGACCTGGTCTCTAATCTGAGCTGCTGTTAACCTGCGATTTCTGAGGCTGGTGACTCGGATAAACTTATCCTCAGAAGCAGAGGTGACTCTTGGTCTTCCTTTCCTGGGGAGGTCCTCATGTGAGCCAGTTTCTTTGTAGCGCTTGATGGTTTTTGCAACTGCACTTGGGGACACATTCAAAGTTTTCCCAATTTTTCGCACTGACTGACCTTCATTTCTTAAAGTAATGATGGCCACTCGTTTTTCTTTACTTAGCTGCTTTTTTATTGCCATAATACAAATTCTAACAGTCTATTCAGTAGGACTATCAGCTGTGTATCCACCAGACTTCTGTACAACACAACTGATGGTCCCAACCCCATTTATAAGGCAAGAAATCCCACTTATTAAACCTGACAGGGCACACTTGTGAAGTGAAAACCATTTCCGGTGACTTCCTCTTGAAGCTCCTCAAGAGAATGCCAAGAGTGTGCAAAGCAGTCATCAAAGCAAAAGGTGGCTACTTTGAAAAACCTAGAATATAAGACATATTTTCAGTTGTTTCACACTTTTTTGTTAAGTATATAATTCCACATGTGTTAATTCATAGTTTTGATGCCTTCAGTGTGAATGTACAATTTTCATAGTCATGAAAATACAAAAAAATCTTTAAATGAGAAGGTGTGTCCAAACTTTTGGTCTGTACTGTATTTCCCAGGAAAATCCATTTTGGTTTCGTTTTGGTATGTTTCATTGTGAGTCAGTAAAAGTGGCGTAATACCTCTTAAGTGTTGGGCGGTTGCTGGACCTGAAATTGGGTCAGAGTCATCAGTGGATTCTATGGTTTCCCATTCTGGTCCAGCCAGGGCAGATGCTGCTTAGCATCACCGTTGGTCTCAACGCCTAGCCAGTGCACGAGATGTACAGGCTGTCTCTTGGGTCTTTTTTCCTAGTAGTGTTAAGCATAAGGTTGCGGAGGGGAACAGGGCTGCTACAGCCTAAGTCCAGGATGCACTGCACTGAGCATGCCCGTGACATGGCGGACCGTGATTGGTGGTTTGGTACCAGCTGATCCGGTGACCTGGCATCGCCTGATTGGTTCGCGGGTGACGTCATCAGTAGTGCGACCAATTATGTGATGGTGGGCAGGGCTTAGTCTTTAAATAGTCCGCCCACAAGCATGGTGGTGCACTCTGATCATTGAGTTTAGGTTGTGTTCCTGTGTGGACGCTTGGCTGTTTGGCTCCACGTGCTCTCTAGCTGCTCTCTCCATGACCTGCTGATGCCAGAGTTCGCTCGGCTAATTAGCACAGGTCGCTTAGGCAGGTTTAGCGGGGCTTAGGCAGACTTAGCTGGGGGAGGCAGGTAGTTCCCGTTTGGTAGTCTGGCTCCGGCAAGCAGGTTGCTATACACCTCGAGCAGACTGCGGGCTCCGTATCCCTGGCACCGCCTGTTAGCCACGTGGAGAGTTACTCTGCAGTCCGGTCCCACACCAGCTGGAGCACGTACATGCCAGCATGAGTCACACACACTTCCTAGCGCCTGCTGCGTAGCCTCTGTGCAGTTAACAGGGCTACGACTACGATTATTATTGGCACATCTCTCGTGCAGTTAACGGAGATGGTGCGAATCCCTTTTCCCATCCAGGTGTGTTGTAACACTGGAGGGATTTATACTTTAAGTTTAAGTTTCCAATAGGTGGCGCTATAGAGTACAAGTCCTCTTTTTCTCTGAAGAGGCAATTTGCATATTAAATTTCCCAGAGGAGCATTGCATGGCGAATAGGCCTCCTTACCTTGACGTGCCAGACCTGGTGTGTCACTCTCCATAAGGAGAAATGTTACCCCTTAGACCTCAGTCCAGAGCCTCTCACCTAGCCAAATCAGTTCTCATACTCTGCACTGACGAGGGCCAACAGCCCGAAACACCGTGTCTGCAGATTGAGATTCTGATTTGGCTTTTATCCTAAGTCATATTGCACGACTTGTTAAAGGGTTGATTGTGACTTGTAGGCTTGCTGCTTTCAATAGGTGGCACTATAGAGTACAAGTCCTCTTTTTCTCTGAAGAGGCTATTTGCATATTAAATTTCCCAGAGGAGCATTGCATGGTGAATAAGCCTCCTTACCTTGACGTGCCAGAGCTGGTGTGTCACTCTCCATAAGGAGAAATGTTACCCCTTAGACCTCAGTCCAGAGCCTCTCACCTAGCCAAATCAGTTCTTGTACCCTGCACTGACGAGGGCCAACAGCCCGAAACACCGTGTCTGCAGATTGAGATTCTGATTTGGCTTTTATTCTAAGTCATATTGCACGACTCGTTAAAGGGTTGATTGTGACTTGTAGGATTGCTGCTTCCAATAGGTGGCACTATAGAGTACAAGTCCTCTTTTTCTCTGAAGAGGCAATTTGCGTACTTTAAGTTGGTTGTCTCACACTCTTACCTGGTGGGTGTTCGGCCGCAGTCTTCGTGGCTGCATCGCGGACCCCGGGGTTCGGTTGCATATCATTTTAATAAAGTTGTTGCAACCGTCCCCCTAACAATACCTCTGACAACGTTGTTGACAGAAGTGACCTGGCAGTCAGAAATGCTTCCAGGGGTCTTCCCCATGCTGTCTTCATGTCATTTGAGCACTGTTCCCATCGATTTGGGCAATTTTTAGGCCCTCTGCAGAACGCTGGGGAGAGCTGCCTGAAAAATGCTCGAGTTTCCCATAGACTTACATTAGGCTCATTGCTCGGGTCGAGCACCCGAGTATTCCAATGTGCTCGACCCGAGCATCGAACACCCGAGCATTTTAGTGCTCGCCCATCACTAATAGTAGTACTTACATCAAATTTACATGCAAGGTTGTTACAATTTAATTAATTTGGCACATATCTAGTACATTTTTCACCATTTTTATAGACAAATCATTATATGTATAAACACACTTTGTATTTGTGCCTCCTTATGTTTAGTTTAATTTGCAAATTTTAAGTTGGCATCACATGCAAAGAATGAGAAAAAGTTCTTATTGATCCTAATAAGGGCTCGTGCACACAACCGTAACAATTGGAAGAGTGCTATTCAATGAGGCAATGCACATGTCCGATTTTTTTTCTCTGACTGATTCGATCTGAGGAAAAAAATAACAGCATGCATGAGTTGCATCTGATAATCCAATGGCCATTGGCCATCCATGTCTATGTGTCCATGGAAAATACTTGACCGCACTCTGATGACATCCGAGTGTGGTCCGATTTTCACAAACACACCGCATGTAGAGGATGGAGGAACTTTTTTTTCTTCACAGAAACTTAAATCACACTCTGATCACAAGCTGATCAAACTCTGATCAGAGTGTGATTAGAATAATCAAACCGATTTTCTCATATGAGAGAAAACGGGTCATGTGAACCAAGCGTAAGAGAAAGCGAACAGTCATGCATTTCTGATGCCATTTATTGATTAATTAGAATAAAAGAAAATATGTTAAACCACAAAGCATTTGATACTACCTAATTATCTTTGTCAGGAAGAAAACACTCCCAGAAGATTAGTATTTAACATAATTTCATGTATATGGTATCACAACAGCAATACTATTTTAGTTTGTTTCTCTAAGGCCTTATTCACTACCCAATTTTTTTCATCTGCTAGGAAAAATAAAAAAAAACAAATGGAGGCCTATCCTACTCTAGTTCAATTTATGGACCAAACTTCAAAAATAAAAGCACACAGAGGAAACCTGTGGCCCTAAGCAGAAGTAAAAGTAGGAAAAGTAAATTGCTGGTAGTAAAGTTTCTGTCCTGTAGATTCAATTATGGAATTCATTGTGACATTAATTAGGCTAAATAAAATCTATGATGAACAGACTTCATACAATTTAATGCAGTTTTACTATACAGGATTTACCAGTTTGCTCCAGCTTTTCATGCACCTCTTTTATCATTCCAAATTGCTGTGTCACATTCCCAATGCATTTTTTGCATTCACTTAGTTGTTTAATGTGGTCTTCCTTTGCTAAAATATGCAACTGAAGTTTCTGCTCCTGTGTGACAAATATTGTAATCACTGTCTCCGATTATAACATCAATGCATCATGGATTAAAAAATAGACATTATATGTACACCAAAAAAAATCATAATATGATATAAAGCAATAAGCAGCAACTATGTTGTGAATTACTATAAAATAATATGAATTTATTATATTTTTGGAATTAATTTAAAAAATATACGGTAATTGAATGTACATGCGGGAAGGTAAACTGATTAAAATGCTCAAGCAAGCTCAACCAAGCGTCACCTCTTACAACACCGCGTTCTTGGTTTTTTATGTCCTTATATTGAAAAATAACACTGATCTCATTTAATTGCTCTTGACCAGATGCTTGTTAAATACATTCACAATTTTCTATTAAATATCTATTATATAAAACGTATTTTATTTTTTCTTCATTGTTTAGATATTCCAGGTTAAAAAAACTTATGCATTCATAAAGATCAGCAGTAAAAGTGACTGTAATCAAAAGGAATGGGTAGCATAACATTGGAAGAGAAGACTGTACAATGCTCATTTTTCATGTTTTATAAGGTATGAAATTAAACACAGTGCAATGAAGGGAATATCATCATAAGCAAAGAAACAACAACTATTTTAAAATTACATCTGACTCTCACACTAAATGTACTGTGAGTTTTCATTGACATTCTTTAATTACATAATAAAATTGGTAATATAATACTTAAGGCAATTACAACATCTAGAAAATGAGTTTGTCCGAGCTGTAAAATAGTCCTCACTGTACTTATCTCAAGGTGTCTTTTAAGATAAGTTCCAATTCATGATGAACACTGTTAATCTTATGGGTAATGTAAACTAACCTCAGGAGTGCTCTGTCTATATTTTAGATCAGGCAAGCCAAACTAAGGCTATGTTTCCACCTGGGGGTGGGGGTGGGGGGGAGGGACAGACAGAACAGGGCCCCTGTGCTGTCCAATAGCTCATCATAATGCACAATTTCACCTGCTTTAGGAGTAGAAGTGGGCCCCTTACCTCTTGGGCACCTGTGCGGCTGCACACGCACCAATAGGATGTCCATTCCACAAAACCCATAATGAGTATTTGGTGAGGTTTTGATGTTACAGATTTTCTGCAGCATTTCTGCACCTATTGGCTAAGTTAGCTTAATTTTGTTTGTTTACATGTTTTATTGCATTTTTGAAGCTGTAACGTTTGTCTTTTTTTGGAATATTTAAATTAAAAAATCCCTCCCATGAACCATTTTTCCCCAAAAATTACGTATATGTGTATGTACTGTAGTATGTTAATTTACTCACCTACCGCCCTCTTCTCCAGTAGTCATTGCCGTTCCGCTCCTCTTCTGAGTTAAAAGAGAAAAAAGGTTTTGGTACCCTGATAGCCAGTTGAAAAAAAATTGATTGTTTGCAATGGGAGAAACAAAATAATATTCTTGTAGTTATGATCCCTTTTACTAGCTAATAAAAAAATAAAATAAGTGATGTTACAAAGAAAGCTTTGGAGGCTGCTTAGGTCTCTTCATCAGGCATGGTATACCTAGGGGCGTAACGATTGCAGTCGTAGAAGTCACTACCAGACCCATGTGGGTGAGGGGCCCACTGACGTCAGAGCAAGCTTCAATTGGATGTGCTTACTCAGCTGAAGTGTATTGAGGCACAGGGTTCCATGCACTGCAATACACGTTGCTGGCCAATAAGAGGCCAGCAGCTGATATCAGGGTGCATGTGACTGGGGGAGCATGGCAGTGACATCATGCGCTCCCATTGCTTGCAAACTGAAGTCAGCTGCCGGCTTCAGAGAAGGATGCCGTGCAGCGGGGGAGCGGAGCAAAGGTTAGTAGAATCTTCTTTTTTTTTCTATGCATTAAAGAACAGCGGCAGAATGGGGGACATATACCAGGAAGGGAGATATGTATACCAGGATGGAGGCCAGGATAAGGGACATTTATACCAGTTTGAGACCCAGGATAAGGAACATACTGTGGGGAAAATAAGTATTTGATACACTGACGATTTTGCAAGTTTTCCCACCTACAAAAAATGGAGAGGTCTGTAATTTTTATCATAGGTACACTTCAACTGTGAGAGACAATCTAAAAATAAAAATCAGAAAATCACATTGTATGATTTTGAAATAATTAAATTACATTTTATTGCATGAAATAAGTATTTCATCACCTACCAACCAGCAAGAATTCTGGCTCTCACAGACCTGTGAGTTTTTCTTTAAGAAGCCCTCCTACTTTGCACTCATTACCTGTATTAATTGTACCTGTTTGAACTCATTACCTGTATAAAAGACACCTGTCCACACAATCAATCACACTCCAACCTCTCCACCATGGCCAAGACTAAAGAGCTGTCTAAGGAAATCAGGGACAAAATTGTAGACCAGCACAAGGCTGGGATGGGCTACAGGACAGTAGGCAAGCAGCTTAGTAAGAAGGCAACAACCATTGGCACAGTTATTAGAAAATGGAGGAAGCACAAGATGACTCAATCTATCTTGGTCTGGGGCTCCATGCAAGATCTCACCTCGTGGGGTAAGGATGATTCTGAAAAATGTCAAGAATCAGTCTGGAACTACACAGGAGGACCTAAAGAATGCTGGAACCACAGTCTCAACCATTACCGTTAGTAACACACTACACCGTCATGGATTAAAATCCCGCAGGGTACGCAAGGTCCCCCTGCTCAAACCAGCACATGTCCAGGCCCATTTGAAGTACGCCAATGACCAACTGGATGATCCAGAGGAGGCATGGGAGAAGGTCAAGTGGTCAGAAGAGACCAAAATAGAAATTTTTGGTATCAACTCCACTCGTCGCGTTTGAAGGAAGAAGGATGAGTACAACTCCTAGAACACCGTCCCAACCGTGAAGCATGGTGGGGGAAACATCATTTTTTGAGAGTGCTTTTCTGCAAAGGGGTCAGGACTAGTGTTGAGCCACCCCCGTAGTGTTCGGATTCGGTTCGGTTCGTCGAACACCGGGATGTTCGAGGAACTGTTCGTCGAACTGTTCGTCGAACACCGTTAAAACCAATGGCAGGCAAACAAAAACACATAGAAACACATAGAAAACACCTTCAAAGGTGTCCAAAAGCTCACAAACTGCTCAGAAGATGCTTTCTTTAAAAAAGCCGGCCGGCAATTCAGCAGCGGCATACACCGGTACCCGACAATTTAGACATGAAGGAATAGAGCATCACACATAGATTAGATAGATAGAAACATGTCAGTCACATATGTATGAAGTACAGTGACAGTGTTGCTTACTGTACTTGTCATTTAGTGTAAAGGATTTATTAAAAAATATAATAGTGTTTTCGTGCACCATCTCTTTAAAAAAGCCGGCCGGCAATTCAGCAGCGGTACCCGACAATTTATAACAGACAGAATAGAGCTTCACACATAGATTAGATAGATAGAAACATGTCAGTCACATATATATGAAGTACTGTGACAGTGTTGCTTACTGTACTTGTCATTTAGTATTAAAATAAAGGATTTATTAAAAAAAATAATAGTGTTTTCATGCACCGTCTCTTTAAAAAAGCCGGCTGGCAATTTAGCATCTGTACCCGACAATTTAGAATAGAAGGAATAGAGAATCACACATAGATTAGATAGATAGAAACATGTCAGCCACATATATACGAAGTACAGTGACAGTGTTGCTTACTGTAATTGTCATTTAGTGTAAAGGATTTATCAAAAAAAATAATAGTGTTTTCATGCACCGTCTCTTTAAAAAAGCCGGCCGGCAATTCAGCATCTGTACCCGACAATTTATAACAGACAGAATAGAGCTTCACACATAGATTAGATAGATAGAAACATGTCAGTCACATACATAATAAGTACAGTGATAGTGTTGGTTACTGTACTTGTCATTTAGTATTAAAATAAAGGATTTATTATTAAAAAAAATTGGCGTGGGGTTCCCCGTAATTTTAGTCTCTAGCGGAGGTTAAGCAGACAGCTGGGGCAGATGTTTGAAGCCTGGGAAGGGGGTAATACCCACGGAGCTTCCCAGGCTACTAATATCAGCCCCCAGCTGAATACCTAGCCTTTACTAGCTATTAAAATGGAGGACCCCCCCCAAAAAAATGACGTGGGGTCCCCCCTAATTTAATAGCTAGCAAAGGCTAGGCAGACAGCTGGTGGCTGATATTAATAGCCCAGGAAGGGAGCCATGAATATTGGCCCCCTCCCAGGCTAGAAACACCAGCCGTCAGCTGCCCCAGAAATGGCGCATCCATAGGATGCGCCAATTCTGGCACTTAGCCTCGCTCTTCCACGCTGCCCTGGTGCGGTGGCAGGGGGTAATAGGGTTGGGGTTGATGTCAGCTTATAATGCCAGCTGACATCAAGCCCAGGTTAGTAATGGAGAGGCGTCTATAAGACACCCCCATTACTAACCCCATAGTCAAAGTTAAAAAAAAAACACAAACACCCAGAATAAAGTCCTTTAATTGAAATAAAGACACAATTCTTTATTGTTCTAAATTAAACCATACTTACCATCACGCCCATTCCAGCTGAAGCCAACGATCTCCTGCAATAAAAGAAAAATAATAAAGCAACCTCATCCTTACCTTTCCATGGTTCCCAGGACAGCTTCAGCAGGAACGGGCTGCTCCCAACCACCAGCTGCCTATTTGTACCTAGCCGGACACAACAATATAGGGAAGCCCTTTTTTCCTTAATTATTCCATGAATTTCATGAATTTAAAAAAAAAATACGTGGAGCTTCGCCCTATTTTTGTGTCCAGCCAGGTACAACTAGGCAGCTGGGGGCTGGAATCTGCAGCGCAGGGAGGCCCAAGCTTTCTGGGCCCCACCCGCTGCAAATTGCAGTCCGCAGCCGCCCCGGAAAATGGCGCGTTCATAGAAGCGCCATCTTCTGGCGCTGTACCCAACTCATCCAGGGCGTCACAGCCAGACACTGAGTAGCGCAAGCATGCCTGCGCTTCTCAGTGTCTGCGGGATGACAGCCTGGATGGCAGCGTTCTGCTGCGGTCCAGCCTGTCATCTCGATGTAGCAGAGCTGAAGCTGTCGTGGGAGCCATGGAAAGGTAAGGATGATGTTGCTTTATTATTTTACTTTTATTGCAGGAGATCATTGGCTTCAGCTGGAATGGGCGTGGCGGTAAGTATGGTTTAATTTAGAACAATAAAGAATTGTGTGTTTATTTCAATTAAAGGACTTTTTTCTGGGTGTTTGTGTTTTTTTTAAATACTTTACTAGAAATTCATGGTGGTCATGTCTAATATTGGCGTGACCCCATGAATTTCGGGCTTAGGGCCAGCTGATAATGCCAAGCTGGCCTTAACCCCTTTATTACCCAGTGAGCCACCGCACCAGGGCCCTGGATGAGTTGGGTACAGCGCCAGAAGATGGCGCTTCTATGAACGCGCCATTTTCCGGGGCGGCTGCGGACTGCAATTTGCAGCGGGTGGGGCCCAGAAAGCTTGGGCCTCCCTGCGCTGCAGATTCCAGCCCCCAGCTGCCTAGTTGTACCTGGCTGGACACAAAAATAGGGCGAAGCTCCACGTATTTTTTTTTTAAATTCATGAAATTCATGGAATAATTAAGGAAAAAAGGGCTTCCCTATATTGTTGTGTCCGGCTAGGTACAAATAGGCAGCTGGTGGTTGGGAGCAGCCCGTTCCTGCCTGCTGTACCTGACTGGACACAAATATAGGGCGAAGCCCCACATCAATTTTTTTTTCATTATTTCATGAATTTCCTGAAATAATTTAAAAAAAATTGACGTGGGGCTTCGCCCTATATTTGTGTCCAGTCAGGTACAGCAGGCAGGAACGGGCTGCCCCCAACCACCAGCTGCCTATTTGTACCTGGCCAGACACAACAATATAGGGAAGCCCTTTTTTAAAAAAATTATTTCATGAAATAATTAAAAAAAAATTGACGTGGGGCTTCGCACTATATTTGTGTCCAGCCAGGTACAGCAGGCAGGGACGGGCTGCCCCCAACCACCAGCTGCCTATTTGTACCTGGTTGGACACAACAATATAGGGAAGCCCTTTTTTTCTTAATTATTCCATGAATTTCATGAAATAATTTAAAAAAAAAATGCGTGGGGCTTCGCCCTATTTTTGTGCCCAGCCAGGTACAACTAGGCAGCTGGGAGCTGGAATCCGCAGCGCAGGGAGGCCCAAGCTTTCTGGGCCCCACCCGCTGCAAATTGCAGTCCGCAGCCGCCCCAGAAAATGGCGCGTTCATAGAAGCGCCATCTTCTGGCGCTGTACCCAACTCATCCAGGGCCCTGGTGCGGTGGCTCACTGGGTAATAAAGGGGTTAAGGCCAGCTTGGCATTATCAGCTGGCCCTAAGCCCGAAATTCATGGGGTCACACCAATATTAGACATGACCACCATGAATTTCTAGTAAAGTATTTAAAAAAACACAACACCCAGAATAAAGTCCTTTAATTGAAATAAACACACAATTCTTTATTGTTCTAAATTAAACCATACTTACCGTCACGCCCATTCCAGCTGAAGCCAATGTCTTCTGCAATAAAAGTAAAATAATTAAGCAACCTCATCCTTACCTTTCCATGGTTCCCACGACAGCTTCAGCTCTGCTACATCGAGATGACAGGCTGGACCGCAGCAGAAAGCTGCCATCCAGCCTGTCATCCCGCGGACACTGAGAAGCGCAGGCATGCTTGCGCTCCTCAGTGTCTCGCTGTGACGGCATAAAGATGAGACAAGTTCATGTCCAATGAACTCGGCGCACCTCATGCACGTCACTGACAGCGTGGGAGAATTCTCCTGCACTCAGCACTTCAGCGTGAAAATTCTCCCACGCTGTCAGTGACGTACATGAGGTCAGCTGAGTTCATTGGACATGAATGAGCTCACCTCATGAACGTCACTGACAGCGTGGGAAAATTCTCATGCTGAAGCGCTGAGTGCAGGAGAATTTTCCCACGCTGTCAGTGACGTGCATGAGGTGAGCTCATTCATGTCCAATGAACTCAGCTGACCTCATGTACGTCACTGACAGCGTGGGAGAATTCTCACGCTGAAGTGCTGAGTGCAGGAGAATTCTCCCACGCTGTCAGTGACGTGCATGAGGTGCGCCGAGTTCATTGGACATGAACTCGTCTCATCTTTATGCCGTCACAGCCAGACACTGCAGAGCGCAAGCATGCCTGCGCGTCTCAGTGTCTGCGGGATGACAGGCTGGATGGCAGCGTTTTGCTGCAGTCCAGCCTGTTATCTCGATGTAGCAGAGCTGAAGCTGTCGTGGGAACCATGGAAAGGTAAGGATGAGGTTGCTTATTTTTCTTTTATTGCAGGAGATCGTTGGCTTCAGCTGGAATGGGCGTGATGGTAAGTATGGTTTAATTTAGAACAATAAAGGAATGTGTCTTTATTTCAATTAAAGGACTTTATTCTGGGTGTTTGTGTTTTCTTTTAACTTTGACTATGGGGTTAGTAATGGGGGTGTCTTATAGACGCCTCTCCATTACTAACCTGGGCTTGATGTCAGCTGGCATTATAAGCTGACATCAACCCCAACCCTATTACCCCACTGCCACCGCTACAGGGCAGTGGGAAGAGCGAGGCTAAGTGCCAGAATTGGCGCATCCTAAGGATGCGCCATTTCTGGGGCGGCTGACGGCTGGTGTTTCTAGCCTGGGAGGGGGCCAATATTCATGGAACCCTTCCTGGGCTATTAATATCAGCCCCCAGCTGTCTGCCTAGTCTTTGCTAGCTATTAAAATAGGGGGGACCCCACGTCATTTTTTTGGGGGGTCCCCCATTTTAATAGCTAGTAAAGGCTAGGTATTCCGCTGGGGGCTGATATTAGTAGCCTGGGAAGCTCCGTGGGTATTACCCCCTTCCCAGGCTTCAAACATCTGCCCCAGCCGTCTGGTTAACCTCCGCTAGAGCCTAAAATTATGGGGATCCCCACGCCAATTTTTTTTTAAATAAATCCTTTATTTTAACACTAAATGACAAGTACAGTAATCAACACTGTCACTATACTTCATATATATGTGACTGACATGTTTCTATCTATCTAATCTATGTGTGATTCTCTATTCCTTCTATTCTAAATTGTCAGGTACAGATGCTGAATTGCCGGCCGGCTTTTTTAAAGAGACGGTGCATGAAAACACTATTATTTTTTTTTAATAAATCCTTTACACTAAATGACAAGTACAGTAAGCAACACTGTCACTGTACTTCATATATATGTGACTGACATGTTTCTATCTATCTAATCTATGTGTGATTCTCTATTCCTTCTATTCTAAATTGTCGGGTACAGATGCTGAATTGCCGGCCGGCTTTTTTAAAGAGACAGTGCATGAAAACACTATTATTTTTTTTAATAAATCCTTTATACTAAATGACAAGTACAGTAAGCAACACTGTCACTGTACTTCATATATATGTGACTGACATGTTTCTATCTACCTAATCTATGTGTGATTCTCTATTCCTTCTATTCTAAATTGTTGGGTACAGATGCTGAATTGCCGGCTGGCTTTTTTAAAGAGACGGTGCATGAAAACACTATTATATTTTTTAATAAATCCTTTACACTAAATGACAAGTACAGTAATCAACACTGTCACTGTACTTCATATATATGTGACTGACATGTTTCTATCTATCTAATCTATGTGTGAAGCTCTATTCTGTCTGTTGTAAATTGTCAGGTACCGCTGCTGAATTGCCGGCCGGCTTTTTTAAAGAGACGGTGCATGAAAACACTATTATTTTTTTTGATAAATCCTTTACACTAAATGACAAGTACAGTAAGCAACACTGTCACTGTGCTTCTTATATGTGTGACTGACATGTTTCTATCTATCTATCTAATCTATGTGTGAAGCTCTATTCTTTCGGTTCTAAATTGTCGGGTACCGGTGTATGCCGCTGATGAATTGCCGGCTTTTCATGTTTCACTGTTGGCACTGCTCCCATCGATTTGGGCAATCACTGTAATGCCACAACCACCATGGCTGTGGCATTACAGTGAGTGGCAGACAATCCCTGCATGATTGGTGCTCTAAATAGCGCCAGACATGCAGGACACGCTTTTGGTGCACGAACAGTTATCGAACATAACCTCGAACAGCCGAATTTTTTGCAAATCGTTCGGGTTCGTCGAACAACTCGAACACCGCCCAAAACAGCTCGAATTTGAGATTGGCGAACAGTTCTAGTCGAACACCGCTCATCTCTAGTCAGGACGACTGCACCGAATTGAAGGGAGGATGGATGGGGTCATGTATCTCGAGATTTTGGCCAACAACCCCCTTCCTTCAGTAAGAGCATTGAAGATGGGTCATGGCTGGGTTTTCCAGCATGACAATGACCCGAAACACACAGCCAGGGCAACTAAAGAGTGGCTCTGTAAGAAGCATTTCAAGGTCCTGGAGTGGCCTAGCCAGTCTCCAGACCTGAACCCAATGGAAAATCTATGGAGGGAGCTGAAATTCAAAGTTGTCCTGTGGCAGCCCCGAAACATGAAAAATCTGGAGAAGATCTGTATGGAGGAGTGGGCCCAAATCTTTGTTTGGGGAGGAAAAAGATCCAGCTTAGTTGGTATAAAATTATAAAGTATTTATTAGAACCATTAAAACAAAGGTTGTAGTTGAGACATATCTATGAAAAATGGTTGAAGGTGTGGGAAAAACTGGACATGTTTCGAACACGTAGTGTATTCTTAGACTCAGTTTGTGAAAAGGAAATAAATAGGGTTGCACACAGTAGGAAGGAAATAAATAGGGTTGCACAGAGTCATTAGCATAATAGGGTAATTAGGCTGCAGTTGTGTTAATCTAGGTTAAAAACAATACATACAAATGCAAATTGGAGTAAGACAAAAAAGGAAAGGGGTTTACAGCGGGAAATCTGGAATATATCAATAATGTAACATGATCTCCCTTTTCAGATTAAGGCCCATGTCTCATGTGAGACATGATCAGAAACATCCTGTTTCATTTATGAAGGAGGGACTCTGAAAGTCACAAAGCCTATTTTTATAGGGCCATCAGGCGACCCTTACTATTGTTAAAGGGCCAGCAGTCGGCCCTCACTATTGTTAGAGGGCCATCAGCTGGCTATGCTTTGTTGTTCCCATTATTAAGGAGTGGGTTCCCTATACTGCTATTGCGTATTCAGTGACTTCAAGACCTGACAAAAATTTGGAAAAACCCCAATATCCCTAGACATAGAGGACCTGATTTAAAAAAAAATTCCATTATTAAGGAGCAGGTCTCCTATACTGTTATAGCATATGCAGTAACTGCAAGGCCTGTCCAAAATTTAGAAAAGCCCCAATACACCTTTGAAGTGACATAGAAGGCCTGATTTAAAAAAAAAACATTTCCCATTATTAAGGAGTGGGTCTTTTATACTGTTATAGCGTATGCAGTGACTTCAAGGCCTGGCCAAAATTTTGAAAAACCCCAATACCCCTTTGAAGAGACACAGAGGGCCTGATTTTAAAATAAAATTCCCATTATTAAGGAGCTGGTCTCCTACACTGTTATAACGTATGCAGTAACTGCAAGGCCTGCCCAAAATTGGGAAAAACCCAAATACACCTTTGAAAAGACATAGAGGGTCTGATTTAAAAAAAAAAATCCCATTATTAAGGAGTGGGTCTCCTATACTGTTATAGCATATGAAATGACTTCAAGGCTTGCCCAAAATTTTGAAAAACCCCAATACCCCTTTGAAGAGTATAACATAGAGGGCCTGATTTAAAAAAAAATTCCCATTATTAAGGAGCGGGTCTCCTATAGTGTTATTGCGTATGCAGTGACTTCAAGGCCTGCCCAAAATTTGGAAAAACCCAATACCCCTTTGAAGAGACATAGAGGGTCTGATTTAAAAAAAAAAATCCCATTATTAAGGAGCGGGTCTCCTATACTGTTATAGCATATGAAATGACTTCAAGGCTTGCCCAAAATTTTGAAAAACCCCAATACCCCTTTGAAGAGTATGACATAGAGGGCCTGATTTAAAAAAAAAATTCCCATTATTAAGGAGCGGGTCTCCTATAGTGTTATTGCGTATGCAGTGACTTCAAGGCCTGCCCAAAATTTGGAAAAACCCAATACCCCTTTGAAGAGACATAGAGGGCTTCATTTAAAAAAAATGTCCCAGGAGCGGGTCTCCTATAGTGGTAATGCCCTTGCTGTGACTGCAAGGGCTGCAAAAAATTTGGACGCACTCCATTATCCCTTTGACGAGACGTAGAGGAGGTCATCATTAAAAAAAATTGTTACCATTGTTAAGGAATGGGTCTCCTATACTGGTAATGCCCATGCAGTGACTGCAAAGGCTGTCAAAAAATTGGACGCACTCCATTACCCCTTTGAAGAGACGTAGAGGAAGTCCTCGTTAAGAAACTGTTACTATTGTTAAGGAATGGATCTCCTCTACTGGTTACGCCCATGCAGTGACTGCAAGGTCTGCCAAAAAATTGGAAACACTCCAATACCCCATTGAAGAGATGTAGAGGAGGTCCTCATTAAAAAAATTGTTACCATTGTTAAGGAATGGGTCTCCTCTTCTGGTAATGCCCATGCACTAAGTGCATGGGCTGAAAAACATTTACCCCTGGGGGTATACATGAACATATTGTTTAACATACAGAATGTTAGAGGTAGACCTCTAAAAAAATTTCCTACGGGCATCATAAACACCCTTACAAAAAAATTATGTGGGTGTTGCATCACAGTCAACCTGGTGATATGGTGGTGGAGAAGGAGAAGGAGGAAGACAACAAAAAATAGAAAAAATAAGGCAGCGTATACCCATATCTGGGTGTGAATAGGTGCATGGGAATAGCCCCCCCCCAAAAAAAAGCCACTGGGTTTGACTTTATGTTCTGCTGCTATCACCTGGTGGTGATGAGAAGCCTGACCCAATCCAGCCCTTGTTCATTTTGATAAGAGTCAGCCTGTCAGCATTTCAGTTGACAAGCGGATGCGCATATCAGTTATAATACCCCTGGTGGCACTAAAAACCCGCTCTGACAAAACTCTAGCGGCAGTGCAGGCCAGGACCTCCAAGGTGTAGAGAGCCAGTTCTTGCCACGTGTCCAGCTTGGATACCCAGTAATTATAAGGCACAGAGGAATCACAGAGGATGTTGGTACGGTCAGCAAGGTACTCCTTCAGCATCTTCCAAAACTTTTCCCTCCTTGTGAGAGTACCCCGTGCATCAGGCCCTGGAAAGGTTTGAGAAAATTTTCTAGTATGTATAGTCTACTACCATCAGTATGAAGAGTTTCCCGAAGTTGCTGGGAGTGGCCATCGGGCCAACCAAATCCACAGCCACCCTCCTGAAAGGCTCTTCAATGATGAGGAGAGTTACCAGTGGAACTTTGGGGCACCGCCCTGCCTTCCCCACCCTCTGACAGGTGTCACACGCCAGGCAGTAGGCAGTCACCTCGGCCACCATCCTTGGCCAGTAGAAATGCTGGGCTAGCCTGGCCTTGGTCTTAGTGATCCCTAGATGTCCGGCTATCGGAATCTTGTGCGCCATCTGCAACATCTCCACCCTGAATGGATAGGGTACCACTAACTGTCGGTCCCTGGGCCACACCTCCGGTGAACCTCGCTGGATCGTAAACCGGTACAGCCGTTGTTGGTCCCAGACCACCCGCTCGAGGTCTGAGTCCGAGGGAGGCTTTGCAACCTTCTCCTTGAGAGCTTTCAGGCTGTCATCAGTCTCCAACGCTGCCTGAAATCTCGGACTGGACGTGGCCAGAATAGACGAGACTGCCACATCTTCTGTCAGTTCCCGGGGCTTGTCTCCTGGCCTCCATCTGACCCAGCAGCCACTTGGTCAAAAGGGGAGAAGCCGTCGGACTCCTGAGGATCCCCTGGGGCCTGGGTGCCACCACTGCGCGTGACAGTGGCCACAGCTGCTGTGACTGCGGCTAGCACCCGCTTCTCCTCTGCTTCGGACCAAGTTGCCGGTCTGAACAGAGTACCCTGTCCTGGTTGTGGACAAACCCTGCCATGCGGCCTTACCTGGGAGCCCTACCTCTCCTGGGACTGCCCCACCCTCCATGGCATGTGACGTGCCCCCTGGGCCATGGGGTACTCGGTAGCTGGGCTGGTCGATGCTGGGGGATGTCACAGTGGCGGTGATCCGGTCCGTGACCCAGGGCGGTCAATAAAAAGGGGGTTAAGTGAAAAGGAAATAAAGTTTTCATATATATAATATTCGTGATGTCACCTGTGGTATGCGGCTATATGGAGCCGCCGCAGCGGTGCAGATCCTCTGGAGCTGATGATGACGCCGCAGAGTTGGAGTTGGTTCAGCTCTCCACAGGCAGAGCTTAGCTCCAGGGCAGGAAATGGTGACGTTATAGATGTTGCTGTGCAGTGTAGTGCAGGGGATGGCTCAGTTAATAATCAGTCCACAACTTAACGGCGGTTTCCTCTTATCTTTACTTGCGGTGGTTAGGCAGACCGGGGCACGGGTACTAGCTGGTAGTAGAGGTCCGGGCGGCCTGGAAGCAAGTTGGGAATCCACCTCGCCAGGTGAAGTTGGAGGCCTTCCCTTTGCGCTAATTTCTTTGGCCCTGCTGCTTATAGCTTTGCTGTGGCCCTCGACACTGAGTAAAACGTCTTTGTGCTCACCCGTATGGCAGGCAGCTCGGGCCTTCCTGGAGTGTTGCTCCCATGTGGCGGTGCTGGGCCCTATGTGCTGCTGAGCCTCCGGGCATCTGATGGGGCCAGGAGACCTGCAGTCTCCTGTCCTCCGGTTTCCGCTGCTGGGCCTTCAGTGCCCCACAACCTAGGACTCCGGTGTCCGGTTCTTCTGCTCTCCTCTCTGAGGTGAGCTGCCGTGCAGCTCCACTCCCCAGGTCTTTCCTCGTCGCGGTCCTGTATTCAACTCCTCTCACTAACTCTAACTAACCCCGCCTCCAGATTCCAGTTGCTAAGGGGAGCAGCTCCCCTTGCTGGTCTGGAGCCAGGAAAGTGTTGCATGCTAGTATACCTGACTAGGGGACCCCTGCTTGCTTCCAGGCATGGCATCACCTCTTGTGAAGGAGGCAATGCCACTGTGGCAACCGGACTCCTAGGGTGCCACACATGCTCCCCCTTAGCAGCTGTCTGACCCCTTTCTGTTTCCTCCGTGACAACCTCACAGGACAAACTGTTCCAGCATGCCAGCTGGCCATAATCTAAGGCCTTATTACAGCTGAATTGATTGGTCTTCTCCTCCCTGAGGGGAGAGGGACACAGTACATCACTCACCCCCACATCCCCATCAGTAGGCATTTTAATAACATTGGCATCAATAGGGGTCTACATGACCTTGTCTGGAGAGTCAGGCCTTGGGGGTTCAGCGGCCTTCCCTTTGTGTCAGACAATCATAATTCAATACCGAGTTATGGGAATACTATATGTCCCAGTTATTCATAACTTTCATAACATAATAGATTTTCGAGATCCCAAGAGAATGGGGAATGTCACCCTGGCTTCCAACCCTGTCTAGCGCTTAGAGATGGGGAGATACCCAGCAAAGCCTTTCGGAAACCCCTAGGGCCCCCGTGTTTGGTCTCCACACGTAGCAGAGGCCTGGCTGGATCCGATGACACCAGAACCGGCTACCTAAGACCGTCCATTAAGGAAGTATAACCCATTTTAGTTTTTGGAGTTTATAGCTGAGGGAGACCAGGGGTGGAGATTTAGGTCCAGCCAGGGGGCAGGAGGGGGAGTGACCCAGAGAGGTTAAAAACTCTTGCAGCTATAGCCCAGGTCTTTTTTTCTGGGAGGTTGTGACGATATATCGTGCGAGGGAAGTCACAGAAAAGAGAGAGGGAATCACAAGCCTCCCATGTGGCAGCCCCTCCCCTGCAAGCCAGGCCTTCCGCCTGACTGGTAATTGACTCTTAATATCTGCATACTCTTGTACCACTACTATTGTGTTTGCATCTCTGACCATTATGCATGTACCCTTATGTATATAGTGTATTGTCTAGTGTGCCCTTAAGGTGATTAAATATATAATTTAACCTTGGGCTGCTCTTTTATCTCAATCCACAAATCCTCACGTCCATTGTTCGGTTAAATGAACACGCTACCGGGGCTTGTTTCTGGCCCAATATAATTCCCAGAGGGTGTGTGGTGGGTGCCTGGACCTTCTACGTACGCTCCCTGGTAAATATGCTTTCTTTATTTTCTCTCTGACCATATTTGGTAATCACATATGCCGTCCCACAGGATTACAGCTGACACTTAATTTTCCTGTACATAGTGACAGGCTGTGTTATGTTATTTTATCTACATCTGCTGTTTACATTTAATGGAGCATAATATATATTTTTGGTTGCATACTTTCCTCTTTGAACTTTGATATATACCTTGTAACTATATTATATTATATTGGTCCAGGTTTCCTACCCACTTTTCATCTGTGGTGTTTCGCTCTGTTTTTATCTTGTGTATTTTTTGTCTTTTATATGTTTCAAATAAAGTTTCTGCAATTTTTGACTTGGGCTATGTAGTTAATCTTTGTGTTATATTGGTGTTGCGGACTCTTGATGGGGCTCAGATGATGCATTCATATTGGTGTTTACCGATATAATTCCCATTATATCTAATAGAAACTGGTGGCAGCTCTACCAGGCCGACAAGGTTCTGCTTCACTGGGGCTAGCCAAGGGGCCTCTCAGCCTGTCAGGGGTGTGAGCGAATGTGGTTCAACGTCAGTGACTGAGTGGGCCACCTCTTCTCACTCCCGGTGCCTTCCTATACCCGTGTGGACAGGGGGTGCCTGAGTAGAACTGTACCAATCTGACCTTATGCATCCTCGAGGGGGTGTGGAACGTTATGTTGGTGCAAAGGGCAGATTCGTATCATGTGATCTGTTGGACATAATTGTGACGTCAGGTGGGTGGCGAGGTGTGTATTCTACAGAAGTGGTGGCAGCAGTGGGATTCTGTGGGGTCCCTCTGGAGCCATTCATCACATTCCGTAACAAGGGCCTTCTGGTACTGCAACATTTTACTAGACCTCTCCACCCGGGGAAGGAGAGATAGAAAGTTCTCCTTGTAGCGTGGGTCTGGAAGTGTGACCAACCAGTAATTACTGTAGGCCAAAATGCGTACAACGCGAGAGTCACGGGAAAGGCAGAGGAACATAAAGTCAGCCATGTGTGCCAGACTGCCACCAGCCAAGTCTTCCCTGTGCTGACGAAGAGGATGAATGTCCATGCTCTCCTCCTCCTCATTCTCCCTTTCTTCAGGCTATCCACGCTGAACAGAATGTGGTGTGGGTAGCACCGTCTGTAGCGCAGGAGACCAGCTCCTGTTCCTCCTCATCCTCTTCCTCCTCCTCATTTGCACCCAATCCATGTTGGGATGAGATGAGACTGGGCTGTATGGCATCACCCTGTATGGTTCCTAGCTCCATCTCATGATGTTCCGCCTGCAATGCCTCCTCTTTAATTGTGAGCAGCGAGCATTTGAGAAGACAGAGAAGTGGGATGGTGATGATAATTATGGCGTCATCGCCACTCACCATCTTTGTGATGTCCTCAAAGTTTTGGAAGTTTTGTCTGCATCCATACCCACTCATCGGTTCTTATGTGCGGAGGCTGACCTGAATGCCAACGGGCGTGTTGAGGCTGGTACTCAACAACTGCCCTCTGCTGCTCACAAATCTTTCCCAACATCTGCAAGGTTGAGATCCAATGCGTTGTGACATCATTCACCAGCTGGTGAGCTGGAAGCTCCAAATGCTGCTGAAGCACAGCGAGTGCGGCGGAAGCTGTAGGTGACTTTCTAAAATGGGCACATACGTGGTATACTTTGACAAGCAGATCACGCAGATCCGGGTAGGTTTTGAGAAATCGCTGAAACACTAGGTTGAGCATATGGGCTAGGCATGGAACCTGTGTGAAGTTGCCTAGCTTCAGAGCCGCCACCAAGTTCCGGCCATTGTCACACACGACCATGCCTGGCTGCAGGTTCAGCGGTGACCGCCACAGATCTGCCTGCTCTGTTACAGCTGTCAACAACCCTTCAGAGGTGTGCAGTTTGTCCCCACTTATATTAGCATATTAGCATATTAGCTTCAGCAGTGCCTAGCCGAGGCAGTTCTGCAGTGCTTCCAGCTTTCAACTGTTGTGGTCATTTCGGAGATGGAGGCTAAGGAGGAGGAGATGGTGCAGGAGCTGTAGAATGTGGGGGCAACCCTGATTGCAGCAGGGCCTGCAATCCTCGGTGTTGGGAGGACATGTTCCTTCTCAGGGTCCGACTGGGTCCCGGCTTCCACTATTTTAACCCAGTGTGCCATCAGCGAGATGTACTGTCCCTGACCACAAGCACTTGTCCATGTGTCCATGGTTAGGTGGACCTTCCCAGTAACTGTGTTATTGAGGGCACGGCTAATGTTGTGGGACACGTGTTTGTGTAATGTGGGGGCGGCACACCAGGGGAAATAGTGATGGCTGGGAACCGAGTACCAAGGGACTGCTGCCAAAACATCAAGTTGCGAAAAGATTCCATTTCCACAAGCCTAAAAGGCAACATTTCAAGTGCAAGCATTCGAGAAATGTGTGAGTTTAGTAGTGCAGTCTGTGGGGCATTGGCTGCGTATTTGCGCTTGCGTTCCAAGGACTGGGGTAGGAACAAATGAACGCCGCGCTGGGACAAGGACGTGGACGGTGATGGTTGCAAGTGTGCAACGACAGGTGCAGGGTGCGAGGCATCTTCATCTGCGCCATGGACAGGGGATTGGCGTGCACGCAAAACAGCAGAACAGGCAGTGGTGTCACCCGCAGACACTGTTTCTGGACCCTGGCTTTCGGCCCACTTAGTCGGTTCCTTTGCTGTCATGTGCCTGAGCATGCTGGTGGTTGTCAGGCTGGTAGTTTTGTTGCACCTGCTGATGCTGGGGTTATCAGAACAGCCGTTAAAAAAGAGCCAGACTCTGGAAGACGTAACAGTTGGACTGGCAACTTCCGTCGTGTTGGTGTTCTGGGGAACAGTTGCCTGCTTTATGTCTGTTGCAACCCCACTGCTTGTTCCTGCCTATTGTGGTGCCACCCCTTCCTCCCCCTGTGTGCTGCTGTCCTCACTATGCAAGTCACCTTGTCATATTGGGTCAGTGACTTCATCATCCACCACCTTGTCTTCCACGTACGCACCCTGGGCCTCCTCCTGACTTGCTGGCAATTGTGTCTCATCATCATCAACATCCACCTCTTTCAACATTAATTGCACTTTCCCACCATTTCCTTCGTCCCGAATCTATAAATGGGAAAGTGAACAGCTCTTCGCAGTGTCCAAGTGTGGAATCAGTTGTCTCCGGGCACTCGGCATGGTGGGGGGAAGGAGGATCAGGGTGAGGAATATGTGGTCCAGACTCACAGCTATTACGACTTGATCATGTAGAAGACAGGGTGGTGGTGGCAAACTGACTGGAAGCATTATCTGCTATTCAATCAACAACCTTTTCACACAGCTCTGGCTTCAAGAGTGGTGTTCCACGGCCCCCTAGCAGTTGTAGTAATTGAGACAGGTAGGTAGTTCGATATGATGTGGGTGTTTGTTGTGCTAACTGAGCAGGCACAGTTTCATCTTGCCCAAGGCCTCAGCCTCTGCGTGCACCATCACCGTCACATCCACTTCCCCATCCTGTGTCACGCGCCTTTACCATTTTAAATGAAGTGTAATATTTCGCCAGCACCACAAAATGTCTGTATTATTACCGCAGTAATATGGGATCATATATAGTGATGGGCAAGCACTAAAATGCTCGGGTGCTCGTTGCGCGGGTCTACCACATTGGAATACTCGGGTGCTCAACCCGAGCAACGAGCCCAATGTAAGTCTATTCTGTCCAAATTTCCATGTTTTTTAGCTGTTTTATTTAGTAAGCTATTATGGTCCACTCCCTTCACTTTTTCCATCCATTTATCAAGGAGTTTACATGGGTAATTCCTCACCCTAAATTTATACATCATTGAGTCTAGTGAGGCCTCCAACATGCAATCCTCACTTACAATCCTCCTAACTCGCAACATCTGGCTGTAGGGAAGCAATTCCACCATTCTGCGTGGATGATGACTATCATACTTCAATAAGTTGTTTCGAGCACATTGGAATACTCGGGTGCTCGACCCGAGCAACGAGCCCAATGTAAGTCTATGGGAAACTCGAGCATTTTTCAGGCGGCTCCCCACGGCGGTCTGCAGAGGGCCTAAAAATTGCCCAAATCGATGGGAACAGTGCTGAAATGACATGGGGACAGCATGGGGAAGACTTCTGGAAGCATTTCTGATGCCCAGGTCACTGCTGTCAACAATGTTGTCAGAGGTATTACGCCACTTTTACGGACTCACAATAAAACATACAAAAACTATTATTCTTAAAGGGCCAGCAGTCGGCCCTCACTATTCTTAGATAGTCATCAGCCGGCTATGCTTTGTTGTTGCCATTACTAAACAGTGGGTCTCCTATTCTGTTATTGCCTATGCAGTGAGTGGCAGGGCTGCCCAAAATGTGGATGCACCCCAATACTCCTTTGAATAGACTTAGAGAAGGGTCTCCTGAAAACAATGTTCCCATTATTAGGAAGTGGGTCTCCCATTGTGTTTGCCTATGCAGTGAATGCAAGGGTTGCCAAAAATTGGGAGGCACTCCAATGCCCCTTGGAAGAGATGTAGAGGGCCTCATGAAAAAATGTTCCCATTATTAGGAAGTGGGTCTCCCATAGTGTTGGCCTATGCAGTAAATGCCAGGGCTGCCAAAAGTTTGGAGGCACTCCAATGCCCCTTGGAAGAGACATAGAGGGCCTCATGAAAAAAATTTCCCATTATTAGGAAGTGGGTCTCCCATAGTGTTGGCCTATGTAATGAATGCAAGGGCTGAAAAAAAAATTGAGAAGCACTCCACTACCTCTTGGAAAAGGCGTGGACTTGGAAAAAAATGTTCCCATTAGAAAGAAGCGGGTCTCCTATACTTGTAATGCCCATGCACTAAGTGTATGTGCTGACAAACATTTACCCCCCAGGGGTATACATGAACATACTGTATAATATTTTTTTTTTACAGGCTTCATAAACACCCTTTAAAAAAATGATGTGAGTGTTGCATCACGGTCCACGGTCACCCTGGTGATATGATGGTGGAGAAAGAGGATGAGGAGAAGGAGGAGGATAAGAGCAAATAGCCAAAATCAGGAAGCGTATCCCATGTGTGGGTGTGAAAAGGTGCATGGGAATACACCTCCCAAAAAAAGACACTGGATTTCAGTTTATTTTACGCTGCTATCATTCGGTGGTGTTGAGAAGTCTGGCACAATCCAGCCCTTGTTCATTTTTATAACAGTCAGCCTGTCAGCATTTTCAGTTGACAGGCGGATGCGCTTATCAGTTATAATTCCACTGGTGGCACTAAAAACCCGCTCTGATAAAACGCTGGTGACAGGGCACGCCAGGACTTCCAAGGCGTAGAGAGCCAGTTCATTCCGCGTGTCCAGCTTGGATACCCAATAATTATAGGGCACAGAGGAATCACGGAGGATGTTGGTACGGTCGGCAAGGTACTCCCTCAGCATCTTCCCAAACTTTGCTCTCCTTGTGAGAGTACCCTGTTCTCCCAGAACTTTGACAGTGTTCCCCTGCCTCTGCTGGATTGGAGTTGTGTCTCTCTCGCCTGTAGTCCTCGGTTGTTCAACGAACTGTGACCTCTGCCGCCAGCATTTTCAGATTTTTTTAATAGTTCCACAACAAGGGCCTTCTGGTACTGCCCAATTTGTATAGACCTGTCCGCCTCAGGAATTAGAGATAGAAAGTTCTCCTTGTAGCGTGGGTCTAGAAATGTCACCAACCAGTAAAGACTGTCACCCAAAATTTTCAGAATGCAAGGGTCATGGGAAAGGCAGCATAACATAAACTCAGCCATGCGTGCCAGACTGCTAACAGGCAAGACTTCCGTGTCCTCACCAAGAGGATGACTAACCATGCTCTTCTCCTCCTCTGTCCTCAGGCCATCAACGCTGAACAGACGGTATGGCAGTTGTGCAGGTAGTACTGTCCATAGCACATGAAAATAGCTCCTGTTCTTCCTCCTCCTCCTCTTCCTCATTGTCCCCCAATCCACATTGGGATGAGATGAGGCTGGGCTGTGTGTAATCACCCTGTATAGTTCCTTGCTCCATCTCATCGTGCTCCGCCTGCAATGCATCCTCTTTGATTGTGAGCAGAGAGCGTTTCAGAAGACAGAGAAGTGGGGTGGTGACACTAATTATGGCGTCATCGCTGCTCCCCATCTTGGTGGAGTCCTCAAAGTTTTGGAGGATGGTACATATGTCTGACATCCATGTCCACTTCTGAGGTCTTATGTGTGGAATCTGAACTGAATACTGACGGCCTTGTTGATGCTGGTAGTCAACAACTGCCCTCTTCTGCTCACAAATCCTTCCCAACATCTGCAGTGTAGAGTTCCAACAAGTGGGGACATCACACACCAGTCTGTGAGCCAGAAGCTGCAAACGCTGCTGAAACACGGCAAGGGCGGCAGAAGCGGTAGGTGGTTTTCTACAATGGGAACACAGGCGGCGTACTTTAACAAGCAGATCCGGCAGCTCCGGGTAGGATTTGGGAAACCGCTGAACCACGAGGTTAAGCACATGGGCCAGGCATGGTATGTGTGTGAGCTCGCCTCACCTCAGAGCCGCCACCAAGTTCTGGCCATTGTCACACATGACGATGCCTGCCTGTAGGTTCAGCGGTGTCAGCCACAGATCTGCCTGCTCTTTCAGAGCTGTCCACAACTCTTCTGCATTGTGCGTTTAGTCACCTAAGCATATTAGCTTCACCACAGCCTGTTTCCGCTTGGCCGAGGCTGTGCTGCGGTGCTTCCAACTTGTGACTTATGTGGCCATTTCGGAGATGGAGGCTGAAGAGGAGGAGGAGGCTGAGGAGGATGGGGTGCAGGAGCTGTAGACTGCGAGGGCAACCCTGATTGACCTAGGGCCCGCAATCCTTGGCGTCGGGAGGACGTGTTCCATCCCTAGGTCAGACTGGGTCCCGGCTTCCACTATGTTAACCCAGTGTACCGTCAGCGAGATCTACCGTCCTTGGCCACTAGTCCGTGGTTAGGTGAACTTTCCCGGTAACTGCTTTGTTAAGGGCTCGGCTAATGTTTTGGGACACGTGCTTGTGTAATGGGGGGACGGCACACCGGGAGAAATAGTGGCGGCTGGGGACCGAGGGACAGCCGCCGCCATCAGGTTGCGGAATGCTTCCGTCTCCATGAGCCTAAAAGGCAACATTTTGAGCGCAAGCAGTCGTGAAATGTGGGAATTTAGTAGTGTGGCCTGTGGGGCATTGGCTGTGTACTTGCGCTTGCGTTCCAAGGACTGGGGTATGGACAACTGAACGCTGCACTGGGACAAGGACGTGGACGTGCTTCCTGATGCTGCTAGTTGAGAGTGTGCAACGACAGGTGCAGGGCAGGAGGTATCTTCACATGCACGATGGACAGGGGATGGGCTTGCATGCAAAACAGCGGAAGAAGCAGTGGTGCCACCCGCAGACACTGTTCCTGGATCCTGGGGTTCGGCCCACAAAGTCGGGCGCTTTACTGCCGTGTGCCTGATCATACTGGTGGTGGTCAGGCTGGTAGTTTTGCCACCCCTGCTGATGCTGGCCTCGTCTTCCACTTCCACACCCTGGTCCTCCTCCTGATTTTCTGGTAATTGTGTCTCATCATCATCCACCTCTTGTGACACTTTCCCACCGTCACCTTCGTGTGACCGTGGCTACTCAAATATTTGTGCATCGCTACATGCGATCTCCTCTTGCCCCTCTTCAAGTGGACCGGGCGAGGGGCCCGAATCTATAAATGGAAAAGTGAACAGCTCTTTGGAGTGTCCAAGTGTGGGATCAGTTGTCTCTGGGAACTTGGCATGGTGGGAGGAAGGAGGATCAGGGAATATGCAGTCCAGACTCACGGCTACTGAGACTTGACCGTGTGGAAGACAGGGTGGTGATGTTGGTGGCAAAGTGACTGGAAGTATTATCCGTTATCCAACCAACAACATTTTGACACTGCTCTGGGTTTAATTGTGGTGTGCTGCGGTCCCCTAGGAATTGGGACAGGAAGGTCGGGCGAGAAGATGTGGGTGTTTGTTGTGGCACAATTTCAGCTTGCCCACGGTCTCGGCCTTGGCCTCTGCATGCACCATCACCATCAAGTCCACTTCCCCGTCCCTTGCCACACACCTTGCCCATATTAAGTGGAGGACAATATTTTCACGCTCACTACAAATGGCTGAATTTGGAGCGAAGTTATATGTGATCCGTGTGACGGAGAAACCACAGTTTTAAATCCCTTGCCTGTAGCTAACTATTTTGAACAGCAAACCGATGTCAAAAACTTCGCTGACACACTGAAACAAATTTTTAATGGAGGCCAGGAATGGCAGTATTTTCTGAAAACGTGTATGTGATCCGTGTGATGGAGAAACCACAGTTTTAAATAGCTGGATTTTTAGCGCTGTAATATGGAAAGGACCTGGCTGTATTCTGCAGTGCCAATAAGCAAATGGTGCAGAAAAACTGTGTTCTCTGGATTGCTTTTTTAAGCAAATAATGAGGATTAAGACCCCAAAAAAATGAATTCCCGGCCCCTGAGACCAGGGCCTATGTCTAGAAATGTCTAACAGCAGCAGCAGACAGAACTGGAATGGAGCCTTTCGTGCTATTTGCACTGCAGTCTGCTATATAACACTGCCTGCCTGATATCTCTGCAGATAGATTAGTCCTCAGAAGGACTATTTGTTGAGATGGATATGTGTAATATTCTTCTGCTCTACCTACACTACCTAATAAACAAGCAAATCTCTCCCTAGCTCAGCAGCACCTCTCCCAACACTGTCTGATTTCGGAGTACACTGACAAGCACGGCGGCGCCAGATCTGATAAAGACCTGATGACTCTGTGCGGCCAGCCAATCACTGTAATGCCACAACCAACATGGCTGCGGCATTACAGTGAGTGTCAGGCAATCCCTGCATGTTCATTGGCTCTATAAAGAGAGCCAAACATGCAGGGAGGGGACCCGAGCATCCGCCCAAGCATCTCGCAAGTATTCGACGAGTTCCGAGCATCTCGAGTACTGAAATGCTCGGGCGAGTACCGAGTACTTGCGAGTATGCTCGCTCATCACTAATCATATACTGTATGTCCCAGGATCGGGGACATACCATATATACCAGGATGGGGCTCAGGATAAGGAACATATATACCAGGATGGGGCATATATATACCAGGATGTGCCCAGGATGGGGAACATATTTACCAAGATGAGGAACATATATATACCAGGATGAGGAACATACTGTATATACCAGGTTGGAAGACACACAAATATATATATATATATATATATATATATATTTATATCCACAAAAAGATTGGAGGCAGCACACAAACAAATGGTGAAAAATAATCTTTTAATAGCCCATGTGGCTGTAGTAATGTTTCGGTCCAAAATTGTGAACCTTTCTCAAGCAATGTGAAAGTGCAATGTGCAAAGCATTTAAGCCTGCTTAATCACACAAATTGATTAGCAGTAATTCATACAAATATACATTTTATACATAATATAGATACCATCAATGCATCATTTCACATGATTCATACAATGTGCATATTATATAAACTGCAAAAGTGCTGAAAAGACAGAAAAGATCCAAATCATCATTATAAAATCCATCTATATTTATAATTGATCATAATCACCAGCTGTACATATTTAAATAGCCACATGACTCACCCCATAACATAAACAGGAGAAGCGCCAAAATCTCAGCGTCCCTACTATCTCTATTACACTTATCCGGAAGGAATATAATAGTTATGGAACGCAATTACATTTCAAAGGCCGGAAATACAGGCGCCATCATAGGAACCTGTATAGTGCTGACCGAGCTTGCATGAGGAGACCCCAACACACCCCTCACTGCGGTCATAGACAAACTTGTAACCAGGGCATCCACGTTTAATAAGGGCAAATCGCCAGAATTTCATTATAGCAGAGCGAACAGTGCGCATATATACATATCATAAACTACAGGGGATGCAGCACTAAAGTGCATATTATAACTAGATCCAGCACTCATTTAAACATGGATGCTCTGGTTACAAGTTTGTCTATGACCTCAGTGAGGGGTGTGTTGGGGCCTCCTCACGCATGCGCGGTCAGCACTAAACAGGTTAATAGGATGGTGCTGGCATTTCTTCTGAGGACTAATCCATCTGCAGAGATATCAGGCAGGCAATGTATATAGGCAGGCAGACAGTGTATATAGCAAACTGCAGTACATATAGCACAAGAGACTCCATTCCAGTTCTGCCTTCTGCTGCTGTTAGATATTTCTAGAAATAGGCCCAGGTCTCAGGGGCCAGGAATAATTTTTTTGGGATCTTAATTCTCATTATTTGCTTCAAAAGCAATCCAGAGAACACCGTTTTTCTGCACCATTTGCTTGTTGGCACTGCAGAATACAGCCAGGTCCTTTCCATATTACAGCGCTAAAAATCCAGCTATTTAAAACTGGGTTTTCTCCGTCACATGGATCACATATACGTTTTCAGAAAATACTGCCATTTCTGGCCTCCATTAAAAATTTGTTTCAGTGTGTCAGTGAAGCAACTGACACCAGCTTGCTGTTCAAAATAGTTGCCTACAGGTCAGATATTTAAAACTGTGGTTTCTCCGTCACACGGATCACATACAAGTTCGCTCCAAATTCAGCCATTTGTAGTGAGCGTGGAAGACATTGTCCTCCATATAAAATTGGCAAGGCACATGGCAAGGGACGGGGAACTGGACGCGATGGTGATGGTGCATGCAGAGGCCGAGGCCAAGCTGAAATTGTGCCACAACAAACACCCACATCTTCTCACCCTACCTTCCTGTCCCAATTCCTAGGATTGAACCCAGAGCAGTGTCAAAAGGTTGTTGGTTGGATAGCGGATAATGCTTCCAGTCACTTAGCCACCAACACCACCACCACCCTGTCTTCCACACGGTCAAGTCTCAGTAGCCGTGAGTCTGGACCGCATATTCCTCACCCTGATCCTCCTTCCTCCCACCATGCCAAATGCCCGGAGACAAATGATCCCACACTTGGACACTCCGAAGAGCTGTTCACTTTTCCATTTATAGATTCGGGCCTCTCGCCCGGTCCACTTGAAGCGAGGCAAGAGGATATCGCATGTAGCGATGCCCAAATATTTGAGCAGCCATGGTCACACGAAGGCAACGGTGGGAAAGTGTCACAAGAGATGGACGATGATGAGACACAATTGCCAGAAAGTCAGGAGGAGGACCCGGGTGCGGAAGTGGAAGATGAGATGGTGGATGATATAGTAACTGACCCAATATGGCAGGAGGACATGCAGAGCGAGGAGAGCAGCACACAGGGGGAGGGAGGCAGAGCTCCCCAACATGCAGGAAGAAGCAGTGTGGTGGCCGCAGACAGAAGGCAGGCAACCGTTCCCCGTAACACCAACACGAAGGAAGTAGCCAGTACAACTGTTAGTTCTTCCCGAGTCTGGTTGTTTTTTAAAGACTCTGCCGATAACCCCAAAAAGGCCATTTGCACCACCTGCCAGGCCAGTATCAGCAGGGGTGGCAAAACTAGCAGCCTGACCACCACCAGCATGATCAGGCACATGGCAGCCAAGCACCCGACTTTGCGGGCCATACCCCAGGGTCCAGGAACAGTGTCAACGGGTGGCACCATTGCTTCTTCCGCTGTTCTGCATGCAAGCCATTCCCCTGTCCATGGTGCATGCGATGATGCCTCCTGCCCTGCACCTTTCATTGCACTCTCTCAAGTAGCTGCATCAGGAAACACGTGCATGTCCTTGTCCCAGCGCAGCGTTCAGTTGTCCATACCCCAGTCAACGCACCACAGGCCATACTACTATATTCTCACATTTCATGACTGCTTGTGCGCGAAATGTTACCTTTTAGGCTCGTGGAGACTGAAGCATTCCGCAACCTGATGGCGGCGGCCGCCGCTCGGTACTCGGTTTCCAGCTGACACTATTTCTCCCGGTGTGCCATCCCCACATTACACAAGCACGTGTCCCAAAACATTAGCCGTGCCCTCAACAATGCAGTTACCAGGAAATTCCACCTAACCACGGACACGTGGACAAGTGCGCCGTCCCCGCATTACACAAGCACGTGTCCCAAAATATTAGCCGTGCTCTCAACAATGCAGTTACCGGGAAATTCCACCTAATCACGGACACGTGGACAAGTGCTTGTGGGCAGGGATGGTACATCTCGCTGACGGCACACTGGGTTAACATAGTGGAAGCCGGGACCCAGTCGGACCTTGGGACGGAACACGTCCTCCCAACGCCAAGGATTGCGGGCCCTAGGTCAATCAGGGTTTCCCCCATGGTCTACAGCTCCTGCAACTCATCCTCCTTAGCCTCCTCCTCCTCTTCAGCCTCCATCTCCGAAATGACCACATCAGTCACAAGCTAGAAGCACTGCAGCACTGCCTCGGCCAAGCGGCAAAAGGCTGTGCTGAAGCTAATATGCTTAGGTGACAAACCACACAATGCTGAAGAGTTGTGGACAGCTCTGAAAGAGCAGGCAGATCTGTGGCAGACACTGCTGAACCTACAGCCAGTCATGGTCGTGTGTGACAATGACCAGAACCTGGTAGCGGCTCTGAGACGGTGCGAGCTCACACACGTTCCATGCCAGGCCCATGTGCTTAACCTCTTGGTTCAGCGGTTTCTCAAATCGTACCCGGAGCTGCCGGATCTAGTTTTTAATGTACGCCGCCTGTGTGCCCATTTTAGAAAGTCACCTACAGCTTCTGCCACCCTTGCCGTGTTTCAGCAGCGTTTTCAGCTTCCGGCTCACAGACTGGTGTGTGATGTCCCCACGCGTAGGTACTCTACACTGCAGATGCTGGGAAGGATTTGTGAGCAGAAGAGGGCAGTTGTTGAGTACCAGCATCAACAAGGCCATCGGTTTTCAGTTCAGACTCCACACATAAGACCTCAGGAGTGGACATGTATGTCAGACATATGAACCATCCTCCAAAACTTTGAGGACTCAACCAAGATGGTGAGCGGCGATGACACCATAATTAGCATCACCATCCCGCTTCTCTGTCTTCTGAAACGCTCTCTGCTCACAATAAAGAGGATGCATTGCAGGCGAAGAACGATAAGATGGAGCAAGGAACCTTACAGGGTGATTACACACAGCCCAGCCTCATCTCATCCCAACGTGGATTGGGGGACAATGAGGAAGAGGTGGAGGAGGAGGAAGAACAGTAGCTAGTTTCATGCGCTATAGATGGTAATACCTGCACAGCTGTCATACCGTCTGTTCAGCGTGGATGGCCAGAGGACAGAGAGGATGAGGAGGAGGAGAGCATGGTCAGTCATCCTCTTGGTGAGGACACGGAAGTCTTGCCTGTTAGTAGTCTGGCACGCATGGCTGAGTTTATGTTACGCTGCCTTTCCCATGACCCTCGCATTCTCAAAATTTTGGGTGACAGTTATTACTGGTTGGTGACACTTCTAGACCCACGCTACAAGGAGGACTTTATATCTCTTATTCCTGACGTGGACAGGTCTACATAATTGGGGCTGTACCAGAAGGCCCTTGTTGCGGAACTATTAAAAAAATTCCCATCTGAAAACGCTGGCGGCAGAGGTCACACTTTGTTGGACAACCAAGGTGTACAAGCGATAGAGACACAACTTCAATCCAGCAGAGGCAGGGGAACACTGTCAAAGTTCTGGGAGAATTCTCAGACCCTCCCATCGCACAAGCCCTGAGGCGCGGGGTACTCTCACAAGGAGTGCAAAGTTTGGGAAGATGCTGAGGGAGTACCTTGCCGACCGTACCAACATCTTCCGTGATTCCTCTGTGCCCTATAATTATTGGGTATACAAGCTGGATTCGTGGAATGAACTGGCACTTTATGCCTTGGAGGTCCTGGCCTGCCCTGCCACCAGCGTTTTATCAGAGCGGGATTTTAGTGCCGCTGGTTGAATTATAATTGATAAGAGCATCCGCCTGTCAACTGAAAATGCTGACAGGCTTGCTCTTATAAAAATGAACAAGGGCTGGATTGGGTCAGACTTCTCAACACCACCGAATGATGGCAGCGTAACATAAACTCAAATCCAGTGTCTTTTCTTGGGAGGTGTATTCCCATGCACCATTTCACACCCAGACATGGGTATACGCTTCCTGATTTTGGCTATTTGCTCTTGTCCTCCTCCTTCTCATCATCCTCCACCACCATATCACTAGGGTGACCGTGGTCCGTGATGCAACACCCACATAATTTTTTTAAAGGGTGTTTATGATGCTTGTAAAAAAATTTTTTTTATACAGTATGTTCATGTATACCCCCAGGGGTAAATGTTTGTCAACCCATATACTTAGTGCATGGGCATTACAAGTATAGGAGGCCCGCTCCTTTCTAATGGGAACATTTTTTTATGAGGCCCTCCTCCATGTCTCTTCCAAAGGGCATTGGAGTGCCTCCCAATTTTTGGCAACCCTTGCATTCACTGCATAGGCAAACACAATGGGAGACCCACTTCCTAATAATGGGAACATTGTTTTTAGGAGGCCCTCTGACCTCCACGTCTCTTCCAAGGGGCATTGGAGTGCCTCCAAATTTTTGGCAACCCTTGCATTCACTGCATAGGCCAACACTATGGGAGTCCCACTTCCTAATAATGGGAACATTGTTTTCAGGAGGCCCTCCTCTAAGTCTCTTCAAAGGGGTATTGGGGTGCATCCAAATTTTCAAAGTGGTATTGGGTGCGTCCAAATTTTGGGCAGCCCTGGCACTCACTGCATACGGAATACCAGTATAGGAGACCCACTCTTTTGTATTGGGAACAATAAAACATAGCCGGCTGATGGCTCTCTAAGAATAGTGAAGGCCAACTGCTGGCCTTTTAAGAATAGTAAAGGTGATGGCCTGATGGCCCTATAATAATAGGCTTTGTGACTTTCAGAGTCCCTCCTTCATAAATGAAACACAATGTGTCTGATAATATCTCACACACCACATGGCCAGATAAGGTTGCAAAATTTAAAATGACATTTCCTGGTGAATTCATTTGTCACGGTTGAAAGCAATGCAAAAGTGAAAAAACGCATCAAAAACGCTACGTGTGAACATAGCCCAAGGTGTGGAGGAGCATTTTTGTTTTTGTTTATTTATTTTCCTTTATATACAAGTCATTACCCTGG
Organism: Phyllobates terribilis; assembly: GCF_046119375.1. Lineage (NCBI taxonomy): Eukaryota > Metazoa > Chordata > Amphibia > Anura > Dendrobatidae > Phyllobates > Phyllobates terribilis. The sequence goes on from NW_027362773.1 coordinate 67,548,209, forward strand.
AAAGGATGTTCCTTAACATATTTCCCAGGAAAATCCATTTTGGTTTCGTTTTGGAATGTTTAATTGTGAGTCCGTAAAAGTGGCGTAATACCTCTGACAACGTTGTTGACAGAAGTGACCTGGGAGTCAGAAATGCTTCCAGGTGTCTTCCCCATGCTGTCCCCATGTCATTTCAGCACTGTTCCCATCGATTTGGGCAATTTTTAGGCCCTCTGCAGACCGCCGTGGGGAGCCGCCTGAAAAATGCTCGAGTTTCCCATAGACTTACATTGGGCTCGTTGCTCGGGTCGAGCACCCGAGTATTCCAATGTGCTCGAAACAACTTATTGAAGTATGATAGTCATCATCCACGCAGAATGGTGGAATCGCTTCCCTACAGCCAGATGTTGCGAGTTAGGAGGATTGTAAGTGAGGATTGCATGTTGGAGGCCTCACTAGACTCAATGATGTATAAGTTTAGGGTGAGGAATTACCCATGTAAACTCCTTGATAAATGGAAGGAATAAGTGAAGGGAGTGGACCGTAATAACTTGCAAAATAAAACAGCTAAAAAACATGGAAATTTGGACAGAATACCGATGTGAAGAGAGTAAGATGGTGGCGAGTATTGTTAAACTCCATTGGCCAATGATAAATAGATGTCTACCTAAGTTTAAAGAATTCCAATTACCTCCCCTGATATCTTATAAATGTGCCAAAAATATCAAGGATAGATTGATCTGGGCAGACATTGGCTCCCGAAGGGCACATTAACAAGACAACGGAGAACAGAGTGCTTCCCTTGCCTCAATTGTATTAATTGTTCATTTTTGCAGAAAGGCAATAAGTTTCGCCTCTCTAACGGTGGGGAGATTCACAATTATTTTCTAACATGTTCATTGGATTATGTTATTTATCTATTATAATGTCCTTGTAATCTTATTTACGTTGGGGAGACAACAGTACATTTGAAATGTAGAATTATTGTTCACATACCACCTTTGAGATGTGGTGGAAATAGGGTTCGTTTGTTCAAAATTAGAGAATTGGAATGGATTAAGAGACTTAAAACATTAAAACCCAATGGATTAAATGTTGATTATAAATTGAGTGTAACTATTTAGGGATGTTTGCTTGCCTATTCCTCTTTGTGATAATCTTTTGGTCATACATGATGTGGTTGTTATATAGAATTCTAATCAATATTTTATTATTTTTTTCTTATAGATCTACCACCACTGTTTGATGTTTGAGGACATGATTCATCCCCATCGAAATTGAGTCTTTTATGATCTATATTCTTTATCTAAAATAGCGCAATGTTTGTATAGGAATATGACTATAATAAAAGACACAAATAGGGCTTAATGCATGATTTTATAGAATTACCTGAGGGGTTGCTATGCAATTGTGTATGGGAGTATATAGACCATTAGGTAGCCTGTGTTATGGGGGGTTGAGATTGGCGCCCTTATGGGTACTTATCTCCCATCCCAGTTAGACCACTGGGTTGCCATCCCCAGCTAATGGGGGGCGTTCCCATGCCTCCCAGGCTCTGGTGTCTGTGACTCCTATGAATCCAATCCACTTTATGAATGAGTGCTGGATCTAGTTATGATATGCACTTTAGTGCTGCGTCCCCTATAGTTTATGATATGTATATAAGCGCACTGTGCTCTCTGCTATACACTGAGATTTTGGCGCTTCTCCTGTTTATGTTATGGGGTGAGTCATGTGGCTATTTTAATATGTACAGCTGGTGATTATGATCAATTATGAATATAGATGGATTTTATAATGATGATTTGGATCTTTTCTGTCTTTTCAGCACTTTTGCACTTTATATAATATACACATTGTATGAATCATGTGAACTGATGTATTGATGGTATCTATATTATGCATAAAATGTATATTTGTATGAATTACTGCTAATCAATTTGTGTGATTAAGCAGGCTTAAATACTTTGCACAATGCACTTTCACATTGCTCGAGAAAGGTCCACAATTTTGGACCAAACCGTTGCTACAGCCACATGGGCTATTAAAAGATAATTTTTCATCATTTATTTGTGTGCTGCCTCCAATCTTTTTGTGGATATACATAGGACTTGTGTGTACCTGGGTGGCTTTGCACCTTTTTTCATTTTTGTGTTGCTTTTGATCTTTTCCTTTTTATATATATATATTTATATATATTTATTTACTTATATTATATACATTTATATACCGGGATGGGGCCAGGATGAGGAACATATATACCAGGATGGGGAACATATATACTAGGATGGGCCCAGGATGGGGGACATGTATAACAGGAAGAAGTCCAAAATGGGGGTACTTAATGAGGGAACATTACTACATAATGGGGGGGAAGGGCAACTCGTATGTCCTTATAGAATTTAGAACGCTACAAGGGACAATACATCTGACCCCCATGTGGGGGTGTAGGGGGCTGTGGGTATGTGTGTGGGGGGGCAAGGTAGAAATTTTGCAACGGGACCCATCAGACTCTAGTTACACCACTGGGCTTACCATCATCATTTTCCATGTCTAATTAAGAGACATAAGCAGTCTCGAAAGCTTGCTTTATAACATCACTTATTTAATTTTGGTAGCCATTAAAAGGTATCATAACTAGAAGATTATTATTTTGTTGCTCCTATTCTTAGTGTCATCCCTGCTTTTCAGACTCTCTGGGTCACATTATGCTCTGTGTGTCACCAATGTCAGAATGAGGCTCCATAGGCTTACATTGTAAAAGAGACTACTGCATTATACATAGAACATAGAGTGATCTGTGGAATCTAAATTGCCATCACATGACTCAGAAGAGGAGTGGAATGGAGATGGATATTATAGAAGACAGCGATAGGTGAGAATGTCACTAACACAGGTCTAGGGGGGGGAAAGCTCATAGGAGTTCTTCTTTAAGCTGCTTTATTTTTATTTTTCCTGGTATTTGGCATTAACAAAACTTAATTGATATAGTCATGTGTAGATTACATGTATTTGTGGATTACATGCATCTACTGCAATTTTATGGAGAAAATCTGCACATAGCACTCAGCATACTCGCAAGATAAATTGACATGTTGCGGATTTAGAAAACACACACGCGAGTCAGTTTACACAACGTGAAAAAAAAAGACAAAAGCAAAATAAAGACAATTGGGGTATATTGTGTGCACTATATGTCCATTGTATATTGATGTAAGAACTTTTAAGTGCACATAATCCTGGACTTGGTAAAAGATTGACCCTCTGTAAATGTGAACACAGACAAAAAAAGGTGGAAAAAATACTGAGATTACGGTCATATGCATGTAGAAAATTAATTATTAACAAATGTACAGTGGTGATGCCACACAGTATTGAAAAGAAGGTGCATATCAAAATGTTGTATCAGACACATATAAACATGGTAAGTATTATTACTGCAAACAAGATCAAAAGGCTGCAATAGAATTGCTTGTTGTGAAATTGCAGTATTACCATGTGATATATACCTATATGTCAGAGGTATCAAGACTATACTAGATACATATATACCTGGTATAATGGATAAAGTGCATGTGCAACCAAATATCTATGATATAATGCTGATTAGGTAAATATCCAAAGGAATGTCTATAATTATAATTAGCTAACGTGTTTAAGATAATGATGATAACTCTGTCGAATATGTACAGGTGCAATGTATACAATAGTTGTGTTCCAAAAACCAAACCTTGTTGAAGTACTCTTTGAATTTCAGACAGCATTTAGTCTTTTTGGGTAGGAGTCTATCAGCATGGCTCATCTAGAATTGGCAATCTTTGCCCTCTCTTCCTTGTCGTAGCTCTCCAAATCTGTCAGATTGCGAGGATATCTTCAGTGTACAGCGCCCCCTTCAGGTCAACCCACAGATTTTCAATTGGATTCAGGTCTTGGCTCTGGCTGGACCATTCCGAAACTCTGATCTTCTTCTGGCGAAGCCATGATTTTGTAGATTTGGAGGTATGGGTAAGGTTGTTGTCACGTTGAAAGTTGAAATTCCACTTCATCCTCAGTTTTTTAGCAGAGGCCTGAAGGTTTTGATGCAAGATTGACTGATATTTGGGCAGGTGAGATCAAGCTCTACTTAACAACGTTTTAGGCTGGTGGTAGGAGTGCTCAGTCAGAAGGCGTGCATTAAAAATATAAAACAACTGACCAGCACTTCCAAACAGAAAAAGACAAGTGTAAATAGGTCCAAGCTAAGAGAGCCACTTTATATAACTAAGAAATTACAGCTGCGATCTGAAACGCTATAATATGTGAATATTGAATATATGAAATTGGAACTGCATTACTGCTGTAGAAAACATGTCAGGCATGTCACTCGAGCACCTGCGATACTTGGTGCATACCCGAGTACCCGATGCAAACTCAAGTAGCGAGCACTTGCGCTCAAGACTAATGACAACTTATTCAATATGATGACCTAATGTTATCAATTTATGTGTCATACCTCTGGGTTCAAAATGTTCACTGTACCCCTTGATAAAATCCTTCCATTCAAAATGTCAAATGGCGCTCCTTCCCTTCCGAACCCTGCCGTGCGCCCAAGCAGTGTTTTTTTTCCCCCACATATAGAGTATTGGCTTACTCAGGAGAGATTGCACAACAAGTTGCATGGTGCAATTTCTTCTGTTACCCTTATGAAAATGCAAAGCTGGGGGCTGAAAAACATTTTTGTGGGAAAAATGTGAAAATTTTATTTTCACGGCTCCATGTTATAAATTTCTGTGAAGCACCTGGGGGTTCAAGGTGCTCACCACACATCTAGATAAGTTCCCTGAGGGGTCTAGTTTCCAAAATGGGGTCACTTGTGGGGAGTTTCCACTGTTTATGCGCATAGGGGGCTCTCCAAATGCGACATGGCACTCACTTTCGATTCCAGCCAATTTTGTGTTCAAAAAGCCACACAGTGCTCCTTTCCTTCTGAACCCTGCTGTGCACCCAAACAGTAATTTTTACCCACATATGACATATCGGCATACTCAGAAGAAATTGCAAAACAGTTTTTCGGGTCCATTTTCTCCTCTTACCCTTGTAAAAATAAAAAATTTGGGGCTCAAAGATAATTTTTGTGGAAAAAGTTTGATTTTTTTATTTTCACAGCTCTACATTATAAACTTCTGTGAAGCACGTGGGGGTTCAGGGTGCTCACCACACATCTAGATAAGTTCCTTGAGGGGTCTAGTTTCCAAAATGGGGTCACTTGTGGGCGGTTTCTACTGTTTAGGCACATCAGTGGCTCCCTAAACGCGACATGCCGTTCGCTAATTATTCAAGCAACTTTTGCATTCAAAAAGTCAAATGGCGCTCCTTCCCTTCCGAATCCTGCTGTGCACCTAAACCATGGTTTCCCCCGCATATGGGGTATCAGCTTACTTAGGAGTAATTGCACAACTAATAGTATGGTGCAATTTCTCTTGTTACCCTTATGAAAATGCAAAATTGGGTGCTAAATGTGAAATGTAAAAATTTTATTTTGGTGTCACATGTGGGGGGTTTCCACTGTTTAGGTACATCAGGGGCTCCCCAAATACGACATGGTGCCATCTAATTATTCAAGCAAATTTTACATTCAAAAAGTCAAATGGCGCTCCTTCGCTACCAAACCCTGCCGTGCACCCAAAAAGTGGTTTTACCCCACATATGGGGTATCGGTGTGCTCAGGAGAAATTGCACAACTTTTTTGGTCTATTTTTTCATGCTACCGTTGCAAAAATAAAAAAAATGAGTCTAAAGTAACATTTTTGTGATAAAAAAAAGTTAAATGTTCATTGTTTTCTTCCATATTTGAAAAATTCCTGTGAAACACCTGAAGGGTTAATAAACTTCTTGAATGTGGTTTTGAGCACCTTGAGGGGTGTAGTTTTTAGAATGGTGTCCCTTTTGGGTATTTTCTGTTATAGCAGAAGATGAGGTCCCTCAAGTTCAAAGACCCCATCTATGCTATATAAGTCTGACGGTTACCTTAGGTCAAAAACAACAACTAAATGTTCCTTCCTTGTATCAATAGAAACTAACGTGTCCTTGCTAGTCATCGGGTGAAATCAGATGCGCCTGATTAAATGTTTCAACTACAAACATAGGCGTCACGGGAACAGAAACCAGTTTTTGTTTGCACAGCTAAATTGTATGATCGGACCATATATGGTAAATCCGTTTCTGCCTCCAGGGTGTATATAAACCCTATGCTTGGTAATAAAGTTAGAGTCTGTTGACGCATACTACCTGTCTTGTGTCTTATTCTCTCCGGTACCACATACCAAAGGATAGAAGGAGCAAGAAAGCAGTGACGACAGCTGGCGCCCGAACAGGGACCTGAGTTAATCTGCTCTGTTGGTGATATATACATCGCTGAGGTAAGAATAACTGTTATATTCTACCTAAATTATATCACTACATAGAAGAGACTCCCTCACCCCCGAGCGGTCGGCTCCTAGGTAATTCACAGATTGTTGTCTGGCTCAGGTCCCTTTGAACCAGTAGAATCCCCTCAGATAAATTGTCAGTCCTGCCTTCTATCCTTTGGAGAACTTAAGAATGACAGCATGGATCCGATGATTGTGTTGTGGGTGTGTCTCGGGATCGGTGTTTTTGGTCTGTTTTTCTGGTTGGCGTAGAAGTCCTGGAGGGCAAGTAGTGGCGTGGTTCAGAAATCTTTGTGGCCCATTGTCTAAGTGATTGAGGAGTCTACTCTGAGTGAGGAGAACCGAAAGAATGGGGAACCAAAATGCCAAAGAAGGCGTTACAGCCAAAGACTTAGTAGTACACAGAGAAGGGAAACAGGCACTGATTGGAATTGCCAAAATATTGTGTAAGGCAGGAATGAATGAAAATGGAGAGATGAACGGAGAGAAATGGAAATCCTTCTTTAACTCCTATCATGGGTGGCTGAAAGATAAGGGTCTGTTGAAGACAGTGGATGTATGGATGAATGCATGCGCTCATTTTGAAGGAAGAATTGAAGAATTAGGAAACGGATGTTACAGACAGACAAAAACCGGAATGACAGATTTTCCTCTCTATCTGCCCCCGACATCACCCCCACCATAGTACCAGAATTCCCAGGAACCCAATTGCTGGGTTTTGCCCCAGATGTGGACAGCAGAATCCCTTGACTGTAGATATCTGTGTGGCATGCGGAGGACTAAGACCCCACCCAGCTAGACTTTTCCAAATGAGGGCGGTAGTTGCGCCTGGAGCACCAGGCGCAGCAGCAGCAGTAGGGGACGCAGTTGTTCCAGGTCAATAAACCCGTACAATGTTAATGTATAGACCATGGAGACCCTCAGAACAATTGGCGCTGATTTCCCAGTTGCCAGATCCGTCCCAGTCCCCGATGGGTTTTGCCAGAATGATAAGAACCATACAGGATACGTATAATGCAACTAGGTTGGATTTACAAGGGGTAATTAAGGGAAAATTGGCAGATGAAGCCCGCTATGATAGGCTGATAGACGAAACGTACAAGCAGAATGACAATAGGACAGGACCCGTAGACACAGAACCCAATAACGCAACGGCCAGAGTCCTGTTCACAACAGCATTGGTAAAGGCATGTAGAGTCAGGCAGGGAGACAGGCAGGTTACACTAGAAGACCGAGTTCAGGGTAAGGAAGAGGACCCCAAAGATTACTTTTGGGCTCTAAGGAGGACTTGGTCGGAAATGGGGTTCATTCCTGAAAATAAGACTAGTGAGAAGGTATTAGCAAGTGCTTTCATGAACGGACTAAAGAAAGAAATTGCAGAAAAGGTAAAAGCAAGTAGACCAGAGTGGAGATCAGTGAAGTCAGAGGACTTGGCCAGGATAGCTCAGGGGGCACAGCATGACATAATACAGGCAAAAAGAGCTGCCAGAATACACATAGTAGAGACGACCCCCAGAAACAACAGAGGCAGAGGACGGACTGCAAGAGGGGGACAGAGACTATGTTACGGATGTAGAAAGCCAGGACATTTTAGAAAGGACTGTAGGACCAACCCATATCCAGATGCTCAGAGTACGGGTCCTCCAGCCAACCAAACAACGCCCCCATAGGATGAGGGTAGCTTGCATATGAACCCCCTCATCTCCTTACCCCCAACTCCCAGTTGTATAGTGCAGGTGAACCTACCAGGGGGACATGAAATCGATTTCCAAGTAGATACGGGGGCCGACAATTCAGTAATTACGCGAGGTGATTGGCCATACACTGACACTGATTTTTCACATCATGTCATTGCCACCCCTTTCAATTCCCCGTCTGTCCTGCTCCCTGTCACTAAAAAAATTCCCCTGCAAATTCAAGGAGCTACTGTACATAGCCAGCTCATGGTATCGCCCCAAGGCCAATGTAACCTTTTGGGAAACGATGTATTGTCTCAATTACAAGCACATATCGAATATCATTCTGATGGCACTGTCACCATGACCCCAGGTTTAAAACCAAGCACCCTTTGCAAAATTATGTCACTAGATATTGCCAGCATAGAAGAGACAAACGATTTTCCCCTGATATTGGAGCAGGCTGTACCATACAACTTTTGGGCCTCAGATAACACTGATGTTGGTAGGTTAAGAGTTCAACCAGTAATGGTGAATCTAAAACCAGGAGCCATCTTGCCTCAACAGAAGCAGTATCCCCTTAGCTCGGCTCAGGAGAATGCCATAGCCCAGCAAGTCCAAAAATGACTACACAGGGGAGTCCTAGTCAAAACCCAGTCCCCTTGCTACACTCCCCTGTTCCCAGTAAAGAAAAAGAGCGTGCCAGGACAACCAGCCCCATATAGAATGGTCCATGACCTCCGGTTGGTTAACAAAGCCACAGAACTTCTAACACCAGTTGTGCCCAACCCGCATACTCTTCTATCACAGATACCTTCTAACTCTCTTTGTTTTTCAGTGGTCGATTTGGCAAATGCATTTTTCAGTGTCCCATTACATCCTGACTGCCAGTACCTGTTTGCTTTCACGTTCCAGGGCAGTCAATATACATGGACAGTGTTGCCACAGGGTGCCCAGAATTCACCCACAGTGTACACTGCAAGTCTGCAGGAAATACTGGATGGATGGTCTGAACCACATATCGTTGTTCTGCAATATGTCGATGACCTGCTCATTTGTGCCCCCTCCAGGAAACAATGTCATAATGCAACTATATCGCTTATGTTGTTTCCCTATCGCGCTGGCTGCAAGGCGTCAAAAGATAAGCTTCAGTTTTGTAAATCTTCAGTCACCTTTTTGGGACATTGCATTACACCAGGAGCCCGCCATTTGACAAATGCACGTAAACTAGCAGTACAGGCACTCACTGTCCCCATTAATGTTGCAGCCCTCAGAACTTTTCTTGGACTAGTTTCCTATTGCAGACAGTGGATTCATGCCGTCTCTGTTTTAATACAGCCCCTCTATGACTGTCTTACCCCAACACCTTTTGTACTAACACGAGAGGCAATAGACTGTTTTTATTCTCTCAAAAAACGTATTTTGGCCGCTCCAGCTTTGGGTACACCTAACTATGAGCTCCCATTTACTCTGTACCTTCACGAGCAAGCTGGACATGCAGCAGGAGTTTTAACTCAATCACATGGTGACAATCAGAGACCTGTTGCCTATTTTAGTGGCAGATTAGATGCGGTAGCCAGAGGTGCACCATCCTGTGTACATGCTCTGCATGCTGTTGGACTGCTACTCCACAAATCTGCAGACATTGTTCTAGATCATCCGCTCACCGTGCTAACACCTCATGATGTCTATACTATATTGAATCAAGTGCAACCCGCTCACCTCTCAGCAGCACGTCATCTCAGGTTACAATGTGCACTGTTAATGCCTCCCAATGTTTCTTTACAGAGGTGTACTACTTTGAACCCAGCAACTTTGTTAACTCTCTCGGATCTGAAGGAGGGGTCAGGTACTGTGCTATTTAAGGAAGATCCAAGAGATGTTCCTCATGACTGTGTACAAATGATGGCACAAGAAAAGGCAGGTTTACCTACTGTATTTGAACATGAATTAGAAAATGCAGATTTTGAATTTTTGTAGATGGATCCCGTCATCAGGACAATTCAGGTACTTTCCATACTGGATATGCAGTTGTCTCCATCAATGCAGTAATCAAGGCAGAACCAATGCTCCCACACCAATCGGCTCAAGAGGCTGAACTTAGGGCCCTAACCGAGGCCTGTAAACTAGCAGAAGGTAGTGTTGTTAACATTTACATGGATTCTAGGTACGCATTCGGTATAGCGCATGATTTTGGTCCAAGAGGTTTCCTGACGGCAGCAGGACACCCCATAAAGAATGCTGATGCGGTCCAGCAGTTAATTGATGCGCTACAATTACCCAAACAAGTAGCTGTCATAAAGGTGAGAACACATACCAGACGCACTGACCAGGTAAGCAGAGGTAATGCGATGGCAGATGCAGCAGCAAAAATAGCAGCCTGCAAGCCGCAACAAGGGTCAACAGTATGTCAGTTAAGTGCCCCTAAAAACCCCGTTGTGTCGGAGGACATCTTATCCCAAATGCAGGCTCAGGCTCTGAAGGAGGAGGTTGATAAGTGGTTGAAGGAAGGTGCATGCCTGAATGAAGCAAATGGGGTATGGGGGAAAGGGACACGACGATGCCTTCCAAGGGCACTGTACCCAGCGGCTGCCCAGATGCTACATGGGCCGATACACCAATCTAAAACTGCTGTGATGAATGTGATGCAGAAACATTGGGTGGCACCAGGATTCTCCACCTGTATTGAACAACTGATAAAAGGGTGCATGATATGTGCTACACATAATCAGGGTAGAGTAGTTAAAACACCACCCAAACACCCCCCCCCGGCCTTTCTATCCATTCCAAAGACTGCAAATTGATTATATTCAGCTGCCAAAGTCAGGATCATGGGAATATGTGTTGGTCTGTATTGATTTGTTCTCAGGATGGACAGAGGCTTTCCCGATTGCCAAAGCCACGGCTGCGGCAACCGCAAAGAAACTGCTTGCGGAGGTGGTCTGCAGGTATGGGGTACCAGAGGTAATTGAGAGTGACAGAGGTACTTAGTTCACGGGTGAAATAATGAATGAAGTCATGTCAGCTCTAGGAATTCAACAAGCATTCCATACCCCATATCACCCACAAAGTAGTGGTAAAGTGGAAAGACTGAATGGGACATTGAAATTAAAAATTCAGAAAGGCATGGCTGAGACAGGAAAACCATGGCCGGATTGTTTACCGCTTGCTCTGTTTTCAGTAATATACACGCCCAATAAAAAGACTGGACTCTCCATATGAGATATTGTTTGGCAACGTACCCAGCCTAGGGTGTTTCTATCCGCAAGCATTAGAAATGAACAACCATGTGTTAAGTTCCTACGTGAGGGCTTTACACAAAAAAATTAAGCAAATACATGATAATGTTTTCAGTTCTCTTCCAGATTCAGATCAAGACTCTAGCAGCCATACGCTGCAACCTGGAGACTGGGTGGTTATAAAAAGACACGTGAGGAAAAGCCTAGATCCACGGTTTGACAGACCCTTTCAAGTTCTGCTGACCACAAGCACAGCCGTTAAGCTAGAGGGAAAAGAGGCCTGGATCCACGCGTCCCATTGCAAAAAGATACTAGGAGAACCAGCGGACAAAGAATGAAGACATTGTCTATACTTATCTGCATCCTTGCGACCACAGGTGCATGGACTAAGTTAGGCACCACAGATGGAGATGACAATAGATTCATTAAACACCATCTTGCTCTAATCAATGGACTAAAGGAGCAGAACCAGACTATTGCTAATTGTTGGATATGTACACATGCCCCTGTGACGTCCACTAGCATACCCTTTCTCGCTGTCCCAGTCTCATGGGAAGAGATAAACTTTTGGGTGAACTGTTCAGATACTTGGACCAATAATTCCACACAGAGATTATGGAATACCACTGTTGGGATTCCTGTAGTAGGGTGGACAGAATTTCCTTGGTGGCAAGGGAACCTGACAGGTCAAGTAATCCCCAGGTTATATCTAGCTTTTAAAGGAGGGGAGTGGGTACCCCGAAACAAAACAAAAATTACTGATTTTGGTAAGATACCTCAACAAGGGTTAAAAGTAAGTTTCAAGCCCACCTCAGACAGTAGTGATGCATTTAAACCTTCCCTGTTGGAAAGATATCTACACACCCCTGATTGGGTGAACAATGTTTATTTTAAAAATGGGACAAGTGATACCTGTGCCGACGTACCTGGCAATCTACAACGTAATGACAGTTCAAGTTATGAGCAGGGTGCCCCCACTTGTGGTGCGCCCAACGCAGGTTATTGTTCTCCCTTAGGTCAGCAGCCTGGATGGTGTATGATGTCTAATGATTCCAAGCTTGTTGATTTAGTTCACCGTTTAATACTGCAACATTCAGCATTATGGGATCTTCCCTCATCCATGTATTGGGTATGTGGAGACAAGGCATTCAAGTGGCTCCCAGTAGGAGTGACAGGAACTTGTACTTTAGCCAGATTGACACCCGCAACTTATATTGTTACTCCAGACCAGCTAGATCTCTTGTGTATCCCGAAACATACATTACATAAAAGAGCCGCAGATAATAATCCCAGGCCAAATGGGAGACCCCACATAGTTCAAATGGGTGGGGTAAACAAGTTTTTCAGTGCATTGTTTATATACCCTATGCTGACGCAAATGTGGGATAAATTAGTTGAGGCTACAGATTATCTGGATGATCAAATCTGGTATGTTGTAGAAATAATTAATGGGTCTCTTGCAGTACAGAATCAATTGATTATTGTCACGAATAGTGTTGAGCATTCCGATACTGTAATATCGGGTATCGGCCGATATTCGCGGTATCGGAATTCCGATACTTAATTCCGATACTTTTACAATATCGGATACCGGAATCGGAAGTTCCCATAATGCCTGCGTTCTGCAGTGTCTGTGAAGGATGACAAGTTGGATGGCAGCGCGATCCAGCCTGTCATCAGAATGCCATCCCAGCGGGGGAGAATTCTCCTGATTGTTTAAAAGCCGGAGGGCGGTATAAAGCCGCCGGCTTTTAAACAATCACACAGCCCCATACTGCTTCCCCGCAGCCTCCCACCCCGATCCTCCGCTCCCCTCGCCACCTCCCATCCCGATCGTAAGTTAGGACCGGGCGGGGAGCGCAGCTCCAAGGAGCGGGGAGTGAAGGACCCGGGCGGGGAAGCCGGCAGTGAAAAGACTTCACCGCCAGCTTTCCCGTTCTGTGCTGCGCTTTCCCGCCGGTTATTTCAAATGAACAGCTGAGGTATCAGGTGATGCCGATCAGCTGTTCATTTGAAGTCGCCGCGTTGCCCTCAGAGGGTTCATGTGAGTTCATGCTTGACTGCATGAACTCACATGAACTTTCCCACGGCCGCACAGGTCAGCCTCACCTCCCAGACCATCAGCCCGTCATGATTAGTGTGTGTGCGGGGTGTGTGTGCGGGGTGTGTGCGCGATGTTTGTGCGGGTGTGCGCGGTGTCTGTGCGATGTGTGCGGGTGTGTGCGGTGTGTGTGCGTGCAGGCAGACATAGGCCGATGTGACACTACTACTCCCATCGGCCTATGTCTGTCCCCCGTCCACTCCTGCCAGCAGGATCAGCTCGATGGGAGCAGTAGTTCCCATCAGACTGATCCTGCTATTTAAATTGCCCTACTGTGTCCCCAATAAATTTTAAATACATGTCATTGGTGGCCAGTGGTTACCTAAAAGAAATTAGTTCATACATTACCTGTCCCCGCCGATCGCCACCTAAAATAAAGTAAAAAATAAAAAACTACGCCTATACTCACCTAGACACCTAATTCCCCGAAGCCATCGATCTCCTGTAATAAAATATAAAATAATAAACCACAACCTTATCCTTACCCCTCCGTAGCAGTCCACGAGTGTCCCACGAAGATCTCCAGTTCAGAGCAGCCACATAGAATGTGACCGCTCTGAACCGCTGCCGCCGCTAGAATGATGGGGCCGTAAGAGTTCACCGGAGTTCAGGCAGCGCTGCTCCGGTTAGCTCCTTTACGGCCCTGCTGTATCGTGAGAAATTCCCACGGTACAGCAGTGCCGTAAAGGAGGTCTCCGGAGCTGCGCTGCCTGAATGCACTCCGGTGACCTCAGTCAGTGGCTCCCGCTGCCGGGAGCGGACGTGTTCCCGGCAGCGTGAGCTTACAGCAGCCATGCACAGCTGTCACCATCTCCAGATGTGACAGCTGTGCATGGGAGATCAGCGCAGGAACGTGGACAGGTAACTATTATTTTTAGTAAACTAAGAATTAAATAAAATTGTGTGTTTTATTTCAAATAAATTATTTTTTTCTGGGTGTAGTGTGTGTTTTTTCTTTTTAACACTTTGTAGGTTAGTAATGGGGGTGTCTTATAGACGCCCATCATTACTAACCTGGGCTTCATGGCAGCTGGCGCTGACATGAACCCCACCACTATTACCCCCTGCCACCGCACCAGGGCAGCGTGGAAGAGCGAGGCTAAGTGCCAGAGTTGTCGCATCCTATGGATGCGCCATTTCTGGGGCGGCTGACGACTGGTGTTTCTAGCCTGGGAGGGGGCCAATATTCATGGCAACCTTCCTGGGCTATTAATATCAGCCCCCAGCTGTCTGCCTAGCCTTTGCTAGCTATTAAAATAGGGGGGACCCCACGTCATTTTTTTTGGGGGGGTCCCCCATTTTAATAGCTAGTAAAGGCTAGGTATTCAGCTGGGGGCTGATATTAGTAGCCTGGGAAGCTCCGTGGGTTTTACCCCCTTCCCAGGCTTCAAACATCTGCCCCAGCCGTCTGCTTAACCTCCGCTAGAGACTAAAATTATGGGGGATCCCACGCTATTTTTTTTTTTAAATAAATCCATTATTTTAACACTAAATGACATTTGAGGAGTTAATAAAGATGCAGTCCCTAAATTATTATTTATTTTTTAATTAATTTTTCCCAAAACTTTTGACGTGGGCTTCGCCATATTTTTGTATGCCAGCCAGGTACAGCATCCAGCTTCTATGAACGCGCCATTTTCCGGGGCGGCTGCGGACTGCAATTTTCAGCGGGGGGCAGAAAGCTTGGGCCTCCCTGCGCTGCAGATTCCATCCCCCAGCTGCCTAGTTGTACCTGGCTGGACACAAAAATAGGGAGAAGCTCCACGTTTTTTTTTTTTTAATTATTTCATGAAATTCATGGAATAATTAAGAAAAAAAGGGCTTCCCTATATTGTTGTGTCCAACCAGGTACAAATAGGCAGCTGGTGGTTGGGGGCAGCCCGTTCCTGCCTGCTGTACCTGGCTGGACCCAAATATAGTGCAAAGCCCCACGTCAATTTTTTTTTAATTATTTCAGGAAATTCATGAAATAATTTAAAAAAAATTATGTGGGGCTTCGCCCTATATTTGTATCCAGTCAGGTACAGCAGGCAGGAACGGGCTGCCCCCAACCACCAGCTGCCTATTTGTACCTAGCCGGACACAACAATATAGGGAAGCCCTTTTTTTCTTAATTATTCCATGAATTTCATGAAATAATTAAAAAAAAAAATACGTGGGGCTTCGCCCTATTTTTGTGTCCAGCCAGGTACAACAAGGCAGCTGGGGGCTGGAATCCGCAGCGCAGGGAGGCCCAAGCTTTCTGGGCCCCACCCGCTGCAAATTGCAGTCCGCAGCCGCCCAAGAAAATGGCGCGTTCATAGAAGCGCCATCTTCTGGCGCTGTACCCAACTCATCCAGGGCCCTGGTGCGGTGGCTCACTGGGTAATAAAGGGGTTAAGGCCAGCTTGGCATTATCAGCTGGCCCTAAGCCCGAAATTCATGGGGTCACGCCAATATTAGACATGACCACCATGAATTTCTAGTAAAGTATTTAAAAAAAACACAAACACCCAGAAAAAAGTCCTTTAATTGAAATAAAGACACAATTCTTTATTGTTCTAAATTAAACCATACTTACAGTCACGCCCATTCCAGCTGAAGCCAACGATCTCCTGCAATAAAAGTAAAATAATAAAGCAACCTCATCCTTACCTTTCCATGGTTCCCAGGACAGCTTCAGCTCTGCTACATCGAGATGACAGGCTGGACCGCAGCAGAATGCTGCCATCCAGCCTGTCATCCCACAGACACTGAGAAGCGCAGGCATGCTTGCGCTCCTCAGTGTCTCGCTGTGACGGCATCCAGATGAGCCGAGGTCATGTCCAATGAACTCAGCTCACCTCATGCACGTCACTGACAGCGTGGGAAAATTCTCCTGCACTCAGCGCTTCAGCGTGAGAATTTTCCCACGCTGTCAGTGACGTGCATGAGGTGCGCCGAGTTCATTGGACATGACCTCACCTCATGCACGTCACTGACAGCGTGGGAAAATTCTCACGCTGAAGCGCTGAGTGCAGGAGAATTCTCCCACGCTGTCAGTGACGTACATGAGGTGAGCCGAGTTCATTGTCGGCTCATCTGGATGCCGTCACAGCCAGACACTGAGGAGTGGAAGTATGCCTGCGCTTCTCAGTGTCTGCGGGATGACAGGCTGGATGGCAGCGTTCTGCTGCGGTCCAGCCTGTCATCTCGATGTAGCAGAGCTGGAGCCGTCGTGGGAGCCATGGAAAGGTAAGGATGAGGTTGCTTTATTATTTTTCTTTTATTGCAGGAGATCGTTGGCTTCAGCTGGAATGGGCGTGATGGTAAGTATGGTTTAATTTAGAACAATAAAGAATTGTGTGTTTATTTCAATTAAAGGACTTTTTTCTGGGTGTTTGTGTTTTTTTTAAATACTTTACTAGAAATTCATGGTGGTCATGTCTAATATTGGTGTGACCCCATGAATTTCGGGCTTAGGGCAAGCTGATAATGCCAAGCTGGCCTTAACCCCTTTATTACCCAGTGAGCCACCGCACCAGGGCCCTGGATGAGTTGGGTACAGCGCCAGAAGATGGCGCTTCTATGAACGCGCCATTTTCCGGGGCGGCTGCGGACTGCAATTTGCAGCGGGTGGGGCCCAGAAAGCTTGGGCCTCCCTGCGCTGCAGATTCCAGCCCCCAGCTGCCTAGTTGTACCTGGCTGGACACAAAAATAGGGCGAAGCTCCACGTTTTTTTTTTTTAAATTCATGAAATTCATGGAATAATTAAGAAAAAAAGGGCTTCCCTATATTGTTGTGTCCGGCTAGGTACAAATAGGCAGCTGGTGGTTGGGGGCAGCCCGTTCCTGCCTGCTGTACCTGACTGGACACAAATATAGGGCGAAGCCCCACATCAATTTTTTTTAATTATTTCATGAATTTCCTGAAATGATTTAAAAAAAATTGACGTGGGGCTCCGCACTATATTTGTGTCCAGCCAGGTACAGCAGGCAGGAACGGGCTGCCCCCAACCACCAGCTGCCTATTTGTACCTGGTTGGACACAACAATATAGGGAAGCCCTTTTTTTCTTAATTATTTCATGAATTTCATGAAATAATTAAAAAAAAAAAATACGTGAAGCTTCTCCCTATTTTTGTGTCCAGCCAGGTACAACTAGGCAGCTGGGGGATGGAATCTGCAGCGCAGGGAGGCCCAAGCTTTCTGCCCCCCCCCCCCGCTGAAAATTGCAGTCCGCAGCCACCCCGGAAAATGGCGCGTTCATAGAAGCTGGATGCTGTACCTGACTGGCATACAAAAATATGGCGAAGCCCACGTCAAAAGTTTTGGGAAAAATTTATTAAAAAATAAACAATAATTTAGGGACTGCATCTTTATTAACTCCTCAAATGTCATTTAGTGTTAAAATAAAGGATTTATTTAAAAAAAAATTGACGTGGGGCTTCGCCCTATATTTGTGTCCAGCCAGGTACAGCAGGCAGGAACAGGCTGCCCCCAACCACCAGCTGCCTATTTGTACCTGGCCAGACACAACAATATAGGGAAGCCCTTTTTAAAAAAAATTATTTCATGAAATAATTAAAAAAAAATTGACGTGGGGCTTCGCACTATATTTGTGTCCAGCCAGGTACAGCAGGCAGGAATGGGCTGCCCCCAACCACCAGCTGCCTATTTGTACCTGGTTGGACTCAACAATATAGGGAAGCCCTTTTTTCTTAATTATTCCATGAATTTCATGAAATAATTTAAAAAAAAAATGCGTGGGGCTTCGCCCTATTTTTGTGCCCAGCCAGATACAACTAGGCAACTGGGGGCTGGAATCCGCAGCGCAGGGAGACCCAAGCTTTCTGGGCCACCCCCGCTGCAAATTGCAGTCCGCAGCCGCCCCAGAAAATGGCGCGTTCATAGAAGCGCCATCTTCTGGCGCTGTACCCAACTCATCCAGGGCCCTGGTGCGGTGGCTCACTGGGTAATAAAGGGGTTAAGGCCAGCTTGGCATTATCAGCTGGCCCTAAGCCCGAAATTCATGGGGTCACGCCAATATTAGACATGACCACCATGAATTTCTAGTAAAGTATTTAAAAAAACACAACACCCAGAAAAAAGTCCTTTAATTGAAATAAACACACAATTCTTTATTGTTCTAAATTAAACCATACTTACCATCACGCCCATTTCAGCTGAAGCCAACGATCTCCTGCAATAAAAGTAAAATAATAAAGCAACCTCATCCTTACCTTTCCATGGCTCCCACGACAGCTTCAGCTCTGCTACATCAAGATGACAGGCTGGACCGCAGCAGAACGCTGCCATCCATCCTGTCATCCCGCAGACACTGAGAAGCGCAGGCATACTTCCACTCCTCAGTGTCTGGCTGTGACGGCATCCAGATGAGCCGAGGTCATGTCCAATGAACTCAGCTCACCTCATGTACGTCACTGACAGCGTGGGAAAATTCTCCTGCACTCAGCACTTCAGCGTGAGAATTTTCCCACGCTGTCAGTGACGTGCATGAGGTGAGCTGAGTTCATTGGACATGAACTCGGCTCATCTGGATGACGTCACAGAGAGACACTGAGGAGCGCAAGCATGCCTGCGCTTCTCAGTGTCTGCGGGATGACAGGCTGGATGGCAGCGTTCTGCTGCGGTCCAGCCTGTCATCTCGATGTAGCAGAGCTGAAGCTGTCGTGGGAACCATGGAAAGGTAAGGATGAGGTTGCTTTATTATTTTACTTTTATTGCAGGAGATCGTTGGCTTCAGCTGGAATGGGCGTGATGGTAAGTATGGTTTAATTTAGAACAATAAAGAATTGTGTCTTTATTTCAATTAAAGGACTTTATTCTGGGTGTTTGTGTTTTCTTTTAACTTTGACTATGGGGTTAGTAATGGGGGTGTCTTATAGACGCCTCTCCATTACTAACCTGGGCTTGATGTCAGCTGGCATTATAAGCTGATATCAACCCCAACCCTATTACCCCCTGCCACCGCACCAGGGCAGCGTGGAAGAGCGAGGCTAAGTGCCAGAATTGGCGCATCCTATGGATGCGCCATTTCTGGGGCGGCTGACGGCTGGTGTTTCTAGCCTGGGAGGGGGCCAATATTCATGGCTCCCTTCCTGGGCTATTAATATCAGCCCCCAGCTGTCTGCCTAGCCTTTGCTAGCTATTAAATTAGGGGGGACCCCACGTCATTTTTTTGGGGGGGTTCCCCCATTTTAATAGCTAGTAAAGGCTAGGTATTCAGCTGGGGGCTGATATTAGTAGCCTGGGAAGCTCCGTGGGTATTACCCCCTTCCCAGGCTTCAAACATTTGCCCCAGCTGTCTGCTTAACCTCTGCTAGAGCCTAAAATTAAGGGGAACCCCACGCCAATTTTTTTTTAAATAAATCCTTTATTTTAACACTAAATGACAAGTACAGTAAGCAACACTGTCACTGTACTTCATATATATCTGACTGACATGTTTCTATCTATCTAATCTATGTATGATTCTCTATTCTTTCTATTCTAAATTGTCGGGTACAGATGCTGAATTGCCGGCCGGCTTTTTTAAAGAGACGGTGCATGAAAACATTATTATTTTTTTAAATAAATCCTTTACACTAAATGACAAGTACAGTAAGCAACACTGTCACTGTACTTCATATATATGTGACTGACATGTTTCTATCTATCTAATCTATGTGTGAAGCTCTATTCTGTCTGTTATAAATTGTCGGGTACCGCTGCTGAATTGCCGGCCGGCTTTTTTAAAGAGACGGTGCACGAAAACACTAATATTTTTTTTAATAAATCCTTTACACTAAATGACAAGTACAGTAAGCAACACTGTCACTGTACTTCATATATATGTGACTGACATGTTTCTATCTATCTAATCTATGTGTGAAGCTCTATTCTTTCTGTTGTAAATTGTCGGGTACCGGTGTATGCCGCTGATGAATTGCCGGCTTTTCATGTCATTCTACATTATTCTTAGTTGTTTTACTTCATGTAGAATTAACCTACAAGGAAAGAAAGGGTTTATTTTCATTCCGATATTTGTGTCCCATTGACTTGCATTGGTTTCCGGTATCGGAATCGGCGATATCCGATACTTTTTGGGTATCAGCCCGATCCAATCCGATACGATATTTCCTGATATCGGAAGGTATCGCTCAACACTAGTCACGAACCAACATACCCTTGTACTAGATTATTTGACGGCGGCACAAGGAGGAATGTGCCAGATAATAGGGCCCGCGTGTTGCCACTATATAGGTAATTCTAGTGTATTGACACTCAAACATAAATTAAACGACGTTGTAAAATTAAGAAAGCTTTATGATGAGGCCAACCTCAAGAACCAGGATTCCTGGTGGGCAAACACCTTTTCCTTTCTGAATCCCGCTAATTGGTTTAAAGGTATCGGTGGGTGGTTGGCTGGTATAGTGCAAGCTATTTTTCAGGTTTTGCTAATGTGTCTTGCGGTTTATTTGTTTTTTAAGCTTTTTCTAATGTGTATTCAGCGTTGTACTAAAAGAAAAAGAAGATATAGAGATTCATATTGATAAATGAAGGAACAAAAGGACGGAATGTTATAGCAGAAGATGAGGTCCCTCAAGTTCAAAGACCCCATCTATGCTATACAAGTTTGACGGTTACCTTAGGTCAAAAACAACAACTAAATGTTCCTTCCTTGTATCAATAGAAACTAACGTGTCCTTGCTAGTCATCGGGTGAAATCAGATGCACCTGATTAAATGTTTCAACTACAAACATAGGCGTCACGGGAACAGAAACCAGTTTTTGTTTGCACAGCTAAATTATATGATCGGACCATATATGGTAAATCCGTTTCTGCCTCCAGGGTGTATATAAGCCCTATGCTTTGTAATAAAGTTAGAGTCTGTTGACGCATACTACCTGTCTTGTGTCTTATTCTCTCTGGTACCGCATACCAAAGGATAGAAGGAGCAAGAAAGCAGTGACGACACTGTCTTAAAGGCCCCTCAAAGTCACTTCGAATGTGATGTAGTCCCTAAAAAAATGGTTTTGTAAATTTTGTTGGAAAAATGAGAAATCGCTGGTTAACTTTTAACCTTATAACTTCCTAACAAAAATAAATTTTGGTTCCAAAATTGTGCTGATGTAAAGTAGACATATGGAAATGTTATTTATTAACTATTTTGTGTGACATATCTCTCCAATTTAAGGGCATGAAAATTCAAAGTTTGAAAATTGCTAAATTTTCACCAAATTTCCGATTTTTTCAAAAAGTAACGCAAGTCATATCGAAGAAATGTTACCACTAACATGATGTACAATATGTCACAAAAAAAAACAGTCTCAGAATTAGTGGACTCCGTTGAAGCGTTCCAGAGTTATTATCTCATAAAGTGACAATGGTCAAAATTATAAAAATTGGCCCGGTCATTAACGTGTAAATCACCTTCGAGGTAAAGGGGTTAAAGTCTTTTTAAAGTGCTTTTATTTTATTTCAGATTTAATAAAGTTTATCTTTTTTATTCATTGGATAGCTTACTTCCTTATTCTGGGGTTCATTTTACTCCCAGAGTGCCAGATTACAATAACAAGTTCCCCACAATTCCCCTGGGGCTCTGCTAAAACACTCCCTGTCTCTTGTGACTGTGTTAACCCCCCTAGTTGATGGATGCTTCTGGAGCACAACACTTCCTTTCTCCTGTGTTTGTGTTATTTGTAATAGTTGCGGGATGCTTTTGAAGCAGCAGCACTACTTCTGCATATCACATATAATAAAATAAAAACAAAATGCATTTTTTTGAAGTCCAAGGGGTCAGAAAAAACAAGCATATAAAGATCGCAATAGGAAATGTAAAAGTTAAAACTAGCTAGCAAAGACAATGACAAAAATAAAATAATCAGTTGATATTGACGATCTAAAAGACAACCATGGAAATATTATCATAGAGGACAAAGGGAAAGCTGGAATGTTAAGCACATACTTTTTATTCATGTTAACCAATGAATTACTTGTGCCATATACCATTCAGCAAGGCAGCAAAGTTCAGCATCCAATATCACTATGTGGTGGGCCACTGGGGAGGCGCCAGATGTTGCAGAAGGGCCAGCCGAGGTATGTAGTCTCACTGGCAGCAGATAATTATGTCACAGTAGATGAAGTGGGTCGCTGGATCCCTCAACACTTCCCTCGTGTCCACAACAGTTTCAAAAGCTGGAGGTGGCACTTGTGGATGGTATAGGACCCCACGGGGGTACTCCTGTAGTGGTGGTGTCTGGGTGCAGGTTTTGGAATGCCCGTGATATTTGTGCAATCTCAAGCAGCCAGACACGCAGGTGAACTTGTAAAAATAACAATTTTACTGAAGGAGGTAACGGGATGCAGTCTCTCTTAAAGGCAAAGTTCATAGTATATTGTGCATATGAAAGTAATGGTTCTCTCGTCATGAGACAAACAAAGCTATGGCCTGTCAGGGCGGCTGGAGCAGAGTTCTATTCACTTGCTAGTAAGGGAAATGCTATGCGCAGTCCAAGAAATATTACACTGATGGAGGGACCTTCACAGATTGGCTCTCCGTGGAAACACACTAAAGTGTGGATGTACTCACAGTTTTTAGCCCACCGTTCCCTTTCCCAGGGGGTAGATTTAAACAAAGTCGGTGGCATGGCAGCCATGTGGATCTGGTCCTGGCTAGAAGCAAAAACAGGATAACCAGCATGCAGGAGAGCACATGTACAGAGTTATCTGTCCTGACTGGAAGAAGCTTCACTCTTTTTGAGAAGAAGATTATGTGAGGAAAATCTCCCCCCAGTGTGGACTGGCATGAAAAACACCTCTCTGAGAGAACAGCGTCTCTCCTATCTCTTCCTTAGGCAGCTTGAACCACCCACAACTGGCTTGTAACAGTGCTCAGTAAGTGTGTGAGACCTGAGCTGAGAGGCCCCTCCCAGCTGTTTCTATGGCAGCTTGTTGTGAGGAGAATAATCACTTAACTTTCATATACACACATTGGCCAGTAGATGGCAGAAAAGTACAATTTGCAATGCAATGTATTATATCCCCTAATTCAGTACCTAAAATGGAACAAATCTACTGCCACATGACAACAGTCTCATTTAGCAGCAGTAGATTGGGTACCAGGATGCCATAACTGCACTGAACAAAAGAAATTATGGCTGCGTCTGAGCAAATTAAAT
Organism: Phyllobates terribilis; assembly: GCF_046119375.1. Taxonomy (NCBI): domain Eukaryota; kingdom Metazoa; phylum Chordata; class Amphibia; order Anura; family Dendrobatidae; genus Phyllobates; species Phyllobates terribilis. Next base: position 67,571,753 of record NW_027362773.1, read on the forward strand.
ATTGACAACCCCCCAGGCTGGATGTCATTCATCTATGGATATTAAGGGAGTTGAGTAATTGACAGCCGGCTGTATCTGCTTAGACTCTTTTGTAGCATGATTACTGCCATAAGATTGGAGGATGGCTGACGTGTTACTAATATTTTAGACAGTTAAGAAAGCGGATCTGAGAAACTACTGTCTGATAAGTTTTATATCAGTGGTGTGCAAAACTTTTGAGGGCATTATAAAAAATGGCCTGCAAAATTATAAAGTAGAGAACAATATAATAACTAACAAACTGCATGGATTCATAAAAAATAAGTCATGTCTAACCAACATGCTGAATTTCTATGAGGAGATAAATGCAAATCTGGATGTTGGTAATGCAGTTAATGTGATCTATCTTGAATTTGCATATGATCCTGTACCACACAGCAGCCTTGTTCTGGAGCTCCAGAAGCAAAGACTAGGGGACACTATATGCACATGGGTAATCAACTGGTTAATAGTGATGGGCGAGCTCTAAAATGCTCGGGTGCTCGAGCCGAGCAACAAGCCCAATGTAAGTCTATGGGAAACTCTATCATTTTTCAGGTGGCTCTCCCCGGCGGTCTGCAAAGGGCCTAAAAATTGCCCAAATCGATGGTAACAGTGCTCAAATAACATGGGAACTAGTGTTGAGCGAGCACTAAAATGCTCGGGTGCTCGAAGCTCGGGCCGAGCTCGCCGTGATACTCGGGTGCTCGACCCGAGCAACGAGCCCAATGTTAGTCTATGGGAGACTCGAGCATTTTTGCGGTGGCACCCCCGGCAGTCTTTTAAAAGCCTAACAAGTGCCCAAAACGATAGTGACAGTGCTCAAATGACATGGGGACAGCATGGGGATCGCCCCAGGAAGCATTTCTGACCCCCAGGTCACTGCTGTCAACAACGTGGTCAGAGGTATTAAGCCACTTTTACAGGCTCACAATAAAACGTTCAAAAACGAAAGTGAAACTTTTTTCCTGTGAAATATGTTAAGGAACATCCTTTCCAGGGTAAAGACTTGTGTATAAGTTAAAATAAATGACCAAAAACAAAAATACTCCTCCACACCTTCGGCTATGTTCACAAGTAGCATTTTTTATGCGTTTTTGCACTTTTGTATAGCTTTCAACTATGACAAATGCATTCACCGTGAAATGTCATTTTAACATTTTACAACCTTATCTGGCCATGTGCTGTGTGACACATGCATAAAGTGCTGAAAAGACAAGGGAACAGCATGGGGAAGACCCCTGGAAGCATCTCTGACTCCCAGGTCACTGTCAAAGTGTGCCCATCATAAGTGATCCTTACCGCATCAGAAGGTGCAGACTTGCAACTATCCCCATGCAAGTTTTAGTCCCAGGGCAGTGTTCAATTGTACCTCCCCCATTCCTTGCAATACAAGCTCAAGTATGCAGCCTGCCACCCACCCACCCCCAGGCTGCAATACCATACTGCTTGCTTGCTTGAACTTGAAATTGGGCCTTTTAGGCATGTGGAGGCGGAATCTGGCCACCACGTCATGGCTGTGTTGGCGGCCTGGAATCCATACTCAGTCCCCAGCCGCCCGGCGGCCGGGTGTCCATACTTGGTCCCCAGCCGCCCCGCGGTCGGGTGTCCACACACGGTCCCCAGCCGCCTGGGGGCAGCCGGGTGTCCATAAACGGTCCCCAGCCGCCCCTATTTCTCCTTGGAACATCCCCCCACACACTTTTCTTAGCCCGGCCTGCTTTAGGCAGCATTGGACGAGCCCACCAGAGAACCAGACTCCTCCGGTGGGCCCTGACTTCTCCATCGGTGGAGTTGAGAGTGCCAAGGTGAGGAGCATGATGATGATGACAGAAGTTAGCATCTGCTATGTTTTCTTTTAATGCAAGTGTAAGTGTGCAGCCTGCCACCCACCCACCCCCAGACTGCAATTCCATACTGCTAGCTTGCACTTGAAATGGGGCCTTTTAGTTTGGAGGAGGCCGAAGCTGGCCACTACCTCATGGCTGCTTCGGCAGCGAGGTATCCATACTCAGTCCCCAGCCGCCCATATTTGTCCTGGTGTGCCTTATACATAAGATTAAGCGCGTATACCAAAACATTACCTGTGCCCTCCCCAGTGCATTTAGTGGGAAGGAGAGCCTATTCCGCTGTAGTGTGTGCATGCCAAACCCCTGTTCATGGTACATGCGAAGATGCCTCCCACCTTGCACCTGTCGTTGCAGACTTGCAACTATCCCAATTCAAGTCCTTGTCCCAGGGCAGTGTTCAATTGTACCTCTCCCATTCCTTGCAATGCAAGCGCAAGTATGCAGCCTGCCACCCACCCACCCCCAGGCTGCAATACCATACTGCTTACTTGCTTGCACTTTAAATTGGGCCTTTTAGGCATGTGGAGGCGGAATCTGGCCACCACGCCATGGCTGTGTCGGCGGCCTGGTATCCATACTCAGTCTCCAGCCGCCTGGTGGCCGGGTGTCCCCGCTTGCTCCCCAGCCTCCAGGGGGTGGCCGGGTGTCCATACTCGGTCCCCAGCCACCCCTATTTGTCCCGGTAACTTTTCCCACACTTTTCTTAGCCTGGCCTGCTTTAGGGCAGCATTGGCCGAGCCCACCGGACTATCAGACTCCTCTGGTGGGCCCTGGCTTCTCCATCAGGGGAGTTGAGAGTGCCAAGGTGAGGAGCATGATGAGGATGATAGAAGTTAGCATCTGCTTTGTTTTGTTGTAATGCAAGCGCATGTACAGTACAGACCAAAAGTTTGGACACACCTTCTCATTTAAAGATTTTTCTGTATTTTCATGACTTTGAAAATTGTACATTCACACTGAAGGCATCAAAACTATGAATTAACACATGTGGAATTATATACTGAGCATAAAAGTGTGAAACAACTGAAAATATGTCTTATATTCTAGATTCTTCAAAGTAGCCACCTTTTGCTTTGATGACTGCTTTGCACACTCTTGGCATTCTTTTGATGAGCTTCAAGAGGTAGTCACCGGAAATGGTCTTCCAACAATCTTGAAGGAGTTCCCAGAGATGCCTAGCACTTGTTGGCCCTTTTGCCTTCACTCTGCGGTCCAGCTCACCCCAAACCATCTCGATTGGGTTCAGGTCTGGTGACTGTGGAGGCCAGGTCATTTGGCGTAGCACCCCATCACTCTCCTTCTTGGCCAAATAGCCCTAACACAGCCTGGAGGTGTGTTTGGGGTCATTGTCCTGTTGAAAAATAAATTATGGTCCAACTAAACGCAAACCGGATGAAATAGCATGCCGCTGCAAGATGCTGTGGTAGACATGCTGGTTCAGTATGCCTTCAATTTTGAATAAATCCCCAACAGTGTCACCAGCCAAGCACCCCCACACGATCACACCTCCTCCTCCATGCTTCATGGCGGGAACCAGGCATGTAGAGTCTATCCGTTCACCTTTTTTGCGTCGCACAAAGACACGGTGGTTGGAACCAAAGATCTCAAATTTGGACTCATCAGACAAAAGCACAGATTTCCACTGGTCTAATGTCCATTCCTTGTGTTCTTTAGCCCAAACAAGTCTCTTCTGCTTGTTGCCTGTCCTTAGCAGTGGTTTCCTAGCAGCTATTTTACCATGAATGCCTGCTGCACAAAGTCTCCTCTTAACAGTTGTTGAAGAGATGTGTCTGCTGCTAGAACTCTGTGTGGCATGGACCTGGTCTCTAATCTGAGATGCTGTTAACCTGTGATTTCTGAGGCTGGTGACTCGGATAAACTTATCCTCAGAAGCAGAGGTGACTCTTGGTCTTCCCTTCCTGGGGCGGTCCTCATGTAAGCCAGTTTCTTTGTAGCGCTTGATGGTTTATGCAACTGCACTTGGGGACACATTCAAAGTTTACCCAATTTTTCGGACTGACTGACCTTCATTTCTTAAAGTAATGATGGCCACTCGTTTTTCTTTACTTAGCTGTTTTTTTCTTGCCATAATACAAATTCTAACAGTCTATTCAGTAGGACTATCAGCTGTCTATCCACCTGACTTCTGCACAACACAACTGATGGTCCCAACCCCATTTATAAGGCAAGAAATCCCACTTATTAACCTGACAGGGCACACCTGTGAAGTGAAAACCATTTCCGGTGACTACCTCTTGAAGCTCATCAAGAGAATGCCAAGAGTGTGCAAAGCAGTCATCAAAGCAAAAGGTGGCTACTTTGAAGAACCTAGAATATAAGATATATTTTCAGTTGTTTCACACTTTTTTGTTAAGTATATAATTTCACATGTGTTAATTCATAGTTTTGATGCCTTCAGTGTGAATGTACAATTTTCAAAGTCATGAAAATACAGAAAAATCTTTAAATGAGAAGGTGTGTCCAAACTTTTGGTCTGTACTGTATGTAGTAGCGGCTAGGCCTGAGGTGGTCAGCGTTTTGGCGCATATCCTACCTCCTCCGAGGATTGCTGGATGTTTTCCTGCTACTATCCAAGTTCTATGACTCCCGTTAAAACAAAGCTTCTGGTAATAAATGATGGATGAGGTAGTGGCAAAGGAGAAAGAGCAGGAGGAACAGGGACCATTCACATCAATATCAGGCCAGTCAACCAGATATGTCTTGTAGGATATGTTTCTGTAACAAAAGGAGCGGTTCAGCTACACAGTTATAGGGCATACAGTGAGTGCAATGCCTACCAAAAATTTCAAGCCACTCCAATGCCCCTTGGAAATGACATGGAGGTCAGAGGGCGTTAACTAAACCTTTTTTTCCATTTATAGCAACTGGGTCTCCCGTGCACTGTTGGCCTAAGCAGTGAATGGAAGGCTTTCCAAAAATTATGAGGAACTGCAATGCCCCTTACAAGAGCCATGTGTGGCACCCCAAGGGTCTGGTCACCACAGTAATAGAGATATTACGTCGGAGAGCAAGTGGGAGGTCTCCTGGTCAGGATCCCTTAAACATGCAACATCCTCCTGCCCCAATCCTGGGAGGGGAGAATTCTGTCCTTATAAACTGGATCTGGGGCGGGTTGAGTGAGTCAGAGAACAGTCAGAGTCAGAGTGAGAGCAAGGGAAAGTAACAGCAAGGAGCTCTGTAGGAGCTAGGAGCTAAAGACCAGGGGCTGGAAGCTGAGCAGAGCTTGCCCTGGCAGAAGACAATAGGAACCGGACACAGGAGTCCGACGCTGTGAGGACTTATATATCCAGCAGCAGAAACCAGCCGGTAGGGGATTTCAGGTCCTCCGGCCATAGAAGCCCGGAGGCTCAGTCACAAGCAAGGGACCAGCACCGCCGTCGTGGAGCGGAGGCTAACAGAAGGCCCCAAGTCACCAGCCATACGGGTGAGCACTACACGGTACACTCAGGGACGTGGGCTACTTCTACCCGCTTACAGCAAGGTAGCCAGGAAGAGTGCAGACAGACGGGGAGGCCTACAACTCCACCTGGCCAGGGGAACTCCTGCTTGCTCACAGACTGACCAGGCCTCTTATGCTAGCCAGTACTCCCGGGAGGGTCTACCTTATAATCATCAGTAAAGACCCTGAACTGCACTGCAAAGACTCTGAGTTATTCCTGCTGCGCTCGTGCACCATCACCCCCATCATCCACACTCACTGCCCTGAGGCTATACTCCTCCCGAGGGGAGTTATCCCATTCTATGCTGCGCACACAACACCAGCCTCAGCGGTCTGCCTCACAGCGGTGGTACTCCCTGACCGCAATCCACGGGTGGCGCAGTCGGACAATTAACCTCAAAACCTAAGAAAGACTGCCACTGGTTTGACCAGCCTGAGCCACGGGACTGGGTCACCGCCACGGAGACTACAGACCCCAGAGATCCGGCACCGGGTATCCCACACACCTGTACACACGGCCCAGGGGGCGCGTCACATGCAGTACAGCATATTACAAACATAAGTCCCATTATTGGGGAGTGGGTGTCCCATGGTATGTGCTTATGCTTTCAAAGCAAAAGCTGCCAAAAATTAGGACGGAGCAACTTGCAATGCCCCTTACAAGAGCCATGCAGTACAGCATATTACAAACATAAGTCCCATTATTGGGGAGTGGGTGTCCTATAGTATTTGCTTATGCTTTCCCAGCAAAAGCTGCCAAAAATTAGGACGGAGCAACTTGCAATGCCCCTTACAAGAGCCATGCAGTACAGCATGTTACAAACATAAGTCCCATTATTGGGGAGTGGGTGTCCCATAGTATTTGCTTATGCTTTCCCAGCAAAAGCTGCCAAAAATTAGGATGGAGGAACTTGCAATGCCCCTTACAAGAGCCATGCAGTACAGCATATTACAAACATAAGTCCCATTATTGGGGAGTGGGTGTCCCATAGTATTTGCTTATGCTTTCCCAGCAAAAGCTGCCAAAAATTAGGACGGAGCAACTTGCAATGCCCCTTACAAGAGCCATGCAGTACAGCATATTACAAACATAAGTCCCATTATTGGGGAGTGGGTGTCCCATAGTATTTGCTTATGCTTTCCCAGCAAAAGCTGCCAAAAATTAGGACGGAGCAACTTGCAATGCCCCTTACAAGAGCCATGCAGTACAGCATATTACAAACATAAGTCCCATTATTGGGGAGTGGGTGTCCCATAGTATTTGCTTATGCCTTCCAAGCAAAAGCTGCCAAAAATTAGGACGGAGGAACTTCCAATGCCCCTTACAAGAGCCATGCAGTACAGCATATTACAAACATAAGTCCCATTATTGGGGAGTGGGTGTCCCATAGTATTTGCTTATGCCTTGCAAGCAAAAGCTGCCAAAAATAAGGACGGAGGAAATTGCAATGCTGGCACCCTGGTGGTATAGTGGTGGTGGAGGCTGAGGATAAGGAGAAGAAGATTAAACAGCCGAAACGAGGAAGCGTATGTGTGGGTGTGAAGCGGTGCATGTGAATACACCTCCCGAAATAACACAGTGGATTTGACTTTATGTTACTCTGCTGTCATTTGGTGGTGATGAGAAGTCTGGCCCAATCCAGCCCTTGTTCATTTTGATAAGGGTCAGCTTGTCAGCATTGTCAGTTGACAGGCGAGTGCGCTTATCAGTTATAATTCCCCCAGCGGCACTAAAAACACGCTCTGATAACACGCTAGCGCAGGGCAGGCCAGGACCTCCAAGGCGTACAGAGCAAGTTCATTCCAAGTGTCCAGCTTGGATACCCAATAATTAAAAGGCACAGAGGAATCACGGAGGGCGCTGGTACGATCGGCAAGGTACTCCCTCACCATCTTTTGAAACTTTCCACTCCTTGTGAGAGTACCCCGCGCCTCAGGGCCTGTAAGCTGGGCGGGTGTCAGAAAACTGTCCCAGAACGTTGACAGTGTTCCCCTGCCTCTGCTAGATTGGAGTTGCATCTCTCTCGCCTGTACGCCTTGGTTGGGCAACGAACTGTGACCTCTGCCGCTAGCGTGTTCAGATGGGAATTTTTTTAAGAGTTCTGCAGCAAGGGCCTTCTGGTATTGCCCCATTTTTGTAGACCTCTCCACCTCAGGAATAAGAGAGTGAAAGTTCTCCTTGTAGCGGGGGTCTACAAGTGTCACCAACCAGTAATGACTGTCACCCAACATTTTGACAACGCAAGGGTCACGGTTAAGGCAGCGTAACATAAAGTCAGCCATGCGTGCCAGACTGGTAAGGGGCAAGATTTCCGTGTCTTCACCAAGATGACGACTGACCATGCTCTCCTCCTCCTCCTCTTTCTCCTCTTCCTCCTCCCCCCTGTCCTCAGGCCACCCACGCTGAACCGACGGTATGACACTTGTACAGTTACTACCGTCTACAACGCATGATAGCAGCTCCTGTTCTTCCTCCTCCTCCTCCTCCTCCTCTCCCTCATTGTCCCCCAATGCACGTTGGGATGAGATGAGGCTGGGCTGTGTGTAATCGCCCGCTACGGCTTCTTGATCCATCTCATCATACTCTGGCTGCAATGCCTCCTCTTTAATTCTCTGCAGAGAGCGTTGCAAAAGACAGACAAGTGGGATGCTGACACTAATGATGGCGTCATCGCCACTCACCATCTTGGTGGCCTCCTCAAAGTTTGTCAGGATGGTACATATGTCAGACATCCAGGTCCACTCCCGAGGTCTTATGTGTGGAGTCTGACCTGAATATTGATGACCTTGTTGCAGCTGGTACTCCACAACTGCTCTCTTCTGCTCACAAATCCTTTGCAACATGTGGAGGGTAGAGTTCCAACGTGTGGGGACATCACACACCAGTCGGTGTGCCGGAAGCTGCAAACGCTGCTGCAACACAGCAAGGGCGGCAGAAGCTGTAGCCGACTTGCGTAAATGAGCTGACAGGCAGCGTACTTTCACGAGCAGATCTGCCAACTCGGGGTACGATTTAAGAAACCCCTGAACCACGAGGTTAAGCACATGAGACAGGCATGGTACGTGTGTGATCTCACCTCGCTTCAGAGCCGCCACCAGGTTACGGCCATTGTCACACACAACCATGCCGGGATGTAGGTTCAGCGGTCTCAGCCACAGATCTGCCTGCTCTTTCACAGCTGTCCACAACTCACAAGCAGTGTGAGGTTTATCACCTACGCTTATGAGTTTCAGCACAGCCTGTTGCCGCTTGGCGGAGGCAGTACTGCAATGCTTCCAGCTTGTAACTGATGTGGTGATATCTGAGATGGAGGCTGAACATGAGGAGGAGGAGGAGGAGGAGGATGCGCAGGAGCTGTACACTGTGGGGGCAACTCTGACTGACATAGGGCCCGCAATCCTCGGTGTGGGGAGGATGTGTTCCGTCCCAAGGTCCGACTGGGTCCCGGCTTCCACTATGTTTACCCAGTGTGCAGTCAGAGAGATGTACCGTCCCTGGCCACAAGCACTTGTCCACGTGTCCGTTGTCAGGTGGACTCTCCCAGTAACTGCGTTGTTGAGGGCACGGCAGATGCTTTGGGACACGTGCTTGTGTAGTGCGGGGATGGCAAAATAGTGTCGGCTGGGGACCGAGTACCGAGGGACGGCCACCGCCATAAGATTTCGGAAGGATTCCGTCTCCACCAGCCTAAAAGGCAGCATTTCCAATGCAAGCAGTCGTGAAATGTGCGAATTTAGGACTGTGGCCTGTGGGGCTTTAGCTGCGAATTTCCGCTTTCGTTCAAAGGTCTGGGATATGTACAATTGAACGCTGCAGTGGGACGTGGACGTGGACGTTGATGCTGTTTCTTGAGAAACTGCCATAACAAGTGAAGACTGAGAGGAGGGGGCATCTTTACATGCAGTATGGACAGGGGATTGCCTTGCACACACAACAGGGGGTTCTATTGCACGCACAACAGTGGAAGAAGCAGTGGTGACACCCGCTGACACTGGTCGTGGACCCTGGGTTTCGCCCCACAAAGTCGGGTGCTTTGCTGCCATGTGCCTGATCATGCTGGTGGTGGTCAGGCTGGTAGTTTTGTCACCCCTGCTGATGCTGGCATGGCAGGTGGAACATATGGCCTTTTTGGCCCGTGGAACTGCGAAGCCACACTGGGATGTCGGGCCTACACAAGACTATTTTCAACAGATATATTTTTGTGTCACAACAGTCAGGAGACAGTCAGGAGACACTACAGGAGACACTACTGTTTTTCTTTACGGAAAAAACTACCAAAAGCTGAATAGTAGAGATTTTTTACCGTGGGATGGCAAAACCACAGTTATTGTTTACTGGGGTATACCACACTTTTTAAATAGAGATATTTGCGGCTGAACAGTGAGCGACACACTCAAACTGCTTTTTTTTTAGATACCAAAGGCCCAAAACTGGATAGTACAGCGATTTGACCCGTGGAACTGCGAAACCACACTGGGATGTCGGGCCTACACAAGACTATTTTCAACAGATATATTTTTGTGTCACAACAGTCAGGAGACACTACTGTTTTTCTTTTCGGAAAAAACTACCAAAACCTGAATAATAGAGATTTTTTACCGTGGGATGGCAAAACCACAGTTATTGTTTACTGGGGTATACCACACTTTTTTAAATAGAGATATTTGCGGCTGAACAGTGAGTGACACACTCAAACTGTTTTTTTTTTAGATACAAATGGCCCAAAATGGATAATACAGAGGTTTGAACAGTGGAAGTGCAAAACAACACTTCTGTTTCTCTAGCCTACACCAGACTATTTTCAACAGTTATATTTGTGTCTGATAATTCAGAGACACGCTTTTTTTTGGGGGGGACACACCAAAAGGTTAATAAGACGGGTATTTGTACAGTGTGAAGGAGGAAAAAAAAAGGAGGATTTAGATGAAAAAAAAAGGATTTTTCCTGGCCCCCGACACCTGGTGCTAAGTCCAGCAATTTCAGCAACAGGAGCACACAGGACTGTAATGCAGCGTTTGCTGGTATAACCACTGTGTCTCCTATACAGCCTGCCTGCCTGGTATCTGGGATGGATATTAGTCCTGAAAAGGACTGTTTGTTTGTTCCTGCAGCCTTTACAGACCCTACACTAACTATTTCACAGTTTATATCTCTCCCTAAATCAGCAGCGCTGTCCCTACACTGTCTAATCCGGAGCGACTGTGTCCAAGATGGCGGCGCCCCGTTTTAAATACTCGAGGTGATGCTGTGCGGCCAGCCAATCACTGTAATGCCCACAACCAACATGGCTGCAGCATTACAGTGACTGGCTGGCAAACCCCGCATGTTCATTGGCTCTGTAAAGAGCGCCAAACATGCAGGGCGGAGACCCGAGCTCCCGCCCGAGTAACCCGGAAATGCTCGGTGCTCGCCGAACATCCCGAGTAGCGTGATGCTCGGGCGAGTACTGAGCAGTGTCGAGCATGTTCGCTCAACACTAATGGGAACAGCATGGGGAAGACCCCTGGAAGCATTTCTGACTCCCAAGTCACTGCTGTCAACAATGTTGTCAGAGGTATTACGCCACTTTTACGGACTCACAATAAAACATACAAAAATGAAACCAAATTGGATTTTCCTGGGAAATATACAACCCCTGGCAAAAATTATGGAATCACTGGGCTCGGAGGATGTTCATTCAGTTGTTTAATGTTGTTGAAAAAAAGTAGATCACAGACATTGTACAAAACTAAAGTAATTTCAAATGGTAACTTTAGGGCTTTAAGAAACACTAAAAGAAATCAAGTTTAAAAATGTGGTACTCAGTAAGGATAATTTTTTTCAGACCAAGTAGAGGGAAAAAAATATGGAATCACTCAATTCTGTGGAAAAAATTATGGAATCACCCTGTAAATTTTCATTTCCAGAACTAACACCTGCATCAAATTAGATCTGCTCGTTAGTCTGCATCTAAAAAGGAGTGATCACATCTTGGAGAGCTGTTGCACCAAGTGGACTGACATGAATCATGGCTCCAACACGAAAGATGTCAATTGAAACAAAGGAGAGGATTATCAAACTCTTAAGAAGGTAAATCATCACGCAATGTTACAAAAGATGTTGGTTGTTCACAGTCAGCTGTGTCTAAAATCTGGACCAAATACAAACAACATGAGAAGGTTGTTAAAGGCAAACATACCGATAGACCAAGGAAGACATCAAAGCGTCAAGACCGGAAAAGTAATATGTCTCCAAAACAGGAAATGCACAACAAAACAAATGAGGAACGAATGGGAGGAAACTGGAGTCAATGTCTGTGACCGAACTGTAAGAAAGCGCCTAAACGAAATGGGATTTACATACAGAAAAGCTAAACATAAGCCATCATTAACACCTAAACAGAAAAAAACAAGGTTACAATGGGCTAAGGAAAAGCAATCGTGGACTGTGGATGACTGGATGAAAGTCATATTCACTGATGAATCGCGAATCGGCAAGGTGATGATGCTGGAACTTTTGTTTGGTGCCGTTCCAATGAGATTTATAAAGATGATTGCATGAAGAGAACATGCAAATTTCCACAGTCATTGATGATATGGGGCTGCATGTCAGGTAAAGGCACTGGGGAGATGATTGTCATTACATCTCCAATAAATGCCCAAGTTTACATTGATATTTTGGACAGTTTTCTTATCCCATCAATTGAAAGGATGTTTGGGGATGATGACATCATTTTTCAAGATGATAATGCATCCTGCCATAGAGCAAAAACTGTGAAAACATTCCTTGAAAGAAGACACATAATAAGGCCATTGTCATGGCCTGTAAATAGTCCGGATCTCAATCCAATTCAAAATCTTTGGTGGAAGTTGAAGAAAATGGTCCATGACAAGGCTCCAACCTGCTAAGCTGATCTGGCAACAGCAATCAGAGAAAGTTGGAGCCAGATTGATGAAGAGTACTGTTTGTCACTCATTAAGTCCATGCCTCAGAGACTGCAAGCTGTAATTAAGCCAGAGGTGGTGCAACAAAATACAAGTGATGTATTGGAGTGTTCTTTTGTGTATTTGTTTTTCATGATTCCATAATTTTTTCCTCAGAATTGAATGATTCCATAATTTTTTCCCTCTGCTTGGTCTGAAAAAAATTACCCTTACTGAGTACCACATTTTTTAACTTGATTTAGTTTTGTGCCATGTCTGTGATGTGCTTTTTTTCAACAACATTAAACAACTGAATGAACATCCTCCGAGCCCAGTGATTCCACAATTTTTGCCAGGGGTTGTATTAAGGAACATCCTTTCCAGGGTAATGACTTGTATATAACACAAAATAAATAACCAAAAATAAAAAATGTTCCTCCACACCTTGGGCTATGTTCACACGTAGCGTTTTTGATGCTTTTTTGCACTTTTGCATTGCTTTCAACCAAGACAAAAGCATTCACTGGTAAATGTCATTTTAACATTTTACAACCTTATCTGGCCATGTGGTGTGTGACATATCATCAGACACATCCTGTTTCATTTATGATGGAGGGACTCTGAAAGTCACAAAGTCTATTTTTATAGGGCCATCAGGCGGCCCTTAATATTCTTAAAGGGCCAGCAGTCGGCCCTCGCTATTGTTAGAGAGCCATCAGCCGGCTAAGCTTTGTTGTTCCCATTATTAACGAGTGAGGAACCAAAAACTCTAGCTGGACAAATCTTCTAAAACCCTGTGTGAGTGTCCGTCTTTCCTCCGGGACCGTCCTGCCGTCTCTCCCCAGCATCCACCATCTACCGCTATACTGCCCTGGAGCTAGCTCTACCTGTGGAGAGCCACACCATCCCTGCTGCCGTAACACCAGCTCCAGAGGACTGCTCCGCAGCGGCGGCCCCCTTTAGCCGCATTCCACAGGTGGCGTCACGGAAACTTCACAAATCCCCTATAATTAATTCCCCTTTTTACTGACCGCCCTGGGTCACGGACCAGGCCAGCCACCGTGATATCCCCCACCAGCATCCACAGAGGCCCGGCTGCCGAGTACCCCACGGCCCAGGGGGCGCATCAGCCTTGGCGTCACGAACAGGATTCTGTGCCCGTTGCCACCGGGTACTGTGCGCCTTAAAAGACTGCAATACTCACTGTGGTGAAGGTTTCCCGCCATTCCCGAGATTTCCCGCCATTGTCCGCCATCTTCCTGTCGCAGCACGGGAAGAAGAGGGACGTAAACGCGGGAATCGGAGAGGCGTAACCGCTGGAAGCGCGCAAAGCCGAGGATACGCCCCGCCCCTGATGTCGAACCAGGAAGCGTCAGGTCCTAGAAGGAGCCCAGAGGACGCTCTGATGTCAGACGCAAGCGACGCAAGGTCCTGGAAGAAGACTATCGCCCGCGGAGCTGTGGCCTACCAGGTAAAAGAAGTGAAGAAGGTAGGCTCCGGTTCACTAGGGGGGGCGCAACCATGGCCGACGACCAGCAAGCCGCCGGAGCATCGGTTAACGCTCCTGATGCCCAACCTGCGCCCGGCGCTGCACAGGCCGGAGTGGCCGCTCCACCAGCAGGGGTCATGACCCCATTGATACCCATGGCCCTGCCGTATATCCCTGGAGCGAAATGGCTTCCCCAGTACAATGGCAAACCAAACACTCTGTCCGTATTCAGGAGAAAAATATGCGGTGTACTGGACATGTATTCTATGACTGGTAAGCAGAGAGCCGCTGTTGTGCTGGGACAATTGACTGGTGCCGCAGAGAGGGAAGTTGAAACCTGGCCAGCCGCAGACCAGGAATCAATATCCACTATCTTTAAGAGACTGCAAACTGTGTTTGAAAACCGCACTGAGACAGATCTCCGGATGAGGTTCTACCACTGTGTCCAGAAACCTGAGGACAGTGTCCGGGACTACGCCTGGCACTTACAGGAAGCCCTGCTGGCCCTGAAACAGGTTACTCCAGCCAGCATACAAAATGAAAATAAAATGCTGATAGAACCCCATGGCCCAGGGAGCGCGTCATCTTTGGAGTCACGAACAGGATATGAACCCACCCGTTATCACCGGGTATTGTGCGCCTAGAGACTGTGTTTGATAATGAATGTGGCGCCCTCCCCCAGAAGAACGGGCGCCATTATGTGTGTTATAAAGGACAACAAAGAACCTCCCATCATGGGCCGGGTCCCAGAATGGCACCAAAAGCGGAGCACGCCCCAAGCAGCAGTAACCATGTACGTAGGTGTGTCCATCAAGGTGGGGGAGCTGCCCCCAGGTGTGGCAGACAGCAAAGAGCCATGGGACCGCCCCAGAAAGGGGAGAGGAAAAAAGAAGAAAGCTGGGGGACGGGGTGTGGTCTCGAGCAGTCTAGACAGACCACACCTGGCAGGCAAGAAGGAAGGAGGTCAGCCTGAAGCTCCGGCTTGTGGTCTGCAGCCCGCGGCAGAACTCCTCACCGTGGAGAGGATGCTAGTCAAGTTGTCCCTGGAGGACACCAGCTTCATCCGGGATGAAATGCAAGGACTGGGCAGGAGGATGGAAGAGGCCCAGTGAGCTGCGATTGCCGCCTGGAGGGCAGAGCTGATGGAGAAGTTGGTGACCCGGCAGCAGTCAGCGCTGAAAGTGACCAGCAGCGCCCCAGCCCCGGCGGAGCCTGACCAGAACCAGGAGGCAGCGTGCAGCACAGGAGTGGCCGTGGAAGCAGGTAAGAGAAAACTCCCTGTCCCGGGCGCTGAAAGCGCTGACCTGCTCCTGGGCCCCCTGGTAGAGCTCCCTGTCCCGGGCGCTGAAAGAAGTGATCTGCTCCTGGGCCCCCTGCTGGAACCTCTGCACCTGGGCGTGCATGCGCCCGCTCCGCTCCTGGTCCCAGAGCCTTCTACACCGGGCGCTACCAACTGGTCTGGGAAGGTGGAAGACCGTAGCCTCCCGCTGTTACCCGCTCCTGAGCCTGTAGCCTTCTTTGGTAGTGAAGAGGACCAGTTCCTGTGGGACAACCCTTGGGGGACATCATGGGGTTTCCCCGGGAAACCAGAGCAGAGGCTGCGCGCCGGGTGGAGCACTGCAAGAGGGAGCTTGCGCAGCTGGAAAAAGAGCGGCACCTCCAGCGGGTGCACTGGGAGAGACTAGTGGCCCGGAACATGGAGGAGAAAGCCCGGGCCTGCAAAAACAAAGAAGCTGCACATGGTCCCCGTGCCGAAGGAACCGTAGTGAAGTTTAACCTGGATGGGGGATGGGGTTTCATCCGGGATCCATACACCGAGACGGATCTCTTCGTCAACAGGAGGGACGTGGAGTCCCACCTGAAGGAAGGACATCCAGACCGGAAACTCTACCCTGGTGATCACGTCACCTACACCAGGCATAGAGGTGAGAGGGGCTGGTATTCCCTGAATGTCCACAGGTTGGTGGAGGAGAGCGAACCCTCGCCATCTAGAGCTGATGACCCGGCTGGGCCAGCCTATTGTAGACAGGTGCTTCCCCGGAGGGAGCACCATTATTGAACTGCTGAAGAGTACTGTATATAGTTACCCGGAAGAGTACAGCAAAAACATTGCGAGTTTCAAAAGTGTTGAGTGTGTTTTCATAATTACCCGTTAAGGGTAAAGAGACATTTAGCTCGTGGACGGTGAGCAGCTACAAACTTTTACATGTATATAGTTTGCACTTCTTAAAGTGCCCCTTATTGGTTTTATGCAACCAAGATGACCTCAGAACAAAAACCCGTTTGGCATGGCCGAAGACGTGGTCCAACACCTGGATCACATATGCCCTGCAGCCACGCTCAGGGCCTACGTTGAGGGTTTTCGGAAGGGTCCCTCATGCTCGTGTTTGCTAAATTGCACCTTGTTCAGTGGAATGGACACCTGGTTACAGATCGTGCTGTAGCCAGCCAAGAAAAATTGTTTTATATGTGAGAAATGTGTTTATACCAGTGAAAAGAGTTTAATTGAAGAAAGTTTTATAATGTTTGCAAGCTAGTCTAGTACTATGTAACGTTCAAGAAATGTGCCTCCCATAAAGGGAAGAAATGTTATTTTTATGATCTTATATGTGAATGCATTCTAAAATTGCATGTCTTTAAAATATTTTGTGTTTTACTCTGTTCCAGCCCACGGACGTGCTGTGTTTTACCAAGGGGGTATGTGGCACACCTGCGGGTTCAGTCGCCACAGAGGTACTTCATCTCACCCAGAGGTGTGGTATCTCACTCTCAGATAAGGATAGAGTGCTGCCCGGGACCCTAACACCTGCAGCCAATACATCCACTTCAGTAGGGCAGGGCGAGATTGCTCCTAAGGGAGAGCACAGTCCCTGGTCCCTGGCGGGAGTGGTGGGGAAGCAAGTGAGGGGGAACCATGTAGTGGGTGTTGGTGGAGGAAGCAGATCAGGGGAGCACTTGTGAAGGAGTTGTATAAAATGGGGAGCCATCTTGTAAAGACAGATCAGTCTGAGAGGAGAGTTGAAGGGAGCAGGAGCTCTGCAGGAGGGGCCTAGCAGAGAGGCCCGGGACTGAGAAGGAGAGGAGGAAGGAGAGAGGAGCAGGAGAGAAGGCTCCAGGAGGAACGAGGGGATCCTAGGGGTACGGGCAGTGCTGGAGGCCACCCGTATGCCCGAATCTACCAGGTGGGAAGGATCAAGCCGCAGAAGGGACCGGCCCCTAAACTAGTGGAGAACTACAAGGCTCAGCTAGAGACTGGAGGCTTCTGTACTTTTAGGGTGCAGTTGCCACAGCCACAATTACATTGTCGAAAAGGTGGCCACAGAGGGTCCAGGGGACTGCAGGTCACCCAACAAGACCCGAGGCTACCAGATTGGGACACTGATTGTGAGGAGCAGGGCAGGAGGGTGAGAGCCAGCACAGGAAGACGACTGAGGAAGGCACACAGAAAGGGGTCCTGTTAAGTGCTCTGGAATTACCTGAGGGATTGCTGAACCCCTGCCTGGTGAATGCAGCGCGACGTGGGAGGCTGTAACCTGTACAGTGCAGCCTGAGGAACTTAACAACTGTGAGTAAACTCTGAAGACTGCACCCCACTGTCTCTGTGAATTACTGCTGCGCCATCACCCCTGCACTACAACGCCCAGCACCACCTATAACATCTACAATATCTCTACACTGCCCTGGAGCTAAGCTCTGCCTGTGGAGAGCTGAACCAACTCTGCTGCACTAACATCAGCTCTAGAGGTTCTGCACAGCAGCGGCGGCTCCATATAGCCGCATACCACAGGTGGCGTCACAAACTATATATTTAAAACTATAAAATCCCCTGTAAATAACCCCCATTTGATTGACCGCCCTGGGTCACAGACCGGGTCACCGCCACTGTGACATCTCCTCTAGCAACGACCGACCCGGAACCTAGTACCCCACGGCCCAGGGGGCGCGTCATATGCAGTGAGTCCAACGGCTGCCAAAATTTAGGAAAAACCCTACTAACAATTTAAAGACACATAGAGCTGGGCCACAGTAACAACATGTTCCCATTACAAAGGAGAGGGTCTGCTATACAGTTATAGGATATGCAGTGAGTCCCAATGGCTGCCAAAATTTAGAAAAAACCCTACTAACAATATAAAGACAGATAGAGCTGGGCCACAGTAACGACATGTTCCCAATAAAAAGGAGTGGGTCTCCCATACTGTTCTTGCGTATGCAGAGACTGAAACAGCTGCCAAAAACTTGGAGGAACTCCAATGTCCCTTGCAAGAGACGTAGAGGTCGGAGGGCCTCCTGAAAAAAATGCTCCCATTATTAGGAAGTGGGTCTCTCATACTGTTTGCCTATGCAGTGAATGCAACGGCTACCAAAAATCTGGAGGAACTCCAATGTCCCTTGCAAGAGATGTAGAGGTCGGAGGGCCTCCTGATAAAAATGCTCCCATTATTAGGAAGTCGGTCTCCGATACGGTTTTCTTATGCAATGAATGCAACGGCTGCCAAAAATTTGGAGGAACTCCAATGCTCCTTGCAAGAGACGTAGAGGTCGGAGGGCCTCCTGAAAACAATGTTCCCATTGTTGGGAAGTGGGTCTCCCATACCGTTTGCCTATGCAGTGAATGCAACGTCTGCCAAAAATTTGGAGGAACTCCAATGTCCCTTGCAAGAGACGTAGATATGGTGATATGGTACATATGTTGGTGATATGGTGGTGGATGATGAGGATGAGGAGAAGAAGGAGGACAAGAGCAAATAGACAAGATCAGGAAGCGTATACCCATATGTCTGGGTGTGAAGACAGAGGTCCATGGGAATAGATTTAGACCTCCCAAAAAAAAGACACTGTATTTGAGTTTATGTTACACTGCTATCATTTGGTGGTGTTGAGAAGTCTGGCCCAACCCAACCCTTGTTCATTTTTATAAGAGTCAGCCTGTCAGCATTTTCAGTTGACAGGCGGATTCGCCTATCGGTTACAATTCCACCGGCAGCACTAAAAACCCGCTCTGACAAAACGCTAGTGGCAGGGCAGGCCAAGATCTCCAAGGTGTAGAGAGCCAGTTCATGCCACGTGTCCAGCTTGGATACCCAATAATTATAAGGCACAGAGGAATCACAGAGGACATTGGTACGGTCGGCAAGGTATTCCCTCAGCATCTTCCGAAACTTGTCCCTCCTTGGGAGAATACCCCGCGCATCAGGGCCTGTGCGATGGGAGGGTCTGAGAAAACTGTCCCAGAACTTTGACAGTGTTCCCTGCCTCTGCTGGATTGGATTTGTGTCCCTCTCACCTGTATTCCTTGGTTGTCCAGCGAACTGTGACCTCTGCCACCAGCGTTTTCAGATGGGAATTTTTTTAATAATTCAGTACTGCCCCATTTTATTAGGCCTGTGCGGTACGGGAATAAGAGATAGAAAGTTCCCTTGTAGCGTGGGTCTGGAAGTGTCAGCAACCACTAATGACTGTCACCCAAAATTTGGACAATGCAAGGGTCATGGGAAAGGCAGCGCAGCATAACAGTGTGGCACACATGGCTGAGTTTAACAGGCAAGACTTCCGTGTCCTCACCAAGAGGACGACTGACCATGCTTTCCTCCTCTTCCTCCCTGTCCTCAGGCCATCCATGCTGAACAGACGGTATGATAGTTGTGCAGGTAGTACCGTCTACAGCGCAGGAAACTAGCTCCTGTTCTTCCTCCTCCTCTTTGTCACCCTTCAGCATTGTGCCGTTTGTCATCTAAGCATATTAGCTTCAGCACAGCCTGTTTCCCCTTGGCAGAGGCAGTGCTGCAGTGCTTCCAGCTTGTGACTGATATGATCATTTTGGAGATGGAGGCTGAAGAGGAGGAGGAGGTGCAGGAGCTGTAGGATGTGGTGGCAATCCTGATTGACTCAGAGCCCGCAAGGTCCGACTGGGTCCCGCCTTTCACTATATTAACCCAGTGTGCCATCAGCGAGATGTACCGTCCCTGCCCACAAGCACTTGTACACGTGTCCGTGGTTAGGTGGACTTTCCCAGTAACTGCGTTGTTTAGGGCACGGCTAATGTTGTGGGACACGTGCTCGTGTAATGTGGTGACGGCACACCGGTAGAAATAGTGGCGGCTGGGGACCGAGTACGAAGGTACGGCCACCGCCATCAAGTTGCAGAAAGCTTCCATCTCCTTGAGCCTAAAAGGCAATATTTTGAGCACAAGCATTCGCCAAATGTGTGAATTTAGTAGTGTGGCCTGTAGGGCATTGGCTGCGTATTTGCGCTTGCGTTCCAAGGACCGGGTAGGGACAATCTGAACGCTGCGCTGTGACAAGGACGTGGATGATGGTGCTAGTTGAGAGTGTGCAACGATACGTGCAGGGCGGGAGGCATCTTGGCATGCACCATGGACAGGGGATTGGTGTGCACGCACAACAGCGGAAGAAGCAGTGGTGTCCCCCGCAGACACTGTTTCTGGACCCTGGGGTTCGGCCCACTTAGTCGGGTGCTTTGCTGCCATGTGCCTGATCATGTTAGTGGTGATCAGGCAGGTAGTTTTGCTACTCTTGCTCATGCTGGCCTGGCAGGGGGTGCAAATGGCCTTTTGGCAGTCTTTAAAAAACAACCAGACTCGGGAAGACCTAACAGTTGTACTGGCAACTTCCGTCGTGTTGGCGTTACGCCTGGTGTCTGTAGCCACCACACTGCTTCTTCCTGCTTGTTGTGGTGCTATGCCTCCCTCCCTCTGTGTGCTGCTGTTCTTGCTCTGCATGTCCCCCTGCCAGGTTGGGTCAGTTACTTTATCATCCCCCACCTCGTCTTCCACTTCCGCACCCTGGTCCTCCTCATGACTTTCTGGCAATTGTGTCTCATCATCATCCACCTCTTGCGACAGTTTCCCACTGTTGCCTTCGTGTGACCGTGGCTGTTAAAATATTTGGGCATCACTGCACGTGTTCTCCTCTGGAATTGCTCGAAGCTGGCCAGGCGAGAGGCCCGAATCTACAAATGGACAAGTGAACAGCTCTTCTGAGTGTCCAAGTGTGGGATTAGTTGTCTCCGGGCACTTGGCATGGTGGGAGGAAGGAGGATGAGGGTGAGGAATATGCAGTCCAGACTCACGGCTACTGACACCTGACCATGTGGAAGAAAGGGTGAGGGTGTTGGTGGCAAAGTGACTGGAAGCATTATCTGCTATCCAACCAACAACCTTTTGACACTGCTCTGTGTTCAATAGTGGTGTGTTATGGTCAACCTAGTAATTGGGACAGGAAGGTTTAGCAACAAGATGTGGGTGTTTGTTGTGGCACAATTGCTGCTTGCCCACGGCCATGTCCTCGGCCTCTGCATGCACCATCACTATCACGTCCACTTCCACATCCTTTGCCACGCACCTTGCCCATTTTAAATGGAGGACAATATTTTCCACGTTCACGAGAAATTCATGATTTTTGAACAGTTATATGTGATATGTCTGACAGAGTACCATGGTTTTAAATAGCAGGCCTGTAATTTACTAATACTATTCTTCACAGAGACCTAGTGTCAATACCTTGACCGACACACTGCAATGAAATGGAAGGCAGAAATGGCTGATTTTGGAACGCTGTTATGTGTGATATGGCTGACAGAGAACCAAGGTTTTAAATAGCAGGCCTGTAATTTACTAATACTATTCTTCACAGAGACCTAGTGTGAATAGCTTGACCGACACACTGCAATGAAATGGAAGGCAGAAATGGCTGATTTTGGAACGCTGTTATGTGTGATATGGCTGACAGAGAACCAAGGTTTTAAATAGCAGGCCTGTAATTTACTAATACTATTCTTTACAGAGACCTAGTGTGAATAGCTCGACTGACACACTGCAATGAAATGGAAGGCAGAAATGGCTGATTTTAGAACGCTGTTATATTTGATATGTCTGACAGAGAACCATGGCTTTAAATAGCAGGCCTGTAATTTACTAATGCTATTCTTCACAGAGACCTAGTGTGAATAGCTTGACAGACACATTGCAACAGAATGAAAAAGGAGGCCAATATTTTCCACGTTTAGTTCAAATTTCTGGATTTTTATTGCTGAAATATGGAACAGATTTGGCTGTATTCTGCAGTGGTTACAAGCAAATGGAGCAGATAAATGGTGTGCTCTGGATTGCTTTTTACGCAAATAACCAAGATTAAGTAAAAAAAAAAAATTTGCCCTGGCCCCTGATATATGGGGCTATGCAAACAAATAGATGTAAGAACAGCAGCAGCAGACAGAACGTTCAATGGACCCTCTTGTGCTGTATTATACACTGCAGTCTGCCACATACACTGCCTGCCTACCTAGCACTGATTATATGCAGCTGGATTAGTCCTCAGAAGGACTGTTATTTCAGATGGATATATATATATGTTGTGGAATACCGATACTAACAGGACCTTCAATGGACCCTCTTGTTCTGTATCGTGCACTGCAGTCTGCCACATACACTGCCTGCCTGCCTAACTCCAACTATCACCACTGAATATATGCAGCTGGATTAGTTCTCAGAAGGACTGTTAGTTCAGATGGAGATATACATATATGTTGTGGAATACCTATACTAACTATAAACAAGCAAATCTCTCCCTGACTCAGCAGCAGCTCTCCCTACTCTGCCTGTTTCCGGTGTAGACTGTGACGAGCATAGTGGCGCCAGGTCTTATATAGACCTGATGACGCTGTGCAGAGAGCCAATCACTGTGATGCCCACAACCAACATGGCTATGGCATTACAGTGCATGGCAAGCAATCCCTGCGTGTTCATTGGTTCACCTAAAGAGCGCCAAACATGCAGGGCGGGGACCCAAGTTCTCGCCCCAGCAACCCAGAAATACTCGCTGAACCAAGCTTGTGAAGCACAGTGATGCTTGGGCGAGTACCGAGCAGTGGCGAGCAAGTTCACTCATCACTAGTGCTCATATTTCCCTAAATTAGGGGCTGACACCACCAAAGTGGCAACAATTTCACTAGAGTGGCAATATTATAATGGGGACCGACACCTCTTCCATTTCAGCCAACCGAGCGGATGAAGACCCAATCAAGAGTCTCCACATTTCCAAAAAATTTGTGGCAGACACCACCGAAGTGGCATCAATTTTACCACAGTACAAATAGTATAATGGGGACCAACACCTCTTCCACTACAACCAAATCAGCAAATGAAGACCCAATGAGGAGTCTCCACATTTCCAAAAATTTGTGACAGACACCACCGAAAGTGGCATCAATTTCACTACAGTACAAATCGTATAATTAGGACCGACATCTCTTCCATTACAGCCAACCCAGCAGATGGAGACCCAATCAAGAGTGCTCACATTTCCCTAAATTAGGGGCTGACACCACCAAAGTGTCACAGGTATGTCAGAGGTGACAGACAGTCGCCCTGCAGTTGGTTGCAGGAGATCTTTACGTTTGGCATTTCAGACAGCTTCTTACATCAGAGGCTGTCTTTAGAACCTAGCGGCTACCTCCCTCTGGCTAATTAGCTCTCTGGCCTGGGTGTATATATACCTAGTGTGTCTGAGAGGGAGTTGCCGGCTATATTCATTTCTACTTCTGAGGCTTAGCAGGAGCAGTACTTCATCCTCTTTGGAGCTTGAGGCCGTGTGCATATTTGGAGTCATCTAAAGCTAAGCTATTTCCCCCTGTTTGGTCTACCCTGGTTGTCTATAGTGTTTAGTGGAGGTTGACTAGTACTCATCTCGTCCTATCCCTAGCCGCAGCCGTACGCCAGGGAAAGTAGGATGAGGAACGCGTGCGGCGATTTCTAAAGAGGCAATATACGGATGGTAGTTGAGACAGGGTGACGCTAGACCAGACTAGGAGGTCTCCATTTCCCCTTTCCCTAGTGTCTGGGCTCACTTTCCCTTTTCCCTCTGTGTTGCTTTTGGCAGCGGATCACTCAGGATACTCTCAAAGTGTGTTGACAACAGAACAAAGCTTTAATTAGCTATAAACAGGTATAGATATGATAAGATATGTATATTCCTGATTCCACAAAGCCTAAGTGTCTCTGTGCAGCATCAGCAGGCTGCTTCTCCTCTCATGCACAGACACAGGAAACTGAACACAATCACATGGTCTTTTCTGTGTGTGTGCCTCTGGGAGTTTTTTTTTTTTTTTTTAACTTTATAGACAATACACAAACCTAGCAATAGAACATTTACATAAACAGGAATGGAGTTGTTGCACTAAACATATCCCAACAGTTGCACTAAGTCTTTCCCACACCTGGCATGACACAAAGTGGCAACAATTTCAGTAGAGTAGAAATATTATAATGGGGACCGACACCTCTTCTACTACAGCCAACCCAGCAGAAGGAGACCCAACCAGGAGTGTTCACTAGTGATGAGCGAGCATAAGCGCAAGTACTTGGTACTCACCCGAGCATCTAAGTATTCGAGATGCTCGGAGCTCGCCGATTACTTGTGAGATGCTCGGGCGGATGCTCGGGTCCCCTGCCTGCATCTTTGGGGCTCTTTAGAGGGCCAATCAACATGCAGGGATTGCCTGCCACTCACTGCAATGCTGCAGCCATGTTGGTTGTGGCATTGCAGTGATTGACTGGCCGCACAGCGTCATCAGGTCTATATCAGACCTGGTGCCGCTGTGCTCGTCAGTCTACTCCGCAATCAGGCAGTATAGTGAGAGGTGCTGCTGAGCTAGGGAGAGATTTGGTTGTGTATTAGGTAGTGTAGGGAGAAAACAAGTACATTACACATATCCATCTCAACAAACAGTCCTTCTGAGGACTAATCCATCTGCAGAAATATCAGGCAGGCAGTGTATATAGGCAGGCAGGCAGTGTGTATAGCAGACTGCAGTGCATATAGCACAAGAGGCTCCATTCCAGTTCTGCCTTCTGCTGCTGTTAGACATTTCTAGACAAAGGCCCAGGTCTCAGGGGCCAGGAAAAAAATTTTTGGGATCTTATTCCTCATTATTTGCTTAAAAAGCAATCCAGAGAACACCATTTTTCTGCGACATTTGGTTGTTGGCACTGCAGAATACAGTCAGGTCCTTTGCATATTACAGCGCTAAAAATCCTGCTATTTAAAACTGTGGTTTGTCCCTCACATGGATCACATATAATTGTGCTGAAAATACTGCCATTCCTGGCCTTCATTCAAATTTTTTTCAGTGTGTCAGCAAAGTTTTCGACAGCAGTTTGCTGTTCAAAATAGTTACCTACAGGCCAGCTATTTAAAACTGTGGTTTCTCAATCACACAGATTACATATAACTTCGCTCCAAATTCAGCCATTTGTAATGAGCGTGGAAGATATTGTCCTCCATTTAAAATGGGCAAGGTGCGTGGCAAGGGACGGGGAACTGGACGTGATGGTGATGGTGATGGTGCATGCAGAGGCCCAGGCCGAGGCAGTGGGCAAGCTGAAATTGTGGCACAACAAACACCCACATCTTTTCGTCCGACCTTCCTGTCCCAATTCCAAAGGAACCGCAGCACACCACTATTGAACCCAGAGCAGTGTCAAAAGTTGTTGGTTGGATAGCGGATAATGCTTCCAGTCACTTAGCCACCACCACCACCCTGTCTTCCACACGGTCAAGTCTCAGTAGCCGTGAGTCTGGACTGCATATTCCTCACCCTGATCCTCCTTCCTCCCACTATGCTGAGTGCCTGAAGACAACTGATCCCACACTTGGACACTCTGAAGAGCTGTTCACTTTTCCATTTATAGATTCGGGCCTCTCGCCCGGTTCACTTGAAGCGGGGCAAGAGGAGATTGCATCCAGCGATGCCCAAATATTTGAGCAGCCACCGTCACATGAAGGTGACGGTGGGAAAGTGTCACAAGAGATGGACAATGATGAGACACAATTGACAGAAAGTCAGGAGGAGGACCAGAGTGCGGAAGTTGAAGATGAGGTTGATATAGTAACTGACCCAACCTGGCAGGAGGACATGTAGAGCGAGGACAGCAGCACACAAGGGGAGGAAGGCAGAGCACCCCAATAGGCAGGAAGAAGCAGTGTGGTGGCCGCAGACAGAAGGCAGGCAACCACTCCCCGTAACATCAACACGAAGGAAGTTGCCAGTACAACTGTTAGGTCTTCCCGAGTCTGGATGTTTTTTAAAGACTCTGCCGATAACCCCAAAAAGGCCATTTGCACCACACACAAGGCTAGCATCAGCAGGGGTGGCAAAACAAGGCACATGGCAGCAAACCATCCGACTTTGTGGGCCGAACCCCAGGGTCCCCTGTCCATGGTGCATGCGAAGATGCCTCCTGCCCTGCACCTGTCATTGCACACTCTCAAGTAGCAGCATCAGGATACACATCCACGTCCTTGTCCCAGCGCACATTTCACGACTGCTTGCGCTCAAAATGTTGCCTTTTAGGCTCGTGGAGATGGAAGCATTCCGCAACCTGATGGCGGCGGCCATCCCTCGGTACTCGGTCCCCAGCCGCCACTATTTCTCCCGGTGTGCCGTCCCCACATTACACAAGCACGTGTCCGAAAACATTAGCCGTGCCCTCAACAACGCAGTTACCAGGAAAGTCCACCTAACCACGGACACGTGGACAAGTGCTTGTGGGCAGGGACGGTACATCTCGCTGACGGCACACTGGGTTAACATAGTGGAATCCGGGACCCAGTCGGACCATGGGATGGAACATGTCCTCCCGATGCCAAGGATTGCAGGTCCTATGTCAATCAGAGTTGCCCCCACAGTCTACAGCTCCGGCACCTCATCCTCCTCAGCCTCCTCCTCCTCTTCAGCCTCCATCTCCAAAATGACCACATCAGTCACAAGCTGGAAGCACTGTAGCACTGCCTCGGCCAAGCGGCAACAGGCTGTGGTGAAGCTAATATGCTTATGTGACAAATTGCACAATGCTGAAGAGTTGTGGACAGCTCTGAAAGAGCAGGCAGATCTGTGCCTCACACCGCTGAAACTACAGCCAGGCATGGTCGTGTGTGACAATGGCTGGAACCTGGTGGCAACTCTGAGACGAGGCGAGCTCACTAGTGTTGAGCCACCCCCGTAGTGTTCGAGTTTGGTTCGGTTCGTCGAACACCTGTGTGTTCGCCGAACTGTACGTCGAACTGTTCGTCGAACACCTTCAAACACCGTTAAAACCAATGGCAGGCAAACAAAAACACATAGAAACAAATAGAAAACACCTTCAAAGGTGTCCAAAAGCTGACAAACTGCTCTGAAGACACAACTAACACATGGAAAAGTGACAAGTACATATAGTCATGTGAAAAGAAAAGAGGTGGAGGAGTAAAAGGAGGGGGAGACACAGATATAGGCATGTCATGCCCTTCTAAAATCCAAAAAGTGAGAAGCCGACACGTTCAGTCCGCTCCTGCCCGTGCCACCTCCGTGTCGCCGGGTTTGTGCCAGAGCCGCGGTGAACCCTGGCGGCCAGCCCCCCTCTCCCAATACTGGTGCCTGTCCGCTGGTGGGTCGAGCGAGCCCTCCTGTGGTGGAGGCAGCTCTAAGCTTTTTAATTTAAATTGTCTCTCTAATTTGAATGAATACACTTTAAATCCATTTAAAAGGATCTATTGGAGGGCAAGTCTCATGCCAGCAGCCGCGTAATTCCAGCTCCAGTAGCGTCCACTAAAGCTGCTGCAGTTAAAAAGCTTTTATAAGGATCGAGCTCGGCTGTCCACCGCAAGGCATCCTACTGCCAGTCCCAGCCCCTATGCCTTGGGGTGCCTCCTGATGCTCTTCACTGAGTATCCCGTGGTCCCGAAGCATTTCCTTTGAAAAAATTAAGTGTCAAAACTACAGGTGGTGTAGCTTGCTTAACAGCCGGGATAATCCGCTGACTAGCAGACACTGCTACTAGGCACAAAGTATTTCCTGGGCTAGATGCAGTTAAAAATTTGTAATTAGATACTCTCGTTGGATGCTGAGAAAGCATTCCATAGAGTCTCCTGGCACGCCATATATGATTCTCTTAAAAAGCTTGGGGTAGGGGTCTAGGGGACCCTTTTATAGCCAAAATCACGGCCCTGTATCGCAATACGTCACCTAGGCTGAAGATAAATGGAACTGTATTACCCTGAGGGCTCGGTTGCTACAGAGGTATTGCGCCTCACCCAGAGGTGTGATATCTCACTCTCAGGTAAGGATGGAGTGTGGATCAGGACCCGACACCTGCATGCATTACACCACATTTCCGTGGGGCAGGGCGACCAATATGCCCCTGAGATGGGCACGACAGTCCCTGTCCCTGGCTGGAGTGGGGGGAGGGAACACTGAGGAAGGGGAACCCTGTAGTGCAGGAGCAGGGAGGAAGCAGTTCCTGGGTGCATTGAGAAGGGAGTATAAAAGGTGGGCACCATCTTAGTTCAGTGCAGAGAAGTCTGAGCAGAAGTGGCAGGGAGCAGGGGCTCTGCATGAGCTCTGCTCCGGAGGCGGGCCTAGTAACAGAGGCCCAGGCCTGGAAGAGGGAGAAGGAAGGAAGAGAAGCGGAGAAGGCTCCAGGAACGAGGAATGAAGGGATCCCAGGGGTGCGGACGGGCGAGTCGCCACCGCACGCCCGAATCCACCTGCGTGGAGGGGTCAGGCCAAAGGGGGAAACCGGTCCCCGAAACTAGTGGAGGCAGGAAACGACCCTCAGCTAGAAACCGGAGGCTGTGACATTTTATGTGGCGCAGCCCCTCGCTACACCCGCTAGGAAGGCACCACATAGGATCAGGGAAACTGGCGCCAAGTTTACCAAGAGGAGGCCCGAGGCAGCCGGACAGAAGGGTTGGTAAGAAAGGCCAGACAAAGGACACACAAAGGGGGTCCTGTGAAGCGCTCCAAAGTTATCTGGGAGTTGTCTGAGCCCCTCACCTGGTGAGCACAGTACCACGTGGGCAGCCGTTACCTGCAGACGTGGTCTGGATAATAAGAACTGGACTGCATCACTGACTCCGTGTCGTTACTGCTACTGCCCTGCACCATCACCCCCATCCTCCGCATACACTGCCCTGAGGCTATACTCCTTCCGTGGGGAGTTATGCTACGCTCTGCTGCACCCACAACACCAGCCTCAGCGGTCTGCCCTGGAGCGGCGGTTCACTCTGACCGCAATCCACGGGTGGTGTAGTCGAACATTTAAACATCAAAACCACATAAATAGTTCCGCCACTGGTTTGACCGCCCTGAGCCACGGAACCGGGTCGCCGCCACGAAGACTACAACCACCAGCATCCACCAAAAAGGGTCCAGCTCCGGGTGTCCCAAGGCCCAGGGGGTGCATCAGAACATTTTCATCACCTTTCACAATCACCAATGGGACAAGGCAGGGATGTTCTCTGTCCCCTCTCTTATACATCCTAGTGACGGAGCACCTGCTCTCATCAATTCGCCATAACCCCAATATTAGGTGGATTGAGGTGGGAGGCACCGAGTACAAGTGCTCTCTATTTGCTGATGATGTCCTAGTATATATCACTCAATCACATATATCCATCCATGCTGTTATGGCTGAAATAGATCACTTTGTTACATGGTCAAATTTTAAAATCAATGCAGCGAAGTCTGAGGCCCTCGATGTCTCCCTCCCCAAATCCATATAGGATTCCATCCAGTCCAACTTTCCCTTTGCCTGGCCCTCACAGGGTATCAAATACTTAGGAATTCCTATTCATAGAGACCTCTCCCATCTATGTTATCTTAATTTTGGGCCCTTTATTGAACAACTCCATACAGACCACGGTTGGCAAGTTAGAACTGTAAGATTTACTACGTGAACCACTGGTGTTTTGTGGAAAAGCACATGTACACTGTGTTCCAAATTATTATGCAAAAAGTATTTAGGAGTGATAAGGGAAGAATTTGTTTGTTTGTCAGTTAAACTCATTGATGGTGATGTGTGTCAGGGCTCTTTATATCACTGTAAGCAATTGCAGACACCTGTGCTAATTAGTTTGGCAGGTGTGTCCAATGAAAGGCAAGACTACTTAAGAAGGCTGTCTCACATTATTAAGCAGCCTACATTTTCTGCCAAAATGGGAAAGAAAAAGGATGTGTCGGCTGCTGAGAAGCAACAAATTGTGGAGTGTTTAGGTCAAGGCATGACTACAATCAACATTGTGCGATGATCAGGATGAAGTGTCTTGGCAATCAAGAAGTATGTAGCTGATTCACAGTACACACGTGTGCGTGCTGATAAGGGCAAATTGAGGACTCTTTCCTACAAGCAATTACGTCAGGTTAAAAGAGCAGCGGCAAAAAAGCCTTGTCATAGCAGCAGACAAGTTTTTGAAGCTGCTGGTGCCTCCAATGTCCCCCGAACAACAAGATGCAGGGTCCTTCAGAGGTTTGCAGCTGTGCATACGCCATCCTGTCGACCTCCTCTATCCACTTCACACAAGCAGAAACGGCTCCAGTGGGCCAAACATTACATGAAGACTGATTTCAAAACTGTTTTGTTCACGGATGAGTGCCGTGCAGCGCTCGATGGTCCAGATGGATGGAGTGGAGGATGGCTGGTTGATGGACACCCCACGCAAACACGGCTACAGCGCCAACAAGGAGGAGGTGGAGTAATGTTTTGGGCTGAAATCATGGGGAGAGAGATTGTCGGCCCCTTTAGGATCCCTGAAGGCGCTAAAGATGAACTCCATAATGTATGTGGATTTTCTCAAACAGCACTTCCTGCCATGGTTCACGAAGAAGAACCGTGCATTTCACAGCAAGATCATTTTTTTGCATGATAATGCACCATCTCATGCTGCACATAAAACATCTGCATCTCTGGCTGATATGGGCATAAAAGGGGACAAACTTATGGTGTGACTCCCATTCTCCCCTGACCTCTACCCCATTCAGAACCTCTGGAGCATCATCAAAAGGAGTGTCTATGATGGCGGGAGGCAGTTCACATCTAAGCAACAGCTCTGGGAGGGTATTCTGTCCTCATGCAAAACAATTGAAGCAGAAACCATCCAAAACCTGACAAATTCAATGGACGAGAGAGTCCAGAAGCTCCTTTCGAACAAGGGGTCCTATGTGAAAATGTAACATCACCTAGAATAAAGTTTTGAGTTGAAAACTGTTTGATTTCAATTTCTAATAACCTGCTAATGCTTATAATTTCAAAAATGACCATTTTTTTGGTCTTTATTAAAATGAAAAGGTTGATCGAAAAGTTTGGCGGATCTAAGAGTGTGGCAACCCAGTAGTCATGATTACTTCGAATTCTGACAATATGAGGGTCATGTTGCAGGTAGTGCAGCAAGAAGGCACTTATGTGTCTTGCGCATCTCGGAGCCCCAAAATTATTTTCCGGGCTAGATGCAGCTAAAAATTATTATTAATTTTAAATCTGGTGGAGCTTAGTATAGATGGCCTAATAGGATCAGTGCTGCACACTGCTACAAAGCCCAAATTATTTTCCAGCCAAGATACAGATAAACATGATTAGTAATTTTAAATCTGGTGGAGCTTATTATAGATGGCCTAATAGAATCAGTGCTGCACACTGCTACAAAGCCCAAATTATTTTCCAGCCAAGATACAGATAAACATGATTAGTAATTTGAAAGCTTAAAACGGTTGGTAGGGTGATTTTAACCAATCATCCATCTTTTACTCTCCCCAGGATGACACAGGGGTAGAACAGTCGTTTCGGATCCATGATTTGTTCATCTTTATGAACGTGAGTCTGTCTACATTATCAGTGGAGAGCCGCGTGCGCTTATCTGTCAGCACACCACCAGCAGCGCTGAACACACGTTCAGACAGAACGCTGGCTGCGGGGCATGACAAGATCTCCAAGGCGTAAGTGGCTAGCTCCGGCCATTTATCCAGATTGGAAGCCCAAAAAGAGCAAGGGTCCAGTGACACAGTCATGGCTTCAATGTTTACTTGGAGATACTCCTGTACCATCGTCTCTAGGCGTTGACTATGTGTCAGACTTCTTGTCTCCTGTGGCCTTGCAAAGGATGGGCTAAAAAAGTGGTGAAATGATTGCGCAAAATTGATGTTACCAGCAGATACTGTGGTTCTGTTATGGTTTGAGTGCTGAACACTTGACGGTCCCACGGTTGGCAAGTTGGAACTGTGAGATTCACTACGTGCACCACTGGTGTTTTGTGGAAAAGCACATGTAAGATTCTGCAACAGTCTCTGCTGATACTCCTGCATGCGTGCATCCCTTTCTATGGCAGGAATAATTTCTGCAAATTTACTTTTGTACCGGGGATCTAACAGTGTGGCAACCCAGTAGTCAGGATTATTTCTAATTCTCCCAATTCGAGGGTCATGTTGCAGGTAGTGCAGCAAGAAGGCACTCATGTGTGTTGCGCATCCAGGAGCACCAAGTCCCTGTTGTGTTGGTGGCGAGGTAACAATCATGCTTCCTTCCTCTGTCCTCTCCCCCCAACCTCGCACAACAGAAATGTGATCAAGGTCTCCCTCATCTGATGAGTCTTCCATCAGTTCGTCCTCCACTTCTTCCTGGGCTCCTGCACCTTCCTCACTAGTTTGGCTGCTACCATGCGCCCTGGTAAAACCATCTCCCCCACCCTCACATGCCTGCCGCCTTGGTGCTGCCGACCGTCTGGACCTTGCAGATGTTAGCCCTTCCGCATACAACTCCTCCTCCTCTACTTCCTCCACCTCCTCTTGTGCCACCACCTGACTCCGAATTCTGTTTAACATGTGCTCCAGCATGTAAATCACCGGAATAGTCATGCTGATAATGGCATCATCAGCACTAAACATCTTCGTCGCCATTTCAAAACTGTGCAGAAGGGTGCATAGGTCCCTGATCTGAGACCACTCCTCCAGCGTGATTTGCCCCACGTCTGGATCTCGTTGGCCCAGGCTATACGTCAGAACGTATTGCACCAGGGCTTGTCGGTGCTGCCACAGTCGCTGCAACATGTGCAGAGTTGAATTCCACCGGGTAGGCACATCGCATTTTAGCCGGTGAAGTGGCAGGCCCAATGACTTCTGTAGAGATGTAAGTCGCTGAGCTGCGGGATGCGAACGGCGGAAGTGAGCACACAGCGACCGTGCCCTCTGCAGAAGGCCATCTAGTCTGGGATAGTGGGCTAAAAATTGCTGGACAACCAGGTTCAACACGTGAGCCATACAAGGCACGTGTGTGACATTGCCCCGGCGAAGGGCCGCACCCAGGTTTGCAGCATTGTCGCACACGGCCTTCCCTGGTTTCAGGTCCAGTGGAGACAACCATTCATGAAATTGGTTCTCCAGAGCTGACCACAACTCCTCAGCTGTGTGACTCACATTTCCCAGACATTTCAAAGTAAAAACCGCCTGATGACGTTGAGCCCTACTGCCAGCATAGTAAGGAGGTGTGCAGGATCCCTTCTGCGCAGTTAGAAAGCTTGTGGCATGACCAGACAGGCTTTGAGTGCAGGTGGAAGACCGAGAGGAGGTTGAGGAGGCAGAAGCAGTGGAGGAACTTTGACATAAAGAGGATTGACGCACAACTCGTGGGGACGGCAAGACTTGGACAGCAGCCCCTTGTCCTGCTGTCACCATAGTTACCCAGTGCCCAGTCAGCGACATGTAATGCCCCTGTCCATGCCTACTCGTCCAAGTGTCTGTGGTGAAATGCACCCTGTCACACACAGAGTTTCTCAAAGAAGCGGTGATGTTGTGTGCGACATGCTGGTGGAGCGCAGGCACACCTTTCTTTGAGAAGTAGTGCCGACTGGGCATCTGGTACTGGGGCACTGCGACGGACATAAGGTCTCGAAAATCCTCTGTGTCCACCAGGCGGAAAGGCAGCATTTCTGTAGCCAAGAGCTTGCAGATGGTGAAATTCAACCTCTTAGCTTTCTCATGGCTAGGAGGAAATGGTCTTTTACTTGTCCACATCTGAGGGACCGAGGGCTGGCTATTGTGCTTAGACGGGGTTGATAAGGGTGTCCCCGGCAAACTGCCGGTCTGTGAGGAAGATGCAGGCGGACATGTTAGGTTGCCTTGATCCAAATGTGGTGCTATCGATGTCGGACAGCGCTCAACACCAGCTGGTGTTACCACCTCCAAAGAAAATGATGACCTGCCAATCACGCTGGCTGTTGCGGGTAAAGAGGTGGCAGGTCTGCGCCCCAAAACAGGTGTGACTGCTGTCCCCCCAGTCACAG
This sequence comes from Phyllobates terribilis, assembly GCF_046119375.1. NCBI lineage: Eukaryota > Metazoa > Chordata > Amphibia > Anura > Dendrobatidae > Phyllobates > Phyllobates terribilis. Next base: position 67,605,579 of record NW_027362773.1, read on the forward strand.
AGGATGAAGAGGCCGCGGATGCACAAGATATGGCAGACGGTGGTTGGCCCGGCCGGCTAGGCCGCATTGTAGCACACTGATCTTCCCACTGCAACTTATGCTTCATGTCCATGTGCCGGTTCATGCATGAAGTACTCAAACTATGTATTTTTTGGCCTCTACTTAGCTTTTACTGACAAATGTTACAATTTGAGTCTCATCATCATCTTCCTCATTGTCTCCACCAACAGGAGTTACAGTTTGGGAATGAGGGTCTACATTATGGTCAGAACCTTCTGCGTCTGGTCCTGGATCCGACTCATAAAGATTCTGGGCATCAGTGCAGATCATTTCCTCGTCTGGATTCACAGAAGCGCTGGAGTCGACCTCTGATTCCCAGGCTATAGTATGAGTAAACAGCTCTGCAGACTCAACCATCTGTTCTACCTCATACTCAGACGGGCAGCTGGAGATTTGGGAGCTATGAGGAAGCAAGTGCGATTGGGGTGACACCTTTGAGGACTGGAGTATTTGTGATGTTGAAGTTGATGTGGAGGAGAGCCCACTTAAAGGAGCACTTGATATCCGTTGAAGCACCTGCTGTTTTTGTGCCTCATCTGGAATTTGTAGCGATTGGCGTGGCCGTAAGAAATTGATCTTATCACATTGTCCGCTAAAAGAAGTAGACATTTTAGTTTGGCTGGAAGATGGTCTTTCTTCTGCAGATGTTACTGTTGCTTTAACACCTACCCCACGGACACAACCTTTTTTCCCCTTCCCAACACGCCTATTCCCCTTTCCACCAGCAGCAGGCCTTTTTCCACTCATCTTGGTGGTTAACTAATTCACAACTCTGGAGTTGTTTGCACAAAAAAACAATGGATGGGAACCGAGCAGAGCTGAGTGGCCAAACTGTGGTATTAGGCCAAAACTATTGGCTGGGTTAGATGCAGAAAAAAATTATATTCAATTTGCCACCTGATGGAGGTCAGTATAGATGGAGTAATAGAACAAGTCCCACACACAGCTAGAAGCCCAAATATTTTTTCAGAGGTAGATGCAGATAAAAATTATTTTTAATTTGCAACCTGATGGAGGTCAGTATAGATGGACTAATAGAGAAAGTCCCACACACTGCTAGAAGGCCAAATATTTTTTCAGAGCTAGATGCAGAAAAAAATTATATTCAGTTTGCAACCTGATGGAGGTCTGTATAGATGGATTAATAGAACAAGTCCCACACACAGCTAGAAGCCCAATATTTTTTCAGAGGTAGATGCAGAAAAAAATATATTCAGTTTGCAACCTGATGGAGGTCAGTATAGATGGACTAATACAACAAGTCCCACACACAGCTAGAAGCCCAATATTTTTTCAGAGCTAGATGCAGAAAAAAATTATATTCAATTTGCAACCTGATGGAGGTCAGTATAGATGGAATAATAGAACAAGTCCCACACAAAGCTAGAAGCCCAAATATTTTTTCAGAGCTAGATGCAGATAAAAATTATTTTTAATTTGCAACCTGATGGAGGTCAGTATAGATGGACTAATAGAGAAAGTCCCACACACTGCTAGAAGGCCAAATATTTTTTCAGAGCTAGATGCAGAAAAAAATTATATTCAGTTTGCAGCCTGATGGAGGTCACTATAGATGGACTAATAGAGAAAGTCCCACACACTGCTAGAAGGCCAAATATTTTTTCAGAGCTAGATGCAGAAAAAAATTATATTCAGTTTGCAACCTGATGGAGGTCAGTATAGATGGACTAATAGAGAAAGTCCCACACCCTGCTAGAAGGCCAAATATTTTTTCAGAGCTAGATGCAGAAAAAAATTATATTCAGTTTGCAACCTGATGGAGGTCTGTATAGATGGATTAATAGAACAAGTCCCACACACAGCTAGAAGCCCAATATTTTTTCAGAGGTAGATGCAGAAAAAAATATATTCAGTTTGCAACCTGATGGAGGTCAGTATAGATGGACTAATACAACAAGTCCCACACACAGCTAGAAGCCCAATATTTTTTCAGAGCTAGATGCAGAAAAAAATTATATTCAATTTGCAACCTGATGGAGGTCAGTATAGATGGAGTAATAAAACAAGTCCCACACACAGCTAGAAGCCCAAATATTTTTTCAGAGCTAGATGCAGATAAAAATTATTTTTAATTTGCAACCTGATGGAGGTCAGTATAGATGGACTAATAGAGAAAGTCCCACACACTGCTAGAAGGCCAAATATTTTTTCAGAGCTAGATGCAGAAAAAAATTATATTCAGTTTGCAACCTGATGGAGGTCAGTATAGATGGACTAATAGAGAAAGTCCCACACACTGCTAGAAGGCCAAATATTTTTTCAGAGCTAGATGCAGAAAAAAATTATATTCAGTTTGCAACCTGATGGAGGTCAGTATAGATGGACTAATAGAGAAAGTCCCACACACTGCTAGAAGGCCAAATATTTTTTCAGAGCTAGATGCAGAAAAAAATTATATTCAGTTTGCAACCTGATGGAGGTCTGTATAGATGGATTAATAGAACAAGTCCCACACACAGCTAGAAGCCCAATATTTTTTCAGAGGTAGATGCAGAAAAAAATATATTCAGTTTGCAACCTGATGGAGGTCAGTATAGATGGACTGATACAACAAGTCCCACACACAGCTAGAAGCCCAATATTTTTTCAGAGCTAGATGCAGAAAAAAATTATATTCAGTTTGCAACCTGATGGAGGTCTGTATAGATGGATTAATAGAACAAGTCCCACACACAGCTAGAAGCAAAATATTTTTTCAGAGCTAGATGCAGAAAAAAATTATATTCAGTTTGCAACCTGATGGAGGTCAGTATAGATGGACTAATAGAGAAAGTCCCACACACTGCTAGAAGGCCAAATATTTTTTCAGAGCTAGATGCAGAAAAAAATTATATTCAGTTTGCAACCTGATGGAGGTCTGTATAGATGGATTAATAGAACAAGTCCCACACACAGCTAGAAGCCCAATATTTTTTCAGAGGTAGATGCAGAAAAAAATATATTCAGTTTGCAACCTGATGGAGGTCAGTATAGATGGACTAATTCAACAAGTGCCACACACAGCTAGAAGCCCAATATTTTTTCAGAGCTAGATGCAGAAAAAAATTATATTCAATTTGCAACCTGATGGAGGTCAGTATAGATGGAGTAATAGAACAAGTCCCACACACAGCTAGAAGCCCAAATATTTTTTCAGAGGTAGATGCAGAAAAAAATTATATTCAGTTTGCAACCTGATGGAGGTCTGTATAGATGGATTAATAGAACAAGTCCCACACACAGCTACAAGCCCAATATTTTTTCAGAGGTAGATGCAGAAAAAAATATATTCAGTTTGCAACCTGATGGAGGTCAGTATAGATGGACTAATAGAGAAAGTCCCACACACTGCTAGATGGCCAAATATTTTTTCAGAGCTAGATGCAGAAAAAAATTATATTCAATTTGCAACCTGATGGAGGTCAGTATAGATGGACTAATAGAATGATGCTATGCCCAAAAGATTTTACTTCACTAGGTGCAGTAAAAAAATTGGTATTCTATACACAGGTGGTATATCTTGCAACACAGATAGGCTTCTCCACTGACTAACACACTCTGCAATAGGCCAAAAAGGATTAGCTTTGCTAGATTCAGCCAAATGCTGTGAAAAAAACTTGCACAGCACTGGCACAGACCTGCCTGGCAAAAACTGATAGGAACTGATGTAACCTAGTCCTGAAAAGGACTCCAATTACAATTAGTCTTTACTCCCACAACCTATCTATTTAAGAGCACAGACCTGCCTGATAAAAGTCGTAGGAAATGCTGTAACCTAGTCCTTAAAAGGACTGCAATCACAACTATTCCCTATTCCCAAGCTATCTGTAAATTTGTGCGAAAATTGGCTTGAAATTAACAAGGTATAGCGCACACAGCAACAGCGGTGCCGTCTAACACGCAGCTGCAGCAGTGAGAAAATGGTGGCGACGGGGAAAATGGCTTGGTCTTATAGGGCAAGGACATGTGACATACACTGCCAATGACACATGCCCTTGCTTGTGTGAAAAAAAGCACTTTGCTCTGTGTGTGCGCTGCTGATAGGCTGACAGATTGCATCTCCCCACTGTAAATGCGGGAAAGAGAAAAAAAAATGGAGATCTTCATTATTCCTGCAGAGATCCATCCCCTGCCCCTCCCCCCACCCCGCTGTACACTCAAACTGCGTATTAACATTAATTTTCATCATTACTGAGAAAAAATCCAGTTATGATTTTGGTGCACGAACAGTTATCGAACATAACCTCGAACAGCCGAATTTTTCTCAAATCGTTCGTGTTCGCCGAACGGCTCGAACACCGCCCAAAACAGCTCGAATTTGAGATTGGCGAACAGTTCGAGTAGAACAACGCTCATCTCTAGAGCTCACACACGTACCATGCCGGGCCTATGCGCTTAACCTCGTGGTTCAGCGGTTTGTCAACTCCTACCCGGAGCTGCCGGATCTGCTTGTTAAAGTACGCCGCCTGTGTGCCCATTTTAGAAAGTCACCTACAGCTCCCGCCGCCCTTGTCGCGTTCCAGCAGCGTTTGCAGCTTCCGGCTCACAGACTGGTGTGTGATGTCCCCACTCGTTGGAACTCTACACTGCAGATGTTGGGAGCAGAAGATGGCAGTTGTTGAGTACCAGCATCAACAAGGCCATCGGTATTCAGTTCAGACTCCACACATAAGACCTCAGGAGTGGACATGGATGTCAGATATATGTACCATCCTCCAAAACTTTGAGGACTCCACCAAGATGGTGAGCGGCATTGACGCTATAATTACCGTCACCATCCCGCTTCTCTGTCTTCTGAAATGCTCTCTGCTCACAATCAAAGAGGATGCATTGCAGGCGGAGCACGATGAGATGGAGCAAGGAAACATACAGGGTGATTACACACAGCCAAGCCTCATCTCATCCCAATGTGGATTGGGTGACAATTGTAACATCCCTGGGGCGTGCTTGCATAGTGCACCACCTCCCACTATGCAAGACCGCAATTTTACCTGTCAGTCCAGCCTGCAAATCTTGCTCCAGTTCATGCTGTGTGCATGTCTCTTGACTGACTGCTTAGGGCGGCGGCCCGGTTACTTCCTGATTCTTATAGCTGCTGTGGGCGCACCCCTAATGCCTATTGCTGTGAGTCACTGGATATTTAAACCCCCTCCACGCAGAAGGAGGTGCCTGAGCAACACCTTCACTCAGTTTGTCTTTTCAACTGTATTGCCAGGTCCTGTCCTGTTTCTAGTTTGTTCCCGCCACTCTGGGGGCTGTATACCCAGGCCTGTTACCTGTGACTTCTAGTCTGTTTCCGCCACTCTGGGGGCTGTATACCCAGGCTCGTTCTTGTGTCTCATTGGAGTAGCAATTTCCTGTCTGAACTGTATCCTAGCCTGTTACCTGTTTGTCTCTATGTCCATACCTTCCCTTTTCCTGCAGTATCTGAACCTGCACCTAACTCCAACTCGTTGTCTCTGTACTTCTATTTGTGAGTTTTGTGTCCACTCGCTACTTCATAGGAAGTACCTTGTGTGTATCTGGTTTTGCTTGTCCCATTTCCCTTCCTCCGCATCTTCCTCCTGTGTTCTAGCCATATTCCTGTATTTTCCAGTCTCTTCCATGTGAACAGAGCCCTGTCCTCTCTGCCTTGTCCAGCGCACCTGCGGTTTCGCTCCGCTCTGTCTTGCCTACCGCTCCGGCGGTTTCTCTCTGCTCTGACTTGCCCACCACTCCGGCGGCTTCGCTCTACTCTGCCTTGCCCACCGCTCCGGCGGCTTCCCTCTGCTCTGCCTTGCCCACCGCTCCGGCGGCTTCTCTCTGCTCTGCCTTGCCCACCGCTCCGGCGGTTCCGCTCTGCTCTGCCTTGTCCACTGCACCTGCGGTTTCTCTCTGCTCTGCCTTGTCAACCGCTCCGGCGGTTCCGCTCTGCTCTGCCTTGCCCACCGCACCTGCGGTTTTCGCTCCGCTCTGCTTGCTCACCGCACCAGCAGTTCCTCTCTGCTCTGCCTTGTCCTCCGCTCCGGCGAGTTCGCTTTACTCTGCTTGTCTACCGCATCTGCGGCTCTGTACCTGTCTCCCAGTCTGTACTGGACCCTATCCAGCCTGCGCTCCAACCTGCTAGTATGTCCCTGTCTGCACTCCAGCCGTGCTTGCTAGTATCTCCCTGTCTGCACTCCAGCCGTGCTTGCCAGTGCCCTCCTGTCTGCATACCAGCCGTGCTTGCCAGTGCCCACCTGTCTGCAAACCAGCCGTGCTTGCCAGTGCCCACCTGTCTGCATACCAGCCGTACTTGCCAGTACCCACCAGTCTGCATACCAGCCATACTTGACAATACCCTCCAGCCTTTATGCCAGTCTAATCTGCCTGTTCCTGCATTCTCCGGTGTGGGTCAACAACTGTGACCGGGGTCTGACCTGGAGTCGCACCTGGTCCCTCTGCTCGGTTCCTCCTTGGTCCACAGAGTCGACTAAGCCGCAGTGCGACCTTAGTCGGATCGGGTTGATACTTAGTTACACCCCTCCAGGCACTCCTCGGTTCATGGTACAGTGGGATCACTAATCACGCACACGCCAGTCAGTCCGGGCGCGAGCGTAACAACAAAGAGGAAGAGGAGAAGGAAGAAAGGGAGCTAGTTTTATGCACTATAGACGGTACTACCTGCACAATTGTCATACCGTCTGTTCAGTGTGGATGGCCATAGGACAGAGAGGAGGAGGAGGAAGAGGAGAGCATGGTCAGTCATCCTCTTGGTGAGGACACGGAAGTCTTGCCTGTTAGCAGTCTGGCACACATGGCTGAGTTTATGTTATGCTGCCTTTCCCATGACCCTCTCCTTCTCAAAATTTTTGGAGACAGTCATTACTGGTTGGTGACACTTCTAGACCCACGATACAAGGAGAACTTTATATCTCTTGTACCTGAGGCGGACAGGTCTACAAAAATGGGGCAGTACCAGAAAGCCCTTGTTGCGGACTATTTAAAGAAGTCACATCTGAAAACGCTGGTGGCAGAGGTCACAGTTCGTTGGACAACCAAGGAGTACAGGCAAGAGAGACACAACTCCAATCCAGCAGAGGCAGGGGAACACTGTCAAAGTTCTGGGAGAAATTTTTCATCCCCTCCCATCGCACAGGCCCTGAGGTGCGGGGTACTCTCACAAGGAGTGCAAAGTTTGGGAAGATGCTGAAGGAGTACCTTACCGATCGTACCAACGTCCTCCATGATTCCTCTGAGCCTTATAATTACTGGGTATCCAAGCTGAACACGTGGAATGAACTGGCTCTCTATGCCTTGGAGGTCCTGGCCTGCTCTGCCTCTAGCGTTTTATCAGAGCTGGTGTTCAGTGCCGCCGGTGGAATTATAACCTATAGGCGGCATCCACCTGTCAACTGAAAATGCTGACAGGCTGACTCTTGTAAAAATGAACAAGGGCTGTATTTGGCCAGACTTCTCAACAGCACCGAATGATAACAGCCTAACAAACTCAAATTCAGTGTCTTTTTTTGGGAAATGTATTCCCATGCACCTTTTCACACCCACACATGGGTATACGCTTCCTGATTTTGGCTATTTGCTCTTGTCCTCCGTCTTCTCCTCATCCTCCACCACCATATCATCAGGGTGACCGTGGTCCGTGATGCAACACCCACATAATTTTTTTAAAGGGTGTTTATGATGCCCGCAAAAAATTTTTTTATACAGTATGTTCATGTATATGTGGCGCCCCTGAGGGTTCGGTCGCCACAGAGGTACTGCATCTCAACCAGAGGTGTGGTATCTCACTCTCAGGTAAAGAAGGAGTACAGCTCGGGACCCTAACACCTGCATCCAACACATACCCGCAGTGGGGGTAGGGCGAGATTGCTCCTAAGGCAGAGCACAGTCCCGGGTCCCTAGCTGGGGGCAGGAACTATGTAGTGGGTGTGGGTGGAGGAAGTAGCTTAGGGGAGCACATGAGAGGAAGGTATAAATAGGGAAGCCATCTTAGAAAGTGAGTTCAGTCAGTTAGAGGAAAGAGAGAGAACAGTTTACAGTGAGAGGAGTGGAGCAGGGCTCTGCAGGAGCTCTGCTCAGGAAGAGGGCCTGAGGAGAGGCCCAGGACTGAAGAAAGTGGAGAGGGAGCAAGAAGGGCTCCAGGAATGGAAGAAGGGACCCCAGGGGTACGGGCAGTGCTTGAAGCCACCCGTACACCCGAATCTACCGGGAGGTGGAGGGGTCAGGCCACACAAAGGGGACCGGTCCCTCAACTAGCAGAGAACTTTATGACTCACCTAGAAACCGGAGGCTGCAGTATTTCAAGTCTTGCAGCCAACAGTCCATATCAGTCTCACCAAGAAGGTAGCTATAGAGGACCCAGGGGACGGAACAGACGTCGCCCGACAAGGCCCGCAGGTACCGGATTGGGACACTTGGTATGAGGTGCAGGGAGACTGCCAGAGAAAGGACACAGAAGGGGGTCCCGTTAAGTACTCTGGAGATACCTGAGGGTGGACCGAACCCCTCCCTGAGTAAGCGCAGCACGACGAGAGAAGTTACTTTGGTACCTGTAACTTGGACTGCAACAACCGTGAGTAAAGACCCTGAGGACTGCACTTCATTGTCTACACTGCCCTGGAGCTAAGCTCTACCTGTGGAGAGCCACACCATCCCTGCTGCAGTAATACCAGCTCCAGAGGACCTGCTCCGCAGCGGCGGCTCCCTTAGCCGCATACCACAGGTGGCGTCACGAACTTTGTACATAAATCCCCTGTAAATAAACCCCTTTTTTATTGACCGCCCTGGGTCTCGGACCGGGTCACCGCCACTGTGACATCCCCCGGCATCTACCGGGTACCCCACGGCCCAGGGGGCGTGTCATATACCCCCCAGGGGTAAATATTTGTCAGCACATACACTTAGTGCATGGGCATTACAAGTATAGGAGAACCGCTCCATTCTAATGGGAACATTTTTTATGCGGCCCTCCTCCACGTCTCTTCCAAGGGGCATTAGAGTGCCTCCCAATTTTTGGCAGCCCTTGCATTCACTGCATAGGCCAACACTATGGGAGACCCACTTCCTAATAATGGGAGCATTTTTTTTCAGGAGGCCCTCCTCTACGTCTCTTCCCAGGGGTCATTGGAGTACCTCCAAATTTTTGGCAACCCTTGCATTCACTGCATAGGCAAAAACAATGGGAGACCCACTTCCTAATAATGGGAACATTGTTTTCAGGAGGTCCTCTGACCTCCACGTCTCTTCCAAGGGCATTGGACTGACTCCAAATTTTTGGCAACCCTTGCATTCACTGCCAAGGCAAACACAATGGGAGACCTACTATGAGGGAAAATTGTTTTCAGGAGGCCCTCCTCTAAGTCTCTTCAAAGGGGTATTGGGGTGTGTTCAAATTTTCAAAGTGGTATTGGGGTGCGTCCAAATTTTGGGCAGCCCTGCCAATCACTGCATAAGCAATAACAGTATAGGAGACCCACTCTTAAGTAATTTGAACAATAAAACATAGCCGGCTGATGCACTCTAAGAATAGTAAAGGCCGCCTGATGGCCCTATAAAAATAGGCTTTGTGACTTTCACAGTCCCTCTTTCATAAATGAAACATGATGTGTCTGATGATATCTCACACACCACATGGCCAGATAAGGAAAGGATGTTCCTTAACATATTTCCCAGGAAAATCCATTTTGGTTTCGTTTTTGTATGTTTTATTGTGAGTCCGTAAAAGTGGCGCAATACCTCTGACAACGTTGTTGACAGAAGTGACCTGGAAGTCAGAAATGCTTCCAGGGGTCTTCCCCATACTGTTCCCATGTCATTTGAGCACTGTTCCCATCGATTTGGGCAATTTTTAGGCGCTCTGCAGACCGCCGGGGGGAGCCCCCAGAAAAATGCTCAAGTTTCCCATAGACTTATATTGGGCTTGTTGCTTGGGTCGAGCACCCGAGTATTCCAATGTGCTCGACCCAAGCATCGAGCACCCGAGCATTTTAGTGCTTGCCCATCACTAGTGTTCACATTTCCCTAAATTATGGGCTGACACAAACAAAGTGGCAACAATTTCACTAGAGAAGAAATATTATAATGGGGACCGACACCTCTCCCATTACAGCCAACCCAGCAGATGAAGACCCAATCAGGAGTGTTCACATTTCCAAAAATTTGTGTTAACACCGGCAGCAACAGCAGGCACAGAAGCCACACTAAAGATATCACAGACTGCAATTACGCGAGATAAATGCAGCACACTAAAAATTACAACATCGCCTAGTCTGTACAGTCTGTGATTGGGGTGCAAAAGTCCTTGGAGATCCATGACTTTTTCATCTTGATCAAAATTAAACGGTATACACTTTCAGGGGACAGCCGGCTGCCCTTATCTTTCAGGACACCACCAGCAGCATAGAAGACACGTTCTGAGGGAACGCTGACTGTCGGACTGTCAGGACAAGGACATGCTTGCTGATGTTGCTAGTTGAGAGTGTGCAACGACAGGTGCAGGGCAGGAGTCATCTTCGCATGCACTGTGGACAGGGGATTGGCTTGCACGCCACAGTGGAAGAAGCAGTGGTGTCACCCGCAGACTCTGTTCCTGGACCCTGACACACTGAAACAAAATTTTAATGGAGGCCAGAAGTGGCAATATTTTCAGCGCAATTATATGTGATCCGTGTGACGGACAAACCACAGTTTTAAATAGCTGACCTGTAGGTAACTATTTTTAACAGCGCCGACCTCGTGTCAATAAGTTCACTGACACACTGCAACAAAATTTCAATAGAGGCCAGAAATGGCAATATTTTCAGCGCAATTATATGTGATCCGTGTGATGGACAAACCACAGTTTTAAATAGCTGGCTTGTAGGTAACTATTTTGAACAGCACCGACCTCGTGTCAATAAGTTCACTGACACACTGCAACAAAATTTCAATGGAGGCCAGAAATGGCAATATTTTCAGCGCAATTATATGTGATCCGTTTGACGGACAAACCACAGTTTTACATAGCGGGATTTTTAGCGCTGTAATATGGAAAGGATCTGGCTGTATTCTGCAGTGCCAACAAGCAAATGACACAGAAAAACGGTGTTCTCTGGATTGCTTTTTAAGCAAATAATCAGGATTAAGATAAAAAAAAAAACTATTCCTGGCCCCTGATACCTGGGGCTATTTCTACAAATATCCGTAAAAGCACCAGCAGACAGAGCTGGAATGGACCCTCTTGCTATGTGCACTGCAGTCTGCTATATACCCTGCCTGCCTGCTTAGCACTGATATCTCTGCAGCTGGATTAGTTCTCAGAAGGACTGTTAGTTGAGATGGATAGTGTAGGTATTCTACAAGATTCTCTACATAACTAATAAACAACCGAATCTCTCCCTAGTTCAGCAGCACCTCTCCCTACACTGCCTGATTGCGGAGTAGACTGTGACGAGCACGGCGGCGCCAGGTCTGATATAGACCTGATGACACTGTGCGGCCAGCCAATCCATGTAATGCGACAACTAACATGGCTGCGGCATTACAGTGTGTGGCAGACAATCCCTGCATGTTGATTGGCTCTCTAAAGCGCGCCAAACATGCAGGGAGGGGACCCGAGCTCCCGCCGAGCAACCCCGGAAATACTCGGTGAGTAGTGAGATGCTCAGGCAAGCACCGAGCAGTAGCGAGCATGCTCACTCATCACTACTCACTACGCTTTGATAGTGCCACGTCTTTTTTTCTCTTTTAGGATATTCCATACAATAGTAAAATTTTAACAAGTGGGTATTTTAACACTTTGAAACACTGTAATTGGTAGTAAATGGTCTTACAACAGACCTTACATACACAAAGAGAAGATCGAAAGCACACACTGGTCTGAAATCTTAACACATAAGATATGTTGCTATTTTATTGGGTGATGATGTTTAACTCCCTTTCAGGTCAAAGGACGAGTTATTCAATTTGGCGATATTCTGTGTAAAACCAGTCAAGCGTTAAAAATGTTTTTCAACCAAAATGTCAGGGTAGTTAAAGCTAAATCAGACATTTATTTCTGAGATGGTTAATTAAAATTCCCATTTGTAATAGTCTGACCATATTATATTTTCTCTTTCAAGCTGAGCAGAAGACTTTTTGCAGCTTTAATTCAATCAGGCTTGGCAGCGTGTCCAGCGTTAGGCTTTTCATATCCATCATTATTGCTAAAATCTGAGCTGCTGCAGATTTTCACAGGGAGTTTTGTTTTCTTTCAATTACTTTCCTTGCATGACTTTGAAATGATACTAATACATTGTAAAAGCAGCAGGAAAATAATTGATAGGTCTCAGTTATTGTTGAGAAAAATTTAATAATCTAAGCTATGTCAGGTTAAGTCCATAGGTTGCCCCTCTGTTTAGGACCATCTGCTGATTTTGGCTGAAATACTAAACTAGTCTATGTGAACATGGCCTAAACCTGGTCATACACTAAAGATTTCAGATGGCCATTTTCAGTATGACTTGTTTTTCACAGTTGGTCTCGTACAGTTCAGAACAATAACTTCATAAGATAAAATAACAAATGAGAGTCTCAGCTTTGGGATACCCATTTGATATTTGACTTATGCCCCCTTGCAGTCCTGCTCATTACCACATAAAAATCCAATGCAAATATTTAGGCACACTAATAGAATATTTGGACATTTTGCATTTTAATGCACCTGATTGTCTTGGTTTGTGGTTCAAAAAAATAATAATAACCTCTCCCTGACACGTGACATACACGTACAGTACATCACATGTGGAGCACGTGTGTATGGACAGAATCGAATCCCTTAATTGCAACTGTCAATTGTCGCTAATTGCCACCAGCTCATGTGATGCAACTTCAGGGTGCCAATGGTATTGCTATCAAAGGCTGGAGAAGAATTAGTTAAATCTGCACTGCGGACGGATCAGTGATGAGCAGGAGTCAGAAATGCAGGAATGCGGTTTATATATCAATGCATTTCGATGTATCACACGTCTTCATCAGGACAAACTACAATGCTCATAGTAGTGGTTTGTCCTGATGAAAAAGTGTGATATTTCAAAACACATTGAAAAATAAAACGCATTCCTGGATTTCTGACTCCTACTCATCACTGATCCGGCTGCAGCAAAGATTTAACCCATTCTTCTCCAGCCTTTGATATTCTCCAAGTCATGGGTCTGCAGCAGCCTTTTGAGCTCTTTAAGTGGTTGTCATCATACACCCTTACCAGTTGAGCACATTTGCCCACATTCTCTGATTTTTATCCGGATAAGACCCTATTGTGCTTATTGTCTTTCCAGCTCATTTATCCTAATGGTATTGCTATGGCAGTCGGAGAGTTATCAGTCTACGCCATGTTAGTATTCCTAAAATGTTATGGGTATCCGAAAATAGCAACAAAAACAAGTTTTTTTAAAGTTTTGATTTTATTAAAGCAGAAATTATAAATAAAACTATATAAATTTGGTATTGCCGTAATCCTATTATCCTACATAGTCATTTAGCCAGATTATTTTACTACATCTGGAATTATGTAAAATCAGAACCAAAAACAAATAGTGGATTGTTGTTTTTTTTTCAACATTTCACACCATTTACAATATTTTTCCCACTTTTCAGTACACCATACAGTAAAGTGGCACGTTTTTTCAATGTTTTATTGTGGAGCATGAATGCACATAACAGCAACACTTTAGGCCTTTCTCAAGCTGTTAGTTAACTGGCCTGTTTGCCACAGCATTGCTCTATGTGCATTTGTGCTCCACAATAAAACACTGAAAAATTTGCCTGGCGGTGCGTTGGATATTTCTATCATATTAAATTTTAAGGTGGATCATGGTAGAACCCACCCTTGAGGCTAAGTGCCTACGATGCAGATTTGAAGCAGAAATTTTCTGAGCATTTCTGCGTCTCCTTGGCAGAAAAAACGCATGGGGATTTTACATGCGTTTTTACATGCATTTATGCATGCATTTTTTTCAAGCGTTTTTCCAAGCAATTTTGAGCATCACTTGGAAAAGGGTTTTTAGACAAGATGGTCACACAATATAAATCCAAATTGCATGGATTTATATTGTGTGACCAACTTAGAGGAAATTTCTACTTCAAATGCTGCATCTAAAGTAAAGAAAAAGAATTAAAAAGTAATAAGAAATAAAAAACCTTATATTCACCTCTCAGGCGGCCCCCTGTCTCCTCCCGGCAGCGTCCTCTCTCCTCGGTGTCCCGCGGTGTACTGGAAGGACCTGCGGTGCCGTGATTTAGTCAGCTGATGGTCACGCGACCATCACCTGACCGCTAACGCCAGCGGTCGCGTGACCATCAGCTGACTAAATGACGTCACCGCAAGTCCTTCCAGTACACCGTGGGACGCCGAGGAGAGAGAACGCGGCCGGGAGGAGACCGGGGCCGCCGGAGATGTGACTATGAATATTTTTTTAATTTTTTACTTTATATTCTTCTTTAACTTGCAGGTACCATGGTACCCGGTTTGGAGGAGAGTCTCCTCTTCTCCAGACCTGGGTACCATCAGCGCATTGAACCGCATAACATCCGCATGTATACATGTATACATGCGGATGTTATGCGATTCAATGCAAGTCAATGGGCGCAATTTCGCCGCAAAATCGCGCCCAAATTCGTTGGGCTGCGGATTTTTCCACAATGATTATCCGCAGCAGAAATTTACACAGCATGTGCACAGCACATGCGGATTATCATTGGGTACATGCCAGACCTCTTACCAAGCAATATTAATGTGTCTCAGCGATGGAAATGCAGCTGCGGAAATGCAGTAAATCCGCATCGTGGGCACACAGCCTAAGTTAGCATGCTTCAATACCACCTGGTATACACAATACATTGTCAAAACTACAGCTAGTCCAATAAAAATACCTTCAAGTTGTGGAATTATGGAAATCACAGAATGGATAGACATGTTAATGATATGCAAATGATGAAAAATTGAAACAAAAACATCACATTTTCAAAACATCTCGATTTATTCAGGATCGAGTATGAGCACCATGCATAGAAATCCCCACACTTACAGCCTTGGCTGCTATTGATAAGGTTATTAACCCCTTTACCCCCCGAGGGTGGTTTGCACGTTAATGACCGAGCCAATTTTTACAAATCTGACCACTGTCAATTTAGGAGGTAATACCTCTGGAACGCTTCAACGGATCTCACTGATTCTGAGATTGTTTTTTTTGTGACATATTTTACTTCATGATAGTGGTAAAATTACTTCGATATCACTTGCGTTTATTTGTGAAAAAATCGGAAATTTGGCGAAAATTTTGAAAATTTTGCAATTTTCAAAATTTAAATTTTTATGCCCTTAAATCACAAATGTCACACAAAATAGTTAATAAATAACATTTCCCACATGTCTACTTTACATCAGCACAATTTTGGAAACAATTTTTTTTTTTTTTATTAGGGAGCTAAAAGGATTAAAAGTTGACCAGCGATATCTCATTTTTACAACAAAATTTGCAAAACCATTTTTTTAGGGACCACATCACATTTGCAGTGACTTTGAGGGGCCTTTTTTGACAGAAAATACCCAAAAGTGACACCATTCTAAAAACTGCACCCTTCAAGGTACTCAAAACAATATTCAAGAAGTTTATTAACCCTTCACGTGCTTCACATTAATTTTTGGAATGGGGAAGAAAAAAATGAACATTTAACTGTAACTTTTTTCACAAAAATGTTACTTCAGACCCCAATTTTTTTCAGTTTTGCAGGGGTAACAGGAAAAAATGGACCCCAAAATTTGTTGTGCAAATTCTTCTGAGCACGCAGATACCCCATACGTGGGGAAACAACACTGTTTGGGCGCACGGAAGGGATCAGAAGGGAAGGAGCCCCATTTCACTTTTTGAATGTAAAATTTGCTTGAATAATTAGCGGTCGCCACGTAGCGTTTAGAGAGCCCTTGATGTGCCTAAACAGTGGAAACCCCCCATAAGTGATACCATTTTGGAAACTAGACCCCTCAGGGAACTTATCTAGATGTGTGGTGAGCACCTTGAACCCGCAGGTGCTTCACAGAAGTTTATAACATGAAGCCGTGAAAATAAAATTTTCATATTTTTCCCACAAAAATGTTTTTCAGCCCCCAGTTTTGCATTTTGATAAGGGTAACAGGAGAAATTGCACCATGCAACTTATTGTGCAATCTCTCCTGAGTAAGTTGATACCCCATATGTTGGGGAAAACCACTGCTTGGGCACACGGCAGGATTCGGAAGGGAAGGAACACCATTTGACTTTTTGAATGTAAAATTTGCTTGAATAATTAGCAGACGCCATGTTGCATCTGGAGAGCCCCTGATGTGCCTAAACAGTGGAAACCCCCCACAATGACACCATTTTGGAAACTAGACCCCTCAGGGATCTAGATGTATGGTGAGCACTAGAGATGAGCGTTGTTCTACTCGAACTGTTCGCCAATCTCAAATTCGAGCTGTTTTGGGCGGTGTTCGAGCCGTTCGGCGAACACGAACAATTTGAGAAAAATTCGGCTGTTCGAGGTTATGTTCGATAACTGTTCGTGCACCAAAATCATAACTGGATTTTTTCTCAGTAATGATGAAAATTAATGTTAATACGCAGTTTGAGTGTACAGCGGGGTGGGGGGAGGGGCAGGGGATGGATCTCTGCAGGAACAATGAAGATCTCCATTTTTTTTTCTCTTTCCCGCATTTGCAGTGGGGAGGTGCAATCTGTCAGCCTATCAGCAGCGCACACACGGAGCGAAGTGCTTTTTTTCACACAAGCAAGGGCATGTGTCATTGGCAGTGTATGTCACATGTCCTTGCCCTATAAGACCAAGCCATTTTCCCCGTCGCCACCATTTTCTCACTGCTGCAGCTGCGTGTTAGACGGCACCGCTGTTGCTGTGTGCGCTATACCTTGTTAATTTCAAGCCAATTTTCGCACAAATATACAGATAGCTTGGGAGTAGGAAATAGTTGTGATTGCAGTCCTTTTAAGGACTAGGTTACAGCATTTCCTACGACTTTTATCAGGGAGGTCTGTGCTCTTAAATAGATAGGTTGTGGGAGTAAAGACTAATTGTAATTGGAGTCCTTTTCAGGACTAGGTTACATGAGTTCCTATCAGTTTTTGCCAGGCAGGTCTGTGCCAGTGCTGTGCAAGTTTTTTTCACAGCATTTTACTGAATCTAGCAAAGCTAATCCTTTTTGGCCTATTGCAGAGTGTGTTAGACAGTGGAGTAGCCTATCTGTGTTGCAAGATATAACACCTGTGTATAGAATACCAATTTTTTTACTGCACCTAGTGAAGTAAAATCTTTTGGGCATAGCATCATTCTATTAGTCCATCTATACTGACCTCCATCAGGTTGCAAACTGAATATAATTTTTTTCTGCATCTAGCTCTGAAAAAATATTTGGGCTTCTAGCAGTGTGTGGGACTTGGTCTATTAGTCCATCTATACTGACCTCCATCAGGTTGCAAATTAAAAATAATTTTTTTCTTCATTTAGCTCTGAAAAAATATTTGGGCTTCTAGAAGTGTGTGGGACTTGTTCTATTAGTCCTTCTATACTGACCTCCAGCAGGTTGCAAATTGAATATAATTTTTTTCTGCATCTAGCTCTGAAAAAATAGTTGGGCTTCTAGCGATGTGTGGGACTTGGTCTATTAGTCCATCTATACTGACCTCCATCAGGTTGCAAATTAAAAATAATTTTTTTCTGCATCTAGCTCTGAAAAAATATTTGGGCTTCTAGCAGTGTGTGGGACTTGGTCTATTAGTCCATCTATACTGACCTCCATCAGGTTGCAAATTAAAAATAATTTTTTTCTGCATCTAGCTCTGAAAAAATATTTGGGCTTCTAGCAGTGTGTGGGACTTGGTCTATTAGTCCATCTATACTCACCTCCATCAGGTTGCAAATTAAAAATAATTTTTTTCTGCATCTAGCTCTGAAAAAATATTTGGGCTTCTAGCAGTGTGTGGGACTTGGTCTATTAGTCCATCTATACTGACCTCCATCAGGTTGCAAATTAAAAATAATTTTTTTCTTCATTTAGCTCTGAAAAAATATTTGGGCTTCTAGCAGTGTGTGGGACTTGTTCTATTAGTCCTTCTATACTGACCTCCAGCAGGTTGCAAATTGAATATAATTTTTTTCTGCATCTAGCTCTGAAAAAATAGTTGGGCTTCTAGCGGTGTGTGGGACTTGGTCTATTAGTCCATCTATACTGACCTCCATCAGGTTGCAAATTAAAAATAATTTTTTTCTGCATCTAGCTCTGAAAAAATATTTGGGCTTCTAGCAGTGTGTGGGACTTGGTCTATTAGTCCATCTATACTGACCTCCATCAGGTTGCAAATTAAAAATAATTTTTTTCTTCATTTAGCTCTGAAAAAATATTTGGGCTTCTAGCAGTGTGTGGGACTTGTTCTATTAGTCCTTCTATACTGACCTCCAGCAGGTTGCAAATTGAATATAATTTTTTTCTGCATCTAGCTCTGAAAAAATAGTTGGGCTTCTAGCGGTGTGTGGGACTTGGTCTATTAGTCCATCTATACTGACCTCCATCAGGTTGCAAATTAAAAATAATTTTTTTCTGCATCTAGCTCTGAAAAAATATTTGGGCTTCTAGCAGTGTGTGGGACTTGGTCTATTAGTCCATCTATACTGACCTCAATCAGGTTGCAAATTAAAAATAATTTTTATCTGCATCTACAGTACCTCTGAAAAAATATTTGGGCTTCTAGCAGTGTGTGGGACTATTTGTATTAGTCCATCTATACTGACCTCCATCAGGTTGCAAATTCAAAATATTTTTTTTCTGCATCTAACCCAGCCAATAGTTTTGGCCTAATACCACAGTTTGGCCACTCAGCTCTGCTCGGTTACCATCCATTGTTTTTTTGTGCAAACAACTCCAGAGTTGTGAATTAGTTAACCACCAAAATGAGTGGAAAAAGGCCTGCTGCTGGTGGAAAGGGGAATAGGCGTGTTGGGAAGGGGAAAAAAGGTTGTGTCCGTGGGGTAGGTGTTAAAGCAACAGTAACATCTGCAGAAGAAAGACCATCTTCCAGCCAAACTAAAATGTCTACTTCTTTTAGCGGACAATGTGATAAGATCCCTTTCTTACGGCCACGCCAATCGCTACAAATTCCAAATGAGGCACAAAAACAGCAGGTGCTTCAATGGATATCAAGTGCTCCTTTAAGTGGGCTCTCCTCCACATCAACTTCAACATCACAAATACTCCAGTCCTCAAAGGTGTCACCCAAATCGCACTTGCTTCCTCACAGCTCCTAAATCTCCAGCTGCCCGTCTGAGTATGAGGTAGAACAGATGGTTGAGTCTGCAGAGCTGTTTACTCATACTATAGCCTGGGAATCAGAGGTCGACTCCAGCGCTTCTGTGAATCCAGACGAGGAAATGATCTGCACTGATGCCCAGAATCTTTATGAGTCGGATCCAGGACCAGACGCAGAAGGTTCTGACCATAATGTAGACCCTCATTCCCAAACTGTAACTCCTGTTGGTGGAGACAATGAGGAAGACGATGATAAGACTCAAATACCTGATTGGAGCGACAACTTTAGTTTTTTGTCAGGGCAGGAACAGGTTGGCTCTGAGGACGACGGGTGTGATAACGCACAGGGTGATGATGATGAGGTCGGAGATCCCACTTACTGTCAACCCACAGTCAGCCAAGAGATGAGGTCAGCAGAGGAGGTGGAGGAAGATGCTAGTGACGACGAGGTCAGGTTGCGCCTTCCTGGACAGAGACGTAGTACTGGAAGCACGTCAACAACTGCATCCTCAAACACAACTCTGCCTCTCACCACAAGTCGTGGTGGCTCTTCAGGTCGCATGGGTGCTAAGCCTTGCATAGCCTGGGCATTTTTTCAGATCGATAAAGATGACCCAACTCGTGTTATCTGTAACATTTGTCAGCAAAAGCTAAGTAGAGGCCAAAAAATACATAGTTTGAGTACTTCATGCATGAACCGGCACATGGACATGAAGCATAAGTTGCAGTGGGAAGCTCAGTGTGCTACAATGCGGCCTAGCCGGCCGGGCCAATCACCGTCTGCCATATCTTGTGCATCCGCGGCCTCTTCATCCTCTGTGACTGGGGGGACAGCAGTCACACCTGTTTTGAGGCGCAGACCTGCCACCTCTTTACCCGCAACAGCCAGCGTGATTGGCAGGTCATCATTTTCTTTGGAGGTGGTAACACCAGCTGGTGTTGAGCGCTGTCCGACATCGATAGCACCACCTTTGGATCAAGGCAACCTAACATGTCCGCCTGCATCTTCCTCACAGACCGGCAGTTTGCCGGGGACACCCTTATCAACCCCGTCTAAGCACAATAGCCAGCCCTCGGTCCCTCAGATGTGGACAAGTAAAAGACCATTTCCTCCTAGCCATGAGAAAGCTAAGAGGTTGAATTTCACCATCTGCAAGCTCTTGGCTACAGAAATGCTGCCTTTCCGCCTGGTGGACACAGAGGATTTTCGAGACCTTATGTCCGTCGCAGTGCCCCAGTACCAGATGCCCAGTCGGCACTACTTCTCAAAGAAAGGTGTGCCTGCGCTCCACCAGCATGTCGCACACAACATCACCGCTTCTTTGAGAAACTCTGTGTGTGACAGGGTGCATTTCACCACAGACACTTGGACGAGTAGGCATGGACAGGGGCGTTACATGTCGCTGACTGGGCACTGGGTAACTATGGTGACAGCAGGACAAGGGGCTGCTGTCCAAGTCTTGCCGTCCCCACGAGTTGTGCGTCAATCCTCTTTATGTCAAAGTTCCTCCACTGCTTCTGCCTCCTCAACCTCCTCTCGGTCTTCCACCTGCACCCAAAGCCTGTCTGGTCATGCCACAAGCTTTCTAACTGCGCAGAAGGGATCCTGCACACCTCCTTACTATGCTGGCAGTAGGGCTCAACGTCATCAGGCGGTTTTTACATTGAAATGTCTGGGAAATGTGAGTCACACAGCTGAGGAGTTGTGGTCAGCTCTGGAGAACCAATTTCATGAATGGTTGTCTCCACTGGACCTGAAACCAGGGAAGGCCGTGTGCGACAATGCTGCAAACCTGGGTGCGGCCCTTCGCCGGGGCAATGTCACACACGTGCCTTGTATGGCTCACGTGTTGAACCTGGTTGTCCAGCAATTTTTAGCCCACTATCCCAGACTAGATGGCCTTCTGCAGAGGGCACGGTCGCTGTGTGCTCACTTCCGCCGTTCGCATCCCGCAGCTTAGCGACTTACATCTCTACAGAAGTCGTTGGGCCTGCCACTTCACCGGCTAAAATGCGATGTGCCTACCCGGTGGAATTCAACTCTGCACATGTTGCAGCGACTGTGGCAGCACCGACAAGCCCTGGTGCAATACGTTCTGACGTATAGCCTGGGCCAACGAGATTCAGAGGTGGGGCAAATCACGCTGGAGGAGTGGTCTCAGATCAGGGACCTATGCACCCTTCTGCACAGTTTTGAAATGGCGACGAAGATGTTTAGTGCTGACGATGCCATTATCAGCATGACTATTCCGGTGATTTACATGCTGGAGCACATGTTAAACAGAATTCGGAGTCAGGTGGTGGCACAAGAGGAGGTGGAGGAAGTAGAGGAGGAGGAGTTGTATGCGGAAGGGCTAACATCTGCAAGGTCTAGACGGTCGGCAGCACCAAGGCGGCAGGCATGTGAGGGTGGGGGAGATGGTTTTACCAGGGCGCATGGTAGCAGCCAAACTAGTGAGGAAGGTGCAGGAGCCCAGGAAGAAGTGGAGGACGAACTGATGGAAGACTCATCAGATGAGGGAGACCTTGATCACATTTCTGTTGTGCGAGGTTGGGGGGAGAGGACAGAGGAAGGAAGCATGATTGTTATCTCGTCACCAACACAACAGGGACTTGGTGCTCCTGGATGCGCAACACACATGAGTGCCTTCTTGCTGCACTACCTGCAACATGACCCTCGAATTGTGAGAATTAGAAATAATCCTGACTACTGGGTTGCCACACTGTTAGATCCCCGGTACAAAAGTAAATTTGCCGAAATTATTCCTGCCATAGAAAGGGATGCACGCATGCAGGAGTATCAGCAGAGACTGTTGCAGAATCTTACATGTGCTTTTCCACAAAATACCAGTGGTGCACGTAGTGAATCTCACAGTTCCAACTTGCCAACCGTGGGACCGTCAAGTGTTCAGCACTCAAACCGTAACAGAACCACAGTATCTGCTGGTAACATCAATTTTGCGGAATCATTTCACCACTTTTTTAGCCCATCCTTTGCAAGGCCACAGGAGACAAGAAGTCTGACACATAGTCAACGCCTAGAGACGATGGTACAGGAGTATCTCCAAGTAAACATTGAAGCCACGACTGTGTCACTGGACCCTTGCTCTTTTTGGGCTTCCAATCTGGATAAATGGCCGGAGCTAGCCACTTACGCCTTGGAGATCTTGTCATGCCCCGCAGCCAGCGTTCTGTCTGAACGTGTGTTCAGCGCTGCTGGTGGTGTGCTGACAGATAAGCGCACGCGGCTCTCCACTGATAATGTAGACAGACTCACGTTCATAAAGATGAACAAATCATGGATCCGAAACGACTTTTCTACCCCTGTGTCATCCTGGGGAGAGTAAAAGCTTGATGATTGGTTAAAATCACCCTACCAACCGTTTTAAGCTTTCAAATTACTAATCATGTTCATCTGTATCTTGACTGGAAAATAATTTGGGCTTTGTAGCAGTGTGCAGCACTGATCCTATTAGGCCATGTATACTAAAGCTTCACCAGATTTAAAATTAAAAATAATTTTTAGCTGCATCTAGCCCGGAAAATAATTTTGGGGCTCCGAGATGCGCAAGGCACATAAGTGCCTTCTTGCTGCACTACCTGCAGCATGACCCTCATATTGTCAGAATTCGAAGTAATCATGACTACTGGGTTGCCACACTCTTAGATCCCCCAAACTTTTCGATCAACCTTTTCATTTTAATAAAGACCAAAAAAATGGTCATTTTTGAAATTATAAGCATTAGCAGGTTGTTAGAAACTGAAATCAAACAGTTTTCAACTCAAA
The DNA here is from genome assembly GCF_046119375.1 of Phyllobates terribilis. Taxonomy (NCBI): domain Eukaryota; kingdom Metazoa; phylum Chordata; class Amphibia; order Anura; family Dendrobatidae; genus Phyllobates; species Phyllobates terribilis. The sequence goes on from NW_027362773.1 coordinate 67,628,711, forward strand.
ACTTTATTGTAGGTGATGTTACATTTTCACATAGGACCCCTTGTTCGAAAGGAGCTTCTGAACTCTCTCGTCCATTGAATTTGTCAGGTTTTGGATGGTTTCTGCTTCAATTGTTTTGCATGAGGACAGAATACCCTCCCAGAGCTGTTGCTTAGATGTGAACTGCCTCCCGCCATCATAGACACTCCTTTTAATGATGCTCCAAAGGTTCTGAATGGGGTAGAGGTCAGGGGAGCATGGGGGTCACACCATAAGTTTGTCCCCTTTTATGCCCATATCAGCCAGAGATGCAGATGTTTTATGTGCAGCATGAGATGGTGCATTATCATGCAGAAAAATGATCTTGCTGTGAAATACACGGTTCTTCTTCTTGAACCATGGCAGGAAGTGCTGTTTGAGAAAATCCACATACATTATGGAGTTCATCTTTAGCGCCTTCAGGGATCCTAAAGGGGCCGACAATCTCTCTCCCCATGATTCCAGCCCAAAACATTACTCCACCTCCTCCTTGTTGGCGCTGTAGCCGTGTTTGCGTGGGGTGTCCATCAACCAGCCATCCTCCACTCCATCCATCTGGACCATCGAGCGCTGCACGGCACTCATCCGTGAACAAAACAGTTTTGAAATCAGTCTTCATGTAATGTTTGGCCCACTGGAGCCGTTTCTGCTTGTGTGAAGTGGATAGAGGAGGTCGACAGGATGGCGCATGCACAGCTGCAAACCTCTGAAGGACCCTGCATCTTGTTGTTCGGGGGACATTGGAGGCACAAGCAGCTTCAAAAACTTGTCTGCTGCTATGACAAGGCTTTTTTGCCGCTGCTCTTTCAACCTGACGTAATTGCCTGTAGGAAAGAGTCCTCAATTTGCCCTTATCAGCACGCACACGTGTGTACTGTGAATCAGCTACATACTTCTTGATTGCCAAGACACTTCATCCTGATCATCGCACAGTGTTGATTGTAGTCATGCCTTGACCTAAACACTCCACAATTTGTTGCTTCTCAGCAGCCGACACATCCTTTTTCTTTCCCATTTTGGCAGAAAATGTAGGCTGCTTAATAATGTGAGAGAGCCTTCTTAAGTAGTCTTGCCTTTCATTGGACACACCTGCCAAACTAATTAGCACAGGTGTCTGCAATTGCTTACAGTGATATAAAGAGCCCTGACACACATCACCATCAATGAGTTTAACTGACAAACAAACAAATTCTTCCCTTATCACTCCTAAACACTTTTTGTATAATAATTTGGAACGCAGTGTACATGTGCTTTTCCACAAAACACCAGTGGTTCACGTAGTGAATCTTACAGTTCTAACTTGCCAACCGTGGTCTGTATGGAGTTGTTCAATAAAGGGCCCAAAATTAAGATAACATAGATGGGAGAGGTCTCTATCAATAGGAATTCCTAAGTATTTGATACCCTGTGAGGGCCAGGCAAAGGGAAAGTTGGACTGGATGGAATCCTATATGGATTTGGGGAGGGAGACATCGAGGGCCTCAGACTTCGCTGCATTGATTTTAAAATTTTACCATGTAACAAAGTGATCTATTTCAGCCATAACAGCATGGATGGATATATGTGATTGAGTGATATATACTAGGACATCATCAGCAAATAGAGAGCACTTGTACTCGGTGCCTCCCACCTCAATCCACCTAATATTGGGGTTATGGCGAATTGATGAGAGCAGGTGCTCCGTCACTAGGATGTATAAGAGAGGGGACAGAGGACATCACTGCCTTGTCCCATTGGTGATTGTGAAAGGTGATGAAAATGTTCTGACGCACCCCCTGGGCCTTGGGACACCCGGAGCCGGACCCTTTTTGGTGGATGCTGGTGGTTGTAGTCTTCGTGGCGGCGACCCAGTTCCGTGGCTCAGGGCGGTCAAACCAGTGGCGGAACTATTTATGTGGTTTTCATGTTTAAATGTCCGACTACGCCACCCGTGGATTGCGGTCAGAGTGAACCGCCGCTACAGGGCAGACCACTGAGGCTGGTGTTGTGGGTGCAGCAGAGCGTAGCATAACTCCCCACGGGAGGAGTATAGCCTCAGGGCAGTGTATGCGGAGGATGGGGGTGATGGTGCAGGGCAGCAGCAGTAACGACACGGAGTCAGTGATGCAGTTCAGGGCCTTTACTCACAGTTCTTATTATCCAGACCACGTCTGCAGGTAACGGCTGCTCACGTCGTACTGTGCTCACCAGGTGAGGGGCTCAGACAACTCCCAGATAACTTTGGAGCACTTCCCCTTTGTGTGTCCTTTGTCTGGCCTTTCTTACCAACACTTCTGTCCGGCTGCCTCGGGCCTCCTCTTGGTAAACTTGGCGCCAGTTTCCCTGACCCTATGTGGTGCCTTCCTAGCGGGTGTAGCGAGGGGCTGCGCCACATAAAATGTCAGAGCCTCCGGTTTCTAGCTGAGGGTCGTTTCCTGCCTCCACTAGTTCGGGGACCGGTTTCCCCCTTTGGCCTGACCCCTCCACGCAGGTGGATTCAGGCGTGCGGTGGCGACTCGCCCGTCCGCACCCCTGGGATCCCTTCATTCCTCGTTCCTGGAGCCTTCTCTGCTCCTCTTCCTTCCTTCTCCCTCTTCCAGGCCTGGGCCTCTGTTACTAGGCCCGCCTCCGGAGCAGAGCTCATGCAGAGCCCCTGCTCCCTGCCACTTCTGCTCAGACTTCTCTGCACTGAACTAAGATGGTGCCCACCTTTTATACTCCCTTCTCAATGCACCCAGGAACTGCTTCCTCCCTGCTCCTGCACTACAGGGTTCCCCTTCCTCAGTGTTCCCTCCCCCCACTCCAGCCAGGGACAGGGACTGTCGTGCCCATCTCAGGGGCATATTGGTCGCCCTGCCCCACGGCAATGTGGTGTAATGCATGCAGGTGTCGGGTCCTGATCCACACTCCATCCTTACCTGAGAGTGAGATATCACACCTCTGGGTGAGGTGCAATACGTCTGTAGCAACCGAGCCCTCAGGGTGCTACAGTTCCATTTATCTTCAGCCTAGGTGACGTATTGCGATACAGGGCCGTGATTTTGGCTATAAAAGGGTCCCCTAGACCCCTACCCCAAGCTTTTTAAGAGAATCATATATGGCGTGCCAGGAGACTCTATGGAATGCTTTCTCAGCATCCAACGAGAGTATCTAATTACAAATTTTTAACCGCATCTAGCCCAGGAAATACTTTGTGCCTAGTAGCAGTGTCTGCTAGTGAGCGGATTATCCCGGCTGTTAAGCAAGCTGCACCACCTGTAGTTTAGACACTTAATTTTTTCAAAGGAAATGCTTCGGGACCATGGGATACTTAGTGAAGAGCATCAGGAGGCACCCCAAGGCATAGGGGCTGGGACTGGCAGTAGGATGCTGTGATGAACCTGTAGCCGCCATCTTGGTAATGATAAATCATATCCAGGGATGGCCACACTTCAGCAGCCCCCACCCTTGGGACCTTCTGTTAAAACGTCAACTAGATAGTTTCCCCCCATCCAGGCTCCTGTAAGATAAGAAGCCTACTTAACACTTGAATGCTAGGAGCTTCAAAGACTTCGAGAGGAAACACAGCCAGCAGGGGGGGGTGCTTCGTCTATCTGTACCTGACCATTTGTCCCATAGGACTAGTTTCTTTGTCTGTCACAAGCATGGAGGCATAAGATATAGAAACATGAATAGTACACGCATGTTGCGTGGGATGGGCCAATAAAAAAATATCACGGCGTCCCGGAGCCATTGCGCACACAAGCCTCCGCGGTAGACGTTTGTACGTGCTCTGGAAGCCAAGATATAGCGCGGAGCCATTCCTGAGGACCGTATGGTATCATAATTGATATCAAAAGGTCGGTTACGGCGGCCCGAATCCATGGGAACCCCTGGGGGTATCATGAGACCATCCCAGAAGAAGTTATTGGGTTCCATAGAATTTGGGCTTCTGATCGAAGTTAGACCTGAGGGTGGAGACTGAGCCAGCTGACCTCACCAGCAGTGGGCGGCACGGGGCAGGTAAGATAGCAGGACAGACAAGAGACAAGTCAGTTTTTGACCCAAGAGTGGTGTGCTGAACATCTGAGCACCAGCTGAGGCCACCAAGGGGAGGAGCAGTTTGACCATGCGGTGGTAGGCCTCAGCCTGTAACAAAGAACCGTGCCTGCGACCGCAGAATCCTCTCCCTGCGTCACAAGAAAATCAAGAAACCGGTAACTGATATGCTGTGGTGATTCTGTGTGTTGTATTCCATTGTTGTATAGTTTAGCCTGACCTTATACCTGTGTATATTTAGTTGTATATCGTGTATCTAGTGTATTATTATAATCAATTACCTCAAGTAATTGTGGGCCTGCCTTTTATTCTGCATAACGAACGCACGTCCGTGTGAGCTCGGCTCAAGCCAAAAACGCTACCCAGGGTTGGTTCCTGACCCGATATAGGCCCATTCACGGACTGGGCGTATATCTAAAATAGGGACTGGTGGCAGCATACCAACTGGGGATTGGGGAAGGCTGGTAGTGACGGTCGGAGGTTCAGATATATATATTCCTGGCGCGGCCAAGGAAGATATATATGCCGCCCTCACTACAGAGGGCCCCGATACCCAGTAGGTTACAGGACAGTCTCCCTGGCGACCGCTTATCCTAGGTGCAGTTCCTTGACTGACCTGAGGCTAAGAGGGCGCTAGCGAGTTGTGCTGTGTAGTGACGTTACGGTTTAGTGACGTTGAAGGGATAACGCACTACCGTGTTCCCTGCGCTGGTTGCAGCTACCTGGCACTACTTTCTCTAGGTGCAGTACCTTGACTGACCTGAGAGGTAAGGGGGCGCCAGAGAGCTGCACCCACCGGCCGGCTTTCATCACATTGGTGGCAGAGCGGTGGGATTGCAGAATAATAGTGTTGTGGGACCCCTACTCCCAGGCACTAAAGACTGCCAGTGGTAACTTCCACTGCTGGAGTCTTAAGGTCAGCCCAACGTTAGACGGTCAGGCTAAAAGTATAACAAGGTGTGTGCAAACTCAGGGTTGCAGCGGTGTCGGTTACCAAGATGGCAGACGGCACCAGGAGCAAGACCCTGCAGGAGGCTAATGCTACGGTCCGTGTGGCAGGAGGGGAGGACATTGTTACTCATGGCGAGGAGGAGTCCAGCCCGGGCACCTCAGGGAGCCAGTCCCCAGTATACGGTCCCGCAGTGGGCTGCCCACCACCTACCCAGCCCAGCCTGTCCAGATCACAAGCCCTTTTACAAGCGGCTATGGCAAGTCTCCAGTCTCATGGCGATGCTGTCTACAAAACCCTCCTGGCAGCATCAGAGAAGGCAGCGGAGGAGGAGCGCGAAGCTGCGGAGCGCCGGGAGGCTGCGGAGCGTGAAGCTGCAGAGCGCCGGGAGGCTGCGGAGCGTGCAGAGCGAGCTGCGGAGCGCCAGCACCAACTGGACCTGGCCCAGCGGGGGCTTCCGCTAGAGCAACCAACCCATCAGGAGACCAAGTCGTCCAAAGTCCGAGCTGAGGACTTCCCTCTACTGGAGAAGGATGGGGACCTGGACTCCTTTCTGGTGGCATTTGAACGGACCTGTCTTCAGCACCATCTGGCCCGGGAACAGTGGGCCAGATACCTGACCCCCCGTTTGAGGGGTAAGTCCCTGGATGCCTTGGGGGACTTACCTGCCGGGGAGGTACAGAACTACGACTGCATCAAGCGGGCCCTGATCCGGCAGTACAACCTCACTCCCGAGTCGTACCGCCAGAAGTTCCGGAGCCTGCTGCGTGGCCCCAAGGACACCTGGACCGATCATATGCGGGCGCTGTTGAGAGCCGCAGAGCACTGGACCTCGGGTCTAGCGCTTACTACCCGCCAGGAGGTCCAGGAACTGTTCGTCACGGAGCAGTTCTTGTGGAACTGCCCAGAGGACCTCCGACAGTTCCTCCGTGACCGAAAACCAACAGGGGCTTCTGCTACAGCCGCCCTGGCAGACGAGTATGCCAATAACAGGGCGCCTGAGCTGAAGAAGTCTGCCAGCAGCACCTGGAGAGGGGGTAAGCCCAGTCATGCCCCTGTTTCCCCGGCCCCTAGAACACAAGGGGTGTATCCCCCTGTTGCCCTCTCCAGGCAAGGACCAGACGTAAGACGTTGTCATCTATGCAACAAACCAGGACACTTTAGGGCTGAGTGTCCCCAGCGCCAAAAGACCCCATCCCAGTCCCAGAGAGCGCCCAATGTTTTGTGTGTGGGAGGGGGTGGTGGTAGGTCCCTGGACAACATCCAACCCGTCACCATAGGCCGTTCTGCGGTCATGGGACTGCGGGACACGGGCGCTGAACGAACACTGGTACGGCCTGAGGTGGTGTCCCCCCAGGACTTGGTACCAGGAAAGACTCTTTCCGTCTCCGGGGTTGGAGGCGTGGAGCCGGCACTTCCCGTTGCCATGGTGTATTTGGACTGGGGTGCCGGAAGGGGGATGCGGGAGGTGGGAGTAACGCCAAATATTCCCGCAAATGTTTTATTAGGGACCGACTTGGGGCGTCTAGTATCGCAGTATGTACCCTCTGAACCCCCAAGTTCGGCCCCCCAAGAGTGTATTGATTTGTCTGCTGCTAATGCCAACCATGTTGTATGTAGTGTGTGTCCTGCTGAGGAGGAGGGAGTGAAACCTGAGGGTAACACCTGCACAGACACAACACAAACAGGGTTAGTGAAAGCAGGTGGGGAGTGTGGGGATGCCCGCAGAGGTGCTCAGCCGGCGTGCCGTGACCTCTTGTCCTCCGGTGAGGGAGGGGGCGGGCAGGATTCTGTAGAGGGAAGCTCAGGGATGGAGAGGGGGGCAGCTACCGGCAGTGTAGGGCTCCCAGGGGTATCCAGGCTGCTGAGTATAGGCCCACTGCAGGGGGAGGAACAGGCCATGGGAGGTGGGGGTGTCCCAAGAGAGGAGCCGCCAGGTAAGACCCCAGGGCAGGAGTTCCCCACATCCGAGATGTCCAAAGGCCTAGGAAGCCTGCCTGATCGGGCGGCTTGGTCAGAAACAGAGGGGAAGCAGGCACTACCCACGGTCACAGCGGTCATAGCCGCTGTCACCAGGAGTGGGAGCGCCGGAGCCCAAGGAGCCTTGCAGAGGTCCGACGGCTTCCCCACTTCTGACCAAGTGTCTGCCGGGTCAGACAGCGGCCAGGTGACATGCCCGGAGGGGCTGACAGAGGATGTGGCAGTTTCGTCGATTCTGGCCACATCAAGTCAGGAATTTCAGGCTGCGTTGGAAGCAGACGACAGCCTGAAAGCTCTCAAGGAACAGGCGGCACAGCCTCCCATGGAGTCAGACTGCGAGCGGGTGGTCTGGGACCAGGGACGGCTGTACCGGGTAACGGTCCAGCAGGGTTCACCGGAGGCGTGGCCCAGGGACCGACAGTTAGTGGTACCCTATCCGTTCAGGGCGGAATTGTTGCGGATCGCACACGAGATTCCGATGGCCGGACACCTAGGGATCGCTAAAACCAAGGCCAGGATAGCTCAGCATTTCTACTGGCCTGGGATGGGAGCCGCGGTGGGTGCCTACTGCCGTTCGTGTGACACCTGTCAGAGGGTGGGGAAGGCGGGGCCGCGCCCCAAAGCCCCACTGGTAACTCTGCCAATCATCGAAGAGCCTTTCTCGAGGGTTGCTGTGGATCTTATTGGACCTCTGTCCACTCCCAGCCACTCCGGGAAATGCTTCATACTCACGGTAGTGGACTATGCCACCCGGTACCCGGAAGCGGTAGCTTTGTCGTCCATTCGGGCCGACAAGGTGGCTACCGCCTTACTGGAGATCTTCTCCAGAGTGGGTTTCCCCCAAGAAATGCTCACCGACCGAGGGACCCAGTTCATGTCGCGGCTGATGGAGTCCCTCTGTAAGCAAATGCAGGTGCAACATCTGGTGGCCAGCCCGTATCACCCACAGACTAATGGCCTGTGTGAGCGGTTCAATGGCACCTTAAAGCAGATGCTTAAGATGTTGGTCGACTCCCACGGGAGAGACTGGGAGCGTTACCTCCCACACCTCCTATTTGCTTACCGGGAGGTTCCGCAGGCCTCAACGGGGTTCTCCCCCTTTGAGCTCCTGTACGGGCGACGGGTACGGGGCCCCCTGGCTCTGGTGAAGGAAGCATGGGAAGGGGATTTGGCCACCCCCGAGGTGTCGGTCATCGAGTATGTCGTGCGCCACCGGGACAGGATGATGGCCTTGGCAAAGCTGGTGCAGGACAATATGGCCCAGGCCCAGGCCGACCAGAAGCGGTGGTACGACCAGAATGCTTGTGAGAGGACCTACCAGGTGGGTCAAAAGGTGTGGGTACTGGTCCCCGTACCACAGAACAAGCTTCAGGCAGCCTGGGAAGGTCCCTACTTCGTGCACCAGAAACTCAATGCCGTCACCTATCTGGTCACCCTGGATCACGCCCGTGGAAGGAGGAAGGCCTTCCACGTGAACATGATGAAGGCTCATCATGAGCGGGAAGCGACTGCCCACCCAGTGTGCAACCTTCCCGAGGAAGGAGAGGTAGAAACCCTCCTGGATCTGCTCACCCAAGCCAAGGCGGGTGGGTCCATCGAGGATGTGGGGGTTGGCCACCAGCTCACGGAGGACCAACGGTCCCAGCTGGGGACCACCCTGCACCCCTTCCGGGGGCTGTTCAGCAGCCTGCCCGGAAGGACTGAGATGGCTGTCCACGACGTGGACACTGGCGATCACCCGCCGATCCGGCGTTCAGCATATCGGGTCTCTTTCGAGGTGCAGGGAAACATGCGCCAAGAGATAGACGAGATGCTGAAGCTGGGGGTGATCCAGGCATCCAGCAGCGCGTGGGCCTCGCCTGTAGTCCTCGTACCAAAGAAGGACCGAACTACACGGTTCTGCGTGGACTACCGGGGGCTCAACGCTGTAACGGCCACCGATGCGTTCCCCATACCACGCATCGATGACCTGCTCGATCGGATGGCCGGGGCTAAGTACCTGACCATCATGGATCTGAGCCGGGGGTACTGGCAGATTCCTCTGACCCCCGCGGCAAGGGAACGCTCTGCCTTTATCACCCCTTTTGGACTGTACGAGTCCACAGTGATGCCATTCGGCATGAAGAATGCCCCTGCCACTTTTCAGCGGATGGTCAATACGCTGCTTGAGGGACTTGAAGGGTACGCGGCTGCGTACTTGGACGATATTGCAGTCTTCAGTCCCACTTGGGAGGATCACCTAGAGCACCTGCGGCAGGTGCTCGGTCGGATCCACCGGGCAGGCTTGACCATCAAGCCGGAAAAGTGCCAGCTGGGCATGAGTGAGGTCCTCTACCTGGGTCACCGGGTAGGCGGGGGGGTTCTGAAGCCAGAACCGGGGAAAGTGGATGCCATCGCATCCTGGCCCACTCCTAGGACCAAAAAGCAGGTGATGTCCTTCTTGGGGACCGCCGGGTACTATAGGAGGTTCGTCCCACACTATAGCACCCTGGCCAAGCCCCTGACGGACCTCACCAAGAAGAAGCTGCCCGTCGCAGTCGACTGGACAGTCGCCTGCGAGACAGCTTTCGGGGCACTCAAGGCCGCCCTAAGTAGCTCCCCTGTACTGCAAGCTGCCGACTTCGACCGGCCGTTTGTGGTACAGACCGACGCCAGTGACTTTGGCCTTGGTGCTGTGCTAAGTCAGGTCAACACGACAGGCCAGGAACATCCTGTCTTGTACCTGAGCAGGAAGCTACTGCCCCGGGAGGTGGCTTACTCCACGGTGGAAAAAGAATGCCTGGCAATTGTATGGGCCCTGCAGCGTCTGCAGCCCTACTTGTACGGGAGCCATTTCACCGTGGAGACGGACCACAACCCCCTCAGCTGGTTACACACGGTCTCTGGGTCGAATGGCAGGTTGCTACGCTGGAGCCTCGCTCTCCAGCAGTACCACTTCTCCATTCGCCACAGAAGAGGCCGTGACCACGGTAACGCTGACGGGTTATCCCGGCAAGGGGAGGGTGCAGAAGGACGCACGGGGGAACACAGGAATGTGCTACCCCCTCGCGCCCTCGTATAGGGGGAGGTGTGATGAACCTGTAGCCGCCATCTTGGTAATGATAAATCATATCCAGGGATGGCCACACTTCAGCAGCCCCCACCCTTGGGACCTTCTGTTAAAACGTCAACTAGATAGTTTCCCCCCATCCAGGCTCCTGTAAGATAAGAAGCCTACTTAACACTTGAATGCTAGGAGCTTCAAAGACTTCGAGAGGAAACACAGCCAGCAGGGGGGGGTGCTTCGTCTATCTGTACCTGACCATTTGTCCCATAGGACTAGTTTCTTTGTCTGTCACAAGCATGGAGGCATAAGATATAGAAACATGAATAGTACACGCATGTTGCGTGGGATGGGCCAATAAAAAAATATCACGGCGTCCCGGAGCCATTGCGCACACAAGCCTCCGCGGTAGACGTTTGTACGTGCTCTGGAAGCCAAGATATAGCGCGGAGCCATTCCTGAGGACCGTATGGTATCATAATTGATATCAAAAGGTCGGTTACGGCGGCCCGAATCCATGGGAACCCCTGGGGGTATCATGAGACCATCCCAGAAGAAGTTATTGGGTTCCATAGAATTTGGGCTTCTGATCGAAGTTAGACCTGAGGGTGGAGACTGAGCCAGCTGACCTCACCAGCAGTGGGCGGGACGGGGCAGGTAAGATAGCAGGACAGACAAGAGACAAGTCAGTTTTTGACCCAAGAGTGGTGTGCTGAACATCTGAGCACCAGCTGAGGCCACCAAGGGGAGGAGCAGTTTGACCATGCGGTGGTAGGCCTCAGCCTGTAACAAAGAACCGTGCCTGCGACCGCAGAATCCTCTCCCTGCGTCACAAGAAAATCAAGAAACCGGTAACTGATATGCTGTGGTGATTCTGTGTGTTGTATTCCATTGTTGTATAGTTTAGCCTGACCTTATACCTGTGTATATTTAGTTGTATATCGTGTATCTAGTGTATTATTATAATCAATTACCTCAAGTAATTGTGGGCCTGCCTTTTATTCTGCATAACGAACGCACGTCCGTGTGAGCTCGGCTCAAGCCAAAAACGCTACCCAGGGTTGGTTCCTGACCCGATATAGGCCCATTCACGGACTGGGCGTATATCTAAAATAGGGACTGGTGGCAGCATACCAACTGGGGATTGGGGAAGGCTGGTAGTGACGGTCGGAGGTTCAGATATATATATTCCTGGCGCGGCCAAGGAAGATATATATGCCGCCCTCACTACAGAGGGCCCCGATACCCAGTAGGTTACAGGACAGTCTCCCTGGCGACCGCTTATCCTAGGTGCAGTTCCTTGACTGACCTGAGGCTAAGAGGGCGCTAGCGAGTTGTGCTGTGTAGTGACGTTACGGTTTAGTGACGTTGAAGGGATAACGCACTACCGTGTTCCCTGCGCTGGTTGCAGCTACCTGGCACTACTTTCTCTAGGTGCAGTACCTTGACTGACCTGAGAGGTAAGGGGGCGCCAGAGAGCTGCACCCACCGGCCGGCTTTCATCACATGACTGTCCTGTAACCTACTGGGTATCGGGGCCCTCTGTAGTGAGGGCGGTATATATATCTTCCTTGGCCGCGCCAGGAATATATATATCTGAACCTCCGACAATCATATATGGCGTGCCAGGAGACTCTATGGAATGCTTTCTCAGCATCCAACGAGAGTATCTAATTACAAATTTTTAACCGCATCTAGCCCAGGAAATACTTTGTGCCTAGTAGCAGTGTCTGCTAGTGAGCGGATTATCCCGGCTGTTAAGCAAGCTGCACCACCTGTAGTTTAGACACTTAATTTTTTCAAAGGAAATGCTTCGGGACCATGGGATACTTAGTGAAGAGCATCAGGAGGCACCCCAAGGCATAGGGGCTGGGACTGGCAGTAGGATGCCTTGCGGTGGACAGCCGAGCTCGATCCTTATAAAAGCTTTTTAACTGCAGCAGCTTTAGTGGACGCTACTGGAGCTGGAATTACCGCGGCTGCTGGCATGAGACTTGCCCTCCAATAGATCCTTGTAAATGGATTTAAAGTGTATTCATTCAAATTAGAGAGACAATTTAAATTAAAAAGCTTAGAGCTGCCTCCACCACAGGGGGGCTCGCTCGACCCACCAGCGGACAGGCACCAGTATTGGGAGAGGGGGGCTGGCCGTCAGGGTTCACCGCGGCTCTGGCACAAACCCGGCGACATGGAGGTGGCACGGGCAGGAGCGGACTGGCCGTGTCGGCTTCTCACTTTTTGGATTTTAGAAGGGCATGACATGCCTATATCTGTGTCTCCCCCTCCTTTTACTCCTCCACCTCTTTTATTTTCGCATGACTATATGTACTTGTCACTTTTCCATGTGTTAGTTATGTCTTCTGAGCAGTTTGTCAGCTTTTGGACACCTTTGAAGGTGTTTTCTATGTGTTTCTATGTGTTTTTGTTTGCCTGCCATTGGTTTTAACGGTGTTCGAAGGTGTTCGACGAACAGTTCGACGAACAGTTCGGCGAACACACGGGTGTTCGACGAACCGAACCGAACTCGAACACTACGGGGGTGGCTCAACACTAGTGAGCACCCTAAAACCCCAGGTGCTTCACAGAAGTTTATAACATGAAGCTGTGAAAATAAAATTTTCACATTTTTTCCACAAAAATGTTTTTCAGCCCCCAGTTTTGCATTTTGATAAGGGTAACAGGAGAAATTGCACCATGCAACTTGTTGTGCAATCTCTCCTGAGTAAGCCGATACCCCATATGTGGGGGAAAACCACTGCTTGGGCACACGGCAGGGTTCGGAAGGGAAGGAGAGCCATTTGACTTTTTGAATGTAAAATTTGCTTGAATAATTAGCGGACGCCATGTTGCATTTGGAGAGTCCCTGATGTGCCTAAACAGTGGAAACTCCCCACAAGTGACCCCATTTTGGAAACTAGACCCCTCAGGGAACTTATCTAGATGTGTGGTGAGCACCTTGAACCCCCAGGTGCTTCACAGAAGTTTAGAATATGAAGCCGTGAAAATAAAAAATCTAACTTTTTCCACAAAAAAAATCTTTTAGCCTCAAACTTTTTAGTTTCACAAGGGTAAGAGGAGAAAATGGAACCTAAAATCTGTTGTGCAATTTCTCCTGAGTACTCCAATACCCCATATGTGGGTAAAATACACAGTTTGAGCGCCTATCATGGTTCAGAAGGGAATAAGCACTGTGTGACTTTTTGAACGCCAAAAAGGCTGGAATCAAGAACGGATTCAATGTCGCATTTCGGGAGCCCCTGATGTGCCTAAATCGTGGAAACCCCCCACAATTGACTCCATTTTGGAATCTAGCCCCCTCAAGGATTTTATCAAGGGGTATAGTGTACATTTTGAACCCAGAGGTACGACAGAATTTGATAACATTAGGTCATCATATTGAACAAGTTGTCATTAGTCTTGAGCGTAAGTGCTCTTTACTTGAGTTTGCATCGGGTACTCGCGTATGCACCATGTATCACGGGTGCTCGAGTGACATGCTCGAGTCCCTGCCCCGCATGTTTCACGGTTGTTAGACACCCAAAAAAAAACATGCGGGGATTGCTCGTGCATGGCAGGCGATCCCAGCAACGTTTTTTTGGCCGCGAAACATATGGGGGGAGACTCGAGCATGTCGCTTGAACACCCACGATACTCAGTGCATACACGAGCACCTGATGCAAACTCAAGTAGCGAGCACTTGAGCTCAACACTGGTCGCCATATCGTCATCATTTTTTTTTCTTTACTTTTGAAAAAAACCCAACCCTAACCCCAACCCTAACCATAACCCTAGCCCAACCCTAACCCTAGCTCCACCCTAGCCCAACCCTAACCCTAGCCCAACCATAACCCTAGCCCAACCCTATCCCCAACCCTAACCCTAGCCCATCCCTAACCCTAGCCCAACCCTAACTCAACCCTAACCATAGCCCAACCCTAACCCTAACACAACCCTAACCCTAGTACAACCCTAACCGCAACCCTAATACAACCCTAACCCTAGCCCAACCCTAACCCTAACCGAACCCTAACCCTAGCCCAACCAGGAAGTGAGCAGCCATCTTGGGCACATCCTGAAAGAGAAGAGGAATTTCACATTTTCTTACCTGAGTGCCATTATCCCCAGGATGGAGTCCGTTGAGGCCGCCCTACACCAGCTGAGGAGTGCTGCCGGACTAATGGGAGAAGATTGGCTGCAGGCCTCCGTCCAGAGCCTGCTCCAGGGGATTGGAGGTGGTCAATCTCAGTCCCCTCCTGAGATCCGCCGGCCGCGGAGGACAAGGCCTCTGGCGCGCCTAAGCCCAGAAGTAACCCCCCAGGTCCGGCGCCGCATAAGGAGCCCCTCTCGGGACCCTTCAGGCTGGGTGGTGGCCCGGCCTGCTGCCTCCCGCCGTTCCTGGCCTGGGAGGAATCCTGCACGGCGGCGGGGCCTAGAGCAGGGGGGGGCGCCGGCCTCCCCTTCAACTATGATCCCAGCTGAGGTGTCCGGACCAGGAGCAGTGGGTCCACTGGGCCCCGTGGAACCCGCCCGGAGCAGTGCACGTGTCACCGTGCGCACGAGGACCCAGGAACGGAGGCCGCAGTCTGCGGCCTCTCAGCAGCAGCAGCGTTTTAATTTTTAAACGCTCTGGAGCGTTTTAATTTGGATAGTGTCGAAAAAGATAATTCAAAGAAAGAGGACGAGGAAAGAAGGAGGTATTGTTTAATTCCACGTACCTTTTCAAATTGGCTTCAGGAGTTTGCCATTTTTGCTAGCGTGATAGGAGAGAAAGCGCCCGAAAAGAGTTCGGCACTGTTTTGCTATATGGACGCCATTGGGGAGGCATACAGAATATATGGGGGGCAGGGGTGGTTACGGTATGATGAACAATTTCGTCAGCGTAAGGCGGTGCGTTCTAATATTCGGTGGGATCATAAAGACATCGGCTTGTGGTTATGGGTGACCGCCCCGAATAGAGCAAGTCAGGGGAGTCAGTCCTTTCCAGGGAGCACCGGGGGTCAGGACACTCGGTGGCCATGCAACGAGGATTGTGCTTCATTTTCAATGAGGGAATCTGCAAGTTTGGCACAAAGTGCAAATTCAAGCACGAACGCTCATCTTGCGGGGGGGTGGGGGCCATAGTGCATCAAAATGTTTTAGGGGAGGAAAGCAAAAAGATAGCTCTGAAAAAAGGAGTGATGCCAGTGCGGCTAGCAGAGATGCAGCATTTTCTAAATAGGTACCCTGATAGGGTGACGGCTGATTTGTTAGAGGCGGGTTTTCGTCATGGTTTTAAGATACCGTCTGTTGACGGTAAAGTTACATTTTCAACAAAAAACGTAAAATCTGCTTTAAAATTTCCCGAGGTAGTGTCTGAAAAATTGAAAAAGGAAGTTTCTTTGGGTAGAATGGATGGGCTTTTTTGCAGAGGTTCCCCTTGGTAATCTTAGAGTTTCACCGTTAGTGGTTGTACCAAAAAAGGAACCTAAGAAGTTCCGGTTGATTCACCACCTATCATTTCCAAGGGGTACCTCGGTTAATGACGGCATAGATCCAGAGCTATGTTCAGTAGTATACACTTCCTTTGATACAGCGGTAGAGTGGGTTCGATCTTTCGGCAAGGGAGCACTGTTGGCAAAAACCGACATTGAAGCAGTTTTCAGGCTGTTACCGGTTCACCCAGATAGTATGCATTTGCTGGGTTGTTTTTAGGAGGGAGGTTATTTTGTTGACAGGTGTTTGCCAATAGGGTGCTCCTTGTCTTGTGCATATTTTGAATCTTTCAGCACCTTTTTGGAATGGGTGGTAAAAGATGTTTCTGGCATTAAATCTTGCATACACTACCTGGACAATTTTTTGCTCATTGGCCCGTCGGGATCGTTTGAATGTTCATTGTTTTTACATTCCATGGAAAATATAGCCCGAAAATTTGGTGTTCCTTTGGCGGAGGAAAAAACAGAAGGACAAGTTACAGTGTTGAGTTTCCTGGGCATTGCTATCGATACAAGGGCTATGGAGTGTAGGTTACCCCAGGAGAAGTTAGTGGATCTTATGGCGGAGGTACAGAGAGTTAAACATTTACGTAAGGTAACATTGAAAGAGCTGCAATCATTGCTGGGCAAACTTAATCTTGCATGCCGCATTATGCCGATGGGCAGAGTTTTTTGTAGAAGGATGGCAATGGCAACAGCGGGGGTAAGAGCCCCGAATCATTTTATCAGGTTAAAGAAGGAGTTAAGGGAAGATTTACGAGTGTGGGAGGAATTCTTAGGATCCTACAATGGAAGATCTCTGTGGATGGAGCCGGCCACTGGTGCTGATGAGCTGGATACGTTTTTGGACACGGATGTACAGAGTGGTTTTTTTTTGTTTATTGTCAGAAGAGTTGGGTTGTCGATAAATGGCCTGAAAAATGGCAAGCACTTGGTCTAGTCAAAAATTTGACGTTGCTCGGACTGTTCCCCATCATAGTGTCGTTAGCACTATGGGGCCACAGGTTCAAGAATAAAAGGTAAAATTCCGTCATGACAATATGGGGGTGGTGTCCGCAGTTAATTTGTTATCTGCCTCATCTCCTCAAGTGGTTAGGGTGCTGCAACATCTTGTTTTGTTATGTTTGTCTTTAAACGCATGGGTGGTGGCAGAATTTGATCTGGGTAGCAAAAATCCAATTGTTCATGCACTTTCTCATTCACAGTGGGAGCGTTTTCGGGAATTGGCACCGCTGGCGGACGCGACTGGTTGGTCGTGCCATGCAGAACTGTGGAATCTGCCATTCAAACGGCCGGAGAACTGATTATCTCGTCTTTGTCAGGTGGAACTTGGTCGGCTTATTCTTGCGGTTGGAAAATTTGGGAGGACTGGAAGGTAGCTCTGGGCGAGGTAGTTGGTGAGGAAAGTCTGTTACTGCTCCTAGTGGGTAATTGTCGGGAAGAGAGGATGGTTAATTTAGTAGGAGAGGCTATCGGGCTTACCAGTGGGGGGAGGAGGGACAATAGGCGTGGGTAAAACAGGGAAGGGGTACATAAGGGATTATCCAGGAAGTGAGCAGCCATCTTGGGCACATCCTGAAAGAGAAGAGGAATCTCCCTCCCACCCTCCCTTGTGGTTGTGCAAGGGTAAATGTTTATATGCATTAAAAAAAAAAAAAAAAAAAAAAAAAAGGAGGGGTACTCGTAAGCCGTCATTTATTTGCGTATTATGTTACAAAGCTTAATTAAGTATATTATTGTCGCAGCAGTGTGGCAAAAGGAGGGGAGGGTCCTCGAAGTTGGTGGACGTCGTTAGTGGTGGGTCGGTGGGGGGGGGACCCACAAGGTTCTGGACCCCCCAAGTGAAATCTTGTAAGTGGCGGCAGTTAGTGGAACCCCTGTGTTTAAGGGGGTGGAAGGGCTCGTTGGTGGTGGTCCATGTTAAGAATGCCAGGTTGGTTAACAGCTGCCTCCGAGCTGGCGCTTAACGGCTAGAGGCAAAATATTCAACCTGAGCAGTTGGTTATTTACATACTGCCTGTCATGGGTTAAGGGCTTCGAGGACCATCCTCCTAGTTTAAATTGTTATACTGGTTGTATTGTTACAATAAAGGCTGCTGTGGCCATTAAAATCCACCCTGGTGTTGAGTGTTTATTAAGGGGAAGAGTATGTTTAGATGGGGGGGGTGAACACGCATGACTCGCCTATACCCTTTGTCAAGGCATTGTTTGCATAATTATATGGCCATTAACAATAAGAAATCAATTTACTTGCAAGTCCCTAAAATCTTTTAGTGGCGCACTGACTGCATCTGTCTCTACCTTAAAAACTGCAAATTTTGTTAATATTTAGTAAATGCTGACTTTTGCAGCGAATTAAAAATGAACTATTATTATTCACACCATCTTTTCATCTTGTTTCTTTTTTAATTTACAGCTAAACCAATTTATGCTCATGAAAACTATTAGTCCTGCAAAATATAAAGTTCAAATTTGTGATGTGAAATATTGAAATTTCTCAGCAACCATTGAGCTTTATGGTTCACAGCCCTTCTGTTCAATCATTAATAGTATTTTGATCTGTCTTTCCATATTTGAAATGTTATCAGTCACTCCCTATTTTCCAACAAATCTTTTACTTATCAGTTAGGACCACCCAATGCAGAGACAGTAAACTTCATGATTTGGTAGCTTCAAGAATGTTGCTCTTAAACATTCACTACTCAAAGAGCGTATTTGTAATCAAATAATGTACCCTCCTTAAGAAAACAGTTTTGTGAGTTCTCAGCGTATTTTGTTATTTTATATTTTTATGGCTTTTTAAGTATTATAAACTGGTACATGTCATAATACAGAAAACAAATGGAATTAAAAAGTAACAACACTTTCATAAAACTTTTGTCATGATATGAAGACATGTCAAAAATTTTGATCTGTGGAGATCCAAGTGCTAAAACTACCACTGATCACTAAATTAAAGAGGCGCTAGTAATGAGGCTAGCAATGCTCTCCTAGACTGTGCACTTCTACCCATTCATTTTAGAGATAAAAAGGGGGTCTCATCATCGAGGTCCCATCAATCAAAACGTTTGACATGTCCGCATGGTATTTAAAAAATACTTATGTGGGTACCGCAACAATCAAAGCTTTTGACTTGTTCTCATGATATTTGAAAATAACATGTCTATGCTATAAAAAAAATTGCATGAGCTTGCCGAAGTTTAGAAATTCTGCAGCTAAAAATTGGTGTTATCTCACTATGACAGTGTGGAGGTTGAAAACTATAATTCCCATGAATAGTCTGGTGTCTGTGGTTCATGTGCAGTCCTATCTCCCAGCTTATCACATGCCTGTGATATTAGGTTTAGTAAAAGCATCTATCAGAGATCTGCAGTGTTTCTACTTTGGGAAGTGTGATAGGAGAGTAGAAACACATGAAAAAAGTATGAAACCTCACAGAGCAACGAGGTCATATTCATGATGTCAGATTAAATTTATTTTACTTACAGAAACAGGATATGCAAGTTAGAACCGTGTGTGTGGTTTTATAATGCTGGATAAACATTTAATTATTGTAACATCTATTGCCAACATATTATAAATTGGAGAACCAGCTTCTGGCAGTCGTTTCTGCATATTCAGTCACTCATACCAGTTTGTCATATATAGAATGGTTATATGTTTTTTAACTTTTAGGCCATGTTCACATGTTCAGTATTTGGCCAGTATTTTACATCAGTATTTGTAAGCCAAAACCAGGAGTGGAACCATCAGAGGAAAAGTATAATAGAAACACGTCACCATTTCTGCATTTATCACCCACTCCTGGTTTTGGCTTACAAATACTGAAGTAAAATACTGACCAAATACTCAACTTGTGCACGTGACCTTAGACTGAGTGTAACCAGCAGGGACCTATAGTGTTTTGCATTTGTAAGAATCTCTGTTGAAAAATAACCAGCATAGTTGAGTTCAGACGAGTCATCGGAAAATGACATTGTTTAAATTAGGCTTTTGTATTACATTTATTTATTTAGCAATATTTTGCTAGTTTTTCTATATCACAATCTGAATTATAATAAAAACAAAATCCATAATCTTACAATTTTCACACTGGCCACCGGGGCTATTTTAGATTCATACCTCTTGTTCTTTCAAGAATAGTTTTCAGCAGGCTCGTTGTAATTTGCTCCCTGTCATTGCAATCCTGCCTCTGATTGTAATACACAGCTGATAACACAGGATCCACCATTCACAATAGCCGATGTCATAGCTGACCCTACTATAACAATGACCTTGCACATGCTCATTAGATGCTCCAATACATAAGATAGGGTTTCCGTTAGTCTATTGCTGCCGATCTATGTGTAATTTCTTGCAAACTGAAACAAGTGTCCAGAGGCAAGTGTGAAATTTGCAAGATTTCTCATTTTTATTTATATAATACAGATTGTGATATGGAAAAAAACATTGCCAAAAAAAAACCTTTACACACAAAACAAGATTATTTTCTGACGACACATTCCCTTTAAAGTTGTCCATTACTGAACAACTCCAGATTAATCAATTCAGTGACCCCTTTTAAAATAAAAACAATAGATACGTATTTCCCATTGCAGTGCTGTTCCCGCTCTGTCAGCGCTGCTTTTTCTGATGCGTGATGTGATTGACTGCAGTAGACATGTGACAGAACAATCAGTGGCCACTGATTGTCTGCAACCTTTACAAATCCATCAAGCTGGATGTCTGCCCTGATGGAATATTGTTGAGTTGTGCTCAATGATTGGCTGCAGCATAACCACGTGACACAATAACGTTATGCCACCCACCAGGAATAGTGGCGCAGACACAGCAGGAACGGCGCCACAGTGTGAAGTGAATATTAATTGTTTTTATTTTTATTGGGGACCTGATTTGATTAAGCAGGGGTTGTCCAGTAGTGAATGACCTTTACAGTTAGGTATTCTGTGATTTCTGGGGTACAGAATGAATCGTAACAAGAGTTTGAATTGGCATCTATTTCAGTTCATATAGTAACACATACAAAAACATTCGTTAGTGTAACATGTAAGCTATGTCCATTCTGCTTTGCAGTGTATGTTTTATAGATCTCCGATGGAAAACAAATTTACAGTCAGCAGAGTTTAAAATGGAGAAATATAACTTTGCTTTATGTAGGAATACTTACCATTTCATGTACTTTTTTCTGCGAGTTGTATTTCACAATCTACAGAAGTAAATGAACATTTTGGTTAAAATACACATAAAGCATAAAAGAAAATAACTAGAGATGAGTGAAAAATATTTAGATTTGAGAGTCCTCAGTGGTTGATACCTTTTAATGGCTGACTGAAAATATGGTAACAGATTGCAAGCTTTCGAGACTACTCAGGTCTCTTCATCAGGCTGGTATAACCCAAAATCTGACTCTTCAGATTTTGGGTTATACTACAGATGGTCCCTGTTTTTTACTAGGTTCAATTTTGTTGTCACTTTTCATCCAGGGGTCAAAAACGTCAAGGCTGATGCTTTGTCCCAGAGCTTCCCTGGTGGTGGTGACCATGAGAACCCTGCCCCGATATTACAGAAAGGGGTAGTTATTTCGGCTCTTTTTCCTGAACTGGAGGGTGAGGTGCTGGAGGCTGAGGGGGATGCCCCTGCCTCCTGTCCTTCAGAAAAGTTATTTGTACCACTTGATCTGCGCCATAAAGTAATCAAGGAATATCATAACTCTGTGCTTTCTGGGCATCCAGATAGTAAGGCAACTGCAGACCTCCTCTCTCGTCGTTTTTGGTGGCTGGGGTTGCGTCAGGATGTAATTGAACATGTAGCTGCTAGTAGTATTTGCGCACGTTCTAAGGTTTCGCACACCCGTCCATCTGGTACTCTTCTTCTGCTACCTATCCCTAGCAGGCCATGGACACACTTGTCCATGGATTTTATTACTGACCTACCGTTTTCTGCAGGCAAAACAGTGGTTTTGGTAGTAGTAGATAGATTCAGTAAAATGGTTCACTTGGCCGCTTTGCCTACACTTCCCAATGCTAAGACACTTGCTCAAGTGTTCATAAATGAGATTGCGAAGCTTCACGGGGTTCCCTCCGATGTGGTGTCTGATAATGGGACTCAGTTTGTTTCCAAGTTCTAGAAGGCTTTCTGTTCTCGACTGGGAGTGCAGCTATCCTTTTCCCCTGCCTTCCACCCTCAGTCGAATGGTCACACCGAGCGTGTCAATCAGAACTTGGAGACATACCTCAGGTGTTTCATCTCCAAAAATCAGGAGGACTGGGCATCCTACTTACCGCTGGCAGAATTTGCCATCAATAATCATCGTCAAGAATACACTGGCAGGTCACCGTTTTTCGGTTCATACGGTTATCATCCACAGTTTGGTACTTTCAGTGGGGGAGGAGCTTCAGGAGTTCCTGAAGAGGAACGGTTTGCTTCGTCGCTCTCCTCGATGTGGCAAGGTGTTCTGTGTAATTTGAAGACTATGGGTGACAGGTATAACCGTATGTATGGCTGACAGAAAACGCTTGCCCGGTCCGGACCTGAATGTGAATGACTTTGTGTGGTTGTCTACCAAGAATATAAGATTGAAAGTTCCTTCTTGGAAGCTGAGACCTAGGTTTATTGGTCCCTACGAAATTACCGCCATCATTAACCCCTTCGCAACCCTGGGATTTTCCGGGGTTTTTTTGAAAGACATTACTGGTTTTACCATATCGTGTACGGGAAAACGGGAAAAAAATTCCAAGTGAAGTGAAATTGCAAAAAAAGTGCAATACCACAGAAGTTTTTTTTTTATTTTTTTTACCACCTTTACTGAATGCTAAAACTGACCTTCCATTATTATTCTCCAGGTCATTATGAGTTCATAGACACCAAACATGTATAGGTTCTTTTTTATTTAAGCGGTGAAAAAAAATTCCAAAGTTATGCTAAAAAAAAAAAATGGTGCCATTTTCCAAGACCCGTAGCATCTTCATTTTTTGGGATCTGGGGCCAGGTGAGGGCTTATTTTTTTGTGCGCCGAGCTGAAGTTTTTATTGATACCATTTTGGGGTAGATCCGATGTTTTGATCGCCCGTTATTGCATTTTATTGCAATGTTGCTGCGACCAAAAAACGCAATTCTGGCGTTTAGAATTTTTTTCTCATTATATTGATAGATCGGGTGATTCTGGACGTGACGATACCAAATGTGTATGTGTTTTTTTTTTCATTATTTTATTTTGAATGGGGCGAAAGGGGGTGATTTAAACTTTTATATTTTTTTTATTTTTTTTAACATTTGTAAAAACTTTTTTTTTTCACTTTTTGCTAGGTTCTATAGTCTCCATAGGAAACTAGAAGCAGCAATTACCTGATCGCCTCTGCTACATAGAGGTGATGAGCAGATCAACTCTATTTAGCAGAAATGGTCCTGTGCTATGAGCGCTGACCACTAGGTGGCGCTCATAGCAATCAGCACATAACAACCACTGGAGTCTGCTGCAGACCCAGGGTTGTCATGCCCACCCATCGGTGACACGCGATCACCGATGGGCGGGGTAAGTGATGCGCTTTCGGTGCAGCGATGTTAAATGCCGCTGTCAGAGATTGACAGCGGCATTTAACATGTTAACAGCCGCGGGTGGATCGTGATTCCACCAGCGGCTGTTGCGGGCTCATGTCAGCTGTAAGAATCAGCTGACATGTGCCCGGTTCAGTGTGGGCTCACCGCTGGAGCCCGCGCTGAACAGGGGGGTGACAGCCTGGTGTGTACTAATACGCCACAGGCTGTAAAATGGTTAACCCAGCAGTGTTTCATCTTGAACTTCCTCGGGCCTTTAAGGTTCACAATTAGTGTTGAGCATTCCGATACTGAAATATCGGGTATCGGCCGATATTCACTGTATCGGAATTCCGATACTTAATTCCGATACTTTTATAATATCGAATACCGGAATCGGAAGTTCCCATAATGCCTGCGCTCTGCAGTGTCTCTGAAGGATGACAAGCTGGATGGCAGCGCTCAGCTGCGATCCAGCTTGTCATCAGAATGCCATCCCAGCGTGGGAGAATTCTCCTGATTGTTTAAAAGCCGGCGGGCGGTAAAAAGCCGCCGGCTTTTAAACAATCACGCAGCCCCATACTGCTTCCCCGCAGCCTCCCACCCCGATCCTCCGCTCCCCTCGCCACCTCCCATCCCGATCGTAAGTTAGGACCGGGCGGGGAGCGCAGCACCAAGGAGCGAAGGACCCGGGCGGGGAAGCCGGCAGTGAAAAGACTTCACCGCCGGCTTTCCCGTTCTGTGCTGCGCTTTCCCGCCGGTTATTTCAAATGAACAGCTGAGGTATCAGGTGATGCCGATCAGCTGTTCATTTGAAGTAGCCGCGGTGCCCTCAGAGGGTTCATGTGAGTTCATGCTTGACTGCATGAACTCACATGAACTTTCCCACGGCGCACAGGTCAGCCTCACCTCCCAGACCCGTCATGATTAGTGTGTGCGGGGTGTGTGTGTGTGCGGGGTGTGTGTGTGTGCGGGGTGTGTGTGCGGGGTGTGTGTGCGGGGTGTGTGTGTGCGGGGTGTGTGTGTGCGGGGTGTGTGTGTGCGGGGTGTGTGTGCGGGGTGTGTGTGTGCGGGTGTGTGTGTGCGGGTGTGTGTGTGCGGGTGTGTGTGCGGGCAGACATAGGCCGATGTGACACTACTACTCCCATCGGCCTATGTCTGTCCCCCGTCCACTCCTGCCAGCAGGATCAGCTCGATGGGAGCAGTAGTTCCCATCAGCCTGATCCTGCTATATAAATTACCCTACTGTGTCCCCAATAAATGTTAAATACATGTCATTGGTGGCCAGTGGTTACCTAAAAGAAATTAGTTCATACATTACCTGTCCCCGCCGATCGCCACCTAAAATAAAGTAAAAAATAAAAAACTACACCTATACTCACCAAGACACCTAATTCCCCGAAGCCATCGATCTCCTGTAATAAAATATAAAATAATAAACCACAACCTTATCCTTACCCCTCCGTAGTAGTCCACGAGTGTCCCACGAAGATCTCCAGTTCAGAGCAGCCACATAGAATGACGGGGCCGTAAGGGTTCACCGGAGTTCAGGCAGCGCTGCTCCGGTTAGCTCCTTTACGGCACTGCTGTATCGTGAGAAATTCCCACGGTACAGCACTGCCGTAAAGGAGGTCTCCGGAGCTGCGCTGCCTGAATGCACTCCGGTGACCTCAGTCAGTGGCTCCCGCTGCCGGGAGCGGACGTGTTCCCGGCAGCCTGAGCTTACAGCAGCCATGCACAGCTGTCACCATCTCCAGATGTGACAGCTGTGCATGGGAGATCAGCGCAGGAACGTGGACAGGTAACTATTTTTTTTTTAGTAAACTAAGAATTAAATAAAATGGTGTTTTATTTCAAATAAATTATTTTTTTCTGGGTGTAGTGTGTTTTTTCTTTTTAACACTTTGTAGGTTAGTAATGGGGGTGTCATATAGACGGCCATCATTACTAACCTGGGCTTCATGGCAGCTGGCGCTGACATGAACCCCACCACTATTACCCCCTGCCACCGCACCAGGGCAGCGTGGAAGAGCGAGGCTAAGTGCCAGAATTGGCGCATCCTATGGATGCGCCATTTCTGGGGCGGCTGACGGCTGGTGTTTCTAGCCTGGGAGGGGGCCAATATTCATGGCACCCTTCCTGAGCTATTAATATCAGCCCCCAGCTGTCTGCCTAGCCTTTGCTAGCTATTAAAATAGAGGGGACCCCACGTCATTTTTTTTTGGGGGGTCCCCCATTTTAATAGCTAGTAAAGGCTAGGTATTCAGCTGGGGGCTGATATTAGTAGCCTGGGAAGCTCCGTGGGTTTTACCCCCTTCCCAGGCTTCAAACATCTGCCCCAGCCGTCTGCTTAACCTCCGCTAGAGACTAAAATTATGGGGGATCCCATGCCATTTTTTTTTTAAATAAATCCTTTATTTTAACACTAAATGACATTTGAGGACTTAATAAAGATGCAGTCCCTAAATTATTATTTATTTTTTAATAAATTTTTCCCAAAACTTTTGACGTGGGCTTCGCCATATTTTTGTATGCCAGCCAGGTACAGCATCCAGCTTCTATGAACGCGCCATTTTCCGGGGCGGCCGCGGACTGCAATTTTCAGCGGGGGGGGGGAGGGCAAAAAGCTTGGGCCTCCCTGCGCTGCAGATTCCATCCCCCAGCTGCCTAGTTGTACCTGGCTGGACACAAAAATAGGGAGAAGCTCCACGTTTTTTTTTTTTTAATTATTTCATGAAATTCATGGAATAATTAAGAAAAAAAGGGCTTCCCTATATTGTTGTGTCCGGCTAGGTGCAAATAGGCAGCTGGTGGTTGGGGGCAGCCCGTTCCTGCCTGCTGTACCTGGCTGGACACAAATATAGTGTGAAGCCCCACGTCAATTTTTTTTTAATTATTTCAGGAAATTCATGAAATAATTAAAAAAAAATTATGTGGGGCTTCGCCCTATAATTGTGTCCAGCCAGGTACAGCAGGCAGGAACAGGCTGCCCCCAACCACCAGCTGCCTATTTGTACCTGGCCGGACACAACAATATAGGGAAGCCCTTTTTTAAAAAAATTATTTCATGAAATAATTAAAAAAAAATTGACGTGGGGCTTCGCACTATATTTGTGTCCAGCCAGGTACAGCAGGCAGGAATGGGCTGCCCCCAACCACCAGCTGCCTATTTGTACCTGGTTGGACACAACAATATAGGGAAGCCCTTTTTTTCTTAATTATTCCATGAATTTCATGAAATAATTTTAAAAAAAAATGCGTGGGGCTTCGCCCTATTTTTGTGCCCAGCCAGATACAACTAGGCAGCTGGGGGCTGGAATCCGCAGCGCAGGGAGACCCAAGCTTTCTGGGCCACCCCCGCTGCAAATTGCAGTCCGCAGCCGCCCCAGAAAATGGCGCGTTCATAGAAGCGCCATCTTCTGGCGCTGTACCCAACTCATCCAGGGCCCTGGTGCGGTGGCTCACTGGGTAATAAAGGGGTTAAGGCCAGCTTGGCATTATCAGCTGGCCCTAAGCCCAAAATTCATGGGGTCACGCCAATATTAGACATGACCACCATGAATTTCTAGTAAAGTATTTAAAAAAACACAACACCCAGAAAAAAGTCCTTTAATTGAAATAAACACACAATTCTTTATTGTTCTAAATTAAACCATACTTACCACCACGCCCATTCCAGCTGAAGCCAACGATCTCCTGCAATAAAAGTAAAATAATAAAGCAACCTCATCCTTACCTTTCCATGGTTCCCATGACAGCTTCAGCTCTGCTACATCGAGATGACAGGCTGGACCGCAGCAGAACGCTGCCATCCATCCTGTCATCCCGCAGACACTGAGAAGCGCAGGCATACTTCCACTCCTCAGTGTCTGGCTGTGACGGCATCCAGATGAGCCGAGGTCATGTCCAATGAACTCCGCTCACTTCATGTACGTCACTGACAGCGTGGGAAAATTCTCCTGCACTCAGCACTTCAGCGTGAGAATTTTCCCACGCTGTCAGTGACGTGCATGAGGTGAGCTGAGTTCATTGGACATGAACTCGGCTCATCTGGATGACGTCACAGAGAGACACTGAGGAGCGCAAGCATGCCTGCGCTTCTCAGTGTCTGCGGGATGACAGGCTGGATGGCAGCTTTCTGCTGCGGTCCAGCCTGTCATCTCGATGTAGCAGAGCTGGAGCTGTCCTGGGAACCATCGAAAGGTAAGGATGAGGTTGCTTTATTATTTTTCTTTTATTGCAGGAGATCGTTGGCTTCAGCTGGAATGGGCGTGATGGTAAGTATGGTTTAATTTAGAACAATAAAGAATTGTGTCTTTATTTCAATTAAAGGACTTTATTCTGGGTGTTTGTGTTTTCTTTTAACTTTGACTATGGGGTTAGTAATGGGGGTGTCTTATAGACGCCTCTCCATTACTAACCTGGGCTTGATGTCAGCTGGCATTATAAGCTGACATCAACCCCAACCCTATTACCCCCTGCCACCGCACCAGGGCAGCGTGGAAGAGCGAGGCTAAGTGCCAGAATTGGCGCATCCTATGGATGCGCCATTTCTGGGGCAGCTGACGGCTGGTGTTTCTAGCCTGGGAGGGGGCCAATATTCATGGCTCCCTTCCTGGGCTATTAATATCAGCCCCCAGCTGTCTGCCTAGCCTGTGCTAGCTATTAAATTAGGGGGGACCCCACGTCATTTTTTTGGGGGGGTCCCCCATTTTAATAGCTAGTAAAGGCTAGGTATTCAGCTGGGGGCTGATATTAGTAGCCTGGGAAGCTCCGTGGGTATTACCCCCTTCCCAGGCTTCAAACATTTGCCCCAGCTGTCTGCTTAACCTCCGCTAGAGCCTAAAATTAAGGGGAACCCCACGCCAATTTTTTTTTAAATAAATCCTTTATTTTAACACTAAATGACAAGTACAGTAATCAACACTGTCACTGTACTTCATATATATGTGACTGACATGTTTCTATCTATCTAATCTATGTGTGATTCTCTATTCCTTCTATTCTAAATTGTCGGGTACAGATGCTGAATTGCCGGCCGGCTTTCTTAAAGAGACGGTGCATGAAAACACTATTATTTTTTTAAATAAATCCTTTACACTAAATGACAAGTTCTGTAAGCAACACTGTCACTGTACTTCTTATATATGTGACTGACATGTTTCTATCTATCTAATCTATGTGTGAAGCTCTATTCTGTCTGTTATAAATTGTCGGGTACCGCTGCTGAATTGCCGGCCGGCTTTCTTAAAGAGACGGTGCATGAAAACACTATTATTTTTTTAAATAAATCCTTTACACTAAATGACAAGTACAGTAAGCAACACTGTCACTGTACTTCTTATATATGTGGCTGACATGTTTCTATCTATCTAATCTATGTGTGAAGCTCTATTCTGTCTGTTATAAATTGTCGGGTACCGCTGCTGAATTGCCGGCCGGCTTTTTTAAAGAGACGGTGCACGAAAACACTAATATTTTTTTTAATAAATCCTTTACACTAAATGACAAGTACAGTAAGCAACACTGTCACTGTACTTCATATATATGTGACTGACATGTTTCTATCTATCTAATCTATGTGTGAAGCTCTATTCTTTCTGTTGTAAATTGTCGGGTACCGGTGAATGCCGCTGATGAATTGCCGGCTTTTCATGTCATTCTACATTATTCTTAGTTGTTTTACTTCATGTAGAATTAACCTACAAGGAAAGAAAGGGTTTATTTTCATTCCGATATTTGTGTCCCATTGACTTGCATTGGTTTCCGGTATCGGAATCGGCGATATCCGATACTTTTTGGGTATCGGCCCGATCCAATCCGATACGATATTTCCTGATATCGGAAGGTATCGCTCAACACTATTCACAATGTATTCCACAGGTCCTTACTGAAAAGGTACGTAGAACCTCTTGAGCCCTCACCTCTACCACCGCCCTCAGTAATGGTTGATGATAATTTGGAGTCCGAGATTTCGAGGATAGTAGATTCTCGTTTCCAAAGTCGTTCTCTGCAATACTTGGTGCAACGGAAAGGCTATGGTCCGGAGGAAAGGACGTGGGTTTCAGCGTCAGAGGTGAACGCTCCCAGATTGGTTCGCTCTTTTCACACCTCTTTTCTTGAGAAACCAGGTACTGAGTGTCTGGAGGCCACTCATAGAGGGGGGGGTACTGTCACTGGTGTGTCAGAGGTGACAGACAGTCGCCCTGCAGTGGTTTGCAGGAGATTTCCACATTTGGCAATGCAGACAGCTGCCTAGATAGGAGGCTCTGTTTAGGACCCAGCGTCTACCTCCCTTTAGTCTGGGTGTATATATACCTGGTGTGTCTAGGTGGGCGTCACCGGTTATACTCATTTCTACTTGAAACTTGGCTGAAGCAGCATCACGTCCTCTCTGGAGTCTTGAGGCCATGTGCCCTGTTGGAGTTCTTCTAAATCTAAGTTTTTATTCCCCTATGTTGTCTTCCCCTTTTGTCTTTGTGCTAGCAGAGGTTGACTAGTGCTCATCTCCTTCCACCCCCAGCTATAGCCTTATGCCAGGGATAGTAGGGCGAGGCACGTGATCGGCGACATCTGCGGAGGCTGTATAAGGACATTAGGGGGAGAAAGGGTGATGCTAGTCCAGATTAGGAGGTCACCTCTTCCCCCTTTCCCTAGTGTCTGGGCTCCCTTTCCCCTCTGTGTTGCACTCGCACCTGGCGTGACTCTCTGTGTTGCACTCACACCCGGCGTGACATGTGGACTCCTGGCGTGACATGTGGTGAAACTATGCAACATGTAGGAGTCCGGATCAATAAACATAAATCTACCATGAGATGGGGGAAATCTGTTATTGCCACTTCCAAATAATTTCAAAGGAAAAAATCATTCCATTTCTCAACTTAAATACTAGGTAATAGAGCAAGTTGTCCCATCTAGACTAGGTGGCAATATTAAAAATATGCTTCTCCATAGAGAAGAGTTCTGGATTCACACGCTTCAAACCTTGCATTTAAAGGGATTAAATAGAGAGCATGAACTGCACAGACTGACATGAATTCCCTTTTTTCTCTCTCCTCTCCAGACTTCACAGGCGTGAACGTTATTTAACAAGGTGGATAATGTACCATTATTTCTTACTGACTACAATTTTTCTATGCACGTCTATGATTGGATATATTACACAAACGAGCAAGTACACTTGAGATGAAGAATTATATTTATCCTTATTTATTAGTTATTAAATATGAGGGATTCATATATATTTATGTTTGGACACTTTATACGGAGAGAGCAATCACTGGAGAGGGACATCATGGTCGGAAGAATAGAAGGAACTAGGTGAAGAGGAAGACCAGTAACCTGATGGCTTGCTACAATCAAGATAACAGTGGAGAAGACCTTGGTGGACCAGTCTAGGCTTGCACAAGCCATTTATAATGGCTCGAGATCAAGCTGACAACCGTTAAATAATAAATATATATTATTGAGACCATGTATCACACTTATGCGGCTTTTACAAAAAATAACAATTGATAAATAAATAAGTAAAAAAAATATATATATATATATAAAATAAAATAAAGTAATGTAGAGTTATTTACTACTATAATATAGAATTTTATTATAAAATGTAATCCCTTTCTGACATGAGACGTATCCATACATCCCTGTGGCCTGGTACTTATTGACCAGGGATGTATGGAAACGTCGGGGATTTTGCGCCAACAGAGGCTGTGCACTCGCGATCGCCACCAGGTGTCAGCTGATTCTGACAGCTGACACTCAGCACTCAGTGCTAGGAGCGCACCACTCCCGAAACTTTAACCCCTAAATGCTGCAATCACTGTGATTGCAGCATTTAGCGAGCAGGAAGAGGGATAGACGCCCCTCTGCGCTTGGATCAGAGACCCCGCAATGACATTGCGGGGTCCAGATCGTTGCCATGGTGACCCCGACATCCGGGTCACCAGGCACTAGCAAGCTAGTTAGATCATGTGCAATGCATGAGCTAACTAACTTGTGTCTGAAGGCAGAGCCGGCGTCAGAACCCGGCGCACCCGGATAAGTGCCGGGGCCCTGAGCAGGCAGGGGGGCCCACTCACCGTCGGGCACCCCGGCGTATTATGGGACCCATGGGACCCATGAGCGGTGCGGTGCCGGTGTCAGAGCCCGCTCCCCCCTGCTTGCTCAGGGCCCTGGAACAATACTTACCTCTCCCCGTGCCTCCACAGCAGCTCCGATCTCTTCCGCAGCTGCTGCACTGTGATGTCTGAGATCAGAGGGCGCGGTGACGTCTTTGCACCGCGCTCTCTCCTGAGCCGTCACAGGCAGCGAAGAGCGGAAAGACACTGGTGAGGGGTCGGGAGCAGCGGCAGCAGGTGAGAAGTGAGGTGAGTATTTGATTTCTTTTTTTATATGTATGGAGGCATGGGGCATTATATGGGGGGGGGCAAGTGACATCCTGCATGGGGCATTATATGGGGGGGTGACATCCTGCATGGGGCATTATATGGGGGAGGTGAGGTGACATCCTCTATGGGGCATTATAAGGGGGATGGGTGACATCCTGCATGGGGCATTATATGGGGAGAGAGGTGACATCCTACATGGGGCATTATATGGGGGGAGAGGTGACATCCTGCATGGAGCATTATATTGGGGGGCAAGAGGTGACATCCTGCATGGGGCATTACATGGGTGGGGGAGAGGTGACATCCTGCATGGGGCATTATATGGGGGGGAGAGGTGACATCCTGCATAGGGCATTATATGGGGGGGAGAGGTGACATCCTGCATGGGGCATTATATGGGGGAGAGGTGACATCCTGCATGGGGCATTATATGGGGAGGAGATGTGACATCCTGCATGGGGCATTATAAGGGGGGAGAGGTGACATCCTGCTTGGGGCATTATATGGGGGGAGAGGTGACATCCTGCTTGGGGCATTATATGGGGGGAGAGGTGACATCCAGCATGGGGCATTATATGGGGGGGGAGAGGTGACATCCTGCATGGGGCATTATAAGGGGGTGATGACATCTTGCATGGGGCATTACGTGGGGGCCAGTATTCTGTATGGAGCGTTATAAGAGGGCCAGAATCCTCTATGGAGCATTATATGGGGACCAGTATCCTGTATGGAGCGTTATATGGGGACCAGTATCCTGTATGGAGCATTATATGGGGACCAACATCATATATGGAGCGTTATATGGGGACCAGTATCCTGTATGGAGCGTTATATGGGGACCAGTATCCTGTATGGAGCGCTATATGGGGACCAGTATCCTGTATGGAGCGTTATATGGGGACCAGTATCCTGTATGGAGCGTTATATGGGGACTAGTATCCAGTATGGAGCGTTATATGGGGACCAGTGTTCTGTATGTAGCAACATATGGGGCCCATAATACTGTATGGAGGACTATACTGTCCGGTCTGCACTGTGCGTTGAGATAATTCGCCGGTTTCTGAACTATTGTAGAATTTACAATAGATATCGCTCATGTAATGTAAGAAGTGAAATCTTCGTCATTGTAGTATATATCCATTTCTCTGCGGTATCTGTGCATCATGAATTGTGATATGTGTTAAAGGGGCCCACTGAGATTCTTTCGCCCAGGGTCCACAAAAACCTGGAGCCGGCCCTGTCTGCAGGGCTGACAGCAATAAGGCATAGCAGTGATCCTGCAGATTAGGGCTAAGTAAAAAAGTAAAAAAAAAAAAGTTGCAAAAATATTTAAAAAAAAACTAAATAATTTAAAAAATATATGTGTATATATGTGTATATATATATATATATATATATATATATATATAATATAACCGGGGATGCGGGTCTCTGTCCGAAGCCTTGATGGACTGCGCATGCGTGACTCGCAGTCTGGCTCCAGACAGAAGACCGCATCCAGCCGTTACAGGTAAGAGAAGGTGTATGGCATCGGAGATCGCGCGGTATGCGTAGGCACTGAACGCACACTGCAATCTCCGGCGCCATACTTACATACTTACCTGACGGGGAAGAGGGTTGCCGCGGCACCTCTCTTCAGCGGAGACCGGGGGCAGAGTGAGACGTCGGATCGGCGCGTGCGCATAGAGCTATCTGGCGCCATTTTACTGAAGACACATTTACAGTGTGTCTTCAGCAAAATGGCGCCGGACAGCGCAGTGCTCTGGCGCCGGACAGTGCGGTGCATACCAGAATAGGGATGAGGGGTGCCACGCATACCGGGATTGGGGATGAGGGGTGCCACGCATACCGGGATTGGGGATGAGGGGTGCCACGCATACCGGGATTGGGGATGAGGGGTGCCACGCATACCGGGATTGGGGATGAGGGGTGCCACGCATACCGGGATTGGGGATGAGGGGTGCTACGGATACCGGGATTGGGAATGAGGGGTGCCACGCATACCGGAATAGGGATGAGGGGTGCCACGCATACCAGAATAGGGATGAGGGGTGCCACACATACCGGGATTGGGGATGAGGGGTGCCACGCATACCGGGATTGGGGATGAGGGGTGCCACGCATACCAGAATAGGGATGAGGGGAGCCACGCATACCGGGATTGGGGATGAGGGGTGCCACGCATACCAGAATAGGGATGAGGGGTGCCACGCATACCAGAATAGGGATGAGGGGTGCCACACATACCGGGATTGGGGATGAGGGGTGCCACGCATACCGGGATTGGGGATGAGGGGTGCCACGCATACCAGAATAGGGATGAGGGGAGCCACGCATACCGGGATTGGGGATGAGGGGAGCCACGCATATGCCCATAAATAATATTATTCTAAAAAAAAACACAATAAAAGTACACATATTTGGTATTGCCACATCTGGAATGACCTGACCTATAAAACTGTCCAACTAGTTAACCCTTTTAGTGGACACAGTAAAATAAAAATAAAAAACGAGGCAAAATACGATGCTTTATTATCATATCGCCGAACAAAAAGTGTAATAAAACGCAATCAAAAAGACGAATGTAAATAAATATGGTACCGCTGAAAACGTCAATACAGCTCCATCAGCCGAAAAATAACAAAGATATAGCTCTCAAAATAAAGCGATGCAAAAATAATTATCTTTTCTATAAAATAGTTTTTATTGTGTAAAAGCGCCAAGTCATAAAAAAATATATAAATGTGGTACTGCTGTAATCGTACTGACCCGAAAAATAAAGCTACCTTATCAATTTTACCATACGCAGAACGGTATAAAAATTTTTTTTTCCTGGATTGTTGTTTTTTGTTTATTCTGCCTCCCAAATATTTGAATAGAAAGCGATCAAAAAATGTCATGTGCCAAAGAATGATACCAATAAAAGTCAACTCGCCGTGCAAAAAACCAAGCCCTTACATGAGTCTGTCAGCAGAAATATGGAAAAATTATAGGTCTCAAAATATGGCGATGCAAAAACCAGTTTTTGAAAAAAAAGCGTGTTTTATTGTGTGACAGCTGCCAATCGTGAAAACCTGATATAAATCTGGTATCGCTGTAATCGCACCGACCTGAAGAATAAAGTCACCTAATCACTTATATCGCACAAGGAACGGAATAAAAAATAAATAAAACCAATTCTTCACCTGCTGCTGATTTGTTCATTTTGGCTCCCAAAGATCGCAGTAAAGCTTGTCTCACATTTATCCTGCGCTCTGTGCTGAGCGCTTATGTGACACCCCAGGGGTCTGGTTGCCACAGTGATAGAGATATTACGTCTGAGAGCAGGTGGGAGGTCCTTTGGTCAGGGATCCTGTGCATGCCACACCTCCTGCCCAGTCTTGGGAGGGGAAGGACTTCCCCTATATAAACCTGGGGCTGAGGCAGGGTAGGGAGTTCTGAGAGGAGAAGACAGGGAGCAGAGCTGCTCTATGGGCTCTGCTCCACAGGCAGGCCCTGTCCAGGGGCCTGAGCCTGCAGTCAAGGAGAGTAGAGACAAGAAACAGCAAAAGCAATACTACTACGAGTCAGGGGCTGGCAGCTGCAGAGCTCGCCCTGACTGAGAAGATTTCTTACCGGACCCGGAGTCCGAGGCTGTGGGGACTAACTCCTACCCAGCAGCAGAATCCGGCAGGCAGGGGATTTCAGGTCCTCTGGCCAAGAAACCCGAAGGCACGGTCACACGCATGGGACCAGCACCGCCGTCGTGGAGCGGAAGCTACTAGAAGGCCCCGAGTCACCGGCCATACGGGTGAGCACCACACGGTACACTCAGGGACGTGGGCTACTTATACTCGCTTCTAGCAAGGTAGCCAGAAGAGTATCGTTAGTTTGGGAGGCCTACAACTCCGCCTGGCCAGGGGAGATCCCATCTGCTCAAGGACTGACCAGGCCCCAACCGCTAGCCAGTACTCCGGGAGGGTCTATCTTTGTCACCAATAAAGACCCTGAACTACACCGCATCGTCTCTGAGTGGTTCCTGCTACCCCCATCATCCACGTCGGCTGCCCTGAGGCCATACCCCTCCCGTTGGGGGTTATACCATCCACGCTGCACCATCCTTCCACCGGCCTCAGCGGTCTGCCCTGCAGCGGCAGCTCCATAGCTGCATTCAACGGGTGGCGTAGTCGTCCATCATCTACCGCTGATACAGCGCCACTTAGTCTGACTCCCTGGGCACGGACCGGGTCACCGCCACGAGACTACAACCCTCAACAGATCCGGCTCCGGGTAAGCTCCCGCGTGCGCAACGCAGCGCGACACAGGCCCAGGGGCGCGTCACTTACACCGGGGTTTCCATGTAAGGGTATGTGCCCACGATGCGTATTTCATGCGTTTTTGCTGCGGAATTTTCCGCAGCGTAAATGCTTGGGAAACGCATGTTAAGCCTTCTGCCATGGTCCCCTATGTAATTCCGCAATTGTAATGCCCATGCTGTGGAATTTTCCGCAGCGTTTTTGATGTGCGGAAAATTCCACAGCATGTCCATTATTTGTGCGTTTATGCATGCGGAATTGCCATCTACAATGCAGTAGAAAACGCAAGGCAATTATGCATGTGCAAAACACGTGAAATACGCATGTCAAATTCCGCATGCGTTTTTCCGGGCAATGACATGCGGAAATGAAGCGGAAATTTTCCGCTTCATTTCTGCATCGTGGGCACATACCCTAAATCTCTGAAATACATGATTCAGATGGAACCCACTGCGGAAGATTCCCTGTAATGAAGCAGATGGAGACACTGTGGACTCTGTCAGACCTGTGATCCCACTGTGTCCGTCTTTTCATTAGGCGTGCATAAAAGTGCTGTCAGCCACAGTTTTGTGCACTTCTGAAAAGAAGGACAAAGCTGAACAGAGGCCAGACCGAGTCCAGAGTAACTTTGCTGCATCATAAGAGCGAATGGATCCCTCAGGTGTTTCATCTGAATTACGTGACTCTGAGATTTAAGTGGAAACCCGGATATCAGTGCTCAGCGTTGAGCGCCGGATAAATAGGAACATTTTACATAACATTTTGGATCACAATAAAAGCTTCGACTCAATCCACAAAAAAAAAGCAAGTCACCACTCAGGTCCGTCATCTGTTAACGGAAATATAGGGGGCTTCCATGTTACTAGTAGCACAAAATTGGTAAAATTGAAATGGTCTTTGCCCCCCAAAAGAAATTCAGAAAATTCTGTTCTCCCAAATCCAAATGCCCACCTCCCTTTTGAGCCCCACAGGGTGCCTAAACCGCAGTTAGCATCCACATGTTTGGCATTTCTGTATCAATGAGAGCCAGCCTAATTTACAGGTGCATGTCTCCAGAAGCATGAGCTGGGCATTACGTACTGGTCATTACTGCATACTGGTCACTACAACGATGGTTTGCAATTTTCACTCAGCAACATCCAATGCTGCTTGTTTCTGGAAACACCCATGTAGCTAAAATCCTCACCATACCTGTAGATAAATTCCTAAAAGGGTATATTTTCCAAAATGGGGCCACTTGAGGGGGGATTCTGCTATTCTTGCACTTAGGATCTCTGTATATGGAACCTGCATACTAGTCTAGGAAAATCTGCGCTCCAGGAGGCAAATAGCGCTCCGTCCCTCCCAAGTCTCACCGTGTGGCTAAGCAGTACTGTACAGCCACATATGGGGTATTTCTGCATTCAGCAGAAATTGTGTGACAAATTTTGGTGCCATTTTTACCCATTTCCCAGTGTGAAAATGTAACATCCTGTGCTAAAACAGAACTTTGGTGGTAAAAATGTAATTATTCTTTCTTCACCAAAATTCTGTGAGACACATGTGGTGTCAACATGTTCACTGCACCCCTAGATGAATTCATTGAGAGGTGTAGTTTGTAAAATGGGGTTTCATATGGGGAGTTTTGCTGTTCTGGCACCTTAGGGGCTCTGCCAATTTGACATGGCACCGTCAAACCAGTCCAGCAAAATATGAATTCCAATATGGCGCTTATTCCTTTCTGAGCTTTGCACTGTGCTTCAAAAGTAATTCTCCTCCACATATTGGGTATCGGCATACTCAGAAAAAATTGCACAATATGTATGCCACAATTTCTCTTGTTAAAGACCAAACAAAAGAAAAAAAACCTTAAAAACAATGGACATTGTTTCTATGTGGAGCTGGACTGACATATCCTCTTTGTCCTTTGCCCATTGAGGGTTTCTCATGACAAGGTCCCCTGATGAACCCCAAACCAGGAGGGGGAGAAACGCGCCGGGATACGTGGCATGTTGTGTGGTGGATTTGGTACATTTGGAGACTGTGGCATTAGCTTGTACCACTTGCAGTTTAATCTGCAGCCTGCCATCAACTAAAAGATAAGTGTATTCTTTCACTATTTGGTACTATATTAATTTTTGAAGGTGCCTGTTATTTATGCGGCTATCTTACTGAGATATATCGAGCTGTTACTGTTGATATATCTTCCTCTATGTTTGAGCTAACAGCCTTTAAGTGGGGATGTATGTGGTGTTTGATCGACCTATTTACATGTTATCAGACTAAGTAAGGTCCTGTGAAGCCTGATTTCCATTGGTGTCACGCTATTCAGCGTATACTCTGACATATACCTGGGCTGTCTATAAATAATAAAGGTTAAACTATATACCCTATTGATAATGAACATCTAAGATCTAGACAGCATAACATTATCTCCCCACATTTACTTAGAGACTGAAGACAAGTACCGCTTTTTTTCTAATCAAACTCGGTGTGATCAAACTCTCACCACTGTTGGGATTTTATATCCCTATGTGTATTTATAATATAACGGGAGATGCTTGTCTCTGTCTGAAGCCTTTATAAACTGCGCAAGAGCGATGCGCAGTCTGGCTCCAGACAGAAGCCCGCTTCCAGTCGTTACAGGTAAGAGGAGTGTATGGCGCCGGAGATCGCGGTATGCGTAGACACTGAACGCATACCGCGATCTCCAGTGCCATACTTACATACTTACCTGACCAGGAGGAGTGTTGCCGCAGCGCCTCTCTTCGCCGGAGACCGGGGCAGGAGTGAGGCGTCGGATCGGAGCATACGCATAGTGCTATCCGGCACCATTTTACTGAAGACACATTTGCAGTGTGTCTTCAGCAAAATGGCGCAGGACAGCGTGGTATGGGCACGCGCGTACTCCGGCGCCACACTCCTCCCCCGGCCTCCAGCAGAACAGGACACCGCAGTGCTGGAGCACAGGGAAGAAAGGTGACTATAAGTGTTTATTTTTTTGTATGTGTGTACAGCGTGAAAGGGATGAGGGGGCCACACATACCAGGATTGGGGGGTGAGGGGACCATGCATACCAGGATTGGGGGGTGAGGGGACCATGCATACCAGGATTGGGGGGTGAGGGGACCATTGCATACCAGGATTGGGGGATGAGGGGACCATGCATACCAAGATTGGGGGATGAAGGAACCATGCATACCAGGATTGAAGGGTGAAGGGACCATGCATACCAGGATTGGGGGGTGAGGGTGCCATGCATACCAAAATAGGGATGAGGGGTACCATACATACCAGGATAGGAATGCGGGGTACCATGCATACCAGGATTGGGGATGAGGGAGCCATGCATACCAGGATTGGGCATGAGGGGTGCCATGCATACCAGGATTGGGCATGAGGGGTGCCATGCATACCAGGATTGGGGATGAGGGGTGCCATGCATACCAGGATTGGGCATGAGGGGTGCCATGCACTCCAGAATTGGGGATGAGGGAGCCATGCATACCAGGATTCGGAATGAGGGAGCCACGCATACCAGGATTCGGGATGAGGGAGCCATGCATATCAGGATTCGGGATGAGGGAGCCATGCATACCAGGATTGGGGATGAGGGGTGCCATGCATACCAGGATTGGGGATGAGGGAGCCATGCATACCAGGATTGGGGATGAGGGGTGCCATGCATACCAGGATTGGGCATGAGGGGTGCCATTGATACCAGGATTGGGGATGAGGGGTGCCATGCATACCAGGATGGGGGTGAGGGGTGCCATGCATGCCGGGATTGGGGATGAGGGAGACATGCATACCAGGATTGGGGATGAGGGAGCCATGCATACCAGGATTGGGGATGAGGGAGCCATGCATACCAGGATTGGGGATGAGGGGTGCCATGCATACCAGAATTGGGGATGAGGGAGCCATGCATACCAGGATTGGGGATGAAGGGTGCCATGCATACCAGGATTGGGAAAGAGGGGTGCTATGCATACCAGGATTGGGGATGAGGGGTGCCATGCATGCCAGGATTGAGGATGAGGGGTGCCATGCATACCAGGATTGGGCATGAGGGGTGCCATGCTTACCAGGATTGGGGATGAGGGTGCCATGCATACCAGGATTGGGCATGAGGGGTGCCATGCATACCAGGATTGGGGATGAGGGAGCCATGCATACCAGGATTGGGGATGAGGGAGCCATGCATACCCGGATTGGGGATGAGGGAGCCATGCATACCAGGATTGGGGATTGGGGAGCCATGCATACCAGGATTGGGGATGAGGGAGCCATGCATACCAGGATTGGGGATGAGGGGTGCCATGCATACCAGGATTGGGGATGAGGGGTGCCATGCATACCAGGATTGGGGATGAGGGGTGCCATGCATACCAGGGTTGAGGATGAGGGGTGCCATGCATACCAGGATTGGGAATGAGGGGTGCCATGCATACCAGGATTGGGGATGAGGGGTGCCATGCATACCAGGATTGGGGATGAGGGGTGCCATGCATACCAGGATTGGGGATGAGGGGTGCCATGCATACCAGGATTGGGGATGAGGGGTGCCATGCATACCGGGATTGGGGATAAGGGGTGCCATGCATACCAGAATTCAGATGACGGGCCATGCATACCAGGATAGGGATGAGGAGTGCCATGCATACCAGGATGGGGGTGAGGGGTGCCATGCATACTAGGATGTGGGTGAGGGATACCATACATACCAGGATAGGGATGAGGGATGGGGTACCATGCAAACCAGGATAGGGATGAGGAGTACCACACATACCAGGATTGGCAATGAGGGGTGCCACGCATACCAGAATTGGGGGTGAGGGGTGCCATGCATACCAGGATTGGGGATGAGGGGTGCCATGCCTTTCAGGATTGGGGTTGAAGGGTGCCATGCATACCAGGATTGGGGGTGAGGGGTGCCATGCATACCAGGATTGGGGGTGAGGGGTGCCATGCATAGCAGGTTTGGGGGTGAGGGGTGCCATGCATACCAGGATAGGGATGAGGGGTGCCATGCATACCAGGATGGGGATGAGGGGTGCCATGCATACCAGGATAGGATGGCGGGGACAGGATGGAGGCAGCACAAATACCAGGAGGGGGCAGCACATACCAGCATGGGAGACCATATACCAATAAAAATGCTCGCCACCTGGGCGTAGAACGGGTTCAATAGCTAGTTTTATATATTTGTATATGACTGTGTAAGGGTCAGCAGGGATAACAAGGGTGAGACGACGTGGAGAGGGGACACCAAATCGTGCCGCCAGGGTGTTAACTGCCCGCTGTCAGGTAGGCTTCCAGATTATCAGGGGTAACTAGGGATAGTCTAAATCCTGTGATCTATCCCCCCCTTCCAAACACCTGCTACCCCAATGTATTGACGTACACTTTTAATGGGTTGTGTCTAGTTGGTATACTAACCAAAACACTTTTATCTTTATTAAATAAAAGTTATTATTTAAGGGATTTTTCTTTTGTTTGGTCTTTGTGATATACCCCTTTCTTTCTATTGTGCCTGTTGGGTAATTTGGCGTTTTTTACAATTTCTCCTATTACCCTTATGAAAATGCAAAATTTGGGGCTAAAAATCAGTTTTTGTGGGAAATGTTAAATTTTTATTTTTACAGCTCAATGTTATAAACTTCTATGAGGCACCTTGGGGTTCAAGGTGCTCACCACACATCTAGATACAGTGGTGGCCAAAAGTATTGGCACCCCTGCAATTCTGTCAGATAATACTCAGTTTCTTCCTGAAAATGATTGCAATCACAAATTCTTTGGTATTATTATCTTCATTTAATTTGCTTGCAAGGAAAAAACACAAAAGAGAATGAAGCAAAAATCAAATCATTGATCATTTCACACAAAACTCCAAAAATGGGCCAGACAAAAGTATTGGCACCCTCAGCCTAATACTTGGTTGCACAACCTTTAGCCAAAATAACTGCGAAAAACCGCTTCCGGTAACCATCAATTAGTTTCTTACAATGCTCTGCTGGAATTGTAGACCATTCTTCTTTGGCAAACTGCTCCAGGTCCCTGATATTTGAAGGGTGCCTTCTCCAAACTGCCATTTTGAGATATCTCCACAGGTGTTCTATGGGATTCAGGTCTGGACTCATTGCTGGCCGCCTTAGAAGTCTCCAGTGCTTTCTCTCAAACCATTTATAGTGCTTTTGGAAGTGTGTTTTGGGTCATTGTCCTGCTGGAAGACCCATGACCTCTGAGGGAGCCCCAGCTTTCTCACACTGGGCCCTACATTATGCTGCAAAATTTGTTGGTAGTCTTCAGACTTCATAATGCCATGCACACGGTCAAGCAGTCCAGTGCCAGAGGCAGCAAAGCAACCCCAAAACATCAGGGAACCTCCGCCATGTTTGACTGTAGGTACCGTGTTCTTTTCTTTGAATGCCTCTTTTTTTTTCTGTACACTCTATGTTGATGCTTTTTCCCAAAAAGCTCTACTTTTGTCTCATCTGACCAGAGAACATTCTTCCAAAATGTTTTAGGCTTTCTCAGGTAAGTTTTGGCAAACTCCAGCCTGGCTTTTTTATATCTTGGGGTAAGAAGTGGGGTCTTCCTGGGTATCCTACCATATAGTCCCTTTTCATTCAGACGCCGACGGATAGTACGGGTTGACACTGTTGTACCCTCGGACTGCAGGGCAGCTTGAACTTGTTTGGATGTTAGTCGAGGTTCTTTATCCACCATCCGCACAATCTTGCGTTGAAATCTCTCGTCAATTTTTCTTTTCCGTCCACATCTAGGGAGGTTAGCCACAGTGCCATGGGCTTTAAACTTTTTGATGACACTGCGCACGGAAGACACAGGAACATTCAGGTCTTTGGAGATGGACTTATAGCCTTGAGATTGCTCATGCTTCCTCACAATTTGGTTTCTCAAGTCCTCAGACAGTTCTTTGGTCTTCTTTCTTTTCTCCATGCTCAATGTGGTACACACAAGGACACAGGACAGAGGTTGAGTCAACTTTAATCCATGTTAACTGGCTGCAAGTGTGATTTAGTTATTGCCAACACCTGTTAGGTGCCACAAGTAAGTTACAGGTGCTGTTAATTACACGAATTAGAGAAGCATCACATGATTTTTCAAACAGTGCCAATACTTTTGTCCACCCCCTTTTTTAGGTTTGGTGTGGAATTGTATCCAATTTGGCTTTAGGACAATTATTTTTGTGTTTTTCAGTGAAGACAAATTAAATGAAGATAATAATACCAAAGAATTTGTGATTGCAATCATTTTCAGGAAGAAACTGAGTATTATCTGACAGAATTGCAGGGGTGCCAATACTTTTGGCCACCACTGTATGTTCCCTGAGGGGTCTAGTTTTCAAAATGGTGTCACTTGTGGGGGGTTTCCACTGTTTAGGCTTAGGCACATCAGGGGCTCTCCAAATGCGATATGGCACCCGCTAATTATTCCAGCAAATTTTGCATTAAAAAAGTCAAATGGCGCTCCTCCTCTTCCAAGCTTTGTTGTGCGCCCAAACAGTAGTTTTTCTCCACATATTTTGTATCGGCGTACTCAGGAGAAATTGCACAACAAATGGTATGGTGCAATTTCTTCTGTTACCGTTATGAAAATGAAAAGTTAGGTGCCAAAAAACATTTTTGTGGGAAATATGTGACATTTTTCCCAGAGGACAGGAGAAATTGCACAACAAATTTTGGGGTCCATTTTTTCCTGGTTCTCTTGCGGAAAAAAAAATGGGTCTAAAGTAACATTTTTGTTAAGAAAAGTTAAATGCTCATTTTTTCCTTTCACATTCCAAAAATTCCTGTGACGCACCTGAAGCACATTCAAACTTCTTGAATGTGGTTTTTAGTACTTTGAGGGGTGCATTTTTTAGAATGGTGTCACTTTTGGGTATTTTGTGTCATATAGACCCCTTAAAGTCACTTCAAATGTGATGTAGTCCCTAAAAAAATTCTCACAATCAGTGGGATCCGTTAAAGTGTCCCAGAGTTATTACCTCATAAATTGACACTGGTCATTATTGTAAAAATTTGCCTGGTCACTAACGTGCAAACAGCCTTCGGGATAAAGGGGTTAAAGGAAGATTTTTTTTGATAATGATGGCTTGCATCTAATCTCGTTATGAATGAGGTGTTTATCTTTTTGATGATTATTAGTGATGAGCGAACGTGCTCGCCACTGCTCGGTACTCACCCGAGCATCACAGTGCTCGGCGAGCTCGGCGAGTATTTCTGGGTTGCTCGGACGGGAACTCGGGTCCCCTCCCTGCATGTTTGGCGCTCTTTAGACAGCCAATGACCATGCAGGGATTGTCTGCCATGCACTGTAATGCCGTAGCCATGTTGGTTGTGGGTATTACAGTGATTAGCTGGCCGCACAGCATTATCAGGTGTATATAAGACCGGGCGCCGCCATGCTCGTCATCGGAATCAGGAAGAGTAGGGAGATCTCCTGCTGCATCAGGGAGAGATTTGCTTGTT
The DNA here is from genome assembly GCF_046119375.1 of Phyllobates terribilis. Classification (NCBI taxonomy): domain Eukaryota; kingdom Metazoa; phylum Chordata; class Amphibia; order Anura; family Dendrobatidae; genus Phyllobates; species Phyllobates terribilis. The sequence goes on from NW_027362773.1 coordinate 67,672,884, forward strand.
TATACTTAGTATAGGTATTCCACAACATATATCTATATCCATCTGAACTAACAGTCCTTCTGAGGACTAATCCACCTGCATATATTCAGTGGTGATAGCAGAAGTTAGGCAGGCAGGCAGTGTATATGGCAGACTGCAGTGCATGATACAGCACAAGAGGGTCCATTGAACGTCGCGTTAGTATCCACAACATATATATATATATATATATATATATATATATATATATCCATCTAAAATAACAGTCCTTTTGAGGACTAATCCAGCTGCATATAATCAGTGCTAGGTAGGCAGGCAGTGTATGTGGCAGACTGCAGTGTATAATACAGCACAAGAGGGTCCATTGAACGTCCTGTCTGCTGCTGCTATAATAATTACAGATATTTCTAGACATAGAAAGGCAATTTTTTTTAATCTTAATCCTGGTTATTTGCTTTAAAAGCAATTCAGAGTACACCATTTTTCTGCTCCATTTGCTTGTTCTCACTGCAGAATAAAGCCAGATATGTTCCATATTTCAGCAACAAAAATCCAGAAATTTGAACTGAACGTGGAAAATATTGGCCTCCTTTTCCATTCCTTTACAGTGTGTCGGTGAAGCTATTCACACTAGGTCTCTATTAGTAAATTACAGGCCTACTATTTAAAACTGTGGTTCTCTGGCAGACATATCACCTAGAAGACTGTTCAAAATCATAAATTTCCATTTTCATTCCGTTGCAGTGTGTCGGTCAAGCTATTCACACTAGGTCTATGTGTAGAATAATATTAGTAAATTACAGGCTTACTATTTAAAACCGTGGTTGTCTGTCAGACTTATCACCTATAAGAGTGTTCCAAAATCAGACATTTCTTCCATTTTCATTCCGTAGCAGTGTGTCGGTCAAGCTATTCACACTAGGTCTATGTGTAGAATAATATTAGTAAATTACAGGCTTATTACACTGTGTGCAGAATTATTAGGCAAGTTGTATTTTAGAGGATTATTTTTATTATTGATCAACAACTATGTTCTCAGTCAACCCAAAAGACTCATAAATATCCAAGCTTAATATTTTTGGAAGTTGGAGTGGGATTTTTTTAGATTTGGCTATCTTAGGAGGATATCTGTTTGTGCAGGTAAATATTACTGTGCAGAATTATTAGTCAACTTAATAAAAACCAAATATAATCCCATCTCACTTGTTTATTTTCACCAGGTAAACCAATATCTGTGCACAAAATTTAGAAATAAACATTTCTGACATGCAAAAACCAAAAAAATTAGTGATTAGTATAGCCACCTTTCTTTATGATAACACTCAACAGCCTTCCATCCATAGATTCTGTCAGTTGCTTGTTCTGTTTTTGATCAACATTGCGTGCCGCAGCCACCACAGCCTCCCAGACACTGTTCCGAGAGGTGTACTGTTTTCCCTACCTGTAGGTCTCACATTTTATGATGGACCACAGGTTCTCTATGGGGTTCAGATCAGGTGAACAAGGGGGCCATGTCATTATTTTTTCTTCTTTTAGACCTTTACTGGCCAGACACGCTGTGGAGTAGTTGGATGCATGTGATGGAGCATTGCCCTGCATGAAAATCATCTTTTTTTTGAACGATACTGACTTCTTCCTGTACCACTGCTTGAAGAAGTTGTATTCCAGAAACTTGCAGTAGGTCTGGGAGTTGAGTTTCACTCCATCCTCAACCCGAAAAGGTCCCATAAGTTCATCTTTGATGAGACCAGCCCATACCAGTACCCCACGTCCACCTTGCTGGTGTCTGAGTTGGAGTGGAGCTCTCTGCCCTTTACTGATCCAGCCTCTGGCCCATCCATCTGGCCCATCAAGAGTCAATCTCATTTCATCATTCCATAAAACCTTTGAAAAATCAGTCTTAAGATATTTCTTGGCCCATTCTTGATGTTTTATCTTATGTTTCTTGTTCAAAGGTGGTCGCTTTTCAGCCTTCCTTACCTTGGCCATGTCCCTGAGTATCGCACACTTTGTGCTTTTTGATACTCCAGTAACGTTAAAAGCTCTGAAATATGGCAAAACTAGTGACGAATGGCATCTTGGCAGCTTCACGTTTGATTTTCCTCAATTCATGGGCAATTATTTTGCGCCTTTTTTGGCCAACACGCTTCTTGCGACCCTGTTGGCTATTTTCCATGAAACGCTTGACTGTTCGGTGATCGCGCTTCAAAAGTTTGGAAATTTTAAGACTGCTGCATCCCTCTGCAAGACATCTCACAATTTTGGACTTTTCAGAGCCCGTCAAATCTCTCTTCTGACCCATTTTGCCAAAGGAAAGGAAGTTGCCTAATAATTAAGCACACCTTATATAGGGTGTTAATGTCATTACACAACACCCCTCCTCATTACAGAGATGCACATCACCAGATTTACTTAATTGGTAGTTGGCTCTCAAGACTATGCAGCTTGGAGTAGGACAACATGTATAAAAAGTATCGAAGTGATCAAAATACGCATTTGCCTAATAATTCTGCACGCGGTGTATTTAAAACTGTGGTTGTCTGTCAGACTTATCACCTATAAGAGTGTTCCAAAATCAGGCATTTCTTCCATTTTTATTTCCTTGCAGTGTGTTGGTCAAGTTATTCACACTAGGTGTCTGTGAAGAATAGTATTAGCAAATTACAGGCCTGCTATTTAAAATTGTGGTTCTCTTTCAGATGTATCACATATAACTGCGTTAAAAAATCAGCCATTTCTCGTGAACGTGGAAAATATTGTCCTCCATTAAAAATTGGCAAGGTGCGTGGCAAGGGACGGGGAAGTTGATGTGATGGTGATGGTGCATGCAGAGGCCGAGGATGTGGCCATGAGCAAGCTGAAATTGTGGCACAACAAACACCCACATCTTGTCGCTCGACCTTCCTGTCCCAATTAATAGGGGACTGCAGAACACCACTATTCAACACAGAGCAGTGTCAAAACGTTATTGGTTGGATAGCAGATAATGCTTCCAGTCACTTAGCCACCACCACCACCCTGTCTTCCACATGGTCAAGTCTCAGTAGTCGTGAGTCTGGACAGCATATTCCTCACCCTGATCCTCCTTCCTCCCACCATGCCGAGTGCCCAGAGACAACTGATCCCACACTTGGACACTCAGAAGAGCTGTTCACTGTTCCATTTTTAGATTCGGGCCTCTCGCCCGGCCAGCTTCAAATGAGTGAAGAGGAGAACCGGTGTAGCGATGCCCAAATATTGGAGCAACCACGGTCAAATGAAGGCGACTGTGGGAAAATGAAATTACTGTCGCAAGAGGTGGATGATGATGATGAGACACAATTGCCAGAAAGTCAGGAGGAGGACCAGGGTGCAGAAGTGGAAGACGAGGTGGTGGATGATATAGCAACTGACCCAACCTGGCAGGGGGACAGACAGAGTGAGGACTGCAGCACACAGGGGGAGGGAGGCATAGCACCACAACAGGCAGGAAGAAGCAGCGTGGTGGCCACAGACACAAAGCGGGAAAGCATTCCTCTTGACACCAACACAACGGATGTTTCCATTACAACTGTTAGGACTTCCCAAGTCTGGTTATTTTTTAAAGACTTTGCAGGTAACCCCAAAAGGCCATTTGCACCGGCTGCCAGGCTAGCATCAGCAGGGGTAGAAAAACTAGCAGCCTAACCACCACTAGCATGATCAGGCACATGGCAGCTAAGCACCCAACTAAGTGGGCCGAAACCCAGGGTCCAGCAACAGGGTCTGCGGGATACACCACTGCTTGTTCCATTGTTGTGCGTGCATGCCAATCCCCTGTCAAGATGCCTCCCACCCTGAACCTGTCATTGCACACTCTCAACCAGCACCATCAGCAAGCACATCCACGTCCTTGTCCCAGCGCAGCATTCAGTTGTCCCTGCCCAGTCCTTGGAACGCAAGCGCAAATACGCAGCCAACATCCCAGAGGACAAACTACTAAATTCACATATTTCGCGAATGCTTGCGCTCGAAATGTTGCCTTTTAGACTCGTGGAGATGGATGCTTTCCACAAACTGATGGCGACGGCCGTCCCTCGGTACTCAGTCCCCAGCCGCCACTATTTCTCTCGGTGTGCCATCCCTGCATTATACAAGCACTTGTCCCACAACATTAGACGTGTCCTCAACAACGCAGTTACTGGGAATGTCCACCTAACCACGGTACATTTTGCTGACGGCACACTGGGTTAATATAGTGGAAGCCGGGACCCAGTTGGACCTTGGGACGGAACACATCCTCCCATTGCCGAGGATTGCGGGCTCTGGGTCAATCAGGGTTGCCCCCACATTCTACAGCTCCTGCACCTCCTCCTCCTCCTATGAAGCCTCCATCTCCGAAATGACCACATCAGTTGTGTTATGATCTGAAACAAGAACTAAGGAAAGATAGGGGAAAACTGTCCCTATAGTAAGACTAAGCTGAATCCCTACGATGTAGCGGGCTGCCTGTTCCTAGTGAACAGACCCGCCTTCGTCCTCGGCTAGTCTGAGCGAAGACCTATAGAATTAAGGGAGGGCTCCCTAAATGAACTAAGGACTGGGACAAAAATGGGACACCTCCTAAACTGAAATTGTTGTAGAACACAAAAGACAAACTGACAAAAAGTACCAGAGGTCCCAGAGGACCAAGCAAACTGACAGAGAAAAGCACCGAAGCACCAGGCTAGCAAAACAGTCAAACAACACTGAAGTCCAGCAAAGCCAGAAGGGAGGAGCTGGAATATATAGGCAGATGGTCACGTGAACGCAAAACACAAGATAGAAAAAACTAACAGGAGGGTTCTAACAAGTTGCAAGCTGGAAGCACTACAGCACTCCCTTGGTCAAGCGGCAACAGGCTGTGCTGAAGCTAATTTGCTTAGGTGAAAAACCGCACAACGCTGAAGAGTTGTGGACAGCTCTGAAACAGCAGGGAGATCAGTAGCTGACACTGCTGAACCTACAGCCAGGCATGGTCGTGTGTGACAATGGCCAGAACCTGGTGGCGGCTCTGAGGCAAGGTGAGCTCACACACGTACCATGCCTGGCCCATGTGCTTAACCTTGTGGTTCAGCGGTTTCTCAAAACCTACCCGGATCTATTGGATCTGCTTGTCAAAGTATGCCACTTGTGTGCCCATTTTAGAAAGTCAGCTACAGCTTCCGCCGCCCTTGCCATGCTTCAGAAGTGTTTGCAGCTTCCGGCTCACAGACTGGTGTGTGATGTCCCCATGCGTTGGAAATCTTTATTGCAGATGTTGGAAAGGATTTGTGAGCAGAAGAGGGCAATTGTTGACTACCAGCATCAACAAGGCCGTCGGTATTCAGTTCAGACTCCACACATAAGACCTCAGGAGTGGACATGAATGTCAGACATATGTGCCATCCTCCAAAACTTTGAGGACTCCACCAAGATGGTGAGCGGCGATGATGCCATAATTAGCGTCACCATCTCGCTTCTCTGTCTTCTGAAATGCTCTCTGCTCACAATCAAAGAGGATGCATTGCAGGCGGAGCACGATGAGATGGAGCAAGGAACCATACAGGGTGATTCCACACAGCCAAGCCTCATCGCATCTGACCGAACCAACGTCTTCCGTGATTCCTCTGTGCCTTATAATTATTGGGTATCCAAGCTGGACACGTGGCATGAATGGGCTCTCTACGCCTTGGAGATCCTGGCCTGCCCTTCCGCTAGCGTTTTGTCAGAGCGAGTTTTTAGTGCCGCTGGTGGAATTATAACCGATAGGCGCATCCGCCTGTCAACTGAAAATGCTGACTGGCTGGCTCTTCTAAAAATGAACAAGGGCTGGATTGGGCCAGCCTTCTCTACACCACCAAATGATAGCAGCGTAATATAAACTCAAATACAGTGTCTTTTTTTGGGAGGTCTAACTCTATTCCCATGTACCTCTGTCTTCACACCCAGACATGGGTATACGCTTCCTGATTTTGTCTATTTGCTCTTGTCCTCCTCCTTCTCCGCATCCTCATCCTCCACCGCCATATCACCACCATATGTACTATATCAACATATCTACGTCTCTTGCAAGGGATATTGGAGTTCCTACAAATTTCTGGCAGCCTTTGCTTTATTGCATAGGCAAACACTATGGGAGACCCACTTCCTAATAATGGGAGCATTTTTTGCAGGAGGCCCTCCAACCTCTATGTCTCTTGCAAGGTGCATTGGAGGTGCTCCAAATTTTTGGCAGCTGTTGCTTCACTGCTTGTACAAACCGTATGGGAGACACACTTCCTAATAATGGGAGCATTTTTTTGCAGGAGGCCCTCCGACCTCTATGTCTCTTTCAAGGGGCATTGGGGTTCCTCCAAATCTTTGGCAGCCATTGTAGTCACAGCATACGCAATAACAGTATAGGAGACCCACTCGTTGTTAATGGGAAAAACAAAGCATAGCCAACAGATGGCCCTTTAAGAATAGTAAGGGCCGCCTGATGGCCCTATAAAAATAGTCTTTGTGACTTTCAGAGTCCATTCATCATAAATGAAACAGGATGTGTCTGATGATGTGTCACACACCACATGGCCAGATAAGGTTGGAAAATGTTAAAATGACATTTCCTGGTGAATGCATTTGTCTTGGTTGAAAGCAATGCAAAAGTGCAAAAATGCATCAAAAACGCTATGTGTGAACGTAACCGGAGGTCTGGAGGAGCATTTTTGTTTTGGTATATTTATTTTGCCTTATATACAAGTCATTACCCTGGAAAGGATGTTCATTAACATATTTTCCAGGAAAATCCATTTTGGTTTCATTTTTGTAGGTTTATTGTGAGTCCTAAAAGTGGCGTAATACCTCTGACAATGTTGTTGACAGCAGTGACCTGGGAGTCAGAAATGCTTCCAGGGGTCTTCCCCATGTTGTTCCCATGTAATTTGAGCACTGTTCCCATTGATTTGGACAATTTTTAGGCCCACTGCAGACTCGAAAAATGCTCGAATTTTCCGTAGACTTACATTAGGCTCGTTACTCAACAATCGAGCATTCCAATTTGCTCAACTCAAACAACGAGTACCCGAGCATTTTAGTGCTTGCTCAACACTAGTGATTATAGGTTTAGAATCAACAGATTATAATCCCATTGTTATTCATGCTCCTCCCTCATACCCTTGAAGATTGTAAGCTTGCGAGCATGACCCTCACTCCTAATGTAACTGTTTAAACGGTCTTACCTTGTATTGAATTTATTGTCTGTATATGTCACCGCTTAATTGTAAAGTGCTGCAGAATATGTTTGCGCTATATAAATTATTATTATTATTTATATTTTTTTCTTAGGTGTGAAGGATTATCCGAATATACAGTAGTAGATACTCTATATAATTAGCTTTTACTATGTTTAACACTTTGTGTAACTTCATGCTATTTTATGGGTTGCTCAGATGTTATTTAATTATCACTGATTATTCTCTGATGTCACTTCCATTTAATTCATTATACGTTGAAACTGTGTTTGCACTATTTCACTGCTGTTGAATGCTCGGGAGGAGCTGAACCGTTCAGATTCTGACCAATAAAAGAATCAAGATTCACAATATTTGTGAGTGCTGTGAATTCTTCACTACATAAATAAATTTTCATAAATACACATCTTCATAAAACCTGATTGTGTCTCAAGAGCCTTACCTAGATAACCACCATTTTGAAACTGCAGGGTGCCCTGGCAATGAGCTGTACACTATAAAATTAAAAATCCTTTCAGATTTTTAATAAGAAGTAAATTGCTAAATTGTTCATTTTTGCAAACACTATGCAGTTTAAATCATATATAAATTTGAGACAACCCCTTTAACATAAATGTTTTTTTTCCAAAATCAAAGGTAATAGATTTTGGCAGAAAAGATTAGTAAACAGAGTTGGTAATGATATATTTCTTCTTGTTGTATTTTCTAGAGTAGAAGAGAAGCAGCAAAGTCCAACATACACTTTTTCCCGGATATTTATTATTCTCATTTAAGAATGGGTCAACTATTTACAAGCACATCATTATATTTTACTGTGGCAGGTATCATTGTTTCATTTACAGGTCAGAATATCATTTAGTAGAAAATGTCATTCTTTCACTTAATGGCTGGCATTCAATTTCTCATCTGTCTTGTGTATCAGGAGCGGTGAACCATGAGATACACTATATATCACTTCTGCTGTGGCATGAACTGAACAAGGCAAAACAAAACCAAACTGATCTCAAGAATAAGGTCATCCTTGTGAGGGCATTTCCTTTGCTTCCAAAATGCAACTAACATTAAAACAAACATTAAAAAGATGATAAAGCATGCTCCGGGTGACAGGAAAAAAATATTTGTAAAAGAATTTTAATAGGAACCAAATGCAACATAGCATAACCTTAAGAGCCATAAATATGCTTAGTTTAGCCAATCATAGCTCAAAATAAGATTAAACAGATTAAACATCTAGATAGAAAAATGTATTCCTGCTTTGTTACTAAGCTGTGATATGTAGATTTTTAAATGGATCTTCTCCAAAACCTTATTCAAATACTCTTTGAATACTCTTTTATGTGAATTTTGGAGCAAATCCATTTCAAAATCCTCTTAAAAAAACACCATGTGAACATAGCCTTAGGGTAAAGTGTCTTTCATCAGCTGCACAAAGTTTTCTTGGATGAACTTTCCATGTTCGGGTCCTCAACACTTTCATTTCTTGGTATCTTCAAGGCTAAGGAATACAGGCAGATATTTATCTATCAAGATAGGGCTGCACTGGGCGAGTGTAGCTAAAGTGTAGGCCCTGACATGACAGGGGTTTGGAAGGTGGAGGCAAGGAAAGGGTTAATAGCTGTTTTGCTAGGAAAGGGTTAATAGCTATGTAAATAAAGTGCAATAGCACTGCTACCTTAAAGAATGTGCTAATGAGTTGGTAAAAGAGCTGCAATCCTAAAGCACTATGTGCCCAAGTGCTAAGAAACAAAAGGCTAATAAAGAATGCAAGGATGCGCTGCAATACTACTCATATATACTGTATGTATAAAAAATGTTAGACAAGTGGTCCTACCTGTCACCCGAAATTGCTGTGCACAGGAAAAAATAATGAGCCTTCCAAACTCTGCAGTGAATGCTCCAAACAGTGGGGGAGTGCAACACAATGCTTGACATGACCTGTCAGTGCACTATCCACCTGGATAACTACTCAGGACTGTAAGCATGCAGACGATACTGCCGTGGATAGGAATAGCATTCAAGGTGCCGGCAGGAGATCTGGATCTGTGGCTACTGGATGATGTGTGGCTGTCCAGGGCCGATGAAGCAGGATCTACTGTGCGCCGGTCAGGCTGATGTGGCGGTACAGTTCAAATTCTTGCTGCGTGCCGGTCAGGCTGGTGTAGCAGTAGAGACCAGGCAGTCAGCAGGGACTCCGAAATGGAGAAGCTGCAATATTCCTGTAATAGCTAAATGGTAGATGTATAGTTCAAGGCAGATGAAGACAGTGGGTGCCGCCCAGTGTCTGACCAGAAATCTGCACCAGGGGATGAAGGTATCCACCTAAAGCCAGTGAGGTGTGCCAGCCAGTCACCCCTGTGTGGCAAATAAGAACAAGAATATGTGCGCTATGTATCAGTGTGACGTCACAAATGCTGTGGGCTTGCTCTGAAAGGAGGTTCATCCAGCGCTAATCCAACGCGTTTCTGAGGCTACGGCCTCCTTCATCAGGGATTGCAGATACCATAAGCGTCCTTGTATTTGTAGGTGGACACTCCTTCTGATCGGTCAGAGGTTCAAATAGGGTGTTACCAAAAAGCTCTATCTCACTATTAAGGCCGTGGGGCTTTAAAAAGTGCATTCTGAAAATCCTGCTTTTGACATGGATTTAATATAATCCCCACCTATCTGCCTGTTTATAGTGCAGTGATAGTGGGTGGCCATTGTATTGTTTCCTTATATATTATTGGCATGTTCTTTCATTCTAGTTCTCAGTTCTCTTTTTGTTTTACCTATATAATGTTTATGGCAAGGGCATCAGATACAATAAATTATTCCCTTTGAATAACGAGATAGATGTGTATTGATGTTTACTACTTCATATTCGATGTTAAAAGAGGTTATAGTTTTTTTCATCTTTTTTGTTTCACACATAATGCATGCTTTACATGGGAAAAAAACTTTAATCCCATTATCATTTTTTCCCCCATTGTCTTTACCCACCACTGTTGGGGCGATTTTACTAGCCAAATTATTAGCTCTTCTATATATGAAACTGGGATTGGGGGGGATATATTCTCCCACGGTTTTATCCTCCATTAGTAGCGGACAATATTTTTTCACTATCTTCCTTAATTTGCCACTCTCCTGATTGTAATGTGTAATAATGGGGATTTTAAAAGGGCACAGTTTTTTCTCTTCCAAACCCCTGGTTTTCTGTATAGTTAAAAATATAATAGTAAACAAATTTCTAAACTAGAACTACCCCCATGCCATATAAAAAAGACGTCATTTATGAACCGTTTCCAAAGGACCAGACCCGCACCGGGCCCCTGGTGGGGGGGGGAAACACTTCCTCCCGCCTGTCCACATATAGCTTAGCGAAACTGAGCGTGAATCTGGTCCCCATCGCGGTCCCCCACGTCTGTAAATAAAATAGTTTTTCATATTTAAAATAATTGTGAGTGGTGATAAAATTAATAGCTTTTTAATAATATCAATTTGTGTTTGTGAAATCCTATGCGTATTGGTCTCTTTCTGTAAAAAGAATTGTACTGCTTCTTCCCTTTTTTATTATCTATAATTGTATAAAATGAGGTAATATCTAACGAACCCACAATAAAATCAGATTTCCACTGAATTGTATTTAAAATATGTAAAAAATCTTTTGTGTCCCTAATATAGGCAGGTAATAAAGGTACATATTTCTGGAGTATACAGTCCAAATATTCTGACAAGTTGGATGTAAGGCAATTGATTCTTGAAATAATTGGACGTCCTGGAGGATGTTCCGCATCTTTATGTATCTTTGGAATTTGATAGAATATCGCTATAGAAGGGTTTTGGTTATTAATGTATTTATATTCTTGTACAGATAGAATTCCCAGCGTTTTTCCTGCATCCACCAGAGAATTAAATTTCCTTTTATATTGCTCTGTCGGATGAAATGATAGTTTTTTATACGTTTTTCCATCACTTAATAGTCTTAGAGATTCTGTATGATATGCCTCTGTGTCGAGTATGACAATACTCCCTCCTTTAGCAGTGGGACGTATTGTTATATTGTTATTGTCCAGTAATTTTTTGATGATTAACTGTTCTCCTTTTGTTAAATTATTTTGTCGTTTAACACTTTTTATTCAGCTTGACAAAGAATGCTGGTTGGCGTTGGAAATGCGTTGCTGTGTCAATTTCCATGTACCTTGTGACCTCATCAGATTTTAAAATGATGTAATAAAAACTTGGAATTTTTTAATATAACTTTTTGGAGCTGGAATTTTTCACGTCTTTTTTGCATTGATTCCACTTTTGACCACATGTTGTTCCTGGCTTCGACACGCTGAAATCCGTGGAGGGTGAGCTGACTTCCATTTGTTCTCTATTATTGTATTAATTTGATTGACGCTAGGTTCATCCAGGTCCGGGGCCTCAAACCACATACACTGTCTAGACATATACCCATAATCGCCATTGATTAAGCACCCTTGAGTTAGGGGTATTTTACGTAAATCATCCGAGGGATACATCTACAGATAGGGGCTATGCACTCAGAATGTATTGATTGTTATGCACTAGAGGGTCTGCCCTCTCCTGTGGTTCTTGGACTACCTTGGCTCATGCCGCACAACCCTGCGGTAGATTGGCAGACTCGGGAGGTGGTAAGGTGGAGCAAGTATTGTCAAGGACAGTGTTTTGGTACCCGGCTAGCCAGGGTGGATACTCAATCTGTGCCTAAATACCTGTCTGACTTTGGGGATATGTTTTTAGAGTGGGGGGTGACAAGAACTTCCTCCCCATCATCCTTATGACTTCGTCGTTAATCTTATTCCTGAGTCCAAGCTGGCAAATAGCAGGCAGCTGGTCCAGAGAGGCAGGCCATGAACTATATCGCCGAAAGTTTGGCAAAGGCATTTCTCATCTCCCGTTGCATTGGGTTTTTTCTTTGTTAAGAAAAAGGATGGGGCGTTATGCCCCTGCATAGATTTCCGCAAACTTAATTGGATCACGGTCCGGGATCCTTACCCTCGCCCTCTCATCCCGGACCTCTTTAACCAGATCGTAGGTGCTAAATGGTTTTCTAAACTGGATTCCAGAGGGGCAGAAAATCTCATTCCAATTAAGTAGGGGAATGAATGGAAGACAGCCTTTAACACACTGGAGGGACACTATGAGGACCTTGTGATGCCATTCGGGTTGATTACCGCTCCCGCAGTCTTTCAGCACTTTGTAAATGACATTTTTTGTCACCTGGCAGGTACATTTGTTGTGATCTATCTTGATGACATATTAATTTATTTGCCTGACCTTGAGTCACATCAGGTACATGTCAGACAGGTCTTACAGATACTCAAAGACGATATTTTGTCAAATCAGAGAAATGTATGTTCTCAGTTGAGGAGATCTTGTTTCTGGGCTATTACTTTTCATCTACCATTTTTCGCATGGATCTGGCGAAAGTCCGAGCGGTACTGGATTGGGATCATCCTGAAGACTTAAAAGCTTTACAAAGGTTTTAAGGTTTCGCCAACTACTACCGAAAGTTCATCAAGAACTTTTCGGTAGTGGCCAAACCTCTGACAGATATGACCAGGAAAGTAAGAGGTGTAATTTGTAAAATATGGTCACTTATGGGGAGTTATGCTGTTCTGCCACCTTAGGGGCTCTGCCAATGTGACATGGCACCATCAAACCAGTCCAGCAAAATATGAACTCCAATATGGCGCTTCTTCCCTTCTAAGCTTTGCACTGTGCCTCAAAAGTAGTTTTCAACCACATATGGGCTTTCGGCGTACTCAGGAGAAATTGCACAACAAATTTTGAGGTCCATTTTCTCCTTCTATCCTTGTGAAAATGAAAAAATTGGGGGCTAAAACAACATTTTTGTGGGAAAAATATATATTTTTTCATTTCACAGATTAACGTTGTATAATTCTGTGAAGCACCTGGGGGTTCACGGTGCTCACTACACATCTAGATAAATTCCTTGAGGGGTCTAGTTTCCAAAATGGGGCCAATTGTGGGGAGTTTCCATTGTTTAGGCACATCAGGGGCTCTCCAAACGAGACATGACACCCGCAGACCATGACATCAAAGTTTGCGTTCCAAACCGTCACTCCTTTTCTAAGCTTTACCGTGCGGTCAAACAGTGGTTTTCCCCCATATATGGGGTAACCGCATAGTCAGGAATAATTGCACAACAAATTTGGGGTTCCATTTTGTCCTGCTACTCTTGTGAAAATAAAAACATTGGTGCTAAAAAAACATTTTTGTGGGAAAAATGTGAAAGTTTTATTTTCACGGCTCAAAGTTATAAACTTCTGTGAAGCACGTGGGGGTTCAAGTTGCTCACCACACATCTAGATACATTCCGTGAGTGGTCTAGTTTCCAAAATGGTGTCACTTGAGGGGGGTTTCAACTGTTTAGGCACATCAGAGACTCTCCAAACACAACATGGCATCCGCTAAATATTCATGAAAATTTTGCATTCAAAAAGTCAAATGGCACTCCTTCCCTTCCAAGCCCTGATGTGCTTCCAAACAGAAGTTTTCCTCCACATATTGGGTATCAGCGTACTCAGGAGAAATTCCAAAACTAATTTTGGGGTCCATTTTTTCCTGGTACTATTGTGAAAATAAAAAAATTGGGGTCTAAAGTAACATTTTTGTGAAAAAGTTAAATGTTCATTTTTTTCCCACATTTCAAAACTTCCTGTGAAGCACCTGAAGGGTTAATACATTTCTTGAATGTGATTTTGAGTACTTTGAGGGGTGAATTGTGTCACATTTTGTCATTTTCTGCCTCAAAGTCTCGTCAAATGTGATGTGGTTCCTAAAAATAAATGATTTTGTTGAGAAATCGCTGGTCAACTTTTAAGGCTGCGTGCCCATTATGTGTTTTTTAAGCGTTCTTGCTGCAGAATTTCTGCAGCAAAAACGCTTAAAAAATGCTTGGTAATATGTGCCCCATGGTCCCCAATGATAATCCGCATGTGCTGTGCACATGCTGTGGAAATTTCTGCTGCGGATTATCATTGCGGAAAAATACGCAGCATGTCCATTAATTTTGCGGATACGCAGCATAATTGCCGCCATTGACTTGCATTGAATCGCTTAATATCTGCATCACTACATGTGCACATGCGGATATTAAGCGATTCAATGTGCGGATGGTACCTGGGTCTGGAGAAGAGGAGACTCTCCTCCAGACCCGGGTACCATGGTACCTGTTTAAAAAAAGAATTTAAAATAAAAAATAAAGATTATACTCACCTTCCGATGTCCCCTGGTCTTTTCTCCGGACGTCTCTTGTATGGCTCGCGGTGGTGGGAAAGGACCTTCTATGATGTCATTTAGTCATGTGATCGGACGCAGCGGAGAAAAGACCGGGGGCCATCAGAAGGTAAGTATAATTTTTTTTTTTTTTACCATTTTTATTCTTTTTATCAACTATTAACTTGATCACACTATATAAATCCATGCCGGTTGCATGGATTTATATAGTGTGACCAAATTGTCAAGCACTTTTCCAAGTGATGCTAAAATCGCTTGGAAAAGCGCTTGATAACCCGCATGCAGAAATGCATGCAAAAATGCTTGACAAACACTTCTACCTGGCAGGAAAAACGCATGTAAAATCTGCATGCGTTTTTCCTGCCAGGGAGATGCGGAAAAAATATGCAGCATTTCTGCATTATGGGCACTTAGCCTAAGGCTGTGTGCCCACGTAGCATTTTTCAAGCGTATATGCTGCGGAATTTCCGCAGCGTAAACGCTTGAAAAACGCATGTATATCCGCACCCCATGGTCCCCAATGGGATTCCGCAAGTTCTATGCACATGCTGCGGATTTTTCCGCAGCGTTTATGCCGCGTTCAAAAATCCGCAGCATGTCATTTAATTTTGCGTTTCCTCTTATAACTTCTTAACAAAAAAAAAATTTGTTTAAAAAATTGTGCTAATGTAAAGTAGGCATGTGGTAATTGTTATTTATTAACTATTTGTTCAACACATCTCTCCTATTTAAGGGCAAAAGAAGTTTGCAAATTGCAAAATTTTCAAAATTTTTGCCAAATTTCTGTTTTTTTCACAAATAAATGCAAGTCATATCGAAGAAATTTTACCACTATCATGAAGTACAATATGTCACGAAAAAACTATCTCAGAATCAGTGGGATCTGTTGAAGCATTCCAGAGTTATTACCTCATAAAGTGACACTGGTCAGAATTGTAAAAATTGGCCTGGTCATTAAGGTGCAAACAGCCTTGGAGGGGTAAAGGGGTTAAAGAAATGTTTTGCTTCTGCGCTGATTCTTATACAGCCTGACTTCATTCAGCCATTCATTGTAGAGATTGATGCATCTGAAGCGGGGGTGGGGAATGTATTGTCGCAGGGCGAATTTCCAAGTAAATGGCGTCCATGTGCATACTTTTCAAAGAAACTGTTGTGCGCTGAGAAAAACTATAACATTGGTAATAGCTTACTCTTGGCAATAAAGTGGACTTTAGAAGAATTTTATTTGTAGGGGGCAGTTCATCCGTTCATGGTAATCATCGATCATAAAAATCTTTTATATTTGCAATCACTGTTCATATTTCCTGATATTGCCTTTTCATATTGTATCTGTCTCCCCTGGTATGTGTCTGCATGTTTATCACCTCAATTCTTTGATGCTAATACACACTTGTCTCTGTCTATTTCCTGAATGCAATTCTAATCTCTGTCTTCTAATTATCCCCTCCTGTGTTTCTGCGACTCGTCTCCCTGTGGCTCCTCCCTTCTGCTCACACCTGGCCCATTCCAAGTGCTCTTGAAGGTTTATAAATTTAGAGACCCAGGTCTGTTTGGACCGTGGTCTGTCTCATAAGTATGTCTCTTAAGTGTGCAGCAGAAATGGGTCAGAAGTGACCAGAAGGTATGGGTAACTAGCTTCTCTAGTCTCCCCACACTTAACCTTTAATTATGCTTACATATGCCCTTACAGGTTTTGCTCCACTAATCCTCACTCTTCTTTGCTATCTTCAAACCCTCTAACCAATTAATCATCTCTCCTTCCCTCTTACCTCCCCACCTGACCTCATCTGCAGACCTGCTCCTCAACTTTAGATCTATCCTACTCAAACATAAAACAAGCCGGCCACTCTCCTTCTCCCACTTGCTTTCCCTCTCTCTGATTCCCCTCGCTGTTGGTGACATATCTTCCAGGCCCCCATAGCTGACATCTTCCACTAATTCCCTCTCTTATCGCTCCCAACCAAATCTAAACTACCGCAATCTCTCTGACATTAAACCTGTGCCCTCGACGCCCACCCCCCTGCTCCCTCTCTCTGGAGCACTCTGGAAAGCTTGCTCTGTCTGCAATAAACTCCATGCTATTCATGACCTCTTTACCTCTCGGAATCTCTCCATCCTGGGCATCACCGAAGCATGGCTGACACGCTCCGACATTGCCTCCCCTGCTGTGCTGTGTTAAGGCGGCGGCCTCCACTTCACCCACACTCTTCGCCCTGGTAACAGACATGGTGGAGGAGTGGGTCTTCTCCTTTCTACCAACTGCACCTTTAACCCAATTCCACCCTTACCCTCCCTTATTCTCCCTTCTTTTAAAGTCCACTCTGTCCGCATCTACTCTCCCTCCAACCTCCAAGTGGCCATCATATACCGACCTCCAGGCCCAGTCATTGCCTTTATTGACCCATTCTCTACCTGCCTTCTTCACTTTCTCTCTGCTAACATTCCCACCATCATCATGGGTGATTTCAACATCCCCACTGACACCCACCAGTCAGCAGCATCCAAACTCTTGTCGCTTACTTTATCTTTTGGACTTACTCAGCCACCCACACAGACGGACATACATTGGACCTTATCTTCACCTGACTCTGCTCCCTATCTAACCTCTCAACCTCCACTTACCCCTACCTGACTACCATCTACTCACATTCTTTTCTCTGTCCTCCTCACCTGTCACCCATGTCCAACAACTAGCACACCAGAAACCTTGCACTTAGACACTCACACAATCTCTGACTCAATTCTACCACTGACATCCATATCTTCACTCGACGACACAGACAGCGCCATTGCTTTCTACAATGCCACTCTTGTATCAGCTATTGACTGGGTCACTCCTCTTGTGCATGGCAGAGTGCGACGAATCAATAGTCAATCAGGGCACAATAACCTCACTAAAAAGCTTCAGCAAGCGTCCAGGGTTGCGGAACAGCATTGGAAGAAAACACATTCCCAAGATGACTTCACTGCATTTAAACAAGCAACACTCACATTCAAATCAGCCTGCACCACTGTTAAACAGGCCTACTTCACAACCCTCATATCTTCCTTATCCTATAACCCCAAACAATTATTCAACACTTTTAACTCCCTCCTCCACCCTCCACTGCCCCCTCCGACCTGCCTCATCGCTGCTGAGGACTTTGCCAAATACTTCAAAAACAAGATTGACCAAACAAGGCAAGTCTTTATTGTCCGACCACCACAACCCCTTTGTTTTCCAGACCATAGCCCTTCCCTCATAATCTTCCTCTCCAACATCATTGAAGGAGAACTTACTCGCCTCCTCTCCAAATCACACCTCACCACTTGTGCACTCGACCCCATACCAACCCACCTCCTCCCCAATCTGACCCCCACTCTCATCCCATCTCTAATCCATCTCTTCAATCCACTAACTTCTGGTACCTTCCCCTCTGCTTTCAAACATGCCACAATCACACCCATCCTCAAAAAGCCATCCCTCGACCCAACCGCCTTGTCCAAATAACGCCCCATATCGCTGCTCCCATTTGCCTCCAAACTCCTTGAGAAACATGTTCACGCTGAACTTTCCTCTCACCTCTCATCTAACTCTCTCTTTGACAGCCAAGAATCTGGCTTCCGTCCCTACCATTCCATCGAAACTTCCCTGACCAAAATTACTAATGACTTACAGTCAAAGCTAACAGACAATTCTCCATGCTCCTCCTTCTAGACCTGTCCTCTGCCTTCGACACAGTTGACCACAGACTACAACTACAGATTCTCTCTTCCTTTGGTGTCAAAAACCTTGCCCTATCCTGGATCTCCTCATACCTTTCCAACCGCACATTTAGCATCTCCCACTCCCACACTTCCTCCTCATCCCGCCCTCTCTCTGTTGGAGTCTCTCAAGGCTTCGTCCTAGGAACCCTACTCTTCTCCATCAATACCCTTGGCCTGGGACAGCTCATAAAGTCCCATGGCTTGCAGTACCATCTGTATGCTAATGACACTCAAATCTACCTCCCTGGCCCAGACTTCATCTCTCTGCTGGCCAGAATCCCAGCGTGTCTATCAGCCATATCCTCCTTCTCCTCTCACTTCCTCAAACTCAATGTGAACAAATCTGAACTCATCATCTTTCCTCCATCTCATGTATCTTCCCTATCTGATCAAAAATGACATCACACTTTATCCTGTACCAGAAATCCGCTGTCTTGGTGTAACCCTTGACTCTGCCCTGTCCTTCAAACCACAAATCCAAGCCCTCCTATCTCCTCCAGCTCAAAAATATTTCCAGAATCCATCCTTCCCTAAACCCTCAATCTACTAAACTGCTTGTTCATGCCCTCATCATGTCCCGCCTCGACTACTGCAACATCCTCCTTTGTGGCCAACCTGATAACACCTCTCCAGTTCATCATTAACTCTACTGCTCGACTAGTTCATCTCTCTTCTCGCTACTCCTATGCTAATCACCTTCGCAAATCCCTTCACTGGCTCCCAATTGCCCAGTGAATCCAGTTCAAACTACTAACACTGACCTACAAAGCCATCCACAACCTTTCTCCTTCTTACATCTCTGAACTAATCTCCCGATATATTCCCTCACGTAATCTCTGGTCCTCCCAAGACCTTCTTTCTCTCCTCCACACTTATTTGTTCCTCACCCAATCGCCTCCAAGACTACTCCCGAATATCCCCCATCCTCTGGAATTCTGTGCCTCAACACGTCCGATTAGCCACCACATTCGGATCCTTCAGATGAAACCTGAAAACCCATCTCTTCAAGAAAGCTTACAATCTGCAATGACCACGCTGCTGCCTCACCACCTCCAGAGCTGCTGCAACTGGAATTTGTTTGTGTGCACTTCCTTATCCTCTCCTATTTGGTTTCTCCTTCCTTAATTCCCCTGTGTCCCACTCAGTTGTTTGGTGTATTTTGTATGGTTGGTATTTTAATTTATCCCTGTCGTCTTCCCTTGTTTGTCTTGTGTGTTCCTATACACTTCAGCTTCCCACTACCCTGGGTGGGGGAGGGGACAGATAAGGACTGATATAGGAGCATAGCAAGGCACCTAAACCCAGTGTCTTCAACTTCAGGAGTAATATGGAGGACAGGGATAGACTAGGGCACACTTAAATCTAGGGACCTGGTTAGCGCCCATAGCCCCAACACGATTGTGACAGTCAGCTTGGTGAGAACCCCTCTTTATGTTTGTCCTTTGTTTCTCTCCTATTGTTCCTAATGTTTGTGATTTGAATGATCATAGGCCGGCGTTAATTAACCCGGGGAATGTAGGCAATGTGCATGGTTTCGGGGAGTTTGTGGGTCAAATTTTAGTGGTTATGCATGGCGTTATGTCTCGTTTGTCCCCACAGTCGGTGAGTCAGGTGTCTCAAATCGGTGCCTGGGTAGGTGACAGGGAAGGAAGTGCATCTGTTTCTCATGCAATGGTTTCGGAGACAGGCACCTCTGCAGGGTCGGCTGAGCCTGGGATTGGATGACACAGCAAAGTTTATGTCTGTTTTGACTTCCATTTATGACTTCCATTTAGGGCCTCATCTAAAACAGAAAACTTGGGAAAAAAATTTGAAGGATGAATGTGTTTACATTTTTTTCTTACACTACTTAGCAAAATTTTATTTGGATAAAGTTAAACCACATGAGAGCAAAAAAGAGGAGAAGGAAAAAAGACACTATGGCTTAAAACCTCATACCTTTTCAAACTGGATGCAAGATTTTGCTATTTTAGACAGTATGATTGGTGAAAAGCATCCACAAAATTGCTTTCCATTGTTTTGTTACCTGGATTCAATTGGTGAAGCATATTGGGTATTTTGCGACACTGCTTAGATCCATTATGATGAGCAGTTTTGTGGCGCCCCTGAGGGTTCGATCGCCACAGGGATGCTGCACCTCTTTAATGGAGTGTGGTGTTCCTCCTTTGAGGTAAGAATGGTGCGATGGTCAGGACCCCACCTCCACATCCAACACCACACTTCTCCCACCAGAGGGGGCTAGTAGGCACTAGAGTGCTGCCCCTACTGGAAATTGGGAGACTGGGGAACCAAGAGATAGGGGGAACCAATTAGTGGGTGAGGGTGGAGGACTCACATTTAGTGACACTTAATATTTGATATTTAATAAACAGCCATCTTGGCTCGTGGTTCTTTTGATTGTGATCTCCCTCCCTGAACGTGGATCCTGTGTGGACCTGCAGCGGATGGAGACACGGCCCTCGTACCCTGGCCTCGGGTCGAGGGGCAGGTTGCAGATAATGTATGTCTCAACCCGGTCAATGACCATGACCAAGAAAGCCCGGAGCTTAGGAGTGTAGCTCCACCGCAAATGGATCCCAGGCGGATGCAGACAGAGCGGTATACGCCATCTGTCCTCGCTATTCTGGCCAAGTCAGATGGATTCCGGCTGCAAGAGAGGTACCGGCCCCCCGACACCTGACCTTGCTACTCCACATCCTGGTCAGGGAATCAACGTTGGCTGCCACAACATCCCGCCTCAGAGGACTGCAGCAGCGCTGGTGGCCTTCACCAGGTACCACAGGTGGCGTAGTCGATAGCAACCACTAAACCCTGATAAGCCATACCATCATTTTTAATGTGACGGCCCTGGGCACGGAGCGGGTCCGGGCCACGGCTGCACCCCACCAAAAACACAGGACCCAGCTCCGAGTAATCCCCCATCTTCCCAGGGTTAGGGCTGTGAGGGTCACAGTTTTCCCAACAAAAGGTCGGTAGACCAAGTTTCAGATGGGACCAAAAGGACATTGCACTATGGATGCGTCTTATATATCAGCTCTTCAGCTCAGTATTCTTTTCATCTGGGGCCCAGGTTCGATACCTTCAGCCAATCAGAGACCACGGTGTTGCTGGCGGTTTAACAAGTCAATAACGTTATTGCGCAAACTGTCATTTCAAACATGAATGTTCCTTTTGAGGCGGGAATTAAGCCCAATATAAATGTTTAAAAACTCTAAGGGATGTTCCGGTGACATTTACCAAAAAGGGGTTGACGCCAGTGAGAATAGATTCGATGCTGTCTTATCTAAGGGTTTATCCGGATAGAGCCGCAGCAGATTTGTTAGGAGATGGTTTCACATTTGGCTTAAGGATTCCCATTTTTTCTGATGCTCCGGTTTTTCACCCAAACAATTTGAAGTCTGCCTGTCTCCATCCATTGGTGGTGTCGGACAACCTTCTAAGGAGGTGGCCCTGGGGCACATGGCTGCTCATTTTAAGGAGCCGCCTTGGCCTCACCTGCGGGTTTCTTCTTAAGAAGTGATCCTCATAAAGGAGCTTAACAAGTTTCGCTTGATACATCACTTATCTTACCCAGCGAGTCAGTTGGTAAATGATGATATCAGTGATGATTTATATTCAATATCATATGTGTCCTTTGATAAAGCATTTGAATGGCTAGTGTGGGCGTGGGGCCCTTATGGCCAAGATGGACATTGAAGCTGCCTTCCGCCTTTTACCGGTGCATCCTGATTGCTTTCACCTATTGGGTTGCATGTGGAACAGGGAATTTGATGCTGATTAGTGTTGAGCGAACATGCTCGACACTGCTCTGTACTCGCCCGAGCATCACGCTACTCGGGATGTTCGGCGAGCACCGAGCATTTCCGGGTTACTCGGGTGGGAGCTCGGGTCTCCGCCCTGCATGTTTGGCGCTCTTTACAGAGCCAATGAACATGCAGGGATTGCCAGCCAGTCACTGTAATGCCGCAGCCATGTTGTTTGTGGGCATTACAGTGATTGGCTGGCCGCACAGCGCCACCTCGAGATTTAAAACCGGGCGCCGCCATCTTGGACACAGTTGCTCCGGATCAGACAGTATAGGGACAGCGCTGCTGATTTAGGGAGAGATATATCCTGCGAAATAGTTAGTGTAGGGTCTGTAAAGGCTGCCAGATCAAACAAACAGTCCTTCTCAGGACTAATATCCATCCCAGATATCAGGCAGGCAGGCAGGCTGTATAGGAGAAGCAGTGGTTATACCAGCAAACGCTGCATTACAGTTCTGTGTGCTCCTGTTGCTGAAATTGCAGGACTTAGCTCCAGGTCTCGGGGGCCAGGAAAAATCCTTTTTTTTTCATCTAAATCCTCTTTTTTTTTCCTCCTTCACACTGTACAAATACCCGTCTTATTAACCTTTTGGTGTCCCCCCACCCCAAAAAAAAAAAAAAAGTGTGTCTCTGATTTTTCAGACACAAATATATCTGTTGAAAATAGTCTGGTGTAGGCTACAGAAACAGAAGTGTGCTTTTGCAGTTCCATGGTTCAAACCTCTGTATTATCCACTTTTGGGCCATTTGTATCTAAAAAAAAAGTTTGAGTGTGTCGCTCAGTGTTCAGCTGCAAATATATATATTTAAAAAAGTCTGGTATATACCAGTAAATTATAGCTGTGGTTTTGCAGTTCCACAGTAAAAAATCTCTATTATCCTGCTTTTGGCATTTTTTGCCGTAAAAAAAAAACTAATAGTGTCTCCCTGATTTTTCAGACACAAATATATCTGTTGAAAATAGTCTGGTGTAGGCCAGAGAAACAGAAGTGTGGTTTTGCAGTTCCACGGTTCAAACCTCTGTATTATCCACTTTTGGGCCGTTTGTATCTAAAAAAAAACAGTTTGAGTGTGTCGCTCACTGTTCAGCCGCAAATATATACATTTAAAAAATCTGTTATACACCAGTAAATTATAACTGTGGTTTTGCTGTTCCACGGTAAAAAATCTCTATTATCCTGCTTTTGGCATTTTTTGCCGTAAAAAAAAAAATAATAGTGTCTCCTGATTGTTCAGACACAAATATATCTGTTGAAAATAGTCTGGTGTAGGCCCGAGAAATACAAATGTGGTTTTGCAGTTCCACTGGTCAAATCTCTGTATTATCCTGCTTTTTTGCATTTTTTGCTGTAAAGAAAAACAGTAGTGTCTCCTGATTGTTCAGACACAAATATATCTGTTGAAAATAGTCTTGTGTAGGCCTGAGAAATACAAGTGTGGTTTTGCAGTTCCACGGGTCAAATCTCTGCATTATCCTGCTTTTTTGCATTTTTTGCTGTAAAGAAAAACAGTAGTGTCTCCTGATTGTTCAGACACAATATATCTGTTGAAAATAGTCTTGTGTAGGCCTGAGAAATACAAGTGTGGTTTTGCAGTTCCACGGGTCAAATCTCTGCATTATCCTGCTTTTTTGCATTTTTTGCTGTAAAGAAAAACAGTAGTGTCTCCTGATTGCTCAGACACAATATATCTGTTGAAAATAGTCTGGTGTAGGCCAGATTAATAGAACTGTGGTTTTGCAGTTCCACGGGTCAAATCTCTGTATTATCCTTCTTTTGGCATTTTTTGCCGTAAAGAAAAACAGTAGTGTCTCCTAATTGTTCAGACACAAATATATATGTTGTATTTCTCGGGCCTACGCCAGACTATTTTCAAGTGTGGTTTTGCAGTTCCACGGGTCAAATCTCTGTATTATCCTGTTTTTTTGCATTTTTTTGCTGTAAAGAAAAACAGTAGTGTCTCCTGATTGTTCAGAAACAAATATATCTGTTGAAAATAGTCTGGTGTAGGCCAGAGAAACAGAAGTGTGGTTTTGCAGTTCCACGGTTCAAACCTCTGTATTATCCACTTTTGGGCCGTTTGTATCTAAAAAAAAACAGTTTGAGTGTGTCGCTCACTGTTCAGCTGCAAACATATACAGTTAAAAAAATCTGGTATACACCAGTAAATTATAACTGTGGTTTTGCTGTTCCACGGTAAAAAATCTCTATTATCCTGCTTTTGGCATTTTTTGCCGTAAAAAAAAAATAATAGTGTCTCCTGATTGTTCAGACACAAATATATCTGTTGAAAATAGTCTGGTGTAGGCCCGAGAAATACAAATGTGGTTTTGCAGTTCCACGGGTCAAATCTCTGTATTATCCTCCTTTTTTGCATTTTTTGCTGTAAAGAAAAACAGTAGTGTCTCCTGATTGTTCAGACACAAATATATCTGTTGAAAATAGTCTTGTGTAGGCCTGAGAAATACAAGTGTGGTTTTGCAGTTCCACGGGTCAAATCTCTGCATTATCCAGCTTTTTTGCATTTTTTGCTGTAAAGAAAAACAGTAGTGTCTCCTGATTGTTCAGACACAATATATCTGTTGAAAATAGTCTGGTCTAGGCCAGATTAATAGAACTGTGGTTTTGCAGTTCCACGGGTCAAATCTCTGTATTATCCTTCTTTTGGCATTTTTTGCCGTAAAGAAAAACAGTAGTGTCTCCTAATTGTTCAGACACAAATATATATGTTGTATTTCTCGGGCCTACGCCAGACTATTTTCAAGTGTGGTTTTGCAGTTCCACGGGTCAAATCTCTGTATTATCCTGTTTTTTTGCATTTTTTTGCTGTAAAGAAAAACAGTAGTGTCTCCTGATTGTTCAGAAACAAATATATCTGTTGAAAATAGTCTGGTGTAGGCCAGAGAAACAGAAGTGTGGTTTTGCAGTTCCACGGTTCAAACCTCTGTATTATCCACTTTTGGGCCGTTTGTATCTAAAAAAAAACAGTTTGAGTGTGTCGCTCACTGTTCAGCCGTAAATATATACAGTTAAAAAAATCTGGTATACACCAGTAAATTATAACTGTGGTTTTGCTGTTCCACGGTAAAAAATCTCTATTATCCTGCTTTTGCCATTTTTTGCCATAAAAAAAAATAATAGTGTCTCCTGATTATTCAGACACAAATATATCTGTTGAAAATAGTCTGGTGTAGGCCCGAGAAATACAAGTGTGGTTTTGCAGTTCCACGGGTCAAATCTCTGTATTATCCTGCTTTTTTGCATTTTTTGCTGTAAAGAAAAACAGTAGTGTCTCCTGATTGTTCAGACACAAATATATCTGTTGAAAATAGTCTTGTGTAGGCCTGAGAAATACAAGTGTGGTTTTGCAGTTCCACGGGTCAAATCTCTGCATTATCCTGCTTTTTTGCATTTTTTGCTGTAAAGAAAAACAGTAGTGTCTCCTGATTGTTCAGACACAATGTATCTGTTGAAAATAGTCTGGTGTAGGCCAGATTAATAGAACTGTGGTTTTGCCGTTCCACAGGTCAAATCTCTGTATTATCCTTCTTTTGGCATTTTTTGCCGTAAAGAAAAACAGTAGTGTCTCCTATTTGTTCAGACACAAATATATCTGTTATATTTCTCGGGCCTACGGCAGACTATTTTCTAGTGTGGTTTTGCAGTTCCACGGGTCAAATCTCTGTATTATCCTGTTTTTTTGCATTTTTTTGCTGTAAAGAAAAACAGTAGTGTCTCCTGATTGTTCGGAAACAAATATATCTGTTGAAAATAGTCTGGTGTAGGCCAGATTACTAGAACTGTGGTTTTGCAGTTCCACAGGTCAAATCTCTGTATTATCCTTCTTTTTGCATTTTTTGCTGTAAAGAAAAACAGTAGTGTCTCCTGATTGTTCAGACACAAATATATCTGTTGAAAATAGTCTGGTGTAGGCCCGAGAAATACAAGTGTGGTTTTGCAGTTCCACGGTTCAAACCTCTGTATTATCCACTTTTGGGCCATTTTTACCTAAAAAAAACAGTTTGAGTGTGTCGCTCACTGTTCAGCCGCAAATATATCTATTTAAAATTGTCTGGTATACCCCAGAAAACAATAACTGTGGTTTTGTCATTCCACGGTAAAAAATCTCTATTATTCAGCTTTTGGTATCTGATTGTTCAGATTGTTTAAAAGAGTCGGGTGTAGGCCAGAAAAATAGAACTGTGGTTTTCCTCTTCCACGGTTCTAATCTATTTTTATTACGCTTTTTCCATTGATAGTGCTATTTTACTTCCTTTACAATGGGCAAGGCGCGTGGCAAGGGACGTGGAAGTGGACGTTCTGGTGATGGTGCGTGCAGAGGACGGGGCCGTGGCCAAGGTGAAAATGTGCCACAACCAACAGCCACATCTTCTCGGTCCCACTTCTTGACTGAATTACTAGGGAAGCACAGAACAACACCAGTATTGCGAACTGATCAGTGTGAACAGGTTACTAATTGGATAGCAGATAACACTTCCAGTTACCTGGGCACCACCACCTCTGGTCTGTCTTCCACACGGTCAACTCTTAGTAGCCATGAGTCTCTACAGCAAACTCCTCCTCACCCTGATGCTCCTTCCTCCCACCATGCCGAGTGTCGTCAGAGAGCAACTGATACCACACTTGGACACTCTGAAGAGCTGTTCACTGGTCCATTTCCAGATTTGTGCCCCTTGCCTACTCCGCTTGAAGTGGTGGAAGAGGAGATCCCATGTAGCGATGCCCAAATATTTGAACAGCCACGGCCACAGGAAGTCGAAGCTGGCAATTTGTCACAAGAGGTGGACGATGACGAGACACAATTGCCAGGAAGTGAGGAGGAGGATCGTGGTGCACAAGTGGAAGAGGAGGAGGTGGTGGATGATCTAGTAACTGACCCAATGTGGCAGGAGGACATGCAGAGTGAGGACAGCAGCACACAGGGTGAGGAAGGCAGAGTACCCCAACAGGCAGGAAGAAGCAGTGTGGTGGCCGCACACAGAAGGCGGGCAACAGTTCCCGGTAACACCAACACGAGGGACGTTGCCAGTACAACCTGTAGGTCTTCCAGAGTCTGGAATTTTTTTAAATACTCTGCTGATAACCCCAAAAAGGCCATTTGTACCACCTGCCATGCCAGCATCAGCAGGGGTGACAAAACTACCAGCCTGACCACCACCAGCATGATCAGGCAGATGGCAGAAAAGCACCCGACTTTGTGGGGCGAACCCCAGGGTCCACGACCAGTGTCAGCGGGTGTCACCACTGCTTCTTCCGCTGTTGTGCGTGCAATAGAACCCCCTGTTGTGTGTGCAAGGCAATCCCCTGTCCATACTGCATGCAAAGATGCCCCCTCCTCTCAGTCTTCACTTGTTATGGCAGTTTCTCAAGAAACAGCATCAACGTCCACGTCCCACCGCAGCGTTCAATTGTCCATATCCCAGACCTTTGAATGAAAGCGGAAATTCGCAGCTAACGCCCCACATGCCACAGTCCTAAATTTGCACATTTCACGACTGCTTGCGTTGGAAATGCTGCCTTTTAGGCTTGTGTAGACGGATTCCTTCCGCAATCTTATGGTGGTGGCCGTCCCTCAGTACTCGGTCCCCAGCCGACACTATTTTGCCCGGTGTGCCATCCCCGCACTACACAAGCACGTGTCCCAAAACATCTACTGTGCCCTCAACAACGCAGCTACTGGGAGAGTCCACCTGACAACGGACACGTGGACAAGTGCTTGTGGCCAGGAGCGGTACATCTCCCTGACGGCACACTGGGTAAACATAGTGGAAGCCGGGACGCAGTCGGACCTTGGGACGGAACACATCCTCCCCACACCGAGGATTGAGGGCCCTATGTCAGTCAGAGTTGTGTTAGAACCTTGCTTTTTGGTTTTTTTTCCTTTGCTGGTCACATGACCTTGTTGGCCTATTTAATCCTGCTCCGCCCTTCTGGCTTTGCTGGACTTCATTGTATATCTACTTTCTAGCTAGCCTGTGCTCTGTATCTAGCTCTGTTAGTTTGCTTGGTCTACGGACCTCTATGTTCTATCTATTTTGTTTGTTCGTCTGTCTGCTACTATTTCTGTTAGGAGGTGTCCCATATTCCTCCCAGTCCTTAGTACTTGTAGGGATTCCCTCCCCACATCTATAGGTCTCCGTACAGACTAGATTAGGACTTTAGCAGGTCTCATCGCAGGATCAGGTTCCCTGTTACATCGTAGGGATTCAGCTGAGTCCTATAGTAGGGACAGATCTCCTCTCTTTCCTTAGCTTTGGTAGCAGAACATAACAGTAAGTCCAGCCTGCAAATTCTCTAAGGAAAGATTTTTTTTTTTTTTTTTTGTTCCATCATGGTGTCGGTTCAGGATTTGGCTAAACACCTGCAGGGACTCTCTCTGGAAGTGGCCGAGCTCCGTCTGCACGTGAGTAACTGTCCTGGAGCATATTTCTTGGAGCCTAAGGTATGTTTGCCGGATTTATTTTTTGGTGAACATCGAGAATTTTTTTCATTTAAAAATGCTTGCTTATTGTATTTTCGTTTGAGACCCAAGTCCTCTGGGGATGAATCCCAGCGCGTAGGGTTCATAATGTCACTTTTGCGCAAAGAGCCTCAGGAGTGGGCCTTTTCTTTGCAACCTAGTGATACATGCTTCAGATCAGTGGATAGTTTTTTTTCTGCTTTAGGATTATTATATGATGATCCTGACCGTGTGGCATCAGCTGAGACTGAGTTGAGACGTTTAAAACAAGGATCAGGTAATGTGGAAAAATATTGTACTCATTTTCGTCGTTGGTCCACTCAAACAGGGTGGAACGATTCTGCTCTGAAAAGTCTATTTCTTGCTGGGCTCAGTGAAAGGGTTAAAGACCTGCTAATTGCTTATCCTACACCTGAGGATTTGCAACAGGCTATGCAATTAGCTATACGGGTGGATAGAAGACTGCGTGCTAGGGTTAATGAGAGCAAATCCTCTGCTATGTCAGTTTCTGGTTATGATAATGTGTGTACTAACAGTGGTGAACCGATGGAGATTGGATCGGTGGCACCTCGCTCTCAAGAAAAAGACCGTCGTTTTTCGGAAGGCTTGTGTTTCTATTGCGGAAAATCTGGTCATTTGATTAAAGGCTGTGAGCTTCGTATGAAGAAAGAAAAAAAAATGGTCAGTCACGCCCGTATTGCCTGTTTAAATTCCAAGGGTATATTTTTAGCTGCTTCCACGATTGCTCAGGAAAAATTAATGGAATTTCGGGTGTTTGTTGATTGCGGGTCTACACTGAATGTAATTGATGGGGGATTCGTGGAAAAACTCAATTTAAAACCTGAACCTTTATCATCCCCCATTGCTGTGGTTTCTGTGGATGGCTCCCCTTTGAAGAATATTACTCTCAAGGTCAGTGAATTTCCTCTCACTATTAATGGTGTTCACCATGAGAAATTGGATTTGGTAGTGTTGAATAACTTGCCTTCTCCAGTAATATTGGGTTTGCCCTGGTTAAAATTTCACAATCCTGTACTGGATTGGTCTACCAGTGAAATTAAATCCTGGAGCCATAAATGTTATGACAAGTGTTGTAACGGGCGTATTGCAGCTTTGGATAGGGGAGAATTGCCTGTTCCTATTCAGGATTTTTGGAGAGTTTTTTCTGAGAAAGAATCGCAGGTTTTGCCTCCCCATAGAGACTATGATTGTTCTATTGAATTTGTCCCTGGAGCGATTCTTCCTAAAAGTCGTTTATTTAACCTTACTATTCCTGAGAGGAAGGCTTTGGAGGAATACATACAGACAAGTTTGGCCGCCGGTCACATTAGGCCCTCTAAGTCTCCTGTGGCGGTTGGATTTTTTTTTGTAAAAAAAAAGGACGGCGGTTTACGTCCTTGTCTGGATTTTCGTGAGATTAACAAAATTACGGTACGCAATCCTTACCCACTGCCATTGATTCCTGATCTGTTTAACCAGTTATTGGGGGCCAAGTGGTTCTCTAAAATTGACCTTAAGGGGGCATACAATCTGTTGCGCATGAAGGAGGGTGATGAATGGAAGACTGCTTTTAACACTCCTGTGGGTCATTTTGAGAATCTGGTTATGCCTTTTGGTCTTACTAATGCTCCTGCATTTTTTCAGAATCTGATTAATGACATCCTTAGACCTTTGATCGGTAAAAATGTGGTTGTGTATTTGGATGACATTTTGATTTATTCGCCAGATCTGGAGTCTCATTGGCGGAGCGTGCGTGAGGTATTACAGTTATTAATGGACAATTCGCTTTTTGCTAAGCTGGAGAAATGTGAGTTCGCTGTACAGAGAATTAGTTTTTTGGGCTACATTATCTCCAGCAAAGGTTTTGAGATGGATCCGGTTAAGGTTCAGGCTGTGCAGGAATGGCCTAGGCCTATTGGTTTGAAATCGATACAGAGGTTTTTGGGTTTCGCCAATTACTATAGAAAATTCATAAAAAAAATTTCTAGTATTGTCAAACCTCTGACTGATCTCACCAGGAAAGGTGCTGATGCGGTTCAGTGGTCTTCTGAGGCCATTGAAGCTTTTGTGTATCTCAAGGAGAGGTTCACCTCTGCTCCCATCCTTATGCAGCCTGATGTTACTAGGCCGTTTTAGGTTGAGGTTGATGCTTCCTCTGTGGGGGTTGGCGCAGTATTGTCTCAGGATAACGGGGATGGATTACATCCCTGTGCCTTTTTTTCAAAAAAAATTTCGGAGACTGAATTGAATTACGATATTGGTAATCGGGAATTATTGGCTATTAAACTCGCATTTGAACACTGGCGCCACTTCTTGGAAGGTGCGGAATTTCCCGTTCAGGTTCTTACGGATCATAAAAATCTGATATATCTTGCTGCTGCCAAGCGCCTGAATGCCCGTCAGGCTAGGTGGGCACTGTTTTTCTCGCGGTTTAATTTCTCCGTTACTTACATCCCTGGTACTAAGAATGTTAAGGCGGATGCCTTGTCTCGCAGTTTTTCTCCCATAGTCGGTGCTGAGAAAGAGGAAAACATTTTACAAGAAGGTGTTGTGATAGCTGCTTTAGACTCCGTTTTGAAAGATGAGATTCTTAAAGCTCAGGAGAATGCCCCATCTAACACTCCTCATGGGAGGTTGTTTGTGCCTGGGACCTTTAGGAGAGATTTGTTTGTTGAGTGTCACGAATCTCGGTTGGCAGGTCATCCCGGAATCTCTGAGACCAAGAGACTGGTGGGTCGCAGTTTTTGGTGGCCTGGATGGCAGAAGGAAGTCATTAAGTGGGTGCGCCAATGTACTATATGTGCTAGATCTAAGTCCTCACATACTCCTGCTGCGGGGTTACTTTGTCCTTTGGAGGTCCCCAGTGCTCCTTGGACACATTTGGCTATGGACTTTATAACTGACCTTCCCCCCTCTGAGGGTTTTACTGTCATCTGGGTGGTCGTGGACCGTTTTAGCAAGATGTGTCACTTGGTTCCCTTCGTCAAACTGCCCTGCGCTAAAACTCTCGCTAAGGCCTTTGTCAAGGAAATTGTCAGACTTCATGGCGTTCCTACTGACATTGTTTCTGATAGGGGTCCTCAGTTCGTGGCTCGTTTTTGGCGTGCCTTTTGTGACAGGTTGGGAATTCATTTGTCGTTTTCGTCCGGATATCATCCTGAATCTAATGGCCAGACAGAAAGGAAAAACCAGGATGTTGAGCAGTTCTTGCGTTGTTTTGTGGCAGACAATCAAGAGGGGTGGTCTGAGTTTCTGCCACTTGCCGAATTTGCTCTGAACAATCATACATCTTCTTCTGCTGGTTGTTCGCCTTTTTTTTGTTGTTCTGGGAGACATCCGTCGTTTGGGTCGTTCTCCAAGTTGGGATCTGCCGTGCCTGAGGAGGAGAATTTTTCCGGTGATTTGGAAAGAGTTTGGACGGATGTGCGTGGTAATCTTCAGGAGGCCAACAGAAAATCTAAAGACTACTTTGATAGGAAACGACAGGAGGTTTTGTTCGCTGTTGGTGACATGGTTTGGTTGTCCTCTAGGAATCTGCGGTTGAGGATTCCTTCTAAGAAATTGGGTCCCAAGTTTGTAGGGCCCTTTAAGGTGCTTCAGGTTGTCAACCAATCTGCTGTTAGGTTGGAGGTTCCTACCTCCTGGAGAATTAATCCGGTCTTTCATGTCTCTCTGTTAAAAAAAGCTGTTGTGTCGGATGGTGACGCCTCTGCCTCTGTTCCTCCGGTGGTGGAGGACGGGGAATATGAAATTTATCGCATCCTTGACTCTAGACGGTATAGAGGTAGTTTGCAGTATCTTGTGGCCTGGAAAGGTTTCGGACCCGAGGATAACTCTTGGGTGAGGTCAGATGATGTTTCCGCGTCCAGACTTATCAGAGCGTTTCACAGGAGATTTCCTGATAAGCCTGGTCCTAGGGGATCCGGAGGATCCTCTTAGAAGGGGGGGTACTGTTAGAACCTTGCTGTTAGGTTTTTTTCCTTTGCTGGTCACATGACCTTGTTGGCCTATTTAATCCTGCTCCGCCCTTCTGGCTTTGCTGGACTTCATTGTATATCTACTTTCTAGCTAGCCTGTGCTCTGTATCTAGCTCTGTTAGTTTGCTTGGTCTACGGACCTCTATGTTCTATCTATTTTGTTTGTTCGTCTGTCTGCTACTATTTCTGTTAGGAGGTGTCCCATATTCCTCCCAGTCCTTAGTACTTGTAGGGATTCCCTCCCCACATCTATAGGTCTCCGTACAGACTAGATTAGGACTTTAGCAGGTCTCATCGCAGGATCAGGTTCCCTGTTACATCGTAGGGATTCAGCTGAGTCCTATAGTAGGGACAGATCTCCTCTCTTTCCTTAGCTTTGGTAGCAGAACATAACAAGTTGCTCCTACAGTGTACAGCTCCTGCGCATCATCCTCATCCTCCTCATGTTCAGCCTCCATCTCAGATATCACCACATCAGTTACAAGCAGGAAGCACTGCAGTACTGCCTCCGCCAAGCGGCAACAGGCTGTGCTGAAACTCATAAGCTTAGGTGATAAACCTCACACTGCTTGTGAGTGGTGGACAGCTGAGAAAGAGCAGGCAGATCTGTGGCTGACACCGCTGAACCTACATCCAGGCATGGTCGTGTGTGACAATGGCCATAACCTGGTGGCGGCTCTGAGGCGAGGCGAGATCACACACGTACCATGCCTGGCTCATGTGCTTAACCTCGTGGTTCAGCGGTTTCTTAAATCATACCCCGAGTTGCCAGATCTGCTCGTCAAAGTACGCCACCTGTCAGCTCATTTTCGCAAGTCGGCTACAGCTTCCGCCGCTCTTGCTGTGTTGCAGCAGCATTTGCAGCTTCCGGCACTCCGACTGGTGTGTGATGTCCCCACACGTTAGAACACTACCCTCCACATGTTGCAAAGGATTTGTGAGCAGAAGAGAGCAGTTGTGGAGTACCAGCTGCAACAAGGCCGTCGGTATTCAGGTCAGACTCCACACATAGACCTCAGGAGTAGTGTTGAGCCACCCCCGTAGTGTTCGAGTTCGGTTCGGTTCGTCGAACACCCGTGTGTTCGCCGAACTGTTCGTCGAACTGTTCGTCGAACACCTTCGAACACCGTTAAAACCAATGGCAGGCAAACAAAAACACATAGAAGCACATAGAAAACACCTTCAAAGGTGTCCAAAAGCTGACAAACTGCTCAGAAGACATAACTAACACATGGAAAAGTGACAAGTACATATAGTCATGCGAAAATAAAAGAGGTGGAGGAGTAAAAGGAGGGGGAGACACAGATATAGGCATGTCATGCCCTTCTAAAATCCAAAAAGTGAGAAGCCGACATGGCCAGTCCGCTCCTGCCCGTGCCACCTCCGTGTCGCTGGGTTTGTGCCAGAGCCGCGGTGAACCCTGATGGCCAGCCCCCCTCTCCCAATACTGGTGCCTGTCCGCTGGTGGGTCGAGCGAGCCCCCCTGTGGTGGAGGCAGCTCTAAGCTTTTTAATTTAAATTGTCTCTCTAATTTGAATGAATACACTTTAAATCCATTTACAAGGATCTATTGGAGGGCAAGTCTCATGCCAGCAGCCGCGTAATTCCAGCTCCAGTAGCGTCCACTAAAGCTGCTGCAGTTAAAAAGCT
The DNA here is from genome assembly GCF_046119375.1 of Phyllobates terribilis. Taxonomy (NCBI): domain Eukaryota; kingdom Metazoa; phylum Chordata; class Amphibia; order Anura; family Dendrobatidae; genus Phyllobates; species Phyllobates terribilis. Next base: position 67,706,997 of record NW_027362773.1, read on the forward strand.
TTTATAAGGATCGAGCTCGGCTGTCCACCGCAAGGCATCCTACTGCCAGTCCCAGCCCCTATGCCTTGGGGTGCCTCCTGATGCTCTTCACTGAGTATCCCGTGGTCCCGAAGCATTTCCTTTGAAAAAATTAAGTGTCTAAACTACAGGTGGTGTAGCTTGCTTAACAGCCGGGATAATCCGCTGACTAGCAGACACTGCTACTAGGCACAAAGTATTTTCTGGGCTAGATGCAGTTAAAAATTTGTAATTAGATACTCTCGTTGGATGCTGAGACAGCATTCCATAGAGTGTCCTGGCACGCCATATATGATTCTCTTAAAAAGCTTGGGGTAGGGGTCTAGGGGACCCTTTTATAGCCAAAATCACGGCCCTGTATCACAATACGTCACCTAGGCTGAAGATAAATGGAACTGTAGCACCCTGAGGGCTCGGTTGCTACAGAGGTATTGCACCTCACCCAGAGGTGTGATATCTCACTCTCAGGTAAGGATGGAGTGTGGATCAGGACCCGACACCTGCATGCATTACACCACATTGCCGTGGGGCAGGGCGACCAATATGCCTCTGAGATGGGCACGACAGTCCCTGTCCCTGGCTGGAGTGGGGGGAGGGAACACTGAGGAAGGGGAACCCTGTAGTGCAGGAGCAGGGAGGAAGCAGTTCCTGGGTGCATTGAGAAGGGAGTATAAAAGGTGGGCACCATCTTAGTTCAGTGCAGAGAAGTCTGAGCAGAAGTGGCAGGGAGCAGGGGCTCTGCATGAGCTCTGCTCCGGAGGCGGGCCTAGTAACAGAGGCCCAGGCCTGGAAGAGGGAGAAGGAAGGAAGAGGAGCGGAGAAGGCTCCAGGAACGAGGAATGAAGGGATCCCAGGGGTGCGGACGGGCGAGTCGCCACCGCACGCCCAAATCCACCTGCGTGGAGGGGTCAGGCCAAAGGGGGAGACCGGTCCCCGAAACCAGTGGAGGCAGGAAACGACGCTCAGCTAGAAACCGGAGGCTGTGACATTTTATGTGGCGCAGCCCCTCGCTACACCCGCTAGGAAGGCACCACATAGGGTCAGGGAAACTGGCGCCAAGTTTACCAAGAGGAGGCCCGAGGCAGCCGGACAGAAGGGTTGGTAAGAAAGGCCAGACAAAGGACACAAAAAGGGGGTCCTGTGAAGTGCTCCAAAGTTATCTGGGAGTTGTCTGAGCCCCTCACCTGGTGAGCACAGTACGACGTGGGCAGCCGTTACCTGCAGACGTGGTCTGGATAATAAGAACTGTGAGTAAAGGCCCTGGACTGCATCACTGACTCCATGTCGTTACTGCTGCTGCCCTGCACCATCACCCCCATCCTCCGCATACACTGCCCTGAGGCTATACTCCTCCCGTGGGGAGTTATGCTACGCTCTGCTGCACCCACAACACCAGCCTCAGCGGTCTGCCCTGCAGCGGCGGTTCACTCTGACCGCAATCCACGGGTGGCGTAGTCGGACATTTAAACATCAAAACCACATAAATAGTTCCGCCACTGGTTTGACCACCCTGAGTCACGGAACCGGGTCGCCGCCACGAAGACTACAACCACCAGCATCCACCAAAAAGGGTCCAGCTCCGGGTGTCCCAAGGCCCAGGGGGTGCATCAGAACATTTTCATCACCTTTCACAATCACCAATGGGACAAGGCAGGGATGTCCTCTGTCCCCTCTCTTATACATCCTAGTGACGGAGCACCTGCTCTCATCAATTCGCCATAACCCCAATATTAGGTGGATTGAGGTGGGAGGCACCGAGTACAAGTGCTCTCTATTTGCTTATGATGTCCTAGTATATATCACTCAATCACATATATCCATCCATGCTGTTATGGCTGAAATAGATCACTTTGTTAAATGGTCAAATTTTAAAATCAATGCAGCGAAGTCTGAGGCCCTCGATGTATCCCTCCCCAAATCCATATAGGATTCCATCCAGTCCAACTTTCCCTTTGCCTGGCCCTCACAGGGTATCAAATACTTAGGAATTCCTATTCATAGAGACCTCTCCCATCTATGTTATCTTAATTTTGGGCCCTTTATTGAAAAACTCCATACAGACCACGGTTGGCAAGTTAGAACTGTAAGATTCACTACGTGAACCACTGGTGTTTTGTGGAAAAGCACATGTACACTGCGTTCCAAATTATTATGCAAAAAGTGTTTAGGAGTGATAAGGGAAGAATTTGTTTGTTTGTCAGTTAAACTCATTGATGGTGATGTGTGTCAGGGCTCTTTATATCACTGTAAGCAATTGCAGACACCTGTGCTAATTAGTTTGGCAGGTGTGTCCAATGAAAGGCAAGACTACTTAAGAAGGCTGTCTCACATTATTAAGCAGCCTACATTTTCTGCCAAAATGGGAAAGAAAAAGGATGTGTCGGCTGCTGAGAAGCAACAAATTGTGGAGTGTTTAGGTCAAGGCATGACTACAATCAACATTGTGCGATGATCAGGATGAAGTGTCTTGGCAATCAAGAAGTATGTAGCTGATTCACAGTACACACGTGTGCGTGCTGATAAGGGCAAATTGAGGACTCTTTCCTACAGGCAATTACGTCAGGTTGAAAGAGCAGCGGCAAAAAAGCCTTGTCATAGCAGCAGACAAGTTTTTGAAGCTGCTTGTGCCTCCAACGTCCCCCGAACAACAAGATGCAGGGTCCTTCAGAGGTGTGCAGCTGTGCATACGCCATCCTGTCGACCTCCTCTATCCACTTCACACAAGCAGAAACGGCTCCAGTGGGACAAACATTACATGAAGACTGATTTCAAAACTGTTTTGTTCACGGATGAGTGCCGTGCAGCGCTCGATGGTCCAGATGGATGGAGTGGAGGATGGCTGGTTGATGGACACCCCACGCAAACACGGCTACAGCGCCAACAAGGAGGAGGTGGAGTAATGTTTTGGGCTGGAATCATGGGGAGAGAGATTGTCGGCCCCTTTAGGATCCCTGAAGGCGCTAAAGATGAACTCCATAATGTATGTGGATTTTCTCAAACAGCACTTCCTGCCATGGTTCAAGAAGAAGAACCGTGTATTTCACAGCAAGATCATTTTTCTGCATGATAATGCACCATCTCATGCTGCAAATAAAACATCTGCATCTCTGGCTGATATGGGCATAAAAGGGGACAAACTTATGGTGTGACCCCCATGCTCCCCTGACCTCTACCCCATTCAGAACCTTTGGAGCATCATTAAAAGGAGTGTCTATGATGGCGGGAGGCAGTTCACATCTAAGCAACAGCTCTGGGAGGGTATTCTGTCCTCATGCAAAACAATTGAAGCAGAAATCATCCAAAACCTGACAAATTCAATGGACGAGAGAGTTCAGAAGCTCCTTTCGAACAAGGGGTCCTATGTGAAAATGTAACATCACCTAGAATAAAGTTTTGAGTTGAAAACTGTTTGATTTCAGTTTCTAACAACCTGCTAATGCTTATAATTTCAAAAATGACCATTTTTTTGGTCTTTATTAAAATGAAAAGGTTGATCGAAAAGTTTGGGGGATCTAAGAGTGTGGCAACCCAGTAGTCATGATTACTTCGAATTCTGACAATATGAGGGTCATGTTGCAGGTAGTGCAGCAAGAAGGCACTTATGTGTCTTGCGCATCTCGGAGCCCCAAAATTATTTTCCGGGCTAGATGCAGCTAAAAATTATTATTAATTTTAAATCTGGTGAAGCTTTAGTATAGATGGCCTAATAGGATCAGTGCTGCACACTGCTACAAAGCCCAAATTATTTTCCAGTCAAGATACAGATAAACATGATTAGTAATTTTAAATCTGGTGGAGCTTATTATAGATGGCCTAATAGAATCAGTGCTGCACACTGCTACAAAGCCCAAATTATTTTCCAGCCAAGATTCAGATAAACATGATTAGTAATTTGAAAGCTTAAAACGGTTGGTAGGGTGATTTTAACCAATCATCAAGCTTTTACTCTCCCCAGGATGACACAGGGGTAGAAAAGTCGTTTCGGATCCATGATTTGTTCATCTTTATGAACGTGAGTCTGTCTACATTATCAGTGGAGAGCCGCGTGCGCTTATCTGTCAGCACACCACCAGCAGCGCTGAACACACGTTCAGACAGAACGCTGGCTGCGGGGCATGACAAGATCTCCAAGGCGTAAGTGGCTAGCTCCGGCCATTTATCCAGATTGGAAGCCCAAAAAGAGCAAGGGTCCAGTGACACAGTCGTGGCTTCAATGTTTACTTGGAGATACTCCTGTACCATCGTCTCTAGGCGTTGACTATGTGTCAGACTTCTTGTCTCCTGTGGCCTTGCAAAGGATGGGCTAAAAAAGTGGTGAAATGATTCCGCAAAATTGATGTTACCAGCAGATACTGTGGTTCTGTTACGGTTTGAGTGCTGAACACTTGACGGTCCCACGGTTGGCAAGTTGGAACTGTGAGATTCACTACGTGCACCACTGGTATTTTGTGGAAAAGCACATGTAAGATTCTGCAACAGTCTCTGCTGATACTCCTGCATGCGTGCATCCCTTTCTATGGCAGGAATAATTTCGGCAAATTTACTTTTGTACCGGGGATCTAACAGTGTGGCAACCCAGTAGTCAGGATTATTTCTAATTCTCCCAATTCGAGGGTCATGTTGCAGGTAGTGCAGCAAGAAGGCACTCATGTGTGTTGCGCATCCAGGAGCACCAAGTCCCTGTTGTGTTGGTGGCGAGGTAACAATCATGCTTCCTTCCTCTGTCCTCTCCCCCCAACCTCGCACAACAGAAATGTGATCAAGGTCTCCCTCATCTGATGAGTCTTCCATCAGTTCGTCCTCCACTTCTTCCTGGGCTCCTGCACCTTCCTCACTAGTTTGGCTGCTACCATGCGCCCTGGTAAAACCATCTCCCCCACCCTCACATGCCTGCCGCCTTGGTGCTGCCGACCGTCTGGACCTTGCAGATGTTAGCCCTTCCGCATACAACTCCTCCTCCTCTACTTCCTCCACCTCCTCTTGTGCCACCACCTGACTCCGAATTCTGTTTAACATGTGCTCCAGCATGTAAATCACCGGAATAGTCATGCTGATAATGGCATCGTCAGCACTAAACATCTTCGTCGCCATTTCAAAACTGTGCAGAAGGGTGCATAGGTCCCTGATCTGAGACCACTCCTCCAGCGTGATTTGCCCCACCTCTGAATCTCGTTGGCCCAGGCTATACGTCAGAACGTATTGCACCAGGGCTTGTCGGTGCTGCCACAGTCGCTGCAACATGTGCAGAGTTGAATTCCACCGGGTAGGCACATCGCATTTTAGCCGGTGAAGTGGCAGGCCCAACGACTTCTGTAGAGATGTAAGTCGCTGAGCTGCGGGATGCGAACGGCGGAAGTGAGCACACAGCGACCGTGCCCTCTGCAGAAGGCCATCTAGTCTGGGATAGTGGGCTAAAAATTGCTGGACAACCAGGTTCAACACGTGAGCCATACAAGGCACGTGTGTGACATTGCCCCGGCGAAGGGCCGCACCCAGGTTTGCAGCATTGTCGCACACGGCCTTCCCTGGTTTCAGGTCCAGTGGAGACAACCATTCATGAAATTGGTTCTCCAGAGCTGACCACAACTCCTCAGCTGTGTGACTCACATTTCCCAGACATTTCAATGTAAAAACCGCCTGATGACGTTGAGCCCTACTGCCAGCATAGTAAGGAGGTGTGCAGGATCCCTTCTGCGCAGTTAGAAAGCTTGTGGCATGACCAGACAGGCTTTGGGTGCAGGTGGAAGATCGAGAGGAGGTTGAGGAGGCAGAAGCAGTGGAGGAGCTTTGACATAAAGAGGATTGACGCACAACTCGTGGGGACGGCAAGACTTGGACAGCAGCCCCTTGTCCTGCTGTCACCATAGTTACCCAGTGCCCAGTCAGCGACATGTAACGCCCCTGTCCATGCCTACTCGTCCAAGTGTCTGTGGTGAAATGCACCCTGTCACACACAGAGTTTCTCAAAGAAGCGGTGATGTTGTGTGCGACATGCTGGTGGAGCGCAGGCACACCTTTCTTTGAGAAGTAGTGCCGACTGGGCATCTGGTACTGGGGCACTGCGACGGACATAAGGTCTCGAAAATCCTCTGTGTCCACCAGGCGGAAAGGCAGCATTTCTGTAGCCAAGAGCTTGCAGATGGTGAAATTCAACCTCTTAGCTTTCTCATGGCTAGGAGGAAATGGTCTTTTACTTGTCCACATCTGAGGGACCGAGGGCTGGCTATTGTGCTTAGACGGGGTTGATAAGGGTGTCCCCGGCAAACTGCCGGTCTGTGAGGAAGATGCAGGCGGACATGTTAGGTTGCCTTGATCCAAAGGTGGTGCTATCGATGTCGGACAGCGCTCAACACCAGCTGGTGTTACCACCTCCAAAGAAAATGATGACCTGCCAATCACGCTGGCTGTTGCGGGTAAAGAGGTGGCAGGTCTGCGCCCCAAAACAGGTGTGACTGTTGTCCCCCCAGTCACAGAGGATGAAGAGGCCGCGGATGCACAAGATATGGCAGACGGTGGTTGGCCCGGCCGGCTAGGCCGCATTGTAGCACACTGAGCTTCCCACTGCAACTTATGCTTCATGTCCATGTGCCGGTTCATGCATGAAGTACTCAAACTATGTATTTTTTGGCCTCTACTTAGCTTTTGCTGACAAATGTTACAGATAACACGAGTTGGGTCATCTTTATCGATCTGAAAAAATGCCCAGGCTATGCAAGGCTTAGCACCCATGCGACCTGAAGAGCCACCACGACTTGTGGTGAGAGGCAGAGTTGTGTTTGAGGATGCAGTTGTTGACGTGCTTCCAGTACTACGTCTCTGTCCAGGAAGGCGCAACCTGACCTCGTCGTCACTAGCATCTTCCTCCATCTCCTCTGCTGACCTCATCTCTTGGCTGACTGTGGGTTGACAGTAAGTGGGATCTCCAACCTCATCATCATCACCCTGTGTTTTATCACACCCGTTGTCCTCAGAGCCAACCTGTTCCTGCCCTGACAAAAAACTAAAGTTGTCGCTCCAATCAGGTATTTGAGTCTTATCATCGTCTTCCTCATTGTCTCCACCAACAGGAGTTACAGTTTGGGAATGAGGGTCTACATTATGGTCAGAACCTTCTGCGTCTGGTCCTGGATCCGACTCATAAAGATTCTGGGCATCAGTGCAGATCATTTCCTCGTCTGGATTCACAGAAGCGCTGGAGTCGACCTCTGATTCCCAGGCTATAGTATGAGTAAACAGCTCTGCAGACTCAACCATCTGTTCTACCTCATACTCAGACGGGCAGCTGGAGATTTGGGAGCTGTGAGGAAGCAAGTGCGATTGGGGTGACACCTTTGAGGACTGGAGTATTTGTGATGTTGAAGTTGATGTGGAGGAGAGCCCACTTAAAGGAGCACTTGATATCCGTTGAAGCACCTGCTGTTTTTGTGCCTCATCTGGAATTTGTAGCGATTGGCGTGGCCGTAAGAAAGGGATCTTATCACATTGTCCGCTAAAAGAAGTAGACATTTTAGTTTGGCTGGAAGATGGTCTTTCTTCTGCAGATGTTACTGTTGCTTTAACACCTACCCCACGGACACAACCTTTTTTCCCCTTCCCAACACGCCTACTCCCCTTTCCACCAGCAGCAGGCCTTTTTCCACTCATTTTGGTGGTTAACTAATTCACAACTCTGGAGTTGTTTGCACAAAAAAACAATGGATGGGAACCGAGCAGAGCTGAGTGGCCAAACTGTGGTATTAGGCCAAAACTATTGGCTGGGTTAGATGCAGAAAAAAATTATATTCAATTTGCAACCTGATGGAGGTCAGTATAGATGGACTAATACAACAAGTCCCACACACAGCTAGAAGCCCAATATTTTTTCAGAGGTAGATGCAGAAAAAAATATATTCAGTTTGCAACCTGATGGAGGTCAGTATAGATGGACTAATACAACAAGTCCCACACACAGCTAGAAGCCCAATATTTTTTCAGAGGTAGATGCAGAAAAAAATATATTCAGTTTGCAACCTGATGGAGGTCTGTATAGATGGATTAATAGAACAAGTCCCACACACAGCTAGAAGCCCAATATTTTTTCAGAGGTAGATGCAGAAAAAAATATATTCAGTTTGCAACCTGATGGAGGTCAGTATAGATGGACTAATACAACAAGTCCCACACACAGTTAGAAGCCCAATATTTGTTCAGAGGTAGATGCAGAAAAAAATATATTCAGTTTGCAACCTGATGGAGGTCAGTATAGATGGACTAATACAACAAGTCCCACACACAGCTAGAAGCCCAATATTTTTTCAGAGGTAGATGCAGAAAAAAATATATTCAGTTTGCAACCTGATGGAGGTCTGTATAGATGGATTAATAGAACAAGTCCCACACACAGCTAGAAGCCCAATATTTTTTCAGAGGTAGATGCAGAAAAAAATATATTCAGTTTGCAACCTGATGGAGGTCTGTATAGATGGATTAATAGAACAAGTCCCACACACAGCTAGAAGCCCAATATTTTTTCAGAGGTAGATGCAGAAAAAAATATATTCAGTTTGCAACCTGATGGAGGTCTGTATAGATGGATTAATAGAACAAGTCCCACACAGCTAGAAGCCCAATATTTTTTCAGAGGTAGATGCAGAAAAAAATATATTCAGTTTGCAACCTGATGGAGGTCTGTATAGATAGATTAATAGAACAAGTCCCACACACAGCTAGAAGCCCAATATTTTTTCAGAGGTAGATGCAGAAAAAAATATATTCAGTTTGCAACCTGATGGAGGTCTGTATAGATGGATTAATAGAACAAGTCCCACACACAGCTAGAAGCCCAATATTTTTTCAGAGCTAGATGCAGAAAAAAATTATATTCAATTTGCAACCTGATAGAGGTCAGTATAGATGGACTAATAGAATGATGCTATGCCCAAAAGATTTTACTTCACTAGGTGCAGTTAAAAAAATTGGTATTCTATACACAGGTGGTATATCTTGCAACACTTATAGGCTACTCCACTGACTAACACACTCTGCAATAGGCCAAAAAGGATTAGCTTTGCTAGATTCAGCCAAATGCTGTGAAAAAAACTTGCACAGCACTGGCACAGACCTGCCTGGCAAAAACTGATAGGAACTGATGTAACCTAGTCCTGAAAAGGACTCCAATTACAATTAGTCTTTACTCCCACAATCTATCTATTTAAGAGCACAGACCTGCCTGATAAAAGTCGTAGGAAATGCTGTAACCTAGTCCTTAAAAGGACTGCAATCACAACTATTCCCTACTCCCAAGCTATCTGTAGATTTGTGCGAAAATTGGCTTGAAATTAACAAGGTATAGCGCACACAGCAACAGGGGTGCCGTCTGACACGCAGCTGCAGCAGTGAGAAAATGGTGGCGACGGGGAAAATGGCTTGGTCTTATAGGGCAAGGACATGTGACATACACTGCCAATGACACATGCCCTTGCTTGTGTGAAAAAAAGCACTTCGCTCCGTGTGTGCGCTGCTGATAGGCTGATAGATTGCACCTCCCCACTGCAAATGCGGGAAAGAGAAAAAAAAATGGAGATCTTCATTGTTCCTGCAGAGATCCATCCCCTGCCCCTCCCCCCACCCCGCTGTACACTCAAACTGCGTATTAACATTAATTTTCATCATTACTGAGAAAAAATCCAGTTATGATTTTGGTGCACGAACAGTTATCGAACATAACCTCGAACAGACGAATTTTTCTCAAATTGTTCGTGTTCGCCGAACGGCTCGAACACCGCCCAAAACAGCTCGAATTTGAGATTGGCGAACAGTTCGAGTAGAACAACGCTCATGTCTACTCAGGAGTGGACCTGGATGTCTGACATATGTACCATCCTGACAAACTTTGAGGAGTCCACCAAGATGGTGAGTGGCGATGACGCCATCATTAGCGTCAGCATCCCACTTGTCTGTCTTTTGCAACGCTCTCTGCAGAGAATTAAAGAGGAGGCATTGCAGCCAGAGTATGATGAGATGGATCAAGAAGCCGTAGCGGTCGATTACACAGAGCCCAGCCTCATCTCATCCCAACGTGTATTGGTGGACAATGAGGGACAGGAGGAGGAGGAGGAGGGAGAACGGAAGCTTGTATCATGCGTTGTAGATGGCAGTACCTTTACAACTGTCATACCGTCGGTTCAGCGTGGGTGGCCTGAGGACAGCGGGGAGGAGGAGGAGGAGAGCATGGTCAGTCGTGATGTTGGTGAGGACACGGAAATCTTGCCCGTTTCCAGTCTGGCACGCATGGCTGACTTTATGTTACGCTGCCTTATCCGTGGCCCTCGCGTTCTCAAAATGTTGGGTAACAGTCATTACTGGTTGGTGACACTTTTAGACCCCCTCTACAAGGAGAACTTTCACTCTCTTATTCCTGAGGTCGAGAGGTCTACAAAAATGGGGCAGCACCAGAAAGCCCTTGCTGCAGAACTGTTAAAAAAATTCCCATCTGAACACGCTAGCAGCAGAGGTCACAGAACTTTGCCCAACCAAGGCGTACATGCGAGAGAGACGCAACTCCAATCCAGCAGAGGCAGAGGAACACTGTCAATGTTCTGGGACAGTTTTCTCAGACCCTCCCTTCGGACAGACCCTGAGGCGCGGGGTACTCTCACAAGGAGTGGAAAGTTTCACAAGATAGTGAGGGAGTACCTTGCCGACCGTACCAGTGTCCTCCGTGATTCCTCTGTGCCGTTTAATTATTGGGTATCCAAGCTGGACACTTGGAATGAACTCGCTCTGTACGCCTTGGAGGTCCTGGCCTGCCCTGCCGCTAGCGTGTTATCGGAGCGTGTTCTTAGTGCCGCTGGGGGAATTATAACTGATAAGCGCACTTGCCTGTCAACTGACAATGCTGACAAGCTGACCTTTATCAAAATGAACAAGGGCTGGATTAGGACAGACTTCTCATCACCACCAAATGACAGCAGAGTATCATAAAGTCAAATCCACTGTGTTATTTCGGGAGCTGTATTCACATGCACCGCTTCACACCCACACATGGGTATACGCATCCTCATTTCGGCTGTTTTATGTTCTTCTCCTTATCCTCAGCCTCCACCACCAAAATACCACCAGGGTGACCATGGTCCGTGTTGTCATTATTGAAAGTTCCTCCGTCCTTATTTTTGTCAGCTTTTGCTTGGAAGGCATAAGCAAACACTGTGGGAGACCCACTCCCCAATAATGGGAATAATATTTTTAAGATGCTGTACTGTACGGCTCTTGTAAGGGGCATTAAAAGCGTCTTGTTAACCTACTGCGACCTCCACCACTTGTTAAGCTACTGGGACCTCCACGTCTCTTTCGAGGGGCATTAAAAACCGTCTTCTTAAGCTACTGGGACCTACACCACTTTTCCAAGGGGCAGTAAAACCGTCTTGTTAAGCTACTGGGACATCCACGTCTCTTTCGAGGGGCATTAAAACCGTCTTGTTAAGCTACTAGGACCTCCACGTCTCTTCTGAGGGGCATTAAAAGCGTCTTGTTAAGCTACTGGGACCTCCACGTCTCTTTCGAGGGGCATTAAAACTGTCTTGTTAAGCTACTGGGACCTCCACGTCTCTTTCGAGGGGCATTAAAACCGTCTTGTTAAGCTACAGGGACCTCCACCACTTTTCCAAGGGGCATTAAAACCGTCTTGTTAAGCTACTGAGACCTCCACGTTTCTTTCGAGGGGCATTAAAACCGTCTTGTTAAGTTACTGGGACCTCCACCACTTTTCCAAGGGGCATTAAAACCGTCTTGTTAAGCTACTTGCACCTCCACGTCTCTTTCGAGGGGCATTAAAACCATCTTGTTAAGCTACTGGGACATCCACTTCTCTTCTGAGGGGCATTAAAAGCATCTTGTTAAGCTACTGCGACCTCCACCACTTTTCCAAGGGGCATTAAAGGCGTCTTGTTAAGCTACTGTGACCTCCACGTCTCTTCCGAGAGGCATTAAAACCGTCTTGTTAAGCTACTGGGACCTCCACGTCTCTTTCGAGGGGCATTAAAACCATCTTGTTAAGCTACTGGGACCTCCACGTCTCTTTTGAGGGGAATTAAAAGAGTCTTGTTAAGCTACTGCGACCTCCACCACTTTTCCGAGGGGCATTAAAAGCATTTTGTTAAGCTACTGGGACCTCCACGTCTCTTTCGAGGGGCATTAAAACCATGTTGTTAAGCTACAGGGACCTCCACGTCTCTTTTGAGGGGAATTAAAAGAGTCTTGTTAAGCTACTGCGACCTCCACCACTTTTCCGAGGGGCATTAAAAGCATCTTGTTAAACTACTGGGACCTCCACGTCTCTTTCGAGGGGCATTAAAACCATGTTGATAAGCTACAGGGACCTCCACGTCTCTTTCGAGGGGCATTAAAACCGTCTTGTTAAGCTACTGGGACCTCCACGTCTCTTTTGAGGGGCATTAAAAGCGTCTTGTTAAGTTACTGTGACCTCCACCACTTTTCCAAGGGGCATTAAAGGCGTCTTGTTAAGCTACTGTGACCTCCACGTCTCTTTCGAGGGGCATTAAAACCGTCTTGTTAAGCTACTGGGACCTCCACGTCTCTTTCGAGGGGCATTAAAACCGTCTTGTTAAGCTACTGAGACCACCACCACTTTTCCAAGGGGCATTAAAACCGTCTTGTTAAGCTACTGGGACCTCCACGTCTCTTTCGAGGGGCATTAAAACCATCTGGTTAAGCTACTGGGACATCCACGTCTCTTCTGAGGGGCATTAAAAGCGTCTTGTTAAGCTACTGCGACCTCCACCACTTTTCCAAGGGGCATTAAAGGCGTCTTGTTAAGCTACTGTGACCTCCACGTCTCTTCCGAGAGGCATTAAAACCGTCTTGTTAAGCTACTGGGACCTCCACGTCTCTTTCGAGGGGCATTAAAACTGTCTTGTTAAGCTACTGGGACCTCCACGTCTCTTTTGAGGGGAATTAAAAGAGTCTTGTTAAGCTACTGCGACCTCCACCACTTTTCCGAGGGGCATTAAAAGTATCTTGTTAAGCTACTGGGACCTCCACCTCTCTTTCGAGGGGCATTAAAACCATGTTGTTAAGCTACAGGGACCTCCACGTCTCTTTCGAGGGGCATTAAAACCGTCTTGTTAAGCTACTGGGACCTCCACGTCTCTTTTGAGGGGCATTAAAAGCGTCTTGTTAAGCTACTGCGACCTCCACCACTTTTCCAAGGGGCATTAAAGGCGTCTTGTTAAGCTACTGTGACCTCCACGTCTCTTCCGAGAGGCATTAAAACCATCTTGTTAAGCTACTGGGACCTCCACGTCTCTTTCGAGGGGCATTAAAACTGTCTTGTTAAGCTACTGGGACCTCCATGTCTCTTTCGAGGGGCATTTAAACCGTCTTGTTAAGCTACTGGGACCTCCACGTCTCTTTTGAGGGGCATTAAAAGTGTCTTGTTAAGCTACTGCGACCTCCACGTCTCTTCCGAGAGGCATTAAAACCGTCTTTTTAAGCTACTGGGACCTCCACGTCTCTTTCGAGGGGCATTAAAACCGTCTTGTTAAGCTACTGGGACCACCACCACTTTTCCAAGGGGCATTAAAACCGTCTTGTTAAGCTACTGGGACCTCCACGTCTCTTTCGAGGGGCATTAAAACCGTCTGGTTAAGCTACTGGGACATCCACGTCTCTTCTGAGGGGCATTAAAAGCGTCTTGTTAAGCTACTGCGACCTCCACCACTTTTCCAAGGGGCATTAAAGGCGTCTTGTTAAGCTACTGTGACCTCCACGTCTCTTCCGAGAGGCATTAAAACCGTCTTGTTAAGCTACTGGGACCTCCATGTCTCTTTCGAGGGGCATTAAAACTGTCTTGTTAAGCTACTGGGACCTCCACGTCTCTTTTGAGGGGAATTAAAAGAGTCTTGTTAAGCTACTGCGACCTCCACCACTTTTCCGAAGGGCTTTAAAAGCATCTTGTTAAGCTACTGGGACCTCCACCTCTCTTTCGAGGGGCATTAAAACCATGTTGTTAAGCTACAGGGACCTCCACGTCTCTTTCGAGGGGCATTAAAACCGTCTTGTTAAGCTACTGGGACCTCCACGTCTCTTTTGAGGGGCATTAAAAGCGTCTTGTTAAGGTACTGCGACCTCCACCACTTTTCCAAGGGGCATTAAAGGCGTCTTGTTAAGCTACTGTGACCTCCACGTCTCTTCCGAGAGGCATTAAAAATGTCTTTTTAAGCTACTGGGACCTCCACGTCTCTTTCGAGGGGCATTAAAACTGTCTTGTTAAGCTACTGGGACCTCCACGTCTCTTTCGAGGGGCATTAAAACAGTCTTGTTAAGCTACTGGGACCTCCATGTCTCTTCTGAGGGGCATTAAAGGAGTCTTGTTAAGCTACTGCGACCTCCACCACTTTTCCGAGGGGCATTAAAAGCATCTTGTTAAGCTACTGGGACCTCCACGTCTCTTTCGAGGGGCATTAAAACCGTCTTGTTAAGCTACTGGGACCTCCACAACTTTTCCAAGGGGCATTAAAACCGTCTTGTTAAGCTACTGGGACCTCCACGTCTCTTTCGAGGGGCATTAAAACCATCTTGTTAAGCTACTGGGACCTCCACGTCTCTTTTGAGGGGAATTAAAAAAGTCTTGTTAAGCTACTGCGACCTCCACCACTTTTCCGAGGGGCATTAAAAGCATCTTGTTAAGCTACTGGGACCTCCACGTCTCTTTCGAGGGGCATTAAAACTATGTTGTTAAGCTACAGGGACCTCCACGTCTCTTTCGAGGGGCATTAATACCGTCTTGTTAAACTACTGTGACCTCCACGTCTCTTCAGAGAGGCATTAAAACCGTCTTCTTAAGCTACTGGGACCTCCACGTCTCTATCGAGGGGCATTAAAACTGTCTTGCTAAGCTACTGGGACCTCCACGTCTCTTTCGAGGAGCATTAAAACCATCTTGTTAAGCTACTGGGACCTCCATGTCTCTTCTAAGGGGCATTGAAAGAGTCTTGTTAAGCTACTGCGACCTCCACCACTTTTCCGATGGGCATTAAAAGCATCTTGTTAAGCTACTGGGACCTCCACGTCTCTTTCGAGCGGCATTAAAACCATCTTGTTAAGCTACTGGGACCTCCTCGTCTCTTTCGAGGGGCATTAAAACCGTCTTGTTAAGCTACTGGGACCTCCACGTCTCTTCTGAGGGGCATTAAAAGCGTCTTGTTAAGCTACTGAGACCACCACCACTTTTCCAAGGGGCATTAAAACCGTCTTGTTAAGCTACTGGGACCTCCACGTCTCTTTCGAGGGGCATTAAAACCGTCTGGTTAAGCTACTGGGACATCCACGTCTCTTCTGAGGGGCATTAAAAGCGTCTTGTTAAGCTACTGCGACCTCCACCACTTTTCCAAGGGGCATTAAAGGCGTCTTTTTAAGCTACTGTGACCTCCACGTCTCTTCCGAGAGGCATTAAAACCGTCTTGTTAAGCTACTGGGACCTCCACGTCTCTTTCGAGGGGCATTAAAACTGTCTTGTTAAGCTACTGGGACCTCCACGTCTCTTTTGAGGGGAATTAAAAGAGTCTTGTTAAGCTACTGCGACCTCCACCACTTTTCCGAGGGGCATTAAAAGTATCTTGTTAAGCTACTGGGACCTCCACCTCTCTTTCGAGGGGCATTAAAACCATGTTGTTAAGCTACAGGGACCTCCACGTCTCTTTCGAGGGGCATTAAAACCGTCTTGTTAAGCTACTGGGACCTCCACGTCTCTTTTGAGGGGCATTAAAAGCGTCTTGTTAAGCTACTGCGACCTCCACCACTTTTCCAAGGGGCATTAAAGGCGTCTTGTTAAGCTACTGTGACCTCCACGTCTCTTCCGAGAGGCATTAAAACCATCTTGTTAAGCTACTGGGACCTCCACGTCTCTTTCGAGGGGCATTAAAACTGTCTTGTTAAGCTACTGGGACCTCCATGTCTCTTTCGAGGGGCATTTAAACCGTCTTGTTAAGCTACTGGGACCTCCACGTCTCTTTTGAGGGGCATTAAAAGTGTCTTGTTAAGCTACTGCGACCTCCACGTCTCTTCCGAGAGGCATTAAAACCGTCTTTTTAAGCTACTGGGACCTCCACGTCTCTTTCGAGGGGCATTAAAACCGTCTTGTTAAGCTACTGGGACCACCACCACTTTTCCAAGGGGCGTTAAAACCGTCTTGTTAAGCTACTGGGACCTCCACGTCTCTTTCGAGGGGCATTAAAACCGTCTGGTTAAGCTACTGGGACATCCACGTCTCTTCTGAGGGGCATTAAAAGCGTCTTGTTAAGCTACTGCGACCTCCACCACTTTTTCAAGGGGCATTAAAGGCGTCTTGTTAAGCTACTGTGACCTCCACGTCTCTTCCGAGAGGCATTAAAACCGTCTTGTTAAGCTACTGGGACCTCCATGTCTCTTTCGAGGGGCATTAAAACTGTCTTGTTAAGCTACTGGGACCTCCACGTCTCTTTTGAGGGGAATTAAAAGAGTCTTGTTAAGCTACTGCGACCTCCACCACTTTTCCGAAGGGCTTTAAAAGCATCTTGTTAAGCTACTGGGACCTCCACCTCTCTTTCGAGGGGCATTAAAACCATGTTGTTAAGCTACAGGGACCTCCACGTCTCTTTCGAGGGGCATTAAAACCGTCTTGTTAAGCTACTGGGACCTCCACGTCTCTTTTGAGGGGCATTAAAAGCGTCTTGTTAAGGTACTGCGACCTCCACCACTTTTCCAAGGGGCATTAAAGGCGTCTTGTTAAGCTACTGTGACCTCCACGTCTCTTCCGAGAGGCATTAAAAATGTCTTTTTAAGCTACTGGGACCTCCACGTCTCTTTCGAGGGGCATTAAAACTGTCTTTTTAAGCTACTGGGACCTCCACGTCTCTTTCGAGGGGCATTAAAACAGTCTTGTTAAGCTACTGGGACCTCCATGTCTCTTCTGAGGGGCATTAAAGGAGTCTTGTTAAGCTACTGCGACCTCCACCACTTTTCCGAGGGGCATTAAAAGCATCTTGTTAAGCTACTGGGACCTCCACGTCTCTTTCGAGGGGCATTAAAACCGTCTTGTTAAGCTACTGGGACCTCCACAACTTTTCCAAGGGGCATTAAAACCGTCTTGTTAAGCTACTGGGACCTCCACGTCTCTTTCGAGGGGCATTAAAACCATCTTGTTAAGCTACTGGGACCTCCACGTCTCTTTTGAGGGGAATTAAAAAAGTCTTGTTAAGCTACTGCGACCTCCACCACTTTTCCGAGGGGCATTAAAAGCATCTTGTTAAGCTACTGGGACCTCCACGTCTCTTTCGAGGGGCATTAAAACTATGTTGTTAAGCTACAGGGACCTCCACGTCTCTTTCGAGGGGCATTAATACCGTCTTGTTAAACTACTGTGACCTCCACGTCTCTTCAGAGAGGCATTAAAACCGTCTTCTTAAGCTACTGGGACCTCCACGTCTCTATCGAGGGGCATTAAAACTGTCTTGCTAAGCTACTGGGACCTCCACGTCTCTTTCGAGGAGCATTAAAACCATCTTGTTAAGCTACTGGGACCTCCATGTCTCTTCTAAGGGGCATTGAAAGAGTCTTGTTAAGCTACTGCGACCTCCACCACTTTTCCGATGGGCATTAAAAGCATCTTGTTAAGCTACTGGGACTTCCACGTCTCTTTCGAGGGGCATTAAAACCATCTTGTTAAGCTACTGGGACCTCCTCGTCTCTTTCGAGGGGCATTAAAACCGTCTTGTTAAGCTACTGGGACCTCCACGTCTCTTCTGAGGGGCATTAAAAGCGTCTTGTTAAGCTACTGCGACCTCCACCACTTTTCCAAGGGGCATTAAAGGCGTCTTGTTAAGCTACTGTGACCTCCACGTCTCTTCCGAGAGGCATTAAAACGTCTTGTTAAGCTACTGGGACCTCCACGTCTCTTTTGAGGGGCATTAAAACCGTCTTGTTAAGCTACAGGGACCTCCATGTCTCTTTTGAGGGGAACTAAAAGAGTCTTGTTAAGCTACTGCGACCTCCACCACTTTTCCGAGGGGCATTAAAAGCATCTTGTTAAGCTACTGGGACCTCCACGTCTCTTTCGAGGGGCATTAAAATCATGTTGTTAAGCTACAGGGAACCCCATGTCTCTTCTGAGGGGCATTGAAAGAGTCTTGTTAAGCTACTGCCACCTCCACCACTTTTCCAAGGGGCATTAAAGGCGTCTTGTTAAGCTACTGTGACCCCCACGTCTCTTCCGAGAGGCATTAAAACCGTCTTGTTAAGCTACTGGGACCTCCACGTCTCTTTTGAGGAGCATTAAAACCGTCTTGTTAAGCTACAGGGACCTCCACGTCTCTTTTGAGGGGAACTTAAAGAGTCTTGTTAAGCTACTGCGACCTCCACCACTTTTCCGAGGGGCATTAAAAGCATCTTGTTAAGCTACTGGGACCTCCACGTCTCTTTCGAGGGGCATTAAAACCATGTTGTTAAGCTACAGGGACCTCCACGTCTCTTTTGAGGGGAATTAAAAGAGTCTTGTTAAGCTACTGCGACCTCCACCACTTTTCTGAGGGGCATTAAAAGCATCTTTTTAAGCTACTGGGACCTCCACGTCTCTTTCGAGGGGCATTAAAACCATGTTGTTAAGCTACAGGGACCTCCACGTCTCTTTTGAGGGGCATTAAAACTGTCTTGTTAAGCTACTGGGACCTCCACGTCTCTTTTGAGGGGCATTAAAAGCGTCTTGTTAAGTTACTGCGACCTCCACCACTTTTCCAAGGGGCATTAAAGGCGTCTTGTTAAGCTACTGTGACCTCCACGTCTCTTCCGAGAGGCATTAAAACCGTCTTGTTAAGCTAGTGGGACCTCCACGTCTCTTTCGAGGGGCATTAAAACTGTCTTGTTAAGCTACTGGGACCTCCACGTCTCTTTCGAGGGGCATTAAAACCGTCTTGTTAAGCTACTGGGACCACCACCACTTTTCCAAGGGGCATTAAAACCGTCTTGTTAAGCTACTGGGACCTCCACGTCTCTTTCGAGGGGCATTAAAACCGTCTGGTTAAGCTACTGGGACATCGACGTCTCTTCTGAGGGGCATTAAAAGCATCTTGTTAAGCTACTGCGACCTCCACCACTTTTCCAAGGGGCATTAAAACCGTCTTGTTAAGCTACTGGGACCTCCACGTCTCTTTCGAGGGGCATTAAAACCGTCTTGTTAAGCTACTGCGACCTCCACCACTTTTCCGAAGGGCTTTAAAAGCATCTTGTTAAGCTACTGGGACCTCCACCTCTCTTTCGAGGGGCATTAAAACCATGTTGTTAAGCTACAGGGACCTCCACGTCTCTTTCGAGGGGCATTAAAACCGTCTTGTTAAGCTACTGGGACCTCCACGTCTCTTTTGAGGGGCATTAAAAGCGTCTTGTTAAGGTACTGCGACCTCCACCACTTTTCCAAGGGGCATTAAAGGCGTCTTGTTAAGCTACTGTGACCTCCACGTCTCTTCCGAGAGGCATTAAAAATGTCTTTTTAAGCTACTGGGACCTCCACGTCTCTTTCGAGGGGCATTAAAACTGTCTTGTTAAGCTACTGGGACCTCCACGTCTCTTTCGAGGGGCATTAAAACAGTCTTGTTAAGCTACTGGGACCTCCATGTCTCTTCTGAGGGGCATTAAAGGAGTCTTGTTAAGCTACTGCGACCTCCACCACTTTTCCGAGGGGCATTAAAAGCATCTTGTTAAGCTACTGGGACCTCCACGTCTTTTTCGAGGGGCATTAAAACCATCTTGTTAAGCTACTGGGACCTCCACGTCTCTTTCGAGGGGCATTAAAACCGTCTTGTTAAGCTACTGGGACCTCCACCACTTTTCCAAGAGGCATTAAAACCGTCTTGATAAGCTACTGGTACCTCCACGTCTCTTTCGAGGGGCATTAAAACCGTCTTGTTAAGCTACTGGGACCTCCACAACTTTTCCAAGGGGCATTAAAACCGTCTTGTTAAGCTACTGGGACCTCCACGTCTCTTTCGAGGGGCATTAAAACCATCTTGTTAAGCTACTGGGACCTCCACGTCTCTTTTGAGGGGAATTAAAAAAGTCTTGTTAAGCTACTGCGACCTCCACCACTTTTCCGAGGGGCATTAAAAGCATCTTGTTAAGCTACTGGGACCTCCACGTCTCTTTCGAGGGGCATTAAAACTATGTTGTTAAGCTACAGGGACCTCCACGTCTCTTTCGAGGGGCATTAATACCGTCTTGTTAAACTACTGTGACCTCCACGTCTCTTCAGAGAGGCATTAAAACCGTCTTCTTAAGCTACTGGGACCTCCACGTCTCTATCGAGGGGCATTAAAACTGTCTTGCTAAGCTACTGGGACCTCCACGTCTCTTTCGAGGAGCATTAAAACCATCTTGTTAAGCTACTGGGACCTCCATGTCTCTTCTGAGGGGCATTGAAAGAGTCTTGTTAAGCTACTGCGACCTCCACCACTTTTCCGTTGGGCATTAAAAGCATCTTGTTAAGCTACTGGGACCTCCACGTCTCTTTCGAGGGGCATTAAAACCATCTTGTTAAGCTACTGGGACCTCCTCGTCTCTTTCGAGGGGCATTAAAACCGTCTTGTTAAGCTACTGGGACCTCCACGTCTCTTCTGAGGGGCATTAAAAGCGTCTTGTTAAGCTACTGCGACCTCCACCACTTTTCCAAGGGGCATTAAAGGCGTCTTGTTAAGCTACTGTGACCTCCACGTCTCTTCCGAGAGGCATTAAAACGTCTTGTTAAGCTACTGGGACCTCCACGTCTCTTTTGAGGGGCATTAAAACCGTCTTGTTAAGCTACAGGGACCTCCACGTCTCTTTTGAGGGGAACTAAAAGAGTCTTGTTAAGCTACTGCGACCTCCACCACTTTTCCGAGGGGCATTAAAAGCATCTTGTTAAGCTACTGGGACCTCCACGTCTCTTTCGAGGGGCATTAAAATCATGTTGTTAAGCTACAGGGAACCCCATGTCTCTTCTGAGGGGCATTGAAAGAGTCATGTTAAGCTACTGCCACCTCCACCACTTTTCCAAGGGGCATTAAAGGCGTCTTGTTAAGCTACTGTGACCTCCACGTCTCTTCCGAGAGGCATTAAAACCGTCTTGTTAAGCTACTGGGACCTCCACGTCTCTTTTGAGGAGCATTAAAACCGTCTTGTTAAGCTACAGGGACCTCCACGTCTCTTTTGAGGGGAACTTAAAGAGTCTTGTTAAGCTACTGCGACCTCCACCACTTTTCCGAGGGGCATTAAAAGCATCTTGTTAAGCTACTGGGACCTCCACGTCTCTTTCGAGGGGCATTAAAACCATGTTGTTAAGCTACAGGGACCTCCACGTCTCTTTTGAGGGGAATTAAAAGAGTCTTGTTAAGCTACTGCGACCTCCACCACTTTTCTGAGGGGCATTAAAAGCATCTTTTTAAGCTACTGGGACCTCCACGTCTCTTTCGAGGGGCATTAAAACCATGTTGTTAAGCTACAGGGACCTCCACGTCTCTTTTGAGGGGCATTAAAACTGTCTTGTTAAGCTACTGGGACCTCCACGTCTCTTTTGAGGGGCATTAAAAGCGTCTTGTTAAGTTACTGCGACCTCCACCACTTTTCCAAGGGGCATTAAAGGCGTCTTGTTAAGCTACTGTAACCTCCACGTCTCTTCCGAGAGGCATTAAAACCGTCTTGTTAAGCTAGTGGGACCTCCACGTCTCTTTCGAGGGGCATTAAAACTGTCTTGTTAAGCTACTGGGACCTCCACGTCTCTTTCGAGGGGCATTAAAACCGTCTTGTTAAGCTACTGGGACCACCACCACTTTTCCAAGGGGCATTAAAACCGTCTTGTTAAGCTACTGGGACCTCCACGTCTCTTTCGAGGGGCATTAAAACCGTCTGGTTAAGCTACTGGGACATCGACGTCTCTTCTGAGGGGCATTAAAAGCATCTTGTTAAGCTACTGCGACCTCCACCACTTTTCCAAGGGGCATTAAAGGCGTCTTGTTAAGCTACTGTGACCTCCACGTCTCTTCCGAGAGGCATTAAAACCGTCTTGTTAAGTTACTGGGACCTCCACGTCTCTTTCGAGGAGCATTAAAACTGTCTTGTTAAGCTACTGGGACCTCCACGTCTCTTTTGAGGGGAAGTAAAAGAGTCTTGTTAAGCTACTGCGACCTCCACCACTTTTCCGAGGGGCATTAAAAGCATCTTGTTAAGCTACTGGGACCTCCACCTCTCTTTCGAGGGGCATTAAAACCATGTTGTTAAGCTACAGGGACCTCCACGTCTCTTTCGAGGGGCATTAAAACCGTCTTGTTAAGCTACTAGGACCTCCACGTCTCTTTTGAGGGGCATTAAAAGCGTCTTGTTAAGCTACTGTGACCTCCACCACTTTTCCAAGGGGCATTAAAGGCGTCTTGTTAAGCTACTGTGACCTCCACGTCTCTTCCGAGAGGCATTAAAACCATCTTGTTAAGCTACTGGGACCTCCACGTCTCTTTCGAGGGGCATTAAAACTGTCTTGTTAAGCTACTGGGACCTCCACGTCTCTTTCGAGGGGCATTAAAACCGTCTTGTTAAGCTACTGGGACCTCCACGTCTCTTTTGAGGGGCATTAAAAGTGTCTTGTTAAGCTACTGCGACCTCCACCACTTTTCCAAGGGGCATTAAAGGCGTCTTGTTAAGCTACTGTGACCTCCACGTCTCTTCCGAGAGGCATTAAAACCGTCTTGTTAAGCTACTGGGACCTCCACGTCTCTTTCGAGGGGCATTAAAACTGTCTTGTTAAGCTACTGGGACCTCCACGTCTCTTTCGAGGGGCATTAAAACAGTCTTGTTAAGATACTGGGACCTCCATGTCTCTTCTTAGGGGCATTAAAAGAGTCTTGTTAAGCTACTGCGACCTCCACCACTTTTCCGAGGGGCATTAAAAGCATCTTGTTAAGCTACTGGGACCTCCACGTCTTTTTCGAGGGGCATTAAAACCATCTTGTTAAGCTACTGGGACCTCCACGTCTCTTTCGAGGGGCATTAAAACCGTCTTGTTAAGCTACTGGGACCTCCACCACTTTTCCAAGAGGCATTAAAACCGTCTTGTTAAGCTACTGGGACCTCCACGTCTCTTTCGAGGGGCATTAAAACCGTCTTGTTAAGCTACTGGGACCTCCACAACTTTTCCAAGTGGCATTAAAACCGTCTTGTTAAGCTACTGGACCTCCACGTCTCTTTCGAAGGGCATTAAAACCGTCTTGTTAAGCTACGGGACCTCCACGTCTCTTCTGAGGGGCATTAAAAGTGTCTTGTTAAGCTACTGCGACCTCCACCACTTTTTCGAGGGGCATTAAAAGCATCTTGTTAAGCTACTGTGACCTCCACCACTTTTCCAAGGGGCATTAAAACCGTCTTGTTAAGCTACTGGGACCTCCACGTCTCTTTCGAAGGGGCATTAAAACTGTCTTGTTGAGCTACTGGGACCTCCATGTCTCTCTCTCTCTCTCTCTCTCTCTCTCTCTCTCTCGAGGGGCATTAAAACCGTCTTGTTAAGCTACTGGGACCTCCACCACTTTTCCAAGGGGCATAAAACTGTCTTGTTAATCTACTGGGACCTCCACGTCTCTTTCGAGGGGCATCAAAACTGTCTTGTTAAGCTACTGGGACCTCCACGTCTCTTCTGAGGGGCAATAAAAGCGTTTTGTTAAGCTACTGCGACCTCCACCACTTTTCCGAGGGGCACTAAAAGAGTCTTGTTAAGCTACTGTGACCTCCACCACTTTTCCAAGGGGCATTAAAACCGTCTTGTTAAGCTACTGGGACCTCCACGTCTTTTCTAAGGGGCATTAAAAGCGTCTTGTTAAACCACTCTGAACTCCACAGCTCTTCCAAGGGGCATTGAAATGTTGTTTTAATTACCTCTAACCTCCACGACTCTTCCAACGGGTATTGCATTTCCTCCTAATTTTTGGCAGCTTTTGCTTGGAAGGCATAAGAAAAGACTATGGGAGACCCACTCCCCAACAATGGGAATAATGTTTGTAATATGCTGTACTGCATGGCTCTTGTAAGGGGCATTGCAAGTTCCTCCGTCCTAATTTTTGGCAGCTTTTGCTTGGAAGGCATAAGCTAAGACTATGGGAGACCCACTCTCCAATAATGGGAATAATGTTTGTAATATGCTGTACTGCATGGCTCTTGTAAGGGGCATTGCAAGTTCCTCCATCCTAATTTTTGGCAGCTTTTGCTTGGAAGGCATAAGCAAAGAATGAGGGAGACCCACTCCCCAATAATGGGAATAATGTTTGTAATATGCTGTACTGCATGGCTCTTGTAAGGGGCATTGGAAGTTCCTCCATCCTAATTTTTGGCAGCTTTTGCTTAGAAGGCATAAGGAAAGACTTTGGGAGACCCACTCCCCAATAATGGGAATAATGTTTTTAAGATGCTGTACTGTATGGCTCTTGTAAGGGGCATTAAAACAGTCTGGTTAAGCTACTGCGACCTCCACCACTTTTCCGAGGGGCATTAAAACCATCTTGTTAAGCTACTGTGACCTCCACGTCTCTTCCAAGGGGCATTCAAACCGTCTTATTAAGCTACTGGGACCTCCACGTCTTTTCCGAGGGGCATTAAAACCGTCTTGTTAAGCTACTGTGAACTCTCTGAACTCCACAGCACTTCCAAGGGGCATTGAAATTTTGTTTTAATTACCTCTAACCTCCACGACTCTTCCAACGGGTATTGCATTTCCTCCTAATCTTAGTCAGCTTTTGCTTTTCAATGCAAAGGCGAAAAAACTAAGGGAGACCCACTCCCTAATAATGGGTAGAAGGTTTTTAGTACGCTGTAATCCACGTCTGTTTCAAGGGGCATTGCAGTTCCTCATAATTTTTGGAAAGCCTTCCATTCACTGCTTCGGCCAACAGTGTACAGGAGACCCAGTTGCTATAAATGGAAAAAAAGGTTTAGTTAAGGCCCTCTGACCTCCATGTCATTTCCAAGGGGCATGGGAGTGCCTCGACATTTTTGGTAGGCATTGCACTCACTGTATGCCCTATAACTGTGTAGCCGAACCGCTCCTTTTGTTACAGAAACATATCCTACAAGACATATCTGGTTGACTGGCCTGATATTGATGTGAATGGTCCCTGTTCCTCCTGCTCTTTCTCCTTTGCCACCACCTCATTCATCATTCATCACCTGAAGCTTTGTTTTAACGGGAGTCATAGAACTGGGATAGTAGCAGGAAAACATCCAGCAATCCTCGGAGGAGGTAGGATATGCGCCAAAACGCTGACCACCTCAGGCCTAGCTGCTACTACATACATGCACTTGCATTCCAAGAAAACAAAGCAGATGCTAAATTCTATCATCATCATCATCATGGTCCTCACCTTGGCATTCTCAACTCCCCTTATGGAGAAACCAGGGCCCACTGGAGGAGTCTGGTTCTCTGGTGGGCTCTTCCAATGCTGCCCTAAAGCAGGTCGGGCTAAGAAAAGTGTGTGGGGGGGAAGTTGACAGGAGAAATAGGGGCGGCTGGGTACCGTTTATGGACACCAGGCTGCCCCCAGGCGGCTGGGGACCGTGTGTGGACACCCGGCAGCGGGGCGGCTGGGGACAGAGTATGGACACCCGGCCGCCCTCTGGCGGCTGGGGACCGACTGTGGACACCCAGCTGCCAGGCGGCTGGGAACTGAGTATGGATACCAGGCCGCCAACGCAGCCATGACGTGGTGGCCAAAATCCGCCTCCACATGCCTAAAAGGCCCAATTTCAAGTGCAAGCAAGCAGTATGGTATTGCAGCCTTGGGGTGGGTGGGTGGGTGGCAGGCTGCATACTTGCGCTTGCATTGCAAGGAATGGGAGAGGTACAATTGAACACTGCCCTGGGACAAGGACTTGAACGCGGATAGTTGCAAGTCTGCAACGACAGGTGCAGGGTGGGAGGCATCTTCGCATGTACCATGAACAGGGTTTGGCATGCACACACTACAGCGGAATAGGCTGTCCTTCCCACTAAATGCACTAGGGAGGGCACAGGTAATGTTTTGGTATGCGCACTTAATCTTATGTATAAGGCACACCTGGACAAATAGGGGCGGCTGGGGACTGAGTATGGATACCTCGCTGCCGAAGCAGCCATGAGGTAGTGGCCAGCTTCAGCCTCCTCCAAACTAAAAGGCCCCATTTCAAGTGCAAGCTAGCAATATGGCATTGCAGCCTGGGGGTGGGTGGGTGGCAGGCTGCACACTTACGCTTGCTTTAAAAGAAAACAAAGCAGATGCTAACTTCTATCATCATCATCATGCTCCTCACCTTGGCACTCTCAACTCTCCTGATGGAGAAGGCAGGGCCCACCGGAGGAGTCTGGTTCTTTGGTGGGCTCGTCCAATGCTGCCCTAAAGCAGGCCGGGCTAAGAAAAGTGTGTGGGTGGAAGTTGACAGGAGAAATAGGGGCGGCTGGGTACCGTTTGTGGACACCCGGCTGCCCCCAGGCGGCTGGGGACCGTGTGTGGACTAGTGTTGAGCCACCCCCGTAGTGTTCGAGTTCGGCTCGGTTCGTCGAACACTCGTGTGTTCGCCGAACTGTTCGTCGAACACCTTCGAACACCGTTAAAACCAATGGCAGGCAAACAAAAACACATAGAAACACATAGAAAACACCTTCAAAGGTGTCCAAAAGCTGACAAACTGCTCAGAAGACATAACTAACACATGGAAAAGTGACAAGTACATATAGTCATGCGAAAATAAAAGAGGTGGAGGAGTAAAAGGAGGGGGAGACACAGATATAGGCATGTCATGCCCTTCTAAAATCCAAAAAGTGAGAAGCCGACACGGCCAGTCCGCTCCTGCCCGTGCCACCTCCGTGTCGCCGGGTTTGTGCCAGAGCCGCGGTGAACCCTGATGGCCAGCCCCCCTCTCCCAATACTGGTGCCTGTCTGCTGGTGGGTCGAGCGAGCCCCCCTGTGGTGGAGGCAGGTCTAAGCTTTTTAATTTAAATTGTCTCTCTAATTTGAATGAATACACTTTAAATCCATTTACAAGGATCTATTGGAGGGCAAGTCTCATGCCAGCAGCCGCGTAATTCCAGCTCCAGTAGCGTCCACTAAAGCTGCTGCAGTTAAAAAGCTTTTATAAGGATCGAGCTCGGCTGTCCACCGCAAGGCATCCTACTGCCAGTCCCAGCCCCTATGCCTTGGGGTGCCTCCTGATGCTCTTCACTGAGTATCCCATGGTCCCGAAGCATTTCCTTTGAAAAAATTAAGTGTCTAAACTACAGGTGGTGTAGCTTGCTTAACAGCCGGGATAATCCGCTGACTAGCAGACACTGCTACTAGGCACAAAGTATTTCCTGGGCTAGATGCAGTTAAAAATTTGTAATTAGATACTCTCGTTGGATGCTGAGAAAGCATTCCATAGAGTCTCCTGGCACACCATATATGATTCTCTTAAAAAGCTTGGGGTAGGGGTCTAGGGGACCCTTTTATAGCCAAAATCACGGCCCTGTATCACAATACGTCACCTAGGCTGAAGATAAATGGAACTGTAGCACCCTGAGGGCTCGGTTGCTACAGAGGTATTGCACCTCACCCAGAGGTGTGATATCTCACTCTCAGGTAAGGATGGAGTGTGGATCAGGACCCGACACCTGCATGCATTACACCACATTGCCGTGGGGCAGGGCGACCAATATGCCTCTGAGATGGGCACGACAGTCCCTGTCCCTGGCTGGAGTGGGGGGAGGGAACACTGAGGAAGGGGAACCCTGTAGTGCAGGAGCAGGGAGGAAGCAGTTCCTGGGTGCATTGAGAAGGGAGTATAAAAGGTGGGCACCATCTTAGTTCAGTGCAGAGAAGTCTGAGCAGAAGTGGCAAGGAGCAGGGGCTCTGCATGAGCTCTGCTCCGGAGGCGGGCCTAGTAACAGAGGCCCAGGCCTGGAAGAGGGAGAAGGAAGGAAGAGGAGCGGAGAAGGCTCCAGGAACGAGGAACGAAGGGATCCCAGGGGTGCGGACGGGCGAGTCGCCACCGCACGCCCGAATCCACCTGCGTGGAGGGGTCAGGCCAAAGGGGGAGACCGGTCCCCGAAACTAGTGGAGGCAGGAAACGACCCTCAGCTAGAAACAGGAGGCTGTGACATTTTATGTGGCGCAGCCCCTCGCTACACCCGCTAGGAAGGCACCACATAGGGTCAGGGAAACTGGCGCCAAGTTTACCAAGAGGAGGCCCGAGGCAGCCGGACAGAAGGGTTGGTAAGAAAGGCCAGACAAAGGACACACAAAGGGGGTCCTGTGAAGCGCTCCAAAGTTATCTGGGAGTTGTCTGAGCCCCTCACCTGGTGAGCACAGTACGACGTGGGCAGCCGTTACCTGCAGACGTGGTCTGGATAATAAGAACTGTGAGTAAAGGCCCTGGACTGCATCACTGACTCCGTGTCGTTACTGCTGCTGCCCTGCACCATCGCCCCCATCCTCCGCATACACTGCCCTGAGGCTATACTCCTCCCGTGGGGAGTTATGCTACGCTCTGCTGCACCCACAACACCAGCCTCAGCGGTCTGCCCTGGAGCGGCGCTTCACTCTGACCGCAATCCACGGGTGGCGTAGTCGGACATTTAAACATCAAAACCACATAAATAGTTCCGCCACTGGTTTGACCGCCCTGAGCCACGGAACCGGGTCACCGCCACGGAGACTACAACCACCAGCATCCACCAAAAAGGGTCCGGCTCCGGGTGTCCCAAGGCCCAGGGGGCGCGTCAGAACATTTTCATCACCTTTCACAATCACCAATGGGACAAGGCAGGGATGTTCTCTGTCCCCTCTCTTATACATCCTAGTGACGGAGCACCTGCTCTCATCAATTCGCCATAACCCCAATATTAGGTGGATTGAGGTGGGAGGCACCGAGTACAAGTGCTCTCTATTTGCTGATGATGTCCTAGTATATATCACTCAATCACATATATCCATCCATGCTGTTATGGCTGAAATAGATCACTTTGTTACATGGTCAAATTTTAAAATCAATGCAGCGAAGTCTGAGGCCCTCGATGTCTCCCTCCCCAAATCCATATAGGATTCCATCCAGTCCAACTTTCCCTTTGCCTGGCCCTCACAGGGTATCAAATACTTAGGAATTCCTATTCATAGAGACCTCTCCCATCTATGTTATCTTAATTTTGGGCCCTTTATTGAACAACTCCATACAGACCACGGTTGGCAAGTTAGAACTGAAAGATTCACTACGTGAACCACTGGTGTTTTGTGGAAAAGCACATGTACACTGTGTTCCAAATTATTATGCAAAAAGTGTTTAGGAGTGATAAGGGAAGAATTTGTTTGTTTGTCAGTTAAACTCATTGATGGTGATGTGTGTCAGGGCTCTTTATATCACTGTAAGCAATTGCAGACACCTGTGCTAATTAGTTTGGCAGGTGTGTCCAATGAAAGGCAAGACTACTTAAGAAGACTGTCTCACATTATTAAGCAGCCTACATTTTCTGCCAAAATGGGAAAGAAAAAGGATGTGTCGGCTGCTGAGAAGCAACAAATTGTGGAGTGTTTAGGTCAAGGCATGACTACAATCAACATTGTGCGATGATCAGGATGAAGTGTCTTGGCAATCAAGAAGTATGTAGCTGATTCACAGTACACACGTGTGCGTGCTGATAAGGGCAAATTGAGGACTCTTTCCTACAGGCAATTACGTCAGGTTGAAAGAGCAGCGGCAAAAAAGCCTTGTCATAGCAGCAGACAAGTTTTTGAAGCTGCTGGTGCCTCCAACGTCCCCCGAACAACAAGATGCAGGGTCCTTCAGACGTTTGCAGCTGTGCATACGCCATCCTGTCGACCTCCTCTATCCACTTCACACAAGCAGAAACGGCTCCAGTGGGCCAAACATTACATGAAGACTGATTTCAAAACTGTTTTGTTCACGGATGAGTGCCATGCAGCGCTCGATGGTCCAGATGGATGGAGTGGAGGATGGCTGGTTGATGGACACCCCACGCAAACACGGCTACAGCGCCAACAAGGAGGAGGTGGAGTAATGTTTTGGGCTGGAATCATGGGGAGAGAGATTGTCGGCCCCTTTAGGATCCCTGAAGGCGCTAAAGATGAACTCCATAATGTATGTGGATTTTCTCAAACAGCACTTCCTGCCATGGTTCAAGAAGAAGAACCGTGTATTTCACAGCAAGATAATTTTTTTGCATGATAATGCACCATCTCATGCTGCACATAAAACATCTGCATCTCTGGCTGATATGGGCATAAAAGGGGACAAACTTATGGTGTGACCCCCATGCTCCCCTGACCTCTACCCCATTCAGAACCTTTGGAGCATCATTAAAAGGAGTGTCTATGATGGCGGGAGGCAGTTCACATCTAAGCAACAGCTCTGGGAGGGTATTCTGTCCTCATGCAAAACAATTGAAGCAGAAACCATCCAAAACCTGACAAATTCAATGGACGAGAGAGTTCAGAAGCTCCTTTCGAACAAGGGGTCCTATGTGAAAATGTAACATCACCTAGAATAAAGTTTTGAGTTGAAAACTGTTTGATTTCAGTTTCTAACAACCTGCTAATGCTTATAATTTCAAAAATGACCATTTTTTTGGTCTTTATTAAAATGAAAAGGTTGATCGAAAAGTTTGGGGGATTTAAGAGTGTGGCAACCCAGTAGTCATGATTACTTCGAATTCTGACAATATGAGGGTCATGCTGCAGGTAGTGCAGCAAGAAGGCACTTATGTGTCTTGCGCATATCGGAGCCCCAAAATTATTTTCCGGGCTAGATGCAGCTAAAAATTATTATTAATTTTAAATCTGGTGAAGCTTTAGTATAGATGGCCTAATAGGATCAGTGCTGCACACTGCTACAAAGCCCAAATTATTTTCCAGTCAAGATACAGATAAACATGATTAGTAATTTTAAATCTGGTGGAGCTTATTATAGATGGCCTAATAGAATCAGTGCTGCACACTGCTACAAAGCCCAAATTATTTTCCAGCCAAGATACAGATAAACATGATTAGTAATTTGAAAGCTTAAAATGGTTGGTAGGGTGATTTTAACCAATCATCAAGCTTTTACTCTCCCCAGGATGACACAGGGGTAGAAAAGTCATTTCGGATCCATGATTTGTTCATCTTTATGAACGTGAGTCTGTCTACAATATCAGTGGAGAGCCGCGTGCGCTTATCTGTCAGCACACCACCAGCAGCGCTGAACACACGTTCAGACAGAACGCTGGCTGCGGGGCATGACAAGATCTCCAAGGCGTAAGTGGCTAGCTCCGGCCATTTATCCAGATTGGAAGCCCAAAAAGAGCAAGGGTCCAGTGACACAGTCATGGCTTCAATGTTTACTTGGAGATACTCCTGTACCATCGTCTCTAGGCGTTGACTATGTGTCAGACTTCTTGTCTCCTGTGGCCTTGCAAAGGATGGGCTAAAAAAGTGGTGAAATGATTCCGCAAAATTGATGTTACCAGCAGATACTGTGGTTCTGTTACGGTTTGAGTGCTGAACACTTGACGGTCCCACGGTTGGCAAGTTGGAACTGTGAGATTCAATACGTGCACCACTGGTGTTTTGTGGAAAAGCACATGTAAGATTCTGCAACAGTCTCTGCTGATACTCCTGCATGCGTGCATCCCTTTCTATGGCAGGAATAATTTCTGCAAATTTACTTTTGTACCGGGGATCTAACAGTGTGGCAACCCAGTAGTCAGGATTATTTCTAATTCTCCCAATTCGAGGGTCATGTTGCAGGTAGTGCAGCAAGAAGGCACTCATGTGTGTTGCGCATCCAGGAGCACCAAGTCCCTGTTGTGTTGGTGGCGAGGTAACAATCATGCTTCCTTCCTCTGTCCTCTCCCCCCAACCTCGCACAACAGAAATGTGATCAAGGTCTCCCTCATCTGATGAGTCTTCCATCAGTTCGTCCTCCACTTCTTCCTGGGCTCCTGCACCTTCCTCACTAGTTTGGCTGCTACCATGCGCCCTGGTAAAACCATCTCTCCCACCCTCACATGCCTGCCGCCTTGGTGCTGCCGACCGTCTGGACCTTGCAGATGTTAGCCCTTCCGCATACAACTCCTCCTCCTCTACTTCCTCCACCTCCTCTTGTGCCACCACCTGACTCCGAATTCTGTTTAACATGTGCTCCAGCATGTAAATCACCGGAATAGTCATGCTGATAATGGCATCGTCAGCACTAAACATCTTCGTCGCCATTTCAAAACTGTGCAGAAGGGTGCATAGGTCCCTGATCTGAGACCACTCCTCCAGCGTGATTTGCCCCACCTCTGGATCTCGTTGGCCCAGGCTATACGTCAGAACGTATTGCACCAGGGCTTGTCGGTGCTGCCACAGTCGCTGCAACATGTGCAGAGTTGAATTCCACCGGGTAGGCACATCGCATTTTAGCCGGTGAAGTGGCAGGCCCAACGACTTCTGTAGAGATGTAAGTCGCTGAGCTGCGGGATGCGAACGGCGGAAGTGAGCACACAGCGACCGTGCCCTCTGCAGAAGGCCATCTAGTCTGGGATAGTGGGCTAAAAATTGCTGGACAACCAGGTTCAACACGTGAGCCATACAAGGCACGTGTGTGACATTGCCCCGGCGAGGGGCCGCACCCAGGTTTGCAGTATTGTCGTACACGGCCTTCCCTGATTTCAGGTCCAGTGGAGACAAGCATTCATGAAATTGGTTCTCCAGAGCTGACCACAACTCCTCAGCTGTGTGACTCACATTTCCCAGACATTTCAATGTAAAAACCGCCTGATGACGTTGAGCCCTACTGCCAGCATAGTAAGGAGGTGTGCAGGATCCCTTCTGCGCAGTTAGAAAGCTTGTGGCATGACCAGACAGGCTTTGGGTGCAGGTGGAAGACCGAGAGGAGGTTGAGGAGGCAGAAGCAGTGGAGGAACTTTGACATAAAGAGGATTGACGCACAACTCGTGGGGACGGCAAGACTTGGACAGCAGCCCCTTGTCCTGCTGTCACCATAGTTACCCAGTGCCCAGTCAGCGACATGTAACGCCCCTGTCCATGCCTACTCGTCCAAGTGTCTGTGGTGAAATGCACCCTGTCACACACAGAGTTTCTCAAAGAAGCGGTGATGTTGTGTGCGACATGCTGGTGGAGCGCAGGCACACCTTTCTTTGAGAAGTAGTGCCGACTGGGCATCTGGTACTGGGGCACTGCGACGGACATAAGGTCTCGAAAATCCTCTGTGTCCACCAGGCGGAAAGGCAGCATTTCTGTAGCCAAGAGCTTGCAGATGGTGAAATTCAACCTCTTAGCTTTCTCATGGCTAGGAGGAAATGGTCTTTTACTTGTCCACATCTGAGGGACCGAGGGCTGGCTATTGTGCTTAGACGGGGTTGATAAGGGTGTCCCCGGCAAACTGCCGGTCTGTGAGGAAGATGCAGGCGGACATGTTAGGTTGCCTTGATCCAAAGGTGGTGCTATCGATGTCGGACAGCGCTCAACACCAGCTGGTGTTACCACCTCCAAAGAAAATGATGACCTGCCAATCACGCTGGCTGTTGCGGGTAAAGAGGTGGCAGGTCTGCGCCCCAAAACAGGTGTGACTGCTGTCCCCCCAGTCACAGAGGATGAAGAGGCCGCGGATGCACAAGATATGGCAGACGGTGGTTGGCCCGGCCGGCTAGGCCGCATTGTAGCACACTGAGCTTCCCACTGCAACTTATGCTTCATGTCCATGTGCCGGTTCATGCATGAAGTACTCAAACTATGTATTTTTTGGCCTCTACTTAGCTTTTGCTGACAAATGTTACAGATAACACGAGTTGGGTCATCTTTATCGATCTGAAAAAATGCCCAGGCTATGCAAGGCTTAGCACCCATGCGACCTGAAGAGCCACCACGACTTGTGGTGAGAGGCAGAGTTGTGTTTGAGGATGCAGTTGTTGACGTGCTTCCAGTACTACGTCTCTGTCCAGGAAGGTGCAACCTGACCTCGTCGTCACTAGCATCTTCCTCCACCTCCTCTGCTGACCTCATCTCTTGGCTGACTGTGGGTTGACAGTAAGTGGGATCTCCAACCTCATCATCATCACCCTGTGCGTTATCACACCCGTCGTCCTCAGAGCCAACCTGTTCCTGCCCTGACAAAAAACTAAAGTTGTCGCTCCAATCAGGTATTTGAGTCTTATCATCGTCTTCCTCATTGTCTCCACCAACAGGAGTTACAGTTTGGGAATGAGGGTCTACATTATGGTCAGAACCTTCTGCGTCTGGTCCTGGATCCGACTCATAAAGATTCTGGGCATCAGTGCAGATCATTTCCTCGTCTGGATTCACAGAAGCGCTGGAGTCGACCTCTGATTCCCAGGCTATAGTATGAGTAAACAGCTCTGCAGACTCAACCATCTGTTCTACCTCATACTCAGACGGGCAGCTGGAGATTTGGGAGCTGTGAGGAAGCAAGTGCGATTGGTGTGACACCTTTGAGGACTGGAGTATTTGTGATGTTGAAGTTGATGTGGAGGAGAGCCCACTTAAAGGAGCACTTGATATCCGTTGAAGCACCTGCTGTTTTTGTGCCTCATCTGGAATTTGTAGCGATTGGCGTGGCCGTAAGAAAGGGATCTTATCACATTGTCCGCTAAAAGAAGTAGACATTTTAGTTTGGCTGGAAGATGGTCTTTCTTCTGCAGATGTTACTGTTGCTTTAACACCTACCCCACGGACACAACCTTTTTTCCCCTTCCCAACACGCCTATTCCCCTTTCCACCAGCAGCAGGCCTTTTTCCACTCATTTTGGTGGTTAACTAATTCACAACTCTGGAGTTGTTTGCACAAAAAAACAATGGATGGGAACCGAGCAGAGCTGAGTGGCCAAACTGTGGTATTAGGCCAAAACTATTGGCTGGGTTAGATGCAGAAAAAAATTATATTCAATTTGCAACCTGATGGAGGTCAGTATAGATGGACTAATACAACAAGTCCCACACACAGCTAGAAGCCCAATATTTTTTCAGAGGTAGATGCAGAAAAAAATATATTCAGTTTGCAACCTGATGGAGGTCTGTATAGATGGATTAATAGAACAAGTCCCACACACAGCTAGAAGCCCAATATATTTTCAGAGGTAGATGCAGAAAAAAATATATTCAGTTTGCAACCTGATGGAGGTCTGTATAGATGGATTAATAGAACAAGTCCCACACACAGCTAGAAGCCCAATATTTTTTCAGAGGTAGATGCAGAAAAAAATATATTCAGTTTGCAACCTGATGGAGGTCTGTATAGATGGATTAATAGAACAAGTCCCACACACAGCTAGAAGCCCAATATTTTTTCAGAGGTAGATGCAGAAAAAAATATATTCAGTTTTCAACCTGATGGAGGTTTGTATAGATGGATTAATAGAATGATGCTATGCCCAAAAGATTTTACTTCACTAGGTGCAGTAAAAAAATTGGTATTCTATACACAGGTGGTATATCTCGCAACACAGATAGGCTACTCCACTGACTAACACACTCTGCAATAGGCCAAAAAGGATTAGCTTTGCTAGATTCAGCCAAATGCTGTGAAAAAAACTTGCACAGCACTGGCACAGACCTGCCTGGCAAAAACTGATAGGAACTGATGTAACCTAGTCCTGAAAAGGACTCCAATTACAATTAGTCTTTACTCCCACAATCTATCTATTTAAGAGCACAGACCTGCCTGATAAAAGTCGTAGGAAATGCTGTAACCTAGTCCTTAAAAGGACTGCAATCACAACTATTCCCTACTCCCAAGCTATCTGTAGATTTGTGCGAAAATTGGCTTGAAATTAACAAGGTATAGCGCACACAGCAACAGCGGTGCCGTCTAACACGCAGCTGCAGCAGTGAGAAAATGGTGGCGACGGGGAAAATGGCTTGGTCTTATAGGGCAAGGACATGTGACATACACTGCCAATGACACATGCCCTTGCTTGTGTGAAAAAAAGCACTTCGCTCCGTGTGTGCGCTGCTGATAGGCTGACAGATTGCACCTCCCCACTGCAAATGCGGGAAAGAGAAAAAAAAATGGAGATCTTCATTGTTCCTGCAGAGATCCATACCCTGCCCCTCCCCCCACCCCGCTGTACACTCAAACTGCGTATTAACATTAATTTTCATCATTACTGAGAAAAAATCCAGTTATGATTTTGGTGCACGAACAGTTATCGAACATAACCTCGAACAGCCGAATTTTTCTCAAATTGTTCGTGTTCGCCGAACGGCTCGAACACCGCCCAAAACAGCTCGAATTTGAGATTGGCGAACAGTTCGAGTAGAACAACGCTCATCTCTAGTGTGGACACCCGGCCGCTGGGCGGCTGGGGACCGAGTATGGACACCCGGCCGCCCCCTGGCGGTTGGGGACCAAGTGTGGACACCCGGCCGCGGGGCTGCTGGGGACAGAGTATGGACACCCGGCCGCCCCCTGGTGGCTGGGGACCGAGTGTGGACACCCGGCCGCCGGGCGGCTGGCGACTGAGTATGGATACCAGGCCGCCAACGCAGACATGACGTGGTGGCCAGATTGCGCCTTCACATGCCTAAAAGGCCCAATTTCAAATGCAAGCAAGCAGTATGGTATTGCAGCCTGGGGGTGGGTGGGTGGCAGGCTGCATACTTGCGCTTGCATTGCAAGGAATGGGGGAGGTACAATTGAGCATTGCTCTGGGAGAAGGACTTGCAAGGGGATAGTTGCAAGTCTGCATCTTCTGATGCGGCAAGGATGACTTCTGATGGGCACACTTTTAGGCAGTGACTTGGGTGTCAGAGATGCTTCCAGCGGTCTTCCCCATGCTGTTCCTATGTCTTTTCAGCACTGTATGCATGTGTCACACAGCACATGGCCAGATAAGGTTGTAAAATGTTAAAATGACATTTCCCGGTGAATGCATTTGTCACGGTTGAAAGCAATGCAAAAGTGCAAAAACACATAAAAAATGCTACTTGTGAACATAGCCCAAGGTGTGGAGGAGTATTTTTTGTGGAGTTATTTATTTTACCTTATACACAAGTCTTTACCCTGGAAAGGAACTTCCTTAACATATTTCACAGGAAAGCAGTTTCAGTTTCATTTTTGAACATTTTATTGTGAGCCCTTAAAAGTGGCTTAATACCTCTGACCACTTTGTTGACAGCAGTGACCTGGGGGTCATAAATGCTTCCTGGGGCGATCCCCATGCTGTCCCCATGTCATTTGAGCACTGTCACTATCGTTTTGGGCACTTGTTAGGCTTTTAAAAGACTGCCGGCG
The DNA here is from genome assembly GCF_046119375.1 of Phyllobates terribilis. Lineage (NCBI taxonomy): Eukaryota > Metazoa > Chordata > Amphibia > Anura > Dendrobatidae > Phyllobates > Phyllobates terribilis. The sequence goes on from NW_027362773.1 coordinate 67,744,302, forward strand.
GTGCCGCTGCAAAAATTCTTGGGTCTCCCATAGACTAACATTGGGCTCTTTGCTCGGGTTGAGAACCCGAGTATCACGGCGTGTAGGCCAGTGAACTAGAACTGTGGTTTTCCTCTTCCACGGTTCAAATCTGGGTGTAATACACCTTTTTGCCTTTTTTACATAAAAAAAAACAGTTTGAGTGTCTCGCTGACTGTTCAGACACAAATATATCTGTTTAAAAGATTCTGGTGTAGGCCAGAGAACTAGAACTCTGGTTTTCCTCTTCCACGGTTCAAATCTGGGTGTTATCCACCTTTTTGCCTTTTTTCCATGCAAAAAAACAGTTTGAGTGTCTCGGTGACTGTTCATACACAAATATATCTGTTTGATAGATTCTGGTGTTGGCCAGAGAAATAGAACTGTGGTTTTCCTCTTCCACGGTTCAAATCTGGGTGTAATACACCTTTTTGCCTTTTTTACATAAAAAAAACAGTTTGATTGTCTCGCTGACTGTTCAGACACAAATATATCTATTGAAAATAGTCTGGTATACGCCAGGAAATTAGAACTGTGGTTTTCCTCTTCCACGGTTCAAATCTGGATGTTATCCACCTTTTTGCCTTTTTTTCCATAAAAAAAACAGTTTGAGTGTCTTGGTGACTGTTCAGAGACAAATATATCTATTTAAAAAACTCTGGTATACGCCGGGAAATTAGAACTGTGGTTCTCCTCTTCCACGGTACAATTCTGGTTGTAATACACCTTTTTGTCTTTCTTTCATAAAAAAAAAACAGTTTGAGTGTCTCGCTGACTGTTCAGACACAAACATATCTGTTTAAAAGATTCTGGTGTAGGCCAGAGAAATAGAATGGTGGTCTTCCTCTTCCATGGTTCAAATCTGGGTGTAATCCACCTTTTTGCCTTTTTTCCATAAAAAAAAAACAATTTGAGTGTCTCGCTGACTGTTCAGACACAAATATATCTGTTTAAAAGATTCTGGTGTAGGCCAGAGAAATAGAACTGTGGTTTTCCTCTTCCACGGTTCAAATCTGGGTGTAATACATCTTTTTGCTTTTTTTCCATAAAAAAAAACAGTTTGAGTGTCTCACTGACTGTTCAGACACAAATATATCTGTTTAAAAGATTCTGGTGTAGGCGAGAGAACTAGAACTGTGGTTTTCCTCTTCCACGGTTCAAATCTTGGTGTAATCCACCTTTTTGCCTTTTTTACATAAAAAAAAACAGTTTGAGTGTCTCACTGACTGTTCACACACAAATATATCTGTTTAAAAGATTCTGGTGTAGGCCAGTGAACTAGAACTGTGGTTTTCCTCTTCCACGGTACAAATCTGGGTGTAATACACCTTTTTGCCTTTTTTACATAAAAAAAACAGTTTGAGTGTCTCGCTGACTGTTCAGACACAAATATATCTGTTTAAAAGATTCTGGTGTAGGCCAGAGAACTAGAACTCTGGTTTTCCTCTTCCACGGTTCAAATCTGGGTGTTATCCACCTTTTTGCCTTTTTTCCATGATAAAAAACAGTTTGAGTGTCTCGGTGACTGTTCATACACAAATATATCTGTTTGATAGATTCTGGTGTTGGCCAGAGAAATAGAACTGTGGTTTTCCTCTTCCACGGTTCAAATCTGGGTGTAATACACCTTTTTGCCTTTTTTGCATAAAAAAAAACAGTTTGATTGTCTCGCTGACTGTTCAGACACAAATATATCTATTGAAAATAGTCTGGTATACGCCAGGAAATTAGAACTGTGGTTTTCCTCTTCCACGGTTCAAATCTGGATGTTATCCACCTTTTTGCCTTTTTTTCCATAAAAAAAAACAGTTTGAGTGTCTCGGTGACTGTTCAGAGACAAATATATCTATTTAAAAAACTCTGGTATACGCCGGGAAATTAGAACTGTGGTTCTCCTCTTCCACGGTTCAATTCTGGTTGTAATACACCTTTTTGTCTTTCTTTCATAAAAAAAACCAGTTTGAGTGTCTCGCTGACTGTTCAGACACAAATATATCTGTTTAAAAGATTCTGGTGTAGGCCAGAGAAATAGAATGGTGGTCTTCCTCTTCCACGGTTCAAATCTGCGTGTAATCCACCTTTTTGCCTATTTTCCATAAAAAAAAACAATTTGAGTGTCTCGCTGACTGTTCAGACACAAATATATCTGTTTAAAAGATTCTGGTGTAGGCCAGAGAAATAGAACTGTGGTTTTCCTCTTCCACGGTTCAAATCTGGGTGTAATACATCTTTTTGCCTTTTTTCCATAAAAAAAAACAGTTTGAGTGTCTCACTGACTGTTCAGACACAAATATATCTGTTTAAAAGATTCTGGTGTAGGCCAGAGAACTAGAACTGTGGTTTTCCTCTTCCACGGTTCAAATCTGGGTGTAATCCACCTTTTTGCCTTTTTTACATAAAAAAAAAACAGTTTGAGTGTCCCACTGACTGTTCAGACACAAATATATCTGCTTAAAAGATTCTGGTGTAGGCCAGAGAACTAGAACTCTGGTTTTCCTCTTCCACGGTTCAAATCTGGGTGTAATCCACCTTTTTGCCTTTTTTACATAAAAAAAAAAAACGGTTTTGAGTGTCTCGCTGACTGTTCAGACGCAAATATATCTGTTTAAAAGATTCTGGTGTAGGCCAGAGAACTAGAACTGTGGTTTTCCTCTTCCATGGTTCAAATCTGGGTGTAATCCACCTTTTTGCCTTTTTTCATAAAAAAAAACAGGTTGAGTGTCTCGCTGACTGTTCAGACACAAATATATCTGTTTAAAAGATTCTGGCTTAGGCCAGAGAAATAGAACTGTGGTTTTCCTCTTCCACGGTTCAAATCTGGGTGTTATCCACCATTTTGCCTTCTTTCCATGAAAAAAAACAGTTTGAGTGTCTCGCTGACTGTTCAGACACAAATATATCTGTTTAAAAGATTCAAGTTTAGGCCAGAGAACTAGAACTATGGTTTTCCTCTTCCACGGTTCAAATCTGGGTGTAATCTACCTTTTTGCCTTTTTTACGTAAAAAAAAACATTTTGAGTGTCTCGCTGACTGTTCAGACACAAATATATCTGTTTAAAAGATTCTGGTGTAGGCCAGAGAACTAGAACTGTGGTTTTCCTCTTCCACGGTTCAAATCTGGGTGTAATCTACCTTTTTGCCTTTTTTACATAAAAAAAAAACAGTTTGAGTGTCTCGGTGACTGTTCATACACAAATATATCTGTTTAAAAGATTTTGGTGTAGGCCAGAGAAATAGAACTGTGGTTTTCCTCTTCCACGGTTCAAATCTGGGTGTAATCCACCTTTTTTCCTTTTTTACATAAAAAAAACAGGTTGCGTGTCTCGCTGACTGTTCAGACACAAATATATCTGTTTAAAAGATTCTGGTGTAGGCCAGAGAACTAGAACTATGGTTTTCCTCTTCCATGGTTCAAATCTGGGTGTAATCCACCTTTTTGCATTTTTACATAAAAAAAAATTGAGGGTCTCGCTGATTGTCCAGACACAAATATATCTGTTTAAAAGATTCTGGTGTACGCCAGAGAAATAGAACTGTGGTTTTCCTCTTCCACGGTTCAAATCTGGGTGTAATACACTTTTTTGCCTTTTTTACATAAAAAAAAACAGTTTGAGTGTCTTGCTGACTGTTCAGACACAAATATATCTATTGAAAATAGTCTGGTATACGCCAGGAAATTAGAACTGTGGTTTTCCTCTTCCACGGTTCAAATCTGGATGTTATCCACCTTTTTGCCTTTTTTCCATAAAAAAAACAGTTTGAGTGTCTCGGTGACTGTTCAGAGACAAATATATCTGTTTAAAAGATTCTGGTTTAGGCCATAGAAATAGAGCTGTGGTTTTCCTCTTCCACGGTTCAGATCTGGGTGTTATCCACCTTTTTGCCTTTTTTCCATAAAAAAAAACAGTTTTAGTGTCTCGCTGACTCTTAAGACACAAATATATCTGTTTAAAAGATTCTGGAGTAGGCCAGAGAAATAGATCTGTGGTTTTCCTCTTCCATGGTTGAAATCTGGGTGTAATCCACCATTTTGCCTTTTTTACATAAAAAAAAACAGTTTGAGTGTCTCGCTGACTGTTCAGACACAAATATATCTGTTTAAAAGATTCCGGTGTAGGCCAGAGAACTAGAACTGTGGTTTTCCTCTTCCACGGTTCAAATCTGGGTGTTATACACCTTTTTGCCTTCTTTCCATGAAAAAAAACAGTTTGAGTGTCTTGCTGACTGTTCAGACACAAATATTTCTGTTTAAAAGATTCCGGTGTAGGCCAGAGAACTAGAACTATGGTTTTCCTCTTCCACAGTTCAAATCTGGGTGTAATCTACCTTTTTGCCTTTTTTACATAAAAAAAAACAGTTTGAGTGTCTCGCTGACTGTTCAGACACAAATATATCTGTTTAAAAGATTCTGGTGTAGGCCAGAGAAGTAGAACTGTGGTTTTCCTCTTCCACGGTTCAAATCTGGGTGTTATCCACCTTTTTGTCTTCTTTCCATGAAAAAAAAACAGTTTGAGTGTCTCGCTGACTGTTCAGACACAAATATATCTGTTTAAAAGATTCAAGTGTAGGCCAGAGAACTAGAACTATGGTTTTCCTCTTCCACGGTTCAAATCTGGGTGTAATCTACCTTTTTTACTTAAAAAAAACAGTTTGAGTGTCTCGCTGACTCTTCAGACACAAATATATCTGTTTAAAAGATTCTGGTGTAGGCCAGAGAAATAGAACGGTGGTTTCCTCTTCCACGGTTCAAATCTGGGTGTTATCCACTTTTTTGCCTTTTTTCCATAAAAAAAAACAGTTTGCGTGTCTCGCAGACTGTTCAGACACAGGTATGTCTGTTTAAAAGATTCTGGTGTAGGCCAGAGAACTAGAACTATGGTTTTGCTCTTCCATGGTTCAAATCTGGGTGTAATCCACCTTTTTGCCTTTTTACGTAAAAAAAAAAAAATTGAGGGTCTCGCTGATTGTCCAAACACAAATATATCTGTTTAAAAGATTCTGGTGTAGGCCAGAGAAATAGAACAGTGGTTTCCTCTTCCACGGTTCAAATCTGGATGTTATCCACCTTTTTGCCTTTTTTCCATAAAAAAAAACAGTTTGAGTGTCTCGGTGACTGTTCAGAGACAAATATATCTATTTAAAAAACTCTGGTATACGCCGGGAAATTAGAACTGTGGTTCTCCTCTTCCACAGTTCAAATCTGGTTGTAATACACCTTTTTGTCTTTCTTTCATAAAAAAAACTGTTTGAGTCTCTCGCTAACTGTTCAGACACAAATGTATGTGTTTAAAAGATTCTGGTGTAGGCCAAAGAACTAGAACTCTGGTTTTCCTCTTCCATGGTTCAAATCTGGGTGTAATCCATCTTTTTGCCTTTTTTACATAAAAAAAAAACAGTTTGAGTGTCTCGCTGACTGTTCAGACACAAATATATCTGTTTAAAAGATTCTGGTTTAGGCCTGAGAAATAGAACTGTGGTTTTCTTCTTCCACGGTTCAAATCTGGTGCTATCCACCTTTTTGCCTTTTTTCCATAAAAAAAAACAGTTTTAGTGTCTCGCTGACTGTTCAGACACAAATATATCTGTTTAAAAGTTTCTGGTGTAGGCCAGAGAACTAGAACTGTGGTTTTCCTCTTCCACGGTTCAAATCTCCGTTTTTTTACCCTTTTGCCATTTATAGTGCGAGTGTAAGCTATTTTACTTCATTTACAATGGGCAAGGCGCGTGGCAAGGGACGTGGAAATGGATGTTCCGGTGATTGTGCGTGCAGAGGACGGGGCTGTAGCCAAGGTGAAAATGTGCCACAACCAACAGCCACATCTTCTCACTCCCAGTTCTTGACCGAATTACTATGGAAGCACACAACAACACCACTATTGCGAACTGATCAGTGTCAACAGGTTATTAATTGCATAGCAGATAATACTTCCAGTCACCTGGGCACCACCACCTCGGGTCTGTCTTCCACACGGTCAACTCTTAGTAGCCGTGAGTCTCGACCGCATACTCCTCCTCACCCTGATGCTCCTTCCTCTCACGATGCCAAGTGTCGTCAGACAGCAACTGATCCCACAGTTGGACAGTCTGAAGAGCTGTTCACTGGTCCATTTCCATATTTGGGCCACTCGCCTGCTCCGCTTGAAGTGGTGGAAGAGAAGATCCCATGTAGCGATGGCCAAATATTTGAACAGCCACGGCCACAGGAAGGCGACACTGGCAATTTGTCACAAGAGGTGGACGATGACGAGACACAATTGCCACGAAGTGAGGAGGAGGACCGTAGTGCGGAAGTGGAAGAGGAGGAGGTGGTGGATGATCTAGTAACTAACCCAACGTGGCAGGAGGACATGCAGAGTGAGGCCAGCAGCACACAGGGGGATGGAGGCAGAGTACCCCAACAGGCAGGAAGAAGCAGTGTGGTGGCCGCAGACAGAAGGTGGGCAACTGTTCCCCGTAACACCAACACGAGGGACATTGCCAGTACAACCGGTAGGTCTTCCAGAGTCTGGAATTTTTTGAAAGACTCTGCTGATAACCCCAAAAAGGCCATTTGTACCACCTGCCATGCCAACATCAGCAGGGGTGACAAAACTACCAGCCTGACCACCACCAGCATGATCAGGCACATGTCAGTAAAGCACCCGACTTTGTGGGGCGAACCCCAGGGTCACGACCAGTGTCAGCGGATGTCACCACTGCTTCTTCCGCTGATGTGCATGTAAGAGAACCCCCTGTTGTGCGTGCAAAGCAATCCCCTGTCCATACTGCATGCAAAGATGCCCCCTCCTCTCAGTCTTCACTTGTTATGGCAGTTTCTCAAGAAACAGCATCAACGTGGACGTCCATGTCCCACCGCAGCTTTCAATTGTCAATATCCCAGACCTTTGAACGAAAGCGCAAATTCGCAGCCAACGCCCCACAGGCCACAGTCCTAAATTTGCACATTTCACGACTGCTTGCATTGGAAATGCTGCCTTTTAGGCTGGTGGAGATGGATTCCTTCCGCAACCTTATGGCGGTGGCCATCCCTCGGTACTCGGTCCTCAGCCGACACTATTTTGCCCAGTGTGTCATCCCCGCACTACACAATCACGTGTCCCAAAACATCTGCCGTGCCCTCAACAACGCAGTTACTGGGAGAGTCCACCTGACAACGAACACGTGGACAAGTGCTTGTGGCCAGGAATGGTACATCTCCCTGACGGCACACTGGGTAAACATAGGGGAAGGCAGGACCCAGTCGGACCTTGGGACGGAACACATCCTCCCCACACCGAGGATTGCGGGCCCTATGTCAGTCAGAGTTGCCCCCACAGTGTACAGCTCCTGCGCATCCTCCTCCTCCTCATGTTCAGCCTCCATCTCAGTTATCACCACATCAGTTACAAGCTGGAAGCACTGCAGTACTGCCTCAGCCAAGCGGCAACAGGCTGTGCTGAAACTCATAAGCTTAGGTGATAAACCTCACACTGCTTGTGAGTTGTGGACAGCTGTGAAAGAGCAGGCAGATCTGTGGCTGAGACCGCTGAACCTACATCCAGGCATGGTCGTGTGTGACAATGGCAGCAACCTGTTGGCGGCTCTGAGGCGAGATCACACACGTACCATGCCTGGCTCATGTGCTTAACCTCATGGTTCAGCGGTTTCTTAAATCGTACACCGAGTTGCCAGATGTGCTCGTCAAAGTACACCGCCTGTCAGCTCATTTTCGGAAGTCAGCTACAGCTCCTGCCGCCCTTGCTGTGTTGCAGCAGCATTTGCAGCTTCCGGCACACCGACTGGTGTGTGATGTCCCCACACGTTGGAACTCTACCTTCCACATGTTGCAAAGGATTTGTGAGCAGAAGAGAGCAGTTGTGGAGTACAAGCTGCAACAAGGCCGTCGATATTCAGGTCAGACTACACACATAAGAACTCAGGAGTGGACCTGGATGTCTGACATATGTACCATCCTGACAAACTTTGAGGAGTCCACCAAGATGGTGAGTGGCGATGACGCCATGATTAGCGTCAGCATCCCACTTGTATGTCTTTTGCAACGCTCTCTGCAGAGAATTAAAGAGGAGGCATTGCAGCCAGAGTATGATGAGATGGATCAAGAAGCCGTAGCGGGCGATTACACACAGCCCAGCCTCATCTCATCCCAACGTGCATTGGGGGACAATGAGGGAGAGGAGGAGGAGGAGGAGGAGGAAGAACAGGAGCTGGTATCATGCGCTGTAAACGGTAGTACCTGTACAACTGTCATACCGTCGGTTCAGCGTGGGTGGCCTGAGGACAGAGGGGAGGAGGAGGAGGAGGAGGAGAAGCGCATGGTCATCTTGGTGAGGACACGGTCGTCTTGCCCGTTACCGGTCTGGCACGCATGGCTGACTTAATGTTACGCTGCCTTAACCGTGACCATCGCGTTGTCAATATGTTGGGTGACAGTCATTACTGGTTGGTGACACTTTTAGACCCCCGCTACAAGGAGAAATTTTACTCTCTTATTCCTGAGGTGGAAACGTCTACAAAAATGGGGCAGTTCCAGAAGGCCCTTGCTGCAGAACTCTTAAAAAAATTCCCATCTGAACACGCTAGCGGCAGAGGTCACAGTTCGCTGTCCAACCAAGGCGTACTGGCGAGAGAGACGCAACTCCAATCCAGCAGAGGCAGGGGATCACTGTCAATGTTCTGGGACAGTTTTCTGAGACCCGCCCAGCTTACAGGCCCTGAGGCATGGGGTACTCTCACAAGGAGTGGAAAGTTTCAAAAGATGGTGAGGGAGTACCTTGCCGACCGTACCAGCGTCCTCTGTGATTCCTCTGTGCCTTTTAATTATTGGGTATCCAAGCTGGACACTTGGAATGAACTCGCTCTGTACGCCTTGGAGGTCCTGGCCTGCCCTGCCGCTAGCGTGTTATCGGAGCTTGCTTTTAGTGCTGCTGGGGGAATTATAACCGATAAGTGCACTCGCCTGTCAACTGACAATGCTGACAAGCTGACCCTTATCAAAATGAATGGATTGGGTCAGACTTCTCATCACCACCAAATGACAGCAGAGTAACAAAGTCAAATCCACTGTGTTATTTCGGGAGGTGTATTCCCATGCACCGCTTCACACTCACACATGGGTATACGCTTCCTCATTTTGGCTGTTTTTTGCTCTTCTCCTTATCCTCAGCCTCCACCACCACTATACCACCAGGGTGACCGTGGTCTGTGTTGCCAGCATTGCAAGTTCCTCCGTCCTAATTTTTGGCAGCTTTTGCTTGGAAAGCATAGGCAAAGACTATGGGAGACCCACTCCCCAATAACGGGAATAATGTTTTTAATATGCTGTACTGCATGGCTCTTGTAAGGGGCATTGCAAGTTCCTCCATCCGAATTTTTGGCAGCTTTTGCTTGGAAGGCATAGGCAAAGACTTTAGGAGACCCACTCCCCAATAATGGGAATAATGTTTTTAATATGCTGTACTGCATGGCTCTTGTAAGGGGCATTAAAATCGCCTTGTTAAGCTACTGTGACCTCCACATCTCTTCCAAGGGTCATCGATATTGTATTTTTATTCCACTGGGACCTCCACGTCTCTTCCAAGGGGCATTGATATTGTCTTTTTATTCCACTGCGACCACCACCACTCTTCCAAGGGGCATTAAAACCATCTTGTTAAGCTACTGTGACCTCCACGTCTCTTCCACGGGGCAGTGATATTGTATTTTTATTCCACTGTAACCTCCACCACTCTTCCAAGGGGCATTAAAACCGTCTTGTTAAGCTACTGTGACCTCCACGTCTCTTCCAAGGGAGATTAAAACTGTCTTGTTAAACCACTCTGAACTCCACAGCTCTTCCAAGGGGCATTGAAATGTTGTTTTTAATTAACTCTAACCTCCACTACTCTTCCAATGGGCATTGCATTTCCTCCTAATTTTAGTCAGCTTTTGCTTTTCAATGCATAGGCGAACACTAAGGGAGACCCACTCCCCAATAATGGGTAGATGGTTTTTAGTACGCTGTAATCCACGTCTGTTTCAAGGGGCATTGCAGTTCCTCATAACTTTTGGAAAGCCTTCCATTCACTGCTTAGGCCAACAGTGTACAGGAGACCCAGTTGCTATAAATGGAAAAAACGGTTTAGTTAAGGCCTTCTGACCTCCATGTCACTTCCAAGGGGCCTTGGAGTGCCTCAAAATTTTTGCTAGGCATTGCACTCACTCTATACCCTATAACTGTGTAGCCGAACCGCTCCTTTTGGTACAAAAACATATCCTACAAGACATGTGTGGTTGACTGGCCTGATATTGATGTGAATGGTCCCTGTTCCTCCTGCTCTTTCTCCTTTGCCACCACCTCATCCATCATTCATCACCTGAAGCTTTGTTTTAACGGGAGTCATAGAACTGGGATAGTAGCAGGAAAACATCCAGCAATCCTCGGAGGAGGTAGGATATGCGCCAAAACACTGACCACCTCAGGCCTAGCTGCTACTACATACATGCACTTGCATTCCAAGGACCAGAAAGCTAAGGAGATGGATTGCCTCATGATCATGAATAATTTACTCGTTGTGTAGGAGGCCGACCACTGCTGCTGTCTACCTTCTGAACTTTGAGTTGAAGCCTGATTGACCCAGGATCTGCAATCCACTATGTCTGGAGGACGTGTTGCATCCCAGTGTCCAACTGTGTCCCGGGTTCCACAATATTAACCCAGTGTGAAGGCATCAGTAAGATGGACCATCCCTGGCCTCATTCACTTTTCCACGTGTTTGTGGTTAGGCTGTCCTTCCCACTAAATGCACTGGGGAGGGCACAGGTAATGTTTTGGTATACACGCTTGTGTATAAGGCGCACCGGAACAAATAGGGGTGGCTGGGGACCGTTTATAGACACCCGGCCGCCCCCAGGCGGCTGGGGACCGTGTGTGGGCACCCGGCTGCGGGGCAGCTGGGGACCGAGTATGGACACCCGGCCACCCCCTGGCGGCTGGGGACCAAGCGTGAACACCCGGCCGCCGGGCGGCTGGGGACTGAGTATGGATACTAGGCCGCCGACGCAGCCATGACGTGGTGGCCAGATTCTGCCTCCACATGCCTAAAAGGCCTAATTTCAAGTGCAAGCAAGCAAGCAGTATGGTATTGCAACCTGGGGGTGGGTGGGTGGCAGGCTGCATACTTGCGCTTGCATTGCAAGGAATGGGGGAGGTACAATTGAACACTGCCCTGGGACAAGGACTTGAACAGGGATATTTGCAAGTCTGCAACGACAGGTGCAGGGTGGGAGGCATCTTCGCATGTGCATGAACAGGGGGTTGGCGTGCACACACTACAGTGGAATAGGCTGTCCTTCGCACTAAATGTACTGGGGAGGGCACAGGCAATGTTTTGGTATGCGCACTTGTGTATAAGGCGCACCGGGACAAATAGGGGCGGCTGAGGACCGAGTATGGATACCCGGCCGCCCCCTGGCGGCTGGGGACCGAGTGTGGACACCCGGCCGCCGGACGGCTGGGTACTGAGTATGGATACCAGGCCGCCGACGCAGCCATGACATAGTGGCCGGCGTCTGCCTCCACAAGCCTAAAGTTCAAGTGCCTCAGTTCAAGTGCAAGCAAGCTAGCAGTATGGTATTGCAGCCTGGGGGTGGGTGGGTGGCAGGCTGCACACTTACGCTTGCATTCCAAGAAAACAAAGCAGATGCTAACTTGTATCATCATCATGCTCCTCACCTTGGCACTCTCAACTCCCCTGATGGAGAAGCCAGGGCCCACCGGAGGAGTTTGGTTGTCTGGTGGGCTCGTCCAATGCTGCCCTAAAGAAGGCCAGGCTAAGAAAAGTGTGGGGAAGGTTACCGGGACAAATAGTGGCGGCTGGGGACTGAGTATGGAGATCTCGCTGCCGAAGCAGCCATGAGCTAGTGGCCAGCTTCGGCCTCCTCCAAACTAAAAGGCCCCATTTCAAGTGCAAGCTAGCAGTATAGTATTGCAGCCTGCGGGTGGGTGGGTGGTTGGCTGCATATTTGCGATTGCATTGCAAGGAATTGGGGAGGTACAATTGAACACTGCCCTGGGACAAGGACTTGCACGGGGATAGTTGCAAGTCTGCATCTTCTGATGCGGCAAGGATCACTTCTGATGAGCACACTTTTAGGCAGTGACCTGGGTGTCAGAGATGCTTCCAGGGGTCTTCCCCATGCTGTCCCCATGTCTTTTCAGCACTGTATGCATGTGTCACACAGCACATGGCCGGATAAGGTTGTAAAATGTTAAAATGACATTTCCAGGTGAATGCATTTGTCAAGGTTGAAAGCAATACAAAAGTTCAAAAAAGCATAAAAAATGCTACTTGTGAACATAGCTCAAGGTGTGGAGGAGTATTTTTGATTTTGGTTATTTATTTTACCTTATACACAAGTCTTTACTCTGGAAAGGATGTTCCTTAACATATTTCACAGGAAAACAGTTTCAGTTTCGTTTTTGAACGTTTTATTGTGAGCCCGTAAAAGTAGCTTAATACCTCTGACCACGTTGTTGACAGCAGTGACCTGGGGGTCAGAAATGCTTCCTGGGGTGATCCCCATGTTGTCCCCATGTCATTTGAGCACTGTCACTATCGTTTTGGGCACTTTTTAGGCTTTCTACAGACTGCCGGTGGTGCCACCGCAAAAAAGCTCGGGTCTCCCATAGACAAACATTAGGCTCGTTGCTCGGGTCGAGCACCCGAGTATCACGGTGAGCTCGGCCCGAGCTTCTAGCACCCGAGCATTTTAGTGCTCGCTCAACACTATTGCCGACAAGTTGTTCGATTTCATGTTCTTATTTCGAAACCTATAGTACGTTTGTGGAATGGGTGGTTAGGAGGGAGTTGGGTGGTTAGGAGGGAGTTGGGTCGAAAGTCCGTGCTGCATTATTTGGAAGATTTTTTGGAACTTTTGGATTCCGTTGACTCTGGAAAAATAGAAGGTCCATCCACAATTATGCGTTTTTTAGGAATTTTATTGAATTTACTGGCTATGGAATGTCATTTACCCATGGACAAGATTCAGGATTTGAGTTTGGAGCTCAGACGGCATTATCAGAAAAGAAATTGCACCCGAGGCAGCTTCAGTCAATGCTGAGTAAAATAAACTTTGCATGTAGTATTATTATGTCTTTCGGAGGCATTTTTTTGTCAAAAGCTGGAAATCGTCACCTCGAAGGTTCGTAAGCCAACTCATTTGGAGGAATCGGTGAACAGCGCAGAGTAATTCAATGATGCTTCATGGTTGCATGCTTATGGTACTTATTTTCAAGGAAGATAGTGTGCAGGATCATGGCCGGAGGAGTGTAGGGATTAGGGTTTAGTGTGCAATATGGTGCTTTTAGAGTTATTCACAATTGTGACAACAATTGAAGTTTGGACATTGGAGTAGAGTGGACATTTTTAGTAACAAAAGAGTAGAACCTAGCAGTGGTACAGGTTATCAATAGTTTGTCTGCCTCTTTTCCCCTAGTAGTAAATCTGCTTAGTTGTTTTTTCCTAAAAATAAATATTCCTCTTTAAACATTGTGTAACAGCGTTTAGCAGCAATCACACTTGCAGTTCTTTGGTTCTGGGTTCATATCTGGCCAAGGACAACATCTGCTAGGAGTCTGTATCAGGTTTGCCAACCGTCTAGAAATTCCAGGACAGTCCATAAAAACAGGGCATTTTTGGCCCAGTCTGTAGAAAAAAAAATTTGAGGCGTCTGTGATTTTTTTTGAGGCTGAAGAAACTTATACAGATTATTTTGACTGTAATTATAATCGTTTTACATGTCCCACTCTGTCAGTGACGTGCATGAGGGGAGCTGAGTTCATTGGACATGACCTCGGCTCATCTGGATGCCATCACAGCCAGACACTGAGGAGCGCAAGCATGCCTGCGCTTCTCAGTGTCTGCGGCATGTCAAGCTGGATGGCAGCTTTCGGCTGCGATCCAGCCTGTCATGTCAATGTAGCAGAGCTGAAGCTGTCATGGGAACCATGGAACGGTAAGGATGATGTTGCTTTATTATTTTACTTTTATTGCAGAAGACATTGGCTTCAGCTGAAATGGGCGTGATGGTAAGTATGGTTTAATTTCGAACATTAAAATTTGTGTGCTTATTTCAATTAAAGGACTTTATTCTGGGTGTTGTGTTTTTTTAAATACTTTACTAGAAATTCATGGCGGTCATGTCTAATATTGGCGTGACCCCATGAATTTCGGGCTTAGGGCCAGCTGATAATGCCTAGCTGGCCCTAACTCCTTTATTACCCAGTGAGCCACCGCACCAGGGCCCTGGATGAGTTGGGTACAGCGCCAGAAGATGGCGCTTCTATGAACGCGCCATTTTATGGGGTGGATGCAGACTGCAATTTGCAGTGAGGGGGGGCAGAAAGCTTGGGCCTCCCTGCGCTGCGGATTCCAGCCCCCAGCTGCCTAGTTGTACCTGGCCGGACACAAAAATAGGGCGAAGCCCCACGTATTTTTTTTTTCATTATTTCATGAAATTCATGAAAATTTAAAAAAAAAGGGCTTCCCTATATTGTTGTGTCCGGCCAGGTACAAATAGGCAGCTGGTGGTTGGGGGCAGCCCGTTCCTGCCTGCTGTACCTGGCTGGACACAAAAATAGATGCTCTATTCTTTCTGTTATAAATTGTCGGGTACTGATACTGAATTGCCAGCCGGCTTTTTTAAAGAGACGGTGCATGAAAACACTATTATTTTTTTTAACCCCTTTCCAACCCTTGCCGTATTAGTACGCACATTTGCGTACCCCCGGTTCAGTGAGGGCTGCTGCGCTGAGCCCTCACTGAACCGAGCACATGTCAGCTGATTCTTACAGCTGACATGTGCCCGCAACAGCCGCGGGTGGAATCGCGATCCACCCGCGGCTGTTAACATGTTAAATGCCGCTGTCAATCTCCGACAGCGGCATTTAACGCGCGCTTCCGGGTTGTGCATCATCAGCCCCGCCCACCGGCGACCCCGTCACATGATCGCGGGTCACCGATGGGCGTGCATGACAACCTCGGGTCTGCAGCAGACGCCTGTGGTTGTCATGATCTCGTCGCTATGAGCACCACCTAGTGGTCGGCGCTCATAGCACAGGACCATTTCTGCTATATGCAGGGGATCTGCTGATCCCCTGTATGTAGCAGAGACGATCAGACAACTGCTGCTTCTAGTCTCCTATGGAGACTATTGAAGCATGCAGTAAGTGAAAAAAAATGTTTTTAAAAATATAAAAAAAATAAAAAAAATATAAAAGTTTAAATCACCCCCCTTTCGCCCCATTCAAAATAAAATATAAAAAAAAAAAACCCACATACACATATCTGGTATCGCCGCGTTCATAATCGCCCCATCTATCAATATAAAAAAAGAATTAATCCGATCGGTAAACAGTGTAACGAGAAAAAAATTCTAAACGCCAGAATTATGTTTTTTGGTCGCCGCAAAATTGCAATAAAATGCAATAATGGGCGATCAAAACATCGGATCTACCCCAAAATGTTATAAATAAAAACATCAGCCTGGCGCGCAAAAAATAAGCCCTCACCCAGCCCCAGATCCCGAAAAATGGAGACGCTACAGATCTCGGAAAATGGCGCTATTTTTTTTTTTTCGTTTTTTTTTACCAAATTTTGGAATTTTTTTTCACCACTTAAATATAAAATAACCTATACATGTTTGGTGTCTACGAACTCGTAATGACCTGGAGAATAAGAATGGCAGGTCAGTTTTAGCATTCAATAAACGTGTTAAAAAAAATAAATAAAAAACAACTGTGGTATTGCACTTTTTTTGCAATTTTACCGCACTTGGAATTTTTTTCCCGTTTTCCCGTACACGATATGGTAAAACTAGTAATGGCGTTGAAAAGTACAACTCGTCCTGCAAAAAATAAGCCCTCACACGGCCATATTGTCCAAAAATTAAAGACGCTATGGCTCTGGGAACAAGGGGAGCAAAAAACGAAAAAGCAAAAACGACAAAACCCAAGGTTGCGAAGGGGTTAATAAATCCTTTAACACTAAATGACAAGTACAGTAAGCAACACTGTCACTGTACTTCTTATATATGTGACTGACATGTTTCTATCTATCTAATCTATGTGTGATGCTTTATTCTTTCTGTTCTAAATTGTCGGGTACCGGTGTATGCCGCTGCTGAATTGCCGGCTTTTCATGTAATACTTTCTACATTATTCTTAGTTGTTTTCCTTCATGTAGAATTAACCTACAAGGAAAGAAAGGGTTTATTTTCATTCCGATATTTGTGTCCCATTGACTTGCATTGGTTTCCGGTATCGGAATCGGCGATATCCGATATTTTTTGGGTACCGGTCCGATCCAATCTGATCCGATATTTCCCGATATCGGAAGGTATCGCTCAACACTGGTCACAGCAAATGCAGCAATCTTCATGTTAGAATTATGGGCTGTAAACATTTAAGACTTATAATAGTGATGGGCGAGCACTAAAAAGCATTTTTCAGGCGGCACACCCCGGCGGTCTGCTGAGGTCCTAAAAATTGCCCAAATCAAGTGCTCAAATGACATGGGAACAGCATGAGGAAGACCCCTGGAAGCATTTCTGACTCCCAGGTCACTGCTGTCAATAACGTTGTCAGAGTATTACGCCACTTTTACGGACTCACAATAAAACATACAAAAACGAAACCAAAATGGATTTTCCTGGGAAATATGTTAAGGAACATCCTTTCCAGGGTAATGACTTGTACATAAGGCAAAATAAATAACCAAAATCAAAAATACTCCACACCTTGGGCTATGTTCACACGTAGCGTTTTTGATGCGTTTTTGCACTTTTGTATTGCTTTCAACCAAGACAAATGCATTCACTGGGAAATGTCATTTTAACATTTTACAACCTTATCTGGCCATGTGGTGTGTGAAACATTATCAGACACATGCATACAGTGCTGAAAAGACATGGGGACAGCATGGGGAAGACCTCTGGAAGCATCTCTGACTCCCGCCATGCACCTGTAGTTGCAGACTTGCAACAATCACCGTCCACGTTCTTGTCCCAGTGCAGCGTTTAGTTGTCCCTACCCCATTCTTTGGAATGCAACGCAAGTATGCAGTCAGCCACCCACCCACAGGCTGCAATACTTGAAATGTGGCTTTTTAGGCTCGTGGAGGTGGAAGCTGTCCACAAACTTATGGCGGCGGCGACCGGGTATCCATACTCGGTCCTCAGCCGCCACTGTTTCTCCCAGTGTAATCTCTGCCTTCCACAAGCACGGGTCCCACAACATTACCCGTGTCCTCTCCAGTGCACTTACTGGGAAGGACCGCCTAACCACAAACACATGGACAGGTGAATGTGGCCAGGGACGGTACGGAGCCAGTCCACAGCTTTTTTAGCTGAGTTGTATTTCACCACAGCCATATTCTTTAGCTTGGTGAAAGGACTTGGGAAACCATATCTATCCAGCTGTCATTTCTCCCAGGAAGTACCCTAAAGCTGCTTTCTCTTGAATTGTGGCCTTTTAGGCTCATGGAGGCGGTAGCTTTTCACAACCTCATGCCTCATGCCTCGTGTCCACACTTGGTCCCCAGCCATCACTATTTCTCCTGGAGTTGTCTCTGCCTTCTACAAGCTCGGGTCCCTGAACACTACTGCTGGTACTTTTCTGTGGGAATTTGCTTGCCTCCTACCAGCCTGGAATATTTCCAGTAAACTTTGTTACGACGCCATGGTATTAGCACTGCCCCAGGACCAGTAGCGAAGCCATTCCTAATTTCCTTCTCAGGAATTTTATTTGGTAGACTGAGTGGCTGCCCAAATACATTAGTTTCTCACAAAGGAGCTGAAGATAGAGTGGCAATAGGTGGAAGTTTATCCAGCCTGTTAGATATTAGAGGGTAAACGGCAGCACATTGGATCAGTGGTTAGCACTGAAGCCTTGCAGCGCTGGGATCCTGGGTTCAAATCCCAGCAAGGACAACATCTGCAAGGATTTTGTATGTTCTCTCCGTGTTTGCATGGGTTTCCACCTCAGTAAAAGAGCAGCCATAGAGTGTCCGGGAACATTCCCACACACTTTTTTTTAGCCAGGACGGCTTCTCGGCAGGATTGGACGGTCCCACCAGAGAATCCTCTGGTGTGCCCTGGCTTCTACATCAGGAGAGTTCATTATAGCGCTAACTTTGCAGCTGCTATTGGGCTCTTGAGCGCGGGAGAAGGGTAAGCCCTCAGAATCAAATCCTCTGGAGGGCACACTGTTTTTCAATCTGAAACAGCTTCTCAGTAGGAGTTGTATTTCACCACAGCCATATTCTTTAGCTCGGTGAAAGGACTGGCATAGAGGGAAACCGTATCTACTCCAGCTGTCATTTCTCCGTCACCAGGTTCCGCCCATTGTCACACACGACCATGCCTGGCTGCATGTTCAGCGGTGAGAGCCACAGATCAGGCTACTGTGTTACAGCTTTCAACAGCTTTGCAGCGCTGGGCAGATTGTCACCTAAGCATTAAGCATGTTATCTTCAGCACAGCCTGTTGCCGCTTGGCCAAGGAAGTGCTGCAGTGCTTTCAGCTTGTGACTGATGTGGTCATTTCGGAGATGGAGGAGGAGGTGCAGGAGCTGAACAATGTGATTACATTGAGGTTACATTGGTGACTCTGTTTTTTATACTAAAGAAAGATCCTACTGTTTGTTTTTTTTACGTTATTTTTTAAGACAAATGCATTCACCGGGAAATGTCATTTTAACATTTTATAAACTCATCTGGCAATGTGGTGTGTGACACATCATCAGACACATCCTGTTTCATTTATGATGGAGGAACTCTGAAAGTCACAAAGCCTATTTTTATAGGGCCATCAGGCGACCCTTACTATCCTTAAAAGGCCAGCAGTTGGCCCTCGCTATTGTTAGAGAGCCATCAGCCGGCTATGCTTCGTTGCTCCCATTATTAACTAGTAGGTCTCCTATATTGTTATTGCGTATTCAGTGATTGCAAGGACTGCCAAAAATTCGGACGCAACCCAATACCCCTTTGAAGAGACATAGAGGAGGGTCTCAGTAAAAAAAAATGTTCCCATTATAAAGGAGTGGGTCTCCTATAGTGGTAATGCTCATGCTGTGACTGCAAGGGCTGCCAAAATTTGGGAAAAACCCCACTAAAAATTTAAAGACACATAGAGCAGGGCTACAGTAACGAGTACGACATGTTCCCATTAGAAAGGAGAGGGTCTGCTATACAGTTATAGGGTATGCAGTGAGTCCAACGGCTGACAAAACTTAGGAAAATCCCCACTAACAATTTAAAGACACATAGAGCAGGGCCACAGTAACTACAAATTCCCATTCGAAAGGAGAGAGTCTGCTATACAGTAATTGGGTATGCGGTGAGTCCGACAGATGACCAAATTTAGGAAAAACCCCACTACCAATTTAGACACATAGAGCAGGGCCACAGTAACAAGTACGACATGTTCCCATTAGAAAGGAGAGGTTCTGCTCTGCAGTTATAGGGTATGCAGTGAGTCCAACGGCTGACCAAATTTAGGAAAAACCCCACTACGAATTTAACGACACATCGAGCAGGGCCACAGTAACAAGTACGACATGTTCCCATTAGAAAGGAGATGGTTTGCTATACAGTTATAGGATATGCAGTGAGTCCAACGGCTGACAAAATTTAGGAAAAACCCCACTAAGAATTTAAAGACACATAGAGCAAGTCCACAGTAACGACAAATTACCATTAGAAAGGAGAGAGTCTGCTATACAGTTATAGGGTATACAGTGAGTCCAATGGCTGACCAAATTTAGGAAAAACCCCACTAAGAATTTAAAGACACATAGAGCAGGGCTACAGTAACGACAAATTCCCATTCGAAAGGAGAGGGTCTCCCATAGTGTTGGCCTCTGCAGTGAATGCAAGGGCTGCGAAAAATTGGGAGGCACTCCAATGCCCCTTGGAAGAGACTTAGAGGGCCTCATAAAAAAATGTTCCCATTAGAAAGGAGCCGCTCTCCTATACTTGTATATGGGCTGATAAACATTTACCCCTGGGGGGTATACATGAACATACTGTATAAAAATTTTTTTTTACGGGCATCATAAACACCCTTTAAAAAAATTATGTGGGCGTTGCAT
Organism: Phyllobates terribilis; assembly: GCF_046119375.1. Lineage (NCBI taxonomy): Eukaryota > Metazoa > Chordata > Amphibia > Anura > Dendrobatidae > Phyllobates > Phyllobates terribilis. The sequence goes on from NW_027362773.1 coordinate 67,764,445, forward strand.
CACGGACCACGGTCACCCTGGTGATATGGTGGTGGAGGATGAGGATGAGGAGAAGGAGGAAGACAAGAGCAAATAGCCAAAATCAGGAAGCGTATACCCATGTGTGGGTGTGAAGAGGTGCATGGGAATACACCTCCCAAAAAAAGACATTGGATTTGAGTTTATGTTATGCTGCTATTGACGCGCCCCCTGGGCCGTGGGGTACTCGGTTCCGGGCCGGTCATTGCTAGGGGAGATGTCACAGTGGCGGTGACGCGGTCCGTGACCCAGGGCAGTCAATAAAAAGAGATATTTACAGGGGATTTATAGTTTTTATATACAGTTTGTGACGCCACCTGTGGTATACAGCTATAAGGAGCCGCCGCTGAGGTGCAGAACCTCTGGATCCGTTGTTAGTGCAGCAGAGTTGGTTCAGCTCTCCACAGGCAGAGCTCAGCTCCAGGGCAGGAAGTAGTGATTTTATAGATGTTGCTGTGCGGTGTAGTGCAGAGGATGGCGCAGTTAATAATCAGTCCACAACTTAATGGCGGTCTCCTCTTATCTTTACTTGCGGTGGTTAGGCAGACCGGGGCACGGGTACTAGCTGGTAGTAGAGGTCCGGGCGGCCTGGAAGCAAGTTGGGGGATCCACCTAGCCAGGTGGAGTTTTAGGCCTTCATTTGCGCTACCTATTTGGCCCTGATGAGTATAGCTATGCTGCGGCCCTCATCCCTGAGTCAAACGTCTTTGTGCTCACCCATATGGCAGGCAGCTCGGGCCTTCCTGGAGTGTCGCTCCCATGTGGCGATGCAGGGCCCTATCGTGCTGCTGAGCCTCCGGGCGTCTGATGGGGCCAGGAGACCTGCAGTCTCCAGCCCTCCAGCTTCTACTGCTGGGCTTCGGAGCCCCAAAACCTCGGACTCCAGTGTCCGGTTCTTCTGCGCTTTCCCTGGGATGAACTGCCGTGCAGCTCCACTCCCTAGGTCCTTCCTTGTCAATGTCCTGACTTCAACTCCTGTCTGCTCTCCTCACACTAACTAACCCCGCCTCCAGATCCTGTTGCTAAGGGGAGGAGCGCCCCTTGCTGGTCTGGAGCCAGAAAAGTGTTGAATGCTAGCAAAACCTGATTAGGGGACCCCTCCTTGCTTCCAGGCATGGCATCACCATCTTGTGAGGGAGGCAATGCCACTGTGGCAACCGGACTCTTGGGGTGCCAAACTAATATTCCGTGGTGTTGAGAAGTCTGGCCCAATCCAGCCTTTGTTAATTTTTAAAAGAGTCAGCCTGTCAACATTTTCAGTTGACAGGCGGATGCGCTTATCAGTTATAATTCCACCAGCCAGGTCATTCCACGTATCCAGCTTGGATACCCAATAATTATAAGGCACAGAGGAATCACGGAGGACGTTGGTACGGTTGGTAAGGTACTCTCTCAGCATCTTCCTAAACTTTGCACTCCTTGTGAGAGCACCATGCGCCTCAGGGCCTGTGCGATGGGAGGGTCTGAAAAAATTCTCCCAGAACTTTGACAGTGTTCCCCTGCTGGATTGAAGTGGTGTCTCTCTCGCCTGTACTCCTTGGTTGTCCAAGGAACTGTGACCTCTGCCGCCAGCATTTTCTGATGGGAATTTTTTTAATAGTTCCGCAACAAGGGCCTTCTAGTACTGCCCCATTTTTGTAGACCTGTCCGCCTCAGGAATAAGAGATGTAAAGTTCTCCTTGAAGCGTGGGTCTAGAAGTGTCACCAACCAGTAATGACTGTCACTCAAAATTTTGAGAACGCGAAGGTCGTGGGAAAGGTAGCATAACATAAACTCAGCCATGCGTGTCAGACTGCTAACAGGCAAGACTTCTGTGTCCTCACCAAGAGGATGACTGATCATGCTCTCCTCCTCCTCTCTGTCCTCTGGCCATCCACGCTGAACAGACGGTATGACATTTATGCAGGTAGTACCGTTTATAGTGCATAAAACTAGCTCCTGTTCTTCCTCCTCCTCCTCCTCCTCTTCCTCATTGTCACCCAATCCATGTTGGGATGAGATGAGGCTGGGCTGTGTGTAATCACCCTGCATGGTTCCTTGCTCCATCTCAACGTGCTCCGCCTGCAATGCATCCTCTTTGATTGTGAGCAGAGAACGTTTAAGAAGACAGAGAAGCGGGATGGTGACGCTAATTATGGCGTCATCGCCGCTCACCATCCTTGTGGAGTTCTCAAAGTTTTGGAGGATGGTACATATGTCTGACATCCATGTCCACTCCTGAGGTCTTATGTGTGGAGTCTGAACTGAATACCAACGGCCTTGTTCATGCTGGTACTCAACAACTGCCCTCTTCTGCTCACAAATCCTTTCCAACATCTGCAGTGTAGAGTTCCAACACGTGGGGACATCACACACCAGTCTGTGATCTGGAAGCTGCAAGCGCTGCTGAAACACGGCAAGGGCAGCGGAAGCTGTAGGTGACTTTCTAAAATGGGCAAACAGGCGGCGTACTTTAACAAGTAGATCCGGCAGCTCTGGGTAGGATATGAGAAACCGCTGAACCACGAGGTTAAGCACAAGGGCCAGGCATGGTACGTGTGTTAGCTCGCCTCGCCTCAGAGCCGACACCAGGTTCCGGCCATTGTCACACACAACAATGCCTGGCTGTAGGTTCAGCGGTGTGAGCCACAGATCTTCCTGCTCTTTCAGAGCTGTCCACAACTCTTCAGCATTGTGCGGTTTTTCACCTAAGCATATTAGCTTCAGCACAGCCTGTTGCCGCTTGGCCAAGGCAGTGCTGCAGTGCTTCCAGCTTGTGACTGATGTGGTCATTTTGGTGATGGAGGCTGAAGAGGAGGAGGAGGCTAAGGAGGATGAGGTGCAGGAGCTGTAGACTGTTCTGGCAACCCTGATTGACCTAGGGCCCGCAATACTTGGCGTCGGTAGGACGTATTCCGTCCCAAGGTCCGACTGGGTCCCAGCTTCCACTATGTTAACTCAGTGTGCCGTCAGCGAGATGTACCGTCCCTGCCCACAAGCATTTGTCCATGTGTCCGTGGTTAGGTGCACTTTCCCGGTAACTCCGTTGTTGAGGGCACGGCTAATGTTTTGGGACACATGCTTGTGTAATGCGGGGACGGCACACCGGGAGAAATAGTGGCGGCTGAGGACCGGGTACCGAGGGACGGCCGCCGCCATCAGGTTGCGGAATGCTTCCATCTCCACGAGCCTAAAAGGCAACATTTCTAGCGCAAGCAGTCGAGAAATGTGGAAATTTAGTAGTGTGGCCTGTGGGGCGTTGGCTGCGTATTTGCGCTTGCGTTCCAAGGACTGGGTTATGGACAACTGAACTCTGCGCTGGGACAAGGACATGGACGTGCTTCCTGATGCTGCTACTTGAGAGTGTGCAATGACAGGTGCAAGGCAGGAGGCATCTTCGCATGCACCATGGACAGGGGATTGGCTTGCATGCACAACAGCGGAAGAAGCAATGGTGCCACCCGCAGACACTGTTCCTGGACCCTGGGGTTCGGCCTACAAAGTTGGGTGCTTTGCTGTCATGTGCCTGATCATGCTGGTGGTGGTCAGGCTGGTAGTTTTGCCACCCCTGCTGATGCTGGCCTGGCAGGTGGTGCAAATGGCCTCTTTGGGGTTATTGGCAGAGTCTTTAAAAAACAACCAGACTCGGGAAGACCTAACATTTGTACTGGCAACTTCCTTCGTGTTGGTGTAACGGGGAACGGTTGCCTGCCTTCTTTCCGAGGTAACCACACTGCTTCTTCCTACCTGTTGGGGTGCTCTGCCTCCCTCTCCCTGTGTGCTGCTGTCCTCGCTCTGCATGTCCTCCTGTCAGGTTGGGTCTAGTGATGAGCGAACAATTCTTTTTGTGTTTTTTCGTTGAAGACAAATTAAATGAAGATAATAATACCAAAGAATTTGTGATTGCAATCATTTTCAGGAAGAAACTGAGTATTATCTGACAGAATTGCAGGGGTGCCAATACTTTTGTGGGGGGTTTCCACTGTTTAGGCTTAGGCACATCAGGGGGCTCTCCAAATGCGATATGGCACCCGCTAATTATTCCAGCAAATTTTGCATTAAAAAAGTCAAATGGCGCTCCTCCTCTTCCAAGCTTTGTTGTGCACCCAAACAGTAGTTTTTCTCCACATATTTTGTATCGGCGTACTCAGGAGAAATTGCACAACAAATGGTATGGTGCAATTTCTTCTGTTACCGTTATGAAAATGAAAAATTAGGTGCCAAAAAAAATTTTTGTGGGAAATATGTGACATTTTTCCCAGAGGACAGGAGAAATTGCACAACAAATTTTGAGGTCCATTTTTTCCTGGTTCTCTTGCGGAAAAAAAAATGGGTCTAAAGTAACATTTTTGTTAAAAAAAGTTAAATGCAAATTTTTTCCTTTCACATTCCAAAAATTCCTGTGACGCACCTGAAGCACATTCAAACTTCTTGAATGTGGTTTTTAGTACTTTGAGGGGTGCATTTTTTAGAATGGTGTCACTTTTGGGTATTTTTTGTCATATAGACCCCTTAAAGTCACTTCAAATGTGATGTAGTCCCTAAAAAAATTCTCACAATCAGTGGGATCCGTTGAAGCGTCCCAGAGTTATTACCTCATAAATTGACACTGGTCAGAATTGTAAAAATTTGCCAGGTCACTAACGTGCAAACAGCCTTCGGGATAAAGGGGTTAAAGGAAGATTTTTTTTGATAATGATGGCTTGCATCTAATCTCGTTATCAATGAGGTGTTTATATTTTTGATGATTATTAGTGATGAGCGAACGTGCTCGCCACTGCTCGGTACTCACCCGAGCATCACTGTGCTCGGCGAGCTCGGCGAGTATCTCTGGGTTGCTTGGGCGGGAACTCAGGTCCCCTCCCTGCATGTTTGGCGCTCTTTAGAGAGCCAATGAACATGCAGGGATTGCCTGCCATGCACTGTAATGCCATAGCCATGTTGGTTGTGGGCATTACAGTGATTGGCTGGCCGCACAGCGTCATCAGGTCTATATCAGACCTGGCGCCGCCATGCTCGTCACAGTCACTCTGGATCAGACAGTGTGGGGAGAGCTGCTGCTGTGTCAGGGAGAGATCTGATCGTGTATTAGGTAGTGTAGGGCGAAAAACCGAACATTACACAAATCCATCTTAACAAACAGTCCTTCTGAGGACTAATTCATCGGTAGAGATATCAGGCAGGCAGGGTGTATAGGCAGGCGGTGTATATAGCAGACTGCAGTGCATATAGCACAAGAGACTCCATTCCAATTCTGCCTTCTGCTGCTGTTAGATATTTCTATACAAAGGTCCAGGTCTCAGGGGCCAGGAATACTTTTCTTTGGATCTTAATCCTCATTATTTGCTTAAAAAGCAGTCCAGAGAACACAATTTTTCTGCGCCATTTGCTTGTTTTGGGAGAGGTGCTGCTGTGTCAGGGACAGATTTGCTTGTGTATTAGGTAGTGTAGGGAGAAAAACCATACATTACACATATCCATCTTAACAAATAGTCCTTCTGAGGACTAATCCATCTGCAGAGATATCAGGCAGGCAGGGTGTATAGGCAGGCAGTGTATATAGCAGACTGCAGTGCATATAGCACAAGAGGCTCCATTCCAATTCTGCTTTCTGCTGCTGTTAGATACTTCTATACAAAGGCCCAGGTCTCAGGGGCCAGGAATACTTTTCTTTGGATCTTAATCCTCATTATTTGCTTAAAAAGCAATCCAGAGAACACTGTTTTTCTGCGCTATTTGCTTGTTGGAACTGCAGAATACACCCAGGTCCTTTCCATATTAGAGCGCTAGAAATCCAGCTATTTAAAACCATATTTTTTACGTCAAACGGATCACATATACGTTGTCTGAAAGTACAGTCATTTCTGGCCTCCATTAAAACTTTCCTTTAGTGTGTCATTGAAGCAATTCACCACAGTTTGCTGTTCAAACTACTTACCTACAGGCCAGGTATTTAAAACTGTGTTTTCTCTGTCAAACGGATCACATATACGTTGTCAGAAAACACTGTCATTTTTGGCCTCCATTAAAAATTTCCTTTAGTGTGTCATTGAAGCAATTCACCGCAGTTTGCTGTTCAAACTACTTACCTACAGGCCAAGTATTTAAAACCCTGTTTTCTCCATCAAACAGATCACATATACGTTGTCAGAAAATACTGCCATTTCTAGCCTCTAATAAAAATTTCCTTTAGTGTGTCATTGAAGCAATTCACACCAGTTTGCTATTCAAACTAGTTACCTACAGGCCAGGTATTTAAAACTGTGTTTTCTCCGTCAAACGGATCACATATACGTTGTCAGAAAATACTGCCTTTTATGGCCTCCATTAAAAATTTACTTCAGTGTGTCATTGAAGCAATTCAACGCAGTTTGCTGTTCAAACTACTTACCTACAGGCCAGGTATTTAAAACTCTGCTTTCTCTATCACACGGATCACATATAAGTTCGCTCCAAACTCAGTCATTTTTAGTGAGCGTGTAAGATACTGTCCTCCATTTAAAATGGGCAAGGCACTTGGCAAGGGACGTGGAACTGGACGTGATGGTAATGGTGCACGCAGAGGCCGAGCACAAGGCCGTGGGCAAGCCGAAATTGTGCCACAACAAACACCCACATCTTCTCGACTGACCTTCCTGTCCCAATTTGTAGGGGACCGCAGCACACCACTATTGAACCCAGAGCAGTGTCAAAAGGTTGTTGGTTGAATAGCGGATAATGCTTCCAGTCACTTAGCCACCACCACCACCACCCTGCCTTCCACACGGTCAAGTCTCAGTAGCCATGAGTCTGGACCGCAAATTCCTCACCCTGATCCTCCTTCCTCCCACTATGCCGAGTACCCAGAGAAAACTGATCCCACACTTGGACACTTTGAAGAGCTGTTCACTTTTCCATTTATAGATTCGGGCCTCTCGCCCGGTCCACTTGAAGCGGGGCAAGAGGAGATCGCGTGTAGTGATGCCCAAATATTTTAGCAGCCATGGTCACACGAAGGCGATGGTGGGAAAGTGTCACAAGAGGTGGACGATGATGAGACACAATTGCCAGAAAGTCAGGAGGAGGACCAGGGTGCAGAAGTGGAAGACGAGGTGGTGGATGATATAGTAACTGACCCAACCTGGCAGGAGGACATGCAGAGCGAGGACAGTAGCACACAGGGGGAGGGAGGCAGAGCACCCCAACAGGCAAGAAGAAGCAGTGTGGTGGCCGCAGACAGAAGCCAGGCAACCGTTCCCCTGTAACACCAACACAAAGGAAGTTGCAAGTACAAATGTTAGGTCTTCCCGAGTCTGGTTGTTTTTTAAAGACTCTGCCGATAACCCCAAAAAGGCCATTTGCACCACCTGCCAGGCCAGCACCAGCAGGGGTGGCAAAACGACCAACCTGACCACCACCAGCATGATTAGGCACATGGCAGCAAAGCACCCAACTTTGTGGGATAAACCCCAGTGTCCAGGAACAGCGTCTGCAGGTGGCACCATTACTTCTTCCGCTGTTGTGCATGCAAGTCAATCCTCTGTCCATGGTGCATGCAAAGACGCCTCTTGCCCTGCACCTGTCGTTGCACACTCTCAAGTAGCAGCATTAGGAAGCACGTCAATGTCCTTGTCCCAGCACAGCGTTCAGTTGTCCATGCCCCAGTCCTTGGAACGCAAGCGCAAATATGCAGCCAATGCCCCACAGGCCACACTACTAAATTCTCACATTTCACGACTGCTTGCGCTCGAAATGTTGCCTTTTAGGCTCGTGGAGACGGAAGCATTCCGCAACCTGATGGCGGCAGCCGTACCTCGGTACTCGGTCCCCAGCAGCCACTATTTCTCCCAGTGTGCCGTCCCCGCATTACATAAGCATGTGTCCCAAAACATTAGCCGTGCTCTCAACAACGCAGTTACCGGTAAAGTCCACCTAACCACGGACACGTGGACAAGTGCTTGTGGGCAGGGACGGTACATCTCGCTGACGGCACACTGGGTTAACATAATGGAAGCCGGGACCCAGTCAGACCTTGGGACGGAAGACTTCCTCTCGACGCCAAGGATTGCGGGCCTTAGGTCAATCAGGGTTGCCCCCACGGTCTACAGCTCCTGCACCTCATCCTCCTCAGCCTCCTCCTCCTCTTCAGCCTTCATCTCCGAAATGACCACATCAGTCACAAGCTGGAAGCACTGCAGCACTGCTTTGGCCAAGCGTCAACAGGCTGTGCTGAAGCTAATATGCTTAGGTGAAAAACCGAACAATGCTGAAGAGTTGTGGACAGATCTGAAAGAGCAGGCAGATCTGTGGCTCACACTGCTGAACCTACAGCCAGGCATGATCATGTGTGACAATGGCCGGAACCTGGTGGCGGCTCTGAGGCGAGGTGAACTGACACACGTACCATGCCTGGCCCATGTGCTTAACCTCATGGTTCAGCAGTTTCTCAAATCCTACCCGGAGCTGCCGGATCTGCTTGTCAAAGTACGCCGCCTCTGTGCCCATTTTAGAAAGTCAGCTACAGCTTCCGCCGCCCTTGCAGTGTTTCAGCCGCGTTTGCAGCTTCTGGCTCACAGACTGGTGCGTGATGTCTCCACGTGTTGGAACTCTACACTGCAGATGTTGGGAAGGATTTATGAGCAGAAGAGGACAGTTGTTGAGTACCTGCATCAACAAGGCCGTTGGTATTCAGTTCAGACTCCACACATAAGACCTCAGGAGTGGACATGGATGTCAGACACATGTACCATCCTCCAAAACTTTGAGGACTCCACCAAGATGGTGAGCGGCGATGACGCCATAATTAGCGTCACCATCCCGCTTCTCAGTCTTCTGAAATGCTCTCTGCTCACAATCAAAGAGGATGCATTGCAGACGGAGCACGATGAGATGGAGCAAGGAAACATACAGGGTGATTACACACAGCCAAGCCTCATCTCATCCCCACGTGGATTGGGTGACAATGAGGAAGAGGAGGAGGAAGGATAGAAGCTAGTTTCATGCACTATAGATGGCACTACCTGCACAGCTGTCATACCGTCTGTTCAGCGTGGATGGCCAGAGGACAGAGAGGAGGAGGAGAGCATGGTCAGTCATCCTCTTGGTGAGGACATGGAAGTCTTGCCTGTTAGTAGTCTGGCACGCATGGCTGAGTTTATGTTACGCTGCCTTTCCCATGACCCTCGCGTTCTCAAAATTTGGGGTGATAGTCAATACTGGTTGGTGACACTTCTAGACCTACGCTACAAGGAGAACTTTATATCTCTTATTCCTGAGGCGGACAGGTCTACAAAAATGGGGCAGTACCAGAAGGCCCTTGTTGCGGAACTATTAAAAAAAATTCCCATCTGAAGATGCTGGCGGCAGAGGGCACACTTCGTTGGACAACAAAGGAGTACAGGCGAGAGAGACACAACTTCAATCCAGCAGAGGCAGGGGAACACTGTCAAAGTTCTGGGAGAGTTTTCTCAGACCCTCCAATCGCACAGGCCCTGAGGCGCGGGGTACTGAAAATGCTGACAGGCTGACTCTTATAAAAATGAACAGGGGCTGTATTGGGCCAGACTTCTAAACACCACCGAATGATAGTGTGGCACCCCAGGGGTCTGGTTGCCACAGTAATAAAAATATTACGTCTGAGAGCAAGTGGGAGGTTTCTCTGGTCAGGAGCCCTTAAGCATGCAAAACTTCCTGCCCAGACCTGGGAGGGGAGGAATCTGGCCTTATAAACTGGGTCTGGGGAGGGATTAGTGAGTTGAGTCAGAGCCTGGAGACAGTTCCAGACACAGGGAGAGTTACAGCAGGAGCTCTATAGGAGCAGTAGCTGAAGACCAGGGGCTGGAGCTGAGCAGAGCTCGCCCTGGCAGAAGAATCTAGGAACCGGACACAGGAGTCCGAGGCTGTGGGGACTGATATTCACCCAGCAGCAGAAACCAGCCGGCAGGGGATTCCAGGTCCTCTGGCCATAGAAGCCCGGAGGCTCAGTCACAAGGAAGGGACCAGCACCGCCATCCAGGAGCGGAGGCTAACAGAAGGCCCCAAGTCACCAGCCATACGGGTGAGCACCACACGGTATACTCAGGGACGTGGGCTACTTCTACCCGCTTACAGCAAGGTAGCCAGAAAGAGTGCAGATAGACGGGGAGGCCTACAACTCCACCTGGCCAGGGGAACTCCTGTTTGCTCGCAGACTGACCAGGCCCCTTATGTTAGCCAGTATTCCCGGGAGGGTCTGCCTTATTATCACCAGTAAAGACCCTGAACTGCACTGCAAAGACTCTGAGTCGTTCCTGCTTCATCGCCGCACCAGCACTACTAGTGCTGGGACTCCCGTGCACTATCACCCTCACCATCAACTATACTGCCCTGCGGCTCCACTCTTCCCGTGGGGAGTCACACTACCTCAGCTGCACACACCATCAGCCCCAGCGGTCTGCCTTGCAGCGGCGGTCCGCGCTGACCGCAATCCACGGGTGGCGTAGTCGGACAATTAACCTAAAACCCCCACAAAATACCGCCATCGGCCTGACCACCCTGAGCCATGGGACCAGGTCACCGCCACGGATTCTACAACCCCCAGAGACCCGGCTCCGGGTATCCCACACACGTCCACACTAGGCCCAGGGGGCGAGTCTGCTTTGGCGTAGTCGGCAGGATTTCATGCCCGCAACCACCGGGTACTGCGCGTCTTCAAAAGACTGTCATACCTGCCGTGGTGAAGGTTCCCGCCATCTGGAGCCGTCTCCCGCCTTCTTCAGTCGGTTCCCGCCATCCGGAGCCGTCTCCCGCCATCTTCAGTCGGTTCCCGCCATCCGCAGTCGTTTTCCCGCCATCGGACGCCATCTTCGGGACGCCGCGCGGGAAGAAGAGGGGCGTGGACGCCGAAAGCGCGCGAGACCCGAAGCTCCGCCCCACGCACCGATGCTGCGCAAGGTCCTGGAAGGGAGAGAGAGCGACGCTGACGTCACCAGAGCGCGACGCAAGGTCCTCCACCCTGACGATCGTCTGCAGAGCCGCGGCCTACGGAGAAGAAGCAACAGAAGGTAGGCCACACTTAACTACGGGGGAGGAAGATGATGGATACGGCAGGACCCTCTACCACCAGCCGGCCGCTGCCGCAGTAATGCCATTTACAATGCCCTATATCCCCGGAGTGGCCTGGCTGCCCCAGTACTCAGGGGACTCGCATACCCTAAGCGACTTTAATGAGAGACTGTACAGCCTGTTTAAGGTGTATCCCCTGACAGAGGGACAAAAAGTGAGCATATTGGTAGGCCAGCTAACCGGGGCAGCCCAACGTGAAGTAAAGTTCGGGTCAGTCAGGGACAAGGAGACTGTGAAGGATATCTTAACCCGTCTGAGGGACACCTTTGATACCCACTCCTCAGCAGAGATCAAAATGAAATTCTATGGGTGCAAGCAGCAGCCCCAAGACAGTATAAGAGACTATGCTTTAAATTTGCAAGAGGCCCTGGGAGCCATTAAACAGGCAGACCCTGACAGTGTGCGGAATGCAGATGAACTGTTAACTGAGCAATTCATTGAGGGTCTGCTGTCCAACGCCCACTGAACCCAGTTACGTGCAATGGCCTTGCAGAACCCTGGTTTAGACTTTGCAAAGTTCAAAGACAGGGCCATCCGGGTGCTCCGAGAACCGGCACCGGGTAGCGCTGTAACCCACCGGCGCCCTGCTATTACCTATCACCAGGAGGCAGCGCCCTTGTCTACAGAGTCTGTAGGAGCTGGTGCGCAGGCTTTGGATAACAACCCGGCTACAGACCTGCACCATCAGGTCCAAGAGCTAACCAAAAGCGTAGCCGCGCTAACCAGAACTGTGCAGTCTTTACAGGTTTCCCCTCCAGGAAAGATCCAGCTGGCCACCAGTCCGGAGGACGTCCTGTGGCACCGATAGAGGAGGATCCCATCGTCCAGAGGAAGACCCAGCGACAGATACAACGAGGACGGACAACCCATCTGCCGCCGCTGCAATCAACCCGGACACATGGCGAGGTACTGTCATTTAAACGGGCACAACCTGGGGTAGAGGGCCAACCCCCAGGCATAAGATCATCAGGCCCATCGAACTGGCATGATAAATACGTAGGGGGACGTCCGGTCTTGCCTGTGGTACTGGATGGCATTCCTATGAGTGCCCTACTGGACACTGGGTCACAAGTGACTACCATCCCATACGTGCTCTTTAAGCGGTACTGGAATGACTCGGACATAACCTGCTACCCAGATGACGACCTGAGTATCATCGCCAGCAATGGTCAGCCCGTGCCGCAGGTGGGATTCAAGGAGGTGACCATTAAGGTCGGTAAAGTCGAGCTGGCGGCACAAGCACTGATTATTGTGGACATAGACCGTCATGAGAGCCACCCTAAAATCACCTTAGGGACTAACGTGATTGAAAATTGTCTTGCAGAGGTGATTCTCATTTTACAGCAGGTTGCCAAGAACACCAGTTCCAGCCTGCAGCGTGTGCTCCAAAAAGAGATCCGGGCACTGATGAAGCAGCAACAAGTGGAACTATCTGGTGGTGAGATAGGTAGCGTGAGAATGTGTGACCCGTTCCCTATTGCCATGCCCCCGAAAAGTGAGATGATGATCTGGTGCCGGGCAGCTATTGGTCTAAGAGGTAGAGACTACCAAGCAATGGTAGAACCCGTCTACTCAGACAGTAGGCCCACCATTTTGACAGCACGGGGGGTGGTCGATGTACGCCATGGGAGGGTGCCCGTCCGCATCATAAATATCGGGGAGAGAGAAGTATACCTGCCCCGGTATGCCACGCTAGCCAAATTTTTCACCATAAACCAAAATTCTGTAAGGGCCGTGGAACCCTTGCCTCCATCTCAACCAGAGGAAGGTAACGGCTCTAAGAAACAAATGGAGGACTGGTGTCAGCAACTGCATTTGGGTACTGACTCCACTCCCTCACACCACAAACAGGGAGTCTACCGGGTGGTTCAGGAGTACGAAAGAGTCTTTAGTAAACACCCGCTAGACTTCGGGCGAGTAAAGGGGGTAGAACATCACATCCCCACAGGAGACCATCCACCCATAAAGGAAAGATACCGACCTGTACCCCCTGCACATTATCAGCATGCAAAAGGGATGTTGCCGGACATGAAGGAGGCTGGAGTAATCAGGGACAGCTGTAGCCCCTGGGCAGCTCCATTAGTGCTAGTGAAAAAGAAGGACAACACCATGAGAATGTGTGTAGACTACAGAAAGGTCAACCGTATCACACACAAAGATGCGTGCCCGTTACTTAGGATAGAAGAATCTTTAGCTGCATTATAATCTGCTAACTTCTTCTCCACTTTGGATCTTACTAGCGGGTACTGGCAGGTTCCTGTAGCAGAGGCAGACAAGGAGAAGACTGCATTCACCACCCCGATGGGCCTCAGCGAATTCAACTGTATGCCGTTCGGGCTCTGCAACGCACCAGGAACCTTCCAACGGTTGATGGAATGCTGTCTGGGACACCGGAATTTCGAGACGGTCCTTTTATACCTGGACGATGTCATCGTCTATTCCAAAACCTACGAGGACCATCTGAAACACCTGGCAGAAGTGTTTGACGCCCTGGCAAGCTACAGCCTCCAGGTGAAACCCTCCAAGTGTCACCTGCTGAAACCAAAGGTGCAGTACCTGGGACACGTGGTGAGTGCTGACGGAGTGGCTCCCGACCCCGATAAGATCACCGTGATTAAAGACTGGCCAAGACCCTCCAGCATAAAGGAAGTGCGGCAGTTTCTCGGGTTGGTAGGCTACTACCGAAGATTCATTCCCGGTTTCACCAAAATGGAAGCTCCTATGCAGGACCTCCGGATAGGCCAATCCAGGAAGGCCAAAAACCAGAAGCCGCCCTTCAGATGGGAAAAGCTGGAAGAAGAGTCCTTCTGCCAGCTGAAGATGGCCCTCACGGGGGACAAAATTCTGGCGTACCCTGACTACAGCCAGCCCTTTATCCTCCACACGGACGCGAGCAACATCGGGCTAGGAGCCGTACTGTCCCAGATCCAGCAGGGGAAAGAACGGGTAATCGCTTAGGCCAGCCGAAAACTACGGCCCACGGAGAGGAACCCTGAGAATTATAGCTCATTCAAGCTAGAGTTCCTGGCAGTGGTGTGGGCAGTGACCGAACGTTTCAAGCATTACCTTGCCTCTTCCAAGTTCACCGTGTACACGGATAACAACCCGTTGACACACCTGGACACTGCAAGACTTGGTGCCCTGGAGCAGAGATGGATGGCCCACCTGTCCAACTATGAATTCACCATCAAATACCGGGCGGGACGCTCCAATGCCAACGCGGATGCCCTGTCCAGAATGCCAAACTTACCGGACGTAGGGGAAGATCCAGAAGAACTGGAAGAAGTCGAACTCCCTGCGTTCCACCGTCATGGGATTACCCTGTATTCCCACCGTGTAAGGGACAGGCGCTCTGCCACGTTCAATCCCTTACCCCACTACAGCTGGGCGGAGACACAAAACAGTGATCCCGCAGTCCATCTGGTGAAGGAAATGCTGACACAGGCTGATGCCCGTCTTGACCCAGACGCTCCGGAGGAGGCCAATCAACTGTGGAAGGAGAAAAGTAGACTGTTTCTTTACAAGGAGAAGCTGTGCCTGAGAATGGTCAACTCTAGAACACATGAGCTGACCTGGCAGGTAGTGGTCCCAAGACGAGATGCGGCTATGGTTCTGGAGGCGTACCACGACGGAGCAGGACACTTCGGATGGAAAAAGCTGGAGTTCTTGTTGCGTGAACGGTTCTACTGGGTAGGCATGAGAGGAGCCATTGAGAGGTGGTACAGAGACTGTGGCAAGTGCAACCTAAGAAGAAAGGACCGCGCCAGCCAGAAGAGTCCCCTGCAGCCCATCATCACCAGGCAGCCACTGGAACTGGTAGCCCTGGACCATGTGAAACTGGCTCCAAGCAAATCTGGGTACGTCTACGCCCTCACCATCGTGGATCACTACTCCCAGTTCCTGGTGGTGGTCCCTGTCCAGGACTTAACGGCCCAAACAGCAGCCAGGGCCTTCCAGCTGCACTTCTGCCATCCACACGGGTATCCGGAGCAAGTGCTGACGGACCAAGGACCAGCCTTCGAAGTGGAGGTCTTCCAGGAGTTCTGCAATCTGTATTGCTGCAGGAAGATAAGAACAACGCCCTATCACCCTCAGACCAACGGACTATGTGAGAAAATGAACCAGGTGGTGATAGACTTGCTAAAAACGTTGCCCCTGGAAGAACCCAGTCTCTGGCCTGAAAAACTGCCTGATCTGGTGGACTTATATAATCACATCCCTGTAGGTTCCACCAACTGTACCCCGGCTTACCTAATGAGAGCAAGACCTGGTAAGCTGCCTATTGACCTGAATATGGGAGTCCTGACACCTGAGGACACCTCGCCAGAGGCAGACTGGGATACAGAAAGGCAGCAGCAGTATCGGAAAGTACGGGAGAGCGTCGAGCGGAATCTGTCTCAAGCAAGAGAAAGGCAAGAGAAGGCTTATAACCAGTATGTTCCCGCTGTTCCCCTGGTACCTGGAGAGCAGGTCTTGAAGAGAAAGAGGTGGCTCCACAAGTTGGACGACCAGTGGGAGAAGGACCTGTTCACCGTACTGCCCTCAAGTCATGAGAACCCAAAAGTATGTGTCATCAGTAAGGATGGAGGAGAGACCACAGCCATTGTCTCCAGAGACCACCTGAAAAAGTGTCCCGAGCAGCTGCAAAGCCCTGAAGAAGATCAAGAAAACCCTCAACCCGCAGAGGAATGGGAAGAAATGATCAGTACCGTACTCGGAGACTTTCCCCGGTCCTGGACTCAGATCAACAATGCAGTCGTGGTACCCGTCCTCACCTTTCTCCAGCCAGCCCCTCAAGGACCTACAGAAGAACAGGTAGTGTCAGAAAAGCAGCCGGCCCAGGAGGCAGAAGAATCCATACCAGCAGCCCAGGAGAATCAACCCTCTGCTAGTAGTGAGCCAAAGAGTAAGCAGAAAGCTGCCAGACCTACCCGCAACACCTCCTACACCCTGTAGTGCAGAACCAGATAGTGGGTTACGTAGGTCCATCAGGAGCACTAGAGGACAGATGCCGGGTCGCTGGAGAATCTAAACTGTGATACCTGTAAACTGCAAATGTTGAAAATGGTTTATGTTTTTGTTGCCTGTTCATTAAGTATGTTTCTCCTAGTTACCCTTCAGGTTTATTTGGACTGACAGGTTATGGACGCTGAATAACCGGAACTACATGTAGATAGTTGCACCTTGGTGCCTCTTGCGAAGATGGCCGCGGAGGAGAAAACCTGTCTGGCGTGGCCTCCTTGTGGCCCAAAGTAGCTAGCCTCAGCCTTGCAGCCACGCCCAGGGCCAACGCTTGGGGTTTGCTTTGGACAGGTCCCCTACTCTGTGCCAAGACTTCACCTTGTTGGGTGATATGGACACCCGGTTATGGACACGCCGTGACCTCTAAAGACTAAAGCTTCTTGTATATATTTTGTTGTATTATTGTTTATACCCCGTATTTGTGTTTTCTTAAAAATGTGTTTAGTCCCGGAGTACTAAAATTCACTAGGGGGGAATGTGGCACCCCAGGGGTCTGGTTGCCACAGTAATAGAAATATTACGTCTGAGAGCAAGTGGGAGGTTTCTCTGGTCAGGAGCCCGTAAGCATGCAACACTTCCTGCCCAGACCTGGGAGGGGAGGAATCTGGCCTTATAAACTGGGTCTGGGGAGGGATTAGTGAGTTGAGTCAGAGCCTGGAGACAGTTCCAGACACAGGGAGAGTTACAGCAGGCGCTCTGTAGGAGCAGTAGCTGAAGACCAGGGGCTGGAGCTGAGCAGAGCTCGCCCTGGCAGAAGAATCTAGGAACCGGACACAGGAGTCCGAGGATGTGAGGATTGATATTCACCCAGCAGCAGAAACCAGCCGGCAGGGGATTCTAGGTCCTCTGGCCATAGAAGCCCGGAGGCTCAGTCACAAGGAAGGGACCAGCACCACCATCCAGGAGCGGAGGCTAACAGAAGGCCCCAAGTCACCAGCCATACGGGTGAGCACCACACGGTATACTCAGGGACGTGGGCTACTTCTACCCGCTTACAGCAAGGTAGCCAGAAAGAGTGCAGATAGACGGGGAGGCCTACAACTCCACCTGGCCAGGGGAACTCCTGTTTGCTCGCAGACTGACCAGGCCCCTTATGTTAGCCAGTACTCCCGGGAGGGTCTGCCTTAATATCACCAGTAAAGACCCTGAACTGCACTGCAAAGACTCTGAGTCGTTCCTGCTTCATCGCCGCACCAGCACTACTAGTGCTGGGACTCCCGTGCACTATCACCCTCACCATCAACTATACTGCCCTGGGGCTCCACTCTTCCCATGGGGAGTCACACTACCTCAGCTGCACACACCATCAGCCCCAGCGGTCTGCCTTGCAGCAGCGGTCCGCGCTGACCGCAATCCACGGGTGGCGTAGTCGGACAATTAACCTAAACCCCCCACAAAATACCGCCATCGGCCTGACCACCCTGAGCCATGGGACCGGGTCACCGCCATGGATTCTACAACCCCCAGAGACCCGGCTCCGGGTATCCCACACAAGTCCACACTAGGCCCAGGGGGCGAGTCAATAGCAGCGCAACATAAACTCAAATCCAGTGTCTTTTCTTGGGAGGTGTATTCCCATGCACCTTTTCACTCCCAGACATAGGTATACGCTTCCTGATTTTGTCTATTTGCTCTTGTCCTCCTCCTTCTCCTCATCCTCCACCACCATATCACCAGGGTGACCGTGGTCCGTGATGCAACACCCACATAATTTTTTTAAAGTGTGTTTATTATGCCCGTGAAAATTTTTTTTTTTTATACAGTATGTTCAAGTATACCCCCCAAGGGTAAATGTTTGTCAGCCCATACACTTAGTGCATGGGCATTACAAGTATAGGAGGCCCGCTCTTTTCTAATGGGAACATTATTTTATGAGGCCCTCCTCCACGTCTCTTCCAAGGGGCATTGAAGTGCCTCCAAATTTTTGGCAGCCCTTGCATTCACTGCAGAGGCCAACACTATGGGAGACTCTCTCCTTTCTAATGGGAATTTGTCGTTACTATGGCCCCTTAGGGTTTTTCCTAAAATTGGTCAGCCGTTGGACTCATTGCATACCCTATAACTGTATAGCAGACCCTCTCCTTTCTAATGGAAACATGTCGTACCTTGTTACTGTCGCCCTGCTCCGTCTGTCTTTAAATTCTTAGTGGGGTTTTTCCTAAAATTGGTCAGCCGTTGGACTCACTGCACATCCTATAACTTTATAGCAGACCCTCTCCTTTCTAATGGGAACATGTCGTACCTTGTTACTGTGGCCCTGCTCTATGTGTCTTTAAATTCTTAGTGGGGTTTTTCCCAAATTTTGGTAGCCCTTGCAGTCACAGCATGGGCATTACCACTATAGGAGATCCGCTCCTTTATAATGGGAACATTTTTTTTACTGAGACCCTCCTCTATGTCTCTTCAAAGGGGTTTTGGGTTGCGTCCAAATTTTTGTCAGCCCTTGCAGTAACTGGATGAGCAATAACAGTATAGGATACCCACTTGTTAATAATGGGAACAACAAAACATAGCCGGCTGATGGCTTTCTAACAATAGCTAGGGCCGACTGCTGGCCTTTTAAGAATAGTAAGGGCTGTCTGATGTCCCTGTAAAAATAGGCTTTATGACTTTCAGTGTCCCTCCAGCATAAATAAAAAAGGATGTGTCTGATGATGTGTCACACACCACATTGCCAGATGTTAAAATGACATTTCCCGGTGAATGCATTTGTCTTAAAAAATAACGTAAAAAAAGCAAAAAACAATATAATCTTTCCTTAGTATAAAAAACAGCGTCACCAATTTAACCTCAATGTAATCACATTGTTCAGCTCATGCACCTCCTCCTTCATCTCCGAAATGATCACATCAGTCACAAGATGACAGCACTGCAGCACTGCCTTGGCCAAGCGGCAACAGGCTGTGCTGAAGATAACATGCTTAATTGACAAACCGCCCAGCGCTGCAGAGTTGTTGAAAGCTGTAACACAGCAGCCTGATCTGTGGCTCTCACCGCTGAACATACAGCCAGGCATGGTCGTGTGTGACAATGGGCAGAACCTGGTAACGGAGAAATGACAGCCGGGGTAGATACGGTTTCCCTCTATGCCAGTCCTTTCACCGAGCTAAAGAATATGGCTGTGGTGAAATACAACTCCCACTGAGAAGCTGTTTCAGAATGAAAAACATTGTGTCCACCAGAGGATTTGATTCTGAGGGCTAACCTTTCTCACCCGCTCAAGAGCCCCATAGCAGCTGCAAAGTTAGCGCTATCATGAACTCTCCTGGGGTAGAAGTCAAGGCACACCAGAGGATTCTCTGGTGGGACCGTCCAACCCTGCCGAGAAGCAGTCCTGGCTAAGAAAAGTGTGTGGGATGGTTCCCGGACACTCTATGGCTGCTTTTTTTACTGAGGAGGAAACACATGCAAACATGGGGAGTCCTTGCAGATGTTGTCCTTGCTGGGATTTGAACCCAGGATCCCAGCGCTGCAAGACTTCAGTGCTAACCACTGATCCAATGTGCTGCCATTCACCCTCTAATATCTAACTGGCTGGAGAAACTTGCACCTACTGCCACTCTATCTTTAGCTCCTTTGTGAGAAAATGTATTTGGGCAGCCACTCAGTCTACCAAATAAAATTCCTGAGAAGGAAATTGGGGATGGCTTCGCTACTGGTTCTGGGGGCAGTGCTAAAACCATGGCGTCGTACCATAGTTTGATGGAAATATTTCAGGCTGGTAGGAGGCAAGCAAATTCCCACAGAAAAGTACCAGCAGTAATGTTCAGGCCACATTTCAAGTGCAAGCAGCTTTAGAGGACTTCTTGGGAGAAATGACACGTAGGGTAGATACGGTTTCCCTCTATGCCAGTCCTTTCACCGAGCTAAATACAACTCTTACCAAAAAAAGTTGTGGACTGGCTCCGTACCGTTCCTGGCCACATTCACCTGTCCACGTGTTTGTGGTTAGGCGGTCCTTCCCAGTAAGTGCACTGGGGAGGGCACTGGTAATGTTGTGGGACCCGTGCTTGTGGAAGGCGGAGGCGATACCGAGAAATATAGTGGCGGCTGGGGACCGAGTATGGACACCCGGCCGCCGCCAACATGAGGTTGTGAAAAGCTTCCGCCTCTATGAGCTTAAAAGGCCATATTTCAAGTGCAAAGAGCTGCCCAGAAATCTGGCAGTTTAGTGTTGCGGCCTGTGGGTGGGTGGGTGGCTGGCTGCATACTTGCACTTGCATTCCAAGTAACAGAAAACTAAGCAGATGGTGGCCTCTATCATCATCATGGCCTCACCTCGGCACTATGAACTCTCCTGAAGGAGTAGCCAGGGCCCGCCGGAGGAGTCTCCGGTTCTCTGGTGAGCCCGTCCAACCCTGCCGAAAAGCAGCCCCGGCTAAGAAAAGTGTGGGGGAAGGTTCCTGGACACTCTATGGCTGCTTTTTTAATGTGGATCGGCCATGCTTATGCATGTTATTTCTCAAAACGCATTACAGATCAGGCCATTGTCCAACTCTGTATTCAAGAAATTAAATGCGCAAAGAAAGATGTGTGTGTGTGTCAAAGTACCATCGACAAGTGCGAATTGATGTTAGATGGGCTGCCGTTGCTTCTGCAACAAGCTCAATTAAAGGACTTCCTGGGAGAAATGACACGCATGGTAGATACGGTTTCCCTCCATGCCAGTCCTTTCACCAAGCTAAATACAACTCTTAGCAAAAAAAGTAATGGACTGGCTCCGTACCGTCCCTGGCCACATTCACCAGTCCACGTGTTTGTGGTTAGGCGGTCCTTCCCAGTAAGTGCACTTGGGAGGGCACTGGTAATGTTGCGGGACCCGTGCTTGTGGAAGGCGGAGGCGATACCGGGAAATATAGTGGCGGCTGGGGACCGAGTATGGACACCCGGCCGCCGCCGGCATGAGGTTGTGAAAAGCTTCAGCCTCCACGAGCCTAAAAGGCCACATTTCAAGTGCAAGCAGCTGTCAAAAATTTGGCAGTATAGTATTGCAGCCTGTGGGTGGGTGGGTGGCTGGCTGCATACTTGCGCTTGCATTCCAAGGAATGGGGTAGGGACAACTGAATGATGCAGTGGGACAAGGATGTGGATGGTGATTGTTGCAAGTCTGCAATGACAGGTGCATGGCGGGAGGCATCTTCGCATGCGCAAAGTATCACTTATGATGGCCACACTTTTAGGCATTGACCTGGGAGTCAGAGATGCTTCCAGAGGTCTTCCCCATGCTGTTTCTATGTCTTTTCAGCACTGTATGCATGAGTCTGATGATGTGTCACACACCACATGGCCAGATAAGGTTGTAAAATGTTAAAATGACATTTCCCAGTGAATGCATTTGTCTTGGTTGAAAGCAATTCAAAAGTGCAAAAACGCATCAAAAACTCTACGTGTGAACATAGCCCAAGTTGTGGAGGAGTATTTTTTTTTGGTTATTTATTTTGCCTTATATATAAGTTATTACCCTGGAAACAATGTTCCTTAACATATTTCCCAGGAAAATCCATTTTGGTTTCGTTTTTGTATGTTTTATTGTGAGTCCGTAAAAGTGGCATAATACTCTGACCACATTGCTGACAGCAGTGATCTGGGAATCAGAGATGCTTCCAGGGGTCTTCCTCATTGTAACGGGTCTGGGAGGTGGAACCTCTGAGCAACTATACAAGGGGGCAATCCTTGTAAGGAAGCGGGTGGCTCCCAGGGAAGACGGGCAGGTAGTCACGGCAAGTGACAGGGACAGTCTCTGGGTAGAGGGGCAGGTAGTCACGGCAAGTGACAGGGACAGTCTCTGGGTAGAAGGGCAGGTAGTCACGGCAAGTGACAGGGACAGTCTCTGGGTAGAAGGGCAGCGGGCTGGTGAGCGCTCCCAGGTGAGCAGGCGAGAGTCTCTGGACAGGCAGGTGGTCACGGCAAGTGATGGCAAAACCTCCAGGTAGACTAGCAGACAGGTAGTGGGTGAGCGCTCCCAGGTGAGCGGGCAAGAGTCTCTGGACAGGCAGGTGGTCACGGCAAGTGACGGCAGAGCCTCCAGGTAGGCTAGCAGGCAGGTAACAGGTGAGCGCTCCCAGGTGGCGGGCAGGCTGGTCCATAGACAGACTGACAGGTGTCGGAGATCAGACCGTCGGACCGCAGGCTTGCAAGCTGGTAAGCGGATATCAGGCAGGTATCAAGCAGGAATCTGGCAGAAGACTAAGCACACTGCCGGGGAAGGAGCGCGTGCCGGAAGCAGCGGGGAGAGAAGCGCTGGAGGACGCCGCGCCGGGAGCGGGAAGGTGAGAGGGACGGCGTCTCTGCCTAGTACGGGGCAGAGACACCGATGCTACACTCATGCTGTTCCCATGTCATTTGAGCACTGTTCCCATCGATTTGGGCAATTTTTTTCCCTCTGCAGACCGCCGGGGAGAGCCGCCTGAAAAATGCTCGAGTTTCCCATAGACTTATATTGGGCTCGTTGCTCGGGTCGAGCACCCAAGTATTCCAATTTGCTCGACCCGAGCAACGAGTACCCGAGCATTTTAGTGCTCGCTCATCACTAGTTTGGTCAATTACTATATCATGCACCACCTCGTCTTCCACTTCCGCACTCTGGTCCTCCTCCTGACTTTCTGGCAATTGTGTCTCGGCATCGTCCACCTCTTGTGACACTTTCCCTCCATCGCCTTCATGTGACCGTGGCTGCTTAAATATTTGGGCATCGATACATGCGATCTCCTCTTGCCCCGCTTCAAGTGGACCGGGCGAGAGGCCCGAATCTATAAATGGAAAAGTGAACAGTGTTTCAGAGTGTCCAAGTGTGGGATCAGCTGCCTCTGGGCACTCAGCATGGTGGGAGGAAAGAGGTTCAGGGTGAGGAATATGTGGTCCAGACTCACAGCTACTGAGACTTGACCATGTGGAAGACAAGGCTGGTGTTGGTGGTGGCTAAGTGACTGGAAGCATTATCTGTAATCCAACCAATAACCTTTTCACACTGCTCTGTGTTCAATAGTGGTGTTCTGCGGTTCTCTATTAATTGGGGCAGGAAGGTTGAGCGAGAAGATATGGGTGTTTGCTGTGGCACAATTTCAGCTTGCCCACGGCCTCAGCCTCTGCATGCACCATCATCACCATCACGTCCAGTTCCACCGTCCCTTGCCACGTGCCTTGCCCATTTTAAATGGAGGACAATATGTTCCATGCTCACTACAAATGACTGAATTTGGAGCGAACTTACATATGATCCGTGTGACGGACAAACTACAGTTTTAAATACCTGGCCTGTAGGTAACTATTTTGAACAGCAGACTGGTGTCAATTGCTTCACCGGCGCACTGAAACAATTTTTTAATGGAGGTCAGAAATGGCAGTATTTTTTGAAAACGTATATGTGATCCTTGTGACGGAGAAACCACAGTTTTAAATACCTGGCCTGTAGGTAACTATTTTGAACAGCAAACTGATGTCAATTGCTTCACTGACACACTGAAACAATTTTTTAATGGAGATCAGAAAAGGCAATTTATTCTGAAAACGTATATGTGATCCGTGTGACGGAGAAAACACAGTTTTAAACAGCTGGATTTTTAGCGCTGTAATATGGAAAGGACCTGGCTGTATTCTGCAGTGCCAACAAGCAAATGACGCAGAAAAACTGTGTTTACTGGATTGCTTTTTAAGAAAATAATGAGGATTAAGATAAAAAAAAAAAATTATTCCTGAGACCTGGGCCTATTTCTAGAAATATCTAACAGCAAAAGCAGACAGAACTGGAACGGAGCCTCTTGTGCTATATGCACTGCAGTCTGCTATATACCCTGCCTGCCTGCCTATATACACTGCCTGCCTGATATCTCTGCAGATGGATTAGTCCTCAGAAGGATTGTTTGTTGAGATGGATTTGTGTCTCTAATATAGTTTGGTACACCTACACTAAATAGAAACAATCAAATCTCTCCCTAGCTCAGCAGCAGCTCTCCCTACACTGTCTGATTCCGGAGTGACTGTGACGTGTGCGGCCAGCCAATCACTGTAATGCCACAACCAACATGGCTACGGCAATACAGTGAGTGGCAGGCAATCCCTGCATGTTCATTGGCGCTCTAAAGAGCGCCAAACATGCAGGGAGAAGACCCGAACTCCCGCCGAGCAACACCGTAAATAGCAGTGAGATGATCGGGCGAGCACCAAGCAGTAGCGAGCATGCTCGCTTATCACTACTTATAATCCTAATTATTTATTTACAATGTGTGTGTAAAAAATATTGTCCATTTGTGATTTTTTGATAAGCTGTTCAGAAAAAATAAAAAGATAAGTTGGCAACCCTGATCAGAATGTACTCCTTATATTTGTGTAAGTTTCCCAAGAGTACTACAGTTTCAGTTAGTGGATGCAGGGGCACAGTGCTCAGTGCAATGCCTCCTCTTTTCTGGCCATCAGTGGGAGCTCATAAAGACTGGGCCCATCTGATGACATCCTTTGAATAATCCTAGTGACTAGTTAAAAGATATTTAAAAGTGAACCTTCCCCGGTAATGGGTAGGAGGAACCTCATTAAAATTATTTTGATGCCACAATTCTTGTATTTGCTTTACAATTTCCCATGTTGGATCCCTCCTCCCATATTTGGAAAGATGCAATGATTGTTCAGAGAACTGATATGGTGCAAGCGAAATGCAAGGATAAAACTTTAAAGTAACAAAATTCAGGGAGGATTGGCAATTCCAGATTCATGGATAGATGTTATAGCTTCGCAGATGCAACATTTTAATGGGTGGGAAAAAAGAGAGAGTATGGGCAAGAATGGTATTCTTGTCCTTCAAGACAAAAAATGGGTGTCACCCATATACGTACTGAAGGTGGGCACTAATTACACAGATAGAGAGAGACCGACCTTAGCAATGATGTACAAGGTGTGGGACAGGGGGAAGAGACTATTGGGGATAAATGAATACTCTAATTTTACCCCATTATGGCAAAATCAGCAACTGGTGGAGTTTGACAAATTGACTGGTTTTAGATGTTTGGAATCAAGGGGAATTCAGACTTTAGGTCAGTTAATAGAAAATGGAACACTTAAAAGCTTTTACAAACTACAACAAGAGTTTGGATTGCCTCAAGGGCTCTTTTTTCGATACCTACAACTTAGGAATGCATATATGACTCAGTTTAGCGCTTCGGCACTGGATATACAGAAAAAATATTTACTAGACTCAATTGCAGCGGCAAAATACACAATCGGTTTAATTTAAAAAATGTGTCAGCAACTTTTACACTCTCGCATGGGAGACCATCCCCTGACAGCTAAATTGAAACAGGAAGCAGATGTTAGGCCGATTACAGAAGAACAGTGGAAAGAGGTGTGGGAACTTACTCCTAGACTGTCTCCATGTGAATCTCCGAGGCTCTCGCAGATATACCTGATACATAGAGTATATGGAACACCAAGTTTTATTTTAGAATTGGGGTACGTCCAAATGCAGATTGTCCAAGATGTGGAACAGGAGATGTGCATTTGCTACACATGTTCTGGGAATGTAGCAGATAGTGTGTTTTTCCAGAGGGAACCCAATCTTTAATAAAAAGGGTATTTGGTGTGCAAATCCAAGCAGACCTCAAAATATGCATATTGGGATATTTGGGAGAATTGGTCGATTTTGAAACTCCAGTGGCCCTAGGTCTTTGGCGAGCAAGCACGCAAACTTATTGCACAACATTGGCTGGTCGCTCAACCACCGACAGTTAATGAGTTAATAAATAAGCTAAACAATATTATTTGGTTGGAGAAAGGGGTATATAGAAAGAGAAAAGCAATCAAGAAAGTTGACAACATCTGGGGACCCTGGTGTCATGCACAGTGTTAGAAAGACAAAGTGCAACACAAAGGGATGAGGGGAAGGAAGCCCAGACACTAGGGAAAGGGGGAGTGGAGACCTCCTATGCTGATCTAATATCACCCTGTCTCCCCTACCATCCCTGCATTGGCTCCTCACCAATCGCCAAACAGAAAACCTAAGCCCTGTATCTTCCTTAGAGCTAGGCCCTGGATAGGGAAAGGGGGGGCACTGGTCAGTCCCCACTAACAACTAAAGACAACAAGGGAGGCAAACACAGGGGGAAGCAACTTAGCTTGAGCCGACTTCAGAGAGATTACACCAAACATCCTCCAAGCAAGAGGGGAAGTAAGCAGACTGCAATAGCTCCAAGCCTTCACAAGGGAACATACGAATATCACCAGTGCCTCCCTGTAGCAAACTGAAATTATTTAAGCACCCAGGACAGGGTGTCAATCAGAGCAGGAGGGAGGTAGCTGCTGGGTCCTAAAGTAAGACAGATTTAACAAGGAGTCTTCAATGCCAAATGAAGAAATCTTTTGCAGCCAATTGCAGAGCGACTGCCTGTCACATCTGACACACCCGTGACACCTTGTTGTATGTTCCAGGCCTACCATCTGGAGTGCTTCTGAGAGATAACGTATGGCAATTGCTGGTTTCATGAACATTTGTGGTATGATCATTCCAGGTTAAATGTTATAAGTATTGTCATTCCACATGCAAACTAATTATTATAACTGAATGGCAGATATTCTAATGTATATACATCATAAAAAAATATGGAATGAGCAAAAGAACCGGAGTTTTAAGGTTTATAAGTAAAAATATCAATCTTTATTAAATACAAAAGAAATCAACCATGTAGACAAAATACAAGTAACACAAGTGTGGGGGTGAGCTACAATGACACTAGCAGTAGGGGCGCAGAAGATCCAGGGAGCCGATTAAGCTAGATGGTGAGGGCTGAATGAAGAAAATCACAGAAAGCCATTCAACCCAGAGTGTACAAAGTAGCCAAATCCCCTATGAACCCAGTGGTATATAAATGTCATAGAATAAATAAAGGGACAGATGGCCAAAACGTAATGTAGACAAAAAAACCTGGAAGAATGGATCTAAAAATGTAGGAGCCCAACCACACCGGCTAGAACCAGAACATGCTTACCCTGGAGAGAGATGGCACCCAAAGGGTAAGGGGTGAGACAGGTATGGGAAGCGGTTTTCTTCATTCAGCCCTCGCCATCTAGCTTAACCGGCTCCCTGGATATTCTGCGCCCCTACTACTAGTGTCATTGTAGCTCTCCCACACATGTGTTACTTGTATTTAGTCTACATGGTTGATTTCTTTTATATTTAATAAAAATTAATATTTTTACTTATGAACCCTAAAACTCCGGTTCTTTTGTTCATTCCATGTTTTTTGGAGTGTTTTTTCAGCGGCGGCACACACCTGCTTGTTCGTGTTGATGTGCCAGCCAGTATCATTCTTTTGGGATTCCTGGTATTAATCATGAAAAATAGCATGAGTGTAGATTTCTCTGGAGTGTTGTCGTGAAGGGGGAGGGGGTAGGGGAAGGTGGTATTCGTTTGTTTGAATGGAAAAAATCGAATCCTTGGAAAAAGAAGACAACTTTATTGTATTTTATGTCTAATAATAACATATAATGATGCCATGTAACATTGAAAATCTCTTTGTTCTATTGATCTCTCTTTGTAAAATGTTATTGTGTAATTTTCTTAATAAAAATGATCTGACTCAAAATAAAAAGCTAACCTTCCCCTTTATTTCTATATGTTTCTATACTTCACCTGCAATGCTTTAATTTCTTCTCTTAAATTAATGTTTTCTCTTTCCTTTGTTTCGGCAGCCAATTCGAATCGACCCTTAAATGAAAAAAATACACAATAAAATATTGAGGCATAATGGCAAATGTAATAAAAAATGTGTATTACTATTATTATTTATTATTATAGCGCCTTTTATTCCATGGCACTTTACATTTGAAAGGGGTATACATAGAAAAAACAATTATAGTAATCATGAACAATATAAGTCAGCGACTGGTACAGGAGGAGAGAGGAGCCTACCCGCGAGGGTTTACAAGGTATGGGTGAGGATACAGTAGGTGAGGGTAGAGCTGGTCATGCAGCGGTATGGTGGAGCGAGGGTTACTGCAGGTTGTACGCTTGTCGAAAGAGGTGGGTCCTCAGGTTCCTTTTGAAGGTTTCCACGGTAGGTAAGAGTCTGATGTGTTGGGATAGAGAATTCCAGATTAGGGGGGATGCACAGAAATAATCTTGGATGCGATTGTGGAAAGAGGGAAAGAGGAGATAAGAGGGAAGTAGAGAAGGAGATCTTGTGAAGATCGGAGGTTGCGTGCAGGTAAGATTCGGGAGACTAGGTCACAGATGTGTGGAGGAGACAGGTTGTGGATGGCTTTTTATGCCAAGGTTAGGGTTTTGAACTGGAGTCTCTGGGAAATGGGGAGCCAGTGAAGGGATTGACAGAGAGGAGAGACCGGGGAATAGCCGGGGGTCAGGTGGATTAGTCTGGCAGCAGAGTTTAGAATAGATTGGAGGGGTGCGAAAGTGTTAGAGGGAAGGCGACAGACCAGGAGGTTGCAGTAGTTGAGGCGGGAGATGATGAGGGCGTACATTAATGTTTTTGCAGATTCGTGGTTGAGGAATGTGCGGATCTAGGAGATATTTTTGAGTTTAAGTCGGCAGGAAGTGGAAAGGTCTTGGATATGTGGTTTGAAGGAGAAATGAGAGTCCAGGGTTACCCCGAGGCAGTGAGTTTGCGGACTGGGGAGAGTGGGCAGCCATTGACTATGATGGATAGGTCAGTTGGGGGGGTTGAGTGAGATGGGGGAAAGATGATGAATTCTGTTTTATCCATGTTAAGTTTTAGAAATCTAATCATAGAAGAATGGTGTAATAGCGGACAGACATTGTGGGATTCTGGTTAGTAAGGAGGTGATATCAGGTCCAGAGAGGTAGATCTGTGTGTCCTCAGCATAGAGATGCTACTGAAAACCGTGGGACTCTATGAGCTGTCCCAGCTGTGTGTATGCTCTCTAGTCTCCTAAAAGGGTTCTCCGGGAACAGAAAAAAATATATGATTATAAATTAATTCCAAAATACCTTTAATTAACAAATGATGCTTATTTTGTCTAAGGAGCTAACAAGAAAACTGTTCTTGAATCTAAATAGGACAAGTGTCTGTTAGAAAGAGCAGCAGGTACTTCACTGTAATGATCTGGAGATAAAATATACCACATATTGTCATGCTATCTCTAGGTAACAACAGCTGATTGGCGTTCAGAAAGACATGATGGAAAGCAGTATGATCAGTCGTGGCCTATCTTAGAACTTCTGTTGTCTGCAGTATTAGAAAAGTTAGACAGAGTAAAGCAGAGTAAGCGACCTCTTCTTACTACAGCACATCTGGTATTCCAGTATTAGACCACAGAGACTAGTTGGATAGCCATGTAAACATCCTCTTCTTATCTCAGCACCCCTGGTATTTCCAGTATTAGGCCGGAGTCACACTAGCGATTCACATCCGATGTGAGAGCATCTGATGCGATATGCTAATGACACTCGGCTCCTGCTCTGCTGCAAGGGTGAGCCGAGTGTCAGTGCTCTGTGCTCCGATCCTCTCGCATGAGAGGATCACAGCACAGCTGCGGAGGAGATGGAGAAATTAATTTCTCCATCTCCTCTCTTGCTGGCGTCAGCAGGAATCGCACTGCACTCGGGTGATATCCGAGTGCAGTGCGATGGTTCACACGCACCCATAGACTTATATGGGTGCGTTCGATCCAGGTTGCGCATGCAATCGCAGCATGCTGCATTTTTTTTTCTGTCCAATCGTCATCCGATTGGAGCAGGAAAAGGAAAAGCCAGTGAGAACACAAGCATAGGATTAAACTGGTACGAATGCAATCCGATTTTTAATCGGATTGTATTCGTCCGATTTAATCGGAAGTGGGAGCAAGCCGTTAGAAAAGGTAGACAAGGAGGACAGCAGTGTGAGCAGCCTCTTCTTAACCTCAGCACTCCTAGTATATCCAATATTAGATCAGAAAGACAGGGAGGACAGCAGTGTGAGCAGTATATTTTTATGTCAATACTCCTGGTATCTCCAATATTAGATCAGAAATACCGGTTGGACAGCAGTGTGAGTAGCATCTTCTTAGCTTAAATGTAATCGCTAGTGATGAGCGAACGTACTCGCCACTGCTCTGTAATTGTCCGAGCATCACTGTGCTCGACAAGCTCCACACTCGGCGAGTATTTCCGGGTTGCTCGGGTCCCCTCCTTGCATGTTTGGCACTCTTTAGAGATTAGCATCACCATCCCACTTCTCTGTCTTCAGAAATGCTCTCTGCTCTCAATTAAAGAGGATGCATTGCAGACGGAGGACGATGAGATGGAGCAAGGAACCATTCAGGGTGATTCCACATAGCCCAGCCTCATCTCATCCCAACGTGGATTGGATGACAATGAGGAAGAGGAGGAGGAAGAACAGGAGCTAGTTTCCTGCGCTATAGACAGTACTACCTGCACAACTGTCATACCATCTGTTCAGCGTGGATGGAATGAGGACAGGGAGGAGGAGGAAGAGGAGGATGAGGAGGAGAGCATAGTCAGTCATCCTCTTGGTGAGGACACGGAAGTCTTGCCTCTTTGCTGTCTGGCACACATGGCTGAGTTTATGTTACACTGCCTTTCCCGTGACCCACGCGTTGTCCAAATTTTGGGTGACAGTCATTGGTTGGTGACTCTTGTAGACCCACACTCTTGTAGACCCACACTAAGGAGAACTTTCTGTCTCTTATTCCTGTGCAGGTCAGGCCTAATAAAATGGGACAGTATGAGAAGGCCCTTGTTGCAGAATTATTAAAAAATTCCCATCTGAAAACTCTGGCAGCAGAGATCACAGTTCATTGGACAACCAAGGAGTACAGGCAAGAGATGTTATGTACTGCAACTAAGAACTAAGGAATAGGAGGGAAAAGCTATCCCTGCACTGAGACTCAGCTTAAACCCTACGCTGGGATGGGTGCCCTATTCATTGTGAATAGCCCCACCGACACTCTTGCACTGTACTCAAAAGAAGACCTGAAGGAAGGGGAAAGGGGTCCCTAAAAGATCTAAGGACTGGGAGCAAAAACAGGAGATTAAAGGGAAAAAAACTGGTGGAACAAGAAGTCCCAGGATGTAAATTGTCCTAAGCACAAATAACTAAAAGGCAACTAGCCAGAGCACAAGCGTAACAACAATGATGTCCAGCAAGGAATGGGAGACAGGTGCTGAGTAATAAAGAGTGAGGAGATCACGTGACCAAGACACCCAGCACCAGAGGAAAAGACTAGAAGCCAGCAAACCACAAAAAGATGTCCGAAAAGGAAAACAACATAAATTCTAACAGTACCTCCCCTTTAACGAGGATCCTCCGGATCCTCTAGGCCGAGCCTTACCAGGAAATCTCCTGTGAAAAGCCTTAATTAGCCATGAGGCCGAGACGTCCTCGGCCTTCACCCAGGAATTATCCTCGGGGCCGAAACCTCTCCAGGACACAAGATACTGTAATCTCCCTCTATGCCACCTGGAATCCAAAATGTGATAAATCTCAAATTCATCATCCTCATCAACAGGAGGAACAGTAGGCTTCGCCTGCTTATCAGGCGTGTCCGCCTTCTTAAGTAATGACACATGAAACACAGAATTAATCCTCCAGGACGAGGGAATGCCCAACCTCACCGCTGCCGAGTTGACAATCTGAACCACTTTGAAAGGACCCACAAATTTTGGCCCCAGTTTTTTAGAAGGAATTTTCAAACGAAGATTCCTGGAGGAAAAACAAACCATGTCCCGAACAGCAAACAAGGACTCCTTTCTTTTTTTGTCAAAATATCTTTTTGATCTCCTCTTAGCCTCTTTAAGGTTCAGGCGTACACTGGTCCAAACCCTCTCCAAATCACCATAAAAATTGTCCTCCTCCGGTACAGCAGCCCCAACTTTGGAAAATGGACCAAAAGATAGATACCTGCCAGTAAAAAAAAAAAGGAGAACACCCAGCCGACGAAGAAGTATGATTATTAAGGGCAAACTCCGCAGGTGGTAGAAATTCCGACCACATTTCCTGATTGTCTGCTACAAAACATCTCAAAAGCTGCTCAACATCCTGGTTCTTCCTTTCAGTCTGTCCATTGGACTCTGGATGATACCCCGACGAGAATGACAAATGAATTTTCAATCTGTCACAAAAAGCACGCCAAAAGTGAGCCACGAACTGTGGTCCTCTATCGGAAACTATATGTTCATGGGAACACCATGGAGCCTGACAATCTCCTTCACAAAAGCCTTAGCAAGAGTCTTGGTGCAAGGTAACTTGTTGAATGGAACCAGATGACACATTTTACTAAACCGGTCCACAATAACCCAGATGACAGAAAAACCCTCCAATAAAGGCAGATCGGTGATAAAATCCATGGCAAGGCGCATCCATGGCGAACTAGAAACTTCCAAGGGGCACAGCAACCCCGCAGCCGGAGTGTGAGAGGCCTTCGACCTAGCGCACACATGTAGCAGAGACGAGAGAGCCTTTAAGAGAACTCTTATATGATGCTTCAAAGATGGAGAGAGACTGCAATCTGCTGGCCACACACAGTCAAGCGGAACCAAGATATACAAGAGAAGTTGAAGAGAGAGCAGATTTAGATGCTGGACCCGATCAGGCGACCTCCAGGAAGGAGTTCCTGGAGATAAGAGGCCAGCGCGCCAAGCCTGAGGAGTTTTTGGCGCCAAGCAGCAGAGAGGAGGAGATGCGTTCTCTGCGTGCTGAGAAGCCCCGTGTGGCAGGCATAAGACAGAGGTCTGTGAGGTGCCACAGCCGGGCGCCGGTGGAAGAGCTCCAGATCCCTCACAGATGTGACCCGAGTGCTGTGCCTGCTGAGGAGACTCGGAGCCTGCTTGCGGTGCTGAGTGAGTTTGCAGAACCTGAAGTCACCCGCCGACAGACGAGGTCTGGACCCCCCTACCCAAGGCTTGAGAGATTGCCTCCAACAGCAAAGAAGAGCGGAGTTGAGAGACTGCTGAGCCAGGAAAGTCATGCCAGTGAAAGCAGAGGCGCTGCATACGTGAACAGGGCCGTCACTTCTACTGTTCACTCACGGTACCAGGGCCAATTGGGTTTAGGTACTCAGGTTGGGAGGGGAACGGTTGGGGTTAAAGGAGCTCAACGTGATCTAATTGAATTTGTCTGGAAAAGACTTTCGGCCTAGCGGGACTAACCGGTGACCCCCGCTAGGGCCATATGCAGAGTTAAAGAACTCACGTGGTGTCTCCCATGACTGAGGGCACCACATTACTTTGAGAGACTTCGTATCTTGCTAATATTTCAAATTACTGTTCATTACCATTGTTGCCAATCCCTTGTTCAGAATACCTGTTATATATATATAAACTGTTTATATTCATCTCTGACTGTTCTCGCCTTGTGTCTCTATGCGTTGCATTCCGGCACCTGCATTACATTGGCGTAGTCGGCAGGATGCAACATTCAGACACAGAGATGGCGGAGCAGCCTGTGACTGGGTCCGGCCGGAGCCATATACCCCTGGGGGCTATGCTCAGCCATCTTCCCAAGTTCACGGGCGATGGCATGTCACTGTGGGACTGGGTAGAAAGACTGAGAAGTATGCTACGTATGTATCCCCTCGTTCCCCTAGCCCAGGCGGAACTGGCCCTCCTAACCCTTGATGGAGAGGCCCGGCAGACTGTGATGTACCGCCCACCTGGGGACCATGACACCGTGGACAAAGTGATAAAAATTCTAGAGGACATGCACGGTGACACCACAGATCTGGGACACTTGCGCCTACGGTTGTTTCTGCGGGTCCAAGGGGAAAATGAGACCATAAATCAGTATGTTAATGAATTGCAGGAAGTGACGGCCCATATCACTAAGAAGGCTCGAGACGGGAACCGAGGACTGGGACCATTAGATGAAGTGTTGCGTGACCAACTGATTGCTGGCTTGAAAGACCCTTCCCTGAGGCAGATCTTGAAGGAGCGGCTGCAGTTGAGCCCTGATCTGGGCTTCCTGGAGGTAGGGGCTGAAGCTAGAGTTCTGGAGAAAGAAGTTCCTGTTCTCAAAGCCACAGATAGAAGTCATGAGGCAATTGCCCCTGGATTCACCAACAAAGAGCCTGATTGGGTACGGGAAATACGTCAGGAAATTCGAGATATTCGGGGTGAGTTGAACGCTATCAGAAAGACCCCTGCTGCCCCCTTGCTGATGGACCGTACCGCCCAACGCGGACGGAGACCAGACCGAGAAAGACGTTCCTACCAGGCCCCAGCACGGCATGTACCCGACCTATCAGTAGAACGAGGACCAGAGTGTTGGACCTGCGGCGGTAGGGGGCATATCTCCAAAGACTGTCCAAACAGAGAAAGGAGGAGGAGGGGACAGCCGTTAAACTAAAATGCCCCACGGTTGTGGAGCATACCGTGGGGTCTCGAGCTTCAGAGAGTGGAAGAGGGAGCTCTGAAGACATTGTCTCCGAGAGGCCCATTATCTGGGCTGAATTTAATGGGCAGCGGATCCGCTGTCTAATGGACACCGGGTCTCAAGTGACCACTATGCCTGAGACGTATTTCCAAAGTCACTTTCCTGAAGTTGCTCGTTCCTGGCGGGAACCCACTGTCAAACTGGTGGCGGCTAATCAACTACCTATCACAGTAGCGGGAGTAGTATGGATGTCTTTCCGGGCATGTGGAAAGGACCTCGGTCGGAAAGGGATCGTACTGACCACAGGGCCCGGAGGCGAAGGGCTCATTGTAACCCTGAGCATGAATGTGCTGAAGGAGGTCGGACAGTTCCTGGCTGAGGGCTGTGACAAAAACAACTGGACCCGCGCCACTCGAGACCCAGCTAACAAGAGAGTATTCCAGCATCTCGTGCGGGTCAGTCAAATTCAAAAATTGCCCACTTCCTCTCAGTACCTTGGTAAGGTATCGATACCACCCGAAGCCACAATGACACTGCCAGTGGGACAGACTGTACTCACGTTACCGGTGCTGGCACATGTGTCCTTAGAAGGCGTGGACATTCAAATTGAACCAATGGAGGGAGACTAAGCGCCCTCTGGACTCCTGGTTGCTCGGACCCTGGCCACCGTGCGGCAGAGTCGAGTGCCCGTGCGTTGCATCAATCTAAGTGGCACGAGTTTACAGTTGTTGCCCCGACAAGAGGTGGCGCGAGTGTGTATAATGCCAGAAGCCCTTACCAGAGCTGACGCTATAGGGCTGGCACCTGTGGAAGGAGATCCATGGACCCTGGAGGTGTCCCTCAACAGCCAGGAGAATGGAAGAGAACCCTTGGCTGGGCGCCACCTCTTGGAGAAAATGGAGGCTAATCTTACTGAGTTTTCTGCTGGACAAGTAAGGCAGATCGAACAACTTCTACAGCGATATCAGGGAGTGTTTGCACAACATGAAGACGATTTCGGGTGCACTCGGGACATTCAGCATGAAATACCCACCGGAAATACTGCTCCCATCCAAGAGAGATATTGGCAGATCCCGCCTCAAATGTACCAGGAGGTGAAAGAGCTGTTGGCCCACATGTTGTGGAACGGCGTGATCTGCGAAAGTCAGAGTCCTTGGGCGGCTCCTATCGTGCTGGTCCGGAAGAAGGATGGTACCCTGAGATTCTGTGTAGACTATCGGAAGCTGAATGCCTGTACAGTACAGGACTCCTATCCACTCCCCCCAATTGAAGAGTCTCTATCTGCGCTAGGAAGCGCCAAGTTCTTCTCTTCCCTCGACCTGGCCAGTGGCTATTGGCAGGTCCCTGTAGCTGAGAAGGATCGTCCGAAGACAGCTTTTGTTCTCCCTATGGGCCTGTTTGAGTTCAATCAGATGCCGTTCGGGCTAACAAATGTGCCGGGAACCTTCCAAAGACTGATGGAGAGATGCTTGGGGGACCTCAACTTTGAAGCCACTTTAATATATCTGGACGATATAATTATCTATTCCGCTATGTTTGAAGATCATCTCCACCGACTGGAACAAGTGTTAGAACGGCTTCAAAGGCACGGCCTGAAAATTAAGCCTCGTAAGTGTCATCTCTTCAAGCGACAAATTGAATATCTGGGGCACACTGTGTCCAGTGCAGGAGTGCACCCCACCGCGGAGAAAGTAGCTGCCGTGCAGAAGTGGCCCACACCCGCCAATCTAAATGAACTGAGGGCATTTCTGGGGCTCGCTGGATACTACCGCAAATTCATTAAAGACTTCGCTAAGATTGCGATCCCGCTCAATGAATTGCTGAGAGGAACGGCTCGGGGAGCCAAGTGGTGGCCCATTCAGTGGGGCCCACGACAAGAAGAGGCATTCCGAGCATTGAAAATGGCGCTAACGGATGCCCCAATTCTGGCCTACGCTGACTTTTTGCAGCCTTTTATGTTGTACACTGATGGAAGCTTGCATGGACTGGGAGCAGTGCTGGCTCAAGTGCAAGGATGAAAAGAGCGGGTGATCGCGTATGCCAGTAGGTCGCTCCGAGATACGGAGAAGAATCTGGACTACTACAGTTCATTTAAGCTGGAGCTACTGGCACTGGTGTGGGCCATGACCGAGAAATTTGCTGAGTACTTGTCAGGGTCAGAAGTGCAAGTGCGGACAGATAACAACCCTTTGGCCCACTTGGAGAACGCCAAACTGGGCGCGTTAGAGCAGCGGTGGGTCACAAGGATGTCCAAATACCAGTATAAAATCGCCTCTAGGTCCAAGGCCCTGAACACTCATGCAGATGCCCTGTCCCGGGTCACTCAGACGGGGCCGAAGAGGAACAGAGATGAGGAGCTCGAAGGCGACGAGATTCCGGATTTCAGCTAGTTCGCCGCTGCCGTGGTCAACGCCCAGGAGACCAGAGAGGAGCCGAGGCCCACTCAAATTCTGGGCCGCTCGAGAGATGAGTGGATACATCTGCAACAATCTGACCCAGAGGTGGCAAAGCTGAGAGAATGGTCGCCCTTGGTCAAAGACCCGACCAGGAAGCCAGAGCCGCTTCACTTCCAACTACCCTACAAATCCTAGGCCATTGGGAGAGGCTCTTCCTGAAGGATGGCTTGCTATGCCGAAGAATCCAGCTACCTCGAGAGTTTGATGTTACTTGGCAGGTAGTAGTTCCAGGAGCGCTGGTAACGCAGATAGCCCAGGAAGCTCATAGAAGAGGTGCTCACTTTGGCGTAGAGAAGACCTTTTGGTGGTTGCAATGGCTGGTTTATTGGCCTCAACTGCGGCAAGAAGTCGAGGGGGTCTGCCGAACATGTCGCCAGTGCGAGTTGAACAAGCCCCCGGAACAAAGAGCTCCCATTCAGACCATCCGAACTTCTGCCCCCTTGGAAGTCCTGATGATTGACTACCTGATGATAGGAACTTCATACAATGGTTATGGACACTGTTTAGTCATGACTGATCACTTCACCAAGTTCGCAGTAGTGACGCCTACCAAAGACCAGACAGCAGAAACCGCAGCTAAGGCCATCTGTCAGGATTTCATCCGGATTTATGGGTGCCCGAAGCGGATACATTCTGACCAGGGGGCCTGCTTCCAAGGACGAGTGATGAATGAACTATACCGCATCTATGGGATTGACCGATCCCGAACAATGCCCTATTACCCTCAAGGGAATGGCGCATGTGAGCGCTTCAACCGAACCCTGTTGCAAATGTTGCGAACGCTGGAAGAGGACAAAAAGATTAAGTGGCCCGAATTTGTGTCCGAGCTGGTCTGGGTGTATAATAATCTAGTTCATGCGACTACTGGCTACACCCCTTACATGTTGCTGTTTGGAAGAAGTGGGCGAGAAATTACTGAACTGGAGCTAGACTCAGAAGACTCTGGCCCGGGCAGTAGCCCAAGTGCCTGGATTCGAGAACACCAGCGCCGGCTCCATACAGTGAAAAGATTGGTTGCTCAGAAGTTTCAGGAAGTCGAGCATGCAGATCGGCCCTTGACCTCAGGTGGACCACTCCAGCCAGGAGACCGTGTACTGGTAAGGGTCAAACGATTTGGGAGTAAACTGGACAATCATTGGGAGGCGAAACCATATCGGGTGGTGAAGAAGGTTCACCCAGACAACCCAGTCTACGAGGTTAGGCCCGAAGGGGATGACGCCGCGACACCCAGGGTGTTGCACCGCAATATGCTGTGACCTTGCTCCTCTGAAGCAGAGGCCAGTAACGAGGTTGGGCCCTCAAACGAATTGGCTGGAGTGCCACATACAGGAACCTTGGGGGATGAAGAAGGATGGGCCGCAATGCAGTTGGGCCCATCAGAACCGTCGATGCCAACCCCGAGTGGAACCCAGAATGAGTCGAGAAGTGACTTGCAATCCCCAGTGGTTGATTCATCGAATATCCCGGAGTCACCTCCGCAGGAGGAGCCCCGCAGAACTGAGGGGGTAATGCTGGAATTCCTCCTAACCCGTATGCTCAAGAAGAGTTTATCTGGTCTCAGATCCAACAGAAAATGCAGGAGTGTGCTCAACTCCTGTCTGAACTTGCACTGCCTGGAAAGAGACATCAATTCTGCAAGAAATCCACTCGCCCGAGGACTGGCGAACAAAAAGGAGGGAGGAATGTAGCAGAGGCGAGAGAGCCTTTAAGAGAACTCTTATATGATGCTTCAAATATGGAGAGAGACTGCCATCTGCTGGCCAGACACAGTCAAGCGGAACCAAGATATACAACAGAAGTTGAAGAGAGAGCAGATTTAGATGCTGGACCCGATCAGGTAACTTCCAGGAAGGAGTTCCTGGAGATAAGAGGCCAGCGCGCCAAGCCTGAGGAGTTTTTGGCGCCAAGCAGCAGAGAAGAGCAGAC
Source organism: Phyllobates terribilis (assembly GCF_046119375.1). Classification (NCBI taxonomy): domain Eukaryota; kingdom Metazoa; phylum Chordata; class Amphibia; order Anura; family Dendrobatidae; genus Phyllobates; species Phyllobates terribilis. Next base: position 67,803,258 of record NW_027362773.1, read on the forward strand.
CCGTTCTCTGCGTGCTGAGAAGCCCCGTGTGGCAGGCATAAGACAGAGGTCTGTGAGGTGCCACAGCCGGACGCCGGTGGAAGAGCTCCAGATCCCTCACAGATGTGACCCGAGTGCTGTGCCTGCTGAGGAGACTCGGAGCCTGCTTGCGGTGCTGAGTGAGTTCGCAGAATCCGACGTCGCCCGCCGACAGACGGGGTCTGGACCCCCCTACCCAAGGCTTGAGAGATTGCCTCCAACAGCAAAGAAGAGAGGAGTTGAGAGACTGCTGAGCCAGGAAAGTCACGCCAGTGAAAGCAGAAGAGCTGCATACGTGAACAGGGCTGTCACTTCTACTGTTCACTCACAGTACCGGGGCCAATTGGGTTTAGGTACTCAGGTTGGGAGGGGAACGGTTGGGGTTAAAGGAGCTCAACGTGATCTAATTGAATTTGTCCGGAAAAGACTTTCGGCCTAGCGGGAATAACCGGTGACCCCCGCTAGGGCCATATGCAGAGTTAAAGAACTCACGTGGTGTCTCCCATGACTGAGGGCACCACATTACTTTGAGAGACTTCGTATCTTGCTAATATTTCAAATTACTGTTCATTACCCTTGTTGCCAATCCCTTGTTCAGAATACCTATTATATATATATATATATATATATACCAGATGGTGGCCCGATTCGAACGCATCGGGTATTCTAGAATAGGTATTCGGCCGACGGGGCGCAATTAGCAGAGCGGCGTTTAAATTTGGCGCCCAAATCGATGATTGGTCGCGTTAGGCAACCGCGACCAATCAGCAAAGCGGTGTTTAAATTTGGCGGCAATATCGGTGATTGGTCGCGGGCGGCGGCCGCGACCAATCTGCGAACCGTGTTAGCGAGGACTGGAGAGCGTGTTTAAATTTGGCACCAAAATCGCTGATTAGTCGCGACCAATAAGCAGAGCGGTATTGGCAGTATTGGCGCCAAATTTAAACACCGCTCTGCTTATTGGTCGCGACTAATCAGCGAACAGTGTTAGTGAGGAATGGAGAGCGTGTTTAAATTTGGCACCAAAATCGCTGATTAGTCGCGACCGCGACCAATCAGCAAAGAGGTGTTTAAATTTGGCGACAATACTGCTGATTGGTCGCGGCTGGCGACCGCGACCAATCAGCAGAGCGATGCAGAGCGGGGTGTAAATTTGGCGCCAAAATCGCTGATTAGTTGCGGCTGACGGCCGCGACCAATCAGCAGAGCGTTGTTTAAATTTGGCGCCAATACTGCTGATTGATCTCGGCCAGCGACCGCGATCAATCAGCAGAGCGTTGTTTAAATTTGTCGCCAATCTCGCTAATTGGTCGCGGCTGGCGTCCGCGACCAATTAGCACAGCAGTGTTTAAATGTGGCGGCAAGATCGGTGATTGGTAGCGCCGCTATTTAAATGTGGCACCAAAATCGGTGATTGGTCGCGGGCAGCGGCCGCGACAAATCAACAGAGCGGTGTTTAACTTTAGTGCCAAGATCACTGATTGGTCGCGTGCGGAGAGCGCGACCAATCAGCGAATCGTATTGGTGAGGAGCGGGGAGCGGAATCGTATTAGTGAGGACCGGGGAGCACCGCTGCCTGTGCGGCTACTTCCGCTGCGAGAACCCGGGACATGAGCGACTGCTCGCAGCAGAAGTATCCGGACCCGCTCCCCGGTCCTCCCTTCACACCCTAGCCGCTGATGTCCCCACAGTATCCGCATGGTGTTACAAAGGTCCGGACATTTGTGTTAATAATCGCTGATTGGTCGCGGGCGCTGCCCGCGACCAATCACCGATTTGGGCGGCAAATTTAAATATCGGCCGCGACCAATCACCGATCTTGGCTCCACATTTAAACACCGCTGTGCTGATTGGTCGCCGACGTTGGGCGCGACCAATCACCGATTTTGGCGCCACATTTAAATAGCGTCCGCGGCCAATCAGTACAGCGGTGTTTAAATGTGGAGCCAAGATCGGTGATTGGTCGCGGCCGATATTTAAATTTGGCGCCCAAATCGGTGATTGGTCGCGGGCAGCGCCCGCGACCAATCAGCGATTTTTAACACAAATGTCCGGACCTTTGTAACACCATGCGGATACTGTGGGGACATCAGCGGCTAGGGTGTCAAGGGAGGACCGGGGAGCGGCGCTGCGGGTCCGGATACTTCTGCTGCGAGCGCCTGCTCATGTCCCGGGTTCTCCGCACAGGCAGCACCGCTCCCCGGTCTTCCCTTCACAGCCTAGCCGCTGATGTCCCCACAGTATCCGCATGGTGTTACAAAGGTCCGGACATATGTGTTAAAAATCGCTGATTGGTCGCTGGCGCTGCCCGCGACCAATCACCGATCTTGGCTCCAGATTTAAACACCGCTGTGCTGATTGGTCGCGGCCGATATTTAAATTTGGCACCCAAATCGGTTATCGGTCGCGCGCAGCGCCAGCGACCAATCACCGATTTTTAACACAAATGTCCGGATGTTTGTAACACCATGCGGATACTCTGGGGACATCAGAGGCTAGGGTGTGAAGGGAGGACCGGGGAGCGGCGCTGACATCCAATTGGTCGGGGCCGCTATTTAAATGTGCCGCACAAATCGGTGATTGGTCGCGGTCTTGGCCCGCGACCAATCACTGATCTTGTGGCTAAAGTTAACCACTAAAGTTAACCACTACTGTATCCCGACCCGCAGCGCCGCTCCCCGGTCCTCTCTTCTGCATGAAGGTCAGCGACGCCGGCGGTCCTTCCGCTGCTACCGGCCGGGAGATGAGCGCCTCGCGCCGCTCATCTCCCGGCTGCATCTCCGTCCCGCAGATGGGTCCGGCGGTCGGGGTCCTTCTGCTGGTACCGGCCGGGAGATGAGCGCCTCACGGCGCTCATCTCCCGGCTGCATCGCCGCTCAGCTCGGTCCCGCAGATGAGCCGCTAACGGCCGCCATCTTTTTTCAGAAATCCCGCGGCGCTGATTGGCCGCTGCCGGACCAATGAGCGACGCGGGATTTCCTGGACAGACAGACACACAGACAGACAGACAGACGGGATAAGACGATTATATATATAGATATATTTATATCTATATATACTGTATATATATATAAACTGTTTATATTCATCTCTGACTGTTATCGCCTTGTGTCTCTGTGCGTTGCATTCCGGCACCTGCATTACACACAGAACACTGACGACTTCCCTTTGCCACCCTGGCCACCAGAAACTCCGACCGATAGATTTCCTAGTTTCCGAAATCCCTGGGTGACCGGCCAACCGAGACTCATGACATTCAACAAACAACGCTCTCCTCAAGGCTCTAGGCACAAATAATTTACCACACGGAGTGTTAGTTGGTGCCGCGCTCTGAGCTCCTAGGATGCTATTTTCCAACTCAGAATCTAATGTAGCCACCACCACCCCTCTCTGCAAAATACACTCCTCCCTCTCAGCATTCACCGCTGGAGAGAAACTACGAGACAAAACGTCAGCCTTAATATTCTTTGTCCCCGGGACAAAGGTTACGGAAAAATTGAACCAGGCAAAAAACAGTGCCCACCTAGCTTGATGGGAATTCAAATGTTTAGCTGCGTCCAGATAGATCAAATTCTTATGATCAGTGAAAACCTGTATAGGATGTCGAGCCCCCTCCAAAAAATGTCGCCAATGCTCAAACGCGAGTTTAATAGCCAACAACTCACGATTCCCAACATCATAGTTGAGCTCTGTCTCAGAAATTTTTTTTGAAAATAAAAGCACAGGGTTGCACCCCATCCTCTCCCTCCTGGGACAGAACTGCCCCCATGCCTATAGATGAGGCATCCACCTCAACTAAAAATCGCTTGGTTTCATCAATCTGGATAAGAACAGGAGCAGAGCTGAACCTCTCCTTGAGATACTTAAAAGCTTCAATAGCCTCAGTGGACCATTGGACTGTATTAGCACCTTCTTGGTGAGATCAGTAATGGGTTTAGCGATGACAAAGAAATTCTTTATGAATTTCCTGTAATAATTGGCAAACCCCAAAAACCTCTGTACGGACTTCAAACCTTCAGGCCTCAGCCACTCCAGCACAGCCTGAACTTTCACCGGGTCCATCTCAAAACCATCACAAGAGACAACGTAACCCAAAAAACGAATTTTCTGGACAGCAAACTGACACTTCTCCAAATTAGCAAAGAGTGTGTTATCTCTCAGTATCTGAAGAACTTTGTGGACTCTCTGCCAATGAGACTCAAGATCCGATGATTAAATCAAAATATCATCCAGATAAACAATAACACTCCTACCGATCAAGGGTCTCAGAATGTCATTGATGAAATTTTGAAAAAATGCAGGAGCGTTAATAAGCCCAAAAGGCATCACCAAACACTCAAAATGACCTTCCGGGGTGTTAAAAGCTGTCTTCCATTCATCTCCATCCTTCACCCGCAGCAAATTATATGCCCCACGAAGGTCAATCTTAGAAAACCATTTAGCTCCGGTCAGTTGGTTAAACAAATCCGGAATAAGTGGTAACGGTGAAGGATTGCGCACAGTGATCTTATTAATTTCCCAAAATTCCAGACATGGAATAAGACCCCCATCCTTCTTTTTGACAAAAAAGAAACAACCGCCACAGGAGACTTAGAGGGTCTTATGTGACCTGCAGCTAAACTAGTCTGAAGGTATTCTTTCAAAGCCTTCCTCTCAGGAATTGTCAGATTGAACAACGGACTCTTTGCGAGCTTAGCATCAGGAACGAACTCAATAGCGCAATCGTAATCTCTATGAGGTGGTAAAGCTTTAGACTCCACCTCTGAAAAAACCCTCCAAAAATCCTGAATGGGTTCAGGTAACTCCCCCTTCACAACAGCCGCAATGGGAACATCACAACAGCCGCAATGTGAACATTACAACACTTACCATAACACCCCTGACCCCAGGATCTTATGGAACCAGACGATCAGTCCAGCAAAGGATTATGCATTTTTAACCAGGGCAACCCCAGGACGATCGGGGAAGGCAATTTAGCAAGTACAAATAAGTCAATCTGCTCCTGATGTTTAATTTTCATAGTAAGCGGAAACCCAGTGACCTTTCAAAGAATGCTCCCATGCTCCAGGGGAGTATTAACAATCGCCACCACAGGAAAAGGAGATGACAAAGGTTCAGAACCGAACTTATACTTTTCAAGAAATTGTTGATCAATCAAATTAAGTGCAGAACCACAATCCACCATTACCTTAAACTCAATCGAACGACCCTGACAGGTGGTATTACAAGGAAAAAACACCCCAAAAACGCAATGCGAACGGGAGTGTTATTTCTACTGACCATTTTTTTTTCTTTCCTTAAGCGAACCTCGCATTACTTTAAAAAATGATCAGCCTTACCGCAATACAACCAAAGTCCCTAAGAAAACCTCCTGTCCCTCTCCTTGGAACGGGATGACATGGCCCCCACCTGCATAGGTTCCCCAGTGTTGGCAGGATTATCGTGAGAAACAGAATCCAGCAATACAGGAAACTTGTCCTCATTCAGTCTGGCCCTCAACCTTCTATCCACATGGATAGCTAACTGCATGGCAACTTGCAAAGTATCAGTTGCAGGGAATGCAATGAGCAAATCTTTAACCCTTTCACTCAAGCCTGCCAGAAACTGAAACTTGAGTGCAGGGTCATTCCACCTGACCTCTGCAGACCATCATCTGAACAGGGTGCAATAACTTTCAGCATCAAGAGAACCCTGTTTGAGACGACTGAGCTCTGCCTCAGCTGATGTAACCCGATCAGGATCATCATACAGCAAACCCATGGCATCAATAAATGCCTCCACAGACCTCAGACAATGATCATCAGGAGACAAGGAAAGCCCCCAGATTTGAGGTTCTTTACGCAATAGAGACATAATAATCCCTACATGCTGTAGTTCACTCCCAGAAGATCTAGGTCTGAGCCGAAAATACAACAAACAGGCGTTTTTAAATGAAACAAAATCCTGTTGTTTCCCCGAGATACACTCAGGTAATCCTTCCTTATGTTCTTCATAGCGTTCTGCAGGGTATTTACTCACGTACTGCTGAAGACTGGCAACCTCCAGAGTCAACCCTTTCAAACGTTGAGCAAACTCCTGGATGGTATTCATACTGAAGAAAACCAAGGAAGAGGAAAAAAAAACAAAACTTTTTTTTCTTTTTTTTTTAAACGAGGCTCAACATACTATTATGTACTGCAACTAAGAACTAAGGAATAGGAGGGAAAGCTGTCCCTGCACTGAGACTCAGCTTAAACCCTACGCTGGGATGGGTGCCCTATTCCTTGTGAATAGCCCCACCGACAACAGAAGACCTGAAGGAAGGGGAAAGGGGTCCCTAAAAGATGTAAGGACTGGGAGCAAAAACAGGAGATCCCCTAACAGAAAAGTTAGTTGCAGAAGCGAAGATTAAAGGGAACAAAACTGGTGGAACAAGAAGTCCCAGGATATAAATTGTCCTAAGCACAAAGAACTAACAAGGCAACTAGGCAGAGCACAAGCTTAACAACACTGATGTCCATCAAGGAATGGGAGACAGGTGCTAAGTAATAAAGAGTGAGGAGATCACGTGACCAAGACACCCAGCACCAGAGGAAAAGACTAGAAGCCAGCAAACCACAAAAAGATGGCCGAAAAGTAAAACAACATAGATTCTAACAAGAGAGACACAAATGAAATCCAGCAGAGGCAGAGGAACACTGTAAAAGTTCTGGGACAGTTTTCTCAGACACTCCCATCGCACAAGCCCTGATGCATGGGGTACTCTCCCAAGGAGGGAAAAGTTTCGGAAGATGCTGAGGGAGTACTTGCCGACCGTACCAATGTCCCTTTTGATTCCTCTGTGTCTCATAATTATTGGGTATCCAAGCTGGACACGTTGCATGAACTGGCTCTCTATGCCTTGGCGGTATTGGCCTGCCCTGCCGCTAGCGTTTTGTCAGATCAGGTTTTTAGTGCCGCTGGTGGAATTATAACCAATAGGTACTTCCGCCTGTCAACTGAAAATGCTGACAGGCTGACTCTTATGAAAATAAACAAGGGCAGGATTGGTCCAGAGTTCTCAACACCACCGAATAATAGCAGCGTAACATAAACTCAAATACAGTGTCTTTTTTTTGGGAGGTCTAACTCTATTCCCATGCACCTCTGTCTTCACACCCAGACATGGGTATACGCTTCCTGATTTCTATTTGCTCTTGTCCTTCTCCTCATCCTCATCCTCCACCACCATATCACCAACATATGTACCATATCAACATATCTATGTCTCTTGCAAGGGACATTGGAGTTCCTCCAAATTAATGTCAGCCGTTGCATCACTGCATAGGCAAACAGTAATGGAGACCCACTTCCTAATAATGGGAACATTGTTTTCAGGAGGCCCTCCGACCTCTACGTCTCTTACAAGGGACATTGGAGTTACTCCAATTTTTTGGCAGCCATTGCTTCACTGCATAGGCAAACAGTATGGGAATCCCACTTACTAATAATGGGAACATTGTTTTAAGGAGGTCCTCCGACCTCTACTTGTCTTGCAAGGGGCATTGGAGCTCCTCTAAATTTTTGACAGCCATTTCAGTCATTGCATAGGCAAACAGTATGGGAGACCCTCTCCTTTCTAATGGGAATATGTCATTACTGAGGCCCACCTCTATGTGTCTTTGAATTGTTAGTGGGGTTTTTCATAAATTTTGGCAGCTGTTGGACTCACTGCATTCCCTATAACTGAATAGCAGACCCTCTCCTTTCTAATGGGAACATGTCGTTACTGTGGCCCAGCTCTATGTGTTTTTAAATTGTTAGTGGGGTTTTCCTAAAATTTGACAGCCGTTGGACTCACTGCATACCCTATAACTGTATAGCAGACCCTCTCCTTTCTAATGGGAACATGTCATTACTGTGGCCCAGCTCTATGCGTCTTTAAATTGTTAGTGGGGTTTTTCCTAAATTTTGGTAGCCGTTGGACTCACTGCATACCCTATAACTGTATAGCAGGCCCTCTCCTTTCTAATGGGAACATGTCGTTACTGTGGCCCAGCTCTATGTGTCTAAATTCTTAGTGGAGTTTTTCCTAAATTTTGACACCCGTTGGACTCACTGCATACCCTATAACAGTATAGCAGACCCTTTCCTTTCTAATGGGAACATGTTACGGTGGCTCAACTCTATGTGTCTTTAAATTGTTATTGGGGTTTTTCCTATATTTTGGAAGCCATTGGATTCACTGCATACCCTATAAATGTATAGCAGTCCCTCTCCTTTCTAATGGGAACATGTCGTACTCATTACTGTGGCCTAGCTTTATGCGTCTTTAAATTGTTAGTGGGGTTTTTCTCAAATTTTGGCAGCCCTTGCAGTCACAGCATGGCCATTACCACTATAGGAGACCCACTCCTTTATAATGGGAACATTTTTTTTTACTGAGACCCTTTTCTATGTCTCTTCAAAGGGGTATTGGGTTGCATCCAAATTTTTGGCAGCCCTTGCAGTCACTGCATACGCAATAACAGTATAGGAGACCCACTTGTTAATAATGGGAACAACAAAGCATAGTCGGCTGATGGCTCTCTAACAATAGTGAGGGCTGACTGCTGGCCCTTTAAGAATATATGGATGTGTCTGATGATGTGTCACACACCACATGGTCAGATAAGCTTGTAAAATGTTAAAATGACATTTCCTAGTGAATGCATTTGTCTTGGTTGAAAGCAATGCAAAAGTGCAAAAACGCATCAAAAACGCTACGTGTGAATGTAGCCCAGGGTGTGGAGGAGCATGTTTGTTTTTGTATATTTATTTTGCATTATATACAAGTCATTACCCTGGAAAGGATGTTCCATAACATATTTCCCAGGAAAATCAATTTTGGTTTAGTTTTTGTATGTTTTATTGTGAGTGCGTAAAAGTGGCGTAATAGCTCTGACAACATTGTTGACAGCATTGACCTGGAAGCCAGAAATACTTCCAGGGGTCTTCCCCATGCTGTTCCCATGTCATTTGAGCACTGTTATCATCAATGTGGGCAATTTTTAGGCCCTCTGCAGACCGCCGGGGGGAGCCGCCGAAAAATGCTCGAGTTTTCCATAGACTTACATTGGGCTTGTTACTCGGTCCGAGCACTCGAGCATTTCAATTTGCTTGACTCGAACAACGAGTACCTGAGCATTTTAGTGCTCGCTCATCACTAGTTATCGCCAATATTAGCAAAGATAGACAGAATTTACAACAGTGTGAGAAACCTCCTCTTACCTCAGCACCCCTGGTATCTCTAGTATTAGATTAAAATGACAGGGTGGACAGCCGAATAAAAAGTTTCTTCTTACCACAGCACTTCTCTTTTTTCAGTGTTATACTAGTTCAACAGGATGAACAACAGTGTGTGTAGCCTCTTTTTTACCCCTGCACCCCTGCTATCTCCAGCATTAGATCAGAAAAACAAGATAGCAGCATGGTCAGCCTCTTCTTACCTCAGCACTACTGCTATCTCCAGCATTAAATTAGACAAACAAGATGGACAGCAGTCTGAGCAGTTTCTACTTACCTCAGCACTCCTGGTTTTTCCAGTATTAGAGTAGATCAACAGGGCTAACAGCAGTGTGAGCAACATCTTCTTACCTCAGCACCACTGCTGTCTCCAGAATTAGATCAGAAAAATAGAATGGACAGCAGATTGAGCAGCCTCTTCTTACCACAGCACCCCTGATATATCCAGTAATAAATCAGAAAGATAGGGTAGACAGCAGTATGAGCAGCATCTTCTTACCTCAGCACTCCTGGTTTTCCAGTATTAGACCAGATAGACAGAAGAACAGCAGTGTGAGTAGACTCTTTTTACCTTGGCACCCTTGGTATCTCCAATATTAGACCAGAAAGACATGATTAACAGCTGAGAAAGCAGCCACTTCTTAGCCTCAGCATCCTTAATATCTTCAATTATTAACATTCAAGGATGAATATGACAGTGTAACAAGACATTTGTGGCACATTTCAATGTATTATAGTCATTACCTACCTAGATAAAACAAGTGCGATTTGCTATTTAAAGGTATTTCGAAATGTATTTAAAATTTTAAATTACATTTTTATTATTTTTTTTTCTATTCTCAGATAACCATTTATTATGTACATGTGCAAAGCCAGAAAAGATTATGTCAAAGGGTGAAAGATTTAGGTATTATTCAGTGTGATGTGGTGAATACTCTTAAAAATACAGACAAATTAGAATGTTGAAAGATAATCATTTCAGTGTAACAGAATCAATAGGGTAGGTTCACACCCATTTATCTGAATGACGTTTGCAAGCATTTCTGCAACACTTCTGCAATTGTGAACAAACTATAGCAGCGATCTATTCTAAAAATGTGAAAAGTATACATATATTTTAAGGATAACTTATTTTGTGATACATTTTGTTGTAACTTACTTTTTCCTCTTCAATCAAGCACATCTTTGCCTGCATCTATAATAGAAAATAGAATATATGAGAACAATAATCTCAAATTTACATAGTTTAATAATATATTAGGATTTTACATACGTAAAGGGAACCTGTCATGTCCTAGCTACCCTCTACACTGCCCCCATAGCATTGTTAGTGATGCAATGTGCATCACTAACAAGCTTTTTCCATTAAAATTGGTGCCGCTATAATGATTTTATGATCTTTAATATACTTAGATCCTACCTGCTCATTCAGTCATAGGGGTGTGCTCGTCATATTCAGTCATGGGCAGGCACAGCATTCACTCACTGCTGGCGCCGCCATGTATTTGAATACTGCTCCCGGCAAGCGCTGATATTGTGGGGCGCATGTGCACTTTAGATGTCCGGTCGCCTGTGCAGTGAGGCTGTGTGAGTACCAGCTTCACTGCGCATGTGCAATGATGTGCTATGTTCCCTGCGTGTGCGCAGTGAAGCTGGTAATCACACAGCCTCACTGCGCAAGTGCGGGTAATACAGCGTCATAGCGCATGCGCAGTGAAGCTGTGAACTACACAGCTTCACTGCGTATGTGTGGGGAACATAGCACGTCATACCGCATGCGCCGTGAAGCTGGTACTCACACAGCCTCACTGCACAGGCGGCCGGACATCTACAAGTGCGCATGCGCCTCACAATATCAGCGCTTGCCAAGAGCAGTATTGAAATACATGGACAACGCCAGCAGTGAGTGAATGCTGCGCCAGCCCATGACTGAATATGACAAGCACACCCCTATGACTGAATGAGCAGGTAAGATCTAAGTAAATTAAAGATCATAAAATCATTATAGCTGCACCAATTTTAATGGAAAAAGCTTGCTAGTGATGCACATTGCCTCACTAACAATGCTATGGGGGCAGTGTAGAGGGTAGCTAGGACATGACAGGTTCTCTTTAATGCAAAGTGCACCTTTGTGCACAATTTCCTGTCTTTAATGGTTTATAAAGTTGTATTATGAGAGAGTATCAGTGAAGATAAGACCACAGAAGCTGTGTAGCTTTCCCAGCATTCTGCACTTCACTTGGGAGTAGCGCTGACCTTAAAAAAAATAGCATGTAGTTGCCAACAGAGGCAACTACCTGCCTGTTGCACCTGGCACCGGTCATTGACCGCTCCTGCCAGAGATTCAGCTGCTCCCTGTCAACAGAGCAGCAGTTTCTTTTCCTGTTGACAGGGCGGGACTACTGGCATCATGCTGATTGACAGCTGACTTCCCCCAATTAGGCAGCAGAGAGCCAGCTGTCAATCAGCATTACACCAGTAGTCCCGCCCTGTCAACATGAAGACAAACTACCGCTCTGTTGACGTGATGTCAGCAGAAGTCTGTGTCCGCTCTATGCCAGAGGAGAACGGGGCTGGGCACAAGAGGCAGGTAGGTAGCAACTACCTTCCTCTTACTGTTTAGGCCCATTTTTTTAGGTCCCGGATATCCCCTTTAAAGAAAGCCTCCCATTAAAGTATTTTTTACTAAATTTGTATATATGGGCATGTAGTGTAGCATGTGTGCGTTAATATACTCATCTACCACAGTCTTCTCTCATTTTCTGCACCAGTCTGTTCTTCTTCTCAGTGACGTTACCTCTCTTCAGATTCTCCGGGTCACACTGTGCTCTGTGTGACCCAGAAGTGTCTTTCACAATGTAAGTCTATGGAGCGTGAGAACAAGGCTCCATAGACTTACATTGTAAAAGAGATTAATACACACGTGGTCAAAATTGTTGGTACCCCTCGTTTAATGAAAGAAAAACCCACAATAGTCACAGAAATAAATTGAATCTGACAAAAGTAATAATAAATTAAAAATCTATGAAAATGAAGAAATGAAAGTCAGACATTGCTTTTCAACCGTGCTTCCACAAATTTTTAAAAAAAATTAAACTCATGAAATAGGCCTGGACAGAAATGATGGTACCCCTGAAAAGAATGTGACAAAGGGGACATGCTAAATCAAGTCACAGTTGTCTACAATCTTGTAATCAGTCAGTGGGCCTTTATATAAGGCTACAGATACTCACTGTGCTGTTTGGTGACATGGTGTGTACCACACTCAACATGGACCAGAGGAAGCAAAGGAAAGAGTTGTCTCAGGAGATTAGAAAGAAAATGATAGACAAGCATGTTAAAGGTAAAGGTTATAAGACCATCTCCAAGCAGCTTGATGTTCCTGTGACTACAGTTGCACATATTATTCAGAAATTTAAGATACATGGGACTGTAGCTAACCTCCCTGGACGTGGCTGCAGGAAGAAAATTGATGACAAATCAAACAGACGGATAATACGAATGGTAACAAAAGAGCCCAGGATAACTTCTAAAGAGATTAAAGGTGAACTTGAAGCTCAAGGAACATCAGTGTCAGATCGCACCATCCGTCGTTGTTTGATCCAAAGTGGACTTTATGGGAGATGACCATTGTTAAAAAAAAATCATAAAAAGCCAGACTGGAATTGGTCAAGCTACATGTTGCCAAGCCACAAAGCTTCTGGGAGAATGTCCTTGTTATGATCTGAAATAAGTACTAAGGAAAGAAAGGGGAAAGCTATCCCTACAGTAAGACTAAGCTGAATCCCTACGATGTAGCGGGCTGCCAGTTCCTAGTGAACAGACCCGCCTTAGTCCTCAGCTAGTCTGAACGAAGACCTATAGCATAAAGGCAAGGGGTCCCTAAAAGAACTAAGGACTGGAACAAAAATGGGACACCTCCTGAACAGAGAAAGATGTTGCAGAACACAAAAAGATAAACTGACAAAAAGGTACTAGAGGTCCTAGAAGGACCAAGCAAACTGGCAGAGATAGGCACAGAAGCACCTGGCTAGCAAAACAGTCAAACAACACTGAAGTCCAGCACAGCCAAAAGGGTGGAGCTGGAATATCAAGGCAGATGGTCACATGAACGCAAAGCACAAGATGGAAAAAACAAACAGGAGGGTTCTAAAAGTCCTATGGACAGATGAGACAAAAATGTAATTTTTTGGCAAGGTACATCAGCTCTATGTTCACAGATGGAAAAATGAAGCATATCAAGAAAAGAACACTGTCCCTACTGTGAAACATGGAGGAGACTCTGTTATGTTCTGGGGCTACTTTGCTGCATCTGGCACAGGGTGTCTTGAATCTGTGCAGGGAACAATGAAATCTCAAGACTATCAAGGGATTGTAGAGAAAAATGTGCTGCCCAGTGTCAGAAAGTGTAGCACCCCGAGGGCTCGGCTGCTACAGGGGTATTGCACCTCAAACCAGAGGTGTGATACTCCACTCCCGGGTAAGGATGGAGTGTGGACCAGGACTCGGTAAGCTGCATGCACCACACACACCCCATTTCCGAGGGACAGCTCAACGGTGCTCCCACTAGACAGAAGTGCAGGCACGACAGCATCTGTCCCTGGCTGGAGTGGGGCGGGGGGAGGAATACCCAGTGGTGTAGGAGCAGATAGGGGTGGGTCTCTGGGCATAGGTAGGAGCCCATTGGTTGCTAGTCACCTGGGCTCGGGTGTTAGAAGGAGGTATATAAGGTGGGCACCATCTTTGAACAGAGTTCAGTCCAGTTCAGTTCAGAGAGGAGGAGAAGAAGACAGGAGCTCAGCCAGAGAGGGATGACAGGGAGCTGTGGCTCAGTCTGGGCCCAGCTCCAGAGGCAGGCCTGGAGTGGAGGCCAGAAACAGCAGAAAGAGAGAGGAGAAGGAGCGGAAAGGAAAGTAAGAAAAGAACTGGAACAGAGGAGAAAGGAAGCAAGAAACACAGAGAAAGGCCCAGAGACACGAGGACAGAAGGAACCCCATATCCCCAGAGGAGATACAGGGTGAAGGGTTGGCAGAACAGGGTACCGGAACCCAAATTGGTGGAGGCAACAGATTCCTCAGCCAAAGACCGGAGGTTGTTACCACATCTTGGTGCGACCCCTCACTACATCCACCAGAAAGGCATACCGGATAGGGTCAGGGAAACCGGGAGAGGTTTCGCCAACAGAAGGCCCGAGGAAGCTGGACAAAGGTGGGTCACTGGTGGGGACGGCCAGAGAAAGGTAGAGAAGGGAGCTCTGAACCACACTCTGGAATTACCTGGGAGTTGACCGAGTCCCTCACCTGGTGGACGCAGCACGGCTCGGGCAGTCATCGCCTGCAGCATTGACATGAACAACAACTGTGAGTAAAGCATTGAAAACTGCAACCGCACGTCTCTGTGGTTCCTTGCCGCACCAGCACCATTAGCACTGGGACCCTCACACCATCACTCCCACCATCCACATTAGCTGCCCTGAGGCAATACTTCTCCCGTGGGGAGTTATCCCATACTCGGCTGCGCAAACAACATCTGCCTCAGCGGTCGGCAGCGCAGCGGCGGTCCCCACTGACCGCAATCCACGGGTGGCGTAGTCGGACAATTACAATACCAGTAGACTGCCACTGGTTTGACCACCCTGGGCACGGACCGGGTCACCGCCACACGGAGACTACAACCCCCAGCATTCTACAACAGGCCCGGTTCCGGGTTCCCCTGCACAACACAGGCCCAGGGGGCGCGTCAAAAGCTTGGTCTCAGTCGCAGGTCATGGGTCTTGCAACAGGATAATGACCCAAAATACACAGCTAAAAACACCCAAGAATGGCTAAGAGGAAAACATTGGACTATTCTGAAGTGGCCTTCTATGAGCTCTGACCTAAATCCTATTGAGCATCTTTGGAAAGAGCTGAAACATGCTGCCTGGAAAAGGGAACCTTCAAACACGAGACAACTGGAGAAGTTTGTTCATGGGGAGTGGGCCAAAATAGCTGTTGAGAGATGCAGAAGTCTCATTGACAGTTACAGGAATCATTTGATTGCAGTGATTGCCTCAAAAGGTTATTCAGCAAAATATTAAGTTAAGAGTACCGTCATTTCTGTCCATTTCATGAGTTTAATTTTTTTTAAAAATTCTGTGGAAATGGGTTGAAAGCAATGTCTGACTTTCATTTGTTCATTTTCATAGGTTTTTAATTTATTATTACTTTTGTCAGATTCAAGTTATTTCTGTGACCATTGTGGGTTTTTCTTTCATTAAACGAGGGGTACCAACAATTTTGACCGCGTGTGTATGTATACAGCATAGAGTTAGCCAATAGTGATGAGCGAGCACTAAAATGCTCGGGTACTCGTTGCTCGAGTCAAGCAAATTTGAAGGCTCTAGTGCCCGGACCGAGTAACGAGCCCAATGTAAGTTGTTACGGATCCAGATGGTGGAACCTCTGTGCTGCGGTGAAAGGAGGGACCCAGAGGGGCGTAACTAGGCATCAACTCGGAGCGACCTAGGTCGTACGGCGGCTAACGACTCTGTGACCAGGGAGGATCCGAGCAGAGGGACCAGGTGCTACTCTGGGGGCGACCTTGTAAGTGAGCAGGTGACTCCCACGGTACAGGTGGCAGGGACTAACCGATATAGCAGATGGGCACAGCAGGCAGGCTGATGAGTGATCCAGGTGGATGGACTGGCAGACATGGCAGGTGACAGGCAGGAGCCTCTAGGTAGGCTGTCAGGTGGTCACGGCAAGTGACGGACAGGAGCCTCCAGGTAGGCTGACAGGTGGTCACGGCAAGTGACGGGTAGGAGCCTCTAGGTAGGTTGTCAGGTGGTCACGGCAAGTGACAGCAGGACCCTCCAGGTAGGCTGACAGGTAGCGGGCAGGTGCTTCCAGGTAAGCAGGTGGGCAGAGCCCATAGACAGACTGGCGGACTGAACGGAAGACAGACTGTCGGGCTGAAGAGTAGTCAGGCTGGCGGGCAGGACTAGTAATCAGGCTAGCAGCGGGACCTGAGGGCTGATGCAGAGGTAAGTACACTGTGCATCAACTATTGCTTGGGCCCCTCCATTTTGGAGGAGGTGCCATATATATGGGAGGACCTCCGGAAATTGGCCGGGGACTCCTTAGGGCGGCGCAAGCGGCCCCTTTAAGAGGGAGGGAGCGCGCGCCCTAAGCACAGTGCCCAGGAAGCTGCGCGCATCGGCAGGAGCAGGAAGAGGAGCGCTGGAGAACGCCGGGCGGGGAGCACGGCGGTGAGAGGGACAGCGTCTCTGCCTGGCAGGGGGCAGAGACGCCGATGCTACATAAGTCTATGTTAAACTCAAGCATTTTTCCGTCGGCTCCCCCCGGTGGTCTGCAGAGGGACTAAAAATTGCCCAAATCGATGGGAACAGTGCTCAAATGACATGGAAACAGCATGGGGAAGACCCCTGGAAGCATCTCTGACTCCCAGGTCACTGCTGTCAACAATGTTGTCAGAGCTACAGTATTACGTCACTTTTAGGACTCAAAATAAAACATAGAAAAAGGAAACCAAAATGGAATTTCCTGGAAAATATGTTAAGGAACATCCTTTCCAGGGTAATGACTTGTATATAAGGCAAAATAAATAAACAAAAACAAAAATGCTCCTCCACACCTTGGGCTATGTTCACATGTAGCGTTTTTGATGCATTTTTGCACTTTTGCATTGCTTTCAACCAAGACAAATGCATTCACTGGGAAATGTCATTTTAACATTTTACAACCTTATCTGGTCATGTGGTGTATGACACATCATCTGACACATGCATACAATGCTTAAAAGACATGGGAACAGCATGGGGAAGACCCCTGGAAGCATCACTGACTCCCAGGTCACTGCCTAAAAGTGTGCCCATCACAAGTGATCCTTGGCGCATGCGAAGATGCCTCTGTCGTTGCAGACTTGTAACAATCACTGTCCATGTCCTTGTCCCAGTGCAGCGTTCAGTTGTCCCTACCCCTGTGCAGCCAGCCACCAACCCACAGGCTGCAATACTATTCTGCCAAATTTTTGACAGCTGCTTGCACTTGAAATGTGGCCTTTTAGGCTCGTGGAGGCGGAAGCTGTCCACAACCTTATGGCAGCAGCCGGGTGTCCATACTTGGTCCCCAACAGCCATTATTTGTCCCGGCATCGTCTCCGCCTTCCACAAGCACGGGTCCTGCAACATTACCCATGCCCTCCCCAGTGCACTTACTGGGAAGGACTGCCTAACCACAAACACGTGGACAAGTGAATGTGGCCAGAGATGGTACGGAGCCAGTCCACAGCTTGTCAATGAGTTGTATTTCACCACAGCCATATTCTTTAGCTTGGTGAAAGGACTTGGGAAACCGTATCTACTCCGGCTGTCATTTCTCTGTCATCAGGTTCCGCCCATTGTCACACACGACCATGCCTGGCTGTATGTTCTGCGGTGAGAGCCACAGATCAGGCTGCTGTGTTACAGCTTTCAACAACTCTGCAGAGGTGGGTGGTTTTTCACCTAAGCATTAAGCATGTTATCTTCAGCACAGCCTGTTGCCGCTTGGCCAATGCAGTGCTTTCAGCTTGTGACTGATGTGGTCATTTCAGAGATGGAGGTCGAACTGGAGGAGGAGGTGCAGAAGCTGAACAATGTGATTACATTGAGGTTACATTGGTGACTCTGGTTTTTATACTAAAGAAAAATCTACTGAGTTTTTTTTTTTTTACGTTATTTTTTAAGACAAATGCATTCACTGGGAAATGTCATTTTAACATTTTACAACCTTATCTGGCCAAGTCGTGTGTGACACATCATCAGACACATCCTGTTTCATTTATGATGGAGGGACTCTGAAAGTCACAAAGCCTACACATAGAATAGGGCCACAGTAATGACATGTTTCCATTACACACATGTTTCCATTACAAAGGAGCGGGTGTGCTATACAGTTATAGGATATGCAGTGAGTCCAACGGCTGATAAAATTTAGGAAAAACCCCACTAACAATTTAAAGACACATAGAGCAGAGCCACAGTAACAACATTCCCATTAGAAAGGAGAGGGTCTCCCATACTGTTTGCTTATCCAGTGACTGCAATGTCTGTCAAAAATTTGGAGGCACTCCAATGCCCCTTGCAAGAGACGTAGAGGTCAGAGAGCCTCCTAAATACAATGTTCCCATTATTAGGAAGTGGGTCTCCCATAGTGTTTGCTTGTGCAGTGAAGCAACAGCTGCCAAAAATTTGGCGGAACTCCAATGCCCCTTGCAAGAGACGTAGGGGTCAGAGAGCCTCCTAAAAACAATGTTCCCATTATTAGGAAGTGGGTCTCCCATAGTGTTTGCTTGTGCAGTGAAGCAACAGCTGCCAAAAATTTGGCGGAACTCCAATGCCCCTTGCAAGAGACGTAGGGGTCAGAGAGCCTCCTAAAAACAATGTTCCCATTAATAGGAAGTGGGTCTCCCTTTGTGTTTGCCTATGCAGTAAAGCAACAGCTGCCAAACATTTGGAGGAACTACAATGCCCCTTGCAAGAGATGTAGAGGTCAGAGAGCCTCCTAAAAACAATGTTCCCATTATTAGGAAGTCGGTCTTCCATAGTGTTTGCCTATGAAGTGATGCAACGGCTGCCAAAAATTTGGAGGAACTCCAATGCCCCTTACAAGAGACGTAGGGGTCAGAGAGCCTCCTAAAATCAATGTTCTCATTATTAGGAAGTGGGTCTCCCATAGTGTTTGCCTATGCAGTGAAGCAACAGCTGCCAAAAATTTGGAGGAACTCCAATGCCCCTTGCAAGAGACGTGGAGGTCATAGAGCCTCCTAAAAACAATGTTCCCTTTATTAGGAAGTGGGTCTTCCATAGTGTTTGCCTATGCAGTGATGCAAGGGCTGCCAAAATTTGGAGGAACTCCAATACCCCTTGCAAGAGACGTAGATATGTTGATATGATACATATTGTTACGGGTCCGAGTGGTGGAACCTCTGTGCTTCGGTGCAAGGAGGGACCAGAGGGGCATGACTACGTGCCTACTCGGCCCGACCAAGGTCACACGGCAGCTTAGTCGACTCCGTGAACCAGGGAGGGACCGGGCAGGTGGACCAGGTGCCACTCTGGGACCGACCTTGTGTAAGAGCAGGTGACTCCCACGGGTCAGATGGCAGGAACTGACCGGTACAGTGGATGAGCATGGCAGGAAGGCTGACCGGTTGTCCGGGTAGATAAGCAGGCTGGTTCGGCAGATAGCCAGACGGGTGCTCCGGGTAGGCAAGCAGGCAGGTACGGAAGGTAACTGGCAGGTGCTCTGGGTAGGCTGGCTGGCGGGCACGACAGGTAACAGGCAGGTGCTCCAGGTAGGCAGGCTGGTGGGCACAACAGGTAACAGACAGGTGCTCCAGGTAAGCAGGCTGGGGGCACAACTGTAGACAGACTGGAGGACAGAACTGGAGGACAGAACTGTTAGACAGACTGGCGGGCTGGACTGACAGACAGGCTGGCAGGCAGGGCTGACAGGCAGCGGGACCTTGATGGCTGGAGCTAGTGTTTAGCATACAGAACAACAACCTTGCACTGGCACTTCCATTTTGGAGGAGGTGCCTTATATAGGGAAAGTCCTCCGGCCATTGGCCGGGAACTCTATAGGACGGCGCAAGCGGCCCCTCTAGGAGGGAGGGAGCGCGCGCGAGCGCGCCCTAAGCACAGTGCCCGGGAAGCTGCGTGCGGTGCGTGCCATAGCCGATGCTACAGTACCCCCCCTTTACGCTCCCTCTTCTTTTGGCCCGAAAGACATTTTTTAAGAAGATGAGGGGCATGAATGTTCTCCCTGGGTTCCCCAGACCTCTCCTCAGGGCCAAACCCCTTCCAATCCGCTAGAAAGAAAGTCTTTCCTCTTACCCTCTTGGTGGCCAAAATGTTTTCTACCTCAAAGACGTCCTCAGCAGAGACTAGAGCTGGAGCGGTACCTGGATCGTCAGAGAAAGAATTAAGGACAATATTTTTGAGGTGGGATACATGAAAAGAGTTGGGAATCCTTAAGGTGACTGGGAGTTTCAGCTTGTAAGCCACGAGATTGATTTAGTTCAGAACCTCGAACGGACCGATGAACTGCGGGCCCAACTTATAGGAAGGTATCTTGAGACGAACATATTTGGAGGAAAGCCAGACCTTGTCTCCCGGACAGAATTGAGGCGGATCCAGACGTCTCTTATCAGCATGCTTCTTCATTAGCTCGGAGGACTGATGAAGCGCAAATCTAGTGTCTTCCCAAATAGCTGAAAATTTGCTGACCAGAGACTCCGCGGCAGGATTGTCCACTGAAGAGGAGACGGGAAACGGAATCCGGGGGTGTTGACCGTAGACAACAAAGAACGGGGATTTAGAAGAAGACTCGCTCTCATTGTTGTTATAGGAGAACTCGGCCCAGGGCAGGAGCTCAACCCAATCGCTGTGGTGAGCGTTGACAAGGTGCCGAAGAAAACTGGTAAAGACCTGGTTGATACTTTCCACTTGACCATTGGATTGAGAATGATAAGCAGAGGAGAAATTCAAGGAGACATCCAGCAGCTTACAAGTAGCTCTCCAGAAGCGCGAAATGAACTGAACCCCGCGATCAGACACAATGTGGAGGGGTAGGCCGTGAAGACGAAAGATGTGATGGATGAAGTCCTTAGCCAGCACAGATGCAGACGGAAGACCAGGCAGAGGGATGAAGTGGGCCATCTTAGAAAAGTGGTCAGCGATCACCCAAATGACAGTACAACCAGCAGAAACAGGGAGATCCGTAATGAAGTCCATTGCAATGTGTTGCCATGGAGCGGAAGGCATGGGGAGAGGAAGGAGACGGCCGGATGCAAGGTGCCTGGGAACCTTGTTGCGGGCACAGGAGGAACAAGCCGAGACGAAGTCCGCAACATCCTTGTGCAGGGAAGGCCACCAGTAATGTCGGGCGATGAGCAGAAAGGTCTTCCTCTGGCCAGCATGACCGGCTAGTTTGGATGAATGGCCCCAGAGTAGAACCTTCTTACGATCCGGAACCACTACAAAAGGTCTTACCGGGTGGAAGATGAGACAGGTCAAACAGAGCCACAGTTATTACTTTGGAGGGGTCAATGATATGTAGAGGTTCCTCCTCTTGGTCGTAAGACAGGAATGAGCGGGATAGAGCGTCAGCTTTAATGTTCTTGACCGCCGGGCGGTAATGCAGAGTAAAGCAGAATCAGGCAAAGAATAGAGACCACCTGGCCTGATTTAGTCTTTGGGCGTTCTGCAAATAAGCGAGGTTTTGGTGGTCAGTGTAGATGACCACCGGGTGTAGAGCCCCCTCCAGCAAGTAGCGCAACTCCTTCAGCGCTAATTTGATGGCCAGCAGCTCACGATCTCCTATGGAGTAGTTGCACTCGGACGAGGAGAAGAGCTTGGAGAAGAAGCCGCATGTTACCATTCTCCCGGACAAGGCTTTCTGGGTGAGCACAGCTCCGGCTCCGGAGGAGGATGCATCAACCTCCAGGAAGAACTGCTTGTTGCAATCCGGACAGTGTAGCACAGGAGCGGAGAAGGCTTGTTTTAGGGAGACGAAGGCCTCCTCCACTTCAAAAGTCCATTCCCTGGGATTTGCTCCTTTACGCGTGAGTGTGGAGATGGGAGCAGTCCGGTAGGAGAAATGAGGAATGAAGAGGTGGTAATAATTTGCAAAGCACAGGAATCTCTGAATCGCCTTCAACCCCTCCAGTCGGGGCCACTTTAAGACGGCAGAGACCTTCTCGGGATCCATCCGCAGACCAGTCTTGGAGATAATATAGCCCAGGAACGGTAGAGAGGTCTGCTCAAAGAGGCATTTCTCGAATTTAGCGTATAGGCGATTCTGCCGGAGCCTTAGTAGAACCTGATGAACATCCCTCCGGTGTGAGGGCAGATCCGGAGAGACCAAGATATTGTCCAGGTATACCACCACGCAAGAATACAGGAGATCACGGAAGATGTCTTTAACCAGCTCCTGGAAGACGGCTGGAGCATTACAGAGACCAAAGGGCATTACGCGGTATTCGTAGTGACCGTCCCGGGTGTTGAATGCCATCTTCCACTCGTCTCCCTGGCGATTCCAGATCAAATTGTACGCCCCATGAAGATCGGGCTTGGTGAAGATCTTCGCGCTTTTAAGGCGGTTGAACAGCTCCGAGATGAGAGGCAGGGGGTACTTATTTTTGATAGTAATCCGGTTAAGACCCCTGTAATCAATACAGGGACGTAGAGAGCCATCTTTCTTCTTGAAGAAGAAGAATCCTGCTCCAGCCGGAGAGGTGGATTTCTGGATAAATCCCCTAGCAAGATTCTCCTCTATGTACTCAGACATGGCCGGGGTCTCAGCCAGCGACAAGGGTAGATACGCCCGCGGGGAGGAGAAGCACCAGGTACCAGGTCGATGGGGCAATCATACGACCTATGAGGTGGTAGTGTCTCTGCTTCCTTTTTGTCGAAGATGTCTGCATAGGACCAGTAGGGTGCCGGCAGACCAGGTAGATTAGCCGGAGTAGACGGGGGTCGAGCTGAACGAACCGGAACCAGACAGGACTCATGGCATTCCTGACCCCAACGGAGCACTTCACCAGATCTCCAATTCAGGACGGGCTCATGTCTTTGTAACCAGGGTAGACCAAGCAAGAGGGGGTGAGAGAGACTGGACAGCACATGAAAGGAGATCTTCTCCGAGTGCAGCATTCCCACCTGAAGGGTTACAGGCTCTGTGACTAGCAAGATGGTCTCCAGAAGAAGCCTCCCATCCATGGAGGCAACCGCCAATGGTTCAGCCAGACATACAGTATGAATCTAATACCGCTCCACAACAGCCTGTTGAATGAGATTCCCAGCAGCTCCGGAATCCAGATGGGCAATCACGAAGAAGCAGGTCTCACCACTGGAAATAGAAACAGACAGAGACAAGGACGGAAAGGATTTACTCTTGCCTAGGACGACCTCTCTGAGCGGTTCTAGACACTGGAGTTTCCCGGCCTCACCGGGTAGGAACAGATCAGATGCTCTTTACTGCCACAGTAGAAGCAAATCCCCTCGGCTCAGCTCGTCTCCTGGCGAGACTTAACCATCTTGGTTGCGAGACTGGCTTTTGGAATACAAGAGCGAGATGCGAAAATCTTCTCTCCCGGGTAGTCTCCTTAGCACGTTCCAGAAAACGGATGTCAATCCGGGTAGATAATGACACCAGGTCGTCCAGGGTGGAAGGGATGTCAAGACCGGCTAGCTCATCCTTGATCCATCTGTTCCAGGAAAGCTCAGATGCGAGGGTTCGGAAACGTATGGCATACTGGCCCACGGAGAGACTCCCTTAGTGGAGAAGGAGAAGTGAGGAGGCAGTAGAAGATTTTCGTCCGGGTTCATCGAGGACCTTTCGGAAGGCAGCGAGGAAAGCCAGAAGATCGGACACCAGGGGATCCCCTCTTTCCCACAGAGGGTTTAGCCATGCCAATGCCTCCCCGGTGAGGTGAAACATGATGAACGCCACCTTGGCCCGGTCGGAGGGGAACTGATGTGCCAGGAGTTCAAAGTGCAGCGTGCATAAGAAGCTCTGACATAAGACGGGGTCACCAAGATAACGTGGAGGCGCAGAGAGCCGGGGTCCAGAGTCGGATGCCAGAGCACCAGTGGGCTGAGGTGCCACCGGAGCGGGTGCCGCTCGGCTAGAGACGAACACAGATGGGGTGGACAGCGTGTCCAGGCGGGAGTTGACAGTCTGCAGATAGGACAGAATAGGTACCTGGTGAGATATCTGACGTGGGTCCTAAAGATACAGATCAGAGAGTGAAGGAGCCTGGCGGCCACCAGGTTCCATGGCCTGTGCAAAGTGTTAAGGGTCCGGGTGGTGGAACCTCTGTGCTTCGGTGCAAGCAGGGACCAAAGGGGCGAGACTAAGTGCCTACTCGGCCCGACCAAGGTCACACGGCGGCTTAGTTGACTCCGTGAACCAGAGAGGGACCGGGCAGGTGGACCAGGTGCCACTCTGGGACCGACCTTGTGTGAGAGCAGGTGACTCCCATGGATCAGATGGCAGGAACTGACCGGTACAGCACATGAGCACGGCAGGAAAGCTGACGGGTGGTCTGGATAGATAAGCAGGCAGTTCGGCAGATAGCCAAACGGGTGCTCCGGGTAGGCAAGCAGGCGGGCATGGCAGGTAACTGGCAGGTGCTCCGGGTAGGCTGGCTAGCGGGCACAACAGGTAACAGGCTACAGGTGCTCCAGGTAGGCAGGCTGATGGGCACAACAGGTAACAGACAGGTGCTCCAGGTAAGCAGGCTGGCGGGCACAACTGTAGACAGACTGGAGGACAGAACTGTTAGACAGGCTGGCGGGCTGGACTGACAGACAGGCTGGCAGGCAGGGCTGACAGGCAGCGGGACCTTGAGGGCTGGATCTAATGTTCAGCACACGGAACAACCTTGCACGGGCACCTTCATTTTGGAGGAGGTGCTTTATATAGGGAAAGTCCTCCGGCCATTGGCCGGGGACTCCATAGGACGGCGCACGCGGTCCTTTTAAGAGGGAGGGAGCGCGTGCGCCCTAAGCACAGTGCCCAGGAAGCTGCACGCGGTGCGCGCCACAGCAGCAGGGGAGCGGGAAGATGCCGGACCTGGACTGCGGCGGCGAGGGGAACGGCGTCTCTGCCCGGTAGGAGGCAGAGACGCCGATGCTACACATATGGTGGTGAAATGGTGGTGGAGGATGAGTATGAGGAGAAGGAGGAAGACAAGAGCAAATAGACAAAATCATGAAGGGTATACCCATGTCTGGGTGTGAAGACAGAGGTGCATGGGAATAGAGTTAGACCTCCCAAAAAAAAAGACACTATATTTGAGTTTATGTTACGCTGATATTATTCGATAGTGTTGAGAAGTCTGGCCCAATCCAGCCCTTGTTCATTTTCATAAGAGTCAGCCTGTCAGCATTTTCAGTTGACAGGCGGATGCGCCTATCAGTTATAATTCCACCGGCGGCACTAAAAACCTGTTGTTTCAAAATGCTAGCGGCAGGGCAGGCCAGGACCTCCAAGGAGTAGAGAGCCAGTTCATTCCACATGCCATGCTTGGATACCCAATAATTATAAGGCACAGAGGAATCAGGGAGGACATTGGTACGGTCGGCAAGGTACTCCCTCACCATCTTCAAACTTTGCACTCCTTGTGAGAGTACCCTGCGCCTCAGGGCCTGTGCGATGGGAGTGTTTGAGAAAACTGTCCCAGAACTTTGACAGTGTTCCCCTGCCTCTGCTGGATTGCATTTGTGGCTCTTTCGCCTGTACTCCTTGGTTGTCCAACAAACTGTGACCTCTGCCGCCAGCGTTTTCAGATGGGAATTTTTTTAATAATTCCGCAACAAGGGCCTTCTCGTACTGCACCATTTTATTAGGCCTGTCCTGCGCAGGAATAAGATACAAACATTTCTCCCTGTAGCGTGGGCTACAAACATCACCCACCAGTAATGAAGGTCACCCAAAATTTGGACAACCCGAGGATCACGGGAAAGGCAGCGTAACATAAACTCAGCCATGTGTGCAAGACTGCAAAGAGGCAAGACTTCCGTGTCCTCACCAAGAGGACAGACCATGCTCTCCTCCTCATCCTCCTTCTCTTCCTCCTCCTCTCTGTCCTCAGGCCATCCACGCTGAACAGACGGTATAACAGTAGTGCAGGTAGTACCGTCTATGGCGCAGGAAACTAGCTCCTGTTCTTCCTCCTCCTCTTCCTCATTGTCATCCAATCCACGTAGGGATGAGATGAGGCTGGGCTGTGTGTAATCACCCTGTATGGTTCCTTGCTCCATCTCATCATGCTCCGCCTGCAATGCATCCTCTTTAATTGAGAGCAGAGGGCGTTTCAGAAGACAGAGAAGCGGGATGGTGACGCCAATTATAGCGTCATCGCTGCTCACTATTTTGGTGCAGTCCCGAAAGTTTTGGAGAATGGTACTGATGTCTGACATACATGTCCACTCGTGAGGTTTCATGTGTGGAGTCTGACCTGAATACCGACAGCCTTGTTGATGCTGGTAGTCAATAGCTGCCCTCTTCTGCTCACAAATCCTTCCCAAAATCTGCAATGTAGAGTTCCAATGCGTGGGGACATCACACACCAGTCGGTGAGCAGGAAGCTGCAAATGCTACTGAAGCACAGCAAAGGCGGTGGAAGCTGTAGCTGACTTTCTTAAATGGGCATACAGGTGACGTACTTTGACAAGCAGATCCAGCAAATCCGGGTAGGTTTTGAGAAACCGCTGAACCACGAGGTTAAGCACATGGGCCAGGCATGGTAGGTGTGTGAGCTCGCCTCACCTCAGAGCTGCCACCAGATTCCGGCCATTGTCACACACGACCATGCCTGGCTGTAGGGTCTGCAGTGTCAGACACAGATCTGCTTGCTCTTTCAGAGCTGTCCACAACTCTTCAGCGTTGTGTGGTTTGTCACCTAAGCATATTAGCTTCAGCACAGCCTGTTGCCGCTTGGCCAAGGCAGTGCTGCAGTGCTTCCAGCTTGCGACTGATGTGGTCATTTCGGAGATGGATGCTGAAGAGGATGAGGAGGAGGTGGAGGAGCTGTAGAATGAGGGGGCAACCCTGATTGACCCAGGGCCCGCAATCCTCGGCATCGGGAGGACATGTTCCGTCCCAAGGTCCGACTGGGTCCTGGCTTCCTCTATGTTAACCCAGTGTGCCGTCAGCAAGATGTACCAACCCTGCCCACAAGCACTTGTCCATGTGTCCGTGGTTAGGTGGACTTTCTCAGTAACTGCATTGTTGAGGACACGGCTAATGTTGTGGGACACGTGCTTGTGTAATGCAGGGGCGGCACACCGGGAGAAATAGTGGCGGCTGGGGACCGATTACCGAGGGATGGCTACCGCAATCATGTTGTGGAAAGCTTCCATCTCCATGAGCCTAAGAGGCAACATTTTGAGTAGAAGCATTTTCAAAATATATGAATTTAGTATTGTGGCCTGTGGGGCGTTAGCTGCGTATTTGCGCTTGCGTTCCAAGGACTGGGGTAGGGACAACTGAACACTGCGCTGGGACAAGGAGGTGGACGTGCTTGCTGATGCTGCTAATTGAGAGTTTTCAACGACAGGTGCAGGGCGGTACGCAACTTGGCATGCATCATGGACAGGGTATTGGCGTGCACGCATAAAAGCGGAGCAAGCAGTGGTGTCACCCGCAGACACTGTTGCTGGACGCTAGGGTTCGGCCCACTTAGTCGGGTGCTTTGCTGTCATGTGCCTGATCATGCTGGTGGTGTTCAGGCTGTTAGTTGTGTTACCCTGCTGATGCTGGCCTGGCAGGTGGTGCAAATGGCCTTTTTGGGGTTATCGGCAGAGTCTTTAAAAAACCAGACTCGGGAAGACCTAACAGTTGTACTGGCAACTTCCCTCGTGTTGATGTTACAAGGAATGGATGCCCGCCTTCTGTCTGTGGCCGCCACACTGCTTGTTCTTACCTGTTGTGGTGCTACACCTCCCTACCCCTGTGTGCTGCTGTCCTCACTCTGAATGTCGCCTTGCCAGGTTGGGTCAGTGACTTCATCGTCCACCACCTCATCTTCCACTTCCGCACCATGGTCCTCCTTCTGACTTTCTGTCAATTGTGTCTCATCATCATCCACCTCTTGTGACAGTTTCCCACCGTCGCCTTCATGTGACCGTGGCTGCTCAAATATTTGGGCATCGCTACATGCGATCTCCTCTTGTGCTGCTTCAAGTGGACCGGGTGAGAGGCCCGAATCTATAAATGGAAAAGTGAACAGCTCTTCGGAGTGTCCAAGTGAGGGATCAGTTGCCTCTGGGCACTCAGTATTGGGGGGAGGAAGGAGGATCAGGGTGAGGAATATGCAGTCCAGACTCACGGCTACTGAGACTTGACCGTGTGGAAGACAGGGTGGTGGCGGTGGTGGCTAAGTGACTGGAAGCATTATCTGCTATCCAACCAATAACCTTTTCACACTTCTCTGTGTTTAATAGTGGTGTTCAGCGGTCCTCTATTAATTGGGACAGGGAGGTCGAGCGACAAGATGTGGGTGTTTGTTGTGGCACAATTTCAGCTTGCCCACGGCCTCGGCCTCATCTTCTGCATGCACCATCACCATCACGTCCACTTCCCCGTGCCTTGACACGCGCCTTGCCCATTTTAAATGGAGTTCAATATTTTCCACTTTCACTACAAATGGCTGGATTTGAACCGCAGTGATATGTGATAAGTGTGACGGAAAACCACAGTTTTAAATAGCTGGTCTGTAGGTTACTATTTTTCACAGCGACCTGGTGTCTATAACTTCACTAACACACTGCAAAAAAATTTAAATGGAGGCCAGAAATGGCTGAATTTGGAGCGAACTTATATGTGATACATGTGACAGAAAACCACAGTTTTAAATAGCTGGCCTATAGGTTACTATTTTTCACAGCGACGTGGTGTCTATAACTTCACTAACACACTGCAACAAAATTTAAATATAGGCCAGAAATGCCTGAATTTGGAGCGAACTTATATGTGATACGTGTGATGGAAAACAACAGTTTTAAATAGCTGGCCTGTAGGTTACTATTTTTCACAGCAACCTGGTACTAATAACTTTACTAACACACTGCAACAAAATTTAAATGGAGGCCAATATTTTCCATGTTCACTACAAATTTCTGGATTTTTATCGCTGTAATATGAAAAGGATTTGGCTGCATTCTGCTGTGGCAACAAGCAAATGAAGCAGAGAAACTGTGTTCTCTGGATTGCTTTTTAAGCAAATAATCAGGATTATTAAGATAAAAAAAAAAATTATCCCTGGCCCCTGACACCTGGGGCTATTTCTAGAAATATCTGTAACAGCAGCAGCAGACAGAACTGGAATCGAGCATCTTGTGCTGTATGCACTGAAGTCTGCCACATACACTGCCTGCCTGCCTTGCTCTGATATATATATATATACTAGCTATTGAACCCGTTCTACTCCCGAGTGGTGAGCATTTTTATTGCTATGTGCTGCCCCCATCCTGGTATTTGTGCTGCCCCCATCCTGGTATTTGTTCTCCCCAATCCTGTTCCCCCATCCTGTTATGTGCTACCCCCATCCTATCCTGGTAGGCATGGCACCCCATCATCCCTATCCTGGTATGCATGGCACCCATCATTCCTATCCTGGTGTCCATGGCACCCCTCATCCCTATCCTGGTATGCATGGCACCCCTCATCCCTATCCTGATATGCATGGCACCCCTCATACCTATCCTTGTATGCATGGCACCCCTCATCCCCATCCTGGTATGCATGGCACCCTTTACCCCCAATCCTGGTATGTATGGCACCCCTCACCCCCAATCCTGGTATGCATGGCACCCTTCACCCCCAATCCTGATTTGCACGGCACCTCTCACCCCCAATTCTAGTATGCATGGCACCCCTCACCCCCAATCCTGGTATGCATGGCACCCTTCATCCCAAATCATGGCATGCATGGCGCCCCTCATCCCTCATCCTGGTATGCATGGCTCCCTCATACCCAATCCTAGTATGCCTGGCCCGCTCAGCCTTATCCTGGTATGAATGGGCCCCTCACCCCCATCCTGGTATCTATGGCACTCCTCATCCCCATTCTGGTATGCATGGTACCCCATTCCTCATCCCCATTCTGGTATGTATGGTATCCCTCATCCTGGTATGCATGGTACCCCTCATCCCTATCCTGGTGTACATGGTACCCCCCATCCATATCCTGGTATGCATGGCACCCCTCATCCTCAATCCTGGTATGCATGGCACCCCTCATCCCCAATCCTGGTATGGATGGCACCTCTCATCCCCAATCCTGTTATGCATGGCACTGCTCATCCCCAATCCTGGTATGCCTGGCACCCCTCATCCCCAATCCTGGTATGCCTGGCACCCCTCATCCCCAATCCTGGTATGCATGGCACCCCTCATTCCAAATCTGGTATATATGGCACTACTCATCTCAATCCTGGTATGTATGGCACCTCATCTCTCATCCTGGTATGTATGACACCTCTCATCCCCAATCCTGGTATGCATGGCATCCCTCATTCCAAATTTGGTATACATGGCACCCCTCATCCCAATCCTGGTATGTATGGCACCCCTCATCCCCCAATCCTGGTATGTATGGTACCCAATCCCTCATCCTGGTATGCATGGCTTCCTCATCCCCCAATCCTGGTATGCATGGCACCCAATCCCTCATCCTGGTATGCATGAATTCCTCATCCCCCAACCCTGGTATGCATGGCACTCAATCCCTCATCCTGGCATGCATGGCTTCTTCATCCCCAATCATGGTATGCATGGCACTCCTCATCCCCCAATCCTGTTATGCATGGCACCCCATCCCTCATCCTTGTATTATGGTACCCCTCATCCCTACCTTGGTATGTATGGTACCCCTCATCCCTATCCTGGTATGTATGGTACCCTTCATCCTGGTATGAATGGCAGCCCATCCCTCATCCTGGTATGCATGGTACCCCGCATCCTTATTCTGGTATGTATGGTACCCCTCATCCCCCAATCCTGGTATGTATGGTACCCAATCCCTCATCCTGGTATGCATGGCTTCCTCATCCCCCAATCCTGGTATGCATGGCATCCAATCCCTCATCCTGGTATGCATGACTTCCTCATCCCCCAATCTCGGTATGCATGGCACACAATCCCTCATCCTGGCATGCATGGCTTCCTCATCCCCAATCCTGGTATGCATGGCACTCCTCATCCCCCAATCCTGTTATGCATGGCACCCCATCCCTCATCCTTGTATTATGGTACCCCTCATCCCTACCTTGGTATGTATGGTACCCCTCATCCCTATCCTGGTATGTATGGTACCCTTCATCCTGGTATGAATGGCAGCCCATCCCTCATCCTGGTATGCATGGTACCATGCATCCTTATTCTGGTATGTATGGTACCCCTCATCCTGGTATACATGGCACCCCTGTTCCCAATTCTAGTATGTATGGCACCCCTCATCCCCCAATCCTGGTATGTATGGCACCCCTCACCCCCCAATCCTAGTATGCATGGTCCCCTCACCCCCCAATCCTGGTATGCATGGTCCCCTCACCCCCCAAATCCTGGAATGTATGGCACCCCTCATCCCTATCACGCTGCACACATACAAAAAACTAAACACTTATACTCACCTTTCTTCCCTGTACTCTAGCGCTGCGTCCCATTCTGCCGGAGGCTGGGGGAGCAGTGCGGCGCTGGAGGACGCACGTGTCTATACCGCTCTGTCCAGCGCCATTTTGCTGAAGACACACTGCAAATGTGTCTACACTAAAATGGCGCCGGATCACACTATGCGCATGCGCCAATGCCTCACTCCTGCCCCGGTCTCCGGCGAGAACAGAAGCGCCGCTGCAACGCTCCTCCCGGTCAGGTAAGTATGTAAGTATGCCGCCAGAGATCGCAGGATGCGATGCCTCAGAAGGACTGTTAGTTCAGATGGATATATACAGTGTGTACGGAAAGTATTCAGACAGCTTTAAATTTTTCACTCTTTGTTTCATTGCAGCCATTTGGTAAATTCTAAAAAGTTAATTTTTTTTCTCATTAAAGTACACTCTGCACCCCATCTTGACTGAAAAAAAAGCAGAAATGTAGAAATTTTTGCAAATTTATTAAAAAAGAAAAACTGAAATATCACACGGTCATAAGTATTCAGACCCTTTGCTCAGACACTCATATTTAAGTCACAGTCCATTTCCTTGTGATCCTCCTTGAGATGGTTCTACTCCTTCATTGGAGTCCAGCTGTGTTTAAGTAAACTGATAGGACTTGATTTGGAAAGGCACACACCTGTCTATATAAGACCTCACAGCTCACAGTGCATGTCAGACCAAATGAGAATCATGAGCTCAAAGGAACTGCCCAAGGAGCTCAGAGACACAGTTGTGGCAAGGCACAGATCTGGCCAAGGTTACAAAAGATTTTCTGCATTACTCAAGGTTCCTAAAAGCACAGTGGCCTCCGTAATCCTTAAATGGAAGAAGTTTGGTACCACCAGAAGTCTTCCTAGACCTGTCAGTCCAGCTAAACTAAGCAATCGTTTGAGAACAGCCTTGGTGAGAGAGGTAAAGAAGAACCCCAAGATCACTGTGGCTGAGGTCCAGAGATGCAGTAGGGAGATGGGAGAAAGTTCCACAAAGTCAACTATCACTGCAGCCCTCCGCCACTTGGGCCTTTATGGCAGAGTGGCCGATGGAAGCCTCTCCTCAGTGCAAGACATATGAAACCTCGCATAGAGTTTGCTCAAAAACATATGAAGGACTCCCAGACTATGAGAAATAAGATTCTCTGGTCTGATGAGACCAAGATAGAAGTTTTTGGTGATAATTCTAAGCGGTATGTGTGGAGAAAACCAGACACTGCTCATCACCTGCCCAATACAATCCCAACAGTGAAATATGGTGGTGGCAGCATCATTCTATGGGGGTGTTTTTCAGCTGCAGGGATAGGACGACTGTTTGAAATTGAAGGAAACATGAATGCGGCCAGGTACAAAGATATCCTGGATGAAAACTTCTTCCAAAGTGCTCTGGACCTCAGACTTGGCTGAAGGTTCACCTTCCAACAAGACAATAATTTTAAGCACACAGCAAAAATAACAAACGAGTGGCTAAAGAACAACTCTGTGACTATTATTGACTGGCCAAGCCAGAGCCCTGACCTAAACCCAATTGAGCATCTCTGGAGAGACTTGAAAATGGCTGTCCACCAACGTTCACCATCCAACCTGACGGAACTGGAGAGGATCTGCAAGGAAGAATGGCAGAGGATCCCCAAATCCAGGTGTGAAAAACTTGTTACATCATTCCCAAGAAGACTCATGGCTGTACTAGCTCGAAAGGGTGCTTCTACTCAATACTGAGCAAAGGGTCTGAAGACCTATGACCATGTGATATTTCAGTTTTTCTTTTTTAATAAATTTGCAAAAATTTCAGTTTTTTTCAGTCAAGATGGGGTGCAGAGTGCAGTTTAATGAGAAAAAAAAAAACTTTTTAGAATTTACCAAATGGCTGCAATGAAGCAAAGAGTGAAAAATTTAAAGCTGTCTGAATACTTTCCGTACCCACTGTAGATGTTGTGGTATACCTACACTAACTAATAACAAGCAAATCTCTCCATAGCTCAGCAGCATCTCTCCCTACACTGCCTTTTCCGGGGTAGACTGTGACGAGCATGGTGGCGCCAGGTCTTATATAGACCTGATGACGCTGTGCGGCCAGCCAATCACTGTAATGCCACAACCAACTTGGCTACGGCATTACAGTGTGTGGCAGGCAATCCCTGAATGTTCATTGGCTCTCTAAAGAGCGCCAAACATGCAGGGAGGGGACCCAAGCTCCCACCCAAGCAACCAGGAAATACTCGCAGAGCGCCGAGCTTCTCGAGCAGTGAGATGCTCGGGCGAGTACCAAGCAGTGGCGAGCACGTTCGCTCATAACTATTAGCCATAGTCTGAAGAGCTGTGCCATCACTGAGAGGAGGAGCAGAACAGTGCTGGATCGCAGAGAAGGAGGCGATAGCTGAGTATACACAACACATATGCACAAATTTAGTAAAAAAAAACTTCATCGCAGTGCTTCTTTAATGATTTCTTTTTTTCAGCTCCTGAACTCAATCTATTTTATTAATTACAATAGTGCACATGCACTTTATCTTTATGAGTATATTTAATTATTTATTTATTTGTTGTACTCACTTATATAGAGCCATTAATTCCACAGTGCTTTACAGACATTATGGCCACTGTCCCCAAAGGGGGTCACAATCTACACTCCCTATCAGTATGTCTTTGGAATTGAAAGAAAACATACTATTGCATAGCAAATGAATATACAGTAGGTAAGTTTTCCAATCCTTTTTATATTTAATTTTAGTAGATTACATAAATCATATCACTAGGAATAGAGTTGAGCTGTAGCCACATGCAATGCTAGTGGCTGTTAATGTGGCGCCCCTGCGGGTTCAGTCACCACACAGGTACTGCATCTCACCCAGAGGTGTGGTATCCCACTCTCAGGTAGGGATGGAGTACAGCCCGGGACCCAAACACCTGCATCCAACACTACACTACTCCAGACCAGCAGGAGGGGCAAGATGCACTGCTGTGCTGCTGAGCCCTGTCCCTGGCTGGAGTGGGAGGAACCACGAGTGGGGGAACCATGTAGTGGGTGTGGGTGGAGGAAGCAGTCAGGGGAGCACTAGAGAAGAAGGATATAATAAGGGGAAGCCATCTTGGGAGTTCAGTTCAGTGCAGTTCAGTCAGAGGAGGACAGTGAAAGGAGCAGGAGCTCTGCGGGAGCTCTGCTCAGGAGGAGCGGGCCTGAGTGAGAGAGGCCCATGAAGACTGAAGGGAAGAGAGGAGCAGGGAGAAAGGCTCCAGAAGGAAAGAGTGGATCCTAGGTGGACGGGGAGTTCAGGAGGCCACCTGTACGCCCGAATCTACCAGGAGTGGAAGGATCAGGCCGCAAAGGGGACCGGCCCCTAACTAGTGAGAATTGCAATATTCAGCTAGAAACCGGAGGCCTCTACATTTCCAGGGTGTAGTTGCCACAGCCGCAATTAATCGCCAAAAAGGTAGCCACACAGGATCCAGGGAACTCCAGGTTGCCTGCCAAGATCTGAGGTTACCGGCTTGGGACACTGTTTGCGAGGCGCAGGGAAGGAGGGTGAGAGCCAGCGCAGGAAGACGACCAGGAGAGGCACATGGAAAGGGGTCCCCTTAAGTGCTCTTGAATTACCTGAGGGATTGCTGAACCCCTCCCTGAGTAAACACCGGACGAAATGGGTGGTTATGAACTGCAGTTGTAACCAGGAGCAATGTGATAATCATGAGTAAACACTGAAGACTGCACCACACTGTCTCTGTGAATTATTGCTGAACCATCATCCCCTGCACCACACTGCACAACAACATCTACCTCATCTATAATCACCACTGCACCGCCCTGTAGCTTAGCTCTACCTGTGGAGAACTGAACCAACTCTGCTGCATTACCATCAGCTCCAGAGGACCTGCTCCGCAGCGGCGGCTCCCTTTTGCCGCATACCACAGGTGGCGTCACGAACATTAAACATAAAAACTATAATCTTTTTCTTTAAAAACCCTTTTATTGACTGCCCTGGGTCACGGACCGGGTCACCGCCACCGTGACATCTCCCCAAGCAACGACAGGCCGGCTATCGAGTACCCCACGGCTCAGGGGAATAATGCTTGAAGGGGCCACAACACAATTTCAAGATCCATTCTCAGGATTATTGGGAGTCCTAACAGTAGAATCCCAAAGATCAGAAAGTGATCAATTGCTGTGATGGAAAACCCCTTCACCTTTTTGAATCTGCGACTATGGTATATGACCATTTGAAATCATTTTCAGGGTATATAATCACATACAATTTTTAAGGGGTTTGCAAGTATTTGTCCATTTAAGTCTCCTATGATCACCTTCTTTGCCTCTCTGTACTGGCATAAAAACAGTGTAGCATTTTCAAATCCATGTCTTGTGTACAGGTCTGAACATGTATATAACTGTAAGGCTATGTTCACACACATTGTGTTTTTTTCTGCTGCAAATCTGCTGCTAGCGTTTCTCTGGCAGGAAAACATGCATAAAAAATGCGCATATTTGCTGTGCATTTGTTGCGTTTTTTGCTGCGTATTTGCTGCATATTTTCTGCTTATTTTTGACCACCCAGCAAACGCAGCAAATACGCAGCAAAAACACAGGTGCTTTTTCTGCTGCAGAAACGCTGAAAGAAGTGACATGCCCTATTTTCCAAATACACAAGCAAGGCAGAAAATAAGCAGCAAACAAAAAGCAACATGTGTGAACTGAGAATTCTGGTTTCTCATAGACTTTGCAGGTACTGCTAGACACAGCTGAAAATTTGCATATGTGTGAACAGCCTAAGGGACCTGTTCATTTTTTGTGCAGGAATTAGAGTAGGTATAATGCTATGTTCACACATGTTGTGTTTTGCTGCGTATTTTGCTGCAGATTTTTTATGCACATTTTCAGCTGCGTCTAGCAGTACCAGCAAAGTCTATGAGAAACCAGAATTCTCAGTTCACACATGTTGCTTTTTGCTTGCTGCGTATTTTCTGCCTTGCTTCCGTATTTGGAAAATAGAGCATGTCACTTCTTTCTGCAGCAAAAAACGCATCTCCGTTTTTGCTGCGTATTTGCTGCGTTTTTTCACCCATAGGAAGTAATGGGTGGTCAAAAATATGCTGAAAATACGCAGCAACATACGTTGCAAATATACACATTTACGCAGCTGTTTTCCAAACAGAGAAAAGTTAACAGTGGATTTGAAGCAGAAAAAAACACAATGTGTGTGCACATAGTCTTAAACCTTTTTACATCTCAACAAGACAATACAATCACATCAAACATGTTTTTCATACCTGTTTTTTCAACATGGCCAATGAATCACTGTGTTTCTTCTCCACAATTTCTTCCTGATTTGACAGAGATTCCTAAAAAAAGAAAATAAAAATAAAAGTTGTTGGTATGGGTCAGTGGTCTCTAACCTGTGGTTCTCCGAATGTTGCAAAAAGTTTTGAAGAACAATAGGTTGGAGACTACTGGCATAATGTCACCTAGAGGGACACAAAAAAGATGAAGGTCATATTTTTTTAAAGTTTAATTAAAATATAAATGGGCTAAGGCATTGCCAAAAAGGACACCAGAGGGGTCGTGCAGATCGCACCACTGTCAGTACTTCATCAGGGGATGCAACTCCACTGCCTCCAATGGTCAGGACACTTACGCAATTGACTGACAAGTGATGGACGAGGCTGCTTCCACTACAAGGCTGGTTATTGCGGAACTCACAGTGATGATACGGTATATACACCTCCGATTCCAACTAATGAAATATATATATATATATATATATATATATATATATATACATATACATATATGCCCCGGTATTGTTACTGCCAACTCCAAAATAACAAAAGAACTACTAGCTGCCACCACCATTTGTTTGGTTCCAGAGGTCCGGTTTACAGAGCAACAGAAACAGAGCTATTATATATTTAGGCTGTGTGCCCATAATGCATTTTTTAAGCTTTTCTGCAGCGGCAAAAACGCTTAAAAAATGCATGGTAGAAGGCCTGCCATGTTCCCCAATGATAATCCGCATGTGCTATGCACATGCTGCGGAAATTTCCGCTGCGGGTTATCATTGCGCAAAAAAAAGCAGCACTACCAATTATTTTGCGGAAGCGCTGCCTATTCGCCACAATTGACTTTTATTGGAACGCATGGAATCTGCATCACTGCATCTGTACATGCGGAATCCAAGTGTTTCAATGTGCAGATGGTACCCAGGTGTGGAGGACAGGAGACTCTCCTCCGGACCCGGGTACCATAGAACCTGTAAAAAAAAGAATAAAATAAAAAATAAATATTATATTTACCTTCTGATGGCCCGCGGTGCGCTTGTCTTCACTTGACGGCAGCTCGCGGTGGACTGAAGGACCTGCCATGACGTCATTTAGTCATGTGACGGCAGGTCCTTCAGTGTAGTGTACCGCGAGCTGCCGGCAAGCCAGGACGGAGCGAAGCAAGACTCCGGGGGCCATCAGAAGGTAAGTATAGATTATTTTTTTTATTTTTTACCATTCTTTAACCGCTTCCCGACCGCCCACTGTACATAAACGTCAGCGCTGCCTGGGCTCTGTGCAGCACCGACGTTTATAAATGGTCAGTGGTCCCGCAGCCCTGAGGACCCCCAGGGTCCTGCAAGCGCTGTGGGTGCGGTGCAGACTGACAGCTCTGACAGGGGACATCATCAGGACCTGATTGGATCAGGTCCCAATGATGTTAACCCTTTGCAATCTTCTTTATGCCGCGATCTATAGTGATCGCGGCATTTAGAAGATAGTTAGAGGAGAGGGGGTCGTCCACTTACCTCTCCGACGGCCCCCTGATGTCTGACAGGACCTGCCGTTGTCATGGCAGCCGTAGGTCACATGACCGCCTCCGGCTCTGCCGTGTACGGTGTCCTGCTAGACTCAGCCTGCAGCTGAAGTCTAGCAGGAGACACTGACTGTGAAACTGTCAGCAAAGCTCTCATGCAATGCAATACATGTCTATTGCATTGCATGAGAACAGTGATTAGAAAAATAAAAATTAATGTCCCATACAGGACTAAGTAAAAATGTAAAAAAAAAGTCAAAAAAAATTTTTCAAACTGTTAAAAAAAAATCACAAAATAAATAAAAATAAATAAATAAAATATTAAACCAATAAATCTGTATATTTATGCAAAAACAAAAAAAGTACACATATTTGGTATCGCCGCATCCGAAACAACCCGATCTATAAAACTGTTATACTAATTAACTCCTTCTGTGCACAATGTAATAAAAATAAATAAAAACCGGAGCAAAAAACTATGCTTTTTCATCATATTGCCAAACAAAAAGTGGAAAAAATGCGATCAAAAAGCAAAATGAAAATAAAAATGGTACCGCTGAAAACATCATCTTGTTCCGCAAAAAAAAAGCCACCATACAGCTCCATCAGCCGAAAAATAAAAAAGTTATAGCTCTCAGAATAAAGCGATGCAAAAAAATATTTTTTCTATAAAATTGTTTTATTGTGTAAAAGCGCCAAAACATAAAAAAAAATACGGTAAGTGTAGTATCGCTGTAAACGTACTGACCCGAAGAATAATGCTGCC
Source organism: Phyllobates terribilis (assembly GCF_046119375.1). Taxonomy (NCBI): domain Eukaryota; kingdom Metazoa; phylum Chordata; class Amphibia; order Anura; family Dendrobatidae; genus Phyllobates; species Phyllobates terribilis. Next base: position 67,842,266 of record NW_027362773.1, read on the forward strand.
TCATCACTATTACCACACGCAGAATGGCATAAAAAAAAACCTCAAAAAACAATTCCTGAATTGTTGTTTTTTGATAATTTTACCTCCTAAAAAACGGAATAGAAAGCGATCAAAAAATGTCACATACCCAAAAATGGTACCAATAAAAATGTCAACTCGTCCTGCAAAAAACAAGCCATCATATGACTCTGTCGGCCGAAATATGGAAAAATTATAGCTCTCAAAATATGGCGATGCAAAAACTAGATTTTGCAAAAAAAGCGTCTTTCAGTGTGTGACAGCTGTCAGTCATAAAAACCCGATATAAATCTGGTATCTCTGTAATCGCATCGACCCGAAGAATAAAGTTATCTCATCACTTAAACCGCACGAGGAATGGTGTAAAAAATAAATAAAACCAATTCTTCACCTGCTACTGATTTGTTTATTATGTCTCCCAAAGATCGCAGTAAGGCTCTGCTCACATTTATCCTGCTCTCTGCGCTGAGCACTTACACCAGAGTTTCCGTGTAAATCTCTGAAATACGTGATTCAGATGGAACCCATGACAGAAGATTCCCTGTAATGAGGCAGATATAGGCCACTGTGGATGCTGTCTGGCCTGTGATCCCGCGGTGTCAGTTTTTTTAGGCGTGCATAAAAGTGCGGTTGGCCACAGTTTTGTGCACTTCTGAAAAAAAGGACACCGCTAAACAGAGGCCAGACGGAGTCCAGAGTAACTCTGCTGCCTCATTATAGTGAATGGATCCCGCAGGGGTGTCATCTGAATTACATCACTTGGAAATTTATATGGAAATCCCGATGTAAGTGCTCAGCATAGAGCGCCGGATAAACAATATGTAAAATGTTCCCAATAAAAGCTTCAACTCAGTCCTCAAAAAAAGCTAGTCCCCACTCAGGACCGTTATCTGTTAAAAATATAAGGGACTTCCAAGTTACTGGTAGCAGAAAGGCTCTGGAAAAGCGAAATGGCCCTTGCCCCCCAAAAGAAATTCAGAAATTTTTGTGCTCCCAAATCCAAATGCCGATTCTACAATAATTTGTTCTCCAATTGTCAAATAGCGCTCCGTCCCTCCCAGATCTCGCCGTATGGCTAAGCAGTACGATACAGCCACATATGGGGTATTGCCACTTTTAGAAGAAATTGTGTGACACATTTCGGCACCATTTTTACCCATTGCCCTGTGTGAAAATGTAAAATCTGAGGGTAAAACATTTTTTGAGAGGTGTAGTTTACAAAATGGGGTCACTTGTGGGGGTTTCTGCTGTTTCGGCATGTCAGCGACTCTTCAAATGTGACATGGTGTCTGCAACCTATCCCAGCCAACATAGCGCTCCTTTCTCTTCCGAACCCTGCCGTACACCAAAGCAGTGGTTTTCCCCCACATATGGGGTATCTGCGTACTCAAGAGAAATTGCACAACAAATTTCATGGTGCAATTTATCCTGTTACCCTTATGATAATGCAAAATTAGGGGATGAAAAATATTTTTTGTGGGAAAAATGTGAAAATGTTATTTTTACGGCTCAATATTATAAACTTCTGTGAAGCACCTGGGGGTGCCAGGTGCTCACCACACATCTAGATAAGTTCCCTAAGGGGTCTAGTTTCCAAAATGGTGTTTCTTGTGGGGGGTTTCCACTATTTAGGCACATCAGGAGTTCTCCAAACGCAACATGGCGTCCGCTAATTATTCAAACAAATTTTACATTCAAAAAGTCTAATGGCGCTCCTTCCCTTCCGAACCCTGCAGTGCGCCCAAACAGTGGTTTTTCCTCACATATGGGGTATCAGCGCGCTCATGAGAAATTTCACTACAAATTGTGTAGTCCATTTTTTCCTGTTACCCTTGTGAAAATAAAAAAATTGGGTCTAAAGTAACATTTTTGTGAAAAAAAGTTAAATGCTCATTGTTTTCTTCCACATTCCAAAAATTCATCTGAAACACCTGAAGGGTTAATAAACTTCTTGAATGTGGTTTTGAGCACCTTGAAGGGTGCAGTTTTTAGAATGGTGTCACTTTTGTGTATTTTCTGTCATAAAGGCCCCTCAAAGTCACTTCAAATAAGATGTGGTCCCTAAAAAAATGTTTTTGTAAATTTTGTTGGAAAATTGAGAAATCGCTGGTCAACTTTTAACCCTTATAGCTTCCTAACAAAAAAAATTTTGGTTCCAAAATTGTACTGATGTATAGTAGACATGTGGGAAATGTTATTTATTAACTATTTTGTGTGACATATCTCTCTGATTTAGGGGAATGAAAATTCAAAGTTTGAAAATTGCAAAATTTTCAAAAGTTTCGCCAAATTTCCGTTTTTTTCACAAATAAACGCAAGAGATATCGAAGAAATTTTACTACTATCATGAAGTTCAATATGTCACGAAAAAACAATCTCAGAATCAGGGGAATCCGTTGAAGCGTTCCAGAGTAATTACTTCATAAAGTGACAGTGGTCAGAGTCGAAAAAATTGGCCTGGTCACGAAGGCAAAAACAGGCTCTGGCGCGAAGTGGTTAAGGTCACAGTATATAAATCCATGCCGTTTGCATGGATTTATATAGTGTGACCAAGTTGACTAGCACTTTCCAAGTGATGCTAAAATCGCTTGGAAAGCAATTGTCAACCGGCATGCGGAAATGCATGTGAAGAACGCTTCACATCGGCATGTCCCTGGCAGGAAAAACGCATGTACAATCTGCATGCGTTGTTTCTGCCAGGGAGATGCGGAAACACTCAGGAAAAAATCCTGAGCATTTCTGCATCGTGGGCACATAGCCTTAATCCAGAAAGGTAGGCAGTGTTTATAAAAAATATACAAAGATGTTACAAAACAATATGGTATATACAATTACATACAATAAAAAAGGATAACAAATGAAGATTACTAGACCTGATGTCATGGAAATGGCTCAGAGCTTAGCGGAGGGAGGTACTACTTAGGAAACAGACAGAAGCAACAGCAAGCTGTACCTTCCAGTACTTACAAATGACCAAACCAAATTCTGCTTTTTATTAGATCAAGGTTACGCTCACATACCTCCCTTGGTGAGCTCGTCTGGGGGCTGGTTGTGGAATGTGCTAGGTCCTTTAGAATTTTATCAGATCCGCAACTTACAAAATACCTTCACCCCTGGTAGTCCCAGGCAGTAGATATTGTTGTCATGTTTCTTATCACGATTTTACCTCGTATATATTTCTATAGAAATGAAACATGACATGGATAGCACTATCCAACGGATCAATATTAAGTTGTAGAGGTTCTGCCGGCCTTACGGTGATGTGAGTGAATGCGTTATGCTTGACCCTTCGCTACGACACCGAAACTATATCTCCCATAAATATTGGATGGATGCAAACCCCAATATTCATCACTGACCACTGGCTCCAAAAGGTCTGGGAGCCGTGCTTTGATCAGAGGAAGGCTTATGCCTGGGAAGTGTACTTTCCAGCCTCTGCATAAACGAATCTCAGTCTTCAGGTCTTTTTCCCAGAGAAAATCTCCGGTTGTCATTACATGTTCACTGTAGGAGGCCCCTACTTCAATTGAGGTTGAAGTGTCAGGTCTCTCACTTCCCCAGATATAATTAGTTTCTCTCTTCCCCAGCTATAATTAATCTCATATGTTCAATGTGGAGTCCTACTTTAATGGAGGTTGAAGTGTTAGTTCTTTCTCACTTCCTCAGCTATAATTAATCCCATATTTTCAATGTGTGGGTGATATATTAACTCTTCGGAGATGTCTTATGGATTTAAAATTTTCTCTATGACAGGCATGAATGTGTTAGCTTCCCCATAATTCCTTTTGCAGCAGTCATATCACATGATATATCACAACCATTCAGGAGGAATTAGCATAGCCTGTATAAAAGATTGGGCAGGGAATACAGCAGCCAATTTACAGAGATTTTAATACAGTGAAAGTACACTTTTCTGGATTTTTCATTTCATAATACACCAAATGTTTTCTGAGCAGATCGTCTCTATGCAGTAGAAATGCTCACTTACTATGAGCGCCGACCACTGGATGGAGCTCATAGCAATTGACACATGACAAACACAGGGGTCTGCTGCAGACCCCGAGTTGTCATACCAACCCATCGGTGACCCGCGATCATGTGACGGGGTAACTGATGGGCGGGGCTAATGCCGAGCTTCCGGTGCGGTGATGTTAAATGCCGCTGTAAGAGATTGACAACGGCATTTAACTGGTTAACAGCCGCGGGTGGATCGCGATTCCACCCGCGGCTATTGCAGGCACATGTCAGCTGTATAGATCAGCTGACATTTGCCCGGTTCAGTGCGGGCTCAGCGCCGGAGCCCGCGCTGAACCAGGGGTGATGGCCTGGGACGTACTATTACGCCCCAGACTTTAAAGGAGTTTAGGACAGTGATGTCTGAGGGCCTTGTCCTTTGTGCACATTGATTTCTCCTAAGTCTCTGAATCTTTTGATGATATCATACATTTAAATGGTGGGATATTCAAAGTCTTTACAATTTTACTTTGATTGACTTTTTCTCAAATTGTCCCACAATTTTTAGATGCAGTCATTTACAGATCAGTGAACCTCTAACCAGTTGCGTACAGCCAATGGCGGCAGGCCATGCGACTGCTATGGGGCCCGTGAGCCGTGGGGTCCCGGTGCCAGCACCCGCACCAGGCCCCCCCACCAGGCCCGTCAGCACTCGCATCGGGCCTCCCCTTTGGCGATCTGCAAGAGCAATGACGACAGCTGACACGGACACTTCCATACCATCATTCTGCATCAGCGTCTGACATGGAACTGCCCACTGGGCATCAGAAAGCTAATTTAGATATGGGAAAAAATGTGGAAAAGGAACAGTAAAAGAGTTAATCCCACAAATCTATTCATTTTCAAATTGTCATATACAGTATCCTGCTAAAAATGATAATCAAGGACAACATACATGTTTCCATATTAATTCCTGTTTCTCCATCAAAATCTTGTTAATATGTTCCTCATATTGAATTTTGCCAAGCTGTAAGAAAGAAAAAAAAATGAGACTACAACATTTGAGCTTCAAACTATTTTGTTACATGTAGTAATTACTTTACTAAAAATAAAAACTTATATAGTATTTGTCAAATATATATTCATAAAATCTTGAAAAAACATTCTATGTTAATGGCTACAAAGCAGGGGCTGGCTAGCAAATTTTAGCCTGGGGGGCAAGCACATAGCACTGGCCCACGAGTTGTGTCGGACCCTCTTTAACCTGCTTACCTCAGGCTGCTGCATAAAACAGCAGAGGTAGCAAGGCTTTAAAAAATGGTGGTCGGTCCAGTTTTCATATTGGGACCATACACACATTTGCGATTCTATATACATTATTGAGCTCGATCATTTAGAAGGACTAAGAATTAGTATTGTCATTTATATAGTTTTAGATGTAGTTGGTGCAGCGTATTCCAGTGATATAAGACCATAATAACATTATAGTATAAGGCCACGGCCCCACTATCAGTATTTGGTCAGTATTTTTTCTCAGGAGTGGGAGACAAAACCAGGAGTGGGTGATAAATGCAAAATTGGTGACTTGTTTCTATTATACCTTTTCTCTGATTGTTCCTCATCTTGTTTTGGCTCCCACTCCTGAGAAAAAATACTGACCAAATACTGATAGTGGGGCCATGGCCTTACTGGTTGTCTCTCTAAGACACGGAAAATAATCAAACCTAATGCAAATTTAACGGAGAAAAAGGAGAACATAAAGAAACTTCGTAACAGCGTCCCAGATAATGAAAAATATAAAGTCTTTATTGAGGAAAATATCAAAAATTGGAAACAATGATGAACATTCAGAGACACATGGTTAAAAACAATAGAAGAGCATGGAGACATGGAGCAGGTCAATGTACTACTCTATATAAATAAATAAATTAATCCGAGACACAGAGTGGGCACTGTGGAATAGATCATGAGAAAGAAATTTTACATGTCTGACACATTGTAAGAGGTCACACAGTGGAAAACTAGATTTGAAGGACTTACAATCTGTAGCATCGGCGTCTCTGCCCTCTGCCAGGCAGAGACACCGTCCTTCTCACCTTCCCGCTCCTGGCGCGGCGTCCTCCAGCGCTCCTCTCCCCGCTGCTGTCGGCGCGTGCTCCTTCCCCGTCGCTGTGCTTAGGGCGCGCGCACGCGCTCCCCCTCTCTTAAAGGGACCGCGCGCGCCGTTCTAAGGAGTCCCCGGCCAATAGTCGGAGGACCTCCCATATATAAGGCACCTCCTCCAAAATGGAGGTGCCCGAGCAAAGTTGTTGCACAGAATACTTACCTCTGCTTCAGCCCTCAGGTCCCGTTGCCAGCCCGACTACCAGTCCTGTCTGCCAGCTTGTCTACTCTCCAGCCCGACAGTCTGCCTCCGGTCATCCGCCAGTCTGTCTATGGGCAAGTCAACCTGCGTACCAGGAAGCACCTGCCAGTTACCTGCCTGCTACCTGTCGTGTCTGCTAAACTCGCTCACCTGGGAGCACACGTCTGCTACCCGCCTGTTACCTGCTAGCCTACCTGGAGGCTCTGCCGTCACATGCCGTGACAGCCTGCCTGCCAGCCTAGAGACTACAGCCTGCTCGCCGTCACTTGCCGTGACCATCTGATAGCCTACCTGGAGGCTCCCGCTGTCACTTGTCGTGACCACCAGCCAGCTTGCCAAGAGACTTCGTCCGTCACGTACCGTGATCTCCCGTCATGTAACCCAGAGACTCCTGCCTGCCTGTTGTGTTCTTCCGCTATACCGGTCAGTCCCAGCTGTCTGACCAGTGGGAGCCACCTGCTCTCTTACAAGGTCGTCCCCAGAGTAGCACCTGGTCCCTCTGCTCGGTCCCTCCCTGGTTAGGGTGTCGTTAGCCGCCGTCCGACCAGGGTCGGTCCGGGTTGATACTTAGTTATGCCCCTCTGGGTCCCTCCTTGCACCGCGGCACAGAGTTTCCACCACCCGGACCCGTAACACAATCGAACAATGTCTATAGATGGAAGAGATCATTTCAACAGACTAGATTGAATAGAACCCCGTCTATTTCCTCTGTGGCATCTAATAGTGATGGATCACTTTCATCAACTTCTTCTGTGCAATTTGGACATGGGGGACGCACCCATACAAAGGAAGTTTTTATCAATCCCCAGAGACGAATAAAAGGGATTTGAAAGAAATTAACCTCAGCACCCATCCCCTCTCTGATTCAGATCTCAGTGCTTTAACGAGGGGGTTAACCTTTGCACTTAGGGCCCCTTTTGATAATTTCACTGCTATTAAGGATTTAAATATTTTCGCATGAAAATTACAGTTTAAACATTATTTTCACGATAAAACTTTGCATAATATGTTTCCCACAGAAACAGAACAGAAAGCACTGTACAGATTGTCTCCAGAGATTTGGAAAAACTTCCTAAAAAATTTTCAAATGATAATCTTTCAAGGAAGGAGAGAGAGTCTCTAAAAAAACTTAAATCTTTGAGTGATGTAGAGATTAAACAGGCAGACAAGGGTGGTAACTTAGTCATATGGCCCAAATCTAGTTATGAGAAAGAGGCATTTCGGCAGCTAAATAATGAGGCTAATTACAAAAAACTTACCTTCAATCCTTCGAGTAACTTCTATACTAAATACGTTAAGTTTTTGGAGAGGACGAGAGAGGCTAGCACGGTATCCCCAAAATTGTGCTCTGCACTTAAAGTGCTGGAACCAAGCATCCCAACACTTTACCTATTACCCAAAGTACACAAGGACAGCAAGTATCCACCCAGTAGACCAATATTATCGGGTTGTGGTAACTATCTGGAGAATGCTGGTAAATTTATTGATATCAAATTATAGCCCTTGTTGAATGCCTCCCATCCTTTACTAAAGATACGAGTGATTTTCTAAGAATAATCGATGAACTCTATATTGGGCCTGACACGTTGTTAGTCACTTGTGACGTTGTGACGTTGAGTCGCTCTACACTAATATACACCACTCAGACGGAATCAGAGAGACTCGCTTCTTTTTACAGTCAGCTAATCATTCTGTTGGTATGATCTCTTTCATCTTAGAATTGTTGGATTTCAGTTTGTTTCACAATTTTTTTTTGTTCAAGGGGTCGTACTTCCTACAGCTCCAGGGAACAGCAATGGGGGCACCTTTCGCCCCGTCCTACGCTAACCTGTTCCTAGTGCTGTGGGAAAGAGTCTTCTTCCAGTCGGATCGGATGCCATCGATGGACCGCGTCCTCTTCTGGACACGGTACATCGATGACATCTTCTTGATGGAGTGATGAAGTGGCGGGAACCCACACGTACTTCGTCCTCATTGAAGTGAAGACTTGTTCACATCTGTTATATTCATTGTTATTCATGTTTTTTGGGTTTTTTTTTTTTTATAATTATGTGACGATGCTTGATTTATTTATTTTCATTTATTTTTTATTTATTTTTTCATGTATTATGCGGGTCTTCTTTAGACTATATTTTTCGGCCTTAATGTATGAATTTGATTACTATATTGGGATTAGATTGCACTTTGTGAAAATATTATTTTTACATGTTCAATGTCTTTAAAGAATGATGATATAAGAAATTGCTGAAGGCTGGGTGCCCACGTAGCGTTTTTCAAGCGTTTATGCTGCGGAATTTAAGCAGCGTAAACGCTTGTTAAACGCTAGGTAATCCGCACCCCATGGTCCCCAATGGGATTCCGCATGTTCTATGCACATGCTGCGGATTTTTCCGCAGCGTTTATGCTGCGTACAAAAATCCGCAGCATGTCATTTAATTTTGCGGAAGCGCAGCGGAACTCCCGCCATTAACTTGCATTGAAACGCATAGAAACCGCGACTGTACATTTGTACAAGCGGCTTCTATGCGTCTCTATGTGCGGATGGTACCCAGTTCTGGAGGAGAGGAGACTCTCATCCAGACCTGGGTACCATTGTACCTGTAAAAAAAGAATAAAATAACAAATAAAGTTATATTCACCTGTCCGGCGGCTTCTCTCTGAATGCCGGCATCGCTTGAGGACCTGCGGTGACGTCACAGTCATGTGACCGCAGGCCCTTCACCGCTCTGTCTCGCGATATGCCGGCAGCCGGGAACCAGACAGGAACGAGCGCTGCAGCCATGCCGGGGCCTCGGGGGTGAGTATAGCTTTATTTGTTTTAATTTTTACGGTCACACTGTATAAATCCATGCGGTTTGCATGGATTTATACAGTGTGACCTAGTTGTCAAGCACTTTCCAAGTGATGCTATCGCCTGGAAAGCGCTTGTCAATCTGCATGCGGAAACGCATGTGAATCCGCATGTGGATCCGCATGTATTCTGCAGGAAAAACGCATGCACAATCTGCATGCGTTTTTTCTGCCAGGGAGATGCAGAAATGCTGCAGAAATTTTCTGCTTCATTTCTGCATCGTGGGCACATAGCCAAACACCAATTATATTTGTAATTAATCCCATGCAGCTTATGATATGATTAGCCACATTATGTGGTCTAATTATTCATACTAATTTTGGTCTTGTGCTTACTATTAGTTTTATTTCATTTTTTGTGTCATATATAATGTTTTTTTCTTTATTCAGTAACTGATGTAGTTGGATTGGGTTAGATAGCGATATACCTTACCTCCTTTGGTCACGTTTGAGCCCACTGTTACGGGGCGGGCTGTACACATGTCCTCTTTGCCTGCCGTCGCGTCCTCGTTGGCCGTATCTGTATGTGGTCTGCGACGGGCGGTCACGTGCGTCCCACGTGACCGTGTTGTCGGGGATCACATGACGCGGTTGCCGTGGATCCGGCGGTGGGGCGGTGACGGACATGCGTCACGCCACACCCTCCCTGCACTGATTGGCTCTTTTTCACACACCTCCACTTCCCATTGGCTGCTTCAGCCTTTTAAACTTCCTCACTTCCCTTGTTCACCATCCCCTGACGAAGGCAGTAAAAGCCGAAACGCGCGTAGCGTAGAGCAGGAGCAAGGCGCGGGGATTCAAACAGAGTGGCTGTAAGTATGGAACTCTTCTCAGGTTATTTAACGGGATGGCCTTCATTTAGCTAGTGCTGTCTATTGGGACATGTAACTTTACTTGTGCATTTTAGCACCATACCTGTAGTATTCATTCACTATCCTGGGTAAATGTTCCTATATTAGCCAGACTAGTTTTCCACTGTGTGACCTCTTACAATGTGTCAGACATGTAAAATCTCTTTCTCATGATCTATTCCACAGTGCCCACTCTGTGTCTCGGATTAATTTATTTATTTTTATATAGAGTAGTACATTGACCTGCTCCATGTCTCCATGCTCTTCTATTGTTTTTAACCATGTGTCCCTGAATTTTCATCATTGTTTCCAATTTTTGATATTTTCCTCAATAAAGACTTTATATTTTTCATTATCTGGGACGCTGTTACGAAGTTTCTTTATGTTCTCCTTGTTCTCCGTTTTATCACTTCGTTAGTCCCTAATATGTGGACCAATAAGTCGTACTATGGGGTGTTACTACTCTCAGTAATAATTACTATTCACCCCATTTTTCCTTGTTGTATACCACTAATGCAAATTTAGTAGTCCACTACACCAAAGTGAAAATTGAGTGGACATCACACTCTTACAGAATCATAAGAAAAATATATCTACCACCTTTGTAAAACATAACAAAAACAGATCCATCTGAAACAGCCTATAGTTTACATACATACATATCCTTGTCTGTAAGAAACTTGGGATACAATTAAAAACGTGGCATGAATCTAGAATAAGGAATTCTCTACATTACAATTGCAGCATCAGACAAGTTAATATAATTGGAAAAATACATAAAAACTTATTCAAAGGTAGCTCTCTGCAGACGGAATCAGTCACACCAATAATGCTTATGTCCATCTGTCTTTATGCCAGGTATATGGGTCTTTCAGCAGTTTAATAGATGATGTTTTTACAATACTTTTATAACTAAACATATATCTGGCATAAGGAGAATCAAACAGAAGCATGGGTGTACAATGTCTGACCATCACAGTCAATGGCTCCTCGGTGCTTCTGAATACTCCATCTGTATTTTCTCAAGTGTACATGTTCGATCAAAGCGAGATCATAATGTCTTTTCTATATTAGGAACAGACCGGTGGAATTAATGTGCAAAACGGAGAACCCCACAGCTTCCATCAGTTACACAAAGGATCGGTTTGGGTATTAAGTCCACTTGTCTGTTCCTAAAACGGAAAAAATAAATGGAATTCCCTAAGGCCTCATTCACATGTCTGTGTTTAAACATGTATTTGAAAAAATGGTACTGGTGTCATCAGTGTACGGTCCGTGTGTCATCAGTGTACGGTCCATGTGTCATCAGTGTACGGTCCATGTGATGGTACTGGTGTCATCAGTGTACGGTCCGTGTGTCATCAGTGTACGGTCCATGTGTCCGTTTTTTACCATCAGTGTCATCAGAATTTTTCACGTATGGATACATTATGAAGCTTCTTCTATCCTTCGCAATGTTAAACCCATACAGCACACAGATGGTATACTGCTGCCATCCGTGCGCTGGACGTGTTTTTCACAGACCCATAGACTTGTATCAGCCCTTTTCATCTGTGATACCAGAGAAAAACAGACGTATCTATGAGTTTTGCACGGACATGCAGTCTGTGAAAAAATACGGACATGTGAATATCACCAAAGACTATAAGGTGTTACACGCTGTATCTGTGAAAAAAAAGGATACAACAGGTACGTGCAATACGGACGTCCGAATGGGGCCTTAGGCAGATACGAAAGAGTCTTTATCTTTACAGATTTAGTAAATATGCCCAAAACATGTGAATATGATTTTACACTCAAATTGTTCTAACCACACTTATCCTCACACCACAATACACTATTACACACAGAGACGAACATATACCAACATATACTGTATGGAAACAAATCAGACTCAGACTGAGACTTAAGTGCTGCGCAAGCATACAAACCCACAACAATTCACATACAATATCATCCCTGCATAATGTGCAGTGAAAAAAAATTGTTTTATTTGGTCATTTACCCAGAAAAAAGAATTTAAAAAAAGATAATTTAGATAAAGTGTTTTGCTATCTCTGGCACTCGTATTGAGAATGTATGGAGCAGAGGTGCACATGCTCGACCTCCGCTCCATTCAGATGGGGTTCTTTACAGCACCGTTCTCAGGATTGTTGAGGGTCCCAGTGGTCAGTCTCCCAGTGGTCAGGAAGTTATCTCCTATCTGATAACTTAAAAACTTGGCACAATCTTTTTAATAAGGACAGCTATTGCTTCATGGGAGGAGACTGACGCTGGGCCTTTCAGATTAATCTCTACATGCTGTTAAAGGTATTTTCCCGGAACTAATTTATTTTTTTAACTACCTGCCTGCTCTACCTGCCGCCGGCTCAGAGCAGTCACGGACCACTCTTCTTCTTCCGGGCTGCTCTGTCATCGGGGCGTGACTGTTGGTATCATGCTGATTGACAGATGGCTTTACACAGTTATGCAGTGGGGAGCCAGCTGTCAATCAGCCTGACGTCAGCAGTCACGCCCTGTCAACAGAGCAGAGCAGAAGAGAAGATGCTGCTATGACGACAGCAGGACCTGCAAAATCGCCGGCAGGAGGAGTCGGTGACCACTCTGTGCCAGCAGAGATCGGCGCAGGGCACAACAGGCAGGTAGTTAGCAATTACCTTCCTGTTAGTTCTTAGGCCCATAAAAGAAAAAAATATTCCTGGATAACGTCTTTAACCAGCTCCACAAACTTCTAATTCATTCAGAGACAGTTCACAAAGCTCCCCAACAGAGTCATAGCTGGGGTGTGGGGGGGGGAGGCAAAACATATGAGTGGGCCCCAAACCAGGTAACTCTGATTGCAACTATGGTGGCGCACCCTAATGGTGGGGGTAGGGCAAAACATATGAGTGGGCCCCAAACCAGGTAACTCTGATTGCAACTATGGTGGCACACCCTAATAGTACGTATAGGGGAACCTCAACAAATGACCGCACCATTACTGAAAATAAATTTCTATAGCCAACAGCCATGGAGATCATATAGTGGTAGATCCCAGTCCTTCAGCTCACGTAAGACATTACAGCACAGTTATAGATGGTGACTTACAGCTGTTGTTCTTTCTGATGGAGTCGTTTACTTTTCCCGTCTTTTCCATCTGGCGCAGACCGACATGACGACTTCTCCAGCCACGACACATCTGCAGAGATTACAAGAGACAACTCTGAATTCTTTTCCAGCAACCTCCCCATCTATCCACAACTTGCACAAACGCCTCATCCTGCTGATATCCCAATACTGACCCGCTGCTATCGTGTCCCTATTACTGCACCTGCTGTGTGGTACAATAACAGGGCTCCTCTTACTGCCCCATATTATGCCACCACTGTGCCCCTTACATAGTAATAATGCCCTCTAAAGAGTAAAATTGCCCTCCAGGATATCAATGCCCTGTGCATGTATCCTAGAAAACAGTGTCCACATTTTGCCCCTAGTATATAATAATGCCACATGTGCACTTTTGACGGTCATTTGATGGGCCCACAGCTCCCCTATACACAGTATAATACCCCAGAGCTCCCCTATATACAGTATAATTCTCTTACAACTTCCCTATATGCAGTATAATGCCCCCACAGCTTCACTATATACAGTGTAATGCCCCCATAGCTCACCTATACACCGTATAATGGGCCCACAGCTCACTTATACGCAGTATAATGGACCCACAGCTCACCTATATGCAGTATAATGGGCCCACAGCTCACTTATACACAGTATAATGGACCCACAGCTCACTTATGTACAGTATAATGGGCCTACAGCTCCCCTATACACAGTATGATGGGCTCAAAGCTCCCCTATACAAAGTATGATGGGCTCAAAGCTCCCCTATACACAGTATGATGGCCTCAAAGCTCCCCTATAAACAGCATGATGGTCTCAAAGCTCCACTATACACAGTATGATGGGTTCACAGCTCCCCTGTACACAGTATGATGGGCCCACAGCTCACCTATACATAGTATGATGTCCTCACTGCTCCCCCAAAACATAGTATAATGCCCCCAAAGTAGTCCTCACACTGTGTAATGGCCAATAAATTGTATAATGCCCCCCTCTGTAGTTCCCACATTTTATTATGGTCCTCACAGTAGTCTGCACATTTTATTATGGTCTCACAGTAGTCCCCACATTGGCTCCCATACTGTATGAGGGCCTCCACTCTATATGGCCTCCACTTTAGTCCCCAACTGTATATTGGCCCCCACACTATAGAATGACCCCCACATTAGTCCCCAAACTGTATATTGGCCTCAGCGTCCTCAGCCTATTGCTGTCTGTCACTGGATGTTTAAACCAGCTCCACCTGGAAGCTGATGCCTGAGCAACTCTATCATTCAGTGTGCTCCTTGACTCTGAATGTGCCAGGTCCTGTTCTGTTTCTCCTGCCTTTCCACCTTCCTGGAGGCTGTATTTCCAGGCCTGTCTGAACACGCTCCTAGCCTGTTCGTCCCGCCTTCTAGGGGCCGCATACCTAGATCTGTTATCTGTGTTTCTTGCCTGTCTGTCCACCTTCCTGGAGGCGGTATTTCCAGGCCAGTCTGAACACGCTCCTAGCCTGTTCGTCCCGCCTTCTGGGGGCCGCATACCCAGACTCGCTCCTGTATCTCGCTGCAGTGTCAGTTCCTGTCTGAACACTCAGTTCCTGTCTGAACACTCTCCTAGCCTGTTCCCTGTTTTTCTCTATGTCCGTACCTTCCCTTTTTCTGCAGAGTCTGAACCTGCACCTAACTCCTACTCGTTGTCGCTGTACTTCTGTTTGTGAGTTTAGAGTCCACTCGCTACTTCATCGCAAGTATCTTGTGTGTATCTGGTTCTGCCTTTCCCTTCCAGTCTGTTCCATGTGAACAGAGCCCTGTCCCCTTTGCTCTGCCTTGCTCACCGCTCCGGCGGTTTCTGCCCGCTCTGCCTTGCTCACCGCTCCGGCAGTTTATCTCTGCTCTGCCTTGCTCACCTCTCCGGCGGTTTCTGCCCGCTCTGCCTTGCTCACCGCTCCGGCGGTTTCTGACCGCTCTGCCTTGCTCACCGCTCCGGCGGTTTCTGCCCGCTCTGCCTTGCTCACCGCTCCGGCGGTTTATCTCTGCTCTGCCTTGCTCACCGCTCCGGCGGTTTCTGCCCGCTCTGCCTTGCTCACCGCTCTGGCGGTTTCTGCCCACTCCGCCTTGCTCACCGCTCTGGCGGTTTATGCCCACTCCGCCTTGCTCACCGCTCCGGCGGTTTCTCCCTGCTCTGTCTTGCTCACTGCTCCGGCGGTTCCTGCCTGCTCTGCTTGGTCACCGCTCCGGCGGTACCACTCTGCTCCGCCTTGCCCACCGCTCTGGCGGTTCCTCTCTGCTCTGCTTGTCTACCGCATCTGCTTTTCTGTTCCTGAATCCCAGTCTATACTGGACCCTATCCAGCCTGTGCTCCAACTTGCTAGTACCTCTCTGTCTGCACACCAGCCGTACTTGTCAGTACCCTCCTGTCTGAATACCAGCCGAGCCTGCCAGTATCCTCCTGTCTGCACTCCAGCCATGCCTGCCAGTGCCCACCTGTCTGCATGCCAGCCGTGCCTGCCAATACCCACCTGCCTGTGTGCCAGCCTAACCTGCCTGTTCCTGTTCCTGTATTCCCCGGTGTGGGTCAACAGCCGTGTCCGGGGTCTGGCCTGGAATAGCACCTGGTCCCTCTGCTCGGTTCCTCCCTGGTGCACGGCGTCGATAGCCGTCGTGCGACCTTGGTCGGATCGGGTAGATACTTAGTTACTCCCCTCCAGGCACTCTCCGGTTCATGGCACAGTGGAATCACTAAATCACGCACACGCCAGTCAGCCCGGGCATGTGCATAACACCCACATTAGCTCTCATGCTGTATAATGGCCTCCACACTTTGAGGGGCCCCGACAGTAGCCCCTAAAATGTATGAGAGCCCCCCCCCAACTGTATGAGGGTCTGCCACACTCTATGATGCCCCCAAAGTCACACCAAATGTTTTAAGTAAAATAAAAAACATCATATGCTCACCTAATCCAGGATCCCAATGCGTTGATGTCCATGCACTCCCGCTCTCAGCCATGGCAGGATGATGCAATGGCTGAGGTGTTCTAACCGTCCTGTGCATGCACCAGTCCCTCGGCCATAATATCATCCTGCCGTGGCTAAGAGTGGTAGTGCAGGGAGATCATGTCAAGTTTAATTGTATTGGAGAGCTACACATGCAGATACAGTTAAGGGTAGCATAGCGCGGTGACGCGCCCCCTGGTCCGTGGGGCACTCAGTAGCTGGGCTGGTCGATGCTGGGGGAAGTCACAGTGGCAGTGACCCTGTGGCACCCCAAGGGTCCGGTTGCCACAGTGGCATTGCCTCCCTCAAAAGAAGTAATGCCATGCCTGGAAGCAAGCAGGGATCCCCTAGTCAGGGATACTAAACATGCAACACTTTCCTGGCTCCAGACCAGCAAGGGGAGTACCCTCCCCTTGTCAACTGGGATCTGGGGGCGGGGTTAGTTAGTCTTAGTGTCAGGAGTTGAGTTTAGGATGTCCGAGGCTGTGGGGCACGGAAGGCCCAGCAGCAGATACCGTAGGGCAGGAGATTGAAAGGCCCCATCAGACGCCCGGAGACTCAGCAGCACAGAGGGACCAGCACCGCCATGTGGGAGCCACGCATGAGTAAGGCCCGAGCTGCAAGCCATACGGGTGAGCACAGAACGTTACACTCAGGGACGTGGGCTATAGCACAGCTACAAGCAGCAAAGCCAAAGAGTATAGTGAGAAGGGGAGGCCTGACTATCTAACTACGAGTTCACCATCAAGTATCGGGCTGGGCACAAAAATGCAAATGCTGACGCGCTGTCCAGAATGCCCAACTTGCCAGATGGGGGAGAAGACCTGGAAGAGCTGGAAGAGATAGAGATACCCGCTTTCCATCGTCATGGGGTGACCCAGTGCTCCCATTGTGTGAAGAACAGGTGCTACGCCAATAGAGAGGTCACGTTCAACCCATTGTCCCATCATGGATGGGCAGAGACACAGAATAGCAACCCGGCTGTCCGCCTGGTAAAGGAGTTGCTGACACAGGCTGACTCACGCCCTGATCCAGATGCTCCACAGGAGACTAAACAGCTGTCGAAGGAGAAGGGCAAGCTGATCATCTATGAAGAGAAGCTGTGTCGAAGAAGTATCAACCCCCGGACACATGAACTGGTCTGGCAGGTGGTAGTCCCGAGGCGGGATGCGTCAATGGTCTTAGAAGCGTACCACGATGGGAAGGGACACTTCGGATGGAAGAAGTTGGAAGTCTTGCAACGTGACCGATTCTACTGGGCTGGCATGAGGAAAGCAATCGAGAGATGGTGTCGAGAATGCGGACCATGCAACCTGAGACTAAAAGACTGTGACAGCCAGAGGGCTCCCCTGCAGCCCATCATCACCAAACAGCCACTCAAACTGCTAGCCTTGGACCACGTGAAGCTAGCCCCAAGCAGGTCAGGCTATGTCTACGCTCTCACCATCGTAGACCACTACTCCCGTTTCCTGGTAGTAGTGCCAGTGAAAGACAAGGGCGGCTCAGACGGCAGCCAAGGCATTCCAACAGTACTTCTGTCGCCCGCACGGTTACCCTGACCGTGTGCTTACTGACCAAGGTCCAGCCTTCGAAGCGGAGGTGTTCCAGGAATTCTGCAACCTGTACGGCTGCAAGAAAATCAGGACAATGCCGTATCACCCCCAAACCAACGGATTGTGTGAAAAGATGAACCAGGTGGTGATAGACCTGTTGAAGACGTTGCCCCTGGAAGAACGCAGCCTGTGGCCAGAGAAGTTGCCAGATCTGGTGGATCTATATAATCACATCCCGGTGAACTCCACCAATTGTACACCCGCTTACCTGATGAGGGCAAGACCTGGTAAGCTGCCCATCGACTTGGGCATGGGAGTCCTAACACCAGAGACAACCTCACCAGATGAGGATTGGGATACCGAGCGGCAGCAACAATACCGCAAAGTGCAAGAGAGTGTTGAAAGAAGCTTGTCCCAGGCAAGACAAAAGCAAGAGAAAACTTATAATCAACACGCACCTGCTGTCCCCTTGTTACCTGGAGAACAAGTCCTTAAGAGAAAGAGACGACTCCACAAACTAGATGATCAGTGGGAGGTAGAGCCGTACACCATCCTACCCTCGAGTTACGATAACACCAAAGTGTGCCTCATCAGCAAAGATGGGGGAGAAACTTCAGCGGCAGTCTCAAGAGACCACTTGAAGATATGTCCTGAGCAGTTAAAACACACTAAGGAAAATCAAGACAACCCTCAGCCCACAGAAGAAGTGGAGGAGGTGGTCCAAACAGTACTCAGAGAATTTCCCCGGTCGTGGACACAGGTGAACAATGCAATTGTAGTACCGGTCCTTACCTTTCTCCAAGCGGCCTCACCGGAAGCTGCAGAAGTCCCAGAACAGCTGGAAGACCAGTCGGCCTCAGAGACAGAAGTTTCATCCTCAGCAGACCAGGAGAATCAACCCTCTGCTAGCAGTGAACCTGTCGTACCCATGGTGAGCCAAAGAATTCGTAGGAAATTACCCAGCCTACCAGTTCTACCTCAGATTACCCGTACAGTAGGTCACACTGAGCCCACTACACCAGGCGTAAACACAAGGGACCAGGGTAGAGCAGTAACTACCAATGTACTACGTTGATCGACCAGGAGTACAAAAGGTCAGCTCCCTGCCCGTTGGAGAAACTAAAATGTAAAGGATTAAAGTATAAGAGAACTAAAATGTATACTGTATATAGTTACCAGTAAGGGTAAAGCAGAAAAGTTATGTTTTCAAAGTGAATTGCAAAAGTTGATCATGTGTGCATTTAGTTACCCGGTAAGGGTATAAAGACTTATAGGTTATGGACGTTGAATAACCAAAGAACTTTCCATTGTAAATAGTTGCACTTATTAGAGTGTCCCCTTATTGGTTTTATGATTATAACAAATGACCTCAGAACAAAAACCCGTTTGGCTTGGTCGAAGACGTGGTCCAACACCTGGATCATCTATGCCCCTACGTTGAGGGTTTTTGGACGGGTCCCTCATGTTGCTCAAAATTGTACCTTACTAAAGAAGAATGTTATTAACAGTGTTTTATAATGATTTGTAACCAGTTTGTAATGTGAACTGTAATTGTTATTTGTTAATTTTGAAAAATATTCTCAGTCTGGGAGCACTGAAATTAACTAGGGGGGAATGTGGCACCCCAGGGGTCTGGTTGCTACAGTGGCATTGCCTCCCTCAAAAGAGGTAATGCCATGCCTGGAAGCAAGCAGGGATCCCCTAGTCAGGGATACTAAACATGCAACACTTTCCTGGCTCCAGACCAGCAAGGGGAGTCCCCTCCCCTTGGCAACTGGGATCTGGGGGCGGGGTTAGTTAGTCTTAGTGTCAGGAGTTGAGTTTAGGACGTCGAGGAGACAAGAGCTAGGGACTGGAGCTGAGGTAGCTCGTCCTAGCTAGAGAAACACAGAGGACCGGACACCGGAGTCCGAGGCTGTGGGGCAGGAAAGGCCCAGCAGCGGATACTGTAGGGCAGGAGATTGAAAGTCTCCTGGCCCCATCAGACGCCCGAAGACTCAGTAGCACAGAGGGACCAGCACCGCTACGTGGGAGCCACGCATGAGTAAGGCCCGAGCTGCAAGCCATACGGGTGAGCACAGAACATTACACTCAGGGACGTGGGCTATAGCACAGCTACAAGCAGCAAAGCCAAAGAGTATAGTGAGAAGGGGAGGCCTACAACTTTACCTGGCAAAGAGGACTCTATGTTTGCTTCCAGGCTGACCGGACTCTTACCTCTAGCCAGTACCCCAATCCAGGCTTGCCTAATTGTCATCAGTAAAGACCCTGGGACTGTACTATACTGACTCTGTGGTTATTACTGCACTACGACACCCTGCACAATCACCAACATGCACACCCTGCCCTGAAGCTAACTCTTCCTGTGGGGAGTCATAACATCCTTGCTGCAATACCACCAGCTTCAGAGGACTGTTCCGCAGAGGCGGCCCTCCCCCCTTAGCCGCATTCCACAGGTGGCGTAGTCGGACTCTTTCATAAAACCTATACATATCATTTCCCTTGGATTGACCGCCCTTGGTCACGGACCGGGTCACCACCACTGTGACTACAACCCCCAGAATCTACCGGCCCGGCACCGGGTACCCCACTGCCCAGGGGGCGCGTCAACTTGGTCCGTGATCCAGGGCGGTCAATAAAAGGGGAAAAGTAAAAGGGGAATAAAGTTTTAGAGATAATATTCGTGACACCACCTGTGGTATGCAGCTATATGGAGCCGCCGTTGCGGTGCAGATCCTCTGGAGCTGATGGTGACTGGTGACGCAGCAGAGTTGGTTCAGCTCCCCACAGGCAGAGCTAAGCTCCAGGGCAGTGTAGTGATAATTTGATGAGGTAGATGTTTGCTGTGCAGTGTAGTGCAGGGCTGGTGATGGTGCAACAAGTATTCAAGGACTCAGTGGGGTGTAGTCTTTAGGTTTTACTCACAGTTGTTAAGTTCCTCAGTTTACACTTTCCGGATTATAACCACCCACGTCGTCCTGTGTTCACCAAGGAAGGGGTTCAGCAGCTCTCAAGTATTTCAGGAGTATTTAAGCGGGACCCCGTTCTATGTTACATTCTCGGTCGTCTTCCCCGCGCTGGCTCTCACCCTCCTGCCCTGCGCCTCACAATCAGTGTCCCAAGCCGGTAGCCTCGGGTCTTGTCGGGCAACTTGCAATCCCCTGGAGCCTACGCGGCCACCTTTTCGGCGATGTAATTGTGGTGGTTGGCCGCTGCACCTTGCAAGTACAGCAGCCTCCGGTTATCTAGCTGAGCCTGGTTGTTCTCCACTAGTTTAGGGACCGGTCCCCTCTGCGGCCTGATCCCTCCACGTCCGTGTAGATTCGGGCGCACAGGTGGCTTCCTGCACTCACTGTGTCCCTGGGATCCCCTCTGTCTCTGGAGCCTTCCCTCTGCTCCCGTCCTCTCTCACTCTTTCTCCTGGGCCTCTCTTACTAGGCCCCACTCCTCTCTCTCCTCTCAAGTCCTGCTCCAAGCACCAACTTCACCTGCCAGAAGTGTAGACTACTGGCTCTTTTAGAAGAAAAGGTGCGGGGACTGGAAGAAAGAATTGCGACATTAAAACTCATCAAGGAAAATGAAGACTTCCTGGACAGAACAGAAGCATCACTACTGGTCACGGAAAGTGAAGGAAGCGTCAGAGAACCTCAAGAGGCAGACAAGTGGAGGCAAGTGACCAAAAGAAGCAAGAAGACCATGGAGACACCACCAACCACGCAACTGAGAAACAGATTCCAAGGACTTGTGGAGGACGAAGATGGCACACCTAAGGATGAGGCACTACCAGCAAGCAAAGAAGAAAAGAGCACCCAGAAACACCCAGAAGCGACAAGAAAAAGGACAGCCAAGAAGGGAAGAAGAGTGGTGGTGGTGGGAGACTCACTACTGAGAGGAACAGAACCAGCTATCTGCAGACCGGACATAACCGCAAGAGAAGTATGCTGCCTCCCAGGTGCGAAGATCAAGGATGTTACCGATAGGATTCCGAAGCTCATCAGTTCCAAGGATGTCCACCCATTTCTTCTGATACATGTTGGCACCAATGATACGGCAAGGAAGGACCTACCAACAATCTGCAAGGACTTTGACGCATTGGGGAAGAAAGTAAAAGAACTGGATGCGCAGGTAGTTTTTTCTTCTATCCTTCCAGTAGACGGGCATGGCGTCAGGAGATGGAACAGGATCCTTGATGTGAACAACTGGCTGAGACGATGGTGCAGACAACAAGGATTTGGATTCCTGGACCACGGTATGAATTACCTCTATGACGGACTCCTTGCCAGAGACGGACTACACCTCAACAAATCCGGGAAACACACATTCGCCAGGAGACTCGCAACACTCATCAGGAGGGCGTTAAACTAGAAGAAGAGGGGATGGGAAGAAAAACGCCGGACACAAACATGAAACCAGAGAACATACTAATGAAAGATATGAAGTGCGACAAAGAAGGTCCAAGACAAGATACTTGGAAGGGAGGTAAAAAAATTTCTAATACAATCCACAGGGAGAAGATTGGAACAAAACAAAATCGTGTAAACTGCGTGCTAGCAAATGCCAGAAGCCTGACAAACAAGATGGATGAACTGGAAGCAGAAATATCTACAGGTAACTATGACATAGTGGGAATAACTGAGACATGGTTAGATGAAAGCTATGATTGGGCAGTTAACTTACAGGGTTACAGTCTGTTTAGAAGGGATCGAAGAAATCGGAAAGGGGGTGGAGTCTGTCTATATGTAAAGACGTGTCTAAAGCCTACAATACGGGAGGATGTATGGGAGGGAAATGAGGAGGTCGAGTCCTTATGGGTGGAGATAAATGGGGCAAAAAACAATAATAAAATTATCATAGGAGTCTGTTATAAACCGCCAAATATAGCAGAAGCCACGGAAAGTCTATTAATGAGACAAATAGACGAAGTAGCAAAAAATAACGAGGTGATTATTATGGGAGACTTCAACTACCCCGATATAGACTGGGAAACCGAAAGCTGTAGATCTCAGAAAGGAAACAGGTTTCTGTCAATTATCAAAGACAATTATTTGTCACAACTTGTGCAGGAACCAACTAGAGGGACGGCCCTTTTAGACTTAGTATTAACTAACAGGCCAGACAGAATAACTGAGGTGCAGGTCGGGGGGCACCTGGGAAATAGTGACCACAACATTATACAATTCCACATGTGCTTCAGTAGGTGCCCAGCAAGGGAGTCACAAAAACATTGAACTTCAGGAGGGCAAAGTTTGATCAGCTAAGAGATGCCCTTCACCTTATAGACTGGGATAGTATCTTCAGTAATAGGAGCACGGATAGAAAATGGGAAATTTTCAAAACAGTCCTACATAGTCACTGTAGAAGGTACATACCTTATGGGAATAAAAGGGCTAGGAATAGGAGGAAGCCAATGTGGCTAAATAAGGATGTCAAGAGGGCAATGAAAAACAAAAAAAGGGCTTTCGGTAAACTTAAACAAGAAGGCAGTGAGGAAGCGCTAATATCTTATAGGGAAAAAAACAAAATCTGTAAGAAACAAATAAGAATAGCAAAAGAGGAGACAGAGAGACTAATTGCCAAGGAAAGTAAAACAAATCCCAAACTGTTCTTTAACTATATAAACAGTAAAAGGATTAAAACTGATGGAGTTGGTCCATTGAAAAATAACCTGGGTAAAATCATAGAGGGCGATGAGGGTAAAGCAAATCTACTCAATAGCTTCTTCTCCACTGTTTTCACAAAAGAAAACAATTTATCGGAGGAAATGCAGAGTGATAAAGTAAACCCTCCGCTAAATATCACTCACCTAACCCAGGAGGAAGTTCAGAAACGCCTAAATAATATCAAAATAGACAAGTCACCAGGCCCAGATGGCATACACCCCCGGGTACTAAAAGAATTAAGTAATGTGATAGACAGACCGCTGTATCTTATATTCAAGCACTCTTTATGGACAGGGACTGTCCCACTAGACTGGCGCCAACAAATGTGGTACCAATATTCAAAAAGGGGTCTAAAAGTGACCCTGGGAACTATAGACCAGTAAGCTTAACGTCTGTTGTGGGTAAATTGTTTGAAGGATTTCTTAGAGATGCTATTGTAGAATATCTTAATGATAATAACTGTCTAACTCCATATCAACATGGATTCATGAGGGATCGCTCCTGCCAAACAAACCTGATCGCCTTCTGCGAGGAGGTGAGCTCACAGCTGGACCGGGGAGAGTCAGTGGATGTTGTATACCTTGACTTCTCCAAAGCGTTTGATACCGTGCCACACAAAAGGTTGGTATATAAAATGAGAATGCTTGGTCTGGGGGATAATGTGTGCAAGTGGGTAAATAGCTGGCTGAGTGATAGAAAGCAGAGGGTGGTTAACAATGGAGTAAGCTCAGGGTGTGTCAGGGTTACTAGCGGGGTGCCTCAAGGGTCTGTCTTGAGCCCTATATTATTTAATATATTTATTAATGATCTAGTGGAAGGGTTGCATAGTAAAATAGCAATATTTGCAGATGATACTAAACTTTGTAAAGTAGTTAATACAGACGAGGATAGGACACAGCTACAGGAGGATTTAGCTAAATTGGGGAGTTGGGCCAAAAAATGGCAAATGGGGTACAATGCCGATAAATGTAAGGTCATGCACATGGGAAAGAAAAACAGCAGTCACCCATACATATTAAATGGGAAACCGTTGGGGAAATCTGACATGTAGAAGGACCTGGGCGTCTTGGTTAACAGGTAATTAAATTGGAGTGCCCAGTGTCAGGCAGCAGCTGCGAAGGCAAATAGAGTCATGGCATGCATCAGAAGAGGAATAGGGGCATATGATGAGAACATTGTTCTTCCTCTGTATAAAGCGCTGGTAAGGCCGCACTTAGAATATTGTGCACAGTTCTGGGCTCCGGTGCTCAGGAAAGACATACTGGAGCTAGAGAGGGTACAAAGGAGGGCGACTAAGGTAATAAAGGGAATGGAGGGACTGGAATACCCAGAGAGGTTGTCAAAATTAGGCCTATTTACGTTGGAAAAGAGAAGGCTTAGGGGAGACCTCATAAACATGTATAAATACATCAGGGGGCAGTACAGAGATCTCGCCCATGACCTGTTTATACCAAGGATGGTGACAAAGACGAGGGGGCACACTATGCGTCTGGAGGAAAGGAGGTTCCTGCACCAGCACAGAAGGGGATTCTTTACGGTCAGAGCCGTGAGACTCTGGAACTCTCTGGGAGAGGAAGTGGTGATGTCCAACTCACTTAATGAGTTCAAGAGAGGCCTGGTCGCCTTTCTTTAGAACAATAAAATTACATCTTATGCTTAGTGATAGTTAATTAATCCAGGGATCTAATCTGACTGTCAGATTGGAGTCGGGAAGTGAATTTTTCCTCAATGAGGTAAATTGGCCTATACCGCATTGTTTTTTTTTGCCTTCCCCTGGATCAACGCTGCGGAATAGCTGCAGTGCACAAGAAATAGGCTGAACTGGATGGACGCTTGTCTTTTTTCGGCCTTATAAACTTATATAAACTATGAGCCAGGAGCCTCGACCTCCTAGACTGCTCTCTTGAGCAGGACTGGCTGTTTCAAGATGGTTCCCTTTCTTCTTATACTTTTCCTGACAGTGCTCCCCTGATCTACTTCCTCCACCCACAACCACTACATGGTTCCCCCTTTCTTTTTTCCCCCCTTCCAACCAGGGACAGCATCGGATCAATGCATCTTTCCCCTCCTGCTGGTCTGGAGTGGTGTAATGTTGGATGCAGGTGGGTGGGTCCTGGGTAGTACTCCTTCATTACCTGAGAGTGGGGTACCACACCTCTGGGTGAGATGCAGTACCTCTGTGGTGACTGAACCCGCAGGGGCACCACAGCGGGGCCCAGGTCAATTGCTCCCTCTGCCCCCCTGGTAGCTACACTACTGCTCCCCACACACAGTATATACTGTAACCCCCACCCCCCAGTCCATCAAAGTTCTCAGCAGCTCAAGGTGTACGACGATGAATTGATCCCCATGGCCCTCACAGTATAACATCCACCAGCACAGAAGTATTCAGCGCCACACACAGTGCACAGGGTAATATGTCCCCAGCCGCTAACAGTAAACAGTGCAAACCCTCCCCCCTTCATACACACACAGGTAGAAAATGTAGCAGAGCCAAAACCCCTCATATTTGATATGGTAGCAGACCACCAGTCTGACATAATATACATAGCAAAAAATTCCCAGCAACCCTTATAATACACATTAGTTCAGAACCCCCCATAAAATAAATTTCTGCGGACCCTCATAATATTAGCCTGCCATCTAGCCCACCACAGTGCACAGTACATACCCTGACAGGCAGCTGTCACCACCTGTCACTACACATCCATCTTACCATTAATTTGCTGTCCAGGAGCTCCTTGTGCAGCAAAAGGGAAGGCCTGAACCATAGTACAGGAAGAGGGGGGTAGAGCCAGCAGTCCTCCTCCGCACAGGGCCTGGAGTGGAGAGAGACAGACGGGAAAGCCGCTCTGACAGGATGTGGCCACGCACAGCGTGCTACCTCAGCACCTGTGATGCGGCCAGGCAGCGAAAGGTATAATGCCGCCCAGCAGCTGCTGAAGCAGCAGGCGCCCGTAAACAGCTGCTGAGCAACCGGCATGGGGGGCATTTGCCACCCTGCCCCCTGGCCCAGCCCACCTCTGCTACAAAGTCGTGGTGTCACAGACTTGTCAACAATTCTCCCCCACTGTTGCAAATTACCAGGATTTAGACATGCTGTATATATAGTGGTTTATATTGCTAGGGGTGCAAAGATAAATACAAATTTATATTTGCAAAAAACAGTTCCTAACAAATAAAAAAAGTATTGTACTTAAACCGACACATGCTAAATTTGTAAATAGTATTTGGACTTAAAGCGAACCTGTCAACAGCTTTGTGCTAAGCAAACTACAGTCATTGTCATGTTGAGGCTGTTGCACTGATTAAAATGATACCTGAGGTGAAGAAATCCGTCTTCTGGTTCTTGTGTAATCAGTGCTTGCAGATTTGAGCTAATGATATGCCCGTACTCCGGGGCGGGACTGTAGGCAGGGTCTTATCCTCATTCTCAGCAAGAAAAGTCCTGCCCACAGGCTTGTCCCAAAGCACAAGTATCGTCCTCATCATAGAGACAGCCAGACAGAGAGATAGATAGGGGCAGGCCTGTGGGCAGATCTTTTCTTGCTGATCTGGCCTAGAGTACCAGGATAAGACCCTGCCTACAGTCCTGCCCTGGAGCACGGGCATATCCTTAACTCAAAACTGCAAACACACATTACACAAGAACCAAAAGATGGATTTCTTCACCTTAGGTATCATATAAATCAGTGCAGCAACCCCAACATGACACTGCCAGTAGTTTACTTAACAAAATCCTGCTGACAAGTTCACTTTAAAGGGGATTACTGGGCTCAGCAGAAGTTTCTGAAGTCACTCTATGTGACTGTTGACTGTCCTGTCGTAACAGTGTGCAATGCGCAAGTGGGCATTCATGTGATTGTTATGATCTGCAACAAGTACTAAGGAAAGAAAGGGGAAAGCTATCCCTACAGTTAGACTAAGCTGAATCCCTACGATGTAGCGGGCTGCCTGTTCCTTGCGAACAGACTCGCCTTAGTTCTCGGCTAGTCTAAACGAAGACCTATAGCATAAAGGAAGGGGACCCTAAAAGAACTAAGGACTGGAACAAAAATGGGACACCTCCTGAACAGAGAAGGTTGTTGTAGAACACAAAAAGATAAACTGACAAAAAGGTACTAGAGGTCCCAGAAGGACCAAGCAAACTGACAGAAATAGGCACAGAAGCACCTGGCTAGCAAAAAAGTCAAACACTGAAGTCCAGCACAGTCAAAAGGGCGGAGCTGGAATATATAGGCAGATGGTCAAGTGACCGCAAAACACAAGATGGAAAAAACAAACAGGAGGGTTCTAAAATTACCCCCTCTTTTATGAGGATCCTCCGGATCCTCCAGGCCCAGGCCTATCCGGAAACCTCTTGTGGAAAGCTCTAACAAGCCTAGGAGCAGAGACATCATCCGACCTTACCCAGGAGTTATCATCGGGACCGAAACCCTTCCAGGAGATGAGATACTGTAAGCTCCCTCTATGCCATCTAGAATTCAAGATATGAGAAATTTCATATTCGCTGTCTTCCACCACAGGAGGAACTGTAACAGTGGCATCCCTATCTGATACATCAGCTTTTTTCAACAAGAAAACATGAAAAACAGGATTAATCTTCCAGGAAGTCGGAACATCCAACCTAACCGCAGATGGGTTAACAACCTGAAGCATTTTAAATGGACCCACAAACTTAGGACCCAGTTTTTTAGAGGGAATCCTCAACTGCAAATTCCTTGAGGACAGCCAAACCATGTCACCCAAAGTAAACAAAACCTCCTTACTAGTGTTGAGTGAACATGCTCGACACTGCTCGGTACTCGCCCGAGCATCACGCTACTCGGGATGTTCGGCGAGCACCGAGCATTTCCGGGTTACTCGGGCAGGAGCTCGGGTCTCCGCCCTGCATGTTTGGCGCTCTTTACAGAGCCAATGAACATGCAGGGATTGCCAGTCAGTCACTGTAATGCTGCAGCCATGTTGGCTGTGGGCATTACAGTGATTGGCTGGCCGCACAGTGCCACCTCGAGTATTTAAAACGGGGCGCCGCCATCTTGGACACAGTCGCTCCGGATTAGACAGTGTAGGGACAGCGCTGCTGATTTAGGGAGAGATATAAACTGCGAAATAGTTAGTGTAGGGTCTGTAAAGGCTGCCAGAACAAACAAACAGTTCTTTTCAGGACCAATATCCATCCCAGATACCAGGCAGGCAGGCTGTATAGGAGACACAATGGTTATACCAGCAAATGCTGCATTACAGTCCTGTGTGCTCCTGTTGCTGAAATTGCTGGACTTAGCACCAGGTGTCGGGGGCCAGGAAAAATCCTTTTTTTTTCATCTAAATCCTCCTTTTTTTTCCTCCTTCACACTGTACAAATACCCGTCTTATTAACCTTTTGGTGTGTCCCCATTCCCCCCAAAAAAAGGGTGTCTCTGATTTTTCAGACACAAATATAACTGTTGAAAATAGTCTGGTGTAGGCTAGAGAAACAGAAGTGTTGTTTTGCACTTCCACGGTTCAAATCTCTGTATTATCCATTTTGGGCCATTTGTAACTAAAAAAAAAAACAGTTTGAGTGTGTCGCTCACTGTTCAGCCGCAAATATCTCTATTTAAAAAAGTGTGGTATACCCCAGTAAACAATAACTGTGGTTTTGCCATCCCACGGTAAAAAATCTCTATTATTCAGCTTTTGGTAGTTTTTTCCGTAAAGAAAAACAGTAGTGTCTCCTGACTGTTGTGACACAAAAATATATCTGTTGAAAATAGTCTTGTGTAGGCTCGACATCCCAGTGTGGTTTCGCAGTTCCACGGGTCAAATCGCTGTACTATCCAGTTTTGGGCCTTTGGTATCTAAAAAAAAAAGCAGTTTGAGTGTGTCGCTCACTGTTTAGCCGCAAATATCTCTATTTAAAAAAGTGTGGTATACCCCAGTAAACAATAACTGTGGTTTTGCCATCCCACGGTAAAAAATCTCTATTATTCAGCTTTTGGTAGTTTTTTCCGTAAAGAAAAACAGTAGTGTCTCCTGACTGTTGTGACACAAAAATATATCTGTTGAAAATAGTCTTGTGCAGGCCCGACATCCCAGTGTGGTTTCGCAGTTCCATGGGTCAAATCGTTATACTATCCAGTTTTGGGCCTTTGGTATCTAAAAAAAAAGCAGTTTGAGTGTGTCGGTCACTGTTCAGCCGCAAATATCTCTATTTAAAAAAGTGTGGTATACCCCAGTAAACAATAACTGTGGTTTTGCCATCCCATGGTAAAAAATCTCTATTATTCAGCTTTTGGTAGTTTTTTCCGTAAAGAAAAACAGTAGTGTCTCCTGACTGTTGTGACACAAAAATATATCTGTTGAAAATAGTCTTGTGTAGGCCCGACATCCCAGTGTGGTTTCGCAGTTCCACGGGTCAAATTGCTGTACTATCCAGTTTTGGACCTTTGGTATCTAAAAAAAAAAGCAGTTTGAGTGTGTCACTCACTGTTCAGCCACAAATATCTCTATTTAAAAAAGTGTGGTATACCCCAGTAAACAATAACTGTGGTTTTCCTCTTCCACGGTTCTAATCTACTCTTTATTACCTTTTTTCCATTGATAGTGCAAGTGTAAGCTATTTTACTTCATTTACAATGGGCAAGGCGCGTGGCAAGGGACGTGGAAGTGGACGTTCTGGTGATGGTTCGTGCAGAGGACGGGGCCGTGGCCAAGGTGAAAATGTGCCACAACCAACAGCCACATCTTCTCGCTCCCACTTCTTCACCGAATTACTAGGGAAGCACAGAACAACACCAGTATTGAGAACTGATCAGTGTGAACAGGTTATTAATTGGATAGCAGATAATACTTCCAGTTACCTGATCACCAACACCTCCGGTCTGTCTTCCACACGGTCAACTCTTAGTAGCCGTGAGTCTCGACCGCATACTCCTCATCATACCCTGATGCTCCTTCCTCCCACCATGCTGAGTGTCGTCAGACAGCAAGTGATCCCACACTTGGACACTCTGAAGAGCTTTTCACTGGTCCATTTCCATATTTGGGCCCCTCGCCTGATACGCTTGAAGTGGTGGAAGAGGAGATCCCATGTTGCGATGCCCAAATATTTGAACAGCCACGGCCACAGGAAGTCGACGTTGGCAATCTGTCACAAGAGGTGGACGATGACGAGACACAATTGCCAGGAAGTGAGGAGGAGGATCGTGGTGCGCAAGTGGAAGAGGAGGAGGTGGTGGATGATCTAGTAACTGACCCAACGTGGAAGGAGGACATGCAGAGTGAGGCCAGCAGCACACAGGGGGAGGGAGGCAGAGTACCCCAACAGGCAGGAAGAAGCAGTGTGGTGGCCGCAGACAGAAGGCAGGCAACCATTCCCCGTAACACCAACACAAGGGACGTTGCCAGTACAAGCGGTAAGTCTTCCAGAGTCTGCAATTTTTTTAAAGACTCTGCTGATAACCCCAAAAAGGCCATATGTTCCACCTGCCATGCCAGCATCAGCAGGGGTGACAAAACTACCAGTCTGACCACCACCAGCATGATCAGGCACATGGCAGCAAAGCACCCGACTTTGTGGGGCGAAACCCAGGGTCCACGACCAGTGTCAGCGGGTGTCACCACTGCTTCTTCCACTGTTGTGCGTGCAATAGAACCCCCTGTTGTGTGTGCAAGGCAATCCCCTGTCCATACTGCATGTAAAGATGCCCCCTCCTCTCAGTCTTCACTTGTTGTGGCAGTTTCTCAAGAAACAGCATCAAAGTCCACGTCCACGTCCCACCGCAGCGTTCAATTGTCCATATCCCAGACCTTTGAACGAAAGCGGAAATTCGCAGCTAACGCCCCACAGGCCACAGTCCTAAATTCGCACATTTCACGATTGCTTGCATTGGAAATGCTGCCTTTTAGGCTGGTGGAGACGGAATCCTTCCGCAATCTTATGGCGGTGGCCGTCCATCGGTACTCGGTCCCCAGCCGGCACTATTTTGCCCGGGGTGCCATCCCCACACTACACAAGCACGTGTCCCAAAGCATCTGCCGTGCCCTCAACAACGCAGTTAGTGGGAGAGTCCACCTGACAACGGACACGTGGACAAGTGCTTGTGGCCAGGTACGGTACATCTCTCTGACGGCACACTGGGTAAACATAGTGGAAGCCGGGACCCAGTCGGACCTTGGGACGGAACACATCCTCCCCACACCGAGGATTGCGGGCCCTATGTCAGTCAGAGTTGCCCCCACAGTGTACAGCTCCTGCGCATCCTCCTCCTCCTCCTCATGTTCAGCCTCCATCTCAGATATTACCACATCAGTTACAAGCTGGAAGCATTGCAGTACTGCCTCCGCCAAGCGGCAACAGGCTGTGCTCAAACTCATAAGCTTAGGTGATAAACCTCACACTGCTTGTGAGTTGTGGACAGCTGTGAAAGAGCAGGCAGATCTGTGGCTGAGACCGCTGAACCTACATCCCGGCATGGTCGTGTGTGACAATGGCCGTAACCTGGTGGCGGCTCTGAGGCGAGGTGAGATCACACACGTACCATGCCTGGCTCATGTGCTTAACCACGTGGTTCAGCGGTTTCTTAAATCGTACCCCGAGTTGCCAGATCTGCTCGTGAAAGTACGCCGCCTGTCAGCTCATTTTCACAAGTCGGCTACAGCTTCCGCCGCCCTTGCTGTGTTGCAGCAGCGTTTGCAGCTTCCAGCACACCGACTGGTGTGTGATGTCCCCACACGTTGGAACTCTACCCTCCACATGTTGCAAAGGATTTGTGAGCAGAAGAGAGCAGTTGTGGAGTACCAGCTGCAACAAGGCCGTCGATATTCAGGTCAGAATCCACACATAAGACCTCAGGAGTGGACCTGGATGTCTGACATATGTACCATCCTGACAAACTTTGAGGAGGCCACCAAGATGGTGAGTGGCGATGACGCCATCACTAGTGTCAGCATCCCACTTGTGTGTCTTTTGCAACGCTCTCTGCAGAGAATTAAAGAGGAGGCATTGCAGCCAGAGTATGATGAGATGGATCAAGAAGCCGTAGCGGGCGATTACACACAGCAAAGCCTCATCTCATCCCAACGTGCATTGGGGGACAATGAGGGAGAGGAGGAGGAGGAGGAGGAGGAGGAAGAACAGGAGCTGCTATCATGCATTGTAGACGGTAGTACCTGTACAAGTGTCATACCGTCGGTTCAGCGTGGGTGGCCTGAGGACAGGGGGGAGAAGGAAGAGGAGGAGGAGGAGAGCATGGTCAGTCGTCATCTTGGTGAGGACACGGAAATCTTGCCCGTTACCAGTCTGGCACGCATGGCTGACTTTATGTTACGCTGTCTTAACCGTGACCCTCACGTTGTCAAAATGTTGGGTGACAGTCATTACTGGTTGGTGACACTTGTAGACCCCCGCTACAAGGAGAACTTTCACTCTCTTATTCCTGAGGTGGAGAGGTCTACAAAAATGGGGCAATAACAGAAGGCCCTTGCTGCAGAACTCTTAAAAAAATTCCCATCTGAACACGCTAGCGGCAGAGGTCACAGTTCGTTGTCCAACCAAGGCGTACAGGCGAGAGAGATGCAACTCCAATCCAGCAGAGGCAGGGGAACACTGTCAACGTTCTGGGACAGTTTTCTGACACCCGCCCAGCTTACAGGCCCTGAGGCGCGGGGTACTCTCACAAGGAGTGGAAAGTTTCAAAAGATGGTGAGGGAGTACCTTGCCGATCGTACCAGCGTCCTCCGTGATTCCTCTGTGCCTTTTAATTATTGGGTATCCAAGCTGGACACTTGGAATGAACTCGCTCTGTACACCTTGGAGGTCCTGGCCTGCCCTGCCGCTAGCGTGTTATCGGAGCGTGTTTTTAGTGCCGCTGGGGGAATTATAACTGATAAGCGCACTCGCCTGTCAACTGACAATGCTGACAAGCTGACCCTTATCAAAATGATCAAGGGCTGGATTGGGCCAGACTTCTCATCACCACCAAATGACAGCAGAGTAACATAAAGTCAAATCCACTGTGTTATTTCGGGAGGTGTATTCACATGCACCGCTTCACACCCACACATGGGTATACGCTTGCTCGTTTCGGCTGTTTAATCTTCTTCTCCTTATCCTCAGCCTCCACCACCACTATACCACCAGGGTGCCAGCATTGCAAGTTGCTCCGTCCTAATTTTTGGCAGCTTTTGCTGGGAAAGCATAAGCAAATACTATGGGACACCCACTCCCCAATAATGGGACTTATGTTTGTAATATGCTGTACTGCATGGCTCTTGTAAGGGGCATTGCAAGTTGCTCCGTCCTAATTTTTGGCAGCTTTTGCTGGGAAAGCATAAGCAAATACTATGGGACACCCACTCCCCAATTATGGGACTTATGTTTGTAATATGCTGTACTGCATGGCTCTTGTAAGGGGCATTGCAAGTTGCTCCGTCCTAATTTTTGGCAGCTTTTGCTTGGAAAGCATAAGCACATACCATGGGACACCCACTCCCCAATAATGGGACTTATGTTTGTAATATGCTGTACTGCATGGCTCTTGTAAGGGGCATTGCAAGTTGCTCCGTCCTAATTTTTGGCAGCTTTTGCTGGGAAAGCATAAGCAAATACTATGGGACACCCACTCCCCAATAATGGGACTTATGTTTGTAATATGCTGTACTGCATGTGACGCGCCCCCTGGGCCGTGTGTACACGTGTGTGGGATACCCGGTGCCGGGTCTCTGGGGTCTGTAGTCTCCGTGGCGGTGACCCGGTCCCGTGGCTCAGGCTGGTCAAACCAGTGGCAGTCTTTCTTAGGTTTTGAGGTTAATTGTCCGACTGCGCCACCCGTGGATTGCGGTCAGGGAGTACCACCGCTGCGAGGCAGACCGCTGAGGCTGGTGTTGTGTGCGCAGCATAGAATGGGATAACTCCCCTCGGGAGGAGTATAGCCTCAGGGCAGTGAGTGTGGATGATGGGGGTGATGGTGCACGAGCGCAGCAGGAATGACTCAGAGTCTTTGCAGTGCAGTTCAGGGTCTTTACTGATGATTATAAGGTAGACCCTCCCGGGAGTACTGGCTAGCAAAGGAGGCCTGGTCAGTCTGTGAGCAAGCAGGAGTTCCCCTGGCCAGGTGGAGTTGTAGGCCTCCCCGTCTGTTTGCACTCTTCCTGGCTACCTTGCTGTAAGCGGGTAGAAGTAGCCCACGTCCCTGAGTGTACCGTGTAGTGCTCACCAGTATGGCTGGTGACTTGGGGCCTTCTGTTAGCCTCCGCTCCACGACGGCGGTGCTGGTCCCTTGCTTGTGACTGAGCCTCCAGGCTTCTATGGCCAGAGGACCTGAAATCCCCTGCCGGCTGGTTTCTGCTGCTGGATATATAAGTCCTCACAGCTTCGGACTCCTGTGTCCGGTTCCTATTGTCTTCTGCCAGGGCGAGCTCTGCTCAGCTTCCAGCCCCTGGTCTTTAGCTCCTAGCTCCTACAGAGCTCCTTGCTGTTACTTTCCCTTGCTCTCACTCTGACTCTGACTGTTCTCTGACTCACTCAACCCCGCCCCAGATCCAGTTTATAAGGGCAGAATTCTCCCCTCCCAGGATTGGGGCAGGAGGATGTTGCATGTTTAAGGGATCCTGACCAGGAAACCTCCCACTTGCTCTCCGACGTAATATCTCTATAACTGTGGTGACCAGACCCCTGGGGTGCCACACATGGCTCTTGTAAGGGGCATTTCAGTTCCTCATAATTTTTGGAAAGCCTTCCATTCACTGCTTAGGCCAACAGTGCACGGGAGACCCAGTTGCTATAAATGGAAAAAAAGGTTTAGTTAACGCCCTCTGACCTCCATGTCATTTCCAAGGGGCATTGGAGTGGCTCGAAATTTTTGGTAGGCATTGCACTCACTGTATGCCCTATAACTGTGTAGCCGAACCGCTCCTTTTGTTACAGAAACATATCCTACAAGACATATCTGGTTGACTGGCCTGATATTGATGTGAATGGTCCCTGTTCCTCCTGCTCTTTCTCCTTTGCCACTACCTCATCCATCATTTATCACCTGAAGCTTTGTTTTAACGGGAGTCATAGAACTTGGATAGTAGCAGGAAAACATCCAGCAATCCTCGGAGGAGGTAGGATATGCGCCAAAACGCTGACCACCTCAGGCCTAGCCGCTACTACATACATGCGCTTGCATTACAACAAAACAAAGCAGATGCTAACTTCTATCATCCTCATCATGCTCCTCACCTTGGCACTCTCAACTCCCCTGATGGAGAAGCCAGGGCCCACCAGAGGAGTCTGATAGTCCGGTGGGCTCGGCCAATGCTGCCCTAAAGCAGGCCAGGCTAAGAAAAGTGTGGGAAAGGTTACCGGAACAAATAGGGGTGGCTGGGGACCGAGTATGGACACCCGGCCACCCCCTGGAGGCTGGGGAGCAAGCGGGGACACCCGGCCACCAGGCGGCTGGGGACTGAGTATGGATACCAGGCCGCCGACACAGCCATGGCGTGGTGGCCAGATTCCGCCTCCACATGCCTAAAAGGCCCAATTTAAAGTGCAAGCAAGCAAGCAGTATGGTATTGCAGCCTGGGGGTGGGTGGGTGGCAGGCTGCATACTTGCGCTTGCATTGCAAGGAATGGGAGAGGTACAATTGAACACTGCCCTTGGACAAGGACTTGAACTGGGATAGTTGCAAGTCTGCAACGACAGGTGCAAGGTGGGAGGCATCTTCGCATGTACCATGAACAGGGGTTTGGCATGCACACACTACAGCGGAATAGGCTCTCCTTCCCACTAAATGCACTGGCAAGGGCACAGGTAATGTTTTGGTATACGTGCTTAATCTTATGTATAAGGCACACCAGGACAAATATGGGCGGCTGGGGACTGAGTATGGATACCTCGCTGCCGAAGCAGCCATGAGGTAGTGGCCAGCTTCGGCCTCCTCCAAACTAAAAGGCCCCATTTCAAGTGCAAGCTAGCAGTATGGAATTGCAGTCTGTGGGTGGGTGGGTGGCAGGCTGCACACTTACACTTGCATTAAAAGAAAACATAGCAGATGCTAACTTCTGTCATCATCATCATGCTCCTCATCTTGGCACTCTCAACTCCACCGATGGAGAAGTCAGGGCCCACCGGAGGAGTCTGGTTCTCTGGTGGGCTCGTCCAATGCTGCCTAAAGCAGGCCGGGCTAAGAAAAGTGTGTGGGGGGGATGTTCCAAGGAGAAATAGGGGTGGCTGGGGACCGTTTATGGACACCCGGCTGCCCCCTGGCGGCTGGGGACCGTGTGTGGACACCCGGCCGCGGGGCGGCTGGGGACTGAGTATGGACACCCGGCTGCCGGGCGGCTGGGGACTGAGTATGGATTCCAGGCCGCCAACACAGCCATGACGTGGTGGCCAGATTCCGCCTCCACATGCCTAAAAGGCCCAATTTCAAGTTCAAGCAAGCAGTATGGTATTGCAGCCTGGGGGTGGGTGGGTGGCAGGCTGCATACTTGAGCTTGTATTGCAAGGAATGGGGGAGGTACAATTGAACACTGCCCTGGGACTAGAACTTGCATGGGGATAGTTGCAAGTCTGCATCTTCTGATGCGGTAAGGATCACTTATGATGGGCACACTTTTAGACAGTAACCTGGGAGTCAGAGATGCTTCCAGGGGTCTTCCCCATGCTGTTCCCTTGTCTTTTCAGAACTTTATGCATGTGTCACACAGCACATGGCCAGATAAGGTTGTAAAATGTTAAAATGACATTTCACGGTGAATGCATTTGTCATAGTTGAAAGCAATACAAAAGTGCAAAAACGCATAAAAAATGCTACTTTTGAACATAGCCGAAGGTGTGGAGGAGTATTTTTGTTTTTGGTCATTTATTTTAACTTATACACAAGTCT
The DNA here is from genome assembly GCF_046119375.1 of Phyllobates terribilis. Lineage (NCBI taxonomy): Eukaryota > Metazoa > Chordata > Amphibia > Anura > Dendrobatidae > Phyllobates > Phyllobates terribilis. The sequence goes on from NW_027362773.1 coordinate 67,879,457, forward strand.
TTACCCTGGAAAGGATGTTCCTTAACATATTTCACAGGAAAAAAGTTTCACTTTCGTTTTTGAACGTTTTATTGTGAGCCTGTAAAAGTGGCTTAATACCTCTGACCAAGTTGTTGACAGTAGTGACCTGGGGGTCAGAAATGCTTCCTGGGGCGATCCCCATGCTGTTCCCATATCATTTGAGCACTGTCACTATCGTTTTGGGCACTTGTTAGGCTTTTAAAAGACTGCCGGGGGTGCCACCGCAAAAATGCTCGAGTCTCCCATAGACTAACATTGGGCTCGTTGCTCGGGTCGAGCACCCGAGTATCACGGCGAGCTCGGCCCGAGCTTCGAGCACCCGAGCATTTTAGTGCTCGCTCAACACTACTCCTTACGTTTCCTGTCAAAATACTTCTTGTACTTCTTGTTAGCCTCTTGAAGGTTGCAACGTACATTAGTTCAAACTCTCTCCAAATCACCGGAAAAATTCTCCTCCTCCGGCACCGCCGACCCCAATTTGGAGAACGAACCTAAAGACGGATGTCTCCTAGTGCAACAAAAAAAAGGAGAACACCCAGCTGAGGAGGATGTATGATTGTTAAAGGCAAATTCTGCGAGAGGCAGAAACTCAGACCACACCTCTTGATTGTCTGCCACAAAACAACGCAAAAACTGTTCTACATCCTGGTTCTTTCTTTCAGTCTGTCCATTAGACTCAGGATGATACCCAGACGAAAATGACAAATGGACTCCCAACCTGTCACAAAAAGCACGCCAAAAGCGAGCCACAAACTGAGGTCCTCTATCAGAAACAATATCCGTGGGAACGCCATGAAGCTTGACAATCTCCTTAACCCTCCATCACATACAATAGGCCTGACAGGCACATCTCTTTTACTTTCGTTTCTCCTTCCTCACCAGATTGTGAGGAAATCCCCTCCCTCCAGGTAGTCTCCTGTCTCTAGCAGCTCTGTGAAACCTCATACCACAGTTGGATTGCAGAGCTTCAGGAGGACAGATATAACTGCGCTAATCTCTCAGGCTCATTGTATGTGAACACGTCACACTCAATAAGGTTGGTATATTATGTTTTTATTCATCACAATTGTTTATTTAGCTTGTTTTATGAATGTATAGCAGAAAGTGTGAGGATATTTCAAAGAAATAAGGCAGACTAAAAAAGAAAGTGTGCTGCTCAGGCATATACAGTAGTTCCCTTACACATATTCCTTCTCTTGCTTCAGATTATCTGCTGAAATGGAGAGGAAAATGTACAATTTATCAAAAAACCTTGATGTTGAGGAAGTAACAAACATGCTGTTAGATGATGCAGACCCCACACTGAATGAGGATTTAGGAGAGGAAAGTGAGATTGATTCTCATGATGAGGTGGAAGTATGTGAAGTGGATTCTGAAACAGAGCAAGATGGTGACAGTGATGAGGATGAAGATGTAGAATCTTATTATATGGGAAAAGATAAAAAAAAACAATGGAACAAGAAGCCACTCCAGAAAAAACGTAGGGAACCTCAAAATATTATTACTCACCTTCCTGCAGTTATAGGAACTGCAAGTAATGCAAAAACTGCAGTTGAATGCTGGAATAGTTTATTCACAGATGACATTCTGGACTCTATTGTCACATATACCAACCAATATATAGACATTATAAAGGACAAGTTCATCTGCAACAGAACCATCAAGGCCACAGATGAAATAGAACTGCGTGCTTTTTTTGGATTATTATACCTTGCAGGAGCTTATAGGGCAAATAGACAAAGTTTGGAGGAACTTTGGAGTAAAGATGGGGAAGGAGTTGAAAAATGTGGCCTTGTTATGTCCATAAACAGATTCAAGCTTCTAATTCGTTGCCTTCGGTTTGACGACAGAACTACCCGAACCGAACGTAAAACACATGACCGACTTGCTCCGATTCGTGATATATTCCAAAAATTTGTTGAAAACTGTAAAAAAAGCTATTGCCCTGGGGAGAATCTCACTATTGACGAAATGCTCCCTGGTTTTCGTGGTAAATGTGCCTTTCGTCAATATATTCCATCAAAGCCTAACAAATATGGAATAAAAATGTATGCCCTTGTTGATGCCAGTAAGACCTACACTTACAACCTGGAAGTTTATGCAGGAAGGTCCTTACTGTGTCAGCAACAAACCCAGTGATGTTGTAAAAAGACTGGCTGAGCCCTTATTTGGATCGGGTCGCAATATAATAGCTGACAATTGGTTTTCAAATTGTGATCTGATTGATTATCTGAAAATGCAGAAGCTTTCATATGTCGGAACTGTAAGAAAAAATAAAAAAGAATTGCCTACACAGTTTGTAAGCGTGAAAGGGAGACAACAGTACAGCAGTATGTTTGCATTCCATAATGGAAAGGTTTTGGTGTCCTATGTACCACAAGCAAAAAAAATTGCACTTCTTCTATCAACACTTCATGATTATGATGCCATCGATCCTGGGACTGAGGCACAAAAAAACCCGGAGATAATTACATTTTATAATGCAACCAAAGGGGGTGTTGATACAGCTGATCAGATGTGCTCAACTTTCAACGTCAGCAGAAACTCCAAACGCTGGCCAATGGTCATATTTTTTGCTATGCTGAATTTGAGTGGTATAAATTCACAAGTCATTTACCTTGAAAACAAGCTTGAACCACTCCGTAGACGATTCTATCTGAAAAAATTGGCCCATGAACTAGTGCTTGGAGAGCTACGCAGGAGAAGTATGAAAACAATCGGTATCCCCTCTCGCCTTCAAGTTCAGCTCAAAAGATTCCGCCCAGAAGATGATAGTGAAAATTCACCACCTGCACCACCTCCCAAAAGAAGGAGATGCACCACCTGCACCACGGAAAGCGGAATCAGAAGGCTTTCTAATTATGAATGTCACAAACGTCATAATGCAATCTGCCTGACACATGCAAAAATGATGTGTAATTCTTGCTCTTTGCTCTGCAAGTGTAATTTTTCTGGGGAAACTTCAGGATCTAATTCTGATTGAATATGTGTTTAATAGTACTTAAGGTACCTTAAAATTAAGTTTGTTTCCATAAATTTTCTTTGTATAGTTTTTTTGACAGATTCGAACTGGAGACTACTTGGCGGGAGTTTTGAAATGTTTGTATTTCAGAGTTATTAGTTTTATGTTAAGTAAATGGGTTTTTTTTGCACCTGATTATGTGTAGTCTCTTTTATTACATCCCTATGAAGGTCACTGATCACTTTTAGAGCACTGAAATTGCAAACATTAGATATTATAGGTATTTTTCTAGCCTGCGCCTGACAGTCACATTGTATGTGAACTCGTTAGAACCGATATTGTATGTGACGGAGGGTTAACAAACGCCTTAGCTAGTGTCTTGACGCAGAGCAACTTAATGAATGGAACCAAATGACACATCTTACTAAAACGGTCCACGACCACCCAGATGACAGTAAAACCCTCGGACACAGGCAAATCAGTAATAAAATCCATTGTGAGATACGTCCAAGGCGCACTAGGAACCTCCAGAGGGCAAAGCAACCCCGCAGCAGGAGTATGTGAAGCCTTTGACCTAGCACACACAGTACATTGACGCACCCACTTGATGACTTCTTTCTGCCATCCAGGCCTCCAAAAGCTGCAACTGATAAGTCTCTTAGTCTCAGAAATACCTGGATGACCTGCCAACCGAGACTCATGACACTCCACAAACAAATCTCTCCTAAAGGTTCTAGGCACGAAAAACCTCCCATGGGGAGTGTTAGATGGAGCATCATCTTGAACTTTCAGAATCCCATTCTCCAAAACAGAGTCCAATGCCGCCACCACAACTTCTTTCTGTAAAATGCTCTCCTCCTCCTCGGCACCGACCGTAGGAGAGAAACTGCGAGATAAAGCATTGGTTTTAACATTCTTAGTACCAGGGATATAGGTAACAGAAAAATGAAACCGAGAAAAAAAAAGTGCCCATCTAGCTTGACGGGCATTCAAGCGCTTGGCAGCATCCAGATAGATCAAATTCTTATGATCTGTGAAAACCTGAATAGGAAATCTAGCGCCTTCCAAAAAATGACGCCAATGTTCAAACGCGATTTCCAACATCATAATTCAGTTCGGTTTCCGAATTTTTTTTTCGAAAAGAAGGCACATGGATGTACTCCATCCCTGTTCTCCTGAGACAAAACTGCTCCGACCCCCACCGATGAAGAATCGACCTCGACCAAAAAAGGCTTGGTCTCATCAGGCTGCATAAGGATAGGGGCAGAACTGAACCTCTCTTTGAGATACTTAAATGCTTCAATGGCCTCAGTAGTCCACTGGACCGTATTCGCACCTTTCCTGGTGAGATCGGTTAGAGGCTTAACAATTACAGAAAAATTCTTAATGATTTTCCTGTAATAATTGGCAAAACCCAAAAATCTCTGTATAGATTTCAAACCAATAGGCCTAGGCCTTTCCTGCACAGCCTGAACCTTCACCGGGTCCATTTCAACGCCCTCGCTGGAGACAATGTAGCCCAAAAAAATAATTTTCTGCACAGTGAACTCACATTTCTCCAGCTTAGCAAAGAGTGAATTATCACTCAATAACTGCAAAACTTCACGTACACTCTGCCAATGGGACTCCAGATCTGGCGAATAAATCAAAATGTCATCTAAATACACCACCACATTCTTACCAATCAAAGGTCTCAGGATGTCATTAATAAAATGCAGGTGCATTGGTAAGACCAAAAGGCATCACCAGATTCTCAAAATGACCTACCGGAGTGTTAAAAGCAGTTTTCCATTTATCACCCTCCTTCACTCGTAACAAATTGTATGCACCCCAGAGATCACTCTTAGAGAACCACTTGGCCCCCACTAACTGGTTAAGCAAGTCAGGAATTAACGGTAATGGGTAGAAATTGCGTACGGTAATCTTATTAATTTCATGAAAATCCAGACATGGACGTAAACCCCCGTCCTTTTTTTTAACAAAGAAAAATCCAACTGCCACAGGCGACTTAGAAGGTCTAATGTGACCAGCAGCCAGGCTAGTCTGTATGTACTCCTTCAAGGCCTTTCTTTCAGGGATAGTCAGATTAAACAAGCGACTCTTGGGAAGAGTAGCTACCGGAACAAACTCAATGGCGCAATCATAATCCCTATAAGGAGGTAAAACTTGCGACTCCTCCTCCGAAAAAAACCTCCAAAAATCTTGAATAGGTACAGGTAATTCCCCTTTTTAAACAGCCGCAATGCGACCATTACAACATTTATCATAGCACTTCGGACTCAAAGACTTTATCATATTAGTAGACCAGTCCAGCAAAGGATTGTGCAGTTTTAACCAAGGCAATCCTAGAATGACCGGAGAGGGTAAATTATTTAATACAACCAAGTCCAAAATTTCTTGGTGAAGTCCATTGATAGTGAGGGGAAATGCAGCAACCTTGTGAGTAATACATTTCAAGGGAGTGTTATCAATTGCAATCAGAGAAATAGGTTTATGCAAAGGTTTGGATTTCAATTTAAGTTTTTCCAAAAACCCTTTATCAATCACTTAATTAAGTTTTTCCAAAAACCCTTTATCAATCACATTAAGTGTTGAACCACAATCCACAAATACCTGAAATTCAATCAAATTTTCCTGCAAAGCAGTACTCCCTGAAAGAAATACTCCTGCAGAGCGCAAACAAGCTATACGGGCGTACCTGACTTTTTTTTTTCTTTACTTAAATGAAGCTCACAATACTTAATCAAATGGTCAGCTTTACCACAAAAAAGATACAATCCCTTGGCGAACCTCTGGTCTCTTTCCTGAGAGCGGATCGACATCGCCCCAACCTCCATCGGTTCTCCGCCATCTGAGCGGATGTTCTGGGGACTAGGACCTTGCATTACAGGAGTCTTTACCTCATTCTGCCTAGATCTCAGCCTCCTATCTACATGAACAGCTAATTGAATGGCATCCTGCAGAGTCTCAGGTGCGGGGAATGCAATCAGCAAATCCTTAACCCTTTCACTCAGACCAGCAAGAAATACACATTTCAGAGCAGGATAATTCCATTTGACATCTGAAGCCCATCTTCTAAAGTGTGTGCAATAATTTTCAACATCACCTGACCCCTATTTCAAACGCCTGAGTTCTGCCTCAGCAGATGAGATTCGATCAGGATCGTCATATAATAGACCCATAGCAGAAAAAAATTCTTCTACTGACCTTAAGCATGGATCATTAGGTTGGAGAGAAAAGGCCCACCCTTGTGGTTCATTGCGCAAAAGTGACATAATAAAACCAATGCAATGTGATTCATTCCCAGAGGACCTTGTTCTCAAGCGAAAATATAACAAACAAGCATTTTTAAAGGAAAAAAAAATCTTGCTGTTTACCATAAAAAACATCAGGCAGTCCTATCTTGGGTTCCACAAAAATGTGCTCCAGAACAGCTACTCACGTGTTGCTGGAGCTCGGCCACCTCCAGAGACAATCCCTGCAAGCGTTGAGCCAAATCCTGGAAGGAAGCCATACTGATCCCCGAATTTCTTTCCTTTCAGTTTTTTGGGGCTGGACTTACTGTTATGATCTGCAACAAGTACTAAGGAAAGAAAGGGGAAAGCTATCCCTACAGTTAGACTAAGCTGAATCCCTACGATGTAGCTGGCTGCCTGTTCCTTGCGAACAGACTCGCCTTTGTCCTCGGTTAGTCTGAACGAAGACCTATAGCATAAAGGAAGGGGTCCCTAAAAGAACAAAGGACTGGAACAAAAATGGGACACCTCCTGAACAGAGAAGGTTGTTGCAGAACACAAAAAGATAAACTGACAAAAAGGTACTAGAGGTCTCAGAAGGACCAAGCAAACTGACAGAAATAGGCACAGAAGCACCTGGCTAGCAAAACAGTCAAACAAACACTGACGTCCAGCACAGCCAAAAGGGTGAAGCTGGAATATATAGGCAGATGGTCACGTGACCGCAAAACACAAGATGGAAAAAACAAGCAGGAGGGTTCTAACAGTGATCGCATGTATGCACAAATTTCTGCTGAGTTTGGAAAACGCTTTCAAATGGGTAAAATCCCTGGTCAAGAATTATTTTAAAAAGCCACAAACTGTTCCAAACACGTCTGTCACCCACTTCCTGTTATTTCCCATTTGGCACATTTGCAGAATGTGAAATCTCTACCACCTTGAAATGATACTTCATCTATTCTTTTCATGCATTTTATTTATGTATTTTATAACAGGACAAAAAACCAGAGTAGGATATGTCATGTAAAAGATACACATCTTGCATGATCACTGGTGGTTTGACTACTTGAGCTGTAGCTCCCTCATGCTCACTATCACTCCATTCATACAGGGAACTTTTAACTTTTGTGTTCTCAGGATGGGTGCAGATCTCAGCAACCATGCTCTCAGTGATCAAACATTTATTGTCTATCCTGTGGAAATGTCACAACTGTTGTTTATGGGACAATCTCTTTAAAGGGAACCTGTCACGGGTTTTTTTAAACCCCAAAAAAATGCCATTCATGTAAAAGTGCTGTAATGCTAACTACCTCCATACCTTTACTTTAGAAATCTTGATTTACATTTTAGAGAAATGTATGATTGACTTTTGATGCAAATGAGCCACATGTGAGGAGGGGGGAGTGCACTTACAGCTCTGCTGCAACTCTTCCTATTCCCCACCCACTGCATGTATCCTGTCAGTGACTGACATGTTAGAATTCTTTCAGTGGCCTGCCTCTCCCACCTCTCTATTGCAAGCATTGTCATTCCCTGGGGCGATGCATGCACAGTGAGGTCCTGATGAAGAAGACTTTCAATATTAGCCGCGATTTGCATAGTTTGCAGATCTCACAAAACATTAACCATCTTTTTCACTAGGATGATCAGTGTAGGTACAAGCAGCTGGAGTGAATACAGTGGTCAGTGAGTGACGCGCCCCCTGGGACATATTCCTTTTTGAGGGGAATACCCGGCACCGGATCAGATGGGGGGTTGTAGTCTCCGAGCGGCTGAGACCCGGTCCCGTGCCCAGGGCGTCAAGCTATGTGTTATGTGGCAGTCCTTACTGATGTTATAAGAGTTCTTTTGTGTCGACTACGCCACCCGTTGTGATGCGGTCACTGTGGCCGCCGCTGCAGCAGGGTCCGCTGAGGCTGATGGTGGATGTGCAGCTTGGTGGGATAACCCCCAACGGGAGGGGTATAGCCTCAGAGGGGACAGGCGCAGAGGATGGGGGTTGTGGTGGTGCGGTGCAGCCGGCAATGAAGACAGACTCGGGTTGTGCAGTTAAGGGAGTTTACTTACTGCTGATGTTTCGGTCACTCCAGCTGTTAGTGACCACCCGAGCCGTGCTGCGTCCACCAGGTCCTGGATCCGGCCAACCCCCAAACAAGTCCGGAGCGTGGCCCTGAGCTCTCCCTCTGTCCTTTCTTCAGCCGTCCCCACCAGTGATCCACCTAGGTCCAGCTCCCTCGGGCCTTCTGTTGGGCAACCCCTGGCCTTAGGTTCCCTGACCCTCCATGTGGTATGCCTTCAGGGTGGATGTAGTGGGTGGCCGTGGCAGATGCTGCCCACAGCCTCCGGTCTCTGGCTAGGGATGTTTTTGCCCCCACCAGCTTGGGTTCCGGTACCCTTGTGCTGACTCCTCACCCGGTGCTCTAATTTGGGTTCTTGGGTCCCTTCAGTCTTCCCCCTCTGGGTCTTTCTCTTTCTTTCTCCTCTCTCTCTCTCCAGGGCTGCTGTTTTCTTCTCTCTCTCCAACTGACTTGTTCTCAGCGTCTGACCCTGATCTAAGTTGGTGCCCTCCTTATATATCCCTCTATGTGTGAGCTCAGGTGACCAGCACCCAATGAGCTCCTATCTCTACCCAGACTGCTCCCCCTATCTGCCCCTACACTACATGGGATGTACCACCCCCCTCCCACTCCAGCCAGGAACAGGCTCGGTTGTACCTGCACATTTCTAAGTGGGAGTACCGTCGGCCTGCTCCTCTGGAATGGGATGTATGTAGTGCATGCAGTCTATCTGAGCTCAGTTCCACACTCCTTCCTTACCCGGGAGTGGAATATCACACCTCTGGGTTGAGGTGCAATACCCCTGTAGCAGCCGAATCCTCAGGGTGCTACATGAGTGTCTAGCGTGATCTGGAAAATATGCATATCATGCCAAACACTGACAGTCTTCTTCATTAATACCATACTGTGCATGCAGGGAGGGGCTGTGCTTGCACTAGATCTCTGGCTGGGGACGCAGGTTACTGAAAGAACAGTGATTTGTCAATCACTGACAGGAGACAGGATACGAGCAGGGAGTAGGGAAGCGAGGCAGCAGAGCTGTAAGTGCACTGACAGCCCACTGCACTTGCTGCTCATTTGCATAACAATCCAACAATCTAGATTTCGAAAATAAAGATATGAATATGATCAGCATTACTGTTCTTTTACATAACTGGCATTAGCTTGAGGTATAAAAGCCTCATGACCGGTTTCCTTTAATGACATTTTATTAACCAATTCCAAAAATAGGGCCATGGAAAAAGCAAATTAGATCATAGAGATTTGGGTAAAAAAAATTTAGACAGTTTCTTTGAAAGATGGACACTTGGGAGGTATAACATGAGTTTATAAGAAAAGCAGAGGTATGTGTAAAAGTGGCTCAATATTTCCTAATAGTAGACTCTTAAATGCTGGACTAACTCATTACTAAGTCACAGGTAACATAAATAAAAAATGAAGCAATTATACTAGTTTAATTTTGCATCACTAATGCTTAAAATATTATATGAGGAGACACCCTGGCTCACTCCTACATGAATAACAAAAAAATAATTTTGTGAGCTCTTTTCTACAATTATTAATTTTGGTGGGATTTACTATTTTATGAGCAATATTCATAAAATCAGTGATTAAAAAAAAGTATAGACACAATTAATTAGTTACTAGAATAAAAAGCAATATTCCATTAATCCCTGAAAGGCATAAATTGTTTGGCCTTCAGGATGCAGCATATTCATCCACTTCTGCCTCAGCACATTTCAGGATTAGTGTTGAGCGAGCATGCTCGACACTGCTCGTTACTCGCTCCAGATCAGACGGTGTAGGGAGAGTGCTGCTGAGTTAGGGAGAGATATATAGTGCGAAATAGGTAATGTAGGGTCTCTAAAGCCTGCCAAATCAAACAAACAGTCCTTCTCAGGACTAATATCCATCTCAGATATCAGGCAGGCAGGCTATATAGCAGATGCAGTGGTTATACCAGCAAACGCTGCATTACAGTCCTGTGTGCTCCTGTTGGTCAAATTGCTAGACTTATCACCCGGTCTCAGGGGTCAGGAAAAAATATATTTTTTTCATTCTAAATCCTGTTTTTTTTTTTCCTCAGTCAGACTGTCCAAATACGCTTCTTATTAACCTTTTGGTATTTCTCCCACCCCCAAAAAAAATTGAGTGTGTCTGTGACTGTTCAGACACCAATATATCTGTTTAAGAGTCTGGTGTAGGCCAGAAAAATAGAACTGTGGTTTTTCAGTTCCACGGGTCAAATCTCTGTATTATCCTGTTTTTGGCATTTTTTGCCGTAAAAAAAAACTGGAATAGTGTCTCCCTGACTGGTCAGACACCAATATATCTGTTTAAAAGAGTCTGGTGTACGCCACATAACTATAACTGTGGTTTTGCAGTTCCACGGGTCAAATCTCGGTATTATCCTGCTTTTGGCATTTTTTGCCGTAAAAAAAAACTGTAATAGTGTCTCCCTGACTGGTCAGACACCAATATATCTGTTTAAAAGAGTCTGGTGTACGCCACATAACTATAACTGTGGTTTTGCAGTTCCACGGGTCAAATCTCGGTATTATCCTGCTTTTGGCATTTTTTGCCGTAAAAAAAACAGTAATAGTGTCTCCCTGTCTGTTCAGTCACAAATATATCTGTTTAAAAGATTCTGGTGTAGGCCAGAGAAATAGAACTGTGGTTTTCCTCTTCCACGGTTCTAATCTCCTTTATATTACCCTTTTTCCACTGATAGTGCGAGTGTAAGCTATTTTACTTAATTTACAATGGGCAAGGCGCGTGGCAAGGGACGTGGAACTGGACATTTCTGGTGATGGTGCGTGTAGAGGACAGGGCCGTGGCCAAGGTGAAAATGTGCCACAACCAACCGCCACATCTTCTCGCTCCTACTTCTTGACCAAATTACTGGGGAAGCACACTCCAACACCAGTATTGCGAACTGAGCAGTGTGAACAGGTTATTAATTGGATAGCAGATAATACTTCCAGGTACTTGGGCACCACCACCTCCGGTCTGTCTTCCACATGGTCAAGTTTTAGTAGCCGTGAGTCTCGACCGCATACTCCTCCTCACCCTGATGCTCCTTCCTCCCACCATGCCGAGTGTCGTCAGACAGCAACTGATCCCACAGTTGGAAACTCTGAATAGCTGTTCACTTGTCCATTTCCATATTTGTGCCCCTCGCCTGCTCCGCTTGAAGTGGTGGAAGAGGAGATCCCATGTAGCGATGCCTAAATATTTGAACAGCCACAGCCACAGGAAGTCGACGCTGGCAATTTGTCACAAGAGGTGGACGATGACGAAACAATTGCCACAAAGTGAGGAGGAGGATCGTGGTGCGCAAGTGGAGGAGGAGGAGGTGGTGGATGATCTAGTAACTGACCCAACGTGGCAGGAGGACACGCAGAGCGAGGCCAGCAGCACACAGGGGGAGGGAGGCAGAGTACCCCAACAGACAGGAAGAAGCAGTGTGGTGGCCGCAGACAGAAGGCGGGCAACAGTTCCCCGTAACACCAACACGAGGGACGTTGCCAGTACAACCGGTAGGTCTCCCAGAGTCTGGAATTTTTTTAAAGACTCTGCTGATAACCCCAAAAAGGCCATTTGTACCACCTGCCATGCCAGCATCAGCAGGGGTGACAAAACTACCAGCCTGACCACCACCAGCATAATCAGGCACATGTCAGCAAAGCACCCGACTTTTTGGGGCGAACCACAGGGTCCACGACCAGTGTCAGCGGGTGTCACCACTGCTTCTTCCGCTGTTGTGTGTGTAATAGAACCCCCTGTTGTGCGTGCAAGGCAATCCCCTGTTCATACTGCATGCAAAGATGCCCCCTCCTCTCAGTCTTCACTTGTTATGGCAGTTTCTCAAGAAACAGCATCAACGTCCATGTCCCACCGCAGCGTTCACTTGTCCATATCCCAGAGCTTTGAACGAAAGCGCAAATTCGCAGCCAACGCCCCGCAGGTCACAGTCCTAAATTCGCACATTTCATTACTGCTTGCATTGGAAATGCTGCCTTTTAGGCTGGTGGAGACTAAATCCTTCCGCAACCTTATGGCGGTGGCCGTCCCTCGGTACTCGGTCCCCAGCCGACACTATTTTGACCGGTGTGCCGCACTACACAAGCACGTGTCCCAAAACATTTGCCGTGCCCTCAACAATGCAGTTACTGAGAGAGTCCACCTGACAATGGACAAGTGGACAAGTGCTTGTAGCCAGGGACGGAGGAGGAGGAGAAAGAACAGGACCTGGTATCATGCGCTGTAGACCGTAGTACATGCACAACTGTCATACAGTCGGTTCAGCGTGGGTGGCCTGAGGACAGGGGGGAGGAGGAGAAGAGCATGGTCAGTCGTCATCTTGGTGAGGACACGGAAGTCTTGCCCGTTACCAGTCTGGCACGCATGGCTGACTTTATGTTACTCTGCCTTAACCGTGACCCTCGCGTTGCCAAAATGTTGGGTGACAGTCATTACTGGTTGGTGACACTTTTAGACCCCCGCTACAAGAAGAACTTTCACTCTCTTGTTCCTGAGGTGGAGAGGTCTACAAAAATGGGGCAGTACCAGAAGGCCCTTGCTGCAGAACTGTTAAAAAAAATTCCCATCTGAACACGCTAGCGGCAGAGATCACAGTTCGTTGACCAACCAAGGCGTACAGGCGAGAGAGACGCAACTCAAATCCAGCAGAGGCAGGGGAAGACTGTCAACATTCTGGGACAGTTTTCTTAGACCCACCCAGCTTACAGGCCCTGAGGCGCGGGGTACTCTCACAAGGAGTGGAAAGTTTCAAAAGATGGTGAGGGAGTACCTTGTCGACCGTACCAGCGTCCTCCGTGATTCCTCTGTGCCTTTTAATTATTGGGTATCCAAGCTGGACACTTGGAATGAACTCTCTGTACGCCTTGGAGGTCCTGGCCTGCCCTGCCGCTAGCGTGTTCTCGGAGCGTGTTTTTAGTGCCGCTGGGGGAATTATAACTGATAAGCGCACTCGCCTGTCAACTGACAATGCTGACAAGCTGACCCTTATCAAAATGAACAAGGGCTGGATTGGGCCAGACTTCTCATCACCATCAAATGACAGCAGAGTAACATAAAGTAAAATCCACTGTGTTATTTCGGGAGGTGTATTCCCATGCACCTCTTCACACCCACACATGAGTATACGCTTCCTCAATTCGGCTTTTTTTTTTGCTCTTCTCCTTATCTTCAGCCTCCACCACCACTATACCACCAGGGTGACCGTGGTCCATGTTGCCAGCATTGCAAGTTCCTCCGTCCTAATTTTTGGCAGCTTTTGCTTGGAAGGCATAGGCAAAGACTATGGGAGACCCACTCCCCAATAATGGAAATAATGTTTTTAATATGCTGGACTGCATGGCTCTTGTAAGGGGCATTACAATTGTCTTGTTAAGCTACTGTGACCTCCACGTCTCTTCCATGGGGCATTGTTATTGTCTTTTTATTCAACTGTGACCTCCACCACTTTTCCAAGGGGCATTAAAACAGTCTTGTTAAGCTACTGCGACTTCCACCACTCCTCCAAGTGGCAATAAAACCGTCTTGTTAAACCACTCTGACCTCCACGTCTCTTCTAAGGGGCATTAAAACCGTCTTGTTAAGCAACTGCGACCTCCACCGCTCTTCCAAGGGGCATTAAAGCAGTTCTTGTTAAGCTACTGCGACCTCCACCACTTTTCCAAGGGGCATTAAAGCTGTCTTGTTAAGCTACTGTGACCTCCACCACTCTTCCAAGGGGCATTAAAACTGTCTTGTTAAGCTACTGCGACCTCCACCGCTCTTCCAAGGGGCATTAAAGCTGTTCTTGTTAAGATACTGCGACCTCCACCACTTTTCCAAGGGGCATTAAAGCTGTCTTGTTAAGCTACTGTGACCTCCACCACTCTTCCAAGGGGCATTAAAACCGTCTTGTTAAGCTACTGCGACCTCCACCGCTCTTCCAAGGGGCATTAAAACTGTCTTGTTAAGCTGCTGCGACCTCCACCACTTTTCCAAGGGGCATTAAAGATGTCTTGTTAAGCTACTATGACCTCCACCACTCTTCCAAGGGGCATTAAAACCGTCTTGTTAAGCTACTGCGACCTCCACCGCTCTTCCAAGGGGCATTAAAACTGTCTTGTTAAGCTAATGCGACCTCCACCACTTTTCCCAGGGGCATTGATATTGTCTTTCTATTCCACTGTGACCTCCACCACTCTTCCAAGGGGCATTAAAACCGTCTTGTTAAGCTACTGCGACCTCCACCACTTTTCCCAGGGGCATTGATATTGTCTTTTTATTCCACTGCGACCTCCACGTCTCTTCCAAGGGGCATTAAAACCGTCTTGTTAAGCTACTGCGACCTCCACCACTTTTCCAAGGGGCATTAAAGCTGTCTTGTTAAGCTACTGCGACCTCCACCACTTTTCCAAGGGGCATTAAAGCTGTCTTGTTAAGCTACTTTGACCTCCACCACTCTTCCAAGGGGCATTAAAACCGTCTTGCTAAGCTACTGCGACCTCCACCGCTCTTCCAAGGGGCATTAAAACTGTCTTGTTAAGCTAATGCGACCTCCACCACTTTTCCAGGGGGCATTAAAACTGTCTTGTTAAGCTACTGCGACCTCCACCACTTTTCCAAGGGGCATTAAAGCTGTTCTTGTTAAGCTACTGGGACCTCCACCACTTTTCCAAGGGGCATTAAAGCTGTCTTGTTAAGCTACTGTGACCTCCACCACTCTTCCAAGGGGCATTAAAACCGTCTTGTTAAGCTACTGCGACCTCCACCGCTCTTCCAAGGGGCATTAAAACTGTCTTGTTAAGCTACTGCGACCTCCACCACTTTTCCAAGGGGCATTAAAGCTGTCTTGTTAAGCTACTGTGACCTCCACCACTCTTCCAAGGGGCATTAAAACCATCTTATTAAGCTACTGCAACCTGCACCGCTCTTCCAAGGGGCATTAAAACTGTCTTGTTAAGCTAATGCGACCTCCACCACTTTTCCAAGGGGCATTGATATTGTCTTTTTATTCCACTGTGACCTCCACCACTCTTCCAAGGGGCATTAAAACCGTCTTGTTAAGCTACTGCGACCTCCACCACTTTTCCCAGGGGCATTGATATTGTCTTTTTATTCCTCTGCGACCTCCACGTCTCTTCCAAGGGGCATTAAAACCGTCTTGTTAAACTACTGCGACCTCCACCACTTTTCCCAGGGGCATTGATATTGTCTTTTTTTCCACTGCGACCTCCACCACTTTTCCAAGGGGCATTAAAACCGTCTTGTTAACCTACTGCGACCTCCACCGCTTTATCAAGGGGCATTGATATTGTCTTTTTATTCCACTGCGAACTCCACCATTCTTCCAACGGGCTTTGCATTTCCTCCTAATTTTAGTCAGCTTTGCTTTTCAATGCATAGGCGAACACTAAGGGAGACCCACTCCCCAATAATGGGTAGAAGGTTTTATTATGCTTTAATCCACGTCTGTTTCAAGGGGCATTGCAGTTACTCATAATTTTTGGAAAGCCTTCCATTCACTGCTTAGGCCAACAGTGCACAGGAGACCCAGTTGCTATAAATGGAAAAAAACTGTTTAGTTAAGGCCCTCTGACCTCCATGTCACTTCCAAGGGGCATTGGAGTACCTCAAAATTTTTGGTAGGCATTGCACTCACTGCATGCCCTATAAGTGTGTAGCTGAACCTCTCCTTTTGGTACAGAAACATATCCTACTAGGCATGTGTGGTTGACTGGCCTGATATTGATGTGAATGGTCCCTGTTCCTCCTGCTCTTTCTCCTTTGCCACCACCTCATCCATCATTCATCACCTGAAGCTTTGTTTTAATGGGAGTCATAGAACTGGGATAGTAGCAGGAAAACATCTAGCAATCCTCGGAGGAGGTAGGATATGCGCCAAAATGCTGACCACCTCAGGCCTAGCCGCTACTACATACATGCGCTTGCATTCCAAGAAAACAAAGCAGATGCTAACTTCTGTCATCATCATGCTCCTCACCTTGGCACTCTCAACTCCCCTGATGGAGAAGCCAGGGCCCACCGGAGGAGTCTGGTTCTCTGGTGGGCTCGTCCAATGCTGCCCTAAAGCAGGCCAGGCTAAGAAAAGTGTGGGGGAAGTTCAGCGGAGAAATAGGGGTGGCTGGGGACCGTTTATGGACACCCGGCTGCCCCCAGGCGGCTGGGGACTGTGTGTGGACACCCGGCCGCGGGGCGGCTGGGGACCGAGTATGGACACCCGGCCGCCCACTGGCGGCTGGGGACGAGCGTGGACACCCAGCCGCCGGGCGGCTGGGGACTGAGTATGGATACCAGGCCGCCGACGCAGCCATGACATGGTGGCCGGCGTCTGCCTCCACATGCCTAAAAGGCCCAATTTGAAGTGCAAGCAAGCTAGCAGTATGGTATTGCAGCCTGGGGGTGGGTGGGCAGGTGGGTGGCAGGTTGCACACTTACGCTTGCATTCCAAGAAAACAAAGCAGATGCTAACTTCTATCATCATCATCATGCTCCTCACCTTGCCACTTTCAGCTCCCCTGATGGAGAAGCCAGGGCCCACCGGAGGAGTCTGGTTCTCTGGTGGGCTCGTCCAATGCTGCCCTAAAGCAGGCCAGGCTAAGAAAAGTGTGGGGGAAGTTCAGCGGAGAAATAGGGGCGGCTGGGGACCGTTTATGGATACCCGGCCGCCCCCAGGCGGCTGGGGACCGTGTGCGTGGACACCTGGCCACCGGGCGGCTGGGGACTGAGTATTGGTATCTCGCTGCCGAAGCAGCCATGAGGTAGTGGCCAGCTTCGGCCTCCTCCAAACTAAAAAGCCCCATTTCAAGTGCAAGCAAGCTAGCAGTATGGTATTGCAGCCTAGCGGTGGGCGGGTGGCAGGTTGCACACTTACGCTTGCATTCCAAGAAAACAAAGCAGATGCTAACTTCTATCATCATCATCATGCTCCTCATCTTGGCACTCTCAACTCCTCTGATGGAGAAGCCAGGGCCCACTGGAGGAGTCTGGTTCTCTGGTGGGCTCGTCCAATGCTGCCCTAAAGCAGGCCGGGCTAAGAAAAGTGTGTGGGGGGATGTTCCAAGGAGAAATAGGGGCGGCTGTGGACCGTTTATGGACACCCGGCCGCCCCCAGGTGGCTCGGGACCGTGTGTGGACACCTGGCCGCGCGGCGGCTGAGGACCGAGTATGGACACCCGGCCGCCCTCTGGTGGCTGGGGACCGAGCGTGGACTCCCGTTCGCCGGGCGGCTGGGGACTGAGTATGGGTATCTCGCTGCCGAAGCAGCCATGAGGTAGTGGCCAGCTTCGGCCTTCTCCAAACTAAAAGGCCCCATTTCAAGTGCAAGCAAGTTAGCAGTATGGTATTGCAGCCTGGGGGTGGGTGGGTGGCAGGTTGCACACTTCCGCTTGCATTCCAAGAAAACAAAGCAGATGCTAACTTCTATCATCATCATCATGCTCCTCACCTTGGCACTCTCAAGTCCCCTGATGGAGAAGCCAGGGCCCACCAGAGGAGTCTGGTTCTCTGGTGGACTCATCCAATGCTCCCCTAAAGCAGGCCGGGCTAAGAAAAGTGTGGGGGGGGGTTGTTCCAAGGAGAAATAGAGGCGGCTGGGGACCGTTTATGGACACCCGGCAGCCCCCAGGCGGCTCGGGACCGTGTGTGGACACCCGGCCGCGGGGCGGCTGGGGACCGAGTATGGACACCCGGCCGCCCTCTGGTGGCTGGGGACCGAGCGTGGACACCCGGTCACCGGGCGGCTGGGGACTGAGTATGGATACCTCGCTGCCGAAGCAGCCATGAGGTAGTGGCCAGCTTCGGCCTCCTCCAAACTAAAAGGCCCCATTTCAAGTGCAAGCAAGCTAGCAGTATGGTATTGCAGCCTGGGGGTGGGTGAGTGGCAGGCTGCATACTTGCGCTTGCATTGCAAGGAATGGGGGAGGTACAATTGAACACTGCCCTGAGACAAGGACTTGCACAGGGATAGTTGCAAGTCTGCATCTTCTGATGCGGAAAGGATCACTTCTGATGGGCACACTTTTAGGCAGTGACTTGGGTGTCAGAGATGCTTCCAGGGGTCTTCCCCATGCTGTTCCCATGTCTTTTCAGCACTGTATGCATGTGTCACACAGCACATGGCCAGATAAGATTGTAAAATGTTAAAATGACATTTCCCGGTGAATGCATTTGTCACGGTTGAAAGCAATACAAATGTGCAAAAACACATAAAAAATGCTACTTGTGAACATAGCCCAAGCTGTGGAGGAGTGTTTTTGTTTTTGGTTATTTATTTTACCTTATAGACAAGTCTTTACCCTGAAAAGGAAGTTTCTTAACATATTTCACAGGAAAACCGTTTTAGTTTTGTTTTTGAACGTTTTATTGTGAGCCCGTTAAAGTGGCTTAATACCTCTGACCACGTTGTTGACAGCAGTGACCTGGGGGTCAGAAATGCTTCCTGGGGCGATGCCCATGCTGTCCCCATGTCTTTTGAGCACTGTCACTATCGTTTTGGGCACTTTTTAGGCTTTCTACAGACTGCCGGGGGTGCCGCCGCAAAAATGCTCGGGTCTCCCATAGACTAACATTGGGCTCTTTGCTCGGGTCGAGTACCCGAGTATCACGGCAAGCTCGGCCCGAGTATCGCGACGATCTCGGCCCGAGCTTCGAGCACCCGAGCATTTTAGTGCTCGCTCAACACTATTCAGGATCCTTAACTTCCAGTTTAATAGTCATTGTGTTTTTCTTTGCTATATCGTTCAGAACACCTTAAATGTTGCAATAAAATTATTTTGTAGGCTGTAACAAATGTAGTTTTATTACTTTAATTGCATTTTACTATATGTATTTATTTTTGACAAGTTAATCATCGCACCCAATGGTCCCAAATCTAACGGGACATTCCCGATTTGGGGGAGCTGTCCCGGGAGGTCAGGGCAATGTCTCGGCTTCCACTCACTCTGTGTTACAGTGGCATGTAAAAGTTTGGGCACGCCTGGTCAAAATTACTGTTAATGTTAACAGTTAAGCAAGTTGAAGATGAAATGATCTCTAAAAGGGGCTAAAGTTAGAGATGACACATTTCCTTTCTATTTTAGGCAATATGTACATATATATGCAGTGGGTACGGAAAGTATTCAGACCCCTTAAAATTTTTCACTCTTTGCTTCATTGCAGCCATTTGGTAAATTCTAAAAAGTTCATTTTTTTCTCATCAAAGTACACTCTGCACCCCATCTTGACTGAAAAAAACAGAAATGTAGAAATTTTTGCAAATTTATTAAAAAAGAAAAACTTAAATATCACATGGTCATAAGTATTCAGACCCTTTGCTCAGACACTCATATTTAAGTCACATGCTGTCCATTTCCTTGTGATCCTCCTTGAGATGGTTCTACTGCTTCATTGGAGTCCATCTGTGTTTAATTAAACTGATAGGACTTGATTTGGAAAGGCATACACCTGTCTATATAAGACCTCACAGCTCACAGTGCATTTCAGACCAAATGAGAATCATGAGCTCAAAGGAACTGCCCAAGGAGCTCAGAGACAGAATTGTGGCAAGGCACAGATCTGGCCAAGGTTACAAAAGAATTTCTGCATTACTCAAGGTTCCTAAGAGCACAGTGGCCTCCATAATCCTTAATCCTAGAACGCATACCTGGGGCCTCGCAGGCCCGCCCTGTTAATTATTTTCTATTTTCTGCAAGATTACCTTAGTTAGAATTTTGAAACTCTGGGTATTCCTCAGGTATATAGCTGTTTGTCATTTTTGTTTGAGTTATTCCATGTTATTTGCACACGGGCCTAAAAGGCCCCAGATATGTGAAAAAGTAGATTTTTATGGTCATGCGTTCTAGGGTTAAATGGAAGAAGATTGGGACCTCCAGAAGTCTTCCTAGACCTGGCTGTCCAGCCAAACTGAGCAATCGTGGGAGAAGAGCCTTGGTGAGAGAGGTAAGGAAGAACCCAAAGATCGCTGTGGCTGAGATGTAGAGATGCAGTAGGCAGATGGGAGAAAGTTCCACAAAGTCAACTATCACTGCAGCCCTCCACCACTTGGGCCTTTATGGTAGAGTGGCCCAACGGAAGACTCTCCTCAGTGCAAGACATATGAAAGACCGCTTAGAGTTTGCTCAAAAACACATGAAGGACTGCCAGACTATGAGAAATAAGATTCTCTGGTCTGATGAGACCAAGATAGAACTTTTTGGTGATAATTCTAAGTGCTATGTGTGGAGAAAACCAGGCACTGCTCATCACCTGTCCAATACAATCCCAACAGTGAAATATGGTGGTGGGGGGGTGTTTTTCAGCTGCAGGGACAGGACGACTGGTTGCAATTGAAGGAAACATGAATGCGGCCAAGTACAGAGATATCCTGGATGAAAACCTCTTCCAGAGTGCTCTGGATCTCAGACTTGGCCGAAGGTTCACCTTCCAACAAGACAATGATTTTAAGCACACAGCTAAAATAACAAAGGAGTGGCTTCAGAACAACTCTGTGACCATTCTTGACTGGCCCAGCCAGAGCCCTGACATACACCCAATTGAGCATCTCTGGAGAGACCTGAAAATGGATGTCCACCAACGTCCACCATCCAACCTGATGGAACTGGAGAGGATCTGCAAGGAAGAATGGCAGAGGATCCCCAAATCCAGGTGTGAAAAACTTGTTGCATCATTCCCAAGAAGACCCATAGCTGTACTAACTCAAAAAGGTGCTTCTACTCAATACTGAGCAAAGGGTTGTGACGAGCCTGATGGGTGCAGAGCCTTCCCAGGCGTGGGTTCAGCTACACACAGGCCCGCCAAGCTTTCCTGCTATGTTTCTAGCAGGTCCCAACAACACGAATCCTTAGTGCAGGGTTTTTAAAGGACCTGTGGCAAGAGCCACTGGAAAACCTGGGTTAGAGGGAGGAAGCCGCCACACTGCCTTCCTGTAGCCTCCTCCAAGAAATTAAGGCCCTGCCGGGATTTGCTAATCTGCCTTAGCCAGATAGCCTGACCAGGTCAATACTCACCTTCATTCCTGCATTGCAGCCGCAGGTGAGTTTGTGACTGCAATGCACTCCAATGGATTTAATAGGTCTCTGTACACATTCTGGGGGATATATAACGTCCCTCGTATACGATCCCAGGCACTGCCTCACAATATATATATATATATATATATATATATATATATATATACATATATATATAGCTTATTTTTTACATTTTTAAAAATTGCAAAAATGAAAATGGGCAGATGCAAAAATTTAGGCACCCTTGGAGATTTGTATGCTCAGATAACTTTGACCAAGGTTTCAGACCTTGATTACCATGTTAGGGTTATGGCTTGTTCACTATCATCGTTAGAAAAGGCCAGGTGATGCAAATTTCCCAGCTTTATAAAAACCCGGCCTCCTCTAACCTTGTGCCAAAAACAGCAGCCATGGGTTCCTTTAAGCAGCTTTCTAGCCCTCTGAAAATGAAAATGGTGGAGGCCCGCAAAGCAGGAGAAGGCTATAAGAAGATACCAAAGTGTTTTCAAGTTGCCCTTTCCTCAGTTCAAAATGTAATTAAGAAATGGCAGTTAAAAGAAATAGTGGAGATCAAGATAAGGTCTGAAAGACCAAGCAAAGTTTCAGTGAGAGATGCGCATAGGATTGTTAAGAAGCAAATCAGAACCCCCAATTGGCTACAAAAGACCTTCAGAAAGATTTAGCAGACTCTAGAGTTGTGTGGTACATTGTTCTACTGTTCAGAAAACACCTGGATAAATATGGCCTCTCTCCTGCATCCTCATCATAAAATTCAGCATCAGAAGTATACAAAAGAACATCTAAACAAGCCTGATGCATTTTGGAAACAAGTCCAGTGGACTGATGAGGTTAAAATAGAACTCTTTGGCCACAATTATCAAAGCTTTATGTGGAGAAAAAAGGGCACAGAATTTCAGGAAAAGAACATCTCGCCAACCATTAAGCATAGGGGTGGATCAATCATGCTTTTCGGTTGGGTTGCAGCCAATTGCACGGGAAACATTTCACAGTTAGAGGGAAGAGTGGATTCAATGAAATTTCAACAAATTCTTGATGCAAACATAACACCATCTGTAAAAAAAAAGCTGTAATAAAGCTTTAAAAAAGCTGAAGTTGAGAAGAGTATGGCTTCTACAAATGGATAATGATCCTAAACACACGTCAAAATCCGCAATAGACTACCACAAAAGGCGCAAGCTGAAGGTTTTACAATGGCCCTCACAGTTCCCTGATCTGATCATCATTGATTCCATGTTCATACACTGCGTAAATATTGTGGGTTTTTTTCTGCAGTTTTCTGCACCAAACTACACATTAACAATCTTCTTTGGTTATTGCATTTTGGTTGTATTTTTTATGCGTTTTCCCCCTTATTTGATACAGATGTGAAACTGCATTATTAATGTGTTTTTATAGCACAGAAAAAGCTTTGATTCTGCACTTTAAAAAAATGTGTTTTTTTTTACATGCGTTTCTTTAACCCTTTTCTGACATTGTGGATAATATGTCCCTGTGCCCTGGGACTTATGAACCAGTTACGTATTATTACGGGACAAAAGCGCCTCTGCTCTTGGATCGGAGACCCCACGCTGACAGTGCGAGGTCCCTATCGTTGCATGGTGACCCAATGTCGACATGACGATATCCGAGTCACCAAGCACCAGTAAGTTAGTTTGATCATGCGCAGTGCATGATCAAACTAACTTGTGTCGGTGCATAACTAACAGTTATGAGATATAGCAGTTATCCTACATTACCATACCTTATAACTGCGATCAGACTGCTAAATGTAAAAGTTCTATAGTGGGACTAAGTAAAAAAGTGAAAAAAAGAAAAAAAAAGTTGGAAAAATATTTTTTAAAGAGTAATAATAATTAAAAAAAAAAACTATATATATATATATATATATATATATATATATATATATATATATATATATATATATATTGTACCCATAAATAAATATTATTATGAAAAAAAAAATAAAAGTACACATATTTGGTATCACCGCGTCTGGAATGACCTGACCAATAAAACTGTCCAACTAGTTAAGCCCTTAAATGAACACCATAAAAAAATAAAAATAAAAAACAAAGTAAAAAAGGGTACTTTGTCATCATACCGCCGAACAAAAAGTGGAATAAAACATGATCAAAAAGACGAATGTAGATAAAAATGGAACCACTGAAAATGTCATTTTGTACAGCAAAAAACAAGCCACCATACAGCTCCATCAGCCAAAAAATAAAAATTTAGAGCTCTCATAATAAAGCGATGCAAAATTATTATTTTTTTCCATAAAATAGTTTTTATTGCGGAAAAGCACCATAACATAAAAAACTATATAAATCATATAGTTCGCTGTAAATGTACTGACCAAAAGAATAAAGTCAACTTATGAATTTTACCACACGCGGAACAGCATAAAAAAAACAACAATTCATGAATTGTTGGTTTTTGCTTAATCTGCCTCCCAAAAATCAGAATAGAAAGCGATCAAAAAATGTCATGCGCCTGAAAATGGTACCAATAAAAACATCAACTTGTCTTGCAAGAAACAAGCCCTTACATGACTGTCGGCCGAAATATGAAAATATTATAACTCTGAAAATATGGCGATGCAGAAACTATTTTTTACAAAAAAAAAAGTTTTTTAGTGTGTGACAGCTGCCAAACATAAAAACCTGATATAAATCTGGTATCACTGTAATCGCACCGACCCAAAGAATAAAGTCATCTAATCACTTATACCGCATGAGGAACGGTGTGAAAAATAAATAAAACCAATTCTTCACCTACTGCTGATTTATTCATTCTGCCTCCCAAAGATTGCAGTAAGATTCGGTGCACATTTATCCTAAGCACTTATACCAGGGTTACCGTGTAAATCTCTGAAATACGTGATTCAGATGGAACCCCCAGTGTAAGATTCCCTGTAACGAGGCAGAAGGAGGCACCGTGGGCACAGTCTGGCCTGTGATCCCACAGTGTCCGTCTTTTTATTAGACGTGCATAAAAGTGCCATCGGCTAAAGATTTGTGAACCTCTGAAAAAAAGAACAGACAGAGTCCAGAGTAAGGCCGGTTTCACACGTCCTGATATTTCCGGTACCAGAAAAACCATTGCCAGAGATATCAGTGACTGTGTGTCTGTGTGCACCTGTGTGGCATACATGTGGCAATGGTACCGGCACGTACTGAGCCTGGGAATCAGTGGCATAGTTAGCGCTGTTCCAAGAACTGGGTGCTGAACGCTGCCCTGATCATTGTTCCCTGTCGGCGCTGCAATTAGCGCAAGCAAGGGACAATGTTGAGAGTAGTATTCTCCTCCCGCTGTAGAAATAAGAATAAAATAAAAAAAATCCTTATAATCACCTGTCCGAAGATGTCCCCTGCTGTAACCCATCTGACTGATCACGCCGAGGAGCCGGGAAGAATGACTCGCTCCAGCGAACGGGCCCTGGAGCTGCGCTCAGCAAGCGGTGTCCTGTCACTCATTGAGCTCAGCGCAGCTCCAAGGTTCGCTTGATGGAGCGAGTCATTCTCCCCGGCTCCTCTTCTCTGCGTGAGCGGTCAGGTGGATTACAGTGGGGGACATCTTCCGACAGATGAGTATAAGGATTTTTTTATTTTATTATTGTTTTTTCACAAGGATTCAGCAGGAGCAGAATACTACTGTCATCATTGTCCCTTTCTTGCGCTGATGGCTGTGCAAGCAGGGAACAATGAGAAGGGCAGCGTTCAGCACCCGGCGCTTGGGTACAGTGCTAAATGCATTTTGATTCCAAGGCGCTGGTACATGTCACACTGATGACACACGGATGTCATCTGTCTGTCATAAGTGTGGGATGTTTTGCGACCAATACAGCGCGAAAAAAAAATGACGTCAACATATTTTGCCCAAGAACTCAAGGTCCGTGGAAACAAACTGACATGCACAAACCCATACATTTGAAAGGGTCTGCGTGTGTATGTGTGTCTGGTACGTGTGTAAACTGTCACCACACGTACCAGACATATTGACAGTGAAAGAGGCCTAATTCTGCTGCCTCATTAAAGTGAATGGATCCCTCCGGAGTTCATTTGAATTACATAGGAGCTGTGTATATGGAGTCTGCATACTATTCTAGGAGAATCTGCACTCCAGGAGGCAGATAGAGCTACGTCCATCCCAAGTCTCACCGTGTGGCTAAGCAGTACTGTGAAGCCACATATAAGGTATTTCTACACTCAGCAAAAATTGTGTGACAAATTTTGGTGACATTTTTACTCATTTTCCAGTGTGAAAATGTAAAATCTGGGGATAAAACAAAACTTTGGAGGTAAAACATGTAATTATTCTTTCTTCACCGCCCAATGGTGTAAAATTCTGTGAGGCACATGTGGTGTCAACATGCTCTTCTAAGCTTTACACTGTGTTTCAAATGTAGTTTTCAACCACATATGGGGTATCTGCGTGTCCAGGAGAAATTGCACAACAACGTATGGGGTCCAATTTCTCCTGTTACCCTTGTGAAAATAAAAAAATTGGGGCTAAAAGATCATTTTTGTAGAATAAAGTGATTTTTTTATTTTCACGGCTCTACGTTATAAACTTTTGTGAAACACTTGGGGGTTAAAAGTGCTCACTACACATCTAGATAAGTTCCTTAAGGGGTCTAGTTTCCAAAATGATGTAACTTAAGGGGAGTTACCACTGTTTAGACACAACAGGGGCTCCCCAAACGCGACATGGCATCCGCTAAATATTCAAGAAAATTTTACATTCAAAAAGTCAAATGGCGCTCCTTCCCTTCCGAGCCCTGCGCCCAAAGAGTGGCTTTCCCCCACATATGGGGTATCGGTGTGCTCAGGAGAAATTGCACAACAAATGGTATGGTGAAATTTCTCCTGTTATCCTTATGAAAATGCAAAATTGGGGGCTGAAAAACATTTTTTTTTGGAAAAATGTGAAAATGTTATTTTTACGGCTCAATGTTATAAACGTCTGTGAAGCACCTGGGGGTTCAAGGTGCTCACCACACATCTAGATAAGTGCCCTGAGGGGTCTAGTTTCCAAAATGTCACTTGTGAGTGGTTTCCACTGTTTAGGCACATCAGAGGCTCCCCAAACGCAACATGGCCTTATTCAAGCAAATTTTACATTCAAAAAGTCAAATGGCGCTTCCTCCCTTCCAAGCCCTGCCATGACCCAAAACATTGGTTTTCCCCCTACATATGGCATATCGGTGGGTCAGGAGAAATTGCACAACAAATTTTGAGATTTATTTTTTTCCTGTTACCCTTGTGAAAATAAAAAAATGGGGTATAAAGTAACATTTTTGTGAAAAAAATGAAAAAAGTAAAATGTTCATTGTTTTCTTCCACATTCCAAATATTCCTGTGAAACACATGTAGGGTAAATAAACTTCTTGTATGTGGTTTTGAGCACCTTGATGGGTGGAGTTTTTAGAATGGTGTCACTTTTAGGTATTTTCTGTCATAAAGGCCCCTCAAAGTCACTGCAAATGTAATTTCTAAAAAAATGGTTTTGTAAATTTTGTTGGAAAAATTAGAAATCGCTGGTCAACTTTTAACCCTTTTAACTTGCTAACAAAAAAAAATGTTGGTTCCAAAATTATGCTGATGTAAAGTAGAAATGTGAGAAATGTTATTTATTAACTATTTTGTGTGACATCTCTGATTTAAGGGCATGAAAATTCAAAGTTTGAAAATTGCAAAATTTTCTGATTTTTTTCACAAATAAACTCAAGTCATATGAAATAAATATTACCTCTATCATGAAGTACAATATGTCACGAAAAAACAGTCTCAGAATCAGTGGTATCCGTTGAAGTGTCCCAGAGTTATTACCTCATAAAGTGACACTGGTCAGAATTGTAAAAATTGGCCTGGCCATTAACATGTAACCAACCTTCGGGGGTAAAGGGGTTAAGTCTCCAGATAGAAGTGTGGCGCCCCTGAGGGTTCAGTTGCCACAGAGGTACTGCACCTCACCCAGAGGTGTGGTGTCTCCTTCTCTCAGGTAAGGAGGGAGTGCTGCCCGGAACCCCAACACCCAAATTCAACACTATACTGCTTCAGGTCTTTCCTGCTGAGCCCTATCCTTGGCTGGAGTGGGGGGGTACCAAAGGTAGGGGAAACCAGTAGTGGGTGTGGGTGGAGGAAGTAGAGTAGGGGAGCACCATAATAGGAGGTATATAAAGGGAAGCCATCTTAGGGTGGCAGATGAGAAGAGAAAGGTTAGTCAGTGGTGAAGTCAGTCAGGGAACAGAGTCTCTTTAGGAGCTCTGCTCCACAAGTAGGGCCCAGTCCTAGAGGCCCAGGTGGGGAGCAAAGGAGTAGGCTCCGATCTAAAGCAGGGATCCCAGTGGGTACGGCGAGTGCAGGACGGCACCTGTACGCCCCAAATCTGTCAGAAGACAGAGGGATCATAGGCCGCAAGAAAGGGAACGGCCCCTGGACCAGTCGTGTAACTTTAAGTCTCGGCTGGAAAAACCGGAAGCTTCTGGCTTATATAGTCCAGTTGCCAAAGCCTTATTCTAACCTCCGTGAGGGTCAAGCAGGTCCGGGAACTCCAGTGAGACAGGAGGGACTTCAGGGCACCCGAGCGGGACTGAGAGTGGGGAAGCGCAGGGCAGGAGGGAGAAGACCCAGCGTGAAGACGGTCTAGCTAGGAACACAAGAAAGTGGGGCTCCGTCAGGTGCTCCTAATCTTCATGAGGAAGAGCTGAACCCCCGTTCTGGTGAACGCAGCGCGAGGTGGGAGGCTGGCACCCGTACAGTGCACCGGTGGAACTGTCATAAGAACTGTGGGTAAAGACTCGGAGGACTGCACCGTACTGCCTCCGTCCATTCTTTCATCTGTGCCCTCTTGCCTCCCGGCACTACAATGCCCAGCGCAGCTTACACTACCTACACTGCCCTGGAGCTAGCTCTACCTGTGGAGAGCCACACCATCCCTGCTGCCGTAACACCTGCTCCAGAGGACTGCTCCGCAGCGGCGGCACCCTTTAGCCGCATTCCACAGGTGGCATCACGAACACTTTACAAATCCCCTATAAATAGAAATCCCCCTTTTGTTGACCGCCCTGGGCCACGGACCGGGTCAGCCACCGTGATATCCCCCACCAGCATCCATAGGCCCGGGCACCGAGAACCCCACTGCCCTGGGGGCGCGTCAGAAGTCTCTAGAGAAAAAGAAGGACCAAAACCTGAAATTATATCCAAGACCAATTCAATGGAATGGTGGCGCTAATAGGTATGCCCTATATCTGCTGCAAGAGAGGACAACTACCACAGTTGTCTGACGTTTTCAAGATAAAAAATATATATAAAAAACAACTTGCGCTAGTGTATAGGGTATGTGGCAAGAAATAACAATGAAGATGTTAAAATTGTCCAATTTTATTAAATACGTAGGTTACAAGAAGTTAAAAATCATTGTTTTAAAAGGCGGCTAGTGGTCTAAGAGCAATGGGAGGAGGGAAGATAGTCAGGATGGGAGCCGTAGAAGATTTTCCTGGTTGAGAGGCAGTTATGAGCTTCCTGGAAGGTCTTTTGATGACCAGGTCGGAGGGTCCCCCTTACATGGAGAAAAGGAAGGAAATTGTTTAGTGGCAAGTTTTAGAGGTTGCCTTCTTATATTATTGAGATATCCAGTTACCTGATATGAGGTGTAGGAGGGTTTTGGGGAAGGGGTCCGGTCAGGTGTGGGTTATCCACATTCCAGTTAGACTGCAAGGGAATGAGAGACGATTTTCCTTCAGTCTTAGTTGCCTAGGGGAGGAAGGGGGGAGAAAAATGTTTTTTTGTGCCTGTGTTGGTCGATTGTAATTAGAAGGTTTGGATGCAGACAAGGGGGCGACTTCCACTTGTGGAGTGAAGCAATCACCTATATTTAGTGACAAAGTGAGTGGGAAAAAAGATTAATAGGAAATGGTGGTATTTTATAGCGAGTACTGCTACAGAGCAGTGGTGGAATATACCTGTACAGGTCGAGTCACTTATTTGTTGCTGACTGGTGCTGTTTAGGAGGAGACGCGCATTTA
This sequence comes from Phyllobates terribilis, assembly GCF_046119375.1. Lineage (NCBI taxonomy): Eukaryota > Metazoa > Chordata > Amphibia > Anura > Dendrobatidae > Phyllobates > Phyllobates terribilis. The sequence continues at coordinate 67,908,829 of NW_027362773.1, forward strand.
GTGGTTGCAAGGTGCTAAACACTGGTGGGTGAATTTGTGGACCCAGGAGTAGTTAAAGCAAATGGGTTCCTTGCTGGAGTGGAGCGGGGTAGAGTTCCTGCAGCACTAGTAGCGGGTGGCTTGTCTTTGTTTTATAGAAGTAGGGGCAGTCCCCTGACCGCTGTTGTTTTAAATCCTTGCGTGGGTCAGAGAAAACAAATCACAGCTTAATCACAGCGTGCATAGAACAGTCCAGGGAGCTGCACGTAGCAAGTTGGCACAATGACTTACGGTTCAGTCGCACTCTTCTTGTCAGTTGTGGACATCCAATGTCAGTGGACCTGTGTTGCTGCCGGTCCGTGTGGCAGAAAAAGCTTCCTCCGCTCTATGAATGAGTGCCGGTGGCGTGGTGCAGAGAGGGGAGAGGCAGGGTCCCGGCAGGAGACGCGCCGCTCTCACCAATCTCTGTGTGTCGGCACTCGGCGGTGCAGTAGAGAACCTGCGCGCTTGTGCACACTGGCCGCTTGAGGACCTGCGTGGCGTCACGTCACGTGGGTGAGTACCGGTACGGTGGCCTAGGGGGATCAGAAAGGCTGACGCGTTTCGGAAACTCCGGTTTCCTTCTTCAGAGCTAATCCCTAGGAACTTGTGGGTCCTTTTTATAGGTCTATGGGTGGGAGTGTACTAATGGGCAGGTAGCTGTCACTTTTTTTTCTTTTTTTTCTTTTTTTTATGGCTGTCAATCTTTAATAAACGCAAAAAGTTTGATTTCTGAGTTCAAACCTCTAGGTTTTAAAGAGTCAAACATAAAGATCCATTTACTCTCAACCCGAGACATTTGTTTCAGGTAGTCACCTTTCTGCCATTGTTTTGGCACTTTTTGTATAGCTGTCACCACGGTTCCTGCTATGGTACCCGCATGTTTTTCAGCATAGTGTTTTGAAAGTGGGCGTCCGTCAAACTTGTGGGTGATATTCCGTAGGTGTTCATTAATACGCGTGTTCATGGGGCGTTTCGTTCTGCCTACGTACAGTTTTTTGCACGGACATTTTAAGCAATAAATAACCCCCTCTGTTGTGCATGTAATGAAATCTGGTATGGTGTGTGTTAATTCTCTTTCAGTTATTACTTTTTGTTTTTTCATAGTTAGTTTTTTGCATACTGTGCATTTTTGACATGGGAAGAAGACGCAGATATCTTTAGTAAAGGAGAGGGTTCCATTTTTTTTGGGGGGGGGGGTAATTTTGGACTGTGGGGGCCACAAGATTTCCCAGGTTGCATGCTTTCTTGTATATAAAGCGTGGGTACTTTGGGATTTATCACTGATAATCTTAATATTTTGTAGGATACTCCAGTGTTTTTTAATGATTCTCTTTAGTAAATGTGTATTGGAGTTATAGGGTGTTATAATGGGTACATTCAAATCATTAGATGCTACCTAAATCGTTTTAGTGGGGCACTTTAGAATGTTGTCACGTGGGATTTGTTTTACTAGATTTTGGTTGAGGTGAGGAAATGAGGGTCATATCCTTTATTTTGGAATTTGGTGGTTAGTACTCCTGCTTCCTCCTCAAAGTATTTGGTATCTGAACAGTTTCTATGAAGTCACATAAATTGGCTCTTAGGGATGCTGAATAACCAACTAAGGAGGTGGCAACTGTCCAGGGAGATGTAGCTGTTTGCATCTGTGGGTTTGTTAAAAGTGCGGGTGTGGATCTGATTATTACATACATGGATATTGAGGTCAAGAAAATTGATTTGTTGGGTACTCGTGGGTACTACGTTGAGGTAAAATGTAAAAAAACAGTCATTCTGGTTAATCTCCGCTATGAATTTGTCTAGAGAGAGTTGGTTGCCGGACCAAATAAAAATTATGTCATCAATAAAGCGATGCCATAGGACCAGGTTCGCGGGCAGCGACCCACCCGGGTAGATGGTGGAGTCTTCCCATTTTCCGACGTACAGGTTTGCATAACTGGGCGCGAACCTGGTCCCCATCGGTGTGCCCCATTGCTGGGTATAGTAGTTCTCCCCGTTTTTGAAGTAATTATGTGAAAGTATGAAATGCATACATTTACTTATGAATGAAATGTGGTCCTCCGGACCACCAGACTCCACCATCTACCCGGGTGGGTCGCTGCGTTCAAACCTGGTCCTATGGCATCGCTGCCAAAAATTGAGAGGCACTCCAATGCCCCTTGGAAGAGACGTAGAGGGTCTCATGAAAAAATGTTCCCATTATTAGGAAGTGGGTCTCCCATAGTGTTGGCCTATGCAGTGAATGCAAGGGCTGCCAAAAATTGGGAGGCACTCCAATGCACCTTAGAAAAGATGTGGAGGAGGGCCTTTGAGTTTATGTTATGCTGCTATCATTTGGTGGTGTTGAGAAGTCTGGCCCAATCCAGCCCTTGTTCATTTTTATAAGAGTCAGCCTGTCAGCATTTTCAGTTGACAGGCGGATGCGCTTATCAGTTATAATTCCACCAGCGGCACTAAAAACCCACTCTGATAAAAAGCTAGCGGCAATGCAGGCCAGGATCTCCAAGGTGTAGAGAGTCAGTTTATTTCACGTATACCAAATAATTATAAGGCACAGAAGAATCACGGAGGACGTTGGTACGGTCGGCAAGGTACTCCCTCACCATCTTCCCAAACTTTGCACTCCTTGTGAAAGTACCCAGCGCATCAGGGCCTGTGCGATGAGAGGGGCTGAGAAAATTCTCCCAGAACTTTGACAGTGTTCCTCTGCCTCTGCTGGATTGGAGTTGTGTCTCTCTCGCCTGTAGTCCTTGGTTGACCAACGAACTGTGACCTGTGCCGCCAGCGTTTTCAGATGGGAATTTTTTAATAATTCCGCAACAAGGGCCTTCTGGTACTGCCCCATTTTTGTAGACCTGTCCACCTCAGGAATAAGAGATATAAAGTTCTCCTTGTTGCGTGGGTCTAGAAGTGTCACCAACCAGTAATGACTGTCACCCAAAATTTTGAGAACGCGAGGGTCATGGGAAAGGCAGCGTAACATAAACTCAGCCATGCGTGCCAGACTGCTCACAGGCAAGACTTCTGTGTCCTCACCAAGAGAATGAGTGACCATGCTCTCCTCCTCCTCCTTCTCCTCTCTGTCCTCAGGCCATCAACGCTGAACAGACAGTATGACAGTTGTGCAGGTAGTACCGTCTATAGCGAATGAAACTAGCTCCTGTTCTTCCTCCTCCTCCTCTTCCTCATTGTCACCAAATCCACGTTGGGATGAGATGAGACTGGACTGTGTGTAATCACCCTGTATGGTTCCTTGCCATCTCATCGTGTTCTGCCTGCAAAGCATCCTCTTTAATTGTGAGCAGAGAGCATTTCAGAAGACAGAGAAGTGGGATGGTGACGCTAATTATGGCGCTCACCATCTTGGTGGAGTCCTCAAAGTTTTGGTGGATGGTACATATGCCTGACATCCATGTCCACTCCTGAGGTCTTATGTGTGGAGTTTGAACTGAATACCGATGGCCTTGTTGATGCTGGTACTCAACAACTGCACTCTTCTGCTCACAAATTCTTCCCAACATCTGCAGTGTAGAGTTGCAACGCGTGAGGACGTCACACACCAGTCTGTGAGCCGGAAGCTGCAAACGCAGATGAAACACGGCAAAGGGGGCGGAAGCTGTAGGAGACTTTCTAAAATGGGCACACAGGCGGCATAACAAGCAGATCCAGGAGCTCCAGGTAGGATTTGAGAAATCGCTGAACCATGAGGCTAAGCACATGGGCCAGACATGGTACGTGTGTGAGCTTGCCTCGCCTCAGAGCCGCCACCAGGTTACGGCAATTGTCACACACGACCATGCCTGGCTGTAGGTTCAGCGGTGTGAGCCACAGATCTGCCTGCTCTTTCAGAGCTGTCCACAACTCTTCAGCATTGTGCGGTTTGTCACCTAAGCATATTAGCTTGAGCAAAGCCTGTTGCTGCTTGGCGGAGGCAGTGCGGAGAGTTCGGAGATAGAGGCTGAAGAGGAGGAGGTGCAGAATCTGTAGACTGTGGGGGCAACCCTGATTGACCTAGGGCTTTCAATTCTTGGCGTCAGCGAGATATACCGTCCGTGCTTAGGTGGACTTTCCCGGTAACTGCGTTTTTGAGGGCACGGCTAATGTTTTGGGACACGTGCTTGTGTAATGCGGAGACGGCACACCGGGAGAAATAGTGGCGGCTGGGGACCGAGTACCGAGGGACGGCCGCCAGCAGGTGCTTCCATGTCCACGAGCCTAAAAGGCAACATTTCAAGTGCAAGCAGTCGCGAAATGTAGGAATTTTGTAGTGTGGCCTGTGGGCCGTTGTCTGCATATTTGCACTTGCATTCCAAGGACTGGGATATGGACAAATGAACGCTGCGCTGGGACAAGGAAGTGGACGTGCTTCCTGATGCTGCTAGTTGAGAGTGTGCAATGACAGGTGCAGGGCAGGAGGCATCTTCACATGCACCATGGACAGGGGATTGGCTTGCATGCACAACAGTGGAAGAAGCAGTGGTGCCACCCACAGATACTGTTCCTGGACCCTGGGGTTCGGCCCACAAAGTCGGGGGCTTTGCTGCCATGTGCCTGATCATGCTGGTGGTGGTCAGGCTGGTAGTTTTGCCACCCCTGCTGATGCTGGCCTGGCAGGTGGTGCAAATGGCCTTTTTGGGGTTATCGGCAGAGTCTTTAAAAAACAACCAGACTCGGGAAGACCTAACAGTTGTACTGGCAACTTCCTTCATGTTCGTGTTAAGGGGAACGGTTTCCTGCCTTCTGTCTGTGGCCACCACACTGCTTCTTCCTGCCTGGTGGGGTGCTCTGCCTCCCTCCCCCTGTGTGCTGCTCTCCTCGCTCTGCATGTCGTCCTGCCAGGTTGGGTCAGTTACTATATCATCTACCACCTCGTCTTCCACTTCCGCACCCTGGTCCTCCTCCTGACTTTCTGGCAATTGTGTCTCATGATCGTCCACCTCTTGTGACACTTTCCCATTGTAGCCTTCTTGTGACCGTGGCTGCTCAAATATTTGGGCATCGCTACATGCGATCTCCTCTTGCCCCGCTTCAAGTGGTCCGGGCAATAGGCCCGAAACTCTAAATGGAAAAGTGAACAGCTCTTCGGAGTGTCCAAGTGTGAGATCAGTTGTCTCTGGGCACTCGGCATGGTGGGAGGAAGGAGGTTCAGAGTGAGGAATATGCGGTCCAGACTCACAGCTACTGAGACTTGACCATGTGGAAGACAGAGTGGTGGTGGTGGTGGCTAAGTGACAGCATTATCTGCTATCCAACCAATAACCTTTTCACACTGCTCTGTGTTCAATAGTGGTGTTCTGCGGTCCCCGATTAATTGGAACAGGAAGGTCGAGCGAGACGATGTGGGTGTTTGTTGTGGCACAATTTCAGCTTGCCCACGGCCTCGGCCTCTGCATGTACCATCACCATCACTATCACATCCAGTTCCCTGTCCCTTGCCACATGCCTTGTCCATGTTAAATGTAGGACAATATCTTCCACGCTCACTGCAAATGGCTGAATTTTGAGCGAACTTATATGTGATGCGTGTGACGGACAAACCACAGTTTTAAATAGCTGACCTGTAGGTAAGTAGTTTGAACAGTAAACTAGTGTCAAAAACTTCGCTGACACACTGAAATAAATTTTTAATGGAGTCCAGAAATGGCAGTATTTTCTGAAAACGTATATGTGATCCGTGTGACGGAGAAAACACAGTTTTAAATATCTGGCCGGGAGGTAACGATTTTGAACAGCAAACCGGTATCAATAGATTCACTGACACACTGAAACAAAATTTCAATGGAGGCCAGAAATGGCAATATTTTCAGCGCAATTATATGTGATCCATGTGACGGACAACCCACAGTTTTAAATAGTTGTATTTAATGTAATATGGAAAGGACCTGACTGTATACGGCAGTGCCAACAAGCAAATGGGGCAGAAAAACGGTGTTCCCTTGATTGCTTTTTAAGCAAATAATGATGATCAAGATCCAAATTATTCCTGGGCCTATGTCTAGAAATATCTAACAGCAGCAGCAGACAAAACTGGAATGGAGCCTCTTGTGCTATATGCACTGCAGTCTGCTATATACACTGCCTGCCTGATATCTCTGCAGATGGATTAGTCCTCAGAAGGACTGTTTGCTGAGATGGATATGTGTCTCTAATATTGTTTGGTATACCTACACTAACTAGAAACAAGCAAATCTCTCCCTAGCTCAGCAGCACCTCTCCCTACACTGTCTGATTCTGGAGTGACTGACGAGCACAGCGGTGCCAACATGGCTGTGGCATTACAGTGAGAGGCAGACAATCCCTGCATGTTCATTGGCTCTGTAAAGAGCGCCAAACATGCAGTGAGGAGACCCGAGCTCCCGCCAAGCAACCAAGGAAATACCCGGCGAGCGCCGAGCATATCGAGCAGTGAGATGCTTGGGCGAGCACCGAGTAGTAGCGAGCATGCTCACTCATCACTAGTGGTCACGTAAAAGATTGTTTCCTCCCACACATGACAAAGCTAAGAGGTGGAACTCCTCCATCTCCATTTTGTTGGCCACGGAAATGGTGGTGTCAGGCCGTAAATTTTTGAACTGTGAACACTCCTGAGTGGCTGCTTTTTTACTGATGAGGTAACTGGAGAACCTGGAGGAAAGCCCCACAAACACAGGGAGAACATACAATCTACAAGCAGATGTTGTCCTCTACCATCATAAAGGAGTTAGCTCGTTGTCTAGACCAACCACTGCTGCTGTCTACCTTGTGAACATTGTGCTGAAGCTTGCAAGGTGTAACGGGTTTACCGTGACAGAGAGGAGCCAGAATACCGCAGCGTCAGATTCCTCCCACTCCTGCAGTCATTAGAAAGAAGTCTTTTGCCTTCATATTAATCGGTGTAGGCGTTAATCTGCTCAGTTGTGAGCTCCTGGAAGCTTAACGTGATTTAGGCTCTCGACAGATTTGTCCCGTGCATCTCCCGTACTGTGATAACACTGTACCCCAAGAAATCAGACTGTCGCCTACCGTGGAAAAGGAAGCTGAAGACCCACTTCTCCTGACATGCGTACAATCTGCACTAAGCCTCGTTCCAGCATACCACTGCACGACTAGCTGTACCCTGACCTACTGTATCCTCACCCATCCCTTGTAGATTGCTTGTGCGCCCTCGCGGACAGGGTTCTCTCTCCTCTTGTACCAGTCAGTGACCCCTTTTGACATGTAAAGCACCACGGAATAAATCTAGCTGTAATAGTAACAATAATTATAGTACTTGTACTCTGGGTCAATTGATGGCACTTTCCCTGTGTCTACCCCTAATTTGATGTGTTTCGGCAGCTTTTGGGCCCATTTGAAGGTGTTGTGTATGCATTTTTTTTTGCCCCCCCATTGAATCCTTTGGTGTTTTGTAACGTTCGACGAACATTTGACGAATAAATCGGCGAATATTGCAAATTTGGCAATCGTAATCCGAATCGAATATTGAAACAGTCGCTCATCTCTAATATGTAATGACTCTATATAATATATGAGTTTCACTTTTTGTATTGATGAACTGAAATAAATGAATTTTTTTATGATATTCTAATCAAATGAGATGCACGTGTAAGTGCTCTTGGTACCTGTCCGTGGAATATTAAGTTGGGGTTTATAAATAAGACAGTCCTTTTATAGGTCTCCATCATTATTGTTTTAATAAAAAAATTCTTACTGTTTTACTTTTCTTACAAGTGCAAGTGTGAAGCCACATGGAATGACACACAATAAATATGAAAGATTGAAGTGACCAAATCGACTTGCTATGCCGCTGCACTAACAACTTTTTTTTGCTGCCGGGAATTTATCAAATACTTAAAAAGTGAAAAAGAAAAAAATAGTTTGAATGTTATGAAAACTTTCTTTATTTCGTAGGAGGCAGATTATGTTAGAAAATAAAAAACTTAAAAAAGTGCCAATCAGCACTTCATATATTTTGAACATAAGCCATCTGTTGTCGGTTCCTAAATCAGTTCTGGGCCATCAGCTAAGAGTCCTAAACAATTCTCTGTGCCGCTTGTAAAACTACAGCCTGAAGCAAAGATTTTGAAGAAGGCTTGACACTTTGTAAAGGTTAGAACTGGTAAATAAACCATCAAATTACTCATCTTTTATTGTTATAACAGTGTTTATATAAAAACACTTAAGTGCTTGTAGTCCTAAGGCGAGTAATAAAAAGGATCATCTTAAGTGCTTGTAGTCCTAAGGCGAGTAATAAAAAGGATCATCTTAAAGGTCTTGTTTGAGGCCTTGCATTACTTTTTTACATTTTATGTTATGTAGTTTGGAAGCATATATGCTATATTACCTTATTATGAAAACTTTCAGATGTTTATATTCAGTTGCTAAAATTAGATTTTTTTTCTAAACTGAGTTCTGGGGTAAAAAATGTTCTTAGAGGAAATGGAGTGTTCCTTCATTTACTGCCCTGTGAAATAAATGCAGATGAGAAAAAATATTTCACTTTAAATACTACAACCGTGTAATATGGACCTGAAACAGCTTTACCAAGCCTACAACTGTCAGGACATGCTGAAACTTATACTTTTTCAAGAATTGTAAAGTTACAGATTGGGAAATACTGGCTTAGAAGAATCCAAAGTTTACTTGATAAGTGTGACTAAATCACAAACAGCACTTGCCAAGTGACTTGGCTTCATCTTGTCACGCTGGCGGGTGTAGACCCTCTGCGTGACAGACCAGGCTTTCCCCGGAGGGGCGGGGCTTAGTGCCCTCTGGGTATTTATCAGCCCTCTGATGGCGAAATGGGACTTGGCTGCTGGCAGACTCCAAGCACCACTCAGGGGCAGTCCCTGGATGCCACCCTCCCCCAAAGATACAGACTGAACAAGGCGAGATGGAAGGGAAGGGGAGCACTGCCACTAGAGAAAGATAAGGGGCAACCCCTGAAACTTGCCCTGAGCAACCCTAAGCTCCCTGAAGTCCCTAGACGGGTTCTCTCACCCCGTGCGGCGATCACGTTTCTATCCCTTTCTTACCCTAAGCACGGCACTGGCTAGTGCACAGGGGCAGTAGGAACACTAGTCCTGCTCTATGATCTAAACTCAAAGTGAAACAGAAAAGGGTAAAAGAAACAGCGATCATTCAATGCGCACCCAGGCTACACAAAGGTATAAAGGGAAAGGAGGGATTAGGCAAACCAAATGGGAGATAAAGAAAAGGAAGATACAAAACAAACTTCCAAACAGCAGTCTCCGGAGATGAATCCTAGACAACTTCTCTTTCCACAGCTCACACCTCCATACCGATACCAAGATACAGCAAACTACCACTGGAAACCGCCCAAGCTAAGAGGTGAGTACTTACAGTATATCAGAGGGGAGTGGAGAAATCAGAGCAGCTGAGATAACCCAGGACGGAAAGCTTTAGGAGACATACACAACAGCTTAACCCTTGCAACAAAAGAACAATGGAAATCTGCACAGCTAACTGGAAAGCAAAGTAGATCAAACCAGTGCAGGCGTGCATGTAGTCAAATGCTGTGATCTTCTGACCCCTGAAATAGAGGACAATGTTGCTGTATCCCCGTGACACATCTATGCCTTAATCTTTCAGCCCTTTTTACTTTGGCAGCACAAGAGGTTTCAAGGTGATGACAAACTTTCTGCTACAAGATAACACTGTATATTGCTTGTGTTCTGCATAGAAATGTGTAGATGATAAATATACCGGTTTTGCTTCTACAAAAAAGTAAATGCAAGTAGTAAGCATAAGATAAGAAAATATAAAAATTACAGACCTCTACCATTTTCAAAACTATCATGGAAATCTGCGTTTGGCCTTGCCTTGCCTTTCCCACATGTAATATGGGGAAACAAGGAACATGCGATACCACAGCGGTCATTGGAAAAATGTAAAAGAATAATCCAGAAAACTTTTTGACTTCTCACTTTTGAAATTTGAAACCAAATATGGGAGAAAAATGATTACATGGCAAGCATTGTTACTGAGATGATATCTCCGTAGAGACATCAAAGGCAATTAGTAAAATATGTTGATGGCACGCTGTATATCTGTAGCGCGATGCGGGGCTGTAACCGAAGGCGAGGCACTAGTCTCCTTTTACACCCCGCACACTACATGAAAGTGTGGGTCCTGGCTGGGTGTGTAGACTTGTACTGAGAGGGCATCATGCCCGTACAAGCCATATATAGCCAGTGGTGTGGGGTGGACAGGACTGTGTGTTTTACCGTTTAATGATGGAGACTTCCATTCCAACACAAACTCTTTACTGGGTGGCAACTTGGTATATGTTATTTACAAGGGTTAGTGGGTACAAAGTCTTATGGACGTTTACTTTAAAGTATAAAGCATTCTTCACTTCCAATATCCTTCCTCCGTAGTTTACTCCAGGGCTTGTGAGGCACACGGTTTCATCCTACTTCGCCACAACCCAACTTTAATGCTACAGTCTTGATCAACAAGTCTACTTATTTGCTCTTCGGTTCCATGTCCCATTTCTTCCACTACTGGTGCCCTGGAACCCAGTCACTTAAGACCGCCACTAGTCCTTCTTACTCAGTCCTGCTTAGGTCTGTTATATTCTGTGTTACAAGCTCTGGGGTTCGTGACTTGGTGTCCTATCCAAGGTCCCCTCTGCGAGAGGCCACTCTATCTCATCGGTCATTTCTCTTTCAGGATCACACTATCCCTCATCCTTAGTCTCCTCTCATTTGGGGCCACCCTTCTATGCAGCTCTGCTCGCTTTACTCTCCAAACTAACTAACAAGAATTTTGTCACTTTCCCTAGCATTAACCCCTCCCACTATGGACTAGTCTCAAACATTTACTTTATCTTTGCCTAATGTCCCTACCTAAACTACAGTCAGCTGTCTGTCCCTATACTACCTATCTTATATACTATAATATCCTACATTATCACATCCTACACTGTACATTATATTAACAACACTTATCACACTCTATACCAGGGATGTCAAATTCAAATACACAAAGAGCCAAAATAAAAAACTTAGACAAAGTCGTGAGCCAACCATGATATTTATTAAAAAATGGCTACAATTGAGGAAGTTTACCTTATCAAATATAATGATGAAAATGTTCATAACAAACTTAAAGGGCTTGTCCCACGAACAAAGTACATGTGAATTAATAGATCTTAGAATAAAATTAGCACATAATCAAAATGAGGCATAATGGAATAATATAATTTGCTATGTAAGAGCAATAAAAAGCATATGGCCCAATGGCCTAATTTAAATATGTAATAACAAAGGATAAAAAACCTTGAACCTTGAATTAATAAATAATACAGATAATAAAGTATGATGCCAACAAAAGTGCCCCCCAAACACAGTATGATACCCCGAAGGTAAATTTCTGCATAGTACCCTCCACACGCATGGTATGATGACCCTACTGTACCCCCAGTAAAGTATGGTGACCCATCACAGTATGATGCCTCAACTGTGATCCCCACATAGACCTCCACACAGTATCATGGGCCCCACATAGTCCTCCATACAGAATAATGGGCCCCACATAGTCCTCCATACAGAATAATGGGCCCCACATAGTCCTCCATACAGAATAATGGGCCCCACATAGTCCTCCATACAGAATAATGGGCCCCACATAGTCCTCCATACAGAATAATGGGCCCCACATAGTCCTCCATACAGAATAATGGGCCCCACATAGTCCTCCATACAGAATAATGGGCCCCACATAGTCCTCCATACAGAATAATGGGCCCCACATAGTCCTCCATACAGAATAATGGGCCCCACATAGTCCTCCATACAGAATAATGGGCCCCACATAGTCCTCCATACAGAATAATGGGCCCCACATAGTCCTCCATACAGAATAATGGGCCCCACATAGTCCTCCATACAGAATAATGGGCTCCACATAGTCCTCCATACAGACTAATGGGCCCTACATAATCCTCCATACAGTATGATGGCCCAACATAGTCCCTGACCAAATATAATCACCCTGAGTGCCAGATTTGGCCAAGGGGCCAGAGTTTGACATGTGTGCTCTATACACAATACATTAGATGGCACAGTATTTACAAAAGACACAAGACACAATACACATTACAGTACAACACAATGTCATTGGTGTCTTCAGGGGCAGGAACGCAACAGCACAGTCCACTAATCTTATACAGTGGTGGCCAAAAGTATTGGCACCCCTGCAATTCTGTCAGATAATACTCAGTTTCTTCCTGAAAATGATTGCAATCACAAATTCTTTGGTATTATTATCTTCATTTAATTTGTCTTCAATGAAAAAACCCAAAAAGAATTGTCCTAAAGCCAAATTGGATACAATTCCACACCAAACCTAAAAAAGGGGGTGGACAAAAGTATTGGCACTGTTTGAAAAATCATGTGATGCTTCTCTAATTCGTGTAATTAACAGCACCTGTAACTTACCTGTGGCACCTAACAGGTGTTGGCAATAACTAAATCACACTTGCAGCCAGTTAACATGGATTAAAGTTGACTCAACCTCTGTCCTGTGTCCTTGTGTGTACCACATTGAGCATGGAGAAAAGAAAGAAGACCAAAGAACTGTCTGAGGACTTGAGAAACCAAATTGTGAGGAAGCATGAGCAATCTCAAGGCTACAAGTCCATCTCCAAAGACCTGAATGTTCCTGTGTCTTCCATGCGCAGTGTCATCAAAAAGTTTAAAGCCCATGGCACTGTGGCTTACCTCCCTAGATGTGGACGGAAAAGAAAAATTGACGAGAGATTTCAACGCAAGATTGTGCGGATGGTGGATAAAGAACCTCGACTAACATCCAAACAAGTTCAAGCTGCCCTGCAGTCCGAGGGTACAACAGTGTCAACCCGTACTATCCGTCGGCATCTGAATGAAAAGGGACTGTATGGTAGGATCAGGGTCGGACTGGGGTGCCTAGGGCCCACCAGGGGAACTGCCTCTAGGGGCCCACACTACAGCCCACCTAAACGGTTTTATTACTTGTTATGTTTTTCTATAATGTACTATAATTACATGTTTGGCCGCGCTGTGGAGCACCAAGCGGCAGGACTTTTTTCGAACAGTCATTCCGTACTGCCAGAGTCCCTTTAATAGTAACTTGTCACCTTGAAAAATGCTATTTATCTGCAGATATAGGAGTAATCTGCAGGTAAATAGGGTGTAAAGCCTGGTTAGACGGCTTATTGGAAAAGCATTGGCTACACGGAGAAAATTACATTTTATTCTCCCTGCCGCCACTCGCTTCCTGTCATAGGGTCGGTGAGGGTGCTGCAATAACATCCGGCACCTTGATTGTGACATCTTCCATGGAGGCCAACCTCAGGCTGAGCTTCATTGAATGACTAACATGGCAGCAGCACCTGGCAACTAGTGCTGAGCGAACGTGATCGGATAAGGTGTGATCCCAGCATGCTCGGGTGTTATCTGGGTATCTTGTAGTGCTCTGCTACTATGCTCGAGTCCTCGGGGTAGCATGTTTTACGGAGGTAGACAGACACAACACATACAGGATTTGCCGGTTTGTTAGGTAATCCCTGCATGTGTTGCTTCTGTCTATCACCGCAAAACATGCTACCCCGGGGACTCGAGCATATTAGCAGAGCACTACAAGATACTCGGATAACACCCGAGCATGCTGGGATCACACCTTATCCGACCAAACTCACTCAGCACTAGTTGCCAGGTGCAGCTACCATGTTAGTCATTCAATGAAGCTCAGCCTGAGGTTGGGCTCCATGGAAGTGTCACAATCAAGGTGCCGGAAGTTATTGCAGCACGCTCACTTTGTAGTTCGCGGTGACTGTAATGTCTCTTATCCGACCACGCTCACTCAGCACTACTGGCAACCCATCAGGAACCTGCAACTGCGTCACAGGGGGCTGAAGGGAACAGGTGACTGCATGCACCGGCCATTGTGCTATCTAAATGCCGCTGTCAGTGATTGAAAAGGGCACTTAAATACTCAAAACAGCAGCAATCAAGGCGAGCTCTGATCACTGCTGTTACAGGCAGACGCCGGCTATGTAACACAGCCGACATCTGCCCGGTATGGAGCAGGCTCAGCTCCTGAACCCGCTCCATACAAGCACATCCCAATGGTGACAGTTATGACAAGGTTAGCAAATTTCACTTGTCTGTTCCTAAATGTGGAAAGACAAATGGAATTCCCTAACACATGTGAAAGAGATCTAATAGATTTAGTAAAGGTGCCTCAAGCATATGAATGTTACTACACACCACAATGCACAGGTACATACACGCATCTTACAAAAATACATATTATTCCAGATATGCAGACGCGCACAAACACATCAGTACATGAATACATCATCTGAACCTCCATCATTTGTAATGTCAGGTCAGACCCATATATCTTTGTATCGCATAAACCTACAACTCCCAGTATGTAATTAACAATAGAGATACTGGGAGTTATCAGTCATCATCAGACTGCGGACCATACAGGAAGCACAGTTCTGATGAGACACAGGCAGTATCACAAATGAACATTTACATCCAGGTATCTTACCTGAGACGTCTTCTCTGATTAGAGTCGTTCTCTTTCTTTTCGTCTCCATCTTGTCCAGACCCCTTGAGGACTTTTCTCATCCACAGCTCGTCTCTGCAGACTTCCATCTTCTCCGGTATTCTGCAGCTCATCCCCACACGATGCCCTTAAAGATAGCAGAGTCATTATAATGCTCCTGAATAAAAATATCTACACTGAGCCCCTGAATAAACCTAACTCTTACAATGCTCCCTGCACAAAACATGACATACACTCTACCCCTCTTATGGTACCTGCTCTCCACACTGTCCTCTCCTTACCATACTGGGCCCCCTGTTCACATTGTCCTCTCACACTGTGTCCCCCCTATACTGCCCAGTCTCTATACTGTGCCCCTTCATCACACTCCCCCTCCTAAGCATACTGTTCCCCCCTTTCTGTGCCCTCACACTGTTTCCCCCATACTGCCGCATCTCCATACCTTCCCCCACACTACCTAGTATCTGTGCTGTGTCACCTCACACTTTTCTCCCTTCATACTGTCTCCTCACACTATTCCCCCACTCTCCGTACTGTTTCCTCATACATCCCCCTTCCCCATTCTGTTCCCGCACCCATTCCCAAACCTCCCCTAGTTATTTCACACATCTCCCCATTCTGTCTCCTAAAATTTCTCTCCCATCTCTCCCCAAATATAATAAATCTTCGGAAGAGCACACAGACATGCAGAAGCGCGCTTACACACACGAAAACAAGCGCACACAGACACATACTAAGGGCTCTTTCACACGTCAGTACATGCGATGACAGTTTCCACACGTACCAGAGACATTGCTACACTCAGACCCATTCAAATGAATGTTTTTACCTGCTGCACCTCCAGCAAAACGTCCCGCACACTGATGACAGCGCTCTTCTCAAGCACCGGGTGCTGAACGCTGCTCTCATCATAGATCCCTGCCGGCGCTGCGATCAGCAACAGCAGGGTCAATGATGAAAGTAGTAGTCTACTCCCGCCTTGTCCAACTGTAAAAATAGGAATAAAATAAAAAACTCCTTATACTCACCTCTCCTAAGCGTCACCCGCTGTAATCCGTGCGAGCGCTCACGCCGAGGAGAATGACTCTTGCAGCGAGCGGGCCCCGGAGCTGCGCTCAACAAGGGGTGCCCTGTCAATCACTGAGCACAGCTCCGGGGCCCGCTCACTGCAGGAGTTGTTCTCCTCGGCGTGAGCGCTCGCACGGATTACAGTGGGTGACACTTAGGAGAGGTGAGTATAAGGATTTTTTAATTTTATTCCTATTTTTACAGTTGGACACGGTGGGAGTAGACTACTACTCTCATCATTGACCCTGCTGCTGCTGATCGCAGCACCGGCAGGGATCTATGATGAGGGCAGCACCCAGCTCTTGGGAACAGCGCTAACTGTACATTGATTCCCAAGCGCTGGTATGTGTCACACGGATGACACACAGGTGGACACGGATATCTCCAGTCCAGTAAATATCAGGACATGTGAAAGAGCCTTAATATACACACGCAGATACACATACAGAAATGGGGACACGTACACACGCAGGCAAGCACTCACAGAAATGCACACGCAGTCATGCACAGACACACTCAGACAATCACACACAAAAATGCAGACATGCAGGGAAGCATGCACACACGTGTGAAGACACATATACATATGTAGACATGCAGGCACTCAAATACATACACACACACGCATGCAGGCATATACACACACATGCAGGCAGGCATATACACACACACTGTACACACACAGCCATATACACAAACTGTACACACATGCATATACACACAGGCAGGCATATACACACACACACACACGCAAGCATATATACACACGCATCGCAGGCATATACACACACACTGTACACACAGGCATATACACACACACACTGTACACACAGGCATATACATACACACTGTACACACACAGGCATTTACACACAAACTGTACACACACACACGCAGGCATATACACGCACGCACCGCAGGCATATACACACATGCACTGCAGGCATATACACACACACAGGCATATGACTCACCCATAAAAACGTTATTGAATATTTGGCACGGTGCTCTTGATATGAAATTGAAGCAGTGAGAGCTGTAGGCCTGCAGCCTTGTTTCCAATTCCAGGCCTGGTTGGAGAGTTGAACTGTAGAGTGCTGCAGGTCACCGTCCACATATCCAGCCCCGGAACTGGTATAAAAAAGCCCAGAGTCAGAGCAGGAGAGAAGGGGGCGGTGCCACCACCCGGGAGCCTGTATTACTACAGGGGAGTAGGCCAGGGCAGATATGGAGCCGGGATGGGACGTATCAGAAACCCGGGAGCAGGAGAGCAGAGCGAGACATCAGCTTCGGTGGCGCCGGCGTCTCAGAGGCCGGCCCCGGAGCAGAGAGAAAGCACTGCAGAGCGCGGCCGCGGCGTATCAGAGGCCAGAAGAGAGCGGCTTCAGAGTCAGTGTCACCTGACACCACAGCACAGTCTGCCAGCCAGCGGGAAAGCAGAGCGCAGTGCGTGTCACCGCCCAGAAAGAATCCGTCCTCTCAGTGGCAGAGACTCACGTGGTAAGTATGCTGCATGCACGTCACTGCAGGCCCGCTGTCACCAATGAATGTGCCGTGCGCGCGATACTACATTTGCTTCAGCCGCGCTTTTAAAGGGCCCCCGCCACCAATTTTCTCACTCTCATATCGGGGCCCACCGGGAAATTTCCCGATTTCCCGCCAGGCCAGACCGACCCTGGGTAGGATACCCAGGAAGACCCCACTTCTTACCCCGAGACATAAAAAAGCCAGGCTGGAGTTTGCCAAAACTTACCTGAGAAAGCCTAAAATGTTTTGAAAGAATGTTCTCTGGTCAGATGAGACAAAAGTAGAGCTTTTTGGCAAAAAACATCAACAGAGTGTACAGGAAAAAAAAAGAGGCATTCAAAGAAAAGAACACGGTCCCTACAGTTAAACATGGCGGAGGTTCCCTGATGTTTTGGGGTTGCTTTGCTGCCTCTGGCACTGGACTGCTTGACCGTGTGCATGGCATTATGAAGTCTGAAGACTACCAACAAATTTTGCAGCATAATGTAGGGCCCAGTGTGAGAAAGCTGGGTCTCCCTCAGAGGTCATGGGTCTTCCAGCAGGACAATGACCCAAAACACACTTCCAAAAGCACTATAAAATGATTTGAGAAAAAGCACTGGAGACTTCTAAGGTGGCCAGCAATGAGTCCAGACCTGAATCCCATAGAACACCTGTGGAGAGATCTCAAAATGGCAGTTTGGAGAAGGCACCCTTCAAATATCAGGGACCTGGAGCAGTTTGCCAAAGAAAAATGGTCTACAATTCCAGCAGAGCATTTTAAGAAACTCATTGATGGTTACCGGAAGCGGTTGTTCGCAGTTATTTTGGCTAAAGGTTGTGCAACCAAGTATTAGGCAGAGGGTGCCAATACTTTTGTCTGGCCCATTTTTGGTGTTTTGTGTGAAATAATCAATGATTTGATTTTTGCTTCATTCTCTTTTGTGTTTTTTCCTTGCAAGCAAATTAAATGAAGATAATAATACCAAAGAATTTGTGATTGCAATCATTTTCAGGAAGAAACTGAGTATTATCTAACAGAATTGCAGGGGTGCCAATACTTTTGGCCACCACTGTATATCCAAAATATGTCATTAATGTATGACTGCTGTGACCCCTGCTTGTCGCTATCAAAAAAACTAACAATTTAGCGTGACATTTTGACATACTGCAGTCATATTTTCTATGAGAGTGCCAACACTGTAGAAAGCCATGTTTAATTGAGTTCTGGATATGTATATTAAATAGTTTTCACTGTACAACAATGACCAATTTAAAGGAAATGTGTCAGCAGGCTTTTGTTATGCAATCTGACAGCAGCAAGAGCTAGGGAAAAAGATCCTCATTGCAGCAATGTATCACTTAGTTAATTGGGTGCAGCAGTTATGACAGAATCACAGATTTCTCTGTTGCAGATTTAGCAGAGTTCAAATTTGAGCCCTGTGTAACCCTGCGCACACCACTGATTGGCAGCTTTTTGTGTTATTGTATAATGACAGAGAGCTGCTAATCAGTTGTAGGGATGGGGTTGGACTTGGAGGTAAAAGGCCAGTTGTCCTATAATGATAATCACCTGATGATAAAACACTGATTGTATTGAAATAGCAAAACAAAGCCCAGTAAGTGACACAAGCCTGTAATCAGTGTCTCTTCCCCTACATATTTGTGCTCTCAGCATGCATAGCAAGAACTTGGTGACAGATTCCCTTTATGGTTTCATCACCAGGAAAAAATATATATTTTGTATGCAAATGAGGGAGCTTTGGTGCACCTTTTGCATTTGCCAAGGGCTCGGTGCATAATTTCACCCCCTCAATTTCCATACAGAGCACTTTGTCACATCTCCTTTGACAGTGCTCAAGCAAGTGCTGACTAAACCCACTCAGCGGCTCTACACCTTTGCACGATCACTGCAAAAGTCCACTGCAAGTCTGCTATACAGTTATAGGGTATGCAGGGGGTACCCCACTAAGAATTTAAAGACACACAGAGCAGGGCCACTGCTATACAGTTATAGGGTATGCAGTGAGTCCAACGGCTGAACAATTTTAGGAAAAGCCCCACTAAGAATTTAAAGACACCTAGAGCAGGGCCACAGTAACAAATACGACATGTTCCCATTAGAAAGGAGAGGGTCTGCTGTACAGTTATAGGGTATGCAGTGAGTCCAACGGCTGACCAATTTAAAAAAAAAAAACACTAAGAATTTAAAGACACATAGAGCAGGGCCACAGTAACGACATATTCCCATTAGAAAGGAGAGAGTCTGCTATACAGTTATAGGGTATGCAGTGAGTCCAAAGGCTGACCAATTTTAGAAAAAACCCCACTAAGAATTTAAAGACACATAGAGCAGGGCAACAGTAACGAAAAATTCACATTAGAAAGGAGAGAGTCTGCTATACAGTAATAAGGTATGCAGTTGTGGCACCCTGCTGTTCACAGGTACCACAGGACCCAGGGTGCATGGATGGACTTGTCCACAAGAGGCCCTCATTACATACAAACACCTCCACCCTTCCACCTCATACCACCAGAGGGAGCCCGTTAGGGATATATATATATGGAGGGTGGAGCCAGGCAGTTCAGTTTAGAGTGAGACAGAGTCAGAGTCTGAGAGCGTGCCGACGCTGAGAGCAGCGAAGACGCAGCACGTCTGCTGCTTGGTTCTGAGGGCCCCGAGTGTGGCCGATGGCGAGGAGGAGAGGAGAGAGGAGTTGAGGGGGCACCCCGAATATACAAACCGGACACCGGGTCCGTGCCTACAGGGTCCGTTATACCCAGTAGGGACTACCGGCATTCCAGGAGGACTACAAGTCCCTGGTAGACCTGAAGCTAGACCCATTACAGGACCAGGAACCACGAAGGCCCCGGCGACCAGGGATAGTGGTTGCCAGCAGAAGGTCCCACTACGAAGCGACAGGTGAAGGAACAGCACGAAACATAAGCTAGGCCCAGTTGCCGGCTGGCCAGGAGCATACAGAGAGGCAGACACGGACCAGGAGGCTTTATACCCGCTCACTGGGGAGAAGTCCTGAAGTGCACCCTTCCTACCAAGTACCCTGGACCGTACCTGACATCCGCACCAGTAAAGGTATTGAAGCGAATCCCCTGTCTCTGTCAGTTACTCCTGCTGCGCCATCCCGACTGCACTACAAGCCACAGCATCACCACCCACCATAAAACTCTACCCTGCCCTGAGACCCGCTCCACCTGTGGGGAGCCGTTCCATCCCAGCTGCCTTATCAACTGCCTCAGAGGTCTGCAGCAGCGCTGGTACAAATTACCAGAAACCACAGGTGGCATCACGATCGAACTATAAAACCCATATAAACTTTCCCCCCTTTTAGCTGACTGCCCTGGGCCACGGACCGGGCCAGCCACTGTGACATATCCCTTTCCCCCCAGCATCTATCGGCCCGGACTCCGAGTACCCCATTGCCCAGGGGGCGCGACACAGTGAGTCCAACGGCTGACCAAATTTAGGAAAAACCCCATTAAGAAATTAAAGACACATAGAGCAGGGCCACAGTAACAAGTACGACATTTTTCCCATTAGAAAGGAGAGGGTCTGCTATACTGTTATACGGTATGCAGTGAGTCCAACTACTGACCAAATTTAGGAAAAACCCCACTAACAATTTAAAGAGACATAGAGCAGGGCCACAGTAACGACAAATTCCCATTAGAAAGGAGAGAGTCTCCCAT
The DNA here is from genome assembly GCF_046119375.1 of Phyllobates terribilis. Taxonomy (NCBI): domain Eukaryota; kingdom Metazoa; phylum Chordata; class Amphibia; order Anura; family Dendrobatidae; genus Phyllobates; species Phyllobates terribilis. The sequence continues at coordinate 67,929,688 of NW_027362773.1, forward strand.
AGTGTTGGCCTATGCAGTGAATGCAAGGGCAGCCAAAAATTTGGAGGCACTTCAATGCCCCTTGGAAGAGACATGGAGGTCAGAGGGCCTCCTCAAAACAATGTTCCCATTATTAGGAAGTGGGTCTCCCATAGTGTTGGCCTATGCAGTGAATGCAAGGGTTGCCAAAAATTTGGAGCCACTCCAATGCCCCTTGGAAAAGACGTGGAAGAGGGAATCATAAAAAAATGTTCCAATTAGAAAGGAGCGGATCTCCTATACTTGTAATGCCCAACTAAGTGTATGGGCTGACAAACATTTACACCTGGGGGATATACATGAACATACTGTATAAAAAATTTTTTTACGGGCATCATAAACACCCTTTAAAAAAATTATATGGTGTTGCATCACAGACCACGGTCACCCTGGAGATATGGTGGTGAAGGATGAGGAGAAGGAGGAGGACAAGAGCAAATAGCCAAAATCAGGAAGCATATACCCATGTGTGGGTGTGAAAAGGTGCATGGGAATACACCTCCCAAGAAAAGACACTGGATTTGAGTTTATGTTACGCTGATATCATTCGGTGGTGTTGAGAAGTCTGGCCCAATCCAGCCCTTGTTCATTTTTATAAGAGTCAGCCTGTCAGCATTTTAAGCTGACAGGCGGATGCACTTATCAGTTATAATTCCACCAACGGCACTAAAAACCCGCTCTGATAAAACGCTGGCGGCAGGGCAGGTCAGGACCTCCAAAGCGTAGAGAGCCAGTTAATTCCACGTATCCAACTTAGATACCCAATAATTATAAGGCACAGAGGAAACAAGGAGGACGTTGGTACGGTAGGCAAGGTACTCCCTCAGCATCTTCCCAAACTTTGCACTCCTTATGAGAGTACCCCGCGCCTCAGGGCCTGTGCGATGGGAGGGTCTGAGAAAACGCTCCCATAACTTTGACAGTGTTCCCCTGCCTCTGCTAGATTGAAGTTGTGTCTCCCTTGCCTGTAGTCCTTGGTTGTCCAATGAAGTGTGCCCTCTGCCGCCAGCATTTTCAGATGGGAATTTTTTTAATAACTCCGCAACAATGGCCTTCTTGTACAGCCCCATTTGTTGTAGACCTGACCGCCTCAGGAATAAGAGATATATAGTTCTCCTTGTAGCGTGGGTCTAGAAGTGTTACCAACCAGTAATGACTGTCACTCAAAATTTTGAGAACGCGAGGGTCATGGGAAAGGCAGCGTAACAAACTCAGCCATGCGTGCCAGACTACTAACAGGCAAGACTTCTGTGTCCTCACCAATAGGATGACTGACCATGCTCTCCTCCTTCTCGCCGTCCTCTGGCCATCCACACTAAATAGACGGTATGACAGCTGTGCAGGTAGTATCGTCTATAGTGCATGAAACTAGCTCCTGTCCTTCCTCCTCCTCCCCCTCCTGTTCCTCATTGTCATCCAATCCACGTTGGGATGAGATGAGGCTTGGCTGTGTGTAATCACCCTGTATGGTTCCTTGTTCCATCTCATCGTGCTCCGCCTGCAATGTATCCTCTTTGATTGTGAGCAAAGAGCGTTTCAGAAGACAGAGAAGTGGGATGGTGATGCTAATTATGGCGTCATCGCCGCTCACCATCTTGGTGGAGTCTTCAAAGTTTTGGAGGATGGTACATATGTCTGATATCCATGTTCACTCCTGAGATCTTATGTGTGAAATCTGAACTGAATACCGATGGCCTTGTTGATGCTTATACTCAACAACTGCCCTCTTCTGCTCACAAATCCTTCCCAACATCTGCAATGTAGAGTTACAACGCGTGGGGACATAAACACACCAGTCTGTGAGCCAGAAGCTGCAAACGCTGCTGAAACACGGCAAGGGCAGTGGAAGCTGTAGCTGACTTTCTAAAATGGGCACACAGGCGGCGTACTTTAACAAGCAGATCTGGCAGTTCCGGGTAGGATTTGAGAAACCGCTGAACCATGAGGTTAAGCACATGGGCCAGGCATGGTACGTGTGTGAGCTCGCCTCGCCTCAGAGCGGCCACCAGGTTCCGGCCATTGTCACACATGACCATGCCTGGCTGTAGGTTCAGCGGTGTGAGCCACAGATCTGCCTACTCTTTCAGAGCTGACCACAACTCTTCAGCATTGTGCAGTTTGTCACCTAAGCATATTAGCTTCAGCACAGCCTCTTGCCGCTTGGCCGAGGCAGTGCTTCAGTGCTTCCAGCTTGTGACTGATGTGGTCATTTTGGAGATGGAGGCTGAAGAGGAGGAAGAGGCTGAGGAGGATGAGGTGCAGGAGCGGTAGACCGTGGGGGCAACCCTGATTGACCTAAGGCCCGCAATCCTTGGCGTCGGGAGGACGTGTTCCGTCCCAAGGTCCGACTGGGTCCCAGCTTCCACTATATTAACCCAGTGTGCCGTCAGCGAGATGTACCTTCCCTGCCCACAAGCACTTGTCCATGTGTCCGTGGTTAGGTGGACTTTCCCAGTAACTGAGTTGTTGAGGGCACAGCTAATGTTTTGGGACACTTGCTTGTGTAATGTGGGGACGGCACACCTGGAGAAATAGTGGCGGCTGGGGACCGAGTACCGAGGGACGGCTGCCGCCATCAGGTTGCGGAATGCTTCCGTCTCCACGAGCCTAAAAGGCAACATTTCGAGCGCCAGCAGTCGTGAAATGTGAGAATTTAGTAGTGTGGCCTGTGGGGCGTTGGATGCATATTTGCGCTTGCGTTCCAAGGACTGGGGTATGGACAACTGAACGCTGCACTGAGACAAGGACATGGACGTGCTTCCTGATGCTGCTACTTGAGAGTGTGCAATGACAGGTGCAGGGCAGGAGGCTTCTTCGCATGCACCATGGACAGGGGATTGGCTTGCATGCACAACAGCGGAAGAAGCAATGGTGACACCTGCAGACACTGTTCCTGGACCCTGGGGTTCGGCCCACAAAGTCGGGTGCTTTGCTGCCATGTGCCTGATCATGGTGGTCAGGCTGGTAGCTTTGCCACCCCTGCTGATGCTGGCCTGGCAGGTGGTGCAAATGGCCTTTTTGGGGTTATCGGCAGAGTCTTTAAAAAGCAACCAGACTCGGGAAGACCTAACAGTTGTACTGGCAACTTCCCTAGTGTTGGTGTTACGGGGAACGGTTACCTTCCCACTGCCTGCGGCCACCACACTGCTTCTTCCTGCCTGTTGGGGTGCTCTGCCTCCCTCCCCCTGTGTGCTGCTGTTCTCGCTCTGCATGTTCTCCTGCCAGGTTGGGTCAGTTACAATATCATCCACCACGTCGTCTTCCACTTCCGCACCCTGGTCCTCCTCTTGACTTTCTGGCAATTGTGTCTCATCATTGTCCACCTCTTGTGACACGTTCCCACCGTCGCCTTCGTGTGACCATGGCTGCTCAAATATTTGGGCATCTCTACACGCGATCTCTTCTTGCCCCACTTCAAGTGGATCGGGCGAGATGCCGGAATCTATAAATGGAAAAGTGAACAGCTCTTCAGAGTGTCCAAGTGTGGGATCAGTTGTCTCTGGGTACTCGGCATGGTGGGAGGAAGGAGGATCAGAGTGAGGAATATGCGGTCCAGACTCATGGCTACTGAGACTTGACCGTGTGGAAGACAGGGTGGTGGTGGTGGCTAAGTGACTGGAAGCATTATCCGCTACCCAACAAACAACCTTTTGACATTGCTCTGGGTTCAATAGTAGTGTGCTGTGGTCCCCTACAAATTGGGACAGGAAGGTCAGGCGAGAAGATGTGGGTGTTTGTTGTGGCACAATTTCAGCTTGCCCACGGCCTTGTCCTCGGCTTCTGCTTGCATCATTACCATCACATCCAGTTCCCCGTCCCTTGCCACGTGCCTTGCCCATTTTAAATGGAGGACAGTATCTTCCATGCTCACTACAAACGACTGAGTTCGGAGCAAACTTATATGTGATCTGTGTGACGGAGAAAACAGAGTTTTAGATACCTGGCCTGTAGGTAAGTAGTTTGAACAGCAAACTGTTGTGAATTGCTTCACTGACACACTAAAGGAAATTTTTAATGGAGGCCAGAAATGGCAGTATTTTCTGACAACGTATATGTTATCCGTTTGACGGAGAAAACACAGTTTTAAATAGCTGGATTTCTAGCGCTGTAATATGGAAAGGACCTGTCTGTATTCTGCTGTGCCAACAAGCAAAGGGCGCAGAAAAACGGTGTTCTCTGGATTGCTTTTTAAGCAAATAATGAGGATTAAGATCCAAAGAAAAGTATTCCTAGTCCCTGAGGCCTGGGCCTTTGTATAGAAATATCTAACAGCAGCAGAAGGCAGAATTGGAATGGAGCCTCTTGTGCTATATGCACTGCAGTCTGCTATATACCCTGCCTGCCTGCCTATATGCACTGTCTGCCTGATATCTCTGCAGATGGTTTAGTTAGTCCTCAAAAGGACTGTTTGTTAAGATGGATATGTGTAATGTACGGTTTTTCTCCCTACACTACCCAATACACAAGCAAATCTCTCCCTGACGCAGCAGCACCTTTCGCTACACTGTCTGATTCCATAGTGACTGTGACGAGCATGGCGGCGCCAGGTCTGATATAGACCCGATGACGCTATGCGGCCAGTCAATCACTGTAATGCCACAACCAACATGGCTACGGCATTACAGTGAGTGGCAGGCAATTCTGGCATGTTAGTTGGCTCTGTAAAGAGTGTCAAACATGCAGGAAGGAGACCCGAGCTCCCGCCGAGCAACCCCAGAAATACTCGGCGAGCGCCGAGCATCTCGGTAGTGATGAGTGATGAGTAGTGAGATGCTCGGGTGAGTACCGAGCAGTGGCGAGCATGCTTGCTCATCCCTATTTATTTTCATCTGATAAAGTGAGAATAATAACCAAACTCCTCAAAATGTACAAAAATATTTTTTGGACATTTTGAAAAAATATCAGTGACCAATATAGCCACCCTTCTGTTCAATAAAAGTCATAAGCTCCATCCATGGAGTCTGTTAGTTTCTTAATCTATTGATTATCAACTTTTTGGCAGCACCAACCACAGCCTCCCAGACACTGATCAGAGATGTGACTGTTTTCGTTCAATATAAATCTCCAGTTTAAGAAGAGACCACAAGTTCTCAATATACTTTTGGTCAGGTGTGGAAGGGGCCACATGATTATGATTTCATCTTTAAAGCCGATGAAACATTGTCCTGCATAAATATAATGGTTTTCTTGATTTTGATAGATGCAGACTTTTTCCTGTACCATTAATTGGAGAAAAGGTCTTCTAAAAACTGTCAGTAGGTTTGGTAGTTGATTTTGAATCCGAAAAAGGTGAAACTAGCTCATCTTTAATAATACCAGCCCTTAGCAGTACCCCAACTCCACCCTGCACACATCTTGAGTGGAAGTGGAGGTCTGTGGCTGTTAAGTAATAAAATATTAATTAGAATTTTGTACTTGTACATTGCATCAGCCACATGGTAGGTTTTGCTGTCAGGACATTCAGGCTATTCTTGTACATTTCGCTCAGGCTAGAAGTTAGTGCCACATATCACAAACACATTCTATGTGGGTCCTATATAACCCACATGAGAGACAGGGAGGGGCTTGCTTTTCCCACTTCACTCCGACATCAGACAGATCTACACACTGAGGAAACAGCTGACAATGTAGGCCCGGCCACATGTTCTATATGGACATGTGCTCAACAAACACAGACGAAAACTACCATTCAGGATCCAGGGAAAGATGGACACTCTCTTTGTAACTATTTCACCTATTTTATGTAACTGCTGCAATTAATCTTTTAATGGACAATCCTAGAATATACCTCTACTATTTTTATAAGATTAACGTGATATGATCTCTGGAAGAATCGCATCTGGTAAACAGTCCTATATATAATAAATATACGAAAATAGGAATTATTCCTATCGTTAATTACGTTTCCAGGAGTCCATCATAACGGCACGACAGGAGTTAAGTCCTCTGTTCCTCTAGGGACAGGAAACACATGAGAGGTTAAAAGCCCCCCCCCCCCCTCTCTTCACACCCTCAGTGTTTGTACTAATCATTTAAACCAGGATGGATGCAACTCTATTTTATTATATGCATATACCAATGTTACATTCACATTAGTGTCAAGAGCAGGGGCAGGAAATATGGTGCCGTTATGATGGACTCCTGTAAGCGTAATTAACGGTAGGAATAATTCCTATTTTACCAGTACGTCCATCATAACGGCACGACAGGAGACATACCAAATCAAAAAATGGAACATTTAGGGTGGGACTACAGCCTGAAGGACTTTACGGCCTTAGGCTAATTGTTGACTGGACAATACATCCAATTTATAATGTTTACTAAATGTGAATATATTGGACCAGGTTGCCACCTCGCAAATTTGGCCCACTGATGCTCCCGCTTTCTCCACCCAAGAACCGGAGATTGCCTGAGTGGAATGAGCTTTAAGGGAAATTGGTGGATCCTTCCCCTCTGATTCATATGCGAGGGCGATAGTCCTTGTTAACCACCTTGCAAGGGTCGGCTGAGAAGCTATTTTGCCTTTATTCACACCCGAGAATTGTAGAAACAGGTTTGAGTCCTTCCTCCAGGGGGCTGTGACTTCTATATACCGAATAACTGTCCTCCTGACATCCAAGGTATGGAAGGATTTTTCCTTTTCATTTTTGGGAAACTGGCAGAAAGATGGCAGTATTATTTCTTGATTAAGGTTAGTACTGGACACCACCTTAGGATGAAAGGAGGGATCCAGTTTAAGAACCAATCTGTCCTCCAGGATTTTGAGGTATGGGTCCAGAACTGAGAGAGCCTGGATCTCACCTACCCGCTTCACTGTGGTAACTGCCACAAGAAAGGTTGATTTCATAGAAAGCAGGTCTACTGATGTTTCCTCCAGGGGTTCAAAGGGAGACTTACATAAAGCTCTCAACACAAGGTTCAGATCCCACACTGGTACCAGACTCCTTATCGTAGGTCTTAAACGAGAAGTTGCTTTTATGAACCTTGATGTCCATGGGTGGTCTATCAGGGAGTAGTCCAAGAAAGTACTTAGGGCCAAGATATGATCCTTTAACGTATTTGGTCTCAGACCCTTATCAAACCCCTGTTGGAGGAAATCCAGTATCTTTGGAATATTGGGGCGCTAAGAATTTCCCACAGACTCACCTACAAAGCTACAGAACTGTCTCCAGATTCTAAAATAGATGGCTGACGTTCCTTGTTTCCTACAGGCTTGGAGAGTTGTAATCACTCGATGAGAAAGGCCCTTAGAGGATAGGATCCGCCTCTCAGGTTTCATGCTGTCAGCTGGAGGAATTGGATGTTCAGATGTAACAAGGGACCCTGCGATAGAAGATCTTCTCTGGTTGGGAGCCTGAATGGGAGATTCCACCGACATCCGGTGTAGCAGAGGAAACCAGCTATTTTTGGGCCAGTAAGGCGCTATCAGGAAAAGAGTTCCCCTCTCCTGTTGGATTTTCCTCAGTACTCTTGAGATGAGAGGGACTGGAAGAAAGGCGTACACCAGTTTTTTTCCCCATGATTGAGAAAGGGCATCTATTCCTTCTGGGCTGTCGGCCGGGTTCAAGGAGAAAAAACGCTGCAGCTTCCTGTTTTTCCTGGTCGCGAACAGCCCCACTGTTGAATGATTTGATGAAAAACATCTGGATTTAGTTCCCCGTCTGAGGGCCCAACTCTTGCTCTGCTGAGAAAATCTGCTACCACGTTTTCGGATCCCCTTAGATGAATAGCCGATATTGAAAGAACATTTCTCTCTGCCCAGTGGAAAATTCTTGCCGCCAAGGATTGTAACCATTTTCCTCTTGGACCTCTTTGTCGACGAAGAAACGAGACGGTAGTGCTGTTGTCTGAGAAAACTTTTATGTGGTTTCCTCTGAGCAAATGTTGACATCTTTGAAGAGATTCCCAGACTGCCATAAGCTCCCTGAAATTTGACGACCTGAGTTGTATCTCTTTGGGCCACATCCTTTGTAGATATCTGTTTCCTATGCTTGCTCCCCAGCCCTTTTGGCTGGCATCCGTATGGATCTGGATTGAAGGAAGAAGGATCCAGTCTACTGCATTTTCTAAGTTCGAGGGGTCTGCCCACCAGGAAAGAGAGTTTTTTAGCTTCCTTGACAGTCTCATTTTTTTGTCTAATCCTGACAGTTGTCTGTTCCAAACTGACAGGATCGACTTCTGCAACAGTCTTGAACGGGCCTGTGCCCATTTTACGTTGGGGATGCATGATGTCATCAAGCCTAAGATCCGTATGGCGTATCTGATTGAGGTAGTTTTTCGCTTCTCGAAGTTGTAAATTTCCAGTTTTATTTTTCCCGCTTTTCCTGAGGCAAGGAGGACCTCTGAAGACTGGAATCTAAAAGTACTCCAAAGAATACCATTGTGGTACTTGGTTGGAGGCTTGACTTCTCCCAGTTGATGATCCACCCCAAGTATTCCAGGGTTTTGATCGTGTGATCTAGTTGACTGAGAAGAAGAGACTCTGACTCGGCCACCAACAGTATATCGTCCAGGTAAGGGATGATTACAATCCCCTGTGTTCTTAAGAAGGCCGCTACTTCTGTCATAACGTTTGTAAATGATCGGGGAGCCGAGGATAGACCGAATGGTTGGCAAGTGAACTGAAAGTGGTGCACTGTGTCCTCTTGCTCTAGAGCAAACCTTAGGTATTGCTGGTGACTTTGGTGAATTGGAACATGGTAATATGCATCCTTGATATCTAGGGTGCACATTACCGATCCCTTCTCTATCAATGGAATGCTGGATTTTATAGTCTCCATTTTTAACCTTTTGAATTCTACCCACTAGTTTAAGAGCTTGAAGTTTATAATCGTACAGCGTTTGCCTGAGGGTTTTAATACCGATAAGAGGGAGGAATAATGGCCTAAACCCTGCTCTGAAGGGGGAACCTGTTTTACCATGAGTAGGGATTGAAGGACTAATATATCCTGCCATAAACTTTTGAGATCTACGGGGGAGCAAGCAAGAGTGATTTGGAAATGATGAGGGGGAGTATGGGAAAAGTCTATCTTGTAACCTTCCCCTAATGAACGCAGGATCCATTGATTTTTTGTAATGGACGCTCACTTGTCCCGAAAGAAACGAAGCCTGCCCCCTACCCCAGCTGGGGCCCCAGAGGAGAACTGATCTGCTCTGTCCTTTCCTCCCTTCCTGTAAGACCATCTCCCTGTCTTACCCTTACCCCTGTAATCTCGTTTGGGTGAGCGACGGGTTCCACGAAAGGGCCAGAATCTTTTAACCCTATCCTCGGGAAACCCTTTTTTCCTGTCAGATGCACTCTCTAAGATCTCGTCCAACACTGGACCAAAGACCCGAGCACCCGAAAAGGGAATTGAGCACAGTTTATTCTTTGAGTGGCTATCCCCCGACCACGTTTTTAGCCATATTGCCCGTCTAGCGGTAATAGATAGTACACTACATCTAGCTGCGAATCTGACCAATTCATCCGAGGCATCAGCCATGAATTGCGTTGCCAGCTTTAACATGGGAAGAGAGTCTGATAGCATTTTTACAGGGGAGTCGGACCTAATTTGATCTGACAGCTCGTCCAACCAAAGGCACATGGATCTTGCCACTGAAGTGGCAGCGATATTCGATTTAATTATGGCTGCTGAGGCTTCCCAACTCCTCTTGAGCATGCTCTCTGCCTTCCTATCCATTGCATCCTTGAGGCAAGACGAATCCTCAAAGGGGATGGATGTTTTTTTAGCCACTTTCGCTATTGGGACATCTACTTTAGGGATTTCCTCCCAAAGTTTGATGTCCTCCAGATGGAAAGGAAGACGGGATTTAAAGTCTCTTGGCACAATGAGTCTTTTCTCCACTTCTTCCCATTCCTCCATAATCATTGATTTTAAATGCACATTTACAGGGAACACTCTATTTCTCTGAGTTCTCAGACCTGCGAACATTTCATCTTGTCTGGAATGGGAAACCTGAGTGTCCTCCAAGTTCATAGTATGCCTAACAGACTTCAATAGTTCATCCGTATGTTCTGTAGAGAAGATATATTTCTTTCTCTCTTGTGAGGGTAACTGAGAGAAGCGATCCTCATCCTCTTCTAGACTGTGCTCTGATGCTGAGTCTAAATATTCTCCTTCCTCAGACACCTCTTCCATCTCCCACCTAGGTCTTTTCTGGCGAGGAGAGGGTTGAACTATTTGGGGTGACGGCTGTGTATGGGAAGGCATGAGGCTCGAGACTGTACTCTAGACCTCCTCACGGATCATAGATCTTATATCCGTCAAAAAGGAAACTTTTCTTTTTTCCTTTAAGGCCTCAGCTATACATTTTTTGCACAGACGCTTTTATATGAGTCCTGAAGCTTCGTGTTACAGTCTACACATCGTCTTGATTTTTTGGAAGAAGATCCAGACCTCTGGGTTCCCCTATCCTAATCCATAAATAAATAAAACAAGGACACAGGAGATTTACTATAAAAGACCTGTCCTAGATTATTCTAATTTTACCAAGACAAGGGCCTAAGGCTGTACTCACGCTGCCCAGGGACTCTGAAGGGGCTTCTGACCGTGTAGGATTGGATTCCATGGTGCCAGAGTTTGTTTGTGGCTGAGGTGTACCCTTTTATACGCACCTGTGCGTTCTGGGCGCCGGAAGCCCCGCCTCCCGGCGCCGGAAGGAGAAGCCGACGTGGCGTGCGCTCCACCCTGGAACGCACGCCGGCCCAAAGCGGATGTCCGCATTCCTGACTCCGCCTCCCGGCCGGAAGTCTCGGCTCCCATACACAGCGCTCCTCCGTGGAGCATACGCCGGCCCTTCAGAACAACACCGGCGGGTCAGTGCAACACTCAGTGCCCCCTGTCCGGGGGATACAGCAGGGGAGAGTTCTCAGACCCCCCCCCCCTCCGATCCCCCTGGCTCTCAGGTAACTTCTGTCTTCAGAGAACCTCTCCATAGCGTCCTGTCCTGCTAGGGACAGGAAAAACACTGAGAGTGTGATGGGGGGGGGCGTTTAACCTCTCATGTGTTTCCTGTCCCTAGAGGATCAGAGGACTTAACTTCTGTCGTGCCATTATGATAGACGTACTGGTAAAATAAGTATATTTAACAGTGCCCATCTATCTAGTCTGTTAAGAGTCACTCTAGTCTCATCAGTCCATAAAACCTTTAAAAATGATATTTCTTGTCCCAGTCTTCACATTTCAACTTGTGTGTTTTGTTCAGTGGTGGTTGGGTGCAGAATCCCTTACCTTGGCCATGTGTCTGAGCACAGAACACCTTTTACTTCTGGGCCTCCAGGGAGGCTGCAGTTCTGGAATATGACAGTAGTGGAGGATACTGGCTTCCTGGTAGCTTCAGATTTGATTATTCACAAGTCTTTGGCAGTTAATGTGTATTTTTTTCTCAACACGTTTTCTGTGACCCTGTTGACTATTTGCAATGGTTCTGTGATCAAGCTGCATTATCATAGCAATTTAAATTTCTTGGCCCATTTTGCCTGAGGAAAACAAGATGCCTAATAATTCTGCACACCGTCATAAAGGGTGCTGACATCTTTTGATCACACCCTCCCTCATTACACAAATACACATCACCTCATATGGTTCAAAACAATAAGCATTTAAGTTTATAAAGCTTGGAGTTGAAAAATTATGCAAAAAAATGACGATATGATCAAAATACTCACTTGCCCAAAAAGAGTATGTGCACACGTTAAGTATATGCTGCAGACACTTTTGCATGAAAAACATGTCTCTTGGCAGGAAAAATGCAGTGTAAAATACTGCATCAAATCTGCAAGCAAAAAATAAGCACTGTGTGTATGAGACTTTAGGAATTTCATTCACTTTTGCTGATAATAGGAAATGTTTCAACTTTTGTGACAAAACTGCGCAGAAGAAAAGCAACAAAAAAGCAGCCAATAATTAATATATGCACATACCCTTACTGTGCACACAGTCTATAAGTTGTTTATTAGTATTTTGGGGGTGATAGAATCTCTATAACAAAAAAATATTCAGATATTTTTTGCTACATTAACAATGAAACATGCAAGAGTATAGCAAAATATCCATGTTTTTACTTTGCATATGTCTTAATGTGTAGAACACATTAAGGTAAAATTAAATGATTTTCAAAAGAGTAAAACAGTACCTAACAAAACCACATACAGTCTTACCCGGGCTATTCGTAGTTCCTCCACAGTTTCCAGTAAACGTGCCTTAAATTCAAACAGTTGAATAGGAAGGAGTGTTTCTGAAGATCCCTCTATGGTATAGGAAGGGTTCTCAAAGTCCATTTCATCTTTCTCCATTTTTTAAGTAGTCTACAAAATAGAAAGTGTAATTTATTTTATTGCATTACATTGAATGTATTATCCCAACTGGACAACAATAGTCCATATGTGGATAGAATATACAGTGAAGGAAATAATTATTTCATCCCTTGCTGTTTTTGTAAGTTTGCCCACTGACAAAGACATGAACAGTCTATAATTTTAAGGGTAGGTTCATTTTAACATTGACAGACAGAATATCCCCAAAAAATCAAGAAAATCACATTGTATAAATTCGATAAATTTATTTGCATTTTGCAGTGAGAAATAAGTATTTGATTCCTCTGGCAAACAACACTTAATACTTGGTAGCAAAACCCTTGTTGGCAAGCACAGCAGTCAACAAGCAGATCTCCTGATCCCAGTGTACTGAACCCAAATCCCTGGTCCCGATGTGGCCAGTGTCCTGAACTCGAATCCCTGGTCCCGATGTGGCCAGTGTCCTGAACCCGAATCACTGGTCTCAGTGTGGCCAGTGTATTGAACTCGAATCCCAAGCCCCGGTGTGGCCAATGTCCTGAACCCGAATCCCTGGTCCCAGTGCAGCCAGTCCTGAACTCGAAGTCCCTGATCCTAATGCGGCCAGTGCCTGAACCTCGTTCCCTAGTCCATGCGTCACCACAACCCGAAGTCCTTAATCCTAGTGCGGCCGTGCCTTATCCTCATCCCCCGGTCTGTGTGCGGCCAGTGCCAGTACCAGCATCCGTGACCTCGTCCCCCGATCCGTGTGCGACCAGTCTTGAACTCAAAGTCCCTGGTCCTAGTGCATCCAGTGCCTGATCCTCGTCCCCCCGTCTGTGTGCTGTTGGTACCAGTACCAGTATCCGAGACCCGTGTGTCTGTACGTGTGCCTCCGAATATTCCATGTATCCAGACTGCTACAACCAGTCTTTGAACACTGAAGCCGCATCGGAGGCACCTGTATCCCGAAGCCACTCCAGCGGTACCCGAATCAGTCCAGTCTGAACGTAGCCTGTGATTGCTAACCTGACCCTTGGGATCAGCAGCTTCAGTACCGGGGACTGCCTAGGAGTGGTACCCAGCGGCTACCTGTAGCTCAAGCCTGTCTCCACCATCAGGAGCTCCAGTGAACATCACGTAGCCGCTTAGCTACACCCCTTCCTAGGGAGGCCCTGTGGCACAGTAGGTTTAATGAACCATGTGTGACACTTGCAGCCATGACATCTATACTGACCTCCCATGCACCATGATGTCCCAACACAACCTCATTGCATAGTATTATGTCCCTACATAGCCCCATTACGGCACAGCATAATGTCCCAACACAGTCCCCTTAGGGCACTGTATTATGTCTGCACACAGTTACCTTAGGACACAGTATTATGTCACACAAACCCCTTAGGGCACAGTATTATGTCCCCACACAACCCCGTTAGGGTACAGTATTATGTCCCAACAGTTTCCAACAATGTACTGTCAATTAGGAAAAAAAACTGGTTCTGACCTAACCCTGTTCCCCCGCTGCCCAGGTCTGAGCTGTGTACTGTGGAACAGCTGACGTGATGTGAGGACATCATGGTGAATGCAGTGCTCTCAGACATACAGGCTCAATGATGTAAGAGTGAGCTGATGTCTCTCTGTTCCATCACAGTATTCATTTGTAACAGCATCCTGAGGATGCAGACACCAGTGAAAGTGATACGCCGGGCAAGGGAAAGCCTTGTGGTTTGGGATGCCATTGTATACAACTCTTTGTTTGTTCTGGTCTGCAGGCTGCATCAGAACAGCCAAAAGGTCGCACATGGCCTGCATGCTGTACTTTGTGCTATTGTATGAAAATAGCACAGCTTCATGCCAAGTAAATGTGATTTTTACAATAAGGCATTTAAGTTTTGGATTTAGTAAAAGTTGGATGAGATATTGTAGCTCAAGTTTAAAATAAAGAGCCTGCATCCTGGAAAGAGGGGTGATAGGCCCCTTCAAGAAATAAGTACAGGGGTTCTCAGGTGAAAACAAGTTATCATCAATCCATATAAGAGGCGATAATGTATTGAGCAGTGAGGTTTTGACCAATGGGACCCCCACCGATTGGCAGAGTGGGGAATGTTTATCCCCATTAGAATGCTGCAGCATTGCACAAACCTGACCACCTCTCCATTTATTCCCTATGATGAGCATGGAGCTTGGCATTTTCCTGCAGAACTATAGAGAATACATAGCGATGCAGTTGGGCTCACGCCCTACCTCTCCGTTCTGGATGAAAAGCATAGAGCTGCCTGCTGTTATTATTCCTGTACAATACGTAATCTAGGAATGTGGCACAAACAAATTTTACTTATAACTGAATACAAAGTATATTAAAGCAACACTCATTACCTCACACATTATGTCACTCATTACCTCACACATTATGTCACTCATTACCTCACATATTATGTCACTCATTACCTCACGCATTATGTCACTCATTACCTCACACATTATGTCACACATTACCTCACGCATTATGTCACTCATTACCTCACACATTATGTCACTCATTACCTCACGCATTATGTCACTCATTACCTCACGCATTATGTCACTCATTACCTCACACATTATGTCACTCATTACCTCACCCATTATGTCACACATTACCTCACGCATTATGTCACTCATTACCTCACACATTATGTCAATCATTACCTCACACATTATGTCACTCATTACCTCACGCATTATGTCACTCATTACCTCACACATTATGTCACTCATTACATCACACATTATGTCACACATTACCTCACACATTATGTCACTCATTACCTCACACATTATGTCACTCATTACCTCACACATTATGTCACTCATTACCTCACGCATTATGTCACACATTACCTCACGCATTATGTCAATCATTACCTCACGCATTATGTCACTCATTACCTCACACATTATGTCACTCATTACCTCACGCATTATGTCACTCATTACCTCACACATTATGTCACTCATTACATCACACATTATGTCACACATTACCTCACACATTATGTCACTCATAACCTCACGCATTATGTCACTCATTATGTAAAACATTACCTCACACATTATGTCACACATTACCTCACACATTATGTCACTCATTACCTCACACATTATGTCACTCATTACCTCACACAATACCTCACAGGTCTCACACCTGACCTCATACATTGCCTCCCAAATTACCTCACACCTTATGTCATACATTACCTGTCACATTGAATCACGCAGTACCTTGCACATTACCTCACAGGATACCTCACACATTAGTACATACATTACCTTATGCATTACGTCACACATGATGACATTGCCTTATACATTACGTCACACATTATCTCAGGTATTGTGTCACACATTACCTCAAATTTCCCTGAGTCAGATTCCGCCGTGCACAATGTCACATCCACATCTTCTCCTTCCAAGGAAACATGCAATTTACCTCAGGGTCCAAAGGCAGCGGTCTCATTGTATGATTATAGCATGGGTTGACATAGCACTGTTATTATTCAGGAATTATACATGGTGGACTAGTAATTGCAGCATAGATACCAAATTTTTAAATATATGTCAACATTAATTCACATCTGATTAAATGAACATAGATTCCTTATAAAGTTCCTGGCTAAGGGCACACATTACTGCTTGTAGTGGACACAACCTAGTAAAAACTAACCATCATAAACAAATATGTCTTCATAATTCTCTTAAACATGTCTATATTGGCTCAATAAGTCTTTCAAGAGGAAGACACCCTTTTAATGCTTCTTTTTTATAACATTTTTTCAATGTTTTTGACCGCAAGCAGGTTTTTTGAGCGTGTTTCCAGCTTTTTTATGGTGTCTCTGTTACTGTTTTTTTTTGGACTTTGTTTTAACTCCATTCAACAATGAAGAAACCATTAGCTAGCAAAATACTGAGGATATGTGAAAACCTCTTTTTCAAGCAGATTCCGCCTGGAACCCTTCTGAAAAAGTGCTCAGTAAATGCTAAAAAGAATACAAGTATGCACAGCAATATAACAATGACTTGATGTGCTTACGTTCCTTCTCTTGTCATTTCTTTTAACCATTTCAGGCTTCAAAAGCCATAAAGCGAAAGGAAGTGACCTGGCCATTCTTCAGGCAGCTTCTGCTTGCAAACTGGCACTATCTTATGTATAGCATTGAGAAAAAAATTATGTCAGAGGCCGCAAAAACAACAAAAAAGCGACAAAGAAGACTCTTCAGGAGAAGCACCACAAGAGTTTACATGAAGCATGTTCTGATTACAAAAACAATGCAGGGAGGATAGTATTGAAAAGACTTTGCTTGCATATTTTATTTAAAAGACGCCTATGCGTCTTCCAGGTGTCTTTCGTCCTTCCCATTGACTTTAATTGTAAAGTACACTGCAAGTTAATGGGAAGCTTCAAAATGCAGTGTGTTTTATGCATTTTCGCAGAGTTTCTGTTAAAAATAAACTCCATTTTCTTAATTTTTTTATGGATATAGAAAAGCATCTTAAAACAAGGCGAAAAAACTCTGGAAAAAAAGCTCAGCAAACAACAAAAAAGAAACTAGTAAAATATTCTTAACCCCTTCACCCTGAGCCTATTTTCACCTTCATGACCAGGACAAATTTTACAATTCTGACCTATGTCACTTTATGAAGTAATAAAATTTGTTTGATATGACTGATTTTCAAACTTTGTAAACTTATGCCCTTAAACCAAAAAGTTATATCTCACAAAAGAGTTAATAAATAACATTTCCCATATGTCTACTTTACATTTGCATAATTTTTTAAACATACCATATTTTTCGGACTATAAGACACACTTTTTTCTCCAAACTTTTGGAGGAAAGTGGGGGGTGAGTCTTATAGTACAAATGTATACTTGTTGCTGCGGCTGTGGATGGGTGGGGGAGGAGCTGGACAAAGGAGGAAGGAACCAGCGGTTGCAGCTCTTGCGTGTGCCCACTGTTAAAAAAAAAAAGATAATTCGCTGCTCTCCACGCTCATGGGCATGTGGAGCACTGAATATTCATACCCCTTAATAGCGCACACTATCAGCCCAGTTGCCGGCTTCCTGCAGTGGCTCGGCGGTCACTTGTGCCCTCTATTAAAGCGCATGAATATTCACTACTCCCCACTCCCATGGGCGTGGGGAGTAATGAATATTCATTATCTTTAATAGCGGGCACTTGTGATCGCCCGGCCACGGCAGGAGCCGCGGATGGGCTGACACTGTGCGTGCTATTAAGGAGAGTGAATAGTCACTGCTCCCCATGTCCATAGTCTCAGCGTGGGGGACAGTGACTATCCCGGCAGCTGATCTCGGCGTTATTATATATAGGACTGTTTACCAGATGCGATTCTTCCAGAGATCATATCACGTTAATCTTATAAAAATAGTAGAGGTATATTCTAGGATTGTCCATTAAAAGATTAATTGCAGCAGTTACATAAAATAGGTGAAATAGTTACAAAGAGAGTGTCCATCTTTCCCTGGATCCTGAATGGTAGTTTTCGTCTGTGTTTGTTGAGCACATGTTCATATAGAACATGTGGCCGGGCCTACATTGTCAGCTGTTTCCTCAGTGTGTAGATCTGTCTGATGTCGGAGTGAAGTGGGAAAAGCAAGCCCCTCCCTGTCTCTCATGTGGGTTATATAGGACCCACATAGAATGTGTTTGTGATATGTGGCACTAACTTCTAGCCTGAGCGAAATGTACAAGAATAGCCTGAATGTCCTGACAGCAAAACCTACCATGTGGCTGATGCAATGTACAAGTACAAAATTCTAATTAATATTTTATTACTTAACAGCCACAGACCTCCACTTCCACTCAAGATGTGTGCAGGGTGGAGTTGGGGTACTGCTAAGGGCTGGTATTATTAAAGATGAGCTAGTTTCACCTTTTTCGGATTCAAAATCAACTACCAAACCTACTGACAGTTTTTAGAAGACCTTTTCTCCAATTAATGGTACAGGAAAAAGTCTGCATCTATCAAAATCAAGAAAACCATTATATTTATGCAGGACAATGTTTCATCGGCTTTAAAGATGAAATCATAATCATGTGGCCCCTTCCACACCTGACCAAAAGTATATTGAGAACTTGTGGTCTCTTCTTAAACTGGAGATTTATATTGAACGAAAACAGTCACATCTCTGATCAGTGTCTGGGAGGCTGTGGTTGGTGCTGCCAAAAAGTTGATAATCAATAGATTAAGAAACTAACAGACTCCATGGATGGAGCTTATGACTTTTATTGAACAGAAGGGTGGCTATATTGGTCACTGATATTTTTTCAAAATGTCAAAAAAATATTTTTGTACATTTTGAGGAGTTTGGTTATTATTCTCACTTTATCAGATGAAAATAAATAGTGATGAGCAAGCATGCTCGCCACTGCTCGGTACTCGTCCGTGCATCTCACTACTCATCACTCATCACTACCGAGATGCTCGGCGCTCGCCGAGTATTTCTGGGGTTGCTCGGCGGGAGCTCGGGTCTCCTTCCTGCATGTTTGACACTCTTTACAGAGCCAATTAACATGCCAGAATTGCCTGCCACTCACTGTAATGCCGTAGCCATGTTGGTTGTGGCATTACAGTGATTGACTGGCCGCATAGCGTCATCGGGTCTATATCAGACCTGGCGCCGCCATGCTCGTCACAGTCACTATGGAATCAGACAGTGTAGGGAAAGGTGCTGCTGCGTCAGGGAGAGATTTGCTTGTGTATTGGGTAGTGTAGGGAGAAAAACCGTACATTACACACATCCATCTTAACAAACAGTCCTTTTGAGGACTAACTAAACCATCTGCAGAGATATCAGGCAGACAGTGTATATAGGCAGGCAGGCAGGGTATATAGCAGCCTGCAGTGCATATAGCACAAGAGGCTCCATTCCAATTCTGCCTTCTGCTGCTGTTAGATATTTCTATACAAAGGCCCAGGCCTCAGGGGCTAGGAATACTTTTCTTTGGATCTTAATCCTCATTATTTGCTTAAAAAGCAATCCAGAGAACACCGTTTTTCTGCGCCCTTTGCTTGTTGGCACAGCAGAATACAGACAGGTCCTTTCCATATTACAGCGCTAGAAATCCAGCTATTTAAAACTGTGTTTTCTCCGTCAAACGGATCACATATACGTTGTCAGAAAATACTGCCATTTCTGGCCTCCATTAAAAATTTCCTTTAGTGTGTCAGTGAAGCAATTCTCAACAGTTTGCTGTTCAAACTACTTACCTACAGGCCAGGTATCTAAAACTCTGTTTTCTCCGTCACACAGATCACATATAAGTTTGCTCCGAACTCAGTCGTTTGTAGTGAGCATGGAAGATACTGTCCTCCATTTAAAATGGGCAAGGCACGTGGCAAGGGACGGGGAACTGGATGTGATGGTAATGATGCATGCAGAGGCCGAGGACAAGGCCGTGGGCAAGCTGAAATTGTGCCACAACAAACACCCACATCTTCTCGCCTGACCTTCCTGTCCCAATTTGTAGGGGACCGCAGCACACTACTATTGAACCCAGAGCAATGTCAAAAGGTTGTTTGTTGGGTAGCGGATAATGCTTCCAGTCACTTAGCCACCACCACCACCCTGTCTTCCACACGGTCAAGTCTCAGTAGCCATGAGTCTGGACCGCATATTCCTCACTCTGATCCTCCTTCCTCCCACCATGCCGAGTACACAGAGACAACTGATCCCACACTTGGACACTCTGAAGAGCTGTTCACTTTTCCATTTATAGATTCGGGCATCTCGCCCGGTCCACTTGAAGTGGGGCAAGAAGAGATCGCGTGTAGAGATGCCCAAATATTTGAGCTGCCATGGTCACACGAAGGCGACGGTGGGAACGTGTCACAAGAGGTGGACAATGATGAGACACAATTGCCAGAAAGTCAAGAGGAGGACCAGGGTGCGGAAGTGGAAGACGACGTGGTGGATGATATTGTAACTGACCCAACCTGGCAGGAGAACATGCAGAGCGAGGACAGCAGCACACAGGGGGAGGGAGGCAGAGCACCCCAACAGGCAGGAAGAAGCAGTGTGGTGGCCGCAGGCAGTGGGAAGGTAACCGTTCCCCGTAACACCAACACTAGGGAAGTTGCCAGTACAACTGTTAGGTCTTCCCGAGTCTGGTTGCTTTTTAAAGACTCTGCCGATAACCCCAAAAAGGCCATTTGCACCACCTGCCAGGCCAGCATCAGCAGGGGTGGCAAAGCTACCAGCCTGACCACCATGATCAGGCACATGGCAGCAAAGCACCCGACTTTGTGGGCCGAACCCCAGGGTCCAGTAACAGTGTCTGCAGGTGTCACCATTGCTTCTTCCGCTGTTGTGCATGCAAGCCAATCCCCTGTCCATGGTGCATGCGAAGAAGCCTCCTGCCCTGCACCTGTCGTTGCACACTCTCAAGTAGCAGCATCAGGAAGCACGTCCATGTCCTTGTCTCAGTGCAGCGTTCAGTTGTCCATACCCCAGTCCTTGGAACGCAAGCGCAAATATGCATCCAACGCCCCACAGGCCACACTACTAAATTCTCACATTTCACGACTGCTGGCGCTCGAAATGTTGCCTTTTAGGCTCGTGGAGACGGAAGCATTCCGCAACCTGATGGCGGCAGCCGTCCCTCGGTACTCGGTCCCCAGCCGCCACTATTTCTCCAGGTGTGCCGTCCCCACATTACACAAGCAAGTGTCCCAAAACATTAGCTGTGCCCTCAACAACTCAGTTACTGGGAAAGTCCACCTAACCACGGACACATGGACAAGTGCTTGTGGGCAGGGAAGGTACATCTCGCTGACGGCACACTGGGTTAATATAGTGGAAGCTGGGACCCAGTCGGACCTTGGGACGGAACACGTCCTCCCGACGCCAAGGATTGTGGGCCTTAGGTCAATCAGGGTTGCCCCCACGGTCTACCGCTCCTGCACCTCATCCTCCTCAGCCTCTTCCTCCTCTTCAGCCTCCATCTCCAAAATGACCACATCAGTCACAAGCTGGAAGCACTGAAGCACTGCCTCGGCCAAGCAGCAAGAGGCTGTGCTGAAGCTAATATGCTTAGGTGACAAACTGCACAATGCTGAAGAGTTGTGGTCAGCTCTGAAAGAGTAGGCAGATCTGTGGCTCACACCGCTGAACCTACAGCCAGGCATGGTCATGTGTGACAATGGCCAGAACCTGGTGGCCGCTCTGAGGCGAGGCGAGCTCACACACGTACCATGCCTGGCCCATGTGCTTAACCTCATGGTTCAGCGGTTTCTCAAATCCTACCCGGAACTGCCAGATCTGCTTGTTAAAGTACGCCGCCTGTGTGCCCATTTTAGAAAGTCAGCTACAGCTTCCGCTGCCCTTGCCGTGTTTCAGCAGCGTTTGCAGCTTCTGGCTCACAGACTGGTGTGTTTATGTCCCCACGCGTTGTAACTCTACATTGCAGATGTTGGGAAGGATTTGTGAGCAGAAGAGGGCAGTTGTTGAGTATAAGCATCAACAAGGCCATCGGTATTCAGTTCAGATTTCACACATAAGATCTCAGGAGTGAACATGGATATCAGACATATGTACCATCCTCCAAAACTTTGAAGACTCCACCAAGATGGTGAGCGGCGATGACGCCATAATTAGCATCACCATCCCACTTCTCTGTCTTCTGAAACGCTCTTTGCTCACAATCAAGGAGGATACATTGCAGGCGGAGCACGATGAGATGGAGCAAGGAACCATACAGGGTGATTACACACAGCCAAGCCTCATCTCATCCCAACGTGGATTGGATGACAATGAGGAACAGGAGGGGGAGGAGGAGGAAGGACAGGAGCTAGTTTCATGCACTATAGACGATACTACCTGCACAGCTGTCATACCGTCTATTTAGTGTGGATGGCCAGAGGACGGCGAGGAGGAGGAGAGCATGGTCAGTCATCCTATTGGTGAGGACACAGAAGTCTTGCCTGTTAGTAGTCTGGCACGCATGGCTGAGTTTGTTACGCTGCCTTTCCCATGACCCTCGCGTTCTCAAAATTTTGAGTGACAGTCATTACTGGTTGGTGACACTTCTAGACCCACGCTACAAGGAGAACTATATATCTCTTATTCCTGAGGCGGTCAGGTCTACAACAAATGGGGCTGTACAAGAAGGCCATTGTTGCGGAGTTATTAAAAAAATTCCCATCTGAAAATGCTGGCGGCAGAGGGCACACTTCATTGGACAACCAAGGACTACAGGCAAGAGAGACACAACTTCAATCTAGCAGAGGCAGGGGAACACTGTCAAAGTTATGGGAGCGTTTTCTCAGACCCTCCCATCGCACAGGCCCTGAGGCGCGGGGTACTCTCATAAGGAGTGCAAAGTTTGGGAAGATGCTGAGGGAGTACCTTGCCTACCGTACCAACGTCCTCCTTGTTTCCTCTGTGCCTTATAATTATTGGGTATCTAAGCTGGATACGTGGAATTAACTGGCTCTCTACGCTTTGGAGGTCCTGACCTGCCCTGCCGCCAGCGTTTTATCAGAGCGGGTTTTTAGTGCCGTTGGTGGAATTATAACTGATAAGCGCATCCGCCTGTCAGCTTAAAATGCTGACAGGCTGACTCTTATAAAAATGAACAAGGGCTGGATTGGGCCAGACTTCTCAACACCACCGAATGATATCAGCGTAACATAAACTCAAATCTAGTGTCTTTTCTTGGGAGGTGTATTCCCATGCACCTTTTCACACCCACACATGGGTATATGCTTCCTGATTTTGGCTAATTGCTCTTGTCATCCTCCTTCTCCTCATCCTTCACCACCATATCTCCAGGGTGACCGTGGTCTGTGATGCAACACCATATCATTTTTTTAAAGGGTGTTTATGATGCCCGTAAAAAAATTTTTTTATACAGTATGTTCATGTATATCCCCCAGGTGTAAATGTTTGTCAGCCCATACACTTAGTTCATGGGCATTACAAGTATAGGAGATCCGCTCCTTTCTAATTGGAACAATTTTTTATGATTCCCTCTTCCACGTCTTTTCCAAGGGGCATTGGAGTGGCTCCAAATTTTTGGCAACCCTTGCATTCACTGCATAGGCCAACACTATGGGAGACCCACTTCCTAATAATGGGAACATTGTTTTGAGGAGGCCCTCTGACCTCCATGTCTCTTCCAAGGGGCATTGAAGTGCCTCCAAATTTTTGGCTGCCCTTGCATTCACTGCATAGGCCAACACTATGGGAGACTCTCTCCTTTCTAATGGGAATTTGTCGTTACTGTGGCCCTGCTCTATGTCTCTTTAAATTGTTAGTGGGGTTTTTCCTAAATTTGGTCAGTAGTTGGACTCACTGCATACCGTATAACAGTATAGCAGACCCTCTCCTTTCTAATGGGAAAAATGTCGTACTTGTTACTGTGGCCCTGCTCTATGTGTCTTTAATTTCTTAGTGGGGTTTTTCCTAAATTTGGTCAGCCGTTGGACTCACTGTGTCGCGCCCCCTGGGCAATGGGGTACTCGGAGTCCGGGCCGATAGATGCTGGGGGGAAAGGGATATGTCACAGTGGCTGGCCCGGTCCGAGGCCCAGGGCAGTCAGCTAAAAGGGGGGAAAGTTTATATGGGTTTTATAGTTCGATCGTGATGCCACCTGTGGTTTCTGGTAATTTGTACCAGCGCTGCTGCAGACCTCTGAGGCAGTTGATAAGGCAGCTGGGATGGAACGGCTCCCCACAGGTGGAGCGGGTCTCAGGGCAGGGTAGAGTTTTATGGTGGGTGGTGATGCTGTGGCTTGTAGTGCAGTCGGGATGGCGCAGCAGGAGTAACTGACAGAGACAGGGGATTCGCTTCAATACCTTTACTGGTGCGGATGTCAGGTACGGTCCAGGGTACTTGGTAGGAAGGGTGCACTTCAGGACTTCTCCCCAGTGAGCGGGTATAAGGCCTCCTGGTCCGTGTCTGCCTCTCTGTATGCTCCTGGCCAGCCGGCAACTGGGCCTAGCTTATGTTTTGTGCTGTTCCTTCACCTGTCGCTTCGTAGTGGGACCTTCTGCTGGCAACCACTATCCCTGGTCGCCGGGGCCTTCGTGGTTCCTGTTCCTGTAATGGGTCTAGCTTCAGGTCTACCAGGGACTTGTAGTCCTCCTGGAATGCCGGTAGTCCCTACTGGGTATAACGGACCCTGTAGGCACGGACCCGGTGTCCGGTTTGTATATTCGGGGTGCCCCCTCAACTCCTCTCTCCTCTCCTCCTCGCCATCGGCCACACTCGGGGCCCTCAGAACCAAGCAGCAGACGTGCTGCGTCTTCGCTGCTCTCAGCGTCGGCACGCTCTCAGACTCTGACTCTGTCTGACTCTAAACTGAACTGCCTGGCTCCACCCTCCATATATATATATCCCTAACGGGCTCCCTCTGGTGGTATGAGGTGGAAGGGTGGAGGTGTTTGTATGTAATGAGGGCCTCTTGTGGACAAGTCCATCCATGCACCCTGGGTCCTGTGGTACCTGTGAACAGCAGGGTGCCACAACTGCATACCTTATTACTGTATAGCAGACTCTCTCCTTTCTAATGTGAATTTTTCGTTACTGTTGCCCTGCTCTATGTGTCTTTAAATTCTTAGTGGGGTTTTTTCTAAAATTGGTCAGCCTTTGGACTCACTGCATACCCTATAACTGTATAGCAGACTCTCTCCTTTCTAATGGGAATATGTCGTTACTGTGGCCCTGCTCTATGTGTCTTTAAATTCTTAGTGTTTTTTTTTTTTAAATTGGTCAGCCGTTGGACTCACTGCATACCCTATAACTGTACAGCAGACCCTCTCCTTTCTAATGGGAACATGTCGTACTTGTTACTGTGGCCCTGCTCTAGGTGTCTTTAAATTCTTAGTGGGGCTTTTCCTAAAATTGTTCAGCCGTTGGACTCACTGCATACCCTATAACTGTATAGCAGTGGCCCTGCTCTGTGTGTCTTTAAATTCTTAGTGGGGTACCCCCTGCATACCCTATAACTGTATAGCAGACTTGCAGTGGACTTTTGCAGTGATCGTGCAAAGGTGTAGAGCCGCTGAGTGGGTTTAGTCAGCACTTGCTTGAGCACTGTCAAAGGAGATGTGACAA
This sequence comes from Phyllobates terribilis, assembly GCF_046119375.1. Lineage (NCBI taxonomy): Eukaryota > Metazoa > Chordata > Amphibia > Anura > Dendrobatidae > Phyllobates > Phyllobates terribilis. The sequence goes on from NW_027362773.1 coordinate 67,955,097, forward strand.
AGTGCTCTGTATGGAAATTGAGGGGGTGAAATTATGCACCGAGCCCTTGGCAAATGCAAAAGGTGCACCAAAGCTCCCTCATTTGCATACAAAATATATATTTTTTCCTGGTGATGAAACCATAAAGGGAATCTGTCACCAAGTTCTTGCTATGCATGCTGAGAGCACAAATATGTAGGGGAAGAGACACTGATTACAGGCTTGTGTCACTTACTGGGCTTTGTTTTGCTATTTCAATACAATCAGTGTTTTATCATCAGGTGATTATCATTATAGGACAACTGGCCTTTTACCTCCAAGTCCAACCCCATCCCTACAACTGATTAGCAGCTCTCTGTCATTATACAATAACACAAAAAGCTGCCAATCAGTGGTGTGCGCAGGGTTACACAGGGCTCAAATTTGAACTCTGCTAAATCTGCAACAGAGAAATCTGTGATTCTGTCATAACTGCTGCACCCAATTAACTAAGTGATACATTGCTGCAATGAGGATCTTTTTCCCTAGCTCTTGCTGCTGTCAGATTGCATAACAAAAGCCTGCTGACACATTTCCTTTAAATTGGTCATTGTTGTACAGTGAAAACTATTTAATATACATATCCAGAACTCAATTAAACATGGCTTTCTACAGTGTTGGCACTCTCATAGAAAATATGACTGCAGTATGTCAAAATGTCACGCTAAATTGTTAGTTTTTTTGATAGCGACAAGCAGGGGTCACAGCAGTCATACATTAATGACATATTTTGGATATACAGTGGTGGCCAAAAGTATTGGCACCCCTGCAATTCTGTCAGATAATACTCAGTTTCTTCCTGAAAATGATTGCAATCACAAATTCTTTGGTATTATTATCTTCATTTAATTTGCTTGCAAGGAAAAAACACAAAAGAGAATGAAGCAAAAATCAAATCATTGATCATTTCACACAAAACACCAAAAATGGGCCAGACAAAAGTATTGGCACCCTCTGCCTAATACTTGGTTGCACAACCTTTAGCCAAAATAACTGCGAACAACCGCTTCCGGTAACCATCAATGAGTTTCTTAAAATGCTCTGCTGGAATTGTAGACCATTTTTCTTTGGCAAACTGCTCCAGGTCCCTGATATTTGAAGGGTGCCTTCTCCAAACTGCCATTTTGAGATCTCTCCACAGGTGTTCTATGGGATTCAGGTCTGGACTCATTGCTGGCCACCTTAGAAGTCTCCAGTGCTTTTTCTCAAATCATTTTATAGTGCTTTCGGAAGTGTGTTTTGGGTCATTGTCCTGCTGGAAGACCCATGACCTCTGAGGGAGACCCAGCTTTCTCACACTGGGCCCTACATTATGCTGCAAAATTTGTTGGTAGTCTTCAGACTTCATAATGCCATGCACACGGTCAAGCAGTCCAGTGCCAGAGGCAGCAAAGCAACCCCAAAACATCAGGGAACCTCCGCCATGTTTAACTGTAGGGACCGTGTTCTTTTCTTTGAATGCCTCTTTTTTTCTCCTGTACACTCTGTTGATGTTTTTTGCCAAAAAGCTCTACTTTTGTCTCATCTGACCAGAGAACATTCTTCCAAAACATTTTAGGCTTTCTCAGGTAAGTTTTGGCAAACTCCAGCCTGGCTTTTTTATGTCTCGGGGTAAGAAGTGGGGTCTTCCTGGGTATCCTACCCAGGGTCGGTCTGGCCTGGCGGGAAATCGGGAAATTTCCCGGTGGGCCCCGATATGAGAGTGAGAAAATTGGTGGCGGGGGCCCTTTAAAAGCGCGGCTGAAGCAAATGTAGTATCGCGCGCACGGCACATTCATTGGTGACAGCGGGCCTGCAGTGACGTGCATGCAGCATACTTACCACGTGAGTCTCTGCCACTGAGAGGACGGATTCTTTCTGGGCGGTGACACGCACTGCGCTCTGCTTTCCCGCTGGCTGGCAGACTGTGCTGTGGTGTCAGGTGACACTGACTCTGAAGCCGCTCTCTTCTGGCCTCTGATACGCCGCGGCCGCGCTCTGCAGTGCTTTCTCTCTGCTCCGGGGCCGGCCTCTGAGACGCCGGCGCCACCGAAGCTGATGTCTCGCTCTGCTCTCCCTGCTCCCGGGTTTCTGATACGTCCCATCCCGGCTCCATATCTGCCCTGGCCTGCTCCCCTGTAGTAATACTGGCTCCCGGGTGGTGGCACCGCCCCCTTCTCTCCTGCTCTGACTCTGGGCTTTTTATACCGGTTCCGGGGCTGGATATGTGGACGGTGACCTGCAGCACTCTACAGTTCAACTCTCCAACCAGGCCTGGAATTGGAAACAAGGCTGCAGGCCTACAGCTCTCACTGCTTCAATTTCATATCAAGAGCACCGTGCCAAATATTCAATAACGTTTTTATGGGTGAGTCATATGCCTGTGTGTGTGTATATGCCTGCAGTGCATGTGTGTATATGCCTGCGGTGCGTGCGTGTATATGCCTGCGTGTGTGTGTGTGTACAGTTTGTGTGTAAATGCCTGTGTGTGTACAGTGTGTATGTATATGCCTGTGTGTACAGTGTGTGTGTGTATATGCCTGTGTGTACAGTGTGTGTGTATATGTCTGCGATGCGTGTGTATATATGCTTGTGACACGCCCCTGGGCCTGTGTCGCGCTGCGTTGCGCACGCGGGAGCTTACCCGGAGCCGGATCTCTTGAGGGTTGTAGTCTCGTGGCGGTGATCCGGTCCGTGCCCAGGGAGTCAGACTAAGTGGCGCTGTATTAGCGGTAGATGTTGGACGACTACGCCACCCGTTGAGTACAGCTAAGGAGCTGCTGCTGCAGGGCAGACCGCTGAGGCCGGTGGTAGGATTGTGCAGCGGGATAGTATAACCCCCAACGGGAGGGGTATGGCCTCAGGGCAGCCGACGTGGATGATGGGGGTAGCAGGAACCACTAGGAGACGGTACGGTGTAGTTCAGGGTCTTTACTGGTGACAAAGATAGACCCTCCCGGAGTACTGGCTAGCGATTGGGGCCTGGTCAGTCCTTGAGCAGATGGGATCTCCCCTGGCCAGGCGGAGTTGTAGGCCTCCCAAACTAACGATACTCTTCCGGCTACCTTGCTAGAGGCGGGTATAAGTAGCCCACGTCCCTGAGTGTACCGTGTGGTGCTCACCCGTATGGCCGGTGACTCGGGGCCTTCTAGTAGCTTCCGCTCCACGACGGCGGTGCTGGTCCCACGCGTGTGACCGTGCCTTCGGGTTTCTGGGCCAGAGGACCTGCAATCCCCTGCCGGTCGGTTTCTGCTGCTGGATAGGAGTTAGTCCCCACAGCCTCGGACTCCGGGTCCGGTGATAACTTCTCAGTCAGGGCGAGCTCTGCAGCTGCCAGCCCCTGACTCCTTGTAGCAGTGCTCCCACAGAGCTCCTGATGTTCTTTCCCTATATCTGCTTCTCTGTCTCTACTTCTTCTCTACTCACTAACCCTGCCTCAGCCCTAGGTTTATATAGGGGAAGTTCTTCCCCTCCCAGGACTGGGCAGGAGGTGTGGCATGCATAGGATCCCTGACCAAGAGACCTCCCACCTGCTCTCAGACGTAATATCTCTATCACTGTGGCAACCAGACCCCTGGGGTGTCACATTCCCCCCTAGTGAAATTTAGTACTCCGGGACTAAACATATTTTTAGAAAAACATAACAAGGTATAAACAATAATAATACAATAAGAAAAACACATAAAGATGGTTACGGCGTGTCCGCAACCGGGTGCAGTTTTTGAAGAAAAGCAAGGTGTCCATTTCACCAAAACAGGGAGACGTAACCAGGTAGGGGTCTGTCCTGCCCCGAGTCCTTAACAGTCTTTAGTCCATTCCTAGGTTACGCTCCAACCAATTGTACAAGGATTCCCGGTAAATCCACCAAGGACTCCTAAAAATAACTAGAAACACATAATTATACACAAGCAACAAGAAAAACAGGTAACCATAAATAAAACAACTTATACACTTCAAATCCTCCAACGTGCGGGTAACTGGCCTCTAGTGGCCCTAGTGGACCTACGGAGCTGACTGTCTAGCCCCGAACTACAGGGTGTAGGAACTGTCAAGGGTAAACTGGGCAGCTGTCCACGGGCCCTTTGGCTCACTAGAGGCATGGCAGGTTCACTATAAGCAGAGGGTTGATCCTCCTGGTCTGCTGGTGTGGGGTCTTCTGCCTCCTGGACCGGCTGTTCTTCCAGCTCTACCTGTTGCTCCGTAGGTGCTTGGGATGCTGGTTGGAGGAAGGTGAGTACGGGTACCACAACTGCGCCATTGACTTGAGTCCAAGACCGAGGGAAGTCTCCGAGCACAGTACTAACCATATCTTCCCTTTCCTCTACGGGTCGAGGGTCTTCTTGTTCCTCTTCAGGGTTCCGTAGCTGTTCGGGACACTTCTTCAGGTGATCCCGGGATACAATGGTTGTAGTTTCCCCTCCGTCTTTACTGATGGTACAGACCTTTGGGTTGTCGTGGCTTGAGGGCAGTACGATGTACGGGTCCTTCTCCCACTGGTCGTCCAACTTGTGGAGCCGCCTTTTCCTCTTCAAGACCTGCTCTCCGGGTACCAGGGGAACAGCGGGAGCATACTGGTTGTAAGTTTTCTCTTGTCTTTCCCTAGCTTGACAGAGACTTCGCTCCACGCTCTCCTGTACTTTCCGGTACTGCTGCTGCCTCTCTGTGTCCCAGTCTGCTTCTGGTGAAGTGTCCTCGGGTGTCAGGACTCCCATCTCCAGGTCAACAGGTAGCTTACCAGGTCTTGCCCTCATCAGGTAAGCCGGGGTACAGTTGGTGGAACCTACCGGGATGTGGTTGTATAGGTCCACTAGGTCGGGCAGCCTCTCAGGCCACAGACTGCTTTCTTCCAGGGGCAATGTTTTCAGAAGATCTATCACCACCTGGTTCATTTTCTCACAAAGTCCATTAGTTTGCGGATGATAGGGTGTCGTCCTTATCTTCCGGCAGCCATACAGAGTGCAGAATTCTTGGAAGACCTCCGCTTCAAAGGCAGGTCCCTGGTCTGTCAACACTTGGTCCGGGTACCCGTGTGGACGGCAGAAATGCTGCTGGAAGGCTCTAGCTGCTGTTCGAGCTGTTAAGTCCTTGACGGGGACGACAACCAAGAACCGGGAGTAGTGATCCACGATGGTTAGTGCGTAGACGTAGCCACTTCTGCTTGGGGTCAGTTTTACATGATCCAAGGCTACCAGTTCCAACGGCTGCCGGGTGACGATGGACTGCAGGGGAGTCTTCTGGCTGGCACGGTCCTTCCTTCTTAGGTTGCACGGGCCACAGTCTCTGCACCACCTCTCGATGGTTCCCCTCATGCCTACCCAGTGGAACCGCCCGCGCAGCAGGAACTCCAGCTTCTTCCATCCGAAGTGTCCAGCCCTGTCGTGGTATGCCTCCATCACCACGGCTGCGTCTCTTCGTGGCACCACTACTTGCCAGATTAGTTCATGCGTCCGGGAGTTAACCATTCGGCGGCACAACTTCCCCTTATAAAGGAACAGTCGACTCTTCTCAGCCCACAGTTGCTTGGCTTCCTCCGGAGCGTCTGGGTCAAGGCGAGCCTCTGGCCGAGTCAGCATCTCCTTCACCAGTCGGACGGCAGGGTCACTGTCTTGCGTTTCCGCCCAGTTGTAGTGAGGCAAGGGATTAAACGTAGCAGCTTGCTTACTCCTTACCCGGTGGGAATACTGGATAGTCCCATGACGGTGGAACGCGGGGAGTTCGACTTCTTCCAGTCCCTCTGGATCTTCTCCTACGTCCGGTAGGTTTGGCATCCTGGACAGGGCGTCCGCGTTGGTATTGGAGCGTCCTGCCCGGTATTTGATTGTGAACTCGTAGTTGGACAGACGGTTCATCCATCTCTGCTCTAGGGCACCGAGTCTTGCTGTGTCCAGGTGTGTCAACGGGTTGTTATCCGTGTACACGGTGAACCGGGAGGAAGCGAGGTAGTGCTTAAAGCGTTCGGTGACTGCCCACACCACTGCCAGGAACTCTAGCTTAAATGAGTTGTAATTCTCAGGGTTTCTCTCGGTGGGTCGCAGTTTTCGGCTGGCGTAAGCGATTACTCGTTCTTCGCCTGCTGGATCTGGGACAGCACGGCTCCTAGCCCGATGTTACTTGCGTCGGTGTAGAGGATAAAGGGCTGGCTGTAATCAGGGTACGCCAGGATTTCATCCCCCGTGAGGGCCATCTTCAGCTGGCGGAAGGACTCTTCTTCTAACTTCTCCCATCTGAAGGGTGGCTTCTGGTTCTTGGCCTTCCGGGACTGGCCTATCAGGAGGTCCTGCATAGGAGCTGCCTTTTTGGTGAAACCGGGGATGAATCTGCGGTAATAGCCTACCAACCCGAGGAACTGCCGCACTTCCTTTACACTGGAGGGACTTGGCCATTCCTTAATTGCGGTGATCTTATCAGGGTCGGGAGCCACTCCATCAGCGCTCACCACGTGTCCCAGGTACTGCACCTTTGGTTTCAGGAGGTGACACTTGGAGGGTTTCACCTTTAGGCCGTAGCTTGCCAGAGCTTCGAACACTTCCGCCAGGTGTTTCAGGTGGTCCTCATACGTCTTGGAATATACGATGACATCGTCCAGGTACAGCAGGACCGTCTCGAAGTTTCTGTGGCCCAGACAGCACTCCATTAATCATTGGAAGGTTCCTGGTGCGTTGCAGAGTCCGAACGGCATGCAGGTAAACTCGCTAAGTCCCATCGGGGTGGTGAATGCGGTCTTCTCCCGGTCCGCCTCTGCTACAGGAACCTGCCAGTACCCACTAGTGAGATCCAAGGTAGAGAAGAAGTTAGCAGATCTTAAAGCAGCCAAAGACTCCTCTATCCTTGGTAAGGGGTACGCATCCTTGTGTGTGATACGGTTGATTTTCCGGTAATCTACACACATCCTCATGGTGTTGTCTTTCTTTTTGACTAAGACTAGTGGAGCTGCCCAGGGGCTACAGCTATCCCTGATCACCCCAGCCTCCTTCATGTCTCTAAGCATCCCCTTGGCGTGTTGGTAGTGTGCAGGGGGTACGGGTCGATACCTCTCTTTTATGGGAGGATGGTCTCCCGTGGGGATGTGGTGTTCTACCCCCTTGACTCGCCCGAAGTCTAACGGGTGTTTACTAAACACTCTCTCGTACTCTTGAACCACCCGATAGACTCCCTGTTTCTGGTGTGAGGGAGTGGAGTCAGTACCCAAATGTAGTTGCTGACACCAGTCCTCCATTGTTTTCTGAGAGCCGTTACCTTCCTCCGGGGAAGATGGATGCAAGGGTTCTACAGACTGTATGGAATCTTGATTGATGGTATACAATTTGGCTAGCGTGGCATACCGGGGCAGGTACACTTCCCTCTTCCCGATATTTATTATGCGAACGGGCACCCTCCCATGGCGTACATTGACCACCCCCCGTGCTGTCAAAATGGTGGGCCTACTGTCTGAGTAAACTGGTTCTACCATTGCCTGGTAATCTCTACCTCTCAGACCAATAGCTGCCCGGCACCAAATCATCATTTCACTTTTCGGGGGCATGGCAATAGGGAAAGGGTCACACATTCCCACGCTACCAATCTCACCACCGGAGAGTTCTAGCTGTTGCCGTCGCATCAGTGCCCGGATCTCTTTCTGGAGCACTCGCTGCTGGCCGGAGCTGGCGTTCTTGGCAACCTGCTGTAAAAGGAAAATCACCTCTGCAAGACAATTTTCAATTACATTAGTTCCTAGAGTTATCTTTGGGTGACTCTCGTGTTTGTCAATGTCTACAATGATCAGTCCCTGTGCTGCCAGTTCGACTCTACCGATTTTAATGGTCACCTCTTTAAATCCAATCTGTGGCACGGGCTGACCATTGCTGGCGATGATACTCAAGTCGTCGTCAGGGTAGCGGGTGATATCCGAGTCATTCCAGTACTGCTTGAAGAGCACGTACGGGATGGTGGTGACCTGTGACCCTGTGTCCAGTAGGGCACTCATAGGAATGCCATCCAGTACCACGGGTAAGACTGGACGTCCTCCCACATATTTGTCGCGCCAGTTCGATGGGCCTGGTGATCTTTTTCCTGGGGGTTGGCCCTCTACCCCAGGTTGTGCCAGTTTAAAGGACAGTACCTTGCCATATGTCCGGGTTGATTGCAGCGGCGGCAGATGGGTCGTCCGTCCTCGTTGTATCGGTCGCTGGGTCTTCCTCTGGCCGGTGGGGTCCTCCTTGGTCGACGCCACGGGATGTCCTCCGGTCCGGATGCCAGCTGGATCTTCCCTGGAGTGGAAACCTGTAAAGACTGCACAGTTCGGGTTAGCGCAGCAACGCTTTTAGCTAGCTCTTGGACCTGATGGTGCAGGTCTGGAGCCGGGTCATTGTTCAAAGCCTGCGCACTAGCTCCCACAGGCCCTGCCGACAAGGGCGCCGCCTCCTGGTGGTAAGTGGTAGTGGGGCGTCTGGGGGTCACAACGCCACCTGGTGCCGGTTCTCGAAGCACCCGGATGGCTCTGTCCTTGAACTGTGCAAATCCCAGATGAGGGTCCTGTAAGGCCATTGCCCGCAACTGGGTTCGGTGGGCATTGCAATACAAACCCTCTATAAATTGTTCAGTCAACAGCCTGTCCTCGTCTCCCACGCCGTCAGGGTCGGTCTGCTTAATGGCTCTCAGGGCCTCTTGTAGGTTCAGGGCATAGTCCCTTATACTCTCATGTGCCCGCTGTTTGCACCCGTAGAATCTAAGCTTGATCTCGGCTGAGGTGCGGGTATCAAAGGTGTCCCTCAGCCGGGTTAGTATCCCTGCGACAGTCCTCCCCCCAGGTGGCCAGGACTTTACCTCCCTTTGGGCTGCCCCGGTTAATTGGGCCACCAGGATGCTCACTTTTTGCTCCTCTGTGAGGGGGTACACCTGGAAGAGGCTATCCAGCTTTTCTCTAAAGTCATGCAGGGTATGTGACTCCCCTGAGTACTGGGGTAGCCAGGCTGCCCCCGGGATATAGGGCATGGTGAAAGGCATGACCGCAACAGCGGTGGCGCTGGCGGGGGTTGAAGCGGTGAAGCTCTCCTCCGTATCCGACATCCTTCTCCCCCCTAGTGGACCGTGGCCTACCTTGCGATGATCCTCTTCCGTAGGCCGCGGCTCCGCAGTGGATCGTCAGGGTTGAGGACCTTCCGTCGCGCTCCTGTGACGTCGGCGTCTGCTGGGCTCCTTCCAGGACCTTACGCAACGTCCGGACGTGAGGCGGGGCTTCAGTTCTCGCGTGCTTTCGGAGTCCACGCCCCTCTTCTTCCCGCACGGCGTCCTCAAGATGGCGTCCAATGGCGGGAAAACTCCACGTATGGCGGGAAGAAGGCCGAAGATGGCGCCGGATGGCGGGAAAACTCCACCGATGGCGGGCAGGAAGCGGAAGATGGCGCCGGATGGCGGGAATCTTCACCACAGGTAAGTTTGAACAGTCTTTTTCAGGCACGCAGTACCCGGTGGTTGCGGGCACGAAATCCTGCCGACTACGCCAAAAGTTGACGCGCCCCTGGGCCTGTGTCGCGCTGCGTTGCGCACGCGGGAGCTTACCCGGAGCCGGATCTCTTGAGGATTGTAGTCTCGTGGCGGTGATCCGGTCCGTGCCCAGGGAGTCAGACTAAGTGGCGCTGTATTAGCGGTAGATGTTGGACGACTACGCCACCCGTTGAGTACAGCTAAGGAGCTGCTGCTGCAGGGCAGACCGCTGAGGCCGGTGGTAGGATTGTGCAGCGGGATAGTATAACCCCCAACGGGAGGGGTATGGCCTCAGGGCAGCCGACGTGGATGATGGGGGTAGCAGGAACCACTCGGAGACGGTACGGTGTAGTTCAGGGTCTTTACTGGTGACAAAGATAGACCCTCCCGGAGTACTGGCTAGCGATTGGGGCCTGGTCAGTCCTTGAGCAGATGGGATCTCCCCTGGCCAGGCGGAGTTGTAGGCCTCCCAAACTAACGATACTCTTCCGGCTACCTTGCTAGAGGCGGGTATAAGTAGCCCACGTCCCTGAGTGTACCGTGTGGTGCTCACCCGTATGGCCGGTGACTCGGGGCATTCTAGTAGCTTCCGCTCCACGACGGCGGTGCTGGTCCCACGCGTGTGACCGTGCCTTCGGGTTTCTGGGCCAGAGGACCTGCAATCCCCTGCCGGTCGGTTTCTGCTGCTGGATAGGAGTTAGTCCCCACAGCCTCGGACTCCGGGTCCGGTGATAACTTCTCAGTCAGGGCGAGCTCTGCAGCTGCCAGCCCCTGACTCCTTGTAGCACTGCTCCCACAGAGCTCCTGGGGTGTCACACTTGCGTGTGTGTGTGTGTGTATATGCCTGCCTGTGTGTATATGCATGTGTGTACAGTTTGTGTATATAGCTGTGTGTGTACAGTGTGTGTGTATATGCCTGCCTGCATGTGTGTGTATATGCCTGCATGCGTATGTGTGTATGTATTTGAGTGCCTGCATGTCTACATGTGTATATGTGTCTTCACACGTGTGTGCATGCTTCCCTGCATGTCTGCATTTTTGTGTGTGATTGTCTGAGTGTGTCTGTGCATGACTGCGTGTGCATTTCTGTGAGTGCTTGCCTGCGTGTGTACGTGTCCCCATTTCTGTATGTGTATCTGCGTGTGTATATTAAGGCTCTTTCACATGTCCTGATATTTACTGGACTGGAGATATCCGTGTCCACCTGTGTGTCATCCGTGTGACACATACCAGCGCTTGGGAATCAATGTACAGTTAGCGCTGTTCCCAAGAGCTGGGTGCTGCCCTCATCATAGATCCCTGCCGGTGCTGCGATCAGCAGCAGCAGGGTCAATGATGAGAGTAGTAGTCTACTCCCGCCGTGTCCAACTGTAAAAATAGGAATAAAATTAAAAAATCCTTATACTCACCTCTCCTAAGTGTCACCCACTGTAATCCGTGCGAGCGCTCACGCCACCGAGCATGATGTCACTCATGGCAGTCACATCATGCTCGGCTCACACACTGAGATCAGCAACTGGCAGAAGAACAGGATGCAGCGCTGGTGGTGCCATGCATACCAGGATGGGGGAGTGCCATGCATACCAGGATGGGGATGAGGGTGCAATGCATACCAGGATGGGGACAATGTATACCAGGATGGGAATGGGGGCCACATATAACAGGAAGGGGGCAAATATACTAGGATGGGGACTATAGATATAGGATTTGGGGACATTACCTCTATAACAGTGTCAGCATCAGACCCCCTCCCCTATAACAGTGCATCATGACCACATATTTTGCTTTCATTTCTTTCTTCTATTTTAACCTTCTAAAACCTAGGTGCACCTTATGGTCCGGTGCGTCTTAAAGTCCAAAAAATATGGTAATTATTTTTGTTCGTAAGTTCGAAATGTTATAAGTTAATCAGCAATTTCTAATTTTTCCAACAAAATTTACAAAACCATTTTTTTAGTGACCACATCACATTTGAAGTGATTTTGGGGGGGGGGCTATATGACAGAAAATACCCAAAAGTGACACCATTCTAAAAACTGCATCCCTAAAATTGCTCAAAACCACATTCAAGAAGTTTATTAACCCACCAGATACTTCACATGAATTAAAGCAAAGGAAAAAAATTAACATTTTACTTTTTTTCACAAAAATGTTACTTTAGCCCCAATTTTTTTATTTTTACAAGGGTAACAGGAGAAAATGGAAACCAAAACCTGTTGTACAATTTCTTCTGAGTACACCGATACCCAATATGTGGGTGAAAACTACTGTTTGGGTGTATGGCAGGGTTCGGAAGGGAAGGAGCACGTTTGACTTTTTGAACGCAAAATTGGCTGGAATCGAGAGCGGACACCATGTTGCATTTGGAGAGCCCCTGATGTGTAAAAATAGTGGAAACCCCTGATAAGTGACCCCATTTTGGAAACTATACCCCTCTAGGAATTTGTTTAGATGTGTGGTGAGAACCTTGAACCCACAGGTGCTTCTCAGAAGTTTATAACAGAGGCTTAAAAATAAAAAAATCAGATTTTTCTCACAAAAATGTTGTTTTCTGCCCAATTTTTTTATTTTCACAAGCATAACAGAAGAAAATTGAACCGAAAATTTGTTGTGCAATTTCTCCTGAGTACGCCAATACCCCCATATGTGAAGGGAAAACTACTGTTTGGGTGCATGGCAGGGTTCGGAAGGAGCACCATTTGACTTTGTGAGCGCAAAATTGTCTGGAATCGAGAGCGAACGCCATGTTGCATTTGGAAAGCCCCGGTTGTGCCTAAACAGTGGAAACTCCCCACAAGTGACCCCCATTTAGTAAGCTAGACCCCACAATGAATTTATCTGTATGTGTGATGAGCACCTTGAACCCACAGGTGCTTCACAGAAGTTTATATAGTAAAGACGTGAAAATAAAAAAATTCCATTTTTCCCACAAAAATGTTGTTTTAGCCCCAATCTTTTTTATTTTCACAAGGGTAACAGGAGAAAATGGAACCCAAAATTTGTTGTGCAATTACTGATGAGTACATCGATACCAAGAGGTCAAAAACTACTTTTGAGGCACAATGCAAAGCTCAGAAGAGAAGGAGCGCCATATTGGGGTTCAGATTTTGCTGGAATCATTTGAGGGTGTTATGTCACATTGGCAGAGCCCCTGAGGTGCCAGAAACGCACCATAAGTGACCTCATTTTACAAACTAGACATCAAGAAAAACCAGCAAAAAAGGGCAGCAGTGTTTACCTGCCCAGATCTTCAAAGCCAAATGCACTACCAGGATGCAGCAGACCCACATAAAGATGGCGGATACCCAGGTGCAAAATACTGATGAGACAATCACTCACAACCTACCATTTCATGGAGGGGGTGACTGCTTAGTATTAGAATTGCACAAAGATAGGCTTGTATAGGGTGCTGTTCACACTAGGGTAGTGCAAAGTATCCGGCTTACAGCCTATTAGTTAAGCTCATACTATTCGACTTGGCGGGTGGCCCTGTACTATTCAAGTGCACCCCCTGGGAACAGACACCCTAGTTTACATTGCCCGCACTGATGGGCCTGGGTGCACCCTGGAATAAAAGTGTGCAAAATTACATATATTTAAAATATATGAGGTATTAGTTGATATTTTGCTGTGTTTAGAGTAGGACTCGTAAGCATGAAGACCCTTGACGCGGGTTACGAGCTTACATATTTTGGCCAAAATATAAACTAATACCTCATATATTTTATATATATGTAATTTGGCTTTGAAGATCTGGGCAGGTAAACACTGCTGCCCTTTTTTGCTGTTTTTTCTTGAATTTTGGGGGGAATTTTAATTCTTCTTAGTGTGGTACAAACTAGACATCCCAATGAATTCATTTAGGGGTGCAGTAAGCATGTTGACACCACATGTGCTTCACAGAATTTTATACCATCGGGTGGTGAAGAAAGAATAATTACATTTTTACCACTAAAATGTTGTTTTAGCCCAAAGTTTTTCATTTTTAAAAGGGCTAATTGGAAAAAATGGACCTCTAAGTTTGTGGTTCAATTTTTCCTGAGTGCTCAGAAGGGAAGGAGCGCCACATTATAGTGCAGATTTTACTGTTATGGTTTACGGGTGCCATGATCCACCGGAAAAGCCCCTGAGGTGCCAGAACAGCGAAAAATCCCATAGGTGACACCATTTTACAAACTACACCTCTCAATGAATTAATCTAGGGGTGCAGTGATCATATTGTTCAGCAGTATGATGATAAAGCATAGTTTTTTACCTCGCTTTTTTTTTTTTTTTTACGGTGTTCACTGAAGGGGTTGACTAGTGTGACAGTTTTATAGTTCGGATCATTCAGGATGCAGTGATACCAAATATGGATAATTTTATGTAAAAAAATAAACAAAAAAAGTATGTGCTTATGGGTGTAATTTTTTTTATTATTATTATTGTTTTTTGTTTGTTTTTTCATATTTTTACTATTTTTTTAACTTTTTACTTAGTCCCTCTATGGAACTTTAACTTTTACCACCAGCATTGCAATGCTTTATACCTGTCAGTGCTGAATTGACAGAAGCCTTTTAGACCATGCTCTGAGCATGGTCTAACATGCTTTCCGTAGCTTGGTGTCCCGAATGTCATCATGACGACATCAGGTCACCATGGTAACGATCAGGCCTTCGCGATGACGTTGCAGGTGCTCCGATCAGATGGGAGAGGGAACCCCCTCACTCTCTCAGCCTCCTAAATGTTGCGATCAATAACAATCGTAGCATTTAGGGGGTTAAACAGGCGGAGACAGTGCGAGCACTGCGCCAGGCTGTGAGAGCCCACCCGGGCTGTCACGTAAGCTGAACTCCCAGCTCCTGTGCCCGCATGATCGCCAGGTTGTATCCATACGCCCGAGGTCGGGAACACCTTCCCAACCAGAATGTATGGATATGTCCAAGGTCGTGAAGGGGTTAACTGGTAAACATTTGAGAAGAATCAAACATAAAGCAACCAGGAACCCATTATCCTTATTCTGTCCCCATGGCTGCTCTGTAAATATATGGTGCTGTGAGACGCTGTCTGTTGAAGACCTGTACTTACAATGGTGATGGTTACAGATAGCTTTAACTCAGCTGCAGGCACACAAGTTGTGAAAAATCCAGAAGAAGGTTTTTTTTTTTTGTATGAATCTTGTGAAATGCATACAACTGCAGCAGGAAAAAAGAAACTTTTCCTCAGACAGTCTCTAACACACATGAGCTTCTGATGATGGTGAATGAGATAGACAGGAAAAAGAAGGGAGGGGTTAGCTACAACACAGTCAGATAAGAGGGAGACAGGGAGAGAGAAGGGACAAACTTAAGGAAGGTGAACCTTACAGCAACGCAATAAGCAGTAGTATATAACAACTGTAAGAAGTTCATTATTGTCCAATAAATTTCCCATTCATGGGACATAACAATCCTCTAGTGCTGTCATATTCCAGAACTGCAACCTCTCTGGAGTGCCCTGAATAACAAGGTGTTCAGTACCCAGAGACATGGCTGAGGTAAGGAGGCTGAAACCTGACCACCACTGAACAATACACAGAGGGTGAATTGTCAAGACTGGGTCAAAAAATGACCAGTCAAGAAGTGGAGATCTTCAATGCATACGTCCTGCATTGTCTTGCATTAAAATCTTTCATGTACAACTGCTCGAATAAAGTGTCTTCTAAAAACTGGCAGTATGTTTTGAAGTTGAATATTTATATCAGTGTAATATCAACTCACACATATCAATAACCTGTAGCTGGCAATTCTTTATTGAATGCAGAATCATGCCACCCTAAATGTACTAAAAAAACAGTCCCAATAATCAATTTAATATGAGCAACATGGAATTGCTCAACTGATCCAGAAAGAGAACACCAACGAGAAATAGTCTGCAATAGGTTAACACATTTCAGCTACCCACCCTGAAAAATGAATATGGCCAAGAATATAGTTAACAATTGTGACAGAAAACAAACGTTCACGCATTCCTATCTAATGATAACATGCCTGTCGCTCTTGCTACACCTTTCAGTGTATCATTTAATTGTATCCCTGTATTGCGACAAGATAGAACTTTAATACCATTATTGAAAAATGCACTAAAAAATCATGTATTTTGGGACACATTTTAACACATTGGGTCCAACTCATCAAGACCGGCGTTGCTCATGCCGTTCTGGATGAGGGGGCATGTTGGAGTCATATGCTCTTGATTCTTAAGAAGGTGCATGCCTTTTCATAAATCAGGAGCGTTTGACAAGTGGTCTGCGCCTCTATGCCCTATGCCAGAAGACAGTGAGATCTCTGGCATACGAAACTCCTCAGCTCATCATGAATTAGACGAACTGTGACATCATGCCCCTGCTGCGCCTCAGTCCCACCCCAAGTCCTCCCATTTTGGCGGAACTGGGAGAAACTGTCCTTTAAACAGCAAAATTCACAAAATTTAGACGCAACTCTAAGTTGCACCTAAATTTTTCAACTTTTTTTTGGGCAACAATTCTGTTGTGAAAACTATGATGAATCAGGCTCCAAGTCTTTTTGAAAATGATAATTTTCAAAATAATTCTAGGTTTTTACAAATGTGGACATAGAATTTAAATGTCTTGCACGTTTGAGGATTTAAACAGTACATTTACATCCACTGCTAATGTTACCCAATATAAGATCATATCTATGATTAGTTGTAATTTAACATGTGTAATTGATTTGATCATTTACATTTGTTTTAGAATCCAATATACAGGATGCACTACATGCCCCCTAAAAGTAAAAATTAGAAGACATCTTTCTCACAGCAATAATGCTAATGCATGTAATCCATCAGTGGCCTCAAGCATTTTTTTAACGACATAATTGTGATACATGGGTATTGAGAGGGTTAAAACCCCTAAGAGAAATGCCTACTGTTGAGAGGCTTTCTAGGTCTTCTCTATTAGCACTTGTTTCTTAGCAGGTTTAAATCAAAGCCATGTTTATCATTATTAATGTGCTAATCTAAGATATATTATCAGTAGTGTTGAGCGAGCATGCTTGACACTGCTCGTTACTCACCCGATCATCACGCTACTCGGGATGTTCGGTGAGCACCGAGCATTTCCGGGTTACTCGGGCAGGAGCTCGGGTCTCCGCCCTGCATGTTTGGCGCTCTTTACAGAGCCAATGAACATGCAGGGATTGCCAGCCAGTCACTGTAATGCCGCAGCCATGTTGTTTGTGGGCATTACAGTGATTGGCTGGCCGCACAGCGTCACCTCGAGTATTTAAAACCGGGCGCCGCCATCTTGGACACAGTCGCTCCCGATCAGCCAGTGTAGGGTCAGTGCTGCTGAGTTAGGGAAAGATATATAGTGCGAAATAGGTAGTGTAGGGTCTCTAAAGGCTGCCAAATCAAACAAACAGTCCTTCTCAGGACTAATGTCCATCCCAGATATCAGGCAGGCAGTCAGGCTGTATAGGAGACGCATTGGTTATTCCAGCAAACGCTGCATTACAGTCCTGTGTGCTCCTGTTGGTCAAATTGCTAGACTTATCACCGGGTCTCAGGGGCCAGGAAAAATCTAAATCCTGTATTTTTTTTTTTCCTCAGTCAGACTGTCCAAATACGCGTCTTATTAACCTTTTGGTATTCCCCGCCCCCCCAAACAAATTGAGTGTGTCTGTGACTGTTCAGACACCAATATATCTGTTTAAAAGAGTCTGGTGTACGCCACAAAACTATAACTGTGGTTTTGCAGTTCCATGGGTCAAATCTCTGTATTATCCTGCTTTTTGCATTTTTTGCCGTAAAAAAACAGTAATAGTGTCTCCCTGACTGTTCAGGCACCAATATATCTGTTTAAAAGAGTCTAGTGTAGGCCAGAAAAATAGAACTGTGGTTTTTGCAGTTCCATAGGTCAAATCTCTGTATTATCCTGTTTTTGGCAATTTTTGACGTAAAAAAAAAAACTGTAATAGTGTCTCCCTGACTGGTCAGACACCAATATATCTGTTTAAAAGAGTCTGGTGTACGCCACATAACTATAACTGTGGTTTTGCAGTTCCACGGGTCAAATCTCTGTATTATCCACTTTTGGGTCTTTTTTACGTAAAAAAAACAGTTTGAGTGTGTCGCTGACTGTTCAGCCCCAAATATATCTATTTAAATAAGTCTGGTATACGCCAGTAAATTAGAACTGTGGTTTTGCAGTTCCACGGTTCAAATCTCTGTATTATCCAGCTTTTGGTATTTTATCCATAAAGAAAAACAGTAATAGTGTCTCCCTGATTGTTCAGACACAAATATATCTGTTTGAAAGATTCTGGTGTACGCCACATAACTATAACTGTGGTTTTACAGTTCCACGGTTCAAATCTCAGTATTATCCAGCTTTTGGCCTTTTTTACGTAAAAAAAAAACAGTAATAGTATCTCCCTGTCTGTTCAGTCACAAATATATCTGTTTAAAAGATTCTGGTGTAGGCCAGAGAAATAGAACTATGGTTTTCCTCTTCCACTGTTCTAATCTGGGTGTAATCCACCTTTTTGCCTTTTTTAAATAAAAATATTACCCTTTTTCCATCGATAGTGCGAGTGTAAGCTATTTTACTTCATTTACAATGGGCAAGGCGCGTGGCAAGGGACGTGGAACTGGACGTTCTGATGATGGTGCGTGTAGAGGAAAGGGCCGTGGCCAAGGTGAAAATGGGCCACAACCAACAGCCACATCTTCTCGCTCCCACTTCTTGACCGAATTACTAGGGAAGCACACTACAACACCAGTATTGAGAACTGATCAGTGTGAACAGGTTATTAATTGGATAACAGATAATACTTCCAGTTACCTGGGCACCACCACCTCCGGTCTGTCTTCCACACGGTCAAGTTTTAGTAGCCGTGAGTCTTGACCGCATACTCCTCACCCTGATGCTCCTTCCTCCCACCATGCCGAGTGTCGTCAGACAGCAACTGATCCCACACTTGGAAACTCTGAAGAGCTGTTCACTTGTCCATTTCCATATTTGTGCCCCTCGCCTGCTCCGCTTGAAGTGGTGGAAGAGGAGATCCCATGTAGCGATGCCCAAATATTTGAACAGCCACGGCCACAGGAAGTCGAAACTGGCAATTTGTCACAAGAGGTGGACGATGACGAGACACAATTGTCACGAAGTGAGGAGGAGGATCGTGGTGCGCAAGTGGAAGAGGAGGAGGTAGTGGATGATCTAGTAACTGACCAAGCGTGGCAGGAGGACACGCAGAGCGAGGCCAGCAGCACACAGGGGGAGGGAGGCAGAGTACCCCAACAGGCAGGAAGAAGCAGTGTGGTGGCCGCACACAGAAGGCGGGCAACAGTTCCCCGTAACACCAACACGAGGGAAGTTGCCAGTACAACCGGTAGGTCTTCCAGAGTCTGGAATTGTTTTAAAGACTCTGCTGATAACCCCAAAAAGGCCATTTGTGTCACCTGCCATGCCCACATCAGCAGGGGTGACAAAACTACCAGCCTGACCACCACCAGCATGATCAGGCAAATGTCAGCAAAGCACCCGACTTTGTGGGGCGAATCCCAGGGTCCACGACCAATGTCAGCGGGTGTCACCACTGCTTCTTCCGCTGTTGTGCATGTGATAGAACCCCCTGTTGTGTTTGGAAGGCAATCCCCTGTCCATACTGCATGCAAAGATGCCCCCTGCTCTCAGTCTTCACTTGTTATGGCAGTTTCTCAAGAAACAGCATCAACGTCCACGTCCATGTCCCACCGCAGCATTCAATTGTCCATATCCCAGAGCTTTGAACGAAAGCGCAAATTCGCAGCCAACGTCCCACAGGCCACAGTCCTAAATTCGCACATTTCACGACTGCTTGCGTTGGAAATGCTGCCTTTTAGGCTGGTGGAGACGGAATCCTTCCGCAACCTTATGGCGGTGGCCGTCCCTCGGTACTCGTTCCCCAGCAGACACTATTTTGCCCTGTGTGCCATCCCCGCACTACACAAGCACGTGTCCCAAAGCATCTGTCGTGCCCTCAACAACGCAGTTACTGGGAGAGTCCACCTGACAACGGACACGTGGACAAGTGCTTGTGGCCAGGGATGGTACAGCTCCCTGACGGCACACTGGGTAAACATAGTGGAAGCCGGGACCCAGTCGGACCTTGAGACGGAACACATCCTCCCCAGACGAGGACTGCGGGCCCTATGTCAGTCAGAGTTGCCCCCACAGTGTACAGCTCCTGCGCATCATCCTTCTCCTCCTCCTCATGTTCAGCCTCCATCTCAGATATCACCACATCAGTTACAAGCTGGAAGCACTGCCGTACTGCCTCCGCCAAGCGGCAAAAGGCTGTGCTGAAACTCATAAGCTTAAGTGATAAACCTCACACAGCTTGAAAGCTGTGAAAGGCAGGCAGATCTGTGGCTGAGACCGCTGAACCTACATCCAGGCATGGTCGTGTGTAACAATGGCCCTAACCTGGTGGCGGCTCTGAGGCGAGGCAAGATCACACACGTACCATGCCTTGCTCATGTGCTTAACCTCGTGGTTCAGCGGTTTCTTAAATCGTACCATGAATTGCCAGATCTGCTCGTCAAAGTACGCCGCCTGTCAGCTCATTTTCGCAAGTCGGCTACAGATTCCGTCGCCCTTGCTGTGTTGCTGCAGCGTTTGCAGCTTCCGGGACACCGACTGGTGTGTGATGTCCCCACACGTTGGAACTCTACCCTCCACATGTTGCAAAGGATTTGTGAGCAGAAGAGAGTAGTTGTGGAGTACCAGCTGCAACAAGGCCGTCGATATTCAGGTCAGACTCCTCACATAAGACCTCAGGAGTGGACCTGGATGTCTGACATATGTACCATCCTGACAAACTTTGTGGAGTCCACCAAGAAGGTGAGAGGCGATGATGCCATCATTAGCGTCAGCATCCCACTTGTCTGTCTTTTGCAACGCTCTCTGCAGAGAATTAAAGAGGAGGCATTGCAGCCAGAGTATGATGAGATGGATCAAGAAGCCGTAGCGGGCGATTACACACAGCCCAGCCTCATCTCATCCCAACGTGCATTGGGGGACAGTGAGGGAGAGGAGGAGGAGGAGGAAGAACAGGAGCTGGTATCATGCGCTGTAGACGGTAGTACCTGTACAAGTGTCATACCGTCGGTTCAGCGTGGGTGGCCTGAGGACAGGGGGAAGGAGGAGGAGGAGAGCATGGTCAGTTGTCATCTTGGTGAGGACACGGAAGTCTTGCCCATTACCAGTCTGGCACGCATGGCTGACTTTATGTTACACTGCCTTAACAGTGACCCTCGCGTTGTCAAAATGTTGGATGACAGTCATTACTGGTTGGTGACACTTTTAGACCCCCGCTACAAGGAGAACTTTCACTCTCTTATTCCTGAGGTGGAGAGGTCTACAAAAATGGGGCAGTACCAGAAGGCCCTTGCTGCGGAACTGTTAAAAAAGTTCCCATTCTGAACACGCTAGCGGCAGAGGTCACAGTTCGTTGCCCAACCAAGGCGTACAGGCGAGAGAGACGCAACTCCAATCCAGCAGAGGCAGGGGAACACTGTCAACGTTCTGGGACAGTTTTCTGAGACCCACCCAGCTTACAGGCCGTGAGTCTTGGGGTACTCTCACAAGGAGTGGAAAGTTTCAAAAGATGGTGAGGGAGTACCTTGCCGACCGTACCAGCGTCCTCCGTGATTCCTCTGATTAATTATTGGGTATCCAGCTGGATACTTGGAATGAACTCGCTCTGTACGCCTTGGAGGTCCTGGCCTGCCCTGCCGCTAGCGTGTTATCGGAGCATGTTTTTAGTGCCGCTGGGGGAATTATAACTTATAAGCGCCCTCGCCTGTCAACTGACAATGCTGACAAGCTGACCCTTATCAAAATGAACAAGGGCTGGATTGGGCCAGACTTCTCATCACCACCAAATCACAGCAGAGCAACATAAAGTCAAATCCACTGTGTTATTTTGGGAGGTGTATTCCCATGCACCGCTTCACACCCACACATGGGTATACACTTCCTCATTTCGGCTGTATTTTGCTCTTCTCCTTATCCTCAGCCTCCACCACCACCACTATACCACCAGGGTGACCGTGGTCCGTGTTGCCAGCATTGCCTAATTTTTGGCAGCGTTTGCTTGGAAGGCATAGGCAAAGACTATGGGAGACCCACTCCCCAATAATGGGAATAATGTTTTTAAGATGCTGTACTGCATGGCTCTTCCAAGGGGCATTAAAACCGTCATGTTAAGCTACTGCGACCACCACTACTTTCCCCAGGGTCATTGATATTGTCTTTTTATTCCACTGCGACCTCCACGTCTCTTCCAAGGGTCATTAAAACCGTATTGTTAAGCTACTGCAACCTCCACTTCTCTTCAAGGGGGATTAAAACCGTCTTGTTAAGCTACTGCAACCTCCACCACTTTTCCCAGGGAAATTGATATTGTCTTTTTATTACACTGCAACCTCCACGTGTCTTCCAAGGGTCATTAAAACCGTCTTGCTAAGCTACTGTGACCTCCACCACTTTTCCCAGGGGCATTGATATTGTCTTTTTATTCCACTGCGACCTCCACGTCTCTTCCAAGGGGCATTAAAACCGTCTTGTTAAGCTACTGCGATCTCCACCACTTTCCCCAGGGGCATTGATATTGTCTTTTTATTCCACTGCGACCTCCACGTCTCTTCCAAGGGGCATTAAGACCGTCTTGTTAAGCTACTGCAACCTCCACGTCTCTTCCAAGGGGCATTAAAACCGTCTTGTTAAGCTACTGCGACCTCCAACACTTTTCCCAGGGGCATTGATATTGTCTTTTTATTCCACTGCAACCTCCATGTCTCTTCCAAGGGGCATTAAAACCGTCTTGTTAAGCTACAGCAACCTCCACTTCTCTTCCAAGGGGCATTAAAACCGTCTTGTTAAGCTACTGCAACCTCCACCACTTTTCCTAGGGGCATTGATATTGTCTTTTTATTCCACTACGACCTCCACGTCTCTTCCAAGGGGCATTAAAACCATCTTGTTAAGCTACTGCAAACTCCACCACTTTTCCCAGGGGCAATGATATTGTCTTTTTATTCCACTGCGACCTTCACGTCTCTTCCAAGGGGCATTAAAACCGTCTTGTTAAGCTACTGCAACCTCCACGTCTCTTTCAAGGGGCATTAAAACCGTCTTGTAAAGCTACTGCGACCTACACCACTTTTCCGGGGGGCATTGATATTGTCTTTTTATTCCACTGCGACCGCCACGTGTCTTCCTAGGGGCATTAAAACCGTCTTGTTAAGCTACTGCGACCTCCACCATTTTTCCCACTGGCATTGATATTGTCTTTTTATTCCACTGCGACCTCCATGTTTCTTCCAAGGGGCATTAAAACCGTCTTGTTAAGCTACTGCAACCTCCACGTCTCTTCCAAGGGGCATTAAAACCGTCTTGTTAAGCTACTGCGAACTCCACCACTTTTCCCAGGGGCAATGATATTGTCTTTTTATTCCACTGCGACCTCCACGTGTCTTCAAAGGGGCATTAAAACCGTTATGTTAAGCTACTGCGATCTCCACCACTTTTCCCAGGGGCATTGATATTGTCTTTTTATTCCACTGCGACCTCCACGTCTCTTCCAAGGGGCATTAAAACCGTCTTGTTAAGCTACTGCACCCTCCACGTCTCTTTCAAGGGGCATTAAAACCGTCTTGTTAAGCTACTGCGACCTCCACCACTTTTCCCAGGGGCATTGATATTGTCTTTTTATTCCACTGCGGCCTCCACGTCTCTTCCAAGGGGCATTTAAACCGCCTTGTTAAGCTACTACGACCTCCACCACTTTTCCCAGGGGCATTGATATTGTCTTTTCATTCCACTGCGACCTCCACATCTCTTCCAAGGGGCATTAAAACTGTCTTGTTAAGCTACTGCAACCGCCACGTCTCTTCCAAGGGGCATTAAAACCATCTTGAAAAGCTACTGCGACCTCCACCACTTTTCCCAGGGGCATTGATATTGTCCTTTTATTCCACTGCGACCTCCACGTCTCTTCCAAGGGGCATTGAAACTGTCTTATTAAGCTACTGCGACCTCCACCTCTTTTCCCAGGGGCATTGATATTGTCTTTTTATTCCACTGCCACCTCCACGTCTCTTCCAAGGGGCATTAAAACCATCTTGTTAAGCTACTGCAACCTCCACGTCTCTTTCAAGAGGCATTA
This sequence comes from Phyllobates terribilis, assembly GCF_046119375.1. NCBI lineage: Eukaryota > Metazoa > Chordata > Amphibia > Anura > Dendrobatidae > Phyllobates > Phyllobates terribilis. Next base: position 67,978,751 of record NW_027362773.1, read on the forward strand.
AAACCGTCTTGTTAAGCTACTGCGACCTCCACCACTTTTCCCAGGGGCATTGATATTGTCTTTTTATTCCACTGTGACCTCCACGTCTCTTCCAAGGGGCATTAAAACCGTCTTGTTAAGCTACTGCAACCTCCACGTCTCTTTCAAGAGGCATTAAAACCGTCTTGTTAAGCTACTGCGACCTCCACCACTTTTCCCAGGGGCATTGATATTGTCTTTTTATTCCACTGCGACCTCCACGTCTCTTCCTAAGGGCATTAAAACCGTCTTGTTAAGCTACTGCGACCTCCACCATTTTTCCCTGGGGCATTGATATTGTCTTTTTATTCCACTGCGACCTCCATGTCTCTTCCAAGGGGCATTAAAACCGTCTTGTTAAGCTACTGCAACCTCCACGTCTCTTCCATGGGGCATTAAAACCGTCTTGTTAAGCTACTGCGACCTCCACCACTTTTCCCAGGGGCATTGATATTGTCTTTTTATTCCACTGCGACCTCCACGTCTCTTCCAAGGGGCATTAAAACCGCCTTGTTAAGCTACTACGACCTCCACCACTTTTACCAGGGGCATTGATATTGTCTTTTCATTCCACTGCGACCTCCACGTCTCTTCCAAGGGGTATTAAAACCGTCTTGTTAAGCTACTGCAACCGCCACGTCTCTTTCAAGAGGCATTAAAACCGTCTTGCTAAGCTACTGCGACCTCCACCACTTTTCCCAGGGGCATTGATATTGTCTTTTTATTCCACTGCGACCTCCACGTCTCTTCCAAGGGGCATTAAAACCGTCTTGTTAAGCTACTGCAATCTCCACCACTTTCCCCAGGGGCATTGATATTGTCTTTTTATTCCACTGCGACCTCCACGTCTCTTCCAAGGGGCATTATGACCGTCTTGTTAAGCTACTGCAACCTCCACGTCTCTTCCAAGGGGCATTAAAACCGTCTTGTTAAGCTACTGCGACCTCCAACACTTTTCCCAGGGGCATTGATATTGTCTTTTTATTCCACTGCAACCTCCATGTCTCTTCCAAGGGGCATTAAAACCGTCTTGTTAAGCTACAGCAACCTCCACTTCTCTTCCAAGGGGCATTAAAACCGTCTTGTTAAGCTACTGCAACCTCCACCACTTTTCCTAGGGGCATTGATATTGTCTTTTTATTCCACTACGACCTCCACGTCTCTTCCAAGGGGCATTAAAACCATCTTGTTAAGCTACTGCAAACTCCACCACTTTTCCCAGGGGCAATGATATTGTCTTTTTATTCCACTGCGACCTTCACGTCTCTTCCAAGGGGCATTAAAACCGTCTTGTTAAGCTACTGCAACCTCCACGTCTCTTTCAAGGGGCATTAAAACCGTCTTGTAAAGCTACTGCGACATACACCACTTTTCCGGGGGGCATTGATATTGTCTTTTTATTCCACTGCGACCGCCACGTGTCTTCCTAGGGGCATTAAAACCGTCTTGTTAAGCTACTGCGACCTCCACCATTTTTCCCACTGGCATTGATATTGTCTTTTTATTCCACTGCGACCTCCATGTTTCTTCCAAGGGGCATTAAAACCGTCTTGTTAAGCTACTGCAACCTCCACGTCTCTTCCAAGGGGCATTAAAACCGTCTTGTTAAGCTACTGCGACCTCCACCACTTTTCCCAGGGGCAATGATATTGTCTTTTTATTCCACTGCGACCTCCACGTGTCTTCAAAGGGGCATTAAAACCGTTATGTTAAGCTACTGCGATCTCCACCACTTTTCCCAGGGGCATTGATATTGTCTTTTTATTCCACTGCGACCTCCACGTCTCTTCCAAGGGGCATTAAAACCGTCTTGTTAAGCTACTGCACCCTCCACGTCTCTTTCAAGGGGCATTAAAACCGTCTTGTTAAGCTACTGCGACCTCCACCACTTTTCCCAGGGGCATTGATATTGTCTTTTTATTCCACTGCGGCCTCCACGTCTCTTCCAAGGGGCATTTAAACCGCCTTGTTAAGCTACTACGACCTCCACCACTTTTCCCAGGGGCATTGATATTGTCTTTTCATTCCACTGCGACCTCCACATCTCTTCCAAGGGGCATTAAAACTGTCTTGTTAAGCTACTGCAACCGCCACGTCTCTTCCAAGGGGCATTAAAACCATCTTGAAAAGCTACTGCGACCTCCACCACTTTTCCCAGGGGCATTGATATTGTCCTTTTATTCCACTGCGACCTCCACGTCTCTTCCAAGGGGCATTAAAACTGTCTTATTAAGCTACTGCGACCTCCACCTCTTTTCCCAGGGGCATTGATATTGTCTTTTTATTCCACTGCCACCTCCACGTCTCTTCCAAGGGGCATTAAAACCATCTTGTTAAGCTACTGCAACCTCCACGTCTCTTTCAAGAGGCATTAAAACCGTCTTGTTAAGCTACTGCGACCTCCACCACTTTTCCCAGGGGCATTGATATTGTCTTTTTATTCCACTGTGACCTCCACGTCTCTTCCAAGGGGCATTAAAACCATCTTGTTAAGCTACTGCAACCTCCACGTCTCTTTCAAGAGGCATTAAAACCGTCTTGTTAAGCTACTGCGACCTCCACCACTTTTCCCAGGGGCATTGATATTGTCTTTTTATTCCACTGCGACCTCCACGTCTCTTCCTAAGGGCATTAAAACCGTCTTGTTAAGCTACTGCGACCTCCACCATTTTTCCCAGGGGCATTGATATTGTCTTTTTATTCCACTGCGACCTCCATGTCTCTTCCAAGGGGCATTAAAACCGTCTTGTTAAGCTACTGCAACCTCCACGTCTCTTCCATGGGGCATTAAAACCGTCTTGTTAAGCTACTGCGACCTCCACCACTTTTCCCAGGGGCATTGATATTGTCTTTTTATTCCACTGCGACCTCCACGTCTCTTCCAAGGGGCATTAAAACCGCCTTGTTAAGCTACTACGACCTCCACCACTTTTACCAGGGGCATTGATATTGTCTTTTCATTCCACTGCGACCTCCACGTCTCTTCCAAGGGGTATTAAAACCGTCTTGTTAAGCTACTGCAACCGCCACGTCTCTTCCAAGGGGCATTAAAACCATCTTGAGAAGCTACTGCGACCTCCACCACTTTTCCCAGGGGCATTGATATTGTATTTTTAATCCACTGCGACCTCCACGTCTCTTCCAAGGTGCATTAAAACTGTCTTATTAAGCTACTGCGACCTCCACCTCTTTTCCCAGGGGCATTGATATTGTCTTTTTATTCCACTGCCACCTCCATGTCTCTTCCAAGGGGCATTAAAACCGTCTTGTTAAGCTACTTCAACCTCCACGTCTCTTCCAAGGGGCAATAAATCCATCTTGTTAAGCTACGGCGACCTCCACCACTTTTCCCAGGGGCATTGATATTGTCTTTTTATTCCACTGCGACCTCCACGTCTCTTCCAAGGGGCATTAAAACCGTCTTGTTAAGCTACTGCGACCTCCACCACTTTTCCAAGGGGCATTGATATTGTCTTTTTATTCCACTGCGACCTCCACCATTCTTCCAACCGGAATTGCATTTCCTCCTAATTTTAGTCAGCTTTTGCTTTTCAATGCAACACTAAGGGAGACCCACTCCCCATTATTGGGTAGAAGGTTTTTAGTATGCTGTAATCCACGTCTGTTTTAAGGGGCATTACAGTTCCTCATAATTTTTGGAAATCCTTCCATTCACTGCTTAGGCCAACAGTGCACAGTAGACCCAGTTGCTATAAATGGAAAAAACGGTTTAGTTAAGGCCCTCTTACCTCCATGTCACTTCCAAGGGGCATTGGAGTGCCTCGAAATTTTTGTTAGGCATTGCACTCACTGCATGCCCTATAACTGTGTAGCCGAACCGCTCCTTTTGGTACAGAAACATATCCTACAAGATGTGTGTGGTTGACTGGCCTGATATTGATGTGAATGATTCCTGTTCCTCCTGCTCTTTCTCCTTTGCCACCACCTCATCCATCAATCATCACCTGAAGCTTTGTTTTAACGGGAGTCATAGAACTGGGATAGTAGCAGGAAAGCATCCAGCAATCCTCGGAGGAGGTAGGATATGCACCAAAACGCTGACCACCTCAGGCCTAGCCGCTACTACATACATGCGCTTGCATTCAAAGAAAACACAGCAGACGCTAAATTCTATCATCATCATCATGCTCCTCACCTTGGCACTCTCAACTCCCCTGATGGAGAAGCCAGGGCCCACCGGAGGAGTCTCGTTCTCTGGTATGCTCGTCCAATGCTGCCCTAAAGCAGACCAGGCTAAGAAAAGTGTGGGGGAAGTTCAGCGGAGAAATAGGTGCGGCTGGGGACCGTTTATGGACACCCGGCCGCCCCCAGGCGGCTGGGGACCGTTTATGGACACCCGGCCGCCCCCAGGCGGCTGGGGACCGTGTGTGGACACCCGGCCGCTGGGCAGCTGGGGACTGAGTATGGATACCAGGCCGCTGACGCAGCCATGACATGGTGGCCGGGCGTCTGCCTCCACATGCCTAAAAGGCCCCATTTCAAGTGCAAGTAAGCTAGCAGTATAGTATTGCAGCCTGGGGGTGGCTGGGTGGCAGGCTGCATACTTGCACTTGCATTGCAACGAATGGGGGAGGTACAATTGAACACTGCCCTGGGACATGGACTTGCACGGGGATAGTTGCAAGTCTGCATCTTCTGATGCGGCAAGGATCACTTCTGATGGGCACACTTTTAGGCAGTGTCCTGGGTGTCAGAGATGCTTCCAGGGGTCTTCCCCATGCTGTCCCCATGTCTTTTCAGCACTGAATGCATGTGTCATGCAGCACATGGCCAGATAAGATTGTAAAATGTTAAAATGACATTTCCTGGTGAATGCATTTGTCACGGTTGAAAGCAATACAAAAGTGCAAAAACGCATAAAAATGCTACTTGTGAACATAGCCCAAGGTGTGGAGGAGTATTTTTGTTTTTAGTTATTTATTTTACCTTATACACAAGTCTTTACCCTGGAAAGGAAGTTCCTTAACATATTTCTCAGGAAAGCACTTTCAGCTTCATTTTTGAACGTTTTCTTGTGAGCCCATAAAAGTGGCTTAATTCCTCTGACCACGTTGTTGACAGCAGTGACTTGGGGGTCAGAAATGCTTCCTGGGGCGATGCCCATGCTGTCCCCATGTCTTTTGAGCACTGTCATTATAGTTTTGGGCACTTTTTTTGGCTTTCTACAGACTGACGGGGGTGCCGCCGCAAAAATGCTCGTGTCTCCAATAGACTAACATTGGGCTCGTTGCTCGGGTCGAGCACCCGAGTATCACGGTGAGCTCGGCCCGAGCTTCGAGCACCCGAGCATTTTAGTGTTCAGTCAACACTAATTATCAGCTTCTTTATGTTATTTACCCCCAAAGTTCTCACTGCCTTTCTGGTGTGGTACGTAGTACAGACATTATTTCAGAAAATATTATCTTTGTTGTTCTTGCCTTCAGATTACAGCCTAATTCTCTGAAATAATTATTAATGATCTGCCACCTACCTCTAACTTTGGCATTGGTGCCTATGTGCACCATGACCACTGGTTCCTCACCAGACCCTCCCAGTGAACTGTCAACCTGATCTACAATGTATCAAATTCGAGTACCAGATAACACACTGTTTGATGATCCGAGTCTTTGTGACAGATTTTCCTGTCTGTTCCTCTAATAATTGAATCTCCACTACCAGCACTTGCCTGGCCTGCCTTGCACTCTTATTTCCCTTCTTACTGTAGGAGACACAACCCCGGCTTTCAGAGGATGTGCCTTGGTGCAGCAGTGCTACCCCTGTACACCGACCTCATCTGCAAACTTTGCAAACTTGTTGGGGTGCGCCAGATCAGGACTAGCCTCACTGACACTCTACCCCGCCTTCTTTCACCCTGCTAGCTGCCACCATGTTCTGCAGCTCAATGCAATATTCCGCCTCCACATCTACCCAAGTGATCAAATGCTTAGTGAGACGCAAACCCTTTTCCATATTGTCTAATGATATAGTATTGCCAGCTGTTCATTTAGATTTAGTACCTGGCCTTCTTAATGTACAACATGCACACATCCAACACAGCTGTATGCACCCTCAAAAGGCTGTTCAAGGATTGTGTACATGCGACAAGATGTACACTGAATAGCATTGTTGATAATGGAGCACATATTACTAATGGAGATGTCACAAAACAGGAATTTAAACAAGTAAATATAAACTGAATTAATTTCAAGTCACACTTAAGCAAAATCACAATTAGAACAAACCACTCGCAAGCTCGTTCACTATTTCAGATGCTTTAAAGATAATTGCTTCTTCTTCGCTGCAGTACATTCTGCAACTCACTGCAATGTTTGCAAAGGGAAACTGTATTCTGTTTAATTTCTTTAAAATACAAATGCTGTAAAAGAGAGAATTTTTTGACCAAACCTATTTAACCAAAAAAAAAGAATAAAAGTGATAAAAAAAGTTATATGTTCTCCAAAATGGTTTAAAATAAAAACTTCAACCCTTTGCACAAAAACAAGCCCCCATACCGTTCCTTTAACCCCTTCATGCACTAAGCCAGATTTCACCTTCATGACCAGGCCAAATTTTACAAGGAGTGCCATTTGACTTTTTGAACGCAAAATTGGCTGGAATCAGTAGCGGACACCATGGCAGGTTAGGAGAGCACCTGATGTGCCTAAACAGTGGAAACCGCCCCCCCCCCAACCCCCCCACACACACACAAGTGACCCCATTTTGGAAACTACACCCCTCAAGGAACTTACATGTGCATCTCACTAAATTAGAGTATCATCAAAAAGTTAATTTATTTCAGTTCTTCAATACAAAATGTGAAACTCATATATTAGATAGAGTCATTACAAATAGAGTGATCTATTTCAGGTGTTCATTTATGTTAATGTTGATGATTATGGCTTACAACCAATGAAAACACAAAAGTCATTATCTCAGTAAATTAGAATACTTTATAACAACACCTTGAAAAATGTTTTTAAAATCCGAAATGTTGGCCTACTGAAATGTATGTTCAGTGAATGCATTCAATACTTGGTCGCGGCTCCTTTTGCATCAATTACAGCATCAATGCAGCGTGGTATGGAGGCAATCAGCTTGTGGCACTGCTGAGGTGTTATGGAAGCCCAGGTTGCTTTGATAGCAGCCTTCAGCTTGTCTGCATTGTTTGGTCTGGTGTCTCTCATCTTCCTTTTGACAGTACCCCATAGATTCTCTATGGGGTTAAGGTCAGGCGAGTTTGTTGACCAATCAAGCACAGTGATACTGTTGTTTTTAAACCAGGTATTGGTAGTTTTGGCAGTTTGGACAGGTGCCAAGTCCTGCTGAAGAATGAAATTTCCATCTCCTAAAAGCTTGTTGGGAGATGGAAGCACAAAGTGCTCTAAAATTTCCTGGTAGACGGCTGCGCTGACTTGGTCTTGAAAAAACACAGTAGACCTACACCAGCAGATAACATTGCTCCCCAAACCATCACTGATTGTGGAAACTTCACACTAGACCTCAAGCAGCTTGGATTGTGTGCCTCTCCACTGTTCCTCCAGAATCTGGGACCTTGATTTTCAAATGAAAATTGGAACTCTGGGGCCTTGTGGAGTGTATCAATGACTGCCTTCTGGACATTTGTCAAGTCAGCTGTCTTCCCCATGATTGTGGAGCCTACTGAAACAGAATAAGGGACATTTTTAAACGCTTTGAAAGCCTTTGCACGTGTTTTTTGCTAATTATTCAAATTTACTGAGATAATGACTTTTGTGTTTTCATTGGCTGTAAGCCATAATCATCAACATTAACAGAAATAAACACTTGAAATAGATCACTCTGTGTGTAATGACTCTATATAATATATGAATTTCACTTTTTGTATTGAACAACTGAAATAAATTATTTTTTTGATGATATTCTAATTTACTGAGATGCACTTGTATGTGGTGAACACTTTGAACCCCCAGGTGCTTCATAGAATTTTATAACGTTGAGCTGTAAAAATAAAAAATCTAATTTTTCCCACAAAAATGTTCTTTGAGCCCCAATTTTTTTATTTTCACAAGGGGAACAGTAGAAATTGCACCATAAAATTTGTTGTGCAATTTCTTCTGAGTGCGCCAATACCCATATGTGTTGGAAAACTGCTGTTTAGGCACATGGCAGGATTCGGAAGGTAAGTGAACGCCATGTCAGGTTTAGAGAGGACGTGATGTGCCTAAACAGTGGAAACCCCCCCACAAGTGAGGCCATTTTGGGAACTAGACCCCTCAAGGAATTTATCTAGATGTGTGGTGAGCACTTTGAACCCCCAGATGTTTCATAGAAGTTTATAATGTTGAACTGTGAATATGAAAAATAAATTTTCCGACAAAAATGTTGGTTTTTCCCTAAATTTTTCATTTTCACAAGGTTAACAGGAGCAAAATGGACCATACAATTTGTTATGCAAATTCTCCTGAGTACACCCATATGTGGTCGAAAGCTACTTTTGAGGCACAGTGCAAAGTTCAGAAGGGAAGATGCGCCATATTGGAGTTGAGATTTTGCTGGAATAGTTTGAGAGTGCCATGTCACATTGGCAGAGCCCCTGAGGTGCCAGAATGGCATAAACGCCCCAATGAGTGACATCATTTTACAAACCACCACTCAATGAATTCATCTAAGGGTGCAGTGATCATATTGATATCAAGGGTGTGTCACAGAATGTTATACCATTGGGCAGTGAAGAAAGAATAATTACATTTTTACCACAAAAATGTTGTTTTAGCCCCAGATTTTACATTTTCACACAGGGAAAAGGGTCAAAATGGCACCAAAGTTTGTCACACATTTTAGGCTGAATGTACAAATACCCCATATGTGTCTGTACAGTACTGCTTAGCCACATGGCGAGACTCGTGAGGGACGGAGTGCTATTTGCCTCCAGGAGCTCAGATTTTTCTAGAATAGTTTGCCGGCTCCATGTTCAGAGCCCCTAAGTGATAGAAGAGCAGAATTTCCTCATCAAGTGACCCCATTTTGGATGTTTCAGAGTGAAAATTGCAAATCTGCTATTGTAGTACCTGTACTTTGTAGTGCCCAGTACATTATGCCCAGCTCGTGCTTCTGAAGACATGGACCTGTAGATTCGGCGAGTACTCATTGCTACAGAAATGCCAAACATGAGGACACTTAATGTGGTTTAGGCACACTGTGGGGCTCAGAAGGGAGAGGGGGATTTGGGAGCACAGAATTCCACAGATTTGTTTTGGGGGGTGAGGAGCCATAGTACTTTCCAGAGCCTTTGTACTACCAGTAACGTGGAAGCCCGCTATATTTCCATTGACAGATGACGAACCTGAGTGGAGACATGCTTTTTTTGTGAATTGAGTTGAAGCTATTATTGGGGACATTTTACATAACATTTGGGATCACATTTATCCTGTGCTCTACGCTGAGCACTTATGTGTCACCCTGGCCTGGATGCCACAAAATGTAATAAAGCTGTGTCTGAGAGCAAGGGGGAGGTTCTCTAGTCAGGGGAACATTAGCATGCAGTACCTCCTGTCTCAGGCCAGTAGGGGGAGCAGGCTGCCCCTATAAAAGCTGGTGCTGGGGGCCGGGTTAGAGAGAACTTGACGGCCTGTCTCAGGACTGAGACTTGTCCCAGAGCAGAGCAGGGACAGACAGTTGTATTGCACCTAAGAGGAAGTGTGGCAGGAGGAAAGCCACAAGCCAGAGACAGGAGGCGAAGAGAGCCTGTCTTGGCAGATAACGGACTTAATTTACCAGACTTTGGTGTCTGAGGCTGGAAGGATTCCACATCCTCCAGCAGATAACCAGTCTGGGGACTGTATATTCCTTGGCCTAAGAAGCCTGGAGGCCCTGCCACAACAGAAGGGACCAGCAAAGCCATACAAGGCTGGGAACAGAAAGGAACCCACGTCGCAGGTCATACAGGCGAGAATACACTGAGAGCTCGGAAGCGTGGGCTGTTATCCTATAAGGAGGAGATAGTCAGAAGGAGCGCAGAAAGCACGGTAGGCCTACACCCTCACCCTGACCAGGGCCAATCTCCCAATTGCTCTCAGACATCCAGGTCCCCTCCTAGCCGGGACTGTTTATGGGTCAGTTTACCTGTTCTAGCAAAGACCCTGGACTGCAACCTGTTGTTTGTGTGCTCCATCGCGCCTCCAGCACTACCGGTACTGGGACTCTCACCACCATCACTCCCACCATCCATTATACTGCCCTGGGGCCGCACTCTTCCCGTGGGGAGTCACACTACCCTAGCTGCACACCTCATCAGCCCCAGCGGTCTGCAGGCAGCGGCGCTTCCTAATAACCGCAATCCACGGGTGGCGTAGTCGGACATTATCAATAGCGCATCGCAGACTACCACCGGTCTGACCACCCTGAGCCACGGAACCGGGTTGCCACCACTACTCCCACCGTTTCCCTATTGCCCGGATCCGAGTGCCCCACGGCCCAGGGGGCGAGTCAGCTTTGGCGTAGTCGGCAGGATTTCGTGCCCGCAACCACCGGGTACTGCGTGCCTTCAAAAGTCTGTCATACCTACCGTGGTGAAGGTTCCCGCCATCCGGAGCCATTTCCCGCCATCTTCAGTCGGTTCCCGCCACCTTCAGCTGTTTTCCCGCCATCCAAAGTCGTTTTCCCGCCGTCGGACGCCATCTTCAGGACGCCGCGCGGGAAGAAGAGGGGCGTGGACGCCGAAAGCGCGCGAGACCTGAAGCTCCGCCCCATGCACCGATGCTGCGCAAGGTCCTGGAAGGGAGAGAGAGCGACGCTGACGTCATCAGGACGCGACGCAAGGTCCTCGTCCAGAGCAGCAGTAGCGAAGCCACAGCCTACAGAAGAGGATCGTCGGAAGGTAGGCCACGCTTAACTAGGGGGGAGGAAGATGTCGGATACAGAGGCGCCCACTACCACCAACGCAGCTGCAGCAGCGGTGATGCCCTTTTCCCTGCCCTACATCCCTGTAGCGGCCTGGCTGCCCAAGTACTCAGGGGAGCCCCATGCCCTAACTGACTTTAAGGAAAGGCTGTACAGTTTGTTCCAGGTTTACCCCCTGACAGAGGAACAGAAGGTCAGCATATTGACAGGGCAGTTAACTGGCGCAGCCCAAAGGGAGGTAAAATCATGGCCCACTGAGGAGAAAAGGACTGTGAAGGGTATTCTGGCCCGGCTGCGGGGTACCTTTGACACACGTACCTCCGCTGAAATTAAAATGAGGTTCTATGGATGTACGCAGCGGGCACAGGACAGCATCAGAGACTATGCCCTAAATCTGCAGGAAGCCTTGAGGGCTATTCAACAAACTGACCCTGGCAGTGTGCAGGAAACGGATAAGCTGCTAACAGAACAATTCATAGAAGGTCTGCTGTCTAGCGCCCACAGGGCCCAACTGCGCCTCATGTTCTTTAAGGACAGGGCCATAAGGGTGCTCCGTGAATCTGCAACCAGTGGCGCTATAAACCCCCGGCGCCCTGCTCTCACCTACCACCAAGAGGCGGCGCCCTCCTCTATGGATCCCGTGGGGGCTGATGCACAGGCCCTGAACCAAGCCCCGTCGAAAGACCTGCACCACCAAGTCCAGGAGCTGACCAGGAGCATCGCGGCGTTGACCAGGACCGTCCAGGCATTGCAAGAGGACCCGTCAAGACCCATCGAGCTGGCTTCAAGTCCGGAGGATGTCCCGTGGCGTCGACAGAGGAGGATCCCGTCGTTCCAAGGGAGGCCCACAGACCACTACGCAGAGAATGGACAGCCCATTTGCCGTCGATGCAACCAGCCCGGACACATTTCCAGGTACTGTAATTTAAACGGGTCCAACCTGGGGCAGAGGGCCAACCCCCAGGCATAAGATCACCAGGCCCTTATAATTGGCGTGATAAGTACGTTGGGGGGCGCCCGGTTTTACCCGTGGTGCTGGACGGTATCCCCATGAGCACCTTGCTGGATACTGGGTCACAAGTAACCACTATCCCTTATGTACTTTTTAAGCAGTATTGGACTGATGCTGATATCACATGGTATCCAGACAGTAACTTAAGCATCATCGCCAGTAATGGCTTACCCGTGCCGCAGATGGGGTTCAAGGAGATGACCATTAAAATTGGTAAAGTTGAACTGCCGACACAGGGAGTAATTATTGTGGACATTGACCGTCGTGAAAGTCACCCTAAAATAACTGTGGGTACTAATGTAATTGAAAATTGCCTTTCAGAGGTAATTGTAATTCTACAACAGGTGGCGGTGAATGCTAGTTCCAGCCAACAGAGAGTTCTCAACAAGGAGATAAAAGCCCTGATGAGACGGCAGCAGGTAGAACTGTCTGGTGGTGAGATCGGTAGCGTAAGACTGAGTGACCCATTCCCCATTTCCATGCCTCCCAAAAGTGAAATGATGATCTGGTGTCGGACTGCAATCGGGTTGAGAGGTAGAGACTACCAAGCCATGGTAGAACCCGTGTACTCAGACAGCAGGCCCACCATTTTGACAGCCCAGGGGGTGGTTGATGTCCGTCATGGGAGGGTGCCCGTCTGCATCCTCAACATTGGGGAGAGGGAAGTACACATACCCAGGTACGCTACACTCGCCAAACTGTTTGTTGTCGAACACAAAGCTATCAGGGCCGTGGAACCCTTGCCTGCATCTCCACAGGCGGAGGGTAATGGCTCCCAGAAACAAAAGGAGGACTGGTGCCAGAAACTCCATGTGGGTGCTGACTCCACTCCCCTGCACCAAAAACAAGGAGTCTACCGGGTGGTACAGGAGTACGAGAGAGTCTTTAGTAAGCACCTGCTAGACTTCGGCAGAGTAAAGGGGATAGAACACCACATCCCCACAGGGAGCCACCCACCGATAAAAGAAAGACACAGACCTGTACCCCCTGCACATTATCAGAACGCCAAGGGTATGCTAAGAGAAATGAAAGAAGCTGGGGTCATTAGAGATAGCTGTAGCCCCTGGACAGCCCCCTTGGTTCTGGTGAAAAAGAAGGACAGCACCATGAGAATGTGCGTGGACTATAGACAAACCATATCACCCACAAAGACGCATATCCGCTGCCTAGAATAGAGGAGTCTTTAGCCGCACTAAAATCAGCTAACTTCTTTTCTACTTTGGACCTTACTAACGGGTACTGGCAGGTTCCTGTGGCAGAGGCTGACAAGGAGAAGACCGCCTTCGCCACCCCGATGGGACTGAGCGAGTTCAACTGTATGCCTTTCGGGCTCTGCAACGCACCAGGGACCTTCCAGCGGTTGATGGAATGCTGTCTAGGGCACCGAAACTTCGAGACGGTCCTCCTTTACCTGGACGACGTGATCGTCTATTCGAAAACCTACGAGGACCATCTAAAGCATCTGGCCGAGGTGTTCGAAGCCCTGGCAGGCTATGGCCTGAAGGTGAAACCATCGAAGTGTCACCTGCTGAAACCAAAGGTCCAGTACCTAGGGCACGTGGTAAGCGCGGAAGGAGTGGCCCCCGACCCTGACAAGGTCCACGGCAATCAAGAGCTGGCCAAGCCCCTCGAACATCAAAGATGTGAGACAGTTTCTCGGATTGGTAGGCTACTACCGAAGGTTCATCCCCGGGTTCACTAGGATGGCAGCTCCTATGCAGGACCTCCTAATCGGACAGTCTAAGTCCAGGAGCCAAAAGCCACCCTTCAAGTGGGATAGACTGGAAGAGGAGTCCTTCCACCAGTTGAAGATGGCCCTCACGGGGGATGAGATCCTGGCCTACCCTGATTATGGTCAGCCTTTTATTCTCCACACGGACGCCAGTAATGTGGGACTGGGAGCAGTACTGTCCCAAAACCAACAGGGCAGAGAAAGGGTGATCGCGTACGCCAGCCGGAAGCTGAGGCCCACCGAGAGGAACCCGGAGAATTACAGCTCCTTCAAGCTAGAATTCTTGGCGGTGGTGTGGGCCGTGACAGAACGCTTCAAGCATTACCTGGCCTCCGCAAAGTTCACCGTGTACACGGACAACAACCCATTGACACACCTGGACAATGCAAGACTGGGTGCCCTAGAACAGCGGTGGATGGCCCGTCTCTCCAACTATGACTTCGTGATCAAGTACCGGGCCGGCAAAACCAATGCCAACGCTGACGCCCTATCGAGGATGCCTCACTTACCTGAAGGTGACGAAGACCCAGAAGAGCTGGAGGAGGTAGAACTCCCCGCGTTTCACCGGTATGGAGCCGCTCAATACTCCCACCGCGTAAAGGAGGAGGATCTAACAACCGTGATGATCAATCCCCTACCTCACCACAGCTGGGCCGAGACCCAAGATAGTGACCCTGCCATCCGCCTAGTGAAAGATCTGGTGACCCAGGAAGACGCCCGCATGGATCCGGATGCTCCAGAGGAAGCCAAGCAGCTATGGAAAGAGAAGAGCAAGCTGTTCCTCTACGAAGGCAAGTTGTGCAGAAGGATTGTCAACCACCGGACGCACGAGCTGACCTGGCAAGTCGTGGTCCCAAGGCGAGAAGCAGCTATGGTCCTGGGGGCTTACCATGACAGAGCGGGACACTTCAGTTGGAAGAAACTGGAGTTCATACTAAGAGGAAGGTTCTTTTGGGTCGGCATGAGAGGAGCTGTAGAAAAATGGTGCAGAGACTGTGGCCCTTGTCACCTAAGGAGGAAGGACCGCACCAGCCAGAAGACACCCTTGAGGCCCATCGTCACCACGCAGCCTCTTGAGCTGGTAGCTCTGGACCATGTCAAATTGGCTCCCAGCCTGTCAGGATACATCTTTGCCCTGACAATCGTGGACCACTATTCCCGTTTTCTCGTGGTGGTCCCGGTAAAAGACTTGACAGCCCAAACAGCGGCCAGAGCCTTCCAGCAATACTTCTGTCGTCCACACAGGTATCCGGAACAGGTCCTGACAGACCAGGGTCCAGCGTTTGAAGCTGAAATCTTCCAGGAGTTCTGCAACCTCTATGGCTGTAAGAAGATTCGGACAACGCCTTACCATCCACAAACCAACGGGATGTGTGAGAAGATGAACAATATAGTTATTGATCTCCTGAAGACGTTGCCCCTAGAGGAACGCAGCCTGTGGCCAGAAAAACTGCCGGACCTGATAGACTTATACAATCATATCCCGGTGAACGCTACCAACTGCACCCCGGCTTACCTGATGCGAGCCAGACCAGGTAAGCTGCCCGTAGACCTGGAGATGGGAGTCCTAACACCTGAGGACACCTCCCCGGATGCAGACTGGGATACGGAAAGGCAACTGCAGTACAAGAAGGTACAGGGGAGTGTGGAGAAGAGCCTGGCCCAGGTGAGAGAGAGGCAAGAAAAACTCTTCAACCAACACGCCCCTGCTGGTGCACTAGAACCTGGTGAGCAGGTCCTGAAGCGGAAGAGGAGGCTACATAAGTTGGACGACCAGTGGGAAAGGGAACCCTACACCGTACTGCAGTCTGATCACGACAACCCGAAGGTGTGCGTGATCACCAAGGATGGAGGAGAAACCACTAGCACCGTCTCCAGAGACCACCTCAAAAGATGCCCCGAGCAACTCCGTAGTGCAAAAGAGGATCAGAGTGACCTTGAACCCGCAGAGGACAAGGAAGAAATGATCAGCACCGTTCTCGGAGAGTTCCCTCAGTCCTGGACTCGCATAAATGATGCCATAGTGGTACCCGTCCTGCATTTCCTGCAACCGGCACAGCAACAACCAACACCAGAGCCGGAAGGTGAAGAGGAGCAAGCGGTTCCAGAGGCAGAAGAGCCTGTATCAGCAGCCCCGGAGAGTCAACCCTCTGCTGACAGTGAGCCTGCCATGCCTGCGGTGAGCCAAAGAACCCGCAGACAGCTGCCTGCCCTACCTGTACACCCAGCTGGTAGCTGTACCCCTAACGCTAGTGGGGAAAGCCGAGTCAGTCCACCACCAGACAGTGGGTTAAGGAGATCAACCAGGAGCACAAAGGGGCAGATACCCGCTCGCTGGAGAATATAGAGCGCGCTAAAATTGTAAATAACCCTGTTGCCAAATGTTGAAATGTTTGCAAAGTTACTTGCATGTTTGGTAATTCCGTGTTTCAGTTTCTTGCAGTTACCGTAAGGACTCAAAGGTTATGGACTTTTTGTAGCCGGGACCTTGTATGGATTGCGTTCGGAGCCTAACCAAGGAATGAACTAAGACTGAAAAGGACTTGGGGTAGGACAGACCCCCACCTGGTTAAGGCTCCCCGTTGTATTGGTGATATGGACACCCGGTCACAGGCCACACTGTGACCTTAAGAACTCAATCTGTGCGTCGTTTGCCTACTAATGTTTTATGGTCATGCATATTGTCTTTGTTTATTGTTTAGTCCCGGAGTACTAAATTTTACTAGGGGGGAATGTGTCACCCTGGCCTGGATGCCACAAAATGTAATAAAGTTGTGTCTGAGAGCAAGGGGGAGGTTCTCTAGTCAGGGGAACATTAGCATGCAGTACCTCCTGTCTCAGGCCAGTAGGGGGAGCAGGCTGCCCCTATAAAAGCTGGTGCTGGGGGCCGGGTTAGAGAGAACTTGACGGCCTGTCTCAGGACTGAGACTTGTCCCAGAGCAGAGCAGGGACAGACAGTTGTATTGCACCTAAGAGGAAGTGTGGCAGGAGGAGAGCCACAAGCCAGAGACAAGAGGCGAAGAGAGCCTGTCTTGGCAGATAACAGACTTAATTTACCAGACTTTGGTGTCTGAGGCTGGAAGGATTCCACATCCTCCAGGAGATAACCAGTCCGCAGGGGACTGTATATTCCTTGGCCTAAGAAGCCTGGAAGCCCTGCCACAACAGAAGGGACCAGCAAAGCCGTACAAGGCTGGGAGCAGAAAGGAACCCACGTCACAGGTCATACAGGCGAGAATACACGGAGAGCTCGGAAGCGTGGGCTGTTATCCTATAAGGAGGAGATAGTCAGAAGGAGCGCAGAAAGCACGCTAGGCCTACACCCTCACCCTGACCAGGGCCAATCTCCCAATTGCTCTCAGACATCCAGGTTCCCTCCTAGCCGGGACTGTTTATGGGTCAGTTTACCTGTTCTAGTAAAGAGCCTGGACTGCAACCTGTTGTCTGTGTGCTCCTTCGCGCCTCCAGCACTACCGGTACTGGGACTCTCACCACCATCACTCCCACCATCCATTATACTGCCCTGGGGCCGCACTCTTCCCGTGGGGAGTCACACTACCCTAGCTGCACACCTCATCAGCCCCTGCGGTCTGCATGCAGCGGCGGTTCCTAATAACCGCAATCCACGGGTGGCGTAGTCGGACATTGTCAATAGCGCATCGCAGACTACACCGGTCTGACCACCCTGAGCCACGGAACCTGGTTGCCACTACTACCCCCACCGTTTCCCTATTGCCCGGATCCGAGTGCCCCACGGCCCAGGGGGTGAGTCACTTACATTGGGATTTCCATCTAAATCTCAGAATGACATAGTTCAGATGAAACCCCCGAGGGATCCATTCACTCTAATGAGGCAGCAGAGTTTCTCTGGACTCCGTCTGGCCTCTGTGCAGAGGTGTCCATCTTTTCAGAGGTGCACAAAACTGTGGTAGGCCACGCTTTCATGTATGCCTAAAACGACGGACACCAGACTGCATCCACAGTGTCCCCATCTGCCTCATTATAGGAAATTTTCCACTGGGGGTTCCGTCTGAATCACATATTTCAGAGAATTACACAGAAACCCCGGTGTAAGAACTCAGCGTAGAGCACAGGATAAATGTGAGCTGAACTTTACTGCGATCTTTGGGAGACAGAATGAACAAATCAATAGTAGGACAAGAACTGGTTTTGTTTATTTTTGATGCCGTTCCTCGTGCAGTATAAGTGACTACACAACTTTCTTCTTCGGGTCGGTGCGATTACAGCAATACCAGATTTATATTGTTTTTTATGTGTGGGTGCTGTGACACTAAAAGACACTTTCGTTTTTGCATCACCATATTTTGAGAGCTATGATTTTTCCACATTTCTGCCGATATAGTCATGTGAGGGGTTGTTATTTGCGCGACAAGTTGATATTTTTGTTTGTATCATTTTGGGACTAGTGATGAACGAATATGTTTGAAATCCAATCTCAAATGTTAAGTTCGACACGAATGTGGCACATTCAGATCCGTGATCGGAAAGGCAAGCAAAATTTGTTAAATTCGGGAAAACCGGTAACGTTTGGCGACTTTACGTGGTTAGTGGTTGCTGGGCAACTACTATGTTTTTTACAGTTTTGCTAGGATCGTGCTTACGTATGATGAGCGGGGAGATGTGGCAGATGAGTGGGGGGGGAGTGGGGATAGCTCAGAACAGATCAGATCAGCTGTTTTTTTTTGTTTGTTTTTCTTCCTGTAGGCGGTAACTTTAAATCAGGAAAGCGGGGCTAGCCAATCAGAGCGCAGGAAGCATCCACAGTGTCCCAGACACAAGGGCTTCTGTAATTGACTGCTGAAATCACATGTCCTCCCTATATAAAAAGTGGCCATGTTCCCTCAGCACCATTTTATGCATGTCACTGAAGGAAGTAGAAGCTGCTGAGTATGCTCTGTCTTGTGTAATGAGAAATATTAGCTAGATAGATGGGTGCTTCTGTGGAAGTCAGATTGTGTAGATAAGTCCTGTGCTGTGTACCTGTTTCAATCGACCTTGCAGCCCTTTTTTTTGTGCAATTACTGAGATTCTGACACAAACAGCAGGGCTTATGGCTCAGAACAGTGCTGTGCACCTGTTGCACTGTCTGTGCTCCATACAGACCTTAATGTGCCCACGTAGCGTTCTTGTAGCATTTTTGCGGCGTTTTTACGGCCACGAAAACGCCTCGAAAACGCTTGTAAAACCGTCTGCCATGCAAAGCGATGTGAATTCGGATGTGCTGTGCACATGATGCGCTAATTAGCGCGCCGAATTCGCATTGCGTTGCAAAATGCAGCATGACCATTTCTACCGCGATTACGCCGCAAATTCACAGCCATTGAGGAACATTGAAACGCAGCAAACCTGCAAGCATATGAGGTTTTGCTGCGTTTCAATTAAATTCAATGGCCGCGAATTTGCGGCGTAATCGCGGTGCGTGTGGTACCCAGGATGAAGAGGAGGCTACAACTTCTTTTCATCCCGGCTACCACGCGGTGAAAAAAAGAAATAAAAAAGTTAAAAATGAAAAAAAACTGTATACTCACCTCTCCAGTCTTCTCCCGGCCGCGTCCTCTCTCTTCGGCGTCCCGCGGTGTACTTGCAGGACCTGCGGTGACATCATTTGGTCAGCTGATGGTCACGCGACCGCTGACGTCAGCGGTCAGGTGATGGTCGTATGGTCATCAGCTGACTAAATGACGTCACCGCAGGTCCTGCCGCTACACTGCGAGACGCCGAGGAGAGAGGACGCGGCCGGGAGAAGACCAGAGAGGTGAGTATACAGGTTTTTTTTATTTTTAACTTTCTAATTCTTTTTTTTTCCAAAGATGCAGCATTTAAAGCATCTAAGTTGGTCACACAATATAAATCCATGCCAGTATTATATTGTGTGACCAACTTGTCAAGCACTTTTCCAAGTGATGCTCAAAATCGCTTGGAAAAGTGCTTGAAAAAAACGCATGCGTTTTCGCATGTAAAAACGCTGAAAAAATGCTTCTTTCTGGCAGATAATCTGCATGCTATAAGCCACTAAGTGCTTTTAGTGGCGGTGAAATTCATCTGTTTTCTGAGTAAAAAAATTGATTTTTTTCTGTTGCTAGCCACAGTCCACTAAAGAATTTTTTGTGCCGCAGACGTGTTACACTCTGCTATAAGCCACCTAGTGCTTTTAGTGGTGGCGAAATTCATCTGTTTTCAGAGTAAAAAAATAGATTTTTTCTGTTTCTAGACAGAGTCCAAAAAATATTTTTTTCTTTCGCAAACATGTTACTCTCTGCTATAAGCCACCTAGTCCTTTTAGTGGCGGTGAAATTCAGTTATATTCAGAGCTTGGGCAGAGTCACAAAAATCTATTTTTTGCTGTTGCTAATGTTATACAGCAGCCTAGATCTGAGTTTGAAATAGTTTAGAGAATATCTCCTATGTTATACAGGCCTCACCCACAGTAAAAAAAATACTTTGTTTGGTTCTTAACTAGTGTTGAGCAAGCACTAAAACGCTCAGGTGCTCGAAGCTCGGGCCGAGCTCACCGTGATACTCCGGTGCTCGACCCGAGCAATGAGCCCAATGTTAGTCTATGGGAGACCCAAGCATTTTTGCGGCGGCACCCCTGGCAGTCTGTAGAAAGCCTAAAAAGTGCCCAAAACAATAGTGACGGTGCTCAAATGACATGGGGACAGCATGAGGATCGCCCCAGGAAGCATTTCTGACCCCAGGTCACTGCTGTCAACAGCGTGGTCAGAGGTATTAAGCCACTTTTACGGACTCACAATAAAACGTTCAGAAACAAAACTGAAACTGTTTTCCTGTGAAATATGTTAAGGAACATCCTTTCCAGGGTAAAGACTTGTGTATAAGGTAAAATAAATAATCAAAAACGAAAATACTCCTCCACACCTTGGGCTATGTTCACAAGTAGCATTTTTTATGCGTTTTTGCACTTTTGTATTGCTTTCAACCGTGACAAATGCATTCACCGGGAAATGTCATTTTAACATTTTACAACCTTATCTGGCCATGTGCTGTGTGACACATGCATTCAGTGCAGAAAAGACATGGGAACAGCATGGGGAAGACCCATGGAAGCATCTCTGACACCCAGGTCACTGCCTAAAAGTGTGCCCATCAGAAATGATCCTTGCCGCATCAGAAGATGCAGACTTGCAACTATCCCCGTGCAAGTCCTTGTCCCAGGGCAGTGTTCAATTGTACCTCCCCCATTCCTTGCAATGCAAGCGTAAATATGCAGCCAACCACCCACCAACCTGCAGGCTGCAATACTAAACTGCTAGCTTGCACTTGAAGTGGGGCCTTTTAGTTTGGAGGAGGCCGAAGCTGGCCACTACCTCATGGCTTCGGCAGCGAGGTCTCCATACTCAGTCCCCAGCCGCCAATATTTGTCCCGGTAACCTTCCCCACACTTTTCTTAGCCTGGCCTGCTTTAGGGCAGCATTGGACGAGCCCACCAGACAACCAGACTCCTCCGGTGGGTCTTGGCTTCTCCATCAGGGGAGTTGAGAGCGCCAAGGAGGAGCATGATGATGATGATAGAAGTTAGCATCTGCTTTGTTTTCTTGGATTGCAAGCGTAAGTGTGCAGCCTGCCACCCACCCACCCCCAGGCTGCATGCCATACTGCTAGCTTGCTTGCACTTGAAATGAGGCCTTTTAGGCTTGTGGAGGCAGACACCGGCCATCATGTCATGGCTGCATCGGCGGCCTGGTATCCATATTCAGTCCCCAGCCGCCTGGTGGCCGGGTGTCCACACTCGGTCCCCAGCCGCCAGGGGGTGGCCGCGTGTCCATACTCAGTCCCCAGCCGCCCCTATTTGTCCCGGTGCACCTTATACACAAGCGCACATACCAAAACATTACCTGTGCCCTCCCCAGTGCATTTAGTGGGAAGGACAGCCTATTCTGCTGTAGTATGTGCACGCCAACCCCCTGTTCATGGCACATGTGAAGATGCCTCATACCCTGCACCTGTCATTGCAGACTGCAACTATCCCCGTTCAAGTCCTGTCACCCACCCACCCCCAGGCACAATACCATACTGATTGCTTGCTTGCACTTGAAATTGGGCCTTTTAGGCATGTGGAGGCGGAATCTGGCCACCACGTCATGGCTGCGTCGGCGGCCTGGTATCCATACTCAGTCCCCAGCCGCCCAGCGGCCGGGTGTCCACGCTTGGTCCCCAGCCGCCAGGGGGCGGCCGGGTGTCCATACTTGGTCCCCAGCCTCCCTGCGTCCGGGTGCCCTCTCACAGTCCCCAGCCACCTGGGGGCAGCCGGGTGTCCATAAACGGTCCCCAGCCGCCCCTATTTGTCCTGTTGCGACTTATACACAAGCGCGCATACCAAAACATTACCTGTGCCCTCCCCAATGCATTTAGTGGGAAGGACAGCCTAACCACAAACACGTGGACAAGTGAATGTGGCCAGTAATGGTCCATCTCACTGACGCCTTCCCACTGGGTTAATATTGTGGAAGCCGGGACGCAGTTGGACAATGGGATGCAACACGTCCTCCAGACATAGAGGATTGCGGGTCATGGGTCAATCAGGCTGCAATACAAAGTTCAGAAGGTAGACAGCAGCAGTGGTCGGCCTCCTACACAATGAGTAAATTATTCATGATCATGAGGCCATCCATCTCCTTAGCTGTCTGTTCCTTGGAATGCAAGCGCATGTATGTAGTAGCGGCTAGGCCTGAGGTGGTCAGCGTTTTAGCGCATATCCTACCTCCTCCGAGGATTGCTGGATGTTTTCCTGCTACTATCCCAGTTCTATGACTCCCGTTTAAACAAACCTTCAGGTGATGAATGATGGATGAGGTGGTGGCAAAGGAGAAAGAGCAGGAGGAACAGGGACCACTCACATCAATATCAGGCCAGTCAACCACACATGTCTTGTAGGATATGTTTCTGTACCAAAAGGAGCGGTTCAGCTACACAGTTATAGGGCATACAGTGAGTGCAATGCCTACCAAAAATTTCGAGGCACTCCAATGCCCCTTGGAAGTGACATGGAGGTCAGAGGGCCTTAACTAAACCGTTTTTTCCATTTATAACAACTGTGTCTCCTGTATACTGTTGGCCTAAGCAGTGAATGGAAGGCTTTCCAAAAATTATGAGGAACTGCAATGCCCCTTGAAACAGACGTGGATTACAGCGTACTAAAAACCTTCTACCCATTATTGGGGAGTGGGTCTCCCTTAGTGTTCGCCTATGCATTGAAAAGCAAAAGCTGACTAAAATTAGGAGATAATGTAATGCCCATTGGAAGGGTGTTGGAGGTTAGAGGCAATTAAAAACAACATTTCAATGCCCCTTGGGAGAGCTGTGGAGTTCAGAGTGGTTTAACAAGATGGTTTTAATGCCCCTTGGAAGAGACGTGGAGGTCACAGTAACGTAACATGACGGTTTTAATGCCCCTTGGAAGAGACGTGGAGTTTGGAGTGGTTTAACAAGATGGTTTTAATGCCCCATGGAAGAGACGTGGGGGTCCCAGTGGAATAAAAAGACAATATCAATGCCCCTTGGAAGAGTGGTGGAGGTCCCAGTGGAATAAAAAGACAATATCAATGACGCTTGGAAGAGACATTGAGGTCACAGTAGCTTAACAAGATGATTTTAATGCCCCTTGGAAGAGACGTGGAGTTCAGAGTGGTTTAACAAGATGGTTTTAATGCCCTTTGGAAGAGACGTGAAGTTCAGAGTGGTTTAACAAGACGGTTTTAATGCCCCTTGGAAGAGACGTGGAGGTCACAATGGAATAAAAAGACAATATCAATGCCCCTTGGAAGAGACGTGGAGGTCACAGTGGAATAAAAAGACAATATCAATGACCCTTGGAAGAGACGTGGAGGTCATAGTAGCTTAACAAGATGATTTTAATACCCCTTACAAGAGCCATGCAGTACAGCATATTAAAATATTATTCCCATTATTGGGGAGTGGGTCTCCCATAGTCTTTGCCTATGCCTTCAAAGCAAAAGCTGACAAAAATTAGGACGGAGGAACTTGCAATGCTGGCAACATGGACCACGGTCACACTGGTGGTATAGTGGTGGTGGATGCTGAGGATAAGGAGAAGAGCAAAAAACAGCCGAAATGAGGAAGCGTATACCCATGTGTGGGTGTGAAGCAGTGCATGGGAATACACCTCCCGAAATAACACAGTGGATTTGATTTTGGTACTCTGCTGTCATTTGGTGGTGATGAGAAGTCTGGCCCAATCCAGCCCTTGTTCATTTTGATAAGGGTCAGCTTGTCAGCATTGTCAGTTGACAGGCTAGTGCGCTTATCAGTTATAATTCCCCCAGCGGCACTAAAAACACGCTCTGATAACACGCTAGTGGCAGGGCAGGCCAGGACCTCCAAGGCGTACAGAGCGAGTTCATTCCCAGTGTCCAGCTTGGATACCCAATAATTAAAAAGCACAGAGGAATCACGGAGGACGGTCGGCAAGGTACTCCCTCACCATCCTTTGAAACTTTCCACTGCTTGTGAGGGTACCCCGCGCCTTAGGGCCTGTAAGCTGGGCGGGTCTCAGAAAACTGTCCCAGAACGTTGACAGTGTTTCCCTGCCTCTGCTGGATTGGAGTTGCGTCTCTCTCTCCTGTACGCCTTGGTTGGGCAACGAACTGTGACCTCTGCCGCTAGCATGTTCAGATGGGAATTTTTTTAACAGTTCTGCAGCAAGGGCCTTCTGGTACTGCCCCATTTTTGTAGACCTCTCCACCTCAGGAAAAAGAGAGTGAAAGTTCTCCTTGTAGCGGGGGTCTAAAAGTGTCATCAACCAGTAATGACTGTCACCCAACATTTTGACAACGCGAGGGTCACTGTTAAGGCAGCGTAACATAAAGTCAGCCATGCATGCCAGACTGGTAACGGGCAAGACTTCCGTGTCCTCACCAAGATGACGACAGACCATGCTCTCCTCCTCCTCCTCCTCCTCCCCCCTGTCCTCTGGCCACCCACGCTGAACCGACGGTATGACAGTTGTACAGGTACTACCGTCTACAGCGCATGATACCAGCTCCTGTTCTTCCATCTCCTCCTCCTCTCCCTCCTCCTCTCCCTCACTGTCCCCCAATGCACATTGGGATGAGATGAGGCTGGGCTGTGTGTAATCGCCTGCTACGGCTTCTTGATCCATCTCATCATACTCTGGCTGCAATGCCTCCTCTTTAATTCTCTGCAGAGAGCGTTGCAAAAGACAGACAAGTGGGATGCTGATGCTAATGATGGCGTCATCGCCACTCACCATCTTGGTGGACTCCTCAAAGTTTGTCAGGATGGTACATATGTCAGACATCCAGGTCCACTACTGAGGTCTTATGTGTGGAGTCTGACCTGAATATCGACGGCCTTGTTGCAGCTGGTACTCCACAACTGCTCTCTTCTGCTCACAAATCCTGCAACATGCGGAGGGTAGAGTTCCAACATGTGGGTACATCACACACCAGTCGGTGTGCGGGAAGCTGCAAACGCTGCTTAAACACAGCAAGGGTGGCGGGAGCTGTAGCCGACTTCCGAAAATGAGCTGACAGGCGGCGTACTTTGACGAGCTGATCTGGCAACTCGGGGTATGATTTAAGAAACCGCTGAACCACGAGGTTAAGCACATGAGCCAGGCATGGTACGTGTGTGATCTCGCCTCGCCTCAGAGCCGCCACCAGGTTACGGCTATTGTTACACACGACCATGCCTGGATGTAGGTTCAGCAGTCTCAGCCACAGATCTGCCTGCTCTTTCACAGCTGTCCACAACTCACAAGCAGTGTGAGGTTTATCACCTAAGCTTATGAGTTTCAGCACAGCCTGTTTCCGCTTGGCTGAGGCAGTACTGCAGTGCTTCCAGCTTGTAACTGATGTGGTGATATCTGAGATGGAGGCTGAACATGAGGAGGATGAGGATGATGCGCAGGAGCTGTACACTGTGGGGGCAACTCTGACTGACATAGGGCCCGCAATCCTCGGTGTGGGGAGGATGTGTTCTGTCTCAAGGTCCGACTCGGTGTCGGCTTCCACTATGTTTACCCAGTGTGCCATCAGGGAGATGTACCGTCCCTGGCCACAAGCACTTGTCCACGTGTCCGTTGTTAGGTGGACTCTCCCAGTAATTGCGTTGTTGAGGGCACGGAAAATGTTTTGGGACACGTGCTTGTGTAGTGCGGGGATGGCACACCGGGCAAAATAGTGTCGGCTGGGTACCGAGTACCGAGGGACGGCCACCGCCATAAGGTTGTGGAAGGATTCCGTCTCCACCAGCCTAAAAGGCAGCATTTCCAATGCAAGCAGTCGTGAAATGTGCAAATTTAGGACTGTGGCCTGTGGGGCATTGGCTGCGATTTTGCACTTTCGTTCAAAGGTCTGGGATATGGACAATTGAACACTGCGGTGGGACGTGGACGTGGACGTTGATGCTGTTTCTTGAGAAACTGCCATAACAAGTGAAGACTGAGAGGAGTCGGCATCTTTGCTTGCAGTATGGACAGGGGATTGCCTTGCATGCACAGCAGGGGGTTCTCTTACACGCACAACATTGGATGAAGCAGTGGTGACACCCGCTGACACTGGTCGTGGATCCTGGGGTTCGCCCCACAAAGTCGGGTGCTTTGCTGACATGTGCCTGATCATGCTGGTGGTGGTCAGGCTGGTAGCTTTGTCACCCCTGCTGAGGGTTGCATGGTAGGTGGTACAAATGGCCTTTTTGGGGTTATCAGCAGAGTCTTTAAAAAAATTCCAGACTCTGGAAGACCTACCGGTTGTACTGGCAGCGTCCCTTGTCTTGGTGTTACGGGGAACGGTTGCCCGCCACATTGCTTCTTCCTGCCTGTTGGGGTACTCTGCCTCCCCCCTGTGTGCTGCTGGCCTCGCTCTGCGTGTCCTCCTGCCACATTGGGTCAGTTACTAGATCATCCACTACCTCCTCCTCTTCCACTTCCGCACCACGGTCCTCCTCCTCACTTCGTGGCAATTGTGTCTCGTCATCGTCCACCTCTTGTGACAAATTGCCAGCATCGCCTTCCTGTGGCCGTGGCGGTTCAAATATTTGGGCATTGCTACATGGGATCTCCTCTTCCACCACTTCAAGCGAAACAGGCGAGGGGCTCAAATATGGAAATGGACAAGTGAGCAGCTCTTCAGAGTGTCCAACTGTGGGATCAGTTGCTGTCTGACGACACTCGGTATGGTGGGAGGAAGGAGCATCAGGGTGAGGAGGAGAATGCGGTCGAGACTCACGGCTACTAAGACTTGACCGTGTGGAAGACAGACCGGAGGTGGTGGTGCCCAGGTGAGTAGAAGTATTATCTGCTATCCAATTAATAACCTGTTCACACTGATCAGTTGGCAATAGTGGTGTTGTTGTGTGCTTTCCTAGTAATTCGGTCAAGAACTGGAGGCGAGAAGATGTGGCTGTTGGTTGTGGCACATTTTCACTTTGGCCACGGCCCCATCCTCTGCACGCACCATCACCAGAACGTCCAGTTCCACGTCCCTTGCCACGCGCCTTGCCCATTGTAAATGAAGTAAAATAGCTTACACTCGCACTATTAATGGCAAAAGGGTCATATAAAGGAGATTAGAACCGTGGAAGAGGAAAACCACAGTTCTATTTCTCTGGCCTACACCAGAATCTTTTAATCAGATATCATAGAATCATAGAATCTGTAACGGGTCTGGGAGGCGGAACCTCTGAGCTACTATACAAGGGGGCAGTCCTTGTAAGGGAGCGGGTGGCGACCAGGGAAGACGGGCAGGAGGTCACAGCAGGTGACCGGGACAGTCTCTGAGTGAACGGGCTGGAGGTCACGGCAAGTGACCGGGGAAGTCTCTGGATGAACGGGCTGATGGTCACGGCAAGTGACCGGGGCAGTCTCTGAATGAACGGGCAGATGGTCACGGCAAGTGACCGGGGCAGTCTCTGGATGAACGGGCAGATGGTCACGGCAAGTGACCGGGGCAGTCTCTAGATAAAGGGTTGGTACGGCCTGTGGCGGCTGATGATAGACGTGAGCTCCCAGGTGAGCAGGCGAGAGTCTCTGGATGAACGGGTGGTCACAGCATGTGACGGTGGAGCCTCCAGGAAGACCAACAGACAGGCGGCAGATGAGCACTCCCAGGTGAGCGGGCAGAAGTCTCTGGACAGGCGGGTGGTCACAGCACGTGACGGCAGAGCCTCCAGGTAGGCTAGCAGAAAGGCAGCAGATGAGCGCTCCCAGGTGAGCAAGCAGGAGTCACTGGACAGGCAGGTGGTCACTACAGATGAGCGTTGTTCTACTCGAACTGTTCGCCAATCTCAAATTCGAGCTGTTTTGGGCGGTGTTCGAGCCGGTCGGCGAACACGAACAATTTGAGAAAAATTCGGCTGTTCGAGGTTATGTTCGATAACTGTTCGTGCACCAAAATCATAACTGGATTTTTTCTCAGTAATGATGAAAATTAATGTTAATACGCAGTTTGAGTGTACAGCGGGGCGGGGGGAGGGGCAGGGGATGGATCTCTGCAGGAACAATGAAGATCTCCATTTTTTTTCTCTTTCCCGCATTTGCAGTGGGGAGGTGCAATCTGTCAGCCTATCAGCAGCGCACACACGGAGCGAAGTGCTTTTTTTCACACAAGCAAGGGCATGTGTGATTGGCAGTGTATGTCACATGTCCTTGCCCTATAAGACCAAGCCATTTTCCCCGTCGCCACCATTTTCTCACTGCTGCAGCTGCGTGTTAGACGGCACCGCTGTTGCTGTGTGCGCTATACCTTGTTAATTTCAAGCCAATTTTCGCACAAATATACAGATAGCTTGGGAGTAGGGAATAGTTGTGATTGCAGTCCTTTTAAGGACTAGGTTACAGCATTTCCTACGACTTTTATCAGGCAGGTCTGTGCTCTTAAATAGATAGATTGTGGGAGTAAAGACTAATTGTAATTGGAGTCCTTTTCAGGACTAGGTTACATCAGTTCCTATCAGTTTTTGCCAGGCAGGTCTGTGCCAGTGCTGTGCAAGTTTTTTTCACAGCATTTGGCTGAATCTAGCAAAGCTAATCCTTTTTGGCCTATTGCAGAGTGTGTTAGTCAGTGGAGTAGCCTATCTGTGTTGCAAGATATACCACCTGTGTATAGAATACCAATTTTTTTACTGCACCTAGTGAAGTAAAATCTTTTGGGCATAGCATCATTCTATTAGTCCATCTATACTGACCTCCATCAGGTTGCAAACTGAATATAATTTTTTTCTGCATCTAGCTCTGAAAAAATATTTGGGCTTCTAGCAGTGTGTGGGACTTGGTCTATTAGTCCATCTATACTGACCTCCATCAGGTTGCAAATTAAAAATAATTTTTTTCTTCATTTAGCTCTGAAAAAATATTTGGGCTTCTAGCAGTGTGTGGGACTTGTTCTATTAGTCCTTCTATACTGACCTCCAGCAGGTTGCAAATTGAATATAATTTTTTTCTGCATCTAGCTCTGAAAAAATATTTGGGCTTCTAGCGGTGTGTGGGACTTGGTCTATTAGTCCATCTATACTGACCTCCATCAGGTTGCAAATTAAAAATAATTTTTTTCTGCATCTAGCTCTGAAAAAATATTTGGGCTTCTAGCAGTGTGTGGGACTTGTTCTATTAGTCCATCTATACTGACCTCCATCAGGTTGCAAATTAAAAATAATTTTTTTCTGCATCTAGCTCTGAAAAAATATTTGGGCTTCTAGCAGTGTGTGGGACTTGGTCTATTAGTCCATCTATACTGACCTCCATCAGGTTGCAAATTAAAAATAATTTTTTTCTGCATCTAGCTCTGAAAAAATATTTGGGCTTCTAGCAGTGTGTGGGACTTGGTCTATTAGTCCATCTATACTGACCTCCATCAGGTTGCAAATTGAATAAAAAATTTTTCTGCATCTAGCTCTGAAAAAATATTTGGGCTTCTAGCGGTGTGTGGGACTTGGTCTATTAGTCCATCTATACTGACCTCCATCAGGTTGCAAATTAAAAATAATTTTTTTCTGCATCTAACCCAGCCAATAGTTTTGGCCTAATACCACAGTTTGGCCACTCAGCTCTGCTCGGTTACCATCCATTGTTTTTTTGTGCAAACAACTCCAGAGTTGTGAATTAGTTAACCACCAAAATGAGTGGAAAAAGGCCTGCTGCTGGTGGAAAGGGGAATAGGCGTGTTGGGAAGGGGAAAAAAGGTTGTGTCCGTGGGGTAGGTGCAGAAGAAAGACCATCTTCCAGCCAAACTAAAATGTCTACTTCTTTTAGCGGACAATGTGATAAGATCCCTTTCTTACGGCCACGCCAATCGCTACAAATTCCAGATGAGGCACAAAAACAGCAGGTGCTTCAACGGATATCAAGTGCTCCTTTAAGTGGGCTCTCCTCCATATCAACTTCAACATCACAAATACTCCAGTCCTCAAAGGTGTCACCCAAATCGCACTTGCTTCCTCACAGCTCCCAAATCTCCAGCTGCCCGTCTGAGTATGAGGTAGAACAGATGGTTGAGTCTGCAGAGCTGTTTACTCATACTATAGCCTGGGAATCAGAGGTCGACTCCAGCGCTTCTGTGAATCCAGACGAGGAAATGATCTGCACTGATGCCCAGAATCTTTATGAGTCGGATCCAGGACCAGACGCAGAAGGTTCTGACCATAATGTAGACCCTCATTCCCAAACTGTAACTCCTGTTGGTGGAGACAATGAGGAAGACGATGATAAGACTCAAATACCTGATTGGAGCGACAACTTTAGTTTTTTGTCAGGGCAGGAACAGGTTGGCTCTGAGGACGACGGGTGTGATAACGCACAGGGTGATGATGATGAGGTCGGAGATCCCACTTACTGTCAACCCACAGTCAGCCAAGAGATGAGGTCAGCAGAGGAGGTGGAGGAAGATGCTAGTGACGACGAGGTCAGGTTGCGCCTTCCTGGACAGAGACGTAATACTGGAAGCACGTCAACAACTGCATCCTCAAACACAACTCTGCCTCTCACCACAAGTCGTGGTGGCTCTTCAGGTCGCATGGGTGCTAAGCCTTGCATAGCCTGGGCATTTTTTCAGATCGATAAAGATGACCCAACTCGTGTTATCTGTAACATTTGTCAGCAAAAGCTAAGTAGAGGCCAAAAAATACATAGTTTGAGTACTTCATGCATGAACCGGCACATGGACATGAAGCATAAGTTGCAGTGGGAAGCTCAGTGTGCTACAATGCGGTCTAGCCGGCCGGGCCAACCACCGTCTGCCATATCTTGTGCATCCGCGGCCTCTTCATCCTCTGTGACTGGGGGGACAGCAGTCACACCTGTTTTGGGGCGCAGACCTGCCACCTCTTTACCCGCAACAGCCAGCGTGATTAGCAGGTCATCATTTTCTTTGGAGGTGGTAACACCAGCTGGTCTTGAGCGCTGTCCGACATCGATAGCACCACCTTTGGATCAAGGCAACCTAACATGTCCGCCTGCATCTTCCTCACAGACCGGCAGTTTGCCGGGGACACCCTTATCAACCCCGTCTAAGCACAATAGCCAGCCCTCGGTCCCTCAGATGTGGACAAGTAAAAGACCATTTCCTCCTAGCCATGAGAAAGCTAAGAGGTTGAATTTCACCATCTGCAAGCTCTTGGCTACAGAAATGCTGCCTTTCCGCCTGGTGGACACAGAGGATTTTCGAGACCTTATGTCCGTCGCAGTGCCCCAGTACCAGATGCCCAGTCGGCACTACTTCTCAAAGAAAGGTGTGCCTGCGCTCCACCAGCATGTCGCACACAACATCACCGCTTCTTTGAGAAACTCTGTGTGTGACAGGGTGCATTTCACCACAGACACTTGGACGAGTAGGCATGGACAGGGGCGTTACATGTCGCTGACTGGGCACTGGGTAACTATGGTGACAGCAGGACAAGGGGCTGCTGTCCAAGTCTTGCCGTCCCCACGAGTTGTGCGTCATTCCTCTTTATGTCATTTTTCCTCCACTGCTTCTGCCTCCTCAACCTCCTCTCGGTCTTCCACCTGCACCCAAAGCCTGTCTGGTCATGCCACAAGCTTTCTAACTGCGCAGAAGGGATCCTGCACACCTCCTTACTATGCTGGCAGTAGGGCTCAACGTCATCAGGCGGTTTTTACATTGAAATGTCTGGGAAATGTGAGTCACACAGCTGAGGAGTTGTGGTCAGCTCTGGAGAGCCAATTTCATGAATGGTTGTCTCCACTGGACCTGAAACCAGGGAAGGCCGTGTGCGACAATGCTGCAAACCTGGGTGCGGCCCTTCGCCGGGGCAATGTCACACACGTGCCTTGTATGGCTCACGTGTTGAACCTGGTTGTCCAGCAATTTTTAGCCCACTATCCCAGACTAGATGGCCTTCTGCAGAGGGCACGGTCGCTGTGTGCTCACTTCCGCCGTTCGCATCCCGCAGCTCAGCGACTTACATCTCTACAGAAGTCGTTGGGCCTGCCACTTCACCGGCTAAAATGCGATGTGCCTACCCGGTGGAATTCAACTCTGCACATGTTGCAGCGACTGTGGCAGCACCGACAAGCCCTGGTGCAATACGTTCTGACAGGGACTGTCGTGCCCATCTCAGGGGCATATTGGTCGCCCTGCCCCACGGCAATGTGGTGTAATGCATGCAGGTGTCGGGTCCTGATCCACACTCCATCCTTATCTGAGAGTGAGATATCACACCTCTGGGTGAGGTGCAATACGTCTGTAGCAACCGAGCCCTCGGTGCTACAGTTCCATTTATCTTCAGCCTAGGTGACGTATTGTGATACAGGGCCGTGATTTTGGCTATAAAAGGGTCCCCTAGACCCCTACCCCAAGCTTTTTAAGAGAATCATATATGGCGTGCCAGGAGACTCTATGGAATGCTTTCTCAGCATCCAACGAGAGTATCTACTTACAAATTTTTAACTGCATCTAGCCCAGGAAATACTTTGTGCCTAGTAGCAGTGTCTGCTAGTCAGCGGATTATCCCGGCTGTTAAGCAAGCTACACCACCTGTAGTTTGGACACTTAATTTTTTCAAAGGAAATGCTTCGGGACCACGGGATACTTAGTGAAGAGCATCAGGAGGCACCCCAAGGCATAGGGGCTGGGACTGGCACTAGGATGCCTTGCGGTGGACAGCCGAGCTCGATCCTTATAAAAGCTTTTTAACTGCAGCAGATTTAGTGGACGCTACTGGAGCTGGAATTACGCGGCTGCTGGCATGAGACTTGCCCTCCAATAGATCCTTGTAAATGGATTTAAAGTGTATTCATTCAAATTAGAGGGACAATTTAAATTAAAAAGCTTAGAGCTGCCTCCACCACAGGGGGGCTCTCTCGACCCACCAGCGGACAGGCACCAGTATTGGGAGAGGGGGGCTGGCCGTCAGGGTTCACCGCGGCTCTGGCACAAACCCGGCGACACGGAGGTGGCACGGGCAGGAGCGGACTGGCCGTCTCGG
Source organism: Phyllobates terribilis (assembly GCF_046119375.1). Classification (NCBI taxonomy): domain Eukaryota; kingdom Metazoa; phylum Chordata; class Amphibia; order Anura; family Dendrobatidae; genus Phyllobates; species Phyllobates terribilis. Next base: position 68,011,852 of record NW_027362773.1, read on the forward strand.
CTTCTCACTTTTTGGATTTTAGAAGGGCATGACATGCCTATATCTGTGTCTCCCCCTCCTTTTACTCCTCCACCTCTTTTCTTTTCGCATGACTATATGTACTTGTCACTTTTCCATGTGTTAGTTGTGTCTTCTGAGCAGTTTGTCAGCTTTTGGACACCTTTGAAGGTGTTTTCTATGTGTTTCTATGTGTTTTTGTTTGCCTGCCATTGGTTTTAACGGTGTTCGAAGGTGTTCGACGAACAGTTCGACGAACAGTTCGGCGAACACACGGGTGTTCGACGAACCGAACCGAACTCGAACACTACGGGGGTGGCTCAACACTAGTGGTCACAGAACGTGACGGCGGAGTCTCCAGGTAGACTAGCAGGCAGGTAGCAGGTGTGTGCTCCCAGGTGAGCGGGCAAGCTGGTCCATAGACAGACTGACAGGAGTTGGAAGGCAGACCGTCGGACCTCGGGCAAGCAGGCAGATGGCTGATGTGCGCTCCCAGGTGAGCGGGCAGGCTGATCCTTAGACAGACTGACAGGAGTAGTAAGGCAGACCGTAGGACCTCAGACTAGCAGGCAGGTAGCAGATAATCAGGCAGGAATCTGGCAGGGAACTGGCAGGTAACTGGCAACGGGACCTGAGGGCTGAAGCAGAGTAGTGAACAGTGCAACAACATTGCTCGGGCACCTCCATTTTGGAGGAGGTGCCTTTTATATGGGAGGTCCTCCGGCAATTGGCCGGGGACACCTTAGGACGGCGCGCGCGGCCCCTTTAAGAGGGAGGGAGAGCGCGCGCGCCCTAAGCACAGTGGCCGGGAAGGAGCGCGCGCTGCCAGCAGAGCGGGAGGAGGACGCCGGGCACGGAGCAGAGAGGTGAGGGGAACAGCGTCCCTGCCTAGCAGAGGGCAGGGACGCCGGCGCTACAGAATCATAGAATCATAGAATGGTAGAGTTGAAAGGGACCTCCTGGGTCATCTGGTCCAACCCCCTGCTCAAAGCAGGATTCACTAGATCATCTCAGACAGCTGTCTGTCCAGCCTCTGTTTGAAGACGTCCATTGAAGGGGAACTCACCACCTCTCGTGGCAGCCTGTTCCACTCATTAATCACCCTAACTGTCAAAAAGTTTTTTCTAATATCTAATCTGTGTCTCCTCCCATTTAGTTTCATCCCATTGCTTCTAGTCTTTCCTTGTGCAAATGAGAATAAAGATGATCCTTCTACAATGTGACAGCCCTTGACATATTTGTAGACAGCTATTAAGTCTCCTCTCAGTCTTCTTTTTTGCAAGCTAAACATTCCCAAATCCTGCAACCGTTCCTCATAGGACATGGTTTGCAGACCAGTCACCATTCTGGTCGCTCTTCTCTGAACTTGCTCCAGTTTGTCTATGTCTTTTTTAAAATGTGGTGCCCAAAACTGTACACAGTATTCCAGATGAGGTCTGACCAAAGAGGAGTAAAGACCGATAATGACTTCACATGATCTAGACTGTATGCTTCTGTTAATACATCCCAGAATTGTATTTGCCTTTTTTGCTGCTGCATCACACTGTTGACTCATGTTCAGTCTATGATCTATTAGTATACCTAAGTCTTTTTCACATGTACTGTTGCTTAGCTCTATTCCTCCCATTCTGTATATGCTTTTTTCATTGCCCAGATGTAGTACTTTGCATTTTTCCCTGTTAAAAACCATTCTGTTGGTTGCTGCCCACTGCTCCAGTTTATTTAGGTCTTTTTGAATCCTCTCTCTCTCTTCTCTAGTATTAGCTATCCCTCCTAGCTTTGTGTCATCAGCAAATTTAATCAGTTTACCCTCAATTCCTTCATCTAAATCATTGATAAAGATGTTGAACAATACAGGTCCCAGGACGGAGCCCTGTGGTACCCCACTTGAGACATTCATCCAGCTGGATGTGAAGCCATTTACAACCACCCTTTGAGTCCGATCACTAAGCCAGTTATGAATCCACCTAACAGTTGCCTGGTCCATTGCATACTTGGTCATTTTTTCAATAAGGATGGTGTGAGATACTTTGTCAAATGCTTTGCTGAAGTCAAGATATACTATATCTACAGCATTTCCCTGATCCACCCAGTCAGTGATTCTGTCATAGAAGGAAATTAAGTTAGTCTGACATGACTTGTTAGTTACAAACCCATGCTGACTCTGGTTAATCACTTCATTCTTATCCATGTACTTACATACATGTTGTTTAATAATTTGTTCAAAGATCTTTCCTGGTATAGAAGTCAGACTCAACGGCCTATAGTTCCCTGGGTCCACCTTCTTCCCCTTTTTGAAGATAGGAACAACATTTGCTCTTCTCCAGTCTTCTGGGACTTCTCCTGTTCTCCAAGAATTTTCAAAGATTATGGAGAGTGGTTCTAAAATTTCTTCTACGATCTGCTTCAGTACTCTGGGGTGTAATTCATCTGGACCTGGAGACTTGAACTCATTTATGTTAGCTAAATATTTCCTCACAATCTTTCTGTTTACAGATAACTTGGATTCCTCTATTCCTTTAAAAGGACAGTGAAGATCAGTTGATGTTACATTTTCTTTCTGAGAGAAAACAGATGTAAAATAGGAATTAAAAAGTTCGGCCTTCTCAACATCCTCTCTTACCATTTCTCCATTTTCATCCTGTAAAAATCCTATAGCATCTTTGACTTTTCTTTTACTTTTGACATACCCCCAAAATCCTTTTTTATTGCTTTTGACATCTCTTGCAAGCCTTAATTCATTGTCAGCTTTAGCTAACCTGATACGTGCCCTACAGGATCTGCAGACTGCATTATAATCTTCTTTAGATATGCCTCCCTCTTTCCATTTAATAAACATTTCTTTCTTTCTTTTTAGCATGTGTTTAAGTTCTGTGTTCATCCATCCTGGTTTCCTTAAATGCTTCCCATTCTTCCTACTTTTCGGGATTGTTAACGATTGTGCTTTGAGAATCTCATTTTTAAAAATTTCCCATCCTTCCTGGACATTTTTGTCCTTAAGGACATCCAGCCATTGGATCCCTCCTATTCTCTTTCTGAGTCTCTTAAAATCTGCCTTTCTAAAATCTAACCTTGAAGTTTGAGTCTTCACATGTCTTCCTCCTCTAGTTATCCAAAATTCTATAATAGCATGATCGCTGCCTCCTAGGGTCCCAGCCACCTTTACCTCCTCAACCATTTCCTCCCTGTTTATAAGGATTAGATCCAAAGTAGCAGATCCCCTTGTTTTCTCCCCTACCTTTTGGAAGATAAAGTTGTCAGCAAGAGAGGATAAGAATTTGCTTGACCTGTTAGTTTTACTTGAGAGAGATTCCCAACAAATGTCTGGATAGTTGAAATCTCCCATGACCACTACGTCATATTTTTTGGAGAACTTGGTCATTTGATACATAAAGAGTTCATCCATATCTTCAGCTTGCCCAGGTGGCCTGTAGTAAATGCCTACAATGGTGTCCTTTCCGTTGTTCTCTCCTTGTATTCTTACCCAAACAGTTTCCACAGAACTCCCAGTCTCTGAAGCTTCAATCTCTGTGCAGATATACGCTTTTCTAACATACAATGCAACACCTCCTCCTCGTTTATCAAGTCTGTTTCTTGCAAATAAGTTGTATCCTTTTAGCCTTTTATTCCAATCATGTGTATCGTCCCACCAAGTTTCAGTGATTCCAATGACATCATATTCCTTTTCCTGCATTAGTAGTTTCAATTCTCCTTGTTTGTTGCCCATGCTTTGTGCATTTGTATAAAAACATTTTAGTTTGTGATTGGTTTCTCTTCCTCCCATATTTTTATTATTTAGATTTTTTTGTCTTTGTTCTTCTTTTCCACTTCCAGTAGCAGAGATCTCAATAGTATTTGTCAGCTGTATGGCTTTTTCTGGCCTTTTGCTTCCCTTCCCACATTGTTCTAGTTTAAAGCTCTTCTGATGAGTGTAGCAAGGCGACTTCCAAATACATGTTTTCCAGTCTTCGTAAGGTGCACCCCATCTCTAGCAAGTAGTCCATCGTATAGGTAATTCATTCCGTGATCCAGAAATCCAAATCCTTGTTGACGGCACCATCAACGTAGCCAGTTGTTCACCTGTAGAATCTTATTCCACCTCATTGTTTCATGGCCATCCACTGGGAGGATGGATGAGAAGACCACCTGCGCTCCCAATTCTTTCACTTTCTTGCCTAAGTCTTCAAAGTCACTGCAGATGGTTTCCAGGTCCTTTCTTGCGGTGTCATTTGTCCCCACATGTATTAGCAGGAATGGGTAGTGATCTGTAGGTCTGAAGATTCTTGATATCCTGTCAGACACATCTTTAATTTTTGCTATATATATTTGTGTCTGAACAGTCAGACACAAATATATATATATATATATATATATATATATATACAAATATATATACAAATATATATACAAATATATATATATATATACAAATATATATATATATATATATACATATATATATATTATTATATATATATATATATATATATATATATATACATATATATATATATATACATATATATATTATTATATATATATATATATATATATACAAATATATATATATATACAAATATATATATATATATTTGTGTCTGAACAGTCAGCGAGACACTCAAACTGTTTTTTTTTTATGTAAAAAAGGCAAAAATGTGGATTACACCCAGATTTGAACCGTGGAAGAGGAAAACCACAGTTCTAGTTCTCTGGCCTACACCAGAATCTTTTAAACAGATATATTTGTATCTGAACAGTCACCGAGACACTCAAACTGTTTTTTTTATGGAAAAAAGGCAAAAAGGTGAATTACACCCACATTTGAACCGTGGAAGAGGAAAACCACATTTCTAGTTATCTGGCCGAAACCAGACTCTTTTAAACAGATATATTTGTGTCTGAACACTCACAGACACACTCAATTTTTTTTTGGGGGGGGAAATACCAAAAGGTTAATAAGACGGGTATTTGTACAGTCTGACTGAGGGAAAAAAAAAAAAAAAGAGGATTTAGATGAAAAAAAAAAGGATTTTTCCTGGCCCCTGAGACCTGGGGCTAAGTCTAGCAATTTGAGCAGCAGCAGCACACAGGACTGTAATGCAGTGTTTGTTGGTATAACCACTGCGTCTCCTATACAGCCTGTGTGCCTGCCTGATATCTGGGATGGATATTAGTCCTCAGAAGCACTGTTTGTTTGATTTTGCAGGCTTTAGAGACCCTACACTACCTTTTTCGCAGTATAAATATTTCCCTAGCTCAGCAACACTCTCCCTACACTGTCTGATCCGGAGCAGCTGTGTCCAAGATGGCAGCGCCCGATTTTAAATACTCGAGGTGACACTGTGCGGCCAGCCAATCACTGTAATGCCCACAACCAACATGGCTGCGGCATTACAGTGACTGGCAGGCAATCCCTACATGTTCATTGGCTCTGTAAAGAGCGAAGAGCACAAACATGCAGGGCGGAGACCCGAGCTCCCGCCCGAGTAACCCGAAAATGCTCGGTGCTCGCCAAATATCCTGAGCAGTGAGATGCTCGGGCGAGTACCGAGCAGTGTCGAGCATGCTCGCTCAACACTATTCTTAACGTTATACAGCAGGGACATCTCAGTATGAAATAGTTTGGAGAATATCTCCTATGTTATACAGGCATCATCCCCAGTAAAAAAATAATACTTTCTTCAGTTTTTAACATTATACAGCAGGAACATCTCAGTTTGAAATAGTTTGGAGAAAATCTTCTATGTTAGATAGGCGTCATCCACAGTAAAAAAAAAACAACTTTGTTCGGTTAGTCACGTTATACAGCAAGCCATATTTTACCTTGTCATTTAGTGCCACTCAAATTCAGGTGTGTGCAGAGCTGTTGCATAGGAAAAAATCTAATTTTGTTTTGCTAATAGCGTGCTCCTACTACAGTATCTGAGCAACATGACATAGTAACATAGTAACATAGTTTTTAAGGTTGAAGGAAGACTAATACCATCTAGTTCAACCCATAGCCTAACTTGTTGATCCAGAGGAAGGCAAAAAAAAACCATGTGGCAAACACTAAGCTCCACATTGGGGAAAAAAATTCCTTCCCGACTCCATACGACAATCAGACTAGTTCCCTGGATCAACGCCCTATCAAGGAATCTAGTATTTATAACCTGTAATATTATACTTTTCAAGAAAGGCATCCATGCCCTTCTTAAATTTTAACAGTGAATCACTTATTACAACATCATGCGACAGAGAGTTCCATAGTCTCACTGCTCTTACAGTAAAGAATCCCCGTCTGTGATTATGATTAAACCTTCTTTCCTCCAGACGTAGAAGATGCCCCCTTGTCCCCGTCTCAGGCCTCAGAGTAAAAAGATAAGTAGAAAGGTCTTTGTACTGTCCCCTCATATACTTGTACATAGTAATAAGATCACCCCTAAGCCTTCTTTTTTCCACAGTAAATAACCCCAAGTGTAATAACCTGTCTTGGTATTGCAGACCCCCCAGTCCTCTAATAACCTTGGTCGCTCTTCTCTGCACCCGCTCTAGTTCAGCTATGTCTTTCTTATACACCGGAGACCAGAACTGTACACAGTATTCTAAGTGTGGTCGCACTAATGACTTGTATAGAGGTAAAATTATGTTCTCCTCATGAGCATCTATGCCTCTTTTAATGCATCCCATTATTTTATTTGCCTTTGCAGCAGCAGCCTGACACTGGCCACTAAACGTGAGCTTGTCGTCCACCAATACACCCAGGTCTTTTTCAGTTGCAGTTTTGCCCAGTGTTTTACAATTAAGCATATAATTATACATTTTATTTCCTCTGCCCAAGTGCATTACCATATATTTATCCCCATTAAAGCTCATTTGCCATTTATCAGCCCAAGCTTCTAGTTTACAAAGATCCTCCTGTAATATAAAATTGTCCTCCTCTGTATTGATTACCCTGCAGAGTTTAGTGTCATCTGCAAATATGTGCAAATATTGAAATATTACTCTGTATGCCCCCTACAAGGTCATTAATAAATATGTTAAAAAGAAGGGGGCCCAATACTGACCCCTGTGGTACCCCACTGTTAACTGAGACCCAGTCTGAGTGTTTTCCATTAATAACCACCCTTTGTTTCCTATCACTGAGCCAATTCTTAACCCACATACATATATTTTCCCCTATCCCCATTGTTCTCATTTTTTGTATCAACCTTTTGTGTGGAACCGTATCAAAAGCTTTTGAAAAGTCCATATACACAACATCCACTGCATTTCCTTGGTCCAGTCCAGAACTTGCCTCCTCATAAAAACTGATCAGATTAGTTTGACAGGAACGGTCCCTCGTAAATCCATGTTGATATTGGGTCATGAGGTTATTCTTCTTCAGATACTCTATCATAGCATCTCTTAGGAAACCCTCCAGGATTTTACCCACAGTAGAGGTTAAGCTTACCGGCCTATAATTTCCAAGTTCAGTTTTTGTCCCCTTTTTGAATATTGGCACCACATTTGTTATACGCCAGTCCTGTGGTACAGACCCTGTTATTATGGAATCTTTAAAGATTAAAATCAATGGTCTATCTATGACATTACTTAATTCCTGCAGTACTCGCGGGTGTATCCCATCCGGGCCCGGGGATTTGTCAACTTTAGTGATTTTTAGACGCCGCCGTACTTCCTGCTGGGTTAAGCAAGTGACATTTACTGGAGAATTTTTGTTATCACTAATCATGTTTTCTGTCATGCGATTTTCTTGTGTGAATACGGTTGAAAAAAATCATTTAGCATATTGGCTTTTTCCTCATCCTCATCCACCATTTCACCCAGACTATTTTTAAGGGGGCCAACACTATAATTTTTTAGTTTTTTACTATTTATGTAGTTAAAGAATATTTTGGGGTTATGTTTACTTTCTCTGGCAATGATTCTCTCTGCCTCAATCTTTGCTGCCTTGATTTGTTTTTTACATAATTTATTTAATTTTCTATATTTATTTAATGCCTCATCACTACCTCCTTGCTTTAGTTCTCTAAATGCTTTCTTTTTGTCACTTATTGCGCCCCTTACAGCTCTATTTAGCCATAGTGGTTTCCTCCTATTTCTAGCATGTTTATTCCCAAGGGGTATATATTGTGCACAGGTCCTATTCAGGATGTTAATAAATGTCTCCCATTTGCTTTGTGTAGCTTTATGTCTCAGGATATCGTCCCAGTTTATTGCACTAAGATCATCTCTTAACCTTTGGAAATTTTCCTTCCTGAAGTTTAGTGTCCTTGTAACCCCTCTACTACACATCTTATTAAAGGTTACATGAAAACGTATTATTTTGTGATCACTATTACCCAAGTGACCCCCAACTCGTATATGTGATATGCCGTCTGGCCTATTGGTTAATATTAGGTCTAGCAGTGCCCCCCTTCTTGTTGGGTCCTGAACCAGTTGTGAAAGGTAATTGTCTCTCATAGTAGTCAAAAACCTATTTCCTTTGCTTGAGCTACATGTTTCTGTCCCCCAATGTATTTCAGGGTAGTTAAAGTCTCCCATAATAATGACTTCTCCTTGAGTCGTTGCTTCATCTATTTGCTTTACGAGGATATTCTCTTCCATTATTTTTGGAGACTTATAACAAACCCCTATCAGTAATTTATTATTTTTTCCCCCTCCCCTTATCTCCACCCACAGGGACTCTACATTTTCATTAGATTCACATATATCCTCCCGCAAGACAGGTTTTAAGGATGATTTTACATATAAACAGCTCCCCCCCTCGCTTGTTTGTACGGTCATTTCTGGACAGACTATAGCCCTGTAAATTAACTGCCCAGTCATGGCTCTCGTCCAGCCACGTCTCAGATATCCCTACCATGTCATAATTATTTTCCAACAAAATTAATTCTAATTCCTCCATTTTGTTGGTGAATGAGTGGGAAAAAACATGAGAGGTCATGGTGGACGGAGGCTTAGTGTTCAAGGTATACGTGGGGTAGGTGGTAATGTTACTGAAAGCACTGGTGAACCAACACCGTCATGTCCTATCCAAAGACAACTGGCAACTTCTGTTAATGGACGGGCTACTCCACTCCCTTTCTTTGGCAGCCGCACATCGATACGCCTTGTTGAAAATAGCCAGAAAGAGCAGATGCTCCAGTAGATGCCAAGCGCTGCTTCATGTGGCCCCTCCTCTTCTTCCTCCACCTCAATTACACACAGTACAGTCCACAGAGGTGGCATCCCAATTACCCTTACTTCCCCCCATGTCACAATTGTCCAAGCGCCCAACTGACTGTAGCGAACCACAGATGTGCGAGTCTGTAGAACTGTTCACCCATTCTATACCATGGGCATCAGAAGTGTACTCCAAACATTCACAGAGTCAAGAAGAGGAGGAAAGGATCTGCATTGATGCCCAAAAATTTTTTACGCTGGACTCGGGGCAGGACGGAGTAGGATCCGAGCAGGCTCCTGACCCTCGTCACCAGAAGTTAACCACCGGGGAGGGAGGTGATCCTGATGAGACTCAGATACATGAGGCTCATGTGGATTGTACTGTGCTGTCTTGGCAACAAGAGGAGAAGGGTCACTCTGAGGCCGGGAAATGGGATAACATATTGGATGATGAGGAGGTTGAAGACATCAGATTGTCGCCTACAGTGGAAACCTTTACAACAAAGCTGAAGACCCACTTCTTATGACAAGCGTACAATCTGCGGTAAGCCTCGCTCCAGCATACCGCTGCACGACTAGCTTTACCCTGACTTACTGTATCCTCACCCATCGCTTGTAGATTGTTTGTGCATCCTTGCAGGCAGGGTCCTCTCTCCTCTTGTACTAATCGGTGACCCCTTTTGACATGTAAAGTGCCACGGAATAAATGTCGTTGTAATAGTAATAATAATTATATTGACTCTTAATTGATGGCACTTTCCAGGTGTCTACCCCTAATTTGATGTGTTTTGGTAGCTTTTGGGCCGGTTTTGAGGTGTTGTGTATGCGTTTTTTTTGTCCCCCTATTGAATCCTATGGCATTCGGTAGCGTTCGACTATCATTCGATGAATAAATTGGCGAATATCGCAAATTCAGCGATCGTAATCTGAATCAAATATTGAAACATTTGCTCATCTCTGTTTGGGACATGACATTTTTTGATCGCTTTCTATTCCGGTTTTTGACAGGCAGAATGAACAAAAACCAGCAATTCAGGAATATTTTTGGAAGGATTTTTTTTTTATGCCGTTCTGCGTGTGGTAAAATTTTTTAAGACTGCTTTATTCTTCAGGTCAATTACAATTACAGTGATACCACATTTATATAATTTTTTATGTTTTGGCGCTTTTATAAAATAAAAACTATTTTATATAAAAAATATTTATTTTTGCATCCCTGTATTCTGAGAGCTATAACTTTTTTTTCCCTACTATATAGCATTGCAATCCACGAGCATTGCAATGCTTTATAAACCTTCAGTTCTGCTCTCACACAAGCTTGTTAGACCATGCTCTAAGCATGGTCTAACAAGCTTGCTAGCCTGGTATCACGGGTGTATCAGATGTGACAGACAGTTGTCCTGCAGTTGGTTGCAGAAGATCTCTTTGTTTGGCATTACAGACACCTTCTTAGCTGTTTCACTCTAGGACCCAGCGGCTGCCTCCCTCCTGCTTTAATTGACACCCTTGCCTGGGTGTTTAAATAGTTTCACTTTGCTGCCGATGATATTCACGTTTCCTTGTGAAAGCTTGGAGAAAGTGCTGTCTGTTTATTTCCTCTCTGGTGCTAAGAGGACGTGTATGTTATCTCTCTGAAATCGGCTCAAGCGAAGTTATTTTTCCTCATGTCTGTCTACCTTGTTGTCTTTAGTTGTTAGTGGGGATCGACTAGTGCTCACCCCCCCCTTCTCTATCCAGGGCCAAGCGCTAGGAAAATACAGGGGTAGGATCCTGTGCGGCGATTGGTGAAGAACCAATATAGAGATGGTAGGGGAGACAGGGTGATATCAGATCAGTCTAGGAGGTCTCCACTCCCCCCTTTCCATAGAGTCTGGGCTCCCTTCCCCTTTTTCCTTTGTGTTACACTTAGTCTTTCCCACACCTTGCGTGACAGCTGGTGACCCAGATGTCATCATAACAACCTGGGATCACCATGGCAACGATTGAGCCCTTACGATGACATCACATGAGCGCCTTTAAGAAGGGATGCCTTCTAAATGCTGCTATCGATATCAATTGCAGCATTTAGGGGGTTAAATTACCAGGAGCAGTGCAGGTGTGGCACCCCAGGGGTCTGGTTACTACAGTAATAGAAATATTACATCTGAGAGCAAGTGGGAGGTTTCTCTGGTCAGGAGCCCTAAGCCATGCAACACCGCCCGCCCTGACCTGGGAGGGGAGGAATCTGCCCTTATAAACTGGGCCTGGGGCGGGATTAAGTGAGTCATAGCCTAGAGACAGTTCCAGACACAGGGAAAGTGTCAGCAAGGAGCTCTGTAGGAGCAGGAGCGAGTGCCAGGGGCTGGAAGCTAGATAGCTCGCCCTGGCTGAAGACATTAAGACCGGACACGGAGTCCGAGGATGTGGGGACATCCAGGTCCAGCAGCAGAATCCAACCGGCAGGGGATTCCATGTCCTCTGGCCAGAGAAGCCCGGAGGCGCGGTCACAAGCAAGGGACCAGCACCGCCATCATGAAGCGGAGGCTAACAGAAGGCCCCAAGTCACCGGCCGTACGGGTGAGCAACACACGGTATACTCAGGGACGTGGGCTACTTCTACCCGCACACAGCAAGGTACCCAGGAAAGAGTACAGATAGACGGGGAGGCCTACAACTTCACCTGGCCAGGGGAGATCCTGCTAGCTCTCAGACTGACCAGGCCTCTACTGCTAGCCAGTACTCCCGGGAGGGTCTGCTTTATAACATCAGTAAAGACCCTGAACTGCACTGCACGGACTCTGAGTTATTCCTGCTGCGCTCGTGCACCATCACTCCCATCATCCACACTAACTGCCCTGAGGCTATACTCCTCCCGTGGGGAGTCATCCCGTTCTTAGCTGCACACACAACACCGGCCTCAGCGGTCTGCCTTGCAGCGGCGGTCCCCACTGACCGCAATCCACGGGTGGCGTAGTCAGACTATTATCTCACTAATAAGACTGCCACTGAATTGACCACCCTGGGCACGGACCGGGTCAGCACCACGGAGACTACAACCCCCAGCGATCCGGCTCCAGGTATTCCCTGCACAACACAGGCCCAGGGGGCGCGTCACAGGCACTGCTGCTGGCAGTGAAAGCCAGGCGTCAGCTAACATATTCACTGAACACTTGGAGACGATTGCGCACACAAAGCTACTGTGCTCGCAGAATCACCAGGACATATACATTTCAGCTACCCACCCTGAAAAATGAATATGGCCAAGAATATAGTTAACAATTGCGACAGAAAACAAACGTTCACGCATTTCTATCTAATGATAACATGCCTGTCGCTCTTGCTACACCTTTCAGCGTATCATTTAATTGTATCCCTGTATTGCGACAAGATAGAACTTTGATACCATTATTGAAAAATGTACTAAAAAAGCATGTATTTGGGGACACATGTTAACACATTGGGTCCAACTCATCAAGACCGGCATTGTTCATGCCGTTCTGGATGAGGGGGCATGTTGGAGTCATATGCTCTTGATTCCTACGAAGGTGCATGCCTGTTCATGAATCAGGAGCGTTTGACAAGTGGTCTGCGCCTCTGTGCCCTATGCCAGAAGACAGTGAGATCTCTGGCATACGAAACTCCTCAGCTCGTCATGAATTAGACGAACTGTGACATCATGCCCCTGCTGCGCCTCAGTCCCACCCCAGCTCCTCCCATTTTGGCAGAACTGGGAGAAACTGTCGTTTAAACAGCAAAATTCACAAAATTTAGATGCAACTCTAAGTTGCACCTAAATTTTCAACTTTTTTTTGGGCAACAATTCTGTTGTGAAAACTATGATGAATCAGGCTCCAAGTCTTTTTGAAAATGATAATTTTCAAAATAATTCTAGGTTTTTACAAATGTGGACATAGAATTTAAATGTCTTGCACGTTTGAGGATTTAAACAGTAAATTTACATCCACTGCTAATGTTACCCAATATAAGATCATATCTATGATTCGTTGCAATTTAACATGTGTATTTGATTTGATCATTTACATTTGTTTTAGAATCCAATATACAGGATGCACTACATGCCCCCTAAAAGTAAAAATTAGAAGACATCTTTCTCACAGCAATAATGCTAATGCATGTAATCCATCAGTGGCCTCAAGCATTTTTTTAACGACATAATTGTGATACATGGGTATTGAGAGGGTTAAAACCCCTAAGAGAAATGCCTACTGTTGAGAGGCTTTCTAGGTCTTCTCTATTAGCACTTGTTTCTTAGCAGGTTTAAATCAAAGCCATGTTTATCATTATTAATGTGCTAATCTAAGATATATTATCAGCTTCTTTATGTTGTTATTTACCCCCAAAGTTCTCACTGCCTTTCTGGTGTGGTACGTAGTACAGACATTATTTCAGAAAATACTATCTTTGTTGTTCTTGCCTTAAGTTTACAGCCTAATTCTCTAAAATAATTATTAATGACCTGCCACCTACCTCTAACTTTGCCATTGGTGCCTATGTGCACCATGACCACTGGATCCTCACCAGACCCTCCCAGTGAACTGTCAACCTGATCTACAATGTATCAAATTCGAGTACCAGATAACACACTGTTTGATGATCCGTGTCTTTGTGACAGATTTTCCTGTCTGTTCCTCTAATAATTGAATCTCCACAACCAGCACCAGCCTGGTCTGCCTTGCATTCTTATTTCCCTTCTTACTGTAGGAGACACAACCCCAACTTTCAGAGGATGTGCCTTGGTGCAGCAGTGCTACCCCAGTACACCGACCTCATCTGCAAACTTTGCAAACTTGTTGGGGTGCGCCAGATCAGGACTAGCCTCACTGACACTCTACCCCACCTTCTTTCACCCTGCTAGCCGCCACGATGTTCTGCAGCTCCATGCAATATTCTGCCTCCACATCTACCCAAGTGATCAAATGCTTAGTGAGCCGCAAACCCTTTTCCATATTGTCTAATGACATAGTATTGCCAGCTACTCATTTAGATTTAGTACTTGGCTTTCTTAATGTACATTGCACACATCCAACACAGCTGTATGCACCCTCATTAGGCTGTTCAAGGATTGAGTACATGTGACAAGATGTACACTGAATAGCATTGTCGATAATGGAACACATATTACTAATGGAATTTAAACAAGTAAATATAAACTGAATTAATTTCAAGTCACACTTAATCCAAATCACAATTAGAACAAACCACTCTGTTACGGATCCGGGTGATGGAACCTCTGTGCTTCGGTGCAACAAAGGACCAGAGAGGCATAACTAGGTATCAACTCAGACTGACCAAGGTCGCACGGCGGCTCAATCAACTCCGTAAACCAAGGAAGGACCGAGCAGAGGGACCAGGTGCTACTATGGACCAGTCCTTGTTTGAGAGCAGGTGACTCCCACGGGTCAGAAGGCAGGGACTGACCGGTACAGCAGATGAGCACGGCAGACAGGCTGATGGGTGATCTAGGAAGACGGACTGGCAGCAGATACCACGGGTAACTGGCAGGAACCGTAGGCAGACCGTCAGGCTGGAGAGTGTGCTTGGCTGGCGGAGACAGGTAGACAGTCTGGCGGACTGGACTGGTAGTCAGGCTGGCTGACTGGACTGGTAGACAGGCTGGCGGATTGGACTGGTAGTCAGGCTGGCGGACTGGACTGGTAGTCAGACTAGCAGTGGGACCTGAGGGACTCCATAGGATGGCGCGTGCGGCCCCTTTAAGAGGGAGGGAGCGCACGCCGTAAGCAAAGTGCTCGGGAAGCTGCGCGCGCCGGCAGCAGCAGCAGGAGGGCCAGAAGACGCCGGGCCAGGAGCGCGGCGGTAAGGGGGACGGCGTCTCTGCCTGTCAGGGGGCAGAGACGCAGATGCTACACACTCGCAAGCTCGTTCACTATTAGTGTTGAGCCACCCCCGTAGTGTTCGGGTTCGGTTCGGTTCGTCGAACACCGGGATGTTCGAGGAACTGTTCGTCGAACTGTTCGTCGAACACCTTAGAACACCGTCGAACACCGTTAAAACCAATGGCAGGCAAACAAAAACACATAGAAACACATAGAAAACACCTGCAAAGGTGTCCAAAAGCTGACAAACTGCTCAGAAGACACTCTGTTTAAAAAAGCCGGCCGGCAAATTCAGCAGCGGCATACACCGGTACCCGACAATTTAGACAAGAAGGAATAGAGCATCACACATAGATTAGATAGATAGAAACATGTCAGTCACACATATAAGAAGCACAGTGACAGTGTTGGTTACTGCATTTGTCATTTAGTGTAAAGGATTTATTAAAAAAAATATTAGTGTTTTCATGCACCGTCTCTTTAAAAAAGCCGGCCGGCAATTCAGCATCTGTACCCGACAATTTAGAACAGAAAGAATAGAGCTTCACACATAGATTAGATAGATAGAAACATGTCAGTCACATATATATGAAGTACAGTGACAGTGTTGCTTACTGTACTTGTCATTTAGTGTAAAGGATTTATTTAAAAAAATAATAGTGTTTTCATGCACTGTCTCTTTAAAAAAGCCGGCCGGCAATTCAGCAGCGGTACCCGACAATTTAGAACAGAAAGATAGAGCATCACACATAGATTAGATAGATAGAAACATGTCAGTCACATATATATGAAGTACAGTGATAGTGTTGGTTACTGTACTTGTCATTTAGTATTAAAATAAAGGATTTATTATTAAAAAAATTGGCGTGGGGTTCCCCTTAATTTTAGGCTCTAGCGGAGGTTAATCAGACGGCTGGGGCAGATGTTTGAAGCCTGGGAAGGGGGTAATACCCACGGAGCTTCCCAGGCTACTAATATCAGCCCCCAGCTGAATACCTAGCCTTTACTAGCTATTAAAATGGGGGACCCCCCAAAAAAAATGACGTGGGGTCCCCCCTAATTTAATAGCTAGCAAAGGCTAGGCAGACAGCTGGGGGCTGATATTAATAGCCCAGGAAGGGAGCCATGAATATTGGCCCCCTCCCAGGCTAGAAACACCAGCCGTCAGCCGCCCCAGAAATGGCGCATTCATAGGATGCGCCAATTCTGGCACTTAGCCTCGCTCTTCCACGCTGCCCTGGTGCGGTGGCAGGGGGTAATAGGGTTGGGGTTGATGTCAGCTTATAATGCCAGCTGACATCAAGCCCAGGTTAGTAATGGAGAGGCGTCTATAAGACACCCCCATTACTAACCCCATAGTCAAAGTTAAAAAAAACACAAACACCCAGAATAAAGTCCTTTAATTGAAATAAAGACACAATCCTTTATTGTTCTAAATTAAACCATACCTACCATCACGCCCATTCCAGCTGAAGCCAACGATCTCCTGAAATAAAAGAAAAATAATAAAGCAACCTCATCCTTACCTTTCCATGGTTCCCACGACAGCTTCAGCTCTGCTACATCGAGATGACAGGCTGGACCGCAGCAGAACGCTGCCATCCAACCTGTCATCCCGCAGACACTGAGAAGCGCAGGCTTGCTTGCGCTGCTCAGCGTCTCTCTGTGACGACATCCAGATGAGCCGAGTTCATGTCCAATGAACTCGGCTCACCTCATGCACGTCACTGACAGCGTGGGAAAATTCTCACGCTGAAGCGCTGATTGCAGGAGAATTTTCCCACGCTGTCAGTGACGTGCAGGAGGTGAGCTGAGTTCATTGGACATGAGCTCACCTCATGCACATCACTGACAGCGTGGGAGAATTCTCCTGCACTCAGCACTTCAGCG
Source organism: Phyllobates terribilis (assembly GCF_046119375.1). Lineage (NCBI taxonomy): Eukaryota > Metazoa > Chordata > Amphibia > Anura > Dendrobatidae > Phyllobates > Phyllobates terribilis. Next base: position 68,028,717 of record NW_027362773.1, read on the forward strand.
TGAGAATTTTCCCACGCTGTCAGTAACGTGCATGAGGTGAGCCGAGTTCATTGGACATGACGTCGGCTCATCTGGATGCCGTCACAGCGAGACAGTGAGGAGCGCAAGCATGCCTGCGCTTCTCAGTGTCTGCGGGATGACAGACTGGATGGCAGCGTTCTGCTGCGGTCCAGCCAGTCATCTCGATGTAGCAGAGCTGAAGCTGTCGTGGGAACCATGGAAAGGTAAGGATGAGGTTGGTTTATTATTTTTCTTTTATTGCAGGAGATCGTTGGCTTCAGCTGGAATGGGTGTGATGGTAAGTATGGTTTAATTTAGAACAATAAAGAATTGTGTCTTTATTTCAATTAAAGGACTTTATTCTGGGTGTTGTGTTTTTTTTAAATACTTTACTAGAAATTCATGGCGGTCATGTCTAATACTGGCGTGACCCCATGAATTTTGGGCTTGGGGCCAGCTGATAATACCAAGCTGGCCCTAACCCCTTTATTACCCAGTGAGCCACCGCACCAGGGCCCTGGATGAGTTGGGTACAGCTCCAGAAGATGGCGCTTCTATGAACGCGCCATTTTCCGGGGTGGCTGCGGACTGCAATTTGTAGCGGGGGGGGGCCCAGAAAGCTTGGGCCTCCCTGCGCTGCAGATTCCAGCCCCCAGCTGCCTAGTTGTACCTGGCTGGACACAAAAATAGGGCGAAGCCCCACGTACTTTTTTTTTAATTATTTCATGAATTTCATGAAATAATTAAGAAAAAAAGGCCTTCCCTATATTGTTGTGTCCGGCCAGGTACAAATAGGCAGCTGGTGGTTGGGGGCAGCCCGTTCCTGCCTGCTGTACCTGGCTGGACACAAATATAGTGCGAAGCTCCACTTCAATTTTTTTTAATTATTTCATGAAATTCATGAAATAATTAAGAAAAAAAGGGCTTCCCTATATTGTTGTGTCCGGCCAGGTACAAATAGGCAGCTGGTGGATGGGGGCAGCCCGTTCCTGCCTGCTGTACCTGGCTGGACACAAATATAGTGCGAAGCCCCACTTCAATTTTTTTAAATTATTTCAGGAAATTCATGAAATAATTTAAAAAAAATTGACGTGGGGCTTCGCACTATATTTGTGTCCAGCCAGGTACAGCAGGCAGGAACGGGCTGCCCCCAACCACCAGCTGCCTATTTGTACCTGGCCGGACACAACAATATAGGGAAGGCCTTTTTTTCTTAATTATTTCATGAAATTCATGAAATAATTAAAAAAAAAGTACGTGGGGCTTCGCCCTATTTTTGTGTCCAGCCAGGTACAACTAGGCAGCTGGGGGCTGGAATCTGCAGCGCAGGGAGGCCCAAGCTTTCTGGGCCCCCCCCCGCTACAAATTGCAGTCCGCAGCCACCCCGGAAAATGGCGCGTTCATAGAAGCGCCATCTTCTGGCGCTGTACCCAACTCATCCAGGGCCCTGGTGCGGTGGCTCACTGGGTAATAAAGGGGTTAGGGCCAGCTTGGCATTATCAGCTGGCCCTAAGCCCGAAATTCATGGGGTCACGCCAATATTAGACATGACCACCATGAATTTCTAGTAAAGTATTTAAAAAAAACACAACACCCAGAAAAAAGTCCTTTAATTGAAATAAACACACAATTCTTTATTGTTCTAAATTAAACCATACTTACCATCACGCCCATTCCAGCTGAAGCCAACGATCTCCTGAAATAAAAGAAAAATAATAAAGCAACCTCATCCTTACCTTTCCATGGTTCCCAGGACAGCTTCAGCTCTGCTACATCGAGATGACAGGCTGGACCGCAGCAGAACGCTGCCATCCAGCCTCTCATCCCGCAGACACTGAGAAGCGCAGGCTTGCTTGCGCTCCACAGTGTCTCTCTGTGACGGCATCCAGATGAGCCGAGTTAATGTCCAATGAACTCGGCTCACCTCATGCACGTCACTGACAGCGTGGGAAAATTCTCCTGCACTCAGCGCTTCAGCGTGGGAGAATTCTCACACTGAAGCGCTGAGTGCAGGAGAATTCTCCCACGCTGTCAGTGACGTGCAGGAGGTGAGCTGAGTTCATTGGACATGAGCTCACCTTATGCACGTCACTGACAGCGTGGGAAAATTCTCCTGCACTCAGCGCTTCAGCGTGGGAGAATTCTCACGCTGAAGCGCTGAGTGCAGGAGAATTGTCCCACGCTGTCAGTGAAGTGCAGGAGGTGAGCTGAGTTCATTGGACATGAGCTCACCTTATGCACGTCACTGACAGCGTGGGAGAATTCTCCTGCACTCACCGCTTCAGCGTGAGAATTTTCCCACGCTGTCAGTGACGTGCATGAGGTGAGCCGAGTTCATTGGACATGAACTCGGCTCATCTGGATGTCGTCACAGAGAGACGCTGAGCAGCGCAAGCAAGCCTGCGCTTCTCAGTGTCTGCGGGATGAGAGGCTGGATGGCAGCGTTCTGCTGCGGTCCAGCCTGTCATCTCGATGTAGCAGAGCTGAAGCTGTCGTGGGAACCATGGAAAGGTAAGGATGAGGTTGCTTTATTATTTTTCTTTTATTGCAGGAGATCGTTGGCTTCAGCTGGAATGGGCGTGACAGTAAGTATGGTTTAATTTAGAACAATAAAGGATTGTGTCTTTATTTCAATTAAAGGACTTTATTCTGGGTGTTTGTGTTTTTTTTAACTTTGACTATGGGGTTAGTAATGGGGGTGTCTTATAGACGCCTCTCCATTACTAACCTGGGCTTGATGTCAGCTGGCATTATAAGCTGACATCAACCCCAACCCTATTACCCCCTGCCACCGCACCAGGGCAGCGTGGAAGAGCGAGGCTAAGTGCCAGAATTGGCGCATCCTATGAATGCGCCATTTCTGGGGCGGCTGACGGCTGGTGTTTCTAGCCTGGGAGGGGGCCAATATTCATGGCTCCCTTCCTGGGCTATTAATATCAGCCCCCAGCTGTCTGCCTAGCCTTTGCTAGCAATTAAATTAGGGGGGACCCCACGTCATTTTTTTGGGGGGGTCCCCCATTTTAATAGCTAGTAAAGGCTATGTATTCAGCTGGGGGCTGATATTAGTAGCCTGGGAAGCTCCGTGGGTATTACCCCCTTCCCAGGCTTCAAACATCTGCCCCAGCCGTCTGCTTAACCTCCGCTAGAGCCTAAAATTAAGGGGAACCCCACGCCAATTTTTTTAATAATAAATCCTTTATTTTAATACTAAATGACAAGTACAGTAACCAACACTATCACTGTACTTCATATATATGTGACTGACATGTTTCTATCTATCTAATCTATGTGTGAAGCTCTATTCTGTCTGTTATAAATTGTCGGGTACCGCTGCTGAATTGCCGGCCGGCTTTTTTAAAGAGACAGTGCATGAAAACACTATTATTTTTTTTGATAAATCCTTTACGCTAAATGACAAGTACAGTAAGCAACACTTTCACTGTACTTCGTATATATGTGGCTGACATGTTTCTATCTATCTAATCTATGTGTGAAGCTCTATTCTTTCGGTTCTAAATTGTCGGGTACAGGTGTATGCCGCTGCTGAATTGCCGGCTTTTCATGTTTCACTGTTGGCACTGTTCCCATCGATTTGGGCAACCACTGTAATGCCACAACCACCATGGCTGTGGCATTACAGTGAGTGGCAGACAATCCCTGCATGATTGGTGCTCTAAATAGCGCCAGACATGCAGGACACGCTTTTGGTGCACGAACAGTTATCGAACATAACCTCGAACAGCCGAATTTTTTGCAAATCGTTCGGGTTCGTGGAACAACTCGAACACCGCCCAAAACAGCTCGAATTTGAGATTGGCGAACAGTTCTAGTCGAACACCGCTCATCTCTATTCACTATTTCAGATGCTTTAACCCTCCGTCAATACAATATCGGTTCTAACGAGTTAACATACAATGTGACTGTCAGGCGCAGGCTAGAAAAATACCTATAATATCTAATGTTTGCAATTTCAGTGCTCTAAAAGTGATCAGTGACCTTCATAGGGATGTAATAAAAGAGACTACACATAATCAGGTGCAAAAAAACCCATTTACTTAACATAAAACTAATAACTCTGAAATACAAACATTTCAAAACTAAATGAAAGTAAAAGAGATGTGCCTGTCAGGCCTATTTTATGTGACGGAGAGTTAAAGATAATTGCTTCTTCTTCCCTGCAATACATTCTGCAACTCGCTGCAATGTTTGCAAAGGGAAACTGTATTCTCTTTAATCTCTTTAAAAACGAGTCTCCTGGCAAATGCTGTAAAAGAGAGAATTTTTTGGCCAAACCTATTCAACCAAAAAAAAGAATAAAAGTGATAAAAAGGTTATACTGTATGTTCTCCAAAATGGTTTAAAATAAAAACTTCAACCCATTTCACAAAAACAAGCCCCCATACAGCTCATTTAACTCCTTCATGCACTAAGCCAGATTTCACCTTCATGACCAGGCAAAATTTTTCAAGGAGCGCCATTTGACTTTTTGAACGCAAAAATGGCAGAAATCATTAGCGGACGCCATGGCTGGTTAGGAGAACACCTGATGTGCCTAAACAGTGGAAACTGCCACCCCCCCACCCCCACAAGTGACCCCATTTTGGAAACTACACCCCTCAAGGAACTTACCTAGATACAGGTGCATCTCACTCAATTAGAATATCATCAAAAAGTTAATTTATTTCAGTTCTTCAATACAAAAAGTGAAACTCATATATTATATAGAGTGATCTATTTCAGGAATTTATCTATATGTGTGGTGAGCACTTTGAACCCCCAGATGTTTCATAGAAGTTTATAATGTTGAACTGTGAAAATGAAAAATACATTTTCCGACAAAAATGTTGGTTTTTCCCTAAATTTTTCATTTTCACAAGGGTAACAGGAGCAAAATGGACCATAAAATTTGTTATGCACTTTCTCCTGAGTACACCCATATGTGGTCGAAAGCTACTTTTGAGGCACAGTGCAAAGTTCAGAAGGGAAGATGCGACATATTGGAGTTGAGATTTTGCTGGAATAGTTTGAGTGCCATGTCACATTGGCAGAGCCCCTGAGGTGCCAGAATGTCATAAACGCCCCCATAAGTGACATCATTTTACAAACTACACCACTCAATTAATTCATCTAGGGGAGTAGTGAGCATGTTGACAGCACATGTGTCTCACAGAAATTTATACCATTAGGTGGTGAAGAAAGAATAATTAAATTTTTAGCATTAAAATGTTGTTTTAGCCCCAAATTTTTAATTTTTCTAAGGACTAATAGGAAAAAATGGACCTCTCAGTTTGTTGTGCAATTTCTACTGAGTGCGCTATACCCTACATGTAATAGGGAACTACTTTTCAGGCACAGTGCAAAGCACAGAAGGGAAGGAGCACCATATTATAGTGCAGATTTAAATTTTATGGTTTTCGGGTGCCATGACGCACTGGAAGAGCCTCTGACATGCCAGAACAGCAGAATCTCTCCATAAGTGACCCCATTTTACAAACCACACCTCTCAATGAATTCATCTAAGGGCGCAGTGATCATATTGATATCAAGGGTGTGTCACAGAATTTTATACCATTGGGCAGTGAAGAAAGAATAATTACATTTCTACCACAAAAATGTTGTTTTAGCCCCATATTTTACATTTTCACACAGGGAAATGGGTCAAAATGGCACCAAAGTTTGTCACACATTTTCTGCTGAATGTACAAATACCCCATATGTGTCTGTACAGTACTGCTTAGCCACATGGCGTGACTCGTGAGGGACGGAGTGCTATTTGCCTCCAGGAGCGCAGATTTTTCTAGAATAATTTGCAGACTCCATATACAGAGCCCCTAAGTGATAGAAGAGCAGAATACCATCATTAAGTGACCCCATTTTGGAAACTATACCCCTTTGGGAAGTTATCTATAGGTGTAGTAATGATTTGACTCCATGAATGTTTTCCAGAAACAAGCAGTGGTGGATGTTTCTGAATGAAAATTGCAAATCTGCTATTGTGGTACCTGTACATTGTAGTGCCCAGTACTTTGTAGTGCCCAGTACAATATGCCCAGCTCGTGCTTCTGAAGACATGGACCTGTAGATTCGGCGGGCACTCATTGCTACAGAAATGCCAAACATGAGGACACTTAATATGGTTTAGGCACACTGTGGGGCTCAGAAGGGACAGGGGGATTTGGGAGCACAGAATTCCACAGATTTGTTTTGGGGGGTGAGGAGCCATAGTACTTTCCAGAGCATTTGTACTACCAGTAACTTGGAAGCCCGCTATATTTCCATTGACAGATGACGAACCTGAGTGGAGACATGCTTTTTTTGTGGATTGAGTTGAAGCTATTATTGGGGACATTTTACATAACATTTGGAATCACATTTATCCTGCGTCTACGCTGAGCACTTACATTGGGATTTTCATCTAAATCTCAGAATGACGTAGTTCAGATGAAACCCCCGAGGGATCCATTCACTCTAATGAGGCAGCAGAGTTTCTCTGGACTCCGTCTGGCCTCTGTGCAGAGGTGTCCATCTTTTCAGAGGTGCACAAAACTGTAGTAGGCCACGCTTTCATGTATGCCTAAAAAGACGGACACCAGACTGCGTCCACAGTGTCCCCATCTGCCTCATTATAGGAAATTTTCCACTGGGGGTTCCGTCTGAATCACATATTTCAGAAATTTACACAGAACCCCGGTGTAAGCACTCAGCGTAGAGCACAGGATAAATGTGAGCCGAGCGTTACTGCGATCTTTGGGAGACAGAATGAACAAATCAATAGTAGGACAAAAACTGGTTTTGTTTATTTTTGACGCCGCTCCCCATGCGGTATAAGTGACTACACAACTTTCTTCTTCGGGTCGGTAAGATTACAGCAATACCAGATTTATATTGTTTATTTATGTGTGGCTGCTGTCACACTAAGGCTGAGTTCACACGATGCGTATTTAATGCGTTTCCGCGGCGTTTTTGCAGTTGCGTAAACGCCACGGAAACGCATGAAAAACGCATGGTAGAAGGGAAGCAATGTTCCCCAATTGAAATCCGCATGTGCTGTGCCCATGATGCGGATTTTTCCGCAGCGTAAACGCTGCGGTCAAAAATCCGCAGCATGTCAATTAATTTTGCGGAAATGCTGCTCTTTTGCCGCCATTGACTTGCATTAGACCGCATGGAATCCGCATCACTGTATATGTTGATGCGCTTTTCATGCGGTCTAATGTGCGGATGGTACCCGGGTGTGGATGAGAGGACTCTCATCCAGACCCAGGTACCCTTAAAAAAAAAAGAATAAAATAAAAAATATATATATTCTCACCTTCTGACGGCCCGCGCAGCGCTCCTGCTTGGTTCGCGGCACTTCGGGGTTGAATGAAGAAGGACCTTCGCTGACGTCAGAGTCATGTGACGGGTCACGTGACGCTGACGTCGGAAGGTCCTAAAGTCTTCACTGCCGGCAGCCGGGACCGAGCGAAGCAGGACACCGGGGGCCATCAGAGGGTAAAGTATATATTTATTTTTTATTTTTTGACATTCACACACTGTATAAATCCATGCCGGTTGCATGGATTTATATACTGTAAAGTTGACAAGCACTTTCCAAGTGATGCTAAAATCGCTTGGGAAGCGCTTGTCAACCCGCATGCGGAAATTAAAGTGAAGACCGCTTCATTTCCGCATGTCCCTGGCAGGAAACCGCATGTACAATCCGCATGCGTTTTTTCCTGCCAGAGAGATGCAGAAACGCTCAGGAAAAAATCCTGAGCATTTCTGCATCGTGTGCACATACCCTTAAAGACACTTTCGTTTTTGCATTGCCATATTTTGAGAGCTATGATTTTTCCACATTTCTGCCGATATAGTCATGTGGGGGGTTGATATTTGCGGGACAAGTTGGTATTTTTATTTGTACCATTTTGGGACTAGTGATGAGGGAATATGTTTGAAATCCAATCTCAAATGTTAAGTTCAACACGAATGTGGCACATTCAGATCCGTGATCGGAAAGGCAAGCAAAATTTGTTAAATTCGGGAAAATCGGTAACGTTCGGCGAATTTACGTGGTTAGCGGTCGCGGGGCAACTACTATGTTTTTTACAGTTTTGCTAGCATAGTGCTTGCGTATGATGAGCGGGGAGATGTGGCAGATGAGTTGGGGGGGGCTGGTGATAGCTCAGAACAGATCATATCAGCTGTTTTTTTTTGTTTGTTTTTTTTCTTCCTGTAGGCGGTAACTTTAAATCAGGAAAGCGGGACTAGCCAATCAGAGCGCAGGAAGCATCCACAGTGTCCCAGACACAAGGGCTTCTGCAATTGGCTGCTGAAATCACATGTCCTTCCTATATAAAAAGTGGCCATGTTCCCTCAGCACCATTTTATGCATGTCACCCGAAGGAGGTAGATGCTGCTGAGTATGCTCTGTCCTGTGTAATGAGAGATATTAGCTAGATAGATGGGTGCTTCTGTGGAAGTCAGATTGTGTAGATAAGTCCTGTGCTGTGTACCTGTTCAATCAACCTTGCAGCCCTTTTTTTTGCAATTACTGAGATTCTGACACAAACAGCAGGGCCTATGGATCAGAACAGTGCTGTGCACCAGCTGTACTGTCTATGCTCCATGCAGACTTTAAGGCTATATGCCCACGTAGCGTTCTTGTAGCGTTTTTGCGGCGTTTTTACGGCCGCGAAAACTCCTCGAAAACGCTTGTAAAACCGTCAGCCATGCAAAGCAATGTGAATTCTGATGCGCTATTTAGCGCGCCGAATTCGCATTGCATTGCAAAACGCAGCATGACCATTTCTACCGTGATTAAGCCGCAAATTCGCGGCCATTGAGGAACATTGAAACGCAGCAAACCCGCAAGTATATGTGAATTTGCTGCGTTTCAATTAAATTCAATGGCCGCGAATTTGCGGCGTAATCGCGGTGCGTGTGGTGCCCAGAATGAAGAGGAGGCTACAACTCCTTTTCATCCCAGCTACCACGCGGTGAAAAAAAGAAATAAAAAAGTTAAAAATAAAACCTGTATACTCACCTCTCCGGTCTTCTCCCGGCCGCGTCCTCTCTCCTCGGCGTCCCGCGCTATACTTGCAGGACCTGCGGTGATGTCATTTGGTCAGCTGATGGTCACGCAACCGCTGACATCAGCGGTCAGATGATGGTAGCGTGACCATCAGCTGACTAAATGACGTCACCGCAGGTCCTGCCACTACACTGCAGGACGCCGAGGAGAGAGGACGTGGCCGGGAGAAGACCGGAGAGGTGAGTATACAGGTTTTTTTTATTTTTAACTTTTTAATTCTTTTTTTTTTCCAAAGATGCAGCATTTAAGGCATCTAAGTTGGTCACGCAATATAAATCCATGCCAGTATTATATTGTGTGACCAACTTGTCAAGCACTTTTCCAAGTGATGCTCAAAATCACTTGGAAAAGTGCTTGAAAAAACGCATGCGTTTTCGCATGTAAAAACGATGAAAAAACGCTTCTCTCTGGCAGATAATCTGCATGCTATAAGCCACCTAGTGCTTTTAGTGGCGGAGAAATTCATCTGTGTTCTGAGTAAAAAAATAGATTTTTTTCTTTTGCTAGACACAGTCCACCAAAGAATTTTTTGTGCCGCAGACGTGTTATACTCTGCTATAAGCCACCTAGTGCTTTTAGTGGTGGTGAAATTCAGTTATATTCAGAGCTTGTGCAGAGTCACAAAAATCTATTTTTGCTGTTGCTAATGTTATACAGCAGCCTAGATCTGAGTTTGAAATTGTATGGACAATATCTCCTATGTTATACAGGCGTCATTCCCAGTAAAAAAATAATACTTTCTTCAGTTTTTAACATTATACAGCAGCAACATCTCAGTTTGAAATAGTTTGGAGAAAATCTCCTATGTTAGATAGGCGTCATCCACAGTGAAAAAAAATACTTTGTTCGGTTAGTCACGTTATACAGCAAGCCATATTTTACCTTGTCATTTAGTGCCACTGAAATTCAGGTGTGTGCAGAGCTGTTGCAGAGGAAAAAATCTAATTTTGTTTTGCTAATAGCGTGCTCCTACTACAGTATCTGAGCAACATGAGTGGGAAAAAACATGAGAGGTCATGGTGGATGGAGGAATAGGCTTGATGTTCAAGGTATACGTGGGGTAGGTGGTTATGTTAGTGAAAGCACTAGTGAATAGTGTTGAGTGATACCTTCCAATATAGAGAAATATCGGATCGGATTGTATCGGACTGATACCCAAAAAATATCGGATATCGCCGATTCCGATACCGGAAACTAATGCAAGTCAATGGGACACAAATATCGGAATGAAAATAAACCCTTTCTTTCCTTGTAGGTTAATTCTACATGAAGGAAAACAACAAAGAATAATGTAGAATGTATTGGGGGAGGTGGGGGTGACAATAAAGGCATAGAGGTTTATCCCAATCAAATGGAATAGCAGGAATTAATATTTTTTTTAAGACTTTCTGAGTCACGGAAATATTGACTATGTTAAGTTTTTTTATATTTTGTCAGATATTTATGTTTCACTACTTCCATGCTCTTCACCTTCTTTTTTACTTCTCCCACACTTTCTCCATCATCATCCTCAGCATCAGCATCTTTTTCATCAACTTCTTCTTCACCTTCTTCTTCTTCACCTTCTTCGTATTATTCATTTTTTTTACATTCTTCATATTCTTCTTATTCAACTATTATTCTTCTTCATATTCTACTTCTTCATCTTCTTCATCTTCTTCTTCATCATATTCTTATTTGTGACAGGCATTCCTGTAGTTGTTATCTATAAAAGTTTGAACATTACACCTTTCGTTCTGCCCGTCACAAAAGATTTACAACAGTATTTGTCCGCGTTCAGTTTGGCCTGCAGCAGCAGGTCTTTTCCAGGGGCACCACGAGGAGGAACGGACTCACCCCCATACACTGCTTAGTCTTCTTCTGCTTATAATTTAGATAATATCTTTTGCTCTGATTTTTAGTATTATGCTTAATGTTCTTCCGCTTTTTGTTCTGCAGCTTCTTGTACTTCTGCTTCTTGGTTTTCTGTCTCTTGTTCTTCTGTATCTTGGTGGTTGTCTTCTTGTTCTTTGTCCTCTTGGTCATCTTCTTCAGGGTCATCTTCTTGGTCTTCTTCGGGGTGGCCTTCAGGGTCGTCATCTTTAGGGTCGTCATCTTCTGGGTCCTCGTCTTCTTCTGGGTGGTCTTCAGGGTCCTCGTCTTCAGGGTCATTGTCTTCGGGGTCCTCATCTTCTTCGGGGTGGTCTTCAGGGTCCTCGTCTTGAGGGTCATCATCTTCGGGGTCCTCGTCTTCTTCGGGGTGCTCTTCAGGGTCCTCGTCTTCAGGGTCGTCGTCTTCGGGGTCCTCGTCTTCTTCGGGGTGGTCTTCAGCATCCTCGTCTTCAGGGTCGTCGTCTTCGGGGTCCTCGTCTTCTTCGGGGTGGTCTTCACGGTCCTCGTCTTCAGGGTCATCGTCTTCGGGGTCCTCGTCTTCTTCGGGGTGGTCTTCAGGGTCCGCGTCTTCAGGGTCCTCGTCTTCGGGGTCCTCGTCTTCGGGGTCATCGTCTTTTTCGGGGTGGTCTTCAGGGTCCTCGTCAGGGACATCCAGAGTGATTACCAAGAACCATTTCAAAAAGCTTGAATTTGGAAATGTAGCAGAAGGTACAAGAAGGCTGAGGAACTGCCGAGAACCAGCTGACAGTACTGGAACCCGGATGGGTAGCAGAAGGTACAAGAGCCAATGGAACTACCGAGAACCAGCTGACGGTACTGGAACTCGGTTACTAAGCAGGAGGTACCTGTGCCAGAAAGCACTACCAAGGACCAGCAGACGTTGGTGGAACTTGGATACAGAGAAGGAGGCACCTAAGCCAAAGGCACTGCCGAGAACCAGCTGACGGTACTGGAACCCGGATGGGTAGCAGAAGGTACAAGAGCCAATGGAACTACCGAGGACCAGCTGACGGTACTGGAACCCGGTTAGTAAGCAGGAGGTACCTGTGCCAGAAAGCACTACCAAGGACTAGCAGACGTTGGTGGAACTTGGATACCGAGAAGGAGGCACCTAAGCCAAAGGCACTGCCGAGAACCAGCTGACGGTACTGGAACCCGGATGGGTAGCAGAAGGTACAAGAGCCAATGGAACTACCGAGAACCAGCTGACGGTACTGGAACTCGGTTACTAAGCAGGAGGTACCTGTGCCAGAAAGCACCACCAAGGACCAGCAGACGTTGGTGGAACTTGGATACCGAGAAGGAGGCGCCTAAGCCAAAGGCACTGCCGAGAACCAGCTGACGGTACTGGAACTCGGATGGGTAACAGAAGGTACCCATGAAAAAAAAAGTTGCAAGGCCGCGAGCCGGCCGCAGTTACCGAAACCCACAGTCCTACAGGGGGTGCTTGTCCTATTGGCACTATGGAACCAGCCTTCATTGCCAGATCCCGCAGCCCACATAGGAGTCACCTAAACTGCAGGCACCATAGAGTCGGCTAACCTGACCACAACAAGACAGGACAATGCATTGGAGGCAAAGTGACGTTGATACTACCCGGAAACAGCTGGCGTGCTGGAACCAGGCTGGGCAGGAGGGAGTACCCATGCCAAAGACACTGCCGAGAACCAGCTGACGGTACTGGAACTCGGATGGGTAGCAGAAGGTACAAGAGCCAATGGAACTACCGAGGACCAGCTGACGGTACTGGAACCCGGTTAGTAAGCAGGAGGTACCTGTGCCAGAAAGCACTACCAAGGACCAGCAGACGTTGGTGGAACTTGGATACCGAGAAGGAGGCACCTAAGCCAAAGGCACTGCCGAGAACCAGCTGACGGTACTGGAACTCGGATGGGTGACAGAAGGTACCCATGAAAAAAAAAGTTGCAAGGCCGCGAGCCGGCCACAGTTACCGAAACCCACAGTCCTACAGGGGGTGCTTGTCCTATTGGCACTATGGAACCAGCCTTCATTGCCAGATCCCGCTGCCCACATAGGAGTCACCTAAACTGCAGGCACCATAGAGTCGGCTAACCCGACCGCAACACGACAGGACAACGCATTGGAGGCAAAGTGTCGTTGACACTACCCGGAAACAGCTGGCGTACTAGAACCAGGCTGGGCAGGAGGGAGTACACGTGCCAAAGACACTGCTGGGAAACAGCTGGCGGTGCTGGAACCCAGGGTAAATACTAAAAACAGAGTGGAGCCAGAGGCCTAATTGGAACAACTTTAAAATCAGTAGTAGACTAGTAGTGTGAATGTGGACAGAGCAGGAGAAATTGCCGTACACACAGCAGGGGAACAGCTGATGTTACTGAACCCAAATAACACGGCAGCAAGTGTTGACTGTGCAGATGGCACTTCTGAGCGCCAACTGGCGGTGTTAGAACTCAGGGATAATACTGAAAACAGAGGAGCCAGAGGCGTAATTGGAGCAACTTTAAAATCTGTAGTAGCGTGAATGTGGACAGAGCAGGAGAAATTGCCGTACGCACAGCAGGGGAACAGCTGACGTTACTGAACCCCAATAACACGGCAGAAAGTGTTGACTGTGCAGACGGCACTTCTGAGCGCCAACTGGCGGTGTTGGAGCTCAGGGATAATACTGAAAACAGAGGAGCCAGAGGCGTAATTGAAGCAACTTTAAAATCTGTAGTAGTGTGAATGTGGACAGAGCAGGAGAAATTGCCGCACGTACAGCAGGGGAACAGCTGACGTTACTGAACCCCAATAACACGGCAGCAAGTGTTGACTGTGCAGACGGCACTTCTGAGCGCCAACTGGCGGTGATGGAACTCAGAGATAATACTGAAAACAGAGGAGCCAGAGGCGTAATTGGAGCAACTTTAAAATCTGTAGTAGTGTGAATGTGGACAGAGCAGGAGAAATTGCCGTACGCACAGCAGGGGAACAGCTGACGTTACTGAACCCCAATAACACTGGAGCAAGCGTTGACTGTGCAGACGGCACTTCTGAGCAGCAACTGGCGGTGTTGGAGCCCAGGGTAAATACTAAAAACAGAGGAGCCAGAGGTGTAATTGGAGCACGTTTTAAGTTAGTAGTACAGTGGATGTGGACAGAACAAGAGAATTTGCCGGACACACAGCTGGGGATCAGCTGACGTTACTGAACCCCAATAACACTGGAGCAAGCATTGACTGTGCAGACGGCACTTCTGAGCAGCAACTGGCGGTGTTGGAGCCCAGGGTAAATACTAAAAACAGAGGAGCCAGAGGTGTAATTGGAGCAAGTTTTAAGTTAGTAGTACAGTGGATGTGGACAGAGCAGGAGAATTTGCCGGACACACAGCTGGGGATCAGCTTACTTAACTGAACAACAATAACACTGGAGCAAGCGTTGACTGTGCAGAGGGCACTTCAGAGCAGCAACTGGCGGTGTTGGAGCCCAGGGTAAATACTAAAAACAGAGGAGCCAGAGGTGTAATTGGAGCAAGTTGTAAATTAGTAGTACAGTGGATCTGGACAGAGCAGGAGAATTTGCCGGACACACAGCTGGGGATCAGCTGACATTACTGAACCCCAATAACACTGGAGCAAGCGTTGACTGTGCAGACGGCACTTCTGAGCAGCAAATGGCGGTGTTGGAGCCCAGGGTAAATACTAAAAACAGAGGAGCCAGAGGTGTAATTTGAGAAAGTTTTAAATTAGTAGTACAGTGGATGTGGACAGAGCAGGAGAATTTGCCGGACACACAGCTGGGGATCAGCTGACATTACTGAACCCCAATAACACTGGAGCAAGCATTGACTGTGCAGACGGCACTTCTGAGCAGCAAATGGCGGTGTTGGAGCCCAGGGTAAATACTAAAAACAGAGGAGCCAGAGGTGTAATTTGAGAAAGTTTTAAATTAGTAGTACAGTGGATGTGGACAGAGCAGGAGAATTTGCCGGACACACAGCTGGGGATGAGCTGACGTTACTGAACCCCAATAACACTGGAGCAAGCGTTGACTGTGCAGACGGCACTTCTGAGCAGCAACTAGCGGTGTTGGAGCCCAGGGTAAATACTAAAAACAGAGGAGCCAGAGGTGTAATTGGAGCAAGTTTTAAGTTAGTAGTGCAGTGGATGTGGAGAGAGCAGGAGAATTTGCCGGACACACAGCTGGGGATCAGCTTACTTTACTGAACAACAATAACACTGGAGCAAGCGTTGACTGTGCAGACGGCACTTCTGAGCAGCAACTAGCGGTGTTGGAGCCCAGGAAAAATACTAGAAACAGAGGAGCCAGAGGTGTAATTTGAGCAAGTTTTAAATTAGTACTACAGCGGATGTGGACATCGCAGGAGAATTTGCCGGACACACAGCTGGGGATCAGCTGACGTTACTGAACCCCAATAACACTGGAGCAAGCGTTGACTGTGCAGACGGCACTTCTGAGCAGCAACTGGCAGTGTTGGAGCCCAGGGTAAATACTAAAAACAGAGGAGCCAGAGGTGTAATTGGAGCAAGTTGTAAATTAGCAGTACAGTGGATGTGGACAGAGCAGGAGAATTTGCCGGACCCACAGCTGGGGATCAGCTGACATTACTGAACCCCAATAACACTGGAGCAAGAGTTGACTGTGCAGACAGCACTTCTGAGCAGCAAATGGTTGTGTTGGAGCCCAGGGTAAATACTAAAAACAGAGTAGCCAGAGGTGTAATTTGAGAAAGTTTTAAATTAGTAGTACAGTGGATGTGGACAGAACAAGAGAAATTGCCGGACACACAGCTGGGGATCAGCTGACGTTACTGAACCCCAATAACACTGGAGCAAGCATTGACTGTGCAGACGGCACTTCTGAGCAGCAACTGGCGGTGTTGGAGCCCAGGGTAAATGCTAAAAACAGAGGAGCCAGAGGTGTAATTGGAGCAAGTTTTAAATTAGTAGTACAGCGGAGGTGGACATCGCAGGAGAATGTGCCGGACACATAGCTGGAGATCAGCTGACGTTACTGAACCCCAATAACACTATAGCAAGCGTTGACTGTGCAGACGGCACTACTGAGCAGCAGCTGGCGGTGTTGGAGCCCAGGGTAAATACTAAAAACAGAGCAGCCAGAGGTGTAATTGGAGCAAGTTGTAAATTAGTAGTACAGTGGATGTGGACAGAGCAGGGAATTTGCCGGACACACAGCTGGGGATCAGCTTACTTAAATGAACAACAATAACACTGGAGCAAGCGTTGACTGTGCAGACGGCACTTCTGAGCAGCAACTAGCGGTGTTGGAGCCCAGGGTAAATACTAAAAACAGAGGAGCCAGAGGTGTAATTGGAGCACGTTTTAAATTAGTAGTACAGCGGAGGTGGACATCGCAGGAGAATGTGCCGGACACATAGCTGGAGATCAGCTGACGTTACTGAACCCCAATAACACTATAGCAAGCGTTGACTGTGCAGACGGCACTACTGAGCAGCAGCTGCAAAAAAGAAACAAAACCTACAAAAGACAAAAGACAAAAATATATCTCATACCCTACCATCATTATATATAAATGTAAAGCAAAGTTGCATAATAAATATAGGGTACTTAGTGAACTATTTTTGATCAAAAAAAGTATACAAGCCGTCCCACCAGCGGCAAGGTGACCCTAAATTGGGACGGTACCTATACTGCCTATATTAAAAACCTTACTGTATATCAAAGTTGAAGCAATGCATATAAAAGGGTAGACAAATAGGACCGGGTCCCAACTCCAGACCACCCAGGCCCGTGGTAAGCTACATATATACCAGTCAGCTCAACAAAGGGGATGCCACACCCTTAAATTGCACAGAATGCAAACAAGACAAAAAACCAGGCAATGTGAACTGAGGTCTAAGATGGTAGACATGAAAGAAATAGGAGCATGTTCACACTAGCAAAAAAGAAACAAAACCTACAAAAGACAAAAGACAAAAATATATCTCATACCCTACCATCATTATATATAAATGTAAAGCAAAGTTGCATAATAAATATAGGGTACTTAGTGAACTATTTTTGATCAAAAAAAGTATACAAGCCGTCCCACCAGCGGCAAGGTGACCCTAAATTGGGACGGTACCTATACTGCCTATATTAAAAACCTTACTGTATATCAAAGTTGAAGCAATGCATATAAAAGGGTAGACAAATAGGACCGGGTCCCAACTCCAGACCACCCAGGCCCGTGGTAAGCTACATATATACCAGTCAGCTCAACAAAGGGGATGCCACACCCTTAAATTGCACAGAATGCAAACAAGACAAAAAACCAGGCAATGTGAACTGAGGTCTAAGATGGTAGACATGAAAGAAATAGGAGCATGTTCACACTAGCAAAAAAGAAACAAAACCTACAGAAGACAAAAGACAAAAATATATCTCATACCCTACCATCATTATATATAAATGTAAAGCAAAGTTGCATAATAAATATAGGGTACTTAGTGAACTATTTTTGATCAAAAAAAGTATACAAGCCGTCCCACCAGCGGCAAGGTGACCCTAAATTGGGACGGTACCTATACTGCCTATATTAAAAACCTTACTGTATATCAAAGTTGAAGCAATGCATATAAAAGGGTAGACAAATAGGACCGGGTCCCAACTCCAGACCACCCAGGCCCGTGGTAAGCTACATATATACCAGTCAGCTCAACAAAGGGGATGCCACACCCTTAAATTGCACAGAATGCAAACAAGACAAAAAACCAGGCAATGTGAACTGAGGTCTAAGATGGTAGACATGAAAGAAATAGGAGCATGTTCACACTAGCAAAAAAGAAACAAAACCTACAAAAGACAAAAGACAAAAATATATCTCATACCCTACCATCATTATATATAAATGTAAAGCAAAGTTGCATAATAAATATAGGGTACTTAGTGAACTATTTTTGATCAAAAAAAGTATACAAGCCGTCCCACCAGCGGCAAGGTGACCCTAAATTGGGACGGTACCTATACTGCCTATATTAAAAACCTTACTGTATATCAAAGTTGAAGCAATGCATATAAAAGGGTAGACAAATAGGACCGGGTCCCAACTCCAGACCACCCAGGCCCGTGGTAAGCTACATATATACCAGTCAGCTCAACAAAGGGGATGCCACACCCTTAAATTGCACAGAATGCAAACAAGACAAAAAACCAGGCAATGTGAACTGAGGTCTAAGATGGTAGACATGAAAGAAATAGGAGCATGTTCACACTAGCAAAAAAGAAACAAAACCTACAAAAGACAAAAGACAAAAATATATCTCATACCCTACCATCATTATATATAAATGTAAAGCAAAGTTGCATAATAAATATAGGGTACTTAGTGAACTATTTTTGATCAAAAAAAGTATACAAGCCGTCCCACCAGCGGCAAGGTGACCCTAAATTGGGACGGTACCTATACTGCCTATATTAAAAACCTTACTGTATATCAAAGTTGAAGCAATGCATATAAAAGGGTAGACAAATAGGACCGGGTCCCAACTCCAGACCACCCAGGCCCGTGGTAAGCTACATATATACCAGTCAGCTCAACAAAGGGGATGCCACACCCTTAAATTGCACAGAATGCAAACAAGACAAAAAACCAGGCAATGTGAACTGAGGTCTAAGATGGTAGACATGAAAGAAATAGGAGCATGTTCACACTAGCAAAAAAGAAACAAAACCTACAAAAGACAAAAGACAAAAATATATCTCATACCCTACCATCATTATATATAAATGTAAAGCAAAGTTGCATAATAAATATAGGGTACTTAGTGAACTATTTTTGATCAAAAAAAGTATACAAGCCGTCCCACCAGCGGCAAGGTGACCCTAAATTGGGACGGTACCTATACTGCCTATATTAAAAACCTTACTGTATATCAAAGTTGAAGCAATGCATATAAAAGGGTAGACAAATAGGACCGGGTCCCAACTCCAGACCACCCAGGCCCGTGGTAAGCTACATATATACCAGTCAGCTCAACAAAGGGGATGCCACACCCTTAAATTGCACAGAATGCAAACAAGACAAAAAACCAGGCAATGTGAACTGAGGTCTAAGATGGTAGACATGAAAGAAATAGGAGCATGTTCACACTAGCAAAAAAGAAACAAAACCTACAAAAGACAAAAGACAAAAATATATCTCATACCCTACCATCATTATATATAAATGTAAAGCAAAGTTGCATAATAAATATAGGGTACTTAGTGAACTATTTTTGATCAAAAAAAGTATACAAGCCGTCCCACCAGCGGCAAGGTGACCCTAAATTGGGACGGTACCTATACTGCCTATATTAAAAACCTTACTGTATATCAAAGTTGAAGCAATGCATATAAAAGGGTAGACAAATAGGACCGGGTCCCAACTCCAGACCACCCAGGCCCGTGGTAAGCTACATATATACCAGTCAGCTCAACAAAGGGGATGCCACACCCTTAAATTGCACAGAATGCAAACAAGACAAAAAACCAGGCAATGTGAACTGAGGTCTAAGATGGTAGACATGAAAGAAATAGGAGCATGTTCACACTAGCAAAAAAGAAACAAAACCTACAAAAGACAAAAGACAAAAATATATCTCATACCCTACCATCATTATATATAAATGTAAAGCAAAGTTGCATAATAAATATAGGGTACTTAGTGAACTATTTTTGATCAAAAAAAGTATACAAGCCGTCCCACCAGCGGCAAGGTGACCCTAAATTGGGACGGTACCTATACTGCCTATATTAAAAACCTTACTGTATATCAAAGTTGAAGCAATGCATATAAAAGGGTAGACAAATAGGACCGGGTCCCAACTCCAGACCACCCAGGCCCGTGGTAAGCTACATATATACCAGTCAGCTCAACAAAGGGGATGCCACACCCTTAAATTGCACAGAATGCAAACAAGACAAAAAACCAGGCAATGTGAACTGAGGTCTAAGATGGTAGACATGAAAGAAATAGGAGCATGTTCACACTAGCAAAAAAGAAACAAAACCTACAAAAGACAAAAGACAAAAATATATCTCATACCCTACCATCATTATATATAAATGTAAAGCAAAGTTGCATAATAAATATAGGGTACTTAGTGAACTATTTTTGATCAAAAAAAGTATACAAGCCGTCCCACCAGCGGCAAGGTGACCCTAAATTGGGACGGTACCTATACTGCCTATATTAAAAACCTTACTGTATATCAAAGTTGAAGCAATGCATATAAAAGGGTAGACAAATAGGACCGGGTCCCAACTCCAGACCACCCAGGCCCGTGGTAAGCTACATATATACCAGTCAGCTCAACAAAGGGGATGCCACACCCTTAAATTGCACAGAATGCAAACAAGACAAAAAACCAGGCAATGTGAACTGAGGTCTAAGATGGTAGACATGAAAGAAATAGGAGCATGTTCACACTAGCAAAAAAGAAACAAAACCTACAAAAGACAAAAGACAAAAATATATCTCATACCCTACCATCATTATATATAAATGTAAAGCAAAGTTGCATAATAAATATAGGGTACTTAGTGAACTATTTTTGATCAAAAAAAGTATACAAGCCGTCCCACCAGCGGCAAGGTGACCCTAAATTGGGACGGTACCTATACTGCCTATATTAAAAACCTTACTGTATATCAAAGTTGAAGCAATGCATATAAAAGGGTAGACAAATAGGACCGGGTCCCAACTCCAGACCACCCAGGCCCGTGGTAAGCTACATATATACCAGTCAGCTCAACAAAGGGGATGCCACACCCTTAAATTGCACAGAATGCAAACAAGACAAAAAACCAGGCAATGTGAACTGAGGTCTAAGATGGTAGACATGAAAGAAATAGGAGCATGTTCACACTAGCAAAAAAGAAACAAAACCTACAAAAGACAAAAGACAAAAATATATCTCATACCCTACCATCATTATATATAAATGTAAAGCAAAGTTGCATAATAAATATAGGGTACTTAGTGAACTATTTTTGATCAAAAAAAGTATACAAGCCGTCCCACCAGCGGCAAGGTGACCCTAAATTGGGACGGTACCTATACTGCCTATATTAAAAACCTTACTGTATATCAAAGTTGAAGCAATGCATATAAAAGGGTAGACAAATAGGACCGGGTCCCAACTCCAGACCACCCAGGCCCGTGGTAAGCTACATATATACCAGTCAGCTCAACAAAGGGGATGCCACACCCTTAAATTGCACAGAATGCAAACAAGACAAAAAACCAGGCAATGTGAACTGAGGTCTAAGATGGTAGACATGAAAGAAATAGGAGCATGTTCACACTAGCAAAAAAGAAACAAAACCTACAAAAGACAAAAGACAAAAATATATCTCATACCCTACCATCATTATATATAAATGTAAAGCAAAGTTGCATAATAAATATAGGGTACTTAGTGAACTATTTTTGATCAAAAAAAGTATACAAGCCGTCCCACCAGCGGCAAGGTGACCCTAAATTGGGACGGTACCTATACTGCCTATATTAAAAACCTTACTGTATATCAAAGTTGAAGCAATGCATATAAAAGGGTAGACAAATAGGACCGGGTCCCAACTCCACACCACCCAGGCCCGTGGTAAGCTACATATATACCAGTCAGCTCAACAAAGGGGATGCCACACCCTTAAATTGCACAGAATGCAAACAAGACAAAAAACCAGGCAATGTGAACTGAGGTCTAAGATGGTAGACATGAAAGAAATAGGAGCATGTTCACACTAGCAAAAAAGAAACAAAACCTACAAAAGACAAAAGACAAAAATATATCTACTGAGCAGCAGCTGGCGGTGTTGGAGCCCAGGGTAAATACTAAAAACAGAGCAGCCAGAGGTGTAATTGGAGCAAGTTGTAAATTAGTAGTACAGTGGATGTGGACAGAGCAGGAGAATTTGCCGGACACACAACTGGGGATCAGCTGACATTACTGAACCCCAATAACACTGCAGCAAGCGTTGACTGTGCAGACGGCACTTCTGAGCAGCAAATGGCGGTGTTGGAGCCCAGGGTAAATACTAAAAACAGAGGAGCCAGAGGTGTAATTTGAGAAAGTTTTAAATTAGTAGTACAGTGGATGTGGACAGAGCAGGAGAATTTGCCGGACACACAGCTGGGGATCAGCTGACGTTACTGAACCCCAATAACACTGGAGCAAGCGTTGACTGTGCAGACGGCACTTCTGAGCAGCAACTAGCGGTGTTGGAGCCCAGGGTAAATACTAAAAACAGAGGAGCCAGAGGTGTAATTGGAGCAAGTTTTAAGTTAGTAGCACAGTGGATGTGGAGAGAGCAGGAGAATTTGCCGGACACACAACTGGGGATCAGCTTACTTAACTGAACAACAATAACACTGGAGCAAGCGTTGACTGTGCAGACGGCACTTCTGAGCAGCAACTAGCGGTGTTGGAGCCCAGGGTAAATACTAAAAACAGAGAAGCCAGAGGTGTAATTTGAGCAAGTTTTAAATTAGTACTACAGCGGATGTGGACAGAGCAGGAGAATTTTCCGGACACACAGCTGGGGATCAGCTGACATTACTGAACCCCAATAACACTGGAGCAAGAGTTGACTGTGCAGACGGCACTTCTGAGCAGCAAATGTCGGTGTTGGAGCCCAGGGTAAATACTAAAAACAGAGGAGCCAGAGGTGTAATTTGAGAAAGTTTTAAATTAGTAGTACAGTGGATGTGGACAGAGCAGGAGAATTTGCCGGACACACAGCTGGGGATCAGCTGACGTTACTGAACCCCAATAACACTGGAGCAAGCATTGACTGTGCAGACGGCACTTCAGAGCAGCAATTGGCGGTGTTGGAGCCCAGGGTAAATACTAAAAACAGAGGAACCAGAGGTGTAATTGGAGCAAGTTTTAAATTAGTAGTACAGTGGATGTGGACATCGCAGGAGAATTTGCCGGACACACAGCTGGGGATCAGCTGACGTTACTGAACCCCAATAATACTGGAGCAAGCGTTGACTGTGCAGACGGCACTTCTGAGCAGCAACTAGCGGTGTTGGAGCCCAGGGTAAATACTAAAAACAGAGGAGCCAGAGGTGTAATTGGAGCAAATTTTAAATTAGTAGTACAGTGGATGTGGACAGAGCAGGAAAATTTGCCGGACACACAGCTGGGGATCAGCTGACGTTACTGAACCCCAATAACACTGGAGAAAGCGTTGACTGTGCAGACGGCACTTCTGAGCAGCAACTAGCGGTGTTGGAGCCCAGGGTAAGTACTAAAAGCAGAGGAGACAGAGGTGTAATTGGAGCAACTTTAAAATCTGTAGTAGTGTGAATGTGGACAGAGCAGGAGAAATTGCCGTACTTACAGTAGGGGAACAGCTGACGTTACTGAACCCCAATAACACGGCAGCAAGTGTTGACTGTGCAGACGGCACTTCTGAGCGCCAACTGGCGGTGTTGGAACTCACGGATAATACTGAAAACAGAGGAGCCAGAGGCGTAATTGGAGCAACTTTAAAATCTGTAGTAGTGTGAATGTGGACAGAGCAGGAGAAATTGCCGTACGCACAGCAGGGGAACAGCTGACGTTACTGAACCCCAATTACACGGCAGCAAGTGTTGACTGTGCAGACGGCACTTCTGAGCGCCAACTGGCGGTGTTGGAGCTCAGGGATAATACTGAAAACAGAGGAGCCAGAGGCGTAATTGGAGCAACTTTAAAATCTGTAGTAGTGTGAATGTGGACAGAGCAGGAGAAATTGCCGTACGCACAGCAGGGGAACAGCTGACGTTACTGTACCCCAATAACATGGCAGCAAGTGTTGACTGTGCAGACGGCACTTCTGAGCGCCAACTGGCGGTGTTGGAGCTCAGGGATAATACTGAAAACAGAGGAGCCAGAGGCGTAATTGGAGCAACTTTAAAATCTGTAGTAGTGTGAATGTGGACAGAGCAGGAGAAATTGCCGTACGCACAGCAGGGGAACAGCTGACGTTACTGAACCCCAATAACACGGCAGCAAGTGTTGACTGTGCAGATGGCACTTCTGAGCGCCAACTGTCGGTGTTGGAGCTCAGGGATAATACTGAAAAAAGAGGAGCCAGTGGCGTAATTGGAGCAACTTTAAAATCTATAGTAGTGTGAATGTGGACAGAGCAGGAGAAATTGCCGTACGCACAGCAGGGGAACAGCTGACGTTACTGAACCCAAATAACAGTGGAGCAAGCGTTGACTGTGCAGACGGCACTTCTGAGCAGCAAGAAGCGGTGTTGGAGCCCAGGGTAAATACTAAAAACTGAGGAGCCAGAGGTGTAATTGGAGCACGTTTTAAATTAGTAGTACAGCGGATGTGGACCGAGCAGGAGAATTTGCCGGACACACAGCTGGGGATCAGCTGACGTTACTGAACCCCAATAACACTAGAGCAAGCGTTGACTGTGCAGACGGCACTTCTGAGCAGCAACTGGCGGTGTTGGAGCCCAGGGAAAATACTAAAAACAGAGAAGCCAGAGGTGTAATTGGAGCAAGTTTTAAATTAGTAGTACAGTGGTTGTGGACATCGCAGGAGAATTTGCCGGACACACAACTGGGGATCAGCTGACGTTACTGAACCCCAATAATACTGGAGCAAGCGTTGACTGTGCAGACAGCACTTCTGAGCAGCAACTAGCGGTGTTGGAG
Source organism: Phyllobates terribilis (assembly GCF_046119375.1). NCBI lineage: Eukaryota > Metazoa > Chordata > Amphibia > Anura > Dendrobatidae > Phyllobates > Phyllobates terribilis. The sequence goes on from NW_027362773.1 coordinate 68,053,312, forward strand.
CCCAGGGTAAATACTAAAAACAGAGGAGCCAGAGGTGTAATTGGAGAAAGTATTAAATTAGTAGTACAGTGGATGTGGACAGAGCAGGAGAATTTGCTGGACACACAGCTGGGGATCAGCCGACGTTACTGAACCCCAATAACACTGCAGCAAGCGTTGACTGTGCAGATGGCACTTCTGAGCAGCAACTAGCGGTGTTGGAGCCCAGGGTAAATTCAAAAAACAGAGGAGCCAGAGGTGTAATTGGAGAAAGTTTTAAATTAGTAGTACAGTGGATGTGGACAGAGCAGGAGAATTTGCCGGACACACAGCTGGGGATCAGCTGACGTTACTTAACCCCAATAACACTGGAGCAAGCGTTGACTGTGCAGACGGCACTTCTGAGCAGCAACTAGCGGTGTTGGAGCCCAGGGTAACTACTAAAAACAAAGGAGCCAGAGGTGTAATTGGAGCAAGTTTTAAATTAGTAGTACAGTGGATGTGGACAGACCAGGAGACTTTGCCAGACACAAAACTGGGGATCAGCTGACGTTACTGAACCCCAATAACACTGGAGCAAGCGTTGACTGTGCAGACTGCACTTCTGAGCGCCAACTGGTGGTGTTGGAGCTCAGGGATAATACGGAAAACAGAGGAGCCAGGGGTGCAATTGGAGCAAGTTTTAAATTAGTAGTACAGTGGATGTGGACAGAGCAGGAGAATTTGCCGGACCCACAGCTGGGGATCAGCTGACGTTACTGAACCCCAATAACACTGGAGCAAGCGATAACTGTGCAGACACCACTTCTGAGCAGCAACAAGCGGTGTTGGAGCCCAGGGTAAATACTAAAAACAGAGGAGCCAGAGGTGTAATTGGAGCACGTTTTAAATTAGTAGTACAGTGGATGTGGACAGAGCAGGAGAATTTTCCGGACCCACAGCTGGGGATCAGCTGACGTTACTGAACCCCAATAACACTGGAGAAAGCGTTGACTGTGCAGACGGCACTTCTGAGCAGCAACTAGCGGTGTTGGAACCCAGGGTAAGTACTAAAAACAGAGGAGACAGAGGTGTAATTGGAGCAACTTTAAAATCTGTAGTAGTGTGAATGTGGACAGAGCAGGAGAAATTGCCGTACTTACAGTAGGGGAACAGCTGACGTTACTGAACCCCAATAACACGGCAGCAAGTGTTGACTGTGCAGACGGCACTTCTGAGCGCCAACTGGTGGTGTTGGAACTCAGGGATAATACTGAAAACAGAGGAGCCAGAGGCGTAATTGGAGCAACTTTAAAATCTGTAGTAGTGTGAATGTGGACAGAGCAGGAGAAATTGCCGTACGCACAGCAGGCGAACAGCTGACGTTACTGAACCCCAATAACACGGCAGAAAGTGTTGACTGTGCAGACGGCACTTCTGAGCGCCAACTGGCGGTGTTGGAGCTCAGGGATAATACTGAAAACAGAGGAGCCAGAGGCGTAATTGGAGCAACTTTAAAATCTGTAGTAGTGTGAATGTGGACAGAGCAGGAGAAATTGCCGTACGCACAGCAGGGGAACAGCTGACGTTACTGTACCCCAATAACATGGCAGCAAGTGTTGACTGTGCAGACGGCACTTCTGAGCGCCAACTGGCGGTGTTGGAGCTCAGGGATAATACTGAAAACAGAGGAGCCAGAGGCGTAATTGGAGCAACTTTAAAATCTGTAGTAGTGTGAATGTGGACAGAGCAGGAGAAATTGCCGTACGCACAGCAGGGGAACAGCTGACGTTACTGAACCCCAATAACACGGCAGCAAGTGTTGACTGTGCAGACGGCACTTCTGAGCGCCAACTGTCGGTGTTGGAGCTCAGGGATAATACTGAAAAAAGAGGAGCCAGTGGCGTAATTGGAGCAACTTTAAAATCTATAGTAGTGTGAATGTGGACAGAGCAGGAGAAATTGCCGTACGCACAGCAGGGGAACAGCTGACGTTACTGAACTCCAATAACACGGCAGCAAGTTTTGACTGTGCAGATGGCAATCCTGAGCGCCAACTGGCGTTGTTGGAGATCAGGGATAATACTGAAAACAGAGGAGCCAGAGGCGTAATTGGAGCAACTTTAAAATCTGTAGTAGTGTGAATGTGGACAGAGCAGGAGAAATTGCCGTACGCACAGCTGGGGATCAGCTGACGTTACTGAACCCAAATAACACTGGAGCAAGCGTTGACTGTGCAGACGGCACTTCTGAGCAGCAAGAAGCGGTGTTGGAGCCCAGGATAAATACTAAAAACAGAGGAGCCAGAGGTGTAATTGGAGCACGTTTTCAATTAGTAGTACAGCGGATGTGGACCGAGCAGGAGAATTTGCCGGACATACAGCTGGGGATCAGCTGACGTTACTGAACCCCAATAACAGTAGAGCAAGCGTTGACTGTGCAGACGGCACTTCTGAGCAGCAACTGGCGGTGTTGGAGCCCAGGGTAAATACTAAAAACAGAGGAGCCAGAGGTGTAATTGGAGCAAGTTTTAAATTAGTAGTACAGGGGATGTGGACAGAGCAGGAGAATTTGCCGAACACACAGCTGGGGATCAGCTGACATTACTGAACCCCAATAACACTGGAGCAAGCGTTGACTGTGCAGACGGCACTTCTGAGCAGCAACTGGCAGTGTTGGAGCCCAGGGTAAATACTAAAAACAGAGGAGCCAGAGGTGTAATTGGAGCAAGTTTTAAATTAGTAGTACAGTGGATGTGGACATCGCAGGAGAATTTGCCAGACACACAGCTGGGGATCAGCCGACGTTACTGAACCCCAATAACACTGGAGCAAGCGTTGACTGTGCAGACGGTACTTCTGAGCAGCAACTAGCGGTGTTGGAGCCCAGGGTAAATACTAAAAACAGAGGAGCCAGAGGTGTAATTGGAGAAAGTTTTAAATTAGTAGTACAGTGGATGTGGACAGAGCAGGAGAATTTGCCGGACACACAGCTGGGGATCAGCCGACGTTACTGAACCCCAGTAACACTGGAGCAAGCGTTGACTGTGCAGACGGCACTTCTGAGCAGCAACTGGCGGTGTTGGAGCCCAGGGTAAATACTAAAAAGAGAGGAGCCAGAGGTGTAATTAGAGCAAGTTTTAAATTAGTAGTACAGTGGATGTGGACAGAGCAGGAGAATTTGCCGAACACACAGCTGGGGATCAGCTGACATTACTGAACCCCAATAACACTGGAGCAAGCGTTGACTGTGCAGACGGCACTTCTGAGCAGCAACTGGCGGTGTTGGAGCCCAGGGTAAATACTAAAAACAGAGGAGCAAGAGGTGTAATTGGAGCAAGTTTTAAATTAGAAGTACAGTGGATGTGTACATCGCAGGAGAATTTGCCGGACACACAACTGGGGATCAGCTGACGTTACTGAACCCCAATAACACTAGAGCAAGCGTTGACTGTGCAGACAGCACTTCTGAGCAGCAACTAGCGGTGTTGGAGCCCAGGCTAAATACTAAAAACAGAGGAGCCAGAGGTGTAATTGGAGAAAGATTTATATTAGTAGTACAGTGGATGTGGACAGAGCAGGAGAATTTGCCGGACACACAGCTGGGGATCAGCTGACGTTACTGAACCCCAATAACACTGGAGCAAGCGTTGACTGTGCAGATGGCACTTCTGAGCAGCAACTAGCGGTGTTGGAGCCCAGGGTAAATACTAAAAACTGAGGAGCCAGAGGTGTAATTGGAGAAAGTTTTAAATTAGTAGTACAGTGGATGTGGACAGAGCAGGAGAATTTGCCGGACACACAGCTGGGGATCAGCTGACGTTACTGAACCCCAATAACACTGGAGCAAGCGTTGACTGTGCAGACTGCACTTCTGAGCAGCAACTAGCGGTGTTGGAGCCCAGGGTAAGTACTAAAAACAGAGAAGCCAGAGGTGTAATTGGAGCAAGTTTTAAATTAGTAGTACCGTGGATGTGGACAGACCAGGAGAATTTGCCAGACACACAGCTGGGGATCAGCTGACATTACTGAACCCCGATAACACTGGAGCAAGCGTTGACTGCCAGTTGGCGCTCAGAAGTGCCGTCTGCACAGTGTTGGAGCTCAGGGATAATACGGAAAACAGAGGAGCCAGAGGTGTAATTGGAGCAAGTTTTAAATTAGTAGTACAGTGGATGTGGACAGAGCAGGAGAATTTGCCAAACACACAGCTGGGGATCAGCTGACATTACTGAACCCCAATAACACTGGAGCAAGCGTTAACTGTGCAGACACCACTTCTGAGCAGCAACTGGCGGTGTTGGAGCCCAGGGTAAATACTAAAAACAGAGGAGCCAGAGGTGTAATTGGAGCAAGTTCTAAATTAGTAGTACAGTGGATGTGGACAGAGGAGGAGAATTTGCCTGACACACAGCTGGGGATCAGCTAACATTACTGAACCCCAATAACACTGGAGCAAGCGTTGACTGTGCAGACGGCACTTCTGAGCAGCAAATGGTGGTGTTGGAGCCCAGGGTAAATAATAAAAACAGAGGAGCCAGAGGTGTAATTTGAGCAAGTTTTAAATTAGTAGTACAGTGGATGTGGACAGAGCAGGAGAATTTGCCGGACACACAGCTGGGGATCAGCTGACGTTACTGAACCCCAATAACACTGGAGCAAGTGTTGACTATGCAGATGGCATTTCTGAGCAGCAGCTGGCGGTGTTGGAGCCCAGGGTAAATACTAAAAACAGAGGAGCCAGAGGTGTAATTGGAGCAAGTTTTAAATTAGTAGTACAGTGGATGTGGACATCGCAGGAGAATTTGCCGGACACACAGCTGGGGATCAGCTGACGTTACTGAACCTCAATAATACTGGAGCAATCGTTGACTGTGCAGACGGAACTTCTGAGCAGCAACTAGCGGTATTGGAGCCCAGGGTAAATACTAAAAACAGAGGAGCCAGAGGTGTACTTGGAGCAAGTTTTAAATTAGTAGTACAGTGGATGTAGACAGAGCAGGAGAATTTGCCGGACACACAGCTGGGGATCAGCTGACGTTACTGAACCGCAATAACACTGGAGCAAGCGTTGACTGTGCAGATGGCATTTCAGAGCAGCAACTAGCGGCGTTGGAGCCCAGGGTAAGTACTAAAAACAGAAGAGCCAGAGGTGTAATTGGAGCAAGTTTTAAATTAGTAGTACAGTGGATGTGGACAGACCAGGAGAATTTGCCAGACACACAGCTGGGGATCAGCTGACGTTACTGAACCCCAATAACACTGGAGCAAGCGTTGACTGTGCAGACGGCATTTCTGAGCGCCAACTGGCGGTGTTGGAGCTCAGGGATAATACGGAAAACAGAGGAGCCAGAGGTGTAATTGGAGCAAGTTTTAAATTAGTAGTACAGTGGATGTGGACAGAGCAGGAGAATTTGCCGGACCCACAGCTGGGGATCAGCTGACGTTACTGAACCCCAATAACACTGGAGCAAGCGTTAACTGTGCAGACACCACTTCTGAGCAGAAACAAGCGGTGTTGGAGCCCAGGGTAAATACTAAAAACAGAGGAGCCAGAGGTGTAATTGGAGCACGTTTTAAATTAGTAGTACAGCGGATGTGGACAGAGCAGGAGAATTTGCCGGACACACAGCTGGGGATCAGCTGACGTTACTGAACCCCAATAACACTAGAGCAAGCGTTGACTGCAGACGGCACTTCTGAGCAGCAATTGGCAGTGTTGGAGCCCAGGGTAAATACTAAAAACAGAGGAGCCAGAGGTGTAATTGGAGCAAGTTTTAAATTAATAGCACAGTGGATGTGGACACAGCAGGAGAATTTGCCGAACACACAGCTGGGGATCAGCTGACATTACTGAACCCCAATAACACTGGAGCAAGCGTTGACTGTGCAGACGGCAATTCTGAGTAGCAACTGGCGGTGTTTGAGCCCAGGGTAAACACTAAAAACAGGAGCCAGAGGTGAAATTGGAGCAAGTTCTAAATTAGTAGTACAGTGGATGTGGACAGAGCAGGAGAATTTGCCAGACACACAGCTGGGGATCAGCTAACATTACTGAACCCCAATAACACTGGAGCAAGCGTTGACTGTGCACACGGCACTTCTGAGCAGCAAATGGCGGTGTTGGAGCCCAGGGTAAATACTAAAAACAGAGGAGCCAGAGGTGTAATTGGAGCAAGTTTTAAATTAGTAGTACAGTGGATGTGGACAGAGCAGGAGAATTTGCCGGACACACAGCTGGGGATCAGCTGATGTTACTGAACCCCAATAACACGGCAGCAAGTGTTGACTGTGCAGACGGCACTTCTGAGCGCCAACTGGCGGTGTTGGAACTCAGGGATAATACTGAAAACAGAGGAGCCAGAGGCGTAATTGGAGCAACTTTAAAATCTGTACTAGTGTGAATGTGGACAGAGCAGGAGAAATTGCCGTACGCACAGCAGGGGAACAGCTGACGTTACTTAAACCCAATAACATGGCAGAAAGTGTTGACTGTGCAGACGGCACTTCTGAGCGCCAACTGGCGGTGTTGGAGCTCAGGGATAATACTGAAAACAGAGGAGCCAGAGGCATAATTGGAGCAACTTTAAAATCTGTAGTAGTGTGAATGTGGACAGAGCAGGAGAAATTGCCGTACGCACAGCAGGGGAACAGCTGACGTTACTGTACCCCAATGACACGGCAGCAAGTGTTGACTGTGCAGACGGCACTTCTGAGTGCCAACTGGCGGTGTTGGAGCTCAGGGATAATAATGAAAACAGAGGAGCCAGAGGCGTAATTGGAGCAACTTTAAAATCTGTAGTAGTGTGAATGTGGACAGAGCAGGAGAAATTGCCGTACGCACAGCAGGGGAACAGCTGACGTTACTGAACCCCAATAACACGGCAGCAAGTGTTAACTGTGAAGACGGCACTTCTGAGCGCCAACTATCGGTGTTGGAGCTCAGGGATAATACTGAAAAAAGAGGAGCCAGAGGCGTAATTGGAGCAACTTTAAAATCTGTAGTAGTGTGAATGTGGACAGAGCAGGAGAAATTGCCGTACGCACAGCAGGGGAACAGCTGACGTTACTGAACCCCAATAACACGGCAGCAAGTGTTGACTGTGCAGACGGCACTCCTGAGCGCCAACTGGCGGTGTTGGAGCTCAGGGATAATACTGAAAACAGAGGAGCCAGAGGCATAATTGGAGCAACTTTAAAATCTGTAGTAGTGTGAATGTGGACAGAGCAGGAGAAATTGCCGTACGCACAGCTGGGGATCAGCTGACGTTACTGAACCCCAATAACGCTGGAGCAAGCGTTGACTGTGCAGACGGCACTTCTGAGCAGCAACAAGCGGTGTTGGAGCCCAGGGTAAATACTAAAAACAGAGGAACCAGAGGTGTAATAGGAGCACGTTTTAAATTAGTAGTACAGCGGATGTGGACAGAGCAGGAGAATTTGCTGGACACACAGCTGGGGATCAGCTGACGTTACTGAACCCCAATAACACTAGAGCAAGCGTTGACTGTGCAGACGGCACTTCTGAGCAGCAATTGGCGGTGTTGGAGCCCAGGGTAAATACTAAAAACAGAGGAGCCAGAGGTGTAATTGGAGCAAGTTTTAAATTAGTAGCACAGTGGATGTGGACAGAGCAGGAGAATTTGCCGAACACACAGCTGGGGATCAGCTGACATTACTGAACCCCAATAACACTGGAGCAAGCGTTGACTGTGCAGACGGCACTTCTGAGCAGCAACTGGCGGTGTTTGAGCCCAGGGTAAATACTAAAAACAGGAGCCAGAGGTGAAATTGGAGCAAGTTCTAAATTAGTAGTACAGTGGATGTGGACAGAGCAGGAGAATTTGCCAGACACACAGCTGGGGATCAGCTAACATTACTGAACCCCAATAACACTGGAGCAAGCGTTGACTGTGCAGACGGCACTTCTGAGCAGCAAATGGCGGTGTTGGAGCCAAGGGTAAATACTAAAAACAGAGGAGCCAGAGGTGTAATTGGAGCAAGTTTTAAATTAGTAGTACAGTGGATGTAGACAGAGCAGGAGAATTTGCCGGACACACAGCTGGGGATCAGCTGATGTTACTGAACCCCAATAACACAGCAGCAAGTGTTGACTGTGCAGACGGCACTTCTGAGCGTCAACTGGCGGTGTTGGAACTCAGGAATAATACTGAAAAGAGAGGAGCCAGAGGCGTAATTGGAGCAACTTTAAAATCTGTACTAGTGTGAATGTGGACAGAGCAGGAGAAATTGCCGTACGCACAGCAGGGGAACAGCTGACGTTACTGAACCCCAATAACATGGCAGAAAGTGTTGACTGTGCAGACGGCACTTCTGAGCGCCAACTGGCGGTGTTGGAGCTCAGGGATAATACTGAAAACAGAGGAGCCAGAGGCATAATTGGAGCAACTTTAAAATCTGTAGTAGTGTGAATGTGGACAGAGCAGGAGAAATTGCCGTACGCACAGCAGGGGAACAGCTGACGTTACTGAACCCCAATAACACGGCAGCAAGTGTTGACTGTGCAGACGGCACTTCTGAGTGCCAACTGGCGGTGTTGGAGCTCAGGCATAATACTGAAAACAGAGGAGCCAAAGTCGTAATTGGAGCAACTTTAAAATCTGTAGTAGTGTGAATGTGGACAGAGCAGGAGAAATTGCCGTACGCACAGCAGGGGAACAGCTGACGTTACTGAACCCCAATAACACGGCAGCAAGTGTTAACTGTGAAGACGGCACTCCTGAGTGCCAACTATCGGTGTTGGAGCTCAGGGATAATACTGAAAAAAGAGGAGCCAGAGGCGTAATTGGAGCAACTTTAAAATCTGTAGTAGTGTGAATGTGGACAGAGCAGGAGAAATTGCCGTACGCACAGCAGGAGAACAACTGACGTTACTGAACCCCAATAACACGGCAGCAAGTGTTGACTGTGCAGACGGCACTCCTGAGCGCCAACTGGCGGTGTTGGAGCTCAGGGATAATACTGAAAACAAAGGAGCCAGAGGCGTAATTGGAGCAACTTTAAAATCTGTAGTAGTGTGAATGTGGACAGAGCAGGAGAAATTGCCGTACGCACAGCTGGGGATCAGCTGACGTTACTGAACCCCAATAACGCTGGAGCAAGCGTTGACTGTGCAGACGGCACTTCTGAGCAGCAACAAGCGGTGTTGGAGCCCAGGGTAAATACTAAAAACAGAGGAACCAGAGGTGTAATAGGAGCACGTTTTAAATTAGTAGTACAGCGGATGTGGACAGAGCAGGAGAATTTGCTGGACACACAGCTGGGGATCAGCTGACGTTACTGAACCCCAATAACACTAGAGCAAGCGTTGACTGTGCAGACGGCACTTCTGAGCCGCAACTGGCGGTGTTGGAGCCCAGGGTAAATACTAAAAACAGAGGAGCCAGAGGTGTAATTGGAGCAAGTTTTAAATTAGTAGTACAGTGGATGTGGACAGAGCAGGAGAAATTGACGAACACACAGCAGGGGATCAGCTGACATTACTGAACCCCAATAACAGTGGAGCAAGCGTTGACTGTGCAGACGGCACTTCTGAGCAGCAACTGGCGGTGTTGGAGCCCAGGGTAAATACTAAAAACAGAGGAGCCAGAGGTGTAATTGGAGCAAGTTTTAAATTAGTAGTACAGTGGATGTGGACATCGCAGGAGAATTTGCCGGACAACACAACTGGAAATCAGCTGACGTTACTGAACCCCAATAATACTGGAGCAAGCGTTGACTGTGCAGACGGCACTTCTGAGCAGCAACTAGCGGTGTTGGAGCCCAGGGTAAATACTAAAAACAGAGGAGCCAGAGGTGTAATTGGAGAAAATTTTAAATTAGTAGTACAGTGGATGTGGACATCGCAGGAGAATTTGCCGTACACACAACTGGTGATCAGCTGACGTTACTGAACCCCAATAATACTGGAGCAAGCGTTGACTGTGGAGACGGCACTTCTGAGTAGCAACTAGCGGTGTTGGAGCCCAGGGTAAATACTAAAAACAGAGGAGCCAGAGGTGTAATTGGAGAAAGTTTTAAATTAGTAGTACAATGGATATGGACAGAGCAGGAGAATTTGCCGGACACACAGCTGGGGATCAGCCGACGTTACTGAACCCCAATAACACTGGAGCAAGCATTGACTGTGCAGACGGCACTTCTGAGCAGCAACTAGCGGTGTTGGAGCCCAGGGTAAATACTAAAACAGAGGAGCCAGAGGTGTAATTGGAGAAAGTTTTAAATTAGTAGAACAGTGGATGTGGACAGAGCAGGAGAATTTGCCGGACACACAGCTGGGGATCAGCTGACTTTACTGAACCCCAATAACTCTGGAGCAAGCGTTGACTGTGCAGACGGCACTTCTGAGCAGCAACTAGCGGTGTTGGAGCCCAGGGTAAGTGCTAAAAACAGAGGAGCCAGAGGTGTAATTGGAGCAACTTTAAAATCTGTAGTAGTGTGAATGTGGAAAAGGAAGGAGAAATTGCCGTACGCACAGCTGGGGATCAGCTGACGTTACTGAACCCCAATAACGCTGGAGAAAGCGTTGACTGTGCAGACGGCACTTCTGAGCAGCAACAAGCGGTGTTGGAGCACAGGGTAAATACTAAAAACAGAGGAACCAGTGGTGTAATTGGAGCACGTTTTAAATTAGTAGTACAGCGGATGTGGACAGAGCAGGAGAATTTGCTGGACACACAGCTGGGGATCAGCTGACGTTACTGAACCCCAATAACACTAGAGCAAGCGTTGACTGTGCAGACGGCACTTCTGAGCAGCAACTGGCGGTGTTGGAGCCCAGGGTAAATACTAAAAACAGAGGAGCCAGAGGTGTAATTGGAGCAAGTTTTAAATTAGTAGTACAGTGGATGTGGACAGAGCAGGAGAAATTGCCAAACACACAGCTGGGTATCAGCTGACATTACTGAACCCCAATAACACTGGAGCAAGCGTTGACTGTGCAGACGGCACTTCTGAGCAGCAACTGGCGGTGTTGGAGCCCAGGGTAAATACTAAAAACAGAGGAGCCAGAGGTGTAATTGGAGCAAGTTTTCAATTAGTAGTACAGTGGATGTGGACATCGCAGGAGAATTTGCCGGACACACAACTGGGGATCAGCTGACATTACTGAACCCCAATAACACTGGAGCAAGCGTTGACTGTGCAGACAGCACTTCTGAGCATCAACTAGCGGTGTTTGAGCCCAGGGTAAATACTAAAAACAGAGGAGCCAGAGGTGTAATTGGAGAAAGTTTTAAATTAGTAGTACAGTGGATGTGGACAGAGCAGGAGAATTTGCCGGACACACAGCTGGGATCAGCTGACGTTACTGAACCCCAATATCACTGGAGCAATCGTTGACTGTGCAGATGGCACTTCTGAGCAGCAACTAGCGGTGTTGGAGCCCATGGTAAATACTAAAAACAGAGGAGCCAGAGGTGTAATTGGAGAAAGTTTTAAATTAGTAGTACAGTGGATGTGGACATCGCAGGAGAATTTGCCGGACACACAGCTGGGGATCAGCTGACGTTACTGAACCCCAATAACACTGGAGCAAGTGTTGACTATGCAGATGGCACTTCTGAGCAGCAGCTGGCAGTGTTGAAGCACAGGGTAAATACTAAAAACAGAGGAGCCAGAGGTGTAATTGGAGCAAGTTTTAAATTAGTAGTACAGTGGATGTGGACATCGCAGGAGAATTTGCCGGACACACAGCTGGGGATCAGCTGACGTTACTGAACCCCAATAATACTGGAGCAAGCGTTGACTGTGCAGACGGCACTTCTGAGCAGCAACTAGCAGTGTTGGAGCCCAGGGTAAATACTAAAAACAGAGGAGCCAGAGGTGTAATTGGAGCAAGTTTTAAATTAGTAGTACAGTGGATGTAGACAGAGCAGGAGAATTGGCCGGACACACAGCTGCGGATCAGCTGATGTTACTGAACCCCAATAACACTGGAGCAAGCGTTGACTTTGCAGACAGCACTTCTGAGCAGCAACTAGCGGTGTTGGAGCCCAGGGTAAATACTAAAAACAGAGGAGCCAGAGGTGTAATTGGAGAAAGTTTTAAATTAGTAGTACAGTGGATGTGGACAGAGCAGGAGAATTTGCCGGACACACAGCTGGGGATCAGCTGACGTTACTGAACCCCAATAACACTGGAGCAAGCGTTGACTGTGCAGACGGCACTTCAGAGCAGCAACTAGCGGTGTTGGAGTCCAGGGTAAGTACTAAAAACAGAAGAGCCAGAGGTGTAATTGGAGCACGTTTTAAATTAGTAGTACAGTGGATGTGGACAGACCAGGAGAATGTGCCAAACACACAGCTGGGGATCAGCTGACATTACTGAACCCCGATAACACTGGAGCAAGCGTTGACTGTGCAGACGGCACTTCTGAGCGCCAACTGGCGGTGTTGGAGCTCAGGGATAACACGGAAAACAGAGGAGCCAGAGGTGTAATTGGAGCAAGTTTTAAATTAGTAGTACATTGGATGTGGACAGAGGAGGAGAATTTGCCGGAAACACACAGCTGGGGATCAGCTGACGTTACTGAACCCCAATAACACTGGAGCAAGCGTTAACTGTGCAGACACCACTTCTGAGCAGCAACAAGCGGTGTTGGAGCCCAGGGTAAATACTAAAAACAGAGGAGCCAGATGTGTAATTGGAGCACGTTTTAAATTAGTAGTACAGCGGATGTGGACAGAACAGGAGAATTTGCCGGACACACAGCTGGGGATCAGCTGACGTTACTGAACCCCAATAACAGTAGAGCAAGCGTTGACTGTGCAGACGGCACTACTGAGCAGCAACTGGCGGTGTTGGAGCCCAGGGTAAATACTAAAAACAGAGGAGCCAGAGGTGTAATTGGACCAAGTTTTAAATTAGTAGTACAGTGGATGTGGACAGAGCAGGAGAATTTGCCGAACACACAGCTGGGGATCAGCTGACATTACTGAACCCCAATAACACTGGAGCAAGCATTGACTGTGCAGACGGCACTTCTGAGCAGCAACTGGCGGTGTTGGAGCCCAGGGTAAATACTAAAAACAGAGGAGCCAGAGGTGTAATTGGAGCAAGTTCTAAATTAGTAGTACAGTGGATGTGGACATCGCAGGAGAATTTGCCGGACACACAGCTGGGGATCAGCTGACGTTACTGAACCCCAATAATACTGGAGCAAGCGTTGACTGTGCAGACGGCACTTCTGAGCAGCAACTAGCAGTGTTGGAGCCCAGGGTAAATACTAAAAACAGAGGAGCCAGAGGTGTAATTGGAGCAAGTTTTAAATTAGTAGTACAGTGGATGTAGACAGAGCAGGAGAATTTGCCTGACACACAGCTGGGGATCAGCTAACATTACTGAACCCCAATAACACTGGAGCAAGTGTTGACTGTGCAGACGGCACTTCTGAGCAGCAAATGGCGGTGTTAGAGCCCAGGGTAAATACTAAAAACAGAGGAGCCAGAGGTGTAATTTGAGCAAGTTTTAAATTTGTAGTACAGTGGATGTGGACATCGCAGGAGAATTTGCCGGACACACAGCTGGGGATCAGCTGACGTTACTGAACCCCAATAACACTGGAGCAAGTGTTGACTATGCAGATGGCACTTCTGAGCAGCAGCTGGCGGTGTTGGAGCCCAGGATAAATACTAAAAACAGAGGAGCCAGAGGTGTAATTGGAGCAGGTTTTAAATTAGTAGTACAGTGGATGTGGACATCGCAGGAGAATTTGCCGGACACACAGCTGGGGATCAGCTGACGTTACTGAACCCCAATAATACTGGAGCAAGCGTTGACTGTGCAGACGGCACTTCTGAGCAGCAAGTAGCGGTGTTGGAGCCCAGGGTAAATACTAAAAACAGAGGAGCCAGAGGTGTAATTGGAGCAAGTTTTAAATTAGTAGTACAGTGGATGTAGACAGAGCAGGAGAATTTGCCGGACACACAGCTGCGGATCAGCTGATGTTACTGAACCGCAATAACACTGGAGCAAGCGTTGACTGTGCAAACGGCACTTCTGAGCAGCAACTAGCGGTGTTGGAGCCCAGGGTAAATACTAAAAACAGAGGAGCCAGAGGTGTAATTGGCGAAAGTTTTAAATTAGTAGTACAGTGGAGGTGGACAGAGCAGGAGAATTTGCCGGACACACAGCTGGGGATCAGCTGACGTTACTGAACCCCAATAACACTGGAGCAAGCGTTGACTGTGCAGACGGCACTTCAGAGCAGCAACTAGCGGTGTTGGAGCCCAGGGTAAGTACTAAAAACAGAAGAGCCAGAGGTGTAATTGGAGCAAGTTTTAAATTAGTAGTACAGTGGATGTGGACAGACCAGGAGAATTTGCCAGACACACAGCTGGGGATCAGCTGACGTTACTGAACCCCAATAACACTGGAGCAAGCGTTGACTGTGCAGATGGCACTTCTGAGCGCCAACTGGCGGTGTTGGAGCTCAGGGATAATACGGAAAACAGAGGAGCCAGAGGTGTAATTGGAGCAAGTTTTAAATTAGTAGTACAGTGGATGTGGACAGACCAGGAGAATTTGCCAGACACACAGCTGGGGATCAGCTGACGTTACTGAACCCCAATAACACTGGAGCAAGCGTTGACTGTGCAGATGGCACTTCTGAGCGAAAACTGGCGGTGTTGGAGCTCAGGGATAATACGGAAAACAGAGGAGCCAGAGGTGTAATTGGAGCACGTTTTAAATTAGTAGTACAGCGGATGTGGACAGAGCAGGAGAATTTGCCGGACACACAGCTGGGGATCAGCTGACGTTACTGAACCCCAATAACACTAGAGCAAGCGTTGACTGTGCAGACGGCACTTCTGAGCAGCAATTGGCGGTGTTGGAGCCCAGGGTAAATACTAAAAACAGAGGAGCCAGAGGTGTAATTGGAGCAAGTTTTAAATTAGTAGCACAGTGGATGTGGACAGAGCAGGAGAATTTGCCGAACACACAGCTGGGGATCAGCTGACATTACTGAAGCCCAATAACACTGAAGCAAGCGTTGACTGTGCAGACGGCACTTATGAGCAGCAACTGGCGGTGTTTGAGCCCAGGGTAAATACTAAAAACAGAGGAGCCAGAGGTGAAATTGGAGCAAGTTCTAAATTAGTAGTACAGTGGATGTGGACAGAGCAGGAGAATTTGCCGAACACACAGCTGGGGATCAGCTAACATTACTGAACCCCAATAACACTGGAGCAAGCGTTGACTGTGCAGACGGCACTTCTGAGCAGCAAATGGCGGTGTTGGAGCCCAGGGTAAATACTAAAAACAGAGCAGCCAGAGGTGTAATTGGAGCAAGTTTTAAATTAGTACTACAGTGGATGTAGACAGAGCAGGAGAATTTGCCGGACACACAGCTGGGGATCAGCTGATGTTACTGAACCCCAATAACACGGCAGCAAGTGTTGACTGTGCAGACGGCACTTCTGAGTGCCAACTGGCGGTGTTGGAACTCAGGGATAATACTGAAAACAGAGGAGCCAGAGGCGTAATTGGAGCAACTTTAAAATCTGTAGTAGTGTGAGTGTGGACAGAGCAGGAGAAATTGCCGTACGCACAGCCGGGGAACAGCTGACATTACTGAACCCCAATAACATGGCAGAAAGTGTTGACTGTGCAGACGGCACTACTGAGCGCCAACTGGCGGTGTTGGAGCTCAGAGATAATACTGAAAACAGAGGAGCCAGAGGCATAATTGGAGCAACTTTAAAATCTGTAGTAGTGTGAATGTGGACAGAGCAGGAGAAATTGCCGTACGCACAGCAGGGGAACAGCTGACGTTACTGTACCCCAATAACACGGCAGCAAGTGTTGACTGTGCAGACGGCACTTCTGAGCGCCAACTGGCGGTGTTGGAGCTCAGGGATAATACTGAAAACAGAGGAGCCAGAGGCGTAATTGGAGCAACTTTAAAATCTGTAGTAGTGTGAATGTGGACAGAGCAGGAGAAATTGCCATACGCACAGCAGGGGAACAGCTGACGTTACTGAACCCCAATAACACGGCAGCAAGTGTTAACTGTGCAGATGGCACTTCTGAGCGCCAACTATCGGTGTTGGAGCTCAGGGAAAATACTGAAAAAAGAGGAGCCAGAGGCGTAATTGGAGCAACTTTAAAATCTGTAGTAGTGTGAATGTGGACAGAGCAGGAGAAATTGCCGTACGCACAGCAGGGGATCAGCTGACGTTACTGAACCCCAATAACACGGCAGCAAGTGTTGACTGTGCAGACGGCACTCCTGAGCGCCAACTGGCGGTGTTGGAGCTCAGAGATAATACTGAAAACAGAGGAGCCAGAGGCGTAATTGGAGCAACTTTAAAGTCTGTAGTAGTGTGAATGTGGACAGAGCAGGAGAAATTGCCGTACGCACAGCTGGGGATCAGCTGACGTTATTGAACCCCAATAACACTGGAGCAAGCGTTGACTGTGCAGACGGCACTTCTGAGCAGCAACAAGCAGTGTTGGAGCCCAGGTTAAATACTAAAAACAGAGGAACCAGAGGTGTAATTGGAGGACGTTTTAAATTAGTAGTACAGCGGATGTGGACAGAGCAGGAGAATTTGCCGGACACACAGCTGGGGATCAGCTGACATTACTGAACCCCAATAACACTAGAGCAAGCATTGACTGTGCAGACGGCACTTCTGAGCAGCAACTGGCGGTGTTGGAGCCCAGGGTAAATACTAAAAACAGAGGAGCCAGAGGTGTAATTGGAGCAAGTTTTAAATTAGTAGTACAGTGGATGTGGACATCGCAGGAGAATTTGCCGGACACACAGCTGGGGATCAGCTGACGTTACTGAACCCCAATAATACTAGAGCAAGCGTTGACTGTGCAGACGGCACTCCTGAGCGCCAACTGGCGGTGTTGGAGCTCAGGGACAATACTGAAAACAGAGGAGCCAGAGGCGTAATTGGAGCAACTTTAAAGTCTGTAGTAGTGTGAATGTGGACAGAGCAGGAGAAATTGCCGTACGCACAGCTGGGGATCAGCTGACGTTATTGAACCCCAATAACACTGGAGCAAGCGTTGACTGTGCAGACGGCACTTCTGAGCAGCAACAAGCGGTGTTGGAGCCCAGGGTAAATACTAAAAACAGAGGAACCAGAGGTGTAATTGGAGCACGTTTTAAATTAGTAGTACAGCGGATGTGGACAGAGCAGGAGAATTTGCCGGACACACAGCTGGGGATCAGCTGACGTTACTGAACCCCAATAACACTGGAGCAAGTGTTGACTATGCAGACGGCACTTCTGAGCAGCAGCTGGCTGTGTTGGAGCCCAGGGTAAATACTAAAAACAGAGGAGCCAGAGGTGTAATTGGAGCAAGTTTTAAATTAGTAGTACAGTGGATGTGGACATCGCAGGAGAATTTGACGGACACACAGCTGGGGATCAGCTGACGTTACTGAACCCCAATAATACTGGAGCAAGCGTTGACTGTGCAGACAGCACTTCTGAGCAGCAACTAGCGGTGTTGAAGCCCAGGGTAAATACTAAAAACAGAGGAGCCAGAGGTGTAATTGGAGAAAGTTTTAAATTAGTAGTACAGTGGATGTGGACAGAGCAGGAGAATTTGCCGGACACACAGCTGGGGATCAGCCGACGTTACTGAACCCCAATAACACTGGAGCAAGCATTGACTGTGCAGACGGCACTTCTGAGCAGCAACTAGCGGTGTTGGAGCCCAGGGTAAATACTAAAAACAGAGGAGCCAGAGGTGTAATTGGAGAAAGTTTTAAATTAGTAGCACAGTGGATGTGGACAGAGCAGGAGAATTTGCCGGACACACAGCTGGGGATCAGCTGACGTTACTGAACCCCAATAACACTGGAGCAAGTGTTGACTATGCAGATGGCACTTCTGAGCAGCAGCTGGCGGTGTTGGAGCCCAGGGTAAATACTAAAAACAGAGGAGCCAGAGGTGTAATTGGAGCAAGTTTTAAATTAGTAGTACAGTGAATGTGGACATCGCAGGAGAATTTTCCGGACGCACAGCTGGGGATCAGCTGACGTTACTGAACTCCAATAATACTGGAGCAAGCGTTGACTGTGCAGACAGCACTTCTGAGCAGCAACTAGCCGTGTTGGAGCCCAGGGAAAATACTAAAAACAGAGGAGCCAGAGGTGTAATTGGAGCAGTTTTAAATTAGTAGTACAGTGGATGTGGACAGAGCAGGAGAATTTGCCGGACACGCAGCTGCGGATCAGCTGATGTTACTGAACCCCAATAACACTGGAGCAAGCGTTGACTGTGCAGACGGCACTTCTGAGCAGCAACTAGCGGTGTTGGAGCCCAGGGTAAATACTAAAAACAGAGGAGCCAGAGGTGTAATTGGAGAAAGCTTTAAATTAGTAGTACAGTGGATGTGGACAGAGCAGGAGAATTTGCCGGACACACAACTGAGGATCAGCTGACGTTACTGAACCCCAATAACACTGGAGCAAGCGTTGACTGTGCAGACGGCACTTCAGAGCAGCAACTAGCGGTGTTGGAGCCCAGGGTAAGTACTAAAAACAGAAGAGCCAGAGGTGTAATTGGAGCAAGTTTTAAATTAGTAGTACAGTGGATGTGGACAGACCAGGAGAATTTACCAGACACACAGCTGGTGATCAGCTGACGTTACTGAACCCCAATAACACTGGAGCAAGCGTTGACTGTGCAGACGGCACTTCTGAGCGCCAACTGGCGGTGTTGGAGCTCAGGGATAATACGGAAAACAGAGGAGCCAGAGGTGTAATTGGAGCAAGTTTTAAATTAGTAGTACAGTGGATGTGGACAGAGCAGGAGAATTTGCCGGACCCACAGCTGGGGATCAGCTGACGTTACTGAACCCCAATAACACTGGAGCAAACGTTAACTGTGCAGACACCACTTCTGAGCAGCAACAAGCGGTGTTGGAGCCCAGGGTAAATACTAAAAACAGAGGAGCCAGAGGTGTAATTGGAGCACATTTTAAATTAGTAGTACAGCGGACGTGGACAGAGCAGGAGAATTTGCCGGACACACAGCTGGGGATCAGCTGACGTTACTGAACCCCAATAACACTAGAGCAAGCGTTGACTGTGCAGATGGCACTTCTGAGCAGCAATTGGCGGTGTTGGAGCCCAGGGTAAATACTAAAAACAGAGGAGCCAGAGGTGTAATTGGAGCAAGTTTTAAATTAGTAGTACAGTGGATGTGGACAGAGCAGGAGAATTTGCCGAACACACAGCTGGGGATCAACTGACATTACTGAACCCCAATAACACTGGAGCAAGCGTTGACTGTGCAGACGGCACTTCTGAGCAGCAACTGGCGGTGTTGGAGCCCAGGGTAAATGCTAAAAACAGAGGAGCCAGAGGTGAAATTGGAGCAAGTTCTAAATTAGTAGTACAGTGGATGTGGACAGAGCAGGAGAATTTGCCGGACACACAGCTGGGGATCAGCTAACATTTCTGAACCCCAATAACACTGGAGCAAGCGTTGACTGTGCAGACGGCACTTCTGAGCAGCAAATGGCGGTGTTGGAGCCCAGGGTAAATACTAAAAACAGAGGAGCCAGAGGTGTAATTGGAGCAAGTTTTAAATTAGCAGTACAGTGGATGTAGACAGAGCAGGAGAATTTGCCGGACACACAGCTGGGGATCAGCTGATGTTACTGAACCCCAATAACACGGCAGCAAGTGTTGACTGTGCAGACGGCACTTCTGAGCGCCAACTGGCGGTGTTGGAACTCAGGGATAATACTGAAGACAGAGGAGCCAGAGGCGTAATTGGAGCAACTTTAAAATCTGTAGTAGTGTGAATGTGGACAGAGCAGGAGAAATTGCCGTACGCACAGCAGGGGAACAGCTGACGTTACTGAACCCCAATAACACGGCAGAAAGTGTTGACTGTGCAGACGGCACTTCTGAGCGCCAACTGGCGGTGTTGGAGCTCAGGGATAATACTGAAAACAGAGGAGCCAGAGGCATAATTGGAGCAACTTTAAAATCTGTAGTAGTGTGAATGTGGACAGAGCAGGAGAAATTGCCGTACTCACAGCAGGGGAACAGCTGACGTTACTGTACCCCAATAACACGGCAGCAAGTGTTGACTGTGCAGACGGCACTTCTGAGCGCCAACTGGCGGTGTTGGAGCTCAGGGATAATACTGAAAACAGAGGAGCCAGAGGCGTAATTGGAGCAACTTTAAAATCTGTAGTAGTGTGAATGTGGACAGAGCAGGAGAAATTGCCGTACGCACAGCAGGGGAACAGCTGACGTTACTGAACCCCAATAACACGGCAGCAAGTGTTAACTGTGCAGACGGCACTTCTGAGCGCCAACTATCGGTGTTGGAGCTCAGGGATAATACTGAAAAAAGAGGAGCCAGAGGCGTAATTGGAGCAACTTTAAAATCTGTAGTAGTGTAAATGTGGACAGAGCAGGAGAAATTGCCGTACGCACAGCAGGGGAACAGCTGACGTTACTGAACCCCAATAACACGGCAGCAAGTGTTGACTGTGCAGATGGCACTCCTGAGCGCCAACTGGCGGTGTTGGAGCTCAGGGATAATACTGAAAACAGAGGAGCCAGAGGCGTAATTGGAGCAACTTTAAAATCTGTAGTAGTGTGAATGTGGACAGAGCAGGAGAAATTGCCGTACGCACAGCTGGGGATCAGCTGACGTTACTGAACCCCAATGACACTGGAGCAAGCTTTAACTGTGCAGACGGCACTTCTGAGCAGCAACAAGCGGTGTTGGAGCCCAGGGTAAATACTAAAAACAGAGGAACCAGAGGTGTAATTGGAGCAAGTTTTAAATTAGTAGTACAGTGGATGTGGACAGACGAGGAGAATTTGCCGAACACACAGCTGGGGATCAGCTGACATTACTGAACCCCAATAACACTGGAGCAAGTGTTGACTGTGCAGACGGCACTTCTGAGCAGCAACTGGCGGTGTTGGAGCCCAGGGTAAATACTAAAAACAGAGGAGCCAGAGGTGTAATTGGAGCAAGTTTTAAATTAGTAGTACAGTCGATGTGGACATCGCAGGAGAATTTGCCGGACACACAACTGGGGATCAGCTGACGTTACTGAACCCCAATAATACTGGAGCAAGCGTTGACTGTGCAGACAGCACTTCTGAGCAGCAACTAGCGGTGTTGGAGCCCATTGTAAATACTAAAAACAGAGGAGCCAGAGGTGTAATTGGAGAAAGTTTTAAATTAGTAGTACAGTGGATGTGGACAGAGCAGGAGAATTTGCCGGACACACAGCTGGGGATCAGCTGACGTTACTGAACCCCAATAACAATGGAGCAAGCGTTGACTGTGCAGACGGCACTTCTGAGCAGCAACTAGCGGTGTTGGTGCCTAGGGTAAATGCTAAAAACAGAGGAGCCAGAGGTGTAATTGGAGAAAGTTTTAAATTAGTAGTACAGTGGATGTGGACAGAGCAGGAGAATTTGCCGGACACACAGCTGGGGATCAGCTGACGTTACTGAACCCCAATAACACTGGAGCAAGCGTTGACTGTGCAGACGGCACTTCTGAGCAGCAATTGGCGGTGTTGGAGCCCAGGGTAAGTACTAAAAACAGAGGAGCCAGAGGTGTAATTGGAGCAAGTTTTAAATTAGTAGTACAGTGGATGTGGACAGAGCAGGAGAATTTGCCGAACACACAGCTGGGGATCAGCTGACGTTACTGAACCCCAATAACACTGGAGCAAGCGTTGACTGTGCAGACGGCACTTCTGAGCAGCAATTGGCGGTGTTGGAGCCCAGGGTAAGTACTAAAAACAGAGGAGCCAGAGGTGTAATTGGAGCAAGTTTTAAATTAGTAGTACAGTGGATGTGGACAGAGCAGGAGAATTTGCCGAACACACAGCTGGGGATCAGCTGACATTACTGAACCCCAATAACACTGGAGCAAGCGCTGACTGTGCAGACGGCACTTCTGAGCAGCAACTGGCGGTGTTGGAGCCCAGGGTAAATACTAAAAACAGAGGAGCCAGAGGTGTAATTGGAGCAAGTTTTAAATTAGTAGTACAGTGGATGTGGACAGAGCAGGAGAATTTGCCGAACACACAGCTGGGGATCAGCTGACATTACTGAACCCCAATAACACTGGAGCAAGCGTTGACTGTGCAGACGGCACTTCTGAGAAGCAAATGGCGGTGTTGGAGCCCAGAGTAAATACTAAAAACAGAGGAGCCAGAGCTGTAATTGGAGCAAGTTTTAAATTAGTAGTACAGTGGATGTGGACATCACAGGAGAATTTGCCGGACACACAACTGGGGATCAGCTGACGTTACTGAACCCCAATAATACTGGAGCAAGCGTTGACTGTGCATACAGCACTTCTGAGCAGCAACTAGCGGTGTTGGAGCCCAGGGTAAATACTAAAAACAGAGAAGCCAGAGAAGTAATTGGAGAAAGTTTTAAATTAGTAGTACAGTGGATGTGGACAGAGCAGGAGAATTTGCCGGACACACAGCTGGAGATCAGCTGACGTTACTGAACCCCAATAACACTGGAGCAAGCGTTGACTGTGCAGACGGCACTTCTGAGCAGCAACTAGCGGTGTTGGAGCCCAGGGTAAGTACTAAAAACAGAGGAGCCAGAGGTGTAATTGGAGAAAGTTTTAAATTAGTAGTACAGTGGATGTGGACAGAGCAGGAAAATTTGCCGGACACACAGCTGGGGATCAGCTGACGTTACTGAACCCCAATATCACTGGAGCAAGCGTTTACTGTGCAGATGGCACTTCTGAGCAGCAACTAGCGGTGTTGGAGCCCAGGGTAAATACTAAAAACAGAGGAGCCAGAGGAGTAATTGGAGAAAGTTTTAAATTAGTAGTACAGTGGATGTGGACAGAGCAGGAGAATTTGCCGGACACACAGCTGGGGATCAGCTGACGTTACTGAACCCCAATAACACTGGAGCAAGCGTTGACTGTGCAGACGGCACTTCTGAGCAGCAACTAGCGGTGTTGGAGCCCAGGGTAAGTACTAAAAACAGAGGAGCCAGAGGTGTAATTGGAGCAAGTTTTAAATTAGTAGTACAGTGGATGTGGACAGACCAGAAGAATATGCCAGACACACAGCTGGGGATCAGCTGACATTACTGAACCCCAATAACACTGTAGCAAGCGTTGACTGTGCTGACGGCACTTCTGAGCGCCAACTGGCGGTGTTGGAGCTCAGGGATAATACGGAAAACAGAGGAGCCAGAGGTGTAATTGGAGAAAGTTTTAAATTAGTAGTACAGTGGATGTGGACAGAGCAGGAGAATTTGCCGGACACACAGCTGGGGATCAGCTGACGTTACTGAACCACAATAACACTGGAGCAAGCGTTGACTGTGCAGACGGCACTTCAGAGCAGCAACTAGCGGTGTTGGAGCCCAGGGTAAGTACTAAAAACAGAAGAGCCAGAGGTGAAATTGGAGCAAGTTTTAAATTAGTAGTACAGTGGATGTGTTCAGACCAGGAGAATTTGCTAGACACACAGCTGGGGATCAGCTGACGTTACTGAACCCCGATAACACTGGAGCAAGCGTTGACTGTGCAGACGGCACTTCTGAGCGCCAACTGGCGGTGTTGGAGCTCAGGGATAATACGGAAGACAGAGGAGCCAGAGGTGTAATTGGAGCAAGTTTTAAATTAGTAGTACAGTGGATGTGGACAGAGCAGGAGAATTTGCCGGACACACACCTGGGGATCAGCTGACGTTACTGAACCCCAATAACACTGGAGCAAGCATTAACTGTGCAGACACCACTTCTGAGCAGCAACAAGCGGTGTTGGAGCCCAGGGTAAATACTAAAAACAGAAGAGCCAGAGGTGTAATTGGAGCACGTTTTAAATTAGTAGTACAGCGGATGTGGACAGAGCAGGAGAATTTGCAGGACACACAGCTGGGGATCAGCTGACGTTACTGAACCCCAATAACACTAGAGCAAGCGTTGACTGTGCAGATGGCACTTCTGAGCAGCAACTGGCGGTGTTGGAGCCCAGGGTAAATACTAAAAACAGAGGAGCCAGAGGTGTAATTGGAGCAAGTTTTAAATTAGTAGTACAGTGGATGTGGACAGAGCAGGAGAATTTGCCGAACACACAGCTGGGGATTAGCTGACATTACTGAACCCCAATAACACTGGAGCAAGCGTTGACTGTGCAGACAGCACTTCTGAGCAGCAACTGGCGGTGTTGGAGCCAAGGGTAAATACTAAAAACAGAGGAGCCAGAGGTGTAATTGGAGCAAGTTCTAAATTAGTAGTACAGTGGATGTGGACAGAGCAGGAGAATTTGCCGGACACACAGCTGGGGATCAGCTAACATTACTGAACCCCAATAACACTGGAGCAAGCGTTGACTGTGCAGACGGCACTTCTGAGCAGCAAATGACGGTGTTGGAGCCCAGGGTAAATAATAAAAACAGAGGAGCCAGAGTTGTAATTTGAGCAAGTTTTAAATTAGTAGTACAGTGGATGTGGACAGAGCAGGAGAATTTGCCGGACACACAGCTGTGGATCAGCTGACGTTGCTGAACCCCAATAACACTGGAGCAAGCGTTGACTGTGCAGATGGCACTTCTGAGCAGCAGCTGGCGGTGTTGGAGCCCAGGGTAAATACTAAAAACAGAGGAGCCAGAGGTGTAATTGGAGCAAGTTTTAAATTAGTAGTACAGTGGATGTGGACATCGCAGCAGAATTTGCCGGACACACAGCTGGGGATCAGCTGACGTTACTGATCCCCAATAATACTGGAGCAAGCATTGACTGTGCAGACGGCACTTCTGAGCAGCAACTAGCGGTGTTGGAGCCCAGGGTAAATACTAAAAACAGAGGAGCCAGAGGTGTAATTGGAGCAAGTTTTAAATTAGTAGTACAGTGGATGTAGGCAGAGCAGGAGAATTTGCCGGACACACAGCTCCGGATCAGCTGATGTTACTGAACCCCAATAACACTGGAGCAAGCGTTGACTGTGCAGACGGCACTTCTGAGCAGCAACTAGCGGTGTTGGAGCCCAGGGTAAATACTAAAAACAGAGGAGCCAGAGGTGTAATTGGAGCACGTTTTAAATTAGTAGTACAGCGGAAGTGGACAGAGCAGGAGAATTTGCCGGACACATAGCTGGGGATCAGCTGACGTTACTGAACCCCAATAACACTAGAGCAAGCGTTGACTGTGCAGACGGCACTTCTGAGCAGCAACTGGCGGTGTTGGAGCCCAGGGTAAATACTAAAAACCGAGGAGCCAGAGGTGTAATTGGAGCAAGTTTTAAATTAGTAGTACAGTGGATGTGGACAGAGCAGGAGAATTTGCCGAACACACAGCTGGGGATCAGCTGACATTACTGAACCCCAATAACACTGGAGCAAGCGTTGACTGTGCAGACGGCACTTCTGAGCAGCAAATGGCGGTGTTGGAGCCCAGGGTAAATACTAAAAACAGAGGAGCCAGAGGTGTAATTTGAGCAAGTTTTAAATTAGTAGTACAGTGGATGTGGACAGAGCAGGAGAATTTGCCGAACACACAGCTGGGGATCAGCTGACGTTACTGAACCCCAATAACACTGGAGCAAGCGTTGACTGTGCAGACGGCACTTCTGAGCAGCAGCTGGCGGTGTTGGAGCCCAGGGTAAATTCTGAAAACAGAGGAGCCAGAGGTGTAATTGGAGCAAGTTTTAAATTAGTAGTACAGTGGATGTGGACATCGCAGGAGAATTTGCCGGACACACAGCTGGGGATCAGCTGACGTTACTGAACCCCAATAACACTGGAGCAAGCGTTGACTGTGCAGACGGCACTTCTGAGCAGCAATTGGCGGTGTTGGAGCCCAGGGTAAGTACTAAAAACAGAGGAGCCAGAGGTGTAATTGGAGCAAGTTTTAAATTAGTAGTACAGTGGATGTGGACAGAGCAGGAGAATTTTCCGAACACACAGCTGGGGATCAGCTGACATTACTGAACCCCAATAACACTGGAGCAAGCGCTGACTGTGCAGACGGCACTTCTGAGCAGCAACTGGCGGTGTTGGAGCCCAGGGTAAATACTAAAAACAGAGGAGCCAGAGGTGTAATTGGAGCAAGTTTTAAATTAGTAGTACAGTGGATGTGGACAGAGCAGGAGAATTTGCCGAACACACAGCTGGGGAACAGCTGACATTACTGAACCCCAATAACACTGGAGCAAGCGTTGACTGTGCAGACGGCACTTCTGAGCAGCAACTGGCGGTGTTTGAGCCCAATGTAAATACTAAAAACAGAGGAGCCAGAGGTGTAATTGGAGCAAGTTCTAAATTTGTAGTACAGTGGATGTGGACAGAGCAGGAGAATTTGCCGGACACACAGCTGGGGATCAGCTGACATTACTGAACCCCAATAACACTGGAGCAAGCGTTGACTGTGCAGACGGCACTTCTGAGCGCCATCTGGCGGTGTTGGAGCTCAGGGATAATACGGAAAACAGAGGAGCCAGAGGTGTAATTGGAGCAAGTTTTAAATTAGTAGTACAGTGGATGTGGACAGAGCAGGAGAATTTTCCGGACACACAGCTGGGGATCAGCTGACGTTTCTGATCCCCAATAACACTGGAGCAAGCGTTAACTGTGCAGACACCACTTCTGAGCGGCAACAAGCGGTGTTGGAGCCCAGGGTAAATATTAAAAACAGAGGAGCCAGAGGTGTAATTGGAGCAAGTTCTAAATTAGTAGTACAGTGGATGTGGACAGAGCAGGAGAATTTGCCGGACACACAGCTGGGGATCAGCTAACATTACTGAACCCCAATAACACTGGAGCAAGCGTTGACTATGCAGACGGCACTTCTGAGCAGCAAATGGCGGTGTTGGAGCCCAGGGTAAATACTAAAAACAGAGGAGCCAGAGGTGTAATTTGAGCAAGTTTTAAATTAGTAGTACAGTGGATGTGGACAGAGCAGGAGAATTTGCCGGACACACAGCTGGGGATCAGCTGACGTTACTGAACCCCAATAACACTGGAGCAAGTGTTGACTGTGCAGATGGCACTTCTAAGCAGCAGCTGGCGGTGTTGGAGCCCAGGGTAAATACTAAAAACAGAGGAGCCAGAGGTGTAATTGGAGCAAGTTTTAAATTAGTAGTACAGTGGATGTGGACATCGCAGGAGAATTTGCCGGACACACAGCTGGGGATCAGCTGACGTTACTGAACCCCAATAATACTGGAGCAAGCGTTGACTGTGCAGACGGCACTTCTGAGCAGCAACTAGCAGTGTTGGAGCCCAGGGTAAATACTAAAAACAGAGGAGCCAGAGGTATAATTGGAGCAAGTTTTAAATTAGTAGTACAGTGGATGTAGACAGAGCAGGAGAATTTGCGGGACACACAGCTGCGGATCAGCTGATGTTACTGAATCCCAATAACACTGGAGCAAGCGTTGACTGTGCAGACGACACTTCTGAGCAGCAACTAGCGGTGTTGGAGCCCAGGGTAAATACTAAAAACAGAGGAGCCAGAGGTGTAATTGGAGAAAGTTTTAAATTAGTAGTACAGTGGATGTGGACAGAGCAGGAGAATTTGCCGGACACACAGCTGGGGACCAGCTGACGTTACTGAACCACAATAACACTGGAGCAAGCGTTGACTGTGCAGACGGCACTTCAGAGCAGCAACTAGCGGTGTTGGAGCCCAGGGTAAGTACTAAAAACAGAAGAGCCAGAGGTGAAATTGGAGCAAGTTTTAAATTAGTAGTACAGTGGATGTGTTCAGACCAGGAGAATTTGCTAGACACACAGCTGGGGATCAGCTGACGTTACTGAACCCCAATAACACTGGAGCAAGCGTTGACTGTGCAGACGGCACTTCTGAGCGCCAACTGGCGGTGTTGGAGCTCAGGGATAATACGGAAGACAGAGGAGCCAGAGGTGTAATTGGAGCAAGTTTTAAATTAGTAGTACAGTGGATGTGGACAGAGCAGGAGAATTTGCCGGACACACACCTGGGGATCAGCTGACGTTACTGAACCCCAATAACACTGGAGCAAGCATTAACTGTGCAGACACCACTTCTGAGCAGCAACAAGCGGTGTTGGAGCCCAGGGTAAATACTAATAACAGAGGAGCCAGAGGTGTAATTGGAGCACGTTTTAAATTAGTAGTACAGCGGATGTGGACAGAGCAGGAGAATTTGCAGGACACACAGCTGGGGATCAGCTGACGTTACTGAACCCCAATAACACTAGAGCAAGCGTTGACTGTGCAGATGGCACTTCTGAGCAGCAACTGGCGGTGTTGGAGCCCAGGGTAAATACTAAAAACAGAGGAACCAGAGGTGTAATTGGAGCAAGTTTTAAATTAGTAGTACAGTGGATGTGGACAGAGCAGGAGAATTTGCCGAACACACAGCTGGGGATTAGCTGACATTACTGAACCCCAATAACACTGGAGCAAGCGTTGACTGTGCAGACAGCACTTTTGAGCAGCAACTGGCGGTGTTGGAGCCAAGGGTAAATACTAAAAACAGAGGAGCCAGAGGTGTAATTGGAGCAAGTTCTAAATTAGTAGTACAGTGGATGTGGACAGAGCAGGAGAATTTGCCGGACACACAGCTGGGGATCAGCTAACATTACTGAACCCCAATAACACTGGAGCAAGCGTTGACTGTGCAGACGGCACTTCTGAGCAGCAAATGACGGTGTTGGAGCCCAGGGTAAATAATAAAAACAGAGGAGCCAGAGTTGTAATTTGAGCAAGTTTTAAATTAGTAGTACAGTGGATGTGGACAGAGCAGGAGAATTTGCCTGACACACAGCTGTGGATCAGCTGACGTTACTGAACCCCAATAACACTGGAGCAAGAGTTGACTGTGCAGATGGCACTTCTGAGCAGCAGCTGGTGGTGTTGGAGCCCAGGGTAAATACTAAAAACAGAGGAGCCAGACGTGTAATTGGAGCAAGTTTTAAATTAGTAGTACAGTGGATGTGGACATCGCAGCAGAATTTGCCGGACACACAGCTGGGGATCAGCTGACGTTACTGATCCCCAATAATACTGGAGCAAGCATTGACTGTGCAGACGGCACTTCTGAGCAGCAACTAGCGGTGTTGGAGCCCAGGGTAAATACTAAAAACAGAGGAGCCAGAGGTGTAATTGGAGCAAGTTTTAAATTAGTAGTACAGTGGATGTAGGCAGAGCAGGAGAATTTGCCAGACACACAGCTGCGGATCAGCTGATGGTACTGAACCCCAATAACACTGGAGCAAGCGTTGACTGTGCAGACGGCACTTCTGAGCAGCAACTAGCGGTGTTGGAGCCCAGGGTAAATACTAAAAACAGAGGAGCCAGAGGTGTAATTTGAGCACGTTTTAAATTAGTAGTACAGCGGAAGTGGACAGAGCAGGAGAATTTGCCGGACACATAGCTGGGGATCAGCTGACGTTACTGAACCCCAATAACACTAGAGCAAGCGTTGACTGTGCAGACTGCACTTCTGAGCAGCAACTGGCGGTGTTGGAGCCCAGGGTAAATACTAAAAACCGAGGAGCCAGAGGTGTAATTGGAGCAAGTTTTAAATTAGTAGTACAGTGGATGTGGACAGAGCAGGAGAATTTGCCGAACACACAGCTGGGGATCAGCTGACATTGCTGAACCCCAATAACACTGGAGCAAGCGTTGACTGTGCAGACGACACTTCTGAGCAGCAAATGGTGGTGTTGGAGCCCAGGGTAAATACTAAAAACAGAGGAGCCAGAGGTGTAATTTGAGCAAGTTTTAAATTAGTAGTACAGTGGATGTGGAGAGAGCAGGAGAATTTGCCGGACACACAGCTGGGGATCAGCTGACGTTACTGAACCCCAATAACACTGGAGCAAGCGTTGACTGTGCAGATGGCACTTCTGAGCAGCAGCTGGCGGTGTTGGAGACCAGGGTAAATACTGAAAACAGAGGAGCCAGAGGTGTAATTGGAGCAAGTTTTAAATTAGTAGTACAGTGGATGTGGACATCGCAGGAGAATTTGCCGGACACACAGCTGGGGATCAGCTGACGTTACTGAACCCCAATAATACTGGAGCAAGCGTTGACTGTGCAGACAGCACTTCTGAGCAGCAATTAGCGGTGTTGGAGCCCAGGGTAAATACTAAAAACAGAGGAGCCAGAGGTGTAATTGGAGAAAGTTTTAAATTAGTAGTACAGTGGATGTGGACAGAGCAGGAGAATTTGCCGGACACACAGCTGGGGACCAGCTGACGTTACTGAACCACAATAACACTGGAGCAAGCGTTGACTGTGCAGACGGCACTTCAGAGCAGCAACTAGCGGTGTTGGAGCCCAGGGTAAGTACTAAAAACAGAAGAGCCAGAGGTGAAATTGGAGCAAGTTTTAAATTAGTAGTACAGTGGATGTGTTCAGACCAGGAGAATTTGCTAGACACACAGCTGGGGATCAGCTGACGTTACTGAACCCCAATAACACTGGAGCAAGCGTTGACTGTGCAGACGGCACTTCTGAGCGCCAACTGGCGGTGTTGGAGCTCAGGGATAATACGGAAGACAGAGGAGCCAGAGGTGTAATTGGAGCAAGTTTTAAATTAGTAGTACAGTGGATGTGGACAGAGCAGGAGAATTTGCCGGACACACACCTGGGGATCAGCTGACGTTACTGAACCCCAATAACACTGGAGCAAGCATTAACTGTGCAGACACCACTTCTGAGCAACAACAAGTGGTGTTGGAGCCCAGGGTAAATACTAAAAACAGAGGAGCCAGAGGTGTAATTGGAGCACGTTTTAAATTAGTAGTACAGCGGATGTGGACAGAGCAGGAGAATTTGCAGGACACACAGCTGGGGATCAGCTGACGTTACTGAACCCCAATAACACTAGAGCAAGTGTTGACTGTGCAGATGGCACTTCTGAGCAGCAACTGGCGGTGTTGGAGCCCAGGGTAAATACTAAAAACAGAGGAACCAGAGGTGTAATTGGAGCAAGTTTTAAATTAGTAGTACAGTGGATGTGGACAGAGCAGGAGAATTTGCCGAACACACAGCTGGGGATTAGCTGACATTACTGAACCCCAATAACACTGGAGCAAGCGTTGACTGTGCAGACAGCACTTCTGAGCAGCAACTGGCGGTGTTGGAGCCAAGGGTAAATACTAAAAACAGAGGAGCCAGAGGTGTAATTGGAGCAAGTTCTAAATTAGTAGTACAGTGGATGTGGACAGAGCAGGAGAATTTGCCGGACACACAGCTGGGGATCAGCTAACATTACTGAACCCCAATAACACTGGAGCAAGCGTTGACTGTGCAGACGGCACTTCTGAGCAGCAAATGACGGTGTTGGAGCCCAGGGTAAATAATAAAAACAGAGGAGCCAGAGTTGTAATTTGAGCAAGTTTTAAATTAGTAGTACAGTGGATGTGGACAGAGCAGGAGAATTTGCCTGACACACAGCTGTGGATCAGCTGACGTTACTGAACCCCAATAACACTGGAGCAAGCGTTGACTGTGCAGATGGCACTTCTGAGCAGCAGCTGGTGGTGTTGGAGCCCAGGGTAAATACTAAAAACAGAGGAGCCAGAGGTGTAATTGGAGCAAGTTTTAAATTAGTAGTACAGTGGATGTGGACATCGCAGCAGAATTTGCCGGACACACAGCTGGGGATCAGCTGACGTTACTGATCCCCAATAATACTGGAGCAAGCATTGACTGTGCAGACGGCACTTCTGAGCAGCAACTAGCGGTGTTGGAGCCCAGGGTAAATACTAAAAACAGAGGAGCCAGAGGTGTAATTGGAGCAAGTTTTAAATTAGTAGTACAGTGGATGTAGGCAGAGCAGGAGAATTTGCCAGACACACAGCTGCGGATCAGCTGATGGTACTGAACCCCAATAACACTGGAGCAAGCGTTGACTGTGCAGACGGCACTTCTGAGCAGCAACTAGCGGTGTTGGAGCCCAGGGTAAATACTAAAAACAGAGGAGCCAGAGGTGTAATTTGAGCACGTTTTAAATTAGTAGTACAGCGGAAGTGGACAGAGCAGGAGAATTTGCCGGACACATAGCTGGGGATCAGCTGACGTTACTGAACCCCAATAACTCTAGAGCAAGCGTTGACTGTGCAGATGGCACTTCTGAGCAGCAACTGGCGGTGTTGGAGCCCAGGGTAAATACTAAAAACCGAGGAGCCAGAGGTGTAATTGGAGCAAGTTTTAAATTAGTAGTACAGTGGAAGTGGACAGAGCAGGAGAATTTGCCGAACACACAGCTGGGGATCAGCTGACATTACTGAACCCCAATAACACTGGAGCAAGCGTTGACTGTGCAGACGGCACTTCTGAGCAGCAAATGGTGGTGTTGGAGCCCAGGGTAAATACTAAAAACAGAGGAGCCAGAGGTGTAATTTGAGCAAGTTTTAAATTAGTAGTACAGTGGATGTGGACAGAGCAGGAGAATTTGCCGGACACACAGCTGGGGATCAGCTGACGTTACTGAACCCCAATAACACTGGAGCAAGCGTTGACTGTGCAGATGGCACTTCTGAGCAGCAGCTGGCGGTGTTGGAGCCCAGGGTAAATACTGAAAACAGAGGAGCCAGAGGTGTAATTGGAGCAAGTTTTAAATTAGTAGTACAGTGGATGTGGACATCGCAGGAGAATTTGCCGGACACACAGCTGGGGATCAGCTGACGTTACTGAACCCCAATAATACTGGAGCAAGCGTTGACTGTGCAGACAGCACTTCTGAGCAGCAACTAGCGGTGTTGGAGCCCATTGTAAACACTAAAAACAGAGGAGCCAGAGGTGTAATTGGAGAAAGTTTTAAATT
Source organism: Phyllobates terribilis (assembly GCF_046119375.1). NCBI lineage: Eukaryota > Metazoa > Chordata > Amphibia > Anura > Dendrobatidae > Phyllobates > Phyllobates terribilis. The sequence continues at coordinate 68,086,048 of NW_027362773.1, forward strand.
AGTAGTACAGTGGATGTGGACAGAGCAGTAGAATTTGCCGGACACACAGCTGGGGATCAGCTGACGTTACTGAACCCCAATAACACTGGAGCAAGCGTTGACTGTGCAGACGGCACTTCTGAGCAGCAACTAGCGGTGTTGGTGCCCAGGGTAAATGCTAAAAACAGAGGAGCCAGAGGTGTAATTGGAGAAAGTTTTAAAGTAGTAGCACAGTGCATGTGGACAGAGCAGGAGAATTTGCCGGACACACAGCTGGGGATCAGCTGACGTTACTGAACCCCAATAACACTGGAGCAAGCGTTGACTGTGCAGACGGCACTTCTGAGCAGCAATTGGCGGTGTTGGAGCCCAGGGTAAGTACTAAAAACAGAGGAGCCAGAGGTGTAATTGGAGCAAGTTTTAAATTAGTAGTACAGTGGATGTGGACAGAGCAGGAGAATTTGCCGAACACACAGCTGGGGATCAGCTGACGTTACTGAACCCCAATAACACTGGAGCAAGCGTTGACTGTGCAGACGGCACTTCTGAGCAGCAATTGGCGGTGTTGGAGCCCAGGGTAAGTACTAAAAACAGAGGAGCCAGAGGTGTAATTGGAGCAAGTTTTAAATTAGTAGTACAGTGGATGTGGACAGAGCAGGAGAATTTGCCGAACATACAGCTGGGTATCAGCTGACATTACTGAACCCCAATAACACTGGAGCAAGCGCTGACTGTGCAGACGGCACTTCTGAGCAGCAACTGGCGGTGTTGGAGCCCAGGGTAAATACTAAAAACAGAGGAGCCAGAGGTGTAATTGGAGCAAGTTTTAAATTAGTAGTACAGTGGATGTGGACAGAGCAGGAGAATTTGCCGAACACACAGCTGGGGATCAGCTGACATTACTGAACCCCAATAACACTGAAGCAAGCGTTGACTGTGCAGAGGGCACTTCTCAGCAGCAACTGGCGGTGTTTGAGCCCAGGGTAAATACTAAAAACAGAGGAGCCAGAGGTGTAATTGGAGCAAGTTCTAAATTTGTAGTACAGTGGATGTGGACAGAGCAGGAGAATTTGCCGGACACACAGCTGGGGATCAGCTGACATTACTGAACCCCAATAACACTGGAGCAAGCGTTGACTGTGCAGACGGCACTTCTGAGCGCCATCTGGCGGTGTTGGAGCTCAGGGATAATACGGAAAACAGAGGAGCCAGAGGTGTAATTGGAGCAAGTTTTAAATTAGTAGTACAGTGGATGTGGACAGAGCAGGAGAATTTGCCGGACACACAGCTGGGGATCAGCTGACGTTTCTGAACCCCAATAACACTGGAGCAAGCGTTAACTGTGCAGACACCACTTCTGAGCGGCAACAAGCGGTGTTGGAGCCCAGGGTAAATACTAAAAACAGAGGAGCCAGAGGTGTAATTGGAGCAAGTTCTAAATTAGTAGTACAGTGGATGTGGACAGAGCAGGAGAATTTGCCGGACACACAGCTGGGGATCAGCTAACATTACTGAACCCCAATAACACTGGAGCAAGCGTTGACTATGCAGACGGCACTTCTGAGCAGCAAATGGCGGTGTTGGAGCCCAGGGTAAATACTAAAAACAGAGGAGCCAGAGGTGTAATTTGAGCAAGTTTTAAATTAGTAGTACAGTGGATGTGGACAGAGCAGGAGAATTTGCCGGACACACAGCTGGGGATCAGCTGACGTCACTGAACCCCAATAACACTGGAGCAAGTGTTGACTGTGCAGATGGCACTTCTAAGCAGCAGCTGGCGGTGTTGGAGCCCAGGGTAAATACTAAAAACAGAGGAGCCAGAGGTGTAATTGGAGCAAGTTTTAAATTAGTAGTACAGTGGATGTGGACATCGCAGGAGAATTTGCCGGACACACAGCTGGGGATCAGCTGACGTTACTGAACCCCAATAATACTGGAGCAAGCGTTGACTGTGCAGACGGCACTTCTGAGCAGCAACTAGCGGTGTTGGAGCCCAGGGTAAATACTAAAAACAGAGGAGCCAGAGGTGTAATTGGAGCAAGTTTTAAATTAGTAGTACAGTGGATGTAGACAGAGCAGGAGAATTTGCGGGACACACAGCTGCGGATCAGCTGATGTTACTGAATCCCAATAACACTGGAGCAAGCGTTGACTGTGCAGACGACACTTCTGAGCAGCAACTAGCGGTGTTGGAGCCCAGGGTAAATACTAAAAACAGAGGAGCCAGAGGTGTAATTGGAGAAAGTTTTAAATTAGTAGTACAGTGGATGTGGACAGAGCAGGAGAATTTGCCGGACACACAGCTGGGGATCAGCTGACGTTACTGAACCCCAATAACACTGGAGCAAGCATTAACTGTGCAGACACCACTTCTGAGCAGCAACAAGCGGTGTTGGAGCCCAGGGTAAATACTAAAAACAGAGGAGCCAGAGGTGTAATTGGAGCACGTTTTAAATTAGTAGTACAGCGGATGTGGACAGAGCAGGAGAATTTGCAGGACACACAGCTGGGGATCAGCTGACGTTACTGAACCCCAATAACACTAGAGCAAGCGTTGACTGTGCAGATGGCACTTCTGAGCAGCAACTGGCGGTGTTGGAGCCCAGGGTAAATACTAAAAACAGAGGAGCCAGAGGTGTAATTGGAGCAAGTTTTAAATTAGTAGTACAGTGGATGTGGACAGAGCAGGAGAATTTGCCGAACACACAGCTGGGGATTAGCTGACATTACTAAACCCCAATAACACTGGAGCAAGCGTTGACTGTGCAGACAGCACTTCTGAGCAGCAACTGGCGGTGTTGGAGCCAAGGGTAAATGCTAAAAACAGAGGAGCCAGAGGTGTAATTGGAGCAAGTTCTAAATTAGTAGTACAGTGGATGTGGACAGAGCAGGAGAATTTGCCGGACACACAGCTGGGGATCAGCTAACATTACTGAACCCCAATAACACTGGAGCAAGCGTTGACTGTGCAGACGGCACTTCTGAGCAGCAAATGACGGTGTTGGAGCCCAGGGTAAATAATAAAAACAGAGGAGCCAGAGTTGTAATTTGAGCAAGTTTTAAATTAGTAGTACAGTGGATGTGGACAGAGCAGGAGAATTTGCCGGACACACAGCTGTGGATCAGCTGACGTTACTGAACCCCAATAACACTGGAGCAAGCGTTGACTGTGCAGATGGCACTTCTGAGCAGCAGCTGGCGGTGTTGGAGCCCAGGGTAAATTCTAAAAACAGAGGAGCCAGAGGTGTAATTGGAGCAAGTTTTAAATTAGTAGTACAGTGGATGTGGACATCGCAGCAGAATTTGCCGGACACACAGCTGGGGATCAGCTGACGTTACTGATCCCCAATAATACTGGAGCAAGCATTGACTGTGCAGACGGCACTTCTGAGCAGCAACTAGCGGTGTTGGAGCCCAGGGTAAATACTAAAAACAGAGGAGCCAGAGGTGTAATTGGAGCAAGTTTTAAATTAGTAGTACAGTGGATGTAGGCAGAGCAGGAGAATTTGCCGGACACACAGCTGCGGATCAGCTGATGTTACTGAACCCCAATAACACTGGAGCAAGCGTTGACTGTGCAGACGGCACTTCTGAGCAGCAACTAGCGGTGTTGGAGCCCAGGGTAAATACTAAAAACAGAGGAGCCAGAGGTGTAATTGGTGCACGTTTTAAATTAGTAGTACAGCGGAAGTGGACAGAGCAGGAGAATTTGCCGGACACATAGCTGGGGATCAGCTGACGTTACTGAACCCCAATAACACTAGAGCAAGCGTTGACTGTGCAGACGGCACTTCTGAGCAGCAACTGGCGGTGTTGGAGCCCAGGGTAAATACTAAAAACCGAGGAGCCAGAGGTGTAATTGGAGCAAGTTTTAAATTAGTAGTACAGTGGATGTGGACAGAGCAGGAGAATTTGCCGAACACACAGCTGGGGATCAGCTGACATTACTGAACCCCAATAACACTGGAGCAAGCGTTGACTGTGCAGACGGCACTTCTGAGCAGCAAATGGCGGTGTTGGAGCCCAGGGTAAATACTAAAAACAGAGGAGCCAGAGGTGTAATTTGAGCAAGTTTTAAATTAGTAGTACAGTGGATGTGGACAGAGCAGGAGAATTTGCCGGACACACAGCTGGGGATCAGCTGACGTTACTGAACCCCAATAACACTGGAGCAAGCGTTGACTGTGCAGATGGCACTTCTGAGCAGCAGCTGGCGGTGTTGGAGCCCAGGGTAAATACTGAAAACAGAGGAGCCAGAGGTGTAATTGGAGCAAGTTTTAAATTAGTAGTACAGTGGATGTGGACATCGCAGGAGAATTTGCCGGACACACAGCTGGGGATCAGCTGACTTTACTGAACCCCAATAATACTGGAGCAAGCGTTAACTGTGCAGACAGCACTTCTGAGCAGCAACTAGCGGTGTTGGAGCCCATTGTAAATACTAAAAACAGAGGAGCCAGAGGTGTAATTGGAGAAAGTTTTAAATTAGTAGTACAGTGGATGTGGACAGAGCAGGAGAATTTGCCGGACACACAGCTGGGGATCAGCTGACGTTACTGAACCCCAATAACACTGGAGCAAGCGTTGACTGTGCAGACGGCACTTCTGAGCAGCAACTAGCGGTGTTGGTGCCCAGGGTAAATGCTAAAAACAGAGGAGCCAGAGGTGTAATTGGAGAAAGTTTTAAATTAGTAGCACAGTGCATGTGGACAGAGCAGGAGAATTTGCCGGACACACAGCTGGGGATCAGCTGACGTTACTGAACCCCAATAACACTGGAGCAAGCGTTGACTGTGCAGACGGCACTTCTGAGCAGCAATTGGCGGTGTTGGAGCCCAGGGTAAGTACTAAAAACAGAGGAGCCAGAGGTGTAATTGGAGCAAGTTTTAAATTAGTAGTACAGTGGATGTGGACAGAGCAGGAGAATTTGCCGAACACACAGCTGGGGATCAGCTGACGTTACTGAACCCCAATAACACTGGAGCAAGCGTTGACTGTGCAGACGGCACTTCTGAGCAGCAATTGGCGGTGTTGGAGCCCAGGGTAAGTACTAAAAACAGAGGAGCCAGAGGTGTAATTGGAGCAAGTTTTAAATTAGTAGTACAGTGGATGTGGACAGAGCAGGAGAATTTGCCGAACACACAGCTGGGGATCAGCTGACATTACTGAACCCCAATAACACTGGAGCAAGCGCTGACTGTGCAGACGGCACTTCTGAGCAGCAACTGGCGGTGTTGGAGCCCAGGGTAAATACTAAAAACAGAGGAGCCAGAGGTGTAATTGGAGCAAGTTTTAAATTAGTAGTACAGTGGATGTGGACAGAGCAGGAGAATTTGCCGGACACACAGCTGGGGATCAGCTGACGTTACTGAACCCCAATAACACTGGAGCAAGCGTTGACTGTGCAGACGGCAATTCAGAGCAGCAACTAGCGGTGTTGGAGCCCAGGGTAAGTACTAAAAACAGAAGAGCCAGAGGTGTAATTGGAGCAAGTTTTAAATTAGTAGTACACTGGATGTGGACAGACCAGGAGAATTTGCCAGACACACAGCTGGGGATCAGCTGACGTTACTGAACCCCAATAACACTGGAGCAAGCGTTGACTGTGCAGACGGCACTTCTGAGCGCCAACTGGCGGTGTTGGAGCTCAGGGATAATACTAAAAACAGAGGAGCCAGAGGTGTAATTGGAGCAAGTTTTAAATTAGTAGTACAGTGGATGTGGACAGAGCAGGAGAATTTTCCGGACACACAGCTGGGGATCAGCTGATGTTACTGAACCCCAATAACACTGGAGCAAGCGTTAACTGTGCAGACACCACTTCTGAGCAGCAGCAAGCGGTGTTGGAGCCCAGGGTAAATACTAAAAACAGAGGAGCCAGAGGTGTAATTGGAGCACGTTTTAAATTAGTAGTACAGCGGATGTGGACAGAGCAGGAGAATTTGCCCGACACAGCTGGGGATCAGCTGACGTTACTGAACCCCAAAAACACTACAGCAAGCGTTGACTGTGCAGACGGCACTTCTGAGCAGCAACTGGCGGTGTTGGAGCCCAGGGTAAATACTAAAAACAGAGGAGCCAGAGGTATAATTGGAGCAAGTTTTAAATTAGTAGTACAGTGGATGTGGACAGAGCAGGAGAATTTGCCGGACACTCAGCTGGGGATCAGCTAACATTACTGAACCCCAATAACATTGGAGCAAGCGTTGACTGTGCAGACGGCACTTCTGAGCAGCAAATGGCGGTGTTAGAGCCCAGGGTAAATACTAAAAACAGAGGAGCCAGAGGTGTAATTTGAGCAAGTTTTAAATTAGTAGTACAGTGGATGTGGACAGAGCAGGAGAATTTGCCGGACACACAGCTGGGGATCAGCTGACGTTACTGAACCCCAATAACACTGGAGCAAGCGTTGACTGTGCAGATGGCACTTCTGAGCAGCAGCTGGCGGTGTTGGAGCCCAGGGTAAATACTAAAAACAGAGGAGCCAGAGGTGTAATTGGAGCAAGTTTTAAATTAGTAGTACAGTGGATGTGGACATCGCAGCAGAATTTGCCGGACACTCAGCTGGGGATCAGCTGACGTTACTGATCCCCAATAATACTAGAGCAAGCGTTAACTGTGCAGACGGCACTTCTGAGCAGCAACAAGCGGTGTTGGAGCCCAGGGTAAATACTAAAAACAGAGGAGCCAGAGGTGTAATTTGAGCAAGTTTTAAATTAGTAGTACAGTGGATGTGGACAGAGCAGGAGAATTTGCCGGACACACAGCTGGGGATCATCTGACGTTACTGAACCCCAATAACACTGGAGCAAGCGTTGACTGTGCAGATGGCACTTCTGAGCAGCAGCTGGTGGTGTTGGAGCCCAGGGTAAATACTAAAAACAGAGGAGCCAGAGGTGTAATTGGAGAAAGTTTTAAATTAGTAGTACAGTGGATGTAGACAGAGCAGGAGAATTTGCCGGACGCACAGCTGCGGATCAGCTGATGTTACTGAACCCCAATAACACTGGAGCAAGCATTGACTGTGCAGACGGCACTTCTGAGCAGCAACTAGCATTGTTGGAGCCCAGGGTAAATACTAAAAACAGAGGAGCCAGAGGTGTAATTGAAGAAAGTTTTAAATTAGCAGTACAGTGGATGTGGACAGAGCAGGAGAATTTGCCGGACACACAGCTGGGGATCAGCTGACGTTACTGAACCCCAATAACACTGGAGCAAGCGTTGACTGTGCAGACGGCAATTCAGAGCAGCAACTAGCGGTGTTGGAGCCCAGGGTAAGTACTAAAAACAGAAGAGCCAGAGGTGTAATTGGAGCACATTTTAAATTAGTAGTACAGTGGATGTGGACAGAGCAGGAGAATTTGCCGGACACACAGCTGGGGATCAGCTAACATTACTGAACCCCAATAACACTGGAGCAAGCGTTGACTGTGCAGACGGCACTTCTGAGCAGCAAATGACGGTGTTGGAGCCCAGGGTAAATAATAAAAACAGAGGAGCCAGAGTTGTAATTTGAGCAAGTTTTAAATTAGTAGTACAGTGGATGTGGACAGAGCAGGAGAATTTGCCGGACACACAGCTGTGGATCAGCTGACGTTACTGAACCCCAATAACACTGGAGCAAGCGTTGACTGTGCAGATGGCACTTCTGAGCAGCAGCTGGCGGTGTTGGAGCCCAGGGTAAATACTAAAAACAGAGGAGCCAGAGGTGTAATTGGAGCAAGTTTTAAATTAGTAGTACAGTGGATGTGGACATCGCAGCAGAATTTGCCGGACACACAGCTGGGGATCAGCTGACGTTACTGATCCCCAATAATACTGGAGCAAGCATTGACTGTGCAGACGGCACTTCTGAGCAGCAACTAGCGGTGTTGGAGCCCAGGGTAAATACTAAAAACAGAGGAGCCAGAGGTGTAATTGGAGCAAGTTTTAAATTAGTAGTACAGTGGATGTAGGCAGAGCAGGAGAATTTGCCGGACACACAGCTGCGGATCAGCTGATGTTACTGAACCCCAATAACACTGGAGCAAGCGTTGACTGTGCAGACGGCACTTCTGAGCAGCAACTAGCGGTGTTGGAGCCCAGGGTAAATACTAAAAACAGAGGAGCCAGAGGTGTAGTTGGTGCACGTTTTAAATTAGTAGTACAGCGGAAGTGGACAGAGCAGGAGAATTTGCCGGACACATAGCTGGGGATCAGCTGACGTTACTGAACCCCAATAACACTAGAGCAAGCGTTGGCTGTGCAGACGGCACTTCTGAGCAGCAACTGGCGGTGTTGGAGCCCAGGGTAAATACTAAAAACCGAGGAGCCAGAGGTGTAATTGGAGCAAGTTTTAAATTAGTAGTACAGTGGATGTGGACAGAGCAGGAGAATTTGCCGAACACACAGCTGGGGATCAGCTGACATTACTGAACCCCAATAACACTGGAGCAAGCGTTGACTGTGCAGACGTCACTTCTGAGCAGCAAATGGCGGTGTTGGAGCCCAGGGTAAATACTAAAAACAGAGGAGCCAGAGGTGTAATTTGAGCAAGTTTTAAATTAGTAGTACAGTGGATGTGGACAGAGCAGGAGAATTTGCCGGACACACAGCTGGGGATCAGCTGACGTTACTGAACCCCAATAACACTGGAGCAAGCGTTGACTGTGCAGATGGCACTTCTGAGCAGCAGCTGGCGGTGTTGGAGCCCAGGGTAAATACTGAAAACAGAGGAGCCAGAGGTGTAATTGGAGCAAGTTTTAAATTAGTAGTACAGTGGATGTGGACATCGCAGGAGAATTTGCCGGACACACAGCTGGGGATCAGCTGACTTTACTGAACCCCAATAATACTGGAGCAAGCGTTGACTGTGCAGACAGCACTTCTGAGCAGCAACTAGCGGTGTTGGAGCCCATTGTAAATACTAAAAACAGAGGAGCCAGAGGTGTAATTGGAGAAAGTTTTAAATTAGTAGTACAGTGGATGTGGACAGAGCAGGAGAATTTGCCGGACACACAGCTGGGGATCAGCTGACGTTACTGAACCCCAATAACACTGGAGCAAGCGTTGACTGTGCAGACGGCACTTCTGAGCAGCAACTAGCGGTGTTGGTGCCCAGGGTAAATGCTAAAAACAGAGGAGCCAGAGGTGTAATTGGAGAAAGTTTTAAATTAGTAGCACAGTGCATGTGGACAGAGCAGGAGAATTTGCCGGACACACAGCTGGGGATCAGCTGACGTTACTGAACCCCAATAACACTGGAGCAAGCGTTGACTGTGCAGACGGCACTTCTGAGCAGCAATTGGCGGTGTTGGAGCCCAGGGTAAGTACTAAAAACAGAGGAGCCAGAGGTGTAATTGGAGCAAGTTTTAAATTAGTAGTACAGTGGATGTGGACAGAGCAGGAGAATTTGCCGAACACACAGCTGGGGATCAGCTGACGTTACTGAACCCCAATAACACTGGAGCAAGCGTTGACTGTGCAGACGGCACTTCTGAGCAGCAATTGGCGGTGTTGGAGCCCAGGGTAAGTACTAAAAACAGAGGAGCCAGAGGTGTAATTGGAGCAAGTTTTAAATTAGTAGTACAGTGGATGTGGACAGAGCAGGAGAATTTGCCGAACACACAGCTGGGGATCAGCTGACATTACTGAACCCCAATAACACTGGAGCAAGCGCTGACTGTGCAGACGGCACTTCTGAGCAGCAACTGGCGGTGTTGGAGCCCAGGGTAAATACTAAAAACAGAGGAGCCAGAGGTGTAATTGGAGCAAGTTTTAAATTAGTAGTACAGTGGATGTGGACAGAGCAGGAGAATTTGCCGGACACACAGCTGGGGATCAGCTGACGTTACTGAACCCCAATAACACTGGAGCAAGCGTTGACTGTGCAGACGGCAATTCAGAGCAGCAACTAGCGGTGTTGGAGCCCAGGGTAAGTACTAAAAACAGAAGAGCCAGAGGTGTAATTGGAGCAAGTTTTAAATTAGTAGTACACTGGATGTGGACAGACCAGGAGAATTTGCCAGACACACAGCTGGGGATCAGCTGACGTTACTGAACCCCAATAACACTGGAGCAAGCGTTGACTGTGCAGACGGCACTTCTGAGCGCCAACTGGCGGTGTTGGAGCTCAGGGATAATACTAAAAACAGAGGAGCCAGAGGTGTAATTGGAGCAAGTTTTAAATTAGTAGTACAGTGGATGTGGACAGAGCAGGAGAATTTTCCGGACACACAGCTGGGGATCAGCTGATGTTACTGAACCCCAATAACACTGGAGCAAGCGTTAACTGTGCAGACACCACTTCTGAGCAGCAGCAAGCGGTGTTGGAGCCCAGGGTAAATACTAAAAACAGAGGAGCCAGAGGTGTAATTGGAGCACGTTTTAAATTAGTAGTACAGCGGATGTGGACAGAGCAGGAGAATTTGCCCGACACAGCTGGGGATCAGCTGACGTTACTGAACCCCAAAAACACTACAGCAAGCGTTGACTGTGCAGACGGCACTTCTGAGCAGCAACTGGCGGTGTTGGAGCCCAGGGTAAATACTAAAAACAGAGGAGCCAGAGGTATAATTGGAGCAAGTTTTAAATTAGTAGTACAGTGGATGTGGACAGAGCAGGAGAATTTGCCGGACACTCAGCTGGGGATCAGCTAACATTACTGAACCCCAATAACATTGGAGCAAGCGTTGACTGTGCAGACGGCACTTCTGAGCAGCAAATGGCGGTGTTAGAGCCCAGGGTAAATAGTAAAAACAGAGGAGCCAGAGGTGTAATTTGAGCAAGTTTTAAATTAGTAGTACAGTGGATGTGGACAGAGCAGGAGAATTTGCCGGACACACAGCTGGGGATCAGCTGACGTTACTGAACCCCAATAACACTGGAGCAAGCGTTGACTGTGCAGATGGCACTTCTGAGCAGCAGCTGGCGGTGTTGGAGCCCAGGGTAAATACTAAAAACAGAGGAGCCAGAGGTGTAATTGGAGCAAGTTTTAAATTAGTAGTACAGTGGATGTGGACATCGCAGCAGAATTTGCCGGACACTCAGCTGGGGATCAGCTGACGTTACTGATCCCCAATAATACTAGAGCAAGCGTTAACTGTGCAGACGGCACTTCTGAGCAGCAACAAGCGGTGTTGGAGCCCAGGGTAAATACTAAAAACAGAGGAGCCAGAGGTGTAATTTGAGCAAGTTTTAAATTAGTAGTACAGTGGATGTGGACAGAGCAGGAGAATTTGCCGGACACACAGCTGGGGATCATCTGACGTTACTGAACCCCAATAACACTGGAGCAAGCGTTGACTGTGCAGATGGCACTTCTGAGCAGCAGCTGGTGGTGTTGGAGCCCAGGGTAAATACTAAAAACAGAGGAGCCAGAGGTGTAATTGGAGAAAGTTTTAAATTAGTAGTACAGTGGATGTAGACAGAGCAGGAGAATTTGCCGGACGCACAGCTGCGGATCAGCTGATGTTACTGAACCCCAATAACACTGGAGCAAGCATTGACTGTGCAGACGGCACTTCTGAGCAGCAACTAGCATTGTTGGAGCCCAGGGTAAATACTAAAAACAGAGGAGCCAGAGGTGTAATTGAAGAAAGTTTTAAATTAGCAGTACAGTGGATGTGGACAGAGCAGGAGAATTTGCCGGACACACAGCTGGGGATCAGCTGACGTTACTGAACCCCAATAACACTGGAGCAAGCGTTGACTGTGCAGACGGCAATTCAGAGCAGCAACTAGCGGTGTTGGAGCCCAGGGTAAGTACTAAAAACAGAAGAGCCAGAGGTGTAATTGGAGCAAGTTTTAAATTAGTAGTACAGTGGATGTGGACAGAGCAGGAGAATTTGCCGGACACACAGCTGGGGATCAGCTAACATTACTGAACCCCAATAACACTGGAGCAAGCGTTGACTGTGCAGACGGCACTTCTGAGCAGCAAATGACGGTGTTGGAGCCCAGGGTAAATAATAAAAACAGAGGAGCCAGAGTTGTAATTTGAGCAAGTTTTAAATTAGTAGTACAGTGGATGTGGACAGAGCAGGAGAATTTGCCGGACACACAGCTGTGGATCAGCTGACGTTACTGAACCCCAATAACACTGGAGCAAGCGTTGACTGTGCAGATGGCACTTCTGAGCAGCAGCTGGCGGTGTTGGAGCCCAGGGTAAATACTAAAAACAGAGGAGCCAGAGGTGTAATTGGAGCAAGTTTTAAATTAGTAGTACAGTGGATGTGGACATCGCAGCAGAATTTGCCGGACACACAGCTGGGGATCAGCTGACGTTACTGATCCCCAATAATACTGGAGCAAGCATTGACTGTGCAGACGGCACTTCTGAGCAGCAACTAGCGGTGTTGGAGCCCAGGGTAAATACTAAAAACAGAGGAGCCAGAGGTGTAATTGGAGCAAGTTTTAAATTAGTAGTACAGTGGATGTAGGCAGAGCAGGAGAATTTGCCGGACACACAGCTGCGGATCAGCTGATGTTACTGAACCCCAATAACACTGGAGCAAGCGTTGACTGTGCAGACGGCACTTCTGAGCAGCAACTAGCGGTGTTGGAGCCCAGGGTAAATACTAAAAACAGAGGAGCCAGAGGTGTAATTGGTGCACGTTTTAAATTAGTAGTACAGCGGAAGTGGACAGAGCAGGAGAATTTGCCGGACACATAGCTGGGGATCAGCTGACGTTACTGAACCCCAATAACACTAGAGCAAGCGTTGGCTGTGCAGACGGCACTTCTGAGCAGCAACTGGCGGTGTTGGAGCCCAGGGTAAATACTAAAAACCGAGGAGCCAGAGGTGTAATTGGAGCAAGTTTTAAATTAGTAGTACAGTGGATGTGGACAGAGCAGGAGAATTTGCCGAACACACAGCTGGGGATCAGCTGACATTACTGAACCCCAATAACACTGGAGCAAGCGTTGACTGTGCAGACGGCACTTCTGAGCAGCAAATGGCGGTGTTGGAGCCCAGGGTAAATACTAAAAACAGAGGAGCCAGAGGTGTAATTTGAGCAAGTTTTAAATTAGTAGTACAGTGGATGTGGACAGAGCAGGAGAATTTGCCGGACACACAGCTGGGGATCAGCTGACGTTACTGAACCCCAATAACACTGGAGCAAGCGTTGACTGTGCAGATGGCACTTCTGAGCAGCAGCTGGCGGTGTTGGAGCCCAGGGTAAATACTGAAAACAGAGGAGCCAGAGGTGTAATTGGAGCAAGTTTTAAATTAGTAGTACAGTGGATGTGGACATCGCAGGAGAATTTGCCGGACACACAGCTGGGGATCAGCTGACTTTACTGAACCCCAATAATACTGGAGCAAGCGTTGACTGTGCAGACAGCACTTCTGAGCAGCAACTAGCGGTGTTGGAGCCCATTGTAAATACTAAAAACAGAGGAGCCAGAGGTGTAATTGGAGAAAGTTTTAAATTAGTAGTACAGTGGATGTGGACAGAGCAGGAGAATTTGCCGGACACACAGCTGGGGATCAGCTGACGTTACTGAACCCCAATAACACTGGAGCAAGCGTTGACTGTGCAGACGGCACTTCTGAGCAGCAACTAGCGGTGTTGGTGCCCATGGTAAATGCTAAAAACAGAGGAGCCAGAGGTGTAATTGGAGAAAGTTTTAAATTAGTAGCACAGTGCATGTGGACAGAGCAGGAGAATTTGCCGGACACACAGCTGGGGATCAGCTGACGTTACTGAACCCCAATAACACTGGAGCAAGCGTTGACTGTGCAGACGGCACTTCTGAGCAGCAATTGGCGGTGTTGGAGCCCAGGGTAAGTACTAAAAACAGAGGAGCCAGAGGTGTAATTGGAGCAAGTTTTAAATTAGAAGTACAGTGGATGTGGACAGAGCAGGAGAATTTGCCGAACACACAGCTGGGGATCAGCTGACGTTACTGAACCCCAATAACACTGGAGCAAGCGTTGACTGTGCAGACGGCACTTCTGAGCAGCAATTGGCGGTGTTGGAGCCCAGGGTAAGTACTAAAAACAGAGGAGCCAGAGGTGTAATTGGAGCAAGTTTTAAATTAGTAGTACAGTGGATGTGGACAGAGCAGGAGAATTTGCCGAACACACAGCTGGGGATCAGCTGACATTACTGAACCCCAATAACACTGGAGCAAGCGCTGACTGTGCAGACGGCACTTCTGAGCAGCAACTGGCGGTGTTGGAGCCCAGGGTAAATACTAAAAACAGAGGAGCCAGAGGTGTAATTGGAGCAAGTTTTAAATTAGTAGTACAGTGGATGTGGACAGAGCAGGAGAATCTGCCGGACACACAGCTGGGGATCAGCTGACGTTACTGAACCCCAATAACACTGGAGCAAGCGTTGACTGTGCAGACGGCAATTCAGAGCAGCAACTAGCGGTGTTGGAGCCCAGGGTAAGTTCTAAAAACAGAAGAGCCAGAGGTGTAATTGGAGCAAGTTTTAAATTAGTAGTACACTGGATGTGGACAGACCAGGAGAATTTGCCAGACACACAGCTGGGGATCAGCTGACGTTACTGAACCCCAATAACACTGGAGCAAGCGTTGACTGTGCAGACGGCACTTCTGAGCGCCAACTGGCGGTGTTGGAGCTCAGGGATAATACTAAAAACAGAGGAGCCAGAGGTGTAATTGGAGCAAGTTTTAAATTAGTAGTACAGTGGATGTGGACAGAGCAGGAGAATTTTCCGGACACACAGCTGGGGATCAGCTGATGTTACTGAACCCCAATAACACTGGAGCAAGCGTTAACTGTGCAGACACCACTTCTGAGCAGCAGCAAGCGGTGTTGGAGCCCAGGGTAAATACTAAAAACAGAGGAGCCAGAGGTGTAATTGGAGCACGTTTTAAATTAGTAGTACAGCGGATGTGGCAGAGCAGGAGAATTTGCCCGACACAGCTGGGGATCAGCTGACGTTACTGAACCCCAAAAACACTACAGCAAGCGTTGACTGTGCAGACGGCACTTCTGAGCAGCAACTGGCGGTGTTGGAGCCCAGGGTAAATACTAAAAACAGAGGAGCCAGAGGTATAATTGGAGCAAGTTTTAAATTAGTAGTACAGTGGATGTGGACAGAGCAGGAGAATTTGCCGGACACTCAGCTGGGGATCAGCTAACATTACTGAACCCCAATAACATTGGAGCAAGCGTTGACTGTGCAGACGGCACTTCTGAGCAGCAAATGACGGTGTTGGAGCCCAGGGTAAATAATAAAAACAGAGGAGCCAGAGTTGTAATTTGAGCAAGTTTTAAATTAGTAGTACAGTGGATGTGGACAGAGCAGGAGAATTTGCCGGACACACAGCTGTGGATCAGCTGACGTTACTGAACCCCAATAACACTGGAGCAAGCGTTGACTGTGCAGATGGCACTTCTGAGCAGCAGCTGGCGGTGTTGGAGCCCAGGGTAAATACTAAAAACAGAGGAGCCAGAGGTGTAATTGGAGCAAGTTTTAAATTAGTAGTACAGTGGATGTGGACATCGCAGCAGAATTTGCCGGACACACAGCTGGGGATCAGCTGACGTTACTGATCCCCAATAATACTGGAGCAAGCATTGACTGTTCAGACGGCACTTCTGAGCAGCAACTAGCGGTGTTGGAGCCCAGGGTAAATACTAAAAACAGAGGAGCCAGAGGTGTAATTGGAGCAAGTTTTAAATTAGTAGTACAGTGGATGTAGGCAGAGCAGGAGAATTTGCCGGACACACAGCTGCGGATCAGCTGATGTTTCTGAACCCCAATAACACTGGAGCAAGCGTTGACTGTGCAGACGGCACTTCTGAGCAGCAACTAGCGGTGTTGGAGCCCAGGGTAAATACTAAAAACAGAGGAGCCAGAGGTGTAATTGGAGCAAGTTTTAAATTAGTAGTACAGTGGATGTGGACAGAGCAGGAGAATTTGCCGAACACACAGCTGGGGATCAGCTGACATTACTGAACCCCAATAACACTGGAGCAAGCGTTGACTGTGCAGACGGCACTTCTGAGCAGCAAATGGCGGTGTTGGAGCCCAGGGTAAATACTAAAAACAGAGGAGCCAGAGGTGTAATTTGAGCAAGTTTTAAATTAGTAGTACAGTGGATGTGGACAGAGCAGGAGAATTTGCCGGACACACAGCTGGGGATCAGCTGACGTTACTGAACCCCAATAACACTGGAGCAAGCGTTGACTGTGCAGATGGAACTTCTGAGCAGCAGCTGGCGGTGTTGGAGCCCAGGGTAAATACTGAAAACAGAGGAGCCAGAGGTGTAATTGGAGCAAGTTTTAAATTAGTAGTACAGTGGATGTGGACATCGCAGGAGAATTTGCCGGACACACAGCTGGGGATCAGCTGACTTTACTGAACCCCAATAATACTGGAGCAAGCGTTGACTGTGCAGACAGCACTTCTGAGCAGCAACTAGCGGTGTTGGAGCCCATTGTAAATACTAAAAACAGAGGAGCCAGAGGTGTAAGTGGAGAAAGTTTTAAATTAGTAGTACAGTGGATGTGGACAGAGCAGGAGAATTTGCCGGACACACAGCTGGGGATCAGCTGACGTTACTGAACCCCAATAACACTGGAGCAAGCGTTGACTGTGCAGACGGCACTTCTGAGCAGCAACTAGCGGTGTTGGTGCCCAGGGTAAATGCTAAAAACAGAGGAGCCAGAGGTGTAATTGGAGAAAGTTTTAAATTAGTAGCACAGTGCATGTGGACAGAGCAGGAGAATTTGCCGGACACACAGCTGGGGATCAGCTGACGTTACTGAACCCCAATAACACTGGAGCAAGCGCTGACTGTGCAGACGGCACTTCTGAGCAGCAACTGGCGGTGTTGGAGCCCAGGGTAAATACTAAAAACAGAGGAGCCAGAGGTGTAATTGGAGCAAGTTTTAAATTAGTAGTACAGTGGATGTGGACAGAGCAGGAGAATTTGCCGGACACACAGCTGGGGATCAGCTGACGTTACTGAACCCCAATAACACTGGAGCAAGCGTTGACTGTGCAGACGGCAATTCAGAGCAGCAACTAGCGGTGTTGGAGCCCAGGGTAAGTACTAAAAACAGAAGAGCCAGAAGTGTAATTGGAGCAAGTTTTAAATTAGTAGTACACTGGATGTGGACAGACCAGGAGAATTTGCCAGACACACAGCTGGGGATCAGCTGACGTTACTGAACCCCAATAACACTGGAGCAAGCATTGACTGTGCAGACGGCACTTCTGAGCGCCAACTGGCGGTGTTGGAGCTCAGGGATAATACTAAAAACAGAGGAGCCAGAGGTGTAATTGGAGCAAGTTTTAAATTAGTAGTACAGTGGATGTGGACAGAGCAGGAGAATTTTCCGGACACACAGCTGGGGATCAGCTGATGTTACTGAACCCCAATAACACTGGAGCAAGCGTTAACTGTGCAGACACCACTTCTGAGCAGCAGCAAGCGGTGTTGGAGCCCAGGGTAAATACTAAAAACAGAGGAGCCAGAGGTGTAATTGGAGCACGTTTTAAATTAGTAGTACAGCGGATGTGGACAGAGCAGGAGAATTTGCCCGACACACAGCTGGGGATCAGCTGACGTTACTGAACCCCAAAAACACTACAGCAAGCGTTGACTGTGCAGAGGGCACTTCTGAGCAGCAACTGGCGGTGTTGGAGCCCAGGGTAAATACTAAAAACAGAGGAGCCAGAGGTATAATTGGAGCAAGTTTTAAATTAGTAGTACAGTGGATGTGGACAGAGCAGGAGAATTTGCCGGACACTCAGCTGGGGATCAGTTAACATTACTGAACCCCAATAACATTGGAGCAAGCGTTGACTGTGCAGACGGCACTTCTGAGCAGCAAATGGCGGTGTTAGAGCCCAGGGTAAATACTAAAAACAGAGGAGCCAGAGGTGTAATTTGAGCAAGTTTTAAATTAGTAGTACAGTGGATGTGGACAGAGCAGGAGAATTTGCCGGACACACAGCTGGGGATCAGCTGACGTTACTGAACCCCAATAACACTGGAGCAAGCGTTGACTGTGCAGATGGCACTTCTGAGCAGCAGCTGGCGGTGTTGGAGCCCAGGGTAAATACTAAAAACAGAGGAGCCAGAGGTGTAATTGGAGCAAGTTTTAAATTAGTAGTACAGTGGATGTGGACATCGCAGCAGAATTTGCCGGACACTCAGCTGGGGATCAGCTGACGTTACTGATCCCCAATAATACTAGAGCAAGCGTTAACTGTGCAGATGGCACTTCTGAGCAGCAACAAGCGATGTTGGAGCCCAGGGTAAATACTAAAAACAGAGGAGCCAGAGGTGTAATTTGAGCAAGTTTTAAATTAGTAGTACAGTGGATGTGGACAGAGCAGGAGAATTTGCCGGACACACAGCTGGGGATCATCTGACGTTACTGAACCCCAATAACACTGGAGCAAGCGTTGACTGTGCAGATGGCACTTCTGAGCAGCAGCTGGTGGTGTTGGAGCCCAGGGTAAATACTAAAAACAGAGCAGCCAGAGGTGTAATTGGAGAAAGTTTTAAATTAGTAGTACAGTGGATGTAGACAGAGCAGGAGAATTTGCCGGACGCACAGCTGCGGATCAGCTGATGTTACTGAACCCCAATAACACTGGAGCAAGCATTGACTGTGCAGACGGCACTTCTGAGCAGCAACTAGCATTGTTGGAGCCCAGGGTAAATACTAAAAACAGAGGAGCCAGAGGTGTAATTGAAGAAAGTTTTAAATTAGTAGTACAGTGGATGTGGACAGAGCAGGAGAATTTGCCGGACACACAGCTGGGGATCAGCTGACGTTACTGAACCCCAATAACACTGGAGCAAGCGTTGACTGTGCAGACGGCAATTCAGAGCAGCAACTAGCGGTGTTGGAGCCCAGGGTAAGTACTAAAAACAGAAGAGCCAGAGGTGTAATTGGAGCAAGTTTTAAATTAGTAGTACACTGGATGTGGACAGACCAGGAGAATTTGCCAGACACACAGCTGGGGATCAGCTGACGTTACTGAACCCCAATAACACTGGAGCAAGCGTTGACTGTGCAGACGGCACTTTTGAGTGCCAACTGGCCGTGTTGGAGCTCAGGGATAATACTAAAAACAGAGGAGCCAGAGGTGTAATTGGAGCAAGTTTTAAATTAGTAGTACAGTGGATGTGGACAGAGCAGGAGAATTTGCCGGACACACAGCTGGGGATCAGCTGATGTTACTGAACCCCAATAACACTGGAGCAAGCGTTAACGGTGCAGACACCACTTCTGAGCAGCAGCAAGCGGTGTTGGAGCCCAGGGTAAATACTAAAAACAGAGGAGCCAGAGGTTTAATTGGAGCACGTTTTAAATTAGTAGTACAGCGGATGTGGACAGAGCAGGAGAATTTGCCCGACACACAGCTGGGGATCAGCTGACGTTACTGAACCCCAAAAACACTACAGCAAGCGTTGACTGTGCAGACGGCACTTCTGAGCAGCAACTGGCGGTGTTGGAGCCCAGGGTAAATACTAAAAACAGAGGAGCCAGAGGTATAATTGGAGCAAGTTTTAAATTAGTAGTACAGTGGATGTGGACAGAGCAGGAGAATTTGCCGGACACTCAGCTGGGGATCAGCTAACATTACTGAACCCCAATAACATTGGAGCAAGCGTTGACTGTGCAGACGGCACTTCTGAGCAGCAAATGGCGGTGTTAGAGCCCAGGGTAAATACTAAAAACAGAGGAGCCAGAGGTGTAATTTGAGCAAGTTTTAAATTAGTAGTACAGTGGATGTGGACAGAGCAGGAGAATTTGCCGGATACACAGCTGGGGATCAGCTGACGTTACTGAACCCCAATAACACTGGAGCAAGCGTTGACTGTGCAGATGGCACTTCTGAGCAGCAGCTGGCGGTGTTGGAGCCCAGGGTAAATACTAAAAACAGAGGAGCCAGAGGTGTAATTGGAGCAAGTTTTAAATTAGTAGTACAGTGGATGTGGACATCGCAGCAGAATTTGCCGGACACTCAGCTGGGGATCAGCTGACGTTACTGATCCCCAATAATACTGGAGCAAGCGTTGACTGTGCAGACGGCACTTCTGAGCAGCAACTAGCGGTGTTGGAGCCCAGGGTAAATACTAAAAACAGAGGAGCCAGAGGTGTAATTGGAGCAAGTTTTAAATTAGTAGTACAGTGGATGTAGACAGAGCAGGAGAATTTGCCGGACACACAGCTGGGGATCAGCTGACGTTACTGAACCACAATAACACTAGAGCAAGCGTTGACTGTGCAGACGGCACTTCTGAGCAGCAACTGGCGGTGTTGGAGCCCAGGGTAAATACTAAAAACCGAGGAGCCAGAGGTGCAATTGGAGCAAGTTTTAAATTAGTAGTACAGTGGATGTGGACAGAGCAGGAGAATTTGCCGAACACACAGCTGGGGAACAGCTGACATTACTGAACCCCAATAACACTGGAGCAAGCATTAACTGTGCAGACGGCACTTCTGAGCAGCAACTGGCGGTGTTGGAGCCCAGGGTAAATACTAAAAACAGAGGTGCCAGAGGTGTAATTGGAGCAAGTTCTAAATTGGTAGTACAGTGGATGTGGACAGAGCAGGAGAATTTGCCGGACACACAGCTGGGGATCAGCTAACATTAATGAACCCCAATAACACTGGAGCAAGCGTTGACTGTGCAGACGGCACTTCTGAGCAGCAAATGGCGGTGTTGGAGCCCAGGGTAAATACTAAAAACAGAGGAGCCAGAAGTGTAATTTGAGCAAGTTTTAAATTAGTAGTACAGTGGATGTGGACAGAGCAGGAGAATTTGCCAGACACACAGCTGGGGATCAGCTGACGTTACTGAACCCCAATAACACTGGAGCAAGCGTTGACTGTGCAGATGGCACTTCTGAGCAGCAACTGGCGGTGTTGGAGCCCAGGGTAAATACTAAAAACAGAGGAGCCAGAGGTGTAATTGGAGCAAGTTTTAAATTAGTAGTACAGTGGATGTAGACAGAGCAGGAGAATTTGCCGGACACACAGCTGTGGATCAGCTGATGTTACTGAACCCCAATAACACTGGAGCAAGCGTTGACTGTGCAGACAGCACTTCTGAGCAGCAACTAGCGGTGTTGGAGCCCAGGGTAAATACTAAAAACAGAGGAGCCAGAGGTGTGATTGCAGAAAGTTTTAAATTAGTAGTACAGTGGATGTGGACAGAGCAGGAGAATTTGCCGGACACACAGCTGGGGATCAGCTGACGTTACTGAACCCCAATAACACTGGAGCAAGCATTGACTGTTCAGACGGCACTTCAGAGCAGCAACTAGCGGTGTTGGAGCCCAGGGTAAGTACTAAAAACAGCAGAGCCCGAGGTGTAATTGGAGCAATTTTTAAATTAGTAGTACAGTGGATGTCGACAGAGCAGGAGAATTTGCCGAACACACAGCTGGGGATCAGCTAACATTACTGAACCCCAATAACACTGGAGCAAGCGTTGACTGTGCAGACGGCACTTCTGAGCAGCAAATGGCGGTGTTGGAGCCCAGGGTAAATACTAAAAACAGAGGAGCCAGAGGTGTAATTTGAGCAAGTTTTAAATTAGTAGTACAGTGGATGTGGACAGAGCAGGAGAATTTGCCGGACACACAGCTGGGGATCAGCTGACGTTACTGAACCCCAATAACGCTGGAGCAAGCGTTGACTGTGCAGACGGCAATTCAGAGCAGCAACTAGCGGTGTTGGAGCCCAGGGTAAGTACTAAAAACAGAAGAGCCAGAGTTGTAATTGGAGCAAGTTTTAAACTAGTAGTACACTGGATGTGGACAGACCAGGAGAATTTGCCAGACACACAGCTGGGGATCAGCTGACGTTACTGAACCCCAATAACACTGGAGCAAGCGTTGACTGTGCAGACGGCACTTCTGAGCGCCAACTGGTGGTGTTGGAGCTCAGGGATAATACTAAAAACAGAGGAGCCAGAGGTGTAATTGGAGCAAGTTTTAAATTAGTAGTACAGTGGATGTGGACAGAGCAGGAGAATTTGCCGGACACACAGCTGGGGATCAGCTGATGTTACTGAACCCCAATAACACTGGAGCAAGCGTTAACTGTGCAGACACCACTTCTGAGCAGCAACAAGCGGTGTTGGAGCCCAGGGTAAATACTAAAAATAGAGGAGCCAGAGGTGTAATTGGAGCACGTTTTAAATTAGTAGTACAGCGGATGTGGACAGAGCAGGAGAATTTGCCCGACACACAGCTGGGGATCAGCTGACGTTACTGAACCCCAAAAACACTAGAGCAAGCGTTGACTGTGCAGACGGCTCTTCTGAGCAGCAACTGGCGGTGTTTGAGCCCAGGGTAAATACTAAAAACAGAGGAGCCAGAGGTGTAATTGGAGCAAGTTTTAAATTAGTAGTACAGTGGATGTGGACAGAGCAGGAGAATTTGCCGGACACTCAGCTGGGGATCAGCTAACATTACTGAACCACAATAACACTGGAGCAAGCGTTGACTGTGCAGACGGCACTTCTGAGCAGCAAATGGCAGTGTTGGAGCCCAGGGTAAATACTAAAAACAGAGGAGCCAGAGGTGTAATTTGAGCAAGTTTTAAATTAGTAGTACAGTGGATGTGGACAGAGCAGGAGAATTTGCCGGACACACAGCTGGGGATCAGCTGACGTTACTGAACCCCAATAACACTGGAGCAAGCGTTGACTGTGCAGATGGCACTTCTGAGCAGCAGCTGGTGGTGTTCTAGCCCAGGGTAAATACTAAAAACAGAGGACCCAGAGGTGTAATTGGAGCAAGTTTTAAATTAGTAGTACAGTGGATGTGGACAGAGCAGGAGAATTTGCCGGACACACAGATGGGGATCAGCTGACGTTACTGAACCCCAATAACACTGGAGCAAGCATTGACTGTGCATATGGCACTTCTGAGCAGCAGCTGGCGGTGTTGGAGCCCAGGGTAAATACTAAAAACAGAGGAGCCAGAGGTGTAATTGGAGCAAGTTTTAAATTAGTAGTACAGTGGATGTGGACATTGCAGGAGAATTTGCCG
This sequence comes from Phyllobates terribilis, assembly GCF_046119375.1. Lineage (NCBI taxonomy): Eukaryota > Metazoa > Chordata > Amphibia > Anura > Dendrobatidae > Phyllobates > Phyllobates terribilis. The sequence goes on from NW_027362773.1 coordinate 68,109,020, forward strand.
GACACACAGCTGGGGATTAGCTGACGTTACTGAACCCCAATAATACTGGAGCAAGCATTGACTGTGCAGATGGCACTTCTGAGCAGCAACTAGCGGTGTTGGAGCCCAGGGTAAATACGAAAAACAGAGGAGCCAGAGGTGTAATTGGAGCAAGTTTTAAATTAGTAGTACAGTGGATGTAGACAGAGCAGGAGAATTTGCCGGACACACAGCTGCGGATCAGCTGATGTTACTGAACCCCAATAACACTGGAGCAAGCATTGACTGTGCAGACGGCACTTCTGAGCAGCAACTAGCGGTGTTGGAGCCCAGGGTAAATACTAAAAACAGAGGAGCCAGAGGTGTAATTGGAGAAAGTTTTAAATTAGTAGTACAGTGGATGTGGACAGAGCAGGAGAATTTGCCGGACACACAGCTGGGGATCAGCTGACGTTACTGAATCCCAATAACACTGGAGCAAGCGTTGACTGTGCAGACGGCACTTAAGAGCAGCAACTAGCGGTGTTGGAGCCCAGGGTAAGTACTAAAAACAGAAGAGCCAGAGGTGTAATTGGAGCAAGTTTTAAATTAGTAGTACAGTGGATGTGGACAGAGCAGGAGAATTTGCCGAACACACAGCTGGGGATCAGCTAACATTACTGAATCCCAATAACACTGGAGCAAGCGGTGACTGTGCATACGGCACTCCTGAGCAGCAACAAGCGGTGTTGGAGCCCAGGGTAAATACTAAAAACAGAGGAGCCAGAGGTGTAATTTGAGCAAGTTTTAAATTAGTAGTACAGTGGATGTGAACAGAGCAGGAGAATTTGCCGGACACACAGCTGGGGATCAACTGACGTTACTGAACCCCAATAACACTGGAGCAAGCGTTGACTGTGTAGATGGCACTTCTGAGCAGCAGCTGGCGGTGTTGGAGCCCAGGATAAATACTAAAAACAGAGGAGCCAGAGGTGTAATTGGAGAAAGTTTTAAATTAGTAGTACAGTGGATGTAGACAGAGCAGGAGAATTTGCCGGACACACAGCTGCGGATCAGCTGATGTTACTGAACCCCAATAACACTGGAGCAAGCGTTGACTGTGCAGACGACACTTCTGAGCAGCAACTAGCAGTGTTGGAGCCCAGGGTAAATACTAAAAACAGAGGAGCCAGAGGTGTAATTGGAGAAAGTTTTAAATTAGTAGTACAGTGGATGTGGACAGAGCAGGAGAATTTGCCGGACACACAGCTGGGGATCAGCTGACGTTACTGAACCCCAATAACACTGGAGCAAGCGTTGACTGTGCAGACGGCACTTCTGAGCGCCAACTGGCGGTGTTGGAGCTCAGGGATAATACTAAAAACAGAGGAGCCAGAGGTGTAATTGGAGCAAGTTTTAAATTAGTAGTACAGTGGATGTGGACAGAGCAGGAGAATTTGCCGGACACACAGCTGGGGATCAGCTGACGTAACTGAACCCCAATAACACTGGAGCAAGCGTTAACTGTGCAGACACCACTTCTGAGCAGCAACAAGCGGTGTTGGAGCCCAGGGTAAATAAAAAAAAACAGAGGAGCCAGAGGTGTAATTGGAGCAAGTTTTAAATTAGTAGTACAGTGGATGTGGACAGAGCAGGAGAATTTGCTGGACACACAGCTGGGGATCAGCTAACATTACTGAACCCCAATAACACTGAAGCAAGCGTTGACTGTGCAGACGGCACTTCTGAGCAGCAAATGGCGGTGTTGGAGCCCAGGGTAAATACTAAAAACAGAGGAGCCAGAGGTGTAATTTGAGCAAGTTTTAAATTAGTAGTACAGTGGATGTGGACAGCGCAGGAGAATTTGCCGGACACACAGCTGGGGATCAGCTAACATTACAGAACCCCAATAACACTGGAGCAAGCGTTGACTGTGCAGACGGCACTTCTGAGCAGCAAATGGCGGTGTTGGAGCCCAGGGTAAATACTAAAAACAGGGGAGCCAGAGGTGTAATTTGACCAAGTTTTAAATTAGTAGTACAGTGGATGTGGGCAGAGCAGGAGAATTTGCCGGACACACAGCTGGGGATCAGCTGACGTTACTGAACCCCAATAACACTGGAGCAAGCATTGACTGTGCAGATGACATTTCTGAGCAGCAGCTGGCGGTGTTGGAACCCAGGGTAAATACTAAAAACAGAGGAGCCAGAGGTGTAATTGGAGCAAGTTTTAAATTAGTAGTACAGTGGATGTGGACAGAGCAGGAGAATTTGCCAAACACACAGCTGGGGATCAGCTGACATTACTGAACCCCAATAACACTGGAGCAAGCGTTGACTGTGCAGATGGCACTTCTGAGCAGCAACTGGCGGTGTTGGAGCCCAGGGTAAGTACTAAAAACAGAGGAGCCAGAGGTGTAATTGGAGCAAGTTCTAAATTAGTAGTACAGTGGATGTGGACAGAGCAGGAGAATTTGCCGGACACACAGCTGGGGATCAGCTAACATTACTGAACCCCAATAACACTGAAGCAAGCGTTGACTGTGCAGACGGCACTTCTGAGCAGCAAATGGCGGTGTTGGAGCCCAGGGTAAATACTAAAAACAGAGGAGCCAGAGGTGTAATTTGAGCAAGTTTTAAATTAGTAGTACAGTGGATGTGGACAGAGCAGGAGAATTTGCCGGACACACAGCTGGGGATCAGCTAACATTACTGAACCCCAATAACACTGGAGCAAGCGTTGATTGTGCAGACGGCACTTCTGAGCAGCAAATGGCGGTGTTGGAGCCCAGGGTAAATACTAAAAACAGAGGAGCCAGAGGTGTAATTTGAGCAAGTTTTAAATTAGTAGTACAGTGGATGTGGACAGAGCAGGAGAATTTTCCGGACACACAGCTGGGGATCAGCTGACGTTACTGAACCACAATAACACTGGAGCAAGCGTTGACTGTGCAGATGGCACTTCTGAGCAGTAGCTGGCTTTTTTGGAGCCCAGGGTAAATACTAAAAACAGAGGAGCCAAAGGTGTAATTGGAGCAAGTTTTAAATTAGTAGTACAGTGGATGTGGACATCGCAGGAGAATTTGCCGGACACACAGCTGGGGATCAGCTGACGTTACTGAACCCCAATAATACTGGAGCAAGCGTTGACTGTGCAGACGGCACTTCTGAGCAGCAACTAGCGGTGTTGGAGCCCAGGGTAAATACTAAAAACAGAGGAGCCAGAGGTGTAATTGGAGCAAGTTTTAAATTAGTAGTACAGTGGATATGGACAGAGCAGGAGAATTTGCCGAACACACAGCTGGGGATCACCTAACATTACTGAACCCCAATAACACTGAAGCAAGCGTTGACTGAGCAGACGGCACTTCTGAGCAGCAAATGGCGGTCTTGGAGCCCAGGGTAAATATTAAAAACAGGGGAGCCAGAGGTGTAATTTGAGCAAGATTTAAATTAGTAGTACAGTGGATGTGGACAGAGCAGGAGAATTTGCCCGACACACAGCTGGGGATCAGCTGACGTTACTGAACCCCAAAAACACTACAGCAAGCGTTGACTGTGCAGACGGCACTTCTGAGCAGCAACTGGCGGTGTTGGAGCCCAGGGTAAATACTAAAAACAGAGGAGCCAGAGGTATAATTGGAGCAAGTTTTAAATTAGTAGTACAGTGGATGTGGACAGAGCAGGAGAATTTGCCGGACACTCAGCTGGGGATCAGCTAACATTACTGAACCCCAATAACATTGGAGCAAGCGTTGACTGTGCAGACGGCACTTCTGAGCAGCAAATGGCGGTGTTAGAGCCCAGGGTAAATACTAAAAACAGAGGAGCCAGAGGTGTAATTTGAGCAAGTTTTAAATTAGTAGTACAGTGGATGTGGACAGAGCAGGAGAATTTGCCGGACACACAGCTGGGGATCAGCTGACGTTACTGAACCCCAATAACACTGGAGCAAGCGTTGACTGTGCAGATGGCACTTCTGAGCAGCAGCTGGCGGTGTTGGAGCCCAGGGTAAATACTAAAAACAGAGGAGCCAGAGGTGTAATTGGAGCAAGTTTTAAATTAGTAGTACAGTGGATGTGGACATCGCAGCAGAATTTGCCGGACACTCAGCTGGGGATCAGCTGACGTTACTGATCCCCAATAATACTGGAGCAAGCGTTGACTGTGCAGACGGCACTTCTGAGCAGCAACTAGCGGTGTTGGAGCCCAGGGTAAATACTAAAAACAGAGGAGCCAGAGGTGTAATTGGAGCAAGTTTTAAATTAGTAGTACAGTGGATGTAGACAGAGCAGGAGAATTTGCCGGACACACAGCTGGGGATCAGCTGACGTTACTGAACCACAATAACACTAGAGCAAGCGTTGACTGTGCAGACGGCACTTCTGAGCAGCAACTGGCGGTGTTGGAGCCCAGGGTAAATACTAAAAACAGAGGTGCCAGAGGTGTAATTGGAGCAAGTTCTAAATTGGTAGTACAGTGGATGTGGACAGAGCAGGAGAATTTGCCGGACACACAGCTGGGGATCAGCTAACATTAATGAACCCCAATAACACTGGAGCAAGCGTTGACTGTGCAGACGGCACTTCTGAGCAGCAAATGGCGGTGTTGGAGCCCAGGGTAAATACTAAAAACAGAGGAGCCAGAAGTGTAATTTGAGCAAGTTTTAAATTAGTAGTACAGTGGATGTGGACAGAGCAGGAGAATTTGCCAGACACACAGCTGGGGATCAGCTGACGTTACTGAACCCCAATAACACTGGAGCAAGCGTTGACTGTGCAGATGGCACTTCTGAGCAGCAACTAGCGGTGTTGGAGCCCAGGGTAAATACTAAAAACAGAGGAGCCAGAGGTGTAATTGGAGCAAGTTTTAAATTAGTAGTACAGTGGATGTAGACAGAGCAGGAGAATTTGCCGGACACACAGCTGTGGATCAGCTGATGTTACTGAACCCCAATAACACTGGAGCAAGCGTTGACTGTGCAGATGGCACTTCTGAGCAGCAACTAGCGGTGTTGGAGCCCAGGGTAAATACTAAAAACAGAGGAGCCAGAGGTGTGATTGCAGAAAGTTTTAAATTAGTAGTACAGTGGATGTGGACAGAGCAGGAGAATTTGCCGGACACACAGCTGGGGATCAGCTGACGTTACTGAACCCCAATAACGCTGGAGCAAGCGTTGACTGTGCAGACGGCAATTCAGAGCAGCAACTAGCGGTGTTGGAGCCCAGGGTAAGTACTAAAAACAGAAGAGCCAGAGTTGTAATTGGAGCAAGTTTTAAACTAGTAGTACACTGGATGTGGACAGACCAGGAGAATTTGCCAGACACACAGCTGGGGATCAGCTGACGTTACTGAACCCCAATAACACTGGAGCAAGCGTTGACTGTGCAGACGGCACTTCTGAGCGCCAACTGGTGGTGTTGGAGCTCAGGGATAATACGAAAAACAGAGGAGCCAGAGGTGTAATTGGAGCAAGTTTTAAATTAGTAGTACAGTGGATGTGGACAGAGCAGGAGAATTTGCCGGACACACAGCTGGGGATCAGCTGATGTTACTGAACCCCAATAACACTGGAGCAAGCGTTAACTGTGCAGACACCACTTCTGAGCAGCAACAAGCGGTGTTGGAGCCCAGGGTAAATACTAAAAACAGAGGAGCCAGAGGTGTAATTGGAGCACGTTTTAAATTAGTAGTACAGCGGATGTGGACAGAGCAGGAGAATTTGCCCGACACACAGCTGGGGATCAGCTGACGTTACTGAACCCCAAAAACACTAGAGCAAGCGTTGACTGTGCAGACGGCTCTTCTGAGCAGCAACTGGCGGTGTTTGAGCCCAGGGTGAATACTAAAAACAGAGGAGCCGGAGGTGTAATTGGAGCAAGTTTTAAATTAGTAGTACAGTGGATGTGGACAGAGCAGGAGAATTTGCCGGACACTCAGCTGGGGATCAGCTAACATTACTGAACCCCAATAACACTGGAGCAAGCGTTGACTGTGCAGATGGCACTTCTGAGCAGCAGCTGGTGGTGTTCTAGCCCAGGGTAAATACTAAAAACAGAGGACCCAGAGGTGTAATTGGAGCAAGTTTTAAATTAGTAGTACAGTGGATGTGGACAGAGCAGGAGAATTTGCCGGACACACAGATGGGGATCAGCTGACGTTACTGAACCCCAATAACACTGGAGCAAGCATTGACTGTGCATATGGCACTTCTGAGCAGCAGCTGGCGGTGTTGGAGCCCAGGGTAAATACTAAAAACAGAGGAGCCAGAGGTGTAATTGGAGCAAGTTTTAAATTAGTAGTACAGTGGATGTGGACATTGCAGGAGAATTTGCCGGACACACAGCTGGGGATTAGCTGACGTTACTGAACCCCAATAATACTGGAGCAAGCGTTGACTGTGCAGATGGCACTTCTGAGCAGCAACTAGCGGTGTTGGAGCCCAGGGTAAATACTAAAAACAGAGGAGCCAGAGGTGTAATTGGAGAAAGTTTTAAATTAGTAGTACAGTGGATGTAGACAGAGCAGGAGAATTTGCCGGACACACAGCTGCGGATCAGCTGATGTTACTGAACCCCAATAACACTGGAGCAAGCGTTGACTGTGTAGATGGCACTTCTGAGCAGCAGCTGGCGGTGTTGGAGCCCAGGATAAATACTAAAAACAGAGGAGCCAGATGTGTAATTGAAGAAAGTTTTAAATTAGTAGTACAGTGGATGTAGACAGAGCAGGAGAATTTGCCAAACACACAGCTGCGGATCAGCTGATGTAACTGAACCCCAATAACACTGGAGCAAGCGTTGACTGTGCAGACGACACTTCTGAGCAGCAACTAGCAGTGTTGGAGCCCAGGGTAAATACTAAAAACAGAGGAGCCAGAGGTGTAATTGGAGAAAGTTTTAAATTAGTAGTACAGTGGATGTGGACAGAGCAGGAGAATTTGCCGGACACACAGCTGGGGATCAGCTGACGTTACTGAACCCCAATAACACTGGAGCAAGCGTTGACTGTGCAGACGGCACTTCTGAGCGCCAACTGGCGGTGTTGGAGCTCAGGGATAATACTAAAAACAGAGGAGCCAGAGGTGTAATTGGAGCAAGTTTTAAATTAGTAGTACAGTGGATGTGGACAGAGCAGGAGAATTTGCCGGACACACAGCTGGGGATCAGCTGACGTAACTGAACCCCAATAACACTGGAGCAAGCGTTAACTGTGCAGACAGCACTTCTGAGCAGCAACAAGCGGTGTTGGAGCCCAGGGTAAATAAAAAAAAACAGAGGAGCCAGAGGTGTAATTGGAGCAAGTTTTAAATTAGTAGTACAGTGGATGTGGACAGAGCAGGAGAATTTGCCGGACACACAGCTGGGGATCAGCTAACATTACTGAACCCCAATAACACTGAAGCAAGCGTTGACTGTGCAGACGGCACTTCTGAGCAGCAAATGGCGGTGTTGGAGCCCAGGGTAAATACTAAAAACAGAGGAGCAAGAGGTGTAATTTGAGCAAGTTTTAAATTAGTAGTACAGTGGATGTGGACAGCGCAGGAGAATTTGCCGGACACACAGCTGGGGATCAGCTAACATTACAGAACCCCAATAACACTGGAGCAAGCGTTGACTGTGCAGACGGCACTTCTGAGCAGCAAATGGCGGTGTTGGAGCCCAGGGTAAATACTAAAAACAGAGGAGCCAGAGGTGTAATTGCAGCAAGTTTTAAATTAGTAGTACAGTGGATGTGGACAGAGCAGGAGAATTTGCCGAACACACAGCTGGGGATCAGCTGACATTACTGAACCCCAATTACACTGGAGCAAGCGTTGACTGTGCAGACGGCACTTCTGAGCAGCAACTGGCGGTGTTGGAGCCCAGGGTAAATCCTAAAAACAGAGGAGCCAGAGGTGTAATTGGAGCAAGTTCTAAATTAGTAGTACAGTGGATGTGGACAGAGCAGGAGAATTTGCCGGACACGCAGCTGGGGATCAGCTGACATTACTGAACCCCAATAACACTGGAGCAAGCGTTGACTGTGCAGACGGCACTTCTAAGCAGCAAATGGCGGTGTTGGAGCCCAGGGTAAATACTAAAAACAGAGGAGCCAGAGGTGTAATTTGAGCAAGTTTTAAATTAGTAGTACAGTGGATGTGGACAGAGCAGGAGAATTTGCCGAACACACAGCTGGGGATCAGCTGACGTTACTGAACCCCAATAACACTGGAGCAAGCGTTGACTGTGCAGATGGCAATTCTGAGCAGCAGCTGGCGGTGTTGGAGCCCAGGGTAAATACTAAAAACAGAGGAGCCAGAGGTGTAATTGGAGCAAGTTTTAAATTAGTAGTACAGTGGATGTGGACATCGCAGGAGAATTTGCCGGACACACAGCTGGGGATCAGCTGACGTTACTGAACCCCAATAATACTGGAGCAAGCGTTGACTGTGCAGACGGCACTTCTGAGCAGCAACTAGCGGTGTTGGAGCCCAGAGTAAATACTAAAAACAGAGGAGCCAGAGGTGTAATTGGAGCAAGTTTTAAATTAGTAGTACAGTGGATGTAGACAGAGCAGGAGAATTTGCCGGACACACAGCTGCGGATCAGCTGATGTTACTGAACCCCAATAACACTGGAGCAAGCGTTGACTGTGCAGACGGCACTTCTGATCAGCAACTAGCGGTGTTGGAGCCCAGGGTAAATACTAAAAACAGAGGAGCCAGAGGTGTAATTGGAGAAAGTTTTAAATTAGTAGTACAGTGGATGTGGACAGAGCAGGAGAATTTGCCGGACACACAGCTGGGGATCAGCTGACGTTACTAAACCCCAATAACACTGGAGCAAGCGTTGACTGTTCAGACGGCACTTCAGAGCAGCAACTAGCGGTGTTGGAGCCCAGGGTAAGTACTAAAAACAGCAGAGCCCGAGGTGTAATTGGAGCAAGTTTTAAATTAGTAGTACAGTGGATGTGGACAGAGCAGGAGAATTTGCAGAACACACAGCTGGGGATCAGCTAACATTACAGAACCCCAATAACACTGGAGGAAGCGTTGACTGTGCAGACGGCACTTCTGAGCAGCAAATGGCGGTGTTGGAGCCCAGGGTGAATACTAAAAACAGAGGAGCCAGAGGTGTAATTGGAGCAAGTTTTAAATTAGTAGTACAGTGGATGTGGACATCGCAGGAGAATTTGCCGGACAGACAGCTGGGGATCAGCTGACGTTACTGAACCCCAATAATACTGGAGCAAGCATTGACTGTGCAGACGGCACTTCTGAGCAGCAACTAGCGGTGTTGGAGCCCAGAGTAAATACTAAAAACAGAGGAGCCAGAGGTGTAATTGGAGCAAGTTTTAAATTAGTAGTACAGTGGATGTGGACATCGCAGGAGAATTTGCCGGACACACAGCTGGGGATCAGCTGACGTTACTGAACCCCAATAATACTGGAGCAAGCGTTGACTGTGCAGACGGCACTTCTGAGCAGCAACTAGCGGTGTTGGAGCCCAGGGTAAATACTAAAAACAGAGGAGCCAGAGGTGTAATTGGAGCAAGTTTTAAATTAGTAGTACAGTGGATATGGACAGAGCAGGAGAATTTGCCGAACACACAGCTGGGGATCAGCTAACATTACTGAACCCCAATAACACTGAAGCAAGCGTTGACTGAGCAGACGGCACTTCTGAGCAGCAAATGGCGGTCTTGGAGCCCAGGGTAAATATTAAAAACAGGGGAGCCAGAGGTGTAATTTGAGCAAGTTTTAAATTAGTAGTACAGTGGATGTGGACAGAGCAGGAGAATTTGCCGGACACTCAGCTGGGGATCAGCTAACATTACTGAACCCCAATAACACTGGAGCAAGCGTTGACTGTGCAGACGGCACTTCTGAGCAGCAAATGGCGGTGTTGGAGCCCAGGGTAAATACTAAAAACAGAGGAGCCAGAGGTGTAATTGGAGAAAGTTTTAAATTAGTAGTACAGTGGATGTGGACAGAGCAGGAGAATTTGCCGGACACACAGCTGGGGATCAGCTGACATTACTGAACCCCAATAACACTGGAGCAAGCGTTGAATGTGCAGATGGCACTTCTGAGCAGAAGCTGGCAGTGTTGGAGCCCAGGGTAAATACTAAAAACAGAGGAGCCAGAGGTGTAATTGGAGCAAGTTTTAAATTAGTAGTACAGTGCATGTGGACATCGCAGGAGAATTTTCCGGACACACAGCTGGGGATCAGCTGACGTTATTGAACCCCAATAACACTGGAGCAAGCGTTGACTGTGCAGACGACACTTCTGAGCAGCAACTAGCGGTGTTGGAGCCCAGGGTAAATACTAAAAACAGAGGAGCCAGAGATGTAATTGGAGCATGTTTTAAATTAGTAGTACAGCGGATGTGGACAGAGCAGGAGAATTTGCCAGACACACAGATGGGGATCAGCTGACGTTACTGAACCCCAATAACACTGGAGCAAGCGTTGACTGTGCAGACGGCACTTCTGAGCAGCAACTGGCGGTGTTGGAGCCCAGGGTAAATACTAAAAACAGAGGAGCCAGAGGTGTAATTGCAGCAAGTTTTAAATTAGTAGTACAGTGGATGTGGACAGAGCAGGAGAATTTGCCGAACACACAGCTGGGGATCAGCTGACATTACTGAACCCCAATTACACTGGAGCAAGCGTTGACTGTGCAGACGGCACTTCTGAGCAGCAACTGGCGGTGTTGGAGCCCAGGGTAAATCCTAAAAACAGAGGAGCCAGAGGTGTAATTGGAGCAAGTTCTAAATTAGTAGTACAGTGGATGTGGACAGAGCAGGAGAATTTGCCGGACACGCAGCTGGGGATCAGCTGACATTACTGAACCCCAATAACACTGGAGCAAGCGTTGACTGTGCAGACGGCACTTCTAAGCAGCAAATGGCGGTGTTGGAGCCCAGGGTAAATACTAAAAACAGAGGAGCCAGAGGTGTAATTTGAGCAAGTTTTAAATTAGTAGTACAGTGGATGTGGACAGAGCAGGAGAATTTGCCGAACACACAGCTGGGGATCAGCTGACGTTACTGAACCCCAATAACACTGGAGCAAGCGTTGACTGTGCAGATGGCAATTCTGAGCAGCAGCTGGCGGTGTTGGAGCCCAGGGTAAATACTAAAAACAGAGGAGCCAGAGGTGTAATTGGAGCAAGTTTTAAATTAGTAGTACAGTGGATGTGGACATCGCAGGAGAATTTGCCGGACACACAGCTGGGGATCAGCTGACGTTACTGAACCCCAATAATACTGGAGCAAGCGTTGACTGTGCAGACGGCACTTCTGAGCAGCAACTAGCGGTGTTGGAGCCCAGAGTAAATACTAAAAACAGAGGAGCCAGAGGTGTAATTGGAGCAAGTTTTAAATTAGTAGTACAGTGGATGTAGACAGAGCAGGAGAATTTGCCGGACACACAGCTGCGGATCAGCTGATGTTACTGAACCCCAATAACACTGGAGCAAGCGTTGACTGTGCAGACGGCACTTCTGATCAGCAACTAGCGGTGTTGGAGCCCAGGGTAAATACTAAAAACAGAGGAGCCAGAGGTGTAATTGGAGAAAGTTTTAAATTAGTAGTACAGTGGATGTGGACAGAGCAGGAGAATTTGCCGGACACACAGCTGGGGATCAGCTGACGTTACTAAACCCCAATAACACTGGAGCAAGCGTTGACTGTTCAGACGGCACTTCAGAGCAGCAACTAGCGGTGTTGGAGCCCAGGGTAAGTACTAAAAACAGCAGAGCCCGAGGTGTAATTGGAGCAAGTTTTAAATTAGTAGTACAGTGGATGTGGACAGAGCAGGAGAATTTGCAGAACACACAGCTGGGGATCAGCTAACATTACAGAACCCCAATAACACTGGAGGAAGCGTTGACTGTGCAGACGGCACTTCTGAGCAGCAAATGGCGGTGTTGGAGCCCAGGGTGAATACTAAAAACAGAGGAGCCAGAGGTGTAATTGGAGCAAGTTTTAAATTAGTAGTACAGTGGATGTGGACATCGCAGGAGAATTTGCCGGACAGACAGCTGGGGATCAGCTGACGTTACTGAACCCCAATAATACTGGAGCAAGCATTGACTGTGCAGACGGCACTTCTGAGCAGCAACTAGCGGTGTTGGAGCCCAGAGTAAATACTAAAAACAGAGGAGCCAGAGGTGTAATTGGAGCAAGTTTTAAATTAGTAGTACAGTGGATGTGGACATCGCAGGAGAATTTGCCGGACACACAGCTGGGGATCAGCTGACGTTACTGAACCCCAATAATACTGGAGCAAGCGTTGACTGTGCAGACGGCACTTCTGAGCAGCAACTAGCGGTGTTGGAGCCCAGGGTAAATACTAAAAACAGAGGAGCCAGAGGTGTAATTGGAGCAAGTTTTAAATTAGTAGTACAGTGGATATGGACAGAGCAGGAGAATTTGCCGAACACACAGCTGGGGATCAGCTAACATTACTGAACCCCAATAACACTGAAGCAAGCGTTGACTGAGCAGACGGCACTTCTGAGCAGCAAATGGCGGTCTTGGAGCCCAGGGTAAATATTAAAAACAGGGGAGCCAGAGGTGTAATTTGAGCAAGTTTTAAATTAGTAGTACAGTGGATGTGGACAGAGCAGGAGAATTTGCCGGACACTCAGCTGGGGATCAGCTAACATTACTGAACCCCAATAACACTGGAGCAAGCGTTGACTGTGCAGACGGCACTTCTGAGCAGCAAATGGCGGTGTTGGAGCCCAGGGTAAATACTAAAAACAGAGGAGCCAGAGGTGTAATTGGAGAAAGTTTTAAATTAGTAGTACAGTGGATGTGGACAGAGCAGGAGAATTTGCCGGACACACAGCTGGGGATCAGCTGACATTACTGAACCCCAATAACACTGGAGCAAGCGTTGAATGTGCAGATGGCACTTCTGAGCAGAAGCTGGCAGTGTTGGAGCCCAGGGTAAATACTAAAAACAGAGGAGCCAGAGGTGTAATTGGAGCAAGTTTTAAATTAGTAGTACAGTGCATGTGGACATCGCAGGAGAATTTTCCGGACACACAGCTGGGGATCAGCTGACGTTATTGAACCCCAATAACACTGGAGCAAGCGTTGACTGTGCAGACGACACTTCTGAGCAGCAACTAGCGGTGTTGGAGCCCAGGGTAAATACTAAAAACAGAGGAGCCAGAGGTGTAATTGGAGCATGTTTTAAATTAGTAGTACAGCGGATGTGGACAGAGCAGGAGAATTTGCCAGACACACAGATGGGGATCAGCTGACGTTACTGAACCCCAATAACACTGGAGCAAGCGTTGACTGTGCAGACGGCACTTCTGAGCAGCAACTGGCGGTGTTGGAGCCCAGGGTAAATACTAAAAACAGAGGAGCCAGAGGTCTAATTGGAGCAAGTTTTAAATTAGTAGTACAGTGGATGTGGACAGAGCAGGAGAATTTGCCAAACACACAGCTGGGGATCAGCTGACATTACTGAACCCCAATTACACTGGAGCAAGCGTTGACTGTGCAGACGGCACTTCTGAGCAGCAACTGGCGGTGTTGGAGCCCAGGGTAAATCCTAAAAACAGAGGAGCCAGAGGTGTAATTGGAGCAAGTTCTAAATTAGTAGTACAGTGGATGTGGACAGAGCAGGAAAATTTGCCGGACACGCAGCTGGGGATCAGCTGACATTACTGAACCCCAATAACACTGGAGCAAGCGTTGACTGTGCAGACGGCACTTCTGAGCAGCAAATGGCGGTGTTGGAGCCCAAGGTAAATACTAAAAACAGAGGAGCCAGAGGTGTAATTTGAGCAAGTTTTAAATTAGTAGTACAGTGGATGTGGACAGAGCAGGAGAATTTGCCGGACACACAGCTGGGGATCAGCTGACGTTACTGAACCCCAATAACACTGGAGCAAGCGTTGACTGTGCAGATGGCACTTCTGAGCAGCAGCTGGCGGTGTTGGAGCCCAGGGTAAATACTAAAAACAGAGGAGCCAGAGGTGTAATTGGAGCAAGTTTTAAATTAGTAGTACAGTGGATGTGGACATCGCAGGAGAATTTGCCGGACACACAGCTGGGGATCAGCTGACGTTACTGAACCCCAATAATACTGGAGCAAGCGTTGACTGTGCAGACGGCACTTCTGAGCAGCAACTAGCGGTGTTGGAGCCCAGAGTAAATACTAAAAACAGAGGAGCCAGAGGTGTAATTGGAGCAAGTTTTAAATTAGTAGTACAGTGGATGTAGACAGAGCAGGAGAATTTGCCGGACACACAGCTGGGGATCAGCTGATGTTACTGAACCCCAATAACACTGGAGCAAGCGTTGACTGTGCAGACGGCACTTCTGAGCAGCAACTAGCGGTGTTGGAGCCCAGGGTAAATACTAAAAACAGAGGAGCCAGAGGTGTAATTGGAGAAAGTTTTAAATTAGTAGTACAGTGGATGTGGACAGAGCAGGAGAATTTGCCGGACACACAGCTGGGGATCAGCTGACGTTACTAAACCCCAATAACACTGGAGCAAGCGTTGACTGTTCAGACGGCACTTCAGAGCAGCAACTAGCGGTGTTGGAGCCCAGGGTAAGTATTAAAAACAGCAGAGCCCGAGGTGTAATTGGAGCAAGTTTTAAATTAGTAGTACAGTGGATGTGGACAGAGCAGGAGAATTTGCCGAACACACAGCTGGGGATCAGATAACATTACTGAACCCCAATAACACTGGAGCAAGCGTTGACTGTGCAGACGGCACTTCTGAGCAGCAAATGGCGGTGTTGGAGCCCAGGGTAAATACTAAAAACAGAGGAGCCAGAGGTGTAATTGGAGGAAGTTTTAAATTAGTAGTACAGTGGATGTGGACATCGCAGGAGAATTTGCCGGACAGACAGCTGGGGATCAGCTGACGTTACTGAACCCCAATAATACTGGAGCAAGCATTGACTGTGCAGACGGCACTTCTGAGCAGCAACTAGCGGTGTTGGAGCCCAGGGTAAATACTAAAAACAGAGGAGCCAGAGGTGTAATTGGAGAAAGTTTTAAATTAGTAGTACAGTGGATGTGGACAGAGCAGGAGAATTTGCCGGACACACAGCTGGGGATCAGCTGACGTTACTAAACCCCAATAACACTGGAGCAAGCGTTTACTGTTCAGACGGCACTTCAGAGCAGCAACTAGCGGTGTTGGAGCCCAGGGTAAGTGTTAAAAACAGCAGAGCCCGAGGTGCAATTGGAGCAAGTTTTAAATTAGTAGTACAGTGGATGTGGACAGAGCAGGAGAATTTGCCGAACACACAGCTGGGGATCAGCTAACATTACTGAACCCCAATAACACTGGAGCAAGCGTTGACTGTGCAGACGACACTTCTGAGCAGCAAATGGCGGTGTTGGAGCCCAGGGTAAATACTAAAAACAGAGGAGCCAGAGGTGTAATTGGAGCATGTTTTAAATTAGTAGTACAGCGGATGTGGACAGAGCAGGAGAATTTGCCGGACACACAGATGGGGATCAGCTGACGTTACTGAACCCCAATAACACTGGAGCAAGCGTTGACTGTGCAGACGGCACTTCTGAGCAGCAACTGGCGGTGTTGGAGCCCAGGGTAAATACTAAAAACAGAGGAGCCAGAGGTGTAATTGGAGCAAGTTTTAAATTAGTAGTACAGTGGATGTGGACAGAGCAGGAGAATTTGCCGGACACACAGCTGGGGATCAGCTGACGTTACTGAACCCCAATAACACTGGAGCAAGCGTTGACTGTGCAGATGGCACTTCTGAGCAGCAGCTGGCGGTGTTGGAGCCCAGGGTAAATACTAAAAACAGAGGAGCCAGAGGTGTAATTGGAGCAAGTTTTAAATTAGTAGTACAGTGGATGTGGACATCGCAGGAGAATTTGCCGGACACACAGCTGGGGATCAGCTGACGTTACTGAACCCCAATAATACTGGAGCAAGCGTTGACTGTGCAGACGGCACTTCTGAGCAGCAACTAGCGGTGTTGGAGCCCAGAGTAAATACTAAAAACAGAGGAGCCAGAGGTGTAATTGGAGCAAGTTTTAAATTAGTAGTACAGTGGATGTAGACAGAGCAGGAGAATTTGCCGGACACACAGCTGGGGATCAGCTGATGTTACTGAACCCCAATAACACTGGAGCAAGCGTTGACTGTGCAGACGGCACTTCTGAGCAGCAACTAGCGGTGTTGGAGCCCAGGGTAAATACTAAAAACAGAGGAGCCAGAGGTGTAATTGGAGAAAGTTTTAAATTAGTAGTACAGTGGATGTGGACAGAGCAGGAGAATTTGCCGGACACACAGCTGGGGATCAGCTGACGTTACTAAACCCCAATAACACTGGAGCAAGCGTTGACTGTTCAGACGGCACTTCAGAGCAGCAACTAGCGGTGTTGGAGCCCAGGGTAAGTATTAAAAACAGCAGAGCCCGAGGTGTAATTGGAGCAAGTTTTAAATTAGTAGTACAGTGGATGTGGACAGAGCAGGAGAATTTGCCGAACACACAGCTGGGGATCAGATAACATTACTGAACCCCAATAACACTGGAGCAAGCGTTGACTGTGCAGACGGCACTTCTGAGCAGCAAATGGCGGTGTTGGAGCCCAGGGTAAATACTAAAAACAGAGGAGCCAGAGGTGTAATTGGAGGAAGTTTTAAATTAGTAGTACAGTGGATGTGGACATCGCAGGAGAATTTGCCGGACAGACAGCTGGGGATCAGCTGACGTTACTGAACCCCAATAATACTGGAGCAAGCATTGACTGTGCAGACGGCACTTCTGAGCAGCAACTAGCGGTGTTGGAGCCCAGGGTAAATACTAAAAACAGAGGAGCCAGAGGTGTAATTGGAGAAAGTTTTAAATTAGTAGTACAGTGGATGTGGACAGAGCAGGAGAATTTGCCGGACACACAGCTGGGGATCAGCTGACGTTACTAAACCCCAATAACACTGGAGCAAGCGTTTACTGTTCAGACGGCACTTCAGAGCAGCAACTAGCGGTGTTGGAGCCCAGGGTAAGTGTTAAAAACAGCAGAGCCCGAGGTGCAATTGGAGCAAGTTTTAAATTAGTAGTACAGTGGATGTGGACAGAGCAGGAGAATTTGCCGAACACACAGCTGGGGATCAGCTAACATTACTGAACCCCAATAACACTGGAGCAAGCGTTGACTGTGCAGACGACACTTCTGAGCAGCAAATGGCGGTGTTGGAGCCCAGGGTAAATACTAAAAACAGAGGAGCCAGAGGTGTAATTGGAGCATGTTTTAAATTAGTAGTACAGCGGATGTGGACAGAGCAGGAGAATTTGCCGGACACACAGATGGGGATCAGCTGACGTTACTGAACCCCAATAACACTGGAGCAAGCGTTGACTGTGCAGACGGCACTTCTGAGCAGCAACTGGCGGTGTTGGAGCCCAGGGTAAATACTAAAAACAGAGGAGCCAGAGGTGTAATTGGAGCAAGTTTTAAATTAGTAGTACAGTGGATGTGGACAGAGCAGGAGAAATTGCCGAACACACAGCTGGGGATCAGCTGACATTACTGAACCCCAATAACACTGGAGCAAGCGTTGACTGTGCAGACGGCACTTCTGAGCAGCAACTGGCGGTGTTGGAGCCCAGGGTAAATACTAAAAACAGAGGAGCCAGAGGTGTAATTGGAGCAAGTTCTAAATTAGTAGTACAGTGGATGTGGACAGAGCAGGAGAATTTGCCGGACACGCAGCTGGGGATCAGCTGACATTACTGAACCCCAATAACACTGGAGCAAGCGTTGACTGTGCAGACGGCACTTCTGAGCAGCAAATGGCGGTGTTGGAGCCCAGGGTAAATACTAAAAACAGAGGAGCCAGAGGTGTAATTTGAGCAAGTTTTAAATTAGTAGTACAGTGGATGTGGACAGAGCAGGAGAATTTGCCGGACACACAGCTGGGGATCAGCTGACGTTACTGAACCCCAATAACACTGGAGCAAGCGTTGACTGTGCAGATGGCACTTCTGAGCAGCAGCTGGCGGTGTTGGAGCCCAGGGTAAATACTAAAAACAGAGGAGCCAGAGGTGTAATTGGAGCAAGTTTTAAATTAGTAGTACAGTGGATGTGGACATCGCAGGAGAATTTGCCGGACACACAGCTGGGGATCAGCTGACGTTACTGAACCCCAATAATACTGGAGCAAGCGTTGACTGTGCAGACGGCACTTCTGAGCAGCAACAAGCGGTGTTGGAGCCCAGGGTAAATACTAAAAACAGAGGAGCCAGAGGTGTAATTGGAGCAAGTTTTAAATTAGTAGTACAGTGGATGTAGACAGAGCAGGAGAATTTGCCGGACACACAGCTGTGGATCAGCTGATGTTACTGAACCCCAATAACACTGGAGCAAGCGTTGACTGTGCAGACGGCACTTCTGAGCAGCAACTAGCGGTGTTGGAGCCCAGGGTAAATACTAAAAACAGAGGAGCCAGAGGTGTAATTGGAGAAAGTTTTAAATTAGTAGTACAGAGGATGTGGACAGAGCAGGAGAATTTGCCGGACACACAGCTGGGGATCAGCTGACGTTACTGAACCCCAATAACACTGGAGCAAGCGTTGACTGTTCAGACGGCACTTCAGAGCAGCAACTAGTGGTGTTGGAGCCCAGGGTAAGTACTAAAAACAGCAGAGCCCGAGGTGTAATTGGAGCAGGTTTTAAATTAGTAGTACAGTGGATGTGGACAGAGCAGGAGAATTTGCCGAACACACAGCTGGGGATCAGCTAACATTACTGAACCCCAATAACACTGGAGCAAGCGTTGACTGTGCAGACGGCACTTCTGAGCAGCAACAAGCAGTGTTGGAGCCCAGGGTAAATACTAAAAACAGAGGAGCCAGAGGTGTAATTTGAGCAAGTTTTAAATTAGTAGTACAGTGGATGTGGACAGAGCAGGAGAATTTGCCGGACACACAGCTGGGGATCAGCTGACGTTACTGAACCCCAATAACACTGGAGCAAGCGTTGACTGTGCAGATGGCACTTCTGAGCAGCAGCTGGCGGTGTTGGAGCCCAGGGTAAATACTAAAAACAGAGGAGCCAGAGGAGTAATTGGAGAAAGTTTTAAATTAGTAGTACAGTGGATGTAGACAGAGCAGGAGAATTTGCCGGACACACAGCTGCGGATCAGCTGATGTTACTGAACCCCAATAACACTGGAGCAAGCGTTGACTGTGCAGACGGCACTTCTGAGCAGCAACTAGCAGTGTTGGAGCCCAGGGTAAATACTAAAAACAGAGGAGCCAGAGGTGTAATTGGAGAAAGTTTTAAATTAGTAGTACAGTGGATGTAGACAGAGCAGGAGAATTTGCCGGACACACAGCTGCGGATCAGCTGATGTTACTGAACCGCAATAACACTGGAGCAAGCGTTGACTGTGCAGACGGAACTTCTGAGCAGCAACTAGCCGTGTTGGAGCCCAGGGTAAATACTAAAAACAGAGGAGCCAGAGGTGTAATTGGAGAAAGTTTTAAATTAGTAGTACAGTGGAAGTGGACAGAACAGGAGAATTTGCCGGACACACAGCTGGGGATCAGCTGACGTTACTGAACCCCAATAACACTGGAGCAAGCGTTGACTGTGCAGACGGCAATTCAGAGCAGCAACTAGCGGTGTTGGAGCCCAGGGTAAGTACTAAAAACAGAAGAGCCAGAGGTGTAATTGGAGCAAGTTTTAAATTAGTAGTACACTGGATGTGGACAGACCACGAGAATTTGCCAGACACACAGCTGGGGATCAGCTGACGTTACTGAACCCCAATAACACTGGAGCAAGCGTTGACTGTGCAGACGGCACTTCTGAGCGGCAACTGGCGGTGTTGGAGCTCAGGGATAATTCTAAAAACAGAGGAGCCAGAGGTGTAATTGGAGCAAGTTTTAAATTAGTAGTACAGTGGATATGGACAGAGCAGGAGAATTTGCCGAACACACAGCAGGGGATCAGCTAACATTACTGAACCCCAATAACACTGAAGCAAGCGTTGACTGAGCAGACGGCACTTCTGAGCAGCAAATGGCGGTGTTGGAGCCCAGGGTAAATACTAAAAACAGAGGAGCCAGAGGTGTAATTTGAGCAAGTTTTAAATTAGTTGTACAGTGGATGTGGACAGAGCAGGAGAATTTGCCGGACACTCAGCTGGGGATCAGCTAAAATTACTGAACCCCAATAACACTGGAGCAAGCATTGACTGTGCAGACGGCACTTCTGAGCAGCAAATGGCGGTGTTGAAGCCCAGGGTAAATACTAAAAACAGAGGAGCCAGAGGTGTAATTGGAGAAAATTTTAAATTAGTAGTACAGTGGATGTGGACAGAGCAGGAGAATTTGCCGGACACACAGCTGGGGATCAGCTGACATTACTGAACCCCAATAACACTGGAGCAAGCCTTGACTGTGCAGATGGCACTTCTGAGCAGCAGCTGGCGGTGTTGGAGCCCAGGGTAAATACTAAAAACAGAGGAGCCAGAGGTGTAATTGGAGCAAGTTTTAAATTAGTAGTACAGTGGATGTGGACATCGCAGGAGAATTTTCCGGACACACAGCTGGGGATCAGCTGACGTTACTGAACCCCAATAACACTGGAGCAAGCGTTGACTGTGCAGACAGCACTTCTGAGCAGCAAATGGCGGTGTTGGAGCCCAGGGTAAATACTAAAAACAGAGGAGCCAGAGGTGTAATTTGAGCAAGTTTTAAATTAGTAGTACAGTGGATGTGGACAGAGCAGGAGAATTTGCCGGACACTCAGCTGGGGATCAGCTAACATTACTGAACCCCAATAACACTGGAGCAAGCGTTGACTGTGCAGACGGCACTTCTGAGCAGCAAATGGCGGTGTTGGAGCCCAGGGTAAATACTAAAAACAGAGGAGCCAGAGGTGTAATTTGAGCAAGTTTTAAATTAGTAGTACAGTGGATGTGGACAGAGCAGGAGAATTTGCCGGACACACAGCTGGGGATCAGCTGACGTTACTGAACCCCAATAATACTGGAGCAAGCGTTGACTGTGCAGATGGCACTTCTGAGCAGCAACTAGCGGTGTTGGAGCCCAGGGTAAATACTAAAAACAGAGGAGCCAGAGGTGTAATTGGAGCAAGTTTTAAATTAGTAGTACAGAGGATGTAGACAGAGCAGGAGAATTTGCTGGACACACAGCTGCGGATCAGCTGATGTTACTGAACCCCAATAACACTGGAGCAAGCGTTGACTGTGCAGACGGCACTTCTGAGCAGCAACTAGCGGTGTTGGAGCCCAGGGTAAATACTAAAATTAGAGGAGCCAGAGGTATAATTGGAGAAAGTTTTAAATTAGTAGTACAGTGGATGTGGACAGAGCAGGAGAATTTGCCGGACACACAGCTGGGGATCAGCTGATGTTACTGAACCCCAATAACACTGGAGCAAGCGTTGCCTGTTCAGACTGCACTTAAGAGCAGCAACTAGCGGTGTTGGAGCCCAGGGTAAATACTAAAAACAGAAGAGCCAGAGGTGTAATTTGAGCAAGTTTTAAATTAGTAGTACAGTGGATGTGGACAGAGCAGGAGAATTTGCCGGACACACAGCTGGGGATCAGCTGACATTACTGAACCCCAATAACACTGGAGCAAGCGTTGACTGTGCAGATGGCACTTCTGAGCAGCAGCTGGCGGTGTTGGAGCCCAGGGTAAATACTAAAAACAGAGGAGCCAGAGGTGTAATTGGAGAAAGTTTTAAATTAGTAGTACAGTGGATGTAGACAGAGCAGGAGAATTTGCCGGACACACAGCTGCGGATCAGCTGATGTTACTGAACCCCAATAACACTGGAGCAAGCATTGACTGTGCAGACGGCACTTCTGAGCAGCAACTAGCAGTGTTGGAGCCCAGGGTAAATACTAAAAACAGAGGAGCCAGAGGTGTAATCGGAGAAAGTTTTAAATTAGTAGTACAGTGGATGTGGACAGAGCAGGAGAATTTACCGGACACACAGCTGGGGATCAGCTGATGTTACTGAACCCCAATAACACTGGAGCAAGCGTTGACTGTGCAGACGGCAATTCAGAGCAGCAACTAGCGGTGTTGGAGCCCAGGGTAAGTACTAAAAACAGATGAGCCAGAGGTGTAATTGGAGCAAGTTTTAAATTAGTAGTACACTGGATGTGGACAGACAAGGAGAATTTGCCAGACACACAGCTGGGGATCAGCTGACGTTACTGAACCCCAATAACACTGGAGCAAGCGTTGACTGTGCAGACGGCACTTCTGAGCGCCAACTGGCGGTGTTGGAGCTCAGGGATAATACTAAAAACAGAGGAGCCAGAGGTGTAATTGGAGCAAGTTTTAAATTAGTAGTACAGTGGATGTGGACAGAGCAGGAGAATTTGCCGGACACACAGCTGGAGTCAGCTGATGTTACTGAACCCCAATAACACTGGAGCAAGCGTTAACTGTGCAGACACCACTTCTGAGCAGCAACAAGCGGTGTTGGAGCCCAGGGTAAATACTAAAAACAGAGGAACCAGAGGTGTAATTGGAGCACGTTTTAAATTAGTAGTACAGTGGATGTGGACAGAGCAGGAGAATTTGCCGGACACACAGCTGGGGATCAGCTGACGTTACTGAACCCCAATAATACTGGAGCAAGCGTTGACTGTGCAGATGGCACTTCTGAGCAGCAAGTAGCGGTGTTGGAGCCCAGGGTAAATACTAAAAACTGAGGAGCCAGAGGTGTAATTGGAGCAAGTTTTAAATTAGTAGTACAGTGGATGTAGACAGAGCAGGAGAATTTGCTGGACACACAGCTGCGGATCAGCTGATGTTACTGAACCCCAATAACACTGGAGCAAGCGTTGACTGTGCAGACGGCACTTCTGAGCAGCAACTAGCGGTGTTGGAGCCCAGGGTAAATACTAAAAACAGAGGAGCCAGAGGTGTAATTGGAGAAAGTTTTAAATTAGTAGTACAGTGGATGTGGACAGAGCAGGAGAATTTGCCGGACACACAGCTGGGGATCAGCTGACGTTACTGAACCCCAATAACACTGGAGCAAGCGTTGACTGTGCAGATGGCACTTCTGAGCAGCAGCTGGCGGTGTTGGAGCCCAGGGTAAATACTAAAAACAGAGGAGCCAGAGGTGTAATTGGAGAAAGTTTTAAATTAGTAGTACAGTGGATGTAGACAGAGCAGGAGAATTTGCCAGACACACAGCTGCGGATCAGCTGATGTTACTGAACCCCAATAACACTGGAGCAAGCGTTGACTGTGCAGACGACACTTCTGAGCAGCAACTAGCAGTGTTGGAGTCCAGGGTAAATACTAAAAACAGAGGAGCCAAAGGTGTAATTGGAGAAAGTTTTAAATTATTAGTACAGTGGATGTGGACAGAGCAGGAGAATTTGCCGGACACACAGCTGGGGATCAGCTGACGTTACTGAACCCCAATAACACTGGAGCAAGCGTTGACTGTGCAGACGGCACTTCTGAGCGCCAACTGGCGGTGTTGGAGCTCAGGGATAATACTAAAAACAGAGGAGCCAGAGGTGTAATTGGAGCAAGTTTTAAATTAGTAGTACAGTGGATGTGGACAGAGCAGGAGAATTTGCCGGACACACAGCTGGGGATCAGCTGACGTTACTGAACCCCAATAACACTGGAGCAAGCGTTAACTGTGCAGACACCACTTCGGAGCAGCAACAAGCGGTGTTGGAGCCCAGGGTAAATACTAAAAACAGAGGAGCCAGAGGTGTAATTGGAGCACGTTTTAAATTAGTAGTACAGCGGATGTGGACAGAGCAGGAGAATTTGCCCGACACACAGCTGGGGATCAGCTGACGTTAATGAACCCCAAAAACACTAGTGCAAGCGTTGACTGTGCAGACGGCACTTCTGAGCAGCAACTGGCGGTGTTGGAGCCCAGGGTAAATATTAAAAACAGAGGAGCCAGAGGTGTAATTGGAGCAAGTTTTAAACTAGTAGTACAGTGGATGTGGACAGAGCAGGAGAATTTGCCGGACACTCAGCTGGGGATCAGCTAACATTACTGAACCCCAATAACACTGGAGCAAGCGTTGACTGTGCAGACGGCACTTCTGAGCAGCAAATGGCAGTGTTGGAGCCCAGGGTAAATACTAAAAACAGAGGAGCCAGAGGTGTTATTTGAGCAAGTTTTAAATTAGTAGTACAGTGGATGTGGACAGAGCAGGAGAATTTGCCGGACACACAGCTGGGGATCAGCTAACATTACTGAACCCCAATAACACTGAAGCAAGCGTTGACTGTGCAGACGGCACTTCTGAGCAGCAAATGGCGGTGTTGGAGCCCAGGGTAAATACTAAAAACAGAGGAGCCAGAGGTGTTATTTGAGCAAGTTTTAAATTAGTAGTACAGTGGATGTGGACAGAGCAGGAGAATTTGCCGGACACACAGCTGGGGATCAGCTGACGTTACTGAACCCCAATAATACTGGAGCAAGCGTTGACTGTGCAGATGGCACTTCTGAGCAGCAACTAGCGGTGTTGGAGCCCAGGGTAAATACTAAAAACTGAGGAGCCAGAGGTGTAATTGGAGAAAGTTTTAAATTAGTAGTACAGTGGATGTAGACAGAGCAGGAGAATTTGCTGGACACACAGCTGCGGATCAACTGATGTTACTGAACCCCAATAACACTGGAGCAAGCGTTGACTGTGCAGACGGCACTTCTGAGCAGCAACTAGCGGTGTTGGAGCCCAGGGTAAATACTAAAAACAGAGGAGCCAGAGGTGTAATTGGAGAAAGTTTTAAATTAGTAGTACAGTGGATGTGGACAGAGCAGGAGAATTTGCCGCACACACAGCTGGGGATCAGCTGACGTTACTGAACCCCAATAACACTGGAGCAAGCGTTGACTGTGCAGATGGCACTTCTGAGCAGCAGCTGGCGGTGTTGGAGCCCAGGGTAAATACTAAAAACAGAGGAGCCAGAGGTGTAATTGGAGAAAGTTTTAAATTAGTAGTACAGTGGATGTAGACAGAGCAGGAGAATTTGCCAGACACACAGCTGCGGATCAGCTGATGTTACTGAACCCCAATAACACTGGAGCAAGCGTTGACTGTGCAGACGACACTTCTGAGCAGCAACTAGCAGTGTTGGAGCCCAGGGTAAATACTAAAAACAGAGGAGCCAAAGGTGTAATTGGAGAAAGTTTTAAATTAGTAGTACAGTGGATGTGGACAGAGCAGGAGAATTTGCCGGACACACAGCTGGGGATCAGCTGACGTTACTGAACCCCAATAACACTGGAGCAAGCGTTGACTGTGCAGACGGCACTTCTGAGCGCCAACTGGCGGTGTTGGAGCTCAGGGATAATACTAAAAACA
The DNA here is from genome assembly GCF_046119375.1 of Phyllobates terribilis. Lineage (NCBI taxonomy): Eukaryota > Metazoa > Chordata > Amphibia > Anura > Dendrobatidae > Phyllobates > Phyllobates terribilis. The sequence goes on from NW_027362773.1 coordinate 68,134,319, forward strand.
GAGGAGCCAGAGGTGTAATTGGAGCAAGTTTTAAATTAGTAGTACAGTGGATGTGGACAGAGCAGGAGAATTTGCCGGACACACAGCTGGGGATCAGCTGACGTTACTAAACCCCAATAACACTGGAGCAAGCGTTAACTGTGCAGACACCACTTCGGAGCAGCAACAAGCGGTGTTGGAGCCCAGGGTAAATACTAAAAACAGAGGAGCCAGAAGTGTAATTGGAGCACGTTTTAAATTAGTAGTACAGCGGATGTGGACAGAGCAGGAGAATTTGCCCGACACACAGCTGGGGATCAGCTGACGTTAATGAACCCCAAAAACACTAGTGCAAGCGTTGACTGTGCAGACGGCACTTCTGAGCAGCAACTGGCGGTGTTGGAGCCCAGGGTAAATGTTAAAAACAGAGGAGCCAGAGGTGTAATTGGAGCAAGTTTTAAACTAGTAGTACAGTGGATGTGGACAGAGCAGGAGAATTTGCCGGACACTCAGCTGGGGATCAGCTAACATTACTGAACCCCAATAACACTGGAGCAAGCGTTGACTGTGCAGACGGCACTTCTGAGCAGCAAATGGCAGTGTTGGAGCCCAGGGTAAATACTAAAAACAGAGGAGCCAGAGGTGTTATTTGAGCAAGTTTTAAATTAGTAGTACAGTGGATGTGGACAGAGCAGGAGAATTTGCCGGACACACAGCTGGGGATCAGCTAACATTACTGAACCCCAATAACACTGAAGCAAGCGTTGAATGTGCAGACGGCACTTCTGAGCAGCAAATGGCGGTGTTGGAGCCCAGGGTAAATACTAAAAACAGAGGAGCCAGAGGTGTTATTTGAGCAAGTTTTAAATTAGTTGTACAGTGGATGTGGACAGAGCAGGAGAATTTGCCGGACACACAGCTGGGGATCAGCTGACGTTACTGAACCCCAATAATACTGGAGCAAGCGTTGACTGTGCAGATGGCACTTCTGAGCAGCAACTAGCGGTGTTGGAGCCCAGGGTAAATACTAAAAACTGAGGAGCCAGAGGTGTAATTGGAGCAAGTTTTAAATTAGTAGTACAGTGGATGTAGACAGAGCAGGAGAATTTGCTGAACACACAGCTGCGGATCAGCTGATGTTACTGAACCCCAATAACACTGGAGCAAGCGTTGACTGTGCAGACGGCACTTCTGAGCAGCAACTAGCGGTGTTGGAGCCCAGGGTAAATACTAAAAACAGAGGAGCCAGAGGTGTAATTGGAGAAAGTTTTAAATTAGTAGTACAGTGGATGTGGACAGAGCAGGAGAATTTGCCGGACACACAGCTGGGGATCAGCTGACGTTACTGAACCCCAATAACACTGGAGCAAGCGTTGACTGTGCAGATGGCACTTCTGAGCAGCAGCTGGCGGTGTTGGAGCCCAGGGTAAATACTAAAAACAGAGGAGCCAGAGGTGTAATTGGAGAAAGTTTTAAATTAGTAGTACAGTGGATGTAGACAGAGCAGGAGAATTTGCCAGACACACAGCTGCGGATCAGCTGATGTTACTGAACCCCAATAACACTGGAGCAAGCGTTGACTGTGCAGACGACACTTCTGAGCAGCAACTAGCAGTGTTGGAGCCCAGGGTAAATACTAAAAACAGAGGAGCCAAAGGTGTAATTGGAGAAAGTTTTAAATTAGTAGTACAGTGGATGTGGACAGAGCAGGAGAATTTGCCGGACACACAGCTGGGGATCAGCTGACGTTACTGAACCCCAATAACACTGGAGCAAGCGTTGCCTGTGCAGACGGCACTTCTGAGCGCCAACTGGCGGTGTTGGAGCTCAGGGATAATACTAAAAACAGAGGAGCCAGAGGTGTAATTGGAGCAAGTTTTAAATTAGTAGTACAGTGGATGTGGACAGAGCAGGAGAATTTGCCGGACACACAGCTGGGGATCAGCTGACGTTACTGAACCCCAATAACACTGGAGCAAGCGTTAACTGTGCAGACACCACTTCGGAGCAGCAACAAGCGGTGTTGGAGCCCAGGGTAAATACTAAAAACAGAGGAGCCAGAGGTGTAATTGGAGCACGTTTTAAATTAGTAGTACAGCGGATGTGGACAGAGCAGGAGAATTTGCCCGACACACAGCTGGGGATCAGCTGACGTTAATGAACCCCAAAAACACTAGTGCAAGCGTTGACTGTGCAGACGGCACTTCTGAGCAGCAACTGGCGGTGTTGGAGCCCAGGGTAAATATTAAAAACAGAGGAGCCAGAGGTGTAATTGGAGCAAGTTTTAAACTAGTAGTACAGTGGATGTGGACATAGCAGGAGAATTTGCCGGACACTCAGCTGGGGATCAGCTAACATTACTGAACCCCAATAACACTGGAGCAAGCGTTGACTGTGCAGACGGCACTTCTGAGCAGCAAATGGCAGTGTTGGAGCCCAGGGTAAATACTAAAAACAGAGGAGCCAGAGGTGTTATTTGAGCAAGTTTTAAATTAGTAGTACAGTGGATGTGGACAGAGCAGGAGAATTTGCCGGACACACAGCTGGGGATCAGCTAACATTACTGAACCCCAATAACACTGAAGCAAGCGTTGACTGTGCAGACGGCACTTCTGAGCAGCAAATGGCGGTGTTGGAGCCCAGGGTAAATACTAAAAACAGAGGAGCCAGAGGTGTTATTTGAGCAAGTTTTAAATTAGTAGTACAGTGGATGTGGACAGAGCAGGAGAATTTGCCGGACACACAGCTGGGGATCAGCTAACATTACTGAACCCCAATAACACTGAAGCAAGCGTTGACTGTGCAGACGGCACTTCTGAGCAGCAAATGGCGGTGTTGGATCCCAGGGTAAATACAAAAAACAGAGGAGCCAGAGGTGTAATTTGAGCAAGTTTTAAATTAGTAGTACAGTGGATGTGGACAGCGCAGGAGAATTTGACGGACACACAGCTGGGGATCAGCTAACATTACTGAACCCCAATAACACTGGAGCAAGCGTTGACTGTGCAGACGGCACTTCTGAGCAGCAAATGGCGGTGTTGGAGCCCAGGGTAAATACTAAAAAGAGGGGAGCCAGAGGTGTAATTTGAGCAAGTTTTAAATTAGTAGTACAGTGGATGTGGGCAGAGCAGGAGAATTTGCCGGACACACAGCTGGGGATCAGCTGACGTTACTGAACCCCAATAGCACTGGAGCAAGCGTTGACTGTGCAGATGACATTTCTGAGCAGCAGCTGGCGGTGTTGGAACCCAGGGTAAATACTAAAAACAGAGGAGCCAGAGGTGTAATTGGAGCAAGTTTTAAATTAGTAGTACAGTGGATGTGGACAGAGCAGGAGAATTTTCCAAACACACAGCTGGGGATCAGCTGACATTACTGAACCCCAATAACACTGGAGCAAGCATTGACTGTGCAGACGGCACTTCTGAGCAGTAACTGGCGGTGTTGGAGCCCAGGGTAAGTACTAAAAACAGAGGAGCCAGAGGTGTAATTGGAGCAAGTTCTAAATTAGTAGTACAGTGGATGTGGACAGAGCAGGAGAATTTGCCGGACACACAGCTGGGGATCAGCTAACATTACTGAACCCCAATAACACTGGAGCAAGCGTTGACTGTGCAGACGGCACTTCTGAGCAGCAAATGGCGGTGTTGGAGCCCAGGGTAAATACTAAAAAGAGGGGAGCCAGAGGTGTAATTTGAGCAAGTTTTAAATTAGTAGTACAGTGGATGTGGGCAGAGCAGGAGAATTTGCCGGACACACAGCTGGGGATCAGCTGACGTTACTGAACCCCAATAGCACTGGAGCAAGCGTTGACTGTGCAGATGACATTTCTGAGCAGCAGCTGGCGGTGTTGGAACCCAGGGTAAATACTAAAAACAGAGGAGCCAGAGGTGTAATTGGAGCAAGTTTTAAATTAGTAGTACAGTGGATTTGGACAGAGCAGGAGAATTTTCCAAACACACAGCTGGGGATCAGCTGACATTACTGAACCCCAATAACACTGGAGCAAGCGATGACTGTGCAGACGGCACTTCTGAGCAGCAACTGGCGGTGTTGGAGCCCAGGGTAAGTACTAAAAACAGAGGAACCAGAGGTGTAATTGGAGCAAGTTCTAAATTAGTAGTACAGTGGATGTGGACAGAGCAGGAGAATTTGCCAGACACACAGCTGGGGATCAGCTGACGTTACTGAACCCCAATAACACTGGAGCAAGCGTTGACTGTGCAGACGGCACTTCTGAGCGCCAACTGGCGGTGTTGGAGCTCAGGGATAATACTAAAAACAGAGGAGCCAGAGGTGTAATTGGAGCAAGTTTTAAATTAGTAGTACAGTGGATGTGGACAGAGCAGGAGAATTTGCCGGACACACAGCTGGGGATCAGCTGACGTTACTGAACCCCAATAACACTGGAGCAAGCGTTAACTGTGCAGACACCACTTCGGAGCAGCAACAAGCGGTGTTGGAGCCCAGTGTAAATACTAAAAACAGAGGAGCCAGAGGTGTAACTGGAGCACGTTTTAAATTAGTAGTACAGCGGATGTGGACAGAGCAGGAGAATTTGCCCGACACACAGCTGGGGATAAGCTGACGTTAATGAACCCCAAAAACACTAGAGCAAGCGTTGACTGTGCAAACGGCACTTCTGAGCAGCAACTGGCGGTGTTGGAGCCCAGGGTAAATACTAAAAACAGAGGAGCCAGAGGTGTTATTTGAGCAAGTTTTAAATTAGTAGTACAGTGGATGTGGACAGAGCAGGAGAATTTGCCGCACACACAGCTGGGGATCAGCTGACGTTACTGAACCCCAATAACACTGGAGCAAGCGTTGACTGTGCAGATGGCACTTCTGAGCAGCAGCTCGTGGTGTTCTAGCCCAGGGTAAATACTAAAAACAGAGAAGCCAGAGGTGTAATTGGAGCAAGTTTTCAATTAGTAGTACAGTGGATGTGGACATCGCAGGAGAATTTGCAGGACACACAGATGGGGATCAGCTGACGTTACTGAACCCCAATAATACTGGAGCAAGCGTTGACTGTGCAGACGGCACTTTTGAACAGCAACTGGCGGTGTTGGAGCCCAGGGTAAATACTAAAAACAGAGCAGCCAGAGGTGTAATTGGAGCAAGTTTTAAATTAGTAGTACAGAGGATGTGGACAGAGCAGGAGAATTTGCCGGACACACAGCTGGGGATCAGCTAACATTACTGAACCCCAATAACACTGAAGCAAGCGTTGACTGTGCAGACGGCACTTCTGAGCAGCAAATGGCGGTGTTGGAGCCCAGGGTAAATACTAAAAACAGAGGAGCCAGAGGTGTAATTTGAGCAAGTTTTAAATTAGTAGTACAGTGGATGTGGACAGCGCAGGAGAATTTGCCGGACACACAGCTGGGGATCAGCTAACATTACTGAACCCCAATAACACTGGAGCAAGCGTTGACTGTGCAGACGGCACTTCTGAGCAGCAAATGACGGTGTTGGAGCTCAGGGTAAATACTAAAAAGAGGGGAGCCAGAGGTGTAATTTGAGCAAGTTTTAAATTAGTAGTACAGTGGATGTGGGCAGAGCAGGAGAATTTGCCGGACACACAGCTGGGGATCAGCTGACGTTACTGAACCCCAATAGCACTGGAGCAAGCGTTGACTATGCAGATGACATTTCTGAGCAGCAGCTGGCGGTGTTGGAACCCAGGGTAAATACTAAAAACAGAGGAGCCAGAGGTGTAATTGGAGCAAGTTTTAAATTAGTAGTACAGTGGATGTGGACAGAGCAGGAGAATTTGCCAAACACACAGCTGGGAATCAGCTGACATTACTGAACCCCAATAACACTGGAGCAAGCGTTGACTGTGCAGACGGCACTTCTGAGCAGCAACTGGCAGTGTTGGAGCCCAGGGTAAGTACTAAAAACAGAGGAGCCAGAGGTGTAATTGGAGCAAGTTCTAAATTTGTAGTACAGTGGATGTGGACAGAGCAGGAGAATTTGCCGGACACACAGATGTGGATCAGCTGACGTTACTGAACCCCAATAACACTGGAGCAAGCGTTAACTGTGCAGACACCACTTCGGAGCAGCAACAAGCGGTGTTGGAGCCCAGGGTAAATACTAAAATCAGAGGAGCCAGAGGTGTAATTGGAGCACGTTTTAAATTAGTAGTACAGCGGATGTGGACAGAGCAGGAGAATTTGCCTGACACACAGCTGGGGATCAGCTGAAGTTAATGAACCCCAAAAACACTAGAGCAAGCGTTGACTGTGCAGACGGCACTTCTGAGCAGCAACTGGCGGTGTTGGAGCCCAGGGTAAATACTAAAAACAGAGGAGCCAGAGGTGTTATTTGAGCAAGTTTTAAATTAGTAGTACAGTGGATGTGGACAGAGCAGGAGAATTTGCCGCACACACAGCTGGGGATCAGCTGACGTTACTGAACCCCAATAACACTGGAGCAAGCGTTGACTGTGCAGATGGCACTTCTGAGCAGCAGCTGGTGGTGTTCTAGCCCAGGGTAAATACTAAAAACAGAGGAGCCAGAGGTGTAATTGGAGCAAGTTTTAAATTAGTAGTACAGTGGATGTGGACATCGCAGGAGAATTTGCCGGACACACAGATGGGGATCAGCTGACGTTACTGAACCCCAATAATACTGGAGCAAGCGTTGACTGTGCAGACGGCACTTCTGAACAGCAACTGGCGGTGTTGGAGCCCAGGGTAAATACTAAAAACAGAGCAGCCAGAGGTCTAATTGGATCAAGTTTTAAATTAGTAGTACAGTGGATGTGGACAGAGCAGGAGAATTTGCCGGACACACAGATGGGGATCAGCTAACATTACTGAACCCCAATAACACTGAAGCAAGCGTTGACTGTGCAGACGGCACTTCTGAGCAGCAAATGGCGGTGTTGGAGCCTAGGGTAAATACTAAAAACAGAGGAGCCAGAGGTGTAATTTGAGCAAGTTTTAAATTAGTAGTACAGTGGATGTGGACAGCGCGGGAGAATTTGCCGGACACACAGCTGGGGATCAGCTAACATTACTGAACCCCAATATCACTGGAGCAAGCGTTGACTGTGCAGACGGCACTTCTGAGCAGCAAATGACGGTGTTGGAGCCCAGGGTAAATACTAAAAAGAGGGGAGCCAGAGGTGTAATTTGAGCAAGTTTTAAATTAGTAGTACAGTGGATGTGGGCAGAGCAGGAGAATTTGCCGGACACACAGCTGGGGATCAGCTGACGTTACTGAACCCCAATAGCACTGGAGCAAGCGTTGACTGTGCAGATGACATTTCTGAGCAGCAGCTGGCGGTGTTGGAACCCAGGGTAAATACTAAAAACAGAGGAGCCAGAGGTGTAATTGGAGCAAGTTTTAAATTAGTAGTACAGTGGATGTGGACAGAGCAGGAGAATTTTCCAAACACACAGCTGGGGATCAGCTGACATTACTGAACCCCAATAACACTGGAGCAAGCATTGACTGTGCAGACGGCACTTCTGAGCAGTAACTGGCGGTGTTGGAGCCCAGGGTAAGTACTAAAAACAGAGGAGCCAGAGGTGTAATTGGAGCAAGTTCTAAATTAGTAGTACAGTGGATGTGGACAGAGCAGGAGAATTTGCCGGACACACAGCTGGGGATCAGCTAACATTACTGAACCCCAATAACACTGGAGCAAGCGTTGACTGTGCAGACGGCACTTCTGAGCAGCAAATGGCGGTGTTGGAGCCCAGGGTAAATACTAAAAAGAGGGGAGCCAGAGGTGTAATTTGAGCAAGTTTTAAATTAGTAGTACAGTGGATGTGGGCAGAGCAGGAGAATTTGCCGGACACACAGCTGGGGATCAGCTGACATTACTGAACCCCAATAACACTGGAGCAAGCGATGACTGTGCAGACGGCACTTCTGAGCAGCAACTGGCGGTGTTGGAGCCCAGGGTAAGTACTAAAAACAGAGGAGCCAGAGGTGTAATTGGAGCAAGTTCTAAATTAGTAGTACAGTGGATGTGGACAGAGCAGGAGAATTTGCCAGACACACAGCTGGGGATCAGCTGACGTTACTGAACCCCAATAACACTGGAGCAAGCGTTGACTGTGCAGACGGCACTTCTGAGCGCCAACTGGCGGTGTTGGAGCTCAGGGATAATACTAAAAACAGAGGAGCCAGAGGTGTAATTGGAGCAAGTTTTAAATTAGTAGTACAGTGGATGTGGACAGAGCAGGAGAATTTGCCGGACACACAGCTGGGGATCAGCTGACGTTACTGAACCCCAATAACACTGGAGCAAGCGTTAACTGTGCAGACACCACTTCGGAGCAGCAACAAGCGGTGTTGGAGCCCAGTGTAAATACTAAAAACAGAGGAGCCAGAGGTGTAACTGGAGCACGTTTTAAATTAGTAGTACAGCGGATGTGGACAGAGCAGGAGAATTTGCCTGACACACAGCTGGGGATCAGCTGATGTTAATGAACCCCAAAAACACTAGAGCAAGCGTTGACTGTGCAAACGGCACTTCTGAGCAGCAACTGGCGGTGTTGGAGCCCAGGGTAAATACTAAAAACAGAGGAGCCAGAGGTGTTATTTGAGCAAGTTTTAAATTAGTAGTACAGTGGATGTGGACAGAGCAGGAGAATTTGCCGCACACACAGCTGGGGATCAGCTGACGTTACTGAACCCCAATAACACTGGAGCAAGCGTTGACTGTGCAGATGGCACTTCTGAGCAGCAGCTGGTGGTGTTCTAGCCCAGGGTAAATACTAAAAACAGAGAAGCCAGAGGTGTAATTGGAGCAAGTTTCAATTAGTAGTACAGTGGATGTGGACATCGCAGGAGAATTTGCCGGACACACAGATGGGGATCAGCTGACGTTACTGAACCCCAATAATACTGGAGCAAGCGTTGACTGTGCAGACGGCACTTTTGAACAGCAACTGGCGGTGTTGGAGCCCAGGGTAAATACTAAAAACAGAGCAGCCAGAGGTGTAATTGGAGCAAGTTTTAAATTAGTAGTACAGAGGATGTGGACAGAGCAGGAGAATTTGCCGGACACACAGCTGGGGATCAGCTAACATTACTGAACCCCAATAACACTGAAGCAAGCGTTGACTGTGCAGACGGCACTTCTGAGCAGCAAATGGCGGTGTTGGAGCCCAGGGTAAATACTAAAAACAGAGGAGCCAGAGGTGTAATTTGAGCAAGTTTTAAATTAGTAGTACAGTGGATGTGGACAGCGCAGGAGAATTTGCCGGACACACAGCTGGGGATCAGCTAACATTACTGAACCCCAATAACACTGGAGCAAGCCTTGACTGTGCAGACGGCACTTCTGAGCAGCAAATGACGGTGTTGGAGCCCAGGGTAAATACTAAAAAGAGGGGAGCCAGAGGTGTAATTTGAGCAAGTTTTAAATTAGTAGTACATTGGATGTGGGCAGAGCAGGAGAATTTGCCGGACACACAGCTGGGGATCAGCTGACGTTACTGAACCCCAATAGCACTGGAGCAAGCGTTGACTATGCAGATGACATTTCTGAGCAGCAGCTGGCGGTGTTGGAACCCAGGGTAAATACTAAAGCCAGAGGTGTAATTGGAGCAAGTTTTAAATTAGTAGTACAGTGGATGTGGACAGAGCAGGAGAATTTGCCAAACACACAGCTGGGAATCAGCTGACATTACTGAACCCCAATAACACTGGAGCAAGCGTTGACTGTGCAGACGGCACTTCTGAGCAGCAACTGGCGGTGTTGGAGCCCAGGGTAAGTACTAAAAACAGAGGAGCCAGAGGTGTAATTGGAGCAAGTTCTAAATTAGTAGTACAGTGGATGTGGACAGAGCAGGAGAATTTGCCGGACACACAGATGTGGATCAGCTGACGTTACTGAACCCCAATAACACTGGAGCAAGCGTTAACTGTGCAGACACCACTTCGGAGCAGCAACAAGCGGTGTTGGAGCCCAGGGTAAATACTAAAATCAGAGGAGCCAGAGGTGTAATTGGAGCACGATTTAAATTAGTAGTACAGCGGATGTGGACAGAGCAGGAGAATTTGCCTGACACACAGCTGGGGATCAGCTGACGTTAATGAACCCCAAAAACACTAGAGCAAGCGTTGACTGTGCAGACGGCACTTCTGAGCAGCAACTGGCGGTGTTGGAGCCCAGGGTAAATACTAAAAACAGAGGAGCCAGAGGTGTTATTTGAGCAAGTTTTAAATTAGTAGTACAGTAGATGTGGACAGAGCAGGAGAATTTGCCGCACACACAGCTGGGGATCAGCTGACGTTACTGAACCCCAATAACACTGGAGCAAGCGTTGACTGTGCAGATGGCACTTCTGAGCAGCAGCTGGTGGTGTTCTAGCCCAGGGTAAATACTAAAAACAGAGGAGCCAGAGGTGTAATTGGAGCAAGTTTTAAATTAGTAGTACAGTGGATGTGGACATCGCAGGAGAATTTGCCGGACACACAGATGGGGATCAGCTGACGTTACTGAACCCCAATAATACTGGAGCAAGCGTTGACTGTGCAGACGGCACTTCTGAACAGCAACTGGCGGTGTTGGAGCCCAGGGTAAATACTAAAAACAGAGCAGCCAGAGGTGTAATTGGATCAAGTTTTAAATTAGTAGTACAGTGGATGTGGACAGAGCAGGAGAATTTGCCGGACACACAGCTGGGGATCAGCTAACATTACTGAACCCCAATATCACTGGAGCAAGCGTTGACTGTGCAGACGGCACTTCTGAGCAGCAAATGACGGTGTTGGAGCCCAGGGTAAATACTAAAAAGAGGGGAGCCAGAGGTGTAATTTGAGCAAGTTTTAAATTAGTAGTACAGTGGATGTGGGCAGAGCAGGAGAATTTGCCGGACACACAGCTGGGGATCAGCTGACGTTACTGAACCCCAATAGCACTGGAGCAAGCGTTGACTGTGCAGATGACATTTCTGAGCAGCAGCTGGCGGTGTTGGAACCCAGGGTAAATACTAAAAACAGAGGAACCAGAGGTGTAATTGGAGCAAGTTTTAAATTAGTAGTACAGTGGATGTGGACAGAGCAGTAGAATTTGCCAAACACACAGCTGGGGATCAGCTGACATTACTGAACCCCAATAACACTGGAGCAAGCGTTGACTGTGCAGACGGCACTTCTGAGCAGCAACTGGCGGTGTTGGAGCCCAGGGTAAGTACTAAAAACAGAGGAGCCAGAGGTGTAATTGGAGCAAGTTCTAAATTAGTAGTACAGTGGATGTGGACAGAGCAGGAGAATTTGCCGGACACACAGCTGGGGATCAGCTAACATTACTGAACCCCAATAACACTGAAGCAAGCGTTGACTGTGCAGACGGCACTTCTGAGCAGCAAATGGCGGTGTTGGAGCCCAGGGTAAATACTAAAAACAGAGGAGCCAGAGGTGTAATTTGAGCAAGTTTTAAATTAGTAGTACAGTGGATGTGGACAGAGCAGGAGAATTTGCCAGACACACAGCTGGGTATCAGCTGACATTACTGAACCCCAATAACACTGGAGCAAGCGTTGACTGTGCAGATGGCACTTCTGAGCAGCTGCTGGCGGTGTTGGAGCCCAGGGTAAATACTAAAAACAGAGGAGCCAGAGGTGTAATTGGAGAAAGTTTTAAATTAGTAGTACAGTGGATGTAGACAGAGCAGGAGAATTTGCCGGACACACAGCTGCGGATCAGCTGATGTTACTGAACCCCAATAACACTGGAGCAAGCATTGACTGTGCAGACGGCACTTCTGAGCAGCAACTTGCAGTGTTGGAGCCCAGGGTAAATACTAAAAACAGAGGAGCCAGAGGTGTAATCGGAGAAAGTTTTAAATTAGTAGTACAGTGGATGTGGACAGAGCAGGAGAATTTGCCGGACACACAGCTGGGGATCAGCTGACGTTACTGAACCCCAATAACACTGGAGCAAGCGTTGACTGTGCAGACGGCAATTCAGAGCAGCAACTAGCGGTGTTGGAGCCCAGGTAAGTACTAAAAACAGATGAGCCAGAGGTGTAATTGGAGCAAGTTTTAAATTAGTAGTACACTGGATGTGGACAGACAAGGAGAATTTGCCAGACACACAGCTGGGGATCAGCTGACGTTACTGAACCCCAATAACACTGGAGCAAGCGTTGACTGTGCAGACGGCACTTCTGAGCGCCAACTGGCGGTGTTGGAGCTCAGGGATAATACTAAAAACAGAGGACCCAGAGGTGTAATTGGAGCAAGTTTTAAATTAGTAGTACAGTGGATGTGGACAGAGCAGGAGAATTTGCCGGACACACAGCTGGGGTCAGCTGATGTTACTGAACCCCAATAACACTGGAGCAAGCGTTAACTGTGCAGACACCACTTCTGAGCAGCAACAAGCGGTGTTGGAGCCCAGGGTAAATACTAAAAACAGAGAAGCCAGAGGTGTAATTGGAGCACGTTTTAAATTAGTAGTACAGCGGATGTGGACAGAGCAGGATAATTTGCCCGACACACAGCTGGGGATCAGCTGACGTTACTGAACCCCAAAAACACTAGAGCAAGCGTTGACTGTGCAGACGGCACTTCTGAGCAGCAACTGGCAGTGTTGGAGCCCAGGGTAAATACTAAAAACAGAGGAGCCAGAGGTGTAATTGGAGCAAGTTTTAAATTAGTAGTACAGTGGATGTGGACAGAGCAGGAGAATTTGCCGGACACACAGCTGGGGATCAGCTAACATTACTGAACCCCAATAACACTGGAGCAAGCGTTGACTGTGCAGACGGCACGTCTGAGCAGCAAATGGCGGTGTTGGAGCCCAGGGTAAATACTAAAAACAGAGGAGCCAGAGGTGTAATTTGAGCAAGTTTTAAATTAGTAGTACAGTGGATGTGGACAGAGCAGGAGAATTTGCCGGACACACAGCTGGGGATCAGCTGACGTTACTGAACCCCAATAATACTGGAGCAAGCGTTGACTGTGCAGATGGCACTTCTGAGCAGCAACTAGCGGTGTTGGAGCCCAGGGTAAATACTAAAAACTGAGGAGCCAGAGGTGTAATTGGAGCAAGTTTTAAATTAGTAGTACAGTGGATGTAGACAGAGCAGGAGAATATGCTGGACACACAGCTGCGGATCAGCTGATGTTACTGAACCCCAATAACACTGGAGCAAGCGTTGACTGTGCAGACGGCACTTCTGAGCAGCAACTAGCGGTGTTGGAGCCCAGGGTAAATACTAAAAACAGAGGAGCCAGAGGTGTAATTGGAGAAAGTTTTAAATTAGTAGTACAGTGGATGTGGACAGAGCAGGAGAATTTGCCGGACACACAGCTGGGGATCAGCTGACGTTACTGAACCCCAATAACACTGGAGCAAGCGTTGACTGTGCAGATGGCACTTCTGAGCAGCAGCTGGCGGTGTTGGAGCCCAGGGTAAATACTAAAAACAGAGGAGCCAGAGGTGTAATTGGAGAAAATTTTAAATTAGTAGTACAGTGGATGTAGACAGAGCAGGAGAATTTGCCAGACACACAGCTGCGGATCAGCTGATGTTACTGAACCCCAATAACACTGGAGCAAGCGTTGACTGTGCAGACGACACTTCTGAGCAGCAACTAGCAGTGTTGGAGCCCAGGGTAAATACTAAAAACAGAGGAGCCAAAGGTGTAATTGGAGAAAGTTTTAAATTAGTAGTACAGTGGATGTGGACAGAGCAGGAGAATTTGCCGGACACACAGCTGGGGATCAGCTGACGTTACTGAACCCCAATAACACTGGAGCAAGCGTTGACTGTGCAGACGGCACTTCTGAGCGCCAACTGGCGGTGTTGGAGCTCAGGGATAATACTAAAAACAGAGGAGCCAGAGGTGTAATTGGAGCAAGTTTTAAATTAGTAGTACAGTGGATGTGGACAGAGCAGGAGAATTTGCCGGACACACAGCTGGGGATCAGCTGACGTTACTGAACCCCAATAACACTGGAGCAAGCGTTAACTGTGCAGACACCACTTCGGAGCAGCAACAAGCGGTGTTGGAGCCCAGGGTAAATACTAAAAACAGAGGAGCCAGAGGTGTAATTGGAGCACGTTTTAAATTAGTAGTACAGCGGATGTGGACAGAGCAGGAGAATTTGCCCGACACACAGCTGGGGATCAGCTGACGTTAATGAACCCCAAAAACACTAGTGCAAGCGTTGACTGTGCAGACGGCACTTCTGAGCAGCAACTGGCGGTGTTGGAGCCCAGGGTAAATATTAAAAACAGAGGAGCCAGAGGTGTAATTGGAGCAAGTTTTAAACTAGTAGTACAGTGGATGTGGACAGAGCAGGAGAATTTGCCGGACACTCAGCTGGGGATCAGCTAACATTACTGAACCCCAATAACACTGGAGCAAGCGTTGATTGTGCAGACGGCACTTCTGAGCAGCAAATGGCAGTGTTGGAGCCCAGGGTAAATACTAAAAACAGAGGAGCCAGAGGTGTTATTTGAGCAAGTTTTAAATTAGTTGTACAGTGGATGTGGACAGAGCAGGAGAATTTGCCGGACACACAGCTGGGGATCAGCTAACATTACTGAACCCCAATAACACTGAAGCAAGCGTTGACTGTGCAGACGGCACTTCTGAGCAGCAAATGGCGGTGTTGGAGCCCAGGGTAAATACTAAAAACAGAGGAGCCAGAGGTGTTATTTGAGCAAGTTTTAAATTAGTAGTACAGTGGATGTGGACAGAGCAGGAGAATTTGCCGGACACACAGCTGGGGATCAGCTAACATTACTGAACCCCAATAACACTGAAGCAAGCGTTGACTGTGCAGACGGCACTTCTGAGCAGCAAATGGCGGTGTTGGAGCCCAGGGTAAATACTAAAAACAGAGGAGCCAGAGGTGTAATTGGAGCAAGTTTTAAATTAGTAGTACAGTGGATGTGGACAGCGCAGGAGAATTTGACGGACACACAACTGGGGATCAGCTGACATTACTGAACCCCAATAACACTGGAGCAAGCGTTGACTGTGCAGACGGCACTTCTGAGCAGCAAATGGCGGTGTTGGAGCCGAGGGTAAATACTAAAAAGAGGGGAGCCAGAGGTGTAATTTGAGCAAGTTTTAAATTAGTAGTACAGTGGATGTGGGCAGAGCAGGAGAATTTGCCGGACACACAGCTGGGGATCAGCTGACGTTACTGAACCCCAATAGCACTGGAGCAAGCGTTGACTGTGCAGATGACATTTCTGAGCAGCAGCTGGCGGTGTTGGAACCCAGGGTAAATACTAAAAACAGAGGAGCCAGAGGTGTAATTGGAGCAAGTTTTAAATTAGTAGTACAGTGGATGTGGACAGAGCAGGAGAATTTTCCAAACACACAGCTGGGGATCAGCTGACATTACTGAACCCCAATAACACTGGAGCAAGCATTGACTGTGCAGATGGCACTTCTGAGCAGCAACTGGCGGTGTTGGAGCCCAGGGTAAGTACTAAAAACAGAGGAGCCAGAGGTGTAATTTGAGCAAGTTCTAAATTAGTAGTACAGTGGATGTGGACAGAGCAGGAGAATTTGCCGGACACACAGCTGGGGATCAGCTAACATTACTGAACCCCAATAACACTGGAGCAAGCGTTGACTGTGCAGACGGCACTTCTGAGCAGCAAATGGCGGTGTTGGAGACACAGGGTAAATACTAAAAAGAGGGGAGTCAGAGGTGTAATTTGAGCAAGTTTTAAATTAGTAGTACAGTGGATGTGGGCAGAGCAGGAGAATTTGCCGGACACACAGCTGGGGATCAGCTGACGTTACTGAACCCCAATAGCACTGGAGCAAGCGTTGACTGTGCAGATGACATTTCTGAGCAGCAGCTGGCGGTGTTGGAACGCAGGGTAAATACTAAAAACAGAGGAGCCAGAGGTGTAATTGGAGCAAGTTTTAAATTAGTAGTACAGTGGATGTGGACAGAGCAGGAGAATTTTCCAAACACACAGCTGGGGATCAGCTGACATTACTGAACCCCAATAACACTGGAGCAAGCGATGACTGTGCAGACGGCACTTCTGAGCAGCAACTGGCGGTGTTGGAGCCCAGGGTAAGTACTAAAAACAGAGGAGCCAGAGGTGTAATTGGAGCAAGTTCTAAATTAGTAGTACAGTGGATGTGGACAGAGCAGGAGAATTTGCCGGACACACAGCTGGGGATCAGCTGACGTTACTGAACCCCAATAACACTGGAGCAAGCGTTGACTGTGCAGACGGCACTTCTGAGCGCCAACTGGCGGTGTTGGAGCTCAGGGATAATACTAAAAACAGAGGAGCCAGAGGTGTAATTGGAGCAAGTTTTAAATTAGTAGTACAGTGGATGTGGACAGAGCAGGAGAATTTGCCGGACACACAGCTGGGGATCAGCTGACGTTACTGAACCCCAATAACACTGGAGCAAGCGTTAACTGTGCAGACACCACTTCGGAGCAGCAACAAGCGGTGTTGGAGCCCAGGGTAAATACTAAAAACAGAGGAGCCAGAGGTGTAACTGGAGCACGTTTTAAATTAGTAGTACAGCGGATGTGGACAGAGCAGGAGAATTTGCCCGACACACAGCTGGGGATCAGCTGACGTTAATGAACCCCAAAAACACTAGAGCAAGCGTTGACTGTGCAAACGGCACTTCTGAGCAGCAACTGGCGGTGTTGGAGCCCAGGGTAAATACTAAAAACAGAGGAGCCAGAGGTGTTATTTGAGCAAGTTTTAAATTAGTAGTACAGTGGATGTGGACAGAGCAGGAGAATTTGCCGCACACACAGCTGGGGATCAGCTGACGTTACTGAACCCCAATAACACTGGAGCAAGCGTTGACTGTGCAGATGGCACTTCTGAGCAGCAGCTGGTGGAGTTCTAGCCCAGGGTAAATACTAAAAACAGAGAAGCCAGAGGTGTAATTGGAGCAAGTTTTCAATTAGTAGTACAGTGGATGTGGACATCGCAGGAGAATTTGCCGGACACACAGATGGGGATCAGCTGACGTTACTGAACCCCAATAATACTGGAGCAAGCGTTGACTGTGCAGACGGCACTTTTGAACAGCAACTGGCGGTGTTGGAGCCCAGGGTAAATACTAAAAACAGAGCAGCCAGAGGTGTAATTGGAGCAAGTTTTAAATTAGTAGTACAGAGGATGTGGACAGAGCAGGAGAATTTGCCGGACACACAGCTGGGGATCAGCTAACATTACTGAACCCCAATAACACTGAAGCAAGCGTTGACTGTGCAGACGGCACTTCTGAGCAGCAAATGGCGGTGTTGGAGCCCAGGGTAAATACTAAAAACAGAGGAGCCAGAGGTGTAATTTGAGCAAGTTTTAAATTAGTAGTACAGTGGATGTGGACAGCGCAGGAGAATTTGCCGGACACACAGCTGGGGATCAGCTAACATTACTGAACCCCAATAACACTGGAGCAAGCGTTGACTGTGCAGACGGCACTTCTGAGCAGCAAATGACGGTGTTGGAGCCCAGGGTAAATACTAAAAAGAGGGGAGCCAGAGGTGTAATTTGAGCAAGTTTTAAATTAGTAGTACAGTGGATGTGGGCAGAGCAGGAGAATTTGCCGGACACACAGCTGGGGATCAGCTGACGTTACTGAACCCCAATAGCACTGGAGCAAGCGTTGACTATGCAGATGACATTTCTGAGCAGCAGCTGGCGGTGTTGGAACCCAGGGTAAATACTAAAAACAGAGGAGCCAGAGGTGTAATTGGAGCAAGTTTTAAATTAGTAGTACAGTGGATGTGGACAGAGCAGGAGAATTTGCCAAACACACAGCTGGGGATCAGCTGACATTACTGAACCCCAATAACACTGGAGCAAGCGTTGACTGTGCAGACGGCACTTCTGAGCAGCAACTGGCGGTGTTGGAGCCCAGGGTAAGTACTAAAAACAGAGGAGCCAGAGGTGTAATTGGAGCAAGTTCTAAATTAGTAGTACAGTGGATGTGGACAGAGCAGGAGAATTTGCCGGACACACAGAAGTGGATCAGCTGACGTTACTGAACCCCAATAACACTGGAGCAAGCGTTAACTGTGCAGACACCACTTCGGAGCAGCAACAAGCGGTGTTGGAGCCCAGGGTAAATACTAAAATCAGAGGAGCCAGAGGTGTAATTGGAGCACGTTTTAAATTAGTAGTACAGCGGATGTGGACAGAGCAGGAGAATTTGCCTGACACACAGCTGGGGATCAGCTGACGTTAATGAACCCCAAAAACACTAGAGCAAGCGTTGACTGTGCAGACGGCACTTCTGAGCAGCAACTGGCGGTGTTGGAGCCCAGGGTAAATACTGAAAACAGAGGAGCCAGAGGTGTTATTTGAGCAAGTTTTAAATTAGTAGTACAGTGGATGTGGACAGAGCAGGAGAATTTGCCGCACACACAGCTGGGGATCAGCTGACGTTACTGAACCCCAATAACACTGGAGCAAGCGTTGACTGTGCAGATGGCACTTCTGAGCAGCAGCTGGTGGTGTTCTAGCCCAGGGTAAATACTAAAAACAGAGGAGCCAGAGGTGTAATTGGAGCAAGTTTTAAATTAGTAGTACAGTGGATGTGGACATCGCAGGAGAATTTGCCGGACACACAGATGGGGATCAGCTGACGTTACTGAACCCCAATAATACTGGAGCAAGCGTTGACTGTGCAGACGGCACTTCTGAACAGCAACTGGCGGTGTTGGAGCCCAGGGTAAATGCTAAAAACAGAGCAGCCAGAGGTGTAATTGGATCAAGTTTTAAATTAGTAGTACAGTGGATGTGGACAGAGCAGGAGAATTTGCCGGACACACAGATGGGGATCAGCTAACATTACTGAACCCCAATAACACTGAAGCAAGCGTTGACTGTGCAGACGGCACTTCTGAGCAGCAAATGGCGGTGTTGGAGCCTAGGGTAAATACTAAAAACAGAGGAGCCAGAGGTGTAATTTGAGCAAGTTTTAAATTAGTAGTACAGTGGATGTGGACAGCGCGGGAGAATTTGCCGGACACACAGCTGGGGATCAGCTGACGTTACTGAACCCCAATAGCACTGGAGCAAGCGTTGACTGTGCAGATGACATTTCTGAGCAGCAGCTGGCGGTGTTGGAACCCAGGGTAAATACTAAAAACAGAGGAGCCAAAGGTGTAATTGGAGCAAGTTTTAAATTAGTAGTACAGTGGATGTGGACAGAGCAGGAGAATTTGCCAAACACACAGCTGGGGATCAGCTGACATTACTGAACCCCAATAACACTGGAGCAAGCGTTGACTGTGCAGACGGCACTTCTGAGCAGCAACTGGCGGTGTTGGAGCCCAGGGTAAGTACTAAAAACAGAGGAGCCAGAGGTGTAATTGGAGCAAGTTCTAAATTAGTAGTACAGTGGATGTGGACAGAGCAGGAGAATTTGCCGGACACACAGCTGGGGATCAGCTAACATTACTGAACCCCAATAACACTGAAGCAAGCGTTGACTGTGCAGACGGCACTTCTGAGCAGCAAATGGCGGTGTTGGAGCCCAGGGTATATACTAAAAACAGAGGAGCCAGAGGTGTAATTTGAGCAAGTTTTAAATTAGTAGTACAGTGGATGTGGACAGAGCAGGAGAATTTGCCGGACACACAGCTGGGTATCAGCTAACATTACTGAACCCCAATAACACTGGAGCAAGCGTTGACTGTGCAGACGGCACATCTGAGCAGCAAATGGCGGTGTTGGAGCCCAGGGTAAATACTAAAATCAGAGGAGCCAGAGGTGTAATTGGAGCACGTTTTAAATTAGTAGTACAGCGGATGTGGACAGAGCAGGAGAATTTGCCTGACACACAGCTGGTGATCAGCTGACGTTAATGAACCCCAAAAACACTAGAGCAAGCGGTGACTGTGCAGACGGCACTTCTGAGCAGCAACTGGCGGTGTTGGAGCCCAGGGTAAATACTAAAAACAGAGGAGCCAGAGGTGTTATTTGAGCAAGTTTTAAATTAGTAGTACAGTGGATGTGGACAGAGCAGGAGAATTTGCCGCACACACAGCTGGGGATCAGCTGACGTTACTGAACCCCAATAACACTGGAGCAAGCGTTGACTGTGCAGATGGCACTTCTGAGCAGCAGCTGGTGGTGTTCTAGCCCAGGGTAAATACTAAAAACAGAGGAGCCAGAGGTGTAATTGGAGCAAGTTTTAAATTAGTAGTACAGTGGATGTGGACAGAGCAGGAGAATTTGCCGGACACACAGCTGGGGATCAGCTGACGTTAATGAACCCCAAAAACACTAGAGCAAGCGTTGACTGTGCAGACGGCACTTCTGAGCAGCAACTGGCGGTGTTGGAGCCCAGGGTAAATACTGAAAACAGAGGAGCCAGAGGTGTTATTTGAGCAAGTTTTAAATTAGTAGTACAGTGGATGTGGACAGAGCAGGAGAATTTGCCGCACACACAGCTGGGGATCAGCTGACGTTACTGAACCCCAATAACACTGGAGCAAGCGTTGACTGTGCAGATGGCACTTCTGAGCAGCAGCTGGTGGTGTTCTAGCCCAGGGTAAATACTAAAAACAGAGGAGCCAGAGGTGTAATTGGAGCAAGTTTTAAATTAGTAGTACAGTGGATGTGGACATCGCAGGAGAATTTGCCGGACACACAGATGGGGATCAGCTGACGTTACTGAACCCCAATAATACTGGAGCAAGCGTTGACTGTGCAGACGGCACTTCTGAACAGCAACTGGCGGTGTTGGAGCCCAGGGTAAATGCTAAAAACAGAGCAGCCAGAGGTGTAATTGGATCAAGTTTTAAATTAGTAGTACAGTGGATGTGGACAGAGCAGGAGAATTTGCCGGACACACAGATGGGGATCAGCTAACATTACTGAACCCCAATAACACTGAAGCAAGCGTTGACTGTGCAGACGGCACTTCTGAGCAGCAAATGGCGGTGTTGGAGCCTAGGGTAAATACTAAAAACAGAGGAGCCAGAGGTGTAATTTGAGCAAGTTTTAAATTAGTAGTACAGTGGATGTGGACAGCGCGGGAGAATTTGCCGGACACACAGCTGGGGATCAGCTGACGTTACTGAACCCCAATAGCACTGGAGCAAGCGTTGACTGTGCAGATGACATTTCTGAGCAGCAGCTGGCGGTGTTGGAACCCAGGGTAAATACTAAAAACAGAGGAGCCAAAGGTGTAATTGGAGCAAGTTTTAAATTAGTAGTACAGTGGATGTGGACAGAGCAGGAGAATTTGCCAAACACACAGCTGGGGATCAGCTGACATTACTGAACCCCAATAACACTGGAGCAAGCGTTGACTGTGCAGACGGCACTTCTGAGCAGCAACTGGCGGTGTTGGAGCCCAGGGTAAGTACTAAAAACAGAGGAGCCAGAGGTGTAATTGGAGCAAGTTCTAAATTAGTAGTACAGTGGATGTGGACAGAGCAGGAGAATTTGCCGGACACACAGCTGGGGATCAGCTAACATTACTGAACCCCAATAACACTGAAGCAAGCGTTGACTGTGCAGACGGCACTTCTGAGCAGCAAATGGCGGTGTTGGAGCCCAGGGTATATACTAAAAACAGAGGAGCCAGAGGTGTAATTTGAGCAAGTTTTAAATTAGTAGTACAGTGGATGTGGACAGAGCAGGAGAATTTGCCGGACACACAGCTGGGTATCAGCTAACATTACTGAACCCCAATAACACTGGAGCAAGCGTTGACTGTGCAGACGGCACATCTGAGCAGCAAATGGCGGTGTTGGAGCCCAGGGTAAATACTAAAATCAGAGGAGCCAGAGGTGTAATTGGAGCACGTTTTAAATTAGTAGTACAGCGGATGTGGACAGAGCAGGAGAATTTGCCTGACACACAGCTGGTGATCAGCTGACGTTAATGAACCCCAAAAACACTAGAGCAAGCGGTGACTGTGCAGACGGCACTTCTGAGCAGCAACTGGCGGTGTTGGAGCCCAGGGTAAATACTAAAAACAGAGGAGCCAGAGGTGTTATTTGAGCAAGTTTTAAATTAGTAGTACAGTGGATGTGGACAGAGCAGGAGAATTTGCCGCACACACAGCTGGGGATCAGCTGACGTTACTGAACCCCAATAACACTGGAGCAAGCGTTGACTGTGCAGATGGCACTTCTGAGCAGCAGCTGGTGGTGTTCTAGCCCAGGGTAAATACTAAAAACAGAGGAGCCAGAGGTGTAATTGGAGCAAGTTTTAAATTAGTAGTACAGTGGATGTGGACAGAGCAGGAGAATTTGCCGGACACACAGCTGGGGATCAGCTAACATTACTGAACCCCAATAACACTGAAGCAAGCGTTGACTGTGCAGACGGCACTTCTGAGCAGCAAATGGCGGTGTTGGAGCCTAGGGTAAATACTAAAAACAGAGGAGCCAGAGGTGTAATTTGAGCAAGTTTTAAATTAGTAGTACAGTGGATGTGGACAGCGCAGGAGAATTTGCCGGACACACAGCTGGGGATCAGCTAACATTACTGAACCCCAATAACACTGGAGCAAGCGTTGACTGTGCAGACGGCACTTCTGAGCAGCAAATGATGGTGTTGGAGCCCAGGGTAAATACTAAAAAGAGGGGAGCCAGAGGTGTAATTTGAGCAAGTTTTAAATTAGTAGTACAGTGGATGTGGGCAGAGCAGGAGAATTTGCCGGACACACAGCTGGGGATCAGCTGACGTTACTGAACCCCAATAGCACTGGAGCAAGCGTTGACTGTGCAGATGACATTTCTGAGCAGCAGCTGGCGGTGTTGGAACCCAGGGTAAATACTAAAAACAGAGGAGCCAGAGGTGTAATTGGAGCAAGTTTTAAATTAGTAGTACAGTGGATGTGGACAGAGCAGGAGAATTTGCCAAACACACAGCTGGGGATCAGCTGACATTACTGAACCCCAATAACACTGGAGCAAGCGTTGACTGTGCAGACGGCACTTCTGAGCAGCAACTGGCGGTGTTGGAGCCCAGGGTAAGTACTAAAAACAGAGGAGCCAGAGGTGTAATTGGAGCAAGTTCTAAATTAGTAGTACAGTGGATGTGGACAGAGCAGGAGAATTTGCCGGACACACAGCTGGGGATCAGCTAACATTACTGAACCCCAATAACACTGAAGCAAGCGTTGACTGTGCAGACGGCACTTCTGAGCAGCAAATGGCGGTGTTGGAGCCCAGGGTAAATACTAAAAAGAGGGGAGCCAGAGGTGTAATTTGAGCAAGTTTTAAATTAGTAGTACAGTGGATGTGGGCAGAGCAGGAGAATTTGCCGGACACACAGCTGGGGATCAGCTGACGTTACTGAACCCCAATAGCACTGGAGCAAGCGTTGACTGTGCAGATGACATTTCTGAGCAGCAGCTGGCGGTGTTGGAGCCCAGGGTAAATACTAAAATCAGAGGAGCCAGAGGTGTAATTGGAGCACGTTTTAAATTAGTAGTACAGCGGATGTGGACAGAGCAGGAGAATTTGCTTGACACACAGCTGGGGATCAGCTGACGTTAATGAACCCCAAAAACACTAGAGCAAGCGTTGACTGTGCAGACGGCACTTCTGAGCAGCAACTGGCGGTGTTGGAGCCCAGGGTAAATACTAAAAACAGAGGAGCCAGAGGTGTTATTTGAGCAAGTTTTAAATTAGTAGTACAGTGGATGTGGACAGAGCAGGAGAATTTGCCGCACACACAGCTGGGGATCAGCTGACGTTACTGAACCCCAATAACACTGGAGAAAGCGTTGACTGTGCAGATGGCACTTCTGAGCAGCAGCTGGTGGTGTTCTAGCCCAGGGTAAATACTAAAAACAGAGGAGCCAGAGGTGTAATTGGAGCAAGTTTTAAATTAGTAGTACAGTGGATGTGGACATCGCAGGAGAATTTGCCGGACACACAGATGGGGATCAGCTGACGTTACTGAACCCCAATAATACTGGAGCAAGCGTTGACTGTGCAGACGGCACTTCTGAACAGCAACTGGCGGTGTTGGAGCCCAGGGTAAATACTAAAAACAGAGCAGCCAGAGGTGTAATTGGATCAAGTTTTAAATTAGTAGTACAGTGGATGTGGACAGAGCAGGAGAATTTGCCGGACACACAGCTGGGGATCAGCTAACATTACTGAACCCCAATATCACTGGAGCAAGCGTTGACTGTGCAGACGGCACTTCTGAGCAGCAAATGACGGTGTTGGAGCCCAGGGTAAATACTAAAAAGAGGGGAGCCAGAGGTGTAATTTGAGCAAGTTTTAAATTAGTAGTACAGTGGATGTGGGCAGAGCAGGAGAATTTGCCGGACACACAGCTGGGGATCAGCTGACGTTACTGAACCCCAATAACACTGGAGCAAGCGTTAACTGTGCAGACACCACTTCGGAGCAGCAACAAGCGGTGTTGGAGCCCAGGGTAAATACTAAAAACAGAGGAGCCAGAGGTGTAACTGGAGCACGTTTTAAATTAGTAGTACAGCGGATGTGGACAGAGCAGGAGAATTTGCCCGACACACAGCTGGGGATCAGCTGACGTTAATGAACCCCAAAAACACTAGAGCAAGCGTTGACTGTGCAAACGGCACTTCTGAGCAGCAACTGGCGGTGTTGGAGCCCAGGGTAAATACTAAAAACAGAGGAGCCAGAGGTGTTATTTGAGCAAGTTTTAAATTAGTAGTACAGTGGATGTGGACAGAGCAGGAGAATTTGCCGCACACACAGCTGGGGATCAGCTGACGTTACTGAACCCCAATAACACTGGAGCAAGCGTTGACTGTGCAGATGGCACTTCTGAGCAGCAGCTGGTGGAGTTCTAGCCCAGGGTAAATACTAAAAACAGAGAAGCCAGAGGTGTAATTGGAGCAAGTTTTCAATTAGTAGTACAGTGGATGTGGACATCGCAGGAGAATTTGCCGGACACACAGATGGGGATCAGCTGACGTTACTGAACCCCAATAATACTGGAGCAAGCGTTGACTGTGCAGACGGCACTTCTGAGCAGCAAATGGCGGTGTTGGAGCCCAGGGTAAATACTAAAAACAGAGGAGCCAGAGGTGTAATTTGAGCAAGTTTTAAATTAGTAGTACAGTGGATGTGGACAGCGCAGGAGAATTTGCCGGACACACAGCTGGGGATCAGCTAACATTACTGAACCCCAATAACACTGGAGCAAGCGTTGACTGTGCAGACGGCACTTCTGAGCAGCAAATGACGGTGTTGGAGCCCAGGGTAAATACTAAAAAGAGGGGAGCCAGAGGTGTAATTTGAGCAAGTTTTAAATTAGTAGTACAGTGGATGTGGGCAGAGCAGGAGAATTTGCCGGACACACAGCTGGGGATCAGCTGACGTTACTGAACCCCAATAGCACTGGAGCAAGCGTTGACTATGCAGATGACATTTCTGAGCAGCAGCTGGCGGTGTTGGAACCCAGGGTAAATACTAAAAACAGAGGAGCCAGAGGTGTAATTGGAGCAAGTTTTAAATTAGTAGTACAGTGGATGTGGACAGAGCAGGAGAATTTGCCAAACACACAGCTGGGGATCAGCTGACATTACTGAACCCCAATAACACTGGAGCAAGCGTTGACTGTGCAGACGGCACTTCTGAGCAGCAACTGGCGGTGTTGGAGCCCAGGGTAAGTACTAAAAACAGAGGAGCCAGAGGTGTAATTGGAGCAAGTTCTAAATTAGTAGTACAGTGGATGTGGACAGAGCAGGAGAATTTGCCGGACACACAGATGTGGATCAGCTGACGTTACTGAACCCCAATAACACTGGAGCAAGCGTTAACTGTGCAGACACCACTTCGGAGCAGCAACAAGCGGTGTTGGAGCCCAGGGTAAATACTAAAATCAGAGGAGCCAGAGGTGTAATTGGAGCACGTTTTAAATTAGTAGTACAGCGGATGTGGACAGAGCAGGAGAATTTGCCTGACACACAGCTGGGGATCAGCTGACGTTAATGAACCCCAAAAACACTAGAGCAAGCGTTGACTGTGCAGACGGCACTTCTGAGCAGCAACTGGCGGTGTTGGAGCCCAGGGTAAATACTGAAAACAGAGGAGCCAGAGGTGTTATTTGAGCAAGTTTTAAATTAGTAGTACAGTGGATGTGGACAGAGCAGGAGAATTTGCCGCACACACAGCTGGGGATCAGCTGACGTTACTGAACCCCAATAACACTGGAGCAAGCGTTGACTGTGCAGATGGCACTTCTGAGCAGCAGCTGGTGGTGTTCTAGCCCAGGGTAAATACTAAAAACAGAGGAGCCAGAGGTGTAATTGGAGCAAGTTTTAAATTAGTAGTACAGTGGATGTGGACATCGCAGGAGAATTTGCCGGACACACAGATGGGGATCAGCTGACGTTACTGAACCCCAATAATACTGGAGCAAGCGTTGACTGTGCAGACGGCACTTCTGAACAGCAACTGGCGGTGTTGGAGCCCAGGGTAAATGCTAAAAACAGAGCAACCAGAGGTGTAATTGGATCAAGTTTTAAATTAGTAGTACAGTGGATGTGGACAGAGCAGGAGAATTTGCCTGACACACAGATGGGGATCAGCTAACATTACTGAACCCCAATAACACTGAAGCAAGCGTTGACTGTGCAGACGGCACTTCTGAGCAGCAAATGGCGGTGTTGGAGCCTAGGGTAAATACTAAAAACAGAGGAGCCAGAGGTGTAATTTGAGCAAGTTTTAAATTAGTAGTACAGTGGATGTGGACAGCGCGGGAGAATTTGCCGGACACACAGCTGGGGATCAGCTGACGTTACTGAACCCCAATAGCACTGGAGCAAGCGTTGACTGTGCAGATGACATTTCTGAGCAGCAGCTGGCGGTGTTGGAACCCAGGGTAAATACTAAAAACAGAGGAGCCAAAGGTGTAATTGGAGCAAGTTTTAAATTAGTAGTACAGTGGATGTGGACAGAGCAGGAGAATTTGCCAAACACACAGCTGGGGATCAGCTGACATTACTGAACCCCAATAACACTGGAGCAAGCGTTGACTGTGCAGACGGCACTTCTGAGCAGCAACTGGCGGTGTTGGAGCCCAGGGTAAGTACTAAAAACAGAGGAGCCAGAGGTGTAATTGGAGCAAGTTCTAAATTAGTAGTACAGTGGATGTGGACAGAGCAGGAGAATTTGCCGGACACACAGCTGGGGATCAGCTAACATTACTGAACCCCAATAACACTGAAGCAAGCGTTGACTGTGCAGACGGCACTTCTGAGCAGCAAATGGCGGTGTTGGAGCCCAGGGTATATACTAAAAACAGAGGAGCCAGAGGTGTAATTTGAGCAAGTTTTAAATTAGTAGTACAGTGGATGTGGACAGAGCAGGAGAATTTGCCGGACACACAGCTGGGTATCAGCTAACATTACTGAACCCCAATAACACTGGAGCAAGCGTTGACTGTGCAGACGGCACATCTGAGCAGCAAATGGCGGTGTTGGAGCCCAGGGTAAATACTAAAATCAGAGGAGCCAGAGGTGTAATTGGAGCACGTTTTAAATTAGTAGTACAGCGGATGTGGACAGAGCAGGAGAATTTGCCTGACACACAGCTGGTGATCAGCTGACGTTAATGAACCCCAAAAACACTAGAGCAAGCGGTGACTGTGCAGACGGCACTTCTGAGCAGCAACTGGCGGTGTTGGAGCCCAGGGTAAATACTAAAAACAGAGGAGCCAGAGGTGTTATTTGAGCAAGTTTTAAATTAGTAGTACAGTGGATGTGGACAGAGCAGGAGAATTTGCCGCACACACAGCTGGGGATCAGCTGACGTTACTGAACCCCAATAACACTGGAGCAAGCGTTGACTGTGCAGATGGCACTTCTGAGCAGCAGCTGGTGGTGTTCTAGCCCAGGGTAAATACTAAAAACAGAGGAGCCAGAGGTGTAATTGGAGCAAGTTTTAAATTAGTAGTACAGTGGATGTGGACAGAGCAGGAGAATTTGCCGGACACACAGCTGGGGATCAGCTAACATTACTGAACCCCAATAACACTGAAGCAAGCGTTGACTGTGCAGACGGCACTTCTGAGCAGCAAATGGCGGTGTTGGAGCCTAGGGTAAATACTAAAAACAGAGGAGCCAGAGGTGTAATTTGAGCAAGTTTTAAATTAGTAGTACAGTGGATGTGGACAGCGCAGGAGAATTTGCCGGACACACAGCTGGGGATCAGCTAACATTACTGAACCCCAATAACACTGGAGCAAGCGTTGACTGTGCAGACGGCACTTCTGAGCAGCAAATGATGGTGTTGGAGCCCAGGGTAAATACTAAAAAGAGGGGAGCCAGAGGTGTAATTTGAGCAAGTTTTAAATTAGTAGTACAGTGGATGTGGGCAGAGCAGGAGAATTTGCCGGACACACAGCTGGGGATCAGCTGACGTTACTGAACCCCAGTAGCACTGGAGCAAGCGTTGACTGTGCAGATGACATTTCTGAGCAGCAGCTGGCGGTGTTGGAACCCAGGGTAAATACTAAAAACAGAGGAGCCAGAGGTGTAATTGGAGCAAGTTTTAAATTAGTAGTACAGTGGATGTGGACAGAGCAGGAGAATTTGCCAAACACACAGCTGGGGATCAGCTGACATTACTGAACCCCAATAACACTGGAGCAAGCGTTGACTGTGCAGACGGCACTTCTGAGCAGCAACTGGCGGTGTTGGAGCCCAGGGTAAGTACTAAAAACAGAGGAGCCAGAGGTGTAATTGGAGCAAGTTCTAAATTAGTAGTACAGTGGATGTGGACAGAGCAGGAGAATTTGCCGGACACACAGCTGGGGATCAGCTAACATTACTGAACCCCAATAACACTGAAGCAAGCGTTGACTGTGCAGACGGCACTTCTGAGCAGCAAATGGCGGTGTTGGAGCCCAGGGTAAATACTAAAAAGAGGGGAGCCAGAGGTGTAATTTGAGCAAGTTTTAAATTAGTAGTACAGTGGATGTGGGCAGAGCAGGAGAATTTGCCGGACACACAGCTGGGGATCAGCTGACGTTACTGAACCCCAATAGCACTGGAGCAAGCGTTGACTGTGCAGATGACATTTCTGAGCAGCAGCTGGCGGTGTTGGAGCCCAGGGTAAATACTAAAATCAGAGGAGCCAGAGGTGTAATTGGAGCACGTTTTAAATTAGTAGTACAGCGGATGTGGACAGAGCAGGAGAATTTGCCTGACACACAGCTGGGGATCAGCTGACGTTAATGAACCCCAAAAACACTAGAGCAAGCGTTGACTGTGCAGACGGCACTTCTGAGCAGCAACTGGCGGTGTTGGAGCCCAGGGTAAATACTAAAAACAGAGGAGCCAGAGGTGTTATTTGAGCAAGTTTTAAATTAGTAGTACAGTGGATGTGGACAGAGCAGGAGAATTTGCCGCACACACAGCTGGGGATCAGCTGACGTTACTGAACCCCAATAACACTGGAGAAAGCGTTGACTGTGCAGATGGCACTTCTGAGCAGCAGCTGGTGGTGTTCTAGCCCAGGGTAAATACTAAAAACAGAGGAGCCAGAGGTGTAATTGGAGCAAGTTTTAAATTAGTAGTACAGTGGATGTGGACATCGCAGGAGAATTTGCCGGACACACAGATGGGGATCAGCTGACGTTACTGAACCCCAATAATACTGGAGCAAGCGTTGACTGTGCAGACGGCACTTCTGAACAGCAACTGGCGGTGTTGGAGCCCAGGGTAAATACTAAAAACAGAGCAGCCAGAGGTGTAATTGGATCAAGTTTTAAATTAGTAGTACAGTGGATGTGGACAGAGCAGGAGAATTTGCCGGACACACAGCTGGGGATCAGCTAACATTACTGAACCCCAATATCACTGGAGCAAGCGTTGACTGTGCAGACGGCACTTCTGAGCAGCAAATGACGGTGTTGGAGCCCAGGGTAAATACTAAAAAGAGGGGAGCCAGAGGTGTAATTTGAGCAAGTTTTAAATTAGTAGTACAGTGGATGTGGGCAGAGCAGGAGAATTTGCCGGACACACAGCTGGGGATCAGCTGACGTTACTGAACCCCAATAGCACTGGAGCAAGCGTTGACTGTGCAGATGACATTTCTGAGCAGCAGCTGGCGGTGTTGGAACCCAGGGTAAATACTAAAAACAGAGGAACCAGAGGTGTAATTGGAGCAAGTTTTAAATTAGTAGTACAGTGGATGTGGACAGAGCAGGAGAATTTGCCAAACACACAGCTGGGGATCAGCTGACATTACTGAACCCCAATAACACTGGAGCAAGCGTTGACTGTGCAGACGGCACTTCTGAGCAGCAACTGGCGGTGTTGGAGCCCAGGGTAAGTACTAAAAACAGAGGAGCCAGAGGTGTAATTGGAGCAAGTTCTAAATTAGTAGTACAGTGGATGTGGACAGAGCAGGAGAATTTGCCGGACACACAGCTGGGGATCAGCTAACATTACTGAACCCCAATAACACTGAAGCAAGCGTTGACTGTGCAGACGGCACTTCTGAGCAGCAAATGGCGGTGTTGGAGCCCAGGGTAAATACTAAAAACAGAGGAGCCAGAGGTGTAATTTGAGCAAGTTTTAAATTAGTAGTACAGTGGATGTGGACAGAGCAGGAGAATTTGCCAGACACACAGCTGGGTATCAGCTGACATTACTGAACCCCAATAACACTGGAGCAAGCGTTGACTGTGCAGATGGCACTTCTGAGCAGCTGCTGGCGGTGTTGGAGCCCAGGGTAAATACTAAAAACAGAGGAGCCAGAGGTGTAATTGGAGAAAGTTTTAAATTAGTAGTACAGTGGATGTAGACAGAGCAGGAGAATTTGCCGGACACACAGTTGCGGATCAGCTGATGTTACTGAACCCCAATAACACTGGAGCAAGCATTGACTGTGCAGACGGCACTTCTGAGCAGCAACTAGCAGTGTTGGAGCCCAGGGTAAATACTAAAAACAGAGGAGCCAGAGGTGTAATCGGAGAAAGTTTTAAATTAGTAGTACAGTGGATGTGGACAGAGCAGGAGAATTTGCCGGACACACAGCTGGGGATCAGCTGACGTTACTGAACCCCAATAACACTGGAGCAAGCGTTGACTGTGCAGACGGCAATTCAGAGCAGCAACTAGCGGTGTTGGAGCCCAGGTAAGTACTAAAAACAGATGAGCCAGAGGTGTAATTGGAGCAAGTTTTAAATTAGTAGTACACTGGATGTAGACAGACAAGGAGAATTTGCCAGACACACAGCTGGGGATCAGCTGACGTTACTGAACCCCAATAACACTGGAGCAAGCGTTGACTGTGCAGACGGCACTTCTGAGCGCCAACTGGCGGTGTTGGAGCTCAGGGATAATACTAAAAACAGAGGACCCAGAGGTGTAATTGGAGCAAGTTTTAAATTAGTAGTACAGTGGATGTGGACAGAGCAGGAGAATTTGCCGGACACACAGCTGGGGTCAGCTGATGTTACTGAACCCCAATAACACTGGAGCAAGCGTTAACTGTGCAGACACCACTTCTGAGCAGCAACAAGCGGTGTTGGAGCCCAGGGTAAATACTAAAAACAGAGGAGCCAGAGGTGTAATTGGAGCACGTTTTAAATTAGTAGTACAGCGGATGTGGACAGAGCAGGATAATTTGCCCGACACACAGCTGGGGATCAGCTGACGTTACTGAACCCCAAAAACACTAGAGC
Organism: Phyllobates terribilis; assembly: GCF_046119375.1. Classification (NCBI taxonomy): domain Eukaryota; kingdom Metazoa; phylum Chordata; class Amphibia; order Anura; family Dendrobatidae; genus Phyllobates; species Phyllobates terribilis. The sequence continues at coordinate 68,165,900 of NW_027362773.1, forward strand.
AAGCGTTGACTGTGCAGACGGCACTTCTGAGCAGCAACTGGCAGTGTTGGAGCCCAGGGTAAATACTAAAAACAGAGGAGCCAGAGGTGTAATTGGAGCAAGTTTTAAATTAGTAGTACAGTGGATGTGGACAGAGCAGGAGAATTTGCCGGACACACAGCTGGGGATCAGCTAACATTACTGAACCCCAATAACACTGGAGCAAGCGTTGACTGTGCAGACGGCACGTCTGAGCAGCAAATGGCGGTGTTGGAGCCCAGGGTAAATACTAAAAACAGAGGAGCCAGAGGTGTAATTTGAGCAAGTTTTAAATTAGTAGTACAGTGGATGTGGACAGAGCAGGAGAATTTGCCGGACACACAGCTGGGGATCAGCTGACGTTACTGAACCCCAATAATACTGGAGCAAGCGTTGACTGTGCAGATGGCACTTCTGAGCAGCAACTAGCGGTGTTGGAGCCCAGGGTAAATACTAAAAACTGAGGAGCCAGAGGTGTAATTGGAGCAAGTTTTAAATTAGTAGTACAGTGGATGTAGACAGAGCAGGAGAATTTGCTGGACACACAGCTGCGGATCAGCTGATGTTACTGAACCCCAATAACACTGGAGCAAGCGTTGACTGTGCAGACGGCACTTCTGAGCAGCAACTAGCGGTGTTGGAGCCCAGGGTAAATACTAAAAACAGAGGAGCCAGAGGTGTAATTGGAGAAAGTTTTAAATTAGTAGTACAGTGGATGTGGACAGAGCAGGAGAATTTGCCGGACACACAGCTGGGGATCAGCTGACGTTACTGAACCCCAATAACACTGGAGCAAGCGTTGACTGTGCAGATGGCACTTCTGAGCAGCAGCTGGCGGTGTTGGAGCCCAGGGTAAATACTAAAAACAGAGGAGCCAGAGGTGTAATTGGAGAAAGTTTTAAATTAGTAGTACAGTGGATGTAGACAGAGCAGGAGAATTTGCCAGACACACAGCTGCGGATCAGCTGATGTTACTGAACCCCAATAACACTGGAGCAAGCGTTGACTGTGCAGACGACACTTCTGAGCAGCAACTAGCAGTGTTGGAGCCCAGGGTAAATACTAAAAACAGAGGAGCCAAAGGTGTAATTGGAGAAAGTTTTAAATTAGTAGTACAGTGGATGTGGACAGAGCAGGAGAATTTGCCGGACACACAGCTGGGGATCAGCTGACGTTACTGAACCCCAATAACACTGGAGCAAGCGTTGACTGTGCAGACGGCACTTCTGAGCGCCAACTGGCGGTGTTGGAGCTCAGGGATAATACTAAAAACAGAGGAGCCAGAGGTGTAATTGGAGCAAGTTTTAAATTAGTAGTACAGTGGATGTGGACAGAGCAGGAGAATTTGCCGGACACACAGCTGGGGATCAGCTGACGTTACTGAACCCCAATAACACTGGAGCAAGCGTTAACTGTGCAGACACCACTTCGGAGCAGCAACAAGCGGTGTTGGAGCCCAGGGTAAATACTAAAAACAGAGGAGCCAGAGGTGTAATTGGAGCACGTTTTAAATTAGTAGTACAGCGGATGTGGACAGAGCAGGAGAATTTGCCCGACACACAGCTGGGGATCAGCTGACGTTAATGAACCCCAAAAACACTAGTGCAAGCGTTGACTGTGCAGACGGCACTTCTGAGCAGCAACTGGCGGTGTTGGAGCCCAGGGTAAATATTAAAAACAGAGGAGCCAGAGGTGTAATTGGAGCAAGTTTTAAACTAGTAGTACAGTGGATGTGGACAGAGCAGGAGAATTTGCCGGACACTCAGCTGGGGATCAGCTAACATTACTGAACCCCAATAACACTGGAGCAAGCGTTGACTGTGCAGACGGCACTTCTGAGCAGCAAATGGCAGTGTTGGAGCCCAGGGTAAATACTAAAAACAGAGGAGCCAGAGGTGTTATTTGAGCAAGTTTTAAATTAGTTGTACAGTGGATGTGGACAGAGCAGGAGAATTTGCCGGACACACAGCTGGGGATCAGCTAACATTACTGAACCCCAATAACACTGAAGCAAGCGTTGACTGTGCAGACGGCACTTCTGAGCAGCAAATGGCGGTGTTGGAGCCCAGGGTAAATACTAAAAACAGAGGAGCCAGAGGTGTTATTTGAGCAAGTTTTAAATTAGTAGTACAGTGGATGTGGACAGAGCAGGAGAATTTGCCGGACACACAGCTGGGGATCAGCTAACATTACTGAACCCCAATAACACTGAAGCAAGCGTTGACTGTGCAGACGGCACTTCTGAGCAGCAAATGGCGGTGTTGGAGCCCAGGGTAAGTACTAAAAACAGAGGAGCCAGAGGTGTAATTGGAGCATGTTTTAAATTAGTAGTACAGTGGATGTGGACAGCGCAGGAGAATTTGACGGACACACAACTGGGGATCAGCTGACATTACTGAACCCCAATAACACTGGAGCAAGCGTTGACTGTGCAGACGGCACTTCTGAGCAGCAAATGGCGGTGTTGGAGCCGAGGGTAAATACTAAAAAGAGGGGAGCCAGAGGTGTAATTTGAGCAAGTTTTAAATTAGTAGTACAGTGGATGTGGGCAGAGCAGGAGAATTTGCCGGACACACAGCTGGGGATCAGCTGACGTTACTGAACCCCAATAGCACTGGAGCAAGCGTTGACTGTGCAGATGACATTTCTGAGCAGCAGCTGGCGGTGTTGGAACCCAGGGTAAATACTAAAAACAGAGGAGCCAGAGGTGTAATTGGAGCAAGTTTTAAATTAGTAGTACAGTGGATGTGGACAGAGCAGGAGAATTTTCCAAACACACAGCTGGGGATCAGCTGACATTACTGAACCCCAATAACACTGGAGCAAGCATTGACTGTGCAGATGGCACTTCTGAGCAGCAACTGGCGGTGTTGGAGCCCAGGGTAAGTACTAAAAACAGAGGAGCCAGAGGTGTAATTTGAGCAAGTTCTAAATTAGTAGTACAGTGGATGTGGACAGAGCAGGAGAATTTGCCGGACACACAGCTGGGGATCAGCTAACATTACTGAACCCCAATAACACTGGAGCAAGCGTTGACTGTGCAGACGGCACTTCTGAGCAGCAAATGGCGGTGTTGGAGACACAGGGTAAATACTAAAAAGAGGGGAGTCAGAGGTGTAATTTGAGCAAGTTTTAAATTAGTAGTACAGTGGATGTGGGCAGAGCAGGAGAATTTGCCGGACACACAGCTGGGGATCAGCTGACGTTACTGAACCCCAATAGCACTGGAGCAAGCGTTGACTGTGCAGATGACATTTCTGAGCAGCAGCTGGCGGTGTTGGAACGCAGGGTAAATACTAAAAACAGAGGAGCCAGAGGTGTAATTGGAGCAAGTTTTAAATTAGTAGTACAGTGGATGTGGACAGAGCAGGAGAATTTTCCAAACACACAGCTGGGGATCAGCTGACATTACTGAACCCCAATAACACTGGAGCAAGCGATGACTGTGCAGACGGCACTTCTGAGCAGCAACTGGCGGTGTTGGAGCCCAGGGTAAGTACTAAAAACAGAGGAGCCAGAGGTGTAATTGGAGCAAGTTCAAAATTAGTAGTACAGTGGATGTGGACAGAGCAGGAGAATTTGCCGGACACACAGCTGGGGATCAGCTGACGTTACTGAACCCCAATAACACTGGAGCAAGCGTTGACTGTGCAGACGGCACTTCTGAGCGCCAACTGGCGGTGTTGGAGCTCAGGGATAATACTAAAAACAGAGGAGCCAGAGGTGTAATTGGAGCAAGTTTTAAATTAGTAGTACAGTGGATGTGGACAGAGCAGGAGAATTTGCCGGACACACAGCTGGGGATCAGCTGACGTTACTGAACCCCAATAAAACTGGAGCAAGCGTTAACTGTGCAGACACCACTTCGGAGCAGCAACAAGCGGTGTTGGAGCCCAGGGTAAATACTAAAAACAGAGGAGCCAGAGGTGTAACTGGAGCACGTTTTAAATTAGTAGTACAGCGGATGTGGACAGAGCAGGAGAATTTGCCCGACACACAGCTGGGGATCAGCTGACGTTAATGAACCCCAAAAACACTAGAGCAAGCGTTGACTGTGCAAACGGCACTTCTGAGCAGCAACTGGCGGTGTTGGAGCCCAGGGTAAATACTAAAAACAGAGGAGCCAGAGGTGTTATTTGAGCAAGTTTTAAATTAGTAGTACAGTGGATGTGGACAGAGCAGGAGAATTTGCCGCACACACAGCTGGGGATCAGCTGACGTTACTGAACCCCAATAACACTGGAGCAAGCGTTGACTGTGCAGATGGCACTTCTGAGCAGCAGCTGGTGGAGTTCTAGCCCAGGGTAAATACTAAAAACAGAGAAGCCAGAGGTGTAATTGGAGCAAGTTTTCAATTAGTAGTACAGTGGATGTGGACATCGCAGGAGAATTTGCCGGACACACAGATGGGGATCAGCTGACGTTACTGAACCAAAATAATACTGGAGCAAGCGTTGACTGTGCAGACGGCACTTTTGAACAGCAACTGGCGGTGTTGGAGCCCAGGGTAAATACTAAAAACAGAGCAGCCAGAGGTGTAATTGGAGCAAGTTTTAAATTAGTAGTACAGAGGATGTGGACAGAGCAGGAGAATTTGCCAGACACACAGCTGGGGATCAGCTAACATTACTGAACCCCAATAACACTGAAGCAAGCGTTGACTGTGCAGACGGCACTTCTGAGCAGCAAATGGCGGTGTTGGAGCCCAGGGTAAATACTAAAAACAGAGGAGCCAGAGGTGTAATTTGAGCAAGTTTTAAATTAGTAGTACAGTGGATGTGGACAGCGCAGGAGAATTTGCCGGACACACAGCTGGGGATCAGCTAACATTACTGAACCCCAATAACACTGGAGCAAGCGTTGACTGTGCAGACGGCACTTCTGAGCAGCAAATGACGGTGTTGGAGCCCAGGGTAAATACTAAAAAGAGGGGAGCCAGAGGTGTAATTTGAGCAAGTTTTAAATTAGTAGTACAGTGGATGTGGGCAGAGCAGGAGAATTTGCCGGACACACAGCTGGGGATCAGCTGACGTTACTGAACCCCAATAGCACTGGAGCAAGCGTTGACTATGCAGATGACATTTCTGAGCAGCAGCTGGCGGTGTTGGAACCCAGGGTAAATACTAAAAACAGAGGAGCCAGAGGTGTAATTGGAGCAAGTTTTAAATTAGTAGTACAGTGGATGTGGACAGAGCAGGAGAATTTGCCAAACACACAGCTGGGGATCAGCTGACATTACTGAACCCCAATAACACTGGAGCAAGCGTTGACTGTGCAGACGGCACTTCTGAGCAGCAACTGGCGGTGTTGGAGCCCAGGGTAAGTACTAAAAACAGAGGAGCCAGAGGTGTAATTGGAGCAAGTTCTAAATTAGTAGTACAGTGGATGTGGACAGAGCAGGAGAATTTGCCGGACACACAGATGTGGATCAGCTGACGTTACTGAACCCCAATAACACTGGAGCAAGCGTTAACTGTGCAGACACCACTTCGGAGCAGCAACAAGCGGTGTTGGAGCCCAGGGTAAATACTAAAATCAGAGGAGCCAGAGGTGTAATTGGAGCACGTTTTAAATTAGTAGTACAGCGGATGTGGACAGAGCAGGAGAATTTGCCTGACACACAGCTGGGGATCAGCTGACGTTAATGAACCCCAAAAACACTAGAGCAAGCGTTGACTGTGCAGACGGCAATTCTGAGCAGCAACTGGCGGTGTTGGAGCCCAGGGTAAATACTGAAAACAGAGGAGCCAGAGGTGTTATTTGAGCAAGTTTTAAATTAGTAGTACAGTGGATGTGGACAGAGCAGGAGAATTTGCCGCACACACAGCTGGGGATCAGCTGACGTTACTGAACCCCAATAACACTGGAGCAAGCGTTGACTGTGCAGATGGCACTTCTGAGCAGCAGCTGGTGGTGTTCTAGCCCAGGGTAAATACTAAAAACAGAGGAGCCAGAGGTGTAATTGGAGCAAGTTTTAAATTAGTAGTACAGTGGATGTGGACATCGCAGGAGAATTTGCCGGACACACAGATGGGGATCAGCTGACGTTACTGAACCCCAATAATACTGGAGCAAGCGTTGACTGTGCAGACGGCACTTCTGAACAGCAACTGGCGGTGTTGGAGCCCAGGGTAAATGCTAAAAACAGAGCAGCCAGAGGTGTAATTGGATCAAGTTTTAAATTAGTAGTACAGTGGATGTGGACAGAGCAGGAGAATTTGCCGGACACACAGATGGGGATCAGCTAACATTACTGAACCCCAATAACACTGAAGCAAGCGTTGACTGTGCAGACGGCACTTCTGAGCAGCAAATGGCGGTGTTGGAGCCTAGGGTAAATACTAAAAACAGAGGAGCCAGAGGTGTAATTTGAGCAAGTTTTAAATTAGTAGTACAGTGGATGTGGACAGCGCGGGAGAATTTGCCGGACACACAGCTGGGGATCAGCTGACGTTACTGAACCCCAATAGCACTGGAGCAAGCGTTGACTGTGCAGATGACATTTCTGAGCAGCAGCTGGCGGTGTTGGAACCCAGGGTAAATACTAAAAACAGAGGAGCCAAAGGTGTAATTGGAGCAAGTTTTAAATTAGTAGTACAGTGGATGTGGACAGAGCAGGAGAATTTGCCAAACACACAGCTGGGGATCAGCTGACATTACTGAACCCCAATAACACTGGAGCAAGCGTTGACTGTGCAGACGGCACTTCTGAGCAGCAACTGGCGGTGTTGGAGCCCAGGGTAAGTACTAAAAACAGAGGAGCCAGAGGTGTAATTGGAGCAAGTTCTAAATTAGTAGTACAGTGGATGTGGACAGAGCAGGAGAATTTGCCGGACACACAGCTGGGGATCAGCTAACATTACTGAACCCCAATAACACTGAAGCAAGCGTTGACTGTGCAGACGGCACTTCTGAGCAGCAAATGGCGGTGTTGGAGCCCAGGGTATATACTAAAAACAGAGGAGCCAGAGGTGTAATTTGAGCAAGTTTTAAATTAGTAGTACAGTGGATGTGGACAGAGCAGGAGAATTTGCCGGACACACAGCTGGGTATCAGCTAACATTACTGAACCCCAATAACACTGGAGCAAGCGTTGACTGTGCAGACGGCACATCTGAGCAGCAAATGGCGGTGTTGGAGCCCAGGGTAAATACTAAAATCAGAGGAGCCAGAGGTGTAATTGGAGCACGTTTTAAATTAGTAGTACAGCGGATGTGGACAGAGCAGGAGAATTTGCCTGACACACAGCTGGTGATCAGCTGACGATAATGAACCCCAAAAACACTAGAGCAAGCGGTGACTGTGCAGACGGCACTTCTGAGCAGCAACTGGCGGTGTTGGAGCCCAGGGTAAATACTAAAAACAGAGGAGCCAGAGGTGTTATTTGAGCAAGTTTTAAATTAGTAGTACAGTGGATGTGGACAGAGCAGGAGAATTTGCCGCACACACAGCTGGGGATCAGCTGACGTTACTGAACCCCAATAACACTGGAGCAAGCGTTGACTGTGCAGATGGCACTTCTGAGCAGCAGCTGGTGGTGTTCTAGCCCAGGGTAAATACTAAAAACAGAGGAGCCAGAGGTGTAATTGGAGCAAGTTTTAAATTAGTAGTACAGTGGATGTGGACAGAGCAGGAGAATTTGCCGGACACACAGCTGGGGATCAGCTAACATTACTGAACCCCAATAACACTGAAGCAAGCGTTGACTGTGCAGACGGCACTTCTGAGCAGCAAATGGCGGTGTTGGAGCCTAGGGTAAATACTAAAAACAGAGGAGCCAGAGGTGTAATTTGAGCAAGTTTTAAATTAGTAGTACAGTGGATGTGGACAGCGCAGGAGAATTTGCCGGACACACAGCTGGGGATCAGCTAACATTACTGAACCCCAATAACACTGGAGCAAGCGTTGACTGTGCAGACGGCACTTCTGAGCAGCAAATGATGGTGTTGGAGCCCAGGGTAAATACTAAAAAGAGGGGAGCCAGAGGTGTAATTTGAGCAAGTTTTAAATTAGTAGTACAGTGGATGTGGGCAGAGCAGGAGAATTTGCCGGACACACAGCTGGGGATCAGCTGACGTTACTGAACCCCAATAGCACTGGAGCAAGCGTTGACTGTGCAGATGACATTTCTGAGCAGCAGCTGGCGGTGTTGGAACCCAGGGTAAATACTAAAAACAGAGGAGCCAGAGGTGTAATTGGAGCAAGTTTTAAATTAGTAGTACAGTGGATGTGGACAGAGCAGGAGAATTTGCCAAACACACAGCTGGGGATCAGCTGACATTACTGAACCCCAATAACACTGGAGCAAGCGTTGACTGTGCAGATGGCACTTCTGAGCAGCAACTGGCGGTGTTGGAGCCCAGGGTAAGTACTAAAAACAGAGGAGCCAGAGGTGTAATTGGAGCAAGTTCTAAATTAGTAGTACAGTGGATGTGGACAGAGCAGGAGAATTTGCCGGACACACAGCTGGGGATCAGCTAACATTACTGAACCCCAATAACACTGAAGCAAGCGTTGACTGTGCAGACGGCACTTCTGAGCAGCAAATGGCGGTGTTGGAGCCCAGGGTAAATACTAAAAAGAGGGGAGCCAGAGGTGTAATTTGAGCAAGTTTTAAATTAGTAGTACAGTGGATGTGGGCAGAGCAGGAGAATTTGCCGGACACACAGCTGGGGATCAGCTGACGTTACTGAACCCCAATAGCACTGGAGCAAGCGTTGACTGTGCAGATGACATTTCTGAGCAGCAGCTGGCGGTGTTGGAGCCCAGGGTAAATACTAAAATCAGAGGAGCCAGAGGTGTAATTGGAGCACGTTTTAAATTAGTAGTACAGCGGATGTGGACAGAGCAGGAGAATTTGCCTGACACACAGCTGGGGATCAGCTGACGTTAATGAACCCCAAAAACACTAGAGCAAGCGTTGACTGTGCAGACGGCACTTCTGAGCAGCAACTGGCGGTGTTGGAGCCCAGGGTAAATACTAAAAACAGAGGAGCCAGAGGTGTTATTTGAGCAAGTTTTAAATTAGTAGTACAGTGGATGTGGACAGAGCAGGAGAATTTGCCGCACACACAGCTGGGGATCAGCTGACGTTACTGAACCCCAATAACACTGGAGAAAGCGTTGACTGTGCAGATGGCACTTCTGAGCAGCAGCTGGTGGTGTTCTAGCCCAGGGTAAATACTAAAAACAGAGGAGCCAGAGGTGTAATTGGAGCAAGTTTTAAATTAGTAGTACAGTGGATGTGGACATCGCAGGAGAATTTGCCGGACACACAGATGGGGATCAGCTGACGTTACTGAACCCCAATAATACTGGAGCAAGCGTTGACTGTGCAGACAGCACTTCTGAACAGCAACTGGCGGTGTTGGAGCCCAGGGTAAATACTAAAAACAGAGCAGCCAGAGGTGTAATTGGATCAGGTTTTAAATTAGTAGTACAGTGGATGTGGACAGAGCAGGAGAATTTGCCGGACACACAGCTGGGGATCAGCTAACATTACTGAACCCCAATAACACTGAAGCAAGCGTTGACTGTGCAGACGGCACTTCTGAGCAGCAAATGGCGGTGTTGGAGCCTAGGGTAAATACTAAAAACAGAGGAGCCAGAGGTGTAATTTGAGCAAGTTTTAAATTAGTAGTACAGTGGATGTGGACAGCGCAGGAGAATTTGCCGGACACACAGCTGGGGATCAGCTAACATTACTGAACCCCAATAACACTGGAGCAAGCGTTGACTGTGCAGACGGCACTTCTGAGCAGCAAATGACGGTGTTGGAGCCCAGGGTAAACACTAAAAAGAGGGGAGCCAGAGGTGTAATTTGAGCAAGTTTTAAATTAGTAGTACAGTGGATGTGGGCAGAGCAGGAGAATTTGCCGGACACACAGCTGGGGATCAGCTGACGTTACTGAACCCCAATAGCACTGGAGCAAGCGTTGACTGTGCAGATGACATTTCTGAGCAGCAGCTGGCGGTGTTGGAACCCAGGGTAAATACTAAAAACAGAGGAGCCAGAGGTGTAATTGGAGCAAGTTTTAAATTAGTAGTACAGTGGATGTGGACAGAGCAGGAGAATTTGCCAAACACACAGCTGGGGATCAGCTGACATTACTGAACCCCAATAACACTGGAGCAAGCGTTGACTGTGCAGACGGCACTTCTGAGCAGCAACTGGCGGTGTTGGAGCCCAGGGTAAGTACTAAAAACAGAGGAGCCAGAGGTGTAATTGGAGCAAGTTCTAAATTAGTAGTACAGTGGATGTGGACAGAGCAGGAGAATTTGCCAGACACACAGCTGGGGATCAGCTAACATTACTGAACCCCAATAACACTGAAGCAAGCGTTGACTGTGCAGACGGCACTTCTGAGCAGCAAATGGCGGTGTTGGAGCCCAGGGTAAATACTAAAAACAGAGGAGCCAGAGGTGTAATTTGAGCAAGTTTTAAATTAGTAGTACAGTGGATGTGGACAGAGCACGAGAATTTGCCGGACACACAGCTGGGTATCAGCTAACATTACTGATCCCCAATAACACTGGAGCAAGCGTTGACTGTGCAGACGGCACTTCTGAGCAGCAAATGGCGGTGTTGGAGCCCAGGGTAAATACTAAAAACAGAGGAGCCAGAGGTGTAATTTGAGCAAGTTTTAAATTAGTAGTACAGTGGATGTGGACAGAGCAGGAGAATTTGCCGGACACACAGCTGGGGATCAGCTGACGTTACTGAACCCCAATAACACTGGAGCAAGCATTGACTGTGCAGATGGCACTTCTGAGCAGCAGCTGGTGGTGTTCTAGCCCAGGGTAAATACTAAAAACAGAGGAGCCAGAGGTGTAATTGGAGCAAGTTTTAAATTAGTAGTACAGTGGATGTGGACAGAGCAGGAGAATTTGCCGGACACACAGATGGGGATCAGCTGACGTTACTGAACCCCAATAACACTGGAGCAAGCATTGACTGTGCAGATGGCACTTCTGAGCAGCAGCTGGCGGTGTTGGAGCCCAGGGTAAATACTAAAAACAGAGGAGCCAGAGGTGTAATTGGAGCAAGTTTTAAATTAGTAGTACAGTGGATGTGGACATTGCAGGAGAATTTGCCGGACACACAGCTGGGGATCAGCTGACGTTACTGAACCCCAATAATACTGGAGCAAGCGTTGACTGTGCAGATGGCACTTCTGAGCAGCAACTAGCGGTGTTGGAGCCCAGGGTAAATACTAAAAACAGAGGAGCCAGAGGTGTAATTGGAGCAAGTTTTAAATTAGTCGTACAGTGGATGTAGACAGAGCAGGAGAATTTGCTGGACACACAGCTGCGGATCAGCTGATGTTACTGAACCCCAATAACACTGGAGCAAGCGTTGACTGTGCAGACGGCACTTCTGAGCAGCAACTAGCGGTGTTGGAGCCCAGGGTAAATACTAAAAACAGAGGAGCCAGAGGTGTAATTTGAGCAAGTTTTAAATTAGTAGTACAGTGGATTTGGACAGAGCAGGAGAATTTGCCGGACACACAGCTGGTGATCAGCTGACGTTACTGAACCCCAATAACACTGGAGCAAGCGTTGACTGTTCAGACGGCACTTAAGAGCAGCAACTAGTGGTGTTGGAGCCCAGGGTAAGTACTAAAAACAGAAGAGCCAGAGGTGTTATTGGAGCAAGTATTAAATTAGTAGCACAGTGGATGTGGACAGAGCAGGAGAATTTGCCGGACACACAGCTGGGGATCAGCTAACATTACTGAACCCCAATAACACTGGAGCAAGCGTTGACTGTGCAGACGGCACTTCTGAGCAGCAACAAGCGGTGTTGGAGCCCAGGGTAAATACTAAAAACGGAGGAGCCAGAGGTGTAATTTGAGCAAGTTTTAAATTAGTAGTACAGTGGATGTGGACAGAGCAGGAGAATTTGCCCGACATACAGCTGGGGATCAGCTGACGTTACTGAACCCCAATAACACTGGAGCAAGCGTTGACTGTGCAGATGGCACTTCTGAGCAGCAGCTGGCGGTGTTGGAGCCCAGGGTAAATACTAAAAACAGAGGAGCCAGAGGTGTAATTGGAGAAAGTTTTAAATTAGTAGTACAGTGGATGTAGACAGACAGGAGAATTTGCCGGACACACAGCTGCGGATCAGCTGATGTAACTGAACCCCAATAACACTGGAGCAAGCGTTGACTGTGCAGACGGCACTTCTGAGCAGCAAATGGCGGTGTTGGAGCCCAGGGTAAATACTAAAAACAGAGGAGCCAGAGGTGTAATTGGAGCAAGTTTTAAATTAGTAGTACAGTGGATGTGGACAGAGCAGCAGAATTTTCCAAACACACAGCTGGGGATCAGCTGACATTACTGAACCCCAATAACACTGGAGCAAGCGTTGACTGTGCAGACGGCACTTCTGAGCAGCAACTGACGGTGTTGGAGCCCAGGGTAAGTACTAAAAACAGAGGAGGCAGAGGTGTAATTGGAGCAAGTTCTAAATTAGTAGTACAGTGGATGTGGACAGAGCAGGAGAATTTGCCGGACACACAGCTGGGGATCAGCTAACATTACTAAACCCCAATAACACTGGAGCAAGCGTTGACTGTGCAGACGGCACTTCTGAGCAGCAAATGGCGGTGTTGGAGCCCAGGGTAAATACTAAAAAGAGGGGAGCCAGAGGTGTAATTTGAGCAAGTTTTAAATTAGTAGTACAGTGGATGTGGGCAGAGCAGGAGAATTTGCCGGACACACAGCTGGGGATCAGCTGACGTTACTGAACCCCAATAGCACTGGAGCAAGCGTGGACTGTGCAGATGACATTTCTGAGCAGCAGCTGGCGGTGTTGGAACCCAGGGTAAATACTAAAAACAGAGGAGCCAGAGGTGTAATTGGAGCAAGTTTTAAATTAGTAGTACAGTGGATGTGGACAGAGCAGGAGAATTTTCCAAACACACAGCTGGGGATCAGCTGACATTACTGAACCCCAATAACACTGGAGCAAGCGTTGACTGTGCAGACGGCACTTCTGAGCAGCAACTGGCGGTGTTGGAGCCCAGGGTAAGTACTAAAAACAGAGGAGCCAGAGGTGTAATTGGAGCAAGTTCTAAATTAGTAGTACAGTGGATGTGGACAGAGCAGGAGAATTTGCCGGACACACAGCTGGGGATCATCTGACGTTACTGAACCCCAATAACACTGGAGCAAGCGTTGACTGTGCAGACGGCACTTCTGAGCGCCAACTGGCGGTGTTGGAGCTCAGGGATAGTACTAAAAACAGAGGAGCCAGAGGTGTAATTGGAGCAAGTTTTAAATTAGTAGTACAGTGGATGTGGACAGAGCAGGAGAATTTGCCGGACACACAGCTGGGGATCAGCTGACGTTACTGAACCCCAATAACACTGGAGCAAGCGTTAACTGTGCAGACACCACTTCGGAGCAGCAACAAGCGGTGTTGGAGCCCAGGGTAAATACTAAAAACAGTGGAGCCAGAGGTGTAACTGGAGCACGTTTTAAATTAGTAGTACAGCGGATGTGGACAGAGCAGGAGAATTTGCCCGACACACAGCTGGGGATCAGCTGACGTTAATGAACCCCAAAAACACTAGAGCAAGCATTGACTGTGCAAACGGCACTTCTGAGCAGCAACTGGCGGTGTTGGAGCCCAGCTTAAATACTAAAAACAGAGGAGCCAGAGGTGTAACTGGAGCACGTTTTAAATTAGTAGTACAGCGGATGTGGACAGAGCAGGAGAATTTGCCCGACACACAGCTGGGGATCAGCTGACGTTAATGAACCCCAAAAACACTAGAGCAAGCGTTGACTGTGCAAACGGCACTTCTGAGCAGCAACTGGCGGTGTTGGAGCCCAGGGTAAATACTAAAAACAGAGGAGCCAGAGGTGTTATTTGAGCAAGTTTTAAATTAGTAGTACAGTGGATGTGGACAGAGCAGGAGAATTTGCCGCACACACAGCTGGGGATCAGCTGACGTTACTGAACCCCAATAACACTGGAGCAAGCGTTGACTGTGCAGATGGCACTTCTGAGCAGCAGCTGGTGGTGTTCTAGCCCAGGGTAAATACTAAAAACAGAGAAGCCAGAGGTGTAATTGGAGCAAGTTTTCAATTAGTAGTACACTGGATGTGGACATCGCAGGAGAATTTGCCGGACACACAGATGGGGATCAGCTGACGTTACTGAACCCCAATAATACTGGAGCAAGCGTTGACTGTGCAGACGGCACTTTTGAACAGCAACTGGCAGTGTTGGAGCCCAGGGTAAATACTAAAAACAGAGCAGCCAGAGGTGTAATTGGAGCAAGTTTTAAATTAGTAGTACAGAGGATGTGGACAGAGCAGGAGAATTTGCCGGACACACAGCTGGGGATCAGCTAACATTACTGAACCCCAATAACACTGAAGCAAGCGTTGACTGTGCAGACGGCACTTCTGAGCAGCAAATGGCGGTGTTGGAGCCCAGGGTAAATACTAAAAACAGAGGAGCCAGAGGTGTAATTTGAGCAAGTTTTAAATTAGTAGTACAGTGGATGTGGACAGAGCAGGAGAATTTGCCGGACACACAGCTGGGGATCAGCTGACGTTACTGAACCCCAATAACACTGGAGCAAGCGTTGACTGTGCAGACGGCACTTCTGAGCGCCAACTGGCGGTGTTGGAGCTCAGGGATAATACTAAAAACAGAGGAGCCAGAGGTGTAATTGGAGCAAGTTTTAAATTAGTCGTACAGTGGATGTAGACAGAGCAGGAGAATTTGCTGGACACACAGCTGCGGATCAGCTGATGTTACTGAACCCCAATAACACTGGAGCAAGCGTTGACTGTGCAGACGGCACTTCTGAGCAGCAACTAGCGGTGTTGGAGCCCAGGGTAAATACTAAAAACAGAGGAGCCAGAGGTGTAATTGGAGCAAGTTTTAAATTAGTAGTACAGTGGATTTGGACAGAGCAGGAGAATTTGCCGGACACACAGCTGGTGATCAGCTGACGTTACTGAACCCCAATAACACTGGAGCAAGCGTTGACTGTTCAGACGGCACTTAAGAGCAGCAACTAGTGGTGTTGGAGCCCAGGGTAAGTACTAAAAACAGAAGAGCCAGAGGTGTTATTGGAGCAAGTTTTAAATTAGTAGCACAGTGGATGTGGACAGAGCAGGAGAATTTGCCGGACACACAGCTGGGGATCAGCTAACATTACTGAACCCCAATAACACTGGAGCAAGCGTTGACTGTGCAGACGGCACTTCTGAGCAGCAACAAGCGGTGTTGGAGCCCAGGGTAAATACTAAAAACAGAGGAGCCAGAGGTGTAATTGGAGAAAGTTTTAAATTAGTAGTACAGTGGATGTAGACAGAGCAGGAGAATTTGCCGGACACACAGCTGGGGATCAACTGACGTTACTGAACCCCAATAACACTGGAGCAAGCGTTGACTGTGCAGATGGCACTTCTGAGCAGCAGCTGGTGGTGTTCTAGCCCAGGGTAAATACTAAAAACAGAGGAGCCAGAGGTGTAATTGGAGAAAGTTTTAAATTAGTAGTACAGTGGATGTAGACAGAGCAGGAGAATTTGCCGGACACACAGCTGCGGATCAGCTGATGTAACTGAACCCCAATAACACTGGAGCAAGCGTTGACTGTGCAGACGGCACTTCTGAGCAGCAAATGGCGGTGTTGGAGCCCAGTGTAAATACTAAAAACAGAGGAGCCAGAGGTGTAATTTGAGCAAGTTTTAAATTAGTAGTACAGTGGATGTAGACAGAGCAGGAGAATTTGCCGGACACACAGCTGGGGATCAGCTGACGTTACTGAACCCCAATAACACTGGAGCAAGCGTTGACTGTGCAGACGGCACTTCTGAGCGCGAACTGGCGGTGTTGGAGCTCAGGGTTAATACGGAAAACAGAGGAGCCAGAGGTGTAATTGGAGCAAGTTTTAAATTAGTAGTACAGTGGATGGGGACATCGCAGGAGAATTTGCCGGACACACAGATGGGGATCAGCTGACGTTACTGAACCCCAATAATACTGAAGCAAGCGTTGACTGTGCAGACGGCACTTCTGAGCAGCAACTAGCGGTGTTGGAGCCCAGGGTAAATACTAAAAACAGAGCATCCAGAGGTGTAATTGGAGCAAGTTTTAAATTATTAGTACAGTGGATGTGGACAGAGCAGGAGAATTTGCCAAACACACAGCTGGGGATCAGCTGACATTACTGAACCCCAATAACACTGGAGCAAGCGTTGACTGTGCAAACGGCACTTCTGAGCAGCAAATGGCGGTGTTGGAGCCCAGGGTAAATACTAAAAACAGAGGAGCCAGAGGTGTAATTGGAGCAAGTTCTAAATTAGTAGTACAGTGGATGTGGGCAGAGCAGGAGAATTTGCCGGACACACAGCTGGGGATCAGCTGATGTTACTGAACCCCAATAACACTGGAGCAAGCGTTGACTGTGCAGATGGCACTTCTGAGCAGCAGCTGGCGGTGTTGGAACCCAGGGTAAATACTAAAAACAGAGGAGCCAGAGGTGTAATTGGAGCAAGTTTTAAATTAGTAGTACAGTGGATGTGGACAGAGCAGGAGAATTTGCAGGACACACAGCTGGGGATCAGCTGACGTTACTGAACCCCAATAACACTGGAGCAAGCGTTGACTGTGCACACGGCACTTCAGAGCAGCAACTAGCGGTGTTGGAGCCCAGGGTAAGTACTAAAAACAGAAGAGCCAGAGGTGTAATTGGAGCAAGTTTTAAATTAGTAGTACAGTGGACGTGGACAGACCAGGAGAATTTGCCAGACACACATCTGGGGATCAGCTGACGTTACTGAACCCCAAAAACACTGGAGCAAGCGTTGACTGTGCAGACGGCACTTCTGAGCGCCAACTGGCGGTGTTGGAACTCAGGGATAATACGGAAAACAGAGGAGCCAGAGGTGTAATTGGAGCAAGTTTTAAATTAGTAGTACAGTGGATGTGGACAGAGCAGGAGAATTTGCCGGACACACAGCTGGGGATCAGCTGACGTTACTGAACCCCAATAACACTGGAGCAAGCGTTGACTGTGCAGACGGCACTTCTGAGCAGCAACCGGCGGTGTTGGAGCCCAGGGTAAATACTAAAAACAGAAGAGCCAGAGGTGTAATTGGAGCAAGTTTTAAATTAGTAGTACAGTGGATGTGGACAGAGCAGGAGAATTTGCCGGGCACACAGCTGGGGATCATCTGACATTACTGAACCCCAATAACACTGGAGCAAGCATTGACTGTGCAGACGGCACTTCTGAGCAGCAACTGGCGGTGTTGGAGCCCAGGGTAAATACTAAAAACAGAGGAGCCAGAGGTGTAATTGGAGCAATTTCTAAATTAGTAGTACAGTGGATGTGGACAGAGCAGGAGAATTTGCCGGACACGCAGCTGGGGATCAGCTGACATTACTGAACCCCAATAACACTGGAGCAAGCGTTGACTGTGCAGACCGCACTTCTGAGCAGCAACTGGCAGTGTTGGAGCCCAGGGTAAATAATAAAAACAGAGGAGCCAGAGGTGTAATTTGAGCAAGTTTTAAATTAGTAGTACAGTGGATGTGGACAGAGCAGGAGAATTTGCCGGACACACAGCTGGGGATCAGGTGACGTTACTGAACCCCAATAACACTGGAGCAAGCGTTGACTGTGCAGATGGCACTTCTGAGCAGCAACTGGCGGTGTTGGAGCCCAGGGTAAATACTAAAAACAGAGGAGCCAGAGATGTAATTGGAGCAAGTTTTAAATTAGTAGTACAGTGGATGTGGACGGAGCAGGAGAATTTTCCGGACACACAGCTGGGGATCAGCTGACGTCACTGAACCACAATAACACTGGAGCAAGTGTTGACTGTGCAGACGGCACTACTGAGCAGCAACTAGCGGTGTTGGAGCCTAGGGTAAATACTAAAAACAGAGGAGCCAGAGGTGTAATTGGAGCAAGTTTTAAATTAGTAGTACAGTGGATGTGGATAGAGCTGGAGAATTTGCCGGACACACAGCTGGGGATCAGCTGATGTTACTGAACCCCAATAACACTGGAGCAAGCGTTGACTGTGCAGATGGCACTTCTGAGCAGCAACTAGCGGTGTTGGAGCCCAGGGTTAGTACTAAAAACAGAGGAGCCAGAGGTGTAATTGGAGCAAGTTTTAAATTAGTAGTACAGTGGATGTGGACAGAGCAGGAGAATTTGCCAGACACACAGCTGGGGATCAGCTGACGTTACTGAACCCCAATAACACTGGAGCAAGCGTTGACTGTGCAGACGGCACTTCTGAGCGCCAACTGGCGGTGTTGGAGCTCAGGGTTAATAAGGAAAACAGAGGAGCCAGAGGTGTAATTGGAGCAAGTTTTAAATTAGTAGTACAGTGGATGTGGACAGAGCAGGAGAATTTGCCGGACACACAGCTGGGGATCAGCTTACGTTACTGAACCCCAATAACACTGGAGCAAGCGTTGACTGTGCAGACGGCACTTCTGAGCAGCAACTGGCGGTGTTGGAGCCCAGGGTAAATACTAAAAACAGAGGAGCCAGATGTGTAATTGGAGCAAGTTTTAAATTAGTAGTACAGTGGATGTGGACAGAACAAGAGAATTTGCCGGACACACATCTGGGGATCAGCTGACGTTACTGAACCCCAATAACACTGGAGCAAGCGTTGACTGTGCAGACGGCACTTCTGAGCAGCAACTGGCAGTGTTGGAGCCCAGGGTAAATACTAAAAACAGAGGAGCCAGAGGTGTAATTGGAGCAAGTTTTAAATTAGTAGTACAGTGGATGTGGACAGAGCAGGAGAATTTGCCAGACACACAGCTGGGGATCAGCTGACGTTACTGAACCCCAATAACACTGGAGTAAGCGTTGACTGTGCAGACGGCACTTCTGAGCAGCAACTAGCGGTGTTGGTGCCCAGGGTAAATACTAAAAACAGAGGAGCCAGAGGTGTAATTGGAGCAAGCTTTAAATTGGTGGTACAGTGGATGTGGACATCACAGGAGAATTTGCTGAACACACAGCTGGGGATTAGCTGACATTACTGAACCCCAATAACACTGGAGCAAGCGTTGACTGTGCAAACGGCACTTCTGAGCAGCAAATGGCGGTGTTGGAGCCCAGGGTAAATACTAAAAACAGAGGAGCCAGAGGTGTAATTGGAGCAAGTTCTAAATTAGTAGTACAGTGGATGTGGGCAGAGCAGGAGAATTTGCCGGACACACAGCTGGGGATCAGCTGACGTTACTGAACCCCAATAACACTGGAGCAAGCGTTGACTGTGCAGATGGCACTTCTGAGCAGCAGCTGGCGGTGTTGGAACCCAGGGTAAATGCTAAAAACAGAGGAGCCAGAGGTGTAATTGGAGCAAGTTTTAAATTAGTAGTACAGTGGATGTGGACAGACCAGGAGAATTTGCCAGACACACATCTGGGGATCAGCTGACGTTACTGAACCCCAAAAACACTGGAGCAAGCGTTGACTGTGCAGACGGCACTTCTGAGCGCCAACTGGCGGTGTTGGAGCTCAGGGATAATACGGAAAACAGAGGAGCCAGAGGTGTAATTGGAGCAAGTTTTAAATTAGTAGTACAGTGGATGTGGACAGAGCAGGAGAATTTGCCGGACACACAGCTGGGGATCAGCTGACGTTACTGAACCCCAATAACACTGGAGCAAGCGTTGACTGTGCAGACGGCACTTCTGAGCAGCAACCGGCGGTGTTGGAGCCCAGGGTAAATACTAAAAACAGAGGAGCCAGAGGTGTAATTGGAGCAAGTTTTAAATTAGTAGTACAGTGGATGTGGACAGAGCAGGAGAATTTGCCGGACACACAGCTGGGGATCAGCTGACGTTACTGAACCCCAATAACACTGGAGCAAGCGTTGACTGTGCAGATGGCACTTCTGAGCAGCAACTGGCGGTGTTGGAGCCCAGGGTAAATACTAAAAACAGAGGAGCCAGAGGTGTAATTGGAGCAATTTCTAAATTAGTAGTACAGTGGATGTGGACAGAGCAGGAGAATTTGCCGGACACGCAGCTGGGGATCAGCTGACATTACTGAACCCAAATAACACTGAAGCAAGCGTTGACTGTGCAGACGACACATCTGAGCAGCAACTAGCGGTGTTGGAGCCCAGGGTAAATACTAAAAATAGAGGAGCCAGAGGTGTAATTGGAGCATGTTTTAAATTAGTAGTACAGCGGATGTGGACAGAGCAGGAGAATTTGCCGGACACACAGATGGGGATCAGCTGACGTTACTGAACCCCAATAACACTGGAGCAAGCGTTGACTGTGCAGACGGCACTTCTGAGCAGCAACCGGCGGTCTTGGAGTCCAGGGTAAATACTAAAAACAGAGGAGCCAGAGGTGTAATTGGAGCAAGTTTTAAATTAGTAGTACAGTGGATGTGGACAGAGCAGGAGAATTTGCCGGACACACAGCTGGGGATCATCTGACATTACTGAACCCCAATAACACTGGAGCAAGCATTGACTGTGCAGACGGCACTTCTGAGCAGCAACTGGCGGTGTTGGAGCCCAGGGTAAATACTAAAAACAGAGGAGCCAGAGGTGTAATTGGAGCAATTTCTAAATTAGTAGTACAGTGGATGTGGACAGAGCAGGAGAATTTGCTGGACACGCAGCTGGGGATCAGCTGACATTACTGAACCCCAATAACACTGGAGCAAGCGTTGACTGTGCAGACCGCACTTCTGAGCAGCAACTGGCAGTGTTGGAGCCCAGGGTAAATACTAAAAACAGGGGAGCCAGAGGTGTAATTTGAGCAAGTTTTAAATTAGTAGTACAGTGGATGTGAACAGAGCAGGAGAATTTGCCGGACACACAGCTGGGGATCAGGTGACGTTACTGAACCCCAATAACACTGGAGCAAGCGTTGACTGTGCAGATGGCACTTCTGAGCAGCAACTGGCGGTGTTGAAGCCCAGGGTAAATACTAAAAACAGAGGAGCCAGAGATGTAATTGGAGCAAGTTTTAAATTAGTAGTACAGTGGATGTGGACGGAGCAGGAGAATTTTCCGGACACACAGCTGGGGATCAGCTGACGTCACTGAACCACAATAACACTGGAGCAAGTGTTGACTGTGCAGACGGAACTACTGAGCAGCAACTAGCGGTGTTGGAGCCTAGGGTAAATACTAAAAACAGAGGAGCCAGAGGTGTAATTGGAGCAAGTTTTAAATTAGTAGTACAGTGGATGTGGATAGAGCTGGAGAATTTGCCGGACACACAGCTGGGGATCAGCTGATGTTACTGAACCCCAATAACACTGGAGCAAGCGTTGACTGTGCAGATGGCACTTCTGAGCAGCAACTAGCGGTGTTGGAGCCCAGGGTTAGTACTAAAAACAGAGGAGCCAGAGGTGTAATTGGAGCAAGTTTTAAATTAGTAATACAGTGGATGTGGACAGAGCAGGAGAATTTGCCAGACACACAGCTGGGGATCAGCTGACGTTAATGAACCCCAAAAACACTAGAGCAAGCATTGACTGTGCAAACGGCACTTCTGAGCAGCAACTGGCGGTGTTGGAGCCCAGCTTAAATACTAAAAACAGAGGAGCCAGAGGTGTAACTGGAGCACGTTTTAAATTAGTAGTACAGCGGATGTGGACAGAGCAGGAGAATTTGCCCGACACACAGCTGGGGATCAGCTGACGTTAATGAACCCCAAAAACACTAGAGCAAGCGTTGACTGTGCAAACGGCACTTCTGAGCAGCAACTGGCGGTGTTGGAGCCCAGGGTAAATACTAAAAACAGAGGAGCCAGAGGTGTTATTTGAGCAAGTTTTAAATTAGTAGTACAGTGGATGTGGACAGAGCAGGAGAATTTGCCGCACACACAGCTGGGGATCAGCTGATGTTACTGAACCCCAATAACACTGGAGCAAGCGTTGACTGTGCAGATGGCACTTCTGAGCAGCAGCTGGTGGTGTTCTAGCCCAGGGTAAATACTAAAAACAGAGAAGCCAGAGGTGTAATTGGAGCAAGTTTTCAATTAGTAGTACACTGGATGTGGACATCGCAGGAGAATTTGCCGGACACACAGATGGGGATCAGCTGACGTTACTGAACCCCAATAATACTGGAGCAAGCGTTGACTGTGCAGACGGCACTTTTGAACAGCAACTGGCGGTGTTGGAGCCCAGGGTAAATACTAAAAACAGAGGAGCCAGAGGTGTAATTGGAGCAAGTTTTAAATTAGTAGTACAGAGGATGTGGACAGAGCAGGAGAATTTGCCGGACACACAGCTGGGGATCAGCTAACATTACTGAACCCCAATAACACTGAAGCAAGCGTTGACTGTGCAGACGGCACTTCTGAGCAGCAAATGGCGGTGTTGGAGCCCAGGGTAAATACTAAAAACAGAGGAGCCAGAGGTGTAATTTGAGCAAGTTTTAAATTAGTAGTACAGTGGATGTGGACAGAGCAGGAGAATTTGCCGGACACACAGCTGGGGATCAGCTGACGTTACTGAACCCCAATAACACTGGAGCAAGCGTTGACTGTGCAGACGGCACTTCTGAGCGCCAACTGGCGGTGTTGGAGCTCAGGGATAATACTAAAAACAGAGGAGCCAGAGGTGTAATTGGAGCAAGTTTTAAATTAGTCGTACAGTGGATGTAGACAGAGCAGGAGAATTTGCTGGACACACAGCTGCGGATCAGCTGATGTTACTGAACCCCAATAACACTGGAGCAAGCGTTGACTGTGCAGACGGCACTTCTGAGCAGCAACTAGCGGTGTTGGAGCCCAGGGTAAATACTAAAAACAGAGGAGCCAGAGGTGTAATTGGAGCAAGTTTTAAATTAGTAGTACAGTGGATTTGGACAGAGCAGGAGAATTTGCCGGACACACAGCTGGTGATCAGCTGACGTTACTGAACCCCAATAACACTGGAGCAAGCGTTGACTGTTCAGACGGCACTTAAGAGCAGCAACTAGTGGTGTTGGAGCCCAGGGTAAGTACTAAAAACAGAAGAGCCAGAGGTGTTATTGGAGCAAGTTTTAAATTAGTAGCACAGTGGATGTGGACAGAGCAGGAGAATTTCCCGGACACACAGCTGGGGATCAGCTAACATTACTGAACCCCAATAACACTGGAGCAAGCGTTGACTGTGCAGACGGCACTTCTGAGCAGCAACAAGCGGTGTTGGAGCCCAGGGTAAATACTAAAAACAGAGGAGCCAGAGGTGTAATTGGAGAAAGTTTTAAATTAGTAGTACAGTGGATGTAGACAGAGCAGGAGAATTTGCCGGACACACAGCTGGGGATCAACTGACGTTACTGAACCCCAATAACACTGGAGCAAGCGTTGACTGTGCAGATGGCACTTCTGAGCAGCAGCTGGTGGTGTTCTAGCCCAGGGTAAATACTAAAAACAGAGGAGCCAGAGGTGTAATTGGAGAAAGTTTTAAATTAGTAGTACAGTGGATGTAGACAGAGCAGGAGAATTTGCCGGACACACAGCTGCGGATCAGCTGATGTAACTGAACCCCAATAACACTGGAGCAAGCGTTGACTGTGCAGACGGCACTTCTGAGCAGCAAATGGCGGTGTTGGAGCCCAGTGTAAATACTAAAAACAGAGGAGCCAGAGGTGTAATTTGAGCAAGTTTTAAATTAGTAGTACAGTGGATGTAGACAGAGCAGGAGAATTTGCCGGACACACAGCTGGGGATCAGCTGACGTTACTGAACCCCAATAACACTGGAGCAAGCGTTGACTGTGCAGACGGCACTTCTGAGCGCGAACTGGCGGTGTTGGAGCTCAGGGTTAATACGGAAAACAGAGGAGCCAGAGGTGTAATTGGAGCAAGTTTTAAATTAGTAGTACAGTGGATGGGGACATCGCAGGAGAATTTGCCGGACACACAGATGGGGATCAGCTGACGTTACTGAACCCCAATAATACTGAAGCAAGAGTTGACTGTGCAGACGGCACTTCTGAGCAGCAACTAGCGGTGTTGGAGCCGAGGGTAAATACTAAAAACAGAGCATCCAGAGGTGTAATTGGAGCAAGTTTTAAATTATTAGTACAGTGGATGTGGACAGAGCAGGAGAATTTGCCAAACACACAGCTGGGGATCAGCTGACATTACTGAACCCCAATAACACTGGAGCAAGCGTTGACTGTGCAAACGGCACTTCTGAGCAGCAAATGGCGGTGTTGGAGCCCAGGGTAAATACTAAAAACAGAGGAGCCAGAGGTGTAATTGGAGCAAGTTCTAAATTAGTAGTACAGTGGATGTGGGCAGAGCAGGAGAATTTGCCGGACACACAGCTGGGGATCAGCTGATGTTACTGAACCCCAATAACACTGGAGCAAGCGTTGACTGTGCAGATGGCACTTCTGAGCAGCAGCTGGCGGTGTTGGAACCCAGGGTAAATACTAAAAACAGAGGAGCCAGAGGTGTAATTGGAGCAAGTTTTAAATTAGTAGTACAGTGGATGTGGACAGAGCAGGAGAATTTGCAGGACACACAGCTGGGGATCAGCTGACGTTACTGAACCCCAATAACACTGGAGCAAGCGTTGACTGTGCACACGGCACTTCAGAGCAGCAACTAGCGGTGTTGGAGCCCAGGGTAAGTACTAAAAACAGAAGAGCCAGAGGTGTAATTGGAGCAAGTTTTAAATTAGTAGTACAGTGGACGTGGACAGACCAGGAGAATTTGCCAGACACACATCTGGGGATCAGCTGACGTTACTGAACCCCAAAAACACTGGAGCAAGCGTTGACTGTGCAGACGGCACTTCTGAGCAGCAACTGGCGGTGTTGGAGCCCAGGGTAAATACTAAAAACAGAGGAGCCAGAGGTGTAATTGGAGCAATTTCTAAATTAGTAGTACAGTGGATGTGGACAGAGCAGGAGAATTTGCCGGACATGCAGCTGGGGATCAGCTGACATTACTGAACCCCAATAACACTGGAGCAAGCGTTGACTGTGCAGACCGCACTTCTGAGCAGCAACTGGCAGTGTTGGAGCCCAGGGTAAATAATAAAAACAGAGGAGCCAGAGGTGTAATTTGAGCAAGTTTTAAATTAGTAGTACAGTGGATGTGGACAGAGCAGGAGAATTTGCCGGACACACAGCTGGGGATCAGGT
The DNA here is from genome assembly GCF_046119375.1 of Phyllobates terribilis. Classification (NCBI taxonomy): domain Eukaryota; kingdom Metazoa; phylum Chordata; class Amphibia; order Anura; family Dendrobatidae; genus Phyllobates; species Phyllobates terribilis. Next base: position 68,191,042 of record NW_027362773.1, read on the forward strand.
GACGTTACTGAACCCCAATAACACTGGAGCAAGCGTTGACTGTGCAGATGGCACTTCTGAGCAGCAACTGGCGGTGTTGGAGCCCAGGGTAAATACTAAAAACAGAGGAGCCAGAGATGTAATTGGAGCAAGTTTTAAATTAGTAGTACAGTGGATGTGGACGGAGCAGGAGAATTTTCCGGACACACAGCTGGGGATCAGCTGACGTCACTGAACCACAATAACACTGGAGCAAGTGTTGACTGTGCAGACGGCACTACTGAGCAGCAACTAGCGGTGTTGGAGCCTAGGGTAAATACTAAAAACAGAGGAGCCAGAGGTGTAATTGGAGCAAGTTTTAAATTAGTAGTACAGTGGATGTGGATAGAGCTGGAGAATTTGCCGGACACACAGCTGGGGATCAGCTGATGTTACTGAACCCCAATAACACTGGAGCAAGCGTTGACTGTGCAGATGGCACTTCTGAGCAGCAACTAGCGGTGTTGGAGCCCAGGGTTAGTACTAAAAACAGAGGAGCCAGAGGTGTAATTGGAGCAAGTTTTAAATTAGTAGTACAGTGGATGTGGACAGAGCAGGAGAATTTGCCAGACACACAGCTGGGGATCAGCTGACGTTACTGAACCCCAATAACACTGGAGCAAGCGTTGACTGTGCAGACGGCACTTCTGAGCGCCAACTGGCGGTGTTGGAGCTCAGGGTTAATAAGGAAAACAGAGGAGCCAGAGGTGTAATTGGAGCAAGTTTTAAATTAGTAGTACAGTGGATGTGGACAGAGCAGGAGAATTTGCCGGACACACAGCTGGGGATCAGCTTACGTTACTGAACCCCAATAACACTGGAGCAAGCGTTGACTGTGCAGACGGCACTTCTGAGCAGCAACTGGCGGTGTTGGAGCCCAGGGTAAATACTAAAAACAGAGGAGCCAGATGTGTAATTGGAGCAAGTTTTAAATTAGTAGTACAGTGGATGTGGACAGAACAAGAGAATTTGCCGGACACACATCTGGGGATCAGCTGACGTTACTGAACCCCAATAACACTGGAGCAAGCGTTGACTGTGCAGACGGCACTTCTGAGCAGCAACTGGCAGTGTTGGAGCCCAGGGTAAATACTAAAAACAGAGGAGCCAGAGGTGTAATTGGAGCAAGTTTTAAATTAGTAGTACAGTGGATGTGGACAGAGCAGGAGAATTTGCCAGACACACAGCTGGGGATCAGCTGACGTTACTGAACCCCAATAACACTGGAGTAAGCGTTGACTGTGCAGACGGCACTTCTGAGCAGCAACTAGCGGTGTTGGTGCCCAGGGTAAATACTAAAAACAGAGGAGCCAGAGGTGTAATTGGAGCAAGCTTTAAATTAGTGGTACAGTGGATGTGGACATCGCAGGAGAATTTGCTGAACACACAGCTGGGGATTAGCTGACATTACTGAACCCCAATAACACTGGAGCAAGCGTTGACTGTGCAAACGGCACTTCTGAGCAGCAAATGGCGGTGTTGGAGCCCAGGGTAAATACTAAAAACAGAGGAGCCAGAGGTGTAATTGGAGCAAGTTCTAAATTAGTAGTACAGTGGATGTGGGCAGAGCAGGAGAATTTGCCGGACACACAGCTGGGGATCAGCTGACGTTACTGAACCCCAATAACACTGGAGCAAGCGTTGACTGTGCAGATGGCACTTCTGAGCAGCAGCTGGCGGTGTTGGAACCCAGGGTAAATACTAAAAACAGAGGAGCCAGAGGTGTAATTGGAGCAAGTTTTAAATTAGTAGTACAGTGGATGTGGACAGAGCAGGAGAATTTGCAGGACACACAGCTGCGGATCAGCTGATGTTACTGAACCCCAATAACACTGGAGCAAGCGTTGACTGTGCACACGGCACTTCAGAGCAGCAACTAGCGGTGTTGGAGCCCAGGGTAAGTAATAAAAACAGAAGAGCCAGAGGTGTAATTGGAGCAAGTTTTAAATTAGTAGTACAGTGGATGTGGACAGACCAGGAGAATTTGCCAGACACACATCTGGGGATCAGCTGACGTTACTGAACCCCAAAAACACTGGAGCAAGCGTTGACTGTGCAGACGGCACTTCTGAGCGCCAACTGGCGGTGTTGGAGCTCAGGGATAATACGGAAAACAGAGGAGCCAGAGGTGTAATTGGAGCAAGTTTTAAATTAGTAGTACAGTGGATGTGGACAGAGCAGGAGAATTTGCCGGACACACAGCTGGGGATCAGCTGACGTTACTGAACCCCAATAACACTGGAGCAAGCGTTGACTGTGCAGACGGCACTTCTGAGCAGCAACCGGCGGTGTTGGAGCCCAGGGTAAATACTAAAAAAAGAGGAGCCAGAGGTGTAATTGGAGCAAGTTTTAAATTAGTAGTACAGTGGATGTGGACAGAGCAGGAGAATTTGCCGGACACACAGCTGGGGATCAGCTGACGTTACTGAACCCCAATAACACTGGAGCAAGCGTTGACTGTGCAGATGGCACTTCTGAGCAGCAACTGGCGGTGTTGGAGCCCAGGGTAAATACTAAAAACAGAGGAGCCAGAGGTGTAATTGGAGCAATTTCTAAATTAGTAGTACAGTGGATGTGGACAGAGCAGGAGAATTTGCCGGACACGCAGCTGGGGATCAGCTGACATTACTGAACCCAAATAACACTGAAGCAAGCGTTGACTGTGCAGACGACACATCTGAGCAGCAACTAGCGGTGTTGGAGCCCAGGGTAAATACTAAAAATAGAGGAGCCAGAGGTGTAATTGGAGCATGTTTTAAATTAGTAGTACAGCGGATGTGGACAGAGCAGGAGAATTTGCCGGACACACAGCTGGGGATCATCTGACATTACTGAACCCCAATAACACTGGAGCAAGCATTGACTGTGCAGACGGCACTTCTGAGCAGCAACTGGCGGTGTTGGAGCCCAGGGTAAATACTAAAAACAGAGGAGCCAGAGGTGTAATTGGAGCAATTTCTAAATTAGTAGTACAGTGGATGTGGACAGAGCAGGAGAATTTGCTGGACACGCAGCTGGGGATCAGCTGACATTACTGAACCCCAATAACACTGGAGCAAGCGTTGACTGTGCAGACCGCACTTCTGAGCAGCAACTGGCAGTGTTGGAGCCCAGGGTAAATACTAAAAACAGGGGAGCCAGAGGTGTAATTTGAGCAAGTTTTAAATTAGTAGTACAGTGGATGTGAACAGAGCAGGAGAATTTGCCGGACACACAGCTGGGGATCAGGTGACGTTACTGAACCCCAATAACACTGGAGCAAGCGTTGACTGTGCAGATGGCACTTCTGAGCAGCAACTGGCGGTGTTGAAGCCCAGGGTAAATACTAAAAACAGAGGAGCCAGAGATGTAATTGGAGCAAGTTTTAAATTAGTAGTACAGTGGATGTGGACGGAGCAGGAGAATTTTCCGGACACACAGCTGGGGATCAGCTGACGTCACTGAACCACAATAACACTGGAGCAAGTGTTGACTGTGCAGACGGCACTACTGAGCAGCAACTAGCGGTGTTGGAGCCTAGGGTAAATACTAAAAACAGAGGAGCCAGAGGTGTAATTGGAGCAAGTTTTAAATTAGTAGTACAGTGGATGTGGATAGAGCTGGAGAATTTGCCGGACACACAGCTGGGGATCAGCTGATGTTACTGAACCCCAATAACACTGGAGCAAGCGTTGACTGTGCAGATGGCACTTCTGAGCAGCAACTAGCGGTGTTGGAGCCCAGGGTAAATACTAAAAATAGAGGAGCCAGAGGTGTAATTGGAGCATGTTTTAAATTAGTAGTACAGCGGATGTGGACAGAGCAGGAGAATTTGCCGGACACACAGCTGGGGATCATCTGACATTACTGAACCCCAATAACACTGGAGCAAGCATTGACTGTGCAGACGGCACTTCTGAGCAGCAACTGGCGGTGTTGGAGCCCAGGGTAAATACTAAAAACAGAGGAGCCAGAGGTGTAATTGGAGCAATTTCTAAATTAGTAGTACAGTGGATGTGGACAGAGCAGGAGAATTTGCTGGACACGCAGCTGGGGATCAGCTGACATTACTGAACCCCAATAACACTGGAGCAAGCGTTGACTGTGCAGACCGCACTTCTGAGCAGCAACTGGCAGTGTTGGAGCCCAGGGTAAATACTAAAAACAGGGGAGCCAGAGGTGTAATTTGAGCAAGTTTTAAATTAGTAGTACAGTGGATGTGAACAGAGCAGGAGAATTTGCCGGACACACAGCTGGGGATCAGGTGACGTTACTGAACCCCAATAACACTGGAGCAAGCGTTGACTGTGCAGATGGCACTTCTGAGCAGCAACTGGCGGTGTTGAAGCCCAGGGTAAATACTAAAAACAGAGGAGCCAGAGATGTAATTGGAGCAAGTTTTAAATTAGTAGTACAGTGGATGTGGACGGAGCAGGAGAATTTTCCGGACACACAGCTGGGGATCAGCTGACGTCACTGAACCACAATAACACTGGAGCAAGTGTTGACTGTGCAGACGGCACTACTGAGCAGCAACTAGCGGTGTTGGAGCCTAGGGTAAATACTAAAAACAGAGGAGCCAGAGGTGTAATTGGAGCAAGTTTTAAATTAGTAGTACAGTGGATGTGGACAGAGCAGGAGAATTTGCAGGACACACAGCTGGGGATCAGCTGACGTTACTGAACCCCAATAACACTGGAGCAAGCGTTGACTGTGCACACGGCACTTCAGAGCAGCAACTAGCGGTGTTGGAGCCCAGGGTAAGTACTAAAAACAGAAGAGCCAGAGGTGTAATTGGAGCAAGTTTTAAATTAGTAGTACAGTGGACGTGGACAGACCAGGAGAATTTGCCAGACACACATCTGGGGATCAGCTGACGTTACTGAACCCCAAAAACACTGGAGCAAGCGTTGACTGTGCAGACGGCACTTCTGAGCAGCAACTGGCGGTGTTGGAGCCCAGGGTAAATACTAAAAACAGAGGAGCCAGAGGTGTAATTGGAGCAATTTCTAAATTAGTAGTACAGTGGATGTGGACAGAGCAGGAGAATTTGCCGGACATGCAGCTGGGGATCAGCTGACATTACTGAACCCCAATAACACTGGAGCAAGCGTTGACTGTGCAGACCGCACTTCTGAGCAGCAACTGGCAGTGTTGGAGCCCAGGGTAAATAATAAAAACAGAGGAGCCAGAGGTGTAATTTGAGCAAGTTTTAAATTAGTAGTACAGTGGATGTGGACAGAGCAGGAGAATTTGCCGGACACACAGCTGGGGATCAGGTGACGTTACTGAACCCCAATAACACTGGAGCAAGCGTTGACTGTGCAGATGGCACTTCTGAGCAGCAACTGGCGGTGTTGGAGCCCAGGGTAAATACTAAAAACAGAGGAGCCAGAGATGTAATTGGAGCAAGTTTTAAATTAGTAGTACAGTGGATGTGGACGGAGCAGGAGAATTTTCCGGACACACAGCTGGGGATCAGCTGACGTCACTGAACCACAATAACACTGGAGCAAGTGTTGACTGTGCAGACGGCACTACTGAGCAGCAACTAGCGGTGTTGGAGCCTAGGGTAAATACTAAAAACAGAGGAGCCAGAGGTGTAATTGGAGCAAGTTTTAAATTAGTAGTACAGTGGATGTGGATAGAGCTGGAGAATTTGCCGGACACACAGCTGGGGATCAGCTGATGTTACTGAACCCCAATAACACTGGAGCAAGCGTTGACTGTGCAGATGGCACTTCTGAGCAGCAACTAGCGGTGTTGGAGCCCAGGGTTAGTACTAAAAACAGAGGAGCCAGAGGTGTAATTGGAGCAAGTTTTAAATTAGTAGTACAGTGGATGTGGACAGAGCAGGAGAATTTGCCAGACACACAGCTGGGGATCAGCTGACGTTACTGAACCCCAATAACACTGGAGCAAGCGTTGACTGTGCAGACGGCACTTCTGAGCGCCAACTGGCGGTGTTGGAGCTCAGGGTTAATAAGGAAAACAGAGGAGCCAGAGGTGTAATTGGAGCAAGTTTTAAATTAGTAGTACAGTGGATGTGGACAGAGCAGGAGAATTTGCCGGACACACAGCTGGGGATCAGCTTACGTTACTGAACCCCAATAACACTGGAGCAAGCGTTGACTGTGCAGACGGCACTTCTGAGCAGCAACTGGCGGTGTTGGAGCCCAGGGTAAATACTAAAAACAGAGGAGCCAGATGTGTAATTGGAGCAAGTTTTAAATTAGTAGTACAGTGGATGTGGACAGAACAAGAGAATTTGCCGGACACACATCTGGGGATCAGCTGACGTTACTGAACCCCAATAACACTGGAGCAAGCGTTGACTGTGCAGACGGCACTTCTGAGCAGCAACTGGCAGTGTTGGAGCCCAGGGTAAATACTAAAAACAGAGGAGCCAGAGGTGTAATTGGAGCAAGTTTTAAATTAGTAGTACAGTGGATGTGGACAGAGCAGGAGAATTTGCCAGACACACAGCTGGGGATCAGCTGACGTTACTGAACCCCAATAACACTGGAGTAAGCGTTGACTGTGCAGACGGCACTTCTGAGCAGCAACTAGCGGTGTTGGTGCCCAGGGTAAATACTAAAAACAGAGGAGCCAGAGGTGTAATTGGAGCAAGCTTTAAATTAGTGGTACAGTGGATGTGGACATCGCAGGAGAATTTGCTGAACACACAGCTGGGGATTAGCTGACATTACTGAACCCCAATAACACTGGAGCAAGCGTTGACTGTGCAAACGGCACTTCTGAGCAGCAAATGGCGGTGTTGGAGCCCAGGGTAAATACTAAAAACAGAGGAGCCAGAGGTGTAATTGGAGCAAGTTCTAAATTAGTAGTACAGTGGATGTGGGCAGAGCAGGAGAATTTGCCGGACACACAGCTGGGGATCAGCTGACGTTACTGAACCCCAATAACACTGGAGCAAGCGTTGACTGTGCAGATGGCACTTCTGAGCAGCAGCTGGCGGTGTTGGAACCCAGGGTAAATACTAAAAACAGAGGAGCCAGAGGTGTAATTGGAGCAAGTTTTAAATTAGTAGTACAGTGGATGTGGACAGAGCAGGAGAATTTGCAGGACACACAGCTGCGGATCAGCTGATGTTACTGAACCCCAATAACACTGGAGCAAGCGTTGACTGTGCACACGGCACTTCAGAGCAGCAACTAGCGGTGTTGGAGCCCAGGGTAAGTAATAAAAACAGAAGAGCCAGAGGTGTAATTGGAGCAAGTTTTAAATTAGTAGTACAGTGGATGTGGACAGACCAGGAGAATTTGCCAGACACACATCTGGGGATCAGCTGACGTTACTGAACCCCAAAAACACTGGAGCAAGCGTTGACTGTGCAGACGGCACTTCTGAGCGCCAACTGGCGGTGTTGGAGCTCAGGGATAATACGGAAAACAGAGGAGCCAGAGGTGTAATTGGAGCAAGTTTTAAATTAGTAGTACAGTGGATGTGGACAGAGCAGGAGAATTTGCCGGACACACAGCTGGGGATCAGCTGACGTTACTGAACCCCAATAACACTGGAGCAAGCGTTGACTGTGCAGACGGCACTTCTGAGCAGCAACCGGCGGTGTTGGAGCCCAGGGTAAATACTAAAAAAAGAGGAGCCAGAGGTGTAATTGGAGCAAGTTTTAAATTAGTAGTACAGTGGATGTGGACAGAGCAGGAGAATTTGCCGGACACACAGCTGGGGATCAGCTGACGTTACTGAACCCCAATAACACTGGAGCAAGCGTTGACTGTGCAGATGGCACTTCTGAGCAGCAACTGGCGGTGTTGGAGCCCAGGGTAAATACTAAAAACAGAGGAGCCAGAGGTGTAATTGGAGCAATTTCTAAATTAGTAGTACAGTGGATGTGGACAGAGCAGGAGAATTTGCCGGACACGCAGCTGGGGATCAGCTGACATTACTGAACCCAAATAACACTGAAGCAAGCGTTGACTGTGCAGACGACACATCTGAGCAGCAACTAGCGGTGTTGGAGCCCAGGGTAAATACTAAAAATAGAGGAGCCAGAGGTGTAATTGGAGCATGTTTTAAATTAGTAGTACAGCGGATGTGGACAGAGCAGGAGAATTTGCCGGACACACAGCTGGGGATCATCTGACATTACTGAACCCCAATAACACTGGAGCAAGCATTGACTGTGCAGACGGCACTTCTGAGCAGCAACTGGCGGTGTTGGAGCCCAGGGTAAATACTAAAAACAGAGGAGCCAGAGGTGTAATTGGAGCAATTTCTAAATTAGTAGTACAGTGGATGTGGACAGAGCAGGAGAATTTGCTGGACACGCAGCTGGGGATCAGCTGACATTACTGAACCCCAATAACACTGGAGCAAGCGTTGACTGTGCAGACCGCACTTCTGAGCAGCAACTGGCAGTGTTGGAGCCCAGGGTAAATACTAAAAACAGGGGAGCCAGAGGTGTAATTTGAGCAAGTTTTAAATTAGTAGTACAGTGGATGTGAACAGAGCAGGAGAATTTGCCGGACACACAGCTGGGGATCAGGTGACGTTACTGAACCCCAATAACACTGGAGCAAGCGTTGACTGTGCAGATGGCACTTCTGAGCAGCAACTGGCGGTGTTGAAGCCCAGGGTAAATACTAAAAACAGAGGAGCCAGAGATGTAATTGGAGCAAGTTTTAAATTAGTAGTACAGTGGATGTGGACGGAGCAGGAGAATTTTCCGGACACACAGCTGGGGATCAGCTGACGTCACTGAACCACAATAACACTGGAGCAAGTGTTGACTGTGCAGACGGCACTACTGAGCAGCAACTAGCGGTGTTGGAGCCTAGGGTAAATACTAAAAACAGAGGAGCCAGAGGTGTAATTGGAGCAAGTTTTAAATTAGTAGTACAGTGGATGTGGATAGAGCTGGAGAATTTGCCGGACACACAGCTGGGGATCAGCTGATGTTACTGAACCCCAATAACACTGGAGCAAGCGTTGACTGTGCAGATGGCACTTCTGAGCAGCAACTAGCGGTGTTGGAGCCCAGGGTAAATACTAAAAATAGAGGAGCCAGAGGTGTAATTGGAGCATGTTTTAAATTAGTAGTACAGCGGATGTGGACAGAGCAGGAGAATTTGCCGGACACACAGCTGGGGATCATCTGACATTACTGAACCCCAATAACACTGGAGCAAGCATTGACTGTGCAGACGGCACTTCTGAGCAGCAACTGGCGGTGTTGGAGCCCAGGGTAAATACTAAAAACAGAGGAGCCAGAGGTGTAATTGGAGCAATTTCTAAATTAGTAGTACAGTGGATGTGGACAGAGCAGGAGAATTTGCTGGACACGCAGCTGGGGATCAGCTGACATTACTGAACCCCAATAACACTGGAGCAAGCGTTGACTGTGCAGACCGCACTTCTGAGCAGCAACTGGCAGTGTTGGAGCCCAGGGTAAATACTAAAAACAGGGGAGCCAGAGGTGTAATTTGAGCAAGTTTTAAATTAGTAGTACAGTGGATGTGAACAGAGCAGGAGAATTTGCCGGACACACAGCTGGGGATCAGGTGACGTTACTGAACCCCAATAACACTGGAGCAAGCGTTGACTGTGCAGATGGCACTTCTGAGCAGCAACTGGCGGTGTTGAAGCCCAGGGTAAATACTAAAAACAGAGGAGCCAGAGATGTAATTGGAGCAAGTTTTAAATTAGTAGTACAGTGGATGTGGACGGAGCAGGAGAATTTTCCGGACACACAGCTGGGGATCAGCTGACGTCACTGAACCACAATAACACTGGAGCAAGTGTTGACTGTGCAGACGGCACTACTGAGCAGCAACTAGCGGTGTTGGAGCCTAGGGTAAATACTAAAAACAGAGGAGCCAGAGGTGTAATTGGAGCAAGTTTTAAATTAGTAGTACAGTGGATGTGGATAGAGCTGGAGAATTTGCCGGACACACAGCTGGGGATCAGCTGATGTTACTGAACCCCAATAACACTGGAGCAAGCGTTGACTGTGCAGATGGCACTTCTGAGCAGCAACTAGCGGTGTTGGAGCCCAGGGTAAATACTAAAAACAGAGGAGCCAGAGGTGTAATTGGAGCAAGTTTTAAATTAGTAGTACAGTGGATGTGGACAGAGCAGGAGAATTTGCCAGACACACAGCTGGGGATCAGCTGACGTTACTGAACCCCAATAACACTGGAGCAAGCGTTGACTGTGCAGACGGCACTTCTGAGCGCCAACTGGCGGTGTTGGAGCTCAGGGTTAATACGGAAAACAGAGGAGCCAGAGGTGTAATTGGAGCAAGTTTTAAATTAGTAGTACAGTGGATGTGGACAGAGCAGGAGAATTTGCCGGACACACAGCTGGGGATCAGCTTACGTTACTGAACCCCAATAACACTGGAGCAAGCGTTGACTGTGCAGACGGCACTTCTGAGCAGCAACTGGCGGTGTTGGAGCCCAGGGTAAATACTAAAAACAGAGGAGCCAGATGTGTAATTGGAGCAAGTTTTAAATTAGTAGTACAGTGGATGTGGACAGAACAAGAGAATTTGCCGGACACACATCTGGTTATCAGCTGACGTTACTGAACCCCAATAACACTGGAGCAAGCGTTGACTGTGCAGACGGCACTTCTGAGCAGCAACTGGCAGTGTTGGAGCCCAGGGTAAATACTAAAAACAGAGGAGCCAGAGGTGTAATTGGAGCAAGTTTTAAATTAGTAGTACAGTGGATGTGGACAGAGCAGGAGAATTTGCCAGACACACAGCTGGGGATCAGCTGACGTTACTGAACCCCAATAACACTGGAGCAAGCGTTGACTGTGCAGACGGCACTTCTGAGCAGCAACTAGCGGTGTTGGTGCCCAGGGTAAATACTAAAAACAGAGGAGCCAGAGGTGTAATTGGAGCAAGCTTTAAATTAGTGGTACAGTGGATTTGGACATCGCAGGAGAATTTGCCGAACACACAGCTGGGGATCAGCTAACATTACTGAACCCCAATAACACTGGAGCAAGCGTTGACTCTGCAGACGGCACTTCTGAGCAGCAAATGGCAGTGTTAGAGCCCAGGGTAAATACTAAAAACAGAGGAGCCAGAGGTGTAATTGGAGCAAGTTTTAAATTAGTAGTACAGTGGATGTGGACAGAGCAGGAGAATTCGCCGGACACACAGCTGGGGATCAGCTGACATTACTGAACCCCAATAACACTGGAGCAAGCGTTGACTGTGCAGACGGCACTTCTGAGCAGCAACTAGCGGTGCTGGAGCCCAGGGTAAGTACTAAAAACAGAAGAGCCAGAGGTGTAATTTGAGCAAGTTTTAAATTAGTAGTACAGTGGATGTGGACAGAGCAGGAGAATTTGCCAGACACACAGCTGGGGATCAGCTGACGTTACTGAACCCCAATAACACTGGAGCAAGCGTTGACTGTGCAGACGGCACTTCTGAGCAGCAACGAGCGGTGTTGGAGCCCAAGGTAAATACTAAAAACAGAGGAGCCAGAGGTGTAATTTGAGCAAGTTTTAAATTAGTAGTACAGTGGATGTGGACAGAGCAGGAGAATTTGCCGGACACACAGCTTTGGATTAGCTGACGTTACTGAACCCCAATAACACAGGATCAAGTGTTGACTGTGCAGACGGCACTTCTGAGCAGCAACTAGCGGTGTTGGAGCCCAGGGTAAATACTAAAAACAGAGGAGCCAGAGGTGTAATTGGAGCAAGTTTTAAATTAGTAGTACAGTGGATGTGGACAGAGCAGGAGAATTTGCCGGACACACAGCTGGGGATCAGCTGACGTTTCTGAACCCCAATAACACTGGAGCAAGCGTTAACTGTGCAGACAGCACTTCTGAGCAGCAACTAGCAGTGTTGGAGCCCAGGGTAAATACCAAAAACACAGGAGCCAGAGGTGTAATTGGAGCAAGTTTTAAATTAGTAGTACAGTGGATGTGGACAGAGCAGGAGAATTTGCCGGACACACAGCTGGGGATCAGCTGACGTTACTGAACCCCAATAACACTGGAGCAAGCGTTGACTGTGCAGACGGCACTTCTGAGCAGCAACTGGCGGTGTTGGAGCTCAGGGATTACAGTTCAAGTGGTAGAAACATGAACACAACAGGAGACCTGGATAGTGCTGCCAACCAATTATTTCTTCTGGAAGAGGACTGGCAAATTCATGCGAGATCCAGGCCTTGTTCATTTTCAGAAAAGTAAGCCGGTCAACCTTATTGGAGGATAGGCGCATGCGACGGTCTGTTAATACACCACCTGCGGCACTAAAGACGCGTTCCGATAATACACTAGCTGCAGGGCAAGCCAGCACCTCCAATGCATACTGGCTAAGCTCTGGCCATGTATCCAGCTTAGAGACCCAAAACTTGAAGGGGGAAGAGCCGTCTGGGAGTACACTGAGAGTGCAAGACATGTAGTCTGTCACCATCTGACGGAAACGTGGCCTCCTGCTGACTGGAGCTGTCTGTGATGGTGTAGACATTTGTGGCGGCATGGACACAAAACTTTGCCACATTTGGGCCATACTGGTCTTGCCTTGTGCTGAGGCGCTACTTCTGCTCCCTCTTTGTGCAGAGCTTCCTCCACTGCCTCGACGCACTGAGCTGCTTTGTAAAGCACTAGCAGCACTGCTCTTGGTTGGAATGGAGAACATGATGGAACGCACCAGTGCGTCTTGGTACTCCCGCATTTTACGCTCCCGGTTCAACGGTGTTATGAGGCTTTGTAAGTTGTCCCGGTAGCGAGGAACTAGGAGGGTGGACACCCAATAATCAGCCGTGTTGAGAATGTGGGCGATGCGGCGGTCGTTTCTCAGGCACTGCAGCATGAAATCAACCATGTGCTGCAGACTGCCAACTGGCCAAGAAACGCTGTCCCCTGCTTGAGTCGTGATCTCTGCCTGCTCTGCATCACCCCACCCTCGCTCTAGATTTTGCCTACTAGAGCATTGTGTACCTCCCTCCTCTGGACAGATGTCTTCCTCCTCCATTGACTCCTCCTCATCCTCCTCACAAAGTGTCCCCTGCCTAGGCCTTTGTGAGGAACCACATTGCGCAGACTGTACAGAAGCAGATGGCATTTGTGACTCCTCATCCTCCACCTCTTTCAAAACCTCCTCCCTTAGTGCTTGCAGTGTTTTTTCAAGCAGGCAGATAAGGGGGATAGTCATGCTGACTAGTGCATCATATGCACTCGCCATCCGCGTGGAATAATCGAAGGCACGCAAAACGTGGCAAATGTCCTTCATAGAGGCCCACTCAGTGGTGGTGAAGTGTGAATGGCGCGCACTGTGACTTGTTTGCGCCTGCTGCATCTGGTACTCCATTACTGCTGCCTGCTGCTAACACAACCTCTCCAACATATGTAACGTTGAATTCTACCTGGTGGGTAGGTCACATATGATGCGATGTTCCGGACGACGTAATCGGCGCTGCAGAGCTGCAATGCGCGATCTTGCATTGCTGGAACGCCGCAAGTGAGCGCACTCTATGCAGACCTTGTGAAGCAGTGCATCAATATCCGGATAGTCCCTCAAAAAACTCTGCACGACCAAGTTGAGCACATGTGCCAGACTTGGGATGTGAGTGAGGTTGCCTAGGCCCAGAGCTGCCACCAGATTTCGGCCATTGTCACACACTACCATGCCTGGCTGGAGATTCGCTGGCACAAACCACACTTCGCTCTGCTGCTTGATGGCATTCCAGAACTCCTGCGCTGTGTGGCTTCGATTCCCCAAAGAAATTAATTTTAATACGGCCTGTTGACGTTTGGCCACGGCTGTGCTCATATCGGTCATCATAACAGGTAACCGTTCACGGGTCGATGTGGAGGTAGACCGTGACGGCTTCTGCAGCACTGATTCAGAGGAACTGGAGTATGAGGAGGAGTCAATGTGTACAGACTGGATTCCTGGCAGAACACGTACAGCGCCACTCTCAAGATCTGTACCCGGCTCCACAACATTTACCCAATGGGCAGTGAGGGAAAGGTATCGTCTCTGTCCATGCTTACTGGTCCACGCATCAGTGGTCATGTGGACCTTGCTACTGATGGCGTTTTGTAGCGCATGTTTAATTTTTCCCTCCACATGCTGTTGCAGGGCAGGGACGGCTTGCCTGCTGAAATAAAAGCGGCTGGGCACGTTGTATTGTGGGACTGCCAATGCCATAAAGTTACGGAAGGTGTCAATCTTCCCCAGCCTGAATGATATCATTTCAAGGGCCAGTAGTTTAGCAATGCCAGCATTCAGAGCCTGTGCTCGGGGGTGGTTTGCCGAGTATGGGCGCCTTTTCTCCCATGCCTGTGCTAACGATGGCTGTAGACTGGCCTGGGAGTGTGAGGATGACAGGGAAAGTGGTGCAGTGGGTGGAATTACACTGTGTCTCTGTACAACAGTGCCAGAGGTTCTTCCATGGCGATCCTGTGAGGAAGCCGAACCAGCTGTGTGTGAGCTGGAGGAAGAGGCTACAACACGAGCTGAAGAGGTGGCAGGTGGCACTGTAGGTTGGCCTAGGTCTTCAGTGTGTTTTTGTAACTCCACCACGTGCTTGGTCCGCACATGTTTCCACATATTTGTGGTATTGAGATTGCTGACACTTTTCCCTCTTTTCACCTTCTGATTACACAGCTTGCATTTGACAAAGCAAATGTCATCTGCAACTGTGTCAAAAAAGGACCAGGCACTGCAAGTCTTGGGAGTGCCCGCTTTGGATTTTGGAAGAGCCATGCTCCTAATGGGTGCCGAAGTGGAGGCTACAGGAAACCCAGTCTGCCCCCTCCCTCTCCCTCCTTTTTGGGCCATTCGGGGAATCTCTTCCTCAGAGCTGCTCCCACCACCTTCTTGTCCCTCACACCATGATAGGTCAAGGACCTCATCATCTACACCACCCTCTTCAAACAACTACTTCTCCTGGGTAGTCTCTAATGCACAGTACGCACCAGAAAGTGGCACCTAAGTCTCATCATCAGATGCGTACTGAGGTGTGCTGCTGACCATAGGCACTGGCCCACCCGCCTCTTCAGATTCAGAGAGACAAAACGGTTGCGCATCACTGCATACTACCTTTTCTTCAAATTCTCGAATTCTGCTTGGCTGGCCCCCTCTTTCCAAGCCAAGAGATTCAGAGAACAGAAGTAGAGATGGCTCCTGTCCAGGGCTCTCTGACTGCCTGGGCAATTTGGCAGATGGTGGAGAGACAGATGGGTGCTCTTCAGTGCTCAGGACCTGAGAGGATCTGGAACTAATTGAAGTCGATGCGTTAGCTGCCATCCATCCGACAACGGCTTCAATTTGGTCCTCCCGCAGCAGTGGGGTACGGCTAGCTCCTACAAAGCTGCACATAAAGGACTGTTCCCTGGTAAAACTGGGGGATGCTGAGTCACTGGTGCCCGCAGCAGGCACAGAATCCCCACGTCCTCTCCCTGCAGGCACAGAATCCTCACATCCTCTCCCTGCAGAAACTCCACGCCCACGACCACGACCACATGCCTTACTCCCTGCCTTCTTCATCTTGGTAGACTGATAAAGATAGGCAGAAAAGTACTAAGGGCTTAGTGTGCTTATTCCTGAACAGCTGCTAACAGGTATAAGAAACTAGACTTTAATATGAGCTAATGTGGCCTACACAACTGTAAAGTGGAGTGTTTGGTGAACTTTATTTAGGTTTTTTTGTCACAAAAAGACACTGGATGTGCCCAAAGATGTAATACGGATAGTATCACAAACTTTTTGTAGCTATTACAATGCAGGAAGGTAACCTACAATGCAATAGATGAGGCTACAAAAAATAGGCTAATACTAATCTGGCTGGGGCTGCAGGGCACAATGCTGCAGAAAGGCTCCTCTATCTACTCCTATATAGTGTGTTTGGAACCAATGTAGCTGAATACGGATGGAACCACCACACTAATAGGAGAAATCAGGAAAAATGATCAATTAGCAAAAAAGGACAATGTATGAGGCAGTGACGCACGCTGAGCGCACTACAACCAGACGTGGCTGAAGCACACACTACAGCGTGAGCTGCACTCACACACAGAGACCTTGCAGACAGGCGTGAACAGTGCAGATGCAGAGCACTGTGCACTAGCGCTGCAAGACAAAAAAAAAATTCTCTATCTACTCCTATATAGTGTGTTTGGAACCAATTTAGCTGAATACGGAGGGAACCACCACACTAATAGGAGAAATCAGGAAAAATGATCAATTAGCAAAAAAGGACAATGTATGAGGCAGTGACGCACGCTGAGCGCACTACAACCAGACTTGGCTGAAGCACACACTACAGCGTGAGCTGCACTCACACACAGAGACCTTGCAGACAGCGGTGAACAGCACAGAGAACTGTGCACTAGCGCTGCAAGGCACAGCGATTTATAAAGTAGCTTGGATAAAGCAGAATAGAGCAAATAGGTAGCTAAAACTGTCCCTCAGAACAACAGCGTCCTATCCCTAACTGAATTCACAGCAGAGTGAGCTCAAAATGGCGGCGGCGGCTTTTATAGTGCATCATGACATCATTTCAGCAGCCAATCACAGCCATGCCATTAGTTAACATGCCCACATGCCTAACAGGATGTGCCCACACTTCTTAGGATCCTCATTGGCTGAATAAAATGAAACTGGCTCATTGCATTATGGGAACTTCCGATTCCGGTATACGATATTCTAAAAGTATGGGAATTAAGTATCGGAATTCCGATACCGCGAATATCGGCCGATACCCGATATTTCAGTATCGGAATGCTCAACACTACTAGTGAACCAACACCGTCATTTCCTATCCAAAGATAACTGACAACTTCTGTTAATGGACGGGCTACTTCACTCCCTTTCTTTGGCAGCCGCACATCGATACGCCTTGTTGATAAGGGCCAGAAAGAGAAGGTGCTCCAGTGGATGCCAAGCGCTGCTTCAAGTGGCCTCTCCTCTTCTTCCTCCACCTCAACATCACACACAGTAGAGTCCACAGAGGTGACATCCCAATTACCCTTTCTTCCCCCCATGTCACAATTGTCCAAGCGCCCAACTGACTGTAGCGAACCACAGATCGGCGAGTCTGTAGAACTGTTCACCCATTCAATACCATGGGCATCAGGAGTGTACTCCAAACATTCACAGAGTCAAGAAGAGGAGGAAAGCATCTGCACTGATGCCCAAAATTTTTTTACGCTGGACTCGGGGCAGGACGGTGTAGGATCCGAGCAGGCTCCTGACCCTCGTCACCAGAAGTTAACCACCGGGGAGGGAGGTGATCCTGATGAGACTCGGATACCTGAAGCTCATGCAGACTGTACTGTGCTGTCTGGGCAACAAGAGGAGAAGGGTCACTCTGAGGCTGGGGAATGGGATAACATATTGGATGATGAGGAGGTTGAAGACATCAGACTGTCGCCTACAGTGGAAACCTTTACAACAAAGCTGAAGACCCACTTCTTATGACAAGCGTACAATCTGCGGTAAGCCTCGCTCCAGCATACCGCTGCACGACTAGCTTTACCCTGACTTACTGTATCCTCACCCATCACTTGTAGATTGTTTGTGCATCTTTGCAGGCAGGGTCCTCTCTCCTCTTGCACCAATCGGTGACCCCTTTTGACATGTAAAGTGCCACGGAATAAATGTTGCTGTAATAGTAATAATAATTATATTGACTCTGGGTCAATTGATGGCACTTTCCAGTTGTCTACCCCTAATTTGATGTGTTTTGGTAGCTTTTGGGCTTGTTTTGAGGTGTTGTGTATGCGTTTTCTTTGTCCCCCCATTGAATCCTATGGCGTTCGGTAGCGTTCGACTATCATTTGACGAATAAATTGGCGAATATCGCAAATTCGGCGATTGTAATCTGAATCGAATTTTGAAACATTTGTTCATCTCTATTTGGGACAAGACACTTTTTGATCGCTTTCTATTCCAATTTTTGGCAGGCAGAATGAACAAAAGCCAGCAATTCAGGAATATTTTTGGGAGGATTTTTTTTATGCCGTTCTGTGTGTGGTAAAATTGATAAGACGGTTTATTCTTCTGGTCAGTACAATTACATCGATACCACATTTATATAATTTAACAAGCTTGCTAGCCTGGTATCACGGGTGTATCAGATGTGACAGACAGTTGCCCTGAAGTTGGTTGCAGAAGATCTTTGTTTGGCATTACAGACAACTTCTTAGCTGTTTCACTCTAGGACCCAGCGGCTGCCTCCCTCCTGCTTTAATTGACACCCTTGCCTGGGTGTTTAAAAAGTTTCACTTTGCTGCCGATGATATTCATGTTTCCTTGTGAAAGCTTGGAGAAAGTGCTGTCTGTTTACTTCCTCTCTGGTGCTAAGAGGACGTGTATGTTATCTCTCTGAAATTGGCTGAAGCTAAGTTATTTTTCTCCGTGTCTATCTACCTTGTTGTCTTTAGTTGCTAGTGGGGATCGACTAGTGCTCATCACCCCCTTCTCTATCCAGGGCCAAGCGCTAGGGAAAAACAGGGGTAGGATCCTGTGCGGCGATTGGTGAAGAACCAATATAGAGACGGTAGGGGAGACAGGGTGATATCAGATCAGTCTAGGAGGTCTCCACTCCCCCCTTTCCCTAGAGTCTGGGCTCCCTTCCCCTCTTTCCTTTGTGTTGCACTTAGTCTTTCCCACACCTTGCGTGACACCTGGTGACCCGGATGTCATCATAACAACCTGGGGTCACCATGGCAACAAGCCCTTACGATGACATCGCGTGAGCGCCTATAAGAGGGGATGCCTTCTAAATGCTGCTATCACTGCTGCTGGCAGTGAAAGCCGGGTGTTAGCTGACATATTCGCTGAACACTTGGAGACGATTGCACACGCAAAGCTACTGTGCACGCAGAATCGCCAGGACATATACATACATCCAAGGTCGGGAAGTCTTTCCCAACCAGGATGTATGGCTATGTCTAAGTTTGGGAAGGGGTTAATAGAAAATATTATGGCTCTCAGTATATAGTGAAAGAAAAACAAAAGATTAAAATAAAAGTTCATGTTGCTCAAAAGACGTAAAGCATAACAAAAGTTGATAACACCATGTAATACTTTATTCCCTTACCAACTATCCCTATCATTCCCATAATGCATCAGTTGAGGTAACATCAATGTTGCGATTTTTCTTTGTCTTTCGTGATTTCTTCCTAAATATTTTTCCACTATTATTTAGGTTGAATCGTTATAGCAGAGCAACTGATACACAGTCATCATTCAGATCACACATAATAAGAAACTGAAAGCTTTTTCCAATTTACTATCAGCATATTGTTGGCAGTCATTGCTGGACAGATCATTTCAGCAGTGATAAAAATTTCTGGCTCTGAAGAAATATTTTGCTGTTTTCATTTTTTTAAAATAAATCTAATGTCAAAATCACAGAAAAATTCAATACAGAATTTGGCACCAGGGTATTCCTGTGGCTTTTTTCTAATAAAAGTATTGCAGTAGCTAGATGTCTGATCTGTTTACAGGATTTGTTATTCAGAGACAAAGCAAAATAATTAGTAAACAAAACTTGCGGGGGGAAAAAGTAACACTGGGAAATGTTGTGATCGGCTTAAGAAATACCTGTACGTTGGCTCTGGGTAACTTTGTTGATGCCTTCATATATCACTTCAGATGTCACTTATTGTTTTTTTTACTGTGCTAAATTATACCCAAGCAGAGAAATATCAGGGCACAGGATGCCTTTGCTAGTGAAGAAAAGTCAAGTATTGCTCTTGCAGTGTCTTCTGCTTCTTAGGGGTCAGGAGATATGAGGGACCCTTCTGCTGGATAGGGCTTGCTATAGATTGCATCATAATTTCTAAGGATACATGTTACTTGTTTTTGCACAGATGTAACAAAAACTATTTTTCTTATGTCAGAAAGGATACATTCAAGAAATGTCTTAGCTTGAAATTGACATGAAGTGATGACAGTGTAGATTAGAGGTCCCCAAACTTTTTTTTCTCGTAGACCACTTTCAAAATTTTACTGGTTTCGGTGGACTCCCTGCTGCTACATTTCTACCATATTGACCTACAATTAGATTGCACAACAGCAGATAGTAGCAAAATTAGAACAACTTTATTTGATAAAGTTTAAACAAATAAGATCAGCAAAACAGAATCCAACAAGTGGTGTACAAAAGATGGGGTATTAGAATAATAATAGAGATTCATCCTGGGTACATATAAATATTAATACATGATTGGCCATATTACATAGTGTAAAAGATGAAGTACCTGTGATCATAAATTTAAATAATAACAAGGTAGGTAAGAAATAAGACACATAGTGTGTGTTCATCCATATTGGAAAGTGTAGTGTCAAAGGCTCAGAAGCAGTGAATAATAAAATACAATTAATGTAGGAAAGGCACCTCTAAATATATAATCCACAAAATGGGAGTAGTATAACACGGACAAAAGTTGTTTCACTTGATAATGAAGAATTCTAATAAAGTGACCGTGCATAGAAGGTGCAAAACAGCAAGAGTTGTTAAATAGAAAATGAGAAATTCATGGGATTAAAGCAGCCACTGACAAAATTGAGAAAGATTGTCACCACATGGTAGAGGGAAAGCTAATATAGTAGGATGAACATGCTTACCACCGGAGTACTAGTACCACACACCACGTTTCCCGACGCACGTTTCGCCACTGCGGGCTTTAACGAGGGATACTGGTGGCAAAAGTATGGGGTCAATATATATAATCCATTGGCCAATGGAGATGGGTTAATCAAAGAAAGCACTCGCAGCTGTGATGACAGTGTAGATCAGAGGTTCCCAAACTTTTTTTTCTCGTAGACCACTTTCAAATTTTTACTGGTTTCGGTGCACCCCCTGCTGCTACATTTCTACCATATTCCCAAAACTCATCAAAAACTATGAAGATTAGATCTAAAGATGGAAATGTGCATCGCGGCTGAGTTCCAACCCTAAATTCGGAGTGGTAAAAATAAAAATAAAAATAGTATATTTTCTTGTGTTCTATTTATTAAAATAATATGATTACATACTTAATAGAATTAAAATTAAACATTAATAACGTAACTTCAACAATGCAAATCAACAATTAAAAAGAAAGAGTTAGAATTTTAATGGGAGGGATGTACTTGATGGATTGACAGCAAATTATCAATATTTGGCTTCAGTTTTGTAAGGAATAACTGCAAATCTCCCCATTCTGTGATGTTCAATCTGCTCCATTTTTTTGTTAATAGGTTTGTAACTAGAGATGAGCGTTGTTCTACTCGAACTGTTCGCCAATCTCAAATTCGAGCTGTTTTGGGCGGTGTTCGAGCCGTTCGGCGAACACGAACAATTTGAGAAAAATTCGGCTGTTCGAGGTTATGTTCGATAACTGTTCGTGCACCAAAATCATAACTGGATTTTTTCTCAGTAATGATGAAAATTAATGTTAATACGCAGTTTGAGTGTACAGCGGGGTGGGGGGAGGGGCAGGGGATGGATCTCTGCAGGAATAATGAAGATCTCCATTTTTTTTTCTCTTTCCCGCATTTGCAGTGGGGAGGTGCAGTCTGTCAGCCTATCAGCAGCGCACACACGGAGCGAACTGCTGTTTTTCACACAAGCAAGGGCATGTGTCATTGGCAGTGTATGTCACATGTCCTTGCCCTATAAGACCAAGCCATTTTCCCCGTCGCCACCATTTTCTCACTGCTGCAGCTGCGTGTTAGACGGCACCGCTGTTGCTGTGTGCGCTATACCTTGTTAATTTCAAGCCAATTTTCGCACAAATCTACAGATAGCTTGGGAGTAGGGAATAGTTGTGATTGCAGTCCTTTTAAGGACTAGGTTACAGCATTTCCTACGACTTTTATCAGGCAGGTCTGTGCTCTAAAATAGATAGATTGTGGGAGTAAAGACTAATTGTAATTGCAGTCCTTTTCAGGACTAGGTTACATCAGTTCCTATCAGTTTTTGCCAGGCAGGTCTGTGCCAGTGCTGTGCAAGTTTTTTTCACAGCATTTGGCTGAATCTAGTAAAGCTAATCCTTTTTGGCCTATTGCAGAGTGTGTTAGTCAGTGGAGTAGCCTATCTGTGTTGCAAGATATACAACCTGTGTATAGAATACCAATTTTTTTACTGCACCTAGTGAAGTAAAATCTTTTGGGCATAGCATCATTCTATTAGTCCATCTATACTGACCTCCATCAGGTTGCAAATTGAATATAATTTTTTTCTGCATCTAGCTCTGAAAAAATATTTGGGCTTCTAGCAGTGTGTGGGACTTGTTCTATTAGTCCATCTATACTGACCTCCATCAGGTTGCAAACTGAATATAATTTTTTTCTGCATCTAGCTCTGAAAAAATATTTGGCCTTCTAACAGTGTGTGGGACTTTCTCTATTAGTCCATCTATACTGACCTCCATCAGGTTGCAAATTAAAAATAATTTTTATCTGCATCTACCTCTGAAAAAATATTTGGGCTTCTAGCTGTGTGTGGGACTTGTTCTATTAGTCCATCTATACTGACCTCCATCAGGTTGCAAATTGAATATAATTTTTTTCTGCATCTAGCTCTGAAAAAATATTTGGCCTTCTAGCAGTGTGTGGGACTTTCTCTATTAGTCCATCTATACTGACCTCCATCAGGTTGCAAATTAAAAATAATTTTTATCTGCATCTAGCTCTGAAAAAATATTTGGCCTTCTAGCAGTGTGTGGGACTTTCTCTATTAGTCCATCTATACTGACCTCCATCAGGTTGCAAATTAAAAATAATTTTTATCTGCATCTACCTCTGAAAAAATATTTGGGCTTCTAGCTGTGTGTGGGACTTGTTCTATTAGTCCATTTATACTGACCTCCATCAGGTTGCAAACTGAATATAATTTTTTTCTGCATCTAGCTCTGAAAAAATATTTGGCCTTCTAGCAGTGTGTGGGACTTTCTCTATTAGTCCATCTATACTGACCTCCATCAGGTTGCAAATTAAAAATAATTTTTATCTGCATCTACCTCTGAAAAAATATTTGGGCTTCTAGCTGTGTGTGGGACTTGTTCTATTAGTCCATCTATACTGACCTCCATCAGGTTGCAAACTGAATATAATTTTTTTCTGCATCTAGCTCTGTAAAAATATTTGGCCTTCTAGCAGTGTGTGGGACTTTCTCTATTAGTCCATCTATACTGACCTCCATCAGGTTGCAAATTAAAAATAATTTTTTTTCTGCATCTACCTCTGAAAAAATATTGGGCTTCTAGCTATGTGTGGGACTTGTTCTATTAATCCATCTATACAGACCTCCATCAGATTGCAAACTGAATATAATTTTTTTCTGCATCTACCTCTGAAAAAATATTTGGGCTTCTAGCTGTGTGTGGGACTTGTTCTATTAGTCCATCTATACTGACCTCCATCAGGTTGCAAATTGAATATAATTTTTTTCTGCATCTAGCTCTGAAAAAATATTTGGCCTTCTAGCAGTGTGTGGGACTTTCTCTATTAGTCCATCTATACTGACCTCCATCAGGTTGCAAATTAAAAATAATTTTTTTTCTGCATCTACCTCTGAAAAAATATTGGGCTTCTAGCTGTGTGTGGGACTTGTTCTATTAATCCATCTATACAGACCTCCATCAGGTTGCAAACTGAATCTATTTTTTTTCTGCATCTACCTCTGAAAAAATATTTGGGCTTCTAGCTGTGTGTGGGACTTGTTCTATTAGTCCATCTATACTGACCTCCATCAGGTTGCAAACTGAATATAATTTTTTTCTGCATCTAGCTCTGAAAAAATATTTGGCCTTCTAGCAGTGTGTGGGACTTTCTCTATTAGTCCATCTATACTGACCTCCATCAGGTTGCAAATTAAAAATAATTTTTTTTCTGCATCTACCTCTGAAAAAATATTGGGCTTCTAGCTGTGTGTGGGACTTGTTCTATTAATCCATCTATACAGATCTCCATCAGGTTGCAAACTGAATATAATTTTTTTCTGTATCTAGCTCTGAAAAAATATTTGGCCTTCTAGCAGTGTGTGGGACTTTCTCTATTAGTCCATCTATACTGACCTCCATCAGGTTGCAAATTAAAAATAATTTTTATCTGCATCTACCTCTGAAAAAATATTTGGGCTTCTAGCTGTGTGTGGGACTTGTTCTATTAGTCCATCTATACTGACCTCCATCAGGTTGCAAACTGAATATAATTTTTTTCTGCATCTGACGCGCCCCCTGGGCCTATGCTGTGCTGCTGTGCAGGGGGAATACCCGGAGCCGGATCGCTGGGGGTTGTAGTTCTCCGTGGCGGTGACCCGGTCTGTGCCCATGGTGGTCAAACCAGTGGCAGTCTATTTGTATTGGAATAAGTGTCCGACTACGCCACCCGTGGATTGCGGTCCGTGGGGACCGCCGCTGCGCTGCAGACCGCTGAGGCTGATGTTGTTCGCGCAGCCGAGTATGGGATGACTCCCCACGGGAGGAGTATTGCCTCAGGGCAGCTAATGTGGAAGATGATGGGAGTGATGGTGTGAGGGTCTCAGTGCTAATGGTGCAGGAGCGGCAAGGAATCACAGAGACGTGTGGTGCAGTTCAGGGTCTTTACTGATGGTACAAGGCAGACCCTCCCGTGAGTACTGGCTAGTATAAGGGGCCTGGTCAGTCTGCGAGCAAGCAGGAGTTCCCCTGGCCAGGTGGAGTTGTAGGCCTCCCCATTTATCTGCACTCTTCCTGGCTACCTTGCTGTCAGAGGTTACAAGTAGCCCACGTCCCTGAGTATACCGTGTGGTGCTCACCCGTATGGCTGGTGACTTGGGGCCTTCTGTTAGCCTCCGCTCCTGGATGGCGGCGCTGGTCCCTTCTCTGTGACTGAGCCTACGGGCTTCTATGGCCAGAGGACCTGGAATCCCCTGCCGGCTGGTTTCTGCTGCTGGGTGTATATCAGTCCCCACAGCCTCGGACTCCTGTGTCCGGCTTTAGTATCTTCGTCCAGGGCGAACTCTGCTCAGCTCCAGCCCCTGGACTTCTGCTACTGCTCCTACAGAGCTCCTAGTTCTTCCTTTTCCTCTCCAGGCTCTGACTGCTCTAATCCCGCCCCAGACCCAAGTTTATAAGGGCAGATTCCTCCCCTCCCAAGTCTGGGCGGACCGTGTTGCATGCTTAGGGATCCTGACCAGAGAAACCTACCACTTGCTCTCAGACATAATATCTCTATTACTGTGGCTACCAGACCCCTGGGGTGTCACATTCCCCCCTAGTAAATTTTAGTACTCCGGGACTAAACACATTTTTAAAGAAACATAAATACAAGGTATAACAATAACAAGACAACATATTTACAAGAAGCTTTAGTCTGTAGAGGTCACGGCGTTTCCGTGACCGGGTGTCCATATCACCCAAGGTGAAGTTTATGAAACAAAGGGGGTGTCCATGTCACCCAACAAGGCGAAGTCTTGGCACAGAATAGGGGACCTGTCCAAAGCAAACCCCTTGCGTTGTCCTTGGGCGTGGCTGCAAGGGTAGACTAACTACTTTGGGCCGCAAGGAGGCCACGCCAGACAGGTTTTCTCTTCCGCGGCCGTCTTCACAAGAGGCACCAAGGTGCAACTATCTACAAAACTGTTCCGGTTATCCAGTGTCCATAACCTGTTAGTCCAAATAAATCTGCAGGGTAACTGAGAAACATAATTAGTAACAGGCAACAAGCATAAACCATAAACATTTTTCAATAAACAGTCAACTTTACAGTGCATTGGTTTAGATTCTCCAGCGAGCGGGCATCTGACCTCTAGTGACTCTAGTGGACCTACGGAGCTCACTAACTGGTTCTGCACTACAGGGTGTAGGAGGTATTATGGGCAAGCTGGGCAGCTTTCTGCACACTCTTTGGCTCACTAGGGGCACAGCAGGCTCACTACTAGCAGAGGGTTGATCCTCCTTTACTGCTGGTGTGGACTCTTCTGCCTCTTGGGCCGGCTGCTCTTCCAGCTCTACCGGTTCCTCTGTAGGCACTTGCGGGGCTGGCTGGAGAAAGGTGAGGACGGGTACCACGACAGCGCCGTTTACTTGTGTCCAAGACCGGGGGAAGTCTCCGAGTACGGTACTGATCATTTCTTCCCTTTCCTCTGCGGGTTGAGGGTTTTCTTGATCTTCTTCAGGGCTTTGCAGCTGCTCGGGACACTTCTTCAGGTGGTCTCTGGAGACAATGGCTGTGGTTTCTCCTCCATCCTTACTGATTACACAGATTTTTGGGTTCTCATGGCTTGATGGCAGTACGGTGTACGGGTCCTTCTCCCACTGGTCGTCCAACTTGTGGAGCCGCCTCTTCCTCTTCAAGACCTGCTCTCCAGGTACCAGGGGAACAGCGGGAGCATACTGGTTATAAGCCTTCTCTTGCCTTTCTCTAGCTTGAGACAGACTTCGCTCGACGCTTTCCTGTACTTTCCGATACTGCTGCTGCCGTTCTGTATCCCAGTCTGCCTCTGGTGAGGTGTCCTCAGGCGTCAGGACTCCCATATCCAGGTCAATAGGCAGCTTACCAGGTCTTGCTCTCATTAGGTAAGCCGGGGTACAGTTGGTGGAACCTACAGGGATGTGGTTATACAGGTCCACCAGATCGGGCAGTTTCTCAGGCCACAGACTGCGTTCTTCCAGGGGCAACGTTTTCAGCAGATCTATCACCACCTGGTTCATCTTCTCGCAGAGTCCATTGGTTCGAGGGTGATAGGGCGTTGTTCTTATCTTCTTGCAGCCATACAGGTTGCAGAACTCCTGGAAGACCTCCGCTTCGAAGGCTGGTCCTTGGTCTGTCAACACTTGGTCTGGGTACCCGTGTGGACGGCAGAAGTGCTGCTGGAAGGCTCTAGCTGCTGTTTGAGCCGTTAAGTCCTTGACCGGGACCACCACTAGGAACCGGGAGTAATGATCTACGATTGTGAGGGCGTAGACATACCCAGATCTGCTTGGAGCCAGTTTCACATGGTCCAGGGCTACCAGTTCCAGTGGCTGTCTGGTGATGATGGGCTGCAGGGGAGTCTTCTGGCTGGCACGGTCCTTTCTTCTCAGGTGGCACGGGCCACAGTCTCTGCACCACCTCTCGATGGCTCCTCTCATGCCTACCCAGTAGAACCGTTCACGCAACAAGAACTCCAGCTTCTTCCATCCGAAGTGTCCTGCTCCGTTGTGGTATGCCTCCAGAACCATAGCCGCGTCTCGTCTTGGGACCACTACCTGCCAGGTCAACTCATGCGTTCGAGAGTTAACCATTCTCCGGCACAGCTTCTCCCTGTAGAGGAACAGCTTACTTTTCTCCTTCCACAGTTGCTTGGTCTCCTCTGGAGCATCTGGGTCAAGACGGGCATCAGCTTGGGTCAGCATTTCCTTCACCAGACGGACTGCGGGATCACTGTCTTGCGTTTCTGCCCAGTTGTAGTGGGGCAAGGGATTGAACGTCACGGAGCGCCTGTCCTTCACACGGTGGGAATACAGGGTAATCCCATGACGGTGGAACGCAGGGAGTTCGACTTCTTCCAGATCTTCTGGATCTTCCCCTGCGTCCGGTAAGTTCGGCATTCTAGACAGGGCATCCGCGTTGGCATTTGATCGTCCTGCCCGGTATTTGATGGTGAATTCAAAGTTGGACAGGCGGGCCATCCATCTCTGTTCCAGGGCACCGAGCCTTGCAGTGTCCAGGTGTGTCAACGGGTTGTTATCCGTGTACACGGTGAATTTGGAGGAGGCAAGGTAATGCTTGAAACGTTCGGTCACTGCCCACACTACTGCCAGGAACTCCAGCTTGAATGAGCTATAATTCTCAGGGTTCTTCTCCGTGGGCCGTAGCTTTCGGCTGGCATAAGCGATTACCCGTTCTTTCCCCTGCTGGATCTGGGACAGTACGGCTCCTAGCCCGATGTTGCTTGCGTCCGTGTGGAGGATAAAGGGCTGGCTGTAGTCTGGATATGCCAGGATTTCATCCCCCGTGAGGGCCATCTTCAGCTGGCAGAAGGACTCCTCTTCCAGCTTTTCCCACCTGAAGGGCGGCTTCTGGTTTTTGGCTTTCCGAGATTGACCTATCAGGAGGTCCTGCATAGGGGCTGCCATTTTGGTGAAACCGGGAATGAATCTTCGGTAGTAGCCTAACAACCCGAGGAACTGCCGCACTTCCTTTATGCTGGAGGGTCTTGGCCAGTCCTTAATCACGGTGATCTTGTCAGGGTCGGGAGCCACTCCGTCAGCACTCACCACGTGTCCTAGGTACTGCACCTTTGGTTTCAGGAGGTGACACTTGGAGGGTTTCACCTTTAGGCCGTAGTTTGCCAGAGCTTCGAACACTTCTGCCAGGTGTTTCAGGTGGTCCTCGTAGGTCTTGGAATAGACGATGACATCGTCCTGGTATAACAGAACCGTCTCGAAGTTCCGGTGTCCCAGACAGCATTCCATCAACCGTTGGAAGGTTCCTGGTGCGTTGCAGAGCCCGAATGGCATACAGTTAAATTCACTGAGACCCATCGGGGTGGTGAATGCGGTCTTCTCCCAGTCCGCCTCTGCTACAGGAACCTGCCAGTACCCGCTAGTGAGATCCAAAGTAGAGAAGAAGTTAGCAGATTTTAATGCAGCTAAGGACTCTTCTATCCTTGGTAACGGGTACGCATCTTTGTGTGTGATACGGTTGACCTTCCTGTAGTCTACACACATCCTCATGGTGTTGTCTTTCTTTTTCACTAAGACTAGTGGAGCTGCCCAGGGGCTACAGCTGTCCCTGATTACCCCAGCCTCCTTCATGTCTCTAAGCATCCCCTTGGCGTGTTGTAGTGTGCCGGGGGTACGGGTCGGTATCTCTCCTTTATGGGAGGATGGTCTCCCGTGGGGATGTGGTGTTCTACCCCCTTTACTCGCCCGAAGTCTAGCGGGTGTTTACTAAACACTCTCTCGTACTCTCGAACCACCCGATAGACTCCCTGTTTCTGGTGTGAGGGAGTGGAGTCAGTACCCAAATGCAGTTGCTGACACCAGTCCTCCATTGGTTTCTTAGAGCCGTTACCTTCCTCTGGTTGAGATGGAGGCAAGGGTTCCACAGCCTGTACAGAATTCTGGTTTATGGTGAACAATTTGGCTAGCGTGGCATACCGGGGCAGGTGTACTTCTCTCTCCCCGATATTTATGATGCGAACGGGCACCCTCCCATGGCGTACATCGACCACCCCCCGTGCTGTCAAAATGGTGGGCCTACTGTCTGAGTAGACGGGTTCTACCATTGCTTGGTAGTCTCTACCTCTTAGACCAATAGCTGCCCGGCACCAAATCATCATCTCACTTTTTGGGGGCATGGCAATAGGGAACGGGTCACACATTCTCACGCTACCTATCTCACCACCAGATAGTTCCACCTGTTGCCGCTTCATCAGTGCCCGGATCTCTTTTTGGAGCACACGCTGCTGGCCGGAACTGGCGTTCTTGGCAACCTGCTGTAAAATGAGAATCACCCCTGCAAGACAATTTTCAATCACATTAGTTCCCAAGGTTATTCTAGGGTGACTCTCATGACGGTCTATGTCCACTATAATCAGTCCTTGTGCCGCCAGTTCGACTTTACCGATCTTAATGGTCACCTCTTTGAATCCCACCTGCGGCACGGGCTGACCATTGCTGGCGATGATACTCAGGTCGTCATCTGGGTAGCGGGTTATGTCCGAGTCATTCCAGTACTGTTTAAAGAGCACGTACGGGATGGTGGTCACCTGTGACCCAGTGTCTAGTAGGGCACTCATAGGAATGCCATCCAGTACCACAGGCAAGATTGGACGTCCCCCTACGTATTTATCACGCCAGTTTGATGGGCCTGATGGTCTTATGCCTGGGGGTTGGCCCTCTACCCCAGGTTGTGCCCGTTTAAATGACAGTACCTTGCCACATGTCCGGGTTGATTGCAGCGGCGGCAGATGGGTCGTCCGTCCTCGTTGTATCTGTCGCTGGGTCTTCCTCTGGCCGGTGGGGTCCTCCTCAGTCGGCGCCACGGGACGTCCTCCGGTCCGGATGCCAGCTGGATCTTTCCTGGAGAAGAGACCTGTAAAGACTGCACAGTTCTGGTTAGCGCGGCAACGCTCTTAGTCAGCTCTTGGACCTGATGGTGCAGGTCTGTAGCCGGGTCACTGTTTAAAGCCTGCGCATCAGCTCCCACAGGCCCTGCAGACAAGGGCGCCGTCTCCTGGTGGTAAGTGATAGCAGGGCGCCTGTGGGTCACAGCGCCACCTGGTGCCGGTTCTCGGAGCACCCGGATGGCTCTGTCCTTGAACTGTGCAAAGTCCAGGTCAGGGTCCTGTAAGGCCATTGCCCGCAACTGGGTTCGATGGGCATTGCACAGTAGACCCTCAATAAATTGTTCAGTCAACAGCTTATCTTCATTTCCCACGCTGTCAGGGTCTGCCTGCTTAATGGCTCTCAGGGCCTCTTGTAGGTTTAGAGCATAGTCTCTTATACTCTCATGTGCCCGTTGTTTGCACCCATAAAATCTTAGTTTTATTTCGGCTGAGGTGCGGGTGTCAAATGCATCTTTCAGCCGGGTTAGTATGTCTCTGACAGTCCTCTTCCTCCCAGGTGGCCAGGACTTTACCTCCCTTTGGGCTGCCCCGATTAATTGGGCCACCAGGATGCTCACTTTTTGCTCTTCTGTGAGGGGGTACACCTGGAAGAGGCTATCCAGTCTTTCTCTAAAGTCATTTAGGGTATGTGACTCCCCTGAGTACTGGGGTAGCCAGGTTGCCCCCGGGATATAGGGCATGGTGAATGGCATGACTGCTGCAGCGGTTGCGCTGGCGGTGGCTGTGGCAGTGGAGCTCCCCTCGGTATCCGGCATTCTCCTCCCCCCTAGTGGACCGTGGCCTACCTTGCGATGCTCTTCTTCCGTAGGCCGCGGCTCCGCAGTCGATCGTCGGGGTTGAGGACCTGGCGTCGCGCTCCGATGACGTCAGCGTTGCTCTTCCTCCCTTCAAGGACCTTGCGCAGCGTCAGAGCGTGGGGCGGAGCTTCGGATCTCGCGCGCTTTCGGCGTCCACACCCCTCTTCTTCCCGTGCGGCGTCCCGAAGATGGCGTCCGAAGGCGGGAAGCAGCTGTGAATGGCGGGAAGAAGGCAGAAGACGGCGGGAAACTGTCCAAGATGGCGTCTGATGGCGGGAATTGGCTCCGGATGGCGGGAAACGACTCCGGACGGCGGGAAACTTCACCACAGGTAAGTATAAAAGTCTCTTTTTCAGGCACGCAGTACCCGTGGTTACGGGCACGAAATCCTGCCGACTACGCCAAAGTTGACGCGCCCCCTGGGCCTATGCTGTGCTGCTGTGCAGGGGGAATACCCGGAGCCGGATCGCTGGGGGTTGTAGTTCTCCGTGGCGGTGACCCGGTCCGTGCCCAGGGTGGTCAAACCAGTGGCAGTCTATTTGTATTGGAATAAGTGTCCGACTACGCCACCCGTGGATTGCGGTCAGTGGGGACCGCCGCTGCGCTGCAGACCGCTGAGGCTGATGTTGTTCGCGCAGCCGAGTATGGGATGACTCCCCACGGGAGGAGTATTGCCTCAGGGCAGCTAATGTGGAAGATGATGGGAGTGATGGTGTGAGGGTCCCAGTGCTAATGGTGCAGGAGCGGCAAGGAATCACAGAGACGTGTGGTGCAGTTCAGGGTCTTTACTGATGGTACAAAGCAGACCCTCCCGGGAGTACTGGCTAGTATAAGGGGCCTGGTCAGTCTGCGAGCAAGCAGGAGTTCCCCTGGCCAGGTGGAGTTGTAGGCCTCCCCGTTTATCTGCACTCTTCCTGGCTACCTTGCTGTCAGAGGTTACAAGTAGCCCACGTCCCTGAGTATACCGTGTGGTGCTCACCCGTATGGCTGGTGACTTGGGGCCTTCTGTTAGCCTCCGCTCCTGGATGGCGGCGCTGGTCCCTTCTCTGTGACTGAGCCTACGGGCTTCTATCGCCAGAGGACCTGGAATCCCCTGCCGGCTGGTTTCTGCTGCTGGGTGTATATCAGTCCCCACAGCCTCGGACTCCTGTGTCCGGCTTTAGTATCTTCGTCCAGGGCGAAATCTGCTCAGCTCCAGCCCCTGGACTTCTGCTACTGCTCCTACAGAGCTCCTAGTTCTTCCTTTCCCTCTCCAGGCTCTGACTGCTCTAATCCCGCCCCAGACCCAGTTTATAAGGGCAGATTCCTCCCCTCCCAAGTCTGGGCGGACCGTGTTGCATGCTTAGGGATCCTGACCAGAGAAACCTCCCACTTGCTCTCAGACATAATATCTCTATTACTGTGGCAACCAGACCCCTGGGGTGTCACACATCTAGCTCTGAAAAAAATATTTGGCCTTCTAGCAGTGTGTGGGACTTTCTCTATTAGTCCATCTATACTGACCTCCATCAGGTTGCAAATTAAAAATATTTTTTTTTCTGCATCTACCTCTGAAAAAATATTGGGCTTCTAGCTGTGTTTGGGACTTGTTCTATTAATCCATCTATACAGACCTCCATCAGGTTGCAAACTGAATATAATTTTTTTCTGCATCTAGCTCTGAAAAAATATTTGGCCTTCAAGCAGTGTGTGGGACTTTCTCTATTAGTCCATCTATACTGACCTCCATCAGGTTGCAAATTAAAAATATTTTTTATCTGCATCTACCTCTGAAAAAATATTTGGGCTTCTAGCTATGTGTGGGACTTGTTCTATTAGTCCATCTCTACTGACCTCCATCAGGTTGCAAACTGAATATAATTTTTTACTGCATCTAGCTCTGAAAAAAATATTTGGCCTTCTAGCAGTGTGTGGGACTTGTTCTATTAGTCCACCTATACTGACCTCCATCAGGTTGCAAATTCAAAATAATTTTTTGTCTGCATCTAGCTCTGAAAAAATATTTGGCCTTCTAGCAGTGTGTGGGACTTTCTCTATTAGTCCATCTATACTGACCTCCATCAGGTTGCAAACTGAATATATTTTTTTTCTGCATCTACCTCTGAAAAAATATTTGGGCTTCTAGCTGTGTGTGGGACTTGTTCTATTAGTCCATCTATACTGACCTCCATCAGGTTGCAAATCGAATATAATTTTTTTCTGCATCTAACCCAGCCAATAGTTTTGGCCTAATACCACAGTTTGGCCACTCAGCTCTGCTCGGTTCCCATCCATTGTTTTTTTGTGCAAACAACTCCAGAGTTGTGAATTAGTTAACCACCAAAATGAGTGGAAAAAGGCCTGCTGCTGGTGGAAAGGGGAATAGGCGTGTTGGGAAGGGGAAAAAAGGTTGTGTCCGTGGGGTAGGTGTTAAAGCAACAGTAACATCTGCAGAAGAAAGACCATCTTCCAGCCAAACTAAAATGTCTACTTCTTTTAGCGGACAATGTGATAAGATCCCTTTCTTACGGCCACGCCAATCGCTACAAATTCCAGATGAGGCACAAAAACAGCAGGTGCTTCAACGGATATCAAGTGCTCCTTTAAGTGGGCTCTCCTCCACATCAACTTCAACATCACAAATACTCCAGTCCTCAAAGGTGTCACCCCAATCGCACTTGCTTCCTCACAGCTCCCAAATCTCCAGCTGCCCGTCTGAGTATAAGGTAGAACAGATGGTTGAGTCTGCAGAGCTGTTTACTCATACTATAGCCTGGGAATCAGAGGTCGACTCCAGCGCTTCTGTGAATCCAGACGAGGAAATGATCTGCACTGATGCCCAGAATCTTTATGAGTTGGATCCAGGACCAGACGCAGAAGGTTCTGACCATAATGTAGACCCTCATTCCCAAACTGTAACTCCTGTTGGTGGAGACAATGAGGAAGACGATGATGAGACTCAAATACCTGATTGGAGCGACAACTTTAGTTTTTTGTCAGGGCAGGAACAGGTTGGCTCTGAGGACGACGGGTGTGATAACGCACAGGGTGATGATGATGAGGTTGGAGATCCCACTTACTGTCAACCCACAGTCAGCCAAGAGATGAGGTCAGCAGAGGAGGTGGAGGAAGATGCTAGTGACGACGAGGTCAGGTTGTGCCTTCCTGGACAGAGACGTAGTACTGGAAGCACGTCAACAACTGCATCCTCAAACACAACTCTGCCTCTCACCACAAGTCGTGGTGGCTCTTCAGGTCGCATGGGTGCTAAGCCTTGCATAGCCTGGGCATTTTTTCAGATCGATAAAGATGACCCAACTCGTGTTATCTGTAACATTTGTCAGCAAAAGCTAAGTAGAGGCCAAAAAATACATAGTTTGAGTACTTCATGCATGAACCGGCACATGGACATGAAGCATAAGTTGCAGTGGGAAGCTCAGTGTGCTACAATGCGGCCTAGCCGGCCGGGCCAACCACCGTCTGCCATATCTTGTGCATCCGCGGCCTCTTCATCCTCTGTGACTGGGGGGACAGCAGTCACACCTGTTTTGGGGCGCAGACCTGCCACCTCTTTACCCGCAACAGCCAGCGTGATTGGCAGGTCATCATTTTCTTTGGAGGTGGTAACACCAGCTGGTGTTGAGCGCTGCCGGACATCGATAGCACCACCTTTGGATCAAGGCAACCTAACATGTCCGCCTGCATCTTCCTCACAGACCGGCAGTTTGCCGGGGACACCCTTATCAACCCCGTCTAAGCACAATAGCCAGCCCTCGGTCCCTCAGATGTGGACAAGTAAAAGATCATTTCCTCCTAGCCATGAGAAAGCTAAGAGGTTGAATTTCACCATCTGCAAGCTCTTGGCTACAGAAATGCTGCCTTTCCGCCTGGTGGACACAGAGGATTTTCGAGACCTTATGTCCGTCGCAGTGCCCCAGTACCAGATGCCCAGTCGGCACTACTTCTCAAAGAAAGGTGTGCCTGCGCTCCACCAGCATGTCGCACACAACATCACCGCTTCTTTGAGAAACTCTGTGTGTGACAGGGTGCATTTCACCACAGACACTTGGACGAGTAGGCATGGACAGGGGCGTTACATGTCGCTGACTGGGCACTGGGTAACTATGGTGACAGCAGGACAAGGGGCTGCTGTCCAAGTCTTGCCGTCCCCACGAGTTGTGCGTCAATCCTCTTTATGTCAAAGTTCCTCCACTGCTTCTGCCTCCTCAACCTCATCTCGGTCTTCCACCTGCACCCAAAGCCTGTCTGGTCATGCCACAAGCTTTCTAACTGCGCAGAAGGGATCCTGCACACCTCCTTACTATGCTGGCAGTAGGGCTCAACGTCATCAGGCGGTTTTAACTTTGAAATGTCTGGGAAATGTGAGTCACACAGCTGAGGAGTTGTGGTCAGCTCTGGAGAACCAATTTCATGAATGGTTGTCTCCACTGGACCTGAAACCAGGGAAGGCCGTGTGCGACAATGCTGCAAACCTGGGTGCGGCCCTTCGCCGGGGCAATGTCACACACGTGCCTTGTATGGCTCACGTGTTGAACCTGGTTGTCCAGCAATTTTTAGCCCACTATCCCAGACTAGATGGCCTTCTGCAGAGGGCACGGTCGCTGTGTGCTCACTTCCGCCGTTCGCATCCCGCAGCTCAGAGACTTACATCTCTACAGAAGTCGTTGGGCCTGCCACTTCACCGGCTAAAATGCGATGTGCCTACCCGGTGGAATTCAACTCTGCACATGTTGCAGCGACTGTGGCAGCACCGACAAGCCCTGGTGCAATACGTTCTGACGTATAGCCTGGGCCAACGAGATCCAGAGGTGGGGCAAATCACGCTGGAGGAGTGGTCTCAGATCAGGGACCTATGCACCCTTCTGCACAGTTTTGAAATGGCGACGAAGATGTTTAGTGCTGACGATGCCATTATCAGCATGACTATTCCGGTGATTTACATGCTGGAGCACATGTTAAACAGAATTCGGAGTCAGGTGGTGGCACAAGAGGAGGTGGAGGAAGTAGAGGAGGAGGAGTTGTATGCGGAAGGGCTAACATCTGCAAGGTCCAGACGGTCGGCAGCACCAAGGCGGCAGGCATGTGAGGGTGGGGGAGATGGTTTTACCAGGGCGCATGGTAGCAGCCAAACTAGTGAGGAAGGTGCAGGAGCCCAGGAAGAAGTGGAGGACGAACTGATGGAAGACTCATCAGATGAGGGAGACCTTGATCACATTTCTGTTGTGCGAGGTTGGGGGGAGAGGACAGAGGAAGGAAGCATGATTGTTACCTCGCCACCAACACAACAGGGACTTGGTGCTCCTGGATGCGCAACACACATGAGTGCCTTCTTGCTGCACTACCTGCAACATGACCCTCGAATTGTGAGAATTAGAAATAATCCTGACTACTGGGTTGCCACACTGTTAGATCCCCGGTACAAAAGTAAATTTGCCGAAATTATTCCTGCCATAGAAAGGGATGCACGCATGCAGGAGTATCAGCAGAGACTGTTGCAGAATCTTACATGTGCTTTTCCACAAAACACCAGTGGTGCACGTAGTGAATCTCACAGTTCCAACTTGCCAACCGTGGGACCGTCAAGTGTTCAGCACTCAAACCGTAACAGAACCACAGTATCTGCTGGTAACATCAATTTTGCGGAATCATTTCACCACTTTTTTAGCCCATCCTTTGCAAGGCCACAGGAGACAAGAAGTCTGACACATAGTCAACGCCTAGAGACGATGGTACAGGAGTATCTCCAAGTAAACATTGAAGCCATGACTGTGTCACTGGACCCTTGCTCTTTTTGGGCTTCCAATCTGGATAAATGGCCGGAGCTAGCCACTTACGCCTTGGAGATCTTGTCATGCCCCGCAGCCAGCGTTCTGTCTGAACGTGTGTTCAGCGCTGCTGGTGGTGTGCTGACAGATAAGCGCACGCGGCTCTCCACTGATAATGTAGACAGACTCACGTTCATAAAGATGAACAAATCATGGATCCGAAACGACTTTTCTACCCCTGTGTCATCCTGGGGAGAGTAAAAGCTTGATGATTGGTTAAAATCACCCTACCAACCGTTTTAAGCTTTCAAATTACTAATCATGTTTATCTGTATCTTGGCTGGAAAATAATTTGGGCTTTGTAGCAGTGTGCAGCACTGATTCTATTAGGCCATCTATAATAAGCTCCACCAGATTTAAAATTACTAATCATGTTTATCTGTATCTTGGCTGGAAAATAATTTGGGCTTTGTAGCAGTGTGCAGCACTGATCCTATTAGGCCATCTATACTAAGCTCCACCAGATTTAAAATTAATAATAATTTTTAGCTGCATCTAGCCCGGAAAATAATTTTGGGGCTCCGAGATGCGCAAGACACATAAGTGCCTTCTTGCTGCACTACCTGCAACATGACCCTCATATTGTCAGAATTCGAAGTAATCATGACTACTGGGTTGACACACTCTTAGATCACCCAAACTTTTCGATCAACCTTTTCATTTTAATAAAGACCAAAAAAATTGTCATTTTTGAAATTATAAGCATTAGCAGGTTATTAGAAACTGAAATCAAACAGTTTTCAACTCAAAACTTTATTCTAGGTGATGTTACATTTTCACATAGGACCCCTTGTTCGAAAGGAGCTTCTGAACTCTCTCGTCCATTGAATTTGTCAGGTTTTGGATGGTTTCTGCTTCAATTGTTTTGCATGAGGACAGAATACCCTCCCAGAGCTGTTGCTTAGATGTGAACTGCCTCCCGCCATCATAGACACTCCTTTTGATGATGCTCCAGAGGTTCTGAATGGGGTAGAGGTCAGGGGAGCATGGGGGTCACACCATAAGTTTGTCCCCTTTTATGCCCATATCAGCCAGAGATGCAGATGTTTTATGTGCAGCATGAGATGGTGCATTATCATGCAAAAAAATGATCTTGCTGTGAAATACACGGTTCTTCTTGAACCATGGCAGAAAGTGCTGTTTGAGAAAATCCACATACATTATGGAGTTCATCTTTAGCGCCTTCAGGGATCCTAAAGGGGCCGACAATCTCTCTCCCCATGATTCCAGCCCAAAACATTACTCCACCTCCTCCTTGTTGGCGCTGTAGCCGTGTTTGCATGGGGTGTCCATCAACCAGCCATCCTCCACTCCATCCATCTGGACCATCGAGCGCTGCATGGCACTCATCCGTGAACAAAACAGTTTTGAAATCAGTCTTCATGTAATGTTTGGCCCACTGGAGCCGTTTCTGCTTGTGTGAAGTGGATAGAGGAGGTCGACAGGATGGCGTATGCACAGCTGCAAACCTCTGAAGGACCCTGCATCTTGTTGTTCGGGGGACGTTGGAGGCACCAGCAGCTTCAAAAACTTGTCTGCTGCTATGACAAGGCTTTTTTGCCGCTGCTCTTTTAACCTGACGTAATTGCCTGTAGGAAAGAGTCCTCAATTTGCCCTTATCAGCACGCACACGTGTGTACTGTGAATCAGCTACATACTTCTTGATTGCCAAGACACTTCATCCTGATCATCGCACAATGTTGATTGTAGTCATGCCTTGACTTAAACACTCCACAATTTGTTGCTTCTCAGCAGCCGACACATCCTTTTTCTTTCCCATTTTGGCAGAAAATGTAGGCTGCTTAATAATGTGAGACAGCCTTCTTAAGTAGTCTTGCCTTTCATTGGACACACCTGCCAAACTAATTAGCACAGGTGTCTGCAATTGCTTACAGTGATATAAAGAGCCCTGACACACATCACCATCAATGAGTTTAACTGACAAACAAACAAATTCTTCCCTTATCACTCCTAAACACTTTTTGCATAATAATTTGGAACACAGTGTACATGTGCTTTTCCACAAAACACCAGTGGTTCACGTAGTGAATCTTACAGTTCTAACTTGCCAACCGTGGTCTGTATGGAGTTGTTCAATAAAGGGCCCAAAATTAAGATAACATAGATGGGAGAGGTCTCTATGAATAGGAATTCCTAAGTATTTGATACCCTGTGAGGGCCAGGCAAAGGGAAAGTTGGACTGGATGGAATCCTATATGGATTTGGGGAGGGAGACATCGAGGGCCTCAGACTTCGCTGCATTGATTTTAAAATTTGACCATGTAACAAAGTGATCTATTTCAGCCATAACAGCATGGATGGATATATGTGATTGAGTGATATATACTAGGACATCATCAGCAAATAGAGAGCACTTGTACTCGGTGCCTCCCACCTCAATCCACCTAATATTGGGGTTATGGCGAATTGATGAGAGCAGGTGCTCCGTCACTAGGATGTATAAGAGAGGGGACAGAGGACATCCCTGCCTTGTCCCATTGGTGATTGTGAAAGGTGATGAAAATGTTCTGATGCACCCCCTGGGCCTTGGGACACCCGGAGCCGGACCCTTTTTGGTGGATGCTGGTGGTTGTAGTCTTCGTGGCGGCGACCCGGTTCCGTGGCTCAGGGTGGTTAAACCAGTGGCGGAACTATTTATGTGGTTTTGATGTTTAAATGTCCGACTACGCCACCCGTGGATTGCGGTCAGAGTGAACCGCCGCTGCAGGGCAGACCGCTGAGGCTGGTGTTGTGGGTGCAGCAGAGCATAGCATAACTCCCCACAGGAGGAGTATAGCCTCAGGGCAGTGTATGCGGAGGATGGGGGTGATGGTGCAGGGCAGCAGCAGTAATGACACGGAGTCAGTGATGCAGTCCAGGGCCTTTACTCACAGTTCTTATTATCCAGACCACGTCTGCAGGTAACGGCTGCCCACGTCGTACTGTGCTCACCAGGTGAGGGGCTCAGACAACTCCCAGATAACTTTGGAGCGCTTCACAGGACCCCCTTTGTGTGTCCTTTGTCTGGCCTTTCTTACCAACCCTTCTGTCCGGCTGCCTCGGGCCTCCTCTTGGTAAACTTGGCGCCAGTTTCCCTGACCCTATGTGGTGCCTTCCTAGCGGGTATAGCGAGGGGCTGCGCCACATAAAATGTCACAGCCTCCGGTTTCTAGCTGAGGGTCATTTCCTGCCTCCACTAGTTTCGGGGACCGGTCTCCCCCTTTGGCCTGACCCCTCCACGCAGGTGGATTCGAGCGTGCGGTGGCGACTCGCCCGTCCGCACCCCTGGGATCCCTTCATTCCTCGTTCCTGGAGCCTTCTCCGCTCCTCTTCCTTCCTTCTCCCTCTTCCAGGCCTGGGCCTCTGTTACTAGGCCCGCCTCCGGAGCAGAGCTCATGCAGAGCCCCTGCTCCCTGCCACTTCTGCTCAGACTTCTCTGCACTGAACTAAGATGGTGCCCACCTTTTATACTCCCTTCTCAATGCACCCAGGAACTGCCTCCTCCCTGCTCCTGCACTACAGGGTTCCTCTTCCTCAGTGTTCCCTCCCCCCACTCCAGCCAGGGACAGGGACTGTCGTGCCCATCTCAGAGGCATATTGGTCGCCCTGCCCCACGGCAATGTGGTGTAATGCATGCAGGTGTCGGGTCCTGATCCACACTCCATCCTTACCTGAGAGTGAGATATCACACCTCTGGGTGAGGTGAAATACCTCTGTAGCAACCGAGCCCTCAGGGTGCTACAGTTCCATTTATCTTCAGCCTAGGTGACGTATTGTGATACAGGGCCGTGATTTTGGCTATAAAAGGGTCCCCTAGACCCCTACCCCAAGCTTTTTAAGAGAATCATATATGGCGTGCCAGGAGACTCTATGGAATGCTTTCTCAGCATCCAACGAGAGCATCTAATTACAAATTTTTAACTGCATCTAGCCCAGGAAATACTTTGTGCCTAGTAGCAGTGTCTGCTAGTCAGCGGATTATCCCGGCTGTTAAGCAAGCTACACCACCTGTAGTTTGGACACTTAATTTTTTCAAAGTAAATGCTTCGGGACCACGGGATACTCAGTGAAGAGCATCAGGAGGCACCCCAAGGCATAGGGGCTGGGACTGGCAGTAGGATGCCTTGGGGTGGACAGCCGAGCTCGATCCTTATAAAAGCTTTTTAACTGCAGCAGCTTTAGTGGACGCTACTGGAGCTGGAATTACGTGGCTGCTGGCATGAGACTTGCCCTCCAATAGATCCTTGTAAATGGATTTAAAGTGTATTCATTCAAATTAGAGAGACAATTTAAATTAAAAAGCTTAGAGCTGCCTCCACCACAGGGGGGCTCGCTCGACCCACCAGCGGACAGGCACCAGTATTGGGAGAGGGGGGCTGGCCGTCAGGGTTCACCGCGGCTCTGGCACAAACCCGGCGACACGGAGGTGGCACGGGCAGGAGCGGACTGAACGTGTCGGCTTCTCACTTTTTGGATTTTAGAAGGGCATGACATGCCTATATCTGTGTCTCCCCCTCCTTTTACTCCTACATCTCTTTTCTTTTCGCATGACTATATGTACTTGTCACTTTTCCATGTGTTAGTTGTGTCTTCTGAGCAGTTTGTCAGCTTTTGGACACCTTTGAAGGTGTTTTCTGTGTGTTTTTGTTTGCCTGCCATTGGTTTTAACGGTGTTCGACGAACAGTTCGACAAACAGTTCGGCGAACACACGGGTGTTCGATGAACCGAACCGAACTCGAACACTACGGGGGTGGCTCAACACTATTTGTAACGACACTAAAACTTTTTTCAACGAGGTATGACGAGGGAAACGCTATCAAAAGTTTTCTCGCAATTTCCCACATCCCAGGATATTTTTTGGGTATATCTGCCTGTAGCCAAAATGTTTGATAGCCTTTTTTTAAATTTCACCTTCAGCTCCTCATTGGTGCTAAGCTTGAGTAGCTCCTCTTGCAATACCACATTCGCCACTTCCGTTTCATCAAATGGATTTATTACCCATGGTGGTATTTCCATTGTCAGAATATCTTCAAATCTGTTTTTGAAGTCATCATGCAGGGCATTTAAATGTTGAACGTATGTCTGAATATCTTCAAGACACTCTGCCTGTGACAAGTTTGGAAACTGGGAGAATTCGCGCCGACTAATATTTTGCTTCATAAATTTTAATTTTCCAATAAAAGCCAAAATTAAACCATTTGTTTTTATTAAATTTAGGCTGTCCCCTTGTAACTGCAAGTTAATGTCATTAAAATCTTTTGAACAAATCTGTGAAATACGCAATGTCTGCTTTCAATTTGATCAGGTTTTCTTTTAAATCTGGATCTTTACTTTCCAGAAACTCTAAAACTGATTCAAAAAGTGAGTAAAATCTTGTTAAACATGCACCTTTCGACAACCAGCGTACTTCAGTATGTAAGAGCAATCGTTGGAAGTCTTCATCATTTTCGTCGCACAATTGTACAAATAAACGGGTATTCAGCGCATTGCTTCTTATTTTGTTAACTGCTTTAATCACAAATTGAAGCGATTGGTGCAATCTATTTCTCAAATTTTTCACTACCAGGTGTTGTCGGTGTATGACACAGTGAATTGCAGTTACTCCTGGTATAATTCTTTTAAGATGGCTTATAAACCCACGATATCGCCCGAACATGGCAGGAGCTCCATCTGCTGCCACCGAAATAATGTTTGTAAATGGAATCGATTTTTCCTCAGGACATTAAATATTGATTCGTCTTTAATGTCTGTCTCCAAAGTTTTCGCGAATAGCAGCTCTTCATGGATTTCTTCGTCCAAATCGAACATATGCCAATAATAATGCTTCATTACCAGGTAAAGTTGACTCGTCCAGTTGAATAGAAAAATAAGTTGTTTGCAGCTAATTACACAAGAAGCTTTCAATATCAGAGCTCATTTCATCAATACGTCTTTGTACAGTGTTGTTACTCAAAGGAATTCTTTTGAGTACAACAAATGGAGGTTTGTGCAGAATAGTTTTTAAAACCTCTTCAACAGCGGGTAAAATTAACTGATGGTGTGCGGTTTTCCAGATTTCGCTAAAAGCAATGAGATATTGTAAGATGCCCGCAAGCCATCATCGTTACTTTGAGACATTGAAGTGAACATACTGTGCACAGTGGGTCTCTTTTCATATTTTTCCTTCAATGTTTGAAAATATTTTAAATCTTTACCTATTTTATCAGGATGACACCTTCTTAGATGATCTTCGAGCTTCGATGGTTTCATAGAGTCATTGGTCAAAACTTTGTTGCATAAAAGGCATATGGGCAATTGTTTGTCTGCCTTTGATGGAAGAAAACCAAATTTCAAATAATCAACACTGTACTGTCGACATTTCTTCTTATATTCAGCCATGTGTGCTGTCTCTTTTGTGTTCCCTTGTGTGTGTGCTGTTTCTTTACCTCCTTTTGCTGTCTCTGTGCTCCCTTGTGTGGTCCGTGCAAGAGGACCCTTGATGATGTCAGAGTCATGTGATCGGTGACTCCGCCCATGACTCTGACATCATGACAGGTCCTCCAGATTCAGATTGTGTTTAATCTGCAGCGGCGACGGGTTTGGGGAGCACCAGGGGGCAGCGGGGGGGGGCTGCAGGGTGCGGGGACCTAGCGGGGGTGATCGGGCTGCGGTGATGTGTGCAGCGGATGTGATGGGCGGGAGTGCAGCCATCGCCATATTCAGAGATCATATCGAAAACAGATAAATTTTCGTGGACTACCACTTACAACTTGTGAACCCCCATTTTTTTTTTCACGCCAACGTACACCCCCATCGAGTCTCCCGTGGACCCCTGGGGGTCCACCTGGACCACTTTGGGAATCACTGGTGTAGATGGAGAATTTAAAGTGGCATATTTAAGTTGCCTCAGAGCTACTCATTCTCCTTACTTCCTGGTTACTTACAGGGTGGGCACTACTCATTGAGTGACAGTTCAGATGAACAGCAGAACTGTAGTATTAGTATAACAATAAAGTAAGTTCTGCTGTAACATATTCAGCTATCAGTGTTTTTTTCTGACGTGTACACTGTTACATTGTTATCGTCACTATGCACACATGGACAAAATTGTTGGTATCCTTCTGTTAAAGTAAG
Organism: Phyllobates terribilis; assembly: GCF_046119375.1. Lineage (NCBI taxonomy): Eukaryota > Metazoa > Chordata > Amphibia > Anura > Dendrobatidae > Phyllobates > Phyllobates terribilis. Next base: position 68,234,827 of record NW_027362773.1, read on the forward strand.
AAAAATAAACAATGGTTACTGAACTAGCTTGAAACTGACAAAAATGATATTCAATTTAAATGTATTTTTTATCATGGTTACCACTCTGCTATGGTGAGCGGGAGGTTACCGCTCACTTTAGCAGGCTCGTAACCATGATAAACATCGGGTTACTAGGGGCACACGCGCACGTACTAACCCATTGTTTATCATGGTTACCACTCTGCTACGGTGAGCGGACGATTGCCACTCACTTTAGCAGGCTCGTAACCATGATAAACAACGGGTTACTAGGCGCACGTGTGCCCCTAGTAACCCGATGTTTATCATGGTTACCAGCCTGATCGCTGCTCCCGCTGGTCACACACAGCGATGTGTGCTGACCAGCGGGAGGGCAACGACCAAAAAATGGTCCAGGGCACTTTTCAGCGATCAGCGACCTCACAGCAGGGGCCTGATCGCTGCAAAGTGTCACACATAGCGACATTGCTGGTGAGGTCGCTGTTGCATCACCAAAACCGTGACACAGCAGCGATCTCGCTAGTGATCTCGCTATGTGAGACGGGGGCTTTAGGACAGAGCGAAGAGATCCATGCCATGATTAGGAGTACTGCTTTGGGAGAAGTTGATGCTGTGGGCTGGTGACTTTACAAGATGCTTGTCTGGATCTGAAAAGGAGTGGGGGGAGGTAAGCAGACAATATAGAAATCAATGGACTAGAGAGAGGTGACTATTAGGAGTTAACTTATTTTCTAGAATGAAACTACTGAGTACTCTTAACAAGGGTCTGGGCAGACACTACATGGAAACCAGTGGATCACTATGAAAGGTAAAAACACTCACAGAAGGAGAATGACAGCAGATAGAAAAAGCAAGTCAACTGCAAACTTGCTTATTTTGATGCTGTGTAACTAATTAAAGCAATCTAATAATTTGAGAATACCCCTTTAAAGGGAATCTGTCAGCTGGTGTTAGCTCTTTAATCTGAGAGCAGCTTAATGCAGAGATAGAGACACTGATTTCAGCTGGGCTGCATGTAGTTTCAATAAAATCAGTGCTTTCAGCAGTTTTTTTATCACTAGAAGACTAGTTGTCTCAAGCCATGTAGTCCTCCTCTTCTGTGTAACCCTATCTTTACCCCTGATTACTGAGGTGTAACACTAAGATTGTTAGCTCCAGTGATATAAACATAGAAAAAGTGTTCCAGCACACAAAGTATAGAAAGGGGTTAATTAGCCATCTTAGTGCTAGGGGGGTGATAAAACACCTGTAGAAAGGGAGGAACTCAAAGGATAAATTCACAGCCTTTCAGAGCATTGGGTGTGGGGAGGGCCTGGAGGCACAAGCTCTGGAGCTGTGGTGTTCATGTTAAGGAAAGCCAAACCTTGGGTTGTTTGTACTTGAAGCGGGCGGTTACCCTTAGAAACAAGGACTGTGCCATATGTTATGTTTTGTTTTTCCTGTTAGGCCAGGAAGGCCATGTTTGTTTTGCTAACAATGCTGTGGCTTATGCAGTGCTTTTAATAAACCACAGAAAATTTAAAGAGTTCCTATGTACCTCTATGTGCAACCAAGTGAGTTGATCTACCACAGATGGTGTGGGCAAGATCCCCAGGAAGCAGGTATGATGGCTGTGGACAGACTGCATGTCCTGGGTGAAGGCGGTTGTAAGCATTGAACAGCGGTCAGACAAAATGGAGGAGCTGATCAAGCACCTGGTCCAAAGCCAGCACCAGCAGCACCTGCAAAAGCTTCAACAGCATCAGGAGCAGCAGCGACAGCTATAGCAGCAGCAGCTCCAACAGAAACAACTGCAGAAGCATCAGGAACAGCAGCAGCTGCAGCAGTAACAGCTGGCACAACAGGAGACAAGTAAGCTGCTTATGCAACAGCTGCAGCAGCTGCAATAGCACCAGCACCAGAAACAGCTGCAGGAGCAACAGCACCAGCAACAGAGTTGTCAACAGCAGCAGCAGATTGATTTACTCACAGAGGCTGTTCTTGGCACGACAGCGGCTCCGACTCCAATGTGAGCTGATGATTTCTCTGTCCGGAAGGCAGTGAGGAGAGCCTTGCAGAAGATGACCTCAAGTGATGACATAGAGGCATTTTTAACAGTTTTTGAAGGGGTCACCGATAGAGAGAAACTCCCGCCAGAGCAGTGGGCAGAAGTTCTGGCACCAAACTTGGCCTTACAGGACATGACTTGGCCTTACAGGACATCAAAGAATATGAAAAATTGAAAACAGAAATGTTGCCGAGCTTGGGGGTGACAATGTCTGTCAAGGCACAACGGGTCCACCGCTGGGCATATCACCGTGACAAACCCTCTCGCTCCCATATGTTTGATATGTGGCACCTTATCCAAAAGTGGTTACAGCCAGAGTCCCCTACCCTAGCGCAGATGGTGGAGTGAGTTGTAATGGACCGGTTCATACACTCCCTTCTGAGCCCGATGCAGACTTGGGTTGCCAAGGGAGATCCCCAGATGCCGATGACTTGGTCAGACTGGTCGAAAGGTATCAGGGGGTCGATGGGTCTGTGGGGAGGCAACCCATTCCATACTGGGGGGACAGAGGTTAAGAAGGGGATGGGCCTTCCAAAGTCCAAGTGGGCGGCAGAGGTCATGCCAAGGCCCTCATGAGGATATGTAATTTGCTGGAGATGTCATGACCCAGGTGATACTGCTACCCCTTGTACCCTGACCATCGAGCAAATGGACTGCAGCATAGGAAGCCAGTGTTCATTCTATGCATATCCAGCTTGTAGTGTGGACTGTCCACCCAGCAAGGGGCCCCAAGCTTGTCCTGTCAAAGTGAATGGCCTGAAAATGACTGGCCTACTAGACTCAGGGAGTTTGGTGACCCTTGTGAGTGACACGCTCCCTCTCCAATTCATCCGCGGGAAGAAGGTGGGCATCCGCTGCATTCATGGGGATGCTAAAAACTATCCGGTGGCCTGAGTGGTTATTGAGATGGCCCGAGGTACTGAGTCCCATGAGGTCGGCGTGGTCCAGGATTTGTTGCGCCCAATCATCATAGGCCGGGACTTTGTGTTGTTTTGGGACTTGTGGGGGATGAGCAGACACCTGGATTACTTGGGTAAGAAACGGGTTGGCCCTAAAAAGTCTCACCAACCCCAGAGTCTGATGGGTTTCCCTTCTGTGTAATAGGAAAAGAGGAGAAAGTAGTATTCCCTGAGGCGGACATTCCTGAGATAGGGGTTACCAGAGAAAATTTGGGGCTCACTCAAAATAGAGACCTATCGCTAATAGAAGCATTCAATAAGGTAACCGTCGTACCCGGCATAGCACAGGAGTCGGGGGCTGACACCAGGTTTCCCTATTTTATGTTGAGTGGGGACTTATTCTAAAGAGTTAATAAAGTGAGAGAGGAGATAGTGGAGCAGTTATTGGTACCAGCACCCTATAGACAAAGGGTGTTGGATAGAGCTCATTCACATGTCTTAGGTGACCATCTGGGCTTGGACAAAACTCAAGAACAAGTCATGCAGAGGTTCTATTGGCCCAGATGTCACAGAGAAATCCTAAGATACTGCAAGCCCTGTCCCACCTGCCAGTTAACTGCTACCACCTCTCTCTTCCAAAATCCTCTTATGCCGATATCCATCAAGGCAGTGCAACAGAGGAACCCCATTGAACCTCCTTGTGGGCTGGACAAACCAGAAGGACACACTGAGGATGTTACAGTGGCAGAGACACTGTCACGGGCCCAGAAACAACAATGCCAAAAACTACTTCAGCGGAACCAGGACCTGTTCTTGGAGTTGCCAGGACGTAGGCAGGTGGTTGAACATGAAATCCTGACAGAAAAACATGTGCAGATGCCTACTGGAAAGTCACGCTTCTCCAGCAACCACAGGAAACTAAATGTGATGTGTTGCGCTCGCGCCCGGCATGAATGGCATGAGCGTGATTAGTGATCCCACTGGACCATGAACCAAGGAGTGCCTGGATGGGCGTAACTAAGTATCATCCCGGTCCGACCAAGGTTGCACGGCGGCTCAGTCGACTCTGTTAACCAGGGAGGAACCGAGCAGAGGGACCAGGTGCTACTCCAGGTCAGACCCCGGTCACAGCTGTTGACCCACACCGGGGAATGCAGGAACAGGCAGGTTAGCTGGTATGCAGACAGGTGGGTACTGGCAGGCACGGCTGGTATGAAGGCAGGTGGGTACTGGCAGGCATGGCTGGTATGCAGACAGGCAGATACTGGCAGGTATGAACGCAGGCTGGATAGGGACCAGTACAGACTGGGATACAGGAACAGAGCCGCAGGTGCGGTGGACTAGCAGAGCAAAACCGCAGGAGCGGTAAACAAGCAGAGCGGAGCAAAACCGCAGGTGCGGTGAACAAACAGAGCAGAGCAAAACCGCAGGTGCAGTGAACAAACAGAGCGGAGCAAAACCGCAGGAGCAGTGAACAAGCAGAGTGGAGCAAAACCGCAGGTGCGGTGAACAAGCAGGGCGGAGCAAAACCACAGGAGTGGTTAACAAGCAGAGCGGAGCAAAACCGCAGGTGTGGTGAACAAGCAGAGCAGAGCAAAACCGCAGGAGAGGTGAACAAGCAGAGCAGAGCAAAACCGCAGGTGTGGTGAACAAGCAGAGTGGAGCAAAACCGCAGGTGTGGTGAACAAGCAGAGTGGAGCAAAACCACAGGTGCGGTGAACAAGCAGAGCGGAGCAAAACTGCAGGTGCGGTGAACAAGCAGAGCGGAGCAAAACCGCAGGAGCGGTGAAAAAGCAGAGCGGAACAAAACCGCAGGTGCGGTGCAGCAGAGCGGAGCAAAACCACAGGTGCGGTGAACAAGCAGAGCGGAGCAAAACCGCAGGTGCGGTGAACAAGCAGAGCGGAGCAGAGCAGAAGGTGAAGGCAGACAGGACAGGGCTCTGTTCACATGGAACAGACTGGAAGATAGTGGAAGATAGCTAGAACACAGGAGGTAAATACGGAGGCAGGGAAACAGAATGAGCAGCCCCCAGGGTAGCAGAACAGACAGGTAACAGGCCTGGATATACAGCCCCCAGGGTGGCGGAATAGACTAGATACAGGACAGGATCTGGCAATTCAGTTGCAAAGGACAAACTGAGAGAAAGTGTTGCTCAGGCACCTGCTACTGGGTGGAGGGGGTATAAGTATCCAGTGACTCACAGCAATAGGCTGGGGACGCATTAGGGCTGTGCACACAGTAGCTATAAGAAACAAGCAGAAAGTCGCGCCGATGCCCTAAGCAATCAGACAAGAGACATGGACAGAGCAGGTACTGGAGCAAAGAGTGCAGCATGGACTGACAGGTAAGATTGCGGTCTTGCATGGTGGGAGGTGGTGCACCATGCAAGCATGCCGCCAGGGATGTTACAGTACCCACTCCCTTTATGCCCCCTCTTCCTCCAGCCAGCAAGGATTTTCTGCAAAGAATTTGGAGGCTGATTCTTCTCCTCAAGAAGATTTCCTCTTCTGTCCACTAGAGGGAACAAAGCTGGTCTCGTTATCTTGGTAACCAGGATGCTTCCTTCCATCGGGCCATCCTCAGCAACAGATGAAGTGAAGTGGGCGAGGTACCAGGAATAGGACACAGGAAAGTCTCTCTCCACTTATTAATGTTGGGTAGCACCCCAAAGGATTCACGGGACAACTGGAGATCCTCCACCACGTTGGAGGGGTGCAGAGACTCGGGGGAAGCCACCGCCTTGACGTGCACTTTGCCAAGCTTACTGGATGAAGTGGGCGAAGTACCAGGTACAGGGTGCAGAAAAGTCTCTCTCCATTTGTTATCAGGTAGCACCCCGGAGGATTCAGGAGACAACTGGAAGTCCTCCGCCTGGTTGGAGGGGTGCAGAGACTTGGGGGTAACCATCGCCTTGACGTACACTTTGCCAAGATTACTGGATGAAGTGGGCGAAGTACCAGGTACAGGGTGCAGAAAAGTCTCTCTCCATTTGTTCTCAGATAGCACCCTGGAGGATTCAGGAGGCAACTGGAGGTCCTCCGCCTGGTTGGAGGGGTGCAGAGACTTGGAGGTAGCCATCGCCTTGATGTACTTATTGCCAGATTTGTTAAAGATGGAGGATCCTTGCTTAGGGACCAACTTAAGTCTGGTTTCTGATAGGACACGTCTGCAAGGCTTGGCGGTGCCTAAAGCCAGATCATTGGTACAATCGTCGAGACTGTGTGGGGACAATGCCTCCGCTTCCCTTCCTTCGGAGACTTCAGCACACAGCAAGTCAGCGACTAGCAGATCTGGTGAAGAAGAAGAAGAAACTGCTGACTGTCCTGAAGATATGGGGACTGGACACCCCTTGCACCTCAGCAGTCCCCCAGGAAACACCATGCAGGATCTCCAAATGTAAGCGGGCACTAGATCTCTCGGCTCTGGACGACCTGTGGGTAAACCAAACAGCACCTGAAATGTGAACTTCTTCATGTGTAATGCTCCAAACTGGAGCTTAATTTGTACAGACATATTTTGACTGTTTCTGAGTAGGGCTCGTCCTTCCGCAGACAATGCCCAAACCGGCTTCTGGAGTTGTCGGACGGGAATCAAACACCGACTCTTCAAGCCTTTAAGCCCGAAACTTCCGGTTAATCTGAGGCCATCACTTGCCATGGAGACAGTCATGGTCATCTGTGGAGAGGAAACATTAATGCCAAGGGCAGCCTCTCCTACAGGTCTAATGTCTTGGGATTCTCCAACTTTCGCTGGACAAAGACCGTCAGGGGGTCCCAAACAACCGCAGTGGGACCGCAATCCGATTTTGTGACTGAGTTCTGGCCTCTGCTTTGCCTGAACATAGTCATCCTTCATGGATTCTGTGTGGAGAGCTGCCTCTACAGGCTGGGGAACAGGAGGTCTTTGGGAGGACAGAACCTGGCATGACGGTTTACCTCTATGCCTTGCACGTCTGGACTGCCTCTTGAGGTTGGGAAGGAAAGTATTCTGTGGAGCATTGTCATTCTGTGTGGATTCTGTGTGGGCGGCAGTCTCTTCAGGCGGGAGAACTGGTAGGTTACCTGCACACATTACCCATAGGGGCTGCTCCGCGATACTGGGAAGGGACGCTTTAGCAGAAGCCTCAGGGTTAGGGTCATTGAAGACCATTAGAAAGGCTACCAGGAAGGCCTGCAGGTCAAAGACGATAGGATCCCATGCTTCCCATAGGGGGGTGATCCAATTCAAGGCATCACCCACTAAATAGGACATCATGAATGCTACTTTCACCCGATCAGTGGGAAATTAGTGAGCATAGAATTTGAAATGCAGCATACATTGCTCCACAAACACACGGCTTTGTTTTGGATCCCCATAGTACCGTGGTGGATCCGCAGGAACGAGTGCTGATAGCTCCATTTGGGCTGGTGCGTAAATCGCCTGGACCTCAGCTTGAGAAAAATGTTTTTCTTGGTGCACTTATTCGCCAGACAAGGATTCAAATGTCTGAGAGCGAAGGGCCGTGGGGCTCAACGGGAACCATGGCCTGAGCAAACTGTTGCGCTCCATGAATAAGGTTTAGCCGAAACGCGTTGGAATGTGCTGTACCTAAGAGCCGCTATATTGCTCATTCTGTAACTCATCCTTGGCTTTTACAATTTGAAATTAAAAGTGAAGTTTTAACAAGATATATACAACCCTGGTCCTGCTGGAGACATCTTTGCTTGCTTTCTCAAAACCGCAGGAGCGGTGTACAAGCAGAGCAGAGCAAAACCGCAGGAGCGGTAAACAATCAGAGCGGAGCAAAGCCGCAGGTGCGGTGAACAAGCAGAGTGGAGCAAAACCGCAGGAGCGGTGAACAAGCAGAGCGGAGCAAAACCGCAGGTGCGGTGAACAAGCAGAGCGGAGCAAAACCGCAGGTGCGGTGAACAGGCAGAGCAGAGCAAAACCGCAGGAGCGGTGAACAAGCAGAGCGGAGCAAAACCGCAGGTGCGGTGAACAAGCAGAGCGGAGCAAAACCGCAGGAGCTGTGAACAAGCAGAGTGGAGCAAAACCGCAGGAGCTGAACAGAGCAGAAGGTGAAGGCAGACAGGACAGGGCTCTGTTCACATGGAACAGACTGGAAGATACAGGAAGATAGCTAGAACACAGGAGGTAAATACGGAGGCAGGGAAACAGAACGAGCAGAACCAGATACACACAAGGTACTTACAATGAAGTAGCGAGTAGACACAAAACTCACAAACAGAAGTACAGAGACAACGAGTTGGAGTTAGGTGCAGGTTCAGACACTGCAGGAAAAGGTACAAACATGGAAACAAACAAGAAACAGGCTGGGACACTGTTCAGACAGGAACTGAAACAGAAACAAGATACAGAAACGAGCCTGGGAACTCAGCCCCCAGGGTGGCGGAAACAGACAGGTAACAGGCCTGGGTATACAGCCCCCAGGGTGGCAGAACAGACAGGTAACAGGCCTGGGTATACAGCCCCCAGGGTGGCGGAACAGACTAGATACAGGACAGGATCTGGCAATTCAGTTGCAAAGGACAAACTGAGAGAAAGTGTTGTTCAGGCACCTCCTACTGGGTGGAGGGGGTATAAGTATCCAGTGACTCACAGCAATAGGCTGGGGACACATTAAGACTGTGCACACAGTAGCTATAAGAAACAATCAGAAAGCCGCGCCGACGCCCTAAGCAATCAGACAAGAGACATCGACAGAGCAGGTACTGGAGCAAAGAGTGCAGCATGGACTAACAGGTAAGATTGCGGTCTTGCATGGTGGGAGGTGATGCACCATGCAAGCACGCCGCCAGGGATGTTACATGATGTCTAAATGTGACGGGTATCCAATGCCCGGCATTGATAATCTCGTAGAGAAGCTAAGGTCAGCCAGATACATCACCACCCTGGACCTAACGAAAAGTTACTCTCAAATCCTTCTCACTCAGAGTGCAAAGTAGAAGATGGCCTCTTCTACACCTGACGGTTCCTTCCAGTATACCAGAATTCCGTTCAGGCTGCAAGGAGCCCAGCTACATCTGGAGGGCCATGGATCGGACCTTAGCCCCTCACAAAAATGAACCATCAGGAACAAGAAGGGAAAATACCTGGGCTACATCGTTGGAAGAAACAAAGTAAAGCTGCAAGTGAATAAAGTGGAGGCAGTCCAAAATTGTCCAAAACTGATCTATAAGGAACAGGTTCGGGAATTTCTGGGAATGGTGAGATACTATGAGGGGTGTATCCTGAATTTCCCCATGATATGCTAATATTTCATATATGTAAATACATCCTAGTAACATCGAGAGATAAGGTATCCCATAGGGCAAGTGCACACCAGGGGGATAAATGGTACGTATAAAGTGATAGTACCAAACCGTAAAGCTCTCAAACTGTTATATTGAAAGAATGGGGCTTACCCATGGCACAGATGTGTGTCCGACTGCAATCGTCGCCCCGACGCGCGTTTTGCGTGGTGGGCTTCCTCGGGGGGGGTGGTGTGGTGTGTATGTGTTTTTGCATCCTTATATATCACCATCTCTAGTGCAATTGGAGCGTTCTTACGCCGGTATCGGCGCACGTGCAGTGGATCCCCAGTCGCCCACATGTCACTTCCGGCAATCGCGATGACGGCGCGGGTCAAGGAAAAGTTTCCTGTGACATCAGCACCTGCGTCGCATCGTAGGGATGCCTTCGGTGACAGCAGCAGCATGGAGACTCAGTGCGCGCGCGCACACCCAAGCAGCGATCTTGTTTATGGGAAAAACTGAGGGCAGACTCAAACAAATCTTATTCCCCACTGCAGTGCTATTTAAAAGACGCACGTAAGTATTTAAATTGGGGGATAAAAAAGAAAGCAGGAAAAGGGGAGGGAGAGAAAGGGGGGAAGAAGGGAAGGGAAAGAGGGAGAAAAGAAAAAGGGAAGAGGGAAGAAAAAAGAAAAAGAAAAAAGAGGGAAGAAAAAATTATATATACAGTTATATGAAAAAGTTTGGGCACCCCTATTAATCTTAAGCTTAATGTTTTATAAAAATTAGTGTTTTTGCAACAGCTATTTCAGTTTGATATATGTAATAACTGTTGGACACAGTAATGTTTCTGCCTTGAAATGAGGTTTATTGTGCTAACAGAAAATGTGCAATCTGCATTCAAACAAAATTTGACAGGTGCATAAGTATGGGCATCCTTATCATTTTCTTGTTTTAAATACTCCTACCTACTTTTTACTGACTTACTAAAGCACTTTTTTTGGTTTTGTAACCTCATTGAGCTTTGAACTTCAGAGCCAGGTGTATGCAATCATGAGAAAAGCTACTTAAAGTGGCCACTTGCAAGTTGTTCTCTTGTTTGAATCTCCTCTGAAGAGTGGCATCATGGGCTCCTCAAAACAATTGTCAAATGAGCTGAAAACAAAGATTATTCAACATAGTTGTTCAGGGGAAGGATACAAAAAGCTGTCTCAGAGATTTAACCTGTCAGTTTCCACTGTGAGGAACATAGTAAGGAAATGGAAGAACACAGGGACAGTTCTTGTTAAGGCCAGAAGTGGCAGGCCAAGAAAAACATCAGAAAGGCAGAGAAGAAGAATGGTGAGATCAGTCAAGGACAATCCTCAGACCTCCTCCAGAGAGCTGCAGCATCAACTTGCTGCAGATGGTGTCACTGTGCATCCGTCAACTATACAACGCACTTTGCACAAGGAGAAGCTGTATGGGAGAGTGATGCGAAAGAAGCCGTTTCGGCAAGCACGCCACAAACAGAGTCGACTGAGGTATGCAAAAGCACATTTGGAGAAGCCAATTTCTTTTTGGAAGAAGGTCCTGTGGACTGATGAAACCAAGATTGAGTTGTTTGGTGATACAAAAAGGCGTTATGCATGGCGTCAAAAAAACACAGCATTCCAAGAAAAACACTTGCTACCCACAGTAAAATTTGGTGGAGGTTCCATCATGCTTTGGGGCTGTGTGGCCAATGCCGGCACCGGGAATCTTGTTAAAGTTGAGGGATGCATGGATTCCACTCAGTATCAGCAGATTCTTGACAATAATGTTCAAGAATCAGTGATAAAGTTGAAGTTACGCAGGGGATGGATCTTTCAGCAAGACAATGATCCAAAACACCGCTCCAAATCTACTCAGGCATTCATGCAGAGGAACAATTACAATGTTCTGGAATGGCCATCCCAGTCCCCAGACCTGAATATCATTGAACATCTGTGGGATCATTTGAAGAGGGCTGTCCATGCTCGGCGACCATCAAACTTAACTGAACTGGAATTGTTTTGTAAAGAGGAATAGTCAAAAATACCTTCATCCATGATCCAGGAACTCATTAAAAGCTACAGGAAGCGACTAGAGGCAGTTATTTTTGCAAAAGGAGGATCTACTAAATATTAATGTCACTTTTCTGGTGAGGTACCCATACTTATGCACCTGTCAATTTTTGTTTGAATGCAGATTGCACATTTTCTGTTAGTACAATAAACCTCATTTCAAGGCAGAAACATTACTGCGTCCAATAGTTATTACATATATCAAACTGAAATAGCTGTTGCAAAAACACCAATTTTTATAAAACAATAAGCTTAAGATTAATAGGGGTGCCCAAACTTTTTCATATAACTGTATATATATATATATATATATATCTCAACATGGGAGAAGGAACAGATAATAACAATCCTACATAAGTATTTAACCACATATATTGTAGATTAAGAAAATATATATAGATAAATATAATATATGTTCATCGCTGTTCCCGAATGAGGGTTTGAATCCACCACCATCTGTGTTCCATTCTTCCCAAGAGGGTCACGTAGTAAGATATATATAGGGTCTGTCCCGTCCCAAAAAAAGGAAAAAGGAAACGGAAACATCAGGAATAACATCATATCCAACTGTGAAATAAAAAATGATTAATTAAAACACCATTAAAAAACAACATACATTTAAAATAAACTGGTGAGAGAGAGGATATCCTGGATCACATATCATTACAAAAACGGTGAGAAGGACAATTTTTCATTCAACCCAGAAGGGGACATGGTACCCAGTGAAAAGATCCAACGGCATTCACGTTGGGCCAGAATTTTCTTTTTGTCACCTCCCCTAATGCCACATTGTATCCTGTCAATTCCTTTAAATTTGATTTCATCTGGATTGCAATTGTGATGAAATCTAAAATGTTGTGAAATGGTTTTCAGGGTGGAAACATCTTCCACCCCACTAGCAGATCTAATATCTCTTATGTGTTCCCTCACCCTTATGCGGAACAATACATATATGTATATTTATATATACCTCGGTACGGTCACTGCCAACTCCACAATAACAACAAGAACTACAAGCTGCCACTATCAATTGTTTATACTGACCAATTGGACACCCATTACAGGTAGCATATATCTTCAGGGGTGCAATTTACAGAGCAAGAAGAACTATTAAATTTTATATATTTAAATATACAAACATGATACAAAATGGAAACAAAATAATACTGTATATACAATTACATAAAATAAAAAGGAATAACAGAACAAAATGACTAACCCTGATGTTGCAGGAATGGCTCTTATCTTTATGGAGAGAAGCACTCCAATTGGGAAAATGGAACACTCTCACAGCAAACTACTTTTTCCAGAATGACAAAGACAGACACCCAAACTCTCATTTTTATTAGCTCAAGGGTATGCTCACCTTGGTGAGCTTATGTGGGGGCTGGTTGTGGAATGTGCTATGTTTTTTAGAATTTTATGAGATCCGCAACTTACTGGATATCATCACCCCTGGAGGTCCCAGGTGGTAGATATTGTCACCATGTTTCTTATTGTACCCGGTTTATAGAGTTGAAACATGGCATGCATAGCACCATCGATCGGATGAATATTAAGTTGGAGGGGTTCTGCCGGCCTTATGGTGATGTGAGTGAATGTGTTATGTTCATCGCTACGATGCCGAAAATATATCTCCCATTGCTATCGGATCAATGCAAACCCCAATATTCATCACTGACAACTGGCTCCAAAAAGTCTGGGGACCAGTACTTTGATCACAGGAAGCTCTAGCCTGGGAAGCATACTTCTGCATAAACAAATTTCAGCCTTGGTGTCTTTTTCCCAGAGAAAATCTCCTGTTGTAAATACCTAGTCACTGCAGGAGGCTCCTATTTCAAATGAGGTTCACATGTCAGCTCTCTCTCTCAATTCCCCAGTTATAATCAGTTTCTCTTACCCAGCTATAATTAATCCCATATGAACAATGTGAGTGTGATATGCCCCTCTCCAGAGATGTCTGTATGGATTTTTAATTTTTCTCTATGACAATCAGTAAATTACATAATGAGAAAAAAACTGAAGAGTCAGAATTGCGACTTTTAGCCACCACGACATTGCAATAAAATGCAATAAGAAGTGATCAAAGCATCATATCTACCCACAAAATGGTATAATTAAAAATGTCCAATCAAAGTGTAAAAAATAAGCCCTCACACAGCCCAATATCCTGAAAATTGAAAATGTTACGAGTCTAGAGAAATTTTAAAAAAAAAGTCACCACTTAAATAAAAAAAACTATACATGTTTGGTATCTGCCTAATCATACTGACCTTGCATACTGAACATAGTAAACAACCTTACCCCTGATTTCCAGTACATCACTTCATAAAATGAATGGTGTCATTCAAAAGTAGAACTCATCCTGTAAAAAATAAGCCATGTTACGGCTATGTGGACGGAAAAATAAAAAAAATTATGACTCTTAGAAGAAAGGCAGGAAAAAACAAAAAAAAAGGGAAATAACCTGGTCATGAAGGGGTTAATGAACAAGACAACTATTGTATGGATGTGTTAAAGAATAATGCATTTTATTCTTTATCTCAAATAGCTGTGCATGAAGTTTTTCTTACACAGACTGTATTTATTGTAATAGTTCACATTTCTCTCAATATGTAAAATATAGTAATACCATCAAAGGAGTTACAGGAAATGCGCACAATGTACAGTAAATTCCATTTCTCATGGGACCCTTATCAAAATCTTGATAAACTGTCCCTATAAGAATGAAACATTCCCTGATAAAATATCAGTTTCACATAAACAACATATGGCTGTTTCCTGTGGTTGTGTATTATCATACTCTCACATATTGCTTGTATAATGAACACAATTACAGCAAAATCAATAGATGTACACTGCGTTTCAAATTATTATGAAAATTGGATTTAAGTGTCAAAGATATAATTTTTTGTTTTTCAAATAAACTGATTTGGTTGCACACTCTAAGCGTATGCAATCCTCTTAATCGTCTGCTGTCAAATCAGATATGGAAATGTGTGCATACTCAAAGAATAATGTCACTTGAGTCAAGGTGAATGAAATGCAGAAGTCTTCTAATTTATTAAGGAAGTACATAAACTTATATAGCCAGTCTCTTGGAGTATTTCCAAGGGTGCGTATCTTTGATATAATTGGTCAAGCTGCAATTATTGCCTTTATGATCATTAGCAGAATACAAAAGAGGTTCCCTAAAAAGTCACATAGCATATGTGTGGTGCAGAAAGCCAGTGCCATTTTGAATATCTCCATTGAATATTGATATCCATAACAAAACTAATGGATGGTATTGTGTTTTAGCTCTTTGAATCACTGAAATCAATCTCAAACACATGTGATAATTAGTTTACTAATTGAGCAAAATTAAAGGAAAACTACTGTAGGTGGATTTTTTCTACAGCTAAAACCCTAAAACCTGATCTCTTGGCAGTTAAAAAGCTGCAGACAAAAATCATGTTTTGCTGTTCATTTAGCTGAATTTTTCAGGATCCCAAAGTTCAGTTTTGATTTCATAAAACAAGCATGAACAATGCAAGGTGTTAGGCCACCAGTGCAAGACATATGTAAAACCATAAAACCATTTTGGAAAAAAAAGGCAATTTGAGCAAATTATTTAGTGGAGAAAGATTTTTATGTCTCAAAAAATAGGGACTATTCTTAACAAAAAAGTTCATGAGTTAATGAAAAAACATACAATTACAATGCAGTGCATTGAGTTTGTCGGACATTATTTACTTTCACACATTGGTCAGGCATTGAATTGGTCGGTGATATAACAAAAAATAGCCATGGATAAAACAAGCCTAATGGGTGAAAAACTATACATAGTGTAACAGTGAGGCACCCGGAGCACCAGCTGCTAAGTTAACAGTTAAATAAATGGAGAACAGAGCAGCAAACTTGGTGAAAGCACATAGAAACATTCTATTGAAAAATATCACAACAATTAATCTCGTATGGATGGACAAGAGGGGAGATACCAGACATGTATGAGTATGCCAGATTGGTAGTAAAATCACAGAATATCATATCAAATACAGTACATAAATAACAATTCAATATGTGCATGTATCGAAACTCAATATTGCAATATGCCAGGTGGCTTCAAAATAATTATTGCACTGTGCCCTAAAGCCTCATGGTCCCAGTTATCACTAATATAAATGTAGTCTGAGTACAAGATATAAGAACAGTGGCATACTAGTGAGTGCTGGAACTGAGCCAGGGAAAAGGGGAAACAGAGGCACATATGTCTCAAGGTTCAATATGCTAGAATTAGCCTTCAGTGCTTGTCGCAAAATACCCCCAAAAACGATATATTTAACCATTTAACCATTTATTTGAGTTGATCGGGTATTGTTCAATTTCCCACATTGGTCAGGTATTATTTACTTTAACACAGATCACGTATTTAATTAAACTGTACTAATATGATCAACCATGCTCATGTGAGGACACCAAGACACTTTGGTTTAAACTTGGGAAAATCAGAAAAATTGATGGGTTTCACATACTGCTATACCTGCTTTTGTTCACAAAAAAGGCTGCAAAAACTGATGGGAACATTTTTTGTTGCGGTTTTGCACTTACTCATTGCTTTCTATCGGTGAAAGAAAGCTGAAAGAATTGACATGCTGCAGTTTTCAAAAAAGCTAGTTTTCCAATTCAGTCAGGAAAATAAAACAAGCATGTGCATGAGATTTCTGAAATTTTATAGCTTTTGCTGGTACTGTAAAAAGAAGCTTTTAATTTGCATTACAAAAGAAGCAAAAACGCAACTAGTGAACAAAGCCTAAGAAGGACGTTCCACATTATTAAGCAGACCATAGGATCAAGCAGTATGGGAAAGAAAAGGGATTTCTCTGCTCCCGAAAAGAGTCAAATAGTGCCACAGATTGAACAAGGTATGAAAACAAGATATTTCATGAAAACTTAAGCTTCATCATCGTACTGTGTAGAGATTTGTGGCTGTACAGAAAACAGGTGGGTTATCGCAGTTAAAGGCATAATGAGGAAGGTATATACCAGACAATGTCAGCGAATTAAAGGGAATCTGCCAGCAGGTTTTTGCTATGTAATCTGAAGACAGCAGGAGATAGAGGCTGAAACACAGAACTCAGGGATGTGTGACTTGTCAAAGTACATGCTGTTGTTTACTAACTGTGAAGGATTTATCACTAAGAGATTAACAAAACATCTCAGTGTCTATGAATCAGCACTGGTGTCACTGTCCCTGCTTTCGAACATTTTGAACATGAAGAGGAAGTCTAGGCTGCAGCTGATCTCTGACTTCCTATTCATGTTCAATTTTGTACGAAGGTGGGGACAGTGATGCCAGCGTTGTCTGGTCGCCGGGCATCACGTGTCATTCCACAGCATCACAGCCACGGGACCACAAGTGCTGACACCACTGGAACAGTGCCAGCACCGGAGGTGAGTATAGGTTTTTTTATTTGATTATGGCCAAACATTTAGGTCAAGAAGGGGTTGTCCTAGTAGTGGACAACCCCTTTAAGTTCCCCCATGCATATATTAATACAGCTATATCTATCTAGATAAAAAGGAATGAAAGGAGACAGCACACTAAGCAATATGGCAAAAATAACAGTGGTTATTAGCCCATAGTGGCAGTGGCAACGTTTCGGTTCTGAGGTATGAACCTGTCTCAGAACCGAAACGCTGCCACTGCCACTATGGGCTAATAAACCATTGTTTATTTACAATATTGCTTGGTGTGCTGCCTACATTTGTTACTTTTTATCTGGATGCTTTGTTTTTTACCAGTGAGGCTCTGGACCCACCTTACCTTGGTGATGCTCCTGCTTTTCAATTTTTCATCTATGTCTATATATATAGGGGGGCGTAACTCACTACACTGCAGGCACCCAGCATGTATGTTTGTCAACCAAGAAGGGAGTGGATAGATAGACAGACAGATAGATTAGATAGGGCTCTATCAGTCTATCTGTGTATATAGGGCTTGTTGATAGAAAGGCCTAACAAGGGTTATGATGAAAGGAACACAATTCCTACTGTAAAGCACGGAGGTGGATTGCTGATGCTTTGGGGATGTGTGAGCTACAAAGGCACTCATCAGCCCGGAAGCTGCGCATGGGACGTACTTGGACGTTCCAACATGACAACGATCCGAAACACAAGGCCAAGTCGATCTGTCATTGGCTACTGCAGAACAAAGTGAAGGTTCTGGAGTGGCCATCTCAGTCTCCTGACCTCAATATCATTGAGCCACTCTGGGGAGATCTCAAACGCGCAGTTCATGCTACACAGCCCAGGAATTTACAGGAACTGGAGGCTTTTTGCCAAGAAGAATGGGCAGCTTTACCATCTGAAAAAAAAAGAACCTCATCCACAACTACCACAAAAAAACTTCAAGCTGTCATTGATATTAGAGGGGGCAATACAGGGTATTAAGAACTGGGGTATGTGAACTTTGATCAGGGTCATTTGGATGTTTTTGGCTGTCATTTAGATTTAAAAAGAGAAAACAGTAGTTTGACAATAAATGGCTTCACCCAACCAATAACCATGAGTGGAGAAAGTTTTTTGTTATGATTCATATTCTCTGAAACAAGGCCAATAAGGGAAAAATTCTATATATGCACACATACTGAGCTTAGCATAAATGGGTACACCCCATTTGAAAAGTAAGATTAGACAGCAGAGGCCTGCTGCCTATAAAAGTGAGTGTGATACACCCCACACCTGACAGCACATTGGGACTGGGACTCAATTTTCCTGTAAAGTGCCATGGCATTACGGAGCAGCAGCTAGACCACGACTACCGCCCTCGGTCACTTTACACTCTGTCATCACATAATGGGTTTTTGTCCCCTGCCGAATCACTGTTTTCCTGAAGTAATTTGTCTCGATAGAAGTCTTTGTGACTCAAAACAAAGCAACAAAGCCTCTTCTGAATTACCCTAGATTTGCATTGAGAACATTTTAAAAAGTGACCTCTGTTTCACACAGCAACCAATGTAAGGTTTGGCCGGTCACAACTACAATCACATGATGCCAGAGCGTGGCTGAAAACAAGTGAATACGGCTACCAGTGAGTATGCAACTATATGCATTACACTTACATTCATGATCAATAACAAAGTGATAAAAAAACACTGCAGAGGTGCTTTAACCGCTTCCCGACCACCCACTGTACATAAACGTCGGCGCTGCCTGGGCTCTGTGCAGCGCCGACGTTTATGAACGGTCGGTGGTCCTGCAGCCCTCAGGACCCCCAGGGTCCTGCAAGTGCTATGGTTGCGGTTCAGAGCGACAGCTCTGACAGGGAACATCATCAGGACCTGATTGGATCAGGTCCCAATGATGTTAAGCCTTTGCTATCTTCTATATGCCGCGATCTATAGTGATCGCAGCATATAGAAGATAGTGAGAGGAGAGGGGGTCGTCCACTTACCTCTCCGACGGCCCCCTGATGCCTTCCAGGACCTGCCGTTGTTATGGCAGCTGGAGGTCACATGACCGCTCCAGATCTGCCATATATGGTGTCCTGCTGAGCTCAGGCTTTCAGCCGAGTCCACCAGGAGACAGACAGTGTGAAACTGTCAGCAAACTTCTCATGCAATGTAATACATTTCTATTACATTGCATGAGAACAGTGATTATTAAAATAAAAATTAATGTCCCATACAGGGACTAAGTAAAAATGTAAAAAAAAAGTAAAAATTTTTTTTTAAAACTGTTAAAAAAAAATCACAAAATAAATAAAAATAAATAGATAAAATATTAAACCAATAAATCCGTATATTTATGCAAAAACAAAAAGAGAACACATATTTGGTATCGCCACATCCGAAACAACCCGATCTATAAAACTGTCACACTAATTAACTCCTTCTGTGCACACCAAAATAAAAAGAAATAAAAAACGGAGCAAAAAAAATATGCTTTTTCATCATATCGCCAAACAAAAAGTGGAAAAAAATGCGATCAAAAAGCAAAATGGAAATCTAAATGGTACCGCTGAAAACGTCATTTTGTTCTGCAAAAAAAAGCCACCATACAGCTCCATCAGCCAAAAAATAAAAAAGTTATAGCTCTCAGAATAAAGCGATGCAAAAAAAATATTTTTTCTATAAAATTGATTTATTGTGTAAAAGCGCCAAAACATAAAAAAATATACAGTAAGTGTAGTATCGCTGTAAATGTACTGACCTGAAGAATAACGCTGCCTTATCACTTTTGCCACACACAGAACGGCATAAAAAAAAACCTCAAAAAACAATTCCTGAATTGTTGGTTTTTGTTAATTTTACCTCCCAAAAAACGGAATAGAAAGCGATCAAAAAATGTCACGTACCCAAAAATGTTACCAATAAAAATGTCAACTCGTCCCGCAAAAAACAAGCCATCACTTGACTCTGTCAGCCGAAATATGGAAAAATTATAGCTCTCAAAATTAGAGATGAGCGTTGTTCTACTCGAACTGTTCGCCAATCTCAAATTCGAGCTGTTTTGGGCGGTGTTCGAGCCGTTCGGCGAACACGAACGATTTGAGAAAAATTCGGCTGTTCGAGGTTATGTCAGATAACTGTTCGTGCACCAAAATCAAAACTGGATTTTTTCTCAGTAATGATGAAAATTAATGTTAATACGCAGTTTGAGTGTACAGCGGGGTGGGGGGAGGGGCAGGGGATGGATCTCTGCAGGAATAATGAAGATCTCCATTTTTTTTTCTCTTTCCCGCATTTGCAGTGGGGAGGTGCAGTCTGTCAGCCTATCAGCAGCGCACACACGGAGCGAACTGCTGTTTTTCACACAAGCAAGGGCATGTGTCATTGGCAGTGTATGTCACATGTCCTTGCCCTATAAGACCAAGCCATTTTCCCCGTCGCCACCATTTTCTCACTGCTGCAGCTGCGTGTTAGACGGCACCGCTGTTGCTGTGTGCGCTATACCTTGTTAATTTCAAGCCAAATTTCACACAAATCTACAGATAGCTTGGGAGTAGGGAATAGTTGTGATTGCAGTCCTTTTAAGGACTAGGTTACAGCATTTCCTACGACTTTTATCAGGCAGGTCTGTGCTCTTAAAAAGATAGATTGTGGGAGTAAAGACTAATTGTAATTGCAGTCCTTTTCAGGACTAGGTTACATCAGTTCCTATCAGTTTTTGCCAGGCAGGTCTGTGCCAGTGCTGTGCAAGTTTTTTTCACAGCATTTGGCTGAATCTAGCAAAGCTAATCCTTTTTGGCCTATTGCAGAGTGTGTTAGTCAGTGGAGTAGCCTATCTGTGTTGCAAGATATACCACCAGTGTATAGAATAACAATTTTTTTACTGCACCTAGTGAAGTAAAATCTTTTGGGCATAGCATCATTCTATTAGTCCATCTATACTGACCTCCATCAGGTTGCAAATTGAATATAATTTTTTTCTGCATCTAGCTCTGAAAAAATATTTGGGCTTCTAGCAGTGTGTGGGACTTGTTCTATTAGTCCATCTATACTGACCTCCATCAGGTTGCAAACTGACTATAATTTTTTTCTGCATCTAGCTCTGAAAAAATATTTGGCCTTCTAGCAGTGTGTGGGACTTTCTCTATTAGTCCATCTATACTGACCTCCATCAGGTTGCAAATTAAAAATAATTTTTATCTGCATCTACCTCTGAAAAAATATTTGGGCTTCTAGCTGTGTGTGGGACTTGTTCTATTAGTCCATCTATACTGACCTCCATCAGGTTGCAAACTGAATATAATTTTTTTCTGCATCTAGCTCTGAAAAAATATTTGGCCTTCTAGCAGTGTGTGGGACTTTCTCTATTAGTCCATCTATACTGACCTCCATCAGACTGCAAATTAAAAATAATTTTTATCTGCATCTAGCTCTGAAAAAATATTTGGCCTTCTAGCAGTGTGTGTGACTTTCTCTATTAGTCCATCTATACTGACCTCCATCAGGTTGCAAATTAAAAATAATTTTTATCTGCATCTACCTCTGAAAAAATATTTGGCCTTCTAGCAGTGTGTGGGACTTTCTCTATTAGTCCATCTATACTGACCTCCATCAGGTTGCAAATTAAAAATATTTTTTTTTCTGCATCTACCTCTGAAAAAATATTGCGCTTCTAGCTGTGTGTGGGACTTGTTCTGTTAATCCATCTATACAGACCTCCATCAGGTTGCAAACTGAATATAATTTTTTTCTGCATCTACCTCTGAAAAAATATTTGGGCTTCTAGCTGTGTGTGGGACTTGTTCTATTAGTCCATCTATACTGACCTCCATCAGGTTGCAAACTGAATATAATTTTTTTCTGCATCTACCTCTGAAAAAATATTTCGCCTTCTAGCAGTATGTGGGACTTTCTCTATTAGTCCATCTATACTGACCTCCATCAGGTTGCAAATTAAAAATAATTTTTATCTGCATCTAGCTCTGAAAAAATATTTGGCCTTCTAGCAGGGTGTGGGACTTTCTCTATTAGTCCATCTATACTGACCTCCATCAGGTTGCAAATTAAAAATAATTTTTATCTGCATCTACCTCTGAAAAAATATTTGGGCTTCTAGCTGTGTGTGGGACTTGTTCTATTAGTCCATCTATACTGACCTCCATCAGGTTGCAAACTGAATATAATTTTTTTCTGCATCTACCTCTGAAAAAATATTTGGCCTTCTAGCAGTGTGTGGGACTTTCTCTATTAGTCCATCTATACTGACCTCCATCAGGTTGCAAATTAAAAATAATTTTTTTTCTGCATTTACCTCTGAAAAAATATTGGGCTTCTAGCTGTGTGTGGGACTTGTTCTATTAATCCATCTATACAGACCTCCATCAGGTTGCAAACTGAATATAATTTTTTTCTGCATCTACCTCTGAAAAAATATTTGGGCTTCTAGCTGTGTGTGGGACTTGTTCTATTAGTCCATCTATACTGACCTCCATCAGGTTGCAAACTGAATATAATTTTTTTCTGCATCTAGCCCTGAAAAAATATTTGGCCTTCTAGCAGTGTGTGGGACTTTCTCTATTAGTCCATCTATACTGACCTCCATCAGGTTGCAAATTAAAAATAATTTTTATCTGCATCTAGCTCTGAAAAAATATTTGGCCTTCTAGCAGTGTGTGGGACTTTCTCTATTAGTCCATCTATACTGACCTCCATCAGGTTGCAAATTAAAAATAATTTTTATCTGCATCTACCTCTGAAAAAATATTTGGGCTTCTAGTTGTGTGTGGGACTTGTTCTATTAGTCCATCTATACTGACCTCCATCAGGTTGCAAACTGAATATAATTTTTTTCTGCATCTAGCTCTGAAAAAATATTTGGCCTTCTAGCAGTGTGTGGGACTTTCTCTATTAGTCCATCTATACTGACCTCCATCAGGTTGCAAATTAAAAATAATTTTTATCTGCATCTAGCTCTGAAAAAATATTTGGCCTTCTAGCAGTGTGTGGGACTTTCTCTATTAGTCCATCTATACTGACCTCCATCAGGTTGCAAATTAAAAATAATTTTTATCTGCATCTACCTCTGAAAAAATATTTGGGCTTCTAGCTGTGTGTGGGACTTGTTCTATTAGTCCATCTATACTGACCTCCATCAGGTTGCAAACTGAATATAATTTTTTTCTGCATCTACCTCTGAAAAAATATTTGGCCTTCTATCAGTGTGTGGAACTTTCTCTATTAGTCCATCTATACTGACCTCCATCAGGTTGCAAATTAAAAATAATTTTTATCTGCATCTAGCTCTGAAAAAATATTTGGCCTTCTAGCAGTGTGTGGGACTTTCTCTATTAGTCCATCTATACTGACCTCCATCAGGTTGCAAATTAAAAATATTTTTTTTTCTGCATCTACCTCTGAAAAAATATTGCGCTTCTAGCTGTGTGTGGGACTTGTTCTGTAAATCCATCTATACAGACCTCCATCAGGTTGCAAACTGAATATAATTTTTTTCTGCATCTACCTCTGAAAAAATATTTGGGCTTCTAGCTGTGTGTGGGACTTGTTCTATTAGTCCATCTATACTGACCTCCATCAGGTTGCAAACTGAATATAATTTTTTTCTGCATCTACCTCTGAAAAAATATTTCGCCTTCTAGCAGTATGTGGGACTTTCTCTATTAGTCCATCTATACTGACCTCCATCAGGTTGCAAATTAAAAATAATTTTTATCTGCATCTAGCTCTGAAAAAATATTTGACCTTCTAGCAGTGTGTGGGACTTTCTCTATTAGTCCATCTATACTGACCTCCATCAGGTTGCAAATTAAAAATAATTTTTATCTGCATCTACCTCTGAAAAAATATTTGGGCTTCTAGCTGTGTGTGGGACTTGTTCTATTAGTCCATCTATACTGACCTCCATCAGGTTGCAAACTGAATATAATTTTTTTCTGCATCTAGCTCTGAAAAAATATTTGGCCTTCTAGCAGTGTGTGGGACTTTCTCTATTAGTCCATCTATACTGACCTCCATCAGGTTGCAAATTAAAAATAATTTTTTTTCTGCATTTACCTCTGAAAAAATATTGGGCTTCTAGCTGTGTGTGGGACTTGTTCTATTAATCCATCTATACAGACCTCCATCAGGTTGCAAACTGAATATAATTTTTTTCTGCATCTACCTCTGAAAAAATATTTGGGCTTCTAGCTGTGTGTGGGACTTGTTCTATTAGTCCATCTATACTGACCTCCATCAGGTTGCAAACTGAATATAATTTTTTTCTGCATCTAGCCCTGAAAAAATATTTGGCCTTCTAGCAGTGTGTGGGACTTTCTCTATTAGTCCATCTATACTGACCTCCATCAGGTTGCAAATTAAAAATAATTTTTATCTGCATCTAGCTCTGAAAAAATATTTGGCCTTCTAGCAGTGTGTGTGACTTTCTCTATTAGTCCATCTATACTGACCTCCATCAGGTTGCAAATTAAAAATAATTTTTATCTGCATCTACCTCTGAAAAAATATTTGGGCTTCTAGTTGTGTGTGGGACTTGTTCTATTAGTCCATCTATACTGACCTCCATCAGGTTGCAAACTGAATATAATTTTTTTCTGCATCTAGCCCTGAAAAAATATTTGGCCTTCTAGCAGTGTGTGGGACTTTCTCTATTAGTCCATCTATACTGACCTCCATCAGGTTGCAAATTAAAAATAATTTTTATCTGCATCTAGCTCTGAAAAAATATTTGGCCTTCTAGCAGTGTGTGTGACTTTCTCTATTAGTCCATTTATACTGACCTCCATCAGGTTGCAAATTAAAAATAATTTTTATCTGCATCTACCTCTGAAAAAATATTTGGGCTTCTAGTTGTGTGTGGGACTTGTTCTATTAGTCCATCTATACTGACCTCCATCAGGTTGCAAACTGAATATAATTTTTTTTTGCATCTAGCTCTGAAAAAATATTTGGCCTTCTAGCAGTGTGTGGGACTTTCTCTATTAGTCCATCTATACTGACCTCCATCAGGTTGCAAATTAAAAATAATTTTTATCTGCATCTAGCTCTGAAAAAATATTTGGCCTTCTAGCAGTGTGTGGGACTTTCTCTATTAGTCCATCTATACTGACCTCCATCAGGTTGCAAATTAAAAATAATTTTTATCTGCATCTACCTCTGAAAAAATATTTGGGCTTCTAGCTGTGTGTGGGACTTGTTCTATTAGTCCATCTATACTGACCTCCATCAGGTTGCAAACTGAATATAATTTTTTTCTGCATCTATCTCTGAAAAAATATTTCGCCTTCTATCAGTGTGTGGGACTTTCTCTATTAGTCCATCTATACTGACCTCCATCAGGTTGCAAATTAAAAATAATTTTTATCTGCATCTAGCTCTGAAAAAATATTTGGCCTTCTAGCAGTGTGTGGGACTTTCTCTATTAGTCCATCTATACTGACCTCCATCAGGTTGCAAATTAAAAATAATTTTTATCTGCATCTACCTCTGAAAAAATATTTGGGCTTCTAGCTGTGTGTGGGACTTGTTCTATTAGTCCATCTATACAGACCTCCATCAGGTTGCAAACTGAATATAATTTTTTTCTGCATCTAGCTCTGAAAAAATATTTGGCCTTCTAGCAGTGTGTGGGACTTTCTCTATTAGTCCATCTATACTGACCTCCATCAGGTTGCAAATTAAAAATAATTTTTATCTGCATCTACCTCTGAAAAAATATTTGGGCTTCTAGCTGTGTGTGGGACTTGTTCTATTAGTCCATCTATACTGACCTCCATCAGGTTGCAAATTAAAAATAATTTTTATCTGCATCTAGCTCTGAAAAAATATTTGGCCTTCTAGCAGTGTGTGGGACTTTCTCTATTAGTCCATCTATACTGACCTCCATCAGGTTGCAAATTAAAAATAATTTTTATCTGCATCTACCTCTGGAAAAATATTTGGGCTTCTAGCTGTGTGTGGGACTTGTTCTATTAGTCCATCTATACTGACCTCCATCAGGTTGCAAACTGAATATAATTTTTTTCTGCATCTACCTCTGAAAAAATATTTGGCCTTCTAGCAGTGTGTGGGACTTTCTCTATTAGTCCATCTATACTGACCTCCATCAGGTTGCAAATTAAAAATAATTTTTTTTCTGCATTTACCTCTGAAAAAATATTGGGCTTCTAGCTGTGTGTGGGACTTGTTCTGTAAATCCATCTATACAGACCTCCATCAGGTTGCAAACTGAATATAATTTTTTTCTGCATCTACCTCTGAACAAATATTTGGGCTTCTAGCTGTGTGTGGGACTTGTTCTATTAGTCCATCTATACTGACCTCCATCAGGTTGCAAACTGAATATAATTTTTTTCTGCATCTACCTCTGAAAAAATATTTCGCCTTCTAGCAGTATGTGGGACTTTCTCTATTAGTCCATCTATACTGACCTCCATCAGGTTGCAAATTAAAAATAATTTTTATCTGCATCTAGCTCTGAAAAAATATTTGACCTTCTAGCAGTGTGTGGGACTTTCTCTATTAGTCCATCTATACTGACCTCCATCAGGTTGCAAATTAAAAATAATTTTTATCTGCATCTACCTCTGAAAAAATATTTGGGCTTCTAGCTGTGTGTGGGACTTGTTCTATTAGTCCATCTATACTGACCTCCATCAGGTTGCAAACTGAATATAATTTTTTTCTGCATCTAGCTCTGAAAAAATATTTGGCCTTCTAGCAGTGTGTGGGACTTTCTCTATTAGTCCATCTATACTGACCTCCATCAGGTTGCAAATTAAAAATAATTTTTTTTCTGCATTTACCTCTGAAAAAATATTGGGCTTCTAGCTGTGTGTGGGACTTGTTCTATTAATCCATCTATACAGACCTCCATCAGGTTGCAAACTGAATATAATTTTTTCTGCATCTACCTCTGAAAAAATATTTGGGCTTCTAGCTGTGTGTGGGACTTGTTCTATTAGTCCATCTATACTGACCTCCATCAGGTTGCAAACTGAATATAATTTTTTTCTGCATCTAGCCCTGAAAAAATATTTGGCCTTCTAGCAGTGTGTGGGACTTTCTCTATTAGTCCAACTATACTGACCTCCATCAGGTTGCAAATTAAAAATAATTTTTATCTGCATCTAGCTCTGAAAAAATATTTCGCCTTCTAGCAGTGTGTGTGACTTTCTCTATTAGTCCATCTATACTGACCTCCATCAGGTTGCAAATTAAAAATAATTTTTATCTGCATCTACCTCTGAAAAAATATTTGGGCTTCTAGTTGTGTGTGGGACTTGTTCTATTAGTCCATCTATACTGACCTCCATCAGGTTGCAAACTGAATATAATTTTTTTCTGCATCTAGCCCTGAAAAAATATTTGGCCTTCTAGCAGTGTGTGGGACTTTCTCTATTAGTCCATCTATACTGACCTCCATCAGGTTGCAAATTAAAAATAATTTTTATCTGCATCTAGCTCTGAAAAAATATTTGGCCTTCTAGCAGTGTGTGTGACTTTCTCTATTAGTCCATCTATACTGACCTCCATCAGGTTGCAAATTAAAAATAATTTTTATCTGCATCTACCTCTGAAAAAATATTTGGGCTTCTAGTTGTGTGTGGGACTTGTTCTATTAGTCCATCTATACTGACCTCCATCAGGTTGCAAACTGAATATAATTTTTTTCTGCATCTAGCTCTGAAAAAATATTTGGCCTTCTAGCAGTGTGTGGGACTTTCTCTATTAGTCCATCTATACTGACCTCCATCAGGTTGCAAATTAAAAATAATTTTTATCTGCATCTAGCTCTGAAAAAATATTTGGCCTTCTAGCAGTGTGTGGGACTTTCTCTATTAGTCCATCTATACTGACCTCCATCAGGTTGCAAATTAAAAATAATTTTTATCTGCATCTACCTCTGAAAAAATATTTGGGCTTCTAGCTGTGTGTGGGACTTGTTCTATTAGTCCATCTATACTGACCTCCATCAGGTTGCAAACTGAATATAATTTTTTTCTGCATCTATCTCTGAAAAAATATTTGGCCTTCTATCAGTGTGTGGGACTTTCTCTATTAGTCCATCTATACTGACCTCCATCAGGTTGCAAATTAAAAATAATTTTTATCTGCATCTAGCTCTGAAAAAATATTTGGCCTTCTAGCAGTGTGTGGGACTTTCTCTATTAGTCCATCTATACTGACCTCCATCAGGTTGCAAATTAAAAATAATTTTTATCTGCATCTACCTCTGAAAAAATATTTGGGCTTCTAGCTGTGTGTGGGACTTGTTCTGTTAGTCCATCTATACAGACCTCCATCAGGTTGCAAACTGAATATAATTTTTTTCTGCATCTAGCTCTGAAAAAATATTTGGCCTTCTAGCAGTGTGTGGGACTTTCTCTATTAGTCCATCTATACTGACCTCCATCAGGTTGCAAATTAAAAATAATTTTTATCTGCATCTACCTCTGAAAAAATATTTGGGCTTCTAGCTGTGTGTGGGACTTGTTCTATTAGTCCATCTATACTGACCTCCATCAGGTTGCAAACTGAATATAATTTTTTTCTGCATCTAGCTCTGAAAAAATATTTGGCCTTCTAGCAGTGTGTGGGACTTTCTCTATTAGTCCATCTATACTGACCTCCATCAGACTGCAAATTAAAAATAATTTTTATCTGCATCTAGCTCTGAAAAAATATTTGGCCTTCTAGCAGTGTGTGTGACTTTCTCTATTAGTCCATCTATACTGACCTCCATCAGGTTGCAAATTAAAAATAATTTTTATCTGCATCTACCTCTGAAAAAATATTTGGCCTTCTAGCAGTGTGTGGGACTTTCTCTATTAGTCCATCTATACTGACCTCCATCAGGTTGCAAATTAAAAATATTTTTTTTTCTGCATCTACCTCTGAAAAAATATTGCGCTTCTAGCTGTGTGTGGGACTTGTTCTGTTAATCCATCTATACAGACCTCCATCAGGTTGCAAACTGAATATAATTTTTTTCTGCATCTACCTCTGAAAAAATATTTGGGCTTCTAGCTGTGTGTGGGACTTGTTCTATTAGTCCATCTATACTGACCTCCATCAGGTTGCAAACTGAATATAATTTTTTTCTGCATCTACCTCTGAAAAAATATTTCGCCTTCTAGCAGTATGTGGGACTTTCTCTATTAGTCCATCTATACTGACCTCCATCAGGTTGCAAATTAAAAATAATTTTTATCTGCATCTAGCTCTGAAAAAATATTTGGCCTTCTAGCAGTGTGTGGGACTTTCTCTATTAGTCCATCTATACTGACCTCCATCAGGTTGCAAATTAAAAATAATTTTTATCTGCATCTACCTCTGAAAAAATATTTGGGCTTCTAGCTGTGTGTGGGACTTGTTCTATTAGTCCATCTATACTGACCTCCATCAGGTTGCAAACTGAATATAATTTTTTTCTGCATCTACCTCTGAAAAAATATTTGGCCTTCTAGCAGTGTGTGGGACTTTCTCTATTAGTCCATCTATACTGACCTCCATCAGGTTGCAAATTAAAAATAATTTTTTTTCTGCATTTACCTCTGAAAAAATATTGGGCTTCTAGCTGTGTGTGGGACTTGTTCTATTAATCCATCTATACAGACCTCCATCAGGTTGCAAACTGAATATAATTTTTTTCTGCATCTACCTCTGAAAAAATATTTGGGCTTCTAGCTGTGTGTGGGACTTGTTCTATTAGTCCATCTATACTGACCTCCATCAGGTTGCAAACTGAATATAATTTTTTTCTGCATCTAGCCCTGAAAAAATATTTGGCCTTCTAGCAGTGTGTGGGACTTTCTCTATTAGTCCATCTATACTGACCTCCATCAGGTTGCAAATTAAAAATAATTTTTATCTGCATCTAGCTCTGAAAAAATATTTGGCCTTCTAGCAGTGTGTGGGACTTTCTCTATTAGTCCATCTATACTGACCTCCATCAGGTTGCAAATTAAAAATAATTTTTATCTGCATCTACCTCTGAAAAAATATTTGGGCTTCTAGTTGTGTGTGGGACTTGTTCTATTAGTCCATCTATACTGACCTCCATCAGGTTGCAAACTGAATATAATTTTTTTCTGCATCTAGCTCTGAAAAAATATTTGGCCTTCTAGCAGTGTGTGGGACTTTCTCTATTAGTCCATCTATACTGACCTCCATCAGGTTGCAAATTAAAAATAATTTTTATCTGCATCTAGCTCTGAAAAAATATTTGGCCTTCTAGCAGTGTGTGGGACTTTCTCTATTAGTCCATCTATACTGACCTCCATCAGGTTGCAAATTAAAAATAATTTTTATCTGCATCTACCTCTGAAAAAATATTTGGGCTTCTAGCTGTGTGTGGGACTTGTTCTATTAGTCCATCTATACTGACCTCCATCAGGTTGCAAACTGAATATAATTTTTTTCTGCATCTACCTCTGAAAAAATATTTGGCCTTCTATCAGTGTGTGGAACTTTCTCTATTAGTCCATCTATACTGACCTCCATCAGGTTGCAAATTAAAAATATTTTTTATCTGCATCTAGCTCTGAAAAAATATTTGGCCTTCTAGCAGTGTGTGGGACTTTCTCTATTAGTCCATCTATACTGACCTCCATCAGGTTGCAAATTAAAAATATTTTTTTTTCTGCATCTACCTCTGAAAAAATATTGCGCTTCTAGCTGTGTGTGGGACTTGTTCTGTAAATCCATCTATACAGACCTCCATCAGGTTGCAAACTGAATATAATTTTTTTCTGCATCTACCTCTGAAAAAATATTTGGGCTTCTAGCTGTGTGTGGGACTTGTTCTATTAGTCCATCTATACTGACCTCCATCAGGTTGCAAACTGAATATAATTTTTTTCTGCATCTACCTCTGAAAAAATATTTCGCCTTCTAGCAGTATGTGGGACTTTCTCTATTAGTCCATCTATACTGACCTCCATCAGGTTGCAAATTAAAAATAATTTTTATATGCATCTAGCTCTGAAAAAATATTTGACCTTCTAGCAGTGTGTGGGACTTTCTCTATTAGTCCATCTATACTGACCTCCATCAGGTTGCAAATTAAAAATAATTTTTATCTGCATCTACCTCTGAAAAAATATTTGGGCTTCTAGCTGTGTGTGGGACTTGTTCTATTAGTCCATCTATACTGACCTCCATCAGGTTGCAAACTGAATATAATTTTTTTCTGCATCTAGCTCTGAAAAAATATTTGGCCTTCTAGCAGTGTGTGGGACTTTCTCTATTAGTCCATCTATACTGACCTCCATCAGGTTGCAAATTAAAAATAATTTTTTTTCTGCATTTACCTCTGAAAAAATATTGGGCTTCTAGCTGTGTGTGGGACTTGTTCTATTAATCCATCTATACAGACCTCCATCAGGTTGCAAACTGAATATAATTTTTTTCTGCATCTACCTCTGAAAAAATATTTGGGCTTCTAGCTGTGTGTGGGACTTGTTCTATTAGTCCATCTATACTGACCTCCATCAGGTTGCAAACTGAATATAATTTTTTTCTGCATCTAGCCCTGAAAAAATATTTGGCCTTCTAGCAGTGTGTGGGACTTTCTCTATTAGTCCATCTATACTGACCTCCATCAGGTTGCAAATTAAAAATAATTTTTATCTGCATCTAGCTCTGAAAAAATATTTGGCCTTCTAGCAGTGTGTGTGACTTTCTCTATTAGTCCATCTATACTGACCTCCATCAGGTTGCAAATTAAAAATAATTTTTATCTGCATCTACCTCTGAAAAAATATTTGGGCTTCTAGTTGTGTGTGGGACTTGTTCTATTAGTCCATCTATACTGACCTCCATCAGGTTGCAAACTGAATATAATTTTTTTCTGCATCTAGCCCTGAAAAAATATTTGGCCTTCTAGCAGTGTGTGGGACTTTCTCTATTAGTCCATCTATACTGACCTCCATCAGGTTGCAAATTAAAAATAATTTTTATCTGCATCTAGCTCTGAAAAAATATTTGGCCTTCTAGCAGTGTGTGTGACTTTCTCTATTAGTCCATTTATACTGACCTCCATCAGGTTGCAAATTAAAAATAATTTTTATCTGCATCTACCTCTGAAAAAATATTTGGGCTTCTAGTTGTGTGTGGGACTTGTTCTATTAGTCCATCTATACTGACCTCCATCAGGTTGCAAACTGAATATAATTTTTTTTTGCATCTAGCTCTGAAAAAATATTTGGCCTTCTAGCAGTGTGTGGGACTTTCTCTATTAGTCCATCTATACTGACCTCCATCAGGTTGCAAATTAAAAATAATTTTTATCTGCATCTAGCTCTGAAAAAATATTTGGCCTTCTAGCAGTGTGTGGGACTTTCTCTATTAGTCCATCTATACTGACCTCCATCAGGTTGCAAATTAAAAATAATTTTTATCTGCATCTACCTCTGAAAAAATATTTGGGCTTCTAGCTGTGTGTGGGACTTGTTCTATTAGTCCATCTATACTGACCTCCATCAGGTTGCAAACTGAATATAATTTTTTTCTGCATCTATCTCTGAAAAAATATTTCGCCTTCTATCAGTGTGTGGGACTTTCTCTATTAGTCCATCTATACTGACCTCCATCAGGTTGCAAATTAAAAATAATTTTTATCTGCATCTAGCTCTGAAAAAATATTTGGCCTTCTAGCAGTGTGTGGGACTTTCTCTATTAGTCCATCTATACTGACCTCCATCAGGTTGCAAATTAAAAATAATTTTTATCTGCATCTACCTCTGAAAAAATATTTGGGCTTCTAGCTGTGTGTGGGACTTGTTCTATTAGTCCATCTATACAGACCTCCATCAGGTTGCAAACTGAATATAATTTTTTTCTGCATCTAGCTCTGAAAAAATATTTGGCCTTCTAGCAGTGTGTGGGACTTTCTCTATTAGTCCATCTATACTGACCTCCATCAGGTTGCAAATTAAAAATAATTTTTATCTGCATCTACCTCTGAAAAAATATTTGGGCTTCTAGCTGTGTGTGGGACTTGTTCTATTAGTCCATCTATACTGACCTCCATCAGGTTGCAAATTAAAAATAATTTTTATCTGCATCTAGCTCTGAAAAAATATTTGGCCTTCTAGCAGTGTGTGGGACTTTCTCTATTAGTCCATCTATACTGACCTCCATCAGGTTGCAAATTAAAAATAATTTTTATCTGCATCTACCTCTGAAAAAATATTTGGGCTTCTAGCTGTGTGTGGGACTTGTTCTATTAGTCCATCTATACTGACCTCCATCAGGTTGCAAACTGAATATAATTTTTTTCTGCATCTACCTCTGAAAAAATATTTGGCCTTCTAGCAGTGTGTGGGACTTTCTCTATTAGTCCATCTATACTGACCTCCATCAGGTTGCAAATTAAAAATAATTTTTTTCCTGCATTTACCTCTGAAAAAATATTGGGCTTCTAGCTGTGTGTGGGACTTGTTCTGTAAATCCATCTATACAGACCTCCATCAGGTTGCAAACTGAATATAATTTTTTTCTGCATCTACCTCTGAACAAATATTTGGGCTTCTAGCTGTGTGTGGGACTTGTTCTATTAGTCCATCTATACTGACCTCCATCAGGTTGCAAACTGAATATAATTTTTTTCTGCATCTACCTCTGAAAAAATATTTCGCCTTCTAGCAGTATGTGGGACTTTCTCTATTAGTCCATCTATACTGACCTCCATCAGGTTGCAAATTAAAAATAATTTTTATCTGCATCTAGCTCTGAAAAAATATTTGACCTTCTAGCAGTGTGTGGGACTTTCTCTATTAGTCCATCTATACTGACCTCCATCAGGTTGCAAATTAAAAATAATTTTTATCTGCATCTACCTCTGAAAAAATATTTGGGCTTCTAGCTGTGTGTGGGACTTGTTCTATTAGTCCATCTATACTGACCTCCATCAGGTTGCAAACTGAATATAATTTTTTTCTGCATCTAGCTCTGAAAAAATATTTGGCCTTCTAGCAGTGTGTGGGACTTTCTCTATTAGTCCATCTATACTGACCTCCATCAGGTTGCAAATTAAAAATAATTTTTTTTCTGCATTTACCTCTGAAAAAATATTGGGCTTCTAGCTGTGTGTGGGACTTGTTCTATTAATCCATCTATACAGACCTCCATCAGGTTGCAAACTGAATATAATTTTTTCTGCATCTACCTCTGAAAAAATATTTGGGCTTCTAGCTGTGTGTGGGACTTGTTCTATTAGTCCATCTATACTGACCTCCATCAGGTTGCAAACTGAATATAATTTTTTTCTGCATCTAGCCCTGAAAAAATATTTGGCCTTCTAGCAGTGTGTGGGACTTTCTCTATTAGTCCAACTATACTGACCTCCATCAGGTTGCAAATTAAAAATAATTTTTATCTGCATCTAGCTCTGAAAAAATATTTCGCCTTCTAGCAGTGTGTGTGACTTTCTCTATTAGTCCATCTATACTGACCTCCATCAGGTTGCAAATTAAAAATAATTTTTATCTGCATCTACCTCTGAAAAAATATTTGGGCTTCTAGTTGTGTGTGGGACTTGTTCTATTAGTCCATCTATACTGACCTCCATCAGGTTGCAAACTGAATATAATTTTTTTCTGCATCTAGCCCTGAAAAAATATTTGGCCTTCTAGCAGTGTGTGGGACTTTCTCTATTAGTCCATCTATACTGACCTCCATCAGGTTGCAAATTAAAAATAATTTTTATCTGCATCTAGCTCTGAAAAAATATTTGGCCTTCTAGCAGTGTGTGTGACTTTCTCTATTAGTCCATCTATACTGACCTCCATCAGGTTGCAAATTAAAAATAATTTTTATCTGCATCTACCTCTGAAAAAATATTTGGGCTTCTAGTTGTGTGTGGGACTTGTTCTATTAGTCCATCTATACTGACCTCCATCAGGTTGCAAACTGAATATAATTTTTTTCTGCATCTAGCTCTGAAAAAATATTTGGCCTTCTAGCAGTGTGTGGGACTTTCTCTATTAGTCCATCTATACTGACCTCCATCAGGTTGCAAATTAAAAATAATTTTTATCTGCATCTAGCTCTGAAAAAATATTTGGCCTTCTAGCAGTGTGTGGGACTTTCTCTATTAGTCCATCTATACTGACCTCCATCAGGTTGCAAATTAAAAATAATTTTTATCTGCATCTACCTCTGAAAAAATATTTGGGCTTCTAGCTGTGTGTGGGACTTGTTCTATTAGTCCATCTATACTGACCTCCATCAGGTTGCAAACTGAATATAATTTTTTTCTGCATCTATCTCTGAAAAAATATTTGGCCTTCTATCAGTGTGTGGGACTTTCTCTATTAGTCCATCTATACTGACCTCCATCAGGTTGCAAATTAAAAATAATTTTTATCTGCATCTAGCTCTGAAAAAATATTTGGCCTTCTAGCAGTGTGTGGGACTTTCTCTATTAGTCCATCTATACTGACCTCCATCAGGTTGCAAATTAAAAATAATTTTTATCTGCATCTACCTCTGAAAAAATATTTGGGCTTCTAGCTGTGTGTGGGACTTGTTCTATTAGTCCATCTATACAGACCTCCATCAGGTTGCAAACTGAATATAATTTTTTTCTGCATCTAGCTCTGAAAAAATATTTGGCCTTCTAGCAGTGTGTGGGACTTTCTCTATTAGTCCATCTATACTGACCTCCATCAGGTTGCAAATTAAAAATAATTTTTATCTGCATCTACCTCTGAAAAAATATTTGGGCTTCTAGCTGTGTGTGGGACTTGTTCTATTAGTCCATCTATACTGACCTCCATCAGGTTGCAAACTGAATATAATTTTTTTCTGCATCTAGCTCTGAAAAAATATTTGGCCTTCTAGCAGTGTGTGGGACTTTCTCTATTAGTCCATCTATACTGACCTCCATCAGGTTGCAAATTAAAAATAATTTTTATCTGCATCTAGCTCTGAAAAAATATTTGGCCTTCTAGCAGTGTGTGTGACTTTCTCTATTAGTCCATCTATACTGACCTCCATCAGGTTGCAAATTAAAAATAATTTTTATCTGCATCTACCTCTGAAAAAATATTTGGGCTTCTAGCTGTGTGTGAGAATTGTTCTATTAGTCCATCTATACTGACCTCCATCAGGTTGCAAACTGAATATAATTTTTTTCTGCATCTAGCTCTGAAAAAATATTTGGCCTTCTAGCAGTTTGTGGGACTTTCTCTATTAGTCCATCTATACTGACCTCCATCAGGTTGCAAATTAAAAATAATTTTTATCTGCATCTAGCTCTGAAAAAATATTTGGCCTTCTAGCAGTGTGTGGGACTTTCTCTATTAGTCCATCTATACTGACCTCCATCAGGATGCAAATTAAAAATAATTTTTATCTGCATCTACCTCTGAAAAAATATTTGGGCTTCTAGCTGTGTGTGGGACTTCTTATATTAGTCCATCTATACAGACCTCCATCAGGTTGCAAACTGAATATAATTTTTTTCTGCATCTAGCTCTGAAAAAATATTTGGCCTTCTAGCAGTGTGTGGGACTTTCTCTATTAGTCCATCTATACTGACCTCCATCAGGTTGCAAATTAAAAATAATTTTTATCTGCATCTAGCTCTGAAATAATATTTGGCCTTCTAGCAGTGTGTGGGACTTTCTCTATTAGTCCATCTATACTGACCTCCATCAGGTTGCAAATTAAAAATAATTTTTATCTGCATCTACCTCTGAAAAAATATTTCGGCTTCTAGCTGTGTGTGGGACTTGTTCTATTAGTCCATCTATACTGACCTCCATCAGGTTGCAAACTGAATATAATTTTTTTCTGCATCTAGCTCTGAAAAAATATTTGGCCTTCTAGCAGTGTGTGGGACTTTCTCTATTAGTCCATCTATACTGACCTCCATCAGGCTGCAAATTAAAATTTTTTTTTTTCTGCATCTACCTCTGAAAAAATATTGGGCTTCTAGCTGTTTGTGGGACTTGTTCTATTAATCCATCTATACAGACCTCCATCAGGTTGCAAACTGAATATATTTTTTTTGTGCATCTACCTCTGAAAAAATATTTGGGCTTCTAGCTGTGTGTGGGACTTGTTCTATTAATCCATCTATACTGACCTCCATCAGGTTGCAAACTGAATATAATTTTTTTCTGCATCTAGCCCTGAAAAAATATTTGGCCTTCTAGCAGTGTGTGGGACTTTCTCTATTAGTCCATCTATACTGACCTCCATCAGGTTGCAAATTAAAAATAATTTTTATCTGCATCTAGCTCTGAAAAGATATTTGGCCTTCTAGCAGTGTGTGGGACTTTCTCTATTAGTCCATCTATACTGACCTCCATCAGGTTGCAAATTAAAAATAATTTTTATCTGCATCTACCTCTGAAAAAATATTTGGGCTTCTAGCTGTGTGTGGGACTTGTTCTATTTGTCCATCTATACTGACCTCCATCAGGTTGCAAACTGAATATATTTTTTTTCTGCATCTAGCTCTGAAAAAATATTTGGCCTTCTAGCAGTGTGTGGGACTTTCTCTATTAGTCCATCTATACTGACCTCCATCAGGTTGCAAATTAAAAATAATTTTTATCTGCATCTAGCTCTGAAAAAATATTTGGCCTTCTAGCAGTGTGTGGGACTTTCTCTATTAGTCCATCTATACTGACCTCCATCAGGTTGCAAATTAAAAATAATTTTTATCTGCATCTACCTCTGAAAAAATATTTGGGCTTCTAGCTGTGTGTGGGACTTGTTCTATTAGTACATCTATACTGACCTCCATCAGGTTGCAAATTGAATATAATTTTTTTCTGCATCTAGCTTTGAAAAAATATTTGGCCTTCTAGCAGTGTGTGGGACTTTCTCTATTAGTCCATCTATACTGACCTCCATCAGGTTTCAAATTAAAAATAATTTTTTTTCTGCATCTACCTCTGAAAAAATATTGGGCTTCTAGCTGTGTGTGGGACTTGTTCTATTAATCCATCTATACAGACCTCCATCAGGTTGCAAACTGAATATAATTTTTTTCTGCATCTACCTCTGAAAAAATATGTGGGCTTCTAGCTGTGTGTGGGACTTGTTCTATTAGTCCATCTATACTGACCTCCATCAGGTTGCAAACTGAATATAATTTTTTTCTGCATCTACCTCTGAAAAAATATTTGGCCTTCTAGCAGTGTGTGGGACTTTCTCTATTAGTCCATCTATACTGACCTCCATCAGGTTGCAAAGTAAAAATAATTTTTATCTGCATCTAGCTCTGAAAAAATATTTGGCCTTCTAGCAGTGTGTGGGACTTTCTCTATTAGTCCATCTATACTGACCTCCATCAGGTTGCAAATTAAAAATAATTTTTATCTGCATCTACCTCTGAAAAAATATTTGGGCTTCTAGCTGTGTGTTGGATTTGTTCTATTAGTCCATCTATACTGACCTCCATCAGGTTGCAAACTGAATATAATTTTTTTCTGCATCTAGCTCTGAAAAAATATTTGGCCTTCTAGCAGTGTGTGGGACTTTCTCTATTAGTCCATCTATACTGACCTCCATCAGGTTGCAAATTAAAACTATTTTTTTTTCTGCATCTACCTCTGAAAAAATATTGGGCTTCTAGCTGTGTGTGGGACTTGTTCTATTAATCCATCTATACAGACCTCCATCAGGTTGCAAACTGAATATAATTTTTTTCTGCATCTACCTCTGAAAAAATATTTGGGCTTCTAGCTGTGTGTGGGACTTGTTCTATTAGTCCATCTATACTGACCTCCATCAGGTTGCAAACTGAATATAATTTTTTTCTGCATCTACCTCTGAAAAAATATTTGGCCTTCTAGCAGTGTGTGGGACTTTCTCTATTAGTCCATCTATACTGACCTCCATCAGGTTGCAAATTAAAAGTAATTTTTATCTGCATCTAGCTCTGAAAAAATATTTGGCCTTCTAGCAGTGTGTGGGACTTTCTCTATTAGTCCATCTATACTGACCTCCATCAGGTTGCAAATTAAAAATAATTTTTATCTGCATCTACCTCTGAAAAAATATTTGGGCTTCTAGCTGTTTGTGGGACTTGGTCTATTAGTCCATCTATACTGACCTCCATCAGGTTGCAAACTGAATATAATTTTTTTCTGCATCTAGCTCTGAAAAAATATTTGGCCTTCTAGCAGTGTGTGGGACTTTCTCTATTAGTCCATCTATACTGACCTCCATCAGGTTGCAAACTGAATATATTTTTTTTCTGCATCTACCTCTGAAAAAATATTGGGCTTCTAGCTGTGTGTGGGAGTTGTTCTATTAATCCATCTATACAGACCTCCATCAGGTTGCAAACTGAATATATTTTTTTTCTGCATCTACCTCTGAAAAAATATTGGGCTTCTAGCTGTGTGGGACTTGTTCTATTAATCCATCTATACAGACCTCCATCAGGTTGCAAACTGAATATAATTTTTTTCTGCATCTACCTCTGAAAAAATATTTGGCCTTCTAGCAGTGTGTGGGACTTTCTCTATTAGTCCATCTATACTGATTTCCATCAGGTTGCAAATTAAAAATAATTTTTATCTGCATCTAGCTCTGAAAAAATATTTGGCCTTCTAGCAGTGTGTGGGACTTTCTCTATTTGTCCATCTATACTGACCTCCATCAGGTTGCAAATTAAAAATAATTTTTATCTGCATCTACCTCTGAAAAAATATTTGGGCTTCTAGCTGTGTGTGGGACTTGTTCT
Source organism: Phyllobates terribilis (assembly GCF_046119375.1). NCBI lineage: Eukaryota > Metazoa > Chordata > Amphibia > Anura > Dendrobatidae > Phyllobates > Phyllobates terribilis. The sequence continues at coordinate 68,274,252 of NW_027362773.1, forward strand.
ATTAGTCCATCTATACTGACCTCCATCAGGTTGCAAACTGAATATAATTTTTTTCTGCCTCTAGCTCTGAAAAAATATTTGGCCTTCTAGCAGTGTGTGGGACTTTCTCTATTAGTCCATCTATACTGACCTCCATCAGGTTGCAAACTGAATATAATTTTTTTCTGCATCTAGCTCTGAAAAAATATTTGGCCTTCTAGCAGTGTGTGGGACTTTCTCTATTAGTCCATCTATACTGACCTCCATCAGGTTGCAAATTAAAAATATTTTTTTTTCTGCATCTACCTCTGAAAAAATATTGGGCTTCTAGCTGTGTGTGGGAATTGTTCTATTAATCCATCTATACAGACCTCCATCAGGTTGCAAACTGAATATAATTTTTTTCTGCATCTACCTCTGAAAAAATATTTGGGCTTCTAGCTGTGTGTGGGACTTGTTCTATTAGTCCATCTATACTGACCTCCATCAGGTTGCAAACTGAATATAATTTTTTTCTACATCTACCTCTGAAAAAATATTTGGCCTTCTAGCAGTGTGTGGGACTTTCTCTATTAGTCCATCTATACTGACCTCCATCAGGTTGCAAATTAAAAATAATTTTTATCTGCATCTAGCTCTGAAAAAATATTTGGCCTTCTAGCAGTGTTTGGGACTTTCTCTATTAGTCCATCTATACTGACCTCCATCAGGTTGCAAATTAAAAATATTTTTTATCTGCATCTACCTCTGAAAAAATATTTGGGCTTCTAGCTGTTTGTGGGACTTGGTCTATTAGTCCATCTATACTGACCTCCATCAGGTTGCAAACTGAATATAATTTTTTTCTGCATCTAGCTCTGAAAAAATATTTGGCCTTCTAGCAGTGCGTGGGACTTTCTCTATTAGTCCATCTATACTGACCTCCATCAGGTTGCAAACTGAATATATTTTTTTTCTGCATCTACCTCTGAAAAAATATTGGGCTTCTAGCTGTGTGTGGGAGTTGTTCTATTAATCCATCTATACAGACCTCCATCAGGTTGCAAACTGAATATATTTTTTTTCTGCATCTACCTCTGAAAAAATATTGGGCTTCTAGCTGTGTGTGGGACTTGTTCTATTAATCCATCTATACAGACCTCCATCAGGTTGCAAACTGAATATAATTTTTTTCTGCATCTACCTCTGAAAAAATATTTGGCCTTCTAGCAGTGTGTGGGACTTTCTCTATTAGTCCATCTATACTGACCTCCATCAGGTTGCAAATTAAAAATAATTTTTATCTGCATCTAGCTCTGAAAAAATATTTGGCCTTCTAGCAGTGTGTGGGACTTTCTCTATTTGTCCATCTATACTGACCTCCATCAGGTTGCAAATTAAAAATGATTTTTATCTGCATCTACCTCTGAAAAAATATTTGGGCTTCTAGCTGTGTGTGGGACTTGTTCTATTAGTCCATCTATACTGACCTCCATCAGGTTGCAAACTGAATATAATTTTTTTCTGCATCTAGCTCTGAAAAAATATTTGGCCTTCTAGCAGTGTGTGGGACTTTCTCTATTAGTCCATCTATACTGACCTCCATCAGGTTGCAAATTAAAAATAATTTTTATCTGCATCTAGCTCTGAAAAAATATTTGGCCTTCTAGCAGTGTGTGGGACTTTCTCTATTAGTCCATCTATACTGACCTCCATCAGGTTGCAAATTAAAAATAATTTTTATCTGCATCTACCTCTGAAAAAATATTTGGGCTTCTAGCTGTGTGTGAGAATTGTTCTATTAGTCCATCTATACTGACCTTCATCAGGTTGCAAACTGAATATAATTTTTTTCTGCATCTAGCTCTGAAAAAATATTTGGCCTTCTAGCAGTGTGTGGGACTTTCTCTATTAGTCCATCTATACTGACCTCCATCAGGTTGCAAATTAAAAATAATTTTTATCTGCATCTAGCTCTGAAAAAATATTTGGCCTTCTAGCAGTGTGTGGGACTTTCTCTATTAGTCCATCTATACTGACCTCCATCAGGATGCAAATTAAAAATAATTTTTATCTGCATCTACCTCTGAAAAAATATTTGGGCTTCTAGCTGTGTGTGGGACTACTTCTATTAGTCCATCTATACAGACCTCCATCAGGTTGCAAACTGAATATAATTTTTTTCTGCATCTAGCTCTGAAAAAATATTTGGCCTTCTAGCAGTGTGTGGGACTTTCTCTATTAGTCCATCTATACTGACCTCCATCAGGTTGCAAATTAAAAATAATTTTTATCTGCATCTAGCTCTGAAATAATATTTGGCCTTCTAGCAGTGTGTGGGACTTTCTCTATTAGTCCATCTATACTGACCTCCATCAGGTTGCAAATTAAAAATAATTTTTATCTGCATCTACCTCTGAAAAAATATTTGGGCTTCTAGCTGTGTGTGGGACTTGTTCTATTAGTCCATCTATACTGACCTCCATCAGGTTGCAAACTGAATATAATTTTTTTCTGCATCTAGCTCTGAAAAAATATTTGGCCTTCTAGCAGTGTGTGGGACTTTCTCTATTAGTCCATCTATACTGACCTCCATCAGGCTGCAAATTAAAAATTTTTTTTTTTCTGCATCTACCTCTGAAAAAATATTGGGCTTCTAGCTGTTTGTGGGACTTTTTCTATTAATCCATCTATACAGACCTCCATCAGGTTGCAAACTGAATATATTTTTTTTCTGCATCTAGCTCTGAAAAAATATTTGGCCTTCTAGCAGTGTGTGGGACTTTCTCTATTAGTCCATCTATACTGACCTCCATCAGGTTGCAAATTAAAAATAATTTTTATCTGCATCTAGCTCTGAAAAAATATTTGGCCTTCTAGCAGTGTGTGGGACTTTCTCTATTAGTCCATCTATACTGACCTCCATCAGGTTGCAAATTAAAAATAATTTTTATCTGCATCTACCTCTGAAAAAATATTTGGGCTTCTAGCTGTGTGTGGGACTTGTTCTATTAGTACATCTATACTGACCTCCATCAGGTTGCAAATTGAATATAATTTTTTTCTGCATCTAGCTCTGAAAAAATATTTGGCCTTCTAGCAGTGTGTGGGACTTTCTCTATTAGTCCATCTATACTGACCTCCATCAGGTTGCAAATTAAAAATAATTTTTTTTCTGCATCTACCTCTGAAAAAATATTGGGCTTCTAGCAGTGTGTGGGACTTGTTCTATTAATCCATCTATACAGACCTCCATCAGGTTGCAAACTGAATATAATTTTTTTCTGCATCTACCTCTGAAAAAATATTTGGGCTTCTAGCTGTGTGTGGGACTTATTCTATTAGTCCATCTATACTGACCTCCATCAGGTTGCAAATTGAATATAATTTTTTTCTGCATCTACCTCTGAAAAAATATTTGGCCTTCTAGCAGTGTGTGGGACTTTCTCTATTAGTCCATCTATACTGACCTCCATCAGGTTGCAAATTAAAAATAATTTTTATCTGCATCTAGCTCTGAAAAAATATTTGGCCTTCTAGCAGTGTGTGGGACTTTCTCTATTAGTCCATCTATACTGACCTCCATCAGGTTGCAAATTAAAAATATTTTTTATCTGCATCTACCTCTGAAAAAATATTTGGGCTTCTAGCTGTGTGTGGGACTTGGTCTATTAGTCCATCTATACTGACCTCCATCAGGTTGCAAACTGAATATAATTTTTTTCTGCATCTAGCTCTGAAAAAATATTTGGCCTTCTAGCAGTGTGTGGGACTTTCTTTATTAGTCCATCTATACTGACCTCCATCAGGTTGCAAACTGAATATATTTTTTTTCTGCATCTACCTCTGAAAAAATATTGGGCTTCTAGCTGTGTGTAGGAGTTGTTCTATTAATCCATCTATACAGACCTCCATCAGGTTGCAAACTGAATATATTTTTTTTCTGCATCTACCTCTGAAAAAATATTGGGCTTCTAGCTGTGTGTGGGACTTGTTCTATTAATCCATCTATACAGACCTCCATCAGGTTGCAAACTGAATATAATTTTTTTCTGCATCTACCTCTGAAAAAATATTTGGTCTTCTGGCAGTGTGTGGGACTTTCTCTATTAGTCCATCTATACTGACCTCCATCAGGTTGCAAATTAAAAATAATTTTTATCTGCATCTAGCTCTGAAAAAATATTTGGCCTTCTAGCAGTGTGTGGGACTTTCTCTATTTGTCCATCTATACTGACCTCCATCAGGTTGCAAATTAAAAATAATTTTTATCTGCATCTACCTCTGAAAAAATATTTGGGCTTCTAGCTGTGTGTAAGACTTGTTCTATTAGTCCATCTATACTGACCTCCATCAGGTTGCAAACTGAATATAATTTTTTTCTGCATCTAGCTCTGAAAAAATATTTGGCATTCTAGCAGTGTGTGGGACTTTCTCTATTAGTCCATCTATACTGACCTCCATCAGGTTGCAAATTAAAAATAATTTTTATCTGCATCTAGCTCTGAAAAAATATTTGGCCTTCTAGCAGTGTGTGGGACTTTCTCTATTTGTCCATCTATACTGACCTCCATCAGGTTGCAAATTAAAAATAATTTTTATCTGCATCTACCTCTGAAAAAATATTTGGGCTTCTAGCTGTGTGTGGGACTTGTTCTATTAGTCCATCTATACTGACCTCCATCAGGTTGCAAACTGAATATAATTTTTTTCTGCATCTAGCTCTGAAAAAATATTTGGCCTTCTAGCAGTGTGTGGGACTTTCTCTATTAGTCCATCTATACTGACCTCCATCAGGTTGCAAATTAAAAAATTTTTTTATCTGCATCTACCTCTGAAAAAATATTTGGGCTTCTAGCTGTGTGTGGGACTTGTTCTATTAGTCCATCTATACTGACCTCCATCAGGTTGCAAATTGAATATAATTTTTTTCTGCATCTAGCTCTGAAAAAATATTTGGCCTTCTAGCAGTGTGTGGGACTTTCTCTGTTAGTCCATCTATACTGACCTCCATCAGGTTGCAAATTAAAAATAATTTTTTTTCTGCATCTACCTCTGAAAAAATATTGGGCTTCTAGCTGTGTGTGGGACTTGTTCTATTAATCCATCTACACAGACCTCCATCAGGTTGCAAACTGAATATAATTTTTTTCTGCATCTACCTCTGAAAAAATATTTGGGCTTCTAGCTGTGTGTGGGACTTGTTCTATTAATCCATCTATACAGACCTCCATCAGGTTGCAAACTGAATATAATTTTTTTCTGCATCTACCTCTGAAAAAATATTTGGGCTTCTAGCTGTGTGTGGGACTTGTTCTATTAGTCCATCTATACTGACCTCCATCAAGTTGCAAACTGAATATAATTTTTTTCTGCATCTAGCTCTGAAAAAATATTTGGCCTTCTAGCAGTGTGTGGGACTTTCTCTATTAGTCCATCTATACTGACCTCCATCAGGTTGCAAATTAAAAATAATTTTTATCTGCATCTAGCTCTGAAAAAATATTTGGCTTTCTAGCAGTGTGTGGGACTTTCTCTATTAGTCCATCTATACTGACCTCCATCAGGTTGCAAATTAAAAATAATTTTTATCTGCATCTACCTCTGAAAAAATATTTGGGCTTCTAGCTGTGTGTGGGACTTGTTCTATTAATCCATCTATACAGACCTCCATCAGGTTGCAAACTGAATATAATTTTTTCTGCATCTACCTCTGAAAAAATATTTGGGCTTCTAGCTGTGTGTGGGACTTGTTCTATTAGTCCATCTATACTGACCTCCATCAGGTTGCAAACTGAATATAATTTTTTTCTGCATCTACCTCTGAAAAAATATTTGGCCTTCTAGCTGTGTGTGGGACTTGTTCTATTAGTCCATCTATACTGACCTCCATCAGGTTGCAAACTGAATATAATTTTTTTATGCATCTAGCTCTGAAAAAATATTTGGCCTTCTAGCAGTGTGTGGGACTTTCTCTATTAGTCCATCTATACTGACCTCCATCAGGTTGCAAATTAAAAATATTTTTTTTTCTGCATCTACCTCTGAAAAAATATTGGGCTTCTAGCTGTGTGTGGGACTTGTTCTATTAATCCATCTATACTGACCTCCATCAGGTTGCAAACTGAATATAATTTTTTTCTGCATCTACCTCTGAAAAAATATTTGGGCTTCTAGCTGTGTGTGGGACTTGTTCTATTAGTCCATCTATACTGACCTCCATCAGGTTGCAAACTGAATATAATTTTTTTCTGCATCTACCTCTGAAAAAATATTTGGCCTTCTAGCAGTGTGTGGGACTTTCTCTATTAGTCCATCTATACTGACCTCCATCAGGTTGCAAATTAAAAATAATTTTTATCTGCATCTACCTCTGAAAAAATATTTGGGCTTCTAGCTGTGTGTGGGACTTGTTCTATTTGTCCATCTATACTGACCTCCATCAAGTTGCAAACTGAATATATTTTTTTTCTGCATCTAGCTCTGAAAAAATATTTGGCCTTCTAGCAGTGTGTGGGACTTTCTCTATTAGTCCATCTATACTGACCTCCATCAGGTTGCAAATTAAAAATAATTTTTATCTGCATCTAGCTCTGAAAAAATATTTGGCCTTCTAGCAGTGTGTGGGACTTTCTCTATTAGTCCATCTATACTGACCTCCATCAGGTTGCAAATTAAAAAATTTTTTTATCTGCATCTACCTCTGAAAAAATATTTGGGCTTCTAGCTGTGTGTGGGACTTGTTCTATTAGTCCATCTATACTGACCTCCATCAGGTTGCAAATTGAATATATTTTTTTTCTGCATCTAGCTCTGAAAAAATATTTGGCCTTCTAGCAGTGTGTGGGACTTTCTCTATTAGTCCATCTATACTGACCTCCATCAGGTTGCAAATTAAAAATAATTTTTTTTCTGCATCTACCTCTGAAAAAATATTGGGCTTCTAGCTGTGTATGGGACTTGTTCTATTAATCCATCTATACAGACCTCCATCAGGTTGCAAACTGAATATAATTTTTTTCTGCATCTACCTCTGAAAAAATATTTGGGCTTCTAGCTGTGTGTGGGACTTGTTCTATTAGTCCATCTATACTGACCTCCATCAGGTTGCAAACTGAATATAATTTTTTTCTGCATCTACCTCTGAAAAAATATTTGGCCTTCTAGCAGTGTGTGGGACTTTCTCTATTAGTCCATCTATACTGACCTCCATCAGGTTGCAAATTAAAAATAATTTTATCTGCATCTAGCTCTGAAAAAATATTTGACCTTCTAGCAGTGTGTGGGACTTTCTTTATTAGTCCATCTATACTGACCTCCATCAGGTTGCAAATTAAAAATATTTTTTATCTGCATCTACCTCTGAAAAAATATTTGGGCTTCTAGCTGTGTGTGGGACTTGTTCTATTAGTCCATCTATACTGACCTCCATCAGGTTGCACACTGAATATAATTTTTTTATGCATCTAGATCTGAAAAAATATTTGGCCTTCTAGCAGTGTGTGGGACTTTCTCTATTAGTCCATCTATACTGACCTCCATCAGGTTGCAAATTAAAAATAATTTTTATCTGCATCTAGCTCTGAAAAATATTTGGCCTTCTAGCAGTGTGTGGGACTTTCTCTATTAGTCCATCTATACTGACCTCCATCAGGTTGCAAATTAAAAATATTTTTTATCTGCATCTACCTCTGAAAAAATATTTGGGCTTCTAGCTGTGTGTGGGACTTGGTCTATTAGTCCATCTATACTGACCTCCATCAGGTTGCAAACTGAATATAATTTTTTTCTGCATCTAGCTCTGAAAAAATATTTGGCCTTCTAGCTGTGTGTGGGACTTTCTCTATTAGTCCATCTATACTGACCTCCATCAGGTTGCAAACTGAATATATTTTTTTTCTGCATCTACCTCTGAAAAAATATTGGGCTTCTAGCTGTGTGCGTGAGTTGTTCTATTAATCCATCTATACAGACCTCCATCAGGTTGCAAACTGAATATAATTTTTTTCTGCATCTACCTCTGAAAAAATATTTGGGCTTCTAGCTGTGTGTGGGACTTGTTCTATTAGTCCATCTATACTGACCTCCATCAGGTTGCAAACTGAATATAATTTTTTTCTGCATCTAGCTCTGAAAAAATATTTGGCTTTCTAGCAGTGTGTGGGACTTTCTCTATTAGTCCATCTATACTGACCTCCATCAGGTTGCAAATTAAAAATAATTTTTATCTGCATCTAGCTCTGAAAAAATATTTGGCCTTCTAGCAGTGTGTGGGACTTTCTCTATTAGTCCATCTATACTGACCTCCATCAGGTTGCAAACTGAATATATTTTTTTTCTGCATCTACCTCTGAAAAAATATTGGGCTTCTAGCTGTGTGTGAGAGTTGATCTATTAATCGATCTATACAGACCTCCATCAGGTTGCAAACTGAATATATTTTTTTCTGCATTTACCTCTGAAAAAATATTGGGCTTCTAGCTGTGTGTGGGACTTGTTCTATTAATCCATCTATACAGACCTCCATCAGGTTACAAACTGAATATAATTTTTTTCTGCATCTAGCTCTGAAAAAATATTTGGCCTTCTAGCAGTGTGTGGGACTTTCTCTATTAGTCCATCTATACTGACCTCCATCAGGTTGCAAATTAAAAATATTTTTTATCTGCATCTAGCTCTGAAAAAATATTTGGCCTTCTACCAGTGTGTGGGACTTTCTCTATTAGTCCATCTATACTGACCTCCATCAGGTTGCAAATTAAGAATAATTTTTATCTGCATCTACCTCTGAAAAAATATTTGGGCTTCTAGCTGTGTGTGGGACTTGTTCTATTAGTCCATCTATACTGACCTCCATCAGGTTGCAAACTGAATATAATTTTTTTCTGCATCTAGCTCTGAAAAAATATTTGGCCTTCTAGCAGTGTGTGGGACTTTCTCTATTAGTCCATCTATACTGACCTCCATCAGGTTGCAAATTAAAAATAATTTTTATCTGCATCTAGCTCTGAAAAAATATTTGGCCTTCTAGCAGTGTGTGGGACTTTCTCTATTAGTCCATCTATACTGACCTCCATCAGGTTGCAAATTAAAAATATTTTTTTTTCTGCATTTACCTCTGAAAAAATATTGGGCTTCTAGCTGTGTGTGGGACTTGTTCTATTAATCCATCTATACAGACCTCCATCAGGTTGCAAACTGAATATATTTTTTTTCTGCATCTACCTCTGAAAAAATATTTGGGCTTCTAGCTGTGTGTGGGACTTGTTCTATTAGTCCATCTATACTGACCTCCATCAGGTTGCAAACTAAATATAATTTTTTTCTGCATCTAGCTCTGAAAAAATATTTGGCCTTCTAGCAGTGTGTGGGACTTTCTCTATTAGTCCATCTATACTGACCTCCATCAGGTTGCAAATTAAAAATAATTTTTATCTGCATCTAGCTCTGAAAAAATATTTGGCCTTCTAGCAGTGTGTGGGACTTTCTCTATTAGTCCATCTATACTGACCTCCATCAGGTTGCAAATTAAAAATATTTTTTATCTGCATCTACCTCTGAAAAAATATTTGGGCTTCTAGCTGTGTGTGGGACTTGTTCTATTAGTCCATCTATACTGACCTCCATCAGGTTGCAAACTGAATATAATTTTTTTCTGCATCTAGCTCTGAAAAAATATTTGGCCTTCTAGCAGTGTGTGGGACTTCCTCTATTAGTCCATCTATACTGACCTCCATCAGGTTGCAAACTGAATATATTTTTTTTCTGCATCTACCTCTGAAAAAATATTGGGCTTCTAGCTGTGTGTGGGAGTTGTTCTATTAATCCATCTATACAGACCTCCATCAGGTTGCAAACTGAATATATTTTTTTCTGCATCTACCTCTGAAAAAATATTGGGCTTCTAGCTGTGTGTGGGACTTGTTCTATTAATCCATCTATACAGACCTCCATCAGGTTGCAAACTGAATATATTTTTTTTCTGCATCTAGCTCTGAAAAAATATTTGGCCTTCTAGCAGTGTGTGGGACTTTCTCTATTAGTCCATCTATACTGACCTCCATCAGGTTGCAAATTAAAAATAATTTTTATCTGCATCTAGCTCTGAAAAAATATTTGGCCTTCTAGCAGTGTGTGGGACTTTCTCTATTAGTCCATCTATACTGACCTCCATCAGGTTGCAAATTAAAAATATTTTTTATCTGCATCTACCTCTGAAAAAATATTTGGGCTTCTAGCTGTGTGTGGGACTTGTTCTATTAGTCCATCTATACTGACCTCCATCAGGTTGCAAACTGAATATAATTTTTTTCTGCATCTAGCTCTGAAAAAATATTTGGCCTTCTAGCAGTGTGTGGGACTTTCTCTATTAGTCCATCTATACTGACCTCCATCAGGTTGCAAACTGAATATATTTTTTTTCTGCATCTACCTCTGAAAAAATATTGGGCTTCTAGCTGTGTGTGGGAGTTGTTCTATTAATCCATCTATACAGACCTCCATCAGGTTTCAAACTGAATATATTTTTTTTCTGCATCTACCTCTGAAAAAATATTGGGCTTCTAGCTGTGTGTGGGACTTGTTCTATTAATCCATCTATACAGACCTCCATCAGGTTGCAAACTGAATATAATTTTTTTCTGCATCTAGCTCTGAAAAAATATTTGGCCTTCTAGCAGTGTGTGGGACTTTCTCTATTAGTCCATCTATACTGACCTCCATCAGGTTGCAAATTAAAAATAATTTTTATCTGCATCTAGCTCTGAAAAAATATTTGGCCTTCTAGCAGTGTGTGGGACTTTCTCTATTAGTCCATCTATACTGACCTCCATCAGGTTGCAAATTAAAAATAATTTTTATCTGCATCTACCTCTGAAAAAATATTTGGGCTTCTAGCTGTGTGTGGGACTTGTTCTATTAGTCCATCTATACTGACCTCCATCAGGTTGCAAACTGAATATAATTTTTTTCTGCATCTAGCTCTGAAAAAATATTTGGCCTTCTAGCAGTGTGTGGGACTTTTTCTATTAGTCCATCTATACTGACCTCCATCAGGTTGCAAATTAAAAATAATTTTTTTTTTGCATCTACCTCTGAAAAAATATTGGGCTTCTAGCTGTGTTTGGGACTTGTTCTATTAATCCATCTATACAGACCTCCATCAGGTTGCAAACTGAATATAATTTTTTTTTGCATCTACCTCTGAAAAAATATTTGGGCTTCTAGCTGTGTGTGGGACTTGTTCTATTAGTCCATCTATACTGACCTCCATCAGGTTGCAAACTTAATATAATTTTTTTCTGCATCTAGCTCTGAAAAAATATTTGGCTTTCTAGCAGTGTGTGGGACTTTCTCTATTAGTCCATCTATACTGACCTCCATCAGGTTGCAAATTAAAAATAATTTTTATCTGCATCTACCTCTGAAAAAATATTTGGGCTTCTAGCTGTGTGTGGGACTTGTTCTATTAGTCCATCTATACTGACCTCCATCAGGTTGCAAACTGAATATAATTTTTTTCTGCATCTAGCTCTGAAAAAATATTTGGCCTTCTAGCAGTGTGTGGGACTTTCTCTATTAGTCCATCTATACTGACCTCCATCAGGTTGCAAACTGAATATATTTTTTTTTTGCATCTACCTCTGAAAAAATATTGGGCTTCTAGCTGTGTGTGAGAGTTGTTCTATTAATCCATCTATACAGACCTCCATCAGGTTGCAAACTGAATATATTTTTTTCTGCATTTACCTCTGAAAAAATATTGGGCTTCTAGCTGTGTGTGGGACTTGTTCTATTAATCCATCTATACAGACCTCCATCAGGTTGCAAACTGAATATAATTTTTTTCTGCATCTAGCTCTGAAAAAATATTTGGGCTTTCTAGCAGTGTGTGGGACTTTCTCTATTAGTCCATCTATACTGACCTCCATCAGGTTGCAAATTAAAAATAATTTTTATCTGTCTCTAGCTCTGAAAAAAATATTTGGCCTTCTAGCAGTGTGTGGGACTTTCTCTATTAGTCCATCTATACTGACCTCCATCAGGTTGCAAATTAAAAATAATTTTTATCTGCATCTACCTCTGAAAAAATATTTGGGCTTCTAGCTGTGTGTGGGACTTGTTCTATTAGTCCATCTATACTGACCTCCATCAGGTTGCAAACTGAATATAATTTTTTTCTGCATCTAGCTCTGAAAAAATATTTGGCCTTCTAGCAGTGTGTGGGACTTTCTCTATTAGTCCATCTATACTGACCTCCATCAGGTTGCAAATTAAAAATAATTTTTATCTGCATCTAGCTCTGGAAAAATATTTGGCCTTCTAGCAGTGTGTGGGACTTTCTCTATTAGTCCATCTATACTGACCTCCATCAGGTTGCAAATTAAAAATAATTTTTATCTGCATCTACCTCTGAAAAAATATTTGGGCTTCTAGCTGTGTGTGGGACTTGTTCTATTAGTCCATCTATACTGACCTCCATTAGGTTGCAAACTGAATATAATTTTTTTCTGCATCTAGCTCTGAAAAAATATTTGGCCTTCTAGCAGTGTGTGGGACTTTCTCTATTAGTCCATCTATACTGACCTCCATCAGGTTGCAAATTAAAAATATTTTTTTTTCTGCATCTACCTCTGAAAAAATATTGGGCTTCTAGCTGTGTGTGGGACTTGTTCTATTAATCCATCTATACAGACCTCCATCAGGTTGCAAACTGAATATAATTTTTTTCTGCATCTACCTCTGAAAAAATATTGGGCTTCTAGCTGTGTGTGGGACTTGTTCTATTAATCCATCTATACAGACCTCCATCAGGTTGCAAACTGAATATAATTTTTTTCTGCATCTAGCTCTGAAAAAATATTTGGCTTTCTAGCAGTGTGTGGGACTTTCTCTATTAGTCCATCTATACTGACCTCCATCAGGTTGCAAATTAAAAATAATTTTTATCTGTCTCTAGCTCTGAAAAAATATTTGGCCTTCTAGCAGTGTGTGGGACTTTCTCTATTAGTCCATCTATACTGACCTCCATCAGGTTGCAAATTAAAAATAATTTTTATCTGCATCTACCTCTGAAAAAATATTTGGGCTTCTAGCTGTGTGTGGGACTTGTTCTATTAGTCCATCTATACTGACCTCCATCAGGTTGCAAACTGAATATAATTTTTTTCTGCATCTAGCTCTGAAAAAATATTTGGCCTTCTAGCAGTGTGTGGGACTTTCTCTATTAGTCCATCTATACTGACCTCCATCAGGTTGCAAATTAAAAATAATTTTTATCTGCATCTAGCTCTGGAAAAATATTTGGCCTTCTAGCAGTGTGTGGGACTTTCTCTATTAGTCCATCTATACTGACCTCCATCAGGTTGCAAATTAAAAATAATTTTTATCTGCATCTACCTCTGAAAAAATATTTGGGCTTCTAGCTGTGTGTGGGACTTGTTCTATTAGTCCATCTATACTGACCTCCATCAGGTTGCAAACTGAATATAATTTTTTTCTACATCTACCTCTGAAAAAATATTTGGCCTTCTAGCAGTGTGTGGGACTTTCTCTATTAGTCCATCTATACTGACCTCCATCAGGTTGCAAATTAAAAATAATTTTTATCTGCATCTACCTCTGAAAAAATATTTGGGCTTCTAGCTGTGTGTGGGACTTGTTCTATTTGTCCATCTATACTGACCTCCATCAAGTTGCAAACTGAATATATTTTTTTTCTGCATCTAGCTCTGAAAAAATATTTGGCCTTCTAGCAGTGTGTGGGACTTTCTCTATTAGTCCATCTATACTGACCTCCATCAGGTTGCAAATTAAAAATAATTTTTATCTGCATCTAGCTCTGAAAAAATATTTGGCCTTCTAGCAGTGTGTGGGACTTTCTCTATTAGTCCATCTATACTGACCTCCATAAGGTTGCAAATTAAAAATTTTTTTTATCTGCATCTACCTCTGAAAAAATATTTGGGCTTCTAGCTGTGTGTGGGACTTGTTCTATTAGTCCATCTATACTGACCTCCATCAGGTTGCAAATTGAATATATTTTTTTTCTGCATCTAGCTCTGAAAAAATATTTGGCCTTCTAGCAGTGTGTGGGACTTTCTCTATTAGTCCATCTATACTGACCTCCATCAGGTTGCAAATTAAAAATAATTTTTTTTCTGCATCTACCTCTGAAAAAATATTGGGCTTCTAGCTGTGTGTGGGACTTGTTCTATTAATCCATCTATACAGACCTCCATCAGGTTGCAAACTGAATATAATTTTTTTCTGCATCTACCTCTGAAAAAATATTTGGGCTTCTAGCTGTGTGTGGGACTTGTTCTATTAGTCCATCTATACTGACCTCCATCAGGTTGCAAACTGAATATAATTTTTTTCTGCATCTACCTCTGAAAAAATATTTGGCCTTCTAGCAGTGTGTGGGACTTTCTCTATTAGTCCATCTATACTGACCTCCATCAGGTTGCAAATTAAAAATAATTTTATCTGCATCTAGCTCTGAAAAATATTTGGCCTTCTAGCAGTGTGTGGGACTTTCTCTATTAGTCCATCTATACTGACCTCCATCAGGTTGCAAATTAAAAATATTTTTTATCTGCATCTACCTCTGAAAAAATATTTGGGCTTCTAGCTGTGTGTGGGACTTGGTCTATTAGTCCATCTATACTGACCTCCATCAGGTTGCAAACTGAATATAATTTTTTTCTGCATCTAGCTCTGAAAAAATATTTGGCCTTCTAGCTGTGTGTGGGACTTTCTCTATTAGTCCATCTATACTGACCTCCATCAGGTTGCAAACTGAATATATTTTTTTTCTGCATCTACCTCTGAAAAAATATTGGGCTTCTAGCTGTGTGTGGGAGTTGTTCTATTAATCCATCTATACAGACCTCCATCAGGTTGCAAACTGAATATAATTTTTTTCTGCATCTACCTCTGAAAAAATATTTGGGCTTCTAGCTGTGTGTGGGACTTGTTCTATTAGTCCATCTATACTGACCTCCATCAGGTTGCAAACTGAATATAATTTTTTTCTGCATCTAGCTCTGAAAAAATATTTGGCCTTCTAGCAGTGTGTGGGACTTTCTCTATTAGTCCATCAATACTGACCTCCATCAGGTTGCAAATTAAAAATAATTTTTATCTGCATCTAGCTCTGAAAAAATATTTGGCCTTCTAGCAGTGTGTGGGACTTTCTCTATTAGTCCATCTATACTGACCTCCATCAGGTTGCAAATTAAAAATAATTTTTATCTGCATCTACCTCTGAAAAAATATTTGGGCTTCTAGCTGTGTGTGGGACTTGTTCTATTAGTCCATCTATACTGACCTCCATCAGGTTGAAAACTGTATATAATTTTTTTCTTCATCTAGCTCTGAAAAAATAATTGGCCTTCTACCAGTGTGTGGGACTTTCTCTATTAGTCCATCTATACTGACCTCCATCAGGTTGCAAACTGAATATATTTTTTTTCTGCATCTACCTCTGAAAAAATATTGGGCTTCTAGCTGTGTGTGGGAGTTGTTCTATTAATCCATCTATACAGACCTCCATCAGGTTGCAAACTGAATATATCTTTTTCTGCATCTACCTTTGAAAAAATATTGGGCTTCTAGCTGTGTGTGGGACTTGTTCTATTAATCCATCTATACAGACCTCCATCAGGTTGCAAACTGAATATAATTTTTTTCTGCATCTAGCTTTGAAAAAATATTTGGCCTTCTAGCAGTGTGTGGGACTTTCTCTATTAGTCCATCTATACTGACCTCCATCAGGTTGCAAATTAAAAATAATTTTTATCTGCATCTAGCTCTGAAAAAATATTTGGCCTTCTAGCAGTGTGTGGGACTTTCTCTATTAACCATTCTATACTGACCTCTATCAGGTTGCAAATTAAAAATAATTTTTATCTGCATCTACCTCTGAAAAAATATTTGGGCTTCTAGCTGTGTGTGGGACTTGTTCTATTAGTCCATCTATACTGACCTCCATCAGGTTGCAAACTGAATATAATTTTTTTCTGCATCTAGCTCTGAAAAAATATCTGGCCTTCTAGCAGTGTGTGGGACTTTCTCTATTAGTCCATCTATACTGACCTCCATCAGGTTGCAAATTAAAAATATTTTTTATCTGCATCTACCTCTGAAAAAATATTTGGGCTTCTAGCAGTGTGTGGGACTTTCTCTATTAGTCCATGTATATTGACCTCCATCAGGTTGCAAATTAAAAATAATTTTTATCTGCATCTAGCTCTGAAAAAATATTTGGCCTTCTAGCAGTGTGTGGGACTTCCTCTATTAGTCCATCTATACTGACCTCCATCAGGTTGCAAACTGAATATATTTTTTTTCTGCATCTACCTCTGAAAAAATATTGGGCTTCTAGCTGTGTGTGGGAGTTGTTCTATTAATCCATCTATACAGACCTCCATCAGGTTGCAAACTGAATATATTTTTTTTCTGCATCTACCTCTGAAAAAATATTGGGCTTCTAGCTGTGTGTGGGACTTGTTCTATTAATCCATCTATACAGATCTCCATCAGGTTGCAAACTGAATATATTTTTTTTCTGCATCTAGCTCTGAAAAAATATTTGGCCTTCTAGCAGTGTGTGGGACTTTCTCTATTAGTCCATCTATACTGACCTCCATCAGGTTGCAAATTAAAAATAATTTTTATCTGCATCTAGCTCTGAAAAAATATTTGGCCTTCTAGCAGTGTGTGGGACTTTCTCTATTAGTCCATCTATACTGACCTCCATCAGGTTGCAAATTAAAAATATTTTTTATCTGCATCTACCTCTGAAAAAATATTTGGGCTTCTAGCTGTGTGTGGGACTTGTTCTATTAGTCCATCTATACTGACCTCCATCAGGTTGCAAACTGAATATAATTTTTTTCTGCATCTAGCTCTGAAAAAATATTTGGCCTTCTAGCAGTGTGTGGGACTTTCTCTATTAGTCCATCTATACTGACCTCCATCAGGTTGCAAACTGAATATATTTTTTTTTCTGCATCTACCTCTGAAAAAATATTGGGCTTCTAGCTGTGTGTGGGAGTTGTTCTATTAATCCATCTATACAGACCTCCATCAGGTTGCAAACTGAATATATTTTTTTTCTGCATCTACCTCTGAAAAAATATTGGGCTTCTAGCTGTGTGTGGGACTTGTTCTATTAATCCATCTATACAGACCTCCATCAGGTTGCAAACTGAATATAATTTTTTTCTGCATCTAGCTCTGAAAAAATATTTGGCCTTCTAGCAGTGTGTGGGACTTTCTCTATTAGTCCATCTATACTGACCTCCATCAGGTTGCAAATTAAAAATAATTTTTATCTGCATCTAGCTCTGAAAAAATATTTGGCCTTCTAGCAGTGTGTGGGACTTTCTCTATTAGTCCATCTATACTGACCTCCATCAGGTTGCAAATTAAAAATAATTTTTATCTGCATCTACCTCTGAAAAAATATTTGGGCTTCTAGCTGTGTGTGGGACTTGTTCTATTAGTCCATCTATACTGACCTCCATCAGGTTGCAAACTGAATATAATTTTTTTCTGCATCTAGCTCTGAAAAAATATTTGGCCTTCTAGCAGTGTGTGGGACTTTTTCTATTAGTCCATCTATACTGACCTCCATCAGGTTGCAAATTAAAAATAATTTTTTTTCTGCATCTACCTCTGAAAAAATATTGGGCTTCTAGCTGTGTGTGGGACTTGTTCTATTAATCCATCTATACAGACCTCCATCAGGTTGCAAACTGAATATAATTTTTTTCTGCATCTAGCTTTGAAAAAATATTTGGCCTTCTAGCAGTGTGTGGGACTTTCTCTATTAGTCCATCTATACTGACCTCCATCAGGTTGCAAATTAAAAATAATTTTTATCTGCATCTAGCTCTGAAAAAATATTTGGCCTTCTAGCAGTGTGTGGGACTTTCTCTATTAACCATTCTATACTGACCTCTATCAGGTTGCAAATTAAAAATAATTTTTATCTGCATCTACCTCTGAAAAAATATTTGGGCTTCTAGCTGTGTGTGGGACTTGTTCTATTAGTCCATCTATACTGACCTCCATCAGGTTGCAAACTGAATATAATTTTTTTCTGCATCTAGCTCTGAAAAAATATCTGGCCTTCTAGCAGTGTGTGGGACTTTCTCTATTAGTCCATCTATACTGACCTCCATCAGGTTGCAAATTAAAAATATTTTTTATCTGCATCTACCTCTGAAAAAATATTTGGGCTTCTAGCAGTGTGTGGGACTTTCTCTATTAGTCCATGTATATTGACCTCAATCAGGTTGCAAATTAAAAATAATTTTTATCTGCATCTAGCTCTGAAAAAATATTTGGCCTTCTAGCAGTGTGTGGGACTTCCTCTATTAGTCCATCTATACTGACCTCCATCAGGTTGCAAACTGAATATATTTTTTTTCTGCATCTACCTCTGAAAAAATATTGGGCTTCTAGCTGTGTGTGGGAGTTGTTCTATTAATCCATCTATACAGACCTTCATCAGGTTGCAAACTGAATATATTTTTTTTCTGCATCTACCTCTGAAAAAATATTGGGCTTCTAGCTGTGTGTGGGACTTGTTCTATTAATCCATCTATACAGATCTCCATCAGGTTGCAAACTGAATATATTTTTTTTCTGCATCTAGCTCTGAAAAAATATTTGGCCTTCTAGCAGTGTGTGGGACTTTCTCTATTAGTCCATCTATACTGACCTCCATCAGGTTGCAAATTAAAAATAATTTTTATCTGCATCTAGCTCTGAAAAAATATTTGGCCTTCTAGCAGTGTGTGGGACTTTCTCTATTAGTCCATCTATACTGACCTCCATCAGGTTGCAAATTAAAAATATTTTTTATCTGCATCTACCTCTGAAAAAATATTTGGGCTTCTAGCTGTGTGTGGGACTTGTTCTATTAGTCCATCTATACTGACCTCCATCAGGTTGCAAACTGAATATAATTTTTTTCTGCATCTAGCTCTGAAAAAATGTTTGGCCTTCTAGCAGTGTGTGGGACTTTCTCTATTAGTCCATCTATACTGACCTCCATCAGGTTGCAAACTGAATATATTTTTTTTTCTGCATCTACCTCTGAAAAAATATTGGGCTTCTAGCTGTGTGTGGGAGTTGTTCTATTAATCCATCTATACAGACCTCCATCAGGTTGCAAACTGAATATATTTTTTTTCTGCATCTACCTCTGAAAAAATATTGGGCTTCTAGCTGTGTGTGGGACTTGTTCTATTAATCCATCTATACAGACCTCCATCAGGTTGCAAACTGAATATAATTTTTTTCTGCATCTAGCTCTGAAAAAATATTTGGCCTTCTAGCAGTGTGTGGGACTTTCTCTATTAGTCCATCTATACTGACCTCCATCAGGTTGCAAATTAAAAATAATTTTTATCTGCATCTAGCTCTGAAAAAATATTTGGCCTTCTAGCAGTGTGTGGGACTTTCTCTATTAGTCCATCTATACTGACCTCCATCAGGTTGCAAATTAAAAATAATTTTTATCTGCATCTACCTCTGAAAAAATATTTGGGCTTCTAGCTGTGTGTGGGACTTGTTCTATTAGTCCATCTATACTGACCTCCATCAGGTTGCAAACTGAATATAATTTTTTTCTGCATCTAGCTCTGAAAAAATATTTGGCCTTCTAGCAGTGTGTGGGACTTTTTCTATTAGTCCATCTATACTGACCTCCATCAGGTTGCAAATTAAAAATAATTTTTTTTCTGCATCTACCTCTGAAAAAATATTGGGCTTCTAGCTGTGTGTGGGACTTGTTCTATTAATCCATCTATACAGACCTCCATCAGGTTGCAAACTGAATATAATTTTTTTTTGCATCTACCTCTGAAAAAATATTTGGGCTTCTAGCTGTGTGTGGGACTTGTTCTATTAGTCCATCTATACTGACCTCCATCAGGTTGCAAACTTAATATAATTTTTTTCTGCATCTAGCTCTGAAAAAATATTTGGCTTTCTAGCAGTGTGTGGGACTTTCTCTATTAGTCCATCTATACTGACCTCCATCAGGTTGCAAATTAAAAATAATTTTTATCTGCATCTACCTCTGAAAAAATATTTGGGCTTCTAGCTGTGTGTGGGACTTGTTCTATTAGTCCATCTATACTGACCTCCATCAGGTTGCAAACTGAATATAATTTTTTTCTGCATCTAGCTCTGAAAAAATATTTGGCCTTCTAGCAGTGTGTGGGACTTTCTCTATTAGTCCATCTATACTGACCTCCATCAGGTTGCAAACTGAATATATTTTTTTTCTGCATCTACCTCTGAAAAAATATTGGGCTTCTAGCTGTGTGTGAGAGTTGTTCTATTAATCCATCTATACAGACCTCCATCAGGTTGCAAACTGAATATATTTTTTTCTGCATTTACCTCTGAAAAAATATTGGGCTTCTAGCTGTGTGTGGGACTTGTTCTATTAATCCATCTATACAGACCTCCATCAGGTTGCAAACTGAATATAATTTTTTTCTGCATCTAGCTCTGAAAAAATATTTGGCTTTCTAGCAGTGTGTGGGACTTTCTCTATTAGTCCATCTATACTGACCTCCATCAGGTTGCAAATTAAAAATAATTTTTATCTGTCTCTAGCTCTGAAAAAATATTTGGCCTTCTAGCAGTGTGTGGGACTTTCTCTATTAGTCCATCTATACTGACCTCCATCAGGTTGCAAATTAAAAATAATTTTTATCTGCATCTACCTCTGAAAAAATATTTGGGCTTCTAGCTGTGTGTGGGACTTGTTCTATTAGTCCATCTATACTGACCTCCATCAGGTTGCAAACTGAATATAATTTTTTTCTGCATCTAGCTCTGAAAAAATATTTGGCCTTCTAGCAGTGTGTGGGACTTTCTCTATTAGTCCATCTATACTGACCTCCATCAGGTTGCAAATTAAAAATAATTTTTATCTGCATCTAGCTCTGGAAAAATATTTGGCCTTCTAGCAGTGTGTGGGACTTTCTCTATTAGTCCATCTATACTGACCTCCATCAGGTTGCAAATTAAAAATAATTTTTATCTGCATCTACCTCTGAAAAAATATTTGGGCTTCTAGCTGTGTGTGGGACTTGTTCTATTAGTCCATCTATACTGACCTCCATTAGGTTGCAAACTGAATATAATTTTTTTCTGCATCTAGCTCTGAAAAAATATTTGGCCTTCTAGCAGTGTGTGGGACTTTCTCTATTAGTCCATCTATACTGACCTCCATCAGGTTGCAAATTAAAAATAATTTTTATCTGCATCTAGCTCTGAAAAAATATTTGGCCTTCTAGCAGTGTGTGGGACTTTCTCTATTAGTCCATCTATACTGACCTCCATCAGGTTGCAAATTAAAAATAATTTTTTTTCTGCATCTACCTCTGAAAAAATATTGGGCTTCTAGCTGTGTGTGGGACTTGTTCTATTAATCCATCTATACAGACCTCCATCAGGTTGCAAACTGAATATAATTTTTTTTTGCATCTACCTCTGAAAAAATATTTGGGCTTCTAGCTGTGTGTGGGACTTGTTCTATTAGTCCATCTATACTGACCTCCATCAGGTTGCAAACTTAATATAATTTTTTTCTGCATCTAGCTCTGAAAAAATATTTGGCTTTCTAGCAGTGTGTGGGACTTTCTCTATTAGTCCATCTATACTGACCTCCATCAGGTTGCAAATTAAAAATAATTTTTATCTGCATCTACCTCTGAAAAAATATTTGGGCTTCTAGCTGTGTGTGGGACTTGTTCTATTAGTCCATCTATACTGACCTCCATCAGGTTGCAAACTGAATATAATTTTTTTCTGCATCTAGCTCTGAAAAAATATTTGGCCTTCTAGCAGTGTGTGGGACTTTCTCTATTAGTCCATCTATACTGACCTCCATCAGGTTGCAAACTGAATATATTTTTTTTCTGCATCTACCTCTGAAAAAATATTGGGCTTCTAGCTGTGTGTGAGAGTTGTTCTATTAATCCATCTATACAGACCTCCATCAGGTTGCAAACTGAATATATTTTTTTCTGCATTTACCTCTGAAAAAATATTGGGCTTCTAGCTGTGTGTGGGACTTGTTCTATTAATCCATCTATACAGACCTCCATCAGGTTGCAAACTGAATATAATTTTTTTCTGCATCTAGCTCTGAAAAAATATTTGGCTTTCTAGCAGTGTGTGGGACTTTCTCTATTAGTCCATCTATACTGACCTCCATCAGGTTGCAAATTAAAAATAATTTTTATCTGTCTCTAGCTCTGAAAAAATATTTGGCCTTCTAGCAGTGTGTGGGACTTTCTCTATTAGTCCATCTATACTGACCTCCATCAGGTTGCAAATTAAAAATAATTTTTATCTGCATCTACCTCTGAAAAAATATTTGGGCTTCTAGCTGTGTGTGGGACTTGTTCTATTAGTCCATCTATACTGACCTCCATCAGGTTGCAAACTGAATATAATTTTTTTCTGCATCTAGCTCTGAAAAAATATTTGGCCTTCTAGCAGTGTGTGGGACTTTCTCTATTAGTCCATCTATACTGACCTCCATCAGGTTGCAAATTAAAAATAATTTTTATCTGCATCTAGCTCTGGAAAAATATTTGGCCTTCTAGCAGTGTGTGGGACTTTCTCTATTAGTCCATCTATACTGACCTCCATCAGGTTGCAAATTAAAAATAATTTTTATCTGCATCTACCTCTGAAAAAATATTTGGGCTTCTAGCTGTGTGTGGGACTTGTTCTATTAGTCCATCTATACTGACCTCCATTAGGTTGCAAACTGAATATAATTTTTTTCTGCATCTAGCTCTGAAAAAATATTTGGCCTTCTAGCAGTGTGTGGGACTTTCTCTATTAGTCCATCTATACTGACCTCCATCAGGTTGCAAATTAAAAATAATTTTTATCTGCATCTAGCTCTGAAAAAATATTTGGCCTTCTAGCAGTGTGTGGGACTTTCTCTATTAGTCCATCTATACTGACCTCCATCAGGTTGCAAATTAAAAATAATTTTTATCTGCATCTACCTCTGAAAAAATATTTGGGCTTCTAGCTGTGTGTGGGACTTGTTATATTAGTCCATCTATACTGACCTCCATCAGGTTGCAAACTGAATATAATTTTTTTCTGCATCTAGCTCTGAAAAAATATTTGGCCTTCTAGCAGTGTGTGGGACTTTCTCTATTAGTCCATCTATACTGACCTCCATCAGGTTGCAAATTAAAAATAATTTTTTTTCTGCATCTACCTCTGAAAAAATATTGGGCTTCTAGCTGTGTGTGGGACTTGTTCTATTAATCCATCTATACAGACCTCCATCAGGTTGCAAACTGAATATAATTTTTTTCTGCATCTACCTCTGAAAAAATATTTGGGCTTCTAGCTGTGTGTGGGACTTGTTCTATTAGTCCATCTATACTGACCTCCATCAGGTTGCAAACTGAATATAATTTTTTTCTGCATCTAGCTCTGAAAAAATATTTGGCCTTCTAGCAGTGTGTGGGACTTTCTCTATTAGTCCATCAATACTGACCTCCATCAGGTTGCAAATTAAAAATAATTTTTATCTGCATCTAGCTCTGAAAAAATATTTGGCCTTCTAGCAGTGTGTGGGACTTTCTCTATTAGTCCATCTATACTGACCTCCATCAGGTTGCAAATTAAAAATAATTTTTATCTGCATCTACCTCTGAAAAAATATTTGGGCTTCTAGCTGTGTGTGGGACTTGTTCTATTAGTCCATCTATACTGACCTCCATCAGGTTGAAAACTGTATATAATTTTTTTCTTCATCTAGCTCTGAAAAAATAATTGGCCTTCTACCAGTGTGTGGGACTTTCTCTATTAGTCCATCTATACTGACCTCCATCAGGTTGCAAACTGAATATATTTTTTTCTGCATCTACCTCTGAAAAAATATTGGGCTTCTAGCTGTGTGTGGGAGTTGTTCTATTAATCCATCTATACAGACCTCCATCAGGTTGCAAACTGAATATATTTTTTTTCTGCATCTACCTTTGAAAAAATATTGGGCTTCTAGCTGTGTGTGGGACTTGTTCTATTAATCCATCTATACAGACCTCCATCAGGTTGCAAACTGAATATAATTTTTTTCTCCATCTAGCTTTGAAAAAATATTTGGCCTTCTAGCAGTGTGTGGGACTTTCTCTATTAGTCCATCTATACTGACCTCCATCAGGTTGCAAATTAAAAATTTTTATCTGCATCTAGCTCTGAAAAAATATTTGGCCTTCTAGCAGTGTGTGGGACTTTCTCTATTAACCATTCTATACTGACCTCTATCAGGTTGCAAATTAAAAATAATTTTTATCTGCATCTACCTCTGAAA
Source organism: Phyllobates terribilis (assembly GCF_046119375.1). Taxonomy (NCBI): domain Eukaryota; kingdom Metazoa; phylum Chordata; class Amphibia; order Anura; family Dendrobatidae; genus Phyllobates; species Phyllobates terribilis. The sequence continues at coordinate 68,298,592 of NW_027362773.1, forward strand.
AAATATTTGGGCTTCTAGCTGTGTGTGGGACTTGTTCTATTAGTCCATCTATACTGACCTCCATCAGGTTGCAAACTGAATATAATTTTTTTCTGCATCTAGCTCTGAAAAAATATTTGGCCTTCTAGCAGTGTGTGGGACTTTCTCTATTAGTCCATCTATACTGACCTCCATCAGGTTGCAAATTAAAAATAATTTTTTTTCTGCATCTACCTCTGAAAAAATATTGGGCTTCTAGCTGTGTGTGGGACTTGTTCTATTAATCCATCTATACAGACCTCCATCAGGTTGCAAACTGAATATAATTTTTTTCTGCATCTACCTCTGAAAAAATATTTGGGCTTCTAGCTGTGTGTGGGACTTGTTCTATTAGTCCATCTATACTGACCTCCATCAGGTTGCAAACTGAATATAATTTTTTTCTGCATCTAGCTCTGAAAAAATATTTGGCCTTCTAGCAGTGTGTGGGACTTTCTCTATTAGTCCATCAATACTGACCTCCATCAGGTTGCAAATTAAAAATAATTTTTATCTGCATCTACCTCTGAAAAAATATTTGGGCTTCTAGCTGTGTGTGGGACTTGTTCTATTAGTCCATCTATACTGACCTCCATCAGGTTGAAAACTGTATATAATTTTTTTCTTCATCTAGCTCTGAAAAAATAATTGGCCTTCTACCAGTGTGTGGGACTTTCTCTATTAGTCCATCTATACTGACCTCCATCAGGTTGCAAACTGAATATATTTTTTTTCTGCATCTACCTCTGAAAAAATATTGGGCTTCTAGCTGTGTGTGGGAGTTGTTCTATTAATCCATCTATACAGACCTCCATCAGGTTGCAAACTGAATATATTTTTTTTCTGCATCTACCTTTGAAAAAATATTGGGCTTCTAGCTGTGTGTGGGACTTGTTCTATTAATCCATCTATACAGACCTCCATCAGGTTGCAAACTGAATATAATTTTTTTCTCCATCTAGCTTTGAAAAAATATTTGGCCTTCTAGCAGTGTGTGGGACTTTCTCTATTAGTCCATCTATACTGACCTCCATCAGGTTGCAAATTAAAAATAATTTTTATCTGCATCTAGCTCTGAAAAAATATTTGGCCTTCTAGCAGTGTGTGGGACTTTCTCTATTAACCATTCTATACTGACCTCTATCAGGTTGCAAATTAAAAATAATTTTTATCTGCATCTACCTCTGAAAAAATATTTGGGCTTCTAGCTGTGTGTGGGACTTGTTCTATTAGTCCATCTATACTGACCTCCATCAGGTTGCAAACTGAATATAATTTTTTTCTGCATCTAGCTCTGAAAAAATATCTGGCCTTCTAGCAGTGTGTGGGACTTTCTCTATTAGTCCATCTATACTGACCTCCATCAGGTTGCAAATTAAAAATAATTTTTATCTGCATCTACCTCTGAAAAAATATTTGGCCTTCTAGCAGTGTGTGGGACTTTCTCTATTAGTCCATCTATATTGACCTCCATCAGGTTGCAAATTAAAAATAATTTTTATCTGCATCTACCTCTGAAAAAATATTTGGGCTTCTAGCTGTGTGTGGGACTTGTTCTATTAGTCCATCTATACTGACCTCCATCAGGTTGCAAACTGAATATAATTTTTTTCTGCATCTAGCTCTGAAAAAATATTTGGCCTTCTAGCAGTGTGTGGGACTTTCTCTATTAGTCCATCTATACTGACCTCCATCAGGTTGCAAATTAAAAATGATTTTTATCTGCATCTACCTCTGAAAAAATATTTGGGCTTCTAGCTGTGTGTGGGACTTGTTCTATTAGTCCATCTATACTGACCTCTATCAGGTTTCAAATTAAAAATAATTTTTATCTGCATCTACCTCTGAAAAAATATTTGGGCTTCTAGCTGTGTGTGGGACTTGTTCTATTAGTCCATCTATACTGACCTCCATCAGGTTGCAAACTGAATATAATTTTTTTCTGCATCTAGCTCTGAAAAAATATTTGGGCTTCTAGCAGTGTGTGGGACTTTCTCTATTAGTCCATTATTACTGACCTCCATCAGGTTGCAAATTAAGAATAATTTTTATCTGCATCTAGCTCTGAAAAAATATTTGGCCTTCTAGCAGTGTGTGGGACTTTCTCTATTAATCCATCTATACTGACCTCTATCAGGTTGCAAATTAAAAATAATTTTTATCTGCATCTACCTCTGAAAAAATATTTGGGCTTCTAGCTGTGTGTGGGACTTGTTCTATTAGTCCATCTATACTGACCTCCATCAGGTTGCAAACTGAATATAATTTTTTTCTGCATCTAGCTCTGAAAAAATATCAGGCCTTCTAGCAGTGTGTGGGACTTTCTCTATTAGTCCATCTATACTGACCTCCATCAGGTTGCAAATTAAAAATAATTTTTATCTGCATCTACCTCTGAAAAAATATTTGGCCTTCTAGCAGTGTGTGGGACTTTCTCTATTAGTCCATCTATACTGACCTCCATCAGGTTGCAAATTAAAAATAATTTTTATCTGCATCTACCTCTGAAAAAATATTTGGGCTTCTAGCTGTGTGTGGGACTTGTTCTATTAGTCCATCTATACTGACCTCCATCAGGTTGCAAACTGAATATAATTTTTTTCTGCATCTAGCTCTGAAAAAATATTTGGCCTTCTAGCAGTGTGTGGGACTTTCTCTATTAGTCCATCTATACTGACCTCCATCAGGTTGCAAATTAAAAATAATTTTTATCTGCATCTACCTCTGAAAAAATATTTGGGCTTCTAGCTGTGTGTGGGACTTGTTCTATTAGTCCATCTATACTGACCTCTATCAGGTTGCAAACTGAATATAATTTTTTTCTGCATCTAGCTCTGAAAAAATATTTGGCCTTCTAGCAGTGTGTGGGACTTTCTCTATTAGTCCATCTATACTGACCTCCATCAGGTTGCAAATTAAAAATAATTTTTATCTGCATCTAGCTCTGAAAAAATATTTGGCCTTCTAGCAGTGTGTGGGACTTTCTCTATTAGTCCATCTATACTGACCTCCATCAGGTTGCAAATTAAAAATAATTTTTATCTGCATCTACCTCTGAAAAAATATTTGGGCTTCTAGCTGTGTGTGGGACTTGTTCTATTAGTCCATCTATACTGACCTCCATCAGGTTGCAAACTGAATATAATTTTTTTCTGCATCTACCTCTGAAAAAATATTTGGCCTTCTAGCAGTGTGTGGGACTTTCTCTATTAGTCCATCTATACTGACCTCCATCAGGTTGCAAATTAAAAATAATTTTTTTTCTGCATCTACCTCTGAAAAAATATTGGGCTTCTAGCTGTGTGTGGGACTTGTTCTATTAATCCATCTATACAGACCTCCATCAGGTTGCAAACTGAATATAATTTTTTTCTGCATCTAGCTCTGAAAAAATATTTGGCCTTCTAGCAGTGTGTGGGACTTTCTCTTTTAGTCCATGTATACTGACCTCCATCAGGTTGCAAATTAAAAATAATTTTTATCTGCATCTACCTCTGAAAAAATATTTGGGCTTCTAGCTGTGTGTGGGACTTGTTCTATTAGTCCATCTATACTGACCTCCATCAGGTTGCAAATTAAAAATAATTTTTTTCTGCATGTAGCTCTGAAAAAATATTTGGCCTTCTAGCAGTGTGTGGGACTTTCTCTATTAGTCCATCTATACTGACCTCCATCAGGTTGCAAATTAAAAATAATTTTTTTTCTGCATCTACCTCTGAAAAAATATTGGGCTTCTAGCTGTGTGTGGGACTTGTTCTATTAATCCGTCTATACAGACCTCCATCAGGTTGCAAACTGAATATAATTTTTTTCTGCATCTAGCTCTTTAAAAATATTTGGCCTTCTAGCAGTGTGTGGGACTTTCTCTATTAGTCCATCTATACTGACCTCCATCAGGTTGCAAAAATTAAAAATAATTTTTATCTGCATCGACCTCTGAAAAAATATTTGGGCTTCTACCTGTGTGTGGGACTTGTTCTATTAGTCCATCTATACTGACCTCCATCAGGTTGCAAACTGAATATAATTTTTTTCTGCATCTAGCTCTGAAAAAATATTTGGCCTTCTAGCAGTGTGTGGGACTTGTTCTATTAGTCCACCTATACTGACCTCCATCAGGTTGCAAATTCAAAATAATTTTTTGTCTGCATCTAGCTCTGAAAAAATATTTGGCCTTCTAGCAGTGTGTGGGACTTTCTCTATTAGTCCATCTATACTGACCTCCATCAAGTTGCAAACTGAATATATTTTTTTTCTGCATCTACCTCTGAAAAAATATTTGGGCTTCTAGCTGTGTGTGGGACTTGTTCTATTAGTCCATCTATACTGACCTCCATCAGGTTGCAAATCGAATATAATTTTTTTCTACATCTAACCCAGCCAATAGTTTTGGCCTAATACCACAGTTTGGCCACTCAGCTCTGCTCGGTTCCCATCCATTGTTTTTTTGTGCAAATAATTCCAGAGTTGTGAATTATTTAACCACCAAAATGAGTGGAAAAAGGCCTGCTGCTGGTGGAAAGGGGAATAGGCGTGTTGGGAAGGGGAAAAAAGGTTGTGTCCGTGGGGTAGGTGTTAAAGCAACAGTAACATCTGCAGAAGAAAGACCATCTTCCAGCCAAACTAAAATGTCTACTTCTTTTAGCGGACAATGTGATAAGATCCCTTTCTTACGGCCACGCCAATCGCTACAAATTCCAGATGAGGCACAAAAACAGCAGGTGCTTCAACGGATATCAAGTGCTCCTTTAAGTGGGCTCTCCTCCACATCAACTTCAACATCACAAATACTCCAGTCCTCAAAGGTGTCACCGCAATCGCACTTGCTTCCTCACAGCTCCCAAATCTCCAGCTGCCCGTCTGAGTATGAGGTAGAACAGATGGTTGAGTCTGCAGAGCTGTTTACTCATACTATAGCCTGGGAATCAGAGGTCGACTCCAGTGCTTCTGTGAATCCAGACGAGGAAATGATCTGCACTGATACCCAGAATCTTTATGAGTCGGATCCAGGACCAGACGCAGAAGGTTCTGACCATAATGTAGACCCTCATTCCCAAACTGTAACTCCTGTTGGTGGAGACAATGAGGAAGACGATGATGAGACTCAAATACCTGATTGGAGCGACAACTTTAGTTTTTTGTCAGGGCAGGAACAGGTTGGCTCTGAGGACGACGGGTGTGATAACGCACAGGGTGATGATGATGAGGTTGGAGATCCCACTTACTGTCAACCCACAGTCAGCCAAGAGATGAGTTCAGCAGAGGAGGTGGAGGAAGATGCTAGTGACGACGAGGTCAGGTTGCGCCTTCCTGGACAGAGACGTAGTACTGGAAGCACGTCAACAACTGCATCCTCAAACACAACTCTGCCTCTCACCACAAGTCGTGGTGGCTCTTCAGGTCGCATGGGTGCTAAGCCTTGCATAGCCTGGGCATTTTTTCAGATCGATAAAGATGACCCAACTCGTGTTATCTGTAACATTTGTCAGCAAAAGCTAAGTAGAGGCCAAAAAATACATAGTTTGAGTACTTCATGCATGAACCGGCACATGGACATAAAGCATAAGTTGCAGTGGGTAGCTCAGTGTGGTACAATGTTGCCTAGCCGGCCGGGCCAACCACCGTCTGCCATATCTTGTGCATCCGCGGCCTTTTCATCCTCTGTGACTGGGGGGACAGCAGTCACACCTGTTTTGGGGCGCAGACCTGCCACCTCTTTACCCGCAACAGCCAGCGTGATTGGCAGGTCATCATTTTCTTTGGAGGTGGTAACACCAGCTGGTGTTGAGCGCTGTCCGGCATCAATAGCACCACCTTTGGATCAAGGCAACCTAACATGTCCGCCTGCATCTTCCTCACAGACCGGCAGTTTGCCGGGGACACCCTTATCAACCCCGTCTAAGCACAATAGCAAGCCCTCGGTCCCTCAGATGTGGACAAGTAAAAGACCATTTCCTCCTAGCCATGAGAAAGCTAAGAGGTTGAATTTCACCATCTGCAAGCTCTTGGCTACAGAAATGCTGCCTTTCCGCCTGGTGGACACAGAGGATTTTCGAGACCTTATGTCCGTCGCAGTGCCCCAGTACCAGATGTCCAGTCGGCACTACTTCTCAAAGAAAGGTGTGCCTGCGCTCCACCAGCATGTCGCACACAACATCACCGCTTCTTTGAGAAACTCTGTGTGTGACAGGGTGCATTTCACCACAGACACTTGGACGAGTAGGCATGGACAGGGGCGTTACATGTCGCTGACTGGGCACTGGGTAACTATGGTGACAGCAGGACAAGGGGCTGCTGTCCAAGTCTTGCCGTCCCCACGAGTTGTGCGTCAATCCTCTTTATGTCAAAGTTCCTCCACTGCTTCTGCCTCCTCAACCTCCTCTCGGTCTTCCACCTGCACCCAAAGCCTGTCTGGTCATGCCACCAGCTTTCTAACTGCGCAGAAGGGATCCTGCACACCTCCTTACTATGCTGGCAGTAGGGCTCAATGTCATCAGGCGGTTTTTACTTTGAAATGTCTGGGAAATGTGAGTCACACAGCTGAGGAGTTGTGGTCAGCTCTGGAGAACCAATTTCATGAATGGTTGTCTCCACTGGACCTGAAACCAGGGAAGGCCGTGTGCGACAATGCTGCAAACCTGGGTGCGGCCCTTCGCCGGGGCAATGTCACACACGTGCCTTGTATGGCTCACGTGTTGAACCTGGTTGTCCAGCAATTTTTAGCCCACTATCCCAGACTAGATGGCCTTCTGCAGAGGGCACGGTCGCTGTGTGCTCACTTCCGCCGTTCGCATCCCGCAGCTCAGCGACTTACATCTCTACAGAAGTCGTTGGGCCTGCCACTTCACCGGCTAAAATGCGATGTGCCTACCCGGTGGAATTCAACTCTGCACATGTTGCAGCGACTGTGGCAGCACCGACAAGCCCTGGTGCAATACGTTCTGACGTATAGCCTGGGCCAACGAAATCCAGAGGTGGGGCAAATCACGCTGGAGGAGTGGTCTCAGATCAGGGACCTATGCACCCTTCTGCACAGTTTTGAAATGGCGACGAAGATGTTTAGTACTGACGATGCCATTATCAGCATGACTATTCCGGTGATTTACATGCTGGAGCACATGTTAAACAGAATTCAGAGTCAGGTGGTGGCACAAGAGGAGGTGGAGGAAGTAGAGGAGGAGGAGTTGTATGCGGAAGGGCTAACATCTGCAAGGTCCAGACGGTCGGCAGCACCAAGGCGGCAGGCATGTGAGGGTGGGGGAGATGGTTTTACCAGGGTGCATGGTAGCAGCCAAACTAGTGAGGAAGGTGCAGGAGCCCAGGAAGAAGTGGAGGACGAACTGATGGAAGACTCATCAGATGAGGGAGACCTTGATCACATTTCTGTTGTGCGAGGTTGGGGGGAGAGGACAGAGGAAGGAAGCATGATTGTTACCTCGCCACCAACACAACAGGGACTTGGTGCTCCTGGATGCGCAACACACATGAGTGCCTTCTTGCTGCACTACCTGCAACATGACCCTCGAATTGTGAGAATTAGAAATAATCCTGACTACTGGGTTGCCACACTGTTAGATCCCCGGTACAAAAGTAAATTTGCCGAAATTATTCCTGCCATAGAAAGGGATGCACGCATGCAGGAGTATCAGCAGAGACTGTTGCAGAATCTTACATGTGCTTTTCCACAAAACACCAGTGGTGCACGTAGTGAATCTCACAGTTCCAACTTGCCAACCGTGGGACCGTCAAGTGTTCAGCACTCAAACCGTAACAGAACCACAGTATCTGCTGGTAACATCAATTTTGCGGAATCATTTCACCACTTTTTTAGCCCATCCTTTGCAAGGCCACAGGAGACAAGAAGTCTGACACATAGTCAACGCCTAGAGACGATGGTACAGGAGTATCTCCAAGTAAACATTGAAGCCATGACTGTGTCACTGGACCCTTGCTCTTTTTGGGCTTCCAATCTGGATAAATGGCCGGAGTTAGCCACTTACGCCTTGGAGATCTTGTCATGCCCCGCAGCCAGCGTTCTGTCTGAACGTGTGTTCAGCGCTGCTGGTGGTGTGCTGACAGATAAGCGCACGCGGCTCTCCACTGATAATGTAGACAGACTCACGTTCATAAAGATGAACAAATCATGCATCCGAAACGACTTTTCTACCCCTGTGTCATCCTGGGGAGAGTAAAAGCTTGATGATTGGTTAAAATCACCCTACCAACCGTTTTAAGCTTTCAAATTACTAATCATGTTTATCTGTATCTTGGCTGGAAAATAATTTGGGCTTTGTAGCAGTGTGCAGCACTGATTCTATTAGGCCATCTATACTAAGCTCCACCAGATTTAAAATTAATAATCATTTTTAGCTGCATCTAGCCCGGAAAATAATTTTGGGGCTCCGAGATGCGCAAGACACATAAGTGCCTTCTTGCTGCACTACCTGCAACATGACCCTCATATTGTCAGAATTCGAAGTAATCATGACTACTGGGTTGCCACACTCTTAGATCCCCCAAACTTTTCGATCAACCTTTTTATTTTAATAAAGACCAAAAAAATTGTCATTTTTGAAATTATAAGCATTAGCAGGTTATTAGAAACTGAAATCAAACAGTTTTCAACTCAAAACTTTATTCTAGGTGATGTTACATTTTCACATAGGACCCCTTGTTCGAAAAGAGCTTCTGAACTCTCTCATCCATTGAATTTGTCAGGTTTTGGATGGTTTCTGCTTCAATTGTTTTGCATGAGGACAGAATACCCTCCCAGAGCTGTTGCTTAGATGTGAACTGCCTCCCGCCATCATAGACACTCCTTTTGATGTTCCTCCAGAGGTTCTGAATGGGGTAGAGGTCAGGGGAGCATGGGGGTCACACCATAAGTTTGTCCCCTTTTATGCCCATATCAGCCAGAGATGCATATGTTTTATGTGCAGCATGAGATGGTGCATTATCATGCAAAAAAATGATCTTGCTGTGAAATACACGGTTCTTCTTCTTGAACCATGGCAGGAAGTGCTGTTTGAGAAAATCCACATACATTATGGAGTTCATCTTTAGCGCCTTCAGGGATCCTAAAGGGGCCGACAATCTCTCTCCCCATGATTCCAGCCCAAAACATTACTCCACCTCCTCCTTGTTGGCGCTGTAGCCGTGTTTGCGTGGGGTGTCCATCAACCAGCCATCCTCCACTCCATCCATCTGGACCATCGAGCGCTGCACGGCACTCATCCGTGAACGAAACAGTTTTGAAATCAGTCTTCATGTAATGTTTAGCCCACTGGAGCCGTTTCTGCTCTTGTGAAGTGGATAGAGGAGGTCGACAGGATGGCGTATGCACAGCTGCAAACCTCTGAAGGACCCTGCATCTTGTTGTTCGGGGGACGTTGGAGGCACCAGCAGCTTCAAAAACTTGTCTGCTGCTATGACAAGGCTTTTTTGCCGCTGCTCTTTTAACCTGACGTAATTGCCTGTAGGAAAGAGTCCTCAATTTGCCCTTATCAGCACGCACACGTGTGTACTATGAATCAGCTACATACTTCTTGATTGCCAAGACACTTCATCCTGATCATCGCACAATGTTGATTGTAGTCATGCCTTGACCTAAACACTCCACAATTTGTTGCTTCTCAGCAGCCGACACATCCTGTTTCTTTCCCATTTTGGCAGAAAATGTAGGCTGCTTAATAATGTGAGACAGCCTTCTTAAGTAGTCTTGCCTTTCATTGGACACACCTGCCAAACTAATTAGCACAGGTGTCTGCAATTGCTTACAGTGATATAAAGAGCCCTGACACACATCACCATCAATGAGTTTAACTGACAAACAAACAAATTCTTCCCTTATCACTCCTAAACACTTTTTGCATAATAATTTGGAACACAGTGTACATGTGCTTTTCCACAAAACACCAGTGGTTCACGTAGTGAATCTTACAGTTCTAACTTGCCAACCGTGGTCTGTATGGAGTTGTTCAATAAAGGGCCCAAAATTAAGATAACATAGATGGGAGAGGTCTCTATGAATAGGAATTCCTAAGTATTTGATACCCTATGAGGGCCAGGCAAAGGGAAAGTTGGACTGGATGGAATCCTATATGGATTTGGGGAGGGAGACATCGAGGGCCTCAGACTTCGCTGCATTGATTTTAAAATTTGACCATGTAACAAAGTGATCTATTTCAGCCATAACAGCATGGATGGATATATGTGATTGAGTGATATATACTAGGACATCAGCAGCAAATAGAGAGCACTTGTACTCGGTGCCTCCCACCTCAATCCACCTAATATTGGGGTTATGGCGAATTGATGAGAGCAGGTGCTCCGTCACTAGGATGTATAAGAGAGGGGACAGAGGACATCCCTGCCTTGTCCCATTGGTGATTGTGAAAGGTGATGAAAATGTTCTGATGCACCCCCTGGGCCTTGGGACACCCGGAGCCGGACCCTTTTTGGTGGATGCTGGTGGTTGTAGTCTTCGTGGCGGTGACCCGGTTCCGTGGCTCAGGGTGGTCAAACCAGTGGCGGAACTATTTATGTGGTTTTGATGTTTAAATGTCCGACTACGCCACCCGTGGATTGCGGTCAGAGTGAACCGCCGCTGCAGGGCAGACCGCTGAGGCTGGTGTTGTGGGTGCAGCAGAGCGTAGCATAACTCCCCACGGGAGGAGTATAGCCTCAGGGCAGTGTATGCGGAGGATGGGGGTGATGGTGCAGGGCAGCAGCAGTAACGACACGGAGTCAGAGATGCAGTCCAGGGCCTTTACTCACAGTTCTTATTATCCAGAGCACGTCTGCAGGTAACGGCTGCCCACGTCGTACTGTGCTCACCACTTGAGGGGCTCAGACAACTCCCAGATAACTTTGGAGCGCTTCACAGGACCCCCTTTGTGTGTCCTTTGTCTGGCCTTTCTTACCAACCCTTCTGTCCGGCTGCCTCGAGCCTCCTCTTGGTAAACTTGGCGCCAGTTTCCCTGACCCTATGTGGTGCCTTCCTAGCGGGTGTAGCGAGGGGCTGCGCCACATAAAATGTCACAGCCTCCGGTTTCTAGCTGAGGGTCGTTTCCTGCCTCCACTAGTTTCGGGGACCGGTCTCCCCCTCTGGCCTGACCCCTCCACGCAGGTGGATTCGGGCGTGCGGTGGCGACTCGCCCGTCCGCACCCCTGGGATCCCTTCATTCCTCGTTCCTGGAGCCTTCTCCGCTCCTCTTCCTTCCTTCTCCCTCTTCCAGGCCTGGGCCTCTGTTACTAGGCCCGCCTCCGGAGCAGAGCTCATGCAGAGCCCCTGCTCCCTGCCACTTCTGCTCAGACTTCTCTGCACTGAACTAAGATGGTGCCCACCTTTTATACTCCCTTCTCAATGCACCCAGGAACTGCCTCCTCCCTGCTCCTGCACTACAGGGTTCCCCTTCCTCAGTGTTCCCTCCCCCCACTCCAGCCAGGGACAGGGACTGTCGTGCCCATCTCAGAGGCATATTGGTCGCCCTGCCCCACGGCAATGTGGTGTAATACATGCAGGTGTCGGGTCCTGATCCACACTCCATCCTTACCTGAGAGTGAGATATCACACCTCTGGGTGAGGTGCAATACCTCTGTAGCAACCAAGCCCTCAGGGTTCTACAGTTCCATTTATCTTCAGCCTAGGTGACGTATTGTGATACAGGGCCGTGATTTTGGCTATAAAAGGGTCCCCTAGACCCCTACCCCAAGCTTTTTAAGAGAATCATATATGGCGTGCCAGGAGACTCTATGGAATGCTTTCTCAGCATCCAACGAGAGTATCTAATTACAAATTTTTAACTGCATCTAGCCCAGGAAATACTTTGTGCCTAGTAGCAGTGTCTGCTAGTCAGTGGATTATCCCGGCTGTTAAGCAAGCTACACCACCTGTAGTTTGGACACTTAATTTTTTCAAAGGAAATGCTTCGGGACCACGGGATACTCAGTGAAGAGCATCAGGAGGCACCCCAAGGGGCTGGGACTGGCAGTAGGATGCCTTGCGGTGGACAGCCGAGCTCGATCCTTATAAAAGCTTTTTAACTGCAGCAGCTTTAGTGGACGCTACTGGAGCTGGAATTACGCGGCTGCTGGCATGAGACTTGCCCTCCAATAGATCCTTGTAAATGGATTTAAAGTGTATTCATTCAAATTAGAGAGACAATTTAAATTAAAAAGCTTAGAGCTGCCTCCACCACAGGGGGGCTCGCTCGACCCACCAGCGGACAGGCACCAGTATTGGGAGAGGGGGGCTGGCCGTCAGGGTTCACCGCGGCTCTGGCACAAACCCGGCGACACGGAGGTGGCACGGGCAGGAGCGGACTAAACGTGTTGGCTTCTCACTTTTTGGATTTTAGAAGGGCATGATATGCCTATATCTGTGTCTCCCCCTCCTTTTACTCCTACACCTCTTTTCTTTTTGCATGACTATATGTGCTTGTCACTTTTCCATGTGCTAGTTGTGTCTTCTGAGCAGTTTGTCAGCTTTTGGACACCTTTGAAGGTGTTTTCTATGCGTTTCTATGTGTTTTTGTTTGCCTGCCATTGGTTTTAACGGTGTTCGAAGGTGTTCGACGAACAGTTCGACGAACAGTTCGGCGAACACACGGGTGTTCGACGAACCGAACCGAACTCGAACACTACGGGGGTGGCTCAACACTACTCAAAATATGGCGATGCAAAAACTAGATTTTGCAAAAAAAAGCGTCTCTTAGTGTGTGACAGCTGTCAATCATAAAAACCCGATATAAATCTGGTATCTCGCACCGACCCAAAGAATAAAGTAATCTCATCACTTATACCGCACGAGGTAAAAAAAAACAATTCTTCACCTGCTACTGATTTGTTTATTATGTCTCCCAAAGATCGCAGTAAGGCTCTGCTCACATTTATCCTGCACTCTGCGCTGAGCACTTACACCAGAGTTTCCGTGTAAATCTCTGAGATACGTGATTCAGACGGAACACATGACGGAAGATTCCCTGTAATGAGGCGGATATAGGCCATTGTGGATGCTATCTGGCCTGTGATCCCACGGTGTCAGTTTTTTTAGGCGTGCATAAAAGTGCGGTTGGCCACAGTTTTGTGCACTTCTGAAAAAAAGGACACCGCTAAAAAGAGGCCAGACCTAGTCCAGAGTAACTCTGTTGCCTCATTATAGTGAATGGATCCTGCAGGGTTTTCATCTGAATTACATCACTTGGAAATTTAGATGGAAACCCCAATGTAAGTGCTCAGCCTAGAGCGCCGGATAAATGTTACGTAAAATGTTCCCAATAAAAGCTTCAACTCAGTCCTCAAAAAAAGCTAGTCCCCACTCAGGTCTGTCATCTGTTAAAAATATAAGGGACTTCCAAGTTACTGGTAGCAGAAAGGCTCTGGAAAAGCGAAATGGCCCTTGCCCCCCAAAAGAAATTCAGAAAATTTTGTGCTCCCAAATCCAAATGCCTAATCAACAATAATTTGTTCTCCAATTGTCAAATAGCACTCCGTCCCACCCAGATCTCACCGTATGGCTAAGCGGTACGATACAGCCACATATGGGGTATTGCCAATTTCAGAAGAAATTGTGTGACACATTTCGGCACCATTTTTACCCATTGCCCTGTGTGAAAATGTAAAATCTGAGGGTAAAACATTTTTTGTTGTAAAAATACAATTATGTTTTCTTCACTGCCCAATAGTATAAATTTAAAAATTTAAAAATACTCACTACTTCCCTAGATGAATTCCATGAGAGGTGTAGTTTACAAAATGGGGTCACTTGTGGGGGTTCCTGCTGTTTCGGCATGTCAGCGACTCTTCAAATGTGACATGGTGTCTGCAACCTATCCCAGCCAACATAGCGCTTCTCTCTCTTCCAAACCCTGCCGTACACCAAAGTAGTGGTTTTCCCCCACATATGGGGTATCGGCGTACTCAGGAGGAATTGCACAACAAACTACATGGTGTAATTTCTCCTGTTATCCTTATGATAATGCAAAATTAGGGGATGAAAAACATTTTTTGTGGGAAAAATGTGAAAATTTTATTTTTACGGCTCAATATTATAAGCTTCTGTGAAGCACCTGGGGGTGCAAGGTGCTCACAACACATCTAGATAAGTTCCCTAAGGGGTCTAGTTTCCAAAATGGTGTTACTTGTGGGGGGTTTCCACTGTTTAGGTACATCAGGGGCTCCCTAAATGCAACATGGCGTCCGCTAATTATTCAAGCAAATTTTACATTCAAAAAGTCAAATGGCGCTCCTTCCCTTCCAAACCCTGCCGTGCGCCCAAACAGTGGTTTTCCTCCACATATGGGGTATCGGTGTGTTCAGGAGAAATTGCACAACAAATTTCATGGTGCAATTTATCCTATTACCCTTATGATAATGCAAAATTAAGGGATGAAATATGTTTTTGTGGGAAAAATGTGAAAATTTTATTTTTACGGCTCAATATTATAAACTTCTGTTAAGCACCTTGGGGTGCAAGGTGCTCACCACACATCTAGATAAGTTCCCTAAGGGGTCTAGTTTCCAAAATGGTGTCATTTGTGGGGGGTTTCCACTGTTTAGGCACATCAGGGGCTCCCTAAATGCAACATGGCGTCCGCTAATTATTCAAGCAAATTTTACATTCAAAAAGTCAAATGGATCTCCTTCCCTTCCAAACCCTGCCGTGTGCTCAAACAGTGTTTTTTCCCTCACATATGGGGTATCAGCATGCTAATGAGAAATTTCACTACAAATTGTGTATTCCATTTTTTCCTGTTACCCTTGTGAAAATAAAAAAATTGTGTCTAAAGTAACATTTTTGTGAAAAAAAGTTAAATGTTCATTGTTTTCTTCCACATTCCAAAAATTCCCGTGAAACGCCTGAAGGGTTAATAAACTTCTTGAATGTGGTTTTGAGCACCTTGAGGGGTACAGTTTTTAGAATGGTGTCACTTTTGGTTATTTTCTGTCATAAAGGCCCCTCAAAGTCACTTCAAATAAGATGTGGTCCCTAAAAAAATGTTTTTGTAAATTTTGTTGGAAAAATGAGAAATCGCTGGTCAACTTTTAACCCTTATAGCTTCCTAACAAAAAAAAATTTGGGTTCCAAAATTGTGCTGATGTAAAGTAGACATGTGGGAAATGTTATTTATTAACTATTTTGTGTGACATACAGTTATATGAAAAAGTTTGGGCACCCTTATTAATCTTAAGCTTAATGTTTTATAAAAATTGGTGTTTTTGCAACAGCTATTTCAGTTTGATATATGTAATAACTGTTGAACACAGTAATGTTTCTGCCTTGAAATGAGGTTTATTGTACTAACAGAAAATGTGCAATCTGCATTCAAACAAAATTTGACAGGTGCATAAGTATGGGCACCCTTATCATTTTCTTGTTTTAAATACTCCTACCTACTTGTTACTGACTTACTAAAGCACTTTTTTTGGTTTTGTAACCTCATTGAGCTTTGAACTTCATAGCCAGGTGTATGCAATAATGAGAAAAGCTACATAAAGTGGCCACTTGCAAGTTGTTCTCCTGTTTGAATCTCCTCTGAAGAGTGGCATCATGGGCTCCTCAAAACAACTGTCAAATGATCTGAAAACAAAGATTATTTTCAACATAGTTGTTCAGGGGAAGGATGCAAAAAGCTGTCTCAGCGATTTAACCTGTCAGTTTCCACTGTGAGGAACATAGTAAGGAAATGGAAGATCACAGGGACAGTTCTTGTTAAGGCCAGAAGTGGCAGGCCAAGAAAAACATCAGAAAGGCAGAGAAGAAGAATGGTGAGATCAGTCAAGGACAATCCTCAGACCACCTCCAGAGAGCTGCAGCATCAACTTGCTGCAGATGGTGTCACTGTGCATCGGTCAACTATACAACGCACTTTGCACAAGGAGAAGCTGTATGGGAGAGTGATGTGAAAGAAGCCGTTTCTGCAAGCACGCCACAAACAGAGTTGGCTGAGGTATGCAAAAGCACATTTAGAGAAGCCAATTTCTTTTTGGAAGAAGGTCCTGTGGACTGATGAAACCAATATTGAGTTGTTTGGTCATACAAAAAGGCGTTATGTATGGCGGCAAAAAAACACAGCATTCCAAGAAAAACACTTGCTACCCACAGTAAAATTTGGTGTAGGTTCCATCATGCTTTGGGGCTGTGTGGCCAATGCCGGCACCGGGAATCTTGTTAAAGTTGAGGGACTCATGGATTCCACTCAGTATCAGCAGATTCTTGACAAAAATGTTCAAGAATCAGTGACAAAGTTGAAGTTACGCAGGGGATGGATCTTTCAGCAAGACAATGATCCAAAACACTGCTCCAAATCTACTCAGGCATTCATGCAGAGGAACAATTACAATGTTCTGGAATGGCCATCCCAGTCCCCAGACCTGAATATCATTGAACATCTGTGGGATCATTTGAAGAGGGCTGTCCATGCTCGGCGACCATCAAACTTAACTGAACTGGAATTGTTTTGTAAAGAGGAATGGTCAAAAATACCTTCATCCAGGATCCAGGAAATCATTAAAAGCTACAGGAAGAGACTAGAGGCTGTTATTTTTGCAAAAGGAGGATCTACTAAATATTAATGTCACTTTTCTGGTGAGGTGCCCATACTTATGCACCTGTCAAATTTTGTTTGAATGCAGATTGCACATTTTCTGTTAGCACAATAAACCTCATTTCAAGGCAGAAACATTACTGTGTCCAACAGTTATTACATATATCAAACTGAAATAGCTGTTGCAAAAACACCAATTTTTATAAAACATTAACCTTAAGATTAATAGGGGTGCCCAAACTTTTTCATATAACTGTATTTCTCTGATTTAAGGGCATGAAAATTCAAAGTTTGAAAATTGCAAAATTTTCAACATTTTTGCCAAATTTCAGATTTTTTCACAAATAAACGCAAGTGATATCGAAGAAATTTTACCCCTATCATGAAGTACAATATGTCACAAATAAACATTCTCAGAATCAGGGGAATCCGTTGAAGCGTTCCAGAGTAATTATTTCATAAAGTGACAGTGGTCAGAATTGAAATAATTGGCCTGGTCACGAAAGGCAAAAACAGGCTCTGGCGCGAAGTGGTTAAAGGAAGGAGAGTTGTATAGCTTGCACTGCAAATCTCCAAGCTAACCAAAATACAAGAGGTTTAAAGTACAAATACAGTATCTAAATCAATGTGTCTCAAGCAGTCCATGTTTGTAAGACCTCAATTGGATGTGAGATGGTCTGTGTAAATTCCCTTCCATCTCTATGGCTAGTTAACTGCAGAGTCCAATCACAGTAATAGGCTACAGCAGTCACATTCCCATCCCTGATGAAAGTGGAAGCTCGAAAACCAGCAGGGGACTCGGGCACAGAAGCCTCGACTTCAATATCATTATAAGAAGAGTCGACTCCAGTTTGCAAAAAAAGTACGAAAAGTGGACAGTAGAAGATTGAAAACAGGTGATTTGGAGTGATGAGATGGAAGTCAATAGACTAGGCTCTGATGGCTGCAAATGGGTCTGGAAGAAACAAGGAAAAAAGAAGCTAACGGATGGAGAAATTGAAGGAACTGTCAAGTTCAGTGGAAGAAGTCTGATGATATTGGGTTGTTTAACAGCCAAAGGCATTGGATACTTGATCAGGATCGATGGTGGTCTCAATGCTCAAGTACTATGGGTATGAAAAGGCCGACCTAGTGTTCCAGCAGGACAACGACCCGAAACATATGTAGAGATTGGCAAAGAAATAGTTTAATCACAATAAAGTAGAGGTGCTGGATTGACCTCCACAGTACCCAGACCTCAACCCAATCAAACACTTGAGTTGAAGAAAAAGCTGTATACATACCCAAGTGAGTCGACCAGCATACACCAACTTTGGGAACATGTAGAAGAATGTCGGGATCAGATTTGGTCGAGACATGTGTGAATCTCATCGAGAGCATACTCAGAAGGATTCTGGCAGTGTTGGAAGCCAAAGGTGGATTTACAAAATACTAGTAAACTAATAAAAATTACAATTTTGATTTTTAGGAGCAAAACAGTAACAATGCAGTTACATGACAAGAAGCTGCATAACTAATCATATGCTAAATACTTGCAAGTCAAATTTATGTATGAGATAGCCAAGATGATTGTCTATAAAATGGTGTTAGTCTCACGTTCAAAGCAGTAGTGGATGGTGAGATAAGGAGCCTGAAAGTAAAAAAGTTCAAAACATTGTTACCCTCTTGCTCATCAGTATAAATTGAAGCAATGTTGAAATCAATTCCAATTATTTCTTCAACTATTCACGAAATATAGAGTATGCTATACACTGTACCCCATGTATTAAAATCTGTAACACTGTGTCCCCTATATTGAAAATCAATCCAATTTTCCCATCACCCTATTGAAAAATGCCTTCCAATATCCCCATATAGCCATATAGTCTGGTCACATCTGCCCAATTTCCTGCCTCTTCTGCACAACCGCTCCTGCATATGTAATTTCAGGAATATTTGAAATCTAGTGCACACACAAGAATTTATATCTCCCTCAGCATGAGCAATGAACCCAGTTGTCCTTTCCTGGTTCATTGCTGCATTGTGTATGTTTAAAAATAAAGTCTTTTGCATGCGCAAGACTTCAAGCACTTCTGAAATGACTTGGCAAGTGAAGCGGATGTCAATCATTAAAGCATATTGTGATGGGCTGTTCTCTTTGAAGACCCACCCTCAAGGAAACTTTCATGTGTCAAAGATGATAATAAAACTTGATTTTTATGATGATAAAAACTATAGTCTGGTATAACAGGGACATTGGGTTTCAGGATTAAATATCTAGATTATCAAGGGGATCATCTAGCTCATTTTCCGTCTATGAGCCGTCTATGAACATCATGGAAGAAGTTACTAGTCTCATTGCATATTGTCACCCTAATACCTGCAACAGTGACTCTATTCCCCCACATCTTCTTCAGGCTCTTTCCCTGGCTGTCACCACTAAAATATTTAACCTCTCTCATCTGGTATTGTTCCCTCCTAATTCAAACATGTCAGCATACATCCATTACGAGTGTCGGACTGGACAAGCAGAACACCATAGGATCCTCCAGTAGGCCCCCTTGATTCTGTATGTTTGGGGTAGAGACGCTTCAGCTGAAGTCTGGAGCATTGTTTGCATTACATCATTTATGATAGTTCTGACATCGACATTGAGTTCTCCAGTACTGCCTTAATAAAACTCTCTGTGCCATCCCTTAACACCTCCTTCCTTCCCTGCACACACACAATTCTGTCTTTCTTGCTATAAAGGCAGATAGTGGGAGGGGGTTTGGAGGCTGCAGCTAAATTGAGTGGAGCCTTTTAACCTGCACTCAGCAACTCAGCTGTAAATTTCATTTTTTTGTGTAAAGTGTATATATATATATATATATATATATATATATATATATATATATAGGATATGTGTTTATTGTGTACATATGTGCAATGTGTGCAAGTACTTATTTCATATTGTGTTAACTGTCAGTGTGAGTAAGGGGTGATATGGGTTATGGGTGACTGGGGGCCCTCTTCTCACAGCACCTGTATTATCCTTTGCTGAATAAGGGCCCCCACCCTCACATTGACAACTATACACTCATTATACATGAACATAAACATTCATACTCCATATACACATGTACATGACGTGCCCCTGGGCCGTGGGGTACCCGGTGCCGGGCCGGTAGATGCTGGGGGAATGTCACAGTGGCGGTGACCTGGTCCGTGACCCAGGGTGGTCAACAAAAGGGGTTATGTATAGGGGATTTATAGAGTTTTTATAGAGTTTGTGACGCCACCTGTGGAATGCGGCTAAAGGGAGCCGCCGCTGCGGAGCAGTCCTCTGAAGCTGATGTTACTGCAGCAGGGATGGTGTGGCTCTCTGTTACGCTCGCGCCCGGACTGACTGGCATGAGCGTGATTAGTGATCCCACTGTACCATGAACCGAGGAGTGCCTGGAGGAGCATAACTAAGTATCAACCCGATCCGACCAAGGTCGCACGGCGGCTCAGTCGACTCAGCCGTGAACCAAGGAGGAACCAAGCAGAGGGACCAGGTGCTACTCCAGGTCAGACCCCGGTCACAGCTGTTGACCCACACGGGGAATGCAGGAACAGGCAGGTTAGACTGGCATACAGGCAGGTGGGTATTGGCAGGCACGCCTGGTATGCAGACAGGTGGATACTGGTAAGCACGGCTGGTATGCAGACAGGTGGGTACTGGCAAGCACGGCAGGTATGCAAACAGGTGGGCACTGGCAAGCACAGGTGGTATGCAGACAGGTGGGCACTGGAAAGCACGGCTGGTATTCAGACAGGTGGGTACTGGCAAGCACGGCTGGAGTGCAGACAGGGAGATACTGGCAAGCACGGCAGGAGTGCAGACAGGGAAGTACTAGCAGGTTGGAGCGCAGGCTGGATAGGGTCCAGTACAGACTGGGAGACAGGAACAGAGCCGCAGATGCGATAGACAAGCAGAGTAAAGCGAAACCGCCGGAGCGGAGGACAAGGCAGAGCAGAGAGGAACCGCCGGTGCGGTGAGCAAGCAGAGTGGAGCAAAAACCGCAGGTGAGGTGGGCAAGGCAGAGCAGAGCGGAACTGCCGGAGCGGTGGACAAGGCAGAGCAGAGAGGAACCGCCGGAGCAGTGGTCAAGGCAGAGCAGAAAGGAACCGCCGGAGCGGTGGACAAGGCAGAGCAGAGCGAAACCGCAGGTGTGGTGGACAAGGCAGAGCAGAGCGAAACCGCAGGTGCGGTGGACAAGGCAGAGCAAAGCGAAACCGCAGGTGCGGTGGACAAGGCAGAGCAGAGCGAAACCGCAGGTGCGGTGGACAAGGCAGAGCAGAGCGAAACCGCAGGTGCGGTGGACAAGGTTGAGCAGAGCGGAACCGCCGGAGCGGTGGGCAAGTCAGAGCAGAGGGAAACCGCTGGCACGATGAGCAAGCAGAGCCGAACAGGGCTGAAGGTGCAGGCAGAGAGGACAGGACTCTGTTCACATGGAACAGACTGGAAAATACAGGAAGATGGCTAGAACACAGGAGGTAGATACGGAGGAAGGGAAAAGGGACAAGCAGAACCAGATACACACAAGGTACTTACTATGAAGTAGCGAGTGGACACAAAACTCACAAACAGAAGTTCAGAGACAACGAGTTGGAGTTAGGTGCAGGTACAGACACTGCAAGAAAAGGGAAGGTATGGACATAGAGACAAACAGGTAACAGGCTAGGAGACAGTTCAGATAGGAACTGATACTGCAACGAGATACAGCCCCCAGGATGGCGGAAACAGACTAGAAGTCAGAGATAACAGGTCTGGGTATGCAGCCCCCAGGGTGGCAGAAACAGACAAGATACAGGACAGGACCTGGCAATTCAGTTGCAAAGACAAACTGAGTGAAGGTGTTGCTCAGGCACCTCCTTCTGGATGGAGGGGGTTTAAATATCCAGTGACTCTCAGCAATAGGCTGGGGACGCATTAGGAGTGCGCCCACAGCAGCTATAAGAATCAGGAAGTAACCGGGCCACCGCCCTAAGCAATCAGACAAGAGACATGCACACAGCATGAACTGGAGCAAGGTTTGCTAGCTGGACTGACAGGTAAGATTGCGGTCTTGCATAGTGGGAGGTGGTGTACTATGCAAGCACACCGCCAGGGATGTTACACTCTCCACAGGAAGAGCTAGCTCCAGGGCAGTGTAGATTATGTTGGTTGTGCTGGGCGTTGTAGTGCAGGGGTTGATGGCGCAGCAAGAAACACAGATACCAGATAGTACAGTCCCAGGGTCTTTACTCACAGTTGTTGCAGTCCAGATTACAGTGTTACAACTCTCCTGTTAGGTTTTTTTTAGTTTGCTGGTCACATGACCAGTTTTGCCTATTTAATCCGGCTCCGCCCTCCTGGCATTGCTGGACTTCATTTGTATTTACTACTGTTGAGCTAGCTTGGTGCTCAGTTGCCGTTCTCTGTTAGTTTTGCTTGGTCTTCTGACCTCTTTACTTTTTGTTGTGTGTTTGTCTTTGACTGCTACGATTTCTGCTAGGAGGTGTCCAACTTTTCCCAGTCCCTAGTTCTTGTAGGGATTCCTCCCTCACATCTATAGGTCTTCGTACAGACTAGCCGAGGACTTTAGCGGGTCTGATCGCAGGATCAGGTTCCCCGTTACATCGTAGGGATCTAGTTTAGTTCTATTGTAGGGACAGATCTCCTGTCTTTCCTTAGTCTCTGTAGCAGATCATAACATACAGGGATCCATGTAACTGCCCTCGTCGTCCTGTGTTTACTCAGGGAGGGGTTCAGTCTACCCCCAGGTAGCTCCAGAGTACTTAGCAGGACCCCCTTCTGTGTCCTCTCTCTGGCCTTTTCCCTGCACCTCACACCTAGTATCTCCAATCCGGTACCCGCGGGCCTTGGCGGGTGATGTCTGTTTCGTCCCCTGGGTCCTATGTGACTACCTTCTCGGTGAAACTGGCGTGGACTTGTGGCTACAGGACTTAAAGTACTGCAGCCTCCGGTTTCTAGTTGAGACGTGCAGTCTTCTGCTAGTTGAGGGACCGGTTCCCTTTTGGTGACCTGACCCCTCCACCGCCTGGCAGATGCGGGCGTATGGGTGGCCTTCTGCACGGCCCGTACCCCTGGGGTCTTTTCTGGTCCTGGAGCCTTTCTCCTGCTCCCTCTCCTCTCTTCTCTCCTTCTCTTCAGACTTGGGCCTCACTGGCTAGGCCCGCCACTGGAGCAGAGCTCCTGCAGAGCCTCTGCTCCCCTCACTTTCCTCCTCTGACTGATCTGAACTCTCTTTCTAAGATGGTTCCCTCTTTTATACCTCCTTCTCCTGTGCTCCCCTGAGCTACTTCCTCCACCCACACCCACTACATGGTTCCCTCTCTCTAGGTTCCCCTCCACTCCAGCCAGGGACCAGGGACTGTGCTCTCCCTTAGGAGTAATCTCGCCCTGCCCTACTGAAGTGGACGTGTTGGATGCAGGTGTTAGGGTCCTGAGCTGTACTCCTTCCTTACCTGAGAGTGAGATGCCACATCTCTGGCTGAGATGCAACACCTGTGTGGCGACCGAACCCTCAGGGGTGCCACATACACACTCACACTTTCTGACAGTTTCATGGGTTGAGCTATGGGCCCTCAATCAGTTATGATAGAGGTGAAGAGTTAGAGAAAGTTCTCTTTCTGTATTAGTAAAGCCATAACTGGTTAAGGGACGGTTCCCATTTCTCATATCCATCAATAAGGGCTCTTTCACACACCAGATTTTTGGTACGTGTGCTATCCATTATTATTGCAGATACCTTAGATTACGGACCTATTACAGTGAATATGCTTTTTCACTCTTTTTTGTTGCTGAAAAACCAAAAAATCTGATTCATGTCCTACTGTGATCCGTGTTGTTGATCAAATTTGGCATTACAAATCAATGAAAAAACAAACAGATAACACACAGATGCGCGCTGTCCATATTTTACTTTTTAACATTTTATTGACTTATGATGTACATTTTCATCAAAAGTCAATAAGGAATGTATGGATCTGCTCAGGAGCTAATTCTGCTTCATACTCGGCAGATCCCAACTGCTACCATGCCGGCATCTACCTGTAACTGCAATGAGTAAGCTCCAATCGCCACAGTTTAACCACTTAAATGCTAAGTGCGCACCAGCTCCCATTAACGCCCATGTGATACCATAAATGGCCCTGTATTTGCCATCTTGGCCCTCCTGTTAAGCTCAGTCACAGGTTGAACTCCACAGCAGAAGAGCAACATCTTTATACAATGCCATGCAGAAGGTTTGAAGTATGTACAGTTGAAAGCAGACGTTTACATACACTATATAAAGAGACATATGCATGTTTTTCTCAATATCTGACATGAAATCAGAATAAACCTTTCCCATTTTAGATCAATTAGGATTACTGTGAGGACCTTTCCATTTACTAAATACTTTTCCAGCACTGAGCACCCATTTTCATGGATCTTATTTTTGTGTTTTGTGAAATTTGCTTGCTGTGTTTTGTTAGTGATTTGTTTGCTCATCAGTTCAAAATCAGGTATCAATTCCATTCAGTAACCTCATCTCAGGGGCCTTGGGCCATTGCTCTTTCAGCCAAAACCCTTATGTAGATTGAAAGAGTGGAGCCGTCACAACAGGAGGTTTTACATGCACTTGTGGTGCCCCTGCGGGTTCAGTCACCGCAGAGGTACTTCATCTCACCCAGAGGTGTGGTACCCCACTCTCAGGTAAGGAGGGAGTACTGCCCGGGACCCACCCACCTGCATCCAACACTACACCATTCCAGACCAGCAGGCGGGGCAAAATGCACTGGCTTATACTGAGCCCTGTCCCTGGTTGGAAGTGGGGGCAACCTAGAGAGGGGGAACCATGTAGTGGGTGTGGGTGGAGGAAGTAGTTAAGGGGAGCACCTTCAGTGGGCGTAAAAGAAAGCAGGGAACCATCTAGAAGCAGGCAGAGAGAACCAGTCCGACAGAGGAGAAAGAGTGGGAGCAGGAGCTCTGGAGGAGCTCTACTCAGAGAGGAGAGAGGAGCGGGCCTAGACGGAGAGGCCCAGGAGGACAGGCTTGAAGAGGACGGGAGCAGAGGGAAGGCTCCAAGAGGAACATAGGGGATCCCAGGGGCCGGGAAGTGGGGATGCCACCCGTGCGCCCGGATCTACACGGACGTGGAGGGATCAGGCCGCAGAGGGAACCGGCCCCTAACTAGTGGAGAACTACAATGCTCAGCTAGGAACCGGATACTACTGTACTTTCAGGGTGCAGCTGCTCACTACCGCAACTATATCGCCAAAAAGTGGCCGCGTAGGATTCAGGGGACTGCACGTTGCCCATCAAAAACCTAGGCTACCGGCTTGGAATACTGGTTGCGAGGCACAGGGCAGGAGGGTGAGAGCAAGCGCAGGAAGACGACCGAGGAAGGCACACAGCATGGGGTCCCGTTAAGTAATCTTGAGATACCTGAGGGATTGCTGAACCCCTCCCTTGGTGAACACAGGACGGCGTGAGAGGTTACCCTGGCGCTGGTAACCTGGAGTCTGACAACTGAGTAAATCTGAAGACTGCACCCCCACTGTGTCCTAGAATTATTATCTGCGCCATCACCTGCACCACAGTGCACAGCAACATCTACCAAATCACCATCTATACTACCCTGGAGCTTAGCTTTGCCTGTGGAGAGCTGAACCAACTCTGCTGCATCACCATCAGCTCCAGAGTATCTGCACCTCAGCGGCGGCCCATATAGCTGCATACCACAGGTGGCGTCATGAACATTAACTACAAAAACTTTATTCCTTTTACTTTATTCCCCTTTTATTGACCGCCCTGGGTCACGGACCAGGTCACTGCCACCGTGACATCCCCCAGCCTCAACCGGCCCGGCTACTGAGTACCCTGTAACATGGGTACTTTAGATGCAGTGACACAGAAACACAGAGCAGCCAATACGGGGTTAATAAACAGGGGGGGTTATAAGAACAAGGTCAATCTCCACGCAGGGAGCAACAAGGAAAATATGGGGGGAAAACAAGGAAAATAGCAGGTGAAAGTCTATAACTAACAGTTCACAGTCTGACAAGATGTAGCAGAGCCGAACCGGTTGTAAATGTCAGTTTGTACACTTAACTGACTCTGGCTCCTCACAAGGCAGTCACTAGCGGATGCAGGTGATGATTTCTTCAGGCTTCCCCACCCAAACAATGCTCCGTCTTCTGGCGGCAGCGGGCGGTCTCCGGTTTTACTCGCTGAGCCCCTAGTCCATAACACGGCACCTCACGTGCCTCAGCTCCAATGACCCTGCGTCCCTTGTCTCTATAGTCGGGCTTGACTCCTCCGGTCCACTGCCCCCGACTCCTGCTCCCAGTACTCGAGCAAGGAGCCTGGACCCTCTCACACTGTTCTCCTGCGCAGGACTCAGCTCCGCTTTCCCGCGCAAAACGTCCTAGTCTCTTCCTCTCTCCAGTCACACCAGTAGTCCCTCGGTCACCTGACTTCCCAGCTCTGTCTCTGGACTCACCCCCAACTTCCCAGTCACATGACTCTTGTGCTCGCAGTCTGTCTCCCCCCTGCAACAGGAGGTACGGCCCCGGCAGTTCTGGATCTCTTGCTCTGAAAGCACTGACACCCCGGTCTTCCCCCTTACATTCCCGCACTCCTTTAACTCGCCATTCCACGGGCGAGAGTTCCTTCATCAAACGTTCACACTCTTGGACTTCCTGGACGATACGATGCCATATAAATTGATCTTGTTTGTAACATTAAGGAGGCACTCCTGCTGTTGTCCATTCTGATCGGCATAACTCAGTTTGACCGATGGGGGGTGCACGGTCACTCGGATTCCCAATCTCCGCCTGCCGGGTGGCTTCAACCCATGTTGTTCCCTCGCCGCCTGCACTGGGGACTGTAGGAAATCAAGTGCTGGGGCTTGGGGTGGAATCAACAATTCTTCTTCGTCCACATCGTGGCTTGGGGCAACTGTGACAGGACCCTCTCTAGAAGCAGGTGATTTTTCTTCATCCTTGTCATCTTTAGACAGACAGGGCCGCAGCATACTACGATGAACCACTCTGGTAGGGGCTCCTTCAGTCCCCTCGGGTTAAACTTCATACACAGGTCCTTCAGCGCCAATCCTGTGCTTCACTCGGTGCGGGGTCCATTCCCACCGCTTACTCAATTTGCCCCGGGGCCGCCTGTCCCGAACCAACACCCGCTCCCCGGGCCTCAGAGCTGTCCCTCGAAGAGGCAATATCTAATGATGTTTGAGTTCCTGAAACTTTTGTTGTACCAACCGTCGGAGGGTCTGCACTGCAGTCAATGCCGATGTTCCCGGACCCAGGAAGACATCCCCGTCCGTGGGTAGTCCTCCTCCGGGTCCAGCTCTAACTCGGTGATCTCTCGCCCCTTTCGCCCGAACAGCAAGGTATAAGGAGTGAACCCCGTCATACTATTCACTCGGTTGTTGTAGACCCACACCAGCTCGGCCACAAACTCAGGCCATCGTACCTTCCGATCTTCCTCCAATGTGCGGAGCATTTGGATCAGTGTCCGATTAAAGCGTTCACAGGCCCCATTTCCTTGAGGGTGGTAAGGAGTAGTCCGTCACTTCTCAATCTTGTACAACCGATGCTGCTCTTCCATCACGCGGCCTTGGAAGCAGGCACCTTAATCGGAATGGATCCTCTTTGGGCAGCCATACACCCGAATGAAGTCTCGGCAGATGGCCTGCGCAGCTGACTCGGCGGTCTGGTCCCTGGTAGGGGTCACTACTGCAAACTTTGTGAAGTGGTCTGCCATTACCAGGCAATGTTCATACCCGAGATGCGCTGGTCCAACAGCCAAATAGTCGATCATCAGCACCTCCAAGGGGGCAGAAGTCACAATGGTTTGTATGGGGACCCGCTGCTCTGCGGGCTTAACCAGCTCACAGCTCCGACATCTTCAACAAGTATCTTCTATTGTTACTCACAGTCGGGGATGATACACCAGCCTCTGCAACCACTGAAATGTCTTCTCTAGTCCGAAGTGAGTCCCTCGCTCATGAGCCTCCTTGGCCACTACTCCGACCAACTTCTCTGGGATCACCACTTGCCAGGTGGTTCCGAACTCTCGCAGTAGCTGCACCCGTCGGTACAGCAGCCCATCTCGCAAACACAGTCTCTCCCATTGTCCCAGCATTTTCAGTGCTCCCGGGGACAGGGTACTCCTCTCTTCTCAACTGGGGACTTGCCGCAAAGCCACCCATTGACGTAATTGAGCAACTTCTCTGTCAGTCTGTTGAAGTCGGATCCAGTCATCTCTTGGCCGCCCCAGCACTTGTTCTTCCAACGTCTCTCCGATCTGTCCCTGCGCCGCGGTCAGCGGTCCCACAAAACTTCGGAAGCAAGGGGTCTCATCATATGTGTTACGGATCCGGGTGGTGAAACCTCTGTGCTGCGGTGCAAGGAGGGACCCAGAGGGGCATAACTAAGTATCAACTCGGACCAACCCAGGTCGTACGGCGGTTAACGACTCCATGACCAGGGAGGGACCGAGCAGAGGGACCAGGTGCTACTCTGGGGACGACCTTGTAAGGGAGCAGGTGACTCCCATGGGTCAGATGGCTGAGACTGACCGATACTGCAGATGGGCACAGCAGGCAGGCTGACGAGAGGTCCGGGTAGATGAACTGGCAGAGACAGCAGGCGACAGACGGGAGCCTCTAGGTAGGCTGTCAGGTGGTCACGGCAA
Organism: Phyllobates terribilis; assembly: GCF_046119375.1. Classification (NCBI taxonomy): domain Eukaryota; kingdom Metazoa; phylum Chordata; class Amphibia; order Anura; family Dendrobatidae; genus Phyllobates; species Phyllobates terribilis. The sequence continues at coordinate 68,326,861 of NW_027362773.1, forward strand.
GTGACGGGAAGGAGCCTCCAGGTAGGCTGACAGGTGGTCACGGCAAGTGACAGGCGGGAGCCTCTAGGTAGGCTGTCAGGTGGTCACGACAAGTGACGGGAAGGAGCCTCCAGGTAGGCTGAGAGGTGGTCACGGCAAGTGACAGGCGGGAGCCTCTAGGTAGGCTGTCAGGTGGTCACGGCAAGTGACGGGAAGGAGCCTCCAGGTAGGCTGACAGGTGGTCACGGCAAGTGACAGGCGGGAGCCTCTAGGTAGGCTGTCAGGTGGTCACGGCAAGTGACGAGCAGGAGCCTCCAGGTAGGCTGACAGGTAACAGGCAAGTGCTTCCAGGTAAGCTGGCGGGTGAAGCCCATAGACAGACTGGTGGACTGAATGGAAGACAGACTGTCGGGCTGGAGAGTAGTCAGGCTGGTGGACTGGATTGATTGTCAGGCTGGCGGACTGGACTGATAGTCAGGCTGGCGGGCAGGACTAGTAGTCAGGCTAGCAGCGGGACCTGAGGGCTGAAGCAGATGTAAGAACACTGTGCATCAACTATTGCTCGGGCACCTCCATTTTGGAGGAGGTGCCTTATATATGGGAGGGCCTCCGCAATTGGCCGGGGACTCCTTAGGACGGCATGCGTGGCCCCTTTAAGAGGGAGGAAGCACGCGCGCCCTAAGCACAGTGCCCGGGAAGCTGCGCGCGCCGGTAGCAGAAGCAGGAAGAGGAGTGCTGGAGGATGCCGGGCAGGGAGCGCGGTGGTGAGAGGGACGGCATCTCTGCCTGGCAGGGGGCAGAGACGCCGATGCTACAGTACCCCCCCCCTTTACGCCCCCTCTTTTTTAGGCCAGAACGAAATTTTTCAAGAAGAAGAGGGGCATGAATGTTCTCCCTGGGTTCCCAAGTTCTCTCCTCTGGGCCAAACCCTTTCCAATCCACCAGAAAAAAAGGTTTTACCTCTTACCCTCTTGGTGGCCAGAATGTTCTCTACCTCAAAAACGTCCTCAGCGGAAACCGGAGCAGGGGGAGTACCTGGATTGTTGGAAAAAGAATTAAACACAACTGGTTTGAGGAGAGATACGTGGAAGGAGTTGGGAATCCATAAGGTGGCCGGGAGTTTTAGCTTGTAGGCCACTGGGTTGATTTGTTTGAGGACTTCAAACGGACCGATGAACCGAGGACCCAACTTGTATTTTCAGCCGAACATGTTTGGAGGAGAGCCAAACCTTGTCTCCCGGACTGAATTGAGGCGGATCCAGACGTCTCTTGTCAGCATATCTCTTCATCCGCTCGGAGGACTGAAGAAGTGCGGACCTAGTATTCTCCCAAATGGTGGAAAATTCACCGACCAGAGACTCTGTGGCAGGGTTGTCCACAGAAGCGGAGACGGGAAGCGGAATCCGGGGATGTTGACCATAGACTATAAAGAACGGGGACTTGGAAGGAGATTCGCTCTCATGGTTGTTGTAGGAGAATTCGGCCCATGTTAGGAGGTCCACCCAATCGGTATGGTGAGCATTAACAAAGTGCCGGAGGTAGCTAGTAAGGATCTGGTTGATAAGCTCCACTTGGCCATTGGACTGTGGATGGTAAGCGGAGGAGAAATCCAGGGTGACATCCAGCAGCTTACACATAGCTCTCCAAAAGCGTGAGGTGAATTGAACTCCTCGATCCGACAAAATGTGGAGGGGTAGGCCATGGAGACAGAAGATGTGAAGCATGAAGTCCTTAGCCAGCTCCGATGCAGACGGGAGACCAGGCAGAGGGATGAAGTGGGCCATTTTAGAAAAGCGGTCGGCGACCACCCAAATGACTGTACAGCCGGCAGAAACAGGGAGATCTGTAATAAAGTCCATAGCAATGTGTTGCCAAGGGGCAGCAGGTACGGGAAGAGGCAGGAGGTGACCGGCTGGAAGATGTCTGGGAACTTTGTTGCGGGCACAAGACGAACAGGCCGAGACGAAGTCTACTACATCCTTGCGCAGGGTGGGCCACCAGTAATGCTGGGAAATGAGCAGGAAAGTTTTCTTCTGACCGGCATGGCCGGCTAGTTTAGATGAATGACCCCAGTGAAGAATCTTCTCCCGATCTGGAACTGCAACAAATGTCTTACCGGGTGGGAGACGAGTCAGATCTAAGGGGGCTATACTCATCACTTTGAAGGGGTCGATGATGTGCGTAGGCTCCTCCTCTAGATTGGAGGACAGGAAGGATCGGGAAAAGGCGTAAGCTTTAACATTCTTGTCCGCCGGGCGGAAATGTAGGATAAAGTCGAAGCGAGCGAAGAATAAAGACCACCGGGCCTGACGCAGATTGAGTCTTTGGGCATTCTGGAGATATGCAAGGTTTTTGTGATCAGTATAGATGATCACTGGGTATAGAGCCCCTTCAAGCAGGTAACGCCACTCCCCAAGCGCCAATTTGATGGCTAGCAGTTCTCGGTCTCCTATGGAGTAGTTGCGCTCAGACGAGGAGAAGAGCTTGGAGAAGAAGCCGCAGGTTACCATTCTCCCAGATGAAGATTTTTTGGTGAGCACCGCTTCGGCTCCGGAGGAGGAAGCATCAACCTCCAGGAAGAACTGTTTGTTGCAGTCCGAACGGTGCAGCACTGGGGCAGAGGACAAGGCTTGCTTTAAGGAGAGGAAGGCCTCCTCAGCTTTGGGCGGCCATACCTTGGGATTTGCTCCTGTGGCACCCCAGGGGTCCGGTTGCCACAGTGGCTTTGCCTCCCTAAAAAGAGGTAATGACATGCCTGGAAGCAAGCAGGGATCCCCTAGTCAGGGATACTAAACATGCAACACTTTCCTGGCTCCAGACCAGCAAGGGGAGTCCCCTCCCCTTAGCAACTGGTATCTGGGGGCGGGGTTAGTTAGTCTTAGTGTCAGTTGTTGAGTTTAGGACGTCGAGGAGACAAGAGCTAGGGACTGGAGCTGAGGTAGCTCGTACTAGCTAGAGAAAGACAGAGGACCGGATACCGGAGTCCGAGGCTGTGGGACACAGAAGGTCCAGCAGCAGATGCTGTAGGGCAGGAGATTGCAGGTCTCCTGGCCCCATCAGATGCCCGGAGGCTCAGCAGCACCGCAGGGTCCAGCACCGCCACAAGGGAGCGACGCACCAGCAAGGCCCGAGCTGCCTGCCATACGAGTGAGCACAGAACATTACACTCAGGGACGTGGGCTATAGCACAGCTACAAGCAGCAAAGCCAAAAGAGTATAGTGAGAAGGGGAGGCCTACAACTTCACCTGGCAAGGAGGACTCTATGTTTGCTTCCAGGCTGACCGGACTCTTACCTCTAGCCAGTACTACAGTCCAGGCCTGTCTAATTTCCATCAGTAAAGACCCTGGGACTGCACTATACTGACTCTGTGGTTATTACTGCACTACGACACCCTGCACAACCACCAACATCCACACCCTGCCCTGAAGCTAACTCTTCCTGTGGGGAGTCATAACATCCTTGCTGCAATACCACCAGCTTCAGAGGACTGTTCCGCAGCGGTGGCTTCCCCCATTTAGCCGCATTCCACAGGTGGCGTAGTTGGACTCTTTAATAAAACCTATACACATAAATACCCTTGGATTGACCGCCCTGGGTCACGGACCGGGTCACCGCCACTGTGACTACAACCCCCAGCATCTACCGGCCCGGCACCGGGTACCCCACGGCCCAGGGGGCGCATCCACTTTGGCGTAGTCGGCAGGATTTCGTGCCCGTTGCCACCGGGTACTGTGCACCTTAAAGATCTGTGTCGCATACCGTGGTGAAGTTTTGCGCCAATTGCCGCTGTTTCCCACCATTTCTGAGTTGCCGCGTGGGAAGAAGAGGGGCGTAACCGCTGGAAGCGCGCAAAGCCCAAGCCCCGCCTCACGCACTGGCGCAGCGTCAGGTCCTGGAAGGAGGCCGCCGTGCCAGGAGGCGTACGCCCTGACGTCAGACGCAAGGGGACGCCAGGTCCTGCTGCGGGAACTGCTAGTCGAGCAGTTCTCCTCTTCCCGTCCGAGGGACAGCAGGCGGCTCAACAAGCAGGAAGGTAGGCCGCGGTTCACTAGGGGGGAGGAAGATGCCCAACATGGAAGAAGGTTCAGCCGCCGGCGCGGCCGCTGCCCCCGTAATGCCGTTATCAATGCCGTATATACCGGGAGCGGCATGGCTGCCCCAGTACTCAGGAGAGTCACACACCCTGAATGACTTTGAGGAAAGACTGTGCAGTCTGTTTAAAGTGTTCCCCCTGTCTGAGGAGCAGAAAGTAAGCATCCTCATAGGTCAGCTAATCGGTGCAGCCCAGAGAGAAGTGAAGTCCTGGCCAGGCAGAGACAAAGGCACTGTAAAGGAGATACTGGCCCGATTGAAATATGTTGCAGAGTGCATCTTCTTACAGTCACCACTGTACTTATGAGAGCTTCAATCAGCAAGATATCTTGAGTAAACAGTATTTACTTTATACTGGATAAACATGAGATACAATTCAGTGTCACACAGTCCGTGTGCTGCTGACATAACACATACAGGAAAAGAAAAAACTCAGGAAGTAAAAACAACCAACAATTGAGAGATTCCCTCCCCACATTACAGCAAGCATATAACTTTACACACTATCGCCACCTGCTGTCTGGTTAGTATAAAGTCCTCCTTTCACTTATAATAAGTCCTAATCTGTTGCATATGCCAACAGTAAGGACTTATTCAATCAAACCCAACTTTTTTATTAGTCTCTGGTGTTTATCAGCATTCAATGCCTTAGTGAAGATGTCTGCTGTCATTTCTTCAGTAGGACAATACTCTAACTTCAAGACTCCTTATTCCTGATGATCTCTCAAGAAATGATGTTTCACATCAATATGCTTGGTTCTTGGATTGACTCTTTCCATCTGAGCAAGAACAAGACATCCTTGATTGTCCTCTTTCAGTTTTGTTGGTTCCAACTGTGGTTGTCCTAATTCTGTCAACAATTGTCTTAACCACAGTACTTCTTGACTCGCATGTGCTGCGGCAACATATTCTGCTTCTGTTGAAGACAGTGTCACAATTGACTGTTTCTTACTTGTCCAACTTATTGGTACACCTGAGAGAAAAAAATATGTCCACTGGTAGATCTTCTGTCAGTTGGATCTCCAGCCCAATCTACATCAACATATCCTGTTAAAATGCAATTATCACTTGTGGGTAATTTCAGCTTAACATTGCTAGTTCCTTTCAAATAACGCATTACTCTCTTCACGGCATTCCAATCAGCTTTATTTGGTTTTGATAGCTTTCTACTCAGGATTCCTACTGCTGCTGCGATGTCTGGTCTTGTAACGATTGCTAAATACATTATTTTTCCTATTGCTGTTCTGTATTCTTCATTATTTGGTAGCATATTTTTTCCACTGTTCATCTCTTTGAGATAATTAGTTTCCATTGGAGACTTTACTGTTTTTGCATCCTTTAATCCAAATTTTTCTGTTATGTCTTGAATAGTGTTGAGCGATACCTTCCGATATCAGGAAATATCGGATCAGATTGGATCGGACCGGTACCCAAAAAGTATCGGATATCGCCGATTCCGATATCGGAAACCAATGCAAGTCAATGGGACACAAATATCGGAATGAAAATAAACCCTTTCTTTCCTTGTAGGTTAATTCTACGTGAAGGGAAACAACTAACAATAATGTAGAATGTATTGGGGGAGGTGGTTGCCCAAATCGATGGGAACAGTGCTCACAGTGAAACATGAAAAGCTGGCAATTCAGCAGCAGCATACACCGGTACCCGACAATTTATAACAGAAAGAATAGAGCTTCACACATAGATTAGATAAATAGAAACATGTCAGTCACATATATATGAAGTACAGTGACAGTGTTGCTTACTGTACTTGTCATTTAGTGTAAAGGATTTATTTAAAAAAATATTAGTGTTTTCATGCACCGTCTCTTTAAAAAAGCCGGCCGGCAATTCAGCAGCGGTACCCGACAATTTACAACAGAAATAATAGAGCATCACACATAGATTAGATAGATAGAAACATGTCTGTCACATATATAATAAGTACAGTGATAGTGTTGGTTACTGTACTTGTCATTTAGTGTTAAAATAAAGGATTTATTAAAAAAAAAAATTGGCGTGTGGTTCCCCGTAATTTTAGTCTCTAGCGGAGGTTAAGCAGACGGCTGGGGCAGATGTTTGAAGCCTGGGAAGAGGGCAATACCCACGGAGCTTCCCAGGCTACTAATATCAGCCCCCAGCTGAATACCTAGCCTTTACTAGCTATTAAAATGGAGACCCCCCAAAAAAAAATGACGTTTGGTCCCCCCCATTTTAATAGCTAGCAAAGGCTAGGCAGACAGCTGGGGGCTGATATTAATAGCCCAGGAAGGGTGCCATGAATATTGGCCCCCTCCCAGGCTAGAAACACCAGCCGTCAGCCGCCCCAGAAATGGCGCATCCATAGGATGCGCCAATTCTGGCACTTAGCCTCGCTCTTCCACGCTGCCCTGGTGCGGTGGCAGGGGGTAATAGGGTTGGGGTTCATGTCAGCGCCAGCTGCCATGAAGCCCAGGTTAGTAATGATGGGCGTCTATAAGACACCCCCATTACTAACCTACAAAGTGTTAAAAAGAAAAAACACACACTACACCCAGAAAAAAATAATTTATTTGAAATAAAACACACCATTTTATTTAATTCTTAGTTTACTAAAAAAAATAGTTACCTGTCCACGTTCCTGCGCTGATCTCCCATGCACAGCTGTCACATCTGGAGATGGTGACAGCTGTGCATGGCTGCTGTAAGCTCACGCTGCTGGGAACACGTCCGCTCCCGGCAGCGTGAGACACTGACTGAGGTCACCGGAGTGCATTCAGTCAGCGCAGCTCCGGAGACCTCCTTTACGGCACTGCTGTACCATGGGAATTTCTCACGGTACAGCAGGGCCGTAAAGGAGCTGACCGGAGCAGCGCTGCCTGAACTCCGGCGAACCCGCTTATGCAATGACGGGGCTGCTTTACGGTCCCGTCATTCTAGCAGTGGCAGCGGTTCAGAGCGGTCACATTCTATGTGGCTGCTCTAAACTGGAGATCATCATGGGACACTCGTGGACTACTACGGAGGGGTAAGGATAAGGTTGTGGTTTATTATTTTATATTTTATTACAGGAGATCGATGGCTTCGGGGAATTAGGTGTCTAGGTGAGTAAAGGTGTATTTTTTTATTTTTTACTTTATTTTAGGTGGCGATCGGCGGGGACAGGTAATGTATAAACTAATTTATTTTAGGTAAGGCCTAGCCACCAATGAAATGTATTTAAAATTTATTGGGGACACAGTAGGGCAATTTAAATAGCAGGATCAGGCTGATGGGAACTACTGCTCCCATCGAGCTGATCCTGCTGGCACGAGTGGACGGGGGACAGACATAGGCCGATGGAAATAGTAGTGTCACATCGGCTTCCCCGCCCGGGTCCTTCGCTGCCCGCTCCTTGATGCTGTGCTCCCCGCCCGGTCCTAACTTACGATCGGGATGGGAGGTGGCGAGGGGAGCGGAGGATCGGGGTGGGAGGCTGCGGGGAAGCGAGTATGGGGCTGAGTGATTGTTTTAAAGCCGGCGGGCGGTAAAAAGCCGCCGGCTTTTAAACAATCAGGAGAATTCTCCCACGCTGGGATGGCATTCTGATGACAGGCTGGAACGCAGCTGAGCGCTGCCATCCAGCTTGTCATCCTTCAGAGACACTGCAGAGCGCAGGCATTATGGGAACTTCAGATTCCGGTATCCGATATTGTAAAAATATCGGAACTCAGTATCGTAACTCCGATACCGCGAATATCGGCCGATACCCGATATTACTGTATCGGAATGCTCAACACTAGTCTTGAATCATGTGATTTTGATTCAGTAGGAAACTTCCGTCTTCTTCTCTTTCTACCTGTATTCCTAGGTACTGTTTCACATTTCCCAAGTCTTTGATTTCGAAATGTTGCTTCAGGATTTTTAGAATGCTTTCTTTATCCCTTTCTTGTTTAAAACAAATCAAAATGTCGTCTACATACAATACAGACCAAAAGTTTGGACACACCTTCTCATTTAAAGATTTTCCTGTATTTTCATGACTATGAAAATTGTACATTCACACTGAAGGCATCAAAACTATGAATTAACACATGTGGAATTACATACTTAACAAAAAAGTGTGAAACAACTGAAAATATGTCTTATATTCTAGGTTCTTCAAAGTAGCCACCTTTTGCTTTGATGACTGCTTTGCACACTCTTGGCATTCTCTTGATGAGCTTCAAGAGGAAGTCACCGGAAATGGTCTTCCAACAATCTTGAAGGAGTTCCCAGAGACGCTTAGCACTTGTTGGCCCTTTTGCCTTCACTCTGCGGTCCAGCTCACCCCAAACCATCTCGATTGGGTTCAGGTCTAGTGACTGTGGAGGCCAGGTCATCTGGCATAGCACCCCATCACTCTCCTCCTTGGTCAAATAGCCCTTACACAGCTTGGAGGTGTATTTGGGGTCATTGACCTGTTGAAAAAAAAATGATGGTCCAACTAAACGCAAACCGGATGGAATAGCATGCCGCTGCAAGATGCTTTGGTAGCCATGCTGGTTCAGTATGCCTTCAATTTTGAATAAATCCCCAACAGTGTCACCAGCAAAGCACCCCCACACCATCACACCTCCTCCATGCTCCACGGTGGGAACCAGGCATGTAGAGTCCATCCGTTCACCTTTTCTGTGTCGCACAAAGACACGGTGGTTGGAACCAAAGATCTCAAATTTGGACTCATCAGACCAAAGCACAGATTTCCACTGGTCTAATGTCCATTCCTTGTGTTCTTTAGCCCAAACAAGTCTCTTCTGCTTGTTGCCTGTCCTTAGCAGTGGTTTCCTAGCAGCTATTTTACCATGAAGGCCTGCTGCACAAAGTCTCCTCTTAACAGTTGTTGAAGAGATGTGTCTGCTGCTAGAACTCTGTGTGGCATTGACCTGGTCTCTAATCTTAGCTGCTGTAAACCTGCGATTTCTGAGGCTTCTGACTCGGATAAACTTATCCTCAGAAGCAGAAGTGACTCTTGGTCTTCCTTTCCTGGGGTGGTCCTCATGTGAGCCAGTTTCTTTGTAGCGCTTGATGGTTTTTGCAACTGCACTTGGGGACACTTTCAAAGTTTTCCCAATTTTTCGCACTGACTGAGCTTCATTTCTTAAAGTAATGATGGCCACTCGTTTTTCTTTACTTAGCTGCTTTTTTCTTGCCATAATACAAATTCTAACAGTCTATTCAGTAGGACTATCAGCTGTGTATCCACCAGACTTCTGCACAACACAACTGATGGTCCCAACCCCATTTATAAGGCAAGAAATACCACTTATTAAACATGACAGGGCACACCTGTGAAGTGAAAACCATTTCCGGTGACTACCTCTTGAAGCTCATCAAGAGAATGCCAAGAGTGTGCAAAGCAGTCATCAAAGCAAAAGGTGGCTACTTTGAAGAACCTAGAATATAAGACATATTTTCAGTTGTTTCACACTTTTTTGTTAAGTATATAATTCCACATGTGTTAATTCATAGTTTTGATGCCTTTAGTGTGAATGTACAATTTTCATAGTCATGAAAATACAGAAAAATCTTTAAATGAGAGGTGTGTCCAAACTTTTGGTCTGTACTGTATATGAGTACATAAATCCACCTATTAATCAGCCTTTTTGTGTACAAGCATGGATCAGCTTTGCTTCTTTTAAATTTTTCATTTGTAAGTACTTCCTTGATTTTGTCATTCCATGCTTTAGCTGCTTGCTTTAAACCATATATGCTTTTCTGTAGTTTGCAAACTTTGTTTGGATTTCTTTCATCTTTGAATCCTGGAGGTTGTTCCATGTAAATGTCTTCTGTTAAATCTCCATCCAAAAAAGCTGTCTTTACATCCAGATGTCTCAGTTCCATCTGTTTCATTGCTGCAACTGTAAGTAAAGTAGTGTGTTTGACAACTGGAGCAAATGTCTCATCATAGTCTTCTCCATATTTTTGAGAATACCCTTTAGCTATGAGTCTTGCTCGGTATCTTTCAGCTGTGCCATCTGTTTGGTATTTTACTTTAAAAATCCATTTACATCCTATGGCTTTTCTTCCTTCTGGCAAATCTGTTAGTATCCATGTATTTGAATCATGCATGGATTTAATTTCTGTTTCTGTTGCTTCTGTCCATTTATTAGCTTCTTCTTCAGGAAGTTTAGATATGTCTTCCCAAGAGGTAGGCTCATAGATTTTACTTATGCTTGTCTTGTATGAGAGACTTTTTGGTGGTTTTCCTTTGTTCTCTCTCATTGAACGTCTTGGTTCTGTGTCTGTTTGTAGTTGTGATTCTTCACTTTCAGTATTTTGTTCTTCATTGATTTCTACTTCTTTCTCATCAGATATTTCTTCAGTTATGTCACTATTGTTTTTCTCATTTTTTGTTTCAACTGAAATCATAATGTCTTCATTTAAATCTTCAATGAATGTCACACTGTTACTCATCGTAACTCTGTCTGTTTTGGGATCTAGGATTCTATATCCTTTACAATTATCACTATATCCAACGAATATTACTTCCATGGATCTGTTTTGAAGTTTGGAACGTTTTTCTGTTGGAATGAATATAAAAACTTTACATCCAAAAACTTTTAAATGATTGACACTTGGTTTCATACCTTGCCACAGTTCATATGGAGTTTTCGTTAGTTTTCTGGAAAAAAGTCGGTTCTGTAGATATGTAGCTGTCATTGCTGCCTCACCCCAATATTTCTCTGGTAGTTTGGAATCCGTCAGCATACATCTTATCATTTCTGTTAGAGTTCTGTTTTTCCTTTCTGCTACTCCATTTTGTTCAGGTGTGTATGGAACAGTTTTCTGGTGTTCTATTCCATTTTGTCTTAAGTAGTCTTCTATTCTGTGACCTGTAAATTCACCTCCATTATCACTTCTGATGACAATTGGCTTCCTTTGAAATTTGTTACTTGATCTTGTTACATAGTCTACAAGTTTATCAAAAACTTCACTTTTGTTCTTAATTAAGTATGTGACTGTGTATCTTGAGTAGTCGTCTATAAAAGTCAACATGTATCTATTGCCTCCTGATGTAGTCACTTTCATGGGTCTACATACGTCAGTATGCACCATATCAAGTGGTCTTTCGCTTTTCATCTCACTTTCTTTCAGGAATAGATATCCTTGTCTCTTTGGATTTTATACAACATTCACATCTTATGGTAATTGAGCAATCTGATATCTTTAAATCTTTTGTCGATTCTTTTCTCTGTAGTTCCCTTATACTGTCAGGGTGTCTATGTCCTAGACGTCTATGCCACATGTGAATACAGTTTTTGTGATCATGTGTACATACCTTCATCTGTTCCTTTGGTGTGTCAAAATGATATAATTGTTCATCTGCCTTGACTTTGGTTATCACCTTGTTTCCTGCAATAATTGCACACTCATTGTCTTTGAATTTTACTGTAAGTCCTTATGCTGTTAAACGTTTCACAGATAATAATCCGCCTTCCAATTTTGGAACATACAACACATCCTGTACAAGCATCTTTGAATCTTGTCCGAACTTGTTAGAACAATTTAGCATACCTTGTCCGATAACTTCTGCGGTTATTTTGCTTCCATCTGCAAGATAAATGGCTTCTTTCTTATCTAAATCAAGATCAGTAAAGAAATTCTTGTCACTTGTCATATGACTTGTTGCTCCTGAATCAATAAACCAACCAAGTGATGATTTCTTGTCTGTTACTTTAAATGTGCCATTCCAATTATTCTCACATGAATCAAAAATTGTGTTTTTTAATTTCTGTGTATGCTTTTTATGTTGTAATTTTTGTTGTTCTGCTTTCCATATGGTACAGTTTTTCTTTAAATTACCTTTTTTTCTTACATCTGAAGCATTCTCTTGTCTCTTTATTATAGGGTTTTTTAAATTCTATACCTTTAAGAGCGTTTTCACTGTCCTTTTCAGTAGAAGAATCATTTCTTTGTTCTTTTCTTCTCTGATATTCATCTATTAGTCTTGTTTTCACAAAATCTAATGTAATGTCAGTTTCTGGTCTCGTCTCAAGGGCATTTATCAAGGCTGTATACGAATCTGGTAAACTGCACAATAATATAGCTGCTACATGACTTTCTTTAATGTCTTCACCAATAGATCTTAGCTGTGATATCACTTCCATCATTGAGAATATGTGCTTCTGCATGTCGTCATTTGCACTTAATCTCATACTGTAAAGCTTTCCTAATAAAAATAACTTGTGATTCAAGCTAGGTCTTTCATACAGTTTTCTTAATGCTTCCCACATTCCTTTCGCTGTTTCTTCATTTCTTATATGTATTAATTGAGCATCATCCACTAATAAGCTAATGGTGGCTCTCGCTTGTCTATTCTTCTTATCCCATGTCTGATTATCTTGATCTGGTCTTTCTGTAACAATTACTTCCCATAAATCATCCTTAGATAACAACATCTCTACTTTGAATTTCCGCACTGCAGCAGAAATCAAAATGAGGTTTTACTGGTGCAAACAAAGGGTGCAGGACAGTGTACGGGACTATGCTTTAAACCTGCAGGAGGCGCTGTGGGCCATCAAACAGGTAGACCCAGACAGCGTGCATGATGAGAACAGATTGCTGACTGAACAGTTTATTGAGGGACTCCTGTCCAGCGCTCACAGGACGCAGCTGCGCATTATGGCTCTACAAAACCCTGATCTGGACTTTGCACAATTTAAAGACAGAGCCATCAGGGTGCTGCGGGAATCAACACCAGGAGGCGCTGCATCCCACCGGCGCCCAGCTATCACCTACCACCAGCAGGTGGCATCCTTTTCTCCAACACCTGTGGAGGCTGACGCGCAGACGCTGGACAATGACCCGTTTGCAAACTTGCACCTTCAGGTCCAAGAGCTGACCAAAAGCGTGTCCGCGTTAACCAAAACCGTGCAGGCCCTGCAAGTGTCTCCCCAGGAAAAGATTGAGCTGGCTTCCAGTCCAGATGATGTCTCGTGGCGACGACAGAAAAGGATTCCACCGATCAGAGGGAGGAACAGCGATCGCTATGACCAGGACGGACAACCCATCTGCCGCCGCTGTCAAAAGGCGGGACACTACGCAAGGTACTGTAATTTAAACGAGCGACACCTGGGGCAGTGGGCCAACCCCCAGGAGTAAGGCGACCAGGCCCACAAAGTTGGTGAGACAAGTACATGGGAGGACGGCCGGTCATACCTGTCGTGCTTGATGGCATCCCAATGAACGCATTGCTGGACACTGGGTCCCAGGTGACCACGATGTCATATGTCCTTTATAAGCAATACTGGACTAATTCAGACTTTACTCGCTGTCCAGATGAACATCTTAACATCTATGCCAGCAATGGTCAGCCCTTGCCTCAGGTGGGGTATAAAGAGGTGACCATAAAAGTCGGCAAAGTAGAGTTGCCATTGTAAGGAATGATAATTGTTGATATTGATCGCCGAGAAAGTCATCCCATGATAACCTTAGAAACTAATGTTATAGAAAATTGTCTTTCAGAAATTATTGTCTTGTTACAGCAGGTCGCGGAGACTGCCAGTTCCAGTCAGCAGCGGGTTCTGCAGAGAGAAATCAGAGCCCTGATGAAAAGACAACAGGTAGAACTGTCTGGTGGTGAAATTGGCAGTGTCAGGATGAGTGACCCATTCCCCATTGCCATGCCCCCTAGAAGTGAAATGTTGATATGGTGTCGGGCAGCAATCGGTCTCAGGGGTCGAGATTACCAGGCCCTGGTAGAGCCCGTATACTCTGACAGTAGGCCCACCATTTTGGGGGTGGTGGTTGATGTCCACAATGGGAGAGTGCCAGTCCACATCCTGAATTGTGGGGAGAAAGAGGTCCATTTACCCCGGTATGCTACCCTGGCTAAATTATTCACAGTTAGTAACAACTCTATAAAGGCAGTGGAACCCTTGCCTCCATCCAAACCGGCGGAGGATAATGGCTCTAGGGGACAGATGGAGGATTGGTTTCAGATGCTACACGTTGGCACTGACTCCACCCCTCAGCACCAAAAACATGGAGTATACCGGGTGGTCCAGGAGTATGAGCGGATCTTCAGCAAACACCCACTAGATTTTGGGCAGGTAAAAGGGGTACAGCACCATATCCCCACGGGAGATCATCCACCCATTAAAGAGCGGTACCGGCCTGTACCCCCAGCTCACTATCAATGTGCCAAAGGGATGTTACGGGAGATGAAGGAGGCTGGGGTGATAAGAGATAGTTGTAGCCCCTGGGCAGCTCCATTAGTTCTCGTCAGGAAAAAGGATGGTACAATGAGAATGTGTGTTGACTACAGGCAAATTAACCACATTACACATAAGGATGCCTACCCGTTACCCAGAATTGAAGAGTTCCTAGCTGCATTAAGATCTGCTAATTATTTCTCTACTTTGGATCTCACCAGTGGGTATTGGCAGGTTCCTGTAGCAGAGGCGGATAAAGAAAAGACCACATTTACAACGCCGATGGGCCTCAGCGAGTTTAACTGCATGCCATTCGGGCTCTGCAATGCCCCAGGAACCTTCCAGCGGTTGATGGAGTGCTGTCTGGGACAGAAGAACTTCGAGACTGTCCTGCTGTACCTGGATGACGTCATTGTCTACTCCAAGTCCTATGAAGACCACCTGAAGCACCTGGCAGAGGTGTTTGAAGCCCTAGCTGAGTTTGGCCTGAAGGTGAAGCCATCCAAATGCCACCTGTTGAAGCCCAAGGTACAGTACCTAGGCCATGTGGTAAGCGCCGAAGGTGTAGCACCAGACCCTGAAAAGGTCACCGTAATCAAGGACTGGCCAAGACCCTCCACTATTAAGGAAGTGTGGCAGTTCCTTTGGTTGGTAGGCTACTACCGAAGGTTTATCAAAGGCTTCACCAAGATAGCGGCACCCATGCAGGACCTCCTAGTAGGCCAGTCCAGGAAGGCAAAACCCCCGAAGCCTCCGTTCAAATGGGATAAGCCAGAAGACGAATCCTTCACCCGACTGAAGATGGCCCTCACGGGAGACGAAGTCCTGGCCTACTCCGACTATGGCCAACCCTTCATACTCCATACGGATGCGAGCAAAGTGGGGTTAGGAGTGGTGCTGTCCCAGATACAGCAGGGCAGAGAGAGAGTAATTGCCTATGCCAGCAGGAAGCTCCGGCCCACGGAAAGGAACCCCGATAACTTTACGGTCTTCACAGACAATAACCCGCTGACGCACCTGGAAACTGCGAAGCTTGGTGCCCTGGGACAACGATGGATGGCCCGACTATCTAACTACGAGTTCACCATCAAGTATCGGGCTGGGCACAAAAATGCAAATGCTGACGCGCTGTCCAGGATGCCCAACTTGCCAGATGGGGGAGAAGACCTGGAAGAGCTGAAAGAGATAGAGATCCCCACTTTCCATCGTCATGGGGTGACCCAGTGCTCCCATTGTGTGAAGAACAGGTGCTACGCCAATAGAGAGGTCACGTTCAACCCATTGCCCCACCATGGGTGGGCAGAGACACAGGATAGCGACCCGGCCGTCCGCCTGGTAAAGGAGTTGCTGACACAGGCTGACTCGCGCCCTGATCCAGATGCTCCACAGGAGACCAAACAGCTGTGGAAGGAGAAGGGCAAGCTGTTCATCTATGAAGGCAAGCTGTGTCGAAGTGGTATCAACCCCCGGACACATAAACTGGTCTACAGGTGGTAGTCCCGAGGCGGGATGCGTCAATGGTCTTAGAAGCGTACCACGATGGAGCGGGACACTTCGGATGGAAGAAGTTGGAAGTCTTGTTACATGAGGGATTCTACTGGGCTGGCATGAGGAAAGCAATCGAGAGATGGTGTCGAGAATGCAGACCATGCAACCTGAGACGAAAAGACCGTGACAGCCAGAGGGCTCCCCTGCAGCCCATCATCACCAAACAGCCACTCAAACTGGTAGCCTTGGACCACGTGAAGCTAGCCCCAAGCAGGTCAGGCTATGTCTACGCTCTCACCATCGTAGACCACTACTCCCGGTTCCTGGTAGTAGTGCCAGTGAAAGACCAGAAGGCTCAAACGGCAGCCAAGGCATTCCAACAGCACTTCTGTCGCCCGCACGGTTACCCTGATCGTGTGCTTACTGACCAAGGTCCAGCCTTTGAAGCGGAGGTGTTCCAGGAATTCTGCAATCTGTACGGCTGCAAGAAAATCAGGACAATGCCTTATCACCCCCAAACCAACGGGTTGTGTGAGAAGATGAACCAGGTCTTGATAGACCTGTTGAAGACGTTGCCCCTGGAAGAACACAGCCTGTGGTCAGAGAAGTTGCCAGATCTGGTGGATTTATATAATCACATCCCGGTGAACTCCACCAATTGTACACCCGCTTACCTGATGAGGGCAAGACCTGGTAAGCTGCCCATCGGCTTGGACATGGGAGTCCTAACACCAGAGACAACCTCACCAGATGTGGATTGGGATACCGAGCGGCAGCAACAATACCGCAAAGTGCAAGAGAGTGTTGAAAGAAGCTTGTCCCAGGCAAGACAAAAGCAAGAGAAAACTTATAATCAACATGCACCTGCTGTCCCCTTGTTACCTGGAGAACAAGTCCTTAAGAGAAAGAGACGACTCCACAAACTAGTTACGATAACACCAAAGTGTGCCTCATCAGCAAAGATGGAGGAGAAACTTCAGCGGCAGTCTCAAGAGATCACTTGAAGATATGTCCTGAGCAGTTAAAACACACTAAGGAAAATCAAGACAACCCTCAGCCCACAGAAGAAGTGGAGGAGGTGGTTCAAACAATACTCGGAGAATTTCCCCGGTCGTGGACACAGGTGAACAATGCAATTGTAGTACCGGTCCTTACCTTTCTCCAAGCGGCCTCACCGGAAGCTGCAGAAGTCCCAGAACAGCTGGAAGACCAGTCGGCCCCAGAGACAGAAGTTTCATTACCAGCAGACCAGGAGAATCAACCCTCTGCTAGCAGTGAACCTGTCGTACCCATGGTGAGCCAAAGAATTCGTTGGAGATTACCCAGCCTACCAGTGTTACCTCAGACTACCCGTAGAGTAGGTCACACTGAGCCCACCACACCAGGAGTAGACACAAGGGACCAGGATAGAGCAGTGACTACCAGTGTACTACGTAGATCGACCAGGAGTACAAAAGGTCAGCTCCCTGCCCATTGGAGAAACTAAAATGTAACGTTTAAAGTATAAGAGTATTAAAATGTATACTGTATATAGTTACCTGTAAGGGTAAAGCAGAAAAGTTGTGTTTTCAAAGTGAATTGCAAAAGTTGGTCATGTTTGCATCCAGTTACCCGAAAGGGGTATAAAGACTTGTAGGTTATGGACGGTGAATAACCAAAGAACTTTCCTTTGTGAATAGTTGTGTAACATACCTGGCGGCGTCCTTGCATAGTGGTCCATCTCCCACTGTGCAAGAGCGCGCACTTGATTTCCAGTCCAGACTATCACTCTGGCTTCCCTCCATGCTGTCTGCTTGCCTCTGTTTCTGCTGCTTAAGGGCAGCGCCCGATCACTTCCTGCTTCTTGTAGCTGCTGCGGGCACACCCCTTGTGCATCCTCAGCCTATTGCTGTCTGTCACCTGGTATTTAACCCAGCTCTTTCCTGGAATCCTTGCCTGAGCATCTTGTTCTGTCAGTTGGCCTTTTGTCGCTGACGTGCCAGGTCCTGTCCTTGTTTCCTGCCTTTCGGTATCAGTTCCCATGTCTGAACTGTGTCTTGTCTGTGCACTTTAGCCAGTTTTCTGCTTGCCTTCCTGGAGGCTGTATTTCCAGGCCAGTCTGAACACGCTCGTTGCCTGTTCGTCCCGCCTCTCTGGGGGCCGCATACCCAGACTCGCTCCTGTTTCTCGCTGCAGTGTCGGTCCCTGTCCGAACACTCAGTTCCTGTCTGAACACTCCCCTACCTTTTAACCTGTTTTGCCTCTATGTCCGTCCCTTCCCTTTCTCTTGCATTGTCTGAACCAGCACTTGGCTTTACCTTGGCTCGTTCCTGTATTTTGCTGCAGTAACAGTTCCTGTCTGAACTGTCTCCTAACCTGCTTCCTGTTTCTCTCTATGTTCGTACCTTCCCTTTTTCTGCAGAGTCTGAACCTGCTCCTAACTCCTACTCTTTGTCGCTGTACTCTCGTTTGTGAGCTTAGTGTCCACTCGCTACTTCATTGCAAGTATCTTGTGTGTATCTGGTTCTGCCTTTCCCTTCCAGTCTGTTCCGTGTGAACAGAGCCCTGTCTTCTCTGCTTTGTCTTGTCCACCGCTCCGGCGGTTCCTGCCTGCTCTGCCTTGCTCACCGCTCCAGCGGTTCCTGCCTGCTCTGCCTTGCTCACTGCTCCGGCGGTTCCGACCTGCTCTGCCTTGCTCACCGCTCCTGCGGTTTCCGCTCTGCTCTGACCCTTTGCTCACTGCTCTGGCAGTCTCTCTCTGCTCTGACCCTTTACTCACTGCTCTGGCAGTCTCGCTCTGCTCTGACCCTTTGCTCACTGCTCCGGCAGTCTCGCTCTGCTCTGACCCTTTGCTCACTGCTCTGGCAGTCTCGCTCTGCTCTGACCCTTTGCTCACTGCTCCGGCAGTCTCGCTCTGCTCTGACCCTTTGCTCACTGCTCCGGAAGTCTCGTTCTGCTCTGACCATTTGCCCACTGCTCCGGCAGTCTCGCTCTGCTCTTACCCTTTGCTCACCGCTCCAGGCAGCCTCGTCCTGCTCTACTCTCGCTCACCGCTCCTGGCGGTCTCGTCTTGCTCTGCTCTTGCTCGCCGCTCCGGGTGACCTCACTCTGCTGTGTTTGGCCACCGCGTCTGCGGTTCTGTTCCTTAGTCCCAGTCTGTACTGGGTCCTATCCACTCTGTGCTCCAACCTGTCGTACCTGCCAGTACCTCCCTGCCTGCATACCAGCCGTGTCTGCCTATACTCCCTAGTCCGTGTGCCAGCTTAACCTTCCAGTTCCTGTATTCCCTGGTGTGGGCCAACAGCCGTGTCCGGAGTCTGACCTGGAGTAGACCCTGGTCCCTCTGCTTGGTTCCTCCCTGGTGCACTGGCGTCGTATGCCGTCGTGCGACCTTGGTCGGATCGGGCAGATACTTAGTTACGCCCCTCCAGGCACTCTCCGGTTCATGGCCCAGTGGAACTACTAAACACGCACACGCCAGTCAGTCCGGGTGTGTGCATTACAAGTTGTACTTATTAGAGTGTCCCCTTATTGGTTTTATGAGTATAACAAATGACCTCAGAAACAAAAACTCGTTTGGCATGGCCGAAGACGTGGTCCAACGCCGGATCACCTATGCCCTGCAGCCACGCCCAAGGCCTACGTTGAGGGTTTTCGGATGGGTCCCTCATGTTCAAATTGCACCTTGCCCAGTGGAATGGACACCTGGTTGCAGATTATACTGTAACCTGTTAAACACTGTAGTGTTAATAATTTTCTATGTGCCTTGTTATTGTTATTTGTTACTGTTGAAAAATATCCTCTGTCCGGGAGTACTGAATTTAACTAGGGGGGAATGTGGCACCCCAGGGGTCCAGTTACCACAGTGGCTTTGCCTCCCTAAAAAGAGGTAATGCCATGCCTGGAAGCAAGCAGGAATCCCCTAGTCAAGGATACTAAACATGCAACACTTTCCTGGCTCCAGACCAGCAAGGGGAGTCCCCTCCCCTTAGCAACTGGTATCTGGGGGTGGGGTTAGTTAGTCTTAGTGTCAGTTGTTGAGTTTAGGACGTCGAGGAGACAAGAGCTAGGGACTGGAGCTGAGGTAGCTCGTCCTAGCTAGAGAAAGACAGAGGACCGGACACCGGAGTCCGAGGCTGTGGGACACGGAAGGTCCAGCAGCAGATACCGTAGGGCAGGAGATTGCAGGTCTCCTGGCCCCATCAGATGCCCGGAGGCTCAGCAGCACCGCAGAGTCCAGCACCGCCACAAGGGAGCGACGCACCAGCAAGGCCCGAGCTGCCTGCCATACGGGTGATCACAGAACGTTACACTCAGGGACGTAAGCTATAGCACAGCTGCACAGCTACAAGCAGCAAAGCCAAAGAGTATAGTGAGAAGGGGAGGCCTACAACTTCACCTAGCAAGGAGGACTCTATGTTTGCTTCCAGGCTGACCGGACTCTTACCTCTAGCCAGTACTCCAGTCCAGGCCTGTCTAATTTCCATCAGTAAAGACCCTGGGACTGCACTATACTGACTCTGTGGTTATTACTGCACTACGACACCCTGCAAAACCACCAACATCCACACCCTGCCCTGAAGCTAACTCTTCCTGTGGGGAGTCATAACATCCTTGCTGCAATACCACCAGCTTCAGAGTACTGTTCCGCAGCGGCGGCTTCCCGCATTTAGCCATATTCCACAGGTGGCGTAGTCGGACTCTTTAATAAAACCTATACACATAAATACACTTGGATTGACCGCCCTGGGTCATGGACCGGGTCACCGCCACTGTGACTACAACTCCCAGCATCTACCGGCCCGGCACCGGGTACCCCACGGCCAAGGGGGCGCATCACTCCCTTACGGGTGAGCGCAGAGATGGAAGCAGTCCAAGAAGAGAAGTGCGGGATGATGAGATGGTAGTAGTTGGCGAAGCCTAGCAATTGCTGAATCGCTTTCAACCCCTCCGGACGGGGCCATTTTAAGACGGCAGAGAGCTTCTCGGGGTCCATTCGTAGACCTGTCTGGGAGATAATATAACCCAGGAACGGAAGGGAGGTCTGCTCGAAGAGGCACTTCTCAAATTTGGCAAAGAGGTGATTCTGCCTGAGCCTAAGCAGGACCTGACGAACATCCCTCCGGTGTGTGGGAAGGTCCGGAGAGAAGACCAAGATGTCGTCCAGGTACACCACCACGCAGGAATATAGAAGATCACGGAAGATGTCATTGACTAATTCTTGGAAGATGGCAGGAGCATTGCAGAGACCGAACGGCATTACATGGTATTCATAGTGACCGTCCCGGGTATTGAATTCGGTCTTCCACTCGTCTCCTTGATGGATCCGGACCAGGTTATACACCCCACGTAAATCCAGCTTGGAAAATATCCTAGCGCCCTTAAGGTGGTCAAATAACTCGGAGATGAGTGGCAGGGGGTATTTGTTTTTGACCATGATTTGGTTGAGTCCTCGATAGTCTATACAGGGGCGTAGGGAACCATCTTTCTTCTTGATGAAGAAGAATCCGGCTCCAACCGAGGAGGTAGATTTCCGGATGAATCCCCTAGCCAGATTCTCCTTAATGTATTCCGACATGGACTGGGTTTCGACCGACGACAACGGGTAAATACGCCCACGGGGTGGAGTGGCACCGGGTACCAGGTCGATCGGGCAATCATATGGCCTATGAGGTGGCAGTGTCTCTGCTTCCTTTTTGTCGAAGACATCTGCATAGGACCAGTAAGGTGCCGGTAAACCGGGTAGATTAGCCGGGGTGAGGGGTGGACGAACCGGGTGGACCAGGACCAGGCAGGTCTTATGGCAACCCTGCCCCCAATGGAGAACTTCACCGGATTGCCAGTTCAGCACGGGTTCATGTCTCTGGAGCCAGGGTAGACCTAGCAATAGGGAGTGAGAGAGACCGGAAAACACATGGAAGGAGATCCTCTCAGAGTGCAACATTCCCACCTGCAGGGTTATAGGTTCTGTGACGAGCAGGATGGTCACCGGAAGGAGTCTTCCATCCACGGAGGCGACTGCCAATGGTTCAGCCAGAGGCTTGGTGGAAGTGTGATATTTCTCTACCATGGACTGGGAAATGAGGTTCCCAGCAGCTCCGGAATCTAGGTGTGCAATTTTAAAGTAGCGGTTCTCTCCCCAGGAGATGGAGACAGACAAAGTCAGGGAAGGAGAGGGTTTACTTTTGTCTAGGACAACCTCTCCGAGCGGTCCTAGACACTGGCGTTTCCCGGCTTCACCGGGCAGGAACGGATGAAGTGCTCCTTACTGCCACAATAGAAACAGCTCCCCTCGGCTCGGCGTGACTCTTGGCGAGATTTGACCATCTTGGTCTGGTCGACCTGTATAGGTTCGGGCGAGCATGCCCAGGGAGTTGCTAATTGAGAGAAAGGTCTCTGGAAAGTAGGAGCAAGGCGAGGAAATCTTCACTCCCGGGTAGTCTCTTTGGTACGTTCTTGGAAACGGATGTCAATCCGGGTACCTAGTGACACCAGGTCATCCAGGGTGATAGGAATGTCCCGACCGGCTAACTCGTCCTTAATCCGACCGGAAAGACCCTCCCAGAAGACGGACACCAGAGCCTCGTTGTCCCAGGCAAGCTCAGAAGCGAGGGTACGGAACCGTATGGCATATTGGCCCACGGTGAGACTCTCTTGGCGGAGACGTAGCAGAGAGGAGGCTGAAGAGGATTTTCGTCCTGGTTCATTGAAGACTTTCCGGAAAGCAGCGAGGAAAGACAATAGATCGGACACCAGGGGATCCCCTCTCTCCCACAGGGGATTAAGCCATGCCAGTGCTTCCCCAGTGAGATGGGACATGATGAATGCCACCTTGGCTCGGTCGGAGATGAACTAATGAGCCAAGAGTTCAAAGTGCAGGGTGCACTGGTTTATGAAACCCCGAGCTAGAGCGGGGTCGCCTCCAAAACGAGGAGGTGCAGAAAGCCGGGGGCCTGGGTTGGATGCCGTGGAATTGGTGGGCAGTGGCGCTGCCGGGGCGGGAGTCACACAACTCGAGGCGGACACAGGAGGAACAGTCAGTGTGTCCAGGCGGGAGTTAACACTCTGCAGGAAGTTCAGGATGGTTTCCTGTTGGGATCTCTGACGAGAAACCTCCTGGTGAAGGTCAGAGAGCGAAGGAGCTTGGGAGCCACTGGGTTACATGGCCCGAGCAAACTGTTATGGATCCGGGTGGTGGAACCTCTGTGCTGCAGTGCAAGGAGAAGGGCGTAACTAAGTATCAACTCGGACCGACCCAGGTCGTACGGCGGCTATCGACTCCGTGACCAGGGAGGGACCGAACAGAGGGGCCAGGTGCTACTCTGGGGACGACCTTGTAAGGGAGCAGGTGACTCCCACGGGTCAGATGGCTGAGACTGACCGATACTGCAGATGGGCACAGCAGGCTGGCTGACGAGAGGCCCGGGTAGATGAACTGGCAGAGACAGCAGGCGACAGGCGGGAGCCTCTAGGTAGGCTGTCAGGTGGTCACGGCAAGTGACAGGCGGGAGCCTCTAGGTAGGCTGTCAGGTGCTCACGGCAAGTGACGGGCAGGAGCCTCCAGGTAGGCAGACAGGTGGTCACGGCAAGTGACAGGCAGGAGCCTCCAGGTAGGCTGACAGGTAACAGGCAGGTGCTTCCAGGTAAGCAGGCGGGTGAAGCCCATAGACAGACTGGCGGACTGAATGGAAGACAGACTGTCGGGCTGGAGAGTAGTCAGGCTGGCGGACTGGACTGATAGTCAGGCTGGCGGGCAGGACTGAAGCAGAAGTAAGAACACTGTGCATCAACTATTGCTCGGGCACCTCCATTTTGGAGGAGGTGCCTTATATACAGTATGGGAGGGCCTCCGGCAATTGGCCGGGGACTCCTTAGGACGGCGCGCGCGGCCCCTTTAAGAGGGAGGGAGCGCGCGCCCTAAGCACAGTGCCCGGGAAGCTGCTCGCGCCGGCAGAAGAAGCAGGAAGAGGAGCGCTGGAGGACCCCGAGCAGGGAGCGCGGTGGTGAGAGGGACGGCGTCTCTGCCTGGCAGGGGGCAGAGACGCCGATGCTACAATATGTCACTCTGGAGAGGGCGTCGGCATGAGTATTCTCTGCCTTAGGCCGGTAGGCAATCTTATACCGGTACCTGGCCATGCGGGCCACCCACGGCTGCTCCAGGGCTCCCAATTTCGCATTCTTCAGGTGGGCCAGCGGATTGTTATCTGTTCTCACCAGTACGTCGGACCCGGACAAATACTCTGCAAACTTCTCGGTCATTGCCCAAACCAGAGCCAGCAACTCTACTTTGAAAGAGCTATAATTATCTGTGTTTCTCTCGGAGTAATGAAGGGAGCGACTGGCGTATGCAATCACGCGCTCTTTCCCCTCCTGTGCTTGGGATAACACGGCTCCTAGACCATGTAGGCTCCCATCAGTGTGGAGTATGAATGGTTGGGAGAAATCCGCACAGGCAAGTATTGGGGCATCGGTCAGGGCCATTTTTAGGGCATGGAAAGCCTCTTCCTGGCTGCTTCCCCACCGAATCGCCTGATTCTTGGAGCCCGTCGGCACTCCCTTAAGTAGCTCCAACAATGGGTTGGCTATGCGGGTGAAGTTCCTCACGAATCTTCGGTAGTACCCGACAAGTCCCAGGAAGGCCCGAACGTCCTTTACTGTCTTTGGGGTAGGCCACTCCTGTACGGCAGCCACCTTCTTCCCGGTGGGCCTGACTCCTTCACCAGATACAGTATGACCGAGATATTCGATCTGTTTGCGGAACAGGTGGCACTTCTGGGGCTTCACCTTTAGGCCATGACTCTGTAGGCGACTCAGTACTTGCTCCAGTCACTGGAGGTGCTCCTCGAAGGTGGCGGCATAGACAATTATGTCGTCAAGGTAAATCAGTGTTGCCTCGAAGTTCAAATTGCCCAGGCACCTCTCCATCAGACGCTGGAACGTCCCAGGGGCGTTAGTCAGGCTGAAGGGCATCCGATTGAACTCAAACAGTCCCATGGGTAATATGAACGCCGTCTTCACACGGTCATGTTCGGTCACGGGCACCTGCCAGTGCCCACTGGCCAGATCCAAGGAGGAGAAGTATCTTGCCTTCCCTAAGGCCGACAGAGACTCTTCGATTCGAGGTAGTCGGTAAGAGTCCTGTACTGTACAGGCATTCAGTCGTCTATAGTCCACACAGAACCACAGGGTCCCATCTTTCTTCCGGACCAGGACAATCGGGGCTGTCCACGGACTCTGACTCTCCCGTATCACACCATTCTGTAACATATGGGCTAGCATCTCCTTAACCTCTTTATACATCTGGGGAGGTATCTGCCGGTATCTCTCCCGCACTGGGACAGCACTCCCCTGGGAATCTCGTGGGTAATGGCTTCGGTGCAAGCAAAATCATCCTCATGGCGAGCAAAGACTTCCTGGTACCGCTCCAGTACCTCCTCAACCTGCTGCATCTGTCGAGGTGTAAGTCCCGTCAATTCAGCCCGCATTCGTTCTTGGATTATTCGTCCCCCCTTCGCACTAGCAGGGTGGGGTTCCGGCGGCACGGTGACCGGCAGAGTCCAGGGGTCTCCTCGTACAGTGGACAGCTGTACCACATCAGGTCGCACCAACTTCTCTGGCATTTCCAGAATCTGGGCTATTTCCGCCCTGGGAGGGAGTGTGAGATCATCTTCGCCCAGAGTAACACACCGCACTATAGCATTGCCACCCTGGACGGAGGCCAGTGTCCGAGCCACCAAGAGTCCGGGAGGTACTTTGTCCATCGATGTTGGTTCTATCTGAACTTCGACTCCCTCAACAGGTGTTCAGGCCTGTGCAGGTAACGTGAGTACAGTTTGTCCGGGCGGTAAGGTGAGCGCCGTAGCTGCTGGCACTATTATTTTTCCCAGGACCTTCCCTTCAATCGACATCTCCTGAGCCTGGGCAGCTCGGATTAGTTGTTGAAAGACCCTCCTTTGGGGGGTTCATGGGTCCCACTGGCCTAGAGGAATCTCCCTCGGCTCACTAATCAGGATTTGCCCGATCTCCTTCAACACATTCATTCCGAGGGTCACCGGGTATCCACTTCCGGTTCCCCCTGCGACTAAGACAACTCCGTTTTTCCCCACATCTTTTCCACATACTCGGATCTTCATCCACACCACCCCTGCGACCGGGATGGGTAATTGATTAGCTGCCGTGAGTCTAATTACTGGTCTCCATTCAGGCCGCGCTATCTCTGGTAATCGCTGTTGGAAGTAGGCTTCTGTCATCGTAGTCACCTGGGATCCCGTGTCAATCAGGCAGTGAACAGCCCGACCGCTTATTTCGGCCCAGACAGTCGGCTGGTGGAAACCAGGTCCTTGGGACTTCCTTTTCTTCTTTCCCCTTTCTCAGGCTCCGGGTTGTGTCCCCCAAACATGGAGCCTGCTAGTTTAACTGCTGTTGCGACAGCGGCCTCCCTCGGCTAGCACAGCCCCTGGCATAATGTCCTGCGCCTCCACACTTCCAGCAGGTTGTGTCTCTGTCCGTGTAGGGCTGCCTCACTTCTCTACGGAACTCTCCTGCAGGGGGGGTCCTGAATTCAATTCTTTCCATAACTGGAGCAATCGATCTGGGTATCTCTGGTGTCGGGGCAGGGGTCTTCTTAAGACTGGACCATTCATCCCGCATCTCCCATATCTCCTTCCGCATCTCTCGAGCCCATTCCGGTTCAGCTGCAGGCAGGGTGGGTACCTCATTACTCCGGACCATCCCTGCCAGGGCCGTCACCCCCATCTCCTGCTCTCTCACACATGCCTCTGCCCCCACTTCTAGAAAAGTCATACGTGGGTTGGCGCGCAGGCGCTCCTGCAAGGCCTGCTTCAGCTGCACATCCCTGAGGCCTGCCACAAACTGGTCCCTCAAGATCACGTCAGGGGGGCCCATTCCCAAATTCCCCATGTCGTCTTTTCTAGTGATATAGGCATGTGATGTGCCCCCTGGGCCGCGTGGGGAACCCGGAACCGGGCCTTTTGTGGGATGTTGTATGTTGTAGTCACCGTGGCGGTGACCCGGTCCCGTGGCTCAGGGTGGTCAAACCAGTGGCAGTCTATTTATGGGGTTTTTGTGGTTTAATGTCCGACTACGCCACCCGTGGATTGTGGTCAGGGTGTACCGCCGCTGCAAGGCAGACCGCTTAGGCTGGTGTTGTGGGTGCAGCAGAGTGTAGTACAACTCCCCACGGGAGGAGTATAGCCTCAGGGCAGTGTAGAGTGAGATGATGGGAGTGATGGTGCGCGTGCGTCCCAGTACTAGTAGTGCTGACGCGGTGAGAAAGCACAGAGACAAGGTGTTGCAGTTCAGGTTCTTTACTCACAGTTCTCATCCAGGTCACTTGTGCACAGATAGGACCGCCTGAGCCGTGCTGCGTCCACCAGGCAGGGGGCTCGATCAACCCCCAGGCAATTCCGGAGTGTGGCACAGGACTCCCTTCTATCCTTTCGTCAGCCGTGCCCCACCAGTGACACTACTTCTGTCCAGCTGCCTCGGGTCTTCTCCTGGGAGGACTGGGTGTCCACTTCCCTGACCCTATGTGGTGTGCCTTTCTAGTAGGTGTAGTGAGGGGTCGCACCAGTCAATGGTCACGACCGCCGGTCCTTGGTTAAGGATTAGTCGCCTCCACCAACTTGGGATCCGGTACCCTGTTCTTCCAACCCGTCACCCGCAATCTTCTGGGTCCTTAGGTTTCCTTCTGCTTTCGTGTCTCTGGGCCCTTCTACACTTTGGGTACTTCTCTTTCTTTGCTGTTCCTTTCTGTTTCTGTTCCTTTCTGTTTCTGTTCCTTTCTTCTGGCTCCGGCCTTCACCCTAGGCCTGCCTCATGGAGCTGGGCCCAGACTGAGCCACAGATCCCTGTCAGCCCTCTCTGGCTGAACTCCTCTTCTCTTCTCCTCCTGACTGAACTGACCTTCTTCTCCCAGAACTAAGATGGTGCCCACCTTATATACCCTCCCCTAGTGTATGAGCCCAGGTGACTTGCAACCAATGGGCTCCTACCTATGCCCAGAAACCGTCCCCTCCTGCTCCTACATCACTGGGTTTTCCTCCCCCCTCCCCACTCCAGCCAGGGACATGTTCTGTCGTGCCTGCGTTACTGTACTAATGGGAGCACCGTTGATCTGTCCCCCGGAAATGGGGTGTGCGTGATGCATGCAGCTAACTGAGTCCCGGTCCACACACCATCCTTACCCGGGAGTGGGATATCACACCTCTGGCTGAGGTGCAATACCTCTGTAGCGACCGAACCCTCGGGGCGCTACACATGCACCCGCTGTAAGGCATTAACATACAGCGTCACAGTCTCCCCCTCCTGCTGCACTTGGTGAAACAGCCTTATCCTCAGCTCTCCTACATTGGTAGGATCCCCATGCATCTCCTCCAGTATCCGCACTACTTTTTCTACAGTATCCCAGTTATGGGGAGGGCGGTACATCACGGATTGTCGGGCATTGCCGTCCAGGGCCAGTAAGGCTATTTCGGCTTGCATAGCTGGAGTCATCGGATGCATACGTAACATACTCCTAACTCTCTCAATCCTGTCCCACAGCATCATATTGTCCCCGATGAACTTTGGGAGATTGCTGAGCATGGCCCCCAGCGGCAAGCTAGATTTAGGAGCACCCAGGATGGGCTGCTCTGTGGTGTCTGTGTCTAATGACTGCATCCTGCCGACTATGCCAAATGTAACACGGGTACTTTAGATGCAGTGACACAGAAACACAGAGCAGCCAATAACGGGTTAATAAACAGGGGAGGGTTATAAGAACAAGGTCAATCTCCACGCAGGGAGCAACAAGGAAAATATGGGGGGAAAACATGGAAAATAGCAGGTGAAAGTCTATAACTAACAGTTCACAGTCTGACAAGATGTAGCAGAGCCGAACCGGTTGTAAACGTCAGTTTGTACACTTAGCTGAATCTGGCTCCTCACAAGGCAGTCGCCAGCGGATGCAGGTGATGATTTCTTCAGGCTTCCCCGCCCAAGCAATGCTCCGTCTTCTGGCGGCAGCGGCCGGTCTCCGGTTTTACCCGCTGAGCCCCTAGTCCATAACACGGCACCTCACGTGCCTCAGCTCCACGGACCCTGTGTCCCTTGTCTCTATAGTTGGGCTTGACTCCTCCAGTCCACTGCCACCGACTCCTGCTCCCAGTACTCGAGCCAGGAGCCTGGACCCTCTCACACTGTTCTCCTGCGCAGGACTCAGCTCCGCTTTCCCGCGCAAAACGTCCTAGTCTCTTCCTCTCTCCAGTCACACCAGGAGTCCCTCGTTCACCTGACTTCCCAGCTCTGTCTCTGAACACACCCCCAACTTCCCAGTCACATGACTCCTGTGCTCGCAGTCTGTCTCCCCCCTGCAACAGGAGGTACAGCCCCGGCAGTTCCGGATCCCTTGCTCTGAAAGCACTTACACCCCGGTCTTCCCCCTCACAACCCCACGGCCCAGGGAGCGCACCAAACTTGGCGTCACGAACAGGATTCGAAGCCCTGTATAACAGGGTAATGTGTGCCACAAAGACTGTGTATAACTGTATAAACTGCAGCTATTACTGTAGCACATGCAGAGTTAATGATATGTGGGGTGTCCCATCGTGGGCGGAGCCTCAGAAACGGTGCCAAAATTAGCTCCTCCCACTTGCATAGACTGTACCAGAGTTGTCTGTCACTCAGGCTGAAAGGTGCCAGCCTTTCCCTTTGCATCAGACTGAGGGGGGAGATTGTCGCCTCCCCCTGCAGAGGGCTGTGTGATCCCATCCATCCCAGCTGCTGCAGTTCTATGCTGTGTGATCCCATCCATCCAGCTGCTGCAGCTCTGTGAATACAACACAAGTGTGAGAAGCTCTGCAGCAAGTGTGCGTCTGTACAGTGACCAGCAGAGCAGTCTCGGTGACCGGCTGTGCAAGGAGCGATGACAAAAGCATCCAGAGCGGTGAGTCCTACCCCGGCAAGGGTGAACTAGGGGGGAAGAAAGATGCCCACCTTAGGAGAAGCTCCAACAGCGGGTGCGTCCACAGCCCTCATAATGCCACTGTCTATGCCATACATCCCAGGAGCGGCTTGGTTACCACAATACTCAGGAGAGAGGGGGTGGTATGCGCTTGATATGCAGAAGCTGAGCGCGGAGGACATGCCCCTGACTTCTGGTGTCACTGACTCTGGCCGTCCACAAGCAGCTTCTGCTCTGGCTGCAGCTAAGTACCCGGGAGACAGGGTCACCTACACCCGTCACCATTGAAAACGTGGGTGGTACGCCCTGAATGTGTGCAGAATGGAGGAGGAGGGGAACGCACCCCTGACATCTAGAGCTGACGACCCGGCTGGGCCAGCCTATAGTGGACAGGTGTCTCCCAGGAGGGAGCACCACTATTGAACCATCAGTTAAAAGTGAAAGAAACTGTATATAGTTACCTGGGAGGGTATTGCAATAATGTTGAGTGTTTCAAAAATGTGTGTTTATTTAGAGTACCCAGTAAAGGTACAAGGACATTTAGCCTGTGGACGGTGAACAGCTAAAAACTTTCCATTGTAAATAGTTTGCACTTCTTAAAGTGCTTCTTATTGGTTTTATGCAGACCGCAGAACAAAAACCCATTTGGCGTGGCCGAAGACGTGGTCCAACGACTGGATCACCTATGCCCTGCAGCCATGCCCAGGGCCTGTGTTGAGGGTTTTCGGACCGGGCCCTCAAATTCCACCTTCACCAGTGAGATGGAAAGCCGGTTATGGATCTCACTGTAGATTTAAGAAAATGTTTTATGAGTATGAAGAAGAATGTTATTAAAAATGCTTTTATAATGTTTCATATGCTAATAGAAACCAGTAACGTTTAAGAAAAGAGCCTCCCATAAAGGGAAGAAAAGTTGTGTATTATTCTTCTATGTGAATGCATTTTAAAAAAATTTGTATGTCTAAAATACCTTGTTTTTACTCTGTTCCAGCCCGCGGACGTGCTGTTTTACCCCTGCGGGTTCAGTCGCCATAGTGGTACTGCATCGCACCCAGAGGTGTGGTACCCCACTCTCAGGTAAGGAGGGAGTACTGCCCAGACCCACCCACCTGCATCCAACACTACACCATTCCAGACCAGCAGGCGGGGCAAGATGCACTAGCTTATGCTGAGCCCTGTCCCTGGTTGGAAGTGGGGGCAACCTAGAGATGGGGAACCATGTAGTGGGTGTGGGTGGAGGAAGTAGTTCAGGGGAGCACCTTCAGTGGGAGTATAAGAAAGCAGGGAACCATCTAGAAGCAGGCAGAGAGAACCAGTCAGACAGAGGAGAAGGAGTGGGAGCAGGAGCTCTGGAGGAGCTCTACTCAGAGAGGAGAGAGGAGCGGGCCTAGACGGAGAGGCCCAGAAGGACAGGCTGGAAGAGGACGGGAGCAGAGGGAAGGCTCCAAGAGGAACAGAGGGGATCCCAGGAGCACGGGAAGTACGGATGCCACCCGTGCGCCCGAATCTACACGGACGTGGAGGGATCAGGCTGCAGAGGGGACCGGCCCCTAACTAGTGGAGAACTACAAGGCTCAGCAAGGAACCGGAGGCTACTGTACTTTCAGGGAGCAGCTGCTCACTACCGCAACTATATCGCCAAAAAGGTGGCCACGTAGGATTCAAGGGACTACAGGTTGCCCGTCAAAATCCTAGGCTTCCGGCTTGGGACACTGGTTGCGAGGCGCAGGGCAGGAGGGTGAGAGCCAGCGCAGGAAGACGACCGAGGAAGGCACACAGCATGGGGTCCCGTTAAGTACTCTTGAGATACCTGAAGGATTGCTGAACCCCTCTCTTGGTGAACACAGGACGGCGTGGGAGGTTACCCTGGCACTGGTAACCTGAAGTCTGACAACTGTGAGTAAATCTGAAGACTGCACCCCCACTGTGTCCTAGAATTATTATCTGCGCCATCAACTGCACCACACTGCACAGCAACATCTGCCAAATCACCATCTATACTACCCTGGAGCTTAGCTCTGCCTGTGGAGAGCTGAACCAACTCTGCTGCATCACCATCAGCTCCAGAGGATCTGCACCGCAGCGGGGCCCATATAGCCGCATACCACAGGAGGCATCACGAATATTAACTACAAAAACTTTATTCCTTTTACTTTATTCCCCTTTTATTGACCGCCCTGGGTCACGGACCGGGTCACTGCCACCATGACATCCCCCAGCCTCGACCAGCCCGGCTACCGAGTACTCCACGGCCCAGGGGGCATCACAGTCTCATGTTAAAGTAAATGGTTAACGGGGAGGGTGTCATCACGTCTGAGCTTTGGAGGGGGCTGACCCCATGGAGGAAAACAGACACATGTTTTAATGAGGAGTTGTGTGGAAGGACTTTGAAGGAAGAGGATGGAGACCGTGGACTTGGAAGGATGGATGGATAAACATGTTGCCATTATGGATTATGTCGTTTTGATTTAAATTTTCTTCAAAAGACTGTTGCTGCTGGATACCTGTCCTTTCATCATTTTATCTGCCGTCTAGAGGATCGTGGACTGTGGCTACAGAATATACTGGCTGGAGATATGAAATCTGTGGGCCAACCAAAAATTGGGAGACAGTGAGTATGGCCTTATACAAAGCCTGTGGAGCTACTGATCCCAGATTGGGAACTTAAGGACTAAGAGCACCGTATTTTGACCATTTACCTGGAATTGCTTTATTACCTTGGCTGTGATTAATAAAATATTGTTGCATCTTTAACCTGCCTAGGTGATTACTTACAACCCACAACCTCAGATCTTCACAAGTGGTGGCAAGCAGTGGGATCACCTATCTCTGGGCAGCATACCAGGGAAAGTTACTGAGAGGTGACTTGGCAGAAGAGATAGCAGACTCCATCTACAAGAGGTTCAATAAGGAGGATCTGAGAGCCCTTTGCTCTGAGAGAGAACTAGAAGGGTTGCCAGAGGACAATCGGGCGACCGTAATGCAACGCTTGGACGATTGGGACCAGGAACAACCACATGAGGAAGTCAGTTCAGAAGTGGATGAGGGACAACTGCCCAGGAATGTCATCCAGATGACAGATGATCGACCGACAGAGTTTGAGGCAGATGCAGGACGCGCTGGAGAGCGGGCCACCGAGATAGAGCGGGCGGCAGTGTTAAGCAAATATCTGGGTGTGCACTTAGCAGTACCCCCACCCACCCCAGCGCAGAGGACAGTGGATAACAGGAGAGAGGGGCCTGCATCTTTAAGGTACCAGGACATACCACAGTTCAATGAGGACACCTCAGATATTGATGAACATCTTCGGTTATTTGAGAACCTCTGTCTGCTACATGAGGTGTCAGTCAGTGACAGGTCCAGATTTTTGAGCGTCGTCCTGACCGGAAAAGCAAGAGAAGCTTTTAATAGCTTGTCTTCTGTGGATCAGAGATGTTATTCTACCATTCGCAATGCATTACTAGAGAGGTATACCGTCACTCCTGAAACCTACCGGAGGAAGTTTCGGGAGACTGACAAACCTGCTGCACACACACATCGGGAATTCGCCAACACACTACGTATGGCATGCACTCGGTGGATAGAAGGACTGAGGGCTCAGGAAGCAGAACATGTAGTGCATATTTTCATGCTGGAACAATTTATGTCCAAACTCCCAGGTGATTTAAACAAATGGGTGGCGGCTGGATGAGGCTGCAAGATTGGCTGATGATTGGTCTGCTAATCGACCATGGCTACGTGTAAGTACAGCCCCATCAAGTCGGGAACAGGAGCTTACAGGGAGGCCAGCGAGACTTATGTACAGGCCAGATGAGGAACTGCAGGAATCTCAGACTTCACAAAGAGGGGGAGATTTCCCAAGTACGGCTTGTTTTGGGGCGAGGAGGGCTAAACTGTCATAACTGTGGACGCATGGGACATTTTGCCAGGGAATGCTGGGAACATTCTAGCCCATATCACAACCTAAGAGGAGGATTGGGGTGCCACTGTGCCAAAGTCATAACCCAAAGCCGAGGACCGGTTCTCACTGCTTCAACAATGAAGGAGCGGCGCTATCTGCAGTGTTACGAACACGCCCAGACTGACTGGTGTGAGCGTGGTTAGTGATCCCACTGGACCATGAACCGAGGAGTGCCTGGAGGGGCGTGACTAAGTATCAACTCGGTCCGACCAAGGTCACACGGCGGCTCAGTCGACTCCGTGAACCAGGGAGGAACCGAGCAGAGGGACCAGGTGCTACTCCAGGTCAGACCCCAGTCACAGCTGTTGACCCACACCGGGGAATGCAGCAACAGTAAAAGCCGCAGGTGCGGTTAACAAGCAGACCAGAGCAAAAGCCGCAGATGCGGTTAACAAGCAGAGCAGAGCAAAAGCCGCAGGTGCGGTAGACAAGCACAGCAAAACCCGCAGGTGTGGTAGACAAGCAGAGCAGAGCGAAACCCGCAGGTGCGGTAGACAAGCAGAGCAGAGTAAACCCACAGGTGCGGTAGACAAGCAGAGCAGAGCAAAACCCGCAGGTGCGGTAGACAAGCAGAGCAAAACCCGCAGATGCGGTAGACAAGCAGAGCAAAACCCGCAGATGCGGTAGACAAGCAGAGCAGAGCAAAAGCCGCAGGTGGGGTAGACAAGCAGAGCAGAGCAAAACCCGCAGGTGTGGTAGACAAGCAGAGCAGAGCAAAAGCCGCAGGTGCGGTAGACAAGCAGAGCAGAGCAAAACCCGCAGGTGTGGTAGACAAGCAGAGCAGAGAAAAAGCCGCAGGTGCAGTAGACAAGCAGAGCAAATGCCGCAAGTGTGGTTAACAAGCAGAGCAGAGAAAAAGCCGCAGGTGCGGTAGACAAGCAGAGCAGAGCAAAAGCCGCAGGTGCGGTAGACAAGCAGAGCAAAAGCCGCAGGTGCGGTTAACAAGCAGAGCAGAGCAAAACCCGCAGGTGCGGTTAACAAGCAGAGCAGAGCAAAACCCACAGATGCGGTAGACAAGCAAAGCAGAGCAAAACCCGGAGGTGCGGTAGACAAGCAGAGCAGAGCAAAATCCGCAGGTGCGGTAGACAAGCAGAGCAGAGCAAAACCCGCAGATGCGGTAGACAAGTAGAGCAGAGCAAAACCCGCAGATGCGATAGACAAGCAGAGCAGAGCAAAACCCGCAGGTGTGGTAAACAGCGCAGAGCAGAGCAAAACGCGCAGGTGCGGTAGACAAGCAGAGCAGAGCAAAACCCGCAGATGCGGTAAACAAGCAGAGCAGAGCAAATACACACAAGGTACTTACAATGAAGTAGCGAGTGGACACTAAACTCACAAACAGAAGTACAGAGACGAGTTGGAGTTAGGTGCAGGTTCAGACACTGCAGGAAAAGGGAAGATACAGACATAAAGACAAACAAGTAACGGGCTAGGACACTGTTCAGACAGGAACTAAACCGGGAACAAGATACAGGAACGAGCCTGGGAACTCAGCCCCCAGGGTGGTGGAAACAGATTAGAAGTCACAGATACAGGTAGCGGGCCTTGGGAAACAGCTCCCAGGGTGGCGGAAACAGACAAGATACAGGACAGGACCTGGCAACTCAGTTGCACAGAACACACTGAAAGAAAGTGTTGCTCAGGCCCTTCCTACTAGGTGGAGGGGGTTTAAGTATCCAGAGACTCACAGCAATAGGCTGGGGACTCATTAGGAGTGCGCACACAGTAACTATAAGAATCAGGCAGTAGTAGAGACATGCACACAGCAGGTACTGGAGCAAAGTGTGCAGCCTGGACTGATAGGTAAGATGGCGGTCTTGCATGGTGGGAGGTAGTAAGCCATGCCAGCACACCGCCAGGGATGTTACATGCAGACTATCCCTCCCACCTGTGGTGAGTAATACACAAAATACAATAACTGCTACCATGAAGGAATGTGACCTGGGGGAGATAAATTACATCAAGGAGGAGGCCCAGGGACTTTGGGACACTGGTCCTACCATCACCCTGGTCAGCCTAGATATTGTATTGTTACACCAGTTTTGTCAAGAGAAATGGGCCCAAATTCTGACCAACTATTGTGAGAAGCTTGTGGAAGGATATCTCAAAAGTCATTCAGTTTAAGGGCAATGGTACTAAAAACTAATGAAATGTATGTGTTGTATGCAGAAGTAGTGCTGTTGCTTCAAAAGCATCCATCAACTATAAGAGTTAACACAGTTACAAGAGACAGGAAGTGTTGTGCTTCAGAAGCATCCAGCAACTAGAGGGGTTAACACAGTTACTGGAGACAGGGAGTGTTTTAGCAGAGCCCCAGTGGGATTGTGGGGAACTTGTTATTGTAGTCTGGCTGAAGCCGAAGAGAAAGGTAGTGTGTTATGTGTATCTGACAGAAGGCAACTGAACAGGATTCAGATCAGGAGAGAAACTAAACACAGGTCAGATAAACTCCCTGAACTAACAGTGCTGAGTATTATCGGTCAGGAAGATAAGGACTGGAAGGAATTGTGTCACAGGGATCATCTCCCTCATCAAACCCCCCCCCTCCATCTCCATGCAGGATAAAGAATGCTGTGTACTATTGTGTTCTTGTTAAGGAAAAGCCTATGGTTGTGTATACATAGAAGTGTGCTGCTAATAGATCTAATCTATGCTGAATTATGCTACTGAAGAGACTGTAATACTGTGCTTTGTGAAGAAACTACTGTATTGTTACTGGAGCCGGTTGCTCAAGAAACTTAAAGTGTACTGTAATGAAGATTGTGCTGTAATATCCCTGAATTGCACTGGCCATGCTTCAGATTAACCCTAGAACGCATGACCATTTTCTTGAACGATACAAACTTCTTCCTGTACCACTGCTTGAAGAAGTTGTCTTCCAGAAACTGGCAGTAGGTCTGGGAGTTGAGCTTCACTCCATCCTCAACCCGAAAAGGTTCCACAAGTTCATCTTTGATGATACCAGCCCATACCAGTACCCCACCTCCACCTTGCTGGCGTCTGAGTCGGAGTGGAGCTCTCTGCCCTTTATTGGTCCAGCCTCTGGCCCATCCATCTGGCCCATCAAGAGTCACCCTCATTTCATCAGTCCATAAAACCTTTGAAAAATCAGTCTTAAGATATTTCTTGGCCCATTCTTGACGTTTTATCTTATGTTTCTTGTTCAAAGGTGGTCGTTTTTCAGCCTTCCTTACCTTGGCCATGTCCCTGAGTATCGCACACCTTGTGCTTTTTGATACTCCAGTAACGCTACAGCTCTGAAATATGGCAAAACTGGTGGCGAATGGCATCTTGGCAGCTTCACGCTTGATTTTCCTCAATTCATAGGCAGTTATTTTGCCCCTTTTTTGGCCAACACGCTTCTTGCGACCCGGTTGGCTATTTGCCATGAAACGCTTGATTGTTCAGTGATCGCGCTTCAAAAGTTTGGAAATTTCAAGACTGCTGCATCCCTCTGCAAGACATCTCACAATTTTGGACTTTTCAGAGCCCGTCAAATCTCTCTTCTGACCCATTTTGCCAAAGGAAAGAAAGTTGCCTAATAATTAAGCACACCTTATATAAGGTGTTGATGTCATTAGACAACACCCCTCCTCATTACAGAGATGCACAGCACCAGATTTACTTAATTGTTAGTTGGCTCTCAAGCCTATGCAGCTTGGAGTAGGACAACATGTATAAAAAGTATCATGTGATCAAAATACTCATTTGCCTAATAATTCTGCACACAGTGTAGGTATCAGAGAGTGTTGTTGCTTGCCCACACACACACACTATTATTAGTACATCCAACGAAGAAAAAAAAAATGCCAGGACCAAAATACATCCACATTATTTAAAAAGATGTAAATTATATTGAATAAAAGACACAAACAAATATTATAGGAATCCAACAACAGGTATAATGATGCACAAAAGGTGAGTGAGCAACATAGATAGCCCAATACTGTTGGTCTTCCAACAATCTTGAAGGAGTTCCCAGAGATGCTTAGCACTTGTTGGCCCTTTTGCCTTCACTCTGCGGTCCAGCTCACCGCCAAACCATCTCGATTGGGTTCAGGTCTGGTGACTGTGGAGGCCAGGTCATCTGGCGTAGCACCCCTTCACTCTCCATCTTGGTCAAATAGCCCTTACACAGCCTGGAGGTGTGTTTGGGGTCATTGTCCTGTTGAAAAATAAATGATGGTCCAACTAAACGCAAACCGGATGGAATAGCATGCCGCTGCAAGATGCTGTGGTAGCCATGCTGGTTCAGTATGCCTTCAATTTTGAATAAATCCCCAACAGTGTCACCAGCAAAGCACCCCCACACCATCATACCTCCTCCTCCATGCTTCACGGTGGGAACCAGGCATGTAGAGTCCATCCGTTCACCTTTTCTGCGTCGCACAAAGACACGGTGGTTGGAACCAAAGACCTCAAATTTGGACTCATCAGACCAAAGCACAGATTTCCACTGGTCTAATGTCCATTCCTTGTGTTCTTTAGCCCAAACAAGTCTCTTCTGCTTGTTGCCTGTCCTTAGCAGGGGTTTCCTAGTAGCTATTTTACCATGAAGGCCTGCTGCACAATGTCTCCTCTTAACAGTTGTTGTAGAGATGTGTCTGCTGCTAGAACTCTATGTGGCATTGACCTGGTCTCCAATCTGAGCTGCTGTTAACTCTTGGTCTTCCTTTCCTGGGGCAGTCCTCATGTGAGCCAGTTTCTTTGTAGCGCTTGATGGTTTTTGCAACTGCACTTGGGGACACTTTCAAAGTTTGCCCAATTTTTTCGGACTGACTGACCTTCATTTCTTAAAGTAATGATGGCCACTCGTTTTTCTTTACTTAGCTGCTTTTTTCTTGCCATAATACAAGAGAATGCCAAGAGTGTGCAAAGCAGATATCAAAGCAAAAGGTGACTACTTTGAAGAACCTAGAATATAAGACATATTTTCAGTTGTTTCACACTTTTTTGTTAAGTGTATAATTCCACATGTATTAATTCATAGTTTTGATGCCTTCAGTGTGAAATGTACAATTTTCAATGTCATGAAAATACAGAAAAATCTTTAAATGAGAAGGTGTGTCCAAACTTTTGGTCTGTACTGTATGTGTACACTCAAAGTGAGTATACTGATTATATACTCACTTTGAGTGTACACATATATATTTTCTTTATATATATGTATTTGATGTATTATTTATATGATCAGAGATTTATTGAGCACTATGTCACTTTATACCTACAGAAAAGCTATTAGAGTATATACAGTATTGGGCTATCTCTGTTGCTCACTCACCTTTTGGTGCATCATTATACATGTTGTTGGATTCCTATAATATTTGTTTGTGTCTTTTATTCAATAACATTTACATCTTTTTAAATAATGTGGATGTATTTTTGTCCTGGCAATTTTTTTTTTCTTCATTGGATGTATTTATAGGTAATAATGCCCTCTAGGACACCATATATATACCAGGGATTCGTTGCAGTTTTTTGTAAACACTATTATTAGTGTTGAGCGAGCATGCTCAACACTGCTCGGTACTCGCCCGAGCATATCACTACTCGGGATGTTCGGCGAGCACTGAGCATTTCCGGGTTACTCGGGTGGGAGCTCGGGTCTCCGCCCTGCATGTTTGGCGCTCTTTACAGAGCCAATGAACATGCAGGGATTGCCAGCCAGTCACTGTAATGCCGCAGCCATGTTGGTTGTGGGCATTACAGTGATTGGCTGGCCGCACAGCGTCACCTCGAGTGAACCGGGCGTCGCCATCTTGGACACAGTCGCTCCGGATCAGACGGTGTAGGGAGAGTGCTGCTGAGTTAGGGAGAGATTTATACTGCGAAATAGGTAGTGTAGGGTCTCTAAAGCCTGCAAAATCAAACCAACAGTCCTTCTCAGGACTAATATCCATCCCAGATATCAGGCAGGCAGGCAGGCTGTATAGGAAACGCAGTGGTTATACCAACAAACACTGCATTACAGTCCTGTGTGCTGCTTTTCAAATTGCTTTACTAAGCCCCAGGTCTCAGGGGCCAGGAAAAATCCTTTTTTTTTCATCTAAATGCTCTTTTTTTTTTCCTCAGTCAGACTGTACAAATACCCGTCTTATTAACCTTTTGGTATTTTTCCCCCCCAAAAAATTGAGTGTGTTTCTGAGTGTTCAGACACAAATATATCTGTTTAAAAGAGCCTGGTGTAGGCCAGATAATTAGAACTGTGGTTTTGCAGTTCCACTGTTCAAATCTCTGTATTATCCACTATTTAGCCTTTTTTCAATAAAAAAAAACATTTTGAGTGTCTCGCTGACTGCTCAGACACAAATATATATATTTAAAAGAGTCTGGTGTAGGCCAGATAACAGGAACTGTGGTTTTCCTCTTCCATGGTTCAAATCTCTGTATTATCCACTTTTTTGCCTTTTTTCAATACAAAAAAAAAACATTTTGAGTGTCTCGCTGACTGACCAGAGACAAATATATCTGTTTAAAAGAGTCTGGTGTAGGCCAGATAACTGGAACTGTGGTTCTCCTCTTCCACGGTTCAAATCTCTGTATTATACACTTTTTTGCCTTTTTTCAATAAAAAAAAAACATTTTGAGTGTCTCGCTGACTGTTCAGACACAAAATATATCTGTTTAAAAGAGTCTGGTGTAGGCCAGATAACTAGAACTGTGGTTTTCCTCTTCCACGGTTCAAATCTCTGTATTATCCACTTTTTTGCCTTTTTTCAATATAAAAAAAAAAACATTTTGAGTGTCTCGCTGACTGTTCAGACACAAATATATCTGTTTAAAAGATTCTGGTGTAGGCCAGATAACTAGAACTGTGGTTTTCCTCTTCCACGGTTCAAATCTGGGTGTAATCCACATTTTTGCATAAAAAAAAAAAATTTGAGTGTTTTGCTGACTGTTCAGACGCAAATATATCTGTCTAAAAGAGTCTGGTGTAGGCCAGAAACCTAGAACTGTGGTTTTTTCCTCTTCCACGGTTCAAATCTGGGTGTAATCCACCTTTTTGCATAAAAAGAAAACATTTTGAGTGTCTCGCTGACTGTTCAGACACAAATATATCTGTTTAAAAGAGTGTGGTGTAGGCCAAATAACTAGAACTGTGGTTTTCCTCTTCCACGGTTCAAATCTCTGTAGTATCCACTTTTTTGGTTTTTTTCAATAAAAAAAACAACATTTTGAGTGTCTCGCTGACTATTCAGACACAAATATTTCTGTTTAAAAGATTCTGGTGTAGGCTAGATAACTACATAGTAACATAGTAACATAGTTTGTAAAGCCGAATAAAGACTTGCGTCCATCAAGTTCGACCTGTTAGTTCTGTAATTGCTAAAGTTGATCCAGAGGAGGGCAAAAACCCCAAATGATTTGGCCAATCTTCACCTGAGGAAAAATTCCCTCCCGACTCTGAAACCAGCAGTCAGAATAAATCCCTGTATCAACCTACTATTTTATTTTATTTTTAAGTATACGCTGAAAT
This sequence comes from Phyllobates terribilis, assembly GCF_046119375.1. Lineage (NCBI taxonomy): Eukaryota > Metazoa > Chordata > Amphibia > Anura > Dendrobatidae > Phyllobates > Phyllobates terribilis. Next base: position 68,367,953 of record NW_027362773.1, read on the forward strand.
CTGCCTGGTGTCTAGAAATGCATCCAGTCCCCGCTTGAACTGGTGTAGTGAATCTGACATTACCGTCTCCTCACTCAGTGAATTCCATATTCTCACTGCTCTTGCCGTAAAGAACCCCTTCCTATGCTGGTGCTGAAACCTTTTCTCTTCCAGTCTTAGTGAGTGCCCTCTTGTTACCGTAATATCCCTCCTTTTGAACAAATCCCGGGCAAGATCTCTATACTGTCCCCTAACATATTTGTACACATTTATTATGTCCCCCCTCAACCTTCTCTTTTCCAGGCTGAATAGTCCTAGTTTTGCCAGCCTCTCTGGGTATTGCAGTCCCTCCATTCCCTTTATTAATTTTGTTGCCCTCCTTTGTACCTTTTCAAGCTCATTTATATCCTTTCTATATATTGGGGCCCATAACTGAGCACAGTATTCCAAGTGTGGTCTGACCAGTGCTTTGTACAGTGGAAGAACAATGTTCTCATCCTTTGCAGCTATACCTCTTCTGATACATCCCATTACCCTGTTTGCCCTTACAGCAGCGGCCTGACTTTGGGCACTCCAATTTAGTTTGCTATCAATCAAGATGCCCAAGTCCTTCTCCATTTCTGAATTCCCCAATGATTTCCCATTCAGTGAGTACTGGTGACTTCCATTTTTCCTTCCCATATGTATGACCTTACATTTCTCCTCGTTAAACCTCATTTGCCATTTAATGCTCCACCTACCCAGCTTATCCAAATCCCTCTGTAGGTCTGCACTGTCCTCTTTTGTATTAATTGTTTTACATAACTTTGTGTCATCTGCAAATATTGATATTTTACTATTTATCCCGTTGACTATGTCGTTAATAAAGATATTAAATAACATTGGGCCTAGTACAGACCCCTGTGGTACCCCACTAGTGACGCTTACCCAATCTGAGTATATTCCATTTATAACCACCCTCTGCTTTCTATCCTTTAGCCAGTTAGCTACCCACTTGCAGACATTTTCCCCCAGCCCCATCATTCTCATTTTGTATACCAACCTATTATGTGGCACGCTATCGAACGATTTTGAGAAGTCGAGATACACGACATCCACTGGTTCCCCCTGATCTACTCGAGAGCTAACCTCCTCGTAGAAGTCAATCAGGTTTGTTTGGCAGGAGCGATTCCTCATGAATCCATGTTGGTTCGGGATTAAAAGATTATTAGCATCAAGATGCTCCGTAATTGCCTCTTTAATGAAGCTTTCAAAAATTTTCCCACAACGGACGTCAGACTCACTGGCCGATAGTTTCCGGCGTCACTTTTCGATCCCTTTTTGAATATTGGCACTACATTCGCCTGTCGCCAATCAAGTGGCACAGACCCAGTCTCAACAGAGTCCTTAAATATAAGATATAACGGTCTGTCTATCACATTACTTAGTTCCCTTAGTACCCGTGGGTGTATGCCATCAGGTCCTGGTGATTTGTTTATTTTAATGTTACTGAGGCGTTTCTGTACCCCAGCTTGGGTTAGACTTGTCATACTTAGTGGAGGATTAAGTTTGTCACTTCTCATTTCTCCTGTTAGTTCGATTTCCTTTGTGAAAGTTGTCGAAAAAAAATTATTTAATAGATTAGCTTTATCCTCATCTTTCTCTATGATTTTTCCTTCCTCACTTTTTATCGGTCCAATATTATCCGATTTAATCCTTTTACTAATTATATACGTAAAGAACAGTTTGGGATTTGATCTACTTTCCCTAGCAATACGTCTCTCTGTTTCCTCCTTCGCTATTTTTATTTGTTTTTTACAGGTTCTCGTTTTTTCCTTGTAACACATTAGTGCCTCCTTACTGTTTTCCTGTTTTAATCTCTTGAATGCCTCTTTTTGCTATTTAACGCCCCTTTTACGTTCTTGTTCAACCATATTGGTTTCCTCTTATTTCTGGCCCTTTTATTCCCATACGGTATAAATCTCTTGCACTGAGTATTCAGAATTCTTTTGAAGGTTTCCCATTTACTATTTGTATTCCTTTGATTAAGAACTTTGTCCCAGTCAATAAGTTGAAGGCTTTCTTTCAGCTGATCAAACTTCGCCCTCCTAAAGTTTAATGTTCTTGTTGTTCCCTTATTGATAACCCTACTGAAGGGCATTTTGAAGTCGATAATATTATGGTCGCTATTACCTAGGTGCCCCCCTATCTGTACCTCAGTTATTCTATCAGGCCTATTAGTCAATATTAAGTCCAACACGGCCTTCCCTCTCGTTGGTTCCTGCACTAGTTGGGAGAGATAATTATCCTTAATATTTGTCAAGAACCTTTTTCCTTTCTGAGATCTACAGGTTTCTGTTTCCCAGTCAATATCCGGGTAGTTGAAATCCCCCATTACAATCACTTCATTATGTTTTGCTACTTTGTCTATTTGTCCTAATAGCAGATTCTCATTCTCCTCTGTTATATTTGGTGGCTTATAGCAGACCCCCAGTAATATTTTATTATTATTTGTAGTTCCCTCTATCTCTACCCACATGGACTCGACCCCCTCTTCTCTCTCTCCTATATCTTCCCTTAGTCTGGGTTTTAGACATGACTTTACATATAAGCAGACTCCTCCGCCTTTCCCCTGTTTCCGGTCCCTTCTAAACTGTGGTTTTCCTCTTCCACGGTTCAAATCTGGGTGTAATCCACCTTTTTGCATAAAAAAAACATTTTGAGAGTCTCACTGACTGTTCAGACACAAATATATCTGTTTAAAAGAGTCTGGTGTAGGCCAGATAACTAGAACTGTGGTTCTCCTCTTCCACAGTTCAAATCTCTGTATTATCCACTTTTTTTCCTTTTTTCAATAAAAAAAAACATTTTGAGCGTCTCGCTGACTGTTCAGACTCAAATATATCTGTTTAAAAGAGTCTGGTGTAGGCCAGATAATTAGAACTGTGGTTTTTCTCTTCCACGGTTCAAATCTCTGTATTATCCACTTTTTTGCCTTTTTTCAATAAAAAAAAAACATTTTGAGTGTCTCACTGACTGTTCAGACACAAATATATCTGTTTAAAAGATTCTGGTGTAGGCCAGATAACTAGAACTGTGGTTTTCCTCTTCCACGGTTCAAATCTGGGTGTAATCCACCATTTTGCTTAAAAAAAACATTTTGAGTGTTTTGCTGACTGCTCAGACACAAATATATCTGTATAAAAGAGTCTGGCATAGGCCAGATAACTAGAACTGTGGTTCTCCTCTTCCACAGTTCAAATCTCTGTATTATCTACTTTTTCACCTTTTTTCAATAAAAAAAAAACATTTTGAGTGTCTCACTGACTGTTCAGACACAAATATATCAGTTTAAAAGAGTCTGGTGTAGGCCAGATAACTAGAACTGTGGTTTTGCAGTTCCACGGTTCAAATCTCTGTATTATCCACTTTTTTGCCTTTTTTCAATAAAAAAAACATTTTGAGTGTCTCGCTGACTGTTCAGACACAAATATATCTGTTTAAAAGATTCTGGTGTAGGCCAGATAACTAGAACTGTGGTTTTCCTCTTCCACTGTTCAAATCTGGGTGTAATCCACCTTTTTACATAAAAAAAAACATTTTGAGTGTTTCGCTGACTGTTCAGACACAAATATATCTGTTTAAAAGAGTCTGGTGTAGGCCAGATAGCTAGAACTGTGGTTTTGCAGTTCCACGGTTCAAATCTCTGTATTATCCACTTTTTTGCCTTTTTTCAATAAAAAAAAACATTTTGAGTGACTCGCTGACTGTTCAGACACAAATATATCTGTTTAAAAGATTCTGGTGTAGGCCAGAGAACTAGAACTGTGGTTTTTCTCTTCCACGGTTCTAATCTCCTTTGTATTACCCTTTTGGCATTGATAGTGCGAGTGTGAGCTATTTTACTTCATTTACAATGGGCAAGGCGAGTGGCAAGGAACGTGGAACTGGACGTTCTGGTGATGGTGCGTGCAGAGGACGGGGCTGTGGACAAGATGAAAATGTGCCACAACCAACAGCCACATCTTCTCGCTCCCAGTTCTTGACCGAATTACTAGGGAAGCACACAACAGCACCACTATTGCGAACTGATCAGTGTGAACAGGTTATTAATTGGATAGCAGATAATACTTCCACTCACATGGGAGCCACCACCTCCTGTCTGTCTTCCACATGGTCAAGTGTTAGTAGCCGTGAGTCTCAACTGCATACTCCTCCTCACCCTGATGCTCCTTCCTCCCACCATGCCGAGTGTCGTCAGACAGCAACTGATCCCACAGTTGGACACTCTGAAGAGCTGTTCACTGGTCCATTTCCATATTTGGGCCCCTCGCCTGCTCCGCTTGAAGTGGTGGAAGAGGAGATCCGATGTAGCGATGGCCAAATATTTGAACAGCCACGGCCACAGGAAGGCATTGCTGGCAATTTGTCACAAGAGGTGGATGATGACGAGACACAATTGCCACGAAGTGAGGAGGAGGATCGTGGTGCGGAAGTGGAAGAGGAGTAGGTGGTGGATGATCTAGTAACTGACCCAACGTGGCAGGAGGACACGCAGAGCGAGGCCAGCAGCACACAGGGGGGAGGGAGGCAGAGTACCCCAACAGGAAGAAGCAGTGTGGTGGCCGCAGACAGAAGGCGGGCAACCGTTCCCCGCAACACGAACACGAGGGACGTTGCCGGTACAACCGGTAGGTCTTCCAGAGCCTGGAATTTTTTTAAAGACTCTGCTGATAACCACAAAAAGGCCATTTGTACCACCTGCCATGCCAGCATCAGCAGGGTTGACAAAACTACCAGCCTGACCACCACCAGCATGATCAGGCACATGTCAGCAAAGCACCCGACTTTGTGGGGCGAACCCCAGGGTCCATGACCAGTGTCAGCGGGTGTCACCACTGCTTCTTCCGCTGTTGTGCGTGTAAGAGAACCCTCTGTTGTGCGTGCAAGGCAATCCCCTGTCCATACTGCATGCAAAGATGCCCCCTCCTATCTGTCTTCACTTGTTATGGCAGTTTCTCAAGAAACAGCATCAACGTCCATGTCCACATCCCACCGCAGCGTTCAATTGTCCATACCCCAGACCTTTGAACGGAAGCGCAAATTCGCAGCCAACGCCTCACAGGCCACAGTCCTAAATTCGCACATTTCACGACTGCTTGTGCTGGAAATGATGCATTTTAAGCTGGTGGAGACGGAATCCTTCAGCAACCTTATGGCGGTGGCCATCCCTCGGTACTCGGTCCCCAGCCAACACTATTTTGCCCGGTGTGCCATCCCCGCACTACACAAGCACGTGTCCCAAAAACATCTGCCGTGCCCTCAACAACGCAGTTACTGGGAGAGTCCACCTGACAACGGACACCTGGACAAGTGCTTTTGGCCAGGGATGGTACATCTCGCTGACAGCACACTGGGTAAACATAGAAGAAGCGGGGACCCAGTCGGACCTTGGGACGGAACACATCCTCCCCACACCGAGGATTGCGGGCCCTATGTCAGTCAGAGTTGCCCCCACAGTGTATAGCTCCTACGCATCATCCTCCTCCTCCTTCTCATGTTCAGCCTCCATCCCAGAGATCACCACATCAGTTACAAGCTGGAAGCACTGCAGTACTGCCTCAGCCAAGCGGCAACAGGCTGTGCTGAAACTCATAAGCTTAGGTGATAAACCTCACACTGCTTGTGAGTTGTGGACAGCTGTGAAAGAGCAGGCAGATCTGTGGCTGAGACCGCTGAACCTATATCCAGGCATGGTCGTGTGTGACAATGGCCGTAACCTGGTGGTGGCTCTGAGGCGAGGCGAGATCACACACGTACCATGCCTGGCTCATGCTTAAACTCGTGGTTCAGCGGTTTCGTAAATCGTACCCCGAGTTGCCAGATCTGCTCGTCAAAGTACGCCGCCTGTCAGATAATTTTCGGAAGTCGGCTACAGCTTCCACCTCCCTTGCTGTGTTGCAGCAGCGTTTGCAGCTTCCGGCACACCGACTGGTGTGTGATGTCCCCACACGTTGGAACTCTACCCTCCACATGTTGCAAAGGATTTGTGAGCAGAAGAGAGCAGCTGTGGAGTACCAGCTGCAACAAGGTCGTCGATATTCAGGTCAGACTCCACACATAAGACCTCAGGAGTGGACCTGAATGTCTGACATATGTACCATCCTGACAAACTTTGAGGAGTCCACCAAGATGGTGAGTGGCGATGACGCCATCATTAGTGTCAGCATCCCACTTGTCTGTCTTTTGCAACACTCTCTGCAGAGAATTAAAGAGGAGGCATTGCAGCCAGAGTATGATGAGATGGATCAAGAAGCCATAGCGGGCGATTACACACAGCCCAGCCTCATCTCATCCCAACGTGCATTGGGGGACAATGAGGGAGAGAAGGAGGAGGATGATGAGGAAGAACAGGAGCTGGTATCATGCTCTGTAGACGGTAGTACCTGTACAACTGTCATACCGTCGGTTCAGCGTGGGTGGCCTGAGGACAGGGGGGAAGAGGAGGAGGAGAGCATGGTCAGTCATCATCTTGGTGAGGACACGGAAGTCTTGCCCGTTACCAGTCTGGCACGCATGGCTGACTTTATGTTACGCTGCTTTAACCCTGACCCTCGCGTTGTCAAAATGTTGGGTGACAGTCATTACTGGTTGGTGACACTTTTAGACCCCCGCTACAAGGAGAACTTTCACTCTCTTATTCCTGAGGTGGAGAGGTCTACAAAAATGGGGCAGTACCAGAAAGCCCTTGCTGCAGAACTGTTAAATTCCCATCTGAACACGCTAGCGGAAGAGGTCACAGTTTGTTGCCCAACCAAGGCGTACAGGCGAGAGAGACGCAACTCCAATCCAGCAGAGGCAGGGGAACACTGTCAACGTTCTGGGACAGTTTTCTGAGACCCGCCCAGCTTACAGGTCCTGAGGCGCGGGTACTCTCATAAGCAGTGGAAAGTTTCAAAAGATGGTGAGGGGGTACCTTGCCGACCGTACCAGTGTCCTCCGTGATTCTTCTGAGCCTTTTAATTATTGGGTATCCAAGCTGGACACTTGGAAAGAATTCACTCTGTACGCCTTGGAGGTCTTGGCTAGCGTGTTATCGGAGCGTGTTTTTAGTGCCGCTGTGGGAATTATAACTGATAAGTGCACTCGCATGTCAACTGACAATGCTGACAAGCTGACCCTTATCAAAATGAACAAGGGCTGGATTGGGCCAGACTTCTCATCACCACCAAATGACAGCAGAGTAACATAAAGTCAAATCCACTGTGTTATTTTGGGAGGTGTAATCCCATGCACCGCTTCACACCCACACATGGGTATACGCTTCCTTATTTCGGCTGTTTTTTGCTCTTCTCCTTATCTTCAGCCTCCAACACCACTATACCACCAGGGTGACCGTCGTCAGTGTTGCCAGCATTGCAAGTTTCTCCGTCCTACTTTTTGGCAGCTTTTGCTTGAAAGGCACAGGCAAAGACTATGGGAGACCCACTCCCCAATGATGGGAAAAATGTTTTTAATATGCTGTACTGCATGGCTCTTGTAAGGGGCATTAAAACCATTTTGTTAAGCTACTGCGACCTCCATGTCTCTTCCAAGGGGCATTAAAACCGTCTGGTTAAACCACTCTGAACTCCACGCCTCTTTCAAGGGGCATTAAAACCGTCTTGTTAAGCTACTGTGACCTCCACGTCTCTTCCAAGGGGCACTAAAACCATCTTTTTAAGCTACTGTGACCTCCACGTCTCTTCCAAGGGGCATTAAAACCGTCTTGTTAAACCACTCTGAACTCCACGTCTCTTCCAAGGGATATTAAAACCGTCTTGTTAAGCTACTGTGACCTCCACATCTCTTCCAAGGGGCATTAAAAGCGTGCTGTTAAACCACTCTGAATGCCACGTCTCTTCCAAGAGGCATTAAAACCCTCTTGTTAAGCTACTGTCAACTCCATGTCTCTTCAAAGGGGCATTAAAACTGTCTTGTTAAGCTGCTGTGACCTCCACATCTCTTCCAAGGGGCATTAAAACCCTCTTGCTAAGCTACTGTGACCTCCACGTCTCTAACAAGTGGCATTAAAACCCTCTTGTTAAGCTACTGTGACCTTCACGTATCTTCCAAGGGGTATTAAAACAGTCTTGTTAAACCACTCTGACCTCCACGTCTCTTCCAAGGGGCATTAAAACCATTTTGTTCAGCTACTGTGACCTCCACGTCTTTTGCAAGGGGCATTAAAACCGTCTTGTTAAACCACTATAGAGAAAAAGCCTCGGCACTCAAATATTCAAAAGCGGTGAAATTTATTTGCAGTCCATATACATACAAAAACATTTCGGTCTTAGCGACCTTCATCAGTTTAACTGCAAAGATGTAAAACAGTGTAACTATATTGTCATAACAGTTTATACAAATATACAATGTTACATATAAACCTGATTTAGGGAATGTAACGTGGGAGGGGAGACAAGACAAGGATAAGACAACTGGAGAGAGAGGGTGGGGGAGGGGGAAGGGCCTGAAGGGGAAAGCGGATGACTAGCAGTAGCAATTTAGAAATAAAGTATGGGGACCTACCAATAGTAGTATATAGTGGAATTTGCCAAGAGATAAGTCCAACTGGGACCAATATGATGGGGACCACCTGAGGATATACATAAAGGATGAGCACACACTGTCTAGTTCCCAAAATGGAGGGAAGGGAAGGACCAAATATGCTCAGAGGATTACCTTATACAGAGGGACTGGATGCAGACCAGAAGGGCTCCACAATGCGGTATCCACCGCTCGTTGTTGTGGCTTGAAATGGGGAGGGGTCCTATATATAGGGGGGCGACTATCCCCTGATCGACCGCAGAGAGCGGAGCCAGGAAATGAGGAACCGGAAGTGGGGTGACGTCACCGAAAGTGACGTTGAACTCGGACGCTTGCGTTCCAACGATACAGTGTTTGCGTTCCAGCAAACAGGAAGGGGTGGGCGGCGCTCTGGGGATGCGAGCAGGGTACGTGGAAGGAGGAGAAGAGGCAGAGGAGAGGACCAGGGAAGAAACATCTGCAAATACAAAAGATACGAGTCAGCATAATCAAGTATTATACATGAGTTATCAAACCATATATAAGGCAGTATGATGTCTAGGGCTTGGTTGATTACAGAATATGAGAATATGAAGCTATTATGGTGTCAACAGAATGGATATAATAATAAGACCGAATGATTAAAGGTATCAACACTCAAAGAGGCACAGTAATCGGTATACATAATATAATATATCCTTCTACAAGTGTACATACATATGTGCTCAATAAATACATTTATAACTATAGATCTGAGGTATTGGGGCTCTACTAGGAGGTGTATGAAGCCCCTGTGTCCTTCAGCACCACACTTCTTATTTAGGTGAAAGAGAGGAGATCATAATCCCTGTTAAGTCCTTTAGGGGAGAGGGATTCAAGTTTATGGATCCAATAGGCTTCCCTCTGTTTGAGAAGGTGGATCCGATCACCTCCACGTCGTGGCTGTTGGACCTGTTCCAGAACCTGAAACCTCAGTTGGGAAATATTGTGTCCATTGTTGATAAAGTGGTGGGGAATGGGTAGTAGTAGATTTTTACAGCGTATCGTGGATTTGTGTTTTGAAATTCTGTCCCTAATGGGTTGTGTGGTCTCTCCTATGTAAATCATGCCACATGGGCACTTAATCAGGTATACCACATAGGAGCTTTCACAAGTATAGTAGCCCTTGATAGCGTATTGCTTGCCCGTCTGAGGATGATAGACTAAACTGCCTTTCATGACGTTACTACATTGTCTGCACTGGAGACATGGGAAAGTTCCCATTTTAGGATTCTGGAGAAATTTTTGACTATGTCCCCGTTTAGCGCTGCCAATGTCTGCTCGTACTAGGGAGTCCCTCAGATTTCGGGCCCGCTTGAAACATGGCATGAATGGTTTCTGGAAGCTGGTGATAGAAGGGTAAGCAGTGCCTAGGATGTTCCAGTGTTTGCGGATTATTTTATGTAGAGTATAGGCAAATGGGTGATATGTGTGAATGAAAGGGATGCGCTCAGAATTATCGGAGCGGTGTCCATTTCGACCCGTATGTTGAGGCTGTAAGGTGGATTGAGGGTAGCCTCTTGCTATGAATTTAGAGCCCATCTCTTGCAATCTTTGTTGTCGAATGACAGGGTCTGACACTATTCTTTCAACCCTCTTAAACTGTGATTGGGGAATGGATTTTTTAATATGTGTTGGGTGGTTACTCGAATAATGTAGCAGACCGTTACGGTTGGTAGATTTAGTGAACAGATCAGTAGTGAGCTGTCCATTATCGTCTTTGATGACCAATGTATCCAGGAAGCTCACTCTCTGAAGGTCATACGTCATGGTGAAACCCAAGTCTGGCCAAGCTGAGTTGAGGTGGTTATAGAAGGTATCAAGTGTTTCTGGGGGACCATCCCAAATGCAGAAGATATCATCAATGAATCTTTTCCAGAGCAAAGAGTGCATTTGGAAAAGCGGATGGGTATATACTACAAGTCTCTCAAAGGCTGCCATGAAGCAATTAGCATACGGAGGCGCTACATTTGAACCCATTGCGGTGCCTTTGATCTGCAAGTAGTATTTATCCTGAAACAAAAAATAGTTCTTAGTGAGGACTATGGTAAGTAGGTCAATTGTGAGCTCAATAATCTGAGGGTCAATGTCTGATTCCACTAGGAGGGTCTTCACAGCGTGAATGCCCTGATCATGTGGTATTGAGGTGTAGAGGCTCTTTACATCAAATGAAATAAGTAGAGCGGTTGTGGGGACTTGTCCTAAATCGGAAAGTGTTTTGAGGAAAGCTCCTGTGTCTAAAAGGAAAGATGGGCTTCTCTGAATCAGTGGTGTGATTATTTTCTCTAGAAATCTTGATAATGGAGAAAAAATGGAGTCAGTTGAAGCCACTATAGGTCGCCCCGGGGGATTTGTTAGATTTTTATGTATTTTATCAGCATTAGACCAACAAGCGCCAGCTAAGCGACACTACCACCTATCTTCAACTTTCACAGGACCCCACCAGTCAGTTTAGTAATCTGATTAGGACCATGGTCAACCGACATACTATAGCGGGTACCATTGACATCAAAACTGGGGAATTCCTTAACAGGGCACATCTCATCATTCCGGTATTTTATATACTACCCAAAATACATAAAAATCTAACAAATCCCCCGGGGCGACCTATAGTGGCTTCAACTGACTCCATTTTTTCTCCATTATCAAGATTTCTAGAGAAAATAATCACACCACTGATTCAGAGAAGCCCATCTTTCCTTTTAGACACAGGAGCTTTCCTCAAAACACTTTCCGATTTAGGACAAGTCCCCACAACCGCTCTACTTATTTCATTTGATGTAAAGAGCCTCTACACCTCAATACCACATGATCAGGGCATTCACGCTGTGAAGACCCTCCTAGTGGAATCAGACATTGACCCTCGGATTATTGAGCTCACAATTGACCTACTTACCATAGTCCTCACTAAGAACTATTTTTTGTTTCAGGATAAATACTACTTGCAGATCAAAGGCACCGCAATGGGTTCAAATGTAGCGCCTCCGTATGCTAATTGCTTCATGGCAGCCTTTGAGAGACTTGTAGTATATACCCATCCGCTTTTCCAAATGCACTCTTTGCTCTGGAAAAGATTCATTGATGATATCTTCTGCATTTGGGATGGTCCCCCAGAAACACTTGATACCTTCTATAACCACCTCAACTCAGCTTGGCCAGACTTGGGTTTCACCATGACGTATGACCTTCAGAGAGTGAGCTTCCTGGATACATTGGTCATCAAAGACGATAATGGACAGCTCACTACTGATCTGTTCACTAAATCTACCGACCGTAACGGTCTGCTACATTATTCGAGTAACCACCCAACACATATTAAAAAATCCATTCCCCAATCACAGTTTAAGAGGGTTGAAAGAATAGTGTCAGACGCTGTCATTCGACAACAAAGATTGCAAGAGATGGGCTCTAAATTCATAGCAAGAGGCTACCCTCAATCCACCTTACAGTCTCAACATACGGGTCGAAATGGACACCGCTCCGATAATTCTGAGCGCATCCCTTTCATTCACACCTATCACCCATTTGCCTATACTCTACATAAAATAATCCGCAAACACTGGAACATCCTAGGCACTGCTTACCCTTCTATCACCAGCTTCCAGAAACCATTCATGCCATGTTTCAAGCGGGCCCGAAATCTGAGGGACTCCCTAGTACGAGCAGACATTGGCAGCGCTAAACGGGGACATAGTCAAAAATTTCTCCAGAATCCTAAAATGGGAACTTTCCCATGTCTCCAGTGCAGACAATGTAGTAACGTCATGAAAGGCAGTTTAGTCTATCATCCTCAGACGGGCAAGCAATACGCTATCAAGGGCTACTATACTTGTGAAAGCTCCTATGTGGTATACCTGATTAAGTACCCATGTGGCATGATTTACATAGGAGAGACCACACAACCCATTAGGGACAGAATTTCAAAACACAAATCCACGATACGCTGTAAAAATCTACTACTACCCATTCCCCACCACTTTATCAACAATGGACACAATATTTCCCAACTGAGGTTTCAGGTTCTGGAACAGGTCCTACAGCCACGACGTGGAGGTGATCGGATCCACCTTCTCAAACAGAGGGAAGCCTATTGGATCCATAAACTTGAATCCCTTTCCCCTAAAGAACTTAACAGGGATTATGATCTCCTCTCTTTCACCTAAATAAGAAGTGTGGTGCTGAAGGACACAGGGGCTTCATACACCTCCTAGTAGAGCCCCAATACCTCAGATCTATAGTTATAAATGTATTTATTGAGCACATATGTATGTACACTTGTAGAAGGATATATTATATTATGTATACCGATTACTGTGCCTCTTTGAGTGTTGATACCTTTAATCATTCGGTCTTATTATTATATCCATTCTGTTGACACCATAATAGCTTCATATTCTCATATTCTGTAATCAACCAAGCCCTAGACATCATACTGCCTTATATATGGTTTGATAACTCATGTATAATACTTGATTATGCTGACTCGTATCTTTTGTATTTGCAGATGTTTCTTCCCTGGTCCTCTCCTCTGCCTCTTCTCCTCCTTCCACGTACCCTGCTCGCATCCCCAGAGTGCCGCCCACCCCTTCCTGTTTGCTGGAACGCAAACACTGTATCGTTGGAACGCAAGCGTCCGAGTTCAACGTCACTTCCGGTGACGTCACCCCACTTCCGGTTCCTCATTTCCTGGCTCCGCTCTCTGCGGTCGATCAGGGGATAGTCGCCCCCCTATATATAGGACCCCTCCCCATTTCAAGCCACAACAACGAGCGGTGGATACCGCGTTGTGGAGCCCTTCTGGTCTGCATCCAGTCCCTCTGTATAAGGTAATCCTCTGAGCATATTTGGTCCTTCCCTTCCCTCCATTTTGGGAACTAGACAGTGTGTGCTCATCCTTTATGTATATCCTCAGGTGGTCCCCATCATATTGGTCCCAGTTGGACTTATCTCTTGGCAAATTCCACTATATACTACTATTGGTAGGTCCCCATACTTTATTTCTAAATTGGTACTGCTAGTCATCCGCTTTCCCCTTCAGGCACTTTCCCCTCCCCCACCCTCTCTCTCCAGTTGTCTTATCCTTGTCTTGTCTCCCCACCCAAGTTACATTCCCTAAATCAGGTTTATATGTAACATTGTATATTTGTATAAACTGTTATGACAATATAGTTACACTGTTTTACATCTTTGCAGTTAAACTGATGAAGGTCGCTAAGACCGAAACGTTTTTGTATGTATATGGACTGCAAATAAATTTCACCGCTTTTGAATATTTGAGTGCCGAGGCTTTTTCTCTATATATCAGCGGGTTCGGCCCCTACTTGTGCACCAATATACGGTAGTGCAGCGATTTTTTTCTATAGTTGTTAAACCACTATGACCTACATGTCACTTCCAAAAGGCATTAAAACTGTATTGTTAAGCTACTGTGACCTCCATGTCTCTTCCAAGGGGCATTAAAAACGTCTTGTTAACCCACTCTGAACTCCACGTCTGTTTCAAGAGGCATTAAAACATTCTTGTTAAACCACTCTGAATTCCACGTCTCTTCCACGGGGCATTAAAACCGTCTTGTTAAGCTACTGTGACCTCCACATATCTTCCAAGGGACATTAAAACCATCTTGTTAAACAACACTGAACTCCACTTCTCTACCAAGGGGCATTAAAATCATCTTGTTAAGCTACTGTGACCTCCACGTCTCTTCCAAGAGTCATTGATATTGTCTTTTTTATTACACTGCGACCTCTAACATTCTTCAAAGGGGCATTGATATCGTATTTTTATTCCACTGGGACCTCCACGTCTCTTCCAAGGGGCATTAAAACCGTCTTGTTAAACCACTGTGAACTCCACGTCTCTTCCGAGGGGCATTAAAACCGTCTTGTTAAGCTACTGTGACCACCACGTCTCTTCCAAGGGGCATTAAAACCGTCTTGTTAAACCACTCTGAACTCCACGTCTCTTCCAAGGGGCATTAAAACCGTCTTGTTAAACCACTCTGAACTCCTCGTCTCTTCCAAGGGGCATTAAAACCGTCTTGTTAAGCTACTGTGACCTCCACGTCTCTTCCAATGAGCATTAAAATCGTCTTGTTAAGCTAATGTGACCTCCACTTCTCTTCAATGGGGCATTAAAACCGTCTTGTTAAGCTACAGTGACATCCACGTCTCTTCCAAGGGGCATTAAAACCATCTTTTTAAACCACTCTGATCTCCACGTCTCTTCCTAGGGGCATTAATACTGTCTTGCTAGGCTACTGTGACCTCCACGTCTCTTCCAAGGGGCATTAAAACCATCTTGTTAAGCTACTGTGACCTCCACGTCTTTTCCAAGGGGCATTGAAACAGTCTTGTTAAACAACTATGACCTCCATGTCTCTTCCAAGGGGCATTAAAACTGTCTTGTTAAGCTACTGTGACCTCCATGTCTCTTCCAAGGGGCATTGATATTGTCTTTTTATTCCACTGTAACCTCCACCACTCTTCCAAGGGGCATTGATATTGTTTTTTTATTCCACTGGGACCTTCACCACTCTTCGAAGGGGCATTGAAATTGTCTTTTTATTCCACTGGGACCTCCATGTCTCTTCCAAGGGGCATTAAAACCTTGTTTTTGTACCACTCTGAACTCCACGTGTCTTCCAAGGGGCATTAACACCCTCTTGTTAAGCTTCTGTGACCTCCACGTCTCTTCCAAGGGGCATTAATACCGTCTTGTTAAGCTAATGTGACCTCCAAGTCTCGTCCAAGATTTTAAAAAACTGTCTTGTTAAACCACTCTGAACTCCACGTCTCTTCCAAGGGGCATTAAAACCATCTTGTTAAACCAAGCTGAATTCCACGTCTCTTCCACGGGGCATTAAAACCGTCTTGCTAAGCTACTGTGACCTCCACGTCTCTTCCAAGGGGCATTAAAACCATCTTGTTAAGCTACTGTGACAACCACGTCTCTTGCAAGGGGCATTAAAACCATCTTGTTAAACCACTCTGATCTACACGTCTCTTCCTAGGGGCATTAATACCGTCTTGTTAAGCTACTGTGACATCCACGTCTCTTCCAAGGGGCATTAAAACCGTCTTGTTAAGCGACTCTGACCTCCACATCTCTTCCAAGGGGCATTAGAACCGTCTTGTTAAGCTACTGTGACCTCCACGTCTTTTCCAAGGGGCTTTAAAACAGTCTATTTAAACCACTATGACCTCCATGTCTCTTTCAAGGGGCATTAAAATCGTCTTGTTAAGCTACTGTGACCTCCACGTCTCTTCCAAGGGGCATTAAAACCGTCGTGATAAGCTACTGTGACCTCCACTTCTCTTCCATGGGGCATTAAAACTGTCTTGTTAAGCTACTGTGACCTCCACGTCTCTTCCAAGGGGCATTAAAAACATCTTGTTAAACCACTCTGATCTTCACGTCTCTTCCTAGGGGCATTAATACTGTCTTGTTAAGCTACTCTGACCTCCACGTCTCTTCCAAGGGGCATTAAAACCGTCTTGTTAAGCTACTGTGACCTCCACGTCTTTTCCAAGGGGCATTAAAACAGTCTTGTTAAACCACTATGACCTCCATGTCTCTTTCAAGGGGCATTAAAACTGCCTTGTTAAGCTACTGTGACCTCCACGTCTCTTCCAAGGGGCATTAAAACCGTCTTGTTAAACCACTCTGAACTCCACGTCTCTTCCAAGGGGCATTAAAACCGTCTTGTTAAACCAAGCTGAATTCCACGTCTCTTCCACGGGGCATTAAAACTGTCTTGTTAAGCTACTGTGACCTCCACATCTCTTCCAAGGGACATTAAAACAGTCTTGCTAAACCACTCTGAACTTCATGTCTCTTCCAAGGGGCATTAAAATCGTCTTGTAAAGCTACTGTGACCTCCACGTCTCTTCCAAGGGTCATTGATATTGTCTGTTTATTCCAATGCGACCTCCACCACTCTTCAAAGGGGCATTTAAATTGTCTTCTTATTCCACTGGGACCTCCACATCTCTTCCAAGTGGCATTAAAACTGTTTTGTTAAGCTACTGTGACCTCCACGTCTCTTCCAAGGGGCATTAAAACCGTCTTGTTAAACCACTCTGAACTTCATGTCTCTTCCAAGGGGCATTAAAACCATCTTGTTAAGCTACTGTGACCTCCATGTCTCTACCAAGGGGCATTAAAACCGTATTGTTAAACCACTCTGAACTCCACGTCCCTTCCAAGGGAGATTAAATTCGTCATGTTAAGATACTGTGACCTCGACGTCTCTTCCAAGGGGCATTGATATTGTGTTTTTATTTAACTGTAACCTCCACCACTCTTCCGACGGGCATTGATATTATCTTTTTATTCCACTGGGACCTTCACCACTCTTCGAAGGGGCATTGAAATTGTCTGTTTATTCCACTGGGACCTCCACGTCTCTTCCAAGGGGCATTAAAACCTTCTTTTTAAACCACTCTGAACTCCACGTCTCTTCCAAGGGGCATTAAAACCCTCTTGTTAAGCTACTGTGACCTCCACGTCTCTTCCAAGGGGCATTAATACAGTCTTGTTAAGCTAATGTGACCTCCAAGTCTCTTCCAAGATGCATTAAAACCGTCTTGTTAAGCCACTCGGAACTCCACGTCTCTTCAAAGGGGCATTAAAACGTCTTGTTAAACCACTCTGAACTCCACGTATCTTCCAAAGGGAATTAAAACCGCCTTGTTAAATCACTCTGAACTCCACGTCTCTTTAAAAGGGCATTAAAACTGTCTTGTTTAGCTACTGTGACCTCCACGTTTCTTCCAAGGGGCATTAAAACCATCTTATTAAACCATTCTGAATGCCACGTCTCTTCCAAGGGGCATTAAAACCGTCTGGTTAAACCACTCTGAGTTCCACGTCTCTTTCAAGGGGCATTAAAACCGTCTTGTTAAGCTACTGTGACCTCCACGTCTCTTCCAAGGGGCATTAAAACCGTCTTGTTAAGCTACTGTGACCTTCACGTCTCTTCCAAGGGGCATTAAAACCGTCTTGTTAGACCACTCCGAACTCCATGTCTTTTCCAATGGATATAAAAACCGTCTTGTTAAGCTACTGTGACCTCCACATCTCTTCCAAGGGGCATTAAAAGCGTCTTGTTAAACCACTCTGAACGCCACGTCTATTCCAAGTGGCTTTAAAACCGTCTTGTTAAACCACTCTGAAGTCCACTTCTCTTCCAAGGGGCATTAAAACCGTCTTGTTAAGCTACTGTGACCTCCACGTCTCTTCCAAGGGGCATTAAAACCGTATTGTTAAACCACTCTGAACTCCACGTCTCTTCCAAGGGAGATTAAAACCGTCATGTTAAGTTACTGTGACCTCCACGTCTCTTCCAAGGGGCATTAATATTGTCTTTTTTTTCCACTGTAACCTCCACCACTCTTCCAAGGGGCATTGATATTGTTTTTTTTTTCCACTGGGACCTTCACCACTCTTCGAAGGGGCATTGAAATTGTCTTTTTATTCCACTGGGACATCCATGTCTCTTCCAAGGGGCATTAAAACCTTCTTTTTATACCACTCTGAACTCCACGTGTCTTCCAAGGGGCATTAACACACTCATGTTAAGCTTCTGTGACCTCCACGTCTCTTCCATGGGGCATTAATACCGTCTTGTTAAGCTAATGTGACCTCCAAGTCTCGTCCAAGATGCGTAAAAACCATCTTGTTAATCCACGTGGAACTCCACGTCTCTTCCAAAGGGCATTAAAACCGTCTTGTTAAGCTACTGTGACCTCGACGTCTCTTCCAAGGGGCATTAAAACGGTATTGTTAAATCACCCTGAACTCCACGTCTTTTCCAAGGGGCATTAAAACTGTCTTGTTAAGTGACTGTGAACTCCACGATTCTTGCAAGGGGCAATAAAACCGTCTTGTTAAACCACTCTGAACTCCATGTCTCTTCCAAGGGGCATTAAAGCCATCTTGTTAAACCACTCTGAACTCCACGTCTCTTTCAAGGGGCATTAAAACCGTCTTGTTAAGCTACTGTGACCTGCACGTCTCTTCCAAGGGGCATTAAAACCGTCTTGTTAAGCTACTGTGACCTCCATGTCACTTCCAAGGGGCATTAAAAATGTCTTGTTAAACTACTCTGAACTCCACGTCTCTTCCAAGAGGCATTAAAACCGTCCTGTTAAGCTACTGTGACCTCCACATCTCTTCCAAGGGGCATTAAAAGCGTCTTGTTAAACCACTCTGAACTCCATGTCTCTTCCAAGGGGCATTAAAACAGTCTTGTTAAACCACTCTGAACTCCACATCTCTTCCAAGAGGCATTAAAACCCTCTTGTTAAGCTACTGTGACCTCCATATCTCTTCCAAGGGGCATTAAAACCGTCTTGTTAAGTTACTGTGACCTCCACGTCTCTTCCAGGGGGCATTAAAACCGTCTTGTTAAACCACTCTGAACTCCACGTCTCTTCCAAGGGGCATTAAAACATTCTTGTTAAACCACTCTGAATTCCACGTCTCTTCCACGGGCCATTAAAACCGTCTTGTTAAGCTACTGTGACCTCCACATCTCTTCCAAGGGATATTAAAACCGTCTTGTTAAACAACTCTGAACTCCACGTCTCTACCAAGGGGCATTAAAATCATCTTGTTAAGCTATTGTGACCTCCACATCTCTTCCAAGGGTCATTGATATTGTCTTTTTATTCCACTGCAACCTCCACCACTCTTCAAAGGGGCATTGATATTGTCTTTTTATTCCACTGGGACCTCCACGTTTCTTCCAAGGGGCATTAAAACCGTCTTGTTAAACCACTCTGAACTCCACAGCTCTTCCAAGGGGCATTAAAACCATCTTGTTAAGCTACTGTGACCTCCACATCTCTTCCAAGGGGCATTAAAAGCGTCTTGTTAAACGACTTCGAACTCCACGTCTCTTTCAAGGGGCATTAAAACCGTCTTGTTAAACCATTCTGAACTCCATGTATTTTCCAAGAGGCATTAAAACCCTCTTGTTAAGATACTGTGACCTCCACGTCTCTTCCAAGGGGCATTAAAACCGTCTTGTTTAGCTTCTGTGACCTCCACGTATCTTTCAAGGGGCATTAAAACCTTCTTGTTAAACCACTCTGACCTCCAATCTCTTCCAAGGGGCATTAAAACCCTCTTGTTAAGCTACTGTGACCTCCACGTCTCTTCCAAGTGGCATTAAAACCCTCTTGTTAAGCTACTGTGACCTTCAAGTATCTTCCAAGGGGCATTAAAACTGTCTTGTTAAACCACTCTGACCTCCACATCTCTTACAAGGGGCATTAAAATCGTCTTGTTAAGCTACTGTGACCTCCACATCTCTTCCAAGGGGCATTTAAACCGTCTTGTTAAACCACTCTGACCTCCACATCTCTTCCAAGGGGCATTAAAACCCTCTTGTTAAGCTACTGTGACTTCCACGTCTCTTCCAAGTGGCATTAAAATCCTCTTGTTAAGATATTGTGACCTCCACGTCTCTTCCAATGGGCATTAAAACCGTCTTGTTAAGCTACTGTGACCTCCATGTCACTTCCAAGGGGCATTAAAAATGTCTTGTTAAACTACTCTGAACTCCACGTCTCTTCCAAGGGGCATTAAAACCGTCTTGTTAAGCTACTGTGACCTCCACATCTCTTCCAAGGGGCATTAAAAGCGTCTTGTTAAACCACTCTGAACTCCATGTCTCTTCCAAGGGGCATTAAAACAGTCTTGTTAAACCACTCTGAACTCCACATCTCTTCCAAGAGGCATTAAAACCCTCTTGTTAAGCTACTGTGACCTCCACATCTCTTCCAAGGGGCATTAAAACCGTCTTGTTAAGTTACTGTGACCTCCACGTCTCTTCCAAGGGGCATTAAAACCGTCTTGTTAAACCACTCTGAACTCCACGTCTCTTCCAAGGGGCATTAAAACATTCTTAATAAACCACTCTGAATTCCACGTCTCTTTCACGGGGCATTAAAACCGTCTTGTTAAGCTACTGTGACCTCCACATCTCTTCCAAGGGATATTAAAACCGGCTTGTTAAACAACTCTGAACTCCACGTCTCTACCAAGGGGCATTAAAATCATCTTGTTAAGCTATTGTGACCTCCACGTCTCTTCCAAGGGTCATTGATATTGTCTTTTTATTCCACTGCAACCTCCACCACTCTTCAAAGGGGCATTGATATTGTCTTTTTATTCCACTGGGACCTCCACATTTCTTCCAAGGGGCATTAAAACCGTCTTGTTAAACCACTCTGAACTCCACAGCTCTTCCAAGGGGCATTAAAACCTTCTTGTCAAGCTATTGTGACCTCCACATCTCTTCCAAGGGGCATTAAAAGCGTCTTGATAAACGACTTCGAACTCCACGTCTCTTTCAAGGGGCATTAAAACCGCCTTGTTAAACCACTCTGAACTCCATGTCTTTTCCAAGAGGCATTAAAACCCTCTTGTTAAGCTACTGTGACCTCCACGTCTCTTCCAAGGGGCATTAAAACCCTCTTGTTAAGCTACTGTGACCTCCACGTCTCTTCCAAGTGGCAATAAAACCCTCTTGTTAAGCTACTGTGACCTTCAAGTATCTTCCAAGGGGCATTAAAACTGTCTTGTTAAACCACTCTGACCTCCACATCTCTTACAAGGGGCATTAAAACCGTCTTGTTAAGCTACTGTGACCTCCACATCTCTTCCAATGGCCATTTAAACCGTCTTGTTAAACCACTCTGACCTCCACATCTCTTCCAAGGGTGCATTAAAACCCTCTTGTTAAGCTACTGTGACTTCCACGTGTCTTCCAGGTGGCATTAAAACCCTCTTGTTAAGATATTGTGACCTTCACGTATCTTCCAAGGGGCAATAATACCGTCTTGTTAAACCACTCTGACCTCCACGTCTCTTCCAAGGGGCATTAAAGCCGTCTTGTTAAGCTACTGTGACCTCCACGTCTCTTCCAAGGGGCATTAAAACCGTCTTGTTAAGCTACTGTGACCTCCACGTCTCTTCCAAGGGGCATTAAAACCCTCTTGTTAAGCTACTGTGACCTCCACATCTCTTCCAAGTGGCATTAAAACCCTCTTGTTAAGCTACTGTGACCTTCAAGTATCTTCCAAGGGGCATTAAAACTGTCTTGTTAAACCACTCTGACCTCCACATCTCTTACAAGGGGCATTAAAACCGTCTTGTTAAGCTACTGTGACCTCCACATCTCTTCCAAAGGCCATTTAAACCGTCTTGTTAAACCACTCTGACCTCCACATCTCTTCCAAGGGTGCATTAAAACCCTCTTGTTAAGCTACTGTGACTTCCACGTCTCTTCCAAGTGGCATTAAAACCCTCTTGTTAAGATATTGTGACCTTCACGTATCTTCCAAGGGGCAATAATACCGTCTTGTTAAACCACTCTGACCTCCACGTCTCTTCCAAGGGGCATTAAAGCCGTCTTGTTAAGCTACTGTGACCTCCACGTCTCTTCCAAGGGGCATTAAAACCGTCTTGTTAAGCTACTGTGACCTCCACGTCTCTTCCAAGGGGCATTAAAACTGTCTTGTTAAACGACTCTGAACTCCCCGTCTCTTCCAAGGGAGATTAAATCAGCCATGTTAAGCTGCTGTGACCTCCACGTCTCTTCCAAGGGGCATTGATATTGTCTTTTTATTCCACTGTAACCTCCACCACTCTTCCAAGGGGCATTGATATTGTTTTTTTATTCCACTGGGACCTTCACCACTCTTTGAAGGGGCATTGAAATTGTCTTTTTATTCCACTGAGACATCCATGTCTCTTCCAAGGGGCATTAAAACCTTCTTTTTAAACCACTCTGAACTCCACGTGTCTTCCAAGGGGAATTAACACACTCTTGTTAAGCTTCTGTGACCTCCACGTCTCTTCCAAGGAGCATTAATACCGTCTTGTTAAGCTAATGTGACCTCCAAGTCTCGTCCAAGATGTATAAAAACCGTCTTGTTAAACCATGCGGAAATCCACGTCTCTACTAAGTAGCATTAAACCGTCTTGTTAAAGCACTCTGAACTCCACGTCTCTTCCAAGGGGCATTAAAACCGTCTTGTTAAGCTACTGTGACCTCCACGTCTCTTCCAAGGGGCATTAAAACCGTATTGTTAAATGACCCTGAACTCCACGTCTCTTCCAAAGGGCATTAAAACTGTCTTGTTAAGCGACTGTGACCTCCATGATTCTTTCAAGGGGCAATAAAACCGTCTTGTTAAACCACTCTGAACTCCATGTCTCTTCCAAGGGGCATTAAAAGCGTCTTGTTAAACCACTCTGAACTCCACGTCTCTTTCAAGGGGCATTAAAACCGTCTTGTTAAGCTACTGTGACCTCCACGTCTCTTCCAAGGGGCATTAAAGCCGTCTTGTTAAGCTACTGTGACCTCCATGTCACTTCCAAGGGGCATTAAAAACGTCTTGTTAAACTACTCTGAACTCCACGTCTCTTCCAAGGAGCATTAAAACCGTCTTGTTAAGCTACTGTGACCTCCACATCTCTTCCAAGGGGCATTAAAACCGTCTTGTTAAACCACTCTGAACTCCACATCTCTTCCAAGATGCAATAAAACCCTCTTGTTAAGCTACTGTGACCTCCACATCTCTTCCAAGGGGCATTAAAACCGTCATGTTAAGCTACTGTGACCTCCACGTCTCTTCCAAGGGGCATTAAAACCGTCTTGTTAAACCACTCTGAACTCCACGTCTCTTCCAAGGGGCATTAAAACATTCCTGTTAAACCACTCTGAATTCCACGTCTCTTCCACGGGGCATTAAAACCATCTTGTTAAGCTACTGTGACCTCCACATCTCTTCCAAAGGATATTAAAATCGTCTTGTTAAAAAACTCTGAACTCCACGTCTCTACCGAGGGGCATTAAAATCATCTTGTTAGGCTACTGTGACCTCCACGTCTCTTCCAAGGGTCATTCATATTGTCTTTTTATTCCACTGCAACCTCCACCAGTCTTCAAAGGGGCATTGATATTGTCTTTTTATTCCACTGGGACCTCCACGTTTCTTCCAAGGGGCATTAAAACCATCTTGTTGAACCACTCTGAACTCCATAGCTCTTCTAAGGGGCATTAAAACCATGTTGTTAAGCTACTGTGACCTCCACATCTCTTCCAAGGGGCATTAAAACCGTCTTGTTAAACCACTTTGAACTCCACGTCTCTTTCAAGGGGCATTAAAACCGTCTTGTTAAAGCACTCTGAACTCCATGTCTTTTCCAAGAGACATTAAAACCCTCTTGTTCAGCTACTGTGACCTCCACGTCTCTTCCAAGGGGCATTAAAACCGTCTTGTTAAGCTGTTGTGACCTCCACGTCTCTTTGAAGGGGCAATAAAACCTTCTTGTTAAACCACTCTGACCTCCACATCCCTTCCAAGGGGCATTAAAACCATCTTGTTAAGCTACTGTGACCTCCACTTCTCTTCCAAGTGGCATTAAAACCCTCTTGTTAAGCTACTGTCACCTTCAAGTATCTTCTAAGGGGCATTAAAACAGTCTTGTTAAACCACTCTGACCTCCACATCTCTTACAAGGGGCATTAAAACCGTCTTGTTAAGCTACTGTGACCTCCACATCTCTTCCAAGGGGCATTTAAACCGTCTTGTTAAACCACTCTGACCTCCACATCTCTTCCAAGGGGCATTAAAACCCTCTTGTTAAGCTACTGTGACTTCCACGTCTCTTCCAAGTGGCATTAAAAGCCTCTTGTTAATATACTGTGACCTTCACGTATCTTCCAAGGGGCATTAATACCGTCTTGTTAAATCACTCTGACCTCCACGTCTCTTCCAAGGGGCATTAAAGCCGTCTTGTTAAGCTACTGTGACCTCCATGTTTCTTCCAAGGGGCATTAAAACCGTCTTGTTAAGCTACTGTGACCTCCACGTCTTTTCCAAGGGGCATTAAAACCGTCTTGTTAAACCACTATGACCTCCATGTCTCTTCCAAGGGGCATTAAAACCATCTTGTTAAGCTACTGTGACCTCCATGTCTCTTCCAAGGGGGCATTAAAACAGTCTTGTTAAACCACTCTGAATTCCACGTCTCTTCCACGGGGCATTAAAACCGTCTTGTTAAACCACTCTGAACTCCACGTCTCTTCCAAGGGAGATGAAATCAGCCATGTTAAGCTACTGTGACCTCCACGTCTCTTCCAAGGGGCATTGATATTGTCTTTTTATTCCACTGTAACCTCCACCACTTTTCCAAGGGGCATTGATATTGTTTTTTTATTCCACTGGGACCTTCACCACTCTTTGAAGGGGCATTGAAATTGTCTTTTTATTCCACTGGGACATCCCTGTCTCTTCCAAGGGGCATTAAAACCTTCTTTTTAAACCACTCTGAACTCCACGTGTCTTCCAAGGGGCATTAACACACTCTTGTTAAGCTTCTGTGACCTCCACGTCTCTTCCAAGGGGCCTTAATACCGTCTTGTTAAGCTAATGTGACCTCCAAGTCTCGTCCAAGATGCATAAAAACCGTCTTGTTAAACCACGCGGAACTCCACGTCTCTACTAAGTAGCATTAAACCGTCTTGTTAAAGCACTCTGAACTCCACGTCTCTTCCAAGGGGCATTAAAACCGTCTTGTTAAGCTACTGTGACCTCCACGTCTCTTCCTAGGGGCATTAAAACCGTATTGTTAAATCACCCTGAACTCCACGTCTCTTCCAAGGGGCATTAAAACTGTCTTGTTAAGCAACTGTGACCTCCACGATTCTTTCAAGGGGCAATAAAACCGTCTTGTTAAACCACTCTGAACTCCATGTCTCTTCCAAGGGGCATTAAAACCGTCTTGTTAAACCACTCTGAACTTCACGTCTCTTTCAAGGGGCATTAAAACCGTCTTGTTAAGCTACTGTGACCTCCACGTCTCTTCCAAGGGGCATTAAAGCCGTCTTGTTAAGCTACTGTGACCTCCATGTCACTTCCAAGGGGCATTAAAAACTTCTTGTTAAACTACTCTGAACTCCACATCTCTTCCACGGGGCATTAAAAGCGTCTTGTTAAACAACTCTGAACTCCATGTCTCTTCCAAGGGGCATTAAAACCGTCTTGTTAAACCACTCTGAACTCCACATCTCTTCCAAGGTGCAATAAAACCCTCTTGTTAAGCTACTGTGACCTCCACATCTCTTCCAAGGGGCATTAAAACCGTCTTGTTAAGCTACTGTGACCTCCACATCTCTTCCAAGGGATATTAAAACCGTCTTGATAAACCACTCTGAACTCCACGTCTCTACTGAGGGTCATTAAAATCATCTTGTTAGGCTACTGTGACCTCCACGTCTCTTCCAAGGGTCATTGATATTGTCTTTTTATTCCACTGCAACCTCCACCACTCTTCAAAGGGGCATTGATATTGTCTTTTTATTCCACTGGGACCTCCACGTTTCTTCCAAGTGGCATTAAAACCGTCTTGTTGAACCACTCTGAACTCCACAGCTCTTCCAAGGGGCATTAAAACCATCTTGTTAAGCTACTCTGACCTCCACATCTCTTCTAAGGGGCATTAAAACCGTCTTGTTAAACCACTTTGAACTCCACGTCTCTTTCAAGGGGCATT
This sequence comes from Phyllobates terribilis, assembly GCF_046119375.1. Classification (NCBI taxonomy): domain Eukaryota; kingdom Metazoa; phylum Chordata; class Amphibia; order Anura; family Dendrobatidae; genus Phyllobates; species Phyllobates terribilis. The sequence goes on from NW_027362773.1 coordinate 68,394,089, forward strand.
AAAACCGTCTTGTTAAACCACTCTGAACTCCATGTCTTTTCCAAGAGGCATTAAAACCCTCTTGTTAAGCTACTGTGACCTCCACGTCTCTTCCAAGGGGCATTAAAACCATCTTGTTAAGCTGTTGTGAACTCCACGTCTCTTTCAAGGGGCAATAAAACCTTCTTGTTAAACCACTCTGACCTCCATATCCCTTCCAAGGGGCATTAAAACCCTCTTGTTAAGCTACTGTGACCTCCACGTCTCTTCCAAGTGGCATTAAAACCCACTTGTTAAGCTACTGTGACCTTCAAGTATCTTCTAAGGGGCATTAAAACAGTCTTGTTAAACCACTCTGACCTCTACATCTCTTACAAGGGGCATTAAAACCGTCTTGTTAAGCTACTGTGACCTCCACATCTCTTCCAAGGGGCATTTAAACCATCTTGTTAAACCACTAAGACCTCCACATCTCTTCCAAGGGGCATTAAAACCCTCTTGTTAAGCTACTGTGACTTCCACGTCTCTTCCAAGTGGCATTAAAAGCCTCTTGATACTGTGACCTTCACGTATCTTCCAAGGGGCATTAATACCGTCTTGTTAAATCACTCTGACCTCCACGTCTCTTCCAAGGGGCATTAAAGCCGTCTTGTTAAGCAACTGTGACCTCCATGTCTCTTCCAAGGGGCATTAAAACCGTCTTGTTAAGCTACTGTGACCTCCACGTCTTTTCCAAGGGGCATTAAAACCGTCTTGTTAAACCACTATGACCTCCATGTCTCTTCCAAGGGGCATTAAAACCATCTTGTTAAGCTACTGTGACCTCCATGTCTCTTCCAAGGGGCATTAAAACAGTCTTGTTAAACCACTCTGAATTCCACGTCTCTTCCACGGGGCATTAAAACCGTCTTGTTAACCTACTGTGATCTCCACATCTCTTCCAATGGACAATGAAACCGTCTTGTTAAACCACTCTGAACTCCACGTCTCTTCCAAGGGGCATTAAAATCATCTTGTTAAGCTACTGTCACCTCCACGTCTCTTCCAATGGTCATTGATATTGTCTTTTTATTCCACTGCAACCTCCACCACTCTTCAAAGGGGCATTGATATTGTATTTTTATTCCACTGTGACCTCCACGTCTCTTCCAAGGGGCATTAAAACCGTCTTGTTAAACCACTCTGAACTCCACTTCTCTTCCAAGTTGCATTAAAACCGTCTTGTTAAGCTACTGTGACCTCCACGTCTCTTCCAAGGGGCATTAAAAACATCTTGTTAAACCACTCTGAACTCCACGTCTCTTCCAAGGGGCATTAAAACCGTCTTGTTAAGCTACTGTGACCTCCACGACTCTTCCAAGGGGCATTAAAACCGTCTTGCTAAGCTACTGTGACCTCCACGTCTCTTCCAAGGGTCATTGATATTGTCTTTTTACTCCACTGCAACCTCCACCACGCTTCAAAGGGGCATTGATATTGTATTTTTATTCCACTGTGACCCCCACGTCTCTTCCAAGGGGCATAAAAACTGTCTTGTTAAACCACTCTGAGATCCATCTCTCTTCCAAGGGAGATTAAATCCGTCATATTAAGCTACTGTGACCTCCACGTCTTTTCCACGGGGTATTGATATTGTCTTTTTATTCCACTGTAACCTCCACCACTCTTCCAAGGGGCATTGATATTGTCTTTATATTCCACTGGGACCTCCGCGTCTCTTCCAAGGAGCATTAAAACCTTCTTTTTAAACCACTTTTAACTCCACGTCTCTTCCAAGAGCCATTAAAACCATCTTGTTAAGCTACTGTGACCTCCACGTCTCTTCCAAGGGCATCTATACATCTTGTTAAGCTAATGTGACCTCCAAGTCTCTTCCAAGATGCATTGAAACCGTCTTGTTATACCACTTGGATCTCCACGTCTCTTCTAAGGGGCATTAAACCATCTTGGTAAACCACTCTGAACTCCACGTCTCTTCCAAGGGGCATTAAAACCGTCTTGTTAAGCTACTGTGACCTCCACGTCTCTACCAAGGGGCATTAAAACTGTCTTATTAATCACTCTGATCTCCACGTCTCTTCCAAGGGACATTAAAGCTGTCTTGTTAAGCGACTGTGACCTCCACCTTTCTTCCAAGCGGCATTAAAACCGTCTTGTTAAACCACTCTGAACTCCACGTCTCTTCCAACGGGCATTAAAACAGTCTTGTTAAACCACTCTGAACTCCACGTCTCTTTCAAGGGGCATTTAAACCGTATTGTTAAGCTACTGTGACCTCCACGTCTCTTCCAAGGGGCATTAAAACCGTCTTGTTAAGCTACTGTGACCTCCACATCTCTTCCAAGGGGCATTAAAACTTTCTTTCTAAACCACTCTGAATTCCACATCTCTTCCAAGGGGCATTAAAACCGTCTTGTTAAGCTACTGTGACCTCCACATCTCTTCCAAGAGGCATTAAAACCCTCTTGTTAAGCTACTGTGACCTCCACGTCTCTTCCAATGGGAATTAAAACTGTCTTGTTAAACCACTCTGAATTCCACGTCTCTTCCAAGGGGCATTAAAACCGTCTTGTTAAGCTACTGTGACCTCCAGGTCTCTTCCAAGGGGCATTAAAACCGTCTTGTTAAACCTCTCTGACCTCCACATCTCTTCCAAGGGGCATTACAACCGTCTTGTTAAGCTACTGTGACCTCCACATCTCTTCCAAATCGCATTAAAACCGTCTTGTTAAGCTACTGTGACCTTCACGTATCTTCCAAGGGGCATTAAAACCGTCTTGCTAAACCACTCTGACCTCCACGTCTTTTCCAAGGGGCATTAAAACAGTCTTGTTAAGCTACTGTGACCTCCACGTCTCTTCCAAGGGGCATTTAAACCGTCTTGATAAACCACTCTGAATTCCACGTCTCTTCCACGGGGCATTATAACCGTCATGTTAAGCTACTGTGACCTCCACATCTCTTCCAAGGGACATTAAAACCGTCTTGTTAAACCACTCTGAACTCCACGTCTCTTCCAAGGGGCATTAAAATCGTATTGTTAAGCTACTGTGACCTCCACTTCTCTTCCAAGGGTCATTGATATTGTCTTTTTATTCCACTGCGACCTCCACCACTCTTCAAAGGGACATTATTATTGTCTTTTTATTCCACTGGGACCTCCACATCTCTTCCATGGGGCATTACAACCATTTTGTTAAGCTACTGTGACCTCCACGTCTGTTCCATGGGGCATTAAAACCGTCTTGTTAAACGACTCTGAACTCCACGTCTCTTCCAAGGGGCATTAAAACCGTCTTGTTAAGCTACTGTGACCTCCACGTCTCTTCCAAGGGGCATTAAAACAGTCTTGATAAACCACTCTGAACTGCACGTCTCTTCCAAGGGGCATTAAAACCGTCTTGTTAAACCACTCTGAACTTCACGTCTCTTCCAAAGGGCATTTAAACCGTCTTGTTAAACCACTCTGAATTCCACGTCTCTTCCACGGGGCATTAAAACTGTCGTGTTAAGCTACTGTGACCTCCACATCTCTTCCAAGGGACATTAAAACTGTCTTGTTAAACCACTCTGAACCCCACGTCTCTTCCAAGGGGCATTAAAATCATCTTGTTAAGGTACTGTGACCTCCACTTCTCTTCCAAGGGTCATTGATATTGTCTTTTTATTCCACTGTGACCTCCACCACTCTTCAAAGGGGCATTGATATTGTCTTTTTATTCCACTGGGACCTCCACATCTCTTCCAAGGGGCATTAAAACCGTTTTGTTAAGCTCCTGTGACCTCCACGTCTCTTCCAAGGGGCATTAAAACCGTCTTGTTAAACGACTCTGAACTCCACGTCTCTTCCAAGGGGCATTAAATCCGTCATGTTAAGCTACTGTGACCTCCACATCTCTTCCAAGGGGTATTGATGTTGTCTTTTTATTCCACTGTAACCTCCACCACTCTTCCAAGGGGCATTGATATTGTCTTTTTATTCCACTGGGACCTCCACGTCTCTTCCAAGGGGCATTAAAACCTTCTTTTTAAACCACTCTTAACTAGAGATGAGCGTTGTTCGACTCGAACTGTTCGCCAATCTCAAATTCGAGCTGTTTTGGGCGGTGTTCGAGCCGTTCGGCGAACACGAACGATTTGAGAAAAATTTGGCTGTTCGAGGTTATGTTCGATAACTGTTCGTGCACCAAAATCATAACTGGATTTTTTCTCAGTAATGATGAAAATTAATGTTAATACGCAGTTTGAGTGTACAGCGGGGTGGGGGGAACGGCAGGGGATGGATCTCTGCAGTAATAATGAAGATCTCCATTTTTTTTTCTCTTTCCCGCATTTACAGTGGGGAGGTGCAATCTGTCAGCCTATCAGCAGCGCACACACGGAACGAAGTGCTTTTTTTCACACAAGCAAGGGCATGTGTCATTGGCAGTGTATGTCACATGTCCTTGCCCTATAAGACCAAGCCATTTTCCCCGTCGCCACCATTTTCTCACTGCTGCAGCTGCGTGTTAGACGGCACCGCTGTTGCTGTGTGCGCTATACCTTGTTAATTTCAAGCCAATTTTCGCACAAATCTACAGATAGCTTGGGAGTAGGGAATAGTTGTGATTGCAGTCCTTTTAAGGACTAGGTTACAGCATTTCCTACGACTTTTATCAGGCAGGTCTGTGCTCTTAAATAGATAGATTGTGGGAGTAAAGACTAATTGTAATTGCAGTCCTTTTCAGGACTAGGTTACATCAGTTCCTATCAGTTTTTGCCAGGCAGGTCTGTGCCAGTGCTGTGCAAGTGTTTTTCACAGCATTTGGCTGAATCTAGCAAAGCTAATGCTTTTTGGCCTATTGCAGAGTGTGTTAGTCAGTGGAGTAGCCTATCTGTGTTGCAAGATATACCACCTGTGTATAGAATACCAATTTTTTTACTGCACCTAGTGAAGTAAAATCTTTTGGGCATAGCATCATTCTATTAGTCCATCTATACTGACCTCCATCAGGTTGCAAATTGAATATAATTTTTTTCTGCATCTAGCTCTGAAAAAATATTTGGGCTTCTAGCAGTGTGTGGGACTTGTTCTATTAGTCCATCTATACTGACCTCCATCAGGTTGCAAACTGAATATCATTTTTTCTGCATCTAGCTCTGAAAAAATATTTGGCCTTCTAGCAGTGTGTGGGACTTGTTCTATTAGTCCATCTATACTGACCTCCATCACGCTGCAAATTCAAAATAATTTTTTGTCTGCATCTAGCTCTGAAAAAATATTTGGCCTTCTAGCAGTGTGTGGGACTTTCTCTATTAGTCCATCTATACTGACCTCCATCAGGTTGCAAATTCAAAATAATTTTTTGTCTGCATCTAGCTCTGAAAAAATATTTGGCCTTCTAGCTGTGTGTGGGACTTTCTCTATTAGTCCATCTATACTGACCTCCATCAGGCTGCAAATTAAAAATAATTTTTATCTGCATCTACCTCTGAAAAAATATTTGGCCTTCTAGCTGTGTGTGGGACTTGTTCTATTAGTCCATCTATACTGACCTCCATCACGCTGCAAATTCAAAATAATTTTTTGTCTGCATCTAGCTCTGAAAAAATATTTGGCCTTCTAGCAGTGTGTGGGACTTTCTCTATTAGTCCATCTATACTGACCTCCATCAGGTTGCAAATTAAAAATAATTTATATCTGCATCTAGCTCTGAAAAAATATTTGGCCTTCTAGCAGTGTGTGGGACTTTCTCTATTAGTCCATCTATACTGACCTCCATCAGGTTGCAAATTAAAAATAATTTTTTGTCTGCATCTAGCTCTGAAAAAATATTTGGCCTTCTAGCAGTGTGTGGGACTTTCTCTATTAGTCCACCTATACTGACCTTCATCAGGTTGCAAACTGAATATATTTTTTTCTGCATCTACCTCTGAAAAAATATTGGGCTTCTAGCTGTGTGTGGGACTTGTTCTATTAATCCATCTATACAGACCTCCATCAGGTTGCAAACTGAATATAATTTTTTTCTGCATCTACCTCTGAAAAAATATTTGGGCTTCTAGCTGTGTGTGGGACTTGTTCTATTAGTCCATCTATACTGACCTCCATCAGGTTGCAAACTGAATATAATTTTTTTCTGCATCTAGCTCTGAAAAAATATTTGGCCTTCTAGCAGTGTGTGGGACTTTCTCTATTAGTCCATCTATACTGACCTCCATCAGGTTGCAAATTAAAAATAATTTATATCTGCATCTAGCTCTGAAAAAATATTTGGCCTTCTAGCAGTGTGTGGGACTTTCTCTATTAGTCCATCTATACTGACCTCCATCAGCTTGCAAATTAAAAATAATTTTTTGTCTGCATCTAGCTGTGAAAAAATATTTGGCCTTCTATCAGTGTGTGGGACTTTCTCTATTAGTCCATCTATACTGACCTCCATCAGGTTGCAAACTGAATATATTTTTTTTCTGCATCTACCTCTGAAAAAATATTGGCCTTCTAGCTGTGTGTGGGACTTGTTCTATTAATCCATCTATACAGACCTCCATCAGGTTGCAAACTGAATATAATTTTTTTCTGCATCTACCTCTGAAAAAATATTTGGGCTTCTAGCTGTGTATGGGACTTGTTCTATTAGTCCATCTATACTGACGTCCATCAGGTTGCAAACTGAATACAATTTTTTTCTGCATCTAGCTCTGAAAAAATATTTGGCCTTCTAGCAGTGTGTGGGACTTTCTCTATTAGTCCATCTATACTGACCTCCATCAGGTTGCAAATTAAAAATAATTTATATCTCCATCTAGCTCTGAAAAAACATTTGGCCTTCTAGCAGTGTGTGGGACTTTCTCTATTAGTCCATCTATACTGACCTCCATCAGGTTGCAAATTAAAAATAATTTTTTGTCTGCATCTAGCTCTGAAAAAATATTTGGCCTTCTAGCAGTGTGTGGGACTTTCTCTATTAGTCCATCTATACTGACCTCCATCAGGTTGCAAACTGAATATATTTTTTTTCTGCATCTACCTCTGAAAAAATATTGGCCTTCTAGCTGTGTGTGGGACTTGTTCTATTAATCCATCTATACAGACCTCCATCAGGTTGCAAACTGAATATAATTTTTTTCTGCATCTACCTCTGAAAAAATATTTGGGCTTCTAGCTGTGTGTGGGACTTGTTCTATTAATCCATCTATACAGACCTCCATCAGGTTGCAAACTGAATATAATTTTTTTCTGCATCTACCTCTGAAAAAATATTTGGGCTTCTAGCTGTGTGTGGAACTTGTTCTATTAGTCCATCTATACTGACCTCCATCAGGTTGCAAACTGAATATAATTTTTTTTGCATCTAGCTCTGAAAAAATATTTGGCCTTCTAGCAGTGTGTGGGACTTTCTCTATTAGTCCATCTATACTGACCTCCATCAGGTTGCAAATTAAAAATAATTTTTATCTGCATCTAGCTCTGAAAAAATATTTGGCCTTCTAGCAGTGTGTGGGACTTTCTCTATTAGTCCATCTATATTGACCTCCATCAGGTTGCAAATTAAAAATAATTTTTTGTCTGCATCTAGCTCTGAAAAAATATTTGGCCTTCTAGCAGTTTGTGGGACTTTCTCTATTAGTCCATCTATACTGACCTCCATCAGGTTGCAAATTCAAAATAATTTTTTGTCTGCATCTAGCTCTGAAAAAATATTTGGCCTTCTAGCAGTGTGTGGGACTTTCTCTATTAGTCCACCTATACTGACCTCCATCAGTCTGAAAATTAAAAATAATTTTTATCTGCATCTACCTCTGAAAAAATATTTGGCCTTCTAGCTGTGTGTGGGACTTGTTCTATTAGTCCATCTATACTGACCTCCATCAGGTTGCAAACTGAATATAATTTTTTTCTGCATCTAGCTCTGAAAAAATATTTGGCCTTCTAGCAGTGTGTGGGACTTTCTCTATTAGTCCATCTATACTGACTTCCATCAGGTTGCAAATTAAAAATAATTTATATCTGCATCTAGCTCTGAAAAAAAATTTGGCCTTCTAGCAGTGTGTGGGACTTTCTCTATTAGTCCATCTATACTGACCTCCATCAGGTTGCAAATTAAAAATAATTTTTAGTCTGCATCTAGCTCTGAAAAAATATTTGGCCTTCTAGCAGTGTGTGGGACTTTCTCTATTAGTCCATCTATATTGACCTCCATCAGGTTGCAAACTGAATATATTTTTTTTCTGCATCTACCTCTGAAAAAATATTTGGGCTTCTAGCTGTGTGTAGGACTTGTTCTATTAGTCCATCTATACTGACCTCCATCAGGTTGCAAACTGAATACAATTTTTTTCTGCATCTAGCTCTGAAAAAATATTTGGCCTTCTAGCAGTGTGTGGGACTTTCTCTATTAGTCCATCTATACTGACCTCCATCAGGTTGCAAATTAAAAATAATTTATATCTCCATCTAGCTCTGAAAAAACATTTGGCCTTCTAGCAGTGTGTGGGACTTTCTCTATTAGTCCATCTATACTGACCTCCATCAGGTTGCAAATTAAAAATAATTTTTTGTCTGCATCTAGCTCTGAAAAAATATTTGGCCTTCTAGCAGTGTGTGGGACTTTCTCTATTAGTCCATCTATACTGACCTCCATCAGGTTGCAAACTGAATATATTTTTTTTCTGCATCTACCTCTGAAAAAATATTGGCCTTCTAGCTGTGTGTGGGACTTGTTCTATTAATCCATCTATACAGACCTCCATCAGGTTGCAAACTGAATATAATTTTTTTCTGCATCTACCTCTGAAAAAATATTTGGGCTTCTAGCTGTGTGTGGGACTTGTTCTATTAATCCATCTATACAGACCTCCATCAGGTTGCAAACTGAATATAATTTTTTTCTGCATCTACCTCTGAAAAAATATTTGGGCTTCTAGCTGTGTGTGGGACTTGTTCTATTAGTCCATCTATACTGACCTCCATCAGGTTGCAAACTGAATATAATTTTTTTTGCATCTAGCTCTGAAAAAATATTTGGCCTTCTAGCAGTGTGTGGGACTTTCTCTATTAGTCCATCTATACTGACCTCCATCAGGTTGCAAATTAAAAATAATTTTTATCTGCATCTAGCTCTGAAAAAATATTTGGCCTTCTAGCAGTGTGTGGGACTTTCTCTATTAGTCCATCTATACTGACCTCCATCAGGTTGCAAATTAAAAATAATTTTTTGTCTGCATCTAGCTCTGAAAAAATATTTGGCCTTCTAGCAGTGTGTGGGACTTTCTCTATTAGTCCATCTATACTGACCTCCATCAGGTTGCAAATTCAAAATAATTTTTTGTCTGCATCTAGCTCTGAAAAAATATTTAGCCTTCTAGCAGTGTGTGGGACTTTCTCTATTAGTCCACCTATACTGACCTCCATCAGTCTGAAAATTAAAAATAATTTTTATCTGCATCTACCTCTGAAAAAATATTTGGGCTTCTAGCTGTGTGTGGGACTTGTTCTATTAGTCCATCTATACTGACCTCCATCAGGTTGCAAATTGAATATAATTTTTTTCTGCATCTAACTCAGCCAATAGTTTTGGCCTAATACCACAGTTTGGCCACTCAGCTCTGCTCGGCTCCCATCCATTGTTTTTTTGTGCAAACAACTCCAGAGTTGTGAATTAGCTAACCACCAGAATGAGTGGAAAAAGGCCTGCTGCTGGTGGAAAGGGGAATAGGCGTGTTGGGAAGGGGAAAAAAGGTTGTGTCCGTGGGGTAGGTGTTAAAGCAACAGTAACATCTGCAGAAGAAAGACCATCTTCCAGCCAAACTAAAATGTCTACTTCTTTTAGCGGACAATGTGATAAGATCCCTTTCTTATGGCTACGCCAATCGCTACAAATTCCAGATGAGGCACAAAAACAGCAGGTGCTTCAACAGATATCAAGTGATCCTTTAAGTGGGCTCTCCTCCACATCAACTTCAACATCACAAATACTCCAGTCCTCAAAGGTGTCACCCCAATCTCACTTGCTTCCTCACAGCTCCCAAATCTCCAGCTGCCCGTCTGAGTATGAGGTAGAACAGATGGTTGAGTCTGCAGAGCTGTTTACTCATACTATAGCCTGGGAATCAGAGGTCGACTCCCTCGCTTCTGTGAATCCAGACGAGGAAATGATCTGCACTGATGCCCAGAATCTTTATGAGTCGGATCCAGGACGCAGAAGGTTCTGACCATAATGTAGACCCTCATTCCCAAACCTTTGGATCAAGGCTACCTAACATGTCCGCCTGCATCTTCCTCACAGACCGGCAGTTTGCCGGGGACACCCTTATCAACCCCGTCTAAGCACAATAGCCAGCCCTCGGTCCCTCAGATGTGGACAAGTAAAAGACCATTTCCTCCTAGCCATGAGAAAGCTAAGAGGTTGAATTTCACCATCTGCAAGCTCTTGGCTACAGAAATGCTGCCTTTCCGCCTGGTGGACACAGAGGATTTTCGAGACCTTATGTCCGTCGCAGTGCCCCAGTACCAGATGCCCAGTCGGCACTACTTCTCAAAGAAAGGTGTGCCTGCGCTCCACCAGCATGTCGCACACAACATCACCGCTTCTTTGAGAAACTCTGTGTGTGACAGGGTGCATTTCACCACAGACACTTGGATGAGTAGGCATGGACAGGGGCGTTACATGTCGCTGACTGGGCACTGGGTAACTATGGTGACAGCAGGACAAGGGGCTGCTGTCCAAGTCTTGCCATCCCCACGAGTTGTGCGTCAATCCTCTTTATGTCAAAGTTCCTCCACTGCTTCTGCCTCCTCAACCTCCTCTCGGTCTTCCACCTGCACCCAAAGCCTGTCTGGTCATGCCACTAGCTTTCTAACTGCGCAGAAGGGATCCTGCACACCTCCTTACTATGCTGGCAGTAGGGCTCAACGTCATCAGGCGGTTTTTACTTTGAAATGTCTGGGAAATGTGAGTCACACAGCTGAGGAGTTGTGGTCAGCTCTGGAGAACCAATTTCATGAATGGTTGTCTCCACTGGACCTGAAACCAGGGAAGGCCGTGTGCGACAATGCTGCAAACCTGGGTGCGGCCCTTCGCCGGGGCAATGTCACACACGTGCCTTGTATGGCTCACGTGTTGAACCTGGTTGTCCAGAAATTTTTAGCCCACTATCCCAGACTAGATGGCCTTCTGCAGAGGGCACGATCGCTGTGTGCTCACTTCCGCCGTTCGCATCCCGCAGCTCAGCGACTTACATCTCTACAGAAGTCGTTGGGCCTGCCACTTCACCGGCTAAAATGCGCTGTGCCTACTCGGTGGAATTCAACTCTGCACATGTTGCAGCGACTGTGGCAGCACCGACAAGCCCTGGTGCAATACGTTTTGACGTATAGCCTGGGCCAACGAGATCCAGAGGTGGGGCAAATCACGCTGGAGGAGTGGTCTCAGATCAGGGACCTATGCACCCTTCTGCACAGTTTTGAAATGGCGACGAAGATGTTTAGTGCTGACGATGCCATTATCAGCATGACTATTCCGGTGATTTACATGCTGGAGCACATGTTAAACAGAATTCGGAGTCAGGTGGTGGCACAAGAGGAGGTGGAGGAAGTAGAGGAGGAGGAGTTGTATGCGGAAGGGCTAACATCTGCAAGGTCCAGACGGTCGGCAGCACCAAGGCGGCAGGCATGTGAGGGTGGGGGAGATGGTTTTACCAGGGCGCATGGTAGCAGCCAAACTAGTGAGGAAGGTGCAGGAGCCCAGGAAGAAGTGGAGGACGAACTGATGGAAGACTCATCAGATGAGGGAGACCTTGATCACATTTCTGTTGTGCGAGGTTGGGGGGAGAGGACAGAGGAAGGAAGCATGATTGTTACCTCGCCACCAACACAACAGGGACTTGGTGCTCCTGGATGCGCAACACACATGAGTGCCTTCTTGCTGCACTACCTGCAACATGACCCTCGAATTGTGAGAATTAGAAATAATCCTGACTACTGGGTTGCCACACTGTTAGATCCCCGGTACAAAAGTAAATTTGCCGAAATTATTCCTGCCATAGAAAGGGATGCACGCATGCAGGAGTATCAGCAGAGACTGTTGCAGAATCTTACATGTGCTTTTCCACAAAACACCAGTGGTGCACGTAGTGAATCTCACAGTTCCAACTTGCCAACCGTGGGACCGTCAAGTGTTCAGCACTCAAACCGTAACAGAACCACAGTATCTGTTGGTAACATCAATTTTGCGGAATCATTTCACCACTTTTTTAGCCCATCCTTTGCAAGGCCACAGGAGACAAGAAGTCTGACACATAGTCAACGCCTAGAGACGATGGTACAGGAGTATCTCCAAGTAAACATTGAAGCCATGACTGTGTCACTGGACCCTTGCTCTTTTTGGGCTTCCAATCTGGATAAATGGCCGGAGCTAGCCACTTACGCCTTGGAGATCTTGTCATGCCCCGCAGCCAGCGTTCTGTCTGAACGTGTGTTCAGCGCTGCTGGTGGTGTGCTGACAGATAAGCGCACGCGGCTCTCCACTGATAATCTAGACAGACTCACGTTCATAAAGATGAACAAATCATGCATCCGAAACGACTTTTCTACCCCTGTGTCATCCTGGGGAGAGTAAAAGCTTGATGATTGGTTAAAATCACCCTACCAACCGTTTTAAGCTTTCAAATTACTAATCATGTTTATCTGTATCTTGGCTGGAAAATAATTTGGGCTTTGTAGCAGTGTGCAGCACTGATTCTATTAGGCCATCTATACTAAGCTCCACCAGATTTAAAATTAATAATAATTTTTAGCTGCATCTAGCCCGGAAAATAATTTTGGGGCTCGAGATGCGCAAGACACATAAGTGCCTTCTTGCTGCACTACCTGCAACATGACCCTCATATTGTCAGAATTCGAAGTAATCATGACTACTGGGTTGCCACACTCTTAGATCCCCCAAACTTTTCGATCAACCTTTTCATTTTAATAAAGACCAAAAAAATGGTCATTTTTGAAATTATAAGCATTAGCAGGTTATTAGAAACTGAAATCAAACAGTTTTCAACTCAAAACTTTATTCTAGGTGATGTTACATTTTCACATAGGACCCCTTGTTCGAAAGGAGCTTCTGAACTCTCTCGTCCATTGAATTTGTCAGGTTTTGGATGGTTTCTGCTTCAATTGTTTTGCATGAGGACAGAATACCCTCCCAGAGCTGTTGCTTAGATGTGAGCTGCCTCCCGCCATCATAGACACTCCTTTTGATGATGCTCCAGAGGTTCTGAATGGGGTAGAGGTCAGGGGAGCATGGGGGTCACACCATAAGTTTGTCCTCATTTATGCCCATATCAGCCAGAGATGCAGATGTTTTATGTGCAGCATGAGATGGTGCATTATCATGCAAAAAAATGATCTTGCTGTGAAATACACGGTTCTTCTTCTTGAACCATGGCAGGAAGTGCTGTTTGAGAAAATCCACATACATTATGGAGTTCATCTTTAGCGCCTTCAGGGATCCTAAAGAGGCCGACAATCTCTCTCCCCATGATTCCAGCCCAAAACATTACTCCACCTCCTCCTTGTTGGCGCTGCAGCCGTGTTTGCGTGGGGTGTCCATCAACCAGCCATCCTCCACTCCATCCATCTGGACCATCGAGCGCTGCACGGCACTCATCCGTGAACAAAACAGTTTTGAAATCAGTCTTCATGTAATGTTTGGCCCACTGGAGCCGTTTCTGCTTGTGTGAAGTGGATAGAGGAGGTCGACAGGATGGCGTATGCACAGCTGCAAACCTCTGAAGGACCCTGCATCTTGTTGTTCGGGGGACGTTGGAGGCACCAGCAGCTTCAAAAACTTGTCTGCTGCTATGACAAGGCTTTTTTGCCGCTGCTCTTTTAACCTGACGTAATTGCCTGTAGGAAAGAGTCCTCAATTTGCCCTTATCAGCACGCACACGTGTGTACTGTGAATCAGCTACATACTTCTTGATTGCCAAGACACTTCATCCTGATCATCGCACAATGTTGATTGTAGTCATGCCTTGACCTAAACACTCCACAATTTGTTGCTTCTCAGCAGCCGACACATCCTTTTTCTTTCCCATTTTGGCAGAAAATGTAGGCTGCTTAATAATGTGAGACAGCCTTCTTAAGTAGTCTTGCCTTTCATTGGACACACCTGCCAAACTAATTAGCACAGGTGTCTGCAATTGCTTACAGTGATATAAAGAGCCCTGACACACATCACCATCAATGAGTTTAACTGACAAACAAACAAATTCTTCCCTTATCACTCCTAAACACTTTTTGCATAATAATTTGGAACACAGTGTACATGTGCTTTTCCACAAAACACCAGTGGTTCACGTAGTGAATCTTACAGTTCTAACTTGCCAACTGTGGTCTGTATGGAGTTGTTCAATAAAGGGCCCAAAATTAAGATAACATAGATGGGAGAGGTCTCTATGAATAGGAATTCCTAAGTATTTGATACCCTGTGAGGGCCAGGCAAAGGGAAAGTTGGACTGGATGGAATCCTATATGGATTTGGGGAGGGAGACATCGAGGGCCTCAGACTTCGCTGCATTGATTTTAAAATTTGACCATGTAACAAAGTGATCTATTTCAGCCATAACAGCATGGATGGATATATGTGATTGAGTGATATATACTAGGACATCATCAGCAAATAGAGAGCACTTGTACTCGGTGCCTCCCACCTCAATCCACCTAATATTGGGGTTATGGCGAATTGATGAGAGCAGGTGCTCCGTCACTAGGATGTATAAGAGAGGGGACAGAGGACATCCCTGCCTTGTCCCATTGGTGATTGTGAAAGGTGATGAAAATGTTCTGATGCAGCCCCTGGGCCTTGGGACACCCGGAGCCGGACCCTTTTTGGTGGATGCTGGTGGTTATAGTCTTCGTGGCGGCGACCCGGTTCCGTGGCTCAGGGTGGTCAAACCAGTGGCGGAACTATTTATGTGGTTTTGATGTTTAAATGTCCGACTACGCCACCCGTGGATTGCGGTCAGAGTGAACCGCCGCTGCAGGGCAGACCGCTGAGGCTGGTGTTGTGGGTGCAGCAGAGCGTAGCATAACTCCCCACGGGAGGAGTATAGCCTCAGGGCAGTGTATGCGGAGGATGGCGGTGATGGTGCAGGGCAGCAGCAGTAACGACACGGAGTCAGTGATGCAGTCCAGGGCCTTTACTCACAGTTCTTATTATCCAGACCACGTCTGCAGGTAACGGCTGCCCACGTCGTACTGTGCTCACCAGGTGAGGAGCTCAGACAACTCCCAGATAACTTTGGAGCGCTTCACAGGACCCCCTTTGTGTGTCCTTTGTCTGGCCTTTCTTACCAACCCTTCTGTCCGGCTGCCTCGGGCCTCCTCTTGGTAAACTTGGCGCCAGTTTCCCTGACCCTATGTGGTGCCTTCCTAGCGGGTGTAGCGAGGGGCTGCGCCACATAAAATGTCACAGCCTCCGGTTTCTAGCTGAGGGTCGTTTCCTGCCTCCACTAGTTTCGGGGACCGGTCTACCCCTTTGGCCTGACCCCTCCACGCAGGTGGATTTGGGCGTGCGGTGGCGACTCGCCCGTCCGCACCCCTGGGATCCCTTCATTCCTCGTTCCAGGAGCCTTCTCCGCTCCTCTTCCTTCCTTCTCTCTCTTCCAGGCCTGGGCCTCTGTTACTAGGCCCGCCTCCGGAGCAGAGCTCATGCAGAGCCCCTGCTCCCTGCCACTTCTGCTCAGACTTCTCTGCACTGAACTAAGATGGTGCCCACCTTTTATACTCCCTTCTCAATGCACCCAGGAACTGCTTCCTCCCTGCTCCTGCACTACAGGGTTCCCCTTCCTCAGTGTTCCCTCCCCCCACTCCAGCCAGGGACAGGGACGGTCGTGCCCATCTCAGAGGCATATTGGTCGCCCTGCCCCACGGCAATGTGGTGTAATGCATGCAGGTGTCGGGTCCTGATCCACACTCCATCCTTATCTGAGAGTGAGATATCACACCTCTGGGTGAGGTGCAATACCTCTGTAGCAACCGAGCCCTCAGGGTGCTACAGTTCCATTTATCTTCAGCCTAGGTGACGTATTGTGATACAGGGCCGTGATTTTGGCTATAAAAGGGTCCCCTAGACCCCTACCCCAAGCTTTTTAAGAGAATCATATATGGCGTGCCAGGAGACTCTATGGAATGCTTTCTCAGCATCCAACGAGAGTATCTAATTACAAATTTTTAACTGCATCTAGCCCAGGAAATACTTTGTGCCTAGTAGCAGTGTCTGCTAGTCAGCGGATTATCCCGGCTGTTAAGCAAGCTACACCACCTGTAGTTTGGACAATTAATTTTTTCAAAGGAAATGCTTCGGGACCACGGGATACTCAGTGAAGAGCATCAGGAGGCACCGCAAGGCATAGGGGCTGGGACTGGCAGTAGGATGCCTTGCGGTGGACAGCCGAGCTCGATCCTTATAAAAGCTTTTTAACTGCAGCAGCTTTAGTGGACGCTACTGGAGCTGGAATTACGCGGCTGCTGGCATGAGACTTGCCCTCCAATAGATCCTTGTAAATGGATTTAAAGTGTATTCATTCAAATTAGAGAGACAATTTAAATTAAAAAGCTTAGAGCTGCCTCCACCACAGG
This sequence comes from Phyllobates terribilis, assembly GCF_046119375.1. NCBI lineage: Eukaryota > Metazoa > Chordata > Amphibia > Anura > Dendrobatidae > Phyllobates > Phyllobates terribilis. The sequence goes on from NW_027362773.1 coordinate 68,410,683, forward strand.
GGGGCTCGCTCGACCCACCAGCGGACAGGCACCAGTATTGGGAGAGGGGGGCTGGCCGTCAGGGTTCACCGCGGCTCTGGCACAAACCCGGCGACACGGAGGTGGCACGGGCAGGAGCGGACTGAACGTGTCGGCTTCTCACTTTTTGGATTTTAGAAGGGCATGACATGCCTATATCTGTGTCTCCCCCTCCTTTTACTCCTACACCTCTTTTCTTTTCGCATGACTATATGTACTTGTCACTTTTCTATGTGTTAGTTGTGTCTTCTGAGCAGTTTGTCAGCTTTTGGACACCTTTGAAGGTGTTTTCTATGTGTTTCTATGTGTTTTTGTTTGCCTGCCATTGGTTTTAACGGTGTTCGAAGGTGTTCGACGAACAGTTCGACGAACAGTTCGGCGAACACACGGGTGTTCGACGAACCGAACCGAACTCGAACACTACGGGGGTGGCTCAACACTACTCTTAACTCCACGCCTCTTTCAGGAGCCATTAAAACCATCTTGCTAAGCTACTGTGACCTCCACGTCTCTTCCAAGGGCATTAATACCATCTTGTTAAGCTAATGTGACCTCCAAGTCCCTTCAAAGATGCATTAAAACCGTCTTGTTAAACCACTTGGAACTCCACGTCTCTTCTAAGGGGCATTAAACTATCTTGTTAAACCACTATGAACGCCAAATCTCTTCCAAGGGGCTTTAAAACAGTCTTGTTAAGCTACTGTGACCTCCACGTCTCTACCAAAGGGCATTAAAACCGTCTTATTAAATCACTCTGATCTCCACTTCTCTTCCAAGGGGCATTAAAACTGTCTTGTTAAGCGACTGTGACCTCCACGTTTCTTCCAAGGTGCATTAAAACCGTCTTGTTAAACCACTCTGAACTCCACGTCTCTTCCAACGGGCATTAAAACAGTCTTGTTAAACCACTCTGAACTCCACGTCTCTTTCAAGGGGCATTAAAACCGTCTTGTTAAGCTACTGTGACCTCCACATCTCTTCCAAGGGGCATTAAAACTTTCTTGTTAAACCACTCTGAATTCCACGTCTCTTCCAATGGGCATTAAAACCGTCTTCTTAAGCTACTGTGACCTCCACATCTCTTCCAAGCGGCATTAAAAGCGTCTTGTTAAACCACTCTGAACTCCACGTCTCTTCCAAGGGGCATTAAAACCGTCTGTTAAACCACTCTGAACTACACGTCTCTTCCAAGAGGCATTAAAACCCTCTTATTAAGCTACTGTGACCTCCACGTCTCTTCCAAGGGGCATTAAAACTGTCTTGTTAAACCACTCTGAATACCACGTCTCTTCCAAGGGGCATTAAAACCATCTTGTTAAGCTACTGTGACCTCCAGGTCTTTTCCAAGGGGTATTAAAACCGTCTTGTTAAACCTCTCTGACCTCCACATCTCTTCCAAGGGGCATTTAAACCGTCTTGTTAAGCTACTGTGACCTCCACGTCTCTTCCAAATCGCATTAAAACCGTATTGTTAAGCTACTGTGACCTTCACGTATCTTCCAAGGGGCATTAAAACCGTCTTGTTAAACCACTCTGACCTCCATGTCTCTTCCAAGGGGCATTAAAACAGTCTTGTTAAGCTACTGTGACCTCCACGTCTCTTCCAAGGGGCATTAAAACCGTCTTGTTAAACCACTCTGTACTTCACGTCTCTTCCAAGGGGCATTTAAACCGTCTTGATAAACCACTCTGAATTCCACGTCTCTTCCACGGGGCATTAAAACTGTCGTGTTAAGCTACTGTGACCTCCACATCTCTTCCAAGGGACATTAAAACCGTCTTGTTAAACCACTCTGAACCCCACGTCTCTTCCAAGGGGCATTAAAATCGTCTTGTTAAGGTACTGTGACCTCCACTTCTCTTCCAATGGTCATTGATATTGTCTTTTTATTCCACTGCGACCTCCACCACTCTTCAAAGGGGCATTGATATTGTCTTTTTATTCCACTGGGACCTCCACATCTCTTCCAAGGGGCATTAAAACCGTTTTGTTAAGCTACTGTGACCTCCACGTTTCTTCCAAGGGGCATTAAAACCGTCTTGTTAAACGACTCTGAATTCCACGTTTCTTCCAAGGGGCATTAAATCCGTCATGTTAAGCTACTGTGACCTCCACGTCTCTTCCAAGGGGTATTGATGTTGTCTTTTTATTCCACTGGTACCTTTACCACTCTTCGAATGGGCATTGATATTGTCTTTTTATTCCACTGGGACCTCCACGTCTCTTCCAAGGGGCATTAAAACCTTCTTTTTAAACCACTCTTAACTTCACGCCTCTTCCAGGAGCCATTAAAACCATCTTGTTAAGCTACTGTGACCTCCACGTCTCTTCCAAGGGCATTAATACCATCTTGTTAAGCTAATGTGACCTCCAAGTCTCTTCCAAGATGCATTAAAACCGTCTTGTTAAACCATTTGGAACTCCACGTCTCTTCTAAGGGGCATTAAACTATCTTGTTAAACCACTATGAACGCCAAGTCTCTTCCAAGGGGCATTAAAACAGTCTTGTTAAGCTACTGTGACCTCCACGTCTCTACCAAAGGGCATTAAAACCATCTTGTTAAATCACTCTGATCTCCACTTCTCTTCCAAGGGGCATCAAAACTGTCTTGTTAAGCGACTGTGACCTCCACGTTTCTTCCAAGGTGCATTAAAACCGTCTTGTTAAACCACTCTGAACTCCACGTCTCTTCCAACGGGCATTAAAACAGTCTTGTTAAGCTACTGTGACCTCCACGTCTCTTCCAAGGGGCATTTAAACCGTCTTGTTAAACCACTCTGAATTCCACGTCTCTTCCACGGGGCATTAAAACTGTCGTGTTAAGCTACTGTGACCTCCACATCTCTTCCAAGGGACATTAAAACCGTCTTGTTAAACCGCTCTGAACCCCACGTCTCTTCCAAGGGGCATTAAAATCGTCTTGTTAAGGTACTGTGACCTCCACTTCTCTTCCAAGGGTCATTGATATTGTCTTTTTATTCCACTGCGACCTCCACCACTCTTCAAAGGGGCATTGATATTGTCTTTTTATTCCACTGGGACCTCCACATCTCTTCCAAGGGGCATTAAAACCGTTTTGTTAAGCTACTGTGACCTCCACGTCTCTTCCAAGGGGCATTAAATCTGTCTTGTTAAATGACTCTGAACTCCACGTCTCTTCCAAGGGGCATTAAATCCGTCATGTTAAGCTACTGTGACCTCCACGTCTCTTCCAAGGGGTATTGATGTTGTCTTTTTATTCCACTGTAACCTCCACCACTCTTCCAAGGGGCAATGATATTGTCTTTTTATTCCACTGGGACCTTTACCACTCTTCGAAGGGGCATTGATATTGTCTTTTTATTCCACTGGGACCTCCACGTCTCTTCCAAGGGGCATTAAAACCTTCTTTTTAAACCACTCTTAACTCCACGCCTCTTCCAGGAGCCATTAAAACCATCTTGTTAAGCTACTGTGACCTCCACGTCTCTTCCAAGGGCATTAATACCATCCTGTTAAGCTAATGTGACCTCCAAGTCTCTTCCAAAATGCATTAAAACCGTCTTGTTAAACCACTTGGAACTCCACGTCTCTTCTAAGGGGCATTAAACTATCTTGTTAAACTACTATGAACGCCAAGTCTCTTCCAAGGGGCATTAAAACAGTCTTGTTAAGCTACTGTGACCTCCACGTCTCTACCAAAGGGCATTAAAACCGTCTTGTTAAATCACTCTGATCTGCACTTCTCTTCCAAGGGGCATTAAAACTGTCTTGTTAAGCGACTGTGACCTCCACGTTTCTTCCAAGGTGCATTAAAACCGTCTTGTTAAACAACTCTGAACTCCACGTCTCTTCCAACGGGCATTAAAACAGTCTTGTTAAACCACTCTGAACTCCACGTCTCTTTCAAGGGGCATTAAAACCGTCTTTTTAAGCTACTGTGACCTCCACATCTCTTCCAAGGGGCATTAAAACTTTCTTGTTAAACCACTCTGAATTCCACGTCTCTTCCAATGGGCATTAAAACCGTCTTGTTAAGCTACTGTGACCTCCACATCTCTTCCAAGCGGCATTAAAAGCGTCTTGTTAAACCACTCTGAACTCCACGTCTCTTCCAAGGGGCATTAAAACCGTCTGTTAAACCACTCTGAACTACACGTCTCTTCCAAGAGGCATTAAAACCCTCTTATTAAGCTACTGTGACCTCCACGTCTCTTCCAAGGGGCATTAAAACTGTCTTGTTAAACCACTCTGAATACCACGTCTCTTCCAAGGGGCATTAAAACCATCTTGTTAAGCTACTGTGACCTCCAGGTCTTTTCCAAGGGGCATTAAAACCGTCTTGTTAAACCTCTCTGACCTCCACATCTCTTCCAAGGGGCATTACAACCGTCTTGTTAAGCTACTGTGACCTCCACGTCTCTACCAAATCGCATTAAAACTGTATTGTTAAGCTACTGTGACCTTCACGTATCTTCCAAGGGGCATTAAAACCGTCTTGTTAAACCACTCTGACCTCCATGTCTCTTCCAAGGGGCATTAAAACTGTCTTGTTAAGCTACTGTGACCTTCACGTATCTTCCAAGGGGCATTAAAACCGTCTTGTTAAACCACTCTGACCTCCACGTCTCTTCCAAGGGGCATTAAAACCGTCTTGTTAAACCACTCTGAACTTCACGTCTCTTCCAAGGGGCATTTAAACCGTCTTGATAAACCACTCTGAATTCCACGTCTCTTCCACAGGGCATTAAAACTGCCGTGTTAAGCTACTGTGACCTCCACATCTCTTCCAAGGGACATTAAAACCGTCTTGTTAAACAACTCTGAACCCCACGTCTCTTCCAAGGGGCATTAACCCCTTAATAACATCTGACGTACTAATACGCGTCTGTGCCCTGGGACTTAAGAGCCAGACCCGTATTAGTACGTCATATCTTTAATGCGGCACCGCGACTTAAGTCGCGGTGACAGCTTTAAAGTTACGGTGCCATCCTACCTCCTGGTAGATGGCGTCATCATCCCGGGGGCTGTCGCCGCCCCCCCGCACCAGCGATCGCTGTGATTGGCTGTTCAAATCTGAACAGCCAATCACAGCATTTCTCACTGTTTCCGGCAATGTGATTGCCGGAAACAGTGATCTGCAGCCTAGGATCGGTGCTCCTATGAGCACCGATCCTAGACTGTTGCTAGGACACCCCAGCCCTGGCCCCGGACTGCTATGATCGGTGCGATCACCGATCACATCGATCGCACCAATCGTAGCGCGACCGCGCGGTGACAGGGCGGTCATGGGGCGGTGACCGGCTTGTGACCTGCCTGTCACCGCCCCATGACCCCCTGTAATGTGACTCAAGCCCCCAGACTGCTGTGATTGGAGCGATCAATGATGACATCGATCGCTCCAATCAGAGTACCTGAATACAGGTGACCAGGCGGTCACAGGGAGGTGTCACCCCTCTGTGACCCCCTGTGGTGCGTGCTCTGCTCCAGCCATGTCTGATTGGTGCAATCAGTGTCACCAATCAGATGGCTGGGGCACAACATGCACCACAGGGGGTCATAGAGGGGTGACACCTCCCTGTGACCGCCTGGTCACCTGTATTCAGGTACTCTGATTGGAGCGATCGATGTCATCAATGATTGCTCCAATCAGATTACCTCCACCTGTCACCACCCCATCATCACCCTGTGACCGCCCTGCAGACCCTCACATTTGGTGAGGATTTCTACAGAGCGATCACATCTGATGTGTCTGTGCTGGGCCTTGTAGTGCCACAGAATATTCTCACTGTTCCAGTCGCTGCTGCTGCCGCTGCTCCTGGATCTTCTGTTCCAGCGTCCTGGATCTTCTGCTCCAGCTCCTGGATCTTCTGCTCCTGACCTGCTGTGGTTCCTGCTCCAGAGCCTGCTGCTGATCCTGCAGAGAAGACTTTGGTAAGTCTGTTCTCCCCTCATCCACCCCAATCCCCCCTCCCCCCTCTTTTTACCCCCCCTTACCTTTTTTTTCTGCGTCCTGCAGCGGTCTCCAGCTCTGGTCCGAGTCTCCAGCTCCACTCCCGGTCACCAGCGCCGGGCTCCTGGTCACCAGCGCCAGGCTCCTGGTCACCAGCGCCAGGCTACTGGTCTCCTGCACCGGGCTCCTGGTCTCCTGCACCGGGCTCCTGATCTCCTGCACCGGGCTCCTGGTCTCCTGCTCCGGGCTCCTGGTCTCCTGCACCGGGCTCCTGGTCTCCTGCTACGGGCTCCTGGTCTCCTGCTCCGGGCTCCTGGTCTCCTGCTCCGGGCTCCTGGTCTCCTGCTCCGGGCTCCTGGTCTCCTGCTCCGGGTTCCTGGTCTCCTGCTCTGGGTCTTCTGTTCCAGTCCTGCTGACCCTTTGGTAAGTCCATCTCTGATCTCCCCTCATCCACCCCAATCCCCCTCTTCCCCCTCTTCCCACTCCCCTGTCTTTTTACCCCTCTTCCCACCCCAGTGTCCCTGTTAATTCTTTTGCTTCTGTTCTCCAGCTCCAGTACCGGTCTCCTGCACCGGGCTCCTGGTCTCCTGCTCCGGGCTCCTGGTCTCCTGCTCCGGGCTCCTGGTCTCCTGCTCCGGGCTCCTGGTCTCCTGCTCCGGGTTCCTGGTCTCCTGCTCCAGGTTCCTGGTCTCCTGCTCTGGGTCTTCTGTTCCAGTCCTGCTGACCCTTTGGTAAGTCCATCTCTGATCTCCCCTCATCCACCCCAATCCCCCTCTTCCCCCTTTTCCCACTCCCCTGTCTTTTTACTCCTCTTCCCACTCCCCTGTCTTTTAACCCCCCTTCCCACCCCAGTGTCCCTGTTAATTCTTTTGCTTATGATCTCCAGCTCCAGTACCGGTCTCCTGCACCGGGCTCCTGGTCTCCTGCACCGGGCTCCTGGTCTCCTGCACCGGGCTCCTGGTCTCCTGCACCGGGCTCCTGGTCTCCTGCTCCGGGTTCCTGGTCTCCTGCTCCGGGCTCCCGGGCTCCTGCTCTGGGTCTTCTGTTCCAGTCCTGCTGACCCTTTGGTAAGTCCATCTCTGATCTCCCCTCATCCACCCCAATCCCCCTCTTCCCACTCTCCTGTCTTTTTACCCCTCTTCCCACTCCCCTGTCTTTTTACCCCCCTTCCCATCCCAATCCGCCTCACCCCAGTGTCCCTGTTAATTCTTTTGCTTCTGATCTCCAGCTCCAGTACCAGTCTCCTGCTCCGTGCTCCTGGTCTCCTGCTCCGAGCTCCCGTCTTCCTGCTCCGGGCCCCCGGTCTCCTGCTCCGGGCCCCCGGTCTCCTGCTCCGGGCCCCCGGTCTCCTGCTCCGGGCTCCCGGTCTCCTGCTCCGGGCCCCCGGTCTCCTGCTCCGGGCTCCCGGTCACCAGCGCCGGTCTCCTGCTCCGGGCTCCCGGTCTCCTGCTCCGGGCCCCCGGTCTCCTGCTCCGGGCTCCCGGTCACCAGCGCTGGTCTCCTGCTCCGGGCCCCCGGTCTCCTGCTCCGGGCCCCCGGTCTCCTGCTCTGGGCCCCCGGTCTCCTGCTCCGGGCTCCCGGTCACCAGCGCCGGTCTCCTGCTCCGGGCTCCCGGTCTCCTGCTCCGGGCTCCCGGTCTCCTGCTCCGGGCCCCCGGTCTCCTGCTCCGGGCTCCCGGTCTCCTGCTCCGGGCTCCCGGTCACCAGCGCCGGTCTCCTGCTCCGGGCTCCCGGTCTCCTGCTCCGGGCTCCCGGTCTCCTGCTCCGGGCTCCCGGTCACCAGCGCCGGGCTCCTGGTCACCAGCGCCGGGCTCCTGCTACGGGCTCCCGGTCCTGTGCGCACATCCAGCAGCCGCCGAGTATTGATCGGTGGCATAGTTCACCAATCCACACTCGTGCTCGCTGTTTGCACCACATACAGTATTTCCTTTTTCCACACACTCTAAATAAAGTACTGACACACACACACTCTCAAAGAATTGACACACACGCAGCACATACATAACAAACAATGTCCAGCTCATCCCAAACAAATTGTCGGCTCAAATTGTTAGCGGATACCATGTTGCATTTGAAGAGACCCTGTGTGCCCAAACATTGGAGCTCCCCCACAAGTGACCCCATTTTGGAAACTAGACCCCCCAAGGCACCTATCTAGATGCATAGTGAGCACTTGGAACCCCCAGGTGCTTCACAAATTGATTCGTAACAATGAAAAAGTGAAAAAAAAAACACTTTTTCATTTTTATGAATCAATTTGTGAAGCACCTGAGGGTTCCAAGTGCTCACTATGCATCTAGATAGGTGCCTTGGGTGGTCTAGTTTCCAAAATGGGGTCACTTGTGGGGGAGCTCCAATATTTGGGCACACAGCGGCTCTCTAAATGCAACATGGTGTCCGCTAACAAATTTAACGCAAAATTGGCTCAAATTGTTAGCGACACCATGTTGCGTTTGGAGAGCCGCTGTGTGCCCAAACATTGGAGCTCCCCCACAAGTGACCCCATTTTGGAAACTAGACCCCCCAAGGCACCTATCTAGATGCATAGTGAGCACTTGGAACCCCCAGGTGCTTCACAAATTGATTCGTAACAATGAAAAAGTGAAAAAAAAAACACTTTTTCATTTTTATAAATCAATTTGTGAAGCACCTGAGGGTTTCAAGTGCTCACAATGCATCTAGATAGGTGCCTTGGGGGGTCTAGTTTCCAAAATGGGGTCACTTGTGGGGGAGCTCCAATGTTTGGGCACACAGCGGCTCTCCAAACGCAACATGGTGTCGCTAACAATTTGAGCCGATTTTCCGTTAAATTTGTTAGAGGACACCATGTTGCATTTAGAGAGTCCCTGTGTGCCCAAACATTGGAGCTCCCCCACAAGTGACCCCATTTTGGAAACTAGACCCCCCAAGGCACCTATCTAGATGCATAGTGAGCACTTGGAACCCCCAGGTGCTTCACAAATTGATTCGTAACAATGAAAAAGTGAAAAAAAAACACTTTTTCATTTTTATGAATCAATTTGTGAAGCACCTGAGGGTTCCAAGTGCTCACTATGCATCTAGATAGGTGCCTTGGGTGGTCTAGTTTCCAAAATGGGGTCACTTGTGGGGGAGCTCCAATATTTGGGCACACAGCGGCTCTCTAAATGCAACATGGTGTCCGCTAACAAATTTAACGCAAAATTGGCTCAAATTGTTAGCGACACCATGTTGCGTTTGGAGAGCTGCTGTGTGCCCAAACATTGGAGCTCCCCCACAAGTGACCCCATTTTGGAAACTAGACCCCCCAAGGCACCTATCTAGATGCATTGTGAGCACTTGGAACCCTCAGGTGCTTCACAAATTGATTTATAAAAATGAAAAAGTGTTTTTTTTTTCACTTTTTCATTGTTACGAATCAATTTGTGAAGCACCTGGGGGTTCCAAGTGCTCACTATGCATCTAGATAGGTGCCTTGGGGGGTCTAGTTTCCAAAATGGGGTCACTTGTGGGGGAGCTCCGATGTTTGGGCACACAGGGACTCTCTAAATGCAACATGGTGTCCTCTAACAAATTTAACGGAAAATCGGCTCAAATTGTTAGCGACACCATGTTGCGTTTGGAGAGCTGCTGTGTGCCCAAACATTGGAGCTCCCCCACAAGTGACCCCATTTTGGAAACTAGACCCCCCAAGGCACCTATCTAGATGCATTGTGAGCACTTGGAACCCTCAGGTGCTTCACAAATTGATTTATAAAAATGAAAAAGTGTTTTTTTTTTCACTTTTTCATTGTTACGAATCAATTTGTGAAGCACCTGGGGGTTCCAAGTGCTCACTATGCATCTAGATAGGTGCCTTGGGGGGTCTAGTTTCCAAAATGGGGTCACTTGTGGGGGAGCTCCGATGTTTGGGCACACAGGGACTCTCTAAATGCAACATGGTGTCCTCTAACAAATTTAACGGAAAATCGGCTCAAATTGTTAGCGACACCATGTTCCGTTTGGAGAGCCGCTGTGTGCCCAAACATTGGAGCTCCCCCACAAGTGACCCCATTTTGGAAACTAGACCCCCCAAGGCACCTATCTAGATGCATAGTGAGCACTTGGAACCCTCAGGTGCTTCACAAATTGATTCATAAAAATGAAAAAGTGTTTTTTTTTTCACTTTTTCATGGTTACGAATCAATTTGTGAAGCACCTGGGGGTTCCAAGTGCTCACTATGCATCTAGATAGGTGCCTTGGGGGGTCTAGTTTCCAAAATGGGGTCACTTGTGGGGGAGCTCCGATGTTTGGGCACACAGGGACTCTCTAAATGCAACATGGTGTCCTCTAACAAATTTAACGGAAAATCGGCTCAAATTGTTAGCGACACCATGTTGCGTTTGGAGAGCCGCTGTGTGCCCAAACATTGGAGCTCCCCCACAAGTGACCCCATTTTGGAAACTAAACCCCCCAAGGCACCTATCTAGATGCATTGTGAGCACTTGGAACCCTCAGGTGCTTCACAAATTGATTCATAAAAATGAAAAAGTGTTTTTTTTTTTCACTTTTTCATTGTTACGAATCAATTTGTGAAGCACCTGGGGGTTCCAAGTGCTCACTATGCATCTAGAAAGGTGCCTTGGGGGGTCTAGTTTCCAAAATGGGGTCACTTGTGGGGGAGCTCCAAAGTTTGGGCACACATGGGCTCTCCAAACACAACATGGCGTCCGCTAATTATTCAAGCAAATTTTACAATCAAAAAGTCAAATGGCGCTCCTTCCCTTCCGAGCCCTGCCGTGCGCCCAAACAGTGTTTTTTCCCCAAATATTGGGTATCTGCGTGCCCAGGGGAAATTGCACAACAAATTTTGGGGTCCATTTTTTCTTGTTACCCCTGTGAAAATAAAAAAAATTGGGTCTAAAGTAACATTTTTGTGAAAAAAGTTAAATGTTCATTTTTTTCTTCCACATTCAAAAAATTCCTGTGAAGCACCTGAAGGGTTAATAAAGTTCTTGAATGTGGTTTTGAGCACCTTGAGGGGTGCAGTTTTTAGAATGGTGTCACTTTTGGGTATTTTCTGTCATAAAGACCTCTCAAAGTGACTTCAAATGTGATGTGGTCCCTAAAAAAATGTTTTTGTAAATTTTGTTGGAAAAATGAGAAATCGCTGGTCAAGTTTTAACCCTTATAGCTCCCTAACAAAAAAAAATTTTGGTTCCAAAATTGTGCTGATGTAAAGTAGACATGTGGGAAATGTTATTTATTAACTCTTTTGTGTGACATATCGCTCTGATTTCAGGGCTTAAAAATTCAAATTTTGAAAATTGCAAAATTTTCAAAATTTTCGCCAAATTTCCGTTTTTTTCACAAATAAACGCAAGTGATATCGAAGAAATTTTTCCACAATCATGAAGTACAATATGTCACGAAAAAACAAATCTCAGAATCAGGGGGATCCGTTGAAGCGTTCCAGAGTAATTACCTCATAAAGTGACAGTGGTCAGAATTGTAAAAATTGGCCCGGTCATTAACGTGCAAACCACCCGCGGGGCTTAAGGGGTTAAAATCGTCTTGTTAAGGTACTGTGACCTCCACTTCTCTTCCAAGGGGCAATGACATTGTCTTTTTATTCCACTGGGACCTTTACCACTCTTCGAAGGGGCATTGATATTGTCTTTTTATTCCACTGGGACCTCCACGTCTCTTCCAAGGGGCATTAAAACCTTCTTTTTAAACCACTCTTAACTCCACGCCTCTTCCAAAAGCCATTAAAACCATCTTGTTAAGCTACTGTGACCTCCACGTCTCTTCCAAAGGCATTAATACCATCTTGTTAAGCTAATGTGACCTCCAAGTCTCTTCCAAGATGCATTAAAACCGTCTTGTTAAACCACTTGGAACTCCACGTCTCTTCTAAGGGGCATTAAACTATCTTGTTAAACTACTATGAACGCCAAGTCTCTTCCAAGGGGCATTAAAACAGTCTTGTTAAGCTACTGTGACCTCCACGTCTCTACCAAAGGGCATTAAAACCGTCTTGTTAAATCACTCTGATCTCCACTTTTCTTCCAAGGGGCATTAAAACTGTCTTGTTAAGCGACTGTGACCTCCACGTTTCTTCCAAAGTGCATTAAAACCGTCTTGTTAAACCACTCTGAACTCCACGTCTCTTCCAAAGGGCATTAAAACAGTCTTGTTAAACCACTCTGAACTCCACGTCTCTTTCAAGGGGCATTAAAACCGTCTTTTTAAGCTACTGTGACCTCCACATCTCTTCCAAGGGGCATTAAAACTTTCTTGTTAAACCACTCTGAATTCCACGTCTCTTCCAATGGGCATTAAAACCGTCTTGTTAAGCTACTGTGACCTCCACATCTCTTCCAAGCGGCATTAAAAGCGTCTTGTTAAACCACTCTGAACTCCACGTCTCTTCCAAGGGGCATTAAAACCGTCTGTTAAACCACTCTGAACTACACGTCTCTTCCAAGAGGCATTAAAACCCTCTTATTAAGCTACTGTGACCTCCACGTCTCTTCCAAGGGGCATTAAAACTGTCTTGTTAAACCACTCTGAATACCACGTCTCTTCCAAGGGGCATTAAAACCATCTTGTTAAGCTACTGTGACCTCCAGGTCTTTTCCAAGGGGCATTAAAACCGTTTTGTTAAACCTCTCTGACCTCCACATCTCTTCCAAGGGGCATTACAACCGTCTTGTTAAGCTACTGTGACCTCCACGTCTCTACCAAATCGCATTAAAACCATATTGTTAAGCTACTGTGACCTTCACGTATCTTCCAAGGGGCATTAAAACCGTCTTGTTAAACCACTCTGACCTCCATGTCTCCTCCAAGGGGCATTAAAACTGTCTTGTTAAGCTACTGTGACCTCCACGTCTCTCCCAAGGGGCATTAAAACCGTCTTGTAAAACCACTCTGAACTTCACGTCTCTTCCAAAGGGCATTTAAACCGTCTTGATAAACCACTCTGAATTCCACGTCTCTTCCACGGGGCATTAAAACTGTCGTGTTAAGCTACTGTGACCTCCACATCTCTTCCAAGGGACATTAAAACCATCTTGTTAAACCACTCTGAACCCCATGTCTCTTCCAAGGGGCATTAAAATCGTCTTGTTAAGGTACTGTGACCTCCACTTCTCTTCCAAGGGTCATTGATATTGTCTTTTTATTCCACTGCGACCTCCACCACACTTCAAAGGGGCATTGATATTGTCTTTTTATTCCACTGGGACCTCCACATCTCTTCCAAGGGGCATTAAAACCGTTGTGTTAAGCTACTGTGACCTCCACGTCTCTTCCAAGGATAATTAAAACCGTCTTGTTAAACGACTCTGAACTCCACGTCTCTTCCAAGGGGCATTAAATCCGTCATGTTAAGCTACTGTGACCTCCACGTCTCTTCCAAGGGGTATTGATGTTGTCTTTTTATTCCATTGTAACCTCCACCACACTTCCAAGGGGCATTAAAACCTTCTTTTTAAACCACTCTTAACTCCACGCCTATTCCAGGAGCCATTAAAACCACCTTGTTAAGCTACTATGACCTCCACGTCTCTTCCAAGGGCATTAATACCATCTTGTTAAGCTAATGTGACCTCCAAGTCTCTTCCAAGATGCATTAAAACCGTGTTGTTAAACCACTTGGAACTCCACGTCTCTTCTAAGGGGCATTAAACTATCTTGTTAAACCACTATGAACGCCAAGTCTCTTCCAAGTGACATTAAAACAGTCTTGATAAACCACTCTGAACTGCACGTCTCTTCCAAGGGGCATTAAAACCGTCTTGTTAAACCACTCTGAACTTCACGTCTCTTCCAAGGGGCATTTAAACCATCTTGTTAAACCACTCTGAATTCCACGTCTCTTCCACGGGGCATTAAAACTGTCGTGTTAAGCTACTGTGACCTCCACATCTCTTCCAAGGGACATTAAAACCGTCTCGTTAAACCGCTCTGAACCCCACGTCTCTTCCAAGGGGCATTAAAATCGTCTTGTTAAGGTACTGTGACCTCCACTTCTCTTCCAAGGGTCATTGATATTGTCTTTTTATTCCACTGTGACCTCCACCACTCTTCAAAGGGGCATTGATATTGTCTTTTTATTCCACTGGGACATCCACATCTCTTCCAAGGGGCATTAAAACCGTTTTGTTAAGCTACTGTGACCTCCACGTCTCTTCCAAGGGGCATTAAAACTGTCTTGTTAAACGACTCTGAACTCCACGTCTCTTCCAAGGGGCATTAAATCCGTCATGTTAAGCTACTGTGACCTCCACGTCTCTTCCAAGGGGTATTGATGTTGTCTTTTTATTCCACTGTAACCTCCACCACTCTTCCAAGGGGCATTGATATTGTATTTTTATTCCACTGGGACCTTTACCACTCTTCGAAGGGGCATTGGTATTGTCTTTTTATTCCACTGGGACCTCCACGTCTCTTCCAAGGGGCATTAAAACCTTCTTTTTCAACCACTCTTAACTCCACACCTCTTCCAGGAGCCATTAAAACCATCTTGTTAAGCTACTGTGACCTCCACGTCTCTTCCAAAGGCATTAATACCATCTTGATAAGCTAATGTGACCTCCAAGTCTCTTCCAAGATGCATTAAAACCGTCTTGTTAAACCACTTGGAACTCCACGTCTCTTCTAAGGGGCATTAAACTATCTTGTTAAACCACTATGAACGCCAAGTCTCTTCCAAGGGGCATTAAAACAGTCTTGTTAAGCTACTGTGACCTCCACGTCTCTACCAAAGGGCATTAAAACCGTCTTGTTAAATCACTCTGATCTCCACTTCTCTTCCAAGGGGCATTAAAACTGTCTTGTTAAGCGACTGTGACCTCCACGTTTCTTCCAAGATGCATTAAAACCGTCTTGTTAAACCACTCTCAACTCCACGTCTCTTCCAACGGGCATTAAAACAGTCTTGTTAAACCACTCTGAACTCCACGTCTCTTTCAAGGGGCATTAAAACCGTCTTTTTAAGCTACTGTGACCTCCACATCTCTTCCAAGGGGCATTAAAACTTTCTTGTTAAACCACTCTGAATTCCACGTCTCTTCCAATGGGCATTAAAACCGTCTTGTTAAGCTACTGTGACCTCCACATCTCTTCCAAGCGGCATTAAAAGCATCTTGTTAAACCACTCTGAACTCCACGTCTCTTCCAAGGGGCATTAAAACCGTCTGTTAAACCACTCTGAACTACACGTCTCTTCCAAGAGGCATTAAAACCCTCTTATTAAGCTACTGTGACCTCCACGTCTCTTCCAAGGGGCATTAAAACTGTCTTGTTAAACCACTCTGAATACCACGTCTCTTCCAAGGGGCATTAAAACCATCTTATTAAGCTACTGTGACCTCCAGGTCTTTTCCAAGGGGCATTAAAACCGTCTTGTTAAACCTCTCTGACCTCCACATCTCTTCCAAGGGACATTACAACCGTCTTTTTAAGCTACTGTGACCTCCACGTCTCTACCAAATCGCATTAAAACCGTATTGTTAAGTTACTGTGACCTTCACGTATCTTCCAAGGGGCATTAAAACCGTCTTGTTAAACCACTCTGACCTCCATGTCTCTTCCAAGGGGCATTAAAACTGTCTTGTTAAGTTACTGTGACCTCCACGTCTCTTCCAAGGGGCATTAAAACCGTCTTGTTAAACCACTCTGAACTTCACGTCTCTTCCAAGGGGCATTTAAACCGTCTTGATAAACCACTCTGAATTCCACGTCTCTTCCACGGGGCATTAAAACTGTCGTGTTAAGCTACTGTGACCTCCACATCTCTTCCAAGGGACATTAAAACCGTCTTGTTAAACCACTCTGAACCCCACGTCTCTTCCAAGGGGCATTAAAATCGTCTTGTTAAGGTACTGTGACCTCCACTTCTCTTCCAAGGGTCATTGATATTGTCTTTTTATTCCACTGCGACCTCCACCACTCTTCAAAGGGGCATTGATATTGTCTTTTTATTCCACTGGGACCTCCACATCTCTTCCAAGGGGCATTAAAACCGTTTTGTTAAGCTACTGTGACCTCCACGTCTCTTCCAAGGGGCATTAAAACTGTCTTGTTAAACGACTCTGAACTCCACGTCTCTTCCAAGGGGCATTAAATCCGTCATGTTAAGCTACTGTGACCTCCACGTCTCTTCCAAGGGGTATTGATGTTGTCTTTTTATTCCACTGTAACCTCCACCACTCTTCCAAGGGGCATTGATATTGTCTTTTTATTCCACTAGGACCTCCACGTCTCTTCCAAGGGGCATTATAACCTTCTTTTTAAACCACTCTTAACTCCACGCCTCTTCCAGAAGCCATTAAAACCATCTTGTTAAGCTACTGTGACCTCCACGTCTCTTCCAAAGGCATTAATACCCTCTTGTTAAGCTAATGTGACCTCCAAGTCTCTTCCAAGATGCATTAAAACCGTCTTGTTAAACCAATTGGAACTCCACGTCTCTTCTTATTGGCATTAAACTATCTTGTTAAACCACTATGAACGCCAAGTCTCTTCCAAGGGGCATTAAAACAGTCTTGTTAAGCTACTGTGACCTCCATGTCTCTACCAAAGGGCATTAAAACCGTCTTGTTAAATCACTCTGATCTCCACTTCTCTTCCAAGGGGCTTTAAAACTGTCTTGTTAAGCGACTGTGACCTCCACGTTTCTTCCAAGGTGCATTAAAACCGTCTTGTTAAACCACTCTGAACTCCACGTCTCTTCCAACGGGCATTAAAACAGTCTTGTTAAACCACTCTGAACTCCACGTCTCTTTCAAGGGGCATTAAAACCGTCTTTTTAAGCTACTGTGACCTCCACATCTCTTCCAAGGGGCATTAAAACTTTCTTGTTAAACCACTCTGAATTCCACCTCTCTTCCAATGGGCATTAAAACCGTCTTGTTAAGCTACTGTGACCTCCACATCTCTTCCAAGCGGCATTAAAAGCGTCTTGTTAAACCACTCTGAACTTCACGTCTCTTCCAAGGAGCATTAAAACCGTCTGTTAAACCACTCTGAACTACACGTCTCTTCCAAGAAGCATTAAAACCCTCTTATTAAGCTACTGTGACCTCCACGTCTCTTCCAAGAGGCATTAAAACTGTCTTATTAAACCACTCAGAATACCACGTCTCTTCCAAGGGGCATTAAAACCATCTTGTTAAGCTACTGTGACCTCCAGTTCTTTTCCAAGGGGCATTAAAACCGTCTTGTTAAACCTCTCTGACCTCCACATCTCTTCCAAGGGACATTACAACCGTCTTGTTAAGCTACTGTGACCTCCACGTCTCTACCAAATCGCAATAAAACCGTATTGTTAAGCTACTGTGACCTTCACGTATCTTCCAAGGGGCATTAAAACCGTCTTGTTAAACCACTCTGACCTCCATGTCTCTTCCAAGGGGCATTAAAACTGTCTTGTTAAGCTACTGTGACCTCCACGTCTCTTCCAAGGGGCATTAAAACCGTCTTGTTAAACCACTCTGAACTTCACGTCTCTTCCAAGGGGCATTTAAACCGTCTTGATAAACCACTCTGAATTCCACGTCTCTTCCACGGGGCATTAAAACTGTCGTTTTAAGCTACTGTGACCTCCACATCTCTTCCAAGGGACATTAAAACCGTCTTGTTAAACCACTCTGAACCCCACGTCTCTTCCAAGGGGCATTAAAATCGTCTTGTTAAGGTACTGTGACCTCCACTTCTCTTCCAAGGGTCATTGATATTGTCTTTTTATGCCACTGCGACCTCCACCACTCTTCAAAGGGGCATTGATATTGTCTTTTTATTCCACTGTGACCTCCACGTCTCTTCCAAGGGGCATTGAAACCGTCTTGTTAAACGACTCTGAACTCCACGTCTCTTCCAAGGGGCATTAAATCCGTCATGTTAAGCTACTGTGACCTCCACGTCTCTTCCAAAGGGTATTGATGTTGTCTTTTTATTCCACTGTAACCTCCACCACTCTTCCAAGGGGCATTGATATTGTCTTTTTATTCCACTGGGACCTTTACCACTCTTCGAAGGGGCATTGATATTGTCTTTTTATTCCACTGGGACCTCCACGTCTCTTCCAAGGGGCATTAAAACCTTCTTTTTAAACCACTCTTAACTCCACGCCTATTCCAGGAGCCATTAAAACCACCTTGTTAAGCTACTGTGACCTCCACGTCTCTTCCAAAGGCATTAATACCATCTTGTTAAGCTAATGTGACCTCCAAGTCTCTTCCAAGATGCATTAAAACCGTCTTGTTAAACCACTTGGAACTCCACGTCTCTTCTAAGGGGCATTAAACTATCTTGTTAAACCACTATGAACGCCAAGTCTCTTCCAAGGGGCATTAAAACCGTCTTGTTAAGCTACTGTGACCTCCACGTCTCTACCAAAGGGCATTAAAACCGTCTTGTTATAATCACTCTGATCTCCACTTCTCTTCCAAGGGGCATTAAAACTGTCTTGTTAAGCGACTGTGACCTCCACGTTTCTTCCAAGTTGCATTAAAACCGTCTTGTTAAACCACTCTGAACTCCACGTCTCTTCCAACGGGCATTAAAACAGTCTTGTTAAACCACTCTGAACTCCACGTCTCTTTCAAGGGGCATTAAAACCATCTTGTTAAGCTACTGTGACCTCCACGTCTCTTCCAAGGGGCATTAAAACTTTCTTGTTAAACCGCTCTGAATTCCACGTCTCTTCCAATGGGCATAAAAACCGTCTTGTTAAGCTACTGTGACCTCCACATCTCTTCCAAGCGGCATTAAAAGCGTCTTGTTAAACCACTCTGAACTACACGTCTCTTCCAAGAGGCATTAAAACCCTCTTATTAAGCTACTGTGACCTCCACGTCTCTTCCAAGGGGCATTAAAACTGTCTTGTTAAACCACTCTGAATACCACGTCTCTTCCAAGGGTCATTAAAACCATCTTGTCAAGCTACTGTGTCCTCCAGGTCTTTTCCAAGGGGCATTAAAACCGTCTTGTTAAACCTCTCTGACCTCCACATCTCTTCCAAGGGGCATTACAACCGTCTTGTTAAGCTACTGTGACCTCCACGTCTCTTCCAAATCGCATTAAAACCGTATTATTAAGCTACTGGAACCTTCACGTATCTTCCAAGGGGCATTAAAACCATCTTGTTAAACCACTCTGACCTCCATGTCTCTTCCAAGGGACATTAAAACAGTCTTGTTAAGCTACTGTAACCTCCACGTATCTTCCAAGGGGCATTAAAACCGTCTTGTAAAACCACTCTGAACTTCACGTCTCTTCCAGGGGGCATTTAAACCGTCTTGATAAACCACTCTGAATTCCACGTCTCTTCCACGGGGCATTAAAACTGTCGTGTTAAGCTTCTGTGACCTCCACATCTCTTCCAAGGGACATTAAAACCGTCTCGTTAAACAACTCTGAAACCCACGTCTCTTCCAAGGGGCACTAAAATCGTCTTGTTAAGGTACTGTGACCTCCACTTCTCTTCCAAGCGTCATTGATATTGTCTTTTTATTCCACTGCGACCTCCACCACTCTTCAAAGGGGCATTGATATTGTCTTTTTATTCCACTGGGACCTCCACATCTCTTCCAAGGGGCATTAAAACCGTTTTGTTAAGCTACTGTGACCTCCACGTCTCTTCAAGGGTCATTAAAACCGTCTTGTTAAACGACTGTGAACTCCACGTCTCTTCCAAGGGGCATTAAATCCGTCATGTTAAGCTACTGTGACCTCCACGTCTCTTCCAAGGGGTATTGATGTTGTCTTTTTATTCCACTGTAACCTCCACCACTCTTCCAAGGGGCATTAAAACCTTGTTTTTAAACCACTCTTAACTCCACGCCTATTCCAGGAGCCATTAAAACCACTTTGTTAAGCTACTGTCACCTCCACGTCTCTTCCAAGGGCATTAATACCATCTTGTTAAGCTAATGTGCCCTCCAAGTCTCTTCCAAGATGCATTAAAACCGTCTTGTTAAACAACTTGGAACTCCACGTCTCTTCCAAGGGGCATTAAAACCGTCTTGTTAAACCACTCTGAACTTCACATCTCTTCCAAGGAGCATTTAAACCGTCTTGTTAAACCACTCTGAACTTCACGTCTCTTCCAAGGGGCATTTAAACCGTCTTGTTAAACCACTCTGAATTCCACGTCTCTTCCACGGGGCATTAAAACTGTCGTGTTAAGCTACTGTGACCTCCACATCTCTTCCAAGGGACATTAAAACCGTCTTGTTAAACCGCTCTGAACCCCACGTCTCTTCCAAGGGGTATTAAAATCGTCTTGTTAAGGTACTGTGACCTCAACTTCTCTTCCAAGGGTAATTGATATTGTCTTTTTATTCCACTGCGACCTCCACCACTCTTCAAAGGGGCATTGATATTGTCTTTTTATTCCACTGGGACCTCCACATCTCTTCCAAGGGGCATTAAAACCGTTTTGTTAAGCTACTGTGACCTCCACGTCTCTTCCCAGGGGCATTAAAACTGTCTTGTTAAATGACTCTGAACTCCACGTCTCTTCCAAGGGGCATTAAATCCGTCATGTTAAGCTACTGTGACCTCCACGTCTCTTCCAAGGGGTATTGATGTTGTCTTTTTATTCCACTGTAACCTCCACCACTCTTCGAAGGGGCATTGATATTGTCTTTTTATTCCACTGGGACCTTTACCACTCTTCGAAGGGGCATTGATATTGTCTTTTTATTCCACTGGGACCGCCACGTCTCTTCCAAGGGGCATTAAAACCTTCTTTTTAAACCAGTCTTAACTCCACGCCTCTTCCAGAAGCCATTAAAACCATCTTGTTAAGCTACTGTGACCTCCACGTCTCTTCCAAAGGCATTAATACCATCTTGTTAAGCTAATGTGACCTCCAAGTCTCTTCCAAGATGCATTAAAACCGTCTTGTTAAGCCACTTGGAACTCCACGTCTCTTCCAAGGGGCATTAAAACCGTCTTGTTAAACCACTCTGAACTTCACGTCTCTTCCAAGGGGCATTTAAACCGTCTTGTTAAACCACTCTGAACTTCACGTCTCTTCCAAGGGGCATTTAAACCGTCTTGTTAAACCACTCTGAATTCCACGTCTCTTCCACGGGGCATTAAAACTGTCGTGTTAAGCTACTGTGACCTCCACATCTCTTCCAAGGGACATTAAAACCGTCTTGTTAAACCGCTCTGAACCCCACGTCTCTTCCAAGGGGCATTAAAATCGTCTTGTTAAGGTACTGTGACCTCCACTTCTCTTCCAAGGGTCATTGATATTGTCTTTTTATTCCACTGCGACCTCCACCACTCTTCAAAGGGGCATTGATATTGTCTTTTTATTCCACTGGGACCTCCACATCTCTTCCAAGGGGCATTAAAACCGTTTTGTTAAGCTACTGTGACCTCCACGTCTCTTCCAAGGGGCATTAAAACTGTCTTGTTAAATGACTCTGAACTCCACGTCTCTTCCAAGGGGCATTAAATCCATCATGTTAAGCTACTGTGACCTCCACGTCTCTTACAAGGGGTATTGATGTTGTCTTTTTATTCCACTGTAACCTCCACCACTCTTCCAAGGGGCATTGATATTGTCTTTTTATTCCACTGGGACCTTTACCACTCTTCGAAGGGGCATTGATATTGTCTTTTTATTCCACTGGGACCTCCACGTCTCTTCCAAGGGGCATTAAAACCTTTTTAAACCACTCTTAACTCCACGCCTATTCCAGGAGCCATTAAAACCACCTTGTTAAGCTACTGTGACCTCCACGTCTCTTCCAAAGGCATTAATACCATCTTGTTAAGCTAATGTGACCTCCAAGTCTCTTCCAAGATGCATTAAAACCGTCTTGTTAAACCACTTGGAACTCCACGTCTCTTCTAAGGGGCATTAAACTATCTTGTTAAACCACTATGAACGCCAAGTCTCTTCCAAGGGGCATTAAAACCGTCTTGTTAAGCTACTGTGACCTCCACGTCTCTACCAAAGGGCATTAAAACCGTCTTGTTATAATCACTCTGATCTCCACTTCTCTTCCAAGGGGCATTAAAACTGTCTTGTTAAGCGACTGTGACCTCCACGTTTCTTCCAAGTTGCATTAAAACCGTCTTGTTAAACCACTCTGAACTCCACGTCTCTTCCAACGGGCATTAAAACAGTCTTGTTAAACCACTCTGAACTCCACGTCTCTTTCAAGGGGCATTAAAACCATCTTGTTAAGCTACTGTGACCTCCACGTCTCTTCCAAGGGGCATTAAAACTTTCTTGTTAAACCGCTCTGAATTCCACGTCTCTTCCAATGGGCATAAAAACCGTCTTGTTAAGCTACTGTGACCTCCACATCTCTTCCAAGCGGCATTAAAAGCGTCTTGTTAAACCACTCTGAACTACACGTCTCTTCCAAGAGGCATTAAAACCCTCTTATTAAGCTACTGTGACCTCCACGTCTCTTCCAAGGGGCATTAAAACTGTCTTGTTAAACCACTCTGAATACCACGTCTCTTCCAAGGGTCATTAAAACCATCTTGTCAAGCTACTGTGTCCTCCAGGTCTTTTCCAAGGGGCATTATAACCGTCTTGTTAAACCCCTCTGACCTCCACATCTCTTCCAAGGGGCATTACAACCGTCTTGTTAAGCTACTGTGACCTCCACGTCTCTTCCAAATCGCATTAAAACCGTATTGTTAAGCTACTGGAACCTTCACGTATCTTCCAAGGGGCATTAAAACCGTCTTGTTAAACCACTCTGACCTCCATGTCTCTTCCAAGGGACATTAAAACAGTCTTGTTAAGCTACTGTAAACTCCACGTATCTTCCAAGGGGCATTAAAACCGTCTTGTAAAACCACTCTGAACTTCACGTCTCTTCCAGGGGGCATTTAAACCGTCTTGATAAACCACTCTGAATTCCACGTCTCTTCCACGGGGCATTAAAACTGTCGTGTTAAGCTTCTGTGACCTCCACATCTCTTCCAAGGGACATTAAAACCGTCTCGTTAAACAACTCTGAAACCCACGTCTCTTCCAAGGGGCACTAAAATCGTCTTGTTAAGGTACTGTGACCTCCACTTCTCTTCCAAGCGTCATTGATATTGTCTTTTTATTCCACTGCGACCTCCACCACTCTTCAAAGGGGCATTGATATTGTCTTTTTATTCCACTGGGACCTCCACATCTCTTCCAAGGGGCATTAAAACCGTTTTGTTAAGCTACTGTGACCTCCACGTCTCTTCCAAGGGTCATTAAAACCGTCTTGTTAAACGACTGTGAACTCCACGTCTCTTCCAAGGGGCATTAAATCCGTCATGTTAAGCTACTGTGACCTCCACGTCTCTTCCAAGGGGTATTGATGTTGTCTTTTTATTCCACTGTAACCTCCACCACTCTTCCAAGGGGCATTAAAACCTTGTTTTTAAACCACTCTTAACTCCACGCCTATTCCAGGAGCCATTAAAACCACTTTGTTAAGCTACTGTCACCTCCACGTCTCTTCCAAGGGCATTAATACCATCTTGTTAAGCTAATGTGCCCTCCAAGTCTCTTCCAAGATGCATTAAAACCGTCTTGTTAAACAACTTGGAACTCCACGTCTCTTCCAAGGGGCATTAAAACCGTCTTGTTAAACCACTCTGAACTTCACATCTCTTCCAAGGAGCATTTAAACCGTCTTGTTAAACCACTCTGAACTTCACGTCTCTTCCAAGGGGCATTTAAACCGTCTTGTTAAACCACTCTGAATTCCACGTCTCTTCCACGGGGCATTAAAACTGTCGTGTTAAGCTACTGTGACCTCCACATCTCTTCCAAGGGACATTAAAACCGTCTTGTTAAACCGCTCTGAACCCCACGTCTCTTCCAAGGGGTATTAAAATCGTCTTGTTAAGGTACTGTGACCTCAACTTCTCTTCCAAGGGTAATTGATATTGTCTTTTTATTCCACTGCGACCTCCACCACTCTTCAAAGGGGCATTGATATTGTCTTTTTATTCCACTGGGACCTCCACATCTCTTCCAAGGGGCATTAAAACCGTTTTGTTAAGCTACTGTGACCTCCACGTCTCTTCCCAGGGGCATTAAAACTGTCTTGTTAAATGACTCTGAACTCCACGTCTCTTCCAAGGGGCATTAAATCCGTCATGTTAAGCTACTGTGACCTCCACGTCTCTTCCAAGGGGTATTGATGTTGTCTTTTTATTCCACTGTAACCTCCACCACTCTTCGAAGGGGCATTGATATTGTCTTTTTATTCCACTGGGACCTTTACCACTCTTCGAAGGGGCATTGATATTGTCTTTTTATTCCACTGGGACCGCCACGTCTCTTCCAAGGGGCATTAAAACCTTCTTTTTAAACCAGTCTTAACTCCACGCCTCTTCCAGAAGCCATTAAAACCATCTTGTTAAGCTACTGTGACCTCCACGTCTCTTCCAAAGGCATTAATACCATCTTGTTAAGCTAATGTGACCTCCAAGTCTCTTCCAAGATGCATTAAAACCGTCTTGTTAAGCCACTTGGAACTCCACGTCTCTTCCAAGGGGCATTAAAACCGTCTTGTTAAACCACTCTGAACTTCACGTCTCTTCCAAGGGGCATTTAAACCGTCTTGTTAAACCACTCTGAACTTCACGTCTCTTCCAAGGGGCATTTAAACCGTCTTGTTAAACCACTCTGAATTCCACGTCTCTTCCACGGGGCATTAAAACTGTCGTGTTAAGCTACTGTGACCTCCACATTTCTTCCAAGGGACATTAAAACCGTCTTGTTAAACCGCTCTGAACCCCACGTCTCTTCCAAGGGGCATTAAAATCGTCTTGTTAAGGTACTGTGACCTCCACTTCTCTTCCAAGGGTCATTGATATTGTCTTTTTATTCCACTGCGACCTCCACCACTCTTCAAAGGGGCATTGATATTGTCTTTTTATTCCACTGGGACCTCCACATCTCTTCCAAGGGGCATTAAAACCGTTTTGTTAAGCTACTGTGACCTCCACGTCTCTTCCAAGGGGCATTAAAACTGTCTTGTTAAATGACTCTGAACTCCACGTCTCTTCCAAGGGGCATTAAATCCGTCATGTTAAGCTACTGTGACCTCCACGTCTCTTACAAGGGGTATTGATGTTGTCTTTTTATTCCACTGTAACCTCCACCACTCTTCGAAGGGGCATTGATATTGTCTTTTTATTCCACTGGGACCTTTACCACTCTTCGAAGGGGCATTGATATTGTCTTTTTATTCCACTGGGACCTCCACGTCTTTTCCAAGGGGCATTAAAACCTTCTTTTTAAACCACTCTTAACTCCACGCCTCTTCCAGAAGCCATTAAAACCATCTTATTAAGCTACTGTGACCTCCACGTCTCTTCCAAAGGCATTAATACCATCTTGTTAAGCAAATGTGACCTCCAAGTCTCTTCCAAGATGCATTAAAACCGTCTTGTTAAACCACTTGGAACTCCAGGTCTCTTCTAAGGGGCATTAAACTATCTTGTTAAACCACTATGAATGCCAAGTCTCTTCCAAGGGGCATTAAAACAGTCTTGTTAAGCTACTGTGACCTCCACGTCTCTACCAAAGGGCATTAAAACCGTCTTGTTAAATCACTCTGATCTCCACTTCTCTTCCAAGCGGCATTAAAACTGTCTTGTTAAGCGACTGTGACCTCCACGTTTCTTCCAAGGTGCATTAAAACCGTCTTGTTAAACCACTCTGAACTCCACGTCTCTCCCAACGGGCATTAAAACAGTCTTGTTAAACCACTCTGAACTCCACGTCTCTTTCAAGGGGCATTAAAACCGTCTTTTTAAGCTACTGTGACCTCCACATCTCTTCCAAGGGGCATTAAAACTTTCTTGTTAAACCACTCTGAATTCCACGTCTCTTCCAATGGGCATTAAAACCGTCTTGTTAAGCTAATGTGACCTCCACATCTCTTCCAAGCGGCATTAAAAGCGTCTTGTTAAACCACTCTGAACTCCACGTCTCTTCCAAGGGGCATTAAAACCGTCTGTTAAACCACTCTGAACTAAACGCCTCTTCCAAGAGGCATTAAAACCCTCTTGTTAAGCTACTGTGACCTTCACGTATCTTCCAATGGGCATTAAAACCGTCTTGTTAAACCACTCTGACCTCCATGTCTCTTCCAAGGGGCATTAAAACTGTCTTTTTAAGCTACTTTGACCTCCACGTCTCTTCCAAGGGGCATTAAAACCGTCTTGTTAAACCACTCTGAACTTCACGTCTCTTCCAAGGGGCATTTAAACCGTCTTGATAAAACACTCTGAATTCCACGTCTCTTCCAATGGGCATTAAAACCGTCTTGTTAAGCTACTGTGACCTCCACATCTCTTCCAAGCGGCATTAAAAGCGTCTTGTTAAACCACTCTGAACTCCACGTCTCTTCCAAGGGGCATTAAAACCGTCTGTTGAACCACTCTGAACTACACGTCTCTTCCAAGAGGCATTAAAACCCTCTTATTAAGCTACTGTGACCTCCACGTCTCTTCCAAGGGGCATTAAAACTGTCTTGTTAAACCACTCTGAATACCACGTCTCTTCCAAGGGGCATTAAAACCATCTTGTTAAGCTACTGTGACCTCCAGGTCTTTTCCAAGGGGCATTAAAACCGTCTTGTTAAACCTCTCTGACCTCCACATCTCTTCCAAGGGGCATTACAACCGTCTTGTTAAGCTACTGTGACTTCCACGTCTCTACCAAATCGCATTAAAACCGTATTGTTAAGCTACTGTGACCTCCACGTCTCTTACAAGGGGTATTGATGTTGTCTTTTTATTCCACTGTAACCTCCACCACTCTTCGAAGGGGCATTGATATTGTCTTTTTATTCCACTGGGACCTTTACCACTCTTCGAAGGGGCATTGATATTGTCTTTTTATTCCACTGGGACCTCCACGTCTTTTCCAAGGGGCATTAAAACCTTCTTTTTAAACCACTCTTAACTCCACGCCTCTTCCAGAAGCCATTAAAACCATCTTGTTAAGCTACTGTGACCTCCACGTCTCTTCCAAAGGCATTAATACCATCTTGTTAAGCAAATGTGACCTCCAAGTCTCTTCCAAGATGCATTAAAACCGTCTTGTTAAACCACTTGGAACTCCAGGTCTCTTCTAAGGGGCATTAAACTATCTTGTTAAACCACTATGAATGCCAAGTCTCTTCCAAGGGGCATTAAAACAGTCTTGTTAAGCTACTGTGACCTCCACGTCTCTACCAAAGGGCATTAAAACCGTCTTGTTAAATCACTCTGATCTCCACTTCTCTTCCAAGCGGCATTAAAACTGTCTTGTTAAGCGACTGTGACCTCCACGTTTCTTCCAAGGTGCATTAAAACCGTCTTGTTAAACCACTCTGAACTCCACGTCTCTCCCAACGGGCATTAAAACAGTCTTGTTAAACCACTCTGAACTCCACGTCTCTTTCAAGGGGCATTAAAACCGTCTTTTTAAGCTACTGTGACCTCCACATCTCTTCCAAGGGGCATTAAAACTTTCTTGTTAAACCACTCTGAATTCCACGTCTCTTCCAATGGGCATTAAAACCGTCTTGTTAAGCTAATGTGACCTCCACATCTCTTCCAAGCGGCATTAAAAGCGTCTTGTTAAACCACTCTGAACTCCACGTCTCTTCCAAGGGGCATTAAAACCGTCTGTTAAACCACTCTGAACTAAACGCCTCTTCCAAGAGGCATTAAAACCCTCTTGTTAAGCTACTGTGACCTTCACGTATCTTCCAATGGGCATTAAAACCGTCTTGTTAAACCACTCTGACCTCCATGTCTCTTCCAAGGGGCATTAAAACTGTCTTTTTAAGCTACTTTGACCTCCACGTCTCTTCCAAGGGGCATTAAAACCGTCTTGTTAAACCACTCTGAACTTCACGTCTCTTCCAAGGGGCATTTAAACCGTCTTGATAAAACACTCTGAATTCCACGTCTCTTCCAATGGGCATTAAAACCGTCTTGTTAAGCTACTGTGACCTCCACATCTCTTCCAAGCGGCATTAAAAGCGTCTTGTTAAACCACTCTGAACTCCACGTCTCTTCCAAGGGGCATTAAAACCGTCTGTTGAACCACTCTGAACTACACGTCTCTTCCAAGAGGCATTAAAACCCTCTTATTAAGCTACTGTGACCTCCACGTCTCTTCCAAGGGGCATTAAAACTGTCTTGTTAAACCACTCTGAATACCACGTCTCTTCCAAGGGGCATTAAAACCATCTTGTTAAGCTACTGTGACCTCCAGGTCTTTTCCAAGGGGCATTAAAACCGTCTTGTTAAACCTCTCTGACCTCCACATCTCTTCCAAGGGGCATTACAACCGTCTTGTTAAGCTACTGTGACTTCCACGTCTCTACCAAATCGCATTAAAACCGTATTGTTAAGCTACTGTGACCTTCACGTATCTTCCAATGGGCATTAAAACCGTCTTGTTAAACCACTCTGACCTCCATGTCTCTTCCAAGGGGCATTAAAACTGTCTTGTTAAGCTACTTTGACCTCCACGTCTCTTCCAAGGGGCATTAAAACCGTCTTGTTAAACCACTCTGAACTTCACGTCTCTTCCAAGGGGCATTTAAACCGTCTTGATAAACCACTCTGAATTCCACGTCTCTTCCACGGGGCATTAAAACTGTCGTGTTAAGCTACTGTGACCTCCACATCTCTTCCAAGGGACATTAAAACCGCCTTGTTAAACCACTCTGAACCCCACGTCTCTTCAAACGGGCATTAAAACAGTCTTGTTAAACCACTCTGAACTCCACGTCTCTTTCAAGGGGCATTAAAACCGTCTTTTTAAGCTACTGTGACCTCCATATCTCTTCCAAGGGGCATTAAAACTTTCTTGTTAAACCACTCTGAATTCCACGTCTCTTCCAATGGGCATTAAAACCGTCTTGTTAAGCTACTGTGACCTCCACATCTCTTCCAAGCGGCATTAAAAGCGTTTTGTTAAACCACTCTGAACTCCACGTCTCTTCCAAGGGGCATTAAAACCGTCTGTTAAACCACTCTGAACTACACGTCTCTTCCAAGAGGCATTAAAACCCTCTTATTAAACTACTGTGACCTCCTCGTCTCTTCCAAGGGGCATTAAAACTGTCTTGTAAAAACCACTCTGAATACCACGTCTCTTCCAAGGGGCATTAAAACCATCTTGTTAAGCTACTGTGACCTCCAGGTCTTTTCCAAGGGGCATTAAAACTGTCTTGTTAAACCTCTCTGACCTCCACATCTCTTCCAAGGGGCATTACAACCGTCTTGTTAAGCTACTGTGACCTGCACGTCTCTACCAAATCGCATTAAAACCGTATTGTTAAGCTACTGTGACCTCCATGTCTCTTCCAAGGGGCATTAAAATTGTCTTGTTAAACCACTCTGACCTCCATGTCTCTTCCAAGGGGCATTAAAACCGTCTTGTTAAACCACTCTGAACTTCACGTCTCTTCCAAGGGGCATTTAAACCGTCTTGATAAACCACTCTGAATTCCACGTCTCTTCCACGGGGCATTAAAACTGTCGTGTTAAGCTGCTGTGACCTCCACATCTCTTCCAAGGGACATTAAAACCGTCTTGTTAAACCACTCTGAACCCCACGTCTCTTCCAAGGGGCATTAAAATCGTCTTGTTAAGGTACTGTGACCTCCACTTCTCTTCCAAGGGTCATTGATATTGTCTTTTTATTCCACTGCGACCTCCACCACTCTTCAAAGGGGCATTGATATTGTCTTTTTATTCCACTGGGACCTCCACATCTCTTCCAAGGGGCATTAAAACCATTTTGTTAAGCTACTGTGACCTCCACGTCTCTTCCAAGGGGAATTAAAACCGTCTTGTTAAACGACTCTGAACTCCACGTCTCTTCCAAGGGGCATTAAATCCGTCATGTTAAGCTACTGTGACCTCCACGTCTCTTCCAAGGGGTATTGATGTTGTCTTTTTATTCCACTGTAACCTCCACCACTCTTCCAAGGGGCATTGACATTGTCTTTTTATTCCACTGGGACCTTTACCACTCTTCGAAGGGGCATTGATATTGTCTTTTTATTCCACTGGGACCTCCACGTCTCTTCCAAGGGGCATTAAAGCCTTCTTTTTAAACCACTGTTAACTCCACGCCTATTCCAGGAGCCATTAAAACCACCTTGTTAAGCTACTGTGACCTCCACGTCTCTTCCAAGGGCATTAATACCATCTTGTTAAGCTAATGTGACCTCCAAGTCTCTTCCAAGATGCATTAAAACCGTCTTGTTAAACCACTTGGAACTCCACGTCTCTTCTAAGGGGCATTAAACTATCTTGTTAAACCACTATGAACGCCAAGTCTCTTCCAAGGGGCATTAAAACCGTCTTGTTAAGCTACTGTGACCTCCACGTCTCTACCAAAGGGCATTAAAACCGTCTTATTATAATCACTCTGATCTCCACTTCTCTTCCAAGGGGCATTAAAACTGTCTTGTTAAGCGACTGTGACCTCCACGTTTCTTCCAAGTTGCATTAAAACCGTCTTGTTAAACCACTCTGAACTCCACGTCTCTTCCAACGGGCATTAAAACAGTCTTGTTAAACCACTCTGAACTCCACGTCTCTTTCAAGGGGCATTAAAACCGTCTTGTTAAGCTACTGTGACCTCCACGTCTCTTCCAAGGGGCATTAAAACTTTCTTGTTAAACCGCTCTGAATTCCACGTCTCTTCCAATGGGCATTAAAACCGTCTTGTTAAGCTACTGTGACCTCCACATCTCTTCCAAGCGGCATTAAAAGCGTCTTGTTAAACCACTCTGAACTCCACGTCTCTTCCAAGGGGCATTAAAACCGTCTGTTAAACCACTCTGAACTACACGTCTCTTCCAAGAGGCATTAAAACCCTCTTATTAAGCTACTGTGACCTCCACGTCTCTTCCAAGGGGCATTAAAACTGTCTTGTTAAACCACTCTGAACACCACGTCTCTTCCAAGGGGCATTAAAACCATCTTGTTAAGCTACTGTGACCTCCAGGTCTTTTCCAAGGGGCATTAAAACCGTCTTGTTAAACCTCTCTGACCTCCACATCTCTTCCAAGGGGCATTACAACCATCTTGTTAAGCTACTGTGACCTCCACGTCTCTTCCAAATCGCATTAAAACCGTATTTTAAGCTACTGGAACCTTCACGTATCTTCCAAGGGGCATTAAAACCATCTTGTTAAACCACTCTGATCTCCATGTCTCTTCCAAGGGACATTAAAACAGTCTTGTTAAGCTACTGTGACCTCCACGTATCTTCCAAGGGGCATTAAAACCGTCTTGTAAAACCACTCTGAACTTCACGTCTCTTCCAAGGGGCATTTAAACCGTCTTGATAAACCACTCTGAATTCCACGTCTCTTCCACGGGGCATTAAAACTGTCGTGTTAAGCTACTGTGACCTCCACATCTCTTCCAAGGGACATTAAAACCGTCTTGTTAAACCACTCTGAACTCCACGTCTCTTCCAAGGGGCATTAAAATCGTCTTGTTAAGCTACTGTGACCTCCACTTCTCTTCCAAGGGTCATTGATATTGTCTTTTTATTCCACTGCGACCTCCACCACTCTTCAAAGGGACATTGATATTGTCTTTTTATTCCACTGGGACCTCCACATCTCTTCCAAGGGGCATTAAAACCATTTTGTTAAGCTACTGTGACCTCCACGTCTCTTCCAAGGGCATCAATACCATCTTGTTAAGCTAATGTGACCTCCAAGTCTCTTCCAAGGTCCATTAAAACCGTCTTTTTAAACCACTTGGAACTCCACTTCTCTTCTAAGGGGCATTAAACTATCTTGTTAAACCACTATGAATGCCAAGTCTCTTCCAAGGGGCATTAAAACCGTCTTGTTAAGCTACTGTGACCTACACGTCTCTACCAAAGGGTTTTTAAAACCGTCTTATTAAATCACTCTGATCTCCACTTCTCTTCCAAGGGGAATTAAAAATGTGTTGTTAAGCGACTGTGACCTCCACATTTCTTCCAAGGTGCATTAAAACCGTCTTGTTAAACCACTCTTAACTCCACGTCTCTTCCAACGGGCATTAAAACAGTCTTGTTAAACCACTCTGAACTCCATGTCTCTTCCAAGGGACATTAAAACAGTCTTGTTAAGCTACTGTGACCTCCACGTATCTTCCAAGGGGCATTAAAACCATCTTGTAAAACCACTCTGAACTTCACGTCTCTTCCAAGGGGCATTTAAACCGTCTTGATAAACCACTCTGAATTCCACGTCTCTTCCACGGGGCATTAAAACTGTCGTGTTAAGCTACTGTGACCTCCACATCTCTTCCAAGGGACATTAAAACCGTCTTGTTAAACCACTCTGAACTCCACGTCTCTTCCAAGGGGCATTAAAATCGTCTTGTTAAGCTACTGTGACCTCCACTTCTCTTCCAAGGGTCATTGATATTGTCTTTTTATTCCACTGCGACCTCCACCACTCTTCAAAGGGACATTGATATTGTCTTTTTATTCCACTGGGACCTCCACATCTCTTCCAAGGGGCATTAAAACCATTTTGTTAAGCTACTGTGACCTCCACGTCTCTTCCAAGGGCATCATTACCATCTTGTTAAGCTAATGTGACCTCCAAGTCTCTTCCAAGATGCATTAAAACCGTCTTGTTAAACCACTTGGAACTCCACTTCTCTTCTAAGGGGCATTAAACTATCTTGTTAAACCACTATGAATGCCAAGTCTCTTCCAAGGGGCATTAAAACCGTCTTGTTAAGCTACTGTGACCTACACGTCTCTACGAAAGGGTTTTTAAAACCGTCTTATTAAATCACTCTGATCTCCACTTCTCTTCCAAGGGGCATTAAAACTGTGTTGTTAAGCGACTGTGACCTCCACATTTCTTCCAAGGTGCATTAAAACCGTCTTGTTAAACCACTCTGAACTCCACGTCTCTTCCAACGGGCATTAAAACAGTCTTGTTAAACCACTCTGAACTCCACGTCTCTTTCAAGGGGAATTAAAACCCTCTTATTAAGCTACTGTGACCTCCACATCTCTTCCAAGGGGCATTAAAACTTTCTTGTTAAACCACTCTGAATTCCACGTCTCTTCCAATGGGCATTAAAACCGTCTTGTTAAGCTACTATGACCT
Source organism: Phyllobates terribilis (assembly GCF_046119375.1). Classification (NCBI taxonomy): domain Eukaryota; kingdom Metazoa; phylum Chordata; class Amphibia; order Anura; family Dendrobatidae; genus Phyllobates; species Phyllobates terribilis. The sequence goes on from NW_027362773.1 coordinate 68,443,733, forward strand.
CCACATCTCTTCCAAGCGGCATTAAAAGCGTCTTGTTAAACCACTCTGAACTCCACGTCTCTTCCAAGGGGCATTAAAACCGTCTTGTTAAACCACTCTGAACTACACGTCTCTTCCAAGAGGCATTAAAACCCTCTTGTTAAGCTACTGTGACCTCCACGTCTCTTCCAAGGGGCATTAAAACCCTCTTGTTAAACCTAACTGACCTCCACATCTCTTCCAAGGGGCATTACAACCGTCTTGTTAAGCTACTGTGACTTCCACGTCTCTTCCAAGTCGCATTAAAACCGTCTTGTTAATCTACTGTGACCTTCACGTATCTTCCAAGGGGCATTAAAAGCGTCTTGTTAAACCACTCTGACCTCCATGTCTCTTCCAAGGGGCATTAAAACAGTCTTGTTAAGCTACTGTGACTTCCACGTCTTTTCCAAGGGGCATTAACACCGTCTTGTTAAACTACTATGACCTCCATGTCTCTCCCAAGGGGCATTAAAACCGTCTTGTTAAGCTACTGAGACCTCCACGTCTCTTCCAAGGGGCATTAAAACCGTCTTGTTAAACCACACTGAACTTCACGTCTCTTCCAATGGGCATTTAAACAGTCTTGTTAAACCACTCTGAATTCCACTTCTCTTCCACTGGGCATTAAAACCGTCGTGTTAAGCTACTGTGACCTTCACATCTCTTCCAAGGGACATTAAAACCGTCTTGTTAAACCACTCTGAACTCCACGTCTCTTCCAAGGGACATTAAAATCGTCTTGTTAAGCTACTGTGACCTCCACTTCTCTTCCAAGGGTCATTGATATTGTCTTTTTATTCCACTGGGACCTCCACATCTCTTCTAAGGGGCATTAAAACCATTTTGTTAAGCTACTGTGACCTCCACGTCTCTTCCAAGGGGCATTAAAACCGTCTTGTTAAACGACTCTGTTCTCCACGTCTCTTCCAAGGGGCATTAAAACCGTCTTGTTAAGCTACTGTGACCTCCACGTCTCTTCCTAGGGGCATTAAAACAGTCTTGATAAACCACTCTGAACTGCACGTCTCTTCCAAGGGGCATTAAATCTGTCTTGTTAAGCTATTGTGACCTCCACATCTCTTCCACGGTGCATAAAAAAAGCTTGTTAAACCTCTCTGAACTCCACGTCTCTTCCAAGGGAGATTAAATCCGTCATGTTAAGCTACTATGACCTCCACGTCTCTTCGAAGGGGTATTGATATTGTCTTTTTTTTTCCACTGTAACCTCCACCACTCTTCCAAGGGACATTGATATTGTTTTTTTACTCCACTGGGACATTCACCACGCTTCGAAGGGGTATTGAAATTGTCTTTTTATTCCACTGGGACCTCCACGTCTCTTCCAAGGGGCATTAAAACCTTCGTTTTTAAATCACTCTGAACTCCACATCTCTTCCAAGGGGCATTAAAACCCTCTTGTTAAGCTACTGTGATCTCCACGTCTCTTCCAAGGGGCATTAATACCGTCTTGTTAAGCTAATGTGACCTCCAAGTTTCTTCCAAGATGCATTAAAACCGTCTTGTTAAACCACTTGGAACTCCACGTCTCTTCTAAGGGGCATTAAACTGTCTTGTTAAACCACTCTGAACTCCACGTCTCTTTCAAGGGGCATTAAAACCGTCTTGTTAAACCACTATGACCGCCACATCTCTTCCAAGGGGCATTAGAACCCTCTTGTTAAGCAACTATGACCTCCACATCTCTTCCAAGTGGCATTAAAATTCACTTGTTAAGCTACTGTGACCTTCACGTATCTAGCAAGGGGCATTAAAACCGTCTTGTTAAGCTACTGTGACCTCCACGACTCTTCCAAGAGGCATTAAAACCGTCTTGCTAAGCTACTGTGACCTCCTCGTCTTTTCCAAGGGGCATTAAAACCGTCTTGTTAAATCAATATGACGTCCATGTCTCTTCCAAGGGGCATTAAAACCGTCTTGTTAAACCACTCTGAACTCCACGTCTCTTCCAAGGGGCATTAAAACAGTCTTGTTTAACCACTCTGAATTCCACGTCTCTTCCACGGGGCATTAATACTGTCTTGTTAAGCTACTGTGACCTTCACATCTCATCCAAGGGACATTAAAACCGTCTTGTTAAACCACTCTGAACTCCACGTCTCTTCCAAGGGGCATTAATATCATCTTGTTAAGCTACTGTGACCTCCACGTCTCTTCCAAGGGTCATTGATATTGTGTTTTTATTCCATTGCGACCTCCACCACTCTTCAAAGGGGCATTGATATTGTCTTTTTATTCCACTTGGACTTCCACGTCTCTTCAAAGGGACATTAAAACGTTTTGTTAAGCTACTGTGACCTCCACGTCTTTTCCAAGGGACAATAAAACCGTCTAGTTAAACCACTCTGAACTCCACGTCTCTTCCAAGGGGCATTAAAAAGGTCTTGTTAAGCTACTGTGACCTCCACGTCTCTTCCAAGGGGCATAAAAACCGTCTTGTTAAACCACTCTGAACTCCACGTCTCTTCCAAGGGAGATTAAATCCGTCATGTTAAGCTACTGTGACCTCCACATCTCTTCCAAGGGGTATTGATATTGTCTTTTTATTCCACTGTAACCTCCACCACTCTTCCAAGGGGCAATGATATTGTCTTTTTATTCCACTGGGACCTTCACCACTCTTCGAAGGGGCATTGATATTGTCTTTTTATTCCACTGGGACCTCCACGTCTCTTCCAAGGGGCATTAAAACCTTCTTTTTAAACCACTCTTAACTCCACGTCTCTTTCAAGAGCCATTAAAACCATCTTGTTAAGCTACTGTGACCTCCACGTCTCTTCCAAGGGGCATTAAAACCGTCTTGTTAAGCTACTGTGACTTCCACGTCTTTTCCAAGGGGCATTAACACCGTCTTGTTAAACCACTATGACCTCCATGTCTCTCCCAAGGGGCATTAAAACCGTCTAGTTAAGCTACTGAGACCTCCACGTCTCTTCTAAGGGGCATTAAAACCGTCTTGTTAAACCACACTGAACTTCACGTCTCTTCCAAGGGGCATTTAAGCCGTCTTGTTAAACCACTCTGAATTCCACTTCTCTTCCACGAGGCATTAAAACCGACGTGTTAAGCTACTGTGACCTCCACATCTCTTCCAAGGGACATTAAAACCGTCTTGTTAAACCACTCTGAACTCCATGTCTCTTCCAAGGGACATTAAAATCGTCTTGTTAAGCTACTGTGACCTCCACTTCTCTTCCAAGGGTCATTGATATTGTCTTTTTATTCCACTGGGACCTCCACATCTCTTCCAAGGGGCATTAAAACCGTTTTGTTAAGCTACTGTGACCTCCACGTCTCTTCCAAGGGGCATTAAAACCGTCTTGTTAAACGACTCTGTTCTCCACGTCTCTTCCAAGGGGCATTAAAACCGTCTTGTTAAGCTACTGTGACCTCCACGTCTCTTCCAAGGGGCATTAAAACAGTCTTGATAAACCACTCTGAACTGCACGTCTCTTCCAAGGGGCATTAAATCTGTCTTGTTAAGCTATTGTGACCTCCACATCTCTTCCAAGGGGCATAAAAAACGCTTGTTAAACCTCTCTGAACTCCACGTCTCTTCCAAGGGAGATTAAATCCGTCATGTTAAGCTACTATGACCTCCACGTCTCTTCGAAGGGGTATTGATATTGTCTTTTTTTTTCCACTGTAACCTCCACCACTCTTCCAAGGGACATTGATATTGTTTTTTTATTCCACTGGGACATTCACCACGCTTCGAAGGGGTATTGAAATTGTCTTTTTATTCCACTGGGACCTCCACGTCTCTTCCAAGGGGCATTAAAACCTTCTTTTTAAATCACTCTGAACTCCACGTCTCTTCCGAGGGGCATTAAAACCCTCTTGTTAAGCTACTGTGATCTCCACATCTCTTCCAAGGGGAATTAATACCGTCTTGTTAAGCTAATGTGACCTCCAAGTTTCTTCCAAGATGCATTAAAACCGTCTTGTTAAACCACTTGGAACTCCACGTCTCTTTCAAGGGGCATTAAAACCGTCTTGTTAAACCACTATGACCGCCACATCTCTTCCAAGGGGCATTAGAACCCTCTTGTTAAGCAACTATGACCTCCACATCTCTTCCAAGTGGCATTAAAACCGTCTTGCTAAGCTACTGTGACCTCCTCGTCTTTTCCAAGGGGCATTAAAACCGTCTTGTTAAATCAATATGACGTCCATGTCTCTTCCAAGGGGCATTAAAACCGTCTTGTTAAACCACACTGAACTCCAAGTCTCTTCCAAGAGGCATTAAAACCCTCTTGTTAAGCTCCTGTGACCTCCACATCTCTTCCAAGAGGCATTAAAACTGTCTTGTTAAACCACTCTGAATTCCACATCTCTTCCAGGGGGCTTTAAAACCGTCTTGTTAAGCTACTGTGACCTCCACGTCTCTTCCAAGTCGCATTAAAATCGTCTTGTCAAGCTACTGTGACCTTCATGTATCTTCCAAGAGGCATTAAAACCGTCTTGTTAAACCACTCTGACTTCCATGTCTCTTCCAAGGGGCATTAAAACACTCTTGTTAAGCTACTGTGACCTCCACGTCTCTTCCAAGGGGCATTAAAACCGTCTTGTTAAGCTACTGTGATCTCCACGTCTTTTCCAAGGGGCATTACAACCGTCTTGTTAAACCTCTATGACCTCCATGTCTCTCCCAAGGGGCATTAAAACCATTTTTTTAAGCTACTGTGACCTTCACGTCTCTTCCAAGGGGCATTAAAACCGTCTTGTTAAACCACTCTGAACTCCACGTCTCTTCCAAGGGGCATTTAAATCGTCTTGTTAAACCACTCTGAATTCCACTTCTCTTCCACGGGGTATTAAAACCGTCTTGTTAAGCTACTGTAACCTCCACATCTCTTCCAAGGGACATTAAAACCGTCTTGTTAAACCACTCTGAACTCCACGTCTCTTCCTAGGGGCATTAAAATCGTCTTGTTAAGCTACTGTGACCTCCACTTCTCTTCCAAGGGTCATTAAAACCGTTTTGTTAAGCTACTGTGACATCCACGTCTCTTCCAAGGGGCATTAAAACCGTCTTGTTAAACCACTCTGAACACCATGTCTTTTCCAAGGTGCATTAAAACCGTCTTGTTAAGCTACTGTGACCTCCACGTCTCTTCCAAGGGGCATTAAAACAGTCTTGATAAACCACTCTGAACTGCACGTCTCTTCCAAGGGGCATTAAAACCGTCTTGTTAAGCTATTGTGACCTCCACATCTCTTCCAAGTGGCATAAAAAAAGCTTGATAAACCACTCTGAACTCCACGTCTCTTCCAAGGGAGATTAAATCAGTCATGTTAAGCTACTGTGACCTCCACGTCTCTTCGAAGGAGTATTGATTTTGTCTTTTTATTCCACTGTAACCTCCACCACTCTTCCAAGGGACATTGATATTGTTTTTTTATTCCACTGGGACCTTCACCACGCTTCGAAGGGGCAATGAAATTGTCTTTTTATTCCAATGGGACCTCCACGTCTCTTCCAAGGGGCATTAAAACCTTCTTTTTAAACCACTCTGAACTCCACGTCTCTTACAAGGGGCATTAAACCCCTCTTGTTAAGCTACTGTGACCTCCACGTCTCTTCCAAGTGCCATTACTACCGTCTTGTTAAGCTAATGTGACCTCCAAGTCTCTTCCAAGATGCATTAAAACAGTCTTGTTAAACCACTTGGAACTCCACGTCTCTTCTATGCGGCATTAAACCGTCTTGTTAAACTACTCTGAACTCCACGTCTCTTCCAAGGGGCATTAAAACCGTCTTGTTAAATCACTCTGAACTCCTCGTCTCTTTCAAGGTGCATTAAAACCGTCTTGTTAAGCTACTGTGACCTCCACATCTCTTCCAAGGGGCATTAAAACCATCTTGTTAAGCTACTGTGACCTCCACGTCTATTCCAAGGGGCATTAAAACCGTCTTGTTAAACCACTCTGAACTCCACGTCTCTTCCAAGGGGCATTAAAACCATCTTGTTAAGCTACTGTGACCTCCACGTTTCTTCAAAGGGGCATTAAAACCGTCTAGTTATGCTACTTTGACCTCCACGTCTCTTCCAAGGGGCATCAAAACCGTCTTGTTAAACCACTATGACCTCCACATGTCTTCCAGGGGGCATTAAAACCCTCTTGTTAAGCTACTGTGACCCCACATCTCTTCCAAGTGGCATTAAAACCCTCTTTTTAAACTACTGTGACCTTCACGTATCTTCCAAGGGGCATTAAAACTATCTTGTTAAACCACTCTGACCTCCACGTCTCTTCCAAGGGGCATTAAAACAGTCTTGTTAAGCTACTGTGACCTCCAAGTCTCTTCCAGCGGGCATTAAAACCGTCTTGTTAAACCACTCTGAACTCCACAGCTCTTCCAAGGGTCATTGAAATGTTTTTTTTAATTACCTCTAACCTCTACGACTTTTCCAACGGGCATTGCATTTCCTCCTAATTTTAGTCAGCTGTTGCTTTTCAATGCATAGGCAAACAGTAAGGGAGACCCACTCCCCAATAATGGGTAGAAGGTTTTTAGTACGCTGTAATCCACATCTATTTCAAGGGGCATTGCAGTTCCTCATAATTTTTGGAAAGCCTTCCATTCACTGCTTAGGCCAACAGTGTACAGGAGACCCAGTTGCTATAAATGGAAAAAACGGTTTAGTTAAGGCCCTCTGACCTCGATGTCACTTCCAAGGGGCATTGGAGTGCCTCAAAGTTTTTGGTAGGCATTTCACTCACTGTATTCCCTATAACTGTGTCGCCGAACCGCTCCTTTTGGTACAGAAACATATCCTACAAGACATGTGTGGTTGACTGGCCTGATATTGATGTGAATGGTCCCTGTTCCTCCTGCTCTTTCTCCTTTGCCACCACCTCATCCATCATTCATCACCTGAAGCTTTGTTTTCACGGGAGTCATAGAACTGGGATAGTAGCAGGAAAACATCCAGCAATCCTCGGAGGAGGTAGGATATGCGCCAAAACGCTGACCACCTCAGGCCTAGCCGCTACTACATACATGCACTTGCATTCCAAGGAACAGAAAGCTAAGGAGATGGATGGCCTCATGATCATGAATAATTTACTCGTTGTGTAGGAGGCCGACCTCTGCTGCTGTCTACCTTCTGAACTTTGTGTTGAAGCCTGATTGACCCAGGACCCGCAATCCTCTATGTCTGGAGGACGTGTTGCATCCCAGTGTCCAACTGTGTCCCGGCTTCCACAATATTAACCCAGTGTGAAGGCGTCAGTGAGATGGACCATCCCTGGCCACATTCACTTGTCCACGTGTTTGTGGTTAGGCTGTCCTTCCCACTAAATGCACTGGGGAGGGCACAGGTAATGTTTTGATATGCGCGCTTGTGTATAAGGCGCACCGGGACAAATAGGGGCGGCTGGGGACCGTTTATGGACACCTGGCCGCCCCTAGGCGGCTGGGGACCGTGTGTGGACACCCGGCCGCTGGGCGGCTGGGGACCGAGTATGGACACCTGGCCGCCGGGCGGCTGGGGACTGTGTATGGGTACCAGGCCGCCGATGCAGCCATGACGTGGTGACCAGATTCCGCCTCCACATGCCTAAAAGGCCCAATTTCAAGTGCATGTAAGCAGTATGGTATTGCAGCCTGGCGGTGGGTGCATTGCAAGGAATGGGGGAGGTACAATTGAACACTGCCCTGGGACAAGGACTTGCATGGGGATAGTTGCAAGTCTGCATCTTCTGATGCGGCAAGATTCACTTCTGATGGGCACACTTTTAGGCAGTGACCTGGGTGTCAGAGATGCTTCCAGGGGTCTTCCCCATGCTGTTCCCATGTCTTTTCAGCACTGTATGCATGTGTCACACAGAACATCGCCAGATAAGGCTGTAAAATGTTAAAATGACATTTCCTGGTGAATGCATTTGTCACGGTTGAAAGCAATACAAAGTGCAAAAACGCATAAAAAATGCTACTTGTGAACATAGCCCAAGGTGTGGAGGAGTATTTTTGGTTTTGGTTATTTATTTTACTTTATACACAAGTCTTTACCCTGGAAAGGATGTTCCTTAACATATTTCACAGGAAAGCAGTGGCTTAATACCTCTGACCACGTTGTTGACAGCAGTGACCTGGGGGTCAGAAATGCTTCCTGGGGCGATCCCCATGCTGTCCCCATGTCATTTGAGCGCTGTCACTATCGTTTTGGGGACTTTTTAGGCTTTCTACAGACTGCCGGGGGTGCCGCCGCAAAAATGCTCGGGTCTCCCATAGACTAACATTGGGCTCGTTGCTCAGGTCGAGCACCCGAGCATTTTAGTGCTCGCTCAACACTAACTATTATTTAATTCCTTTTACCCCCGAAGGTGGTTTGCACGTTAATGACCAGGCCAATTTTTACAATTCTGACCACTGTCACTTTATGAGGTAATAACGCTGGAACTCTTCAACGGATCCCCCTGGTTCTAAGATTGTTTTTTCAAGACATATTGTACTTCATGATAGTGATAAAATTTCTTTGATATGACTTGTGTTACTTTTGGAAAAAATCATAATGTTGGCGAAAATTTAGAAATTTTTGCAATTTTCAAGCTTTTGAATTTTTATACCCTTAAATCAGAGAGATATATCACACAAAATAGTTAATAAATAACATTTCCCATATGGCTACTTTACATCAGCCCAATTTTGGAACCAAAATTTTATTGGTTAGAAAGTTATAAAAGTTTAACGTTGAGCAGCAATGTCTCATTTTTCCAACAAAATTTACAAAACCATTTTTTTTAGGGACCATATCACTTTTGAAGTGACTTTGACAGAAAATACCCAAAGTGACACCATTCTAAAAACGGCACCCCTCAAGGTGTTCAAAAAAACATTCAAGAAGTTTATTAACCCTTCAGGTGCTTCACAGGAATTTTTGGAATGTGAAAGAAAACAATGAACATTTTTTTTTCACAAAACTATTACTTTAGACCCAAATTTTTTTTATTTTCGCAAAGGTAACAGGAAGAAATGGACCACAAAATTTGTTGTGCCATTTTTCCTGAGTATGCCGATACCCCATATGTGGGGAAAATACACTGTTTGGGCGCACGGCAGGATTCAGAAGGGAAGAAGTACTGTATGACTTTTTGAACGCAAAATTGGTTGGAATCAATAGCGGATGCCATGTTGCATTTGGAGAGCCTAAACAGTGGACACCCCCACAAGTGACCTTATTTTGGAAACTAGAACCCTCAAAGATTTTATCAAGGGGTATAGGGAACATTTTGAACCCAGAGGTACGACACAGAATTTGATAACATTAGGTCATCATATTGAATAAGTTGTCATTAGTCTTGAGCACAGGTGCTCGCTACTTAAGTTTGCAATGGTTACTCGGGTATGCACCAAGTATCATGAGTGTTCGAGTGACATGCTCAAGTCCCTGCCCCACATGTTTCATGGTTGTTAGACACCCAAAAAAAACATGCGGGGATTGCTCCTACATGGCAGGCAATCCCCGCATGTTTTTTTGGGCTGTATAACAGTCACAAAACATATGGGGCGGAGATTCGAGCATATCACTCGAGCACCCGTGATACTCGGTACATATCCGAGCACTCGATGCAAACTCAAGTAGCGAGCACTTGCGCTCAACACTAGTCGCCAAATCGTCATAATTTTTTTTTCTTTACTTTTGAAAAAATCCCAACCCCAACACAACCATAATACAATCCCAACCCTAATACAACCTCAACCCTAGCACAACCCTAACTATAGCACAACCCTATCCCGAACCGTAGCACAACCCTAACCCTAGCACAGCCCTAACCCTAGCACAGCCCTAACCTTAGCACAACCTTAACCCTAGAACAGCCTTAATGCTAGCACAACCCTAACCCTAGCATAACCCTAACCCTAGCATAACCCTAACCCTAGCAAAACCCTAACCCTAGCAAAACCCTAAGAACTTGCTCTCACTTGCGATTACATTGGACGAATGCAATCCGATAAAAAATCAGATTGCATTCGGACCAATTTAATCCCATGATGGCGTGCTCAGTGGCATTTTTTTTTCCAGTGCCGATCGGATTGCGATCGGGCTGGAAAAAATCACAGCATGGCACAATTGCCTGCTGCGTTCGGATCGCACGCACCCATATAAGCCTATGGGTGCATGTGAAACATCGCGCTGCACTCGGATAACACCCGGGTGCACTGCGATACCCGCAGATGCCAGCAACAGAGAAAATGGAGAGACTGATTTCTCCATCCTCTCGCATCGGATGTGATTCGCTAGTGTGACCCCGGCCTAACTCTAACACAACCTTAACCCTAGAGTTATTTTTACGCCGTTCATCGTGCGGTATAAGGGATTAGATTACTTTATTTTTCGGGTTGGTGCGATTACAGCGATACCAGATTCATATCGATTTTTATGTTTGGCAGCTGTCACACACTAAAAGACGCTTTTTTTTGCAAAGACTAGTTTTTGCAATCATTTTTCCATATTTCATGTAAGGGCTTGTTTTTTGCAGGACAAGTTGACGTTTTTATTGGTACCATTTTCGGGCAAATTACTTTTTTTATTTCTATTTCGATTTTTGGGAGGCAGAATAAACAAAAACCCACAATTCTGGAATTGTTTTTTTTTTGCTTTTTTTTATGCTGTTCCACGTGTGGTAAAATTGATAAGGCAGCTTTATTCTTCGGGTCAGTATGTTTACAGCTGTGTCACCCCAGGCCTGGATGCCACAAATATTAAAGGCTGTGTCTGAGAGCAGGAGGGAGGTTCCCTGGTTAGGGACAATTAGCATGCAGCACCTCCTGTCCCAGGCCAGTAGGGGGAGCTGGCTGCCCCTATAAAAGCTGGAACTGGGGCAGGGTTAGAGAGACCAGAACCCACTTCTGAAGTGAGCAGAAGGGTTCTCAGAGGAAGGGACAGGTCAGCAGCAGCTGAGGAGTCCGTGAGGCAGAGGAGAAACTGCAGGCCAGGGACAGAGGTGACGAGAGCCTGTCCTGGCAGAGAACCAATCCAACCGGACATTGGGGTCCGAGGCTGTCAGGGTTATAAGCCCAGCAGCAGAGAACCAACCCGCGAGGGATTTCAGGTCCCTTGGCCTAAGAAGCCTGGAGGCTCCACCACACAGAGGGACCAGTACAGCGAGGAGAAAGCAAAAGGTACCCAAGGCCCGAGTCGCAAGCCATACAGGCGAGAAGTACACTGCCAGCTCAGGGATGTGGGCTATTACATCACAAAGAGAGGGATAGTCAGAAAGAGCATAGAGAGAACGGTAGGCCTACACACTCATCCTGACCAGTGGGGCTCGCCCGAATGCTCTCAGACACTCAGGCCCATTCCTAGCCAGTACCACTGTTGGGTCATTAATAATACCTACAATAAATACCCTGGACTGTTTGAAGTGGACTCTGAACTCTTACTATTGCGGCCTGCACTATCACCCCCAGCATCCACCTACACTGCCCTGAGGCTACACTCTTCCCGTGGGGAGTTATCCTACCCCTGTGCTGCGCACGAAAACCAGCCTCAGCAGTCTGCCTTGCAGCGGCGGTTATCCCTGACCGCAATCCACGGGTGGCGTAGTCGGACATTCAAAACACTGATAAATAGACTGCCACAATTTGGTCTGACCACCCTGAGCCACGGGATCGGGTTGCCACTACTACCCCCATCAGCACCGTACACCAGAAGGCCCGGTTCCGGGTACCCCACTGCCCAGGGGGCGAGTCACAGCAATACTACATTTATATATTTTTTCATATTTTGGTGCTTTTACACAATAAAACTATTTTATAGAAAAAATATTTTTTTTGTATTGCTTTATTCTGAGAGCTATAATTTTTTTATTTTTCGGCTGATGGAGATGTGTGGTGGCTTGTGTTTTGAGGGTCAAGATGACATTTTCAGCAGTGCTATTTTTATTTACATTTGTCTTTTTGATCGCGTTTTATTCCATTTTTTGCTTGGCGGTATGATGATAAAGCATTGTTTTTTTTGTCTTTTTGCTTCATTTTTTTTTTTTTACCGTGTTCATTAAAGGGGTTAACTAGTGGGACAGTTTTATAGGTCAGGTCATTCTGGAAGTGGCAAAACCAAATATGTATACTTTTATTGTTTTGTTTTTTTTCATAAGATTATTTATTTATGGGTACAATATATTTTTATTTTTTTTTGGATTATTTTTTTCCATTTTTTTTTATATTTTTATAATTTTTTTTTTTTTTTTCACTTTCTGACATTTTTCTTACTTTTACACATTGTCCCACTATGGGACTTTCACTTTTTACATTCTGATCGGCTGTATAGCACAGGAATGCAGCACCATCCTTGTGCTATACAGCCTGTCAGAGCTGCACAAGGAGAAGTTACTTTGGTCGCGTACTGCGCATGACCAAAGTAACTTCTTGCCTCCTGGGGACCCGGATGTTGTCATGATGACATCGGGTCACCATGACAACATCTGGGATGAGACTCAGACGCCGCGGGACGCCGGAGAGGAGGTAAGTATCGGAGCTTACCTCCTTCCTTGATCCCGCAATGCTGCAATCGATTTCGATCGCAGCATTTCGGGGGTTAATGTGCAGGGAGCGGTGCGGGACCGCTCCCTGCACATTGCACCGGATGCCAGCTGTGACAATCAGTTGACACACGGCAGCGATTGCGCCCCCACAGCCTGTGTGAAGTTGAAATCGCCAGGGCATACTAATACGTATCTGGCTCTTAAGTCCCAGGGCACAGATACGTATTAGTACGCCTTGGGCTGGAAAGGGGTTAAATACTGGTTACTTCCTGATATTAAAATAATAGCTTACAGCTACCCCACCTACAAACTATCATATTGGATGGTCTGTTTGTGGGAGTAATCAACTCTTTCCTAATTCTCCTGGTGCAAGCATTAGGCAGTGAATTAATAAGTGAGGGGGGTGGCAATTTGGAGGCTACAAAACAATGTTGCCTGACACCAAGCACCAGAGATGATAATTTAAAGGTGTCTGTCAGATATCTCCATTACTAATGCTATAATAGAGTGTTGCGAAAAACAAAAATACTATACCCAGTTAATTCTTCTCTTTTCCATTAGGTCTATGACATCACGTGATTAAAAACGGACTAGCTGAATCCTTCTGAGCTCTATGAAAAACCTGAAAGTCTCTTTTCCCTGCATAAGTCTTCGCTGCAAACATCCCTGTCCTTTTTGTTGCAGTCCTATTTTATTTCTGTATAACTGGAAGGTGGGTCCCAAGCATAATGTTCTCTGGTGAACCCTGTGTTCTCCAATCCGACACCGCTCTTTAATTATCAAAAACATCCCTTGACCAGAACTTCGGTGCCAACTATAGACCAGTCTCTAATCTCCCCTTCATTTTCAAACTTTTGGAATGCTTGGTCTACTCCCATCTAATCTGCTATCTCTCAGATAACGCTCTTCTACAACCTTTAGGCTGTGTGCCCATGTAGCGTTTTTCAAGCGTATATGCTGCGGAATTTCCGCAGCGTAAACGCTTGAAAAACGCATGTAGATCCGCACCCCATGGTCCCCAATGGCATTCCGCAATGTCAATGCCCATGCTGCGGATTTTTCCGCAGCGTATATGCTGCAGTCAAAAATCCGCAGCATGTTCATTAATTTTGCGGAAGCGCTGCGGAATCATTGTGCGGATGGTACCCAAGTCTGGAGGAGAGGAGACTCTCCTCCAGACCTGGGTACCAAAGAACCTGTAAAAAAAAGAATAAAATAAAGTTTATACTTATCTTCTGATGTTTTCCCTCCGTCGCGCTGTTGTCTGAAGGACCTGCCACGTCATTGAGTCATGTGACCCACCACATGACTCAATGACGTCACCGCAGGTCCTGCACACAACAGCGTGAGCCGCTCAAGACTCCGGACGGGGCAGAGAATGCATCGGAAGGTGAGTATAAAGTTTATTTTTTTATTTTTTACCATTCTGAACAAGTTGTCAAGCACTTTTCCAAGTGATGCTTGGAGAAGTGCTTGATAACCCGCATGCGGAAATGCATGCAAAGACGCCTCACAAACGCTTCTACCTGGCGGGAAAACCGCATGTAATATCCGCATGCGATTTTCCCGCCAGGGAGAAGCGTAAAAAATATGCTTCAGGTCCGCAACGTGGGCACATAGCCTTATAATGTGGTTTCCGCTTTTTACACTCTACTGAAACTGGTATTACTAAAGTCTGGCAGCACAGCGTCATCAGGTCTATATCAGACCTGGCGCCGCCATGCTCGTCAAAGTCACTCCGAAATCAGACAGTGTAGGGAGAGGTGCTGCTGAGCTAGGGAGAGATTTGCTTGTTTCTAGTTAGTGTAGGTATGCTAAACTATATTAGAGACACATATCCATCTCAAAAACAGTCCTTCTGAGGACTAATCCATCTGCAGAGATATCAGGCAGGTAGGGTATATAGCAGACTGCAGTGCATATAGCACAAGAGGCTCCATTCCAGTTTTGTCTGCTGCTGCTGCTATTAGACATTTCTAAAAATAGGCCCAGGTCTCAGCGGCCAGGAATAATTTTTTTTGGATCTTAATCCTCATTATTTGCTCAAAAAGCAATCCTGAGAACACAATTTTTCTGCGCCATTTGCTTGTTGGCACTGCAGAATACAGCCAGATCCTTTTCATATTATAGCGCTAAACATCCAGCTATTTAAAACTGTGGTTTGTCCATCACACAGATCCCATATAATTGCGCTGAAAATACTGACATTTCTGGCCTAAATTAAAAATTTGTTTCACTGTGTCAGTGAAGCTATTGATACCAGTTTGCTGTTCAAAATAGTTACCTACAGGCCAAGTATTTAAAACCGTGTTTTCTCCGTCACACGGATCACATATACTTTTTCATAAAATACTGCCATTTCTGGACTCCATTAAATATTTGTTTCAGTGTGTCAGTGAAGCTATTGACACCAGTTTGCTGTTCAAAATAGTTACCTACAGGCCAGGTTTTTAAAACTGTGTTTTCTTTGTCACACAGATCACATATACATTTTCAAAAAATACTGCCATTTCTGGCCTCCATTAAAAATTTGTTTCAGTGTGTCAGTGAACCTATTGACACCAGTTTGCTGTTCAAAAGAGTTGCCTACAGGCCAGGTATTTAAAAGTGTGTTTTCTCTGTCCCACAGATCACATATATGTTTTCAGAAAATACTGTAATTTCTGGCCTCCATTAAAAATTTATTTCAGTGTGTCAGTGAAGCTATT
Source organism: Phyllobates terribilis (assembly GCF_046119375.1). NCBI lineage: Eukaryota > Metazoa > Chordata > Amphibia > Anura > Dendrobatidae > Phyllobates > Phyllobates terribilis. The sequence goes on from NW_027362773.1 coordinate 68,458,975, forward strand.
GACACCAGTTTACTGTTCAAAAGAGTTACCTACAGGCCAGGGATTTAAAAGTGTGTTTTCTCTGTCCCACGGATCACATATACGTTTTTAGAAAATACTGTAATTTCTGGACTCCATTAAAAATTTGTTTCAGTGTGTCAGTGAAGCTATTGACACCAGTTTGCTGTTCAAAATAGTTACCTACAGGCCAGGTACTTATAACTGTGTTTTCTCCGTCACACGGATCACATATACGTTTTCAGAAAATACTGCCATTTCTGGCCTCCATTAAAAATTTGTTTCAGTGTGTCAGTGAAGCTATTGACATCAGTTTGCTGTTCAAAATAGTAACCTACAGGCCAGGTATTTAAAACTGTGTTTTCTCCTTTACATGGATCACATATATCTTTTCAGAAAATACTGCCATTTCTGGACTCCATTAAAAATTTGTTTCAGTGTGTCAGTGAAGCTATTGACACCAGTTTGCTGTTCAAAATAGTTACCTACAGGCCAGGTATTTAAAACGTGTTTTCTCCGTCACATGGATCATGTAACGGGTCTGAGAGGTGGAACCTCTGTGCAACTATACAAGGGGGCAGTCCATGTAAGGAAGCGGGTGGCTCCCAGGGAAGACGGGCAGGTAGTCACGGCAAGTGACAGGGACAGTCTCTGGGTAGAGGGGCAGGTAGTCACGGCAAGTGACAGGGACAGTCTCTGGGTAAAAGGACGGGTACTCACGGCAAGTGACAGGGACAGTCTCTGGGTAGAAGGACAGCAGGCAGGTGGCTGGTGAGCGCTCCCAGGTGAGCGGGCGAGAGTCTCTGGACGGGCAGGTGGTCACGGCAAGTGACGGCAGAGCCTCCAGGTAGGCTAGCAGACAGGTAGCAGGTGAGCGCTCCCAGGTGAGCAGGCAAGAGTCTCTGGACAGGCAGGTGGTCACGGCAAATGACGGCAGAGCCTCCAGGTAGGCTAGCAGACAGGTAGCAGATGAGCGCTCCCAGGTGAGCAGGCGAGAGTCTCTGGACAGGCAGGTGGTCACGGCAATCGACGGCAGAGCCTCCAGGTAGGCTAGCAGGCAGGTAGCAGATGAGCGCTCCCAGGTGAGCGAGCAGGCTGGTCCATAGACAGACTGACAGGTGTAGGAAAGCAGACCGTTGGACCGCAGGCTTGCAAGCAGGTAAACGGATATCAGGCAGGTATCAAGCAGGAATCAGGCAGGTAACTGGCAGGTAACAGGCAGGAATCCGGCAGGTGACTGGCAGGTAACAAGCAGGAATCTGGCAGGTGACTGGCTGGTAACTGGTAACGGGACCTGAGGGCTGAAGCGGAGTGAAGGCTTTGCAACAACATTGCTCGGGCACCTCCATTTTGGAGGAGGTGCCTTAAATATGGGAGGTCCTCCGGCAATTGGCCGGGGACTCCTTAGGACGGCGCGCGCGGTCCCTTTAAGAGAGGGGGAGCGCGCGCGCGCGCGCGCCCTAAGCACACTGCCGGGGAAGGAGCGCGTGCCGGAAGCAGCGGGGAGAGAAGCACTGGAGGACGCCGCGCCAGGAGCGGGGAGGTGAGAGGGACAGAGTCTCTGCCTAGTACGGGGCAGAGACGCCGATGCTACAGTACCCCCCCCTTTAGGCGCCCTCTTTTTTTGGCCAAAAAGAAATTTTTCAAGGAGAAGCGGGGCGTTGATGTTCTCCCTGGGTTCCCAAGTTCTCTCCTCAGGACCAAACCCCTTCCAATCTACCAGAAAAAAGGTCTTTCCTCTTACCCTCTTGGAGGCCAGAATACTCTCTACCTCAAAGACGTCATCAGCGGAAACCGGAGCAGGAGGGGCACCTGGATTATTGGAAAAAGAGTTAAAGACAACGGGTTTGAGGAGAGATACGTGGAAGGAATTGGGAATCCGTAGGGTGGCCGGGAGTTTTAATTTGTAGGCCACAGGGTTAATTTGCCTGAGGACTTCGAAGGGACCGATGAATCGAGGGCCCAACTTGAAGGAGGGTACTTTGAGCCGCACATGTTTGGACGAGAGCCAAACCTTGTCTCCCGGACGGAATTGAGGCGGATCCAGACGTCTCTTATCAGCATATCTTTTCATCCGCTCAGAGGACAGAAGAAGAGCGGACCTGGTACTCTCCCAAATAGTAGAAAATTCGCTGACAAGAGACTCCGCAGTAGGGTTGTCCACAGAAACGGAGACAGGGAGCGGAATCCGGAGGTGCTGGCCATAGACAATAAAGAACGGGGACTTGGAAGAGGATTCGCTCTCGTGGTTATTATAAGAGAACTCGGCCCAAGGAAGGAGGTCCACCCAATCAGAATGGTGGGCATTAACAAAGTGCCGGAGATAGCTGGTAAGGATCTGATTGATCCGCTCCACTTGACCATTGGACTGAGGGTGGTAAGCAGAGGAGAAGTCCAGGGTGACGTCCAGCAGTTTACATGTGGCTCTCCAGAAGCGTGAGGTAAACTGAACCCCTCGATCCGACACGATGTGGAGGGGTAGGCCATGGAGACGGAAGATATGGCGAATAAAGTCCTTAGCCAGCTCAGGTGCAGACAGAAGACCAGGCAGGGGAATGAAGTGGGCCATTTTAGAGAAGCGGTCCGCGACCACCCAAATGACAGTACACCCGGCAGAGACAGGAAGATTGGTAATGAAGTCCATAGCGATGTGTTGCCACGGGGCAACAGGTATGGGAAGCGGCAGGAGATGACCAGCTGGTAAGTGTCTGGGAATTTTGTTGCGGCCACAAGATGAACAGGCAGAGACGAAGTCTACCACATCCTTACGCAGGGTAGACCACCAGTAATGCCGGGAAATGAGTAGGAAGGTCTTCTTTTGGCCGGCATGGCCAGCTAGTTTAGAAGAATGACCCCAGCGAAGAACCCTCTCACGGTCTGGAGGCGCCACGAACGTCTTGCCGGGTGGAAGACGAGTCAAATCCAAGGGGGCCACATTCATCACCTTGGAGGGGTCGATAATGTGCATAGGCTCCTCCTCTTGGTCGGAGGATAGGGAGGATCGGGACAAGGCATCAGCTTTGACATTTTTGTCCGCCGGGCGGAAATGAAGGATGAAATTGAAGCGGGCAAAGAACAAAGACCACCGGGCTTGACGTGGATTAAGTCTCTGGGCATTTTGGAGATATGCCAGGTTCTTGTGATCCGTATAGATGATCACCGGGTATAGAGCCCCTTCAAGCAGGTAACGCCACTCCTCCAGCGCCAATTTAACGGCAAGCAGTTCTCGGTCTCCTATGGAGTAATTGCGCTCAGAGGAGGAGAAGATTTTAGAGAAAAAGCCGCAGGTTACCATTCTCCCGGAGGAAGACTTCTGGGTGAGCACCGCTCCGGCTCCAGAGGAGGAGGCATCAACCTCCAGGTAGAACTGTTTGTTGCAGTCCGGACGGTGCAGCACAGGGGCAGAGGAGAAGGCTTGTTTCAGGGAAAGGAAGGCCTCCTCAGCTTCGGATGACCATACCTTGGGATTTGCTCCCTTACGGGTGAGCGCAGATATGGGCGCAGTCCGTGACGAGAAGTGAGGAATGAAGAGACGATAGTAATTAGCGAAGCCCAGGAATCGCTGTATCGCCTTCAAGCCCTCCGGACGGGGCCACTTTAGGACAGCAGAGAGCTTCTCGGGATCCATTCGCAAGCCTGTCTGGGAGATAACATAGCCCAAGAAAGGAAGAGAGGTCTGCTCAAAAAGGCACTTCTCGTATTTAGCATAGAGGTGGTTCTGCCTGAGCCTAAGCAGGACCTGACGAACATCCCTCCGGTGTGTGGGAAGATCCGGAGAAAAGACCAAGATGTCGTCCAGGTATACCACCACGCAGGAGTAAAGAAGGTCACGGAAGATGTCGTTGACCAGTTCTTGGAAGACGGCGGGAGCATTGCAGAGACCGAAGGGCATCACACGGTACTCATAGTGTCCGTCCCGGGTATTAAATGCTGTTTTCCACTCGTCTCCCTGACGGATACGGACCAGGTTATAAGCTCCACATAGATCCAGCTTGGAGAAGATTCTGGCGCCTTTAAGACGATCAAATAACTCAGAGATGAGCGGAAGGGGGTATTTATTTTTAACCGTGATCTGATTGAGTCCTCTATAGTCAATACAGGGGCGTAGCGAGCAGTCTTTCTTTTTGACAAAGAAGAATCCGGCTCCAGTCGGGGAGGTAGATTTCCGGATAAATCCCCTAGCCAGATTCTCTTCAATGTACTCAGACATGGCCCGGGTCTCGGCTGCAGACAACGGGTAGATACGCCCACGGGGAGGAGTGGTGCCAGGTACCAGGTCGATCGGGCAGTCATATGGCCTATGGGGTGGCAACGTCTCTGCTTCCTTCTTACCGAAGACGTCCGCATAGGGCCAGTAAGGAGCCGGGAGACCTGGTAAATTAGCTGGAGTAGGCGGAGGGCGAACTGGGCGGACCGGAACCAGGCAGGTCCTATGGCAGTCTGGACCCCATCGGAGTACTTCACCGGATCGCCAGTTCAATACGGGTTCGTGTGTCTGGAGCCAAGGTAGACCTAGCAGCAGGAAGTGAGAAAGTCCGGACAACACATGGAATGAGATTTCCTCAGAGTGCAGCATTCCCACCTGCAGGGTTATGGGTTCAGTGACGAGCAGGATGGTCTCCGAGAGAAGTCTTCCATCCACGGAGGCGACTGATAATGGTTCAGCCAGGGACTTGGTGGGAATACGGTATCTCTCTACCAGAGACTGGGAGATGAGGTTTCCAGCAGCTCCAGAATCCAGGTGGGCAAGTTCAAAGTGACGGTTTTCTCCCCAAGCAATAGAGACCGGTAAAGTCAGAGACGGAGAGGGCTTACTTTTGTCTAGGACGACCTCTCCGAGCGGTCCTAGACACTGGCGTTTCCCGGCTTCTCCGGGCAGGAACGGATGAAGTGCTTCATACTGCCACAATAGAAACAGCTTCCCTCGGCTCGGCGAGATTCTTGGCGAGATTTGACCATCTTGGTCTGGTCGATCTGCATAGGTTCAGGCGAGGGCGCCCGCGGAGTGACTGATTGAGAGGCAGGTCTCAGGGAAGTAGGAGCAGAGCAAGAAAAGTCTTTCTCCCAGGTAGTCTCTTTGGCACGTTCTTGGAACCGGATGCCAATCCGGGTAGCTAGTGAAACCAGGTCATCCAGAGTGGTAGGAATGTCCCGACCAGCTAACTCGTCCTTAATCTGACCGGAAAGACCCTCCCAGAAGACGGACACCAGAGCCTCATTTTCCCAGGCAAGCACAGAAGCGAGGGTGCGGAACCGTATGGCATATTGGCCCACGGTGAGACTCCCTTGGCGGAGACATAGCAGTGAGGAGGCAGAAGAGGTTTTCCGTCCAGGTTCATCGAAGACTTTCCGGAAAGCAGCGAGGAAAGATGGCAGGTCGGACACCAGGGGATCCCCTCTCTCCCACAGGGGATTTAGCCATGCCAGTGCCTCCCCAGTAAGATGGGACATGATGAAGGCCACCTTGGCTCGGTCGGAGATGAACTGGTATGCCAATAGCTCAAAGTGCAGGGTGCACTGGTTTATGAAACCCCGAGCTAAAGTAGGTCCACCGGCAAAGCGTGGAGGTGCCAGAAGCCGAGGTCCATAGTCGGGTACCATGAAGGGACTGGATTGCGGTACCACAGGAATGGGCACGGCTGGACCAGAGGTAGACATAGACAAGTCACACAATGCGCCTAGACGAGAGTTAACGGACCGTAGATAGGACAGTACCACCTCCTGCTGAGTTTTCTGACGTAAGACTTCCTGGTGCAGATCGGAGATCTGGGGGCCACCGGGTTCCATGGCCCGAGCAAAACTGTAACGGGTCTGGGAGGTGGAACCTCTGTGCAACTATACAAGGGGGCAGTCCATGTAAGGAAGCGGGTGGCTCCCAGGGAAGACGGGCAGGTAGTCACGGCAAGTGACAGGGACAGTCTCTGGGTAGAGGGGCAGGTAGTCACGGCAAGTGACAGGGACAGTCTCTGGGTAAAAGGACGGGTACTCACGGCAAGTGACAGGGACAGTCTCTGGGTAGAAGGACAGCAGGCAGGTGGCTGGTGAGCGCTCCCAGGTGAGCGGGCGAGAGTCTCTGGACGGGCAGGTGGTCACGGCAAGTGACGGCAGAGCCTCCAGGTAGGCTAGCAGACAGGTAGCAGGTGAGCGCTCCCAGGTGAGCAGGCAAGAGTCTCTGGACAGGCAGGTGGTCACGGCAAGTGACGGCAGAGCCTCCAGGTAGGCTAGCAGACATGTAGCAGATGAGCGCTCCCAGGTGAGCAGGCGAGAGTCTCTGGACAGGCAGGTGGTCACGGCAAGTGACGGCGGAGCCTCCAGGTAGGCTAGCAGGCAGGTAGCAGATGAGCGCTCCCAGGTGAGCGAGCAGGCTGGTCCATAGACAGACTGACAGGTGTAGGAAAGCAGACCGTCGGACCGCAGGCTTGCAAGCAGGTAAACGGATATCAGGCAGGTATCAAGCAGGAATCAGGCAGGTAACTGGCAGGTAACAGGCAGGAATCCGGCAGGTGACTGGCAGGTAACAAGCAGGAATCTGGCAGGTGACTGGCTGGTAACTGGTAACGGGACCTGAGGGCTGAAGCAGAGTGAAGGCTTTGCAACAACATTGCTCGGGCACCTCCATTTTGGAGGAGGTGCCTTAAATATGGGAGGTCCTCCGGCAATTGGCCGGGGACTCCTTAGGACGGCGCGCGCGGTCCCTTTAAGAGAGGGGGAGCACGCGCGCACCCTAAGCACACTGCCGGGGAAGGAGCGCGTGCCGGAAGCAGCGGGGAGAGAAGCGCTGGAGGACGCCGCGCCAGGAGCGGGGAGGTGAGAGGGACGGCGTCACTGCCTAGTACGGGGCAGAGACGCCGATGCTACAGATCACATATACGTTTTCAGAAAATACTGCCATTTCTGGCCTCCATTAAAAATTTTTTCCAGTGTGTCAGTGAAGCTATTGACACCAGTTTGCTGTTCAAAATATTTACCTATAGGCCAGCTATTTAAAACTGTGGTTTGTCCGTCACACAGATCACATATAAGTTTGCACCAAATTCAGCCAGTTGTAGTGAGCATGGAAGATATTGTCCTCCATTTAAAATGGGCAAGGCACGTGGCAAGGGACAGGGAACTGGACGTGATGTTGATGGTGCAAGCAGAGGTCGAGGCCGTGGACAAGCTGAAATTGTGCCAGAAAAAACACCCACATCGTTTTGCTCGTCCTTCCTGTCCCAAATAATAGGGGACCGCAGAACACCACTATTTAACACAGAGCAGTGTGAAAAGGTTATTGGTTGGATAGCAGATAATGCTTCCAGTCACTTAGCCACCACAACCACCACCACCCTGTCTTCCACACGGTCAAGTCTCAGTAGCTGTGAGTCTGGTCTGCATATTCTTCACCCTGAACCTCCTTCCTCCCACCATACCGAGTGCCCAGAGAAAATGATCCCACACTTGGACACTCCGAAGACCTATTCACTTTTCCATTTATAGATTCGGGCCTCTCGCCCGGTCCATTTGAAGCTGTGCAAGAGGAGATCGCATGTAGCGATGCCCAAATATTTGAGCAGCCACGGTCACACGAAGGCGACGGTGGGAAAGTGTCACAAGAGGTTAACGATGATGAGACACAATTGCCAGAAAGTCAGGAGGAGGACCAGAGTGCGGAAGTAGAAGACGAGGTGGTGGATGATATAGTAACTGACCTTACCTTGCATGAGGACATGAAGAGCGAGAAGAGCAGCACACAGGGGGAGGCAGACAGAGCACCCCAACAGGCTGGAAGAAGCAGTGTGGTGGCAGCAGAAAGAAGGCAGGCAACCATTCCCTGTAACACCAACACTAGGGATGACCTACAACTGTTAGGTCATCCCGAGTCTGGTTGTTTTTTAAAAACTCTACCAAAAACCCCAAAAAGGCCATTTGCACCACCTGCAAGGCCAGTATCAGCAGGGGTGGCAAAAAGACCAGCCTGGACACCACCAGCATGATCAGGCATGTGGCAGCAAAGCACCCGATTTTGTGGGCCGAACCCCAGGGTCCAGGAACAGTGTCTGCGGATGGCACCACTGCTTCTTCCACTGTTGTGCATGCAAGCCAATCCCCTGTCCATGGTGCATGCGAAGATGCCTCTTGCCCTGCACCTGTCATTGCACACTCTCAAGTAGCAGCATGTGTTGAAGCTTAGGTGACAAACCGCACAATGCTCAAGAGTTGTGGACAGCTCTGAAAGAGCAGGCAGATCTGTGGCTTACACCGCTGAACCTACAGCCAGGCATGGTCGTGTGTGACAATGGCCAGAACCTGGTGGTGGCTCTGAGGCTAGGCGAGCTCACACACATACCATGCCTGGCCCATGTGCTTAACCTCGTGATTCAGCGATTTCTCAAATCTTACCTGGAGCTGCCTGATCTGCTTGTTAAAGTACGCCGCCTGTGTGCCCATTTTAGAAAGTCACCTACAGCTTCCGCCACCCTTGCCATGTTTCAACAGCGTTTGCAGCTTCCGGCTCATAGACTGGTGTGTGATGTCCCCACACATTGGAACTCTACACTGCAGATGTTGGGAAGGATTTGTGAGCAGAAGAGGGCAGTTGTTGAGTATCAGCATCTCTCACAATATGGGATGCCTTCGCTACTGGTACTGAGGGCAGTGCTAATACCATAGCGTCGTACCATAGTTTACTGGAAATATTCCAGGCTGTAGGAGGCAAGCAGATTCCCACAGAAAGTACCAGCAGTAATGTTCAGGAATTTGCGCTTGTAGAAGGCGGAGACAATACCGGGAGAAATAGTGGCGGCTGGGGACCGAGCATGGACACACCGGCCGCCGCCGCCATAAGGTCGTGGACAGCTTTCACCTCAACAAGCCTAAAAGGCCACATTTCAAGTGTAAGCAGCTGCCCAGTAATCTGGCAGTTTAGTTTTGCGGCTTGTGGGTCGGTGGGTGGCTGGCAACATACTTGCGCTTGCATTCCAAGTAAAAGAAAACTAAGCAGATGGTGGCCTCTATCATCATCATGGCCTCACCTCGGCACTATGAACTCTCCTGAAGGAGAAGCCAGGGCCCACCGAAGGAGTCTTCGGCTCTCTGGTGGGCCTGTTCAACCCTGCCGAGAAGCAGCCCTGGCTAAGAAAAGTGTGTGGGAAGGTTCCCGGACACTATATGGCTGCTTTTTTTAATGTGGATTGGACATGCTTATTTCTCAAACCGCATTGTAGATCAGGCCATTGCCCATCTCTGTAGTCATGAAATTAAAGGCACAAAGAAAGATGTTTGTGTGTCGATGCACCACCGACAAGTGCGAGCTGATGCTGGACGGGCTGCTATTGCTTCTGCAACAAGCTGCATTACAGGATTTCCTGGGAAAAATGACACCCAGAGTAGATATGGTTTCCCTCTATGCCAGTCCTTTCACCAAGCTAAAGAATATGGCTGTGGTGAAATACAACTCTCACTGAGAAGCAGGGTCAGACTGAAAAACATTGGGCCCACCAGAGGATTTGATTCTGAGGGCCCACATTTCTCCCCCGCTCAAGAGCCCCATAGCAGCTGCAAAGGCAAAGTTTGCGCCTATCATGAACTCTCCTGATGGAGCAGCCAGGATTCTCTGGTGGGCCCGTCCAACCCTGCTGAGTAACTGTCCTGGCTAAGAAAAGTGTGTGGGAAGGTTCCCGGACACTCTATGGCTGCATTTTTAATGTGGACTGGCTCCATACCATCCCTGGCCACATTCACCTGTCCACGTGTTTGAGGTTAGCCGATCCTTCCCAGTAAGTGTACTGGGGAGGGCACGGGTAATGTTGTGGGACCCGTGCTTGTGGAAGTCGGATACGATACCGGGAGAAAAAGTGGCGGCTGGGAACCAAGTATGGACACCCGACCGCCGCTAGCATGAGGTTGTGAAAAGCTTCTGCCTCCACGAGCCTAAAAGGCCACATTTCAAGTGAAAGCAGCTTTAGAGGACTTCCTGGGAGAAATGACAGCTGGAGTAGATATGGTTTCTCAAGTCCTTTCACCAAGCTAAAGAATATGGCTGTGGTGAAATACAACTCTCAGCAAAAAAAGCTGTGGACTGGCTCCGTAACGTCCCTGGCCACATTTCAAGTGCAAGCAGCTGTCAAAAATTTGGCAGTATAGTATTGCAGCCTGTTTTGCTGGCTGCATACTTGCATTACAAGGAATGGAGTAGGGACAACTGAATGCTGCACTGTGACAAGAACGTGGACTGTGATTGTTGCAAGGCTGCAATGACAGGTGCATGGTGAGAGGCATCTTCGCATGCGCCAAGGATCACTTATGATGGGCACACTTTTAGACAGTGACCTGGGAGTCAGAGTTGCTTCCAGGGGTCTTCCCCATGCTGTTCCTATATATTTTCAGCACTGTATGTATGTGTCTGATGATGTGTCACACACCACATGGCCAGATAAGGTTGTAAAATGTTAAGATGACATTTCCCAGTGAATACATTTGTCTTGGTTGAAAGCAATGCAAAAGTACAAAAACGCATCAAAAGCGCTACGAGTTTCCCATAGACTTACATTGGGCTCATTGCTTAGGTCGAGCACCCGAGCATTCCAATTTGCTCGACCTGAGCATCGAGCACCCGAGCATTTTAGTGCTCACCCATCATTAGTTGTCATCTTTCCCACAGGTACTTGATACAACTTCAGCCCTGATTCCCAATTTAGGTGAAGCATCTCTGTTGCTCTGTTCTCTAGCCCTAGACAATCTTCCTCACCAGTGACAGTATATCCGGATCTGAGTTCTCTCCACACACTACCCTTGAGTCCTAACTTCTTCTGCAGTCCTGCAGACAGAATGCGCCCCTAGGTCCCCGACGACTGTCTCGAGGTTTCCAGGCCGGCTAAGGGGACTCTGATGAAGAGATTCTGAAGAAATTCTTGTGTCTGATGATACACTGTCTGGGATACTAGGCTCATGTCTTCCCTAGCAGCCAGTATATGGAGCCTGTCTGTCTTCTCTCAAATTCTGCACACTATTGAACTATTCACTTCATGTACTCAACATTAACACTGAGTTCCCCATCCCTCTACTTGGCTGGCTGTCAAAGCTAACCCCTTAACTGGACCTAACTGCAGCCCAGAGAAATCTAACTGTTGGGAACATGTTTTTAACCTCCTTTTAGTGGCAGGAGGGAAATGACCTTCACCACTACTACACTGTCTCTAACATTAAGTCCTTCCTCTATCTAAAAATGAATCTGTCAAAAACGGATTTCCTTGTGTTTACTTCCTTCACTAACCTACCTATGGCTAATATTGCCATTTCTATGTGTGGTTCTACCATTACTCCCCTGTAGCATGCCCGCTGTCTTGGGGTCATATTTGATTACGATTTTTCATTCACTCCCTACATCCGATCATTCGCTTGCTCATGTCGCCTACTCCTCAAAAACATTCTCTAGAATTCGACCTTTTCTTATCTTTGACTCTGCAAAAACTTTAACTGTTGCTCTTATTCATTCTCGTCTAGATTATTGCAACTCTCTACTAATTGGTCTCCCTGTTACTAAACTCTCCCCTCTCCAATCCATCCTGAATGTTGCAGCCAGGATCATATTTCTCTCCAACCGCCACACCGATGCCTCTACCCTGTGCCAGTCATTGTACATCTGCTACAGAGTCCAATATAAAAGTATCAATTTCACCCACAACCCCTCCAGGGTTCAGCATCACCCTACATCTCCTCCCTCATCCTTGTCTATCACCCTACCCGTGCCCTTCCTTCCGCTAATAAAGTAAGACTACCATGCTCAATAATCTGAACCTCCCACTCCCGTCTCCAAGACTTCTTGCATACTGCCACAATTCTCTGGAATGCACTACCCTGGACAATGAAATTAATTCCCAATATCCACAGTTTTAAGCATGCTCTAAAAACGCACTTCTTTAGACTGGCCTATCCCCTCACCTCACTTATGTAAGTATTCTTGCTTTGCACTTCCAAATCTGGTCCCTCATAGCATATGTTTACACACCCTCCTTGCACTTAATAGCCCTCTTTATCTGTACTTATACACATACTGTTGGTGACTGGTTCATGCAGCATTATGTGAATACCCTATTTATTATATTGATGGCTGGACCATACAATATAAGCATATTTTATCTTTTACCTTTTGAGTCTCCCCTCTTTCCTCATAGATTGTAAGCTTGTGAGCAGGGCCCCCACTCCTCATGGTATCTGTTGAATTATGTGTTTACTCTGTTATGTCTTTATTGTCTGTACAAGTACCCTCTGAAATGTAAAGTGCTGAAGAATATGTTGGCGCTATAGAAATAAAAATTATTATTATAAGGGGGCATTTTGTGAAGGTTGGGGCAATCTCACAGGTTCCCTTTAAATGTACTTTTTTGTTTTCTGTTAATTGTTCCAATTTATTCCCAACTTGTATGTGTGTTAATATAACAGCACATGTGGTATCATAAATATTAAAAGATCTGTTCTGTTAACAAACCCAAGCATGTCTTATTTGTGCTTTCCTTAAAGGAAAAAATGATTTTACTCATGGCTCAATTTCTCCTTGGAATGAGCTACTTAAACCATTCTACTGCCCCCTTGTGGAACAATCCCCAAATTACATGTTCTATTTTTTCAACCTTTCTTTTTTTCAGAGACCATGAAGTGTCAGAACTGATGGAGCTGATTATTATTAAAATTTGTTAGTGATCAAGGGTCGTTAAGTAACACATGTATGTGATTTGCATACTTGCGGTCACGTGCTGACTAGACTCATCTGGCATCACTCAATAGAAGACAACTGAAAGAAAAGGGACTAGACACTAGTCAGCACTTGACCACAAGATAAAATAAAAATTCGTATCCATTATAGTCTATGGGCAGGGCCATATTTGCCATTCATGCTGCCCTAGGCATTTTAAGTGGTCACGCCCCTACTGTTAAGTCAAACTTAGTGTATGTGCTAATGACGTCTGTTTCAGGCACTTCTGCTGTGTGAAACAAATGCTAAATAAAACACTGAAAAGAATGAACATATATACTGCAGTGTAAAAACAACTTGCTGTGCATATGTTCAGCGTTTGAGCTTCTTTACTTAGGTTTCCAAAGATGACAAGTGAGCACTCTATACTTCAGTTTATTGAATACAATTTAACCCCTTAATGGCCAGGCCAAATTTTTTAAATCTGACCAGTTTCATTTAATGTGATAATAACTTTGGAATGCTTCAATGTATCTCACTGATTGAGAATCTTTTTTCGTGACATATTGCACTTCATGATAGTGGTAAAATTTGTTCAATATGATTTGCGTTTATTTGTGAAAATATCGCAATTTTGGTGAAAATTTTGAAAAACAAATCGCAAATTTCAAACTTTCAATCTTTATATCCTTAAACCAGTTAGTTATGCTGTACAAAATAATTAATAAATAACATTTCCCATTTGTCTACTTTACATCTGCATCATTTTTCAAACATAATTTTATTTTGTTAGGATGTTAGAGGGGTTAAAGGTTTAGCAGCAATTTTTCATTTTTTTCAACAAATATACAAAACCTGTTTCTATAGGGACCGATTCAGATTTCAATGGACTTTGAGGGGCCTATATATTGGAAACTCCTCAGAAGTGATACCATTTTAAAAATCGCACCTCTCAAATACTTCAAAACTGTTATCAGGAAATTGTTTAACCCTTCAGGTGCTACATAGGAATTAATGCAAAGTGGAATAAAAAAAATAAAAATTAAATTGGACCTCTAAACTCTTGCTTTAGCCCAAAATGTCTCACTTTTTTCAAGAGGTAAAACCAAAAAGTAGACCCCACAGTTTGTTACCCACTTTCTTACGAGCACGGCGATATCCCACATGTACTCAAAAAGTTCTGTTTGGACAAACGGCAGACCTCAGAACGGAAGGAGCAATGTTTGAATTTTGGAACACAAATTTGGCTGAAAGAACTGACGGGCACCATGTAACATTTGCAGGGCCCCAAGGTGCCTAAACAGCAGAAATCCCCCACAACTGACCCTATTTTGGAAACTACACCCCTCAAGGATTTTATCTAGGGTTATAGTGAGCATTTCAAACCCCCAGGTGCTACACATAATTTGATAACATTAGGTCGTCATATTGAAAATGTTAATATTTTTAACAAAAATCTTGATTTAGCCCCCAATTTTTCACTTTTACAAGAGGTAACACCAAAAAGTGGACCCCACAGTTTGTTATCAAGTGTTTTAAGAGTGTGGCGATTACCCACACGTAGTCAAAATTTGAATTTTGGAACACAAATTTGGCTCTATTTGGAATAGATTGTCATATTTGCAGAGCGTGTGTGGTGCAAGAACAGCAGAAATCCCCCATAAATGTATTAGGGAGGTAGTGTGTAGTTTGATGTCATTTTTTATGCAGTTGATGCAACACAAGTTTGAAAAATTACAATTTGAATTTTTTTAACTATTACTTTTATGAATCTTTTTTGTACAATAGTGTTCAAAATAATAGCAGTCCAATAGGACTAACCAGATTAATCACTGTTTTGGGTATAAATTATATTACCACATGTCAAACAATTTACCAGTTGGTGCAGTAGATTCTAAGAAAACCAACAGACTCAGCATTCATGATCTGCATGTTTTTGAGTCTGTGTATTTGAATAATTAATTAAAAGGGGGTGTGTTCAAACTAATAGCAGTGTGGAGTACAATTAGTGAGGTCAATCATTCTGTGAAGAAACAGGTGTGAATCAGGTGGCCCTTATTTAAGGATGAAGCAAGCACATGTTGTACATGCATTTCTCCTTGACAGCCTGAGAAATATGGGTCGTTCGAGACATTGTTCAGAAGAACAGCGTACTTTGTTTAAAAAGTTGATTGGAGAGGGTAAAACTAATATAGAAGTGCTGACAATGATAGGCTGTTCAGCTAAAATGGTCTCCAGTGCTTTAAAATGGAAAGCAAAACCAGAGAGACATGGAAGAAAACGGAAGACTATCATTCAAATGGATCGAAGAATAGCCAGAATGGCAAATGCTCAGCCAATTATCAGCTCCAGGATGATGAAAGATAGTCTCAAGTTACCTGTGAGTACTGTGACAATTAGAAGATGCATGTGTGAAGCTAATCCCTTAGCAAGAAGTCCCCACAAAGTCCCATTGTTAAAAAAAGACATGTGCTGAAGCGGATACAATTTGTCAAAGAACACATCAACTGGCCTAAATAGAAATGGAGAACCATTTTGTGGACTGATGAAAGTAAAATTGGTCTTTTTGGGTCCAGGGTCTCAGGCAGTTCGTCAGATGACCACCAACCTCTGCATTCAAATCACAGTACAATCTGAAGACAGTGAAGCATGGTGGTGCAAGCATCATGAAATGGGCATGTTTCTCTTACTATGGTGCCAGAGCTATTTACCGCATACCAGGGATCATGGGCCAGTTTGCATATATTAAAATACTTGAAGTGGTTATGTTGCCTTACGCTGAAGAGGATATGCCCTTGAAATGGGCATTTCAACAAGACAACGACCCTAAACACACCAGAAAACAAGGAAAATTTTGGTTCCAGTCCAACAAAATTAAGGTTATGGAGTGGCCAGCCCAATCCTTGGACCTTAATCCGATAGAACACTTGTGGAGTGACATCAAAAATATTGTTTCTGAGGCAAAGCCAACATATGCCAAAAAATTGTGGAATGTAGTCAAATCATACTGGGCTGGAATAACAGTTGACAGGTGCCAGAATTTGGTTGACTCTACGCAACATAGATGGGAAGCAGTTCTAAAAACTGTGGGTATACAACTAAATATTAGGTTAGTGATTCACAGGAATGATACCTGGTGGTAGGGCCTTCTCTTTGGAGATCACTCTCCCTCGATGCTGGGACCTCTGTGACTCCTAGCCCTGGTACTGCAATCAGTATTAGGTGGACCTGGGACCTGTAGTTCTCCAGGGGTTCCAGTGGTTCCTACTGGGTATGAAGGTCCCTGTAGGCGCGGACCCGGTGTCCGGTATATATATATCTCGGGGTGAGCTTACTATGCTCCTCTGCCCGCTTAGCTCCACTCTCCTTTTCATTTCGCCGTCGACCACACTTGGGGCCCTCACTACTCGGCAGCTGGCGTGCTGTATCTTCACTTCTCTCTGAGCGTCGGCACGATCTCTGCTCACTCAGAGCTGTGTTCCTCTCTGAACACTGACACTAGACTTTAAACTGAAACTAACTGCTGAATCACTGAGCTGCCTGTCTCCACCTTCCCTTTATATATCCCTAGCGGGCTCCCTCTGCTGGTCTGAGGTGGAAGGTGGAGGTGTATTAATGTAGTGAGGGCCTCTTGTGGAGAAGTTCAACCATGCACCCTTTTGGGTTCTGAGGCACCAATGCGCAGCTGGGGCGCCACACACAAAACAACCAGTCCCCTACAGAATTCTAAAAGTATTGTCTGGTACATGAGGTTCGTCAAGAATCATGCTGTAAAGGCCATAGTGTATAAGTACGGAACAGCCTCATTATTTAAGATCCTCCAATAAAATGATCATACCCGTATCACCAATATAAATATATAAGTAATATAAATGAAAACTGATTTTTTGTGTAGCAAGGCATAGTCATAAAAACAGTCAAACTAAGATAAATGGTCAAAAATGTTTATGTGAGTAATCAAGTCCAGGAATTAATTGTCAGATGACCTGACTTTTCAGAACATTTGTGGAGTCCTCATTCTGGAGTATACATTGCTGAGTTTTTTGTCTGAATAATAGTTTGGTATGTGATGATCAAGTACTGGAATTAATTGTGAAATGGGGAAAAATGTGTTTTACTGATAAAAATATTCTTTTTATTACTTGTCCAATAAAAATTCTTCTCGACTGTGGCCCACTAAACAGACAATATAAACCATTTGAAAAAAAAGACTCCACCACACAATTTGGTCTTATTCATGTCAAATTAATAATGGGAAGTTGTGTGGTATGTTTCAACACAGGGGGTGACATAAAAGCCTGGTTGGGATGGGCACATGGGGCAATAATACTGGGAATCACGCCTTTTACCATGTTTCCTACTAACCCAACATCTTTTTGGGGGACGGTTTTGGGTGGGAGTGGCAGGGAATAAATAAAATGTTGTTCTGATAGTCTCCGGACATCCTCTGACTTTTTATAGAGGACAAAGCTGTTATGGGGAGCAATCTGGATGAGGTAGATTGATACCTTTTTATACCATATAGCATAATGCATACCCCATAATCCTACATATGGTATAAAGCACATCCCACAGTCCTCCATATAGTATAATGCATAACCCACAGTCCTCCATATAGTATAATGCCCACCCCACAGACCTCCATACAGTATAATGCACTCCCCATAATCCTCCATATAGTATAATGCACTCCCCCACCATTACTTTGTGGCATATCACGTATGATGGCATTATGACTCGCCCCCTGGGCCGTGGCGTACCCGGAACCGGGCCTTCTGGTGTACGGTGCTGATGGGGGTAGTAGTGGCAACCCGGTCCCGTGGCTCAGGGTGGTCAGACCAAATGGCGGCAGTCTATTTATCTATTTATCAGTGTTTTGAATGTCCGACTACGCCACCCGTGGATTGCGGTCAGGGATAACCGCCGCTGCAAGGCAGACCGCTGAGGCTGGTGTTGGTGTGCAGCACAGGGATAGGATAACTCCCCACGGGAAGAGTCTAGCCTCAGGGCAGTGTAGGTGGATGCTGGGGGTGATGGTGCAGGCGCAGCAAAGCGTTGGCCTCCGTTTCTCGCTATCCTATATGGTGCCTTCCAAGCAGGTTTGGTGGGGGGTTGCACCAATAAATGATCACGACCTCCGGTTTTTGGCTGAGGGATGATTTACCTCCACCAACTTGGGAATCCGGTACCCTTCCACAGCCTGACCCTTTACCCGATATAACGCGGGTTTGCAACGGTTGCTGTCCGTTCTGCTCTCTTATGGTCCCTTCTGCCTTCTTGTTTCTGGAGCCTTTCTACTCCTCTGTCTCTTCTCCTTCCTTCCTTCTCCTTCTTCTCTTCTCCTCTCTGGCCCCCGCCTTCTCTCTAGGCCTGCCTCGTGGAGCTGAGCTCAGGCTGAGCTGCAGCTCCCTGTCAGCTCTCTCTCCCTTCTCTGAACTGAACTTTTCTTTCCCTCCTGACTTAAGATGGCTCCCACCTTTTATCTGCTTCTCTGTGTCTGAGCTCAGGTGACCTGCACCCAATGAGCTCCTTCCTGTGCTCCAGAAACCGTCCCCTCTGCTCCTACATCACTGGGTTCTCTCCCCCCTCCCCACTCCAGCCAGGGACATGGTCAGTTGTGCCTGCATAAAAGGGAGCACCGTCGAGCTGTCCGCCGGAAATGGGGTGAGTGTGTGTATGCAGCTAACTGAGCCCTGGTCCACACTCCATCCTTACCTGGGAGTGGAATATCACACCTCTGGTTGAGGTGCAATACCCCTGTAGCAACCGAACCCTCGGGGCACTACAATTACATACACAACTCTGCTATGGCAGTGTATGCCTCCTTCAGAGGCATTACAGTGACATAGCAGAGCTGTGTCAGTGATCTGTTACAGGGGGGTGATAATTACTCCCCTGTGCTCTGAACATTGCCTTGACAGTGGCGAGGAGTAGTGATCAGCAGCCTGATAATGTACTACTAATCCCAGGCTGCTGATCACCACTCACTGCCGCTGATACTCACCTCACCCTGGACCTCTGCTCCCCGACACCTCTTCTCCCCAGCAGCTCCTGTCACTCCACGCAATAAACAATGTGGGTGGTGACAGGGGGAAACTGAAGGCCGCAGCGCAGTGGCAGGTTACAACAAAATGGCCGCAATCTCCTCTACAGCTGTGACCTAGACAGTCCAGTGGGCATGCCCAGGTCATAGCAGGAGGCAGCCACAGTGTATGAGATGTGGTCGGACACCGATCGCAGTCTCTTACATGGATCAAATATGGCAGCCACTGGGCATAAATGTTGTATACACCAATAAATTAAATTTTTGTATTAAAAATAATTGATTATATAATCAATAATTATTAATACAAAAATATAAAATCGCAACACCTTCCCTTTAAAGAGAAACTGAACTTTTGGGAGATATATATGTTAGGCAGGAGCACAACTACCGCAGTCGCAGCAGTCGCCGCTGCAGGTGAGAGGCGTGTATGTGTAAAGCAGGTGCCGGGATGCAACGCACAGAGACACAAGGTGGGAACATTAAGGGATTGCTAAAAACGCTACTGCTCGGTGCTCGTGTGTCACCCTGGCCTGGATGCCACAAATATAATAAAGCTGTGTCTGAGAGCAAGGGGGAGGTTCTCTGGTCAGGGGAACATTAGCATGCAATACCTCCTGTCTCAGGCCAGTAGGGGGAGCAGGCTGCCCCTATAAAAGCTGGAACTGGGGGCAGGGTTAGAGAGAACTGGACGACCTGTCTCTGGATTGAGAGGTGTCCCAGAGCAGAGAGAGACAGTTGTATTGCACCCTAAGAGGACGTGTGGCAGTAGGAGAGCCAGAAGCCAGGGACAAGAGGTGAAGTACGCCTGTCCTGGCAGATAAAGAACCAAATTTACCAGACTTTGGTGTCTGAGGCTGTGAGGATTCAACGTCCTACAGCAGATAACCAGTCCGCAGGGGACTGTACGTTCCTTGGCCTAAGAAGCCCGGGGGCTCCGCCACAGCAGAAGGGACCAGCAGAGCCGTACCAGGCCGGGAGTAGAAAGGAACCCACGTTGCAAACCATACGGGCGAGAGGACACGGTGAGCTCAGGACCGTGGGCTGTTACCCTACCAGGAGGAGATAGCCAGAAGGAGCGCAGAGAGCACGGTAGGCCTACACCCTCACCCTGACCAGGGCCAATTTCCCGTTTGCTCTCAGACATCCAGCCCCCCCCCTTCCTAGCTGGGCCTGTTTGTGGGTCAGTTCACCTGTTCTAGTAAAGACCCTGGACTTCAACCTGTTGTCTGTGTGCTCATTGCTCCTCCAGCACTAACAGCGCTGGGACGCCCTACACCATCACCCCCATCTTACATTATACTGCCCTGGGGCCGCACTCTTCTCGTGGGGAGTCACACTATCCCAGCTGTATACATCATCAGCCCCAGCGGTTTACCTGTCCGCAATGACCGCAATCCACGGGTGGCATAGTCGGACACACCAACAGCGCATCGCAGACTACCACTGGTCTGACCACTCTGAGCCACGGAACCGGGTAGCCACTACTACCCCCATTGTTCCCCTATTGCCCGGATCCGAGAGCCCCACGGCCCAGGGGGCGAGTCAGCTTTGGCGTCATCGGCACGATAGTAACCAACCTGCCACAAACGGGTATTGCGTGCCTGAAAAAAGACTGTACATGCACCTGAAAAGAGGCTTCCCGCCATCCGGAGCCGTTTTCCGCCATTTCCAGCCGTCTCCCGCCATCTTCCGTCGGTTTCCGCCATCTTCAGCCATTTTCCCGCCATCGCACGCCATCCTCAGGATGCCGCGTGGGAAGAAGAGGGGCGTGGACGCCCAAACCGCGCGAGACCCAAAGCTCCGCCCCACGCACTGACGCTGCCCAAGGTCCTGGAAGGGAGAGAGAGCGACGCTGACGTCACCAGGACGCGACCTAAGGTCCTCGTCCGGAGCAGCATCAGCGGAGCCGCGGCCTACAGAAGAGGATCGTCAGAAGGTAGGCCGCGCTTAACTAGGGGGGAGGAAGATGTCGGACACAGAGGCGCCCACTACCACCAGCGCAGCTGCAGCAGCGGTGATGCCATTTTCCCTGCCCTACATCCCTGGAGCGGCCTGGCTGCCTAAGTACTCTGGGGAGCCCCATGCCCTGACTGATTTTAAGGAAAGGCTGTACAGTTTGTTCCAAGTTTACTCCCTGACAGAGGAACAGAAGGTCAGCATACTGACGGGGCAATTAACTGGTGCAGCCCAGCGGGAGGTAAAGTCATGGCCCGCTGAGGAGAAAAGGACTGTGAAGGACATTCTGGCCCGGCTGCGAGGTACCTTTGATACCCGTACCTCCGCTGAAATTAAAATGCGGTTCTATGGATGTAAGCAGCGGGCACAGGACAGCATCAGAGACTATGCCCTAAACTTGCAGGAAGCCTTGAGGGCCATCAAACAAACTGACCCTGGCAGCGTGCAGGAAACGGATAAGCTGCTAACAGAACAGTTCATTGAAGGTCTGCTGTCTAGCGCCCACAGGGCCCAACTGTGCCTCATGTTCTTTCAGAACCCTGATCTGACCTTTGCCCAATTTAAGGACAGGGCCATAAGGGTGCTCCGTGAACCCGCAACAAGTGGCGCTATAAACCCCTGGCGCCCTGCTCTCACCTACCACCAGGAGGCGGCGCCCTCCTCTATGGACTCTGTGGGGGCCGATGCACAGGCCCTGAACCAAGCCCCGTCGAAAGATCTGCATCACCAAGTCCAGGAGCTGACCAGGAGCGTCGCGGCGTTGACCAGGACCGTCCAGGCGTTGCAAGTGGACCCGTCAAGACCCATCGAGTTGGCTTCAAGTCCGGAGGATGTCCCGTGGCGTCGACAGAGGAGGATCCCGTTGTTCCGAGGGAGACCCACAGACCGCTACGCAGAGGATGGACAGCCCATTTGCCGTCGATGCAACCAGCCCGGACACATTTCCAGGTACTGCAATTTAAACGGGTCCAACCTGGGGCAGAGGGCCGACCCCCAGGCATAAGATCACCAGGCCCTTATAATTGGCGTGATAAGTACGTTGGGGGGCGTCCGGTTTTACCCGTGTTGCTGGACGGTATCCCCATGAGCGCCTTGCTGGATACTGGGTCGCAAGTAACCACTATCCCTTATGTACTTTTTAAGCAGTATTGGACTGATGCTGATATCACACGGTATCCAGACAGTAACTTGAGCATCATCGCCAGTAATGGCTTACCCGTGCCGCAGATGGGGTTCAAGGAGATGACCATTAAAATTGGTAAAGTTGAACTACCGGCACAGGGAGTGATTATTGTGGACATTGACCATCGTGAAAGTCACCCTAAAATAACTGTGGGTACTAACGTGATTGAAAATTGTCTTTCAGAGGTAATTGTAATTTTACAACAGGTGGCGGTGAATGCTAGTTCCAGCCAACAGAGAGTCCTCAACAAAGAGATAAAAGCCCTGATGAGACGGCAGCAGGTAGAACTGTCTGGAGGTGAGATCGGTAGCGTAAGACTGAGTGACCCATTCCCCATTTCCATGCCTCCCAAAATTGAAATGATGATCTGGTGTCGGACTGCAATCGGGTTGAGAGCTAGAGACTACCAAGCCATGGTAGAACCCGTGTACTCGGACAGCAGGCCCACCATTTTGACAACCCGGGGGGTGGTTGATGTCCGTCATGGGAGGGTGCCCGTTCACATTCTCAACATTGGGGAGAGAGAGGTACACTTACCCAGGTACGCTACACTTGCCAAACTGTTTGTTGTCGAACACAAAGCTATCAGGGCCGTGGAGCCTTTGCCTCCATCTCCACAGGCGGAGGGTAATGGCTCCCAGAAACAAAAGGAGGACTGGTGCCAGAAACTCCATGTGGGTGCTGACTCCACTCCCCTGCACCAAAAACAAGGAGTCTACCGGGGGGTACAGGAGTACGAGAAAGTCTTTAGTAAGCACCCGCTGGACTTCGGCAGAGTAAAAGGGATAGAACACCACATCCCCACAGGGAGCCACCCACCAATAAAAGAGAGACACAGGCCTGTACCCCCTGCACATTATCAGAACGCCAAGGGTATGCTGCGGGAAATGAAAGAAGCTGGGGTCATTAGAGATAGCTGTAGCCCCTGGGCAGCCCCCCTGGTTCTGGTAAAAAAGAAAGACGGCACCATGAGAATGTGCGTGGACTATAGACAAATCAACCGTATCACCCACAAAGACGCATATCCGCTGCCTAGAATAGAGGAGTCTTTAGCCACACTAAAATCAGCTAACTTCTTTTCTACTTTGGACCTTATTAGCGGGTACTGGCAGGTTCCTGTGGCAGAGGCTGACAAGGAGAAGACCGCCTTCACCACCCCGATGGGACTGAGCGAGTTCAACTGTAGGCCCTTGGGGATCTGCAACGCACCAGAGACCTTCCAGAAGCTGATGGAATGCTGTCTAGGGCACCGAAACTTCGAGACGGTCCTCCTTTACCTGGACGACGTGATCGTCTATTCGAAGACTTACGAGGACCATCTAAAGCACCTGGCCGAGGTGTTCGAAGCTCTGGCAGGCTACGGCCTGAAGGTGAAACTATCAAAGTGTCACCTGTTGAAACCGAAGGTCCAGTACCTAGGGCACGTGGTAAGTGCGGAAGGAGTAGCCCCCGACCCTGACAAGGTCACGGCAATCAAGAGCTGGCCAAGCCCTTCGAACATCAAAGAAGTGAGGCAGTTTCTCGGGTTGGTAGGCTACTACCGAAGGTTCATCCCCGGGTTCACTAAGATGGCAGCTCCTATGCAGGACCTCCTGATAGGACAGTCTAAGTCCAGAAGCCAAAAGCCACCTTTCAAGTGGGATAAACCGGAAGAGAAGTCCTTCCGCCAGTTGAAGATGGCCCTCACAGGGGATGAGATCCTGGCCTACCCTGATTATGGCCAGCCTTTTATTCTCCACACAGACGCCAGTAATGTGGGACTGGGAGCCGTACTATCACAAAACCAATAGGGCAGAGAAAGGGTGATCGCGTACGCCAGCCGGAAGCTGAGGCCCACCGAGAGGAACCCGGAGAATTACAGCTCCTTCAAGCTAGAATTCTTGGCGGTGGTGTGGGCCGTAACGGAACGCTTCAAGCATTACCTGGCCTCCGCAAAGTTCACTGTGTATACGGATAACAACCCGTTAACACACCTAGACAGTGCAAGACTTGGTGCCCTGGAACAGCGGTGGATGGCCTGCCTCTCCAATTATGACTTCGTGATCAAGTACCGGGCAGGCAAAACCAATGCCAACGCTGACGCCCTATCGAGAATGCCTCACTTACCTGAAGGTGGCGAAGACCCGGAAGAGCTGGAGGAGGTAGAACTCCCCGCGTTTCACCGGTATGGAGCCGCTAAATACTCCTACCGTGTGAAGGAGGAGGATTTAACAACCGTTATGATCAATCCCCTACCTCACCACAGCTGGGCCGAGACCCAACATAGTGAACCTGCAGTCCGCCTGGTGAAAGATCTGCTGACCCAGGAAGACGCCCGCTTAGGTCCGGATGCTCCAGAGGAAGCCAAGCAGCTATGGAAAGAGAAGAGCAAGCTGTTCCTCTATGAAGGCAAGCTGTGCAGACGACTTGTCAACCACCGGACACACGAGCTGACCTGGCAAGTCGTGGTCCCAAGGAGGGATGCAGCTATGGTCCTGGGGGCTTACCATGACAGAGCGGGGCACTTCGGTTGGAAGAAACTGGAGTTCCTGCTAAGAGGACGGTTCTTTTGGGTCGGCATGAGAGGGGCTGTAGAGAAGTGGTGCCGGGACTGTGGCCCTTGGAACTTAAGGAGAAAAGACCGCACCAGCCAGAAGACACCCTTGAAGCCCATCGTCACCCAGCAACCTCTTGAGCTGGTAGCTCTGGACCACGTCAAATTGGCTCCAAGCCGGTTAGGATACATCTACGCCCTGAAAATCGTGGACCACTATTCCCGTTTTCTAGTGGTGGTCCCGGTGAAAGACTTGACAGCCCAAACGGCAGCCAGAGCCTTCCAGCAATACTTCTGCCGTCCACACGGGTATCCGGAACAGGTCCTGACAGACCAGTGTCCAGCGTTCGAGGCTGAAATCTTCCAAGAGTTCTGCAACCTCTATGGCTGTAAGAAGATTCGGACAACGCCTTACCACCCACAAACCAATGGGATGTGTGAGAAAATGAACAATATAGTCATTGATCTCCTGAAGACGTTGCCTCTGGAGGAACGCAGCCTGTGGCCAGAAAAACTGCCGGACCTGATAGACTTATACAACCATATCCCGGTGAATGCTACAAACTGCACCCCGGCTTACCTGATGCGAGCTAGACCAGGTAAGCTGCCCGTAGACCTGGAGATGGGAGTCCTAACACCTGAGGACACCTCCCCGGATGCGGACTGGGATACGGAAAGGCGACTGCAGTACAAGAAGGTACAGGAGAGTGTGGAGAAGAGCTTGGCCCAGGTGAGAGAAAGGCAAGAAAGACTCTTCAACCAACACATCCCTGCTGGTCCCCTAGAACCTGGTGAGCAGGTCCTGAAGCGAAAGAGAAGGCTTCACAAGTTGGGCGACCAGTGGGAAAGGGAACCCTACACCGTACTGCAGTCTGGTCACGACAACCCGAAGGTGTGCGTGATCACCAAGGACGGAGGAGAAACCACTAGTACCGTCTCCAGAGACCACCTAAAAAGGTGCCCCGAGCAACTCCGTAGTGCAGAAGAGGATCAAAGTGACCTTGAACCCGCAGAGGACAAGGAAGAAATGATCAGCACCGTTCTCGGAGAGTTCCCTCAGTCCTGGACTCGAATAAACGATGCCATAGTGGTACCCGTCCTGCATTTCCTGCAACCGGCTCAGCAACAACCTACACCAGAGCCGGAAGGCAAAGAAGAGCAAGCAGTTCCAGAGGCAGAAGAGCCGGTACCAGCAGCCCAGGAGAATCAACCCTCTGCTGACAGTGAGCCTGCCATGCCTGCGGTAAGCCAAAGGACCCGCAGACAGCTGCTGTTATGTTCTGCTACCAAAGCTAAGGAAAGAGAGGAGATCTGTCCTTACTATAGGACTCAGCTGAATCCCTACGATGTAACAGGGAACCTGATCCTGCGATCAGACCTGCTAAAGTCCTAATCTAGTCTGTACGGAGACCTATAGATGTGGGGAGGGAATCCCTACAAGTACTAAGGACTGGGAGGAATATGGGACACCTCCTAACAGAAATAGTAGCAGACAGACGAACAAACAAAATAGATAGAACATAGAGGTCCGTAGACCAAGCAAACTAACAGAGTAAGATACAGAGCACAAGCTAGCTAGAAAGTAGATATACAATGAAGTCCAGCAAAGCCAGAAGGGCGGAGCAGGATTAAATAGGCCAACAAGGTCATGTGACCAGCAAAGGAAAAAAGACCTAAGAGCAAGGTTCTAACAGTACCCCCCCTTCTAAGAGGATCCTCCGGATCCCCTAGGACCAGGCTTATCAGGAAATCTCCTGTGAAACGCTCTGATAAGTCTGGACGCGGAAACATCATCTGACCTCACCCAAGAGTTATCCTCGGGTCCGAAACCTTTCCAGGCCACAAGATACTGCAAACTACCTCTATACCGTCTAGAGTCAAGGATGCGAGAAATTTCATATTCCCCGTCCTCCACCACCGGAGGAACAGAGGCAGAGGCGTCACCATCCGACACAACAGCTTTTTTTAACAGAGAGACATGAAAGACCGGATTAATTCTCCAGGAGGTAGGAACCTCCAACCTAACAGCAGATTGGTTGACAACCTGAAGCACCTTAAAGGGCCCTACAAACTTGGGACCCAATTTCTTAGAAGGAATCCTCAACCGCAGATTCCTAGAGGACAACCAAACCATGTCACCAACAGCGAACAAAACCTCCTGTCGTTTCCTATCAAAGTAGTCTTTAGATTTTCTGTTGGCCTCCTGAAGATTACCACGCACATCCGTCCAAACTCTTTCCAAATCACCGGAAAAATTCTCCTCCTCAGGCACGGCAGATCCCAACTTG
The DNA here is from genome assembly GCF_046119375.1 of Phyllobates terribilis. Classification (NCBI taxonomy): domain Eukaryota; kingdom Metazoa; phylum Chordata; class Amphibia; order Anura; family Dendrobatidae; genus Phyllobates; species Phyllobates terribilis. The sequence goes on from NW_027362773.1 coordinate 68,485,648, forward strand.
GAGAACAACCCAAACGACGGATGTCTCCCAGAACAACAAAAAAAAGGCGAACAACCAGCAGAAGAAGATGTATGATTGTTCAGAGCAAATTCGGCAAGTGGCAGAAACTCAGACCACCCCTCTTGATTGTCTGCCACAAAACAACGCAAGAACTGCTCAACATCCTGGTTTTTCCTTTCTGTCTGGCCATTAGATTCAGGATGATATCCGGACGAAAACGACAAATGAATTCCCAACCTGTCACAAAAGGCACGCCAAAAACGAGCCACGAACTGAGGACCCCTATCAGAAACAATGTCAGTAGGAACACCATGAAGTCTGACAATTTCCTTGACAAAGGCCTTAGCGAGAGTTTTAGCGCAGGGCAGTTTGACGAAGGGAACCAAGTGACACATCTTGCTAAAACGGTCCACGACCACCCAGATGACAGTAAAACCCTCAGAGGGGGGAAGGTCAGTTATAAAGTCCATAGCCAAATGTGTCCAAGGAGCACTGGGGACCTCCAAAGGACAAAGCAACCCCGCAGCAGGAGTATGTGAGGACTTAGATCTAGCACATATAGTACATTGGCGCACCCACTTAATGACTTCCTTCTGCCATCCAGGCCACCAAAAACTGCGACCCACCAGTCTCTTGGTCTCAGAGATTCCGGGATGACCTGCCAACCGAGATTCGTGACACTCAACAAACAAATCTCTCCTAAAGGTCCCAGGCACAAACAACCTCCCATGAGGAGTGTTAGATGGGGCATTCTCCTGAGCTTTAAGAATCTCATCTTCCAAAACGGAGTCTAAAGCAGCTATCACAACACCTTCTTGTAAAATGTTTTCCTCTTTCTCAGCACCGACTATGGGAGAAAAACTGCGAGACAAGGCATCCGCCTTAACATTCTTAGTACCAGGGATGTAAGTAACGGAGAAATTAAACCGCGAGAAAAACAGTGCCCACCTAGCCTGACGGGCATTCAGGCGCTTGGCAGCATCAAGATATATCAGATTTTTATGATCCGTAAGAACCTGAACGGGAAATTCCGCACCTTCCAAGAAGTGGCGCCAGTGTTCAAATGCGAGTTTAATAGCCAATAATTCCCGATTACCAATATCGTAATTCAGTTCAGTCTCCGAAAATTTTTTTGAAAAAAAGGCACAGGGATGTAATCCATCCCCGTTATCCTGAGACAATACTGCGCCAACCCCCACAGAGGAAGCATCAACCTCAACCAAAAACGGCCTAGTAACATCAGGCTGCATAAGGATGGGAGCAGAGGTGAACCTCTCCTTGAGATACACAAAAGCTTCAATGGCCTCAGAAGACCACTGAACCGCATCAGCACCTTTCCTGGTGAGATCAGTCAGAGGTTTGACAATACTAGAAAAATTTTTTAGGAATTTTCTATAGTAATTGGCGAAACCCAAAAACCTCTGTATCGATTTCAAACCAATAGGCCTAGGCCATTCCTGCACAGCCTGAACCTTAACCGGATCCATCTCAAAACCTTTGCTGGAGATAATGTAGCCCAAAAAACTAATTCTCTGTACAGCGAACTCACATTTCTCCAGCTTAGCAAAAAGCGAATTGTCCATTAATAACTGTAATACCTCACGCACGCTCCGCCAATGAGACTCCAGATCTGGCGAATAAATCAAAATGTCATCCAAATACACAACCACATTTTTACCGATCAAAGGTCTAAGGATGTCATTAATCAGATTCTGAAAAAATGCAGGAGCATTAGTAAGACCAAAAGGCATAACCAGATTCTCAAAATGACCCACAGGAGTGTTAAAAGCAGTCTTCCATTCATCACCCTCCTTCATGCGCAACAGATTGTATGCCCCCTTAAGGTCAATTTTAGAGAACCACTTGGCCCCCAATAACTGGTTAAACAGATCAGGAATCAATGGCAGTGGGTAAGGATTGCGTACCGTAATTTTGTTAATCTCACGAAAATCCAGACAAGGACGTAAACCGCCGTCCTTTTTTTTTACAAAAAAAAATCCAACCGCCACAGGAGACTTAGAGGGCCTAATGTGACCGGCGGCCAAACTTGTCTGTATGTATTCCTCCAAAGCCTTCCTCTCAGGAATAGTAAGGTTAAATAAACGACTTTTAGGAAGAGTCGCTCCAGGGACAAATTCAATAGAACAATCATAGTCTCTATGGGGAGGCAAAACCTGCGATTCTTTCTCAGAAAAAACTCTCCAAAAATCCTGAATAGGAACAGGCAATTCTCCCCTATCCAAAGCTGCAATACGCCCGTTACAACACTTGTCATAACATTTATGGCTCCAGGATTTAATTTCACTGGTAGACCAATCCAGTACAGGATTGTGAAATTTTAACCAGGGCAAACCCAATATTACTGGAGAAGGCAAGTTATTCAACACTACCAAATCCAATTTCTCATGGTGAACACCATTAATAGTGAGAGGAAATTCACTGACCTTGAGAGTAATATTCTTCAAAGGGGAGCCATCCACAGAAACCACAGAAATGGGGGATGATAAAGGTTCAGGTTTTAAATTGAGTTTTTCCACGAATCCCCCATCAATTACATTCAGTGTAGACCCGCAATCAACAAACACCCGAAATTCCATTAATTTTTCCTGAGCAATCGTGGAAGCAGCTAAAAATATACCCTTGGAATTTAAACAGGCAATACGGGCGTGACTGACCATTTTTTTTTCTTTCTTCATACGAAGCTCACAGCCTTTAATCAAATGACCAGATTTTCCGCAATAGAAACACAAGCCTTCCGAAAAACGACGGTCTTTTTCTTGAGAGCGAGGTGCCACCGATCCAATCTCCATCGGTTCACCACTGTTAGTACACACATTATCATAACCAGAAACTGACATAGCAGAGGATTTGCTCTCATTAACCCTAGCACGCAGTCTTCTATCCACCCGTATAGCTAATTGCATAGCCTGTTGCAAATCCTCAGGTGTAGGATAAGCAATTAGCAGGTCTTTAACCCTTTCACTGAGCCCAGCAAGAAATAGACTTTTCAGAGCAGAATCGTTCCACCCTGTTTGAGTGGACCAACGACGAAAATGAGTACAATATTTTTCCACATTACCTGATCCTTGTTTTAAACGTCTCAACTCAGTCTCAGCTGATGCCACACGGTCAGGATCATCATATAATAGTCCTAAAGCAGAAAAAAAACTATCCACTGATCTGAAGCATGTATCACTAGGTTGCAAAGAAAAGGCCCACTCCTGAGGCTCTTTGCGCAAAAGTGACATTATGAACCCTACGCGCTGGGATTCATCCCCAGAGGACTTGGGTCTCAAACGAAAATACAATAAGCAAGCATTTTTAAATGAAAAAAATTCTCGATGTTCACCAAAAAATAAATCCGGCAAACATACCTTAGGCTCCAAGAAATATGCTCCAGGACAGTTACTCACGTGCTGACGGAGCTCGGCCACTTCCAGAGAGAGTCCCTGCAGGTGTTTAGCCAAATCCTGAACCGACACCATGATGGAACAAAAAAAATCTTTCCTTAGAGAATTTGCAGGCTGGACTTACTGTTATGTTCTGCTACCAAAGCTAAGGAAAGAGAGGAGATCTGTCCCTACTATAGGACTCAGCTGAATCCCTACGATGTAACAGGGAACCTGATCCTGCGATCAGACCTGCTAAAGTCCTAATCTAGTCTGTACGGAGACCTATAGATGTGGGGAGGGAATCCCTACAAGTACTAAGGACTGGGAGGAATATGGGACACCTCCTAACAGAAATAGTAGCAGACAGACGAGCAAACAAAATAGATAGAACATAGAGGTCCGTAGACCAAGCAAACTAACAGAGTAAGATACAGAGCACAAGCTAGCTAGAAAGTAGATATACAATGAAGTCCAGCAAAGCCAGAAGGGCGGAGCAGGATTAAATAGGCCAACAAGGTCATGTGACCAGCAAAGGAAAAAAGACCTAAGAGCAAGGTTCTAACAGCTGCCTGCCCTACCTGTACACCCAGCTGGTAGCTGTAACCCTAACGCTAGTGGATAAAGCCAGGTCAGTCCACCACCAGACAGGGGGTTAAGGAGGTCAACCAGGAGCACAAAGGGGCAGATACCTGCTCGCTGGAGAATATAGGGTTCACTAAAATTGTAAATAACCCTGTTGCCAAGTGTTGAAATGTTTGCAAAGTTACATGCATGACTGGTAATTCTGTGCTTCAGTTTCTTACAGTTACCGTACGTACTCAAAGGTTATGGACTTTTAATAACCAGGACTTTGTATGGACTGCGTTTGGAGCCTGACCAAGGAATGAAATAAGACTGTAAAGGACTTGGGGTAGGACAGACGCCCACCTGGTTAAGGCTCCCCGTTGTGTTGGTGATATGGACACCCGGTCACAGACCACACTGTGACCTTAAGAACTCAATCTGTGCGTCACTCTCCTGATAATGTTTTATGGTCATGCATATTGTCTTTGTTTATTGTTTAGTCCTGGAGTACTAAATTTTACTAGGGGGGAATGTGTCACCCTGGCCTGGATGCCACAAATATAATAAAGCTGTGTCTGAGAGCAAGGGGGAGGTTCTCTGGTCAGGGGAACATTAGCATGCAATACCTCCTGTCTCAGGCCAGTAGGGGGAGCAGGCTGCCCCTATAAAAGCTGGAACTGGGGGCAGGGTTAGAGAGAACTGGATGACCTGTCTCTGGATTGAGAGGTGTCCCAGAGCAGAGAGAGACAGTTGTATTGCACCCTAAGAGGACGTGTGGCAGTAGGAGAGCCAGAAGCCAGGGACAAGAGGTGAAGTACACCTGTCCTGGCAGATAAAGAACCAAATTTACCAGACTTTGGTGTCTGAGGCTGTGAGGATTCCACGTCCTACAGCAGATAACCAGTCCACAGGGGACTGTACGTTCCTTGGCCTAAGAAGCCCGGAGGCTCCGCCACAGCAGAAGGGACCAGCAGAGCCGTACCAGGCCGGGAGTAGAAAGGAACCCACATTGCAAACCATACGGGCGAGAGGACATGGTGAGCTCGGGACCATGGGCTGTTACCCTACCAGGAGGAGATAGCCAGAAGGAGCGCAGAGAGCACGGTAGACCTACACCCTCACCCTGACCAGGGCCAATTTCCCGTTTGCTCTCAGACGTCCAGGCCCCCCCCTTCCTAGCCGGGCCTGTTTGTGGGTCAGTTCACCTGTTCTAGTAAAGACCCTGGACTTCAACCTGTTGTCTGTGTGCTCCTTGCTCCTCCAGCACTAACGGCGCTGGGACGCCCTACACCATCACCCCCATCTTCCATTATACTGCCCTGGGGCCGCACTCTTCCCGTGGGGAGTTACACTATCCCAGCTGCATACATCATCAGCCCCAGCGATTTACCTGGTAGCGGCGGTCCGCACTGACCGCAATCCACGGGTGGCGTAGTTGGACACACCAACAGCGCGTCGCAGACTACCACTGGTCTGACCACCCTGAGCCATGGAACCGGGTAGCCACTACTACCCCCATCGTTCCCCTATTGCCCGGATCCGAGTGCCCCACGGCCCAGGGGGCGAGTCACTCCCCGAGCATCTCACTCTGGGGTTGCTTGGCGGGAGCTCGGGTCTCCTCCCTGCATGTTTGCCGCTCTTTACAGAGCCAATGAACATGCAGGGATTGCCTGCCACTCACTGTAATGCCGCAGTCATGTTGGTTGTGGCATTACATTGATTGGCTGGCCGCACAGCATCATCAGGTCTATATCAGACCTGGCGCCGCCGTGCTCGTCACAGTCACTCGGGAATCAGACAGTGTAGGGAGAGGTGCTCTTGAGCTAGGGAGAGATTTGCTTGTTTCTAGTTAGTGTAAGTGTACCAAACTATATTAGAGACACATATCCATCTCAACAAACAGTCCTTCTGAGGAGTGATCCATCTGCAGAGATATCAGGCAGGCAGTGTATATAGGCAGGCAGGCTGGGTATATAGCAGACTGCAGTGCACATAGCACAAGAGGCTTCATTCCAGTTTTGTCTGCTGCTGCTGCTGTTAGATATTTCTAGAAATAGGCCCAGGTCTCAGGGGCCAGGGATATTTTTTTTTTTATCTTAATCCTCATTATTTGCTTAAAAAGCAATCCAGAGAACACCATTGTTCTGAGCCATTTTCTTGTTGGCACTGCAGAATACAGCCAGGTCCTTTCCATATTACAGCGCTAAAAATCCAGCTATTTAAAACTATGGTTTGTCCTGTATCAAGAAAACTTTGGCACTCCAATAATTATGCTTGAAAAAGTTTTACATTTTTATTCACATGTGCCCCTTGTTTCATAAAACAGGGCGTAAGCCCAAAATAATAATAAAGCAGACCAACGTTTCGACCTTTAGGATGGTCTTTCTCAGGGTCATCACTAGGCATACTGCGATTTGTGGCCTCCATTAATTTTTTTTTTTCAGTGTGTCAGTGAAGCAATTGACACCAGTTTGCTGTTCAAAATAATTACCTACAGGCCAGGTATTTAAAACTGTGGTTTGTCCATCACACTGATCACATATAAGTTCTCTCCAAATTCAGTCATATGTAGTGAGCGTGGAAGATATTGTCCTTTATTTAAAATTGGCAAGGCATGTGGCAAGGGACGGGGAACTGGACGTGATGGTGATGGTGCATGCAGAGGCCGAGGCCGTGGGCAGGCTGAAATTGTGCCAATACAAACACCCACATCTTCTCGCTTGACCTTCCTATGCCAATTAATAGGGGACCGCAGAACACCACTATTGAACACAGAGCAGTGTAAAAAGGTTATTGGTTGGATAGCAGATAATGCTTCCAGTCACTTAGCCACCACCACCTTGTCTTCCATACGGTCAAGTCTCAGTAGCTGTGAGTCTGGATCGCATATTCCTCACCCTGAACCTCCTTCCTCCCACCATGCCGAGTGCCCGGAGACAACTGATCCCATACTTGGAAAAGTGAACAGCTCTTTGGAGTGTTCATTTATATATTCGGCCTCTTGACTGGTCCACTTGAAGCGGGGCACGAGGAAATCGCATGTAGCGATGCCCAAATATTTGAGCAGCCGAGGTCACACGAAGGCGACGGTGGGAAAGTGTCACAAGAGGTGGACGATGATGAGACACAATTGCCAGAAAGTCAGGAGGAGGACAAGAGTGCGGAAGTGGAAGACGAGGTGGTGGATGATATAGTAACTGACCCAACCTGGCAGGAGGACATGCAGAGTGAGGAGAGCAGCACACAGGGGGAGGGAGGCAGAGCACCCCAACAGGCAGGAAGAAGCAGTGTGGTGGCCGCAGAAAGAAGGCAGGCAATCGTTCCCCGTTACATCAACACGAAGGAAGTTGCCAGTACAACTGTTAGGTCTTCCCGAGTCTGGTTGTTTTTTAAAGACTCTGCCGATAACCCAAAAAAATGCCATTTGCACCACCAGCCAGGCCAGCATCAACAGGGGTGGCAAAACGACCAGCCTGACCACCACCAGCATGATCAGGCACATGTCAGCAAAGCACCCGACTTTGTGAGCCAAACCCATGGGTCCAGGAACATGTGTCTGCGGGTGGCACTACTGCTTCTTCCACTGTTGTGCATGCAAGCCAATCCCCTGTCCATGGTGCATGCGAAGATTGTCCTTGTCCCAGCACAGCGTTCAGTTGTCCATACACCAGTCCTTGGAACACAAGCGCAAATACGCAGCCAACGCCCCACAGGCCACACTACTAAACTCCCACATTTCACGACTGCTTGCGCTCAAAATGTTGCCTTTTAGGCTTGTGGAGACGGAAGCATTCCGCAACCTGATGGTGGCGGCCGTACCTCGGTACTCAGTCCCCAGCCGCCACTATTTCTCCCGGTGTGCTGTCCCCGCATTACACAAGTACATGTCCCAAAACATTGGTCGTGCCCTCAACAACGCAGTTATCGGGAAAGTCCACCTAACAACGGACACGTGGACAAGTGTTTGTGGTCAGGGACGGTACATCTCGCTGACGGCACACTGAGTTAACATAGTGGAAGCCGGAACCCAGTCAGACCTTGGGATGGAACACGTCCTCCCGATGCCAAGGATCGCAGGCCCTAGGTCAATCTGGGTTGCCCCCCCCAGTCTACAGGTCCTGCACCTCATCCTCCTCAGCCTCCTCCTCCTCTTCAGTCTCCATCTCCGAAATGACCACATCAGTCACAAGCTGGAGGCACTGCATCACTGCCTCGGCCAAGAGGAAACAGGCTGTGTTGAAGCTAATATGCTTAGGTGACAAACCTCACAATGCTGAAGAGTTGTGGACAGCTCTGAAAGAGCAGGCAGATCTGTGGCTCACACCGCTGAACCTACAGCCAGGCATGGTCGTGTGTGACAATGGCCGGAACCTGGTGGCGGCTCTGAGGCGAGGCGAGCTCACACACAAACCATGCCTGGCCCATGTGCTTAACCTCGTGGTTCAGCGATTGGAACTCTACACTGCAGATGTGGGAAGGATTTGTGAGCAGAAGAGGGCAGTTGTTGAGTACCAGCATCAACAAGGCCGTTGGTATTCAGTTCAGACTCCACACATAAGACCTCAGGAGTGGGCATGGATGTCAGACATATGTACCATCCTCCAAAACTTTGAGGACTCCACCAAGATGGTGAGCGGCGATGACGCCATAATTAGCGTCACCATCCCGCTTCTCTGTCTTCTGAAACGCTCTCTGCTCACGATCAAAGAGGATGCATTGCAGGCAGAGCACGATGAGATAGAGCAAGGAACCATACAGGGTGGATACGCACAGCCCAGTCTCATCTCATCCCAATGCGGATTGGGTGACAATGAGGAAGAGGAGGAGGAGGAGGAAGAAAACAGGAGCTAGTTTCATGCGCTATAGACGGTACTACATACACATCAGTCATACCGTCTGTTCAACATGGATGGCCCGAGGACAGGGAGGAGGAGAGCATGGTCACTCGTCCTCTTGGTTAGGACACAGAAGTCTTGCCTGTTACCAGTCTGGCACGCATGGCTGAGTTTATGTTACGGTGCCTTTCCCATGACCCTCGCATTCTCAAAATTTTGGGTGACAGTCATTACTGGTTGGCGACACTTCTAGACCCACGCTACAAGGAGAACTTTATATCTCTTATTCTTGAGGTGGACAGGTCTACAAAAATGGGGCAGTACCAGAAGGCCCTTGTTGCGGAACTATTAAAAAAATTCCCATCTGAAAAAGCTGGCAGCAGAGGTCATAGTTCGTTGGACAACCAAGGACTTCAGGCGAGAGAGACACAACTCCAATCCAGCAGAGGCAGGGGAACACTGTCAAAGTTCTGGAAGAATTATCTCAGCCCCTGCCATCGCACAAGCCCTGAGGCATGGGGTACTCTCACAAGGAGTGCAAAGTTTGGGAAGATGCTGAGGGAGTACTTTGCTGACCGTACCAACATCCTCTGTGATTCCTCTGTGCCTTATAATTATTGGGTATCCAAGGTGGATACATGGAATGAACTGGCTCTCTATACCTTGGAGGTCCTGGCCTGCCCTGACCAGCGTTTTATCAGAGCAGGTTTTTAGTGCCGCTGGTGGAATTATAACTGATAAGCGCATTCGCCTGTCAACTGAAAATGCTGACAGGCTGACTCTTATAGAAATGAACAAGGGCTGGATTGGGCCGGACTTCTCAACACCACCGAATGATAGCAGCGCAACATAAACTCAAATCCAGTGTCTTTTTTTGGGAGGTGTATTCCCATGCACCTTTTCACACCCACACATGGATATACGCTTCCTGATTTTTGCTATTTGCTCTAGTCCTCCTCCTTCTCCTCATCCTCATCCTCCACAACCATATCACCACGGTGACCGTGGTCCGTGATGCAACACCCACATAATTATTTTTAAGGGTGTTTATGATGCCCGTAAAAAAAATGTTTTATACAGTATGTTCATGTATAACCCCCAGGGGTAAATGTTTGTCAGCCCATACACTTAGTGAATGGGCATTACAAGTATTGGCGTCCCGCTCCTAATGGGAACATTTGTTATGAGGCCCTCTAAGTCTCTTCCAAGGGGCATTGGAGTGCAGACTCTCTCCTTTCTAATGGGAACATGTCGTTACTGTGGCCCTGCTCTATGTGTCTTTAAATTCTTAGTGGGATTTTTCCTAAATTTGGTCAGCCGTTGGACTCACTGCATACTCTATAACTGTATAGCAGACTCTTTCCTTTCTAATGGGAAAATGTCGTACTCGTTACTGTGGCCCTGCTCTCTGTGTCTTTAAATTCTTAGTGGGGTTTTTCCTAAATTTGGTCAGCCGTTGGACTCACTGCATACCATATAACTGTATAGCAGACCCTCACCATTACTGACCCACTGACAAATCGGTCATGCTGAAGGAAGTTGCAGGCAGCAGATCGCTCTCCACGGCGTCTCCAGACTCTGTCATGTCTGTCACATGTGCTCAGTGTGAACCTGCTTTCATATGTGAAGAGCACAGGGCGCCAGTGGCGACTTTGCCAATCCTGGTGTTCTGTGACATTCCTTTAGAGTGCCGCACAGCCCTCCATGTGCTCGCCAGAGGCAGTCTGACTGCCATTAGGTACCGAGATGAGATCCTCAGACCCCTTGTGAGACCATATGCTGGTGCGGTTGGCCCTGAGTTCCTCCTAATGCAGGACAATGCCAGACCTCATGTGGCTGGAGTGTGTTAGCAGTTTCTGCAAGCTGAAGGCATTGAAGCTATGGACTGGCCCACCCGTTCCCCAGACTTGAATCCGATTGAGCACATCTGGGACATCATGTCTCGCCCCATCCACCAAAGTCAAATTGCACCACAGACTGTCCAGGAGTAGGCGGATGCTTTAGTCCAGGTCTGGGAGGAGATCCCAGAGGAGACCATCCGCAACCTCATCAGGAGCATGCCCAGGCATTGTTGGGAGGTCATACAGGCACTTGGAGGCCACACACAATACTGAGCCTCATTTTGACTTGTTTTAAGGACATTACATCAAAGTTGGATCAGCCTGTAGTGTGTTTTTCCACTTTAATTTTGGGGTTGACTCCAAATCCAGGCCTCCATTGGTTAATAAATTTGATTTCCATTGATGATTTTTGTGTGATTTTTTTGTCAGCACATTCAACTTTGTACAGAACAAAGTATTCAATGAGAATATTTCATTCATTCAGATCTAGGATGTGTTATTTGAGTGTTCCCTTTATTTTTTTGAGCAGTGTACAACTCTCAGCAAAAAAAAGCTGTGGACTGGCTCCACACCATCCCTGGCCACATTCACCTGTCCACATGTTTGTGGTTACACGGTCCTTCCCAGTAAGTGCACTGGGGAGGGCACGGGTAATGCTGTGGGACCCGTGCTTGTGGAAGGCGGAGACGATACCTGGAGAAACAGTGGCGGCTGGGGACCGAGTATGGACACCCAACCGCCGTCGGCATGAGGTTGTGAAAGGCTTCCGCCTCCACGAGACTAAAAGGCCATATTTCAAGTGCAAGCAGCTGCCCAGAAATCTGGCAGTTTAGTATTGAGGCCTGTGGGTGGGTGGCTGGCTGCATACTTGCGCTTGCCTTCCAAGTAACAGAAAACTAAGCAGATGGTGGCCTCTATCATCATCATGGCCTCACCTCGGCACTATGAACTCTCCTGAAGGAGAAGCCAGGGCCCACCAGAGGAGTCTCCGGTTCTCTGGTGGGCCCGTCCAACCCTACCGAGAAGCAGCCCTGGCTAAGAAAAGTGTGGGGGAAGGTTCCCGGACACTCAATGGCTGCTTTTTTAATGTGGATCGGCCATGCTTATGCATGTTATTTCTCAAACCGCATTGCAGATCAGGCCATTGCCCAACTCTGTAGTCATGAAATTAAATGCGCAAAGAAAGATGTTTGTGTGTCAAAGCACCACCGACAAGTGCGAGTTGATGTTGGATGGGCTGCCATTGCTTCTGCAACAAGCTGCATTAGAGGACTTACTGGGAGAAATGACATCCAGAGAAGATACGGTTTCCCTCTATACCAACCAGTCCTTTCACCGAGCTAAAGAATATGGCTGTGGTGAAATACAACTCTCAGCAAAAAAAAGCTGTGGACTGGCTCTGTACCGTCCCTGGCCACATTCACCTGTCCATGTGTTTGTGGTTAGGCGGTCCTTCCCAGTAAGTTCATTGGGGAGGACGCGGGTAAAGTTGTGGGACCCGTGCTTGTGGAAGGTGGAGACGATACCGGAAGAAATAGTGACGGCTGGGGACAGAGTATGGACACCCGGCCTCCGCCGGCATGAGGTTGTGAAAAACTTCCACATCCACGAGCCTAAAAGGCCACATTTCAAGTGAAAGCAGCTTTAGAGGACTTCCTGGGAGAAATGACAGCTGGAGTAGATATGGTTTCCCAAGTCCTTTCACCAAGCTAAAGAATATGGCTGTGGTGAAATACAACTCAGCAAAAAAAAGCTGTGGACTGGCTCCGTACCGTCCCTGGCCACATTCACTTGACCACGTGCACTTGACCACGTGTTTGTGGGTAAGTGGTCCTTCCCAGTAAGTTCACTGGGGAGGGAACAGGTAATGTTGTGGGACCCATGCTTGTGGAAGGCGGAGCCGACACCGGGACAAATAGTGGCGACTGGGGAGCGAGTATGGATACTCGGTCGCCGCCGTCATAAGATTGTGGACAGCTTCCGCCTCCACGAGCCTAAAAGGCCACATTTCAAGTGCAAGCAGCTGTCAAAAATGTGGCAGTATAGTATTGCTGCCTGTGGGTGGGTGGATGGGTGGGTGCATATTTGCACTTGCATTCCAAGGAATGGGGTAGGGACAACTGAACGCTTCACTGGGACAAGGACGTGGACGGTGATTGTTGCAAAACTGCAACGACAGGTGCATGACAGGAGGCATCTTTGCATGCGCCAAGGATCACTTATGATGGGTACACTTTTAGGCAGTGACCTGGGAGTCAGAGTTGCTTCCAGGGGTCTTCCCCATGCTTTTCCCATGTCTTTTCAGCACTGTATGCATGTGTCTAATGATGTGTCACACACCCCATGGTCAGATAAGGTTGTAAAATGTTAAAATGACATTTCCTGGTGAATGCATTTGTCTTGGTTGAAAGCAATGCAAAAGTCCAAAAACGCATCAAAAACGCTACGTGTGAACATAGCCCAAGGTGTGGAGGAGTAGTTTTGGTTTTGGTTATTTATTTTGCCTTATACACAAGTCATTACCTTGGAAAGGATGTTCTTTAACATATTTCCCAGGAAAATCCATTTTGGATTTGTTTTTGTATGTTTTATTGTGAGTCCGTAAAAGTGGCGTAATACCTCTGACAATGTTGTTGACAGCAGTGACCTGGGAGTCAGAAATGCTTCCAGGGCTCTTCCCCATGCTGTTTCCATGTCATTTGAGCACTGTTACCATTGATTTGGGCAACTTTTAGGCCCTCTGCAATTTTTAGGCCGGGGGGAGCCGCCTGAAAAATGCTCGAGTTTCCCATAGACTTACATTGGGCTCGTTGCTCGGGTCGAGCACCCGAGTATTCCAATTTGCTCGACCCGAGCAACGAGTACCCAAGCATCTTAGTCCTCGCTCATCACTAATAACAGGTATTATACAAGGGGGTTAGTAATAGGGATAATAAACAACAACTTGGAATAACAATGAGAAACAGTTTCAGTGAATAAGGGTCAAGTTCACTGTATAAATGTGATGCACCCAGTCGTGGGAGTCACCACGTGAGTTCTCTTTGTATGGCTCTAGCGGGGGTCACCAGTTATTCCCGCTAGGCCGCAAGTCTCTTCCGGATAAAGTTTATCAACTCCCGTTTAGCCTCCCACACACCAAATGGCCCCCTCCCAACCTGAAATCCTAAACCCAACTGTCCCTGGTACCGTGAGTTGAAATTGAAAGTGCCGGCCCTGTTCACTTGCGCAATTCCTCCGCTGTTGCTGGCGCATCTCTACTGTCACAGTCCTCTCTCAGCTCTTCTCGGCTGGACCATCAACGGTAGTCTCTCATGCTTGGGGTGTGGTGATCCAGACCTCGTCTCTTGACAGGCGGCGTCGGGTCCCAGGAACTTACTCTGTGTGGGGCACAGGTCCTGACTCTGGACCACATGTTCAAGGCTCAGGGCGCTCCTGTGAGGACTCCTGAATTTCTCAGGTGTCGTGTGACTCTGATGCAGCGCAGTCCTCTGGCAGGGGCCTGCCGCGCTGGGATCTGCAGTCCCTCTGGAGCACGTCTGCTCCACTCTGCAGCCTGGCGCCAAATCTCCCTGCGTCTTGGCGCGCTGGGCTTTTATATCCAGGAAATCATTCCTGGAGGTCACCTGATCAGGTGCAGCATCTGAATCTCTTCCCCCTCCAACTCTTCTGGCATAACTTGGTTCCGCTTTATTTGTCCTGGCCAGTAGATGGCAACCTTTCCTCATCTCTGACACATCCTTTAAGAAACCTCCTTTATTGTACTTTACTACATTCCTCCCTCCTTTTTGCTTGCCAGTCCTTGGATGAGTGGACTTCTTGCTGGGTTTACGTCTCCTTTCAGGCAGCACAAGTTCAGACAGGAGTTGAGCACACTCTTCTGTTTTCTGTTGAATCTGAGACCAGATAAACTCCTCTTGGGCAAGTCGGTTAGGGGGGATTCCGGCATTAGCCCACCCAGTCCGGCGGAGCACCTCCTGCAGAGGCGATTCTGGAGTTCCTGAAGAATCAATCACTGGGGATTGCAAATCACCTCCCGATTCATTCTCTGCCCCACTTGAGGGTGGCACTGGCAACTCTGGCAGACTCAACGGTACTGTAGCCCATCCATCTTCATCCCCCAAGCCCCCTGTTTGTGGTGCCTCAGCCACCTCAGTTGGAGATTCAGTCCCGTGACAGTTCTCCACTTCGGAAGAGCAGGGCCGCAGCATGTTACAGTGCAACACCATAGATGCCGTGGTGTCATCCCCTTCAGGTTGGACATTGTAGACCGGGTTATCCGGGTGGACCTTCTTCACCACTTGATAAGGTATCGCCTCCCAACGGTGATCCAGTTTACTTCTGAGCCAGTTTACTTACTTCGCACTAGCACACGGTCTCCTGACTGGAGTGGTCCACCCGAGGTCGGGGTCCGACTTGAATGTTCCACTTCCCGGAACTCCTGTTCAACAAACCTTCTTAGAGTGTGAAGTCGGCGTCGGAGCTCCCGAATCCAGGTACTTGGGCTGCTGCCCAGGAAGGGTCTTCTGATTCTAGCTCCAGTTCGGTTATTTCTTGTCCATTCCTCCCAAACAGCAACATGTAAGGGGTGTAGCCAGTAATCGCATGAACTCGATTATTATATACCCACATCAGCTCAGACACAAATTCGGGCCACTTCATCTTCTTGTCTTCTTCCAGAGTTCGCAACATCTGCAACAGGGTTCGGTTGAAGCGTTCGCAGGCCCTATTCCCCTGGGGGTGATAGGGCATTGTTCGGTATTTATCGATTCCATAGATATGATACAGCTCATCCATCACTCGCCCCTGGAAGCAGGCCCCCTGGTCGGAATGTATTCGCTTCTGGCATCCATATATTCAAATGAAATCTTGGCAGATGGCCTTCGCCGCAGCTTCTGCTGTCTGGTCCTGAGTAGGAGTCACCAATGTGAACTTGGTGAAGTGGTCAGTCATCACCAAGCAGTACCTGTAGCCATTGTATGAAGCTCCGATCATCAGATAGTTGATCATCAGGACCTCCAAGGGCGCAGAAGTTCAGATGGTCTGATCAGGAGCCCTCTGCTCCGGGGGCTTACTTAGCTCACACTGGCGACATTTTCATCAAACTCCCTCAACTTCCTGCTGCAGCTGAGGCCAGTACACCAGTCATTGTAACCACCGGAAAGTCTTCTCTACACCAAAGTGAGCGCCCCTCTCATGAGCTTCTTTGGCCAGCTGTACCACTAGTGCTTCTGGAACCAGTACTTGTCAGGTAACGATGAACTCTCGAGGTAGTTGGATCCTTCGGCATAGCAAGCCATCCCTCAGGAAGAGCCTTTCCCACTGGCCCAAGATTTACAGAGTAGTTGGGAGCGAAGCAGCCCTGGCCTCCTGATCGGGCTTTTCCCCCAGGGAGACCCATTCTCTCAGTTTCACCAGTTCTGGGTCAGACTGCTGTAGATGTATCCACTCATCTCTTTATTGTCATAGAATTTGAGTGGGTCTAGGCTCCTCTCCGGACTCCTGGGCGTCTACTACAGCAGCACCAAACTGACTGAAATCCGGGATCTCGTCGCCTTCAAGCTCTTCGTCTATGTCCCTCTTTGGTCCTGCTTGGGTGACTCGGGACAAGGCGTCTGCATGCGTGTTCAGGGCCTTATAATGATAGGCGATCTTGTACTGGTACTTAGACATCCTCGCGACCCACCGCTGTTCCAACGCGCCCAGCTTCGCATTCTCCAGGTGGGCCAATGGGTGGTTGTCTGTCCGCACTTGTACTTCTGATCCCGACAAGTACTCCGCAAATTTCTCAGTCATGGCCCACACTAATGCCAGTAACTACAGTTTGAATGAACTGTAGTTGTCTGGGTTCTTCTCTGTATCCCGCAGTGACCGACTGGCATACAGTAAGTGATCACCCGCTCTCTTTCTTCCTGTACTTGTGCCAACACTGCTCCCAGACAATGCAAACTTTCGTCAGTGTACAACACGAAGGGCCGTGTAAAATCGGCGTAGGCCAGAATTGGAGCATCCGTTAGTGCCATCTTTAATGCTCGGAAGGCTTCCTCTTGTCGTGGGCCCCACTGAATAGGTTGTTGCTTGGCTCCCCCCGCCGTTCCTCTCAGTAGCTCATTGAGCTGTACCGTAATCTTAGCGAAGTCTTTCACAAATCAGCGGTAGTATCTGGCAAGCTCCAGAAATGCCCTCAGTTCCCTTAGGTTGGTGGGTGTGGGCCACCTCTGTACTGCAGCTACTTTCTCTGTGGTGGGGTGCACTCCTGCACTGGACACAGTGTGTCCCAGATATTCAATCTCCTGCTTGAATAAATGACACTTGCGAGGCTTGATCTTCAATCCATGTCTCTGAAGTCGCTCTAACACTTGTTCCAGTCGACGGATATGGTCTTCAAACGTTGCAGAATAGATAATTATATCATCTAAGTATATGAAAGTGGCTTCAAAGTTAAGATCTCCCAGGCATCTTTCCATCAGTCTTTGGAAGGTCCCTGGCGCATTTGTCAACCCGAACAGCATCTGGTTAAACTCAAACAAGCCCATAGGGAGAACAAAAGCTGTCTTTGGGTGGTCCTTTTCAGCTACCGGAACTTGCCAATAGTCAATAGCCAGGTCAACGGAAGAGAAGAATTTGGCGCTTCCCAGTGCTGATAGAGATTCTTCGATTCTGGGCAAGGGATAAGATTCCCGCACAGTGCATGCATTAAGTTTCTGGTAGTCTACACAAAATATTAAGGTACCATCCTTCTTCTGGACCAACATGATAGGGGCTGCCTAGGGGCTCTGACTCTCGCGTATCATTCCATTCCGCAACATGTGAGCCAACAGTTCTTTCACCTTCTGATACATCTGAGGTGGGATCTGTCGATACGTCTCTCGAATTGGATCAGCACTCCATGTAGGTATTTCGTGCTGAATGTTCGGGGTACATCCAAAGTCATCTTCATGCTGCGCAAACACTCCCTGATACTGCTGTAGTAACTGCTCAACCTGCCTGACTTGGCCTGCTGAGAACTAAGTGAGGTTAGCCTCCATTTGATCTAAGAGATGGCATCCAACCAGTGCTTCTCTCCCATTCTCTTGACTGTTGAGTGACACCTCTAGAGTCCACAGTTCTCCTTTCACAGGTGTCAGTCCTATCGTGTCAGCTCTGGTGAGGTCCTTCAACATTTTACAAACTCGAGCCACCTCTTGTCGGGGCGATAACTGTAAACTTGCTCCACTTAGGTTGAGGCAGCGTACGAGCACCCGCCCCTGCTGCATGGTAGCTAGGGTGCGAGCAATCAAGAGTCCGGAGGGCACCTCCTCTCCCTCTATTGGCTCAACCTGAACATCCACCCCCTCTAGGGATACATGTGCCAGTACTGGTATAGTGGTTACACTCTGTCCCACTGGCAATGTCAATGTGGCTTCGGGCAGTATCGATATTTTACTGAGATACTGGGAGGCAGCGGGCAGCTTCTGAATTTGGTTGACTCGCACGAGATGTTCGAATACTTTCTTGCTGGTTGGATCACGAGTGGCGCAGACCAATTGTTTTTGTCGGGGCCCTCGGTTAATAACTGTCTGACCTCCTTCAGCACATTCATGCCCAAAGTCACAATAGGCCCTCCGCCTCCAGACCCCATGGTCAACACTATCTCTTTTCGACCGAGATACTTTCCGCACGCCCGGACAGTCATCCATACTACTCCCGCTACTGGAATAGGTAATTGATTATCAGCCACCAGCCTGACAGTGGGTTCTTTCCAGGAGCATGCAACTTCAGGGAAATGATTTTGGAAATACACCTCAGGCTTAGTGGTCACCTGAGACCCTGTGTCCATTAAACAGCGAATCCGTTGCCCATTAAATTCAGCCCAGATGATGGGCCTCTCGGAGTCAATGTCCACAAAACTCCCCCTTCCACTCTCTGAGGCTCGGAACCCCACAGTATGCTCCACGACCGCGGGGTGCCTTAGTTTAACGGCTGCCCCCATCTTCTCCTTTCTCGATTTCGGCAGTCTTTGGAGATATGTCAGTGTACGGTAGGAACGCTTCTCTTGCTCTGACCTCCGTCCACGTGGGGCTGTGCCGTCTGTCAAGGAGAGGGCCATGACGGTCCCCTTAATATCGTGCAGCTTACCTCGGATATCCTGGATCTCTTGACGTATCTACCGTACCCAGTCGGGCTCTTTGTGGGTTAATTCAGGAGTAGTCACTTCAGAACTCCGGACTGCGGCCTCGAGAACAGGAACCTCTTTCTCCAGGACCCTGGCTTCGGCCACGACCTCCAGGAAGCCCAGATCAGTACTCAGACGAGTTCGCTCCTTTAGAATTAATCTCAGGGAGGGGTCCTTCAGGCCAGCAATCAGTTGGTCCCGTAACACTTTGTCTAATGGCCCTAGTCCTCGGTTCTCATCTCGAGCCTTCTTGACGGTATGAGCCGTAACTTCCTGTAATGCATTAACATATTGATTTCTGGTCTCATTTTCCCCTTGGACCCACTGAAACAGCCGCAGATGTAAGTGTCCCATGTCTGTGGTGTCACCGTGCATGTCCGCTAATATTTTTATCACTTTTTCCACAGTATCGTGGTCCCCAGGTGGGCGGTACATCACAGTCTGCTGGGCCTCTCCATCAAGGGTTAGGAGGGCCAGCTCAGCCTGAGCGAGAAGGGTCAGGAGATACATGCGCAGCATACTTCTCAGTTTTTCTCACCAGTCCCACAGCAACACCCTGCTCCCTGTAAACTTAATTAGGTGGCTGAGCATCGCCCCCAAGAATATATGTCCCCTGCTGGACTCGGCCGTCATCTCTGTATCTGAATGTTGCATCCTGCCGACTACGCCAAATGTAAAACAGGTACCAGGATGCAATGCACAGAGACACAAGGCGGGAACAGTCAGGGATTGCTAAAACCACTTTATATGTATAACAAGTGTCATGCAAGGGGGGTAGTAACAGGGATAATAAACAACAACTTTGAATAACAATGAGAAACAGTTTCAGTGAATAAGGGTCAAGTTATCTGCATAAATGTAATGCACTTAGTCGTGGGAGTCACCACGTGAGTTCTCTTTATATGGCTCTAGCGGGGGTCTCCGGTTATTCCCGCTAGGCCGCAAGTCTCTTCCGGATAAAGTTTATCAACTCCCGTTTAGCCTCCAATGCACCAAATGGCCCCCTCCCAACCAGAAATCCTAATCCCAGCTGTCCCTGGTACCGTGAGTTGAAATTGGAAGTGATGGCCATGTTTACTTGCGTGATTCCCCCGCAGTTGCTGGCGCATCTTTCCTATTGCAGTCCTCTCTCAGATCTTCTCGGCTTGACCATAGAAGGTAGTCTCTCACACTTGGGGTGCGGGGATCCAGACCTTGTCTCTTGACAGGCGGCGTCGGGTCCCAGGAACTTACTCTGTGTGGGGCGCAGGTCCTGACTCTGGACCACACGTGAAGGGTTCAGGGTGCTCCTGTGAGGAGTTCTGAACTTCTAAGGCGGCGTGTGACTCTGATGCAGCGCAGGCCTCTGGCTGGGGCCTGCCGTGCTGGGATCTGCAGTTCCTCTGGAGCACGTCTGCTCCACTCTGCAGCCTGGCGCCAAATCTCCCTGCGTCTTGGAGCGCTGGGCTTTTATATCCAGGAAATCCCTCCTGGAGGTCACCTGATCAGGTGCAGCATCTGAATCTCTTCCCCCTCCAACTCTTCTAGCATAACTTGGTTCCGTTTTATTTCTTCTGGCCAGTAGATCGCAACATTTCCTCACCTCTGACACATCCTTTAAGAATCCTCCTTTATTGCACTTTGCTACATATGTGACCAGGGGCACATGGCAGTGATGTCATGCGCTCCTTTCACTTACACGCTGAAGTCAGCTGCCGGCTTCAGAAGAGGACGCCATGCGGTGGGGGTGGGGGGTAGCGGAGGGAATGTATTCATTTATTTTTTTTAAATCAGTGAGTACATGATGGCCATACTACTACTTGGATGACTATGGGCAGTGCATTATATTATATGAAGGATATGGACTGTGTATTATGCTAATATGGTGGTGCATTATACTATATGGAGGACTATGGAGAGTACATTATATGGAGGACTATGGGGTGCATTATACTATATGGAGGACTATGGGGAGTGCATTATCCTTCTACTATGGGGCCCCATGATTTCTATATAAGCCCACGGTGAACATAATGGTTTATTTTTTTCTACACATTAAAGAACAATGGCGGAAAGGGAACAAATACCAGGATGGGGGATATACAGTTTAAACCAGAAGTTTACACACTGTTTTTCTCAATATCTGACATGAAATCAGAATAAACTTTTCCCGTTTTAAATTACCATAATTTTTAATATTTGCCAAATGCCAGAATAATGAGAGAGAGAGAATGTTTTAAGCTATTTTTATTACTTACTGCAAAGTCAAAAGTTTACATACACTAAGATTCCGATGCCTTTAAACAATTCTGGACTGTCTATATGATGATGTCATGTGTTTGGAAGCTTCTGATAAGTTTTTTGGAAACATCTGTGGATGTATTTTAATGCACACCTGAAACACACTGCTTCTTTGTGTAGCATCATGGGAAAGTCTAAAGAAATTTTCCAAGATATCAGGAAGAGAATTGTGGACTTGCCTGGCTCATCCTTGGGTACAATTTCAAGATACCTGAAGGCGCCTCGTTCATCTTAACAAACAATTATACGCAAGTACAAACAAGATGGGAACGTCCAGCCATCATACCGCTCAGGAAGGAGACGGGTTCTGTGTCCCAGAGATGAACGTGCTTTGGTCCGACATGTGCATATCAACCCAAGGACAAAAGCAAAAGACCTTGTGAAGATGATGGGTGAAGCTGGTAAGATTGTGTCAATATCCAGAGTGAAACAAGTACTGTATCAACATGGGCTGAAAGGCCACTCTGCCAGTAAGAAGCCATTACTCCAAAAGAAACATAAAAAAGCAAGATTAATGTTTGCAAATGCACACAGGAACAAAGACCTTAATTTTTGGAGACATGTCCTGTGGTTTGATGAAACTAAAATTGAACTTTTTGGGCATAATGACCATTGTTACGTTTGGAGGAAAAAGGGAAAAGCTTGGAAGTCTAAGAACACCATCCCAACTGTGAAACACGGGGTGGCAGCATCATGTTGTGGGGTTGTTTTGCTGCAGGAGGGACTGGAGCACTTCACAAAATAGATGGCATCATCAGAAAAGAAGATTATGTGGCAATACTGAAGCAACATCTTAAGACATCAGCCAGGAAGTTTAAGCTTGGGCGGAAATGGGTCTTCCAAATGGACAATGACCCGAAGTATTCTGCCAAAATGGTAATAAAGTGGCTTAATGATAAAAAAGTCAATGTTTTGGAGTGGCCATCACAAAGCCCTGATCTCAATCCTATTGAAAATTTATGGGCAAAGCTGAAAAGGCAGCTGCGAGCAAGGCGACCTACAAACCTGCATCAGTTATATCAGTTTTGTCAGGAGGAAGGGGCCCAAATTCCGACCAACTATTGTGAGTAGCTTGTGGAAGGATATCTCAAACGTTTGACCCAAGTCATTTAGTTTAATGGCAATGGTACCAAATACTATTGAAATGTATGTAAATTTTCTCTCTTTCTCATTATTCTGGCATTTGGCAAATATTAAAAATTATGGTAATCCTAACTGACCTAAAACGGGAAAGGTTTATTCTGATTTCATGTCAGATATTGAGAAAAACATGCATATGTGTCATTTTATATAGTGTATGTAAACTTCTGATTTCAACTATATATCAGAATGGGGTGCAGGATAAGGGACATAAGAGTATATATCAGGATGGGGCCCAGGATAAGGAACATATATACCAGGATGAGGGAAATAATACCAGGATGGAGGGCATATACTATATATATATGTTCAGGATGGGCGGGGCCCCGGTCCAAATCTCAAACCGGGGCCCATTAGACTCTAGCTACGCCACTGGTGTTAGGCCCATTAATTCTGTGCAGAGCGGTGGCTTCTGAGTCCCCCATCAATTGCTCAGCGAACCTCTTAGAAGTGTGCAGCTCAGGAGACATGACTATGACTTTCTACTGCATCTATTCTGTGCCGTGTATGCTCTTCTGTCTCCTGATTTGCGCATTTCAAACTAATTCTTGGAGCGATTGTTGAGGTCTCATGACTGCATTTCCCACTGAACTACTCAAAATTAAGGGGCCTAAGACATTAAAAAAAAATCCCCAAAATTTAGTCATTCTTTAAGGTGCATTTATACTGGAGCAGATAATCAGAAACCGAATATCTATCAGGCTATCAGAGCACCACTCCAGCATTTTTTTTATTCAGAGCTGAAGCTGCTTTTACTGTAGGGTACTTGCCTATAGTCTTATACTCACCCTTCGGAATCTTCACCTTGTTTTCGGTGCTACTCCGATCCCTCGGCGTCATCTTATGACTTCAACTTCTGACTGTCTGAAAGTCAGAAGCTACGTCACAAGCCCTTAAATACAAGTCTATAAGAGCCAGAACGAGGTTTTCATAGACTTGTACTGAGTCAAACACTGGAGCAATTTAACAGGCCACAAATTGCCGGAGACTGACAGGAGCGGCGACGATGGAAGGTGAAGCTGGTAAGTATAAGCGTACAGTCAGGGATCTTAGATTTAAAGCACCACTCCAGCGGTATAATAAAATAAAACACGCTGCAGTGGTGCTTTAAACAACTGCCTGTCGACTTCATATAGCAGATCAGCGGTTGTTTAAAAGCAGAAATTGGCCAATTTAAATGCTCCTTTACACCTAGGTACCTTATAGATGACATCTTGTCTCATTAGAGCTCTTCTCATTCTTTCTTCTTCAGCTGGTCATGATGCCATGACAACTTTTCACAGCCAGAGGTCGCCTCTGCAAACTTCCCGCTTCTCCAGTCTTCTGCAAGAAATCCCAACCATGGTGTCCTTAAAAATAACAATGTCATTATGATGCTCATGAATATGACCACCCATGCTGTGCCCTAAATAAGCCCTACACTGTGCACCGGAAAAAATAATTGCCCCTCACTGTGCTCACTGCGCAAAAAATGACCCCACATTGTCTCTCTTATGTTACAGGGTGTCCACACTGTCCCCTCTTATAAAATTTTCCCATCATATGGTTCCCATTTATTTTTACTATGACTACCACAATATTGAATGCCCTGGTGAACTACAACCACCACACTGTCCTCCATTATGAGTTTTACAAAAAACAGCTTCCTCCTTTATGAACCATGACCTGTACATTGTTTCACCCAATGCTCACCCACCATTATGCCTCCACTTCACATTGAGCCCCCTCTTCACTGTCACCGACTCCATACTGAGCCTCCTCTTTACACTGTCCTTCCAATGCTGCCCCTTCTCCATATTGCCCCTCCTTCATAGACAGCCCCCATATTGCCCCATCTCCAGTCACAGATTTCCCAAACTGACCTATCTGCACACCAGGTCTTCACATGGTTCCCCGACTCCATACAGAACTGCCCCAGTTCTGCTCCATCTCCATACTGAGCCCCCATATACTGTCCCATTCCACCCCAACACTGTCCCATATTTATATAGAGCCCCCCTATACTGACCCATCGCAATATTGAGTGCTTGATGCTGGCACATCTTCTTACAGAGTCCCCTTTCATTGCCCTATCGTCATAGAGAGTCCATCCATACTGTCCCATCTCCACACAAAGACCCCATCACTGACCCATTTTTATATAGTGTCCCCCTATGCTGCCCCATTGCCATACTGTGCCCCCTAAAATGCCCTATCTCCACACAGAATCCCCCTATACTGCCCCATCTCCAATTAGAGCCCCCTATACACCATTTCCAGAGTCCCCCATGCTGCCCCATCTCAATACAGTGTCCCTTTATGCAGCCCTATCTCGCTACAGAGCCCCCTATACTGCCCTATCTCCATACAGAATCCCCCATACTTCCCAGTCTTTATACGGAAGCCCTATACTACCCCATCTCCATACAGAATTCCCTTGTAGTGCCCCATCTCATACAGAATTCCCCTAAACTGCCCCATATCTATATACAACCCTACCGTAGTGCCCCATTTCTATATAGAGCCCTCCTGTACTGCCCCATCTTCATATTGAGCCCCTTATACTGCAGCTTCTCCATAAAGACTCAGCTGTATTATCGCAAGCCCATACTGACCCCTCTCCATATTAAGCCCCTTTCTGCACTATATGCCCATGTCTTCAGCTCTGTGAGCGTTTACCATCTCCGAGCTGCTGCTCCAGTGTCATCCAGTTCTCTGCAGTGTTCTGATGATGTTTTCAGCATCATGAGATGACCACATAGTGCTGCTTGTCGGCCAGGGAGAAGATCCCGGAAGTGTCAGCTCTCACATCTTTATTTGAATATCCAGGGTCTCGATCCATGCCTCGCGGGTCAGGGGAACCTGCCAATATCCCCGGCTAAGATCCATGATGGTCATGTACTTGGCCCTGGCCAACTTATCGAGCAGGTCATCGATGCGCGACATTGGATATGCATCGGTGACCGTGACAGCGCTGAGCCCTCTGTAGTCCACACAGAACCGAGTTATCTGGTCCTTCTTTGGGACGAGGACTACGGCACTGCTGCATGGTTGGTTGACCCCCAGCTCTAGCATCTCATCAATCTCCTGGTGCATGTGCTGCTTTACTTCCAGGGAGACCCGATATGCTGAACGCCGGATTGGGGGTTCATCCCCGATGTCCATGTGATAAACGGCTGACCCTTACCTTCCGGGCTTGTTGCTGAACAAATCTCGGAAGTGGTGTAGGGTTGCCTACAGCTGGGACCGTTGGTCTGACAAGAGCTGGTTGCAAACCTTCACGTCCTCGATGGTCCCACAAGCCCTAGCCTGGGCGAGCATATCCTGGAGGGTCTCGGCCGCTCCCTCATCTGGCAGGTTGCATATGGGGAGGGTGCAAGCCTCGCGCTTAAGATGTGCCTTCATCATTTTCACGTGGAAGGCCTACCGCCTTCCCCAGGCGTGATCCAGGATGACCAGGTACGTTACAGTGTTGAGCTGCTGGTGCATGAGGTAAAAGCCTTCCCAGGCCACCTGAAGCTTGTCCAGGGGTACTGGGATCATTACCCACACCTTTTGACACACCTGGTAGGTCTTCTCACAAGCATTCAGGTCGTACCATGGCTTCTGGTTGGCCGGGCTCGCGTTATATTATAGTTAGTGATGGGCGAGCACTAAAAAGCTCGGGTGCTCGATGCTCAGGTCAAGCAAATTGGAATGCTCAGGTGCTCGACCCGAACAACGAGCCCAATGTAAGTCTATGGGAAACTCAAGCATTTTTCAGGCAGCTCCCCCCCGGCGGTCTGCAGAGGGCCTAAAAATTGCCCAAATCGACGGGAACAGTGCTCAAATGACATGGGAACAGCATGGGGAAGACCCCTGGAAGCATTTTTGACTCCCAGGTCACTGCTGTCAACAATGTTGTCAGAGCTATTACGCCACTTTTATGGACTCACAATAAAACATACAAAAACAAAACCAAAATGGAATTACCTGGGAAATATGTTAAGGAACATCCTTTCTAGGGTAATGACTTGTATATCACGCAAAATAAATAATAAATATACAAAAACAAAAATGCTCCTCCACACCTTGGGCTAAGTTCACACGTAGTGCTTTTGATTCATTCTTGCACTTTTGCATTGCTTTCAACCAAGACAAATGCATTCACTGGGTAATGTCATTTTAACATTTTACAACCTTATCTGGCCATGTGATGTGTGACACATCATCAGACACATGCATACAGTGCTGAAAAGACTTGGGAACAGCATGGGGAAGACCCCTGGAAGCATCTCTGACTCCAAGGTCACTGCCTAAAAGTGTGCCCTTCATAAGTGATCCTTGGCGCATGCGAAGATGCCTCCCGCCATGCACCTGTCGTTGCAGACTTGCAACAATCACCGTCCACGTCCTTGTCCCAGTGCAGCGTTCGGTTGTCCCTACCCCATTCCTTGGAATGCAAGCACAAGTATGCAGCCAGCCACCCACCCACAGGCAGCAATACTATGCTTCCAAATTTTTGACAGCTGATTGGACTTGAAATGTGGCCTTTTAGGCTCGTGGAGGCGGAAGCTGTCCACAACCTCATGGTGGTGGCGACCGGGTATCCATATTCGGTCACCAGCCACCACTATTTGTCCCGGTGTCGTCTCCACCTTCCACAAGCACGGGTCCTACAACATTACCCGTGCCTTCACCAGTTTACTTACTGAGAAGGACCGCCTAACCACAAACAAGTGGACAAGTGAATGGGGCCAGGGACTGTACAGAACCAGTCCACAACTTGTCGGTGAGTTGTACAGTACAGACAAAAAGTTTGGACACACCTTCTCATTTAAAGATTTTTCTGTATTTTCATGACTTTGAAAATTGTACATTCACACTGAAGGCATCAAAACTATGAATTAACACATGTGGAATTATATACTTAACAAAAAAGGGTGAAACAACTGAAAATATGTCTTATATTCTAGGTTCTTCAAAGTAGCCACCTTTTGCTTTGATGACTGCTTTGCACACTCTTGGCATTCTCTTCATGAGCTTCAAGAGGTAGTCACCGGAAATGGTCTTCCAACAATCTTGAAGGAGTTCCCAGAGATGCTTAGCACTTGTTGGCCCTTTTGCCTTCACTCTGCAGTCCAGCTCACCCCAAACCATCTCGATTGGGTTCAGGTCTGGTGACTGTGGAGGCCAGGTCATCTGGTGTAGCACCCCATTACTCTCCTTCTTGGTCAAAGAGCCCTTACACAGCCTGGAGGTGTGTTTGGGGTCATTGTCCTATTGAAAAATAAATGATGGTCCAACTAAACGCAAACCAGATGAAATAGCATGCCGCTGCAAGATGCTGTGGTAGCCATGCTGGTTCAGTATGCCTTCAATTTTGAAAAAAATCCCCAACAGTGTCACCAGCAAAGCACCCCCACACCATCACACCTCCTCCTCCATGCTTCGCGGTGGGAACCAGGCATGTAGAGTTCACCCGTTCACCTTTTCTGCGTCGCACAAAGACACAGTGGTTGGAACCAAAGATCTCAAATTTGGACTCATCAGACCAAAGCACAGGTTTCCACTGGTCTAACGTCCATTCCTTGTGTTCTTTAGCCCAAGCAAGTCTCTTCTGCTTGTTGCCTGTCCTTAGCAGTGGTTTCTAGCAGCTATTTTACCATGAAGGCCTGCTGCACAAAGTCTCCTCTTAACAGTTGTTGAAGAGATGTGTCTTCTGCTAGAACTCTGTGTGGCATTGACCTGGTCTCTAATCTGAGCTGCTGTTAACCTGCGATTTCTGAGGCTGGTGACTCGGATAAACTTATCCTCAAAAGCAGAGGTGACTCTTGGTCTTCCTTTCCTTGGGGGGTCCTCATGTGAGCCAGTTTCTTTGTAGTGCTTGATGGTTTTTGCAACTGCACTTGGGGACACATTCAAAGTTTGCCCAATTTTTCGGACTGACTGACCTTCATTTCTTAAAGAAATGATGGCCACTCGTTTTTCTTTACTTAGCTGCTTTTTTCTTGCCATAATACAAATTCTAACAGTCTATTCAGTAGGACTATCAGCTGTGTATCCACCTGACTTCTGCACAACACAACTGATGGTCCCAACCCCATTTATAAGGCAGGAAATCCCTCTTATTAAACCTGACAGGGCACACCTGTGAAGTGAAAACCATTTCCGGTGACTACCACTTGAAGCTCATCAAGAGAATACCAAGAGTGTGCAAAGCAGTCATTAAAGCAAAAGGTGGCTACTTTGAAGAACCTAGAATATAAGACATATTTTCAGTTGTTTCACACTTTTTTGTTAAGTATATAATTCCACATGTGTTAATTCATAGTTTTGATGCCTTCAGTGTGAATGTACAATTTTCAAATTCATGAAAATACAGAAAAATCTTTAAATGAGAAGGTGTGTCCAAACTTTTGGTCTGTACTGTATTTCACCACAGCCATATTTTTTAGCTCGGTGAAAGGACTGACTTTTGGGAAACCGTATCTACTCCAGCTGTCATTTCTCCCAGGAAGTCCTCTAAAGCTGCTTGCACTTGAAATGTGGCTTTTTAGGCTCGTGGAGGCGGAAGCTTTTTACAACCTCATGCCGGCAGCGGCCGGGTGTCCATACTCGGTCCCCAGCCGCCACTATTTCTCCCAGTATCGTCTCCGCCTTCCACAAGCACGGGTCCCACAACATTACCCATTCCCTCCCCAGTGCACTTACTGGGAAGGACCGCCTAACCACAAACACGTGGTCAAGTGAATGTGGCCATGGGTGGTATGGAGCGAGTCCACAGCTTGTCGGTGAATTGTATTTCACCACAGCCATATTCTTTAGCTTGGTGAAAGGACTGACTTTTGGGAAACCGTATCTACTCCAGCTGTCATTTCTCCCAGGATGTCCTCTAAAGCTGCTTGCACTTGAAATGTGGCCTTTTAGGCTCGTGGAGGTGGAAGCTGTCCACAAACTCATGCCAACGGCAGCCGGGTGTCCATACTCGGTCCCCAGCCGCCACTATTTCTCCCGGTATCATCTCCGCTTTCCACAAGAAAGGGTCCCTGAACATTACTGCTGGTACTTTTCCGTAGGAATCTGCTTGCCTCCTACCAGCCTGTAATATTTCCAGTGAACTGTGGTACGAAGCCATAGTATTAGCACTGCCCCCAGTACCAGTAGTGAAGCCATCCCCAATTTCTTACGCAGGAATTCTATTTAGTAGACTGAGTGGCTGCCCAAATACATTAGTTTCTAACAAAGGAGCTAAAGATAGAGTGGCTTTAGGTGTAAGTTTCTCCAGCCTGTTAAATATCACAGGGTGAATGGCAGCACATTGGCTCAGTGGTTAGCACTGAAGCCTGGAAGAGTAATGGGGATGTAATTAGAGATGAGCGTTGTTCTACTCGAACTGTTCGCCAATCTCAAATTCGAGCTGTTTTGGGCGGTGTTCGAGCCGTTCGGCGAACACGAACAATTTGAGAAAAATTCGGCTGTTCGCGGTTATGTTCGATAACTGTTCGTGCACCAAAATCATAACTGGATTTTTTCTCAGTAATGATGAAAATTAATGTTAATACGCAGTTTGAGTGTACAGCGGGGTGGGGGGAGGGGCAGGGGATGGATCTCTGCAGGAACAATGAAGATCTCCATTTTTTTTCTCTTTCCCGCATTTACAGTGGGGAGGTGCAATCTGTCAGCCTATCAGCAGCGCACACACGGAGCGAAGTGCTTTTTTTCACACAAGCAAGGGCATGTGTCATTGGCAGTGTATGTCACATGTCCTTGCCCTATAAGACCAAGCCATTTTCCCCGTCGCCACCATTTTCTCACTGCTGCAGCTGCGTGTTAGACGGCACCGCTGTTGCTGTGTGCGCTATACCTTGTTAATTTCAAGCCAATTTTCGCACAAATATACAGATAGCTTGGGAGTAGGGAATAGTTGTGATTGCAGTCCTTTTAAGGACTAGGTTACAGCATTTCCTATGACTTTTATCAGGCAGGTCTGTGCTCTTAAATAGATAGGTTGTGGGAGTAAAGACTAATTGTAATTGGAGTCCTTTTCAGGACTAGGTTACATCAGTTCCTATCAGTTTTTGCCAGGCAGGTCTGTGCCAGTGCTGTGCAAGTTTTTTCACAGCATTTGGCTGAATCTAGCAAAGCTAATCCTTTTTGGCCTATTGCAGAGTGTGTTAGTCAGTGGAGTAGCCTATCTGTGTTGCAAGATATACCACCTGTGTATAGAATACCAATTTTTTTACTGCACCTAGTGAAGTAAAATCTTTTGGGCATAGCATCATTCTATTAGTCCATCTATACTGACCTCCATCAGGTTGCAAACTGAATCTAATTTTTTTCTGCATCTAGCTCTGAAAAAATATTTGGCCATTTAGCAGTGTGTGGGACTTGTTCTATTAGTCCACCTATACTGACCTCCATCAGGTTGCAAACTGAATATATTTTTTTCTGCATCTACCTCTGAAAAAATATTGGGCTTCTAGCTGTGTGTGGGACTTGTTGTATTAGTCCATCTATACTGACCTCCATCAGGTTGCAAACTGAATATATTTTTTTCTGCATCTACCTCTGAAAAAATATTGGGCTTCTAGCTGTGTGTGGGTCTTGTTCTATTAATCCATCTATACAGACCTCCATCAGGTTGCAAACTGAATATAATTTTTTTCTGCATCTACCTCTGAAAAAATATTGGGCTTCTAGCTGTGTGTGGGACTTGTTGTATTAGTCCATCTATACTGACCTCCATCAGGTTGCAAACTGAATATATTTTTTTCTACATCTACCTCTGAAAAAATATTGGGCTTCTAGCTGTGTGTGGGACTTGTTCTATTAATCCATCTATACAGACCTCCATCAGGTTGCAAACTGAATATATTTTTTTCTGCATCTACCTCTGAAAAAATATTGGGCTTCTAGCTGTGTGTGGGACTTGTTGTATTAGTCCATCTATACTGACCTCCATCAGGTTGCAAACTGAATATATTTTTTTCTGCATCTACCTCTGAAAAAATATTTGGCCTTCTAGTAGTGTGTGGGACTTTCTCTGTTAGTCCATCTATACTGACCTCCATCAGGTTGCAAACTGAATATATTTTTTTCTGTATCTACCTCTGAAAAAATATTGGGCTTCTAGCTGTGTGTGGGTCTTGTTCTATTAATCCATCTATACTGACCTCCATCAGGTTGCAAACTGAATATAATTTTTTTCTGCATCTAGCTCTGAAAAAATATTTGGCCTTCTAGTAGTGTGTCGGACTTTCTCTATTAGTCCATCTATACTGACCTCCATCAGGTTGCAAATTAAAAATAATTTTTATCTGCATCTACAGTACCTCTGAAAAAATATTTGGGCTTCTAGCTGTGTGTGGGACTTGTTGTATTAGTCCATCTATACAGACCTCCATCAGGTTGCAAACTGAATATATTTTTTTCTGTATCTACCTCTGAAAAAATATTGGGCTTCTAGCTGTGTGTGGGTCTTGTTCTATTAATCCATCTATACTGACCTCCATCAGGTTGCAAACTGAATATAATTTTTTTCTGCATCTAGCTCTGAAAAAATATTTGGCCTTCTAGTAGTGTGTCGGACTTTCTCTATTAGTCCATCTATACTGACCTCCATCAGGTTGCAAATTAAAAATAATTTTTATCTGCATCTACAGTACCTCTGAAAAAATATTTGGGCTTCTAGCTGTGTGTGGGACTTGTTGTATTAGTCCATCTATACAGACCTCCATCAGGTTGCAAACTGAATATATTTT
The DNA here is from genome assembly GCF_046119375.1 of Phyllobates terribilis. Classification (NCBI taxonomy): domain Eukaryota; kingdom Metazoa; phylum Chordata; class Amphibia; order Anura; family Dendrobatidae; genus Phyllobates; species Phyllobates terribilis. The sequence goes on from NW_027362773.1 coordinate 68,517,574, forward strand.
TTTCTGCATCTACCTCTGAAAAAATATTGGGCTTCTAGCTGTGTGTGGGACTTGTTGTATTAGTCCATCTATACTGACCTCCATCAGGTTGCAAACTGAATATATTTTTTTCTGCATCTAGCTCTGAAAAAATATTTGGCCTTCTAGTAGTGTGTGGGACTTTCTCTGTTAGTCCATCTATACTGACCTCCATCAGGTTGCAAACTGAATATATTTTTTTCTGTATCTACCTCTGAAAAAATATTGGGCTTCTAGCTGTGTGTGGGTCTTGTTCTATTAATCCATCTATACTGACCTCCATCAGGTTGCAAACTGAATATAATTTTTTTCTGCATCTAGCTCTGAAAAAATATTTGGCCTTCTAGTAGTGTGTCGGACTTTCTCTATTAGTCCATCTATACTGACCTCCATCAGGTTGCAAATTAAAAATAATTTTTATCTGCATCTACAGTACCTCTGAAAAAATATTTGGGCTTCTAGCTGTGTGTGGGACTTGTTGTATTAGTCCATCTATACTGACCTCCATCAGGTTGCAAACTGAATATATTTTTTTCTGCATCTACCTCTGAAAAAATATTGGGCTTCTAGCTGTGTGTGGGACTTGTTGTATTAGTCCATCTATACTGACCTCCATCAGGTTGCAAACTGAATATATTTTTTTCTACATCTACCTCTGAAAAAATATTGGGCTTCTAGCTGTGTGTGGGATTTGTTCTATTAATCCATCTATACAGACCTCCATCAGGTTGCAAACTGAATATATTTTTTTCTGCATCTACCTCTGAAAAAATATTGGGCTTCTAGCTGTGTGTGGGACTTGTTGTATTAGTCCATCTATACTGACCTCCATCAGGTTGCAAACTGAATATATTTTTTTCTGCATCTACCTCTGAAAAAATATTGGGCTTCTAGCTGTGTGTGGGTCTTGTTCTATTAATCCATCTATACAGACCTCCATCAGGTTGCAAACTGAATATAATTTTTTTCTGCATCTACCTCTGAAAAAATATTGGGCTTCTAGCTGTGTGTGGGACTTGTTGTATTAGTCCATCTATACTGACCTCCATCAGGTTGCAAACTGAATATATTTTTTTCTACATCTACCTCTGAAAAAATATTGGGCTTCTAGCTGTGTGTGGGACTTGTTCTATTAATCCATCTATACAGACCTCCATCAGGTTGCAAACTGAATATATTTTTTTCTGCATCTACCTCTGAAAAAATATTGGGCTTCTAGCTGTGTGTGGGACTTGTTGTATTAGTCCATCTATACTGACCTCCATCAGGTTGCAAACTGAATATATTTTTTTCTGCATCTAGCTCTGAAAAAATATTTGGCCTTCTAGTAGTGTGTGGGACTTTCTCTGTTAGTCCATCTATACTGACCTCCATCAGGTTGCAAACTGAATATATTTTTTTCTGTATCTACCTCTGAAAAAATATTGGGCTTCTAGCTGTGTGTGGGTCTTGTTCTATTAATCCATCTATACTGACCTCCATCAGGTTGCAAACTGAATATAATTTTTTTCTGCATCTAGCTCTGAAAAAATATTTGGCCTTCTAGTAGTGTGTCGGACTTTCTCTATTAGTCCATCTATACTGACCTCCATCAGGTTGCAAATTAAAAATAATTTTTATCTGCATCTACAGTACCTCTGAAAAAATATTTGGGCTTCTAGCTGTGTGTGGGACTTGTTCTATTAATCCATCTATACAGACCTCCATCAGGTTGCAAACTGAATATATTTTTTTCTGCATCTACCTCTGAAAAAATATTGGGCTTCTAGCTGTGTGTGGGACTTGTTGTATTAGTCCATCTATACTGACCTCCATCAGGTTGCAAACTGAATATATTTTTTTCTGCATCTACCTCTGAAAAAATATTGGGCTTCTAGCTGTGTGTGGGTCTTGTTCTATTAATCCATCTATACAAACCTCCATCAGGTTGCAAACTGAATATAATTTTTTTCTGAATCTAGCTCTGAAAAAATATTTGGCCTTCTAGCAGTGTGTGGGACTTGTTCTATTAGTCCACCTATACTGACCTCCATCAGGTTGCAAATTCAAAATAATTTTTTGTATGCATCTAGCTCTGAAAAAATATTTGGCCTTCTAGCAGTGTGTGGGACTTTCTCTGTTAGTCCATCTATACTGACCTCCATCAGGTTGCAAATTGAAAATAATTTTTATCTGCATCTACAGTACCTCTGAAAAAATATTTGGGCTTCTAGCTGTGTGTGGGACTTGTTGTATTAGTCCATCTATACTGACCTCCATCAGGTTGCAAACTGAATATATTTTTTTCTGCATCTACCTCTGAAAAAATATTGGGCTTCTAGCTGTGTGTGGGACTTGTTGTATTAGTCCATCTATACTGACCTCCATCAGGTTGCAAATTGAATATAATTTTTTTCTGCATCTAACCCAGCCAATAGTTTTGGCCTAATACCACAGTTTGGCCACTCAGCTCTGCTCGGTTACCATCCATTGTTTTTTTGTGCAAACAACTCCAGAGTTGTGAATTAGTTAACCACCAAAATGAGTGGAAAAAGGCCTGCTGCTGGTGGAAAGGGGAATAGGCATGTTGGGAAGGGGAAAAAAGGTTGTGTCCGTGGGGTAGGTGTTAAAGCAACAGTAACATCTGCAGAAGAAAGACCATCTTCCAGCCAAACTAAAATGTCTACTTCTTTTAGCGGACAATGTGATAAGATCCCTTTCTTACGGCCACGCCAATCGCTACAAATTCCAGATGAGGCACAAAAACAGCAGGTGCCTCAACGGATATCAAGTGCTCCTTTAAGTGGGCTCTCCTCCACATCAACTTCAACATCACAAATACTCCAGTCCTCAAAGGTGTCACCCAAATCGCACTTGCTTCCTCACAGCTCCCAAATCTCCAGCTGCCCGTCTGAGTATGAGGTAGAACAGATGGTTGAGTCTGCAGAGCTGTTTACTCATACTATAGCCTGGGAATCAGAGGTCGACTCCAGCGCTTCTGTGAATCCAGACGAGGAAATGATCTGCACTGATGCCCAGAATCTTTATGAGTCGGATCCAGGACCAGACGCAGAAGGTTCTGACCATAATGTAGACCCTCATTCCCAAACTGTAACTCCTGTTGGTGGAGACAATGAGGAAGACGATGATACCTGATTGGAGCGACAACTTTAGTTTTTTGTCAGGGCAGGAACAGGTTGGCTCTGAGGACGACGGGTGTGATAACACACAGGGTGATGATGATGAGGTTGGAGATCCCACTTACTGTCAACCCACAGTCAGCCAAGAGATGAGGTCAGCAGAGGAGGTGGAGGAAGATGCTAGTGACGACGAGGTCAGGTTGCGCCTTCCTGGACAGAGACGTAGTACTGGAAGCACGTCAACAACTGCATCCTCAAACACAACTCTGCCTCTCACCACAAGTCGTGGTGGCTCTTCAGGTCGCATGGGTGCTAAGCCTTGCATAGCCTGGGCATTTTTTCAGATCGATAAAGATGACCCAACTCGTGTTATCTGTAACATTTGTCAGCAAAAGCTAAGTAGAGGCCAAAAAATACATAGTTTGAGTACTTCATGCATGAACCGGCACATGGACATGAAGCATAAGTTGCAGTGGGAAGCTCAGTGTGCTACAATGCGGCCTAGCCGGCCGGGCCAACCACCGTCTGCCATATCTTGTGCATCCGCGGCCTCTTCATCCTCTGTGACTGGGGTGACAGCAGTCACACCTGTTTTGGGGCACAGACCTGCCACCTCTTTACCCGCAACAGCCAGCGTGATTGGCAGGTCATCATTTTCTTTGGAGGTGGTAACACCAGCTGGTGTTGAGCGCTGTCCGACATTGATAGCACCACCTTTGGATCAAGGCAACCTAACATGTCCGCCTGCATCTTCCTCACAGACCGGCAGTTTGCCGGGGACACCCTTATCAACCCCGTCTAAGCACAATAGCCAGCCCTCGGTCCCTCAGATGTGGACAAGTAAAAGACCATTTCCTCCTAGCCATGAGAAAGCTAAGAGGTTGAATTTCACCATCTGCAAGCTCTTGGCTACAGAAATGCTGCCTTTCCGCCTGGTGGACACAGAGGATTTTCGAGACCTTATGTCCGTCGCAGTGCCCCAGTACCAGATGCCCAGTCGGCACTACTTCTCAAAGAAAGGTGTGCCTGCGCTCCACCAGCATGTCGCACACAACATCACCGCTTCTTTGAGAAACTCTGTGTGTGACAGGGTGCATTTCACCACAGACACTTGGACGAGTAGGCATGGACAGGGGCGTTACATGTCGCTGACTGGGCACTGGGTAACTATGGTGACAGCAGGACAAGGGGCTGCTGTCCAAGTCTTGCCGTCCCCACGAGTTGTGCGTCAATCCTCTTTATGTCAAAGTTCCTCCACTGCTTCTGCCTCCTCAACCTCCTCTCGGTCTTCCACCTACACCCAAAGCCTGTCTGGTCATGCCACAAGCTTTCTAACTGCGCAGAAGGGATCCTGCACACCTCCTTACTATGCTGACAGTAGGGCTCAACGTCATCAGGCGGTTTTTACTTTGAAATGTCTGGGAAATGTGAGTCACACAGCTGAGGAGTTGTGGTCAGCTCTGGAGAACCAATTTCATGAATGGCTGTCTCCACTGGACCTGAAACCAGGGAAGGCCGTGTGCGACAATGCTGCAAACCTGGGTGCGGCCCTTCGCCGGGGCAATGTCACACACGTGCTGTAGTGCCGGCGTCCCTGCCCTCTGCTAGGCAGGGACGCTGTTCCCCTCACCGCTCTGCTCCGTGCCCGGCGTCCCTCTCCCGCTCTGCTGGCAGCGCGCGCTCATTCCCGGCCACTGTGCTTAGGGCGCGCGCGCGCGCCCTCCCTCCCTCTTAAAGGGGCCGCGCGCGCCGTCCTAAGGAGTCCCCGGCCAATGGCCGGAGGACTTTACCATATATAAGGCACCTCCTCCAAAATGGAGGTGCCCGAGCAATGTTGTTGCACCGTTCTACTCTGCTTCAGCCCTCAGGTCCCGTTGCCAGTTACCTGCCAGTTACCTGCCAGATTCCTGCCAGCTTGCTGTCCTAATCCTGCCTGATTTCCTGTTACCTGCCTGCCTGCCTGAGGTCCGACGGTCTGCCTTACAACTCCGGTCAGTCTGTCTAAGGACCAACTTGCCCGCTCACCTGGGAGCGCACATCAGCTACCTGCCTGCTTGCCTGAGGTCCGACGGTCTGCCTTACAACTCCAGTCAGTCTGTCTATGGACCAGCTTGCCCGCTCACCTGGGAGCGCTTCTCTGCTACCTGCCTGCTTGCCTGCCCGGAGGCTCCGCTGTCACGTGCTGTGACCACCAGCTATTCCAGACTCTTGCCCGCTCACCTGGGAGCGCTTCTCCGCTACCTGCCTGCTTGCCTACCTGGAGGCTCCGCCATCACGTGCTGTGACCACCTGCTATTCCAGAGACTCTCGCTTGCTCACCTGGGAGCACACATCCTCCATCTGCCTTGCTAGCCTACCTGGAGGTTCAGCCATCACAGGTCGTACCTACCCCTTACCTAGAGACTGCCCCGGTCACTTGCCGTGACCTCCAGCCCGTTCTTCCAGAGACTGCCCCGGTCACTTGCCGTGACCTCCAGCCCGTTCTTCCAGAGACTGCCCTGATCACTTGCCGTGACCTCCTGCCCGTACACACAGAGACTGTCCCGGTCACCTGCTGTGACTGCCTGCCTGGTCGCCACCCGCTCCCTTACAAGGACCGCTCCCTTGTATAGTAGCCCAGAGGTTCCGCCTCCCAGACCCGTTACACGTGCCTTGTATGGTTCACGTGTTGAACCTGGTTGTCCAGCAATTTTTAGCCCACTATCCCAGACTAGATGGCCTTCTGCAGAGGGCACGGTCGCTGTGTGCTCACTTCCGCCGTTCGCATCCCGCAGCTCAGCGACTTACATCTCTACAGAAGTCGTTGGGCCTGCCACTTCACCGGCTAAAATGCGATGTGCCTACCCGGTGGAATTCAACTCTGCACATGTTGCAGCGACTGTGGCAGCACCGACAAGCCCTGGTGCAATACGTTCTGATGTATAGCCTGGGCCAACGAGATCCAGAGGTGGGGCAAATCACGCTGGAGGAGTGGTCTCAGATCAGGGACCTATGCACCCTTCTGCACAGTTTTGAAATGGCGACGAAGATGTTTAGTGCTGATGATGCCATTATCAGCATGACTATTCCGGTGATTTACATGCTGGAGCACATGTTAAACAGAATTCGGAGTCAGGTGGTGGCACAAGAGGAGGTGGAGGAAGTAGAGGAGGAGGAGTTGTATGCGGAAGGGCTAACATCTGCAAGGTCCAGACGGTCGGCAGCACCAAGGCGGCAGGCATGTGAGGGTGGGGGAGATGGTTTTACCAGGGCGCATGGTAGCAGCCAAACTAGTGAGGAAGGTGCAGGAGCCCAGGAAGAAGTGGAGGACGAACTGATGGAAGACTCATCAGATGAGGGAGACCTTGATCACATTTCTGTTGTGCGAGGTTGGGGGGAGAGGACAGAGGAAGGAAGCATGATTGTTACCTCGCCACCAACACAACAGGGACTTGGTGCTCCTGGATGCGCAACACACATGAGTGCCTTCTTGCTGCACTACCTGCAACATGACCCTCGAATTGTGAGAATTAGAAATAATCCTGACTACTGGGTTGCCACACTGTTAGATCCCCGGTACAAAAGTAAATTTGCCGAAATTATTCCTGCCATAGAAAGGGATGCACGCATGCAGGAGTATCAGCAGAGACTGTTGCAGAATCTTACATGTGCTTTTCCACAAAACACCAGTGGTGCACGTAGTGAATCTCACAGTTCCAACTTGCCAACCGTGGGACCGTCAAGTGTTCAGCACTCAAACCGTAACAGAACCACAGTATCTGCTGGTAACATCAATTTTGCGGAATCATTTCACCACTTTTTTAGCCCATCCTTTGCAAGGCCACAGGAGACAAGAAGTCTGACACATAGTCAACGCCTAGAGACGATGGTACAGGAGTATCTCCAAGTAAACATTGAAGCCACGACTGTGTCACTGGACCCTTGCTCTTTTTGGGCTTCCAATCTGGATAAATGGCCGGAGCTAGCCACTTACGCCTTGGAGATCTTGTCATGCCCCGCAGCCAGCGTTCTGTCTGAACGTGTGTTCAGCGCTGCTGGTGGTGTGCTGACAGATAAGCGCACGCGGCTCTCCACTGATAATGTAGACAGACTCACGTTCATAAAGATGAACAAATCATGGATCCGAAACGACTTTTCTACCCCTGTGTCATCCTGGGGAGAGTAAAAGCTTGATGATTGGTTAAAATCACCCTACCAACCGTTTTAAGCTTTCAAATTACTAATCATGTTTATCTGTATCTTGACTGGAAAATAATTTGGGCTTTGTAGCAGTGTGCAGCACTGATCCTATTAGGCCATCTATAATAAGCTCCACCAGATTTAAAATTAAAAATAATTTTTAGCTGCATCTAGCCCGGAAAATAATTTTGGGGCTCCGAGATGCGCAAGACACATAAGTGCCTTCTTGCTGCACTACCTGCAGCATGACCCTCATATTGTCAGAATTCGAAGTAATCATGACTACTGGGTTGCCACACTCTTAGATCCCCCAAACTTTCGATCAACCTTTTCATTTTAATAAAGACCAAAAAAATGGTCATTTTTGAAATTATAAGCATTAGCAGGTTGTTAGAAACTGAAATCAAACAGTTTTCAACTCAAAACTTTATTCTAGGTGATGTTACATTTTCACATAGGACCCCTTGTTCGAAAGGAGCTTCTGAACTCTCTCGTCCATTGAATTTGTCAGGTTTTGGATGGTTTCTGCTTCAATTGTTTTGCATGAGGACAGAATACCCTCCCAGAGCTGTTGCTTAGATGTGAACTGCCTCCCGCCATCATAGACTCCTTTTAATGATGCTCCAAAGGTTCTGAATGGGGTAGAGGTCAGGGGAGCATGGGGGTCACACCATAAGTTTGTCCCCTTTTATGCCCATATCAGCCAGAGATGCAGATGTTTTATGTGCAGCATGAGATGGTGCATTATCATGCAGAAAAATGATCTTGCTGTGAAATACACGGTTCTTCTTCTTGAACCATGGCAGGAAGTGCTGTTTGAGAAAATCCACATACATTATGGAGTTCATCTTTAGCGCCTTCAGGGATCCTAAAGGGGCCGACAATCTCTCTCCCCATGATTCCAGCCCAAAACATTACTCCACCTCCTCCTTGTTGGCGCTGTAGCCGTGTTTGCGTGGGGTGTCCATCAACCAGCCATCCTCCACTCCATCCATCTGGACCATCGAGCGCTGCACAGCACTCATCCGTGAACAAAACAGTTTTGAAATCAGTCTTCATGTAATGTTTGGCCCACTGGAGCCGTTTCTGCTTGTGTGAAGTGGATAGAGGAGGTCGACAGGATGGCGTATGCACAGCTGCAAACCTCTGAAGGACCCTGCATCTTGTTGTTCGGGGGACGTTGGAGGCACAAGCAGCTTCAAAAACTTGTCTGCTGCTATGACAAGGCTTTTTTGCCGCTGCTCTTTCAACCTGACGTAATTGCCTGTAGGAAAGAGTCCTCAATTTGCCCTTATCAGCACGCACACGTGTGTACTGTGAATCAGCTACATACTTCTTGATTGCCAAGACACTTCATCCTGATCATCGCACAATGTTGATTGTAGTCATGCCTTGACCTAAACACTCCACAATTTGTTGCTTCTCAGCAGCCGACACATCCTTTTTCTTTCCCATTTTGGCAGAAAATGTAGGCTGCTTAATAATGTGAGAGAGCCTTCTTAAGTAGTCTTGCCTTTCATTGGACACACCTGCCAAACTAATTAGCACAGGTGTCTGCAATTGCTTACAGTGATATAAAGAGCCCTGACACACATCACCATCAATGAGTTTAACTGACAAACAAACAAATTCTTCCCTTATCACTCCTAAACACTTTTTGCATAATAATTTGGAACGCAGTGTACATGTGCTTTTCCACAAAACACCAGTGGTTCACGTAGTGAATCTTACAGTTCTAACTTGCCAACCGTGGTCTGTATGGAATTGTTCAATAAAGGGCCCAAAATTAAGATAACATAGATGGGAGAGGTCTCTATGAATAGGAATTCCTAAGTATTTGATACCCTGTGAGGGCCAGGCAAAGGGAAAGTTGGACTGGATGGAATCCTATATGGATTTGGGGAGGGAGACATCGAGGGCCTCAGACTTCACTGCATTGATTTTAAAATTTTACCATGTAACAAAGTGATCTATTTCAGCCATAACAGCAGGGATGGATATATGTGATTGAGTGATATATACTAGGACATCATCAGCAAATAGAGAGCACTTGTACTCGGTGCCTCCCACCTCAATCCACCTAATATTGGGGTTATGGCGAATTGATGAGAGCAGGTGCTCCGTCACTAGGATGTATAAGAGAGGGGACAGAGGACATCCCTACCTTGTCCCATTGGTGATTGTGAAAGGTGATGAAAATGTTCTGACGCACCCCCTGGGCCTTGGGACACCCGGAGCCGGACCCTTTTTGGTGGATGCTGGTGGTTGTAGTCTTCGTGGCGGCGACCCGGTTCCGTGGCTCAGGGCGGTCAAACCAGTGGCGGAACTATTTATGTGGTTTTGATGTTTAAATGTCCGACTACGCCACCCGTGGATTGCGGTCAGAGTGAACCGCCGCTACAGGGCAGACCGCTGAGGCTGGTGTTGTGGGTGCAGCAGAGCGTAGCATAACTCCCCACGGGAGGAGTATAGCCTCAGGGCAGTGTATGCGGAGGATGGGGGTGATGGTGCAGGGCAGCAGCAGTAACGACACGGAGTCAGTGATGCAGTCCAGGGCCTTTATTCACAGTTCTTATTATCCAGACCACGTCTGCAGGTAACGGCTGCCCACGTCGTACTGTGCTCACCAGGTGAGGAGCTCAGACAACTCCCAGATAACTTTGGAGCACTTCACAGGACCCCCTTTGTGTGTCCTTTGTCTGGCCTTTCTTACCAACACTTCTGTCCGGCTGCCTCGGGCCTCCTCTTGGTAAACTTGGCGCCAGTTTCCCTGACCCTATGTGGTGCCTTCCTAGCGGGTGTAGCGAGGGGCTGCGCCACATAAAATGTCAGAGCCTCCGGTTTCTAGCTGAGGGTCGTTTCCTGCCTCCACTAGTTCGGGGACCGGTCTCCCCCTTTGGCCTGACCCCTCCACGCAGGTGGATTCGGGCGTGCGGTGGCGACTCGCCCGTCCGCACCCCTGGGATCCCTTCATTCCTCGTTCCTGGAGCCTTCTCCGCTCCTCTTCCTTCCTTCTCCCTCTTCCAGGCCTGGGCCTCTGTTACTAGGCCCGCCTCCGGAGCAGAGCTCATGCAGAGCCCCTGCTCCCTGCCACTTCTGCTCAGACTTCTCTGCACTGAACTAAGATGGTGCCCACCTTTTATACTCCCTTCTCAATGCACCCAGGAACTGCTTCCTCCCTGCTCCTGCACTACAGGGTTCCCCTTCCTCAGTGTTCCCTCCCCCCACTCCAGCCAGGGACAGGGACTGTCGTGCCCATCTCAGGGGCATATTGGTCGCCCTGCCCCACGGCAATGTGGTGTAATGCATGCAGGTGTCGGGTCCTGATCCACACTCCATCCTTACCTGAGAGTGAGATATCACACCTCTGGGTGAGGTGCAATACGTCTGTAGCAACCGAGCCCTCAGGGTGCTACAGTTCCATTTATCTTCAGCCTAGGTGACGTATTGCGATACAGGGCCGTGATTTTGGCTATAAAAGGGTCCCCTAGACCCCTACCCCAAGCTTTTTAAGAGAATCATATATGGCGTGCCAGGAGACTCTATGGAATGTTTTCTCAGCATCCAACGAGAGTATCTAATTACAAATTTTTAACTGCATCTAGCCCAGGAAATACTTTGTGCCTAGTAGCAGTGTCTGCTAGTCAGCGGATTATCCCGGCTGTTAAGCAAGCTACACCACCTGTAGTTTAGACACTTAATTTTTTCAAAGGAAATGCTTCGGGACCATGGGATACTTAGTGAAGAGCATCAGGAGGCACCCCAAGGCATAGGGGCTGGGACTGGCAGTAGGATGCCTTGCGGTGGACAGCCGAGCTCGATCCTTATAAAAGCTTTTTAACTGCAGCAGCTTTAGTGGACGCTACTGGAGCTGGAATTACGCGGCTGCTGGCATGAGACTTGCCCTCCAATAGATCCTTGTAAATGGATTTAAAGTGTATTCATTCAAATTAGATAGACAATTTAAATTAAAAAGCTTAGAGCTGCCTCCACCACAGGGGGGCTCGCTCGACCCACCAGCGGACAGGCACCAGTATTGGGAGAGGGGGGCTGGCCGTCAGGGTTCACCGCGGCTCTGGCACAAACCCGGCGACATGGAGGTGGCACGGGCAGGAGCGGACTGGCCGTGTCGGCTTCTCACTTTTTGGATTTTAGAAGGGCATGACATGCCTATATCTGTGTCTCCCCCTCCTTTTACTCCTCCACCTCTTTTATTTTCGCATGACTATATGTACTTGTCACTTTTCCATGTGTTAGTTATGTCTTCTGAGCAGTTTGTCAGCTTTTGGACACCTTTGAAGGTGTTTTCTATGTGTTTCTATGTGTTTTTGTTTGCCTGCCATTGGTTTTAACGGTGTTCGAAGGTGTTCGACGAACAGTTCGACGAACAGTTCGGCGAACACACGGGTGTTCGACGAACCGAACTCGAACACTACGGGGGTGGCTCAACACTAGATGTAATAGATGTTGCTGTTGTGCAGGGTGGTGCAGGGGATGATGGCGCAGTACTAATTCGCAGAGACAGTGGGGTGCAGTCTTCAGGGTTTTACTCACGATTTTTAGACTCCAATTTATCAGGGCCAGGCTAACTCCCCACACCATCCTGTGTTTACCCTGGGAGGGGCTCAGCAAACTCCCAGGTACCTCCGGAGTACGTAACGGGACCCCGTTCTGTGTGCCTTTTCTGGTCGTCTTCCTGCGCTAGCTCTCACCGTCCTGCCCTGCGCCTCACAACCAGTGTCCCAAGCTAGAGACAGCGGACCTTGTCGGGCGACGTCTTCTCTGTCCCCTGGGTCCTCTATGGTCACTTTTTTAGCGATTAGATGTGGCTGTTGGCTGCAGCACCTAAAATGCTGCACCCTCCTGTTATCTAGTTGAGACTTGAAGAACTCTGCTAGTTTAGGGGCCGGTCCCCTCTCTGCGGCCTGATCCTTCCACTCCTGGTGGGTTCGGGCGTACGGGTGGCCTCCAGCACTTCCCGTACTCCTAGGATCCACTCTTTCCTTCTGGAGCCTTCCTTCCTGCTCCTCTCCTCTCTTCAGTCTCTCTTCCTCCTGAGCAGAGCTCCTGCTGAGCTCCTGCTCCTCCTTTGACTGAACACTCTGACTGGACTGAAGTCCCAAGATGGCTTCCCTTTATATATTCTCCTTCTCAAGTGCTCCCCTGATCTTCTTCCTCCACGCACTCCCACTACATGGTTCCCCCTCTCTTGGTTCCCCCCACTACAGCCAGGGTCAGGGCTCAGCAGCACAGCAATGCATCTTGCCCCTCCTGCTGGTCTGGAGTAGCATAGTGTTGGATGCAGGTGTTTGGGTCCCGGGCAGTACTCTGTCCTTACGTGAGAGTGGGATACCACACCTCTGGGTGAGATGCAGTACCTCTGTGATGACTGAACCCGCAGGGGGGCCACATACCCCCCTGGTAAAACACAGCATGTCCGCGGGCTGCAACAGAGTAAAAAACACAGCAATTTAAAGACATGCAAAATTTTTAGATGCATCACTTAGAAGAATTTTCAAACAACTTTTCTTCCCTTTATGGGAGGAACATTTCTTAAACGTTACAGGTTTCTTATTAACTTATAAAACATTTTAACGCTTTCTCCAAAAAAATTCTCTTTACATTTATAAAACACTATTTCTCATTAAACACATCTTTCAACTCAATATAGTGAGATCCATAACCGGGTGTCCATCTCACTGGAGAAGGTGCAATCTGATGAACATGAGGGACCCGCCTGAAAACCCTTAACGTAGGCCCTGGGCGTGGCTGCAGGGCATAGGTGATCCAACTGTTGGACCACGTCTTCGGCCACTCCAAACGGGTTTTTGCTCAGTGATCTTTTTTTTTATATAAAACCAATAAGAGGCACTTTAATAAGTGCAAACTATATACAGTTTAAAAGTTTTTGGCTGCTCACAGTCCTCAGACTGTCAGTTTGTATACCCTTACCGGGTAATTATGCACACAAAACTTTTTAGTTCCCTAAAACAAGGATGTACCCTTCCGGGTAACTATATACATTACAGTTCAGTTTCACATACTGTGCTTAGTAGTGGTGCTCCCTCCGGGGAGACACCTGTCTGCTGTAGGCTGGCCCAGCCGGGTCATCAGCCTCTGATTGCAGGGGCATGTCCTCCTCCACTACCCTGTATACATTCAGGGCATACCAGCCCCGCTCACCTCTGTGCCTGGTATAGGTGACTCGGTCACCAGGGTACAGATCTCGGACAGGATGTCCTTGCTGGAGGTGGGACTCCACGTCCCTCCGATTAACAAATAAATCCGTCGCGACCTGTGACTCTCTGATGAAGCCCCACTCGGTGTCCAGGTCGAACTTCACGACAGTCCCTTCAAACGTGGGGACTGGGTGTGGCCATTTTTGCTTTGCGGGCCCGGGTCTTTTCTTCCATATTACGGGCCTCCATTCTCTCCCAGCGCACCAGCCGGATGCGCGCTTCTTCTCCAACTGCAAGAGCGTCCGCCGACAATGCTCCTCCCAGCGTGCAGCCTCCTTACGGGTCTCCCGGGGAAAACCCATGAGGTCCCCTCCTGGGTTATCCCACAGGAATGGATCTCCTTCTTCCTGGTGGGCGACTGAGGGCACAGGAGCGGGCAGCAACGGGAGGCTCTGGTCTTCCACCTCCGCAGACCAGTCCCAGGCAGTGCGTCCGTACACCCATTCAGGTGTAGGGGCAGGTGGCTCTAGCAGGGGGCCCAGGAGCAGGTCTGCATCACCAGTGCCCGGGGTTGATGGTTCAGGGCCCAAGAGCAGATCTGGGGCGTGAGCGCCCGGTGATGGAGGTTCCGGCAGGGGGACCAGGGACGGAGCAGCGCCAGCCAGGTCCAGGACAGGGGGATCTCTCCTGCCTGCTCCCGCGACTGACACCTCCTGGTCTGTGTGCGGCTCCGCCGGGGCTGGGGCGCTGCCGGTCACTTGCAGCGCCGACTGCTGCCGGGTCACCAACTTCTCCACCAGCTCCGCTCTCCAGGCTGCAATCACAGATTGCTGGGCATCTTCCATCCTCCTGCCCAGTTATTGCATCTCATCCCGGATGAAGCTGGTGTCCTCCAGGGACAACTTTGTTAGCATCCCCTCCGTGGTGAGGGGTTCTGCTGCGGGCTGCAGACCACAAGACGGAGCTTCAGGCTGCCCTCTCTCCATCTTGCCTGCCGGGTGCTGTCTGTCTAGACTGCTGGAGACTCCGCCCTGTCTCCAAGGTTTATTCTTTCCTCTCCCCTTTCTGGGGCGGTCCCATGGATGCTTGCTGTCGGCCACATCCGGAGGCGGCTTCCCCAGACTGATGGACAGATCCAGGTATATGGCCACAAGCGCAAGGGGCGGGTTGCGCTTTTGGCGCCATTCTGGGACCCATCCCACAATGGGAGGTTCTTTGTTGTCCTTGATAACCCACATAATGGCGCCCGTTCTTCTGGGGCGGGTGTCACATTCAGTATAGAACACAGTCTCTGGGCACGCAATGTAACATCCCTGGCGGTGTGCTGGCATGGCTTACCACCTCACACCATGCAAGACCACCATCTTACCTATCAATCCAGGCTGCACACTTTGCTCCAGTACCTGCTGTGTCTCTTGTCTGATTGCTTAGGGCGGCGGCGCGGCTACTGCCTGATTCTTATAGTTACTGTGTGCGCACTCCTAATGCCTCCCCGGCCTATTGCTGTGAGTCACTGGATACTTAAACCCCCTCCACCCAGTAGGGGGTGCCTGAGCAACACTTTCATTCAGTGTGTTCTGTGCAACTGAGTTGCCAGGTCCTGTCCTGTATCTTGTCTGTTTCCGCCCCTGGGGGCTGTACACACAGGCCTGTTGTCTGTATCTGTGACTTCTAGTCTGTTTCCGCCACCCTGGGGGCTAAGTTCCCAGGCTCGTTCCTGTATCTTGTTCCTGGTTCAGTTCCTGTCTGAACAGTGTCCTAGCCCATTGTCTGTTTGTCTCTGTGTCCGAACCTTCCCTTTTTCTGCAGTGTCTGAACCTGCACCTAACTCCATCTCGTTGTCTCTGTACTTCTGTTTGTGAGTTTTGTGTCCACTCGCTACTTCATTGTAAGTACCTTGTGTGTATCTGGTTCTGCTTGTCCCGTTTCCCTGCCTCCGTATCTTTCTCCTGTGTTCTAACTATCTTCCTGTATTTTCCAGTCTGTTCCATGTGAACAGAGCCCTGTCATGTCTGCCTGCACCTTCTGCTCTGCTCTGCTTATTCACCGCACCTACGGTTCCGCTCTGCTCTGCTTGTTCACCGCACCTGTGGTTCCGCTCTGCTCTGCTTGCTCACCGCACCTGCGGTTCCGCTCTGCTCTGCTTGTTCACTGCATCTGCGGTTCTGCTCTGTTCTGCTTGTTCACCGCACCTGCGGTTCTGCTCTGCTCTGCTTGTTCACCGCACCTGCGGTCCCGCTCTGCTCTGCTTGTTCACCGCACCTGCGGTTCCCCTCTGCTCTGCTTGTTCACCGCACCTGCGGTTCCGCTCTTCTCTGCTAGTTCACCGCACCTGCGGTTTTGCTCTGCTCTGCTTGTTCACCGCACCTGCGGTTTTGCTCCGCTCTGCTTGTTCACCGCACCGGCGGTTTCGCTCCGCTCTGCTTGTTCACCGCACCGGCGGTTTCGCTCTGCTCTGCTTGTTCACTGCATTGGCGGTTTCGCTCTGCTCTTCTTGTTCACCACATCTGCGGTTCCGCTCTGCTCTGCTGTCCACTGCACTTGCGGTTTCGCTCTGCCCTGCCCTGCTTGTCCTCCGCGCCTGCGGTTCTGCTCTGCTAGTCCACCGCACCTGCGGCTCCGTTCCTGTGTCCCAGTCTGTACTGATCCCTATCCTGCCTGCGTTCCTGCCTGCCAGTACCCGCCTGTCTGCATGCCAGCCGTGCCTACCAGTGCCCACCTGTCTGCATGCCAGCCGTGCCTGCCAGTGCCCACCTGTCTGCATACCAGCCGTGCCTGCCAATACCCACCTGTCTTCATACCAGCCGTGCCTGCCAGTACCCACCTGTCTGTATGCCAGCCTAACCTGCCTGTTCCTGCATTCCCCGGTGTGGGTGAACAGCTGTGACCGGGGTCTGACCTGGAGTAGCACCTGGTCCCTCTGCTCTGTTCCTCCCTGGTTCACGGAGTCGACTGAGCTGCCGTCTGACCTTGGTCGGACCAAGTTGATACTTAGTTACGCCCCTCCAGGCACTCCTCGGTTTATAGTCCAGTGGGATCACTAATCAAGCTCACGCCAGTCAGTCCGGGCGCGAGCGTAACAGTTTTCTCAGGCCATGGTCCCTGTTGAGCCCCACGGCCCTTCGCTCTCAGAGACATTTGAATTCTTGTCTGGCGAATACGTGCACCAAGGAAAAAAATTTTCTTAAGCTGAGGTCCAGGCGATTTACGCACCAGCCCAAATGGAGCTATCAGCACTCGTTCCTGTGGATCCACCACGGTACTATGGGGATCCAAAACAAAGCCGTGCGTTTGTGGAGCAATGTATGCTGCATTTCAAATTCTATGCTCACTATTTTCCCACTGATCGGGTTAAAGTAGCATTCATGATGTCCTACTTAGCGGGTGATGCCTTGAATTGGATCCACCCCCCTATGGGAAGCATGGAATCCTATCATCTCTGACCTACAGGCCTTCCTGGTGGCCTTTCTAATGGTCTTTGATGACCCTAACCCTGAGGCTTCTGCGAAAGCTTCCCTTCCCAATATCCTGGAGCAGTCCCGATGGGTGATGCGTGTAGGTAGCCCACCAGCTCTCCAGCCTGAAGAGACTGCTGCCCACACAGAATTCACACAGGATTACAATGCTCCACAGAATACTACTCTTCCCAACCTCAAGAGGCAGTCCAGACGTGCAAGGCGTAGAGGTAAACCGTCACGCCAGGTTCTGTCCTCCCAAAGACCTCCTTTTCCCCAGCCTGTTGAGGCAGCTACCCGCACTGAATCCATGAAGGATGACCATGTTCGTCAGGCAAAGCTGAGGCCGGAACTCAGTCACAAAATCGGATTGCGGTACCGCTGCGGTTGTTTGGGACACCCTGACGGTCTCTGTCCAGTGAAGGTTGGAGAATACCAAGACATTAGGCCTGTAGGAGAGGCTGCTCTTGGCGTTAGTGTTTCCTCTCCACAAATGACCGTAACTGTCTCTGTGGCAAGTGAAGGCCTCGGATTAACCTGAAGTTTTGGGCGTATAGCCTTGAAGAGTCGGTGTCTGATTCCCGTCTGACAACTTCAGAATCCGGTTTGGGCATTGTCAGCGGAAGGACGAGCCCTACTTAGAAACAGTCAAAATATGTCTGTACAAATTAAGCTCCAGATTGGAGCATTACACATGAAGAAGTTCCCATTCCAGGTGCTGTCTGGTTTACCCACAGGTCGTCCAGAGCTGAGAGATCTAGTGCCCGCTCAGGTCTGGAGATCCTGCATGGTGTTTCCTGGGGGACTGCTGAGGTACAAGGGGTGTCCAGTCCCCATATCTTCAGGACAGTCAGCAGTGTTTTCTTCTTCTTCTTTACCAGATCTGCTAGTCGCTGATTCGCTGTGCGCTGAAGTCTCCGAAGGAAGGGAAGCGGAGGCATTGTCCCCACACAGTCTTGACGATTGTACCAATGATCTGGCTTTAGGCACCGCCCCGCCTCACAGACATGTCATATCAGAAACCAGACTGAAGTTGGTCCCTAAGCAAGGATCCTCCATCTCTAACAAATCTGGCAATAAGCCCATCAAGGTGGTGGCTACCTCCAAGTCTCTGCACCGCTCCAACCAGGCGGAGGACCTCCAGTTGCCTCCTGAATCCTCCGGGGTGCTACCTGATAACAAATGCAAAGAGACTTTTCTGCACCCTGTACCTGGTATTTCGCCCATTTCATCCAGTAAGCTTGGCAAAGTGTACATCAAGGCGGTGGAGATGACTCGCCCAGGGGGATATGGGGGACTCGGTACCCAGGCCTGGACCTTCTGTGGGATGTCACGGCAGTCGGCTCCCAGGCGCGTACCCTGGGGTCACTCTTTAAAAGGGGTTTTCTACTTGAAGGGATGAATAACAGTTTTGTCTCGTGACTCCACCTGTGGTTCCTGGTAATGGGTACCAGCGCTGCTGCAGACCTCCGGGGGTGATGGAATGGCAGCTGAGATGTTTCTGCTCCCCACAGGCGGAGCGGGCCCCGGGGCTGGGTTGATGGAAGGGATACAGGTGAGAGGTGGCCCGGTCGGGTCAGGGGGAATGACGGACACGCACAAAGGGGATTCGCTTCAATACCTTTACTGGTGTAAACGGCAGGTATGGTCCAGGGTACTTAGTAGGAAGGATGCACTTCTGGACTCTCCCCAGTGAGTGGGTAGTAGGCCTCCTTATCCGTTTCTTCCTCTCTCTCTCTGAAGCTCCTGACCAGCCTGGAACTAGGCCTAGCTTCTGTACTGTTTCACTCTCTCACCTGTCTGCTTGGTAGTAAGAACTTTTCTCTGGCTACCACTATGCCTGGACGCTGGGGCCTTCGTGGTTCCTAGTTCTGTAGATGATTGTAGCTTCAGGTTGACCAGGGGTCTGGAATCCACCTGGTATACCGGTTATTGCTACTGGGCGTAGAGGACCCTGTAGGCGCAGACCCGGTGTCCGGCTTGTGTTCTGGGGTGAGCTTAAGATGCTCCTCTGCCCCCCTTAACTCAACTCTCTTCTCCTTGCCTCCGGCCACGCTCTAGGCCCTCAGCACAGCAGCTCAATAGGTGCTGCCTCTTCACTGATCTCAAGTGCTAGCACACTCTCCCTACCTAACTCCACCCTCCAGTATATATATTCCTAACAGGGCTCCCTCTGGTGGTATGAGGTGGAAGGGTGGAGGTGTTTGTGTGTAGTAAGGGCCTCTTGTGGAGAAGTCATCAGCCTCAGGCTGCAGGGGCATGTCCTCTTCCTCCTCGACCACACAATGTACTTGGAGGGCATACCACCCACGTTCCCCGTGGTGCCTGGTGTAAGTGACACGGTTACCGGGGTAAAGGTTTTGGTCGGGATGGCCCTGTTCAAGGTGGGGCTCAAAATCCCGCCGATTAACAAAGATGTCCCGTGCAAATTGTGGATCCCGTATAAAGCCCCATCCGGCTTCCAGGTCAAATTTTAACGATGAGCCCTTCCTCCCGGGGACTGGGCTTGACGGACTCGGCCTGGCGAACTTTAGCCTTTGCGGACTTATTCCGGGACTCCATTTGTTCCCAGCGCACCCGCCGGGTGCGCCATTCTTTCTCCAACTGCAGGAGTTCTTTCCTGCAGTATTCCTCCCTCTGGAGAGCCTGGGCCTGGGTCTCCTGTGGGAACCTCATGAGGTCCCCCCCCGGTTGTCCCACCTAAATTCTTCTCCTTCTTGGCGGGCTGCCGGGAGTGCTGGTGCAGGGATTAGAGGGGGTTCTTGCTGATCCTCATATTTGGCAGACCAGTCAAATGAGGGGGCTCTGTACACCCACTCGGGTGTCGGGGCTGGCGGTTCTGGGAGGGAACCGAGCACCGGGTACGCGGAGTCGGCGCCCGGGGTTAGAGGTTAAAGGGCTCAGAAGCTGCTCTAGGGCGTACACGCCCGGGGACAGAGGGTTCAGCAGGAGGCCCAGGAGCAGGTCAGCGCTTTCAGCGCCCGGGACAGGGGAACTTCTCCTACCTGCTCCTGTGCTGCACGTGGCCTCCTGACGCTCATCAGGCTCCGCTGGGGCTGGGGTGCCGCTGGTGACACGCAGTGCTGGCTGCCGCCGGGCTGCAATCTTCACCAGCAGCTCCTCTTTCCACCTTGCAATTGCTGCTTGCTGGGCCTTCTCCACCTGCTGGCTCAGCTCCTGCACTTTGGCTTGGAGGAACTCGGCATCCTCCGGGGACAGTTTGGATATCGCTCCCTCCAGGGTGAGGGGGGTCACTTGTTGCTGCAGGGCAGGGGCGGAGGCTCGGTCCTGGCTTCCGTCCATGCTGGCTGCCGGGTGCGGTCTGTCTAGACTGGTTAAGA
Source organism: Phyllobates terribilis (assembly GCF_046119375.1). NCBI lineage: Eukaryota > Metazoa > Chordata > Amphibia > Anura > Dendrobatidae > Phyllobates > Phyllobates terribilis. The sequence continues at coordinate 68,537,865 of NW_027362773.1, forward strand.
CCACACCCTGTCTCCACTGCATCTCTCCTCCCCCTCTCCTATTTCGGGGGCGGTTCCATGGCAGCCTATTGTCGGTCACTCCTAGAGGTGGTCCCCCCACTTTGATAGACACATCTACATACATGGTCACTGTAGCTCAGGGTGGGCCTCGATTTTGGCGCCATTCTGGGACCCGGCCCACGATGGGAGGTAATTTCTTGTTGTCTTTGAGAACACACATAATGGCGCCCATTCTTCTGGGGCGGGCGCCACATTCAGTGAAGTAATGCAGTCTCTAGGCGCACAATACCCGGTGATAACGGGTCTGTTCGAATCCTGTTCATGATGCCAAGAAGAGTATGACTCGCCCAGGGGGATATGGGGGACTCGGTACCCAGGCCTTGACCTTCTGTGGGATGTCACGGCAGTCGGCTCCCGGGCCCGTACCCTGGGGTCACTCTTTAAAAAGGGTTTGTTACTTGAAGGGATGAATAACAGTTTTGTCTCGTGACGCCACCTGTGGTTCCTGGTAATGGGTACCAGCACTGCTGCAGACCTCCGGGGGTGATGGGATGGCAGCTCTTCACTGATCTCAAGTGCCAGCACACTCTCCCTACCTAACTTCACCCTCCAGTATATATATCCCTAACAGGGCTCCCTCTGGTGGTATGAGGTGGAAGGGTTGAGGTGTCTGTGTGTAGTAAGGGCCTCTTGTGGAGAAGTCCGTCCATGCACCCTATTGGGTCCTGTGGTACCTGTGTGTAGCAGGGTGCCACAGTTACCCCCGAGTCTCTGCACCCCTCCAACCCGGTGGAGGATCTCCAGTTGTCCCGTGAATCCTTTGGGGTGCTACCCAATATTAACAAATGGAGAGAGACTTTCCTGTGTCCTGTTCCTGGTACTTCACTCACTACATCTGTTGCTGAGGATGGATTGATGGGAGGAAGCATGCTAGTCACCAAGATGGTGAGACCAGTTTCGTTCCCTCTAGTGGACAGAAGAGGTAATCTTCTTGAAGAGAAGGATCGGCCTCCAAATTCTATGCAGAAAATCCTTGCTTGCTTGAAGAAGAGGAGGCGTAAATGGGGGTACTGTAACATCCTTGGCGGTGTGCTGGCATGGCTTACCACCTCCCACCATGCAAGACCGCCATCTTACCTATCAATCCAGGCTGCACACTTTGCTCCAGTACCTGCTGTGTCTCTTGTCTGATTGCTTAGGGCGGCGGCGCGGCTACTGCCTGATTCTTATAGTTTCTGTGTGCGCACTCCTAAAGCCACCCCAGCCTATTGCTGTGAGTCACTGGATACTTAAACCCCTCCACCCAGTAGGGGGTGCCTGAGCAACACTTTCATTCAGTGTGTTCTGTGCAACTGAGTTGCCAGGTCCTGTCCTGTATCTTGTCTGTTTCCGCCCCTGGGGGCTGTATACCCAGGCCTGTTGCCTGTATCTGTGACTTCAAGTCTGTTTCCGCCACCCTGGGGGCTAAATTCCCAGGCTCGTTCCTGTATCTTGTTCCTGGTTCAGCTCCTGTCTGAACAGTGTCCTAGCCCGTTGCCTGTTTGTCTCTGTGTCCGTACCTTCCCTTTTCCTGCAGTGTCTGAACCTGCACCTAACTCCATCTCGTTGTCTCTGTACTTCTGTTTGTGAGTTTAGTGTTCACTCGCTACTTCATTGTAAGTACCTTGTGTGTATCTGGTTCTGCTTGTCCCGTTTTCCTGCCTCCGTATCTTTCTCCTGTGTTCTAACTATCTTCCTGTATTTTCCAGTCTGTTCCATGTGAACAGAGCCCTGTCCTGCCTGCCTGCACCTTCTGCTCTGCTCTGCTTATTCACCGCACCTGCGGTTCCGCTCTGCTCTGCTTGTTCACCGCATCTGCGGTTCCGCTCTGCTCTGCTTGCTCACCACACCTGCGGTTCAGCTCTGCTCTGCTTGCTCACCACACCTGCGGTTCCCCTCTGCTCTGCTTGTTCACCGCACCTGCGGTTCCGCTCTGCTCTGCTTGTTCACCGCACCTGCGGTTTTTCTCTGCTCTGCTTGTTCACCGCATCTGCGGTTTTGCTCCTCTCTGCTTGTTCACCGCACCTGCGGTTTTGCTCCGCTCTGCTTGTTCACCGCAAATGCGGTTTTGCTCTGCTAGTCCACCGCACCTGCGGCCCCATTCCTGTGTCCCAGTACTGGTCCCTATCCTGCCTGCGTTCCTACCTGCCAGTACCCGCCTGTCTGCATGCCAGCCGTGCCTGCCAGTGCCCACCTGTCTGCATGCTAGCCGTGCCTGCCAGTGCCCACCTGTCTGCATACCAGCCGTGCCTGCCAATACCCACCTGTCTTCATACCAACCGTGCCTGCCAGTGCCCACCTGTCTGTATGCCAGCCTAACCTGCCTGTTCCTGCATTCTCCCGTGTGGGTCAACAGCTGTGACCGGGGTCTGACCTGGAGTAGCACCTGGTCCCTCTGCTCGGTTCCTCCCTGGTTCACGGAGTCGACTGAGCTGCTGTGTGACCTTGGTCGGACCAAGTTGATACTTAGTTACGCCCCTCCAGGCACTCCTCGGTTCATGGTCCAGTGGGATCACTAATCAAGCTCACGCCAGTCAGTCCAGGCGCGAGCGTAACACACAATACCCGGTGATAACGGGTGGGTTCAAATCCTGTTCGTGACGCCAATGAATGACGCGCCCCCTGGGCCGTGGGGTACTCGGTAGCCGGCCGGTCATTGCTAGGGGAGATGTCACAGTGGCGGTGACCCGGTCCGTGACCCAGGGCGGTCAATAAAAGAGGGGTCTATTGAAAGGGGATTATAGTTTTTATGAAATGTTCGTGACGCCACCTGTGGTATGCGGCTAAAGGGAGTTGCCACTGCGGAGCAGGTCCTCTGGAGCTGTTGTTAATGCAGCAGAGTTGGTTCAGCTCTCCACCGGTAGAGCTTAGCTCCAGGGCAGAGTAATGGGGATGTAATAGATGTTGCTGTTGTGCAGGGTGGTGCAGGGGATGATGGCGCAGTACTAATTCGCAGAGACAGTGGGGTGCAGTCTTCAGGGTTTTACTCACGAATTTTAGACTCCAAGTTACCAGGGCCAGGGTAACTCCCCACGCTGTTCTGTGTTTACCCTGGGAGGGGTTCAGCAAACTCCCAGGTACCTCCGGAGTACGTAACGGGACCCCGCTCTGTGTACCTTTTCTGGTCGTTTTCCTGCGCTGGCTCTCACCCTCCTGCCCTGCACCTCACACCCAGCGTCCCAAGCCAGTGACCGCGGACCTTGTCGGACGACGTCTTCTCTGTCCCCTGGGTCCTCTATGGTCACCTTTTTAGCGATTAGATGTGGCTGTTGGCTGCAGCACCTGAAATGCTGCACCCTCCGGTTATCTAGTTGAGACTTGAAGAACTCTGCTAGTTTAGCGACCGGTCCCCTCTCTGCGACCTGATCCTTCCACTTTTGGTGTGTTCGGGTGTACAGGTGGCCTCCAGCACTTCCCGTACCCCTAGGATCCACTCTTTCCTTCTGGAGCCTTCCTTCTTGCTCCTCTCCTCTCTTCAGTCTCTCTTCCTCCTGAGCAGAGCTCCTGCTGAGCTCCTGCTCCTCCTCTGACTGATCACTCTGACTGGACTGAACTCCCAAGATGGCTTCCCTTTTTATATTCTCATTCTCAAGTGCTTCCCTGATCTTCTTCCTCTACCCACACCCACTACATGGTTCCCCCTCTCTTGGTTCCCCCCACTACAGCCAGGGTCAGGGCTCAGCAGCGCAGCAATGCATCTTGCCCCTCCTGCTGGTCTGGAATAGTGTAGTGTTGTATGCAGGTGTTTGGGTCCCGGGCAGTACTCCGTCCTTACTGAGAGTGGGATACCACACCTCTGGGTGAGATGCAGTACCTCTGTGGTGACTGAACCCACAGGGGTGCCACATATACCCATTAGAGGGTGTGAAAAGGTGCATGGGAATACACCTCCCAAAAAAAAGACACTGGATTTGAGTTTATGTTATGCTGCTATCATTCGGTGGTGTTGAGAAGTCTGGCCCAATCTAGCCCTTGTTCATTTTTATAAGAGTCACCCTGTCAGCATTTTCAGTTGACAGGCAGATGCGCTCATCAGTTATAATTCCACCAGCGGCACTAAAAACCCGCTCTGATAAAACGCTAGCGGCAGGGCAGGCCAGGACCTCCAAGGCGTAGAGAGCCAGTTCATTCCATGTATCCAGCTTGGATACCCAATAATTGTAAGGCACAGAGGAATCATGGAGGACGTTGGTACGGTCGGAAAGGTACTCCCTCCTTGTGAGAGTACCCTGCGCCTCAGGGCCTGTGCAATGGGAGGGGCTGAGAAAATTCTCCCAGAACTTTGACAGTGTTCCCCTGCCTCTGCTGGATTGGAGTTGTGTCTCTCTTTCCTGTAGTCCTTGGTTGTCCAATGAACTGTGACCTCTGCCGCCAGCGTTTTCAGATGGGAATTTTTTTAATAGTTCTGCAACAAGGGCCTTCTGGTACTGCCCCATTTTTGTAGACCTGACCGCCTCAGGAATAATAGATATAATGCTCTTCTTGTAGCATGGATCTAGAAGTGTCACCAACCAGTAATGACTGTCACCCAAAATTTTGAGAATGCGAGGGAAAGGCACCGTAACATAAACTCAGCCATGCGTGCAAGACTGCTAACAGGCAAGACTTCCTTGTCCTCACCAAGAGGACGACTGACCATGCTCGCCTCCTCCTCTCTGTCCTCAGGCCATCCACGCTGATCAGATGGTATGACATTTGTGCAGGTAGTACCGTTTATAGCGCATGAAACTAGTTCCTGTTCTTCCTCCTCCTCATTGTCACCCAATCCATGTGGAGATGAGATGAGGCTGGGCTGTGTGTAATCACCATGTATGTTTCCTTGCTCCATCTCATCGTGCTCCGCCTGCAATGCATCCTCTTTGATCGTGAGCAGAGAGAGTTTCAGAAGACAGAGAAGCAAGATGGTGACGCTAATTATGGCGTCATCGCCGCTCACCATCTTGGTGGAGTCTTCAAAGTTTTGGAGGATGGTACATATGTCTGACATCCATGTCCACTCCTGAGGTCTTATGTGTGGAGTCTGAACTGAATACCAACGGCCTTGTTGATGCTGGTACTCAACAACTACCCTCTTCTGCTCACAAATCCTTCCCAACATCTGCAATGTAAACTTCCAACGCGTAGGGACATCACACACCAGTCTGTGAGCCGGAAGCTACAAAAGCTGTTGAAACACGGCAAGGGCGGTGGAAGTTGTAGGTGACTTTCTAAAATGGGCACACAGGCGGCGTACTTTAGCACGCAGATCCGGCAGCTCAGGGTAGGATTTGAGAAACTGCTGAAAAACGAGGTTAAGCACATGGGCCAGGCATGGTACGTGTGTGAGCTCGCCTCAGAGCCGCCACCAGGTTCCGGCCATTGTCACACAAGACCATGCCTGGCTGTAGGTTCAGCGGTGTGAACCACAGATCTGTCTGCTCTTTCAGAGCTGTTCACAACTCTTCAGCATTGTTTGGTTTGTCACCTAAGCATATTAGCTTCAGAACAGCCTGTTGCCGCTTGGCCGAGGCAGTGCTGCAATGCTTCTAGCTTGTGACTGATGTGGCAATTTCAGAGATGGAGGCTGAAGAGGAGGAGGAGGCTGAAGAAGATGAGGTACAGGAGCTGTAGACTGTAGGGGCAACCCTGATTGACCTAGGGCCCGCAATGCTTGGCGTCGGGAGGGCGTGTTCCATCCCAAGATCCAACTGGGTCCTGGCTTCCACTATGTTAAACCTAGTGTGCCATCAGCAAGATGTACCGTCCCTGCCTACTAGCACTTGTGTCCATGGTTAGGTGGACTTTCCCGGCAACTGCGTTGTTGAGGGCATGGCTAAAATTTTGGGACACATGCTTGTTTAATGCAGAGACGGCACACAGGGTGAATTAGTGGCGGCTGTGGACCGAGTATCGAGGGGCGGACGTCGCCATCAGGTTGCGGAATGCTTCCGTCTCCACGAGCCTAAAAAGCAACATTTCGAGCGCAAGCAGTAGCGAAATGTGGGAATTTAGTAGTGTGGCCTGTGGGGCGTTGGCTGCGTATTTGCGCTTGCGTTCCAATGACTGGGGTATGGACAACTGAACGCTGCGCTGGGACAAGGACATGGACGTGCTTCCTGATGCTGCTACTTGAGAGTGTGCAACGACAGGTGCAGGGCAGGAGGCATCTTCGCATGCACTTGGACACGGGATTGGCTTGCATGCACAACAGCGGAAGAAGCAGTGGTGCCACCCGCAGACACTGTTCCTGGACCCTGGGGTTTGGCTTTGCTGCTTTGTGCCTGATCATGCTTGTGGTGGTCAGGCTGGTAGTTTTGCTATCCCTGCTGATGGTGGATGGTGCAAATGGCCTTTTTGGGGTTATCGGCAGAGTCTTTAAAAAACAACCAGACTCAGGAAGACCTAACAGTTGAATTGGCAACTTCCGTCGTGTTGGTGGTACGGGGAAAGGTTGCCCAACTTCTGTCTGTGGCCACCACACTGCTTCTTCATGCCTGTTGGGGTGCTCTGCCTCCCTCCCCCTGTGTGCTGCTGTCCTAGCTCTGCATGTCCTCCTGCCAGGTTGGGTCAGTTACTATATCATCCACCACCTCGTCTTCCACTTCCGCACTCTGGTCCTCCTCCTGACTTTCTGGCAATTGTGTCTCATCATCATTCACCTCTTCTTACACTTTCCCACCTTCACCTTCGTGTGACTGTGGCTGCTCAAATATTTGGGCATCGCTACATGCGATCTCCTCTTGCCCCGCTTCAAGTGGACCGGGCGAGAGGCCCGAATCTATAAATGGAAAAGTGAACAGCTCTTCGGAGTGTCCAAGTGTGGGATCAGTTGTCTCTGCGCACTCGGCATTGAGGGAGGAAGGAGGATCAGGGTGAGGAATATGCGGTCCAGACTCACAGCTACTGAGACTTGACCGTGTGGAGGACGGGGTGGTGGTGGTGGCTAAGTGACTGGAAGTATTATTTGTTATCCAACCAATAACCTTTTCACACTGCTCTGTGTTCAATAGTGGTGTTCTGCGGTCCCATACTAATTGGTACAGGAAGGTCAAGCGAGAAGATGTGGGTGTTTGTTGTGGCACAATTTCAGCTTGCCCACGGCCTTGGCCTCTGCATGCACCATCACCATCATGTCCAGTTCCCCGTCCCTTGCCACGTGCCTTGCCCATTTTAAATGGAGGACAATTTCTTCCACGCTCACTACAAATGGCTGAATTTGGAGCGAACTTATATGTGATCCGTGTGACGGACATACCACAGTTTTAAATAGCTGGCCTGTAGGTAACTTTTGATCAGCAAACTGGTGTCAATAGCTTCACTGACACACTGAAACAAATTTTTCATGGAGGCCAGAAATGGCAGTATTTTCTGAAAACATATATGTGATCCGTGTGACGGAGAAAACACAGTTTTAAATACCTGGCCTGTAGGTAACTATTCTGAACAGCAAATTGGTGTCAATAGCTACACTTACACACTGAAACAAAATTTCAATGGAGGCCAGAAATGGCAATTTTTTCAGCGCAATTATATGTGATCCCTGTGATGGACAAAACACATTTTTAAATAGCTGGATTTTTAGCGCTGTAATATGGAAAGGACCTGGCGATATTCTGCATTGCCAACAAGCAAATGGCGCAGAAAAACAGTGTTCTCTGGATTGCTTTTTAAGCAAATAATAAGGATTAAGATACAAATAAAAAACTATTCCTGGCCCCTGAGACCTGGGCCTATGTCTAGAAATATCTAACAGCAGCATCAGACAAAACTGGAATAGAGCCTCTTGTGCTATATGAACTGCAGTCTGCTATATACACTGCCTGCCTTATATCTCTGCAGATGGATTAGTCCTCAGAAGGACTGTTTGTTTAGATGGATATGTGTAATATACTTCTGTTCTACCTACACTACCTAATAAACAAGCAAATCTCTCCTTAGCTCAGCAGCACCTCTCCCTACACTGTCTGATTCCGGAGTGACTGTGACGAGCACGGAGGCGTCAGGTCTGATATAACATGCAACTAACATGGCTGCGGAATTACAATGAGTGGAAGGCAATCCCTGCATGTTCATTGGCTCTCTAAAGAGTGCCATTCATGCATGGAGCAGACCCGAGCTCCCGTCGAGCAACCCTGGAAATACTCCGCGAGCGCTGAGCATCTCGAGCAGAGAGATGCTCGGGCGAGCACCGAGAAGTAGCGAGCATGCTCGCTCATCACTAATCATAGTGCACCAGCTGAGCAAAGGACTGCATCTCATCACAGAAGTGCACGATATACTCGATGACGACATTCCAGGGGTGGCTAAGTCTCCTTCCCAGACCTCTTTCACCAGAGCCAAAGGCCCACGCACACGTCACCCGTACAGGAGCTCAAAGGGGGAGAACCCCATTGAGGCCTGTGGAACTGCCCGGTAGGCAAATCGCAGGTGTGGGAGGTACCGCTCCTAGTCGCGCCAGTGGGAGTCGACCAACATCTTAAGCATCTGCTTCAGGGTGCCACTGAACCGTTCACACATGCGGTTGGTCTGCGGGTGGTATGGGCTGGTCTCCAGATGTTGCATCTGTATAAGCTTACAGAGAGACTCAATTAACTGCGACATGAGCTGGGTGCCCCGGTCAATGAGCATTTTTTGGGAAAAACCCACTCGGGAGAAAATCACCAGTAAGACAATTCCCACCTTGTTGGCCCAAATGGACAACAGGGCTGCCACTTCCAGGTACCAGGTGATATAGTCTACTACCATCAGTATGAAGCTTTTCCCGGAGCTGCTGGGAGTGGCCATCGGGCCAACCAAATCCACAGCAATGGGCAGAGTTACCAGTGGGACTTTTTGAGTGCCACCCCACCTTCCCCACCCTCTGGCAGGTGTTGCACGACAGGCAGTAGGCAAACACATTGGCCCCCATGCTTGGCCAGTAGAAATGCTGGGCTAGCCTGGCCTTGGTCTTAGTGATCCCTAGATGTCCAGCCATCGGAATCTCGTGTACAACTCCACCCTGAATGGATGGGGTACCACTAAATGTCGGTCCCTAGGCCACGCCTCCTGTGAACCTTGCTGAACCCTTACCTGGTCCTTCATCCCACACAACCCGTTCAAGGTCTGAGTCTGAGGAAGGCTGTGCAGCCTGCTCCTTGACCCATTTTCTCAAGAAAAGAGGTGTGGAATGAACAAACCACCCTGGGAGCATGCACCTCTGATGCTGAAACCCCCATCCTCTCCTCAGGACCATAACCCTTCCAGTGCACCAAGTATTGTAGGGAACGACGTTGGAGATGAGAACCTACAATCATCGAAATCTGAAACTTGAAGAAACTCTCAACTTGATATTTCTGGTAGTCAACCACACCAAGTCATTCACATTCAGGTCTGGACCTGGCAAGCATTTTCTGTCAGCCATACCTTTGTAACTGTCTCCCATGATCTTCAAATTACTCAGAACCTCTCGCCACACCGAGGAGGGCGACAAAGGAAAACATTCCTCCTCAAGAACTCCCAAAGCTCCTCACTCACTGTGGATGGTCACCGTATGCACCAAAGAAAGGTGTCCTTCCAGTGGAATCTTGATAATGATTTTTAATGGCAAATTCTGCCAGCGGTAAGTAGAATGCTCAATCCTCCTGATTTTCGGAGATAGGTCTCCAAATTCTGATTGACGCACTCGGTCTGTCCATTCGACTGAGGATGGAAGGCAAAGGAAAAGGACAGCTGCACCCTCAGTCGAGAATAGAATGCTTTCCAGAACTTGGAAACAAACTGGGTCCCCCGATCTGACACCACATCCGAGGGAACCCCGTGAAGCTTCACAATCTTATTTATAAATACCTGAGCAAGAGTCTTGGCATTTGGAAGTGCCGATAATGCGACAAAGTGAACCATTTTACTGAACCTATCAACAACCACCAAAACCATCGTTTTGCCTGCTGAAACCGGTAGGTCAGTGATAAAATCCATGGACAAGTGTGTCCATGGCCTGCTAGGGATAGGTAGCGGAAGAAGAGTACCAGACGGACGGGTATGCAATACTTTAGAACGCGCGCAAATACTACAAGCAGATAGGGGTTCAATCACATCCCGATGCAACCCTGGGCCACCAAAAATGACAAGAAAGGAGGTCCACGGTTGCCTTACCACCTGGATAACCAGCAAGTTGTGATGTTCCTTAATTACTTTGCAGCCCAGATTAGATGGTAAAAATATCCTTCCTGAAGGGCAGGAGGCAGGGGCGTCTCCCTGGGCCTCCAGCACCTCACCCTCCAGTTCAGGGTACAATGCCGAAATGACTACTTCCTTCTGTAGTATTGGGACCGGGTTCTCATGGTCACCACCACCAAGGAAGCTCCGGACAAAGCATCAGCCTTGACATTTTTGACCCCTGGACAAAAAGTGACAGCAAAATTGAAATTAGTAAAAAACAGAGACCATCTAGCTTGCCTAGGGTTGAGACGTTTAGCTGATTGAAGATATGACAGGTTCTTATGGTCAGTAATAACCATAATAGGATAAACAGCCTCCTCCAACCAATGTCGCCATTCTTCGAATGCCAATTTGATCACCAAAAGTTCCCTATTACCCACATCATAGATTCTCTCAGCAGAAGACAATTTCTTAGAAAAGAAAGCACATGGACGCCTTTTACCAGGAGACAAACCCTGAAACAACACAGCCCCAACCCCCACCTCAGAAGCATAAACTTCCACAATAAAGGGTTGAGAAACATCGGGTTGACTGAGTATAGGTGCTATGGCAAAACAGGTCTTTAAGGAGGAAATAGCCTGCAGGGAGGCATCCGACCATTTGCAAAAATCAAACCCCTACTAGTCATGTCAGTAAGGGGTTTCACAATTACTGAATAATTTTGGATGAATTTCCGGTAAAAATTAGTAAAGCCCAGAAAACGTTGTAGAGCCTTCAGGTTCTCGGGACAGTCCCAATCAAGGACTGCATGGATCTACTTCGGATCCATCCGAAAACCCGAAGATGACAACAGGTACTACAAAAACTGCACCTCCTGGACGGCGAAAACAAATTTCTCTAGTTTGGCATATAGTTTGTTATCCCTTAATATCTGGAGCACCTGTTTAACATGCTCCCGATGTTTCACAAAATCAGGTGAGTAAACCAAAATATCGTCCAGATAGACCACCACAAACCTCCCCACCAAATGATGGAAAATACACTGCTCAAAAAAATAAAGGGAACACTTAAACAACAGAATATAACTCCAAGTAAATCAAACTTCTGTGAAATCAAACTGTCCACTTAGGAAGCAGCACTGATTAACAATCAATTTCACATGCTGTTGTGCAAATGGAATAGACAATAGATGGAAATTATTGGCAATTATCAAGACGCACTCAATAAAGGAGTGGTTCTGCAGGTCGGGACCACAGACCACATCTCAGTACCAATGCTTTCTGGCTGATGTTTCGGTCACTTTTGAATGTTGGTTATGCTTTCACACTCGTGGTAGCATGAGACATACTCTATAACCCACAGAATTTGCTCAGGTAGTGCAGCTCATCCAGGATGGCACATCAATGCGAGCTGTGGCAAGTAGGTTTGCTGTGTCTGTCAGCGTAGTGTCCAGAGGCTGGAGGCGCTACCAGGAGACAGGCCAGTACACCAGGAGATGTGGAAGGGGCCGTAGAAGGGCAACAACCCAGTAGAAGGACCGCTACCTCCGCCTTTGTGCAGGGACGAACAGGAGGAGCACTGCCAGAGCCCTACAAAATGACCTTCAGCAGGCCACAAATTTGCATGTGTCTGCACAAACGGTTAGAAACCAACTCCTTGAGGGTGGTATGAGGGCCCAGTTCCACAGATGGGGGTTGTGCTCACAGCCCAACACCATGCTTGACGCTTGGCATTTGCCACAGAACACCAGGATTGGCATAGTCGCCACTGGCGCCCTGTGCTCTTCACAGATGAAAGCAGGTTCACACTGAGCACATGTGACAGACGTAACAGAGTCCAGAGACGCCGTGGAGAGAGATCTGCTGCCTGCAACATCCTTCAGCATGACCGGTTTGGCAGTGGGTCAGTAATGGTGTGGGGTGGCAGTTCTTTGAAGGGCCGAACAGCCCTCCATGTGCTCGCCAGAGGTAGCCTGACTGCCATTAGGTACCGAGGTGAGATCCTCAGACCCCTTGTAAGGCCATATGCTGGGGCGGTTGGCCCTGGTTCCTCCTAATGCAGGACAATGCCAGACCTCATCTGGCTGTAGTATGTCAGCGGTTCCTGCAAGATGAAGGCATTGAAGCTATGGACTGGCCCGCCCACTCCCCAGACCTGAATCCGATTGAGAACATCTGGGACATCATGTCTCGCTCCATCCACCAACATCACGTTGCACCACAGACTGTCCAGGAGTTGGCGGATGCTTTAGTCCAGGTCTGGGAGGAGATCCCACAGGAGACCATCCGCAACCTCATCAGGAGCATGCCCAGGCATCATAGGGAGGTCATACAGGCACGTGGAGGCTACACACAATACTGAGCCTCATTTTGACTAGTTTTAAGGACATTACATCAAAGTTGTATCAGCCTGTAGTGTGTTTTTCCACTTGAATTTTGGGGGTGACTCCAAATCCAGGCCTCCATTGGTTAATAAATTTGATTTCCATAGATTATTTCTGTGTGATTTTGCTGTCAGCACATTCAACTTTGTACAGAACAAAGTATTCATTGAGAATATTTCATTTATTCAGATCTAGGATGTGTTATTTGAGTGTTCCCATTATTTTTTTTCAGCAGTGTATAATTTATGCAATGCTGGAGCACTGCAGGTGCATTGGTCAAACCGAAAGGCATAACCAGACTCTCGAAATGCCCTTCAGGAGTGTTGAACGCGGTTTTCCATTCATCCCTTTCTCTGATTCTAACCAGATTGTAGGCTCCCCTTAAATCCAACTTGGAGAATACCTTATCTCCCACAACCTGGCTGAAAAAATCTGGAATCAGAGGAAGAGCGTATGGATCTCGGATGGAAATTTGATTTGATTTAATTCCCGGAAATCTAAACAGGGACATAGGCCACCATCTTTTTTCTTCATGAAGAAGAACCCTGCCGCCACAGGCGAAGATGAGGGTCTGATTTGTCCCTTTCTCCAGACTTTCCGCAATGAAATCCCTCATGGCTTGTCTCTCAGGGCCAGAAAGATTATACAGTCTGGACTTTGGTAGTTTAGCTCCGGGTGTCTGGTTAATAGGACAGTCATATGCATGATGAGGAGGCAAATCCTGACACCCCTCAGAAAAAAACGTCCACAAAACCAGACAGAAAAGCAGGTAAAATTTCCGTAGAGACTGTAGAAAGGGAAATATCTAAACAGTTCTCATGGCAGTAATCTCCCAATTCAATGATCTCCCTGGCTTGCCAATCCACCAAAGGATTGTGTTTCACCATCCAGGATAGATCCAGAACAATTGGGGTGGGAAGACCGTCCAGCATATAGCAAGGGATTATCTCACAATGAACCGACCCCACCCTCAGTTTTAGATTATGAACAATCGGAGTAAGAGCTTTCTGTGCAAGTGGCACTGAGTCGATGGCGAAGATGGGAATAGGCTTAGCTAAAGTACAGCAAGCAAGAACTTGAGTTCTCAGAAACACAGCATCAACCATGCTGACTCTGACGCCACTGTCAACAAACACAGAAATTTTCTCGGTTTTGCTCTCTAGCTCCACCTCTGCTGTCAGGACAAACCGTGAACTGCAGGTTGACGATAAATGCACCCCTTGCTTATCCAACTCCAGACTGCCAAGGGTTAATTGAGTTTCCTTTTGCTTAGGAATCGAAGGACAGGCCCCAATAAAATGTCCCCTTTTCCCACAAAAAAAACACATGCCCTTTTTTCCGGCGAATCTCTGGGGAAATGTACGATGCAGAGGCACTGCCTAAATGCATGGGTTCCTCCACCTCCTCCCATACTGGTTCTTTGCCAGACCGCTCCCCCGGCAAAGGGGCACAACCCTGACAAGAAGGCCCTGGAGAAGGTGGTCTCACCCACCTATCTCGAAGGTGTCTATCAATGCGTATAGCCAACGACATAGCAGCCTCCAAGGACTCAGGGGTTTTATAAACTGCCAAAGCATCTTTCAACCTTTCAGTAAGGCCCTGACAAAATTGGCTTCTAAGAGCTGAGTCATTCGATTTTGTATCCATTGCCCATCTACGGAAGTCAGAGCTGTACGTCTCCACTGACCGATTTCCCTGCAGGAGGAGACATAGCCTAGAATCAGTCAAGGCGACTTGGTTAGGGTCATCATAGATGAGGGCTAGGGCCCCAAAAATCTCTCCACAGACTGGAGACAAACTGAATCCTGCTGAAAAGAAAAAGCCCAGGATTGAGGAACTCCCTGCAGCAGTGAGATCACAATTCCCACTTGTTGCTCCTCGCTTCCAGAGGAATAAGGACGAAGTTTAAAGTACAGTTTGCAGGCCTCCTTGAACACAAAAAACTTGTCCCTACCTCCTGAAAACCTGTCTGGGAGGGCAACCTTGGGTTCAAGCTGGACCGACCTACCTGCAGAGACCCCAACATCAGTGACCTGTAGCCGCTGATGCTGTTGCTGAACTTCACAGCGGAGGCCAGTCACCTCCAGAGACAGACTATAAGAAAGAAGAGAAAAGACTCAGGATATACAACCATGCACACCCAATATTAGAAAAATGAAAAAATCTTTATTACATGATTACAGACTGACAACACAGAAAAATAAAAACAATTAAAAACAGACAAAGCATAGCAATATTCATAGGGGAGGAATAATGTAGTGTTCCAAAGTAATAAATCCCCCTAAAGCCACAGGTATCATTTAATATAATATATTTACCATCTCATAATACAATAAGGCTTATTGACCAAGCTATGTCACCCTAATGAAGGGTGGCACAGTACCACTAGACCAAATATGGATAATAAACCACGTACTCCCAAATAATCGGACCATACATAATAATAAATAGATCAAAGAATAGAGGAATGAGTGGAAGTAGTAGTCTGCTTAAACTAGGGGCCCTTGTAATATCAGCGTATGTCAAAACATATCATCCCACCTGGTATACGATATGGGATCATAAATGAAGGCCCTATATATAACCAAGCAGACACTCTAAAGTGGTCAAAGGAAAAGGTCAAAAATAATAAAGTGACATAGTTACCTGTTGGCACCAGAGACCCTACGCGTTACGCTGCTTCGTCAGGGGTATGTTGTCAGTGGACACATGTGTATATTAAATAGTCTATCCAATTTAGTGTGATTCCCTTCAGGTGAAAATAAATACCCTCACTAAGTCTCTCCAGTATCGTGGCGGATTGAATGATCATTTCCTGTTTCCACAGCGTGCGGCCCACGTGCTATGGTATGACACAACCGGAATTGAATAAGACGTCATATCCGGTCGGCGAAGCGCCGCCCCTTCCTATCACTCATGCGTTCCACCCAGACGCCATGGTGGAACGCAACCGGAACTAGACAGGAAACATCATATCCGGTTCTAGGAGCCGCCCCCATTGGGATCGCACGGGACATGATCCCACAGCCACAAAAAAGAAAACAAAAAACAAGGCGCAAAAAACATATATATATGTAAATAAACACCCCCGGAAGTAGCGCGTCCGCTACAAAAAATGCACCGGTACAGAGACAAGAGGGCTAGCCCTAATCAAGAAAAATGCCTGACTAGGCCAAGAACAAGATGAAAGATGTAATTAGAATCAGAAAGTCACCAAATGTGCATAAGAGTGTGACCAATCATGACAATACAAACATAGACATAAGACAAACCAACCACAAATGAACATAAAACAGACAACAATCATATACAGATTGTGGGCCATTACAAGGTGGCTGATAAAGTCTAATGACAATACATATAATATGCATATAGATGTAAGGGCATGGCGTTTGCAATGATGACCAGAGATTAGCTTGTTGTAAAATTAAAATTAAAATTAAGGAGATGCACAAGCCAGCCACACGAGAGGAGATAACCGGAAAAATGGAGGAGAAAGAGAAAGGAAAAAGGAGGAAACCAGAGGGCCCTCAATCCAAAACGGGACTCTAACAGAAAGGATACCATGGGAATTTAAGCCAAGTAACCAGTAAATGAAAAGTCCTCATTTATACCCCTAGGGGCCACTGTATCAAGAACAAAAATCCACCTTGATTCAGATCTCAGTAGATCCTTAGTGTGATCCGGGTTACGTAAATTAGGCCTCATTTTTTGAAGACCCGTAACTCGCATTTTATTAGGGCTACCAGAATGGCATTGGAAAAAGTGCAGGGCCACTGATGAGATGGCTCTGCCCTTTTTCAAATCCTGTTCAGCAAGATGGATGTTAGAGACATGTTGCTGTACCCGTCTACGGAGTTCCTGCGACGTTTGGCCTACATAAACCTTCGGACAGGGACAGGTCAATGCATATACAACATTTGTAGACCTGCAATTGATAAAGTCCCTCAAAGGATATTGATGGTTGTCAGTCGGATTAGTGAAAATTTTTCCAGATGAGAAGAATGGACAAGCAGAACAGTCGCCACAAGGGAATGAACCCTTAAATTTACTACCGCCCGAAGTACTACAAGTGGGGCGTGTATAATGACTATGCATAAGTTTATCCCTTAAATTAGGGGCGCGTCTAGCCGTCAACAACGGTCTCTCTGGTACAATGCTAGAAAGACGACTATCCGTTTTAAGTATATTCCAATGTTTCCGAAACAGACTACCCACTTCATTCCATTGATTATTGAACCTAGTAAAAAATCTAATCTGTGTATCCTCCATATTAACACGCGATTGTAGCAACATCTCCCGTGGCTTGACCAAAACCTTCTGATGAGCCTTGGAGATTACCGCTTTAGGATATCCACGTTCCCGAAAGCGTGAGGTTAAATTTCTGGCCTCGGTTTTGTAGTCCTCCTGTGTTGTACAGTTCCTTTTGGCCCTTGAGAACTGTCCCACCGGTATGCTGTCTCTCAAGTTTCTAGGATGAAAACTTTGGTAGTGTAGGAGACTATTAGTAGCAGTAGATTTCCTATGTAATTTCGATACAAGTGAGTCACCCACTTTCCTGATCTCCAAATCCAAGAAGTTAACTGCAGAGGAAGATATACAGTGGGTAAGATGAATGTTAAAATCATTTACGTTCAGCCTATCAATGAATGCAAGTGCCTCAGTTTCCGTGCCCGTCCAGATAATCAGAATGTCATCTATAAAGCGTAACCATTTAAAGACCCCCCGGTTGTATGCCTGTGAGGGGTACACGTGTGTGTCCTCCCACCAACCCAAGAAAAGGTTGGCAAAGGAGGGCGCACAACGCGCCCCCATGGCGGTCCCAGAGATATGTCGATAGAAGATATGATCAAACACAAAATAATTGTGAGTAAGAATGAAGTTCAAGAGGTCCACAATAAAAGAGTCATGTAGGCGATTACCTCCACTTGTAGCATTCAGGAAATAAAGAACTGCCGCTATGCCATCTTTATGGGCTATATTTGAATATAGCGATTCAACGTCAACAGTGATGAGTAAAAAGTGGTCAGGTAAACAAAGAGAGGTAAGAGTCCGTATCAGATGAGATGAGTCCCTGAGATAAGAGGGTAAACTGGTAACGAGGGGCTGCAAGAAAAAATCTATGTAAATACATGCCTTCTCACAAATACTTCCTATACCTGACACAATAGGTCGACCCGGTGGACATTCCAGATTTTTGTGGACTTTGGGCAAAATATAGAAAGTGGGTATGGAGGGTTTCCTCACTATCATAAATTCCCTCTCTTGTTTATTAATAGTTCCCATAGAAAAAGCCTTCAAGAGTAGTCGTTCAAGCTTAGCCGAGAAGACCTGTGTGGGGTCCGAAGGAAGTCTCAAATAAAATCTGGTGTTATTAAGCTGTCTATGTACTTCAGCAGTGTACATACCACGAGGCCATAAGACGATGTTGCCCCCCTTGTCTGCTTCCTTTATCAGGAATTCCTGGTTTTTCTGCAGACAGAGGAGGGCACGTCTCTCCATAGTGTTTAAATTTTGATGAGATATTTTATTAACAGGTAATCTCCTAATCTCATCTTTCATAACCTCAAAAAATGTAGAAACTGCTGGAACCAAAGACAAAGATGGTAAAATGTTAGATGGTGATCGATGCGGAAACTTTTTCCTACCTTGATAAGACTGATTGTCCTCAAGAAGTTCAAGTAAGTCTCGGAAGACCTGTTTATCAGTGGGGGAGGAGAGGTCTGAGAATAAATCAGATTTAGTATAGATGACCTTAAGAATAATTCTCCTACAAAAAAGATATAAGTCTTTTAGCAAGATAAATTTATCAACCGGTACCATGGGAGAGAAAGAAAGACCCTTCTGTAATACAGACCTTTCAACATCATTTAATGTATAAGAAGAAAGGTTGATAATCTGAAGTTGGTCAGAATTTTGACTTAGAATCTGTTTCTCTTCTTGTATGTCCTGGTGGCCATGGTCCTCACAGAATGTGATCCTGTTTTTTTGCTGCCGTTGCTTATGTTTCCCCCGTCTCGTCCGCCGTCGGTGTCGCTCGTGTCTGGGCTTAAAAAATGATCACTATGGCCTATACTTGACAAAGAACCTCCTTCCATGTATTTGACAGATGAAAGTTTGCGCAAATTACCCCTATGTTTCCATTTATAGGCTTGATTCCTATCATAGTCGGCTTTATCCCTATTTAACTTGGCTCTTTTCCTCTCCATGGTATCCTTATCAAAACGATCAATGGTGTCCCTCAATTTGGTTTGAAAGGGCACTATAAATTTGTTATAATCATATTTGGACATCTGAGTTTCCAATGATTTAATACGAATTTTCAATGTCTGAAAGAGATCCCTGTCATGTTGGATTAACATATTGACTAGGACATTGGAACACTGTAATAGACCTGATTCCCACGTGGCCTTAAATTCTGGGGTGGGTTCCCAGGCTGGAAATATCTGGACTCTCAGTCCACGTGGATAGATAGAGAGTCTTTGATATTCCTCAAGGCTAGATATATTCCACCAAACTCGTGTGACTGACTTGTGCAGATCCGTCAAATCCCGTGCGAGACGATTGAAATCATTGTCCTCCGCCAATGTGGGGGAAGGAAAGGCAGTGAAGCTCTGTTTGCTCCAAGCCGCTTTCCTGGCCTCAAAATCAAACGCCATTATCCTTAAAAAAAAAAAAAAAAAAAAAGAAAAGGGAATCACAGTCAATCAGACAATAATAATAAACAACAAAAAATATATATAATAGTATATAATAAATGGCAAAATACCAATATTGTATTTGCGTGCAACCACCCGAGAAACGTCAGAGAACTGACCAAAAATAAATATCCTTAACAAGAAGGTGGGCACTGCTATGAAATAATAAATGCTATGGGGTGCTATAGTAACCTGATATAGTTACATAATATAAGAAAGAAGAGAAAAGACTCAGGATATACAACCATGCACACCCAATATTAGAAAAATGAAAAAATCTTTATTACATGATTACAGACTGACAACACAGAAAAATAAAAACAATTAAAAACAGACAAAGCATAGCAATATTCATAGGGGAGGAATAATGTATTGTTCCAAAGTAATAAATCCCCCTAAAGCCACAGGTATCATTTAATATAATATAATATCCAGAGACAGACAGCGCAGCTGCTCTACAAACTCTGCAACCGAAATCATACCAGGGGAGAAAGGAATAAAAAAAAAACACACAAGTAAAACTACATATCCGTTTTCTATTTTTTTCCTAAATATGCACGGCCGGTTATAATGTCATGCAAAGTGTAGGAAAGACAAAGTGAAACACGAAGGGATGAGGGGAAGGGAGCCCAGACACTAGGGAAAGGGAGAGTGGAGACCTCCTAGACTGATCTAATATCACCCTGTCTCCCCTACCGTCCCTATATATATAAAGACAACAAGGGAGACAAACACAGGGGGAAGAAACTTAGCTTGAGCTGACTTAAGAGAGATTACACCAAATGTCCTCCAAGCATCAGAGAGGAAGTAAGCAGACTGCAATATCTCCAAACCTTCACAAGGGAACATGTGAATATCACCGGCCCCTCCCTGCAGCAAACTAAAAGTATTTAAACACCCAGGCCAGGGTGTCAATCAGAGCAGGGTGGAAGTTGCCGCTGGGTCCTATAGTAAGCCAGATTTAAAAAGGCATCTGCAATGCCAAACAAAGTGATCTTCTGCAACCAGCTACAGAATGACTGTTTGCTACATCTGACACACCCGTGACACTAATACAGAGCTGCAACCTGTTGCACCTACACACCTTACAGTATTTGCACTCGGACTGTCTAGTGCCGAGCTATTCATAAGACCCCAGCAGCTAAAACTACTGCTGGTAGTCTTTAGTGTCTGGGAGTATGGGTCCCATGCTCACATACACTATTATCTTGATCCAACCGCGCTGTCACCACATGTGAAGAAGGGCACCAGAGAGATCATGCAGTCTCTTCACTGCTGCCACCACATGTGATGAGTCCGCACCTCGCCACCCTGCCTGACATCACTATTAAGTCAGACAAATCATGTAATGCGGTCTCCCCACTTTCACCAATGTGACGTTACGCATCCCCTGGGGACACGTAAGGTCAGATTGTGTAACACTGTACCAGACACCCCTTGTCCACATGGACTCAGGAATGCACAGGAAGTGAGAAGTGGTCCACACAGTCAATGACACGGCACCACACTCGCTCACACCCTTGAAAGGCTGAGAGGCCCTTTTACTAGTCCCAGTGAAACAGAACCTTATCAGCTGGGTAGAACTGCCACCAGCTGCTTGATCGATATAAGCCCGGTCCGTTAACGGGAATTATATAAGGCCAGAATCCAGCCCCGGTAGCATGGAATGTTAAACCAAGAAACGGACGTGTGGATTCATGGCTCAAGATAAAAGAGAAGCCGAAGGTTAAATTATATATTTAATCGCCTTAAGGGCACACTAGACAATACACTATATACAAACCAAAAGAGAAGAAAAAACGACTCGTATGTTTGTATATACTTTTATTATGTTTGTGTGCACTTTTGGTTCACAGTGCCACTATTAACCATTGACTGTAAATAAAGGTTTTTTAATTAATACATTGAGTTTTGATTTCGCTTTATGACCAATGCTTTCGGTTTTTCTTCTCTTTTGGTTTGTACACTTTCCCGAATGGTCAGCCATTCTAGTAGTCCAGGCTAATATATGTCACCTATGACAATTAAGTTTGAGATGTCGCAGAGGTAATTCACTATGTATTGACATAAAATATAAGGTGAGTCCAATACGTGTTCTAATAATACACTATATCCACAATGGTTATACATATATAATGGTCAGATATGCAAATACAGGGTATAGTACAACAGATATAGGCAGATGGATCATGTCAATTGCTCGACCATGGGTGCGCTTGGCCTCATGGGGGCCTGGGCTACCAGCTGGCTCATAATTCCTTCGCAGCATTTTACTCGAGGTGGGCCCCCCTTTCTAAGTGAGCAGCAAGCATGACAGAGAGGGAGAGGCCACACTAGTTTTTATCCCCTTTTGGGTCACTCCCCTCCTGCCCTCTGAGCTGAACCCCCCCCGGAGGTTTGTAGCCAAATCTTCCATAACCTATGAAAAATAACTCCTTTCTGGATGATCCTAGGGCGGCGGTTCTGGTGCCACTGGATCCAGCTGGGCCCCTGCTACACATGGAGACTAAACACAGCTTTGTTACTTAGATTCTACTAGGTGTTCTATGTATCTCCATACCCCTGTATGCTAGAACAGATCGAGACCCTAGAAGAAGTTCGATCCAGTCCGGAGATCACGAAAATATAACCGGTGTGTGATCAGGGTGTCTGATAAGTCCTTATTCTCCTTATGAAATCATAGCTGACTTAAAGCAACTTAGACCACATGGTATGCATATGGCAAGCAAGCCTTTATGTTCTGCTCTGAGCTGGTCAAGGTGTGAGATCTGTCACTCACAGCCCTTTGACTCTCCATTCCCCCTTGCTGCTGCTAGTTGTTCTGTTACAACTGCACACTGAAGGAGTTTTTAGAATCCCATGCCAAACAAGATACAAATGATTGACATGGAATTGTATCTCCAAAATTCTTCACATTGGTATATTGGTCACATAGCGCATTTGTGCACAAGTACATTAGTTTAATACTAAAGATTTGCTGGACCTATTTTTTTTCTTTTTGTAGTACATATTGGGGGATTTGGCTCCCTCCAGGGCTCAGCATTCCGGTGAGCCAGTAGAAGGTGAGACTCTGCAATTTGCCCCATCTTGTGTAGTTGCTGGGACTGTTCTACAGGGTGGGCCATTTATATGGATACACCTAAATTAAATGGGAATGCTTGGTGATATCAACTTCCTGTTTGTGGCACATTAGTATATGGAAGGGGGAAAACTTTTCCAAATGGGTGGTGACCATGGTGGCCATTTTGAAGTTGGCCATTTTGGATCCAACTTTATTTTTTTCAAAGGGAAGAGGGTCATGTGACACATCAAACTTATTGGGAATTTCATAAGAAAAGCAATGGTGTGCTTGGTTTTAACGTAACTTTATTCTTTCATTAGTTATTTACAAGTTTATGACCACTTATACAATGTGTTCAAAGTGCTGCCCATTGTGTTGGATTGTCAATGCAACCCTCTTCTCCCACTCTTCACACACTGATAGCAACACCGCAGAAGAAATGCTACCACAGGCTTCCAGTATCCGTTGTTTCAGCAAGTTTTGGCCAACATGTTTTAAGAGGTAAATGTTCTTAATCCTTGCATATATACTTAATAAAAGGGTCCTCCTAAATACATTAATCCAGTACAGCACATGGAGTTCTGGAAAGTGAAACACACTTTGTGAAAAGGAGGAGGGGAGAAAGAAATATGGTGAAGGCATCGAGGAAGGCTAAATAGAAGCATGCATTGCAGATTATAATGTGAAATGCTGTAACAAGAAAAAAAAATAACAGAATTGTTTTTTTGAGTCTCAACTTCTCCCTAAAAATATGCAATAAGAATTAAATGTACACCGCATTCCAAATTATTATGTAAGTCGGATTAAAGTTTCATAAAGATTAGTGATGAGCGAACGTGTCCAGATAAGGGATTATCCAAGCACGCTCAGGTCCTAACCGAGTATCTTCGACGTGTTTGAAAAATAAGTTTGCGTCGCTGCGGCCGCATGTCTTGCGGTTGTTAGACAGCCTCAACACATGCAGGGATTGCCTGTTTGTCAGGCATTCCCTGCATGTGTCACAACTGTCAAACAGCCGCAAATCATGCAGCCGCGGCGACGCAATCCTATTTAGCGAGCATGTCGAACATACTCGGTTCGGAACCGAGCGACCCCTTATCCAAGCACGGAGATGACATTTTTTGTTCTTCAAATAAACTCATGGATGGTATTATGTCTCAGGGCTCTTTGAGTCACTGAAATCAATCTCAGACACCTGTGAAAATTAGTGGGTCAAAGTGTACGAATATTGATATCCAACTTTTGTGTATGTGCACATGACGCGCCCAGGGGATGGGGACGACTCGGCGCCCGGGCCTTGTTGTTGTCTGACCTTGGGGGATGTCGCGGTGGTCGGCTCCCGGGCCCGTACCCTGGGGTCACTCTTAAAAAGAAGGGGGAAAGTTGTATGGGATGTTCGTGACGCCACCTGTAGTGTCCGGTGAGGATCACCAGCGCTGCGACAGTCCTCTGAGGCCGGTGTTTTGGCAGCTTAGCTGGTACGACTCCCCAAAGGTGGAGCGGGGCCTCAGGGCAGCGTAGGTTGAAGGGATGCAGGACAGAGGGGACCCGGCCGGCTCAGAGGAAGAATAGGCACACACACAACAGTTCACTTCAGTACCTTTACTGGTGGTGTTTCTGGCATGGCCCGGGGTACTTCAGGGTGAAGGGTGCATATCAGGACTCTCCCCAGTGAGCGGGTGTGGGGCCTCCTGTTTCTTGCCTTTCCTTGATAAGTTTCTGACCTGCCTGGAGCTAGGCCTAACTTGGTCTCTGTCTTGCACCTGCTGACCCGGTGGTAGGGCCTTCTGTTGGAGTTCACACTCCCTGGTCTCTGGGGCCTCCGTGACTCCTGACCCTGGTATAACAGTCAGCTTCTGGTGAACCTGGGACGTATAGTTCTCCAGGGGTTCCGGTTATTCCTGTTGGGGATATAGGCCCCCCATAGGTGCGGACCCGGTGTCAGGTAAATGGTTTTGGGGTGAGCTGGTTAAGCTCCTCTGCCCCCTATGTTGCTTGTGTAGCACCCTGAGGATTCGGCTGCTACAGGGGTATTGCACCTCAACCCAGAGGTGTGGTATTCCACTCCCGGGTAAGGATGGAGTGTGGAACTGAGCTAGTAGGCTGCATGCACTACACACATCCCATTTCCGGGGGACAGACCGACGGTACTCCCACTTAATAAATGTGCAGGTACGACCGAGTCTGTCCTTGGCTGGAGTGGGAGGGGGGGTGGAACATCCCAGTAGTGTAGGGGCAGATAGGGGGAGCAGCCTGGGTAAAGCTAGGAGCTCATTGGGTGCTGGTCACCTGAGCTCACACATAGAGGGAGTATATAAGGTGGGCACCATCTTAGATCAGGGTCAGTCAGTCAGTTGTCAGTCAGCCAGTCAGACAGTCTGTCTGAGAGCCTGAGAAGCAGAGCAGAGGAGAAGGAAGAGGGACCCAGAGGCGCAGGAAGAGGGGACCCCAAGAGCCCATAAGAGAGCTAATAGGGTGAAGGGTCGGCAACAGGGTACCGGATCCCAAGCTGGTGGAGGCTACAGCACTAATCCTCAGCCAGAGACCGGAGGTCGTGGGCAGGATCTGCCACGACCACCCACTAAATCCACCCGGAAGGCAGACCAAGAATAGGGTCAGGGAACCCAGAGACAAGGGTTTACCAACAAGAGGCCCGAGGGAGCCGGACTTAGGTGGATCCCTGGTGGGAACGGCCAGAAGAAGGGAGAGTCATAAAGGAGCTCAGAACCACACTCCGGAGTTGCCTGGGAGTTGACCGAGTCCAGGACCTGGTGGACGCAGCACGGCTCGGGTGGTCACTGCTGTACACAGTGACCCGAGCAACACCAGTAAGTAAAACCCTGGAACTGCATTTTATGCCTCTGAGTCTCTTTGCTGCACCTTCACAACCACCATCCTCCACGGCTGACCCCCTGAGGCTATACCCCTCCCGTTGGGGGTTATACTACCCAAAGCTGCACACACACCACCAGCCTCAGCGGACCCTGCTGCAGCGGCGGCCGTAGTGACCGCAAATCAACGGGTGGCGTAGTCAACATAAAAGAACATCTAGTAACATCTATAAGGACTGCCACACACTGAGTTTGACACCCTGGGCACGGACCGGGTCACAGCCACTCGGAGACTACAACCCCCATCTGATCCGGCTCCGGGTATCCCTAACAGCACTGGCCCAGGGGGCGCGTCAACTTTGGCGTAGTCGGCAGGATAACGTGCCCGCAACAACCGGGTACTGCGTGCCTGAAGAAAAGTTCACCGTTACCTCAAAAAGAAGTCTCCCGCCGGTTCCGGAGGGTCCCCGCCAACGGACCCCATCACAGGTCGTTTCCCGCCGGTTGTCCGCCATTTGCAGCTTTTTCCCGCCATCCATGGAGTTTCCCGCCACTGGCAGACGATTCCCGCCATTTCCAAGGATTTCCCGCCTTGGGGGAGCGGACGCCATTATGGGCGTGCCAGAGGGTGGCAAAAGGCCACCTCCCATCGTGGGCCAGGTCGAAGAATGGCGCCAAAAGCAGAAACCGCGCCCACCAACAGAGACTGTGATGCTGGAAGTGTCCATCAGCGTAAGAGAACTGCCCCTGGAACTGACAATCACTAAGTTGCCCCGGGACCACCCTCAATGTGGGCGGAGACAGAACAAGAGAACAAAGATGGGTGTCGCCTGGAGCAGTCTGGAGAGAGCGCACCCGGAGACAAGAAGTCTGGAGGAGAGTCCAGAGAGAACACACCCGGAGATGGAGGGAGAGGCAGGCAGCACCGACCCAGTGGTCAGGAGCCTGTTGCAGGTCGCCACTCCAGAAGGCCTGCTGGAGATCCTGGCGCAGCTCCCCGGAGATCGGGAGCGTGCACAGACCGCGCTGGAGGGCCTAGCACGGAGGATGGCCCGGGTGCAGCAGGAAACACTGGTGGAGTGGACTCGAGAGATGGCCCAGCAAGCCGGAGCCCACCAGCGAAGCATGCCACCCGCAGCGGGGAGCAAGTCCACCTCTGAGGACGGCGAAGGAGGGACGACGGCCGGAGACGGCGCCACGGAGGGAGCCGAAGAGATGAAGGCAGGTAATGGGGACGACAGCATCCCGTGCCCAGAAGCCGTAAACCTGCCCCAGCTCCCCGTCGCAGAGCCCGAAGCCCCACTCACCGTTCCCGTAGCCGCTGCGTCATCGCTCCAAGCTAGGCCTCAAGCGGCCGGAGCCGCGGCCACGCCCCCTGCTATGTCACGTGCCTCAATCCAGAGCGCGGCCAAGCAGGAGAAGCCACCGGCCTGGTCGCAAGGCCGAGTGCCCCCGGGCGCCGCAGTACCAACAGCGCCCTCCACCTCTGCCGAGCCGCCGGCCTGGTCGAAAGGCCAGGAACACCCGGGCGCCGCCGTCTTCACGGTGCCCTTCACATTCAGGGTGCCCCAAGCCTGGTCGCAAGGCCTGGTAAACCTGGGCGCCGCTACCACCACAGCGCCCTCAACCTCTAGAGCGCCGCACCTGGCTGAAGACCTGTTCGCCCAGCATACGTGCCCGGATGGGCAGCCCTTTGTGTGGCCTCCGGAGTTCGTCAATCCCCGACTCCGGTGGGAACGGCCTCTGGATGAGCCCCTGATACCGCCTCCGGCGCCTGTCAAGATGACCCCGCTCCCGCTGGAAGAAGCGCAGTTCGAGTGGGACCCCACCGGAGGAGACCTCATGGGGTTCACTCAGGAAACAAGGGCAGCCGCAGCTGAGCGTGCGGAGTGCTGCCGCCAGCAGTTGGAAGTCTTTGACAGGGAAAGGAGAGAGAGGCGGGTCCGTGAGCAGCGGCTGCAAATACAGAGCGCTGAACAGAAGAGCCGGACCCGGAGGAACCCCCGTGCAGCTCATGGTCCCCGCACCATCGGGACTGTGATTAAGTTCAACCTGCAGCATGGGTGGGGCTTCATTAGAGACCATCATACCCCCGGCGACGTCTTTGTGACCCGCAGAGACGTAGAAAGCCATCTGCCGGAGGGACACAGAGGTCGTGACCTGTATCTAGGGGACGAGGTCACCTTCACCCGGCACAAGTGTGCCAAAGGACCCTACGCCCTCCATGTGCATCGCCTGACGGAGGAGGAGCTGCGGTGTGAGGAGGAGCAAGAGGACCCGGACGGGTCTGAAACAGAAACTGAATCCAAAGAAAGAGCAGGAGGACGCCGTCGTTGAGTACAGTAGAGAAGAGACTGTATATAGTTGCCCGTAGGGGTACCAAAAAACTGTTGCTGCTTAAAATATGTTCCCCGTTGGGACAAAAGAGTGAACTGTACCCGTGTGTCCCCATCCCTTAACAGGCTGAGGACTGTGAACAGCCGTCCTTGATCCCACTGGTCGAGGACTGAGAGCAGCCATATCCCATTTGTATATAGTTGCGCTTCCTAAGGCGCCCTCTACCGGTTTTATAGGAAACTGTTTTCTTCGAAGAGAGACTGTCGCACTTTACCCGGTCACAAGTTGCACCGTGACCGGAGGAACCAGAAACAAGAATGTTATTTATATGAAAAGTTTATTGCTGATATATATATATGATGTTTTCTATGTTTATGTTTATGAAAAAAAATTGTATGTTTTTGGATGTTTATTCTTTTACAGCCCGAGGACGTGCTGTGATTTACCAGGGGGGAATGTAGCACCCTGAGGATTCGGCTGCTACAGGGGTATTGCACCTCAACCCAGAGGTGTGGTATTCCACTCCCGGGTAAGGATGGAGTGTGGAACTGAGCTAGTAGGCTGCATGCACTACACACATCCCATTTCCGGGGGACAGACCGACGGTACTCCCACTTAATAAATGTGCAGGTACGACCGAGTCTGTCCTTGGCTGGAGTGGGAGGGGGGGTGGAACATCCCAGTAGTGTAGGGGCAGATAGGGGGAGCAGCCTGGGTAAAGCTAGGAGCTCATTGGGTGCTGGTCACCTGAGCTCACACATAGAGGGAGTATATAAGGTGGGCACCATCTTAGATCAGGGTCAGTCAGTCAGTTGTCAGTCAGCCAGTCAGACAGTCTGTCTGAGAGCCTGAGAAGCAGAGCAGAGGAGAAGGAAGAGGGACCCAGAGGCGCAGGAAGAGGGGACCCCAAGAGCCCATAAGAGAGCTAATAGGGTGAAGGGTCGGCAACAGGGTACCGGATCCCAAGCTGGTGGAGGCTACAGCACTAATCCTCAGCCAGAGACCGGAGGTCGTGGGCAGGATCTGCCACGACCACCCACTAAATCCACCCGGAAGGCAGACCAAGAATAGGGTCAGGGAACCCAGAGACAAGGGTTTACCAACAAGAGGCCCGAGGGAGCCGGACTTAGGTGGATCCCTGGTGGGAACGGCCAGAAGAAGGGAGAGTCATAAAGGAGCTCAGAACCACACTCCGGAGTTGCCTGGGAGTTGACCGAGTCCAGGACCTGGTGGACGCAGCACGGCTCGGGTGGTCACTGCTGTACACAGTGACCCGAGCAACACCAGTAAGTAAAACCCTGGAACTGCATTTTATGCCTCTGAGTCTCTTTGCTGCACCTTCACAACCACCATCCTCCACGGCTGACCCCCTGAGGCTATACCCCTCCCGTTGGGGGTTATACTACCCAAAGCTGCACACACACCACCAGCCTCAGCGGACCCTGCTGCAGCGGCGGCCGTAGTGACCGCAAATCAACGGGTGGCGTAGTCGACATAAAAGAACATCTAGTAACATCTATAAGGACTGCCACACACTGAGTTTGACACCCTGGGCACGGACCGGGTCACAGCCACTCGGAGACTACAACCCCCATCTGATCCGGCTCCGGGTATCCCTAACAGCACTGGCCCAGGGGGCGCGTCACTTGCTTACTCTACTCGCCTTTGGCCACGCTCGAGGCCCTCACTAGGCTTCACACGGGCAGTAGGGCTCGCTACTCTTCACCGCTCTTTTGGCGTCGGCACGCCCTAGGCTCACTAACTCGAGCTCTCAGAGACTGGACTGAACTGGCTGAGCCCCACTGCAGGCTAGCTTCTGCAGGAGCTCCTCTCAACAGACTGAAGACTCAGACTTCACTAAACTGCCTGGCTCCACCTTCCCTTTTTATATCCCTAACGGGCTCCCTCTGCTGGTCTGAGGTGGAAGGTGGAGGTGTATGAATGCTATGAGGGCCTCTTGTGGAGAAATCCATCCATGCACCCCTCTAGGATCTGTGGCACCAATGCGCAGCAGGGCGCCACATTCCCCCCTAGCAAAGCTCAGTACTCCCGGACTGAAGTAATTTTTATAACAGGTAACACAATAACTCTTCCCTTTATGGGAGGCACTTTGCTTGAACGTTGCATATTAAAACATTATAAATAATAAATATATACATACATACAATAAGCAACCTCAGAATTTAAGTCTGTTCCGGTGAGGTCCCCTGAGGTTGTCCATCTCACGGGTAAAGTACAAGGTAGCTTGAGGGACCTGTCCAAAGCAAACCCTCAACGTAGGCCCTGGGGTGGCTGCAGGGCATGGCGATCCTGAGTTGGACCTCCACTTCTGCCACGCCAGACAGGCTTTTGTTCTGAGGTCACCTAAAGGGGCACTCCAGGGAGTGCAATTATTTACAGCAAACAGTTTTTGGGCTGCACACAGTCCTCAGCCACAAAGTTCTATATGTACCCTTACGGGTAACTAGAGATAACAAGGGAAGTGTCCATATCACTTAAATTGTCCATTAGTAAGGCAAAGAACATATCAAGATACACATACATGAAAATACACAAGACAATACCCCAAGGGCAAAGCAACTATCTACACTGTCAGAGTTTCCTTCTCTATTCTCTGTGTCTGACAGGGGTCTGACCTCATGTGCTACGTGTCGACCTACGTGGTACTGGGATGCATGAGGCACTAGTGTTTGCACTACCTCCCATTCTGTCAGTTCTAAGCGTTGGGGAACTGCAGGGCTGCCTTAACCTCTCTACGGGACTGGCAAGTATACCATTGGCTGGGCCTTCTTGCTCTGCTCCAACCGGGGATCCTTCTTCTGGGGATTCTTCTTGAGCAGGCTCTTCTGAAGCACTTACAGGTTCTACTTGCTGTGGAGGGTCTTCTGGCTGTTGAAAGAAGTGGATCACAGGTATTATTACTGCTCCTCCTAGTTGAGGAAAATCTGCTGGGAAATCTCCTAAGTCAGTATGGAGTACTGCTTCTTTAGGCTCCTCCAGTACAGTGAGAGGCACTTCTTCTTGGGGCTTTAGCAGACCTGGACACAGCTTCAGATGGTCTCTAGATACCGTTGCAGTCGTTCTTCCATCGTCCTTGGTGATTAAACAGGTCTTCCTGTTATCAAATCTTGAATTTAACACAGTGTAGGGTTCCCTCTCCCACTGATCATCATGTTTGTGGTTTCTCCTTTTTCTTTTTAGCACAACTTCTCCAGGTGCTAAGGGTTCTGCTGGTGCACTCTTGTTGTACTGTGCTTCCTGCTTGTCTCTTACCCTATTCAGACTGTCTTCGACACAGGCCTGCACTCTCCTGTACTGCTCCTGTCGAGTCGTATCCCAGTCCTCAGTGGACATATCTGCTTCGGGTTCTACTACACCAAGCTCCAGGTCCATGGGCAACTTTCCGGGTCTAGCTCGCATGAGATATGCTGGAGTACAATTGGTGGAACTCACAGGTATGTGGTTGTACAAATCTACCAGGTCAGGTAGCTTGTCTGGCCACTGATTTCTTTCTTCTAGCTGTAAGGTCTTCAACAGGTCGATGATGATGTTATTCATCTTTTCACATAACCCATTGGTTTCGGGGTGGTACTGTGTAGTCCGGATTTTCTTACACCCGTACAGATGGCAGAACTCCTTGAACAATTCGGCTTTGAAGGCAGTGCCTTGATCTGTCAGCACCTGCTCCGGGTATCCATGGGGCCTGCAGAAGTACACCTGAAACGTCTTTGCCGCAGTTTCTGCCGTCAGATCCTTGACGGGGGCGACCACCAGGAACCGGGAGTAGTGATCCACCACCAGGAATATCCTGACCTGCTGGGTGACAGCCTGACATGATCCAGGGCCACGATCTCCAAGGGTTGAGCTGTCTTGATGGGTTGCAGGGGTGCCTTCTGCCTGCTGTAGTCTTTTCTTCTGAGGCTACAGGGTCCACAATCCCGACACTATCTCTCTATGGAACTGAGCATTCCAACCCAATAAAACCGACCTTTCAGCAGGGTTTCTAGCTTCTTCCAGCCAAAGTGCCTCGCTTGATCGTGGTAGGCCTCCAGCACCATCTGGATGTCCGTCCTGGGCACTACGATCTGCCATACCATCTCATGGGTCCTCGGGTTGATGTACCTTTGGCAAAGCTTCTCCCTATAGATGTACAGCCGGCTTCTCTCATTCCAGTTGCTTGGCTTGTGGAGACGCATCCTTCTCCAGGGAGGACCCTTCCTGTGTTATCAGTTCTTTGATATGGCTGACAAAGGGGTCGCTGTCCTGGGTCTCCTTCCAGCTGTGGTGAGGCAAAGAGTTTAACGTCTTACCACGATACCTCCTGTAGGCTCGTTGCTCGTGGACCATCCCACTCCTATGGAAGGCAGGTAGCTCAATCTCCTCCAGGTCATCCACTTCTTCTTCAGTGTCCGACTGGTGAGGCATCCTGGACAGGGCATCGGCGTTGGCATTCTTGCGGCATGCCCGGTACTTAATGGTGAACTGGTAGTTTGACAGCCGAGCCATCCATCGTTGTTCCATGGCTCCTAACTTGGCTGTTTCCAGATGAGTCAAGGGGTTATTATCAGTGTAGGCAGTGAACTTACTGGAGGCTAGGTAGTGCTTGAACCGCTCGGTGATGGCCCAGACCAGGGCCAGGAACTCCAACTTGAAGCTGCTATAGTTCTCTGGGTTCCTCTCGGTCGGGCGGAGCTTCCTGCTTGCATAGGCGATCACCTTCTCTTGGCCATTCTGCTTCTGACTTAACACAGCTCCTAATCCTTCATTGCTGGCATCAGTGTACAGCAGGAACGGTTGGCTGTAGCCAGGGTGGGCTAGGATCTCTTCGCCAGTCAGGATCCCCTTCATCACCTCAAAGGATTCACTTGCTCCTTACCCCACTGGAACGGGGGGTTTCTGCCTCTCCCGGACTGTCCTACCAGGAGATCTTGCAAAGGTGCCGCTTTCTTGGTATAGTCCTTCACAAACCTCCGGTAACACCCGACTAGTCCCAGGAACTGACGTACCTCCTTGAGGCTCTTCGGCTCCGGACATTTCTGGATGGCAGTGACCTTCTCCGGGTCTGGTGCTACTCCCTCTGGACTGACGATGTGCCCCAGGTACTGCACCTTTCGCTTGAGCAGGTGGCACTTTGAGGGCTTCAGCTTCATCTCATACCGGGACAGCGACTCAAATACCTCTGTCAGGTGCTTCAAGTGGTCCTCATACGTTTTGGAGTACACTATCACGTCGTCCAGGTATAGTAGTACAGTCTCAAAGTTGCGGTGTCCCAGGCAGCACTCCATCAATCTCTGGAACGTTCCGGGGGCGTTGCAGAGTCCAAACGGCATACTATTGAACTTGCAGAGTCCCATCGGGGTGGTGAAGGCCGTCTTCTCCCGATCCTCCTCAGCAACAGCTACTTGCCAGTACCCACTAGTGAGGTCAAGGGTGGAGAAGTAATTTGCAGACTTTAAGGCAGCCAGGGATTCCTCTATACGTGGTAAAGGGTATGCATCTTTATGTGTAATGCGATTTACTTGCCTGTAATCCACACACATTCTCATGCTTCTATCCTTTTTCCTGACTAGAACTAGGGGAGCTGCCCAGGGACTATAGCTATCCCTTACTTCTTCATGTTGTGCAACATCTCCTTCGCCTTCTGGTAGTGTGCTGGTGGTATAGGCCTGTAACGTTCTTTGATGGGTGGATGGTGACCTGTGGGGATATGGTGTTGTACCCCTTTAATCCTCCCAAAGTCAAGTGGGTGTTTACTGAACACCTGCTCGTATTCCTGAACCACCCGGTGTACCCCCTGTTTTTGATGGACAGGGGTGATGTCTGTCCCAACAAGGAGCTGTTGACACCAATCCTCCACCTGGGTTCCTGGGTCATTATCCTCCACTTCGTCTGGTGAGGTTAAGGACTCCGCCGTGTGTATGGAGTTGTTATCTACTGTGTACAGTTTGGCAACAGTGGCGTGGCGTGGTAATCTAATCTCATCCTCCCCATAGTTAAGGAGGTGTACGGGCACCCTCCCATTGCGTACATCCGCTACCCCTCTGGCAGTCAAGAGTGTAGGTCTATGCTCCGAGCTAAGGGGCTCTACTACCACCTGGTAGCTCCGTCCTTTGAGACCTATTGCTGCTCTACACCAAATCAGCATCTCACTCATCGGGGGGATCACAATGGGTATCGGGTCTGTCACCCGTACATTACCAATTTCACCACCTGATAGTTTTACCTGTTGCTGGTACATAAGGGCTCGGATCTCTTTCTGGAGCGCCCTTCTCTGCCCTGGTCTGGCAGTGTCAGCTATCTGTTGGAGCAAGAACAACACTTGTCCCAAACAGTTACTAACAATATTTGTGCCAAGTACCATATACAAGTCTGTATCATCAGGATTAGTCTCTACTACAATTAGTCCCTGGTCCTTCAGTTCCACTCTTCCCACCTTTACTGCCACATCCTTAACCCCGACTAGGTTAAGGGGGAGGCCGTTTGAGGCATACACGGAAAGATTTGGATCTGGTGGGTGAAGTTCGTCTATGGACCAAAACCTTTTGTAGAGGACATCAGGCATGATGGTTACCTGAGATCCTGTGTCCAGCAGAGCGGGTGTCGCGATGCCGTCCAGCACGATGGACAGGAAAGGTCTTCCTCCCACGAACCTGCGGTACCAGCTTGATGGGCCTGATGGGTCTACTCCTGGGTGTCGGCCCTCGGCCCCAGGGTTTGCTCGTTTAAAGGACAGCTCCGGTCGGCATGACCTGTCTTGTGGCAGCGGTGGCAGACAGGGTCCCTCAGGGGGCGGCGTTGGTCGCTGGTCCCCCCAAGAGGTGGCGTTGTCCTCCTCCTCCTTCTCATCCAGGGGACATCCTCAGGGCTGTCGGCTAGCAGGATCCTTCCTTCTGCCTCGGGCTCCGTCCGCAGCTGCAGGTCACTCAGTACAGTGGTCAGGGTTTTGCTCAACTGACGCACTTCAGAGCGCAGGCTGTCCAGCTCACTAGGGGATGTTGATTGCACCTTGGCTTCAGCAGCCACCGAGGAAAAGGTGGATGCTGCGGGCACTGGGGTGGCCCCACCCTGGCAACATTGGGTAGCAGTTGTTTCCAGGGGCTTCAGTCCTTTTATAGCCATATCCTTAAGGGTGTCAAATGTGGCATCTGGATGATCCAGGGACCACCAACGCACAGTCCTGCTCTCTTCTTGAGACCTCAGTCCCCGGATATACTGTTCCTTCAGCATTCTATTTCCATTATCGATGCTGGCTGGACTAACCTGTTTCAGAGCTCGGAGGGCCCCTTGTAAACGCCAGGCATAGTCCCGAACACTGTCCTCTGGTTGCTGAGAGCAGTTGTAGAACCTCATCCGGAGGTCGGTCTCAGTACGATTCTCAAAGACAGTCTGTAACTTTTTAAAGATTGCGGACACTGACTCCTGGTCTGCGGCCGACTAGGTTTCTACTTCTCGCTCCGCAGCACCAGTCAATTGTCCCAATACAACAGCGGCTCTTTGCTTGCCTGTCATAGAGTACATGTCCAGTATACCGCATATTTTCCTTTTGAATCCAGACAGGGTATCTGGTTTGCCGCTGTACTGGGGGAGCCACTTCGCTCCAGGGATGTACGGTAGGGCCATGGGTATGACAGGGGTTACAAGCCCTGCTGGTGGAGCGGCTGCTCCGGCCTGCTCGGCGCCGGACGCGGGTTGATCATCAGGGCCGTTAACCGGTACTCCAGCGTTGAGCTGTTCTTCGGACATTCTGGCACCCCCCTAGTGAACCGTGGCCTACCTTCTTTTCTTTTCTTCCGGTAGGCCGCAGCTCCGCAGGTGACGGTCTCCCTTCAGGACCTTGCGTCGCTTGCATCCTACATCAGAGCACTCACCGGGGCTCCTTCCAGGACCTGGTGCTTCCTGGTTTGACGTCGAGGCGTGGGGCGTGTCCGGGGCTTCGCGCGCTTCAGCAGGTACGCCTCTCAGCTTCCTGCGGTTACGCCCTTCTTCCCGCTCAGCAGTACAACAATGGCGGCGATCTTCGCCACAGTTAAATACACAGTTTTGATTAAAGGCGCACAGTACCTGGTGGCAACGGGTACAACACTCCGTCGCTGCAGCGGGCACGAAATCCTGCTTGCGACGCCAGGAAGAGATGACGCGCCCAGGGGATGGGGACAACTCGGCGCCCGGGCCTTGTTGTTGCCTGACCTTAGGGGATGTCGCGGTGGTCGGCTCCCGGGCCCGTACCCTGGGGTCACTCTTAAAAAGAAGGGGGAAAGTTGTATGGGATAGAGGTGTTCGTGATGCCACCTGTGGGGTCTGGTGAGGATCACCAGCGCTGCGACAGTCCTCTGAGGCCGGTGTTTAGGCAGCTTAGTTGGTACGACTCCCCACAGGTGGAGCGGGGTCTCAGGGCAGAGTGGATTGAAGGGATGCAGGACAGAGGGGACCCGGCCGGCTCAGAGGAAGAATAGGCACACACACAACAGTTCACTTCAGTACCTTTACTGGTGGTGTTTCTGGCACGGTCCAGGGTACTTCAGGGTGAAGGGTGCATATCAGGACTCTCCCCAGTGAGCGGGTGTGGGGCCTCCTGTTTCTTGCCTTTCCTTGATAAGTTTCTGACCTGCCTGGAGCTAGGCCTAACTTGGTCTCTGTCTTGCACCTGCTGACCCGGTGGTAGGGCCTTCTGTTGGAGTTCACACTCTCTGGTCTCTGGGGCCTTCGTGACTCCTGACCCTGGTATAACAGTCAGCTTCTGGTGAACCTGGGATGTATAGTTCTCCAGGGGTTCTGGTTATTCCTGCTGGGTATATAGGCCCCCCATAGGTGAGGACCCGGTGTCCGGTAAATGGTTTTGGGGTGAGCTGGTTAAGCTCCTCTGCCCCCTATGTTGCTTGCTTACTCTACTCGCCTTCGGCCACGCTCGAGGCCCTCACTAGGCTTCACAAGGGCAGTAGGCCTCGCTACTCTTCACCGCTCTTTTGGCGTCGGCACGCCCTAGGCTCACTAACTTGAGCTCTCAGAGACTGGATTGAACTGGCTGAGCTCCACTGCAGGCTTGCTTCTGCAGGAGCTCCTCTCAACAGACTGAAGACTCAGACTTCACTAAATTGCCTGGCTCCACCTTCCCTTTTTATATCCCTAACGGGCTCCCTCTGCTGGTCTGAGGTGGAAGGTGGAGGTGTATGAATGCTATGAGGGCCTCTTGTGGAGAAATCCATCCATGCACCCCTCAGGGATCTGTGGCACCAATTCGCAGCAGGGCGCCACACACACGTTAAGTATTTGTTGCAGATATTTCTGCATTAGAAACATATCACTTCGCAGGAAAAACCCTTCATAAAAAGACACGTTTTTTCATAGGTTTTTTCACAGTCATTAGAATATGTGAAAAATGCTGCAGATTTGAAACTGCATCAAATCTGCAAGGAAAAAATAAGCTACAAGTGCATGAGATTTCAGATATCTCTCACTGTTCTGGTACCAGGGAATACTTCAGTTTTTTTTGTGACAAATCTGCACACAAAAAAACACGACTAAGACTCCGCAAATACATAATGTGTGCACATACCCTAATCAGGGCTGGACTAAAATTGAAACTCAGCCCTGGCATTTGAGAGCACACAGGCCCACCCAATACGTAGTGAATGTGAAATATTTTTGTGCACTTGTGGGTTATGTCACATTTTTTAATAAAAATTACTGTAAACTGCACATTATCATCGACAGACAAAACTGTATTGACATAATGTAGAATATAAATGTCCCTCCAGGAAAATGTTCATTTATTTCAACTGGAAGGACAGACATATTTGTAATATAGAGCTCTATCATCCCAAAAATGCTATGTTTGATAGTACCAGAAAAGTGAATGACATGTCTGAAATCTGATGGAAAAGCAGCTTAGAAGCAGTTTCATGTCTACAGCATCTATGCCGTGTTTTTCACCCATTCTAAATAAAGGGAAAAATGTTTTACTCATTGTCAATGATGTTTACACCCCAAATCCCTCCTCATCCTGGAGATCAAACCTATGAAAGCAATTTATGAATAATTCATAACCCCTCTATGAAGGTAATTATCATCTCCTTAATATTTGTTTCCCTGTATCCCACACTGCCACGAGACACTTAATAATCTGTTTGGGCACTGTGGGCTGCAGTAAGCGGCAGAGATGTAAGCATTACCCAGTTCCAGACCACCCACTGTAGATAAACGTCGGCACCTGCAGGACTATGTGCAGCGCCGATGTTTATCAACGGTCGGCAGTCTTGCAGCTCTCAGGACCCCCAAGGTCTTGTAAGTGCTGTGATTCCGATGCAGAGCGACAGCTCTGACAGGTGACATCTTCGGACCTGATTATGTCAGGTCCACATGTTGTTAACCCGTTCCTATCTTCTAGATGCCGTGATCAATAGCAATCGAGGCATCTAGAAGATAGTGGCAGTCAGTTTTGCGGTGATTGAGACCCCCACGTACCTTTATAACAAGAGGATCACAGTGCAGAACGCTGACTGTGACCCCTGACCTCATCGAGACCTGATTGGTTCAGGACCTGATGACGTCAGCATCACGCCAGCCAATGAAAGCGATCACTGGGAAAGTTTGTTGTAGCAACAAACTTTCCCGGGCGATCTGCCTAGTAAAAATGCTGTTTCTCCTCTGATCTCCTGTCAGTGAGAGATCAGAGGAGAAACACTGTAAAGCCCCCGTCTCACATAGCGAGATCGCTAGCGAGATCGCTGCTGAGTCATGGTTTTGGTGACGCAACAGCGACCTCACCAGTGATGTCGTTATGTGTCACACTTTGCAGCGATCAGGCCCCTGCTGTGAGGTCGCTGATCGCTGCAAAATGTCCTGGACCATTTTTTGGTCTTTGCCCTCCCGCTGGTCAGCACACATCACTGTGTGTGACCAGCGATCAGGCTGGTAACCATGATAAACAGCGGGTTACTAGTGGCACACGCCCACTTAGTAACCCACTGTTTATCATGGTTACCACTCTGCTACAGTGAGCGGTAACCTCCCGCTCACCGTAGCAGAGTGGTAACCATGATAAACAGCGGGTTACTAGGTGCGCGTGTGCCCCTAGTAACCCGCTGTTTATCATGGTTACCAGCCTGCTCCTGCTTCAGCAGGCTGGTAACCAGGAGCAGGACATCATGGAAAGATTCTTTCCACGATGTCACTGCTCCCCTGATCGCTGGTGAGCCTGCCTGCTTGACAGCTCACCAGCGATCACATAGCGACGCAGCAACGATCCCTGACAGGTCGTATCGTTGTCGGGATCGCTGTAGCGTCGCTAAGTGTGACGGGGCCTTAACAAGTGCTGCTGATAAGAGCTGTGTCAGTCAGCAATTTGCTATAAAGTAAAAAAAAAAAAAAGATAAAGAAAGTTAGAGTTAGGCTAAAGCTAGGGTTAGGCTAGGGTTAGGGTTAAGCTGGGGCTAGAGTCTTGTCAGTTAGTCTTGTTAAAACATATAAAAACTAATAAAATGGCCTTTCACTCTTGTACTGCAGAGGAGGCATATGCCCTGTTATGTTCTGACAGCAAAGAAAGTGCAATGTCAGATGGCGATATGGATTTCGAAGGCTTTAGTAGCGGCAACAGTGATAGCTCAGAAATGAGCAGCGATTCTGGTCCATCCTCAAACACAACGACCAGTACAAGAGGAGCAAATAGCGCTACTGGAGAAACGTCTCCAAATCAGGGAACACTGCCCAGTACAAGCGCTGTCCCTGGTACTAGTGAATTGGCACAACCCAATATAAAAGGGGCTTTGCCACTTGATGTAGTATTTCGTAGATGGGAGGCTTTGGATTTGGCTACTCCATTCAGACTGATTTTAATGTCATTCCTGGTATAAATGTGGAGGTGGAAGATTTTGGACCGATTAATTTTTTTAATTTGTTTTTGACAGATAGCTTGCTAGAGCTTTTTGTCCTGCAAACAAATTTATATGCGTCCCAATTTATCAGCCAGAATCCACGATCCTATTATGCTAGGTGAAATTTATGGACGCCAACTAATGTTCCGGAAATTAAATTTTTTTTAGGACTGACATTTGCCATGGGGTTTGTTAAAAAAAAAATGAGCATTCGGTCTTACTGATCCAACCGCCCTGTTCAAGCCATCCCTATGTTTTCTGTCATTCTTCCTAGGACCCGTTATTAAATGCTCATGAGATTTTGGCATTTTAACGACAATAGTCAATGCCAGCTCAGAAATGCCCCAGAACATAACAGATTATATAAAGTCAGACCCATCATTGAAGACTTGACAGAAAAGTTCTTAAGGCTCTACACACCCCAACAGAAAACATTTCTATAGATTGAGTCCCTTGTAAAATTCAAAGGAACACTGCACCTCAAGCAATTTATTCCATCTAAGAGGGCAAGGTTTGGAATAAAGCTCTATAAAATGTGTGAGAGTTCAACCGGATACACGTCTGCTTGTCGCATTTATGAAGGGAAAGATAGCCAACTCAACCCACCAGGATGCCCTACTTATCTGAGGACATCTGGAAAAATCGTTTGGGAGTTGATAAGTCCATTTTTACAAAAAGGCTACAATCTGTATGTGGACAATTACTACACCAGCATACCCTTATTTAAAAGTCTGGTTGAACACAACATAGGGGCTTGTGTCAGGGGTTTCCACAATTGTGGGTCAACGAAAAGTTCCAAAAGGGGCAGTCAGGGGCTGTACGCAATGTAGAGCTGCTTGCCCTCAAGTATAATGATATTTTTATCCTCCGCTCGATCCACACAGATTCCACAAGGGCCACTGTAGAACTAGGATCTACTACTCCGAAGCAAAAACCTGTGTCAGTCATTCACTACAATAAATTCATGGGGGGTGTGGATCTTGCAGACCAGGTTCTATAGCCATACCAGGTATCAAAAAAATCATATACCTGGTGTAAAAAGTTAGTCTTTATTTGTTTCAGGTGGCCACACATAATTCTTTTGTGTTATACAAAAAAGCAGGAGATTCAGATACTTTCCTTGATTATCAGGAAAAGGTCATTAAAAATCATCCATTAGAATCTGAAGATGTGAAAAGACTCACCTAGCGACATCTTATTGCACTCATTCCACTAACAGAAATGAGAAAGAACCCCCAGAAAAGATGTCGTGTATGTTCCAAGAGAGGAATGAGGCGTGACACCCGCTACTAATGCCCACAATGCCCATCATTACCAGCATTATGCCTCATTGATGTTTTAAAATCTTCCACATAGAACCACGTTTTTAAACTGTATTAATTTATCCCATTTTGTCATTCAAGCATTTGGTTTATTTAGTGAATGATATATTCAAGTAGAGCTCACTTAACAATTTTCAGGGGTAGGAGGTGGGGGGAGAGAATTTCTCCAGAATCTAAAAGTTCAAACGCATGCTTGTTTCTGGAAATCATCCATGGAGTTAAAATGGTCACTAAACCCATAGATGAATTCCCAGTGGGGTGTTATTTCCAAAATGGGGTCACCTCAGGGGGGATTCTGCAGTTCTGGCACTCAGCGGCTCTGAAAGGTGTTTGAACAGCAGAATCTCCCCTGAAGTGACACCATTTTGGAAATGACACCCCTCCCGGGAATTCATCTCTGGGTGTAGTGACCATTTATCCATCTACCTATTTTCCCATTTAAAATCTGAGGTTAAAACAACATTTCAGTGGTAAAAAAGTGGTAATTATTTTTTTCTTCACCGCCTAATGGTATAAATTTCTATGGAACAGCTGTGTTGTCAGTATGCTCACTACACCATGAGATGAATTCCTTTAGAGGAGTAGGTTGTAAAATGAGGTCAATTTTGGGGGGTTCTGCTGTTCTAGCACCTCAGGGGCTTTGACAATGTGACATGTCACCCTCAAACCATTTCAGTAAAATCTGCTTTCCAATATGGCGTTCCTTCCCTTCTGAGCTTTGCACTGTGGAAGAAATGTAGTTTCCGATCACATATGGGGTATCGGCATACTCAGGAGAAATTGCACAACAAATTTTGGGGTTCATTTTTTCTTGCTACCCTTGTGAAAATAAAAAATTATAAAATTTTGTGACGCCCGTGAGGGCTCAAGGTGTTCACCACACATCTAGATAAATTCGTTGAGGGGTCTAGTTTCCAAAATGGGGTCACTTGTTGGGGGTTTCCACTGTTTAGGCACCTCAGGGGCTACCCAAACGTGACATGGTGTCCCCTATCGATCCAGCCAATTTTGCATTCCAAAACTCATACGGTGCTCCTTGCCTTCCAAGCCCTGCTGTGCCACCAGAAAATAGTTTTCCACCACATATGGGGTATTGGCGTACTCAGGAGAACTTGCGTAGAAAATTTTGGTGTCCATTTTTTTCTTGCTACGCTTGTGAAAATAAAAAATTTGGAGCTAAAGTAACATTTTTGTGGGAAAAAGTAAAACTTTCATTTTTTCCTTCCACATTCCATTAATTCCTGTGAGGCACCTGAAGGGTTAATAAACTTCTTGAATGTGGTTTTGAGCACCTTGAGGGGTTTATTTTTTAGAATCGTGTCACTTTTGGGGATTTTCTGTCATATAGGCCCCTCAAAGTCACTTAAAATGTGATGTGGTCCCTAAAAAAATGGTTTTGTGAATTTTGTTGA
Organism: Phyllobates terribilis; assembly: GCF_046119375.1. Classification (NCBI taxonomy): domain Eukaryota; kingdom Metazoa; phylum Chordata; class Amphibia; order Anura; family Dendrobatidae; genus Phyllobates; species Phyllobates terribilis. The sequence continues at coordinate 68,579,934 of NW_027362773.1, forward strand.
AAATATGAGAAATTGCTGATCAATTTTTAACCCTTCTAACTTCCTAACAAAAAAAAAAGTTTCAAAAGTTGTGCTGATGTAAAGAAGACATGTGGGAAATGTTATTTATTAACTATTTTGTGTGATATAACTCTTTGGTTTAAGGACATAAAAATTAAAAAGTTTGAAAATTGCGAAATGTTAAACATTTTCACAAAATTTCCAATATTTTCAGAAATAAATGCAACTTATATCGAACTAATTTACCACTAGCATGAAGTACAATATGTCACAAAAAATATGGTCTCAGAATCAGTGGGATTCGTTGAAGCGTTCTAAAGTTATTACCGCATAAAGTGACAGTGGTCAGAATTGAAAAAATTGGCCTGGTCATTAAGGTCAAAATTGGTCCAGTCAGAAAGGCGAAAACAGGCTCTGGCGGGAAAGGGTTAAAGGCAATCTGTCTGCAGGTTTTAGCTATGTAATCTGAGGACACCATGAGGTAGGAGTTAAAATACTGAACTCAACAATGTGTCACATATCCAGCTGTGTGCTGTTTACTTAGCCTGAAGCTTTAACCCCTTAACAACCGTCGATATGCCCTTTCACGGCTGTCGTTAAGGGTAGTTATTCCTCAGTGCCACTCTTTCATGGCGCTGAGGAATAATGGTATAGTGCCGCCCGGTGGCGACAATTCCCACAGGTGTCAGCTGTAAGTGACAGCTGATACCCTGCAGTATCGGCCCCGGACAGTTTTGAAGCCGATCGGGGCTGATTAACCCCTTAAATACCACTGTCAATCGTGACAGCGGTATTTAAGTTGTTACAAGGGGGTCACAAGACCCCCTTAGTAACCATAGGACCCCCGCGGTGAGAATGAATGAAATCATGTGATGACCTCAGGATACGGTGGCCTGTGAGATCCAACTATAAGCTGAGTCTCACAGGCTGAGTCAGTGACTCACTGACAGTCTCATGCACTGCAGTACAGGAGTACTGCAGTGTATGAGACCAGTGATCAAAGTGAAAATTATACATGTCTCACAGTGAAACTTACTGAAAAAGTAAAAAAAGTGAAATAAAATATGTAAAAATAAATAAAGTGCACACAAATCACTAAAAATCAGTTTCGCCACTCAAAACAAAGCGTTTGTGATAAAACAAAAATAAACAAGAAAACATACACATAATTGGTATCACCACATCTGGAACAACCCGCTCAATAAAACTGGTATGCTATTTATTTCGTATGGCGAACGCCGTAAATAAAATGATAAAAACACGCCAAAAAAGTTGCTTTTTCATCATACAGACTCCCAAAAAAGTGAATAAAAAGCGATCAAAAAGTCGTATGTAAAAAAAATTATAGAAATAAAAACGCCAAATCGTCCCGCAAAAAACAAGCCATAATATGGCTCATTCGGCAAAAAAATAAAAAAGATACAGCTCTCTATGGCAATGCAAAAAAAAAAATTTTTGTAAAATATTGTTTTTATTCTGTAAAAATTGCAAAGCATATGTGCACAGTGAATGGCGCAAAAAATAAAAACAATAACTGAATTGCTGGTTTTTGTTCATTCAGTGTCTGAAAAATTTGAATAAAAAGCGATCAAAACTTACTATATGCCCTAAAATGGTAGCAAAAAAATCTGCAACTCCCGAAAAAATTAGCCCTCATACAGCTCTGTTCGTCAAAAATTAAAAAAGTTACAGCTCTCAGAATATGGCGGCAAAAAAAAACCCTACTTTTTTTAAAAAAAGCATTTTTACTCTATGATAGCAGCAAATCCTAAAAAAAAACCTATATAAATCTGGTATTGATGTAATCGCACCGACCCATAGAATAAATCCGCATGGTGAACGGTGCAAAAATAAAAATAAGAACTATTCTTGTACTGCTGTCTATTTGTTCATTCTGCCTCCCAAAAAACTGAAAAAGGCTAGGCTCACATTTATCCTGCACTCTCCATGGAGAACTTACGTCGGGGTTTCCGTATAAATTCCCCAAAACCGCGATTCAGACAAAACCCGGATGGAGCCACTCACTTATGAGGCAGATGGAGTCACTTTGGACTGGTCTGTGTTCTGGCGGTGACTCATCATTTTAGGTGCTTTTTTAGCGCACAAGTGTGGGCGACCACAGATCTGTGCATGCCTAAAAAGATGGATACCACCGGAACAGACGCCAAACAGGCTCCAAAGTGTCTCCATCTGCCTCATTATGGTGGGTGGTTCCGTTAGGGGTTTCACTGAATAGTATTTTTGTGGGATTTACACAGAAACTCCGACGTAAGTGCTCAGCGTAGAACACAAGAATGTGATCTAGTCTTATTCTGGAAGTGATCGAAAAATATTATGTACCCCAAAATGTTACCAATAAAAACCCTAATTTATCCCGCATAAAACCAGCCCCCACTCAGGTCCGTCATCTGTCACTGAAACTATGGGGGGTCCCACGTTACTGGTAGAACAAAGACTCTGGAAAAGCGACATGGCCCCGCCCTCTGAAATAAAATCCAGTGCAATCTGCACTCCCAGATCCAAATGCCCCATTGTGCCTAAACCGCAGTAAGCGGCCACATGTTTGCCATTATTATTATTAGCGCACTTAACAATTTACAGGGTCTGTGTCACCAGGAGAAATGTATGGGGGCGCAACAATATATGAGGGCACTACACTTTGTGAGCTCAATACATTGGCATTAAACTGGCATATTTGCAATGCTCCACAATAAAGCCTGGCGTGGATGTCACATAATAGTCACTGTAGCCGTAGATGAATTCATTGAGAGGTGCAATTTCTACAATGGGGTCACTTTTGGGGGTTTTCTGCTGTTCTGGCACCTTCGGGGCTCCACAAATGTCACCCGGAAACTATTCTACCAAAATCTATGCTCCAAAAGCCAAATAGTGCTCCTTCCTTCTCAGCCCTGACGTGTGGCTCAACAATAATTTCTGATGACATATGGGGCATCACGGCATTCGGGAGAAATTGCGCAATAAATTATGGGGTCCAGTTTCACCTATTAACCCTTGTATGCATGACAAGTTTACAGCAAATGCAAAAATTACATTTGTCCCACAAAAATGTCATATTTCCCACAAAAATGTCATATTTCCATGTCTCAATGTTATAAAATTCTGTGAGACACCTATGGGTTCAAAATACTCACTTCAACCCCAGAGGCAGTGAAGTTTCCAATATGGGGTTAACTGGGGGGATTCTGCTGCTCTCGCATTCAAACAGAATCTGTTCTAAAAGCCAAGTAGTGCTCCTTCCCATCCGATCCCTGCTGTGTGCTCAAACAGTAATGTACAACCACATATGTGGTATTACTGTGTTCAGTTAAAATTGCATAACAAATTATGGGGTCCATTTTCTCCTATTATTCCTTGTATAATTTAAAAATTTGGTGCTAAAAATTTTAATGGAAAAAATTTAATTTTTTGTTCTTGCATCTAGAAGTTATAACGTTTTGTGAATCACCTGTAGGTTAAAATACTCAGTACACCCCTAGATGAATTCCTTGAGGGGTCTAGTTTTCAAAATGGGGTCACTTGTCAGGGGTTTCTGCTGTTTTCGCATGTTAGCGGATGTCCAAATGCGACATGGCATTCACAATTTATTCCAGATAAATAGCACTCTTTCCTTTCCTAGCCCTTGTGTCCAAACAGAAGTTTTTGACCACATATCGGTATCATCGTTTTCAGAAGAAATTGCATAACAAATTAAGGGGGTCCTACTATCCATTGTAAAGATTACAAATTTGGGGCTAAAACTACGTTTTCGTGAAAAAAATGAAATTTTCAATATGACAACCTAATGTTATTAAATTCTGTGTAGTACCTGTGGGGTTAAAATGCTCACTACACCCCAGGATAAAATCCTTGAGGGGTCTAGTTTCCAAAATGGGGTAACTTGTGGCATTTTTTCATTGTTTAGGCACATCAGGGGCTCTCCAAACACAAAATGGCATCCGGTTTCGATTCCAGCCATTTTTGCATTTCAAAAAGTGAAACGGTGCTCCTTCCCTTCTGAGCCCTGCTGTGCACCCAAACAGTGGTTTTACCCCACATATGGTATATCAGTGTACTCAGGACAAATTGCACAACAAATTTTGGGGTCCATTTTTTTCTCGTTACCCTTGTGAAAATAAAAAAAATTTGGATCTGAAGCAAACATTTTGTGAAAAAAAAAGTTAAATGTTCATTTTTTACTTCCACGTTGCTTCAGTTCCTGTGAAGCACGTGAAGAGTTAATAAACTTCTTCAATGTGGTTTTGAACACCTTGAGGGGTGCAGTTTTTAGAATGGTGTCAATTTTGGGTATTCTCGTCGTACAAACCCCTCAAAGTCACTTCAAATGTGATGTGGTCCCTAAAAAAATGGTTTTGTAAATTTTGTTGGAAAAATGAGAAATTGTTGGTCAACTTTTAACTCTTCTAACTTCCTAATTTAAAAAAAAAATTATGTTAAAAAATTGTGCTGATGTAAAGTAGACAAGTGGGAAATGTTATTTATTAACTATTTTGTGAGACATAACTCTGATTTAAGAGCATAAGAATTCAAAGTTTGAAAACTGCTAAATTTTTAAAATTTTCGCCAACTTTCCGTTCTTTTCACAAATAAAAGTCAGTCATATCGAATAAATTTTACCACTATCATGAAGTACAACATGTCATGAAAACAGAATATCAGAATCAGTGGGCTCCATTGAAGGGTTCCAGAGTAAACTCAAAGTGATATTGGTCAGAATTGTAAAATTTGGCTTCGTCATTAAGGGCATACCGTATTTTTCGGACCATAAGACGCACCTGACCATAAGACGCACCTAGGTTTTAGAGGAGGAAAATAGAAAAAAAATTGAAGCAAAAAATGTGGTCATGATGCACTGTTATGGGGGAGGGGGTCTGCTGCTAACACTGTTAAAGGGGTAATGTTCCCGAATTCTGTACTAATATCCCCATCTTGGTATATGTGGCCCCCATCCCCATTCTGGTGCGCATGGCCCCCAATCCCCATTCTGGTGCGCTTAGCACCCAATCCCCATCCTGGTATGCATGGAACCCCAATCCCCATCCTGGTATGCATAGCACCCCAATCCCCATCCTGGTATGCATGGCACCCCTCATCCCTCTCCTGGTATGCATGGCACCCCTCATCCCCATCCTGGTATACATGGATCTCCCATCCCCATCATGCTGAACCAAAAAATAAACAATTCTACTCACGTTCCCTCTGCTCCAGCATTACATCACTGCCATGCGCCCTCACACGCTGAGATGAGCTGTCGGAATAGTCACTGCTCTCCATGCCAGAACTACTGGAGTGGGGAGTAGTGACTATTTCTTCTCCTTAATAGCGCGCACAGTGTCAGCCACGGCTCCTGCAGCAGCTCGAAAATCACGTGTGCTTGCTATTAAAGAGTATGAATATTCACTACTCCCCACGCCCATGGGAGTAGTGAATATTCATGCTCTTTAATAGCTGTCGCACATGATAGCTGAGTCGCTGCAGTAGTCGGCAGCTGCTGCTGACACGCTACTGAGGAGAATGAATATTCAGTGCTACACATGCCCCATGGGCATGGGGAGCAGTGAATATTCATTTTCTTTAGCAGCGGGCACAGTGTTGGCTGCAGCAGGCGGCTCCTGCCTCCTGCGCCCCACTCCTCCACAGTTGCCGTTTACCCCCACCCCATCCATGCACCCCCCACTTTCCTCCAAAATTTTGGAGTAAAAAAAAAGTTTGTCCTCTAGTATGAAAAATATGGTAATTGGCTCGGCCACTAAGGGTTTAATTCCCTTGTGATCAACATTGCTGTGATTAGCTGGTCTTGTGGAAATTGGATACACGGCACTCAGGATATGGTGCCCGAGCAAGGGCTACACCTCATATATAAGTTGTAGAATACCCGGCACTCAAAGTTTCAAGGGAAGTTGCTTCTATTCAGAACTCAATCTAAGAAGTAAAGTTTCGACCCTATAATACCCTAAATGCTCTGCTGCATTGCCAAATCTAAAAACTGTGTCCGAACGTCTGCACCCATTAAAATAAGTGACACATCGTTGGATTCAGGATCTCTTTTCCCACATTATGCTCCTCTCAGATTAAGTAGAAAAAAAACTGCTGACAGATTCCCTTCAAGTAAAAATGATTTTAACTCTGCAACTGCTCTGAATCTAAAAGTAATGGATCAAGGCAATAAATATGAGAGAGTGATCCAGCTCACCCACGTTGAACTAGCCAGCGAATCCTCAGCTCGGATGAAAAACCACTCCTGCTTGGTGGTAGCAATAGGAAGAGGGATATTCAGCCGTTTTTGGATAAAAAAAAATGTCAAAACCATTTTATTAGTAGAATCAATAAAAACAGAACATTCCCAGTACTATAGAAAAAATGTGAGACCTTTTGCAAAATATTCGGTTTTCATTCAATTCTAGTAATAATTTTTTTTACAATTTTTATTCAAAAACGGCTGGATAACCCTACCTTTTTGAATACATCAAAGAACCCTTCAAACTGCATATGTTGATTATTAACCTCTGACATTATATTACAAAAGGACCTGGAAAAAATTTCTGCAAGGGCAAACACATGGCAGATGAAGTTGAATGTTAATAAATGTAGAGTAGTCCACAGAGAACAGAGTAATTGTACTGCTGCATATAGATTAAATGTAAATATATTAGAGATTTCAAAACAGGAGAAGGACTTGGGTATTCTGACTACAAGTAAGCTGAGCAGCAGTACTCAATGTCAAGAAGCAGCTGCAAAAGCAAACAAGATTTTAGGGTGTATAAAAAGAGAGACTTAATATGCAAATTGCCTCTTCAGAGAAAAAGAGGACTTGTACTCTATAGCAGCAATCCTACAAGTCACAATCAACCCTTTAACGAGTCGTGCAATATGACTTAGGATAAAAGCCAAATCAGAATCTCAATTTGCAGACACGGTGTTTCGGGCTGTTGGCCCTCGTCAGTGCAAAGTATGAGCACTGATTTGGCTAGGTGAGAGACTCTGGACTGAGGTCTAAGGGGTAACGTTTCTCCTTATGGAGAGTGACACACCAGCTCTGGCACGTCATGGTAAGGAGGCTTATTCGCCATGCAATGCTCCTCTGAGAAATTTAATATACAAATTGCCTCTTCAGAGAAAAAGAGGACTTGTACTCTATAGCGCCACCTATTGGAAGCAGCAATCTTACAAGTCACAATCAACCCTTTAACGAGTCGTGCAATATGACTTAGGATAAAAGCCAAATCAGAATCTCAGTTTGCAGACACGGTGTTTCAGGCTGTTGGCCCTCGTCAGTGCAAAAAAAAAAAAAAAGAGATAAAATCCTGTGATCCATATGTATTATTACCCCTCTATAAATCCCTTGTAAGGCCACATCTTGGATATGGGCTCCAATTTGGGCTCCACATTTTAAAAAAGATATTTGGAATTTTGAGTCAGTTCAAAGGCAGAAACAGGATTATTACAAGATCTCATTTATATGTATAAATACATATGTGGTCAATGCATAGTACTCGCACATGACTTATCATTTACCTTACAATGGAACATTTGTTACAAGTGGAGGAAAGTCAATTATGGCAGCTAAACAGGAAAGGGTTCTTTACAGTCAGAGCAGTCAGACTGTGGAATGCCCGACCACAAGAGGTAGTAATGGCAGATACTATAGCAGCATTTAAAAAAGGTCTGGATACTTTAACTAAACATGACATTGTGAGTTATAAATAATCTAGCAATAGAAAATGTATAATTTTGAATATAGTTTGAACTTCATGGTCCCTAGGTCTTTTTTCAACCTATGTAAGTATCTGTAACGGGTCTGGGAGGCGGAACCTCTGGGCTACAATACAAGGGGGCGGTCCTTGTAAGGGAGCGGGTGGCGACCAGGCAGGTAGTCACAGGAGGTGACCAGGACAGTCTCTGGGTGTACGGGCAGGAGGACACGGCAAGTGATCGGGGCAGTCTCTGGGTAAAGGGTAGGTACGACCTGTGATGGCTGAACCTCCAGGTAGGCTAGCAAGGCAGATGGAGAATGTGTGCTCCCAGGTGAGCAAGCGAGAGTCTCTGGAATAGCAGGTGATCACAGCACGTGACGGCGGAGCCTCCAGGTAGGCGAGCAGGCAGGTAACGGAGAAGCGCTCCCAGGTGAGCGGGCAAGAGTCTCAGGAATAGCTGGTGGTCACAGCACGTGACAGCGGAGCCTCCGGGCAGGCAAGCAGGCAGGTAGCGGAGAAGCGCTCCCAGGTGAGCGGGCAAGAGTCTGGAGTAGCTGGTGGTCACAGCACGTGACAGCGGAGCCTCCGGGCAGGCAAGCAGGCAGGTAGCGGAGAAGCACTCCCAGGTGAGCGGGCAAGAGTCTGGAGTAGCTGGTGGTCACAGCACGTGACAGCGGAGCCTCCGGGCTGGCAAGCAGGCAGGTAACGGAGAAGCGCTCCCAGGTGAGCGGGCAAGCTGGTCCATAGACAGACTGACCGGAGTTGTAAGGCAGACCGTCGGACCTCTGGCAAGCAGGCAGGTAGCTGAGGTGCGCTCCCAGGTGAGCGGGCAGGCTGGTCCTTAGACAGACTGACAGGAGTAGTAAGGCAGACCGTCGGACCTCAGACTAGCAGACAGGTAGCAAGTAATCAGGCAGGAATCTGACAGGTAACTGGCAGGTAACTGGCAACGGGACCTGAGGGCTGAAGCACAGGTGAGACACAGGTGCAAACAACATTGCTCGGGCACCTCCATTTTGGAGGAGGTGCCTTATATATGATGAAGTCCTCCGGCCATTGGCCGGGGACTCCTTAGGACGGCGCGCGCGGCCCCTTTAAGAGGAGGGGAGCGCGCGCGCGCCCTAAGCACCGGGGCCGGGAAGGAGCGCGCGCTGAGAGCAGAGCGGGAGGAGGACGCCGGGAAGGAGCGCGCGCTGACAGCAGAGCGGGAGAGGGACGCCGGGCACGGGGCAGAGCGGTGAGGGGAGCAGCGTCCCTGCCTAACAGAGGGCAGGGACGCCGGCACTACAGTATCTAGAATGTACATCAGAAAAATGCTTGAAATGCAATTCCTTATAATATTATTTTACAAGTAATTTCCTCTTCATTTTTTTCTTTGTTAAGAGCTAGTTATAAGCCCAATCTCTGCATCTAAAAGGTGCAAAACACTCCTGAATCACTTGTACGTTTAATCGATAATCTTTATTTCTTATGATGCCTAAAGGAAACCACAATGATAAGGCTCCTGCTTGGTAACAAATGCAATTATTTACCTCTATAACGAAAGCAAATTACCAGTGATTAAAGTGTTAATATTTGGGCCTCGCATCAGTAATAACCCCTGTAGTACCCATGACAGCTGTTATGAGGTCATAAACAAATGTCATAAAGAAGATTCTATAAAAGAAGTGTGCGCTGCCACGATCAGCGCCATTACTGATGCGCCTGAGGACCTTGAGCTTGACCACCCCACGTAATGTGCCAGCCTTGGTGTAATTTAGAGGTTCTAGCAGGGAAAGGAGTTGTCTGCTTTAGACGCCCCCAGGGCATGGGAAGGTAACAGAGGGGGGGGGTTCCCAGAACAGGATCCCTTCCTGTTACCCAGAGCGGATAGACTCTCTACATAGAGCTGCTCTCCTTTAGAAGTTCATGGATGTATCTATGACTTTAGTGGGTGATAAATTGAGTGGGGGAGGAGGAAGGGGGAGGGGGTATTTATCCTATTAGGGGTTATCCATAATGAACAATCCTTATAACAGAGTGTCCAACTTCTTGAGACTTGGACCTGGATCTGTAATGGGAGAAATGGTTCATCCACCCGGGAAATCAGATCAGCCAAATTCATTCTAGCAATCAATGTGGTGATAGATATTGCAGCCAGATCTCTCCCAAATCTAGTATATCACATTTATAGTCTATATTTGTTATTCAGTTACATGTGTTAAATATTGGCACTAACTCTCTAAGCCCAAGGGAAGGGCAGCCCTGCAGCCATGGGTCCCTAGAGGTTTCCTCCACAGGGGGTTTTCCTCTCCTGAGTGCTGGAGGGTGACTCTTCGTGAGTCGGGGGTTGTGGGTTATTTTCGGTGTCATGTGAATTTAAATAAAGTTGAGAATGTTTGACACCTAATTGCAATGCTTTGTGTATTTATGCTGTCTAATTCATTTTGTTTGGGAGTTGGGGTCCATCACATATCACTGAGTCACATGTCTGGACATCTGCTGGCCGCATTTTTGCCCCAGGGGTTGTCCTAGCTCTGTGGAGTATGATGGAGCAGAGAAGGCAAGCATTACAGTACAGCACCTGCAAGTGTGCACTCATCATCGGAATAAGGAACTATAGTACAGTAGTATTACAAGCAGTTTCCTTGCCTCATTCACACAGAGTATTTTGGGCAGTAATTTACATCAGTATTTGTAAGCTAAAAACCAGAGTGGAACAAACACAGAGAAAAATAATAACTGAAACACTTTCACCTCTTCAGTGTTTTGGATCCAATCCTGGCGTCTGTTAACAAATACGGATGCAAAATATCGCCATGTAAAAGTGCCCTAAATCCTTACTGACTGATCTGACAGTGTGAATTGCAGTAAAGCAGCCGAGGTTGCAGTGTTAAAGGAGTTTTCCGGTTTCAAAACCCCTGTCCCCCCAGTTGACGTTTTCAAAACAAGCAACCTGTACTTTCCTCACCCTCCCCAGGAAAGACTGCGCAGACTGTGATAACTTCTATGATAATGGCCTCCCTATCCTCACCTCACAGCCAGATACTGCATCTGATTATGACATGCACTCACCTAGGCTAAGTTCTGCTGCAGATTTTCATGCAAAAAAACATATTACAGCGTATTACAGTTCCAGCAAAGTGGATGACATGTACATAATCAAAGAGGCAAAAAAGTCAGCTCACCCATAAGAAGATGAATGAACAAAGACTTATAATGTGGCGAGAGGTAGGCAAAAGCAAAAAACAGTGATCCAGCATCAAAATATTCTATTAAAAGCCATATATTATTGTGCAAAAATAGAGAAAGGAAGTCGCAACTTCATCTCTAAAAAATATTTAAAAATTATGCAAACGCGTTTTAGATGATTGTCTTAACCACTGCATGTTTTTGCTTCTGACATGTATGTAAATCTCACGGCCCTGGGCTTTTTTTTAACACTAAAGAAATGCATTGAGTTTTTGAAATCGGCAGCGTCACTTTCTCTTGTAGTTAATACAGATGCATGTCACTAAATTAGAACACCAAAAAGTTAATTTATTTCAGTTCTTCAATACAAAAAGTGAAACTCATTATATAGAGTCATTACAAACAGAGTGATCTATTTCAAGTGTTTATTTCTGTTAATGTTGATGATTATGGCTTACAGCCAATGAAAACACAAAAGTCATTATCTGAGTAATTTAGAATAATTAACAAAAAACACCTGAAAAGGCTTCCTACGTGTTTAAAAAATGTCCCTTAGTCTGTTTCAGTAGGCTCCACAATCATGGGGAAGACAGCTGACTTGTTAGATGTCCAGAAGGCAGTCATTGACACACTCCACAAGGTCCCAGAGTTCCAATTTTCATTTGGAAATCAAGGTCCCAGAGTCTGGAGGAAGAGTGGAGAGGCCACAATCCAAGCTGTTTGAGGTCTAGTGCGAAGTTTCCACAATCAGTGATGGCTTGGGGAGCCATGTCATCTGCTGGTGTAGGTTCACTGTGTTTTATCAAGACCAAAGTCAGTTCAGCCGTCTACCAGGAAATTTTAGAGCGCTTCATGCTTCCTTCCGCCGACAAACTTTTTGGAGATGGAAATTTCATTCTCCAGTAGGACTTGGCACCTGTCCACACTGCCAAAAGTACCAATACCTGGTTTAAAAACAACAGTATCTCTGCGCTTGACTGGCCAGCAAACGCGGCTGACCTTAACCTCAGAGAATCTACGGAGTATTGTCAAGAGGAAGATGAGACACCAGACCCAACAATGCAGACGAGCGGACGTCTGCTATCAAAGCAACCTGGACTTCCATAACACCTCAGCAGTGCCACGGGCTGATCGCCTCCATACCACGCCGCATTGATGCAGTAATTGATGCAAAAGGAGCCCCGACCAAGTATTGAGTGCATTTACTGAACATACATTTCAGATTTTAAAATCATTTTTCAAGCTGTTGTTATAAAGTATTCTAATTTACTGAGATAATGACTTTTGTGTTTTCATTGGCTGTAAACCATAATCATCAACAATAGCAGAAATAAACACTTGAAATATATCACTCTGTAATGACTATATAATATGTGTTTTACTTTTTGTATTGAAGAACTGAAATAAATTAACTTTTTGATGATATTCTAATTTAGTGAGATGCAACTGTATGTCTTATATTTGCGAGTTTTCCCATAGACGTTAATGAGATACAGAAAATCAGGATATAAACAATGCATGTATGTTTCTATTGCGTTTCTGCAGCAAAAATGGATATAATCCACATTAACAATAAAGCTTTATCAAAGCTCAGCAGACAGGAAGTTTACAAAACAAAGAAGTTTTATTTAAAACATGATATACAAAAAGAATCAAAAGCAAAAATGAAATAAAAAATGGGATACAAACACAATCAAAACTCAAATATGCAACAAAAAAAACAAAAACACAAGTAACCTAATGTAGCTAATTGAAGCATGAAATGCTGCAGAAAATCGGCAGCGTCAAAAACTCACCAAATAATCACTGCGGTATCATAGCCTTTACAGGAGAATTCTGCTGATTGTGAGACAGGGGTGATTGGAGACAAACCTTGCCAATGGGAGAGAATTTGTGGTCTAAACTATAGGGCTTTTCCAGCTAAAAATAAAATATTATATATATATATATTTATTATATACACAGTACAGACCAAAAGTTTGGACACACCTTCTCATTTAAAGATTTTTCTGTATTTTCATGACTTTGAAAATTGTACATTCACACTGAAGGCATCAAAACTATGAATTAACACATGTGGAATTATATACTTAACAAAGAAGTGTGAAACAACTGAAAATATGTCTTATATTCTAGGTTCTTCAAAGTAGCCTCCTTTTGCTTTGATGACTGCTTTGCACACTCTTGGCATTCTCTTGATGAACTTCAAGAGGTAGTCACCGGAAATGGTCTTCCAACAATCTTGAAGGAGTTCCCAGAGATGCTTAGCACTTGTTGGCCCTTTTGCCTTCACTCTGCGGTCCAGCTTACCCCAAACCATCTCGATTGGGTTCAGGTCTGGTGACTGTGGAGGCCAGGTCATCTGGCGTAGCACCCCATCACTCTCCTTCTTGGTCAAAGAGCCCTTACACAGCCTGGAGGTGTGTTTGGGGTCAAAATAATTTTGGGTTGAAAAATAAATGATTGTCCAACTAAACGCAAACCGGATGGAATAGCATGCCGCTGCAAGATGCTGTGGTAGCCATGCTGGTTCAGTATGCCTTCAATTTTGAATAAATCCCCAACAGTGTCACCAGTAAAGCACCCCCACACCATCACACCTCCTCCTCCATGTTTCACGGTGGGAACCAGGCATGTAGAGTCCATCCGTTCACCTTTTCTGCGTCGCACAAAGACACGGTGGTTGGAACCAAAGATTTCAAATTTGGACTCATCAGACCAAAGCACAGATTTCCACTGGTCTAATGTCCATTCCTTGTGTTCTTTAGCCCAAACAAGTCTCTTCTGCTTGTTGCCTGTCCTTAGCAGTGGTTTCCTAGCAGCTATTTTACCATGAAGGCCTGCTGCACAAAGTCTCCTCTTAACAGTTGTTGTAGAGATGTGTCTGCTGCTAGAACTCTGTGTGGCATTGACCTGGTCTCTAATCTGAGCTGCTGTTAACCTGCGATTTCTGAGGCTGGTGACTCGGATAAACTTATCCTCAGAAGCAGAGGTGACTCTTGGTCTTCCTTTCCTGGGGCGGTCCTCATGTGAGCCAGTTTCTTTGTAGCGCTTGATGGTTTTTGCAACTGCACTTGGGGACACTTTCAAAGTTTTCCCAATTTTTCGGACTGACTGACCCTCATCTCTTAAAGTAATGATGGCCACTCGTTTTTCTTTACTTAGCTGCTTTTTGCTTGCCATAATACAAATTCTAACAGTCTATTCAGTAGGACTATCAGCTGTGTATCCACCAGACTTCTGCACAACACAACTGATGGTCCCAACCCCATTTATAAGGCAAGAAATCCCACTTATTAAACCTGACAGGGCACACCTGTGAAGTGAAAACCATTTCTGGTGACTCCCTCTTGAAGTTCATTAAGAGAATGCCAAGAGTGTGCAAAGCAGTCATCAAAGCAAAAGGTGGCTACTTTGAAGAACCTAGAATATAAGACATATTTTCAGTTGTTTCACACTTTTTTGTTAAGTATATAATTCCACATGTGTTAATTCATAGTTTTGATGCCTTCAGTGTGAATGTACAATTTTCATAGTCATGAAAATACAGAAAAATCTTTAAAATGAGAAGGTGTGTCCAAACTTTTGGTCTGTACTGTATATATTTTGATATAGCTTCCTGAAGAATACTAGGGAACATAGGGGTGTCCTTCGTCCGTGTTCCTCATGGTTACAAAAAACATGTCTTGCTCTTGCATCTGGTCGGCTGTCATGCCCTGCAGTAACCGACAATCCACGGATATGAATAAGTGATGTATAATAAATCCATTCTGTGGTGGTGCTAAAGGACAACTGACAGTATCACTGATTTCCAGATCGTCCTCTGGCAGCAAATGATGTTTTTTTCCACCTTATTCGAGAGAAGCATAATATGTAGGCAGAGACCCTGATCCCAGTGATGTGTCACTGGGCCGCTTGCTGTAATTCTTATAAAATCACTGTTTTATCAGCAGGAGATTATCATTACAGGACTAGTAAATCTGCTGGCATGAAGTCCTCTATATTGAAGAGCTCCGTATAACCTTGTCCCCATCACTGATTGGCTGCTTTATGCTTATGTACATAGAAAGCTGCCAATCAGTTGTGGGAGCAGGGTTATAAAGAGCTCAGCATTCAGAGAACTGCTCGATCTGCAGCAGATAACAGGGATTTTATCGAAACTGCAGCAAGGAGCCCAGTAGGTGACAAATCACTGGAATCATGATGCTCTCAGATGGAGTAGCAAAAACCTGGTGATATATTTCCTACAATGCTCAACGAGGGCTAATCATCATCTGGGATAGTTTCCACACTTAATGTTCCTCTGCCACTTTTAATCCATTTATGTAATCATGACCAGAAAATGTTTAACCAGCTACCGCAAATAGCTGAAATTAAAATATATATATATTTTTTTTTTTACAAGTCGAGGAAAAAAATTATGACATCTCTTTGAAATGTGCATTATTAAAATAATTACTGTCCCTTATCTAACACTGCAAATCAGCCTGAAGTTAACGGGCTCAGGTAAATGTAGCAGCCAGCATCCACGGGAAGTCTAAAGCTCACTCCTGGATGAAGAGGACTCTAACCCCATCTGCAGCCTGGAGGACTAGTATCTCTATATACTCTGTGTAGGGGAGAGTCGTCTAGATTTCTTGTATTATGGGAAACTGGGGATTATATAGTGATGTAAACATTGTGGCAGTAGGAGCTCCATTGTCTCTGGATCAGAATGGCGCCAACACATGGAATTGCTAACAAATTCAACATTTAACTGTATTTGCATCCTCAGGACGTGGATTTTTTTTGCAAACTATAGAAAACATTGACATTTGCCCCCTGACACCCAACTTATATTGTCACAGACTTTTTAAAAAAGTTTTTCCTGCTCCAGAAGTCCATGTAAAAAATTCCAGGCTTTATTTAGTTCATCCAACTTAAGTGCAAAATAGGAAAACACATGCATTGGTTACTGTGATGAAGACCATAGGGGGCGCTCTGACATAGCATAGCTAAGGCTAAGTGCCCACGATGCAGAAATGCTGCATATTTCTTCCGCTTCTCCC
The DNA here is from genome assembly GCF_046119375.1 of Phyllobates terribilis. Lineage (NCBI taxonomy): Eukaryota > Metazoa > Chordata > Amphibia > Anura > Dendrobatidae > Phyllobates > Phyllobates terribilis. Next base: position 68,595,865 of record NW_027362773.1, read on the forward strand.
TGGCAGGAAAAACGCATTCGGTTTTTACATGTGTTTTTCCCGCCAAGTAGAAGCGTTTGTCAAGCGTTTTTAGCATGCATTTCTGCATGCGGGGTTATCAAGCGCTTTTCCAAGCGATTTTAGCATCACTTGGAAAAGTGCTTGACAACTTGGTCACACTATATAAATCCATGCAACCGGCATGGATTTATATAGTGTGATCAAGTAATAGTTAAAAAAAAAAAAAGAATAAGAACGGTAAAAAATTAAGATTATACTTACCTTCTGACGGCCCCCGGTGTTTTCTCCGCTACGTCAGGTCTGTTGCATGGCTCGCGGTGGTGTGAAAGGACCCGCCATGACGTAATTTAGTCATGTGACAGGTCACGCGACCGCCGACGTCAGCGGCCGCATGACCTGCCACATGACTAAATGACGTCATGGCAGGTCCTTTCACACCACCGCGAGCCATGCAACAGACCTGACGTAGCGGAGAAAACACCGGGGGCCGTCGGAAGGTAAGTATAATGTTTATTTTTTATTTTAAATTATTTTTTTTAACAGGTTCTATGGTACCCGAGTCTGGATGAGAGTCTCCTCTTCTCCAGACCCGGGTACCATCCGCACATTAAATCGCATAATATCCGCTTGTGCACATGTGCTCATACGGATATTATGCGATTCAATGCAAGTCAATGGCGGCAGTTACGCTGCGTGTCCGCAAAATTAATGGACATGCTGCGTATTTTTCCGCAATGATAATCCGCAGCGGAAATTTCTGCAGCATTTGCACAGCACATGTGGATCATCATTTGGGACGATGGGGCACGTATTACCAAGCATTTTTTAAGCGTTTTCGCTGCGGAAATTCCACGGCAAAAACGCTTGAAAAACGCATAGTGGGCACGCAGCCTAAGTCCTAACGCTTACCACCGGCGCTTTCTTTCTCAGACCTATCTTCAGTATGCTGTGTGCTGTGATGCCTTGATACAAAAATGACTGCACGACCCAATCAAGAGGAGATGTAACTAAGCGTGCTGTCTGCTGTAGGGGCTGTAAAACACTTTGGGGTTTGGTTATGAATCTTATTTAATTTTGGGGTGTGATGCACTACTTAGGTTGGAGGTTCAACCTTTAAAAGAGGAAGGACATATATTAATAATATAGTAGCGGGGTTACCAGGACACTAAACATCAGGAAAGCAAATTTCCTTCTGCTAATAGATGATCTGGATACAGGGCAATGTGCATGAAAATAAAAATACACAAAAGCAAATGAGAGACTTATTAGCATCCTGAATAGGACCTGTGTACAATATATACCCTATGGAAATGAACAAGTTAGAAATAGGAGGAAACCACTATGGCTAATAGAGCTCTAAGGGGCAGAATAAGTGCAATAAGAAAATGTATGGGGTATTACAGCAAGTGGATAGGGATGAGGCATTAAATAATTCTAGAAAAAAATAAATTATGTAGAATGAAAATCAAGGCAGCAAAGACTTAGAGAGACTCATTGCCTAGGAGAGTAAAAATCCAAAATCATTCCTTTAATTACATAAACAGTAAGAAATTCAAAAATGATAGTGTCGGCCCCCTCAAATTAATATGGGAGAAACAGTGGAAGCGGATGAGGGAAAAGCCAATCTATTAGCCATAGCTCTATTAGCCATAGTGGTTTCCTCCTATTTCTAACTTGTTCATTTCCATAGGGTATATATTGTGCACAGGTCCTATTCAAGATGCTAATAAAAGTCTCATTTGCTTTTGTGTATTTTTATTTTCAGATAATGGCCAAATAACGGCCTTAGTCTTCCGGCTATAGCGGCCTGTTCAGAAGTTATCAAAATTTAGGTGGTGAAAATAAACTCTCATTCTCGTCATGCCACTTTCCATTACTTCCTGAAAAGAACCAGAAGGGTTAATGTACTGCCTGAAAGCAATTTCAAATACATTGAGGGGTGCAGTTTTTAAAATGGTATCACTTTTGGGTGGTTTCCAACATATAGGACGCCAAAAGTCACTTCAAAACTGAACAGGTCCCTATAAAAATAAGTTTTGAAAATTTCCTTGAAAAAAATAAATTACTGCTATATTTTTAAACCTTCTAAAATGCTAACAAAATAAAAGAACACCTTACAAATGGTGCTGATGTAAAGCAGACATGAGGGAAATGTTATTTATTAATGTTTTTGTGTGGAATGACTATTGGGATTGAAGGGATAGTCATTCACAGTTTGAAAATTGCAATTTTTAAAATATTTTTATCAAATTTCTGATATTTTATAAATTAGCGAAAAACATATTAACCTAAATTTACCATTATTATAAAGTATCGTGTGTCACAAGAAAGTCTCAAAATCAGTGGGATATGATGAAGCGTTCCAGAGTTATTACCACAAAGTGACACTGGTCAGATTTCAAAAAGTTAGTCCGGTCACTAAGGGGTTAAAAAACATGAAAATATATAACTTTAAACACCCCCCCTTTTACCAGTTAAATAAATACAAAAATGAGGAATATTTAGTAACATCATATTCATAAAAGTCCAATCAAAATATAAAATTTAACCTCTACAGTAAACCCCCCCAAAAAAGAAAATATACCAGAACTGCTGCTTTTGGTTTCTGCAATCCAAACATTTAATGTACCCCAAAGTGATATTAATAAAAAAATAACTTTTTTTTTTAACACAAAGGGAAAAGGAAATCAGTCCAAGACAATAATTAATACAATCATTGCATTTTATTCAAAATTATTATTATTATTAAACAGATGGAGTCTCCGATCAGTCTCTCCATGTTAATAAGATACATAATTTATAGTACAAAACCACCCCAAACAGAACATGAGCTTTGTGCAATTGACTTGTGATAATGCAAGTATTTTATCCTACTGTGCAAATAAGAAAAGCATTGTCCAGCACATGCCAAAAGGAACGTACAATGGATCTGGGCATACAGCTGCGGTTCACAGACAGCGATTAATGCCAGTTCAACAAGAGCATATCAAAGCTTTATTATCAGGGAACAGCTTCAAGTGTGTCATGCTCCTGTCCCATAAAGGGATATTGTTATTTCCAGTAGTAATTATCTTCATACCTCAATACTATAGTGTTATCTTCTTCCCTACTAAACATATAGAGATACCTGCCATCAGTGAGTCCTGCACTGTACAGCCAATAGGTATCAGAACAATGAAACTAGTTTATTAGCAAAATCTAAGTGTTATTCTCTTCCTTTTCTCAAACATGTTCTATAGCACCAAATGTAACAGCTCTGTAATGAGTGACGTTTTCTTCATCCAGTCTATCATCCCAGTACAGTAAAACATTAAGCAGTTTTCACTGACAAAGGTTTTGCAGACTGTTCTTCTCATGAAGGTTACGATCTAATAGTATATGTTCTGCTGGGGCCTGTAATGCATATGTATTTACCATCACTGTGTATCCACACAGACTATGGCTCCATGTCTACTTCTGCACGCGACAGTCAACCTTAAGGTTTCCTTATGGGAGAAGTAAGCCATGCAACAACAGCAAGAATTCTGATTGTCGCAATTAATCACCAAGGAGCTCAAGCAATATTGTAGCCTGGCACTATAGATCAGGATAAACCCATTAGGACCAGAAGATCCCCCCAATACCACTGTCAATTTCTGGCAAAATATGGGTGTATTGGTTATTCCAGTATTCATATGTGTATAGGGTGCATGGCGTAGAAGTAGCCATCAAGGGTCAAAAACAGGCAAGAGGGGGCATATTATTTTTCTATGGGGTCCATCCTCAATAGTATATGCCTATGAATAGAAACAAAATATCACCAAATTACTGGTTTGGAAATGAGGAAGGGTTGAGAGTCTTTGTGCAGTATAATACTACTTACGTTTTAGAACATCATTGCCTTAGAACTACAGTAAAAAGTGTGCACCATTGAGGGCAACATCTGAATACATAAGATACTTTTCAATAATGTGGATGGTGAGTGTGTATATATTTTGGGTTAAAGTGATGTATGACAAACACGTAATTCCTGGAACTGGTAAGCTCCCTGACAGGCCAATGGGGTCATTCTGGAAGTAGGCCGGATGCATCAATGGTTCCGAGAACCAAGTTATCAGATCACGTGTATTGTTAGAATAACGGTGCTGCTCTTTAGTGCCAGGCGGCATCACTGGAGTGATGCTAGGTTAATAGTTTATTAATGCTTTATAAAACCTCTGTCTATAATGTGTCACTGTTTTTACTGAACACAAGCAACCAGCGTTCTCCATGTCTTAAGCCAAATCCCACTACACCCAAAATAGTAGATAACACTCAGGCTAAAAACGTGAGGAGGACACAGGCTGCTGATATTCATGCCTAGAAGTCCATCAGAATCTGCCTTCTTCACGTGAGAATTGTAGATGGGAAGGTCTGTCACGGCATGGAAGCTGCTGATGTGTTGTGAGATGCCCAGTCCGGGAAAGTGTTCAGGTCAAACATGGGAACACCCCAAGTGTAAAGTCCAAACCACAATGCCATCATGCTGATTAGGTTTGTACCCAGTCCTGCCTTTATCTGTGGATGAGGAGAAGCGTAGAAAGGGCACAATAAACAAAGGCAAATTAGAAAAAAAAAACTAAAAGCAAAATGCTTCAATTCAGCCACTAGGTGGAGACAAGATGTCAAGTATCTACTCACCATGTCTGGCACTGTCAGATGTCCATAGGAAAATACAATGGCGTTAGGAGGATTGGCAACAGGCAAGAGAAAAGCACAGGAGGCACTTATGGTAGCTGGGATGATAACGAGAAGTGGATTTACTCCTATTCCTTCAGCCTTTCACAAAAAAAAAAAAACAACCTTTGTTAGAAGTTAACACTAAGAAATATTGGCATCTTTTTTAACACTGATTTTATATATTTGACATTTTTTTGTGATTCAACCAGGAGTTTATTGCGGTATGATCTGCACCACAAGTATATAGATACACAGTATAAACATAAACCTGTTCGCTAAGAAGTGACAGTCCAATGGGTGTCCAGAAATGACACCCTTTCCACATAATGATATGTGCACACAACGTCTTTTTCAGGTCCATTGCAAAACCACCTGAAAAAGTACCCAGAAAATGCTCAAAAGAATGGACATAGGTATTTCTATGTTAAAACGTCTTGCTGTTCATATGTTCAGTCTTTTGAGTGTAATTTAATCTCTTCAGATTTGCAAAGACGCCAAGCGGTTAAGAAAGTGAGCGGATCATTCTTTAGGTGTTATCCATTCTGACGACGCTCAATCTATAATATAACCGGGGATGCGTGTCTCTGTCTGAAGCCTTTATAGACTGCGCATGCGCGACGCGCAGTCTGGCTCCAGACAGAAGACAGCATGGAGCCGTTACAGGTAAGAGAAGTGTATGGCGCCGGAGATCACGGTATGCGTAGACATTGAACGCATACCGCGATCTCCGGCGCCATACTTACCTGACCAGGAGGAGCGTTGCCGCGGCGCCTCTCTTCTGGCTGGAGACCGATGCAGAAGTGAGGCGTCGGAATCGGCGCATGCGTATAGCGCTATTCTGCGCCATTTTACTGAAGACACATTTGCAGTGTGTCTTCAGCAAAATTCCACCTGACAGCGCGGTATGGGCACGCACATACTCCGGTGCCACACTCCTCCCCCGGCCTCCGGCAGAACAGGACACAGCAGCGCTGGAGCACAGGGAAGAAAGGTAAGTATAAGTGCTTATTTTTTTGTATGTGTGTGCAGCGTGAAAGGGATTAGGGGTGCCACACATACCAGGATTGTGGGGTGAGGGGGCCACACATACCAGGATTGTGGGGTGAGGGGGCCACACATACCAGTATTGTGGGGTGAGGGGGCCACACATACCAGTATTGTGGGGTGAGGGGGCCACACATACCAGGATTGGGGGTGAGGGGGAAACACATACCAGGATTGGGGGGTGAGGGTACCATGCATACCAGGATTGGGGGGTGAGGTGTGCCATGCATACCAGAATAGGGGTGAGGGGTACCATGCATACCAGGATGAGGGATGGGATGCCATGCATACCAGGATGAGGGATGAAGAGGCCATACATACCAGGATTGGGGGATGAGGGGTGCAATGCATGCCAGAATAGGGATGAGGAGTGCCATGCATATCAGGATGAGGGGTACCATGCATACCAGGATGAGGGATGAGGTTCCATGCATACCAGGATGAGGGGTACCATATACATACCAGGATGGGGATATGGGGTGCCATGCATACCAGGATAGGGATGAGGGGTGCCATGTATACCAGGATAGGGATGAGGGGTGCCATGCATACCAGGATATGATGGTGGGGACAGGATGGAGGCAGCACATACCAGCATGGGAGACCATATACCAATAAAAATGCTCGCCACCCGGGCGTAGAACGGGTTCAATAGCTAGTACTTTATAATAAGAGAAGACAATTGAAAGGCACAATGATGCCTGGAACAAGTTTGTACTTTTGACAGTTTTCCCAGAATTTTCATCTCCGGAAACACTAATGAATTCTTCATTGTTGAATGGAGAATGCAACCAGAAAATACAACAAAAAAAAATGTTGGGAAAACGCAAAAAAAACCCAAAGAAACAGCAATTGAAAAAAAAGATGAACAAGTGCTAAGGAACGACGAAAAAGATGCAGAAAAAGACTTCAGGACAAAAATATGCCAACGTGTCCTGAAGAGTCTTGCTCTTGGAAAACCCTGGAGGTTTTTTCAGTCAGAAATTTTTAGTGAAACCAACATTTCCCATTTTCAGAGAAATAAATAAAGATAAACAAAAGAATAAATAGTAAAGAATTGCATAAACATTAGTAAACTTAAGCAGTATTAAAATGGTGGCGCTGGAAGGTCAGCCTAGTACAACCTGCTGCAAAATAGGACAACCAACCACAGATTGTCTGGGTGTAATTGTTGAGGACAATGAAATATTATTTGCGCCGGACTGCAGGAGGCAGAAACGTCAGGGGGGTGGGGGGTTTGTGTTGCTGTATGGCAATATGTTTACCTGAATGTAGATGGCCTGTGGTAGCTATCCTGCCGTAGCAACCACAGGCCATCTACACTCAGGTAAACCTATTGCCAAACAGCAATACAAACTCCCCTCCCCCTCTGACGTTTCTGCCTCCTACAGACCGTGGCATTATTTTCCCTGTAAACTACCCAGCACTTTTGAGGATCCACCGTATTGCGTACCTGACGGACATTGCCATCTCTTAAAACAGATGCCTCCCCCCTTCCAGGTAATTTGACTGCTCGCTATCATTTCTGACCCGGTCATTTATTGTTCTACTCGTGCACTTATTGTTCTGGACTTGCAACTTTCTCTCCAGGCTCCTACCATTCCTTCTCCCTCCCCAGTGGATTACTAGGTCCCGTCTCTCCTAAACCAGACAACATCCGGGACCTCGTCCACCTTACCAGGACACGCAATATACCTACCTCCACTCTACAGTCACCACCCACTGCCTACTCCATCGTGTGGCTTCAATTATGCTTATCAATCGTCCTTTTAAAATTCCCCCTCCCTTATCCTTTATTGTTATTATCCCATTAATAAAATTGTGCTACTCTTTTTAATCTCACTTGGTCAACACCTCTTTTATTTAACCTCTATATCTAACTATTCATTTTAGCCTTATCAATCCAGAGCAAATAATATTTCATTGTCCTCTACATTAGTAAACTTACTTGTGGGTAGTAACCAAAAAAGTTATATAAAAAAAAAAAGACAACCTGTAATCCATTCTCCCCACCTTGCCTTAATGGGAATCAGTCACCAGGCTTTTGCTACCTCATCTAAGAGCAGCATGATGCATGGGCAGAGACCCAGATTCCAGCCATGTATCACTTAGTTTACTGGGTGCAGCAATTTTGATAAAATCTGTTTTGACTGCTGCAGAAGTAACAATGCCCTGAATGCTGATCTGTGTATAACCAGCCCACACCACTGATTAGCGGCTTTCTGTGCACTCTGTATATTGATTTAAAGCTGCAAAGCAGTGGCGGGGGCAGAGTTACATAGAGCAGGTGAAGTACAAGACATGCAAAGCCTAGTCCTGTAGCGATAATCTATGATTGATATAACACTGATTTTATGGAAACAGCCACACACAGCCTAGTAAGTGACACATTGCTGAAATGAGGCTCAGTCCCTTCACCATGCTTCTCTCACATTATATAGAAAAATCTGCTGACAAATTACACTTCAGGTGGATAGTGTACCAGAGACTTGGTATGTATAACACTATATAATTAGGTTAGATATAATACAGCAATGGAATATTTAAGAAAACTTCTTAACAAATGTATGAACAACAGTGAGGAAGACCAGGGGGTTAGCACTTAAGGCAGGTGAATGTACTCAAATTATCAGATATAGTGAAATAATATTATGAAAAGGGATATAAACCCTATAGAGGCATCAAACATCATTCCATCACGAATCCGAATGAAAAATGGAATGCCAGAGTACCCAGCCACCCCCCCCTACCTGAAAAAGTTTTGTCGTGTGGACATAGCCTTAAGGCTAAGTGCCAACGATGCAGAAATGCTGAGGAGCGTTTCTGCATCTCCCTGGCAGAAAAAACACATGCGGATTTTACATTTACAGTTTTTTCTGCTATGTAGAAGCGTTTGTGAAGCGTTTTGAACATGCGATTTTGCATGCGGGTTGTCAAGCGCTTTTCCTAGCGATTTTAGCATCATTTGGAAAAGTGCTTGACAATTTGGTCACACTATATAAATCCATGCAACCGGCATGGATTTGTTGTGTGACCAAGTTACGATGCTGCAAATGCAGCATCAATAGTAAAAAAAAAAAAAAAGAATAAAAATGTTGAAAAAAAAAAACATTATACTCACCTTCCGATGGCCCCCGGTCTCCTTCTCTGGTGCATCCACTGTCTTCGGCGGCTCAAAGTGCTCTAAAAAGGATCTTCCATGACGTCATTTAGTCATTTGACAGGTCACGCGACCGCTGACGTCGGCGGTCGCGTGACCTGTCACATGACTAAATGACGTCATGGAAGGTCCTTTTACACCACCGCGAGCAGCCGTAGAGCCAGCAGCGCCGTCGGGAGCAGACAGGGGGCCATCAGAAGGTAAGTATATGTTTTTTTTTTAATTATTTTAATTATTTTTTAACTACAGGTAGTATGGTACCCGGGTCTGGAGGAGAGTCTCCTCTTCTCCAAACCCGGGTACCATCCGCGCATTGAATTGCATAACATCCGCATGCATATTTGTATGCATGCGGATGTTATGCGGTTCAATGAAAGTCAATGGCGGCGATTTTGCCGCGATTCCGCAAAATTAATGGTAGTGCTGCGGATTTTTATGCAATGATAATCCGCAGCGGAAATTTCCGCAGCATGTGCGCAGCACATGCGGATTATCATTGGGAAACATGGCTGACAAATTAACATGCATTTTTTATGCGGAAATGCAGCCGCAGAAACGCATTAAATCCGGATCGTGGGCAAGCAGCCTAAGAGAAGCGTTACTGGGGTATGTATTTGGTCTTGTATTATGTCATTGACCAATAAATTGTATTTTAATATGTTTGAATGTGCACATATATTTTCTACCAAAGCTCTAAAAAGAACAATTTAAACATTTTTAAAGTAATGAGCACCGAGAACAAATGAACACAGAGAACAAGACTGCCCAACTTAGTTGAATATGACACGAGGAGGGTATCTAGCAGCTGGACATGACATAATGAGAGTTACTTTTGACAGCAAGTTTGTCAATTCTTAGGTTTCTTTTCCAGAACTCTTCATGGCTGATTTATGACCACATCAAAGTTGTGTTAAACTTTCATATAGTCATATATCAGCTCAAGAGAAGATAGAAGACCACTTATAAACTCTGCTGTCAGAACAAGCTCGCTGACAGATTCATAGTTAACCAATTCAGCAGCCAGTTATGTGCAGGGGATCATAGAGGCTTCAGATGTCAAATGGCTAACAAATCTAATGAAAACAAATTGCAAAGATGTCCATATGCATATACCTGAGGAAGATAGCTTCCGCTATCGAAACGCGTCGTGGCGTTAGAGAGCGTACTAAACAATAAAAGGTTTGTGTATTATAACCTAATCCCCTGTCTAGTTGTTCTAGCGCTTCACTTACACCGCACAATTCCGTCTTTCTTCATATGTATTAAAGAGCGAGCCTCTTCTGGCATGTCTGTAATAATAAATGCTCATATTCTCCATAACAACTCCAGAACAGCTTTTCTCAAAACTCTGCAGTCTGATGATCCCCTGTTGTTCTACTTTGAAATGGATGCATGCAAACTGACAATTGGGAGTTACCATTCTACGTGTTAAATTAGTTTATCCCGAAATCAGCCCAACAGTGCCAGAACATATTCGATAATATCTATAATATAACCGGCCAAGCATCCCTCTGTCTGAAGCCTCTATAGACTGTGCATGCGCGACGCAAAGTCTGGCTCCAGACAAAAGAAAGCTTGGAGCCGTTACAGGTAAGAGGAGTGTATGGTGCTGGAGATCGCGGTATGCGTAGACACTGAACGCATACCGCGATCTCTGGCGCCATACCTACATACTTACCTGACCGAGAGGAGCGTTGCCGTGGCACCTCTCTTCTGGCCGGAGACCGGGGGTGGAGTGAAAACGTCAGAATCGGTGCATGCGCACAGCGCTATCCGGCACCATTTTACTGAAGACAGATTTACAGTGTAAAGACACATTAACAGTGTGTCCTCTTCTGCCGCACTCCTCCCCCGGCAGAAGAGGACACAGCAGCGCTGGAGCACAGGGAAGAAAGGTGAGTATAAGTGTTTATTTTTTTTTTTTTTATGTGCAGAGGATACCATGCATACCAGGATTGGGGGATGAGGGGTACCATGCATACCAGGATTGGGGGGATGAGGGGTACCATGCATACCAGGATTGGGGGATGAGGGGTACCATGCATACCAGGATTGGGGGACGAGGGGTACCATGCATACCTGGATTGGGGGATGAAGGGTACCATGCATACCTGGATTGGGGGATGAAGGGTACCATGCATACCAGGATTGGGGGGTGAGGGGTACCATGCATACCAGGATTGGGGGGTGAGGGGTACCATGCATACCAGGATTGGGGGGTGAGGGGTACCATGCATACCAGGATTGGGGGGTGAGGGGTACCATGCATACCAGGATTGGGGGATGAGAGGTACCATGCATACCAGGATTGGGGGACAAGGGGTACCATGCATACCAGGATAGGGATCTGGGGGGGCCATGCATACGGGGATTGGGGGATGAGGGGTACCATGCATACCAGGATTGGGGGATGAGGGGTACCATGCATACCAGGATTGGGATGAGGGGGGCCATGCATACCAGGATGAGGGATGAGGGAGCCATACATACCAGGATGAGTGGCGCCATGCATGCCAGGATTGGGGATAAGGGGTGCCATGCATGCCAGGATTGGGGATAAGGGGTGCCATGCATGCCAGGATTGAGGGTAAGGGGTGTCATGCGTACCAGGATTGGGGGTGAGGGGTGCCATGCGTACCAGGATAGGGATGAGGCGTGCCATGCATACCAGGATAGGGATGAGGGCAGCACATAATAGGATGGGGGAGCAGGATTGGGGAGCACAAATACCAGGATGGGGGCAGCACAATGGGGGCAGCACAAATACCAGGATGGGGGCAGCACAAATACCAGGATGGGAGACCATATATCAATAAAAATGCTCGCCACTCGGGAATAGAAAGGGCTCAATAGCTAGTAAGGTTATAACAACGGAATCACTCATTCCAGAGTCCTAAGAAAAAGCAGCTCCAGAATTGTTACTGTATGGAGAATACAAACATTTGCTAAAAACACATATCTGGGGCACTGGTCCTCTTTAAAAGGGAATGTGATGACACAGCTTCTAATCTTAATTACCCAGACGTCTAGATTTGTTAAGCCAGGAGAAATACACTATTGTGTTTGTGTTGACTTTTGAATGTATTTCTTTGGCTGGTCAAGAAGGACAGTGACTCAGGGGAACAATGATGTTTGTTACTATGCTAATTGCATATTGTACTAAGCCAGCTAGTTGTTGATTTACAAGAGCATGGGGGTACAAACTATGTAAATTGAATAATGTTCAAACAATGAGACCTGAGCCCTGCTCCTTTCACCTGACCTGTGACTGATGACCTTAGCTACATATGTACAGGTGCATCTCACTAAATTAGAATACCATCAACAAGTTAATTTATTTCAGTTCTTCAATACAAAAAGTGAAAATCATAACTTATACAGAGTCATTACAAACAGAGTGATCTATTTCCAGTGTTTATTTCTGTTAATGTTGATGATTATGGCTTACAGCCAATGAAAACACAACAGTCATTATCTCAGTAAATTAAAATTAACAAAAAACACCTGCAAAGGCTTCCAAAGCGTTTTAAAAAAGTCCCTTAGTCTGTTTCAGTAGGCTCCACGATCATGGGGAAGACTGCTGACTTGACAGATGTCCAGAAGGCAGTCGGTAACACACTCCATAAGGTCCCAGAGTTCTAATTTTCATTTGGAAATCAAGGTCCCAGAGTTTGAAGGAAGAGTGGAGAGGCACACAATCCAAGCTGCTTGAGGTCTAGTGTGAAGTTTTAACAATCAGTGATAGTTTGGGGAGCCATGTCATCTGCTGGTGTAGGTCCACTGTGTTTTATCATGACCAAAGTCAGCGCAGCCGTCTACCAGGAAATTTTAGAGCACTTCAAGCTTCCCTCTGACGACAAGCTTTTTGGAGATGGAAATCTCATTCTCCAACAGGACTTGGCACCTGTCCACACAGGCAAAAGTACCAATTCCTGGTTTAAAAACAACAGTATCACTGCTTGATAGGCCAGCAAACTCGCCTGACCTCAACCCCATAGAGAACCTATGGGATATTGTCAAGAGGAAGATGAGAGACATCAGACCCAACAATGTAGACGAGCTGAAGGCTGCTATCAAAGCAACCTGGGCTTCCATAACACCTCAAGCAGTGCCACAGGCTGATCACCTGCATGCCACGCCACATTGATGCAGTAATTGATGCAAAAGGAGCCCCGACCAAGTATTGAGTGCATTTACTGAACATACATTTCAGTAGGCCAACATTTCAGATTTTAAAAACATTTTTCACGCTGTTGTTATAGAGTATTCTAATTTACTGAGATAATGACTTTTGTGTTTTCATTGGATGTAAGCCATAATCATCAACATTAACAGAAATAAACACTTGAAATAGATCACTCTGTTTGTAATGACTCTATATAATACAACCCCTGGCAAAAATTATGGAATCACCAGGCTCGGAGGATGTTCATTCAGTTGCTTAATGTTGTTGAAAAAAAGCAGATCACAGATATGGCACAAAACTAAAGTCATTTCAAATGGCAACTTTAGGGCTTTAAGAAACACTAAAAGAAATCAAGTTTAAAAATGTGGTACTCAGTAAGGATAATTTTTTTCAGATCAAGCAGAGGGAAAAAAATTATGGAATCACTCAATTCTGAGGAAAAAAATATGAAATCACCCTGTAAATTTTCATTTCCAAAACTAACCCCTGCATCAAATTAGATCCGCTCATTAGTTTGCATCTAAAAAGGAGTGATCACATCTTGGAGAGCTGTTGCACCAAGTGGACTGACATGAATCATGGCTCCAACACGAGAGATGTCAATTGAAACAAAGGAGAGGATTATCGAACTCTTAAAAGAAGGTAAATCATCACGCAATGTTGCAAAAGATGTTGGTTGTTCAGTCAGCTGTGTCTAAAATCTGGACCAAATACAAACAACATGGGAAGGTTGTTAAAGGCAAACATACTGGTAGACCAAGGAAGACATCAAAGCGTCAAAACCGGAAACTTAAAGCAATATGTCTCCAAAACAGGAAATGCACAACAAAACAAATGAGGAACGAATGGGAAGAAACTGGAGTCAATGGGTGTGACCAAACTGTAAGAAACCGCCTAAAGGAAATGGGATTTACATACAGAAAAGCTAAATATAAGCCATCATTAACACCTAAATAGAAAAAAACAAGGTTACAATGGGCTAAGGAAAAGCAATCGTGGACTGTGGATGACTAGATGAAAGTCATATTGAGTGATGAATCACAAATCTGCATTGGACAAGGTGAGGATGCTGGAACTTTTGTTTGGTGCCGTTCCAATGAGATTTATAAAGATGACTGTATGAAGAGAACATGCAAATTCCCACAGTCATTGATGATATGGGGCTGCATGTCAGGTAAAGACACTGGGGAGATGGCCGTCATTACATCTTCAATAAATGTCCGAGTTTACATTGATATTTTGGACAGTTTTCTTATCCCATCAATTGAAAGGATGTTTGGGAATGATGACATCATTTTTCAAGATGATAATGCATCCTGCCATAGAGAAAAAACTGTGAAAACATTCCTTGAATGAAGACACATAATAAGGTCAATGTCATGGCCCGCAAATAGTCCGAATCTCAATCCAATTGAAAATCTTTGGTGGAAGTTGAAGAAAATGGTCCATGACAAGGCTCCAACCTGCAAAGCTGATCTGGCAACAGCAATCAGAGAAAGTTGGAGCCAGATTGATGAAGAGTACTGTTTGTCACTCATTAAGTCCATGCCTCAGAGACTGCAAGCTGTTCTTAAAGCCAGAGGTGGTGCAACAAAATACTAGTGATGTATTGGAGTGTTCTTTTGTTTGTTTGTTTTTCATGATTCCATAATTTTTTCCTCAGAATTGAGTGATTCCATAATTTTTTCCCTCTGCTTGGTCTGAAAACAATTACCCTTACTGAACACCACATTTTTAATCTTGATTTCTTTTAGTGTTTCTTAAAGCCCTAAAGTTGCCATTTGAAATTACTTTAGTTTTGTGCCATGTCTGTGATCTGCTTTTTTTCAACAACATTAAACAACTGAATGAACATCCTCCGAGCCAGGTGACTCCATAATTTTTGCCAGGGGTTGTACAGTATATGAGTTTCACTTTTTGTATTGAAGAACTGAAATAAATTAACTTTTTGATGATATTCTAATTTTGTGAGATGCACCTGTAAATATAAAAAGGGTTTTCTATCCTGCTGCAAGGGGAAGCAAGGAGAATCAGAAAGACACTTCAAGACAGCAGATGGGTAGCATGGCTTCACCCAGAGAGACACAGATTTGGATTCTACAGGATTCCAGCCTAAGGGTACACGGCCCTGTTAGAAAGGATACAGATCTGCTCCACTGACCATCAGAGAACCCATGGATACATTTAGGGAAACCAGGTTGGGACAATGAGGTCACCTGGTCCCAAGGATATGTTGTTTGGGGTTGCCAGGTGGGACCCTCCGGTCGCCTAGAACCCATGGAGACATTTGGAGAAGCCAGATTGGGACCAGCCGGTCATGTGGCCCCATGGAAACTCTTGGGAGAGGCCAGGGAGAGACCCTCGGGTATATGGCCTTGTACCTGGATGGACTGTCAGCTTCCTAAGTGTGCTATCTCCTCTCTGTGGGGGCCCGCCAAAAGCGAGAGGGGCAACTGGTTGAGGTAGTTGGCACTGGAAGTCCCAAAGTTGCAGATGTTCTATTCCCAGCGGGCCAGCGGAAGGGTGAGGACTGTGTAATGTTGTACCATCGTGGGTATTTCTATATGTTTATTGTTAGTTTGGTGGTTCAATAAAGTATTGCCACACTGATTTACCCTCAACCTGTGTAGTCTGAGTAGTATTATGCCCACGGAAAACCCTGGGTCTTCACAGGGAACTTGTCAAGTCTGATAAGCTATTAACCTTCATATAGAGTGTTAATCTGTAAGTTAATAGCGTTCTGGAGATGCCTGGCTGCAGTACTGAAAGTGCGGCATCCAGGGTAAGAAAGGGAACCTCTCGGGTCCGATAACATTATTAGGCTTAGTGCCCACGATGCAGAAATGAAGCAGAAATTTTCCTGAGCATTTCTGCATCTCCTTGGCAGAAAAACGCATGCGGTTTTTCCATGCTTTTTTGACGCGTTTTTCCCTGCGTATTTGCCATGCACTTTTCCACTGCACTGTATAGGCAAATACGCATGCAGAAACACACAAGAATTGGTCATGTCCGTATTTTTTCTGCAAGTAAAATCTGCGCAGAAAAAATCCTGACTATGTGCATAGAACTTGCAGAATGTCATAGGAAGTCATGAGATAAGGTATGCAATGCGTTTCTGGAGCGTTTACGCGCTGCAAAAACGCACCAAAAAACGCATCGTGGGCACACAGCCTTAACCTGCAGATAACCCTGTATGAAGGTGCCTGCCCGCTGTACTGAAAGTGTAAATACCCTGGAGAAAAATAAACTTTATTCCTCCTGAGAGCCACCCGGCTTTCACTTATAGTCAACACTCACAGCACTAAGTGCGGCAGCTTTAAGTATGCCAAGGCATTGACGGATAGCCAGCTCAGCAGTGCATCGGCTGTCAGTCATCGATGGAGCATGCTTACAGCCGCCACTTTAAGTGCTGTCAGTTGTGACTGTAATTACTCCAGGCACACCTGCATGACTGAAAGCTGGCGGCTCCCAAGAGGAATAAAGGTCATTTTCTCCAGGGTGCAAAAGTACAGTGGGCTGGTACTTTCATAATGCCATTAACCGATCAACCCTATATCTGCATATTAATAGCATTATCAGACATAACAGGTTCCCTTTAAGCTACCCTGAAGTGATACCAGAGGAAAAATGATGCATTACACTGTTCCTGTTTAAATCAAAGTGAAATGCTTGGATGTGACTACTGTCAATTCTGGGTACAAAGTAAGGGTCCTAAATGGCAGACCCTCCATTACCCAAAACAGTCTACTCTGAACCAGCTATTCTCTTTAAAGGATATCTGTCAGTAGGATCAACCCTCGTAAGCCATTTATATGGGCATGCAGGTCATAGAAATTTGAAGAAATCCGCTGTCTTACTGCAGAAAAATACATGTTTTTCTTATATGTGAATGAGCTATTAAGATCTATGGGCCGGACATAAATCTCCCTGAGAATCTACCTCCAAAGCTTATTTTACATGAAGGGGGATTTACCAGTGTGATGTGTAATGATTGACACTTCGCTCTCATAATCACACTCAGCTCTGCAGCGAGATCAGAATTAGAACCAGCACAGTACAGCAGAAATGAACTTTGTGTCATTACAAATACATCCGCAGTTGTCTTCTCACAGAGCACTGCACTGACCCCCCACACACACAGACACACTGGCTGCCTGTGATATGGAAGCTGTCAGAACTATGACAGGACTCTGTAGCTGCTGCAAATATATTTGTAATGAAACAAAGTTCACTTCTGCTGTACTGTGTCTTTTCCCTGCAAAGCGGAGTGTGATTATGAGCAGGGCTGTGGAGTCCGAGTCATGGAGTCGGAGTCTGTGTCCATTGTGGTGGAGTCGGAACCGGAGTCGGTATAAAATGGACCGACTCCAACTCCTAAAATATATAATAAATTGGGTACAGTAGTTCAATGCAGTTTGTGAGGAAGATTTTTTCATAAGAATTTGAGAAAGTTAAGAAATGTCCTATAAATGTCTGTCCTATTCCTGATCCAGGGTCTAGACTTTTAGCTGAGATGAATCTGTGCTACAGTAAATTTATCACTTAAGTATGATCCATGTATGAGGGAGTCAGAGGTTTGGCTTACCGACTCCACAGCCTTGATTATGAGAGCAGGCCATCAGTCATTACATGTCTCACACTAGTAATGCCCCCTTTCATTTAAAATATACTATGGAGGCAGATTCTCAGGGAGATCTATGTCTGGTCTATATATCTTAACCCGTTTCTGACATGAGATGTATCCCTACCTGTGGCCTGGTACTTATTGACTAGGGAAGTATGAATACGTCTGGGCGATTTTGGGAGCACAGAAGCTGTGCACGCGCGGTCACCGCCGAGTGTCAGCTAATTCTAACAGCTGACACCATGCACTCAGTGTCAGGAGCGGTGACCGCACCGTTTCAGGCACTGTAACCCCTAAATACTGTCATCGCAGCATTTAGCATGCATGCAGAGGGAAGAAAGCCCCTCTGACTTTGGATTGGAGATGCAGATTGTTGCCATGACGACATCCGGGTCACCAGAGCTAGGAAAGTTGCCAGATCATGCGCAGTGCATGATCTGGGAACTTTGTGTGTCAGTGCAGAACTGACAGATTGCATAGTATAGGAATTCTCCTGCATCCCTAGACTATACAAGGGATCAGCCTGCAATTAGTGAAAGCTCCATAGTGGGACAAAGTGTAAAAGTAAAAAAAAAAAAAAAATTGTAAATATATATGTAGCACCCCGAGGGCTCGGCTGCTACAGGGGTATTGCACCTCAGACCAGAGGTGTGGTATTCCACTCCCGGGTAAGGATGGAGTGTGGACCAGGACTCAGTAGCTGCATACACCACACACACCCCATTTCCAAGGGACAGCTCAACGGTGCTCCCACTAGACAGAAGTGCAGGCACGACAGCATCTGTTCCTGGCTGGAGTGGGGAGGGGGAGGAAAACCCAGTGGTGTAGGAGCAGATAGGGGTGGGTCTCTGGGCATAGGTAGAAGCCCATTGGTTGCTAGTCACCTGGGCTCGGGTGTTAGAAGGAGGTATATAAGGTGGGCACCATCTTAGATCAGTGTTCAGTGCAGTGCAGAGAAGAAGCTAAGAGTGAGAGGATAAGACAGGAAGCAGAGCCCCTGCATGGGCTCTGCTCTGCAGGCAGGCCTTGTCAGGAGGCTGGAGCCTGAGAGAGAGAGAAAGGAGAATGAACAGAAAGGACAGTAAGAAAGGAAGCAAGGAACAGGAACACAGAGAAAGGCCCAGAGACACGAGGACAGAAGGAACCCCATATGCCCTGGAGATACAGGGTGAAGGGTTGGCAGAGCAGGGTACCAGAACCCAAATTGGTGGAGGCGACTAATCCTCAGCCAAAACCGGAGGTTGTGACCACATCTTGGTGCGACCCCTCACTACATCCACCAGGAAAGCATACCACATAGGGTCAGGGAAACCGGAGAGAGGTTTCGCCAACAGAAGGCCCGAGGAAGCTGGACAAAGGTGGGTCACTGGTGGGGACGGCCAGAGAAAGGAAAGGAAGGGAGTCCTGTGCCACGCTCTGGAATTGCCTGGGAGTTGGTCGAGCCCCTTGCCTGGTGGACGCAGCACGGCTTGGGCAGTCACCGCCGGTACCGAGGTGACTAGGACCAGTAAAGAACTGTGAGTAAAGCATTGGAAACTGCAACCACACGTCTCTGTGTTTCATCGCCGCACCAGCACCATTAGTACTGGGACGCTCACACCATTACCACCATCATCCACATTAGCTGCCCTGAGGCAATACTACTCCCGTGGGGAGTTATCCCATACAACACCAGCCTCAGCGGTCTGCAGCGCAGCGGCGGTCCCCACTGACCGCAATCCACGGGTGGCGTAGTCGGACACTTATTATAACACCAATAGACTGCCACTGGTTTGACCACCCTGGGCACGGACCGGGTCACCGCCACACGGAGACTACAACCCCCAGCATCCCACCAGCGATCCGGCTCCGGGTATCCCCCTGCACAGCACAGGCCCAGGGGGCGCGTCAACTTTGGCGTAGTCGGCAGGATCGAGACCAACCCGCCACAAAAGGGTATTGCGTGCCTGAAGAAAATCGTACATGTACCTTGAAAAGAAGTCTCCAGCCATTTCCCGAAGTTTCCCGCCGTCCGGAGCCGATTCCTGCCATCAGACGCCATCTTGGACCGTTTCCCGCCATCGGACGCCATCTTGGGTCGTTTCCCGCCGTCTTCCCGCCATCCGCAGTCGTTTTCCCGCCATCGGGCGCCATCTTCGGGACGCCGCGCGGGAAGAAGAGGGGCGTGGACGCCGAAAGCACGCGAGATCCGAAGCTCAGCCCCGCGCACTGACGCTGCGTAAGGTCCTGGAAGGGAGAGGGAGCGACGCTGACGTCACAGGAGCACGACGCAAGGTCCTCAACCCCTACGATCGACTGCGGAGCCGCGGCCTATGGAGGAAGATCAACGCAAGGTAGGCCACGGTCCACCAGGGGGGAGGAGGACACCAGGAATGGAGAGCAAGATGGCGCATCGGCAGCAGACTAAGCTGCCCAGCATCGGCAGTGCCCTAGCCGTCGCGGGCCCCGACCAGCGCCAGGAGAAGACGCGTGATGCAGGAGCGGTCGCGGGAGCAGGTAAGAGGAGTCTCCCTGTCCCGGACGCTGCCAGCGTCAGCCTGCTCCCGGGCCCCCTGGTGGAGCCGCCGATCCCGGGCGCTGCAAACACCGACCTGCTCCAGACCCCGCAACAAGCCCTGCTGCCGAGCCCTCCAGCCCTGGTCACTGCCGCCACCAGCCCGCGCCCAGGCCCAAAGTCGCACCCTCTGACCCCGGGCATCATCAACAGCGACCTTCTCCAGGCCCGGTCGCAAGGCCTGCTACACAAGGGCGCAAAGGGACTGTATGCCCTCCATGTCCACCGTCTAACAGAGGAATAACTGCGGTACCGCCCAGACATGGACTACCCTGAGGGTCCGGACGGATCTGAAGAGTACAAGGAGGAAGCATCAGGAGGACACCGTTACCAGTGAACGGTAAATGGAACTGTATATAGTTACCCGTAAGGGTATAGAAACTGTTACTGAGTGGAGTGTGGTCCCCGTTGGGACGGATATAGAACTGTGTAGAAGTTACTCCCTATATCCCTTATCTGGCTGGGGACTGAGAACAGCCATCCCTTTTTCCTAATCTGGCTGGGGACTGAGAGCAGCCATTCCCCTAAGAAGAAAGAACACCTGGTCGCAAGTTGCACAGCGGCCAGAGCTCAAGAATGTTTTACTTGAAAAAGTTTTATATTGAAAAGTTTGATATGCTGCTAAAAGAGTTTATGGTATTTTATGTGTGTGTGAAGAAAGTCTTATGTTTTATAATGTTTATATCAGTAACGCTGGAAAGAAAAGAGTACCTCCCATAAAGGGATGAGTTTTTGGTTAAATGTCTTATATGCGAATGCATTTTAAAAATTTGTATGTTTTCAAATTGTTTTGTTCTCTTCCAGCCCGAGGACGTGCTGTGATTTACCAGGGGGGAATGTAGCACCCCGAGGGCTCGGCTGCTACAGGGGTATTGCACCTCAGACCAGAGGTGTGATATTCCACTCCCGGGTAAGGATGGAGTGTGGACCAGGACTCAGTAGCTGCATGCACCACACACACCCCATTTCCAAGGGACAGCTCAACGGTGCTCCCACTAGACAGAAGTGCAGGCACGACAGCATCTGTTCCTGGCTGGAGTGGGGAGGGGGAGGAAAACCCAGTGGTGTAGGAGCAGATAGCGGTGGGTCTCTGGGCATAGGTAGGAGCCCATTGGTTGCTAGTCACCTGGGCTCGGGTGTTAGAAGGAGGTATATAAGGTGGGCACCATCTTAGATCAGTGTTCAGTGCAGTGCAGAGAAGAAGCTAAGAGTGAGAGGAGAAGACAGGAAGCAGAGCCCTGCATGGGCTCTGCTCTGCAGGCAGGCCTTGTCAGGAGGCTGGAGCCTGAGAGAGAGAGAAAGGAGAATGAACAGAAAGGACAGTAAGAAAGGAAGCAAGGAACAGGAACACAGAGAAAGGCCCAGAGACACGAGGACAGAAGGAACCCCATATGCCCTGGAGATACAGGGTGAAGGGTTGGCAGAGCAGGGTACCAGAACCCAAATTGGTGGAGGCGACTAATCCTCAGCCAAAACCGGAGGTTGTGACCACATCTTGGTGCGACCCCTCACTACATCCACCAGGAAAGCATACCACATAGGGTCAGGGAAACCGGAGAGAGGTTTCGCCAACAGAAGGCCCGAGGAAGCTGGACAAAGGTGGGTCACTGGTGGGGACGGCCAGAGAAAGGAAAGGAAGGGAGTCCTGTGCCACGCTCTGGAATTGCCTGGGAGTTGGTCGAGCCCCTTGCCTGGTGGACGCAGCACGGCTTGGGCAGTCACCGCCGGTACCGAGGTGACTAGGACCAGTAAAGAACTGTGAGTAAAGCATTGGAAACTGCAACCACACGTCTCTGTGTTTCATCGCCGCACCAGCACCATTAGTACTGGGACGCTCACACCATTACCACCATCATCCACATTAGCTGCCCTGAGGCAATACTTCTCCCGTGGGGAGTTATCCCATACAACACCAGCCTCAGCGGTCTGCAGCGCAGCGGCGGTCCCCACTGACCGCAATCCACGGGTGGCGTAGTCGGACACTTATTATAACACCAATAGACTGCCACTGGTTTGACCACCCTGGGCACGGACCGGGTCACCGCCACACGGAGACTACAACCCCCAGCATCCCACCAGCGATCCGGCTCCGGGTATCCCCCTGCACAGCACAGGCCCAGGGGGCGCGTCATATACACTACCGTTCAAAAGTTTGGGGTCACCCAGACAATTTTGTGTTTTCCAATGGAAAACTCATACTTTTATTTATCAAATGAGTTGCAAAATAATTAGAAAATATAGTCCAGACAGTGACAAGGTTAGAAATAATGATTTTTATTAGAAAGAATAATTTTCTCCTTCAAACTTTGCTTTCGTCAAAGAATGCCCCCTTTGCAGCAATTCCAGCATTGCAGACCTTTGGCATTCTAGCTGTTAATTTGCTGAGGTAATCTTGAGAAATTTCCTCCCATGCTTCCTGAAGCCCCTCTCTCAAGTTGAATTGGCTTGATGGGCACTTTTTGCGTACCATACGGTCAAGCTGCTCCCACAACAGCTCAATGGGATTGAGATCTGGTGACTGCGCTGGCCACTCCATTACAGATAGAAAACCAGCTGCCTGCTTCTTCCCTAAATAGTTCATGCATAATTTGGAGGTGTGCTTTGGGTCATTGTCCTGTTGTAGGATGAAATTGACTCCAATCAAGAGCTGTCCACAGGGTATGGCATGGGGTTGCAAAATGGAGTGTTAGCCTTCCTTATTCAAAATCCCATTTAGCTTGTACAAATCTCCCACTTTACCAGCACCAAAGCAACCCCAGACCATCACATTACCTCCATCATGCTTGACAGAAGGCATCAGGCACTCTTCCAGCATCTTTTCAGTTGCTCTGCGTCTCACAAATGTTCTTCTGTGTGATCCAAACAAATCAAACTTTGATTCGTCTGTCCAGAAAACTTTTTTCCAATCTTCCTCTGTCCAATGTCTAAGTTCTTTTGTCCATATTAATCTTTTCCTTTTATTGGCCAGTCTCAGATATGGCTTTTTCTTTACCACTTCGCCCTGAAGGCCAGCATCCCGGAGTCGCCTCTTCATTGTAGACGTTTACACTGGCGTTTTGCGTGTACTATTTAATGAAGCTGCCAGTTGAGGAGCTGTGAGGCGTCGATTTCTCAAACTAGAGACTCTAGTGTACTGGTCTTGTTGCTCAGCTGTGCAGCGGGACCTCCCACTTCTCTTTCTACTCTGGTTAGAGCTCGTTTGTGCTCTCCTCGGAAGGGAGTAGTACACACCGTTGTAGGAAATTTTCAGTTTCTTGGCAATGTCTCACATGGAATAGCCTTCATTTCTAAAAACAAGAATAGACTGTCGAGTTTCACATGAAAGTTCTATTTTTCTGGCCATTTTGAGAGTTTCATAGAACAAAAATGTAATGCTCCAGATTCTTAACTAGCTCAAATGAAGGTCAATTTTATAGCTTCTCAAATCAGCCAAACAGTTTTCAGCTGGGCTACCATACTTGTGCAAGGGTTTTCTAGGGTTTTGTAAACATCCATTAGCCTTCTTACAGTTAGCAAACACAATGTACCATTAAACACTGGAGTAGTGGTTGTTGGAAATGGGCCTCTATACACCTATGTAGATAAAAATGCAATAAAAACAAGACATTTGCAACTAGAATTGTCATTTACCACATTAACAATGTATAGAGTGTATTTCTGATTCATTTAATGTTAGCTTCATTGAAAAAAAATGTGCTTTTCTTTCAAAAATAATGAAATTTCTAAATGACCCCAACCTTTTGAACGGTAGTGTATGTATGTATGTATGTATGTACAGTACAGACCAAAAGTTTGGACACACCTTCTCATTTAAAAGATTTTTCTGTATTTTCATGACTATGAAAACTGTACATTCACACTGAAGGCATGAAAACTATAAATTAACACATGTGAAATTATATACTTAACAAAAAAGTGTGAAACAACTGAAAATATGTCTTATATTCTAAATTCTTCAAAGTAGCCACCTTTTGCTTTGATGACTGCTTTGCACACTCTTGGCATTCTCTTGATGAGCTTCAAGCGGTAGTCACCGGAAATGGTTTTCACTTGACAGGTGTGCCCTGTCAGGTTTAATAAGTGGGATTTCTTGCCTTATAAATGGGGTTGGGACCATCAGTTGTGTTGTGCAGAAGTCTGGTGGATACACAGCTGATAGTCCTACTGAATAGACTGATAGAATTTGTATTATGGCAAGAAAAAAGCAGCCAAGTAAAGAAAAACGAGTGACCATCATTACTTTAAGAAATGAAGGTCAGTCAGTGCGAAAAATTGGGAAAACTTTGAAAGTGTCTCCAAGTGCAGTTGCAAAAACCATCAAGAGCTACAAAGAAACTGGCTCACATGAGGACTGCCCCAGGAAAGGAAGACCAAGAGTCACCTCTGCTTCTGAGGATAAGATTATCCGAGTCACCAGCTTCAGAAATTGCAGGTTAACAGCAGATCAGATGAGAGACCAGGTAAATGACACACAGAGTTCTAGCAGCAGACACATCTCTTCAACAACTGTTAAGAGGAGACTTTGTGCAGCAGGCCTTCGTGGTAAAATAGCTGCTAGGAAACCACTGCTAAGGACAGGCAACAAGCAGAAGAGACTTGGTTGGGCTAAAGAACACAAGGAATGGACATTAGACCAGTGAAAATTAGACCAGTGAAAATCTGTGCTTTGGTCTGATGAGTCCAAATTTGAGATCTTTGGTTCCAACCACCGTGTCTTTGTGCGACGCAGAAAAGGTGAACGGATGGACTCTACATGCCTGGTTCCCACCGTGAAGCATGGAGGAGGAGGTGTGATGGTGTGGGGGTGCTTTGCTGGTGACACTGTTGAGGATTTATTCAAAATTGAAGGCATACTGAACCAGCATGGCAACCACAGCATCTTGCAGCGGCATGCTATTCCATCCGGTTTGCGTTTAGTTGGACCATCATTTATTTTTCAACATGACAATGACCCCAAACACACTTCCAGGCTGTGTAAGGGCTATTTGACCAAGAAGGAGAGTGATGGGGTGCTACGCCAGATGACCTGGCCTCCACAGTCACCAGACCTGAACCCAATCGAGATGGTTTGGGGTGAGTTGGACTGCAGAGTGAAGGCAAAAGGGCCAACAAGTGCTAAGCATCTCTGGGAACTCCTTCAAGATTGTTGGACGACCATTTCCTGTGACTACCACTTGAAGCTCATCAAGAGAATGCCAAGAGTGTGCAAAGCAGTCATCAAAGCAAAAGGTGGCTACTTTGAAGAACCTAGAATATAAGACATATTTTCAGTTGTTTCACACTTTTTTGTTAAGTATATAATTCCACATGTGTTAATTCATAGTTTTGATGCCTTCAGTGTGAATGTACAATTTTCATAGTCATGAAAATACAGAAAAATCTTTAAATGAGAAGGTGTGTCCAAACTTTTGGTCTGTACTGTATGTATGTATGTATAGTACAGACCAAAAGTTTGGACACACCTTCTCATTTAAAGAAATTTCAGTATTTTCATGACTATGAAAATTGTACATTCACACTGAAGGCATCAAAACTATGAATTAACACATGTGGAATTATATACTTAACAAAAAAGGGTGAAACAACTGAAAATATGTCTTATATTCTAGGTTCTTCAAAGTAGCCACCTTTTGCTTTGAGGATTGCTTTGCACACTCTTGGCAGTCTCTTGATGAGGTTCAAGAGGTAGTCGCTGGAAATGGTCTTCAAACAATCTTGAAGGAGTTCCCAGAGATGTTTAGCACTTGTTGGCCCTTTTGCCTTCACTCTGCGGTCCATCTCACCCCAAACCATCTGGATTGGGTTCAGGTCTGGTGACTGTGGAGACCAGGTCGTCTGGCGTAGCACCCCATCACTCTCCTTCTTGGTCAAATAGCCCTTACACAGCTTAGAGGTGTGTTTGGGGTCATTGTCCTGTTGAAAAATAAATGATGGTCCAACTAAACGCAAACTGGATGGAATAGCATGCCGCTGCAAGATGCTGTGGTAGCCATGCTGATTCAGTATGCCTTCAATTTTGAATAAATCCCCAATAGTGTCACAAGCAAAGCATCCCCACACCATCACACCTCCTCCTCCATGCTTCACGGTGGGAACCAGGTATGTAGAGTCCATCCGTTCACCTTTTCAGCGTCGCACAAAGACACGGTGGTTGGAACCAAAGACCTCAAATTTGGACTCATCAGACCAAAGCACAGATTTCCACTGGTCTAATGTCCATTCATTGTGTTCTTTAACCCAAACAAGTCTCTTCTGCTTGTTGCCTGTCCTTAGCAGTGGTTTCCTAGCAGCTATTTTACCATGAAGGCCTGCTGCACAAAGTCTCCTCTTAATAGTTGTTGTAGAGATGTGTCTGCTGCTAGAACTCTGTGTGGCATTGACCTAGTCTCTAATCTGAGCTGCTGTTAACCTGCGATTTCTTAGGCTGGTGATTCGGATAAACTTATCCTCAGAAGCAGAGGTGACTCTTCGTCTTCCTTTCCTGGGGCAGTCCTCATGTGAGCCAGTTTCTTTGTAGCGCTTGATGGTTTTTTTAACTGCACTTGGGGACACTTTCAAAGTTTGCCCAGTTTTTCAGACTAACTGACCTTCATTTCTTAAAGTAATGATGGCCACTCGTTTTTCTTTTCTTAGAATTTGTATTATGGCAAGAAAAAAGCAGCTAACAGTCTATTCAGTAGGACTATCAGCTGTGTATCCAACTGACTTCTGCACAACACAACGGGTGATCCCAACCCTATTTATAAGGCAAGAAATCCCACTTATTAAACCTGACAGGGCACACCTGTGAAGTGAAAACCATTTCCGGTGACTACCTCTTGAAGCTCATCAAGAGAATGCCAAGAGTGTGCAAAGCAGTCATCAAAGCAAAAGGTGGCTACTTTGAAGAACCTAGAATATAAGACCTATTTTCAGTTGTTTCACACTTTTTTGTTAAGTATATAATAATTCCACATGTGTTAATTCATAGTGTTGATGCCTTCAGTGTGAATGTACAATTTTCATAGTCATGAAAATACAGAAAAATCTTTAAATGAGAAGGTGTGTCCAATCTTTTGGTCTGTACTGTATAATAAATTGGGTACAGTAGTTCAATGCAGTTTGTGGGGAATATTTTTTCATAAGAATTTGGGAAAGTTATGAAACGTCCTATAAATGTCTGTTGCATTCCTAATCCAGGGTCTAGATTTTTAGCGGAGATGAATCTGTGCTACAGTAAATTTATCACTTAAACATGAGCAATGTATGAGGGAGTCTGAGTCAAGGAGTCGGAGGTTTGGCTTACAGACTCCACAGCCCTGATAAAAAGCGTCTTTGTGACAGCTGCCAAACATAAAACCAGCTATAAATCTGGTATTGCTGTAATCGCACAGACCCGAAGAATAAAGTCACTTAATCAATTATACCGCACGAGGAACAGCATAAAAAATAAATAAAACCAATTCTTCACCTGCTGTTGATTTGTTCATTCTGTCTCCCAAAGTTCGCAGTGAGGCTCGGAGCACATTTATCCTGCGCCCTATGCAGAGGGGTTTCCGTGTAAATCTCTGAAATATGTGATTCAGATGGAAGCCCCGGCGGAACATTCCCTATAATCAGCGCTGTGGACGCCGTCTGGCCTATGATCGGTCGGCGTCCGTCTTTTCATTAGGCGTGCATAAAAGTGTTATCGTCCACAGTTTTGTGCACTTCACAAAAAAGGACACCGCTGAACAGAGGCCAAATAAAGTCCAGAGTAACTCAGCTGCCTCATTATAGTGAATGGATGCCTCGGGGGGCTCATCTGAATCACATCACTCAGAGATTTAGATGGAAAACCCGATATAAGTGCTCAGCGTAAAGCGTAGGATAAATGTAATCCAAAATGTTATGTAAAATGTTCCCAACAAAAGCTTCAACTCAATCCATAAGAAAAAGCAAGTCCCCACTCAGGTCTGTTATCGGAAATATAGGGACTTCGACATTACTGGTAGCACAAAGGCTCTGGAAAAGCACCATAGCTCATTGCCCCTCAAAAGAAATGGAGCAAATTCTGCACTCCCAAATCAAAATGCCCCCCTCCCTTCTGAGCCCCACAGTGTGCCTAAACTGCAGTTAGCTTCCACATGTTTGGCATTTCTGTAGAGATGAGAGCCTGCCTAGTGTACAGGTGTGTCTCCCCAGAAGCAAAAGCTAGGCAAAACGTACTGGTCACTGCAACTTACTGGTCACTACAGCGACAGTTTGCAATTTTCACTCAGCAACATCTGCTGCTGCTCGTTTCTGGAAAAGACCCATGGAGTCAAAATAGTCACTACACCTGCAGATAAATCCCCAAAGATGTATGATTTCTAATATGGGGTCACTTGAGAGGGGATTCTTCTATTCTAGCATGTAGGGGCTCTGTATATGAAGTTCCCATACTATTCTAGAAAAATCTGCTCCAAGAGGCAAATAGCGCTCTGTGCCTCCCAAGTCTCGTCATATGGCTAAGCAGTACTGCACAGTCACATATGGGGTATTTCTACATTAAGCAAAAATTGTGGGACAAATTTTTGTGCCATTTTTATCCATTTCCCAATGTGAAAAATGTAAAATCTGGGGCTAAAACTAAATTTTGGTGGTAAAAATGTAATTATTTATTTCTTCATTGCCCAATGGTATAACATTCTGTGATCCACTTGTGGTGTCAATATGCTCACTGCACCATTATATTAATTTATTGAGAGGTGTAATTTATAAAATGGGGTGTCTTATGGGGGTGGGGGGGGGGATCTGCTGTTCTGGCACCTCAGGGGCTCGGCCAATGTGACACGGCACCCTCTAACTGGTCCAACAAAATCTGAACTCCAATATGGTGCTTCTTCTCTTCTGAGCTTAGCACTGTGCATCAAAAGCAGTTTTCGACCACATATGGGGTATCGGTGTACATAGGAAAAATTGAACAACAAATTTTATGGTCTATTTTCTATTGCTATCCTTGTGAAAATGAAAAAATTTGGGACTAAAAAACATTTTTGTGGGAAAAATATATATTTTTCATTTTTACAGATCCACATTGTAAAATTCTGTGAAGCACCTGTGAGTTCAAGGTGCTCTCCACACATCTAAATAAATTCCTTGAGTGGTCTAATTTCCAAAATGGGGTCACTTGTGGGGTTTTTCTACTGTTTAGGCACATGAGAGGCTCTCCAAATGTGAAATGACACCGGCAGACCATTCCATCAAAGTCTGAGTTCCAAAATGTCACTCCTTCCTTTCTGAGCCCTGCCGTGCACCCAAACAATAGTTTTCCCCCACATATGGGGTATCAGCGTGCTTAGGAGAAATTGCACAATACATTTTGGGGTCTTTTCTTTCCTTTTACACTTGCGAAAATAAAAAAAATTGGGTCTAAAGTAAAAATTTTGTGAAAAAAAAAGTTAAATGTTCATTGGTTTCTTCCACTTTCCAAAAATTCCTGTGGAGCACCTGAAGGGTTAATAAACTTCTTGAAGGTGGTTTTGAGCACCTTGAGGGGTGCAGTTTTTAGAATGGCATCACTTTTGGGTATTTTCTGTCATTAAGGCTACTCAAAGTCACTTCAAATATAATGTGGTCCCTAAAAAAATGGTTTTGTAAATTTTGTTGTAAAAATTAGAAATCGCTGGTCAACTTTTAACTTCATAACAAAAAAAAAATTTGGTTAGAAAATTATGCCTTTTGTAAAGTAGACATGTGGGAAATGTTATTTATTAACTATTGTGTGTGACATATCTCTCCGATTTAAAGGCATGAAAATTAAAAATGTTGAAAATTTGCAAAATTTTCAAAATCATCGCCAAACTTCACAAATAAACGCAAGTCATATCGAAGAAATTTTACCACTATCATGAACTACAATATGTCTAAAAAAAAAACAATCTCAGAATCAGTGGGATCTATTGAAGCGTTCCAGAGTTATTACCTCAAATTGACAGTGGTCAGAATTGCAAAAATTGGCCTGGTCATTAACGTGCAAACAGCCTTGGTGGGTAAAGAGGTTAAAAGCTCATTTACATTACAAGAATAACGTGAACTTCTCTGGAATAAGACATCGAATCGCAGGTATCATTTTATTCAGCTTCCTATAACCTGCATGACCATATAGCTAGCTTAGGAGGGTTAATCTTACTGACAGATTGTCTTTAAAGATACAAATGATTCCTACTGTACTATTCTTACCAGTGAAGATAGGATTGGCTGAAATATAGTGATGGTGGCTGGGTTACTTGCCACCTCTGTGACAGAAGTCACCAACAGGCAAACAATCAGTACAATCACCCAGACTGGCAAGCTGCTCAATGGCTCCATCTTGTGCCCAACCCACACGGACAGACCGGACACCTACAAAAGGAAATGGCCATTAGAATCGGTACAACAGATAGCAATACATGAACGTTTCTATGGCATTCCATACCCATTATTACAACGTGTTATAATGGGGACTGTGTCGATAAATACTAAGCGTGTGATTGGACAGTTCTTTATCATTTTAGAAATATTGCTTCCTGGAGAAAAGTGAAGGTGCAGGATCATTTTTTGTTAGGCTGTGTGCCCATGATGCGGATTTAATGCGTTTCCGCGGTTGCATTTCCGCCGCGAAAACACATTAAAAACGCATGTTAAGTTCTCTGCCATGTTTCCCAATGATAACCCGCATGTGCTGTGCACATGCTGCGGAAATTTCCGCTGCAGATTATCATGGCGAAAAAATCTGCAGCACGTCCATTAATTTTACGGAATCGCTGCGTTTTAGCCACCATTGACTTGCATTGGACCGCATAACATCCGCATGACTACACGCACACATGCAGATATTATGCGGTTCAATGTGCGGATGGTACCCGAGTCTGGAGAAGAGGAGACTCTCCTCCAGACCCGGGTACCATAGTACCTGTAGTTAAAAAAAAAAAAATAAAATAAAAAAAAACAACAAAAAAAAAAACATTATACTCACCTTCTGATGGCCCCCGGTCTCCTCAGCGATGCGTCCTGGCTCCCCGGCGGCTCGCGATGGTGTAAAAAGACCAGCCATGACGTCATTTAGTCATGTGCTGGTCACGCGACCGCCGACTTCGGCGGTCGCGTGACCTGTCACATGACTAACTGACGTCACGGCAGGTCCTTTTACACCATCGCGAGCCGCCGGGGAGTCAGGACGCATCGCTGAGGAGACCGGGGGCCATCGGAAGGCAAGTATAATGTTTTTTTATTTTTAACATTTTAATTCTTTTTTTTTTTTTTTTTTTTTTTTTTTTTTACTATTGATGCTGCATTTAAAGCAGCAGATGGTCACACTATATAAGTCCATGCCGGTTGCATGGATTTATATTGTGTGACCAAGTTGTCAAGCACTTTTCCAAGTGATGCTCAAAATCGCTTGGAAAAGTGCTTGACAAAGCGCATGTGGAAATGCATGTTCAAAACGCCTGACAAACGCTTCTACCTGGCAGAAAAAACGCATGTAAAATCCGCATGTACAATCCGCATGCGTTTTTTCTGCCAGGGAGATGCAGAAATGCTCAGGAAAAATCCGGAGCATTTCTGCATCGTGGGCACATAGCCTTAATAGATCACTTACTTCGCATCCTTTAGCCAGAGCAAAACCACCTCCAACCAAAACAACAATATGCCACGGTATGCATTCCTCAAACTCCTTCCATGTTATCATTGGTGTGGATTCTGCTGCCGCTGACACTTTAGGCTTTTCTAGAATGATAATGGCAAAATAGCAACATTGTAATGGAAAATCGAACTACATGCACTATTTATTTTTTAAATGAAAAGGATGGCTGCTACTCTACCAAGTTCCCATTAAACCCTTCATCTTCATCCCATCCACTATCACACGCTGAAATGTGACAACAGTGAGATTCTGTGATATTCTCTAACATTAAGCAGGTAGAAAGCTAAGAGCCCATTCTGTACAACTGAATATTTTCAGGGTTCTATTATTTGCTATATTTTAGAATACAGGCAATTAAAAGACTTTTACCAATACATCAAGTTATTATTCATAGGATAGGTAATTACTTGCTGATTGTCCCATCTGAATTGAGAGGAGTAGGAGAAAACCCACCACCACTCCCAATCATTGTTCATGGGACTGTCATTGATAGCTGAGCTTGGCCCAACTTAAAATACCCTTGTTTTACTTGACTTGTACTGATATTGAGCCATCGGTTTCTTCAGAAGTTAGATACAAAAGTAAGAATATCAATTCTCCAGGTTCTTGTAACCTGGATACAATTTATCTGCATTCCAGAGTCACGTGAAAAAAAGGACAGCCAATAATTGCAGGCCCATACTTCAAAAGGCATCTTATTTTTTATATCTGGGGGCTGGCATCTAAGGCTATGTTCACATATGTTGGGTTTTTCAGCGTTTTTTACTGCAGATTTTTATGCAAATTTTCAGCTATGTCTACCAGTGCAAGCAAAATCTATGAGAAACCAGAATTCTCGGTGCACACATCATGTTTTTTTTTGTTGTTGCATATTTTCTGCCTCGGTTGGGTTTTTGGAAAATACAACATGTTACTTCTTTCAGCGGTTTTTTAGCCATAACCGCTGAAAAAAAAAAAAGCACCAAAATTTGCATCAGCGTTTTTGATGGCAAAATAGAATGGGGTTCTTTTTTTTTCCAAAGAACTTTATGTACATGCATAAATAAAGACAGTGAAAAAAACGCAGCAAAAAAAATGCAGCAAAACCTGCATTTTTGAAACAGCTGATTTCCTGCAAGAGAACAGTTTTGCTGCAGATTTGGGTCATAAAAAAGCCAACATGTGTGAACATAGCCTAACTGCGCAAATGTCACGATTGCTCACAATGCAGTAATAAGAATGCAGCAGGATTATGAAGGAGCGTTCTGGCCGAGCTGTAGCAATACACAGTGCACTGCATTATGTACAGAATGACCCATCAGTATGCAGTGCTAAAAAAAAAATTAAAATAAAATCAAAAAAAAAAATAATAAAAGAGAAAAATAAAAAAAATCAATGATACTAGACAGGTTTATAAAAAAAACAACAAAAAAAACACCTTACCTTTTAATCTACAACACCACCAGCTGGGCTTTCTTCCAGGAATTATAAATAATAAAAAGCCAAAGAGAATAGCTGAGGTAGCATCAGATTTGTATCCTTTCCTGTTCATGCAAACAAAATAGGCAAAATACAAAGTTATAGAATTAAAAATATAACTTGGATTTTTAAATATATCCACAGGATATGATGGACAATTGATAAGCGAAGGTCACTGCAGAGGAGAACAGGGGTCTGCTGACCCCCATTAGTTAATTTGTGATCACTATGGCGTTCAAAATAGTGGTTGATGGGCCAATGTGCTGAAATCCATTGGGGTTCAGGAAAAGGCTGAATGCCATTATTGTAGTACCACCCATCTATGAAACTCTATGGAACTTGTGTTCTCAGAAATCAACAAACCTGACCCTTCTAGTCCAGAAAGGCAAGAGTTCCAGTAGGCCCACACTTAGCTGATATATATAGTGGCATGGGAATACCCTGTTGTAGGTGCACCATTAACCACCTTTACATAGGCTTAAGGTGGAAATAAACCACCTAGGAAGAGAAGAAGGAACTGTGCACAATACAAATGCCCATTTCTCATATATAAGCTGACCAGACATGAGAAGATACAGAGAGGACAGCAGGACAGCAAGTGTGCATTTCCAAGGAGCAATGATCGACAGGCAACAGACCCTATACATGTAAATAGGAAGAACAGCCTACAGTTTCTGAAGGTTAACTAGAAATCTAAAAGTCACTTTCCACATAAAACAAACAATGAAAAGCCCAATTAAGCAGGACCCAGAAGCTATAAAACCTGGCTATAAAAAAAGATCAAAGTCAGCGGATATTAGCTGGATCAGCTGACTATGCATTGAGGCCTCCCAATGGCAGATGTCTGGGAAAAGAAGGATCAAGCATTTAAACAGATCATTCTTGGTCAGAACTGTCTCTTTTGTCAATCACCACCTTAACAGATACAACAGTCAAATGACACAATAATTAAAATATACACATAATTATATCCACCTAGCACAACTCACAGTCCAAACAGTGAATCCCAACCTGGGATAAATCCAGGGTCCCGTGTGAACCAGGACAAGGCCATTAACAGGAAGACTGTAAGTGTCACCACCTCCTGGTAACTGCAAGATAAAAATGTATATATCAATTAGACTGGAGAAGAGTAAAGCTCCCGTACACATCAGAAGGTTGTTGGCTGAGGGATTGTTCGGCCGATCATTCGGCCGGCGGCCTTCTCAGCTGTCTCTCCCATTCCCCGCAGCACTTTGCCAAGCATTGCTGTGCCTCTATGTAAGAGCCGCTACCATGTCTGACGGCAGAAATCGAACATGCCGGATCTTATTTCCCCCGGCCTACAATTATCTGGGGCTCACATACACGCATATATCCCTCAACCAGCCCACACATGGAAAGGATTGCTGACAAGGTTTCCTCAAGTTATAACATTTTCTCAGAAAGGCAATTTTCATTAATAAGATTTATAATTTAAGGAAGGGGCAGTGTATTTGGATTTTTCTAATATTTGGCTATTTTTTTTTTATTCTGGGTGCCATTAGCGAATATATTGCTACTGTTTTGCATTCATAAGAGATCATGCCTAAATTAATAGACAATGCACATTGTAGTGGAACAACAGTAATTTTACACATTATAGACAATACATTTCCTACAATCAATGGACTGGATTCACACCATACATGTTTCATATCAGCTTTTAGACAAGTTGGCAGAACCAAATGTCAAGGTACAGTACAGACCAAAAGTTTGGACACCTTCTCATTTAAAGAAATTTCTGTATTTTCATGACTATGAAAATTGTACATTCACACTGAAGGCATCAAAACTATGAATAAACACATGTGGAATTACATACTTAACAAAAAAGCGTGAAACAACTGAAAATATGTCTTATATTCTAGGTTCTTCAAAGTAGCCACCTTTTGCTTTGACGACCGCTTTGCACACTCTTGGCATTCTCTTGATGAGCTTCAAGAGGTAGTCACCGGAAATGGTTTTCACTTCACAGGTGTGCCCTGTCAGGTTTAATAAGTGGGATTTCTTGCCTTATAAATGGGGTTGGGACCATCAGTTGTGTTGTGCAGAAGTCTGATGGATACACAGCTGATAGTCAGTCCATAGCTTCAATGCCTTCATCTTGCAGGAACTGCTGACACACTCCAGCCACATGAGGTCTGGCATTGTCCTGCATTAGGAGGAACCCAGGGCCAACTGCACCAGCATATGGTCTCACAAGGGGTCTTGAGGATCTCACCTCGGTACCTAATGGCAATCAGGCTACCTCTGGGCAGTGCGGCCCTCCAAAAATATGCCACCCACACCGTTACTGACCCTCTGCCAAACAGGTCATGCTGAAGGATGTTGCAGGCAGCAGATCGCTCTCCACGGCGTCTCCAGACTCTGTCACGTCTATCACATGTGCTCAGTGTGAACCTGCTTTCATCTGTGAAGAGCACAGGGTGCCAGTGGCGACTTTGCCAATCCTGGTGTTCTGTGGTAAATGCTAAGCGTCCTGCATGGTGTTGGGCTGTGAGCACAAACCCCATCTGTGGACATAGGGCCCTCATACCACCCTCATGGAGTCAGTTTCTAACCGTTTGTGCAGACACATGCACATTTGTGGCTTGCTGGAGGTAATTTTGAAGGCTCTGGCAGTGCTCCTCCTGTTCCTCCTTGCACAAAGGCAGAGTTAGCGGTCCTGCTGCTGGGTTGTTGCCCTCCTATGGCCCCCTCCACGTCTCCTGGTGTATTGGCCTGTCTCCTGGTAGCGCCTCCAGCCTCTGGACACTACGCTGACAGACACAGCAAACCTTCTTGCCACAGCTCGCATTGATGTGCCATCCTGCATGAGCTGCACTACCTGAGCAACTTCTGTGGGTTGTAGAGTCCGTCTCATGCTACCACAAGTGTGAAAGCACAACCAACATTAAAAAGTGACCAAAACATCAGCCAAAAAGCATTAGTACAGAGATGTGGTCTGTGGTCCCCACCTGCAGAAGCACTCCTTTATTGAGGGTGTCTTGATAATTGCCAATAATTTCCATTTATTGTCCATTCCATTTGCACAACAGCATGTGAAATTGATTGTCAATCAGTGTTGCTTCCTAAGTGGACAGTTTGATTTCACAGAAGTTTGATTTACTTGGAGTTATATTCTGTTGTTTAAGTGTTCCCTTTATTTTTTTGAGCAGTGTATATACAGTATTGTGGGAAAGTTTTAGGCAAGTGTGGAAAAAATGCTGCAGAGTAAGAAAGCTTTAAAAAATAGAAGTGTTAATAGCTTATTTGGAGCCAATCATGCACCTCCCTGATGGTACTGCATGGTGGATAAGTATCTGTCTGTATTTTTAATAACACAGACACTAATAAATGGACAACAATGAGATTTGTAGACGTAGTGGTTGGCAAAGGAAACTTAGTGCAGCAGATGAAAGACGCATCATGCTTACTTGCTACGAAATCAGAAGACAAGCTACACCCATCTACTGTTCGGACAAGTCTGCCCAGAAGTGGTCATCATGGAATAATTAAGACAACAAACCATACCCTTGACATGGAAACAAGGCCAAAAAACTCAGCTATGCGCAAAAACATGGGAACTAAGGTGCAGAAAAATGGCATCAGATGCTTTGGACTGGTGACCCAAAATGTGAAATATTTTACTTAAACAAAAGACAGTTTGTTCCCAAAGTGCTGGAGAGCGGTACAATAAAGAGTGTCTGCAAGCAAAACTGAATTATGGTGGAGCGTCCTTGTAAATTTGAGGCTGCATTTCAGAAAATGGAGTGGAGAATTTGGTTAAGATTAAAGATGAGCAAACCAGAAATTAAAAGTTTGTGCTTTGTATCGAACAGTTAGTGCTAAACTCCAAACACGGAGAGGAGAGAGAGAAGAGAGAAAGAATTTTCCAGCTCCAAAGTTTGGATTCCCATGGTTTCCAATGGGGTTCGGGTACAGTACTGGTACTCGAAGCAAACTTTTGACTAAAGTTCGGATCGGGTACAAGCAACCGAACTTCCACTCATCCCTAGTTAAGATTAATGGTGTCCTCATTGCTGAGAAATACAGGCAGATACTTATCCATTATACATAATCAAGGCGGCGTCAGATTGACTCCAAATTTATTCTTCAGGCGGACAACGTACCCAAATATACAGCAAATTCCATTAAGAATTGTTTTCTGAATTAGGAAGAAAAATGAGTCCTGGAAGTGATGATATGGCACCCACAGAGCCCTAATCTAAGCAAATTCTGCAGAATAAAGTTGTGTCTCTAAAAAGCATTAGAGTAGTCTGGGTCAAACAGAGAGGATAAAGGGCGAACGGCACGAATCAGAGAACACATCACTTTTCAATTACTGGACCCAGTAACACCACTGAGAACTTACACACAAAAGCCCCACAGTCCTGTCACAATATAACTTGATACCAATTAGGTCTGAAAACCCTCCCAAGTTAGAACAGTAGATCTCCCCCTCCCTGAGGATGACTTCTGTTGCTTAAAAGTAAATTGTCCACCATTGAACATCATTTTGTTTAGTTTTTCTATTCCTTCAGGTCTAAAATTCTGTTCTAAATAGTTTCTGAATGCATCTTTATATGGACCGTAGCTCAGCTGGTGACACAGAGCTCTACATGCTAATGTTCTACTGTGGGTGGTAGAGTGCTATGATGCCGAATACTAAAGGGCACAAGTGCAAAAAGGTTACCGAAAATTGCTGCATTTTGAAGCAAGTGTAGATAAAACACATTGTTTTTGTGTCTTTCCCCGTGTAAACCAAGAAAATTTCTGACATAGTTTTTTATTATGCAATTTGCATAAAAACTAGGCCTCTTAAAACATTAGGAAACATATATGTGCAGAAATTATGACTTAAAACAATAACATGTTAAAAACTATCCAAGGAACATGCACTCTCAGTGGCACAAATATGACCCAGTTAGGATGGACACTGATGAAGCGTCAAACATCAATTCTTTTACTGCGATTCTCCATAATGCAACAACTATAAATACATAAGAGAAGCAATTAAAAATGATGATTAAAAATATTGGCTAGTAAGAGAAGTAAAAAAAAGAAAAAAATATACCGTATATATATATTCATATACACAGCCTACATCTCTCGTTCACGAGTAGTATAACAGGATCCATGTACTGACGATGGGACGAAATGACAAATAGACTATTGTCATCATGGCAACCCGACAGGAAATCTCCAGATATAGAGTCAAGGAACGATGCAGTGAATTCAGCAGAGTGAGGAATACAAAAGGGATTGTCAGCAATAAACATAAAGGAGGGGGCTGGAGACAGCAGAGCTAGGGGGAAGCCACCCATGACCGGGGTTGGCCTGGAGGTTTCATTCCCCTCCCAGGTCTGGTAGTTTGAATGGAGCAGGTTGGGGATGGAGTAATGGGAAGCAGGGGGGCAGGTAGTGAAGAAGGGGGGTAT
Organism: Phyllobates terribilis; assembly: GCF_046119375.1. Taxonomy (NCBI): domain Eukaryota; kingdom Metazoa; phylum Chordata; class Amphibia; order Anura; family Dendrobatidae; genus Phyllobates; species Phyllobates terribilis. Next base: position 68,634,656 of record NW_027362773.1, read on the forward strand.
TTATAAGGAAAAGTGCGGGAAAACCGCCATCCCCTTAGGAACAACGGAGAGAGTTACCTGCAATGGCGTCCATTCAATCCCTGGTGGGCCAGATTCAAGTGGCAGAACGATCACGGAGAGAGGGATGGCTGGAGGCCCAGCTATCTGCCTTGCTGGGAAAAGCCGCGGACGCAGAAGCGCAGCCTGTATCTGTGAGAAGGAGCAGGAGGAGGAGGCCACGGCCCCCGGAGAGACTGTCACCCGAGGTACCCGCGCAGAACAGGCGCAGGCTTCGGAGCCCCTCCGGGGACCCTGCGGCGAGAGAGCAAGATAGGGTGGTTCCTGCCCGACGCTCTCGCCCCGGCAGGAATCCATCCAGCCGGTCTGTTGCCGCCGCTCAGCGCGGAGTGCGTCCTACACAAGAGGCGAAGGACGCACCAGATACACAGCCGACGGAACAAGCATCGCGAGACCCGGGCGTTCGGGCCGTAGCTGGGGGGCTCGTGCGCGGCGCATCTGCGACGCGTGGCGCGTAGCGCATCTGCGGCGCGTAACGCATCTGCGACGCGCATCGCGCCTGCCGGCAGCGGCAGGGCCCAACAGGACTGGAGAAGAACCGGAATCATCGAGGGAACAGTGCGGAGGACGGCAGGCACCACTGGCGATGCTCCTGTCGGGGTGCCTGCTGGGACAAACACGAGGAAGACGGGGAGGCAAGCACCCACGGGCAGGCAGCAGTCATGGGACCCACTGCTGCGTGGCTCAAGTGGACGACATGGAAGGGAAGGAGCGGCGGGCAGCATCGAGCTGCCTGGCAGTGCCGGTTCGGGAAGCACGGACCAGGCCCATGGGTCTGGGTCCGGGAGTCGGAGGAGGATCGGAGCGACATCCAGGATTCCAAGGCAGGATGGTGGAATACGGTCGCCGAGACGACAACGGCCAGCTGTATCCGTTCAGGTCCCCCCTGGTGATGAGGAGGCCAGGGGCGCGGGCCTGGAGGAGCGAATGGACACCAATGGATCCGACTACAGTAGCGACCGTGATGGAAGGAGCGAGCATCTGGATTCAGGATTTCCGGCTGGCGGGGACACAGCACCTGCGCAGCGGCGTGAGTATGATCGTACAGCGTGTTTGTGGCCCGCGGGGGCAGTTTTGCGTGATGAAGGTAGTGATCGGGAGGTAGCATCGAGGGGGAGGGGTTTAGCTGGTCCGGATGGGGCAGGGGTACCCGGAATTAGAGATATATTATATAGCATGTCACAGGTTTTGATGAGAATGGAGAGCGCGGCAGCGGGCGGGTCAAGAGGATCACCCGTGGATGCCTGGTTACCAGGGCAAGGGTTGTCGCCGCAACCTACTGGGGTAGAGGTAGGATCAGCGGCGGGCGCCGAGGGAGTAGCGACTGGGGTTTCAGTCTCGGTACAGACGGAAAAGGATAAGGGTGATACCGTGAAGCTTGATGACCGGGCAAAAGGGGAGGTGTATGTGTGCTTCGAGGGGAAGCTGGGGGCACACTTAAAGAAAGAAGTGAAGGAGAAAATTTGGCGTGATGAATACGTGGAAATTTTCTCCCTTCTTCCCCTGGAGAAGTTTAATTTAGACAAGGGGAAGAAGGATGATAGCAAGAAGGAGGAGGAGAAGCGGAGGTGGCGCTTGATTCCTCAGACTTTTGCGAATTGGCTTCAAGCTTTTGCTATATTGGCCGGGGTCATTGGGGAGAAGTTTCCTGAGAATTGCTCGGGTTTATTCTGCTATTTAGATGCGATTGGGGAAGCGCATCGTACTTACGGGGGACAAACATGGCTTAGGTATGATGAGCAATTCAGACAGAGGAAGGCGGTACGGCCGGAAATCAGGTGGGACCAGAAAGACATAGGGCTTTGGTTAAAAGTAATGGCTCCCGCTAGATACGGGCAGTCCTTTCACGGGTGCGGGGGGAGTGGGAGTTACTCATCAGGAACGGGCGGAGGCAGCCAGGGAGCACAGGGAGGAAAAGATAAGTCAGGAATGTGCTGGCAGTTTAATGACGGCCAGTGTAAATTTGGGAATGGCTGTAAGTTCAAGCACGTTTGCTCCCATTGTAATGGGAGCTCCCACGGGGCGGCAAAATGTTTCAAAAAAGGAAAGGGACGAACGTCGGTGGGTTCTGGTCAAGGGGGCGACTCCGGTGAATCTTCCAAGGATGGCCCCCTTTCTAAATAGATACCCTGATCAAGCGAAGGCTGGAATTATTAGGGATGGGTTTTTGGAAGGTTTCAGGATCCCGCCTCCATAGCATACAGTCCACTTTTCGGTTAAGAATCTTAGGTCTGCTTTGTTGCATCCAGAGGTTGTTAGTGTTAAGTTGGCAAAAGAAGTTGAGCTGGGTCGCATGGCAGGGCCTTTTGATAGTTTACCAGTGGAAGGCGTGATCATTTCTCTGTTGGGGGTTGTGCCTAAGAAGGAGCCGAACAAATTTCGTCTGATTCAGCATCTGTCGTACCCAAAAGGGTGTTCAGTCAACGATGGTATAGCCCCAGAATTATGTTCTGTGGAATATACTTCATTTGATGCGGCTGTGGCTTGGGGGTCGCAGGTACGGGCATGGGTCACTGCTGGCAAAAACGGATGTGGAGTCAGCTTTTCGGCTCCTTCCGGTTCACCCGGACAGCATTTCAATGTTGGGTTGTTTTTGGAACAATGGTTACTACTTGGATAGGTGCTTGCCCATGGGCTGCTCTATTTCTTGTTCATTATTCGAAACGTTCAGTACTTTTCTCGAATGGGCCGTCAGGGATGTTGCAGGTGTCCAGTCTGTTATCCACTACCTGGACGATTTTTTGTTCATAAGCCCACCTGATTCGTTGGTTTGTAATAATTTGTTAACAGCCATGGTGTGGGTTGCGGAACGTTTCGGGGTTCCTCTGGCAAAAGAAAAGACCGAAGGTCCTCGTACGGTATTGACTTTTTTAGGCATTTTGATTGATTCGGAACTTTTGGAATGTCAACTGCCCGAAGAAAAGTTGCTGTTACTTAGACAGGAGGTTGTGAGAATGGTAAAATTGCGTAAGACGACTTTGAAGGAGCTTCAATCACTGCTGGGGAGACTGAACTTTGACTGTAGGATCATGCTTATGGGTAGAATATTTTGTCGTAGGTTGTCAAGGGCAACGGCGGGAGTGCAGGCATCGCATCACTTTATTCGTTTGAATAGAGAGCATAAAGAGGACTTGTTGATGTGGAAGCAATTTTTGGACACGTATAATGGCAGGTCGTTGATTCAGCAGGATTTCCTGAACAGGTTTGATTGCGAGATTTACACCGACGCGGCTGGCGGAGCAGGATATGGAGTTTTCTGTAAGGGAAAGTGGAGCGTAGGCAAATGGTCCAATTCCTAGAAAGAGAGGTGTTTCACAAAAAATCTGGTTCTTTTGGAACTGTTCCCAATTGTAGTTGCGGTCTGGATTTGGGGCGAGTCTTTTTCGAATCGGAGAGTCAGGTTCCATTGTGACAATATGGGCGTGGTGGAAGTGATTAATAGCCTATCGGCCTCGTCTCCTCCAGTCATCAAGTTGGTCAGGGAATTGGTGCTCAGCTGCTTGGAGCTTAATGCATGGATTTCGGCTGTACATGTGCCAGGTGTCAAAAACTCTATAGCGGATGCTTTGTCTCGTTTCCAGTGGGAGCGTTTCCGTTCATTGGCACCAGAGGCAGAAGTCGCAGGAGTGGAATGCCCTTCGCGGTTGTGGCAGCTGGTTTTGGACGAGCCGGAAGATTGATCCAAGAGTCGGTGGCGAGTTCAACCTGGGCTGCTTATGAGGCATCCTGGAACATATGGCAAAGTTGGGTGTCACAGTGGGGGGCACTAGAGAGTGACAGGGATAGGACGTTGGCGATATTGTTTTTTGTTGGTAAAGCAGCGGATTCAGGGTGGTCAGCATCCAAAGTGAGTAAATTTATAGCCAGGCTTGCTTTTGGTTTTAAGTTACAGGGTTTGACTGACTTTACAAAATCCTTCTTGGTCAGGCAGGCTCTCAGGGGCTTTCAAAGAGGAAACAAGAGTTTGGATAAGCGTAGGCCAGTCACGTTTAGCATATTGGAAAGGTTGGGTCTGGTTTTGGAAACCATTTGTTGTTCTAATTTCGAGGCGGCATTGTTTAAGTTGGCATTTGCTCTAGTTTTTTTGGGGGCTATGAGAGTGGGTGAGTTGGTAGCCCCTAGTAGGAATAGAGAGGGAGGTCTATTAGCCGAAGACGTGAGCTGCTGGGTCTGGGGGAATCGATTTTTGGATCAGACGGTCTAAAACGGATCAGTTTGGGAAAAGGAAGCGTGTCGTGTTAGGTAGAGTGGAAGGGGCTCTAATGTGCCCTAGAAGGTGCTTGGAGGCCTACTGGCAATTGTGGTCAAATAGATCGGGCCCACTATTACGGCATTGCGACGGGTCATTTCTTTCCCGTTTTCAGTTTACAGCGGTCTTAAAAAAGGGGGTGCAGGAGTTGGGTCTCAGTCCCGAGATTTACGGTTCGCATTCCTTTAGGATCGGTGCAGCGTCGGAGGCTGATAGACGCGGTTTAGGGGCTGAGACGATAAAACGGATCGGAAGATGGAGTTCGGACCGTTATTTGTCATATGTTCGCAGTTAATTGCCGCAAAAAAATTGCTAGATGTGGAATAGTTGCTAACCTGCTTGTTTATTATTCTTTTAGGTGATGTTCCCTCGTTAGTCTGGATCATTGGACACTCATATGTGCATTGGGGGGCGCTGCGCGCCGACGTAAGGAGGGATGGTAGGCAATTAGGTTTTCCAAGGGCACAGGCGGTCATAAGGTGGCTCAGTTTTAGGGGCATGGTATGGGGGCGTTTTCTGTCGGAATTTCATAAAGCGGCGAGGTTAGATCGAACACCGGATATTTTAGTGGTGCATTTGGGAGGAAATGATTTGGGGGCACGTCCAGTGAGGGAGCTGATTAGGGATATTCGTTTTGATCTATTGAGATTGTGGACCTCGCTTCCGGGGATTTTGACGGTCTGGTCGGATATAGTGCCCGGGAAAAAATGGCGGGCGGTTCGATCGGAAAAAGGCATAAACATGGCACGAATAAAATTGAATAGGGCAATGTCTGGCTTCGTGGTAAGGAACGGGGGCAAAAGTATTAGGCATTTGGAGTTGGAAGCAGGGGTTGGAAATTTGTGGAGGAAGGACGGGGGTGCATCTCAATGATATAGGTATGGATATTTGGGCCCTTTCAATACAGGAAGGAATTGAAAGGGCGCTGGTGGCTTTGGGGCACTCACGAGCCTAAGGTTTCAGGGCTGTTCGTGGTGGCGGGGGTGGTGGGGTTCTTGGAGTTGGTTTAAATTGAGTGGGGGTGATCTGGCAGTCTGTTATGGGCTCTGGATGGGGTTTTACCTCGGGAGCAATTTGTTGGTTGGGCTTCCACGGAATGTGGAAGTTTTGGTGCCCTCGAGCTGGTGCTGAACGGCTGAGGGTAAAATGGCGGTTTTAATTTTGAGTTATTTAAAGCCAGATCTATTAGCTCCAAGAACCCTCCCTCCATTTATTCATATATATATATATATTTATGTTATTGTTATTTGTTGTTTGTTAATAAACGCCCGCTGTGGCCAAAATATTTCCAACAGATAACTTGTGGTGGAGTTTTATTTCAGGGAAGGGATCAGGGGGATCTCTGGTTACATTGGATTGAGAAAAAAGGTATCAGCTAAGAAAAAGTATTGGCCGTAACAGGTCAAGATCAAGGTCAGGAAACCATCAGAGAGGAGAGAAAGAAGGAAGACCAACACCGAGGAGGGTGGGAGACCAACATGACAGTGATAGTACTTATGAATTAAAAAAAAAAAATACCTGAGGGGGCCCAGTTTTTCATATTCTTGTCTCAATATATTTCTTGAATCCTCATCGCTTGGAGACTTGGATTTTCGCCAGCACTGCATTTCTTTTAGGCTGCAATATAAATGAGGTGGATTGAACAATTATATTATACTAGATGCGACCGCGACCAATCAGAAAACCGTGTTAGTGAGGACTGGGGAGCGGTGCTGCCTGTGCGGGTACTTCCGCTGCGAGCAGCCAGGAGATGACACACACACACACATTATATACAGTACAGACCAAAAGTTTGGACACACCTTCTCATTTAAAGATTTTTCTGTATTTTCATGACTATGAAAATTGTACATTCACACTGAAGGCATCAAAATTATTAATTGACACATGTGGAATTATATACTTAACAAAAAAGTGTGAAACAACTGAAAATATGTCTTATATTCTAGGTTCTTCAAAGTAGCCACCTTTTGCTTTGATGACTGCTTTGCACACTCTTGGCATTCTCTTGATGAGCTTCAAGAGGTAGTCACCAGAAATGGTCTTCCAACAATCTTGAAGGAGTTCCCAGAGATGCTTAGCACTTGTTGGCCCTTTTGCCTTCACTCTGCGGTCCAGCTCACCCCAAACCATCTCGATTGGGTTCAGGTCTGGTGACTGTGGAGGCCAGGTCATCTGGCGTAGCACCCCATCACTCTCCCTCTTGGTCAAATAGCCCTTACACAGCCTGGAGGTGTGTTTGGGGTCATTGTCCTGTTGAAAAATAAATGATGGTCCAACTAAACGCAAACCGAATGGAATAGCATGCCGCTGCAAGATGCTGTGGTAGCCATGCTGGTTCAGTATGTCTTCAATTTTGAATAAATCCCCAACAGTGTCACCAGCAAAGCACCTCCACACCATCACACCTCCTCCTCCATGCTTCACGGTGGGAACCAGGCATGTAGAGTCCATCCGTTCACCTTTTCTGCGTCGCACAAAGACACGGTGGTTGGAACCAAAGATCTCAAATTTGGACTCATCAGACCAAAGCACAGATTTTCACTGGTCTAATGTCCATTCCTTGTGTTCTTTAGCCCAAACAAGTCTCTTCTGCTTGTTGCCTGTCCTTAGCAGTGGTTTCCTAGCAGCTATTTTACCATGAAGGCCTGCTGCACAAAGTCTCCTCTTAACAGTTGTTGAAGAGATGTGTCTGCTACTAGAACTGTGTGTGGCATTGACCTGGTCTCTAATCTGAGCTGCTGTTAACCTGCGATTTCTGAGGTTGGTGACTCGGATAAACTTATCCTCAGAAGCAGAGGTGACTCTTGGTCTTCCTTTCCTGGGGCGGTCCTCATGTGAGCCAGTTTCTTTGTCATGCTTGGTGGTTTTTGAAACTGCACTTGGGGACACTTTTCAAAGTTTTCCCAATTTTTCGGACTGACTGACCTTCATTTCTTAAAGTAATGATGACTACTCGTTTTTCTTTACTTAGAATTTGTATTATGGCAAGAAAAAAGCAGCTAACAGTCTATTCAGTAGGATTATCAGCTGTGTATCCACCTGACTTCAGCACAACACAACTGATGGTCCCAACCCCATTTAGTAAACCTGACAGGGCACACCTGTGAAGTGAAAACCATTTCCGGTGACTACCTCTTGAAGCTTATCAAGAGAATGCCAAGAGTGTGCAAAGCAGTCATCAAAGCAAAAGGTGGCTACTTTGAAGAACCTAGAATATAAGACATATTTTCAGTTGTTTCACACTTTTTTGTTAAGTATATAATTCCACATGTGTCAATTCATAGTTTTGATGCCTTCAGCGTGAATGTACAATTTTCATAGTCATGAAAATACAGAAAAATCTTTAAATGAGAAGGTGTGTCCAAACTTTTGGTCTGTACTGTATATATATGCATACACACACACTCTCAGGGTCATGTAAACATCAGTCCATTATGTCAAGTCAATTTACAGGCTTAATGGAGGATATGACAGGGTAGTAATGATCCATTTGACTAATCTGTTATTTCCAGTCAGTGGGAAAATAAGCGAGTCCATCAGGTTTCCGTTGCTACAACATTGTGCTATAATACAGTTACAGTTGCTACAATATTGTTTCCCTCAAAATGAAACAGAAATTTAATGGAAAAGAAGCTCAGTTTACTCTCAGATTCGTTATCACCTCCAAAACGCTGTTTAAATTGATCAGATGGTCATACTTTGCCCCTATAAGAATCATGTCTGTTTAGTTTTGTTGGCTTTGATTATTCAGAGAACGATCTTTAATCCAGATGCAGTCGTGGCTGGTTGGTGCATCCTTGGTGCGGCACAGTTCCATTCCTCCCCTATTGCTGGTTGACAGCACTGTCTGAACTGCAGACAGGAGATATGGATGTGAGCATCTTCTCAGCTTCTGCACTGGCACTGTGTGCTCTACTCCTGCGGAGTCAGTGTGCACACACTGATTTCAGTTCAGACAGCGCTGTCAATCAGCAAAGGAGAGCGGAACAGAATTGTACACAGGAGTTTTGGCCGCGACAAGGTTGCATACGGATTAAAGATAATTTTGTAGATTATCAAAGCTAAGAAGACTAAATAGTAGGCATAATTTTTGTAGCGGCCAAATCCCTTATATGACCATTTGATTAGTTTCCACTGGGGAAGGGGGGATGGCAGACTCCCTTCTAAGCTACGTTCCCATGATGAGCTTTTGGTGATTTTTTGAGGCGGTTTATTTTTGCTGGGTCGAAAATGCAGCGTCTTCCAGTTCCAGCAAAGTGGATGGGATTTATAGAAATCTCAGGCCCACTGGGCTTTTTTTTTTTACTCAGTATAACTGACCTGCGGTGCGTGTTTCAAATCCTCAGCATGTCAATTTCTCTTCCAGGTGCGCTGAGTTTTCTGTGCGGATTTACACATAGATTGTATTAGATGCGGAAAATCCTAAAAACGCATAGGTGTTTTAAGTGCGTTTCTGCGGCGGAAACCTATAAAAAATGTATGTAATCCGCACCCAAGTATGTCAGAGTTTTGTCAAAGCCAAATACTAGGAAGTATCATAAACAAAGCAGCTCTATTTAAAGTATGACACACCAGAAAGAGACAAAAAAAACGTAGGCATCAAAAATGCAATAAAAAAGCATCTTAAAAAAAGACACAAATCCGCAATGAAAAACTGCAAGTTACCCAATTTACATAATAGGTGCAGAAAGTCTGCAGCGTCAAAAACTCACCAATAGCTCATGGTGGGAACGTAGCTCAAGACTTCTACATATCTGATCCAGCACTCTCATTATGACAGAATGAAGTTATAGCTGATATTGGGAGCATAGGAACATGTAAAGTAGTATGTTTGGGTGATTTCTGCTGTTTAGCTCAACTCAAATATGGAAGAACTATGATAAATCACTCTAGCTTACATGCAAAGCGTACAGGAAACCTCCCACCAAATATCAGGATACATCTGTGCATCTCCCTCCCCCATGCACAACCCCATCTTGATCACATTAGCTGTATAAAGAAAGACAACTACAAGATTCACAGGAGCAGATTTTCATTTCAGAATGGACAGAATTCTATAAGCTAAAAGAAATACATTGAGAGCAGCAATTTGGCCGTTCAGAGGAAGCTTTGCTTGCCCATCTCAGCTCTGTTCTCGGTCTTCTACCAATACTACCAATTATACCAATACCTTGGCCACCTTCCTAAAACACTTGGAAACTATAGCATGACATGCTGGATTTTCAAGTTCCCAGGATAGGAATCTGGAGATCCCACAGATGTAGAGTGACCTTAAGATCACTTTCACCAGTGTAACCAGAAACTCCAGCAGGCTCCCTTTAACTAGCTGAAAAAATGTGATTACAGATAGAGCAGGGAGTCATAAATCAAGGTCCTTATTAGGTGGTCAGAGGTGCTGCTCTTCTCTCCCTATGTCCTTCTAAAAGCGCACCTGATATGCTCGTGCTCCAGGGCAGCCTGTGGGGGGCGCTCTATCTAGTGCTCTGCTCATCTGAATGCTCTTATGACAGCTCACTGTGCCTTCACTGACCTGCCTCCTATTTTACATAATGCATCTCGTAGTGCGGGGCTAGGTAAAATAGGAGGCAGGTCAGTGATCAATCAGTGAGCTGTCATAAGAGCATACAGATGAATATGTAAGCAGAGCACTAGATAGAGCGCCCCCCACCCAGGGTGATCTACCAGTAATGCCACATATGAGAAATGCGATGGCATTTTTCAACTGTGGAACCAGAGGTCCAATTGTAACAAAAGAAACCCTCAGTAACGGAATACAATCTTTGGATCACCATGATAATGTGGACATGTAATTCGCCAAGGTCATCACTGGGCCCCCATCCCACGAGTTCTATATGTAATCTTTTTTTTCGTGGCCTATGAATCATGCTATATTGTTAAACACATGACTACAGGTAAAGGGAACCCAGCAAAAGCTGGAATTTCCCATTCTATTTCAAACATTAACTTTTCACTTTCCCAAAAGTATATATGTAGTACAAAAATCACAGCCGCATTAGTACCTGTTGATTTTACTTAGAAGTAGATAAGACAAATAGTGGAATTTTTGTCTCAAAGTCAAATTTATAGATCTTTTTTATTTAACAGCAAATATTGTAAAATGTGTCATCTAAAATAATTTTCCATGAAAAGTACGTTAAATGTCCATTATTTTACAAATGTTTTGTTATACGCCTTCTTATATTCTTTGTGTGAAATGGAACAACGCAAAAAAACTGAAAAGGCAGCAAATTGAACACAATTTCATACAAAACCCCAAAAATGAACAAAACTGTTGGCGCCCTCAACTTAATATTTGGTTGCACACCCTACGGAATAAATAACTGCAATCAATCGCTTCCTATAACCATTAACAAGCTTCTTACACCTCTCAGCTGGAATTTTGGACTACTCTTTTGCAAACTGTTCCAGGTCTCTCATATTTGAAGGCGCCTTCTCCCAACAGCAATTTTAACCCCTTTACAACCTATAACGTATGGGTACATCATAGGTCGCCTTCCTCTCTTTGATGCGGGCTGTGGCGCCGAGCCTGCATCTTTTCAGGCACATGACAGCTGATTAGATCAGCTGTCATGTGCCCCTAACAGCCAAGGGTGAAATTGTGATCCACTCGCAGCTGTTAACAATGTTAAATGCCACTGTCAATCTCTGACAGAGGCAATTAACTCACGCTTACCGGAAGCGTGTCACAAACCCTGCCCATCAGCGCCCCTGTCACATGATTGCAGGGCTCCAAAGGGATGGCATGACAGCTGGGGATCGGCAGAAGATCCCGGTGCCTGTGACTGCAGATCTCCTATGGACACATGCTAGTGGCCAGCATTCATAGGAGATGATGATGTCCGCTACACATAACATGGCTGAAGCATGTGTAGCACAAGCGATCGGATGATCGCAGCTTCAAGTCTCCTAAGGAAACTATTGAAGCCAGTAAAAAGTGAAAAAAAAATAAAAGAAGTTTTAAAAACATATTAAAAAAAAAATAAAAGTTCAAATCGCCCCCATTGTCCAATTCAAAATAAAAAATACACGTCTGGTATCGCTTTGTTCAGAAACACACGATCTATCAAAATATAAACGAAATTAATCCGATCGGTAAACAGAGTAACAAGAAAAAAAAAAGAAAAATGCTAGCATTACGTTTTTTGGTTGCACAACATTGCAATAAAATGTGATAACAAGTGATCAAAGCATTGCATCTACCCCAAAATGAGATCAATAAAAACGTCAGTTCAGCACGCAAAAAATAAGCTCATACCCAGCCCCAGATCCCGAAAAATGGAGATGCTACGGGTCTCGGAAAATGGCATTTTTTTTTATACAAATTTTGGAATTTGTTTTACACCACTTAACTATCCGGTATGCTTAGGTTCGGACCATAAGAAGCAAATTTTTCCCCCCAAATTTGGCAGGCAAATAGGGGGTGCGTCTTATGGTCCGAACCGAAGGTTACCAGATAGTTGTGGTGGTGGTGGGGCAGGATTGCAGGGCCCTCTGTTCCCTCCCTCCCTTAGGAACTCGGCGGTGGCAGCAGAAGAGGTGAGGTGCTGCGGGGCCGGTGTCTGGCTGTCTATGGTGAGGAAGTGAAGCAGAGCGTTGAGCGCCGCTTTCCGGTGGCTGCAGCCATCTTCCTGAAGCTGTGATCTACAGGAAAATGGTCGCCCGAAGCGGACGCTTGCACAGACTGGGATCTCGGTAGCCATTTTCCTGTAGATCATGGCTTCAGGAAGATGGCCACGGCCACCGGAAAGCAAAAGACAGACTCTCTGCTTCACAGGACAGCCAACACAGCACCTCACCTCTTCTGCTGCCACCGCCGGGTTCCTGAGGGAGGGAGGGAACGAAGGGCCCTGCGATCCTGCACCACCACCACCACCGCAACTCCCGGCTGCTGGAGCACCGGCTTCTCGCACCCAGAATCCACAGCATTCCTCCACTTCTGCCGGCTTTCTGAAGTACCATGCCTCCTGTGACCCCAGCTCCAACGCCTCCCAGGTAAGATACCGTACTTACTCAGACTATAAGACAGACCTCCATATTATAAAAAATATTTTTTTCCACCCCAAAATTTGGGGTGCGTCTTATAGTCTGAAAAATACAGTAAATAAAAAAGAACCTATATATATTTGGTATCTCTGAACTCATAATGACCTGGAGAATCCTAATGGCAGGTCAGTTTTAACATTTAGTGAACATGGCAAATAAAAAACCCAGAAAACAATTGTGGAATTGCACTTTTTTTGCAATTCCACCACACAATTTTTTCCCGTTTTCCAGTACACTATATGGTAAAATCAATGGTGTCGCTCAAAAGTACAACTCATCCCGCAAAAAACAAGCCCTCACACGGCCATATTGATGGAAAGATAAAAAAAGTTATGGCTCAGGGAAGAAGGGGAGTAAAAAATGAAAACACCCACACCTATTACTTGTCAAAGGTGAGTTTGAACGAGCATCACATGCTTGAAACAAAGTTATTTACCCACATTTTTGAAAAGATGCCAACAACTTTGTCCGGCCCATTTTTAGGGTTCTGTGTGAAATTATTTCCAATTTGCCTTTTCTTCTCTGTTTTTTTTTTGCGTTGTTCCAAAACACAAAGGAAATAGACATGTATAACAAAACATGTATAATTGCAATAACTTTCTGGGAGAAATACTTCATTTTCTGGAACAATTTCAAGGGTGCCAACACTTTCGGCCATGACTGTATCTATCTATTCTCAGCATTTTGGCTGTGAACTTCCTGTGCTTGACGGATACAATTTCTTGGTTCCTTTGAGATGTGTGAGTAAAAGTCGGATGTCATAAGCATGGTCTGTGTGCCGTCTGTTTTTTCTCGCACCCATTGACTTGCATTGGCGAGTCTTGTCTGATATACGAGGCCACTCGCAGCATGCTGCAATTTTTTCCTCAGTCAGATTACAGCTGAGGAAAAACTTGCAGATCAGCAGTGACTCATTGTATAACATTGGTCAGAGTGCAATACGATTTTTTCCCACATTGCATTCGATTTATATGCGAGTTTGACCAAACCGTTAGGCCGGTTTCACACGTCTGTATATTTCTGGTACTGGAGATATTCCTATCCTGTGTGTCCATGTGTGTCAAACGTGCGGCAACCGTGTGGCACATCAGGAGCACACGTACTGGCGCCTGGAAATCAGTGTACAGTTAGCGCTATTCCCAAGCGGCAGGTGCTGAACACTGCCCTCATCATGGTTCCCTGCCGGCGCTGCGATCAGCAATCCTCTGACCGCTGACGCCGAGGAGCCGGGTAGAATGAGTGGGGCCCGGAGCTGCGCTGAGCTCAGGAGCGATGTCCTGTCACTCACTGAGAGCCGCTCCAGAGCCACTCTATGCAGCGGCTCATCCTCCCCAGCTTCTCTGCTGATCGGTCGCATGGATTACAGCAGGGGACACTTAGGTGAGTATAAGGATTTTATTAGTTTAATCTTATTTTTACACAAGGACACTGCGGGAGCAGAACACCACTACCCTCATCATCGTCCCTGAAGGTGCTGGCAAGGACATGATGAGGGCAGTGTTCAGCATCCGGTGCTTGGGAACCGCGCTAACTGTACACTGATTCCCAGGCGCCGGTACGTGTCACACTGAAGACACACAGATGTCATTCGTGTGATCAGCGTGAGACACTTTTGCGGACCGTGCATCCGCAAAAAAACGGACATGTCAGCGTGTGGAGCACACGGTCCGTGGAAACAGACTGACATGTGCGTAGACCCATAGATTTGAATGGGCCTGTCTATTTCAGTGTCTCCAGTACGTGTGGAAACTGTCACCACATGTACTGGAAACATGGACGTGTGAAAGATCCCTTAAAAAGAGAACGCTTTTAGTGCTCAGTTCTTATCTTCATTCACTGGTTCTGCTATAAACCAGAGCGTGGTGCCACATCCATTGCATGATGGACACCAATGACACCAGGTGGACACTACTAACCTATAATAATGGGACCACTCAGGTCAGTCGTGGTGGTCATAATTTGAACACATTTAATAGCGCTGCAGAAGTACTTTTTCCATAAAGGCTAGAGGTACACAGCGACATGTGCTTTCCGACACTGAAATCGCAGTGACATGTTGCAACATTGGATGTAATGATTTCCTATGTTGTCATGTTCAGACCTGCAACATGCTGTGACTGCGATAGTCGCAAATTTTTTCAAATGTGCTGGATTTCCTATCACTTGTTCCAAGCGACACACCTGCCATGGACTTCAATGCAAATCACACTCAACAAACGACTTGTCTGTAACTTGGGTGTTTTATTTACAGCAAAATCACAATTCTGAAATAGTCGCACAACAGCAAGTCACTGACAGGTTGCACAGATGTTTTTGTGGCATGACTTTTCGGAGAATTGCTGTTGTATGACACGTCGCCTTTTAATGCTAGCCTACAAGCGATGGGACCTCCAGCAAATATGTGAGGAGAGCCAGGCCATGGATTCCCATCATCTCTTACACCATATGTATTCCCCAATATATTACTGCATTTCAATACTTGCCTAAAACCCAGGAAAAGCCAGTTAATCCACATCCAGGAAAATATTAAGATAATGAAGGCAATGGGAAAAGAGAATGCAATCCAGGACCCAAAGTTTACAAACTGACATCCAGGGTATCGCCTGCAGAGAAAGAGAGAGGTGTGAGCACATCCAGCCCGCAGACTAGAACATCACGACTCCAGAGTCTACCTTTAGGCCACAGCCCACTATCAGTATGTGATCAGTATTTTTTCTCAGGAGTGGGAGCCAAAACCAGGTGAGGAACAATCAGAGAAAAGGTATAATAGAAACAAGTCACCAATTCTGCATTTATCACCCACTCCTGAGAAAAAATACTGACTGAATACTGACCAAATACTGATAGTGGGGCCTTAGAGTGTACCTAGCATTTCATATCCCTTTAAAAATAAATAAATAAAAAAATCTAAAACATTCTAACAATATTATTAGTAAAATGCCCAAGCGGTTTTAGAACTGAAAACGATTGGCTAATTACACTTAGCGCTGTGTCGGCTATGGCATTTCATAATGTTCTTGCTAAAATATGGCTGAATGGGAGAGCCTTCGGCCCAGTGACACGTGCCAGCACTTCATGCTCAGCCTCCGCTGTCAATACTACCCACAATGCTTAGCTGAAGTATTGCGCCAGCACAGGAGCACAGCCTATCAGAATGCTCCCAGGATAAGCCACACCCCCTGGATGATGTGACAGCTGCGGTTTCCCTCCGGTTCAGGATCGGGCTGATGAATCTCACACTGCAGCAGTCGGGGAAGTCAGGGATTTGTGAGGATTTGGACAAAGCACCTAGATGTGCTGAGCTGTGTAACTGGTTCAGGTTTCATTGGGCTTATTGCACACAGCAGCTGCGAATAATCCTATTCTGTGATTAGTGCTGTATTATTACATCTGTATATGTTTGGATGTATACAATGAAACGCTACAGTCAGAATGCCTTGTAGAAAAGGATTTGTGTTTGACTATAGAGATGAACGGATTGGCAATAAAAAGGCAGCATTCTGCTGCAATCACTTTGCATGAGGACAGTGGCTGGGACCTTACCACTATCATTACAGTATTGTGGATTGCTTGATCATTTGATTAACTGATGGTGAAAATCAATTCTGTTGTACCTTCATTGTAACTGAACTGCAGGTGACGGGCACACTGCCCTGCAATGTGTAAAGACCTCACCTGTAGCTTCTATGCAAAATAACCTACTTCTGATTATACAAATCCTGTACGTCTACTTCTAATAGACAGGATAGGAAGCACACATTATGTCCTGTAGGGGGCAGTGTCAGTCCTCCCCGGGCAGTAACACTAGCTGACCATTACTCATGGTTAGGAGGCAGGGGCAGCATGGCCCCATTCTCAGCTTGTTTCCCCAATATTTAAATTCTAAAACAAAGTTGTCAACTGCAATCTTTTTCCAAAAAAGCTGGCTGTTCCAGTTGTTTCCACCTGAAAACCTGCATGTCCGAGGCTTGTGCCCAGGTGGTTGCCCATGGATACGTCCTGTAATTCTTTCAGGACAGGTCGCACATGCTCAGTATTCTTCTATGGTGGGTGCACGCTCACACTGCACCGAGACGTCTTCACTACGTAAAGTGGATACGGACAGTGTGTGCCCAGTCCTGTCAGCCATCGGCCTCGCTGACTGCTGTGCTTGGTTGTGTGGCACACAGAGCTGAGTAAGCACAGAATTATCAGCCACTAAACCAGCAAGGTTTTCTTATAGCAGTATGAATGCGTCTATCCATACATGTTATAATGGACGCCTCCTACCTATACAAATGCAATCACAGCTCAGCTGACAATTTTTAAACAGCTGTGTTAAAATGAAAGCTGCCCTGTGATTGGTGGCTATGGGAGCAGGAGAGGACACAGGAGGAATATGCCATAAAAGGGAACCAGTCATGTCAGTTGGAGAATGTAAACTGCCCAAGGCTGTTAGTGATGCATCTCTAACACACTTTTTGCATTAAAATCGGTGCTAAAATCTTTTGTAAAAAACACTTTATGTACTTCAATCTTACTTCGCTTCACTAACTGTGCACATGCGCTCCCAACTGCGTGCATTGCTCATAGGCTGTGATGCACAGCAGCTCAGGCATGACGTGACAGGTTCCCTTTAACCACTTACAGAATTAGAGATTAGAAACTGTGGAGGGGGGTGGAGGGGACATACTAGAAACTATGCCCAGCACCAGTCCCCTCCTGCCAGCTCTGCCCTGGGGTCACTAGTAGATTGCAGCATGGTTACACAAGGAGCTAGTGTCATCTGTGCATGGTGCAGAGCAGTCTGCAGGAGAAGCAGGGGGTTGTGAGAAATGTAGTTTACAGTGGTCACATGGGCAGCACTGAAGGACCGCCCACCTCATGCTGAGCGGAGACAGGAAAGAGGAGAAATTGGCCAGTGAGGAGTCCCGCACCCAGTCACGGCTCAGCTGTTCTCCCGGCTGTGGAAGACAGCGGGCACAGGTAGTAGCTGGCAGCTACAGCTACCGCGTGTGCCTGTTGCTAAAGAAAATGAATATTCACTCATTTCGATGCCCATGGGAGTGGAGAGGAGTGAATATTCATTCTCCTTAATACCGCACACTGTCAGCAGCAGCCGCCGGCTTCCTACTGTGGCTCCACAATCCTGTGTGCCCGCTATTAGAGAGAATGAATATTCACTCTTCTCCACTCCCATGGCCGTGGAGATGAGTGAATATTCATTCTCTTTAGTAGCGGGCACAGAGGATCGCGGAGCCGCAGCAGGAGCGCGGCTGCTGTTGTGTGCGCTATTAAGGAGAATGACTATTTCACTCCTCTCCACGCCCATAGTTCCGGCGTGGAGAGGAGTGAATATCCCGACACCTCACCTCGGCATCTCAGGGCGCATGGCAGTGATGTCATGTGCTGCTCAGATGCTGACATGAGCCGCTGGCAGACAGGATGCAGAGCTGGAGCAGAGGGGAGAGGAGGAAGGAAGGTAAGTAGAATTGTTTATTTTTTTTTTCATGTGTGCAGTGATGAGGGGGGCATGTATATCAGGACTGGGGATGAGGGGGCCATGCATACCAGGATTGGACCTGAGGGGCCCATGCATACCAGGATTGGATCTGAGGGGGCCCATGCATACCAGGATTGGATCTGAGGGGGCCCATGCATACCAGGAATGGGGATGAGGGGGCCATGCATACCAGGAGTGGGGATGAGGGCCGTCTGCTGAATGCCCCTCAATACCAGCGTCCCTCTGACAACTCCTGCCAGGGGAGAAAAATGGTAAATGAGCATGGATTGGGGTGTGGCCAAAATTTGCTGCGGCGCACTACGCGCCGTGTTACTTTAGAGAAGTTATTAGGATACAGCGAGAGTAAGAAAAAAAATAAAGATTGTAGGAGAACTCCTTTATCTCTAATTGTGTGTCTGCCAGACATATGTCTTGTGCTACAGATAAAGTGTACATGAAATAATGTAGGAAATGTGAAATATGAAAGATCACTCACGTTTCAAACTGTTCTATGAATATGAGATTAGTGGAGGTCCCGGTGAGCGTGGCCATCCCTCCGATGGTGGAAGAGTATGCAATTCCCAGCGAAAAAGCTTTGCACATCATGTGATCACGTTTAGTCCTGTAGAACCGTCCAGACTTGGTCTGCACCAAAGACCATGTAAAAAAAAGTGTTACAATATTAATACAACCACCTCCTCACTGTCACAACTGCAACCAATGTGTGCTGTGCTGTACTATCTACACAGCTCATCTACTTGCATTGACACTCCACATTTACAGTGAGAACACTTTGCACAGCACATTTTTTGGAAAAGCAGCCAATATACTATATGTAATAGTGATGTTATCTGAATGCCGCGCCTTGGCACTTTCTTATTTCCTTCCAGCAGATCACATCACACTGTGGCAGTCTTCTCTCATCTCGGAGAAGTTTTGAAAATACCAATAGATAAGAGCTCAAGACATTTGTTTCTTCAGGTGGAAATGGAAAGACCTTCAGGTTACAAAACACAACCGGGCGTATATAATTAAATATACATATTATGTACATACTTATAGATGCACATACATTCATGGCTTAATTGTCCATCCTGAGGTCAGTCATCGCAGAAGAACATTTGAAGAACTGTTGGGTCAAGTGAACACAACGTCTTTTTCAGGCGGCAGATCCCATGACGTTTTTCAAGAGGAAGGCACTCTAGGAGCCTTTAGGAAACCCTCCTTTTCTTATGCTTTGGTTATTTTTTGTGCTGTGGGGGTGGGTAGTTTCTTGAGCATTTTTGACCACCATTCAAAAATCAATTGAATTTCAAGATGATTGAACATATGATGAGCAAGTCGTTATTACATAGAAATTTATATGTTAATTCTTTTGAGCATTTACTGGCTGTTTTTTCAGTTTCGGAACAGACCAGACTGAATAAGACGTCGGGTGCTCATAACCTTAAAGTAGGGAAAATGTGAGCTAACACTGGATGATGTAATAAGCCTGGCAGTAAATAGCGGGATGAGATATTGGTCTGTGAAAATACAGAGAACACTCCCAAATCACACCCAGATCCCAAGTGCAAGCCATAATGCCTCTTACTCCAGAATCATTAATCTCGGACTGTGAAATTATCATGTATGGCAGCATATGCCAATGAAACCTACATAACCCTTGATGATTGCGAGTCCAAGTATTCTGATGTTAAGCTGCCTTATAGTGGTTAAGGATTATTTTGCTAGGACATTTTCTGCCTAGTCTGTAATAATTCTACACAGCGTTCCAATTTATTATGCAAATGCTATTTTTCTTTGATTTTCCTAAGTGGTTGACACAAATGAATCAGTATAATTTTAAAATCATCAACCGCTCGAGTATAAATCACATTTTATTGAACAAAACTCCCAATGAGAATAATTTTTTCAAAACTAAAATACTCAAAAAGCACTGTTCCAAATTACTCTGCACATCAGTTTCTAAACATTTTATAGGTTGTAAAGAACTGAAAATGGTCATCTGTTGAATTTGCAGCATTAAGAGACGACATTTACTTAAATCAAAATCTTTTTCAAAAACATCTTAACAGGCCAAGCTACATGTGAACATAGGATCCCTTCTTTGTTGTCACCTTCACAATTCTTGCATCCATTGAAACTTGTGAGTTTTTAGATAGCTTCTGCTTGAATTTCTTCGCAAATGTCAGACTAGCCTCCCCGAGCTGCTGTTTTTTTTTTTATGTGAACTGTCTCCCACCCTCATATATTTTGCTTGAGAATACTCCAAGATTCTTAATAGGTTTGAGGTCAGGGGAGGATGGTGACAGAACCACGAGTTTCTCTCCTTTTTTGCCCATAGCAGCCAGTGATCAGAGGTATTCTTTGCAGCATGAGACGGTGCATTATCAGCATGAACATGATTTTTTTTTTTTTATGGATGGCACAGTTCTTTTTAGTAACATGGAAAAAAAGTGCTCAGTCAGAAACTCTATATACTTTACGGAGGTCATTTCCATACCCTCAGGGACCCTAAAGGGGCCTACCAGCTCTCTCCCTATGATTCTGTCCCAAAACATGACTGCCACCTACTCGTTGACATCACTGCTTTGTTGGGATATGGTGGCCATAAGCTACTTCATCCATCTGGACCACCCAGGTTTGCACGGCACTCATCAGTAAACAAGACTGTTTTAACATTGGTCTTAATGATTGTCTGGGAACACTGCAACTACTTCTGCTCGTAAGCACTGTTTAGGGGTGGCTGAATAGTAGGTTTATGCACAACTGCAAACCTCTGAAGGATCTTACACCTTGAGTTTAATGGGAATCTAGGGGCACCAGCAGCTTTAAATACCCGTCTGCTGCTTTGTAATGGTATTTTAGCAGTTGTTCTGTTATTCTGATGAATTTGTCTGTCAGAAACCTTCCCCATTTTGACTTTATCTGCACAAGACCAACTGTGCTCTGCATCAGCTGCAAATCTCTTCATTACATCTTTATGATACCCAATTCCAATTTGCATAATAATTTGGAAAGCGATGTATATACCATACCAAAGTATAGGACATCAAGTTGAGACAACCCCTTTAGGCTTTTGTGACGTCTGCACATATGACCGGTTACCTGTTTGGAATATCGCCGACTGTCAAATGCTGGTTCCTCCTGTAAAGAAGCAAGTTTTTTTTTCATTAGATGTACTAATCAGATAATAATAGATGTCAGATGCAATTTAGCCAAACATTTGTAGGAGGAATAACAGAGCAATGGCACAAAAGAGAAAAGGTGATCCCAAACTATTATATTATGGGGAAAACAAGAATTTACTAAGACATGTCAAGAGACTGGACAAGTCCTCTTTTAGAGCCACTTAGCTAAAGTTTCCTCAAGCACAGTAGCAATTCATGGGATCATATTGAAAGAAGAAAACTTTACATGTTTTCAATAATCTGCAAAATTATGAAAAATGGCAACATAAGATACTGGATGCAAAAGTAAAAATGATACACTATGGAATAGGACAAAAAAAAACTTCATTAGGCAGGGCCTGTATTTGAAAACACAAACCTACTTTGATGAGAAAAATGAAAAACTAAACAGTAACTTTTCCACTGATGAGGTTACAGCACCCTCTCAGAGGAGACCACGAGACATAAATAGCAATGACTGTGAGGCTGCGCTGATCCAACAAACCTCATTTTCTTCCGTGTTCGAGATTCCATTATCCAAAATATTATTGCTGAAACAAAAGTAAAAAAATGGAAATTCAAATGTCAATATCATTTTCCTAGAGGATGTTCAGGCAGATTCCCACTCCCACTAGTTACCATAGAATTACAGCTGAAGAAATTATAGGTAAGGATACTCGCTCAGTTTCAATTGTATATTTTATGCAAGTCCCTGTCACACAAGTGTAGCAAAATGTAAAGTGAAAACTTTCCATCCAAGTATGAATTTTGCCTGAAAAGCGTTGGTTATTAGCTATGAATGTCATATAGCATAAGACCTCATACACTAGCAAGTGATCGGAGCCTGTATGGAGAGACCAGAGTCCCTGCAGCTACGGACTGCAGAGGAGTCGTCTCTATGAGCCTCCATATGGTGCCTTTGTACCACGCTTTATTACAGATATCTCCCCTAGAAGTTTTACTTGTAGGTGAGATTATCTCTATGATATGGCATCCAATAGAGATTAAACAGGTCAGAATCATATGAAATCTAGAATGGGAGATACAATAATACTCCATAGACTACTTGCACGGATGCACATTTCAGAGGTTTGTATTGCCCTAGTGTAAGAGGGGAGAGTCGCCTTTGGTACACCTTTAATGCTCACCTGTCAGCAAGTTTGTGCTCAGTAAACTACATGCACTGTCAGGTGGCGACATTACACTGATTAAAATGATACCTTGGTTGATTAAATCCGTCCTGTGGTTCTTGTGTAATCTTTACTTTCAGATTGAAGAGAATGATATGCTCGTGCTCCGGGGCGGCCTGTGGGGGGGCGCCCTATCTGGTGTTCTGCTTACATATTCATCTGTACGCTCTTATGACAGCTCACTGTGCCTTCACTGACCTGCCTCCTATTTTACCTAGCCTTGCACTACTAGATGCATTATGTAAAATAGGAGTCAGGTCAGTGAAGGCACAGTGAGCCGTCATAAGAGCATACAGATGAATATGTAAGCAGAGCACCAAATAGAGCGCCCCCCACAGGTCGCCCCGGAGCACGGGCATATCATTATCTCCAAACTTAAAGTAAAGATTACACAAGAACCACAGGACGTATTTCATCAACCAAGGTATCATATTAATCAGTGTAATGTCGCCCACCTGACAGTGTATGTACTTTACTGAGCACAATCCTGCTGACAGGTGCGCTTTAAGTTTAAATAGATTATATCTCTACTGACTCCCTGGTATACTGTTATTCCATTTGCTCATACTAATAGCAGGAGTGTTATAATAATGCTCAGTTGAAACTGCAGGAAATGTCATTTTTCCAGTATTTGCCATGTACACTCATCTATACGATGCCATTCATTCACAGGACTCTACAGTAAAATCAGGGAAAGACATCATATAGGGCAAAAACTTCAGCTGCCCCCACACAACATGATAAGCTCCTATTGCAAGATTTGCAAGCAGCTTCCCCAACAGTTATTTCTTCACACTAAGGGTGCATTTACACATGAAGATACAGTCATATGAAAAAGTTTGGGCACCCCTATTAATCTTAAGCTTAATGTTTTATAAAAATTGGTGTTTTTGCAACAGCTATTTCAGTTTGATATATGTAATAACTGTTGGATACAGTAATGTTTCTGCCTTGAAATGAGGTTTATTGTACTAACAGAAAATGTGCAATCTGCATTCAAACAAAAATTGACAGGTGCATAAGTATGGGCACCTCACCAGAAAAGTGACATTAATATTTAGTAGATCCTCCTTTTGCAAAAATAACAGCCTCTAGTCGCTTCCTGTAGCTTTTAATGAGTTCCTGGATCCTGGATGAAGGTATTTTTGACCATTCCTCTTTACAAAACAATTCCAGTTCAGTTAAGTTTGATGGTCGCCGAGCATGGACAGCCCTCTTCAAATGATCCCACAGATGTTCAATGATATTCAGGTCTGGGGACTGGGATGGCCATTCCAGAACATTGTAATTGTTCCTCTGCATGAATGCCTGAGTAGATTTGGAGCGGTGTTTTGGATCATTGTCTTGCTGAAAGATCCATCCACTGCGTAACTTCAACTTTATCACTGATTCTTGAACACTATTGCCAAGAATCTGCTGATACTGAGTGGAATCCATGCGTCCCTCAACTTTAACAAGATTTCCAGTGCCGGCATTGACCACACAGCCCCAAAGCATGATGGAACCTCCACCAAATTTTACTGTGGGTAGCAAGTGTTTTTCTTGGAATGCTGTGTTTTTTTGCCACCATGCATAACGCCTTTTTGTATGACCAAACAACTCAATCTTGGTTTCATCAGTCCACAGGACCTTCTTCCAAAAAGAAATAGGCTTCTTCAAATGTGCTTTTGCATACCTCAGCCGACTCTGCTTGTGCGTACTTGCAGAAACGGCTTCTTTCGCATCACTCTCCCATACAGCTTCTCCTTGTTTAAAGTGCGTTGTATAGTTGACCGATGCACAGTGACACCATCTGCAGCAAGTTGATGCTGCAGCTCTCTGGAGGTGGTCTGAGGATTGTCCTTGACTGATCTCACCATTCTTCTTCTCTGCCTTTCTGATGTTTTTCTTGTCCTGACACTTCTGGCCTTAACAAGAACTGTCCCTATGTTCTTCCATTTCCTTACTATGTTCCTCACAGTGGAAACTGACAGGTTAAATCTCTGAGACAGCTTTTTGTATCCTTCCCCTGAACAACTATGTTGAATAATCTTTGTTTTCAGATCATTTGACAGTTGTTTTGAGGAGCCCATGATGCCACTCTTCAGAGGAGATTCAAACAGGAGAACAACTTGCAAGTGGCCACTTTAAGTAGCTTTTCTCATGATTGCATACACCTGGCTATAAAGTTCAAAGTTCAATGAGGTTACAAAACCAAAAAAAGTGCTTTAGTAAGTCAGTAAAAAGTAGGCAGGAGTATTTAAAACAAGAAAATGATAAGGGTGCCCATACTTATGCACCGGTCAAATTTTGTTTGAATGCAGATTGCACATTTTCGGTTAGCACAATAAACCTCATTTCAAGGCAGAAACATTACTGTGTCCAACAGTTATTACATATATCAAACTGAAATAGCTGTTGCAAAAACACCAATTTTTATAAAACATTAAGCTTTAGATTAATAGGGGTGCCCAAACTTTTTCATATGACTGTAAGTTTGTGAAAGCTAGTGCTAACTGACAATATAGCAAGTTTTACTTTTTGTAAGCCATTCATTTATATGGTTATAAAGAATGAAGGCTGTATGTTTATTTCGTAGCTATAGACACTTTTGAGATCGCTTGTCTTTCCACTGCGGACGACTAGCAGATGCCCATTTACACGAGGATAAAACAGCAACAAACGGTAGACTTTAGGACAACCAAAAAATTACAGAAAAAAAAAACATATAAAAGTGCATTTATAATAATGCCAGAAGCCACAGGCAAATAGATAAGAGAATCAGGGAGAATTCATTATTACAGGGGACTTCAACTACCCGGATATAAATTGGGGAGCAGAAACCAGCAGGACCAGTAACGGAAACAGGCTTTTGACAATAATTAAAAGACAATTATCTTTTACAATTGGTGCAGATCACAACATGGGATAGGGGCTCTTCTAGACCTAATTCTAACCAATAGACTGGACAGAATATTAAATATATGGGTTGGGGGAGGTCAGTTGAGTAATTGTGATCACAAAATAATACGTTTTGACATTCCTTTAATAAGATGTATAATAGGGGGGCTACCAGGACACTAAACTTCAGCAAAATGAGTTTCCAACAGCTAACAGATGATCTTAGTGCCATAAACTGGGACAATATCCTTGAAAAACAAAAGTACACAAAGCAAATGGGACACTTACATAAGCATCCTTAATGTGACCTGCGCCCAATATATACCCTATGGGAACAAACAAGCTAGAAATAGGAGGAAACCCTATGGCTAAATAGAGATGTAAGGGGCGCAATAAATGACAAAAAAAAAAAAAAAAGCATTTACAGAACTAAAACAAAAAGGGTAGTGACGAAGCATTAAATATTTACAGGAAAAAACAAGCTGTGAAAAAAGCAAATCAAGGCAGCAAAGATTCAGAAAAGATAGTAAAAATCCCCCAAATATCTTTAACAACATAAACAGTAAAAGACTCAAAAATTATAGTGTTGGTCATCTAAAAAATAATATGGGTAAAACAATGGAAGAGGTTGAGGAAAAGGAGAGTCTATTAAATGTTTTGCTAATCCACAGTGCTTTTAAAGCGCACCTGTCAGCAGGATTGTGCTTAGTAAACCACATACACTGTCAGGTGGGCGCCGTTACATTGAGTAAAATGATACCTTGGTTGATGAAATCTGTCCAGTGGTTATTTTATAATCTTTATTTTCAGTTCTGCCATAATGATATGCTCGTGCTCTGGGGCGGGACTTTGGGGAGGGGCTGTAACAGGTGCTCATTATGTATTCCTATCTCTGGCCTCTGACAGGTCACTGTGCCTTCAGTGACCTGCCTACTATTTTGCATACTGCCTGTGTAATTTCTCTGCCAATGCAAAATTTACATCCCCAAAATGGCCGCTGACGCCCACGCATGCACAGTAGCATCTTTCGGTTGCCGAGAGATGCTACTGCACACACGCCATTTTGCTTTTTTAAAAAGAATTTGGGTGCAAAAATATGGCACCGCGCACACGCAGTGGCATCTCTCGGCAATCGAGAAATGCTACTGCTCAAGTGCGGGCGGTGGGAGCCATATTGCTGCAGGAAAGTAATTTTTTTCTGTAGCAAAATGGCGGCTGCGCGTGCGCAGTAGCATCGATCGCTTGCCGATGCTATTGCGCGGGCGTCATTTTGCTACAGGTAAAAGAAACTTGCATGAAGCTATATGGCCATCGCCATAATATTCATCTAATAAAAACTATATCTTTTACTCGATTTGGGCTACTACTCCTGTCTCTTTCTGATACATGGGTTACGCTGAAGCATTATGCATGGAGGATGTTGAAAAATTGTTCGCTTTATGTATGTAGCCAGTAAGCGAATTGCTAAAGATTGGATATCTGAGAGCCCTCCACGCCACAAGAAATATATTAAACAAGTTGGATCTCTTATTCTAATTGAAAAAGGTACAGTACAGACCTAAAGTTAGGACACACCTTCTCATTTAAAGATTTTTCTGTATTTTCATGACTATGAAAATTGTACATTCACACTGAAGGCATCAAAACTATGAATTAACACATGTGGAATTATATACTTAACAAAAAAGTGTGAAACAACTGAAAATATGTCTTATATTCTAGGTTCTTCAAATGTAGACAATCTTGAAGGAGCTCCCAGAGATGCTTAGCACTTGTTGGCCCTTTTGCCTTCACTCTGCGGTCCAGCTCACCCCAAACCATCTTGATTGGGTTCAGGTCTGGTGACTGTGGAGGCCAGGTTATCTGGCGTAGAACCCCATCACTCTCCTTCTTGGTCAAATAGTCCTTACACAGCCTGGAGGTGTGTTTGGGGTCATTGTCCTGTTGAAAAATAAATGATGGTCCAACTAAACGCAAACCGGATGGAATAGCATGCCGCTGCAAGATGATGTGGTAGCCATGCTGATTCAGTATGCCTTCAATTTTGAATAAATCCCCAACAGTGTCACCAGCAAAGCACCCCCATACCATCACACCTCCTCCTCCATGCTTCACGGTGGGAGCCAGGCATGTAGAGTCCATCCATTCACCTTTTCTGCGTCGCACAAAGACACGGTGGTTGGAACCAAAGATCTCAAATTTGGACTCATCAGACCAATGCACAGATTTCCACTGGTCTAATGTCCATTCCTTGTGTTCTTTAGCCCAAACAAATCTCTTCTGCTTGTTGCTTGTCCTTAGCAGTGGTTTCCTAGCAGCTATTTTACCATGAAGGCCTGCTGCACAAAGTCTCCTCTTAACAGTTGTTGTAGAGAGGTGTCTGCTACTAGAACTGTGTGTGGCATTGACCTGGTCTCTAATCTGAGCTGCTGTTAACCTGCGATTTCTGAGGCTGGTGACTCGGATAAACTTATCCTCAGAAGCAGAGGGGACTCTTGGTCTTCCTTTCCTGGGGTGGTCCTCATGTGAGCCAGTTTCTTTGTACCACTTGATGGTTTTTGCAACTGCACTTGGGGACACTTTCAAAGTTTTCCCAATTTTTCGCACTGACTGACCTTCATTTCTTAAAGTAATGACGGCCACTCGTTTTTCTTTACTTAGCTGGTTTTTTCTTGCCATAACACAAATTCTAATAGTCTATTCAGTAGGACTATCAGCTGTGTATCCACCAGACTTCTGCACAACACAACTGATGGTCCCAACCCCATTTATAAGGCAAGAAATCCCACTTATTAAACCTGACAGGGCACACCTGTGAAGTGAAAGCCATTTCCGGTGACTACCTCTTGAAGCTCATCAAGAGAATGCCAAGAGTGTGCAAAGCAGTCATCAAAGCAAAAGGTGGCTACTTTGAAGAACCTAGAATATAAGACATATTTTCAGTTGTTTCACACTTTTTTGTTAAGTATATAATTCCACATGTGTTAATTCATAGTTCTGATGCCTTCAGTGTGAATGTACAATTTTCATAGTCATGAAAATACATAAAAATCTTTAAATGAGAAGGTGTGTCCAAACTTTTGGTCTGTACTGTATATATAATCGAAACAGAAGTACTTACTTTGACAAACTGTGGACTCCTTGGCTGGGACGTAATTAACTAATAATTACCCAAGGATAACAATATATGTTATTTAGTCAGTAATGTGTTACCGTTTTCGGAGGAAATGTACGCCATATGGTCCTGTTCGGTATATTTGAAGTCAGGTTGAGCCGCAATGGCGCTCCGATATATACGTTCGCATTATCTTCTGGATTTTTGTTGCATTACATGTAATAGGGGAGTCAGGTGAGGGTGGCTGTAAGCCATAATCATCAACATTAACAGAAATAAACACTTGAAATAGATCACGCTGTTAGTAATGACTCGATATAATATATGAGTTTCACTTCTTGTATTGAAGAACTGAAATAAATTAACTTTTTGATGATATTCTAATTTAGTGAGATGCACCTGTGTTTGGACAGCAAACTCATCTTTAGTGGCCAGTGTCAGGCAGCTGCTGCCAAGGCAAATAAAATCATTGGATGCATTAAAAGTGGCATAGATTTTCAAGATAAGAACACAGTTTTGCCTCTATACAAGCCACTAGTGTGGCCACACTTAGAATACTGTGTGCAATTTGGAGCCCCAGTGTTTACAGTACAATATATAGATCTTTATTATGATCTTTTTACACCTAGGCCTGCAATGGTGAAAAGGGTGCATCCTCTATGTCATGCTTGTAATGGTGTTTTCACTAAAACAAAAAGTTAAAGATGGCTCTGGATGCCTTTAGTGAAAAATACTAAGGAAAAAGAAATAGAAAAAGGGGCGCAGATGGTGCCGTTGACAAATAATAATATATACAGATAAGTTGCTCACCTCGTAGAGTTGTGTTAATGCACAACACATGTAGGCGCCTGTGTAAAGAGCTGCAGACAACACCAGCCCAAATCAGGGTTCCAAGGTACATCAATAGGTGGATATGGCAGAAGAAAGGTGTATAGTTATCCGCGCTACATTGAATGTAGTTTTATTAATAAAATATTTCCATTAACCCTTTTGATCACCGGATCATCTTTTCATACGGAGGAGCGCGGATATCTATACACCTCTCTTCTGCCATATCCAACTATTGATGTTTATTGAAAAATAGAATATTCCAAGTTATGGCTTCTAAATTATGTGATGGGACTTTGATCTAGGGAACTAGTTTGACGGCCATATGTGGGAAAGCCGCTAATATGGGGCAATTAACATCTGCCTCATGGGCATTTTACCTAACTCTGGATCAACAGGTTAGGCTGTAGATTGAAGTTGATGGACTTTTGTCTCTTTTCAACCTTTAATACTACAGAACATAAAATATCTGATCAATGACAAATGAGCAAGTTATCAGTGATTGTCAAGTATATACAAAGATTGAACTATGATTGATAAACCTCTTGATTTTTTTATAAAATGGTCCAGGTATCCTTAAAAGCTGTAAATTAAACACTTTTTACTGCCTTCCCAAAAATATCAGCATGTGCATAGGCTGAAAATGCAACTCAATAGAAGAGATAGATAAGCCATTGCCATACACCTCTCCTAGGAGCATAAAGGATTTGAAAGCTGAAATCAAACATACACGATCTTTCATTCACAGAAGATATTAAAAAGGACAGTCAGCACAATAGATTGTCAGCAGGTTCAACCAACATGTCTCTATTGTGTAAGGCCAGCTCGACAGTTCTCTTATACTGTGGCCCCATAACCCTTATTTCTGGAATTACATAGATAATCTTTCACCCCATCAATGTTGTAAAACATACTAAAGGGAATCTGTCACCAGGGTTTTGCTGCACCATCTGAGAACAGTATGATGTTGGAGCAGAGACCCCTGTTCCAGTTCTGCATCACTTAATGGCCTAATGGTTGCAGTTTTAATAAAATCTGTGTTTTATTTGCTGCAGATGTAGCAGTTCTCTGAATGTTGAGCTCTGTACAACCCCGCCCACACCACTGGTTGACAGCTATATACTCTGTGCATAGGCATAAAGCTGCCAATCAGTGGTTGGGGGTTGTACAGAGTTCATAAATATAGACAACTCAATAGTGTAGCTACGGGGAGGGCGGGGGCTGAAGTTGCCCCGGGGCCCTGCGCTCAGAGGGGCCCAACCGGAGCTATACTATCCTTAAAGGTGTATTCCCATCTCCAAGATCCTATCCCAATATGTAGTAGGTGTAATAATAAGACTGTGGGGCGGGACTGTGGGGCGGGACTGTGGCTCTGCCATGGCCCCTCTGCTTTCTAACTTCTTCCTTATTTAAATGCCGCTCTGACACCATCCTAGCTGCGGGCGGCACTTGCGCAGATTGAACTCTTGAGGGCTTCAATAAAATGGTGCCGGTAATGGCTCATGTGCAGATTGATCTTCTGGCAGTGTTCAGGAAAATGGAGCTGGTGGCAGCCCATGAGCAGATTGAGATCTTGGCTCAATGACACGATTGAAAAGACAGGAAAAGTGAATGACGCCATCAGAAAGAACATCAGCTGTAAGTTAATATATATAATTGTAGTGTAATAACGTGTATGTTCTGCAGGACTGGAATCTACCACTATATGTCACCATATGGTGGTCATATCAGTGTGCCACAATAGTTGTAATCAGGGTTCCCAATTAGGGGCCCACTCAGATGTTTCGCCCCTTTCCCCTGAGCTGAAGCCCTAGCTACGCCTCTGGGAGAACTATATGGCAGCAGGTTTACTAATCCCCTAGGGATAATCTCCTGCTGGTAAACCAGATTTTTTTCAAAACTACGGCAAGCAGCCCAGAAAGTAACACCTCGCTAGATTCAGG
The DNA here is from genome assembly GCF_046119375.1 of Phyllobates terribilis. Taxonomy (NCBI): domain Eukaryota; kingdom Metazoa; phylum Chordata; class Amphibia; order Anura; family Dendrobatidae; genus Phyllobates; species Phyllobates terribilis. Next base: position 68,665,637 of record NW_027362773.1, read on the forward strand.
GTCTCGGTCTCTATATTACGCAGCTCTTAGATTAAGTGAAAAATCTGGTGACAGATTCTTTTTAACATTACATGTAAATGTATACATTGAGCTGGACAAACAGTTTTGCTTACCTTTCAGGAAAAGATGCTAGATCAATCTTAGTATTGTCTGTAAAGAAAATGCACAAACAAGAATACGTTAAAAAATTTAATAAAAATGAAAAAAAAAATAAAGTAAGAAATAACCGGGAAACAAAGCTGTTGTCAAAAGTTTTCCTCCATAAGAATTATAAATCAAATAATAAAAGCTGCAGATAAAGACACAAGGAGAGGAGAAGAAAAAAAGAAGAAAAAAATAAATAAATCGCTCTGGGTTACAAACCCAGGCTAATTCATGTAAGCAAAAAATATATAGGAAAATTTATTTCAGCCGTCGCCCAATAATCCAGAAAGTCTGATAATTTGACAGTTTCCATTTGAGAAATGCAGTAGAAAATAGAAATTTCACAAGACCAGGAGCAGAGACTGAAGCAAATATGATTTTTTTCTGCATAGACTTGTAGTAAGATATCTTGCGCTTACATTTTGAATTGGGTTATCTTCCCCCGGGTTGTCTTCTCTTACAATGGGGTTTTATACTTTTCTAAGAACATCCAAGTATCCAGAATATTCCACGTCCCATTGATGAAGAAATGTTACTGTACAAGTTTCTTTGACTTTATATACAGAGAGCATTTTTTTTAAATGCTCAACTTTAGGCTTCATTCAGACAACCACGTATCACAACCGAGTGCACGGCACAATGCATGGACTGGCCGTGGCTCTCCTGACCAGTACTCTATAACTCTATGAGAGGCCATGGAGTTCGGGTCAGGAGTCCTGCGGCTAGTCTGTGCATCGAGGTCAGTACTTGGATCATGATGGATGTCTGAATTCAGCCTTAGTTTTTCACATATAGATGGCATTCTTTATACGTGCCTTCGTTGTTTGGCGGAGGGCTCGGACTAGTGCTGGTTAAGGCTTTCTCCTCCGGCGCAGCGCTGTTAAGCTGACACAGAACGGCGTCCACAATCGGCATCACCATGGCAGCTGTAGATGTATTACTCAACCACATGGACAACAGAGAGGTGCAGCCCATAAATCCCAATAAAAGCCTGAGAATCAGACAAAAAGAGAATTTATTAGAAAAGAAAAAAGAATACAATACAGCTAGAGGAATTGTTTGTGATGACAAATAAGGGGACAGCTTTTTCCCTACACACAGCGCCACTACATGAAACCGGTCTGGCATTGCAGACATGGCCCAGGGACGAGCGTTGGGACATTTCTGGAAGGAGAAAACAGAGAAGACACGTTCTACATTCTCAAACAAACCCTTATAAGTGGAGCATGTATCAACCAGACCCTATCATGCTACCAAGTTTACAACCCTTTTATTCACCTGAGATGTGTACTGATATGCAATCCAATTTTTTTAAACAGGGTCACAAATAAGACATAGCAAAAGTGATTGCCAACTCGGCAAGAAAGCTTGATGTCTACAATCTGTAGCCTCTCCTTGCAAGAAGTTATCCTAGAATCCTTTTGTATAACACAGGACAGGACATGACAGCTTTTTACTGCAGCTGGACCAGCGGCGCTCTGGTCTGACAGTAATTGCTGCGCTACGACTATCTGGTGAGAGATGCTGCTCCTGCAGAGTGATGAAACAGCCTGGAGGCCTACACAATGCTAGTCACTGTGTGCAGTGCACATAGCATCAATATTTAATGCTGTATACATAGTGCGCAAGAGCCACGTTCATCTGCATAGACAGTATACGGTGTATCAATACCCAGATGGCTCTCGCCATTTCATATACCATGTTAATTATCATCTTAATATGTTGTCAAACTACAATATTAATGACTGTAAAATATCACCGTAATGGCAGTGCTGCTGGTAGAAGAAAAAGACAAAAGAGCAAGAACTAAGGCTCTGTTCACACTGGCATCATGGCTTCTGTTGATAATAGTGCCAAGGCAGCCATGCCATATCATTTTTTTCAATCAGATAATGGGGTAAATTACTTTGCAATCCGGGATCTGCTATATTTAAAGTGAATCTGTTAGCAGGTCTTTGCTATGTAATCTGAGGGCAGGATGAGGTAGAGGCTGACACACTGATTTCAGAGATGTGTCACTTATTAGGCAAAAAAGCTGTTTTAATACAATGAGTGTTTTATCAGCAGGAGATTATCACTGCCAGACTACAGCTCGAGAGCCAAGTGGTCCAACTCCACCCCAGCACTGATTAGCAGCTTACTGTCACTATACATTTTTAACACAAAAGGTCCATATATGTATCAATATTAATTTGTACTTCCAATTTCAATTTACCTTTTTCCTTTTTAATTTGTTTTTTTAGCATGTTTACAATAAAAGATTAATTTTCATATACCTTCTATAGTTACTTCTATTTTTTACTTGGTGACCAACTGTTCACTGTGTAAAGTTTTGTGTATAATGTCACTATACATTGTACACAGAAAGCTGTAGTGTGGGTGGGGTCAGCTGAGCTCTGCTACATCTAAAAACTCAGTAAACTAGGTGATACATGACTGGAATCAGGGTTTTTCTCTATATTATGCTGCTCTCAGATGTGGTAACAAAAACCAGGTGACTGATTCCCTTTCAGAGCAGGACTAGCACTGCCATCTCATCTGTAAATGCCATGCAGACGTGTAACTATGGAGAACCCAGAAAGGTTTCTACCCCATGAGCTTTAGTTAACTGTAGATGTGTAATATAAAGTAAGAGGACAGCAAACAACCTACCAACTATCTCACACCCCGTGGACTGTGTTTAGTCCCATAGATGGCACAGTCAGTAAGACAGTATCAGGCGGCCCCTTATCCCACACTGGAGCTTCGGTATTGTGCGGAGCTGCCTACAGTTCCCACATCTGGACCACAGCGTCATGCTGTAACAGGACACCAATCCAGGTGATGTCTATTGCGTGCCGTGTTCCCTGGTAAACACCCATGTGAGGCCCCTTCTCATATCTCTACAGTCCGGGCCATATGGAGCAGCAATTACATACACCGCCACAAAACTCATTCAATAGATTTTAAAAGCTTTTAATTTTCCTTTCTTGAGAAATCATTAAACGGCCATTTCAGGAAAACGCTATAGATCATCAATAGCAAGGAACCTTTTTATGCTTAGTACAATGCTGCATTGGCTCTGCAAAGAAAAAAAATCTATACTTCTCTGAAGGTTTTGTGGATGCCAGCAACGCTGGATTTCCACCTCATCTTCTAAATAAAGGACATTATCAGCTGAAATGTAAAGAGCTGTTTTACATTTGAACAAGGGTCTGATTTTACTTCTTCATGCAATTCCAGACACAGGACAGGAGCTGCGTACTATACTCACGTTGGTCCATTTTTTGCTAACTCTCAGTCACTAAAAAACAAAAAATAGAGGAGTACTCCGAGAACTTATAGTTATCAATTAACCACAGGATAAGGGATAACTTACTGACCGAAGGGATTGGACAACTGCAACCCCCAGCAATTGTGAGAACCGGACTCCACACCCCCACTCCATTCATTGTCTATAGGACTGGAGGAAGTAGCGCTGTACTCTGCTTTCTCCACCTTTCCTTTAATAAATGGTTTTCTATTCCTATTATGTGGGCTATAGAATCGTATAGTAAAAGGGCAATTGCTTTCAGAGGGGTACTCCCAGAATAGGATTTCCTGAGGTAGGGGAAAACTTACCTCTAGGATCTCCAGAAATTAAAAACCAGGGCTTTGGATCCTGGGAGTCGGGCTCCTCAGAGCCCTGCCTTGAATGGAGCGCAGTGACACCTGCTCTAATTCCACTCCAATCATGGTTTAAACAAACTTTGAAATATATGTTCTAACAACTAGATCTTTATTGGATTGAATATCTGCAGCCACAATTATTCCAAAAAATGTGAATCAACAAAGAAACTAAAGTCAAATTGGTCCCTTACCCCAACAGACTTTTATAATTAAGCCCTTACTACCCAAAAGGTACATATCAAATAAGAAGGGATTGTCTGGCAATGTAAATCTTTGGCCACATATGTTTCAATTCATTAAACAAGTACATTTGCTTGATTTTCCCAAAATCTTCTCACTTAGCTTTATCTCTTGTACTCCGACCAGGTACCAGAAAAAAAAATCATAGGACAAAATATTCTCATCCATCAGATCTGCTATTAAAAATTGGAATTTCCCCACCTCTATAAGCCCTCATTCACACGTCAATGTTTAAACACATACTTGAAAAAATGGTACAGGTGTCATCAGTGTACACAGACCCACAGACTTGTATTGGCCCTTTCATCTGTTTTGCCATAAAAAAGCAGACATGTCTCAGTGAGCTTTGCACAGATACACGGTCCGTGAAAAAACATGGACATGTGAATAGCACCAGAGTATAACGGGCACATGTTGTATCCGTGAGAAAAACGGATAGAACACATACATGCAGCACAAAAGGGTGACTGAGACCATAGTAATTGAAAGCAAGGGCCCTTTATTTACCTAGTGCAAGAATTGTATCATACTCACACTCACAGATAAACTTAAATCTAGCAAATCTTTGTGATAATTTATACAATGAACAATGGCTAACCGGCAGTTTACTAAGTCTACTGGGCTGATATATCCAAGATAAAGGTTCACATGGTGCATGGTAATTTTCTCCTTTAACTTATTTACTGCATATCTCATTCACTTCATTCCTATTCAATGTTTGTCCCAGACAACTTCTATGGTCGGGGACTAACCTTACCTTGGACTCTGTGAAAAGTAATGACGTGTGTTTCTAGTATACTTTTGCTGATTGTTCTACTCCTGATTTGGGCTAATACTGATGTAAAAATACTGACCAAATACTGAACATGTGAATATGCCTTACTCATATTCTGCCTTGTCTGGATTACTGCAACTCTCTACTGATCGTTCTCCCTCTTACTAAACTCCCCCCTCTCCAATCTATCATGAATGCAGCAGCCAGGATAATATTCCTGTTCAACCATTAGATTGATGCCTCCACCCCATGGCAGCCATTGCACTGGTTACCCATCAGCTACAAAGTCCAATAAAAACTTATCACTCTCACCCACAAATATCTCCATAGTTCCACCACCCTACATCTCCTCTCACATCTCTCTCTACCACCCTACTCACGCACTCCATGTTGTTAATGATCTGAGACTAACATATTCTATAATCCAAACCTCTCACTCCCATCTGCAGGACTTCTCTCGTGCTGCACCAGTTTTCTGGAATGCACTACCCCAGACAATCTAGTTTATTCACAGTATCGACAGTTTCAAGCGTGCCCTAACAACACAGTTCTTTGGACTGGCCTATCACATCACTAATATACCCAAGTATTCCCTGTTCTCACTTCCATGAACTCTGCAGCACTTTGTATCTGTACTTGTACAGATAATGACTGGTGACAAGTTCATTCAGCGTTATGTGACTACCCTATTTATTACACTGATACCTGGACCTTACACGACAAGCACTTTATTTTTACCTTTTGTATACCCCCTATTCCCTCACAGATTATCAGCTTGTGAGCAGGACCTTCACTCCTCTTGGTAAGCGTTGAACTATATGTTACTCTGTAATGTCTGATCTTTTTTGTATAAGTTCCCTCTGAATTATAAAGTGCTGAGGAATATGTTGGCGCCACAGAAATTTTTTTATTCTCCAATTAGATTTGTATCTTACATATATAAGTAATGTAAATACATATATTTTATTTGCATGTTCAGTTAGGATATACCTAAACTAAGTCTATTAATCCTTCTCTCTCCATTATACCACATTAAATAGATTGAGAAAAGATGCATATACAATAAAGGAGAACGACGTAGATGAAATCCGCACAAGAATGAGCATATGCTGAAGATTTAAGACCCGCACTATGCTTTTATTTTCGTGCTGATTCTTTTTCCGCAAAGTGAGAATGAGATTTTGAAAAGTCCATTTAGTAGTAAATTGCTGCGGATTTGCACTGTGGGCCACAAATTAGTGGCAAATCTGAGTCGTGTGAACGAGTCGTGTGTAGTAAGCACCCCTAGCAGGATGAAGACGGCCATAATGTAATCATTTTGGGGTCTCTAATAAGATTTGGATAGTTGCATCAGAAAAACAGCCCGCAGTGCTATAAAAGCTATTATTAGTAAAAATTATTAGCACGGCATGCTGGACCGAAACTCAATATGGTGCCAAAAGGTGGACATGGCATTTGCATTTTGGGATCGCTCCTCTCTTCGAGTTAAATAAGTCCGGTGTTATCAGATTTCAGTTAAACTGCTGGTTGGAGGCAGACAGCAGGTATCAGCACAGGGGATTGCACAAGTGATAAAGATCGGCTTTCCGTTACCATTATCTCAGAGAAGAGAGACAAAAAATATGTCATAGAGAAAAAAGTTTCATGTTAGCTGCACTAGAACCGTTTCGGTTATATGACAAAGAGAATTATGATGCACTGGTCTCCCAACTTCAATGCTGCATCCATGACACTAGCGAAATTAATAGTTTTACCATTTAGCTATACCAGGCTACAGAAATGCACAAGTCTGGGGCTGATCTGTGGCAAACTGACCTGACCCTCTACCAGTGAGGAAACGACAGTGCTCAGGGTACAACTAGCCTACATGTGGGAAGTTATCAACTGGAGGAAACAGATGGATGACCAGGTGACTGCAGAATCAGCCTACAGAGGTTGTCTGTCTGTGAAGACTCCGAGACACCTTGGGTTAAAGTCCCAACTCTCCATAGACAGCTAATGTCGGGGCAGGTAAGGATCGGCCAGTTTGACGGTAACCATATGATCCTTTGGTTCTCCAGCTAGATGTGTATAGTAGCAGCTGCTCCGCTCTCACCATGGAGAATACAAGCATACTGATGTAAATGCGTTCCTTAATGGGAACCTGTCAGTCGATTAATGCTGCCCAAATCACAAAGCAGCATGAAGCTGTGCATGTAAAGTACTTCAAGACATTTTAGGAGCTAGAAATGTTATGGAGCTAGAAATGTTTTTATTTTATTAATCTAGATTTTTTTATTGGGTGTCTAAAGTGTGAAAATTGTCCCACTAGTGAACATAAAACTCCTTTGGCTTTGCTAAGAGATTATTCTTAAAAAAACGGATACAATACAAAATTGCTTCTGATACGGAGTATGAAATCTCTAGGCAGTGACAGTCAGGCTCTACAGAGACCTGGAAACCTGTGACGACACATTACTACAGAAACATTAATAAGGTGTTTAGGCTGCATATCCCCTACAAGGGGCAGCTCCTCCTCCCATTACTTTTCACTTATAGACAGATTATGTGTGTGGTAAGCATTCAGCAGATGCGGTGCTGCAGGAGCAGTTATAACTCACCTATTATTACCCAGACACAACTTTTTCGTCTGGCTAAAACAACTGATTGCAACCGGATCCGTTTTTTTTTTTTAAGAATGAAGTCTATGGAAATCGCATTAGTTAAATAGCCATTAGTTTTAAATGGAAGAAAAACAAACGGCTTATTAACGGATAGACTTCAATGTTCCCAATGACCATAGATTTAAATGTTAAAAAAAAACGGATCTAACAGAGATCAGTTATTTAAAAACAGACTAACAAGTGGTGTCTGCAGAGATTTTTTTGCCAACGGATTGCTGATGGATCCGTTCTATCTGATCACTACTGGACATGTGAACACAGCCTTACTGGATCAGTTTAAAATGGATGATTACTTGACATGTTCAGTAGTAGTCTGAAACAGATACAGTAAGCAAAAAAAAAAGATATTTTTCTTCCATTTGAAACGGATGGCTATATAACAGACGCAATTTCCATAGACTTCATTGTTCAAAAAAGTGGATCCAGTTGCAATCAGTTGTTTTAGCAGACAAAAAAGAGTTGTGTCTGCAGAACTTTTTTGTATTGCTAACATAACTGAATGCGGCTGGATCCGATTCAAGCAAATGATCACTGGACATGTGACCTTAGCCTTATTCTATGACATGTTGGATGATAGCTAAAAAAAAAGTAACTTTACCTGTAATACTATTCATGTGTGAATTTTGGGTCCCGATTGGGCATATACAGATAGAAGTCTATTGGACACATCACAGTCATTCTTCTGATATTGAGTGACTTGAGTTTCATTATAAACATTTGACTCCCTCTGACACAACACCTCTATATTTCTACTTACAGCATAGGAAGTGGGATACTATTTTTTGGTCTTGCAATTTTATACACAAGAGTAGCTGGTAGTCAAGAGCCATGGGGAACACATTCCCAGTGTACGGAGGCTGATTGTCAGCTAGACACTGACATGTAAGAGCAAGCACCACTTAAAGGGAATGTATCATCAGAAAAATGAATCGGCTTTTTGTGGTATGTGTATTTTTTAACAATTTGTTGCAATTTTTATTTCATATCATGATCTGTATTAAAAATCAAAATTGGGAATGCTGCACTGGAGCAACTTTTCACTCATGCTTCCTGTCATTTTAGTTTACAGCAAGGCTCCTTATCATCCCAGACAAGATAAATATAACCCCTCTATTCACAGCAGATAACAGGATCCACCATTCACAATAGGGTCATTTCAGATCCCCTTTGCATATGCTCATTGGATGCCACAATACAAAGGGATAGCGTCAGAGTCAAGTCTTTTTTTCCTGAAGGGACATGAGGTATGAGTCTAGAATAGCCCCAGTAACCAGCATGATAATTGTGAGACTTGTCGTTTTTAGTTTTAATACAGATCATAAAATTTAAAAAAAATATATCAAAATTAAAAGAAAAAAAAACATAACACAAAAATCTGTTTAAAACAAATAGGCCATTTTCTGATGACACTTTCCTTTTTTCTTACAAGAAAATGACAAAGCATTACCAGCCAGGTTGGCTTCCCACAGACAGGACCATCCAAAGTGCTATTCGCTTGTGTAGATTCCACTTCTGGATTGAGGATGCCAGACAGACAACACCAAAAAGCAGCAGGTGGATGTCTTTGAAGTATTCAGATGCCACCTACAAAATCAAGAAAGCCAAACGAGATTATTATATGCCTTTAATTAGCAAATCACATCAAAAAATTATCTATAGCAAAACACAAGTTCCTAAAAGTAATAAGCTCAAGTCTACAATGCTAACGATCTTTATACTGCCAGACAATGTCCATCCTTGAACAGTAGAGAACCATAGTTCCATGTGGACTAAAGCCCCCGCCTCACATAGCGAGATCGCTAGCGAGATCGCTGCTGTGTCACGGTTTTGGTGACGCAACAGCGACCTCACTAGCGATGTCGCTATGTGTGACACTTTGCAACGATCAGGCCCCTGCTGTGAGGTCGCTGATCGCTGCAAAGTGTCCTGGACCATTTTTTGGTCGTTGCTCTCCCGCTGGTCAGCACACATCGCTGTGTGTGACCAGCGGGAGCAGCGATCAGGCTGGTAACCATGATAAACAACGGGTTACTAGGAGCGCGTGTGCCCCTAGTAACCCGATGTTTACCATAGTTACCAGCCTGCTTCTGCTTCAGCAGGCTCGTAACCAGGAGCAGGACATCGTGGAAAGATTCTTTCCACGATGTCGCTGCTCCCCTGATCGTTGGTGAGCCTGCCTGTTTGACAGCTCACCAGCGACCACATAGCGACGCAGCAACGATCCCTGACAGGTCGTATCGTTGTCGGGATTGTTGCAGGGTCGCTAAGTGTGACGGGGACTCAACTTCCAACACCTTCTCCAACCAGCTGATTACACAATCCACACCTTATATTATGGCTGTAAAAACAAGAGTCAGGGCCCCATAATGAGCTGATTAGCTGGGGAGTCTGGAGTCCACTCACCACCCATCCAATACCTTAACCCATTAGTGACCACTAGGTGTTGAGCGAGTATGTATCGTTAACCCTTTCAGCGACAGTAAAAGAAATGCCGAGCACGGGAAAATACTCGGTGAGCACCCGAGCGTGCTCGCCTGAAAGGGTTAACAATACATACTCACTCAACATTAGTGACCATCAATATGATGTTTTTTTACTGACCTGAGATATAAAAGAATAGCATCCCCGACAGGTGAAAATACATTAGCTGTCAGCTGCACACTACAGCCGACACCCTGCTGCATGAGCCACGATCGGTGTTCGATGCTGCTGTCCATACAGGCTATGACATCTAATGGTTAACAGAATGTGAGGGCTTCCTCGTTATCCCCATTGGCACCTGAGATCATGATTGTGTGGCCCTGATGGCAATTCATGGACAAATAACGGCCTCAGAGTCTGCCGGTTATAGTGGCCTGTTCAGAAGTTAGCAACATTTAGATATTTTTAACATAATTTTTCATACCAGTCATGCTACTTTGCATCAATTCCTAAAAAGCATCTGAAGACTTAATAAACTACCCGACAGCAATTTTGAATATGTTGAGGGGCGCTGTTTTTAAATGATATCACTTGGGGATTTTCCAATATGTAGGTCCCCCAGTGTGACTTCAATACTAAATGGGTCAATGGGTAAAAATAAAATGAGTTTTGTAAATTTCACTGAAAAAAAATGAAAAATTACTCCTAAATTTTTTTAACCTTCTAACACCCTAACAAGATACAAGAGCATTTTACCAATGGAGCTGATGTAAAGCCGACATAAGGTAAATGTAACTAGTTAACTATTTTGTGTGGATTAAAAAACAAAAGTGGAAAAATTGGCCACTTCATTAAGGGATTAAAAAACAGGTATAGTTGGGCATTATCTGCCTAGTATGCTACATATGAATCAGACATGTTATAAAGAATTACCAACCTCACTTGATTTCATTATACCAAAGAGTGGAAACATAAATGCAGGAACCAGCGCAGCGGCACCCAGAGGAATGGCCTCCGAAATCCAGAACGTAGCTGTGATCAGTAAGATATAAGCACATGCTGCCTCCTGGATAACACAAAAACAGGATTATATTATGACAACCTCAAATTAGAAGACATTTATCAAAAACTTGTATACAGCAGAAGACCGGTCATGTTAAAAGGAACTTAGGTTTATCTTAACCAGCAGGACTGGTGTCAGCACCACGTAAGTCTGAGTAGATGCAGGGCCCACTATGGTGGACCTTATAAAAGATGAGGTAGACAGTGGGCCTGGTACGGCTCAACCAGGGCCACATACAAGTACTTCAAGCACAAAGGCATCACTAGTTGTGTTCTTCCATCCCAGCGTTCACATCCATAGAGAGCAGCAGAGAACCAACATTTCATGAAGACCTTTTCTCTACTAAGTGAGAGTCCGCGCTGCATTGGGGTTTTTTCCCCATCTTGATCCTTTTAATACGTTTATCAATGCTTTGATGTCTTCATCATCTCAAGTAATTTATAAAATTATATTTTATTTTCGCCTTACAAGACAAGTTGCATCTTATAAACTCTTGGTTTTTTTAATATTTTGTAACACTTTTCACATTGTTGAGTAAATAAAAACTGTGCAGATTTTTCACCACGAAAAAAAAAAGTATTCGTGGAAATAAAGAACACGCATAAGTCATAGATACGTTTATTTAATGACAATGTGGCTATACTCGTGAAAACTCACTTTACGTGAATGGAAGATCTGAGACACAAATCTGAGGGTCAGACTTGGATTTTGCCATGGGCAAATCTGTTTCATGTGAAACAGCCCTGCACTTCCCCTGGTATGTAGGATGAATAGACACTGGGTAATGAAGGAAGTGTATTGAACTCTGCTATTGCAGTGATTAGTGAAGTCAATTGTGATTGCACACGCCTGCGGACAAGCGGAGCTGCTGTCTCTAGGAAATAAAAAGAATTCCTTTTCTTCTAACCTTATACCCCTGACTACTGTGTGCACACCCGATGTATTCCTCCCTGCACTAGTTTATTTGTCTCACATAGATTTAACCAAAAAAGTCATATAATAATCAGAGTATGGACATCTCCATCATTCCAAGTGACACGTCTGAGTAAGTTCAATGTGAAATAGCCGGTTTCCTATCTAGAAGAAAGCCCTTACTATCTCCATGCCAATGCGAATGAATGACTCAGTGATCACTGACATCAAGCACCGACTGTACGTCTTACCGGAGCAAGGAGTAACCAAGAGTGAGCAAACTTCCTGAAAGTCACACCACGGCTCTCTAATGTTTTCCGCAGGCTAATTTTAATACTGTTCCACTCTGAGGCCTGCAATATACTTCTATGAATGAAAGCACATTTAGCTGCGGCTGTGAACACACACTAGGGTCATAGAGCCCAAAACAGATCTCTCATTGTGTCCTGTAATATACCTTCCTACTGTACAGTATATAAAGGTTTAGCACAGACACTGTATACGGTATGTGCAAGGGTGAAATAAGCTTTACACGTTACATCAGATTGGGAGCCTGTATAATACGACAGAAGGAAATAGAATTTATGATACTTTTACACATACCCCTACTGTCCCTACAACTGAGAAGGGAGCAAATGACTTAAGAAAAAAAAGAAAAGAAAATGTACTGGTACTTTACGTTTTTTAAGCATTCGGGTTCATTTTCTATTATAAAATACAGAATTTCTGTAAAACACATGAAGACTACTTTGCAGACAGCATGTCTATTTTAAATGGACAGCCCAACAACTTGAATGGGAACCAGCAATACCTACAATCTCCCACTGGGGCAATGAAAGGGAAACTGAACACATATAGTTACATAGGTTGAAAAAAATAGCTAGGTCCATCAAGTTCCAACTTCTTCCACCAATGGTACATTTTTTGTCAATAAATTATCTATAACCTACAATGTTATGTGCACTGAGGAGATCATCCCGCCCTAGAAGCTGTTATAGTGTCTGCCTTTACTACCTCGTTATGTTTCTCCCAACTATAGGCTGGAATTTCACCAAGGGCTTAACTTATTTTTGGGGTACACTTAATAAAAAGTGATGATCCAAAATGAGAATCCCCTTGAGGGCTCGCTTACACAACCGCATTTTGAGCCCAAACGCTGTCCGTGAAAAAGACGTGCAGCACTCGGACCATTGTTATTCAATGGGGCCATGCAGATGACAGATTTTTTTTCACTGACAGAATCTGTGTGTAAAAAAAATAAAAATCACAGCATGCACTAGTGTAAACTGGATGAGACTCATCCATTCAAGTCTATGGGTGCTTAAAAATAATGGGATGCCATACGGTCTGTCAGAGTGGCATCTGATTTTTATGGATAATCGATATTCAGTAACATAGAAAACTGTAAATGGTCCTGTACATGATTAATAGCTGCTGCTGTAAAAAACGGATTCTACAAAGATGGTGAAAAAAAAAAAAACATTCCACTTTTCCGGATGAAACGCTGATTTTTTTTTTATACACTCATGTGAACCTGCCCTTAGATGGAATCTGTCAGCCGAAGTTGACGTATAAATTCTGCACATGACCATGTAGGGAATAAAGACCCCAGTCTTCTTCCCCCACCTGTAGTGTTGTAATCGCTGTTTCTATTCTGCAGATATTAAAGTTTAATCAAACATGTTAATTAATCTGCTGAGCGCACCCTTGGCATGGTTATACACTGGTTACTCACGCCTCCACCGCTCTCACTAGTGACTGACAGCACTGGCGTGCCTGGAGTGAGCCTTGCAGACAAACCCGATGCTATCAGTCATCAGTGAGGACAGCAGCGGTCAGAACACTGAAAGGGCGATTTTTTATAGAGGCTATAACCCCTAAAGTGCTATGTACTTAGTTTACTGCCATTTTGGGCTAAGAGATTCCTTTTAAGGAAGAATATCATTTCTGGATCATCATCACCTTTATTAGACATGTCAGCCTATCTTCGGGGTACAAGTCGGTGTCCAGCTACTTGAAATCCCAGCAATCAAGCGGCCCAGAGGAAGAAATTAGGTATTGCTAGTTCCCATTAAAGTCTCTGGGCTGCCATGTAAAATAGACATATGGGGTCCTGCAGGATGAAAGATGCTCTTTGTAATTGCCTCCCTGGCTAATGGTGGTCCTATATATAAAATTATGATCAGTCAGAACATACTCAATATATCTTTCTTTGGCCACTAGCAGCAGGTCACATTTTGGACTGATCACATCATTCACGGTTTTAGCCTACCATGGTCAACCCAACAAATCATAAGTTTCAACTGACAGAACAATCATTTTCTTATAATTTTCGGGAGATCGTCAGCTAAAATGTTCTCTTACCTTGTGTATGGACAGCTTAATAAGGAAGGTTTTGAAAAGTTTTTCTGATTTTTTTTTTTAATTAAAAGGGGTTCTCAACTAGTGGACAACCTCAATTTAAAAAAAAAACAACAAAAAAAAACGGTGTGTATTCCCCTTCTGCAGCGGCGCGGATCCTGCGATAGTGGGGCTGCTGTTCCAAGAGAATGATGTGACATTGTTCTGTCACGTGCCCGCTGAAACTTATCAGTGGCCTCTCGTCAGCTGCAGCCTTTACCGCTTCATGAGAGCGGACGTCCAACATGATGGAAAATCGATGGGCTGCATCTGACAAGAGGCCGCTGAGCGTCTCCAGACAGCATGTGACACAAGGGACGTCATTCTCCAAGAACAGCAGCGCCAACATCGCTGGACCGGCGTCGCTGCACGAGGCGACTACACACTGCTTTTATGTAAATTGGGATTCTGAATTGATTAAGCTGGAGTTGCCAAGTAGTGGACAACCCCTTTAAAAGATTTGTAATATACAAGATCTCCTCTAAGGCCGGTTTCACATATCAGGAGTTTTAGCTCATACGTAAATTCACTGCAATAGATTGGTGCTACCATATAAGCATCTTTTTCCCTGTAAATTATAATGATTCTGTTGGCCATATTCCCATCCAATAAACTGCACCTACTTTTTCTAAAAAAAAAAAAAGTGGTGCAGCTGGTGTAACAACTCCAAAAGTCACAACATTTTTTGCACATTCTTTGTTTTGATTAGTAGTAATTTTTTGCACACTTACAAGCAGGGCTTGTTAACATGCAGCCCTCACAGCTGTTCAGGCGGTCCCCAGGACTACATTTCCCACAGTGCATAGCGCTGACTGAGAGGCGACATGGCTCTTCCCGGTCACGTCATTCTCCTGTCTCCTCTCCCGCAATCTGCTTAAAGCCGGGCTCACACAAGGTATTTTATGGTCCATGTACAGACCACGATTCTCGGGCTGACCGTGGTTCTCCTGGCCAGAACCTACAGCTGTATAGACACATATGAGGCAGTAAGTTCGGGTTGGAAACCCTCTGTAAGTCCGGGCATTGCAGTCTTTGTGAACTCGGCCCAGCTGTGTGGAACGTGGTCATTAAAAGAAGCATTGGAATAGGTGACCGATGCATGCTTGGTGGAAGAAAGCTGACGTCAGTGATGGCAGTTCATTAGATGCTTCACTATCCATCCATACTGGGAGTTTCAAACAAAACATCAGTGCAGAAAAAAAATACATGAAGCCGAAATTTGAGAAACATTGGTAGGGATTTTTTTTAAAGGAAATTACATAAATGCTTAGCTTTATAACAGGGAATGTTTCAGATAGCGTTTTTAAATGTTGTACCCATCACTTCAATAAAGTTTCTGAAACTGGCATATGGCTTAATAAATATAGGCCAATGGCTCAGATTTGTGCTATGGACCCACAAACGCATAGGAGGTATGTGTGATACAGGAGAACAACTTTCCATTTGTAATGTGAAACATCAGAAGAACTTACTGTATATAAGACCTCGGACATGTGTCACCTTGTTAAACTTTGGGTGTACAATGTACGTACCCCTGGTGATAAAATATATGGCAAATGAGCGGCCTCCCTAGTAAGGTGATCAGATTCCACAGAAGTGACAGCTTATGGAGCATTTACACTACACGATTATTGTGAACGAGTGATCCTAAGAACGCTTATTTCCCGATAATTGTGCATCAAAAACAGGCTGCAGATCCCTCGATGAACAAGCAAAACGCACTTTCGCTGTGTGAAAAGAGCTTTTGGTTTGCCCAAAAGATTATCGTTCTAGGCAGCACAGTGTAAACAGCACGTGTGCTGCCGAGAACGACGACATTCTATGAGCTCTGAGCGATCCAACACAGATAGGTCAGAGCGCCCCTGAGCGCGGTCTGCCTGTATAAACTGGATTTTAAACCACCAACCAAGTAAATATCAAGGGGATGGTTTAGTGTCGCTGATCGGCTCCTGGAAATGGACCTTCAGTTTCTTTCCACTGAAGGTTACAAAGTATCTTACTACTGCAGAGCTCAGTACTGACTTGTGAGCAGCAGGTCTCATCACTGGGAATGACGCCTCTGCTCATATCACAGTCAGCCAATATCATTACCGAATGGATAAGAAATATAAGATCATTAAAGACATCTACACATTAGACTAAAGCTGTCTGAACCCGCCAATATCTGTAGACAGTCTAATGTGTATGGAGGTCTCCAGACTCTGTCACAACAGCTGTCAGATTAACAGTCGTCAACTATTAATTATATCAATATCAATGGTAATATTGATGATAATCAATGATAATGTATTAATGGATCCCCCCCATTTCGACAAAGGGACCCCTGTAACTGCAGGGAGAATTGTCGTCACGCTCACACAGAAACTGTACAAGAGTGGGAGAAAACATCCGAGAGTAAAGACAATGAAAGTTTGTCGCTGGAATACCTATTTAAATACAAAACTTCTCTCACCACATACATTGATTCTATAGTAACCTATATGTCACTGCCATACAGTTTTTTAATTAAAGAAATATATTTTTAACATATGTCATTAGGACAAACCATGTCACAAAAGGAAATACGGTACTCCTGGACAAGTGTAGGTGCTTAGATAGGATCCCAATCCGTTTAAGCAATATATAAAGAAAAATCCGGCACTCTGGGTTGAGTATGGTGAAAAAGCAGTTTTTCCACCAGAGTGCCGGATTTTTCTTTATATATTAGGACAAACCAGTCATCTAACTTGAATCTCGTGAGCTCCAATGAAAAATTTCCAAATGGCCTCCAACTATCAGAAGACTGTAATTGTATTGGTCTTCTCATATGAACCTTTTGGATCCCCAGGCTCCAAGGCACTGTACCCATACAGATCATGTTTTCAGGATTTCCATAGTATGGCCCAGGTGATGGAATTACATCTCATCTGTGCAATTCTAAGGGAATCCTGAGAACATGACCTGGTGGTGGCTCTGGAGGACCAGCGTTGGGAAACACTGCTCTAGGGCAAGGGGCAGCCCCTGCGCCCACTATGGTACGTGCTCACTAGGGCTGTGGAGTCAGAGTCATGGAGTCGGTATGAAATGGACCGACTCCAACTCCTAAAATACATAAAAAATTGGGTACAGTAGTTCAATGCAGTTTGTGGGGAATATTTTTTCAGAAGAATTTGGGAAAGTTATGAAATATCCTATAAATGTCTGTCCTATTCCTGATTCCAGGGTCTAGACTTTTAGCTGAGATGAATCGGTGCTACAGTAAATTTATCACTTAAACATGAGCCATGTATGAGGGAGTCAGAGTCATGGAAATTGAGGAGTCGGAGTTTGGCTTACCGACTCCACAGCCCTGGTGCACACGATGACTTTTAAATTGAGGTGAACCTGCCAATTTAAGTGGAACCTCTATCAGGAAACTCTGGCATTTTTTGCGGTGTTTTTAAAGCGCAACAAGAGATGCCAAATGTCTTCCGTCTATTTTTTTTGGGATCCCCATATACTTCTTTAGTTTGTGTCATCTTCCAAGCGAATGCCGCCTGAAGAATGGTCGGGTCACTTCTTTTAACCACTTCATGTCTGTGGAAACCAGAAGCAGTTAAGAAGAAGTTCAAAAAGACTGAACCTGAGCGCGGCAAGTCGTTTTGACATAGAAATGTATATGTTCATTCTTTTCAGTGTTTTTAGGGTGCTTTTTCATGCGGGTTTCAGAGTGTTCCCACCTCAAAGGCGTTCTATGCACATACCCTCATAGTTATGCCCCTGAGACAACCCAATTTCTGTGCAGACCAGCTGAAGACCACCTGAGATCAGGTTACATAGTTAGAGAAGTAACATACATTTCCCCTACAGCGCATCCTGCGGGAGAAGTGCAGTACTACATTCATATATGCATATTACAGGGTCTGACATGGCTCCCCGCTCTATGGCTTCCATGTATCCTCACTCCATGATGGGGCACAGAAAGGCGCGATGTGTCAGAGGGCCACAGTTCACTCCAGAAGCAGTCCTCGCCTTTGGCCATGACCACTTACAACATATGACGGGGGAGATTGACTGGAGCAATACTGCTGCATATAAAGCAATGGCGGTCCTCTACGCCAGATGTAGGCAGGCCTCAGCCATTACACTGGCATAACAATGTTGCACCAAGTGCCTGCAAACTTTCCCACTACTAATTTACAACTCAAGTGGGTGTCAGCACCGGCCTGGCATTGTACAGAGGGGGCGCTATACAGCATTTTCAAGGTACAACCATCTTATCATAAATCTACCCCAATCTATATGCCAGGCCTGAGAGAAATGACATGAGAAGCCAGAGCTCACAGCGTGAATGGCAAGTTGCAAGGGGATAGACCCATGTACAATACACCCGCCACCCACTCCCAAACTTTACTAATCAGACAATACACTGGCTCCTGGCTCACATTCCTCAGACACCCCTCCCCCAGAGCATCTTTACCTTGGTCTGTGCTACCAGGGGCAGGGGAAGCAGCAGGAGAGGCAGCACGAAAGTGATGATGATGTCCCTCTGCTGCCAGAGCTGCTGCAGTACAGACATTGCCATGTGGAGACACAACAAGCCCGGGATCCAGACGGGCAGGGGATGCTGCAGAGGAGGCAGGGCCGGGGCATGCATGCATCCAGGAGGAGAGAGCCAGGATGAGGCAGGCCGGGCTCTGTGCACAGGATCAGCCGCTCACCTCAGCATGTCTGGCCTCTGCAAATCAAACACAAGGGGAAGAATGAGCCCGGCTGCAGACCCTCCCCCATGCAATGGGCAGGCAGTCAGCGAGGAGGAGAGGGAGGCACGCAGCCGGCTGTCTGTCACTGACAATACAGTCCTGCATATGAATGCGGCCAGCAGCCCCCGGTGCCACGTCACTGCCAGGGGATCACCCGAGAGGCCTCCGTGTGCGGCCAGCGCTGCTGACATGCGGCATTGTGCTGCTCTCCTCCACCGCAGTGTCTGGGCGCTGTGCCTGCCGGGTCTGCCTGCCTGCACAGGGGGTCTGTGTGCCTGCCTGCACAGTGTCTGTCTGCAGAGGGTGTCTGTCTGTGTCTGCTTGCTCAGGATGACTTCAGGGAAAGTGCTATTGTGAGGGGGTGTTCACCTTCCATGGCTGCTGCCCCCACTGTCTATGGGGAGCAGATGACTGGCTTTGTGGCTGCCTGGCATATGCTTTGTTTCCTAGATAGGGGATGTGCACATAATGCCTTCTTCAGGCAGATTTTACTTGAAATCCGCCTACTAAGACCGCTCAGTAGAATGAAAATATGCGATGTCTGTCCTGAAGACGCTCTATACTCTATGATACAAGCCAACTTGAAGGCTCAGAAGATGGCAGGAAGACGCACGGCCGTCTTTTCAGCGGTTTCCCAGCATTTTCGCTTCCGGTTTCGTCATTGTTGAATGGAGAAAAAAGAACACAACAATGAAAAAAACACCAGTGGGCAAAAAGTACAAAGCAAGCGCTCAGGAAATGACCAAAAGAGACACTTCAGGACAATAAACGCCAACATGCGGGGGTGTAACTACTGTTGGTGCAGGGGTTGCAATCGCACACAGGCCCTGGAGCTTAGGGGGGTCTTAAAGTCCCTTTGGCCTATATGAAAAGACCGATATTATTAATTACTTTAGAGCTTTTTGCATTGGGGCCCATGCTGATCAAGTTACGCCACTGCCAACATGTCCTGAAGCTTCTTTCTGCCACAATTTGGCAGGTTTACCTAAATTTAAAAGATGCCTTTAGGGTACGTCCAGGTTCACCCCATACTTGACCATTAGCCCTGTACAGTAGCTATTATTTTTACTGTTTGTTTCTGCCTATCATATTCTTTTAAAGCACCACTCCAGCCTTTTTTTTATCGCAACGCTGAAGTAATGTTACTAATCTAAGTTCCCAGTCCCTAGTTTTATACTTACCAGCCGCGGTCTTCAGCGGTTCCTGTTGCCGCTCCGGTCCCATGTTGCCATCTTGCTTTCACAGCTTCTGACAGACTGGAAGTCAGAGGTAACGGTCACAAACTCTCAGTGTAATTCTATGAGAACCTTGTTCTGGCCTTGTTGTTTCTCTCATAGACTTACTTTGGGTTGTGACGTCTAGATCACCCAGCAAACACTGGAACGATCCGGCAGGTCACAAACTGCTGGAGACCGACAGAGGAAGATGGCGGCTGATAAGTATCAGACTAAGGCCACAGCCCCACTATCAGTATTTGGTCAGTATTCGGTCAGTATTTTTTCTCAGGTGAGGAACAATCAGAAAAGGTATAATAGAAACAAGTCACCAATTCTGCATTTATCACCCACTCCTGGTTTTGGCTCCCACTCCTGAGAAAAAATACTGACCAAATACTGATAGTGGGGCAATAGCCCAATTAGAATAGTAGTACCACTCCAGCACTGCAATAGAGAAAAATGCTGGAGTGAGGCTTTAACAATATTTTCACATCCTAAACTATATTGTCCACATCTGTCTGACATCAACTTCCCCAATGGAAAGGTAGACATACTTAGTGTTACGGATCCGGGTGGAGGGACCAGAGGGGCGTAACTAGGTATCAACTCGGACCGACCAAGGTCGTACGGCGGCTCAATCGACTCTGTGACCAGGGAAAGACCGAGCAGAGGGACCAGGTGCTACTCTGGGGACCGACCTTGTATGAGAGCAGGTGACTCCCACGGGTCAGAAGGCAGGGACTGACCGGTACAGCAGATGAGCACGGCAGGCAGGCTGACGGGTGATCCGGGCAGACGGACTGGCAGGCGCGGCAGGTAACAAGCAGGAGCCTCCAGGTAGGCGGGCTGGTAGGCACGGCAGGTAACAGGCAGGTGCTTCTAGGTAGGTGGGCTGGCAGGCACGGCAGGTAACAGGCAGGAGCCTCCAGGTAGGCGGGCTGGTAGGCACGGCAGGTAACAGGCAGGTGCTTCTAGGTAAGCGAGCTGGCAGGTAACAGGCAGGAGCCTCCAGGTAGGCTGGCTGGTAGGCACGGCAGGTAACAGGCAGGTGCTTCTAGGTAAGCGAGCTGGCAGGTAACAGGCAGGTGCTTCCAGGTAAGCGGGCTGGCAGGTAACGGGCAGGTGCTTCCAGGTAAGCAGGCAGACAGAGCTCATAGACAGACTGGCGGACTGGACTGTAGACAGACTGTCAGGGCTGGAGAGTAGACAAGCAGGTGGACTGGACTTGTAGTCAGGCTGGCGGACTGGACTTGTAGTCAGGCTGGCGGGCTGGACTTGTAGTCTGGCTGGCGGGCTGGACTTGTAGTCAGGCTAGCAGCGGGACCTGAGGGCTGAAGCAGAGTATAACACACAAAGCTACAACCTTGCACGGGCACCGATACTACAGTACCCCCCCCCCTTACGCCCCCTCTTTTTTTAGGCCAGAAAGAAATTTTTTAAGGAGAAGCGGGGCATGGATGTTCTCCCTGGGTTCCCAAGTTCTCTCCTGTGGGCCAAACCCCTTCCAATCCACCAAAAAAAAGGTTTTTCCTGTTACCCTCTTGGTGGCCAGAATGTTCTCTACCTCATAGACGTCTTCAGCGGAGACCGGAGCTGGGGAGGTACCTGGATTGTCGGAAAAAGAATTAAGCACAACTAGTTTGAGGAGAGATACGTGAAAGGAGTTGGGAATCCGTAAAGTGGCCGGGAGTTTTAACTTGTAAGCTACTGGGTTGATTCGCTGGAGGACTTCAAATGGGCCGATGAACCGTGGACCCAACTTATAAGAGGGTATCTTGAGACGAACATGTTTGGAGGAGAGCCAAACCTTGTCTCCCAGAAGGAATTAAGGTGGATCCAGATGTCTCTTATCAGCATGTTTCTTCATCCGCTCAGAGGATTGAAGAAGTGCGGACCTAGTGTCCTCCCAAATGGTAGAAAATTCGCTGACCAGAGACTCCGCAGCAGGGTTGTCTACAGCTGCGGAAACGGAATCCGGGGATGTTGACCATAGACCACAAAGAACTGGGACTTGGAAGAAGATTCGCTCTCATGGTTGTTGTAGGACTCAGCCCATGGTAGGAGCTCCACCCAATCGGTATGGTGAGCGTTGACGAAGTGTCGGAGGTAGCTGGTAAGGATCTGATTGATACGTTCCACTTGGCCATTGGACTGCGGATGGTAGGCAGAGGAGAAATCCAGGGTGACATCCAGCAGTTTACACGTAGCTCTCCAGAAGTGCGAAGTGAACTGGACCCCTCGATCAGACACTATGTGGAGGGGTAGGCCGTGGAGACGAAAGATGTGATGGATGAAATCCTTAGCCAGCACAGATGCAGACGGGAGACCAGGCAGAGGGATGAAGTGGGCCATGTTAGAAAAGCGGTCAGCGACCACCCAAATGACCGTACAACCGGCAGAAACAGGGAGATCAGTAATAAAGTCCATAGCAATGTGTTGCCATGGGGCAGCAGGTACGGGAAGAGGCAGGAGACGGCCGGCTGGAAGGTGTCTGGGAACTTTATTGCGAGCACAGGACGAACGGGCCGTGACGAAGTCTACCACATCCTGGCGCAGGGTAGACCACCAGTAATGCCGGGTAATGAGCAGGAAGGTCTTCTTCTGGCCATCATGGCCGGCTAGTTTTGATAAATGACCCCAGTGAAGAACCTTCTTACGATCCGGAACCGCTACATACGTCTTACCGGGTGGGAGACGAGAAAGGTCCAAGGGAGCCACATTCATCACTTTGGAGAGGTCGATGATATGCATACAATGGTGGCCAAAAGTATTGGCACCCCTGCAATTCTGTCAGATAATACTCAGTTTCTTCCTGAAAATGATTGCAATCACAAATTCTTTGGTATTATTATCTTCATTTAATTTGTCTTCAATGAAAAAACACAAAAAGAATTGTCCTAAAGCCAAATTGGATATAATTCCACACCAAACCTAAAAAAGGGGGTGGACAAAAGTATTGGCACTGTTTGAAAAATCATGTGATGCTTCTCTAATTCGTGTAATTAACAGCACCTGTAACTTACCTGTGGCACCTAACTAAATCACACTTGCAGCCAGTTAACATGGATTAAAGTTGACTCAACCTCTGTCATGTGTCCTTGTGTGTACCACATTGAGCATGGAGAAAAGAAAGAAGACCAAAGAACTGTCTGAGGACTTGAGAAACCAAATTGTGAGGAAGCATGAGCAATCTCAAGGCTACAAGTCCATCTCCAAAGACCTGAATGTTCCTGTGTCTTCCGTGCGCAGTGTCATCAAGAAGTTTAAAGCCCATAGCACTGTGGCTAACCTCCCTAAATGTGGACGGAAAAGAAAAATTGACGAGAGATTTCAATGCAAGATTGTGCGGATGGTGGATAAAGAACCTCGACTAACATCGAAACAAGTTCAAGCTGCCCTGCAGTCCAAGGGTACAACAGTGTCAACCCGTACTATCCGTCGGCGTCTGAATGAAAAGGGACTGTATGGTAGGATACCCAGGAAGACCCCACTTCTTACCCCGAGACATAAAAAAGCCAGGCTGGAGTTTGCCAAAACTTACCTGAGAAAGCCTAAAATGTTTTGGAAGAATGTTCTCTGGTCAGATGAGACAAAAGTAGAGCTTTTTGGGAAAAAGCATCAACATAGAGTGTACAGGAAAAAAAAAGAGGCATTCAAAGAAAAGAACACGGTCCCTACAGTCAAACATGGCGGAGGTTCCCTGATGTTTTGGGGTTGCTTTGCTGCCTCTGGCACTGGACTGCTTGACCGTGTGTATGGCATTATGAAGTCTAAAGACTACCAACAAATTTTGCAGCATAATGTAGGGCCCAGTGTGAGAAAGCTGGGTCTCCCTCAGAGGTCATGGGTCTTCCAGCAGGACAATGACCCAAAACACACTTCCAAATGCACTTTAAAATGGTTTGAGAGAAAGCACTGGAGACTTCTAAGGTGGCCAGCAATGAGTCCAGACCTGAATCCCATAGAACACCTGTGGAGAGATCTCAAAATGGCAGTTTGGAGAAGGCACCCTTCAAATACAGTATCAGGGACCTGGAGCAGTTTGCCAAAGAAGAATGGTCTACAATTCCAGCAGAGCATTGTAAGAAACTCATTGATGGTTACAGGAAGCGGTTGTTCGCAGTTATTTTGGCTAAAGGTTGTGCAACCAAGTATTAGGCTGAGGGTGCCAATACTTTTGTCTGGCCCATTTTTGGAGTTTTGTGTGAAATGATCAATGATTTGATTTTTGCTTCATTCTCTTTTGTGTTTTTTCCTTGCAAGCAAATTAAATGAAGATAATAATACCAAAGAATTTGTGATTGCAATCATTTTCAGGAAGAAACTGAGTATTATCTGACAGAATTGCAGGGGTGCCAATACTTTTGGCCACCACTGTAGGCTCCTCTTGATCGGATGACAGGAAGGATCGGGACAAGGCGTCTGCTTTAACGTTCTTGTCCGCCGGGCGGTAATGTAGGGTAAAGTTGAAGCGAGCAAAGAACAAAGACCACCAGGCCTGACGCGGATTGAGTCTTTGGGCACTCTGTAGATAAGCCAGGTTTTTGTGGTCAGTATAGATGACAACCGGGTGCAGAGTCCCCTCGAGCTGGTAACGCCACTCCTCCAGCGCCAATTTGATGGCTAGCAGTTCTCGGTCTCCTATTGAATAGTTGCGCTCAGACGAGGAGAAGAGCTTGGAGAAGAAGCCGCAGGTTACCATTCTCCCGGATGGAGATTTCTGGGTGAGCACCGCTCCGGCTCCGGAAGAGGAAGCATCAACCTTCAGAAAGAACTGTTTGTTGCTATCTGGACGGGGCAGCACAGGGGCGGAAGAGAAGGCTTGTTTTAAGGAAAGGAAGGCCTCC
Source organism: Phyllobates terribilis (assembly GCF_046119375.1). Lineage (NCBI taxonomy): Eukaryota > Metazoa > Chordata > Amphibia > Anura > Dendrobatidae > Phyllobates > Phyllobates terribilis. Next base: position 68,690,688 of record NW_027362773.1, read on the forward strand.
TCCGCTTCAGACGGCCATTCCTTAGGATTTGCTCCCTTTCGGGTGAGCGCAGAGATGGGAGCAGTCCGGGAAGAGAAATGTGGAATGAAGAGACTGTGATAGTTGGCGAAGCCCAGGAATCGCTGAATCGCCTTCAACCCCTCCAGACGGGGCCACTTTAAGACTACAGAGACCTTCTCGGGGTCCATCCGTAGACCAGTCTTAGAGATAATATAGCCCAGGAACGGAAGGGAGGTCTGCTCGAAGAGGCACTTCTCGAATTTAGCATAAAGGTGATTCTGCCTGAGCCTAAGCAGGACCAGACGAACATCCCTCCGGTGTGTGGGAAGATCCGGAGAGAAGACCAAGATGTCGTCCAGGTACACCACCACGCAAGAATATAAGAGGTCACGGAAGATGTCGTTAAGTAATTCTTGGAAGACGACGGGAGCATTACAGAGGCCGAAGGGCATCACATGGTATTCATAGTGACCGTCCCGGGTATTGAATGCCGTCTTCCACTCGTCTGCTTGGCGGATCCAGACCAAGTTATACGCCCCACGAAGATCGAGCTTGGTGAAGATCTTCGCGCCTTTAAGGCGGTCGAACAGCTCAGATATGAGCGGCAGGGGGTATTTTGTTTTTGATAGTGATTTGGTTGAGACCTCTATAATCAATACATGGGCGTAGTGAACCGTCTTTCTTGTTTACAAAGAAAAATCCGGTTCCAGCCGGGGAGGAAGATTTCCGGATGAATCCCCTATCCAGATTTTCTTCGATGTACTCCGACATGGCCCTGGTTTCAGCCAACGACAACGGGTAAATCCGCCCATGAGGTGCAGTGGCACCGGGCATCAGGTCGATAGGGCAGTCATATGGCCTATGAGGTGGCAGTGTCTCTGCCTCCTTGTTGTCGAAGACATCAGCATAGGACCAGTAAGATGCCGGTAGACCGGGTAAATTAGACGGAGTGGATGGAGGTAGAGCTGGGCGAACCGGAACCAGGCAGGTCTTATGGCAATCCTGCCCCCAACGAAGCACCTCACCGGATTGACAGTTCAGAACGGGTTCGTGTTTCTGTAGCCAGGGTAGGCCTAGGAAAAGAGGGTGAGAGAGTCTGGAAAGCACATGGAAGGAGATCCTCTCTGAGTGCAGCATTCCCACCTGCAGGGTTACGGGCTCTGTGACGAACAAGATGGTCACCGGAAGGAATCTTCCATCCACGGAAGCGACTGCCAATGGTTCAGCCAGATATTTGGTAGGAATCTGATATTTCTGTACAAGGGACTGGGAAATGAGATTCCCAGCGGCTCCGGAGTCCAGATGGGCGGTCTCAAAGAAGCGGTTCCCTCCACAGGAGATAGAGATGGACAAAGTCAAGAACGGAGAGGATTTACTCTTGCCCAAAACGACCTCTCCGAGCGGTCCTAGACACTGGAGTTTCCCTGCTTCACCGGGCAGGAACGGATCAGGTGCTCCTTACTACCACAGTAGAAGCAGCTCCCCTCGGCTCGGCGAGTTTCTTGGCGAGACTTGACCATCTTGGTCTGGTCGATCTGCATAGGTTCGGGCGAGCGTGCCCGGGGAGTTGCTGATTGGGAAGCCGGTTTCTGGAAGACAGGAGCAAGACGAGGAAATCTTCTCTCCCGGGTAGTCTCCTTAGCACGTTCTAGGAAACGGATGTCAATCCGGGTTGCTAGTGACACCAGGTCATCCAGGGTGGTGGGAAGGTCCCGGCCGGCTAACTCGTCCTTAATCAGACCGGAAAGGCCCTCCCAGAAGGTGGACACCAGGGCCTCGTTGTCCCAGGCAAGCTCAGAAGCGAGGGTACGGAACCGTATGGCATACTGGGCCACGGTGAGACTCCCTTGGCGGAGACGGAACAATGAGGAGGCAGTAGAGATCCTTCGTCTGGGTTCATCAAAGACCTTCCGGAAGGCAGTGAGGAAAGCCGAAAGATCAGACACCAGGGAATCCCCTCTCTCCCATAGACGGTTAAGCCATGCCAATGCTTCCCCGGTGAGGTGAGACATGATGAACGCCACCTTGGCCCGGTCGGAGGGAAACTGATGTGGCTGAAGTTCAAAGTTCAGCATGCACTGGTTCATAAAGCCCCGACATAGGACGGGGTCACCTCCAAAATGAGGAGGCGCAGAAAGCCGGAGTCCTAGGCTGGATGCCGTGGTATTGGTAGGTAGCGGCGCTGCCGGAGTGGGTGTCGCTCGACTTGGGGCGGACACAGGTGGAACTGACAGCGTGTCCAGGCGAGAGTTGACAGACCGCAGGTAGGTCAGGATGGTTTCCTGTTGGGATCTCTGACGAGAAACCTCCTGGTACAGGTCAGCAAGCAAAGGGGCCTGGGGGCCCCCGGGTTCCATGGCCCGTGCAAACTGTTACGGATCCGGGTGGTGGAACCTCTGTGCTGCGGTGCAAGGAGGGACCAGAGGGGCGTAACTAGGTATCAACTCGGACCGACCAAGGTCGTACGGCGGCTCAATCGACTCCGTGACCAGGTAAGGACCGAGCAGAGGGACCAGGTGCTACTCTGGGGACTGACCTTGTATGAGAGCAGGTGACTCCCAGGGGTCAGAAGGCAGGGACTGACCGGTACAGCAGATGAGCATGGCAGGCAGGCTGACGGGTGATCCGGGCAGACCGACTGGCAGGCACGGCAGGTAACAAGCAGGAGCCTCCAAGTAGGCGGGCTGGTAGGCACGGCAGGTAACAGGCAGGTGCTTCTAGGTAAGCGAGCTGGCAGGTAACAGGCAGGAGCCTCCAGATAGGCGGGCTGGTAGGCACGGCAGGTAACAGGCAGGTGCTTCTAGGTAAGCGAGCTGGCAGGTAACAGGCAGGAGCCTCCAGATAGGCTGGCTGGTAGGCACGGCAGGTAACAGGCAGGTGCTTCTAGGTAAGCGAGCTGGCAGGCACGGCAGGTAACAGGCAGGAGTCTCCAGGTAGGCTGGCTGGTAGGCACGGCAGGTAACAGGTAGGTGCTTCTAGGTAAGCGAGCTGGCAGGCACGGAAGTTAACAGGCAGGTGCTTCCAGGTAAGCGGGCTGGCAGGTAACGGGCAGGTGCTTCCAGGTAAGCAGGCGGACAGAGCTCATAGACAGACTGGCGGACTGGACTGTAGACAGACTTTCAGGGCTGGAGAGTAGACAAGCAGACGGACTGGACTTGTAGTCAGGCTGGCGGACTGGACTTGTAGTCAGGCTGGCGGGCTGGACTTGTAGTCTGGCTGGCGGGCTGGACTTGTAGTCAGGCTAGCAGCGGGACCTGAGGGCTGAAGCAGAGTATAACACACAAAGCTACAACCTTGCACGGGCACCGATACTACAGTACCCCCCCCCCCCTTACGCCCCCTCTTTTTTTAGGCCAGAAAGAAATTTTTTAAGGAGAAGCGGGGCATGGATGTTCTCCCTGGGTTCCCAAGTTCTCTCCTGTGGGCCAAACCCCTTCCAATCCACCAGAAAAAAGGTTTTTCCTGTTACCCTCTTGGTGGCCAGAATGTTCTCTACCTCATAGACGTCTTCAGCGGAGACCGGAGCTGGGGAGGTACCTGGATTGTCGGAAAAAGAATTAAGCACAACTAGTTTGAGGAGAGATACGTGAAAGGAGTTGGGAATCCGTAAAGTGGCCGGGAGTTTTAACTTGTAAGCTACTGGGTTGATTCGCTGGAGGACTTCAAATGGGCCGATGAACCGTGGACCCAACTTATAAGAGGGTATCTTGAGACGAACATGTTTGGAGGAGAGCCAAACCTTGTCTCCCAGAAGGAATTAAGGTGGATCCAGATGTCTCTTATCAGCATGTTTCTTCATCCGCTCAGAGGATTGAAGAAGTGCGGACCTAGTGTCCTCCCAAATGGTAGAAAATTCGCTGACCAGAGACTCCGCAGCAGGGTTGTCTACAGCTGCGGAAACGGAATCCGGGGATGTTAACCATAGACCACAAAGAACTGGGACTTGGAAGAAGATTCGCTCTCATGGTTGTTGTAGGACTCAGCCCATGGTAGGAGCTCCACCCAATCGGTATGGTGAGCGTTGACGAAGTGTCGGAGGTAGCTGGTAAGGATCTGATTGATACGTTCCACTTGGCCATTGGACTGCGGATGGTAGGCAGAGGAGAAATCCAGGGTGACATCCAGCAGTTTACACGTAGCTCTCCAGAAGTGCGAAGTGAACTGGACCCCTCGATCAGACACTATGTGGAGGGGTAGGCCGTGGAGACGAAAGATGTGATGGATGAAATCCTTAGCCAGCACAGATGCAGACGGGAGACCAGGCAGAGGGATGAAGTGGGCCATGTTAGAAAAGCGGTCAGCGACCACCCAAATGACCGTACAACCGGCAGAAACAGGGAGATCAGTAATAAAGTCCATAGCAATGTGTTGCCATGGGGCAGCAGGTACGGGAAGAGGCAGGAGACGGCCGGCTGGAAGGTGTCTGGGAACTTTATTGCGAGCACAGGACGAACGGGCCGTGACGAAGTCTACCACATCCTGGCGCAGGGTAGACCACCAGTAATGCCGGGTAATGAGCAGGAAGGTCTTCTTCTGGCCATCATGGCCGGCTAGTTTTGATAAATGACCCCAGTGAAGAACCTTCTTACGATCCGGAACCGCTACATACGTCTTACCGGGTGGGAGACGAGAAAGGTCCAAGGGAGCCACATTCATCACTTTGGAGAGGTCGATGATATGCATACAATGGTGGCCAAAAGTATTGGCACCCCTGCAATTCTGTCAGATAATACTCAGTTTCTTCCTGAAAATGATTGCAATCACAAATTCTTTGGTATTATTATCTTCATTTAATTTGTCTTCAATGAAAAAACACAAAAAGAATTGTCCTAAAGCCAAATTGGATATAATTCCACACCAAACCTAAAAAAGGGGGTGGACAAAAGTATTGGCACTGTTTGAAAAATCATGTGATGCTTCTCTAATTCGTGTAATTAACAGCACCTGTAACTTACCTGTGGCACCTAACTAAATCACACTTGCAGCCAGTTAACATGGATTAAAGTTGACTCAACCTCTGTCATGTGTCCTTGTGTGTACCACATTGAGCATGGAGAAAAGAAAGAAGACCAAAGAACTGTCTGAGGACTTGAGAAACCAAATTGTGAGGAAGCATGAGCAATCTCAAGGCTACAAGTCCATCTCCAAAGACCTGAATGTTCCTGTGTCTTCCGTGCGCAGTGTCATCAAGAAGTTTAAAGCCCATAGCACTGTGGCTAACCTCCCTAAATGTGGACGGAAAAGAAAAATTGACGAGAGATTTCAATGCAAGATTGTGCGGATGGTGGATAAAGAACCTCGACTAACATCGAAACAAGTTCAAGCTGCCCTGCAGTCCAAGGGTACAACAGTGTCAACCCGTACTATCCGTCGGCGTCTGAATGAAAAGGGACTGTATGGTAGGATACCCAGGAAGACCCCACTTCTTACCCCGAGACATAAAAAAGCCAGGCTGGAGTTTGCCAAAACTTACCTGAGAAAGCCTAAAATGTTTTGGAAGAATGTTCTCTGGTCAGATGAGACAAAAGTAGAGCTTTTTGGGAAAAAGCATCAACATAGAGTGTACAGGAAAAAAAAAGAGGCATTCAAAGAAAAGAACACGGTCCCTACAGTCAAACATGGCGGAGGTTCCCTGATGTTTTGGGGTTGCTTTGCTGCCTCTGGCACTGGACTGCTTGACCGTGTGTATGGCATTATGAAGTCTAAAGACTACCAACAAATTTTGCAGCATAATGTAGGGCCCAGTGTGAGAAAGCTGGGTCTCCCTCAGAGGTCATGGGTCTTCCAGCAGGACAATGACCCAAAACACACTTCCAAATGCACTATAAAATGGTTTGAGAGAAAGCACTGGAGACTTCTAAGGTGGCCAGCAATGAGTCCAGACCTGAATCCCATAGAACACCTGTGGAGAGATCTCAAAATGGCAGTTTGGAGAAGGCACCCTTCAAATACAGTATCAGGGACCTGGAGCAGTTTGCCAAAGAAGAATGGTCTACAATTCCAGCAGAGCATTGTAAGAAACTCATTGATGGTTACAGGAAGCGGTTGTTCGCAGTTATTTTGGCTAAAGGTTGTGCAACCAAGTATTAGGCTGAGGGTGCCAATACTTTTGTCTGGCCCATTTTTGGAGTTTTGTGTGAAATGATCAATGATTTGATTTTTGCTTCATTCTCTTTTGTGTTTTTTCCTTGCAAGCAAATTAAATGAAGATAATAATACCAAAGAATTTGTGATTGCAATCATTTTCAGGAAGAAACTGAGTATTATCTGACAGAATTGCAGGGGTGCCAATACTTTTGGCCACCACTGTAGGCTCCTCTTGATCGGATGACAGGAAGGATCGGGACAAGGCGTCTGCTTTAACGTTCTTGTCCGCCGGGCGGTAATGTAGGGTAAAGTTGAAGCGAGCAAAGAACAAAGACCACCAGGCCTGACGCGGATTGAGTCTTTGGGCACTCTGTAGATAAGCCAGGTTTTTGTGGTCAGTATAGATGACAACCGGGTGCAGAGTCCCCTCGAGCTGGTAACGCCACTCCTCCAGCGCCAATTTGATGGCTAGCAGTTCTCGGTCTCCTATTGAATAGTTGCGCTCAGACGAGGAGAAGAGCTTGGAGAAGAAGCCGCAGGTTACCATTCTCCCGGATGGAGATTTCTGGGTGAGCACCGCTCCGGCTCCGGAAGAGGAAGCATCAACCTTCAGAAAGAACTGTTTGTTGCTATCTGGACGGGGCAGCACAGGGGCGGAAGAGAAGGCTTGTTTTAAGGAAAGGAAGGCCTCCTCCGCTTCGGACGGCCATTCCTTAGGATTTGCTCCCTTTCGGGTGAGCGCAGAGATGGGAGCAGTCCGGGAAGAGAAATGTGGAATGAAGAGACTGTGATAGTTGGAGAAGCCCAGGAATCGCTGAATCGCCTTCAACCCCTCCAGACGGGGCCACTTTAAGACTGCAGAGACCTTCTCGGGGTCCATCCGTAGACCAGTCTTAGAGATAATATAGCCCAGGAACGGAAGGGAGGTCTGCTCGAAGAGGCACTTCTCGAATTTAGCATAAAGGTGATTCTGCCTGAGCCTAAGCAGGACCAGACGAACATCCCTCCGGTGTGTGGGAAGATCCGGAGAGAAGACCAAGATGTCGTCCAGGTACACCACCACGCAAGAATATAAGAGGTCACGGAAGATGTCGTTAAGTAATTCTTGGAAGACGACGGGAGCATTACAGAGGCCGAAGGGCATCACATGGTATTCATAGTGACCGTCCCGGGTATTGAATGCCGTCTTCCACTCGTCTGCTTGGCGGATCCAGACCAAGTTATACGCCCCACGAAGATCGAGCTTGGTGAAGATCTTCGCGCCTTTAAGGCGGTCGAACAGCTCAGATATGAGCGGCAGGGGGTATTTTGTTTTTGATAGTGATTTGGTTGAGACCTCTATAATCAATACATGGGCGTAGTGAACCGTCTTTCTTGTTTACAAAGAAAAATCCGGTTCCAGCCGGGGAGGAAGATTTCCGGATGAATCCCCTATCCAGATTTTCTTCGATGTACTCCGACATGGCCCTGGTTTCAGCCAATGACAACGGGTAAATCCGCCCATGAGGTGCAGTGGCACCGGGCATCAGGTCGATAGGGCAGTCATATGGCCTATGAGGTGGCAGTGTCTCTGCCTCCTTGTTGTCGAAGACATCAGCATAGGACCAGTAAGATGCCGGTAGACCGGGTAAATTAGACTGAGTGGATGGAGGTAGAGCTGGGCGAACCGGAACCAGGCAGGTCTTATGGCAATCCTGCCCCCAACGAAGCACCTCACCGGATTGACAGTTCAGAACGGGTTCGTGTTTCTGTAGCCAGGGTAGGCCTAGGAAAAGAGGGTGAGAGAGTCTGGAAAGCACATGGAAGGAGATCCTCTCTGAGTGCAGCATTCCCACCTGCAGGGTTACGGGCTCTGTGATGAACAAGATGGTCACCGGAAGGAATCTTCCATCCACGGAAGCGACTGCCAATGGTTCAGCCAGATATTTGGTAGGAATCTGATATTTCTGTACAAGGGACTGGGAAATGAGATTCCCAGCGGCTCCGGAGTCCAGATGGGCGGTCTCAAAGAAGCGGTTCCCTCCACAGGAGATAGAGATGGACAAAGTCAAGAACGGAGAGGATTTACTCTTGCCCATAACGACCTCTCCGAGCGGTCCTAGACACTGGAGTTTCCCTGCTTCACCGGGCAGGAACAGATCAGGTGCTCCTTACTACCACAGTAGAAGCAGCTCCCCTCGGCTCGGCGAGTTTCTTGGCGAGACTTGACCATCTTGGTCTGGTCGATCTGCATAGGTTCGGGTGAGCGTGCCCGGGGAGTTGCTGATTGGGAAGCCGGTTTCTGGAAGACAGGAGCAAGACGAGGAAATCTTCTCTCCCGGGTAGTCTCCTTAGCACGTTCTAGGAAACGGATGTCAATCCGGGTTGCTAGTGACACCAGGTCATCCAGGGTGGTGGGAAGGTCCCGGCCGGCTAACTCGTCCTTAATCAGACCGGAAAGGCCCTCCCAGAAGGTGGACACCAGGGCCTCGTTGTCCCAGGCAAGCTCAGAAGCGAGGGTACGGAACCGTATGGCATACTGGGCCACGGTGAGACTCCCTTGGCGGAGACGGAACAATGAGGAGGCAGTAGAGATCCTTCGTCTGGGTTCATCAAAGACCTTCCGGAAGGCAGTGAGGAAAGCCGAAAGATCAGACACCAGGGAATCCCCTCTCTCCCATAGACGGTTAAGCCATGCCAATGCTTCCCCGGTGAGGTGAGACATGATGAACGCCACCTTGGCCCGGTCGGAGGGAAACTGATGTGGCGGAAGTTCAAAGTTCAGCATGCACTGGTTCATAAAGCCCCAACATAGGACGGGGTCACCTCCAAAACGAGGAGGCGCAGAAAGCCGGAGTCCTAGGCTGGATGCCGTGGTATTGGTAGGTAGCGGCGCTGCCGGAGTGGGTGTCGCTCGACTTGGGGCGGACACAGGTGGAACTGACAGCGTGTCCAGGCGAGAGTTGACAGACCGCAGGTAGGTCAGGATGGTTTCCTGTTGGGATCTCTGACGAGAAACCTCCTGGTACAGGTCAGCAAGCAAAGAGGCCTGGGGGCCACCGGGTTCCATGGCCCGTGCAAACTGTTACGGATCCGGGTGGTGGAACCTCTGTGCTGCGGTGCAAGGAGGGACCAGAGGGGCGTAACTAGGTATCAACTCGGACCAACCAAGGTCGTACGGCGGCTCAATCGACTCCGTGACCAGGGAAGGACCGAGCAGAGGGACCAGGTGCTACTCTGGGGACTGACCTTGTATGAGAGCAGGTGACTCCCACGGGTCAGAAGGCAGGGACTGACCGGTACAGCAGATGAGCACGGCAGGCAGGCTGACGGGTGATCCGGGCAGACCGACTGGCAGGCACGGCAGGTAACAAGCAGGAGCCTCCAAGTAGGCGGGCTGGTAGGCACGGCAGGTAACAGGCAGGTGCTTCTAGGTAAGCGAGCTGGCAGGTAACAGGCAGGAGCCTCCAGATAGGCTGGCTGGTAGGCACGGCAGGTAACAGGCAGGTGCTTCTAGGTAAGCGAGCTGGCAGGCACGGCAGGTAACAGGCAGGAGTCTCCAGGTAGGCTGGCTGGTAGGCACGGCAGGTAACAGGTAGGTGCTTCTAGGTAAGCGAGCTGGCAGGCACGGAAGTTAACAGGCAGGTGCTTCCAGGTAAGCGGGCTGGCAGGTAACGGGCAGGTGCTTCCAGGTAAGCAGGCGGACAGAGCTCATAGACAGACTGGCGGACTGGACTGTAGACAGACTTTCAGGGCTGGAGAGTAGACAAGAAGACGGACTGGACTTGTATTCAGGCTGGCGGACTGGACATGTAGTCAGGCTGGCGGACTGGACATGTAGTCAGGCTGGCGGGCTGGACATGTAGTCAGGCTGGCGGGCTGGACATGTAGTCAGGCTGGCGGGCTGGACATGTAGTCAGGCTGGCGGGCTGGACATGTAGTCAGGCTGGTGGGCTGGACTTGTAGTCAGGCTAGCAGCGGGACCTGAGGGCTGAAGCAGAGTATAACACACAAAGCTACAACCTTGCACGGGCACCTCCATTTTGGAGGAGGTGCCCTTTATATGAGAGGACCTCCGGCCATTGGCCGGGGACTCCTTAGGACGGCGCGCGCGGCCCCTTTAAGAGGGAGGGAGCGCGCGTGCGCCCTAAGCACAGTGCCCGGGAAGCTGCGCCTGCCGGCAGCACCAGAGGCAGGAGCGCCTTAGGACGCCGGGCAGGGAGCGCGGTGGTAAGTGGGACGGCGTCTCTACCTGTCAAGGGGCAGAGACGCCGATACTACAGTACCCCCCCCCCCTTTACGCCCCCTCTTTTTTTAGGCCAGAAAGAAATATTTTAAGGAGAACCGGGGCATGGATGTTCTCCCTGGGTTCCCAAGTTCTCTCCTCTGGGCCAAACCCCTTCCAATCCGCGTGCCGGCAGCACCAGAGGCAGGAGCGCCGGAGGACCCCGGGCAGGGAGCACGGCGGTAAGTGAGACTACATTTAGGTCCCATTCACATTACATTTTGGGCACACACCATAAAAGCTCCCAATAGACATGCCAAATGTGTCCTTAGTGTTTCAATGTTGTAAATGTCACTATTTGGTGCATTATTCTGGCATCTTTGTGTTTATAGCACATCATGGGTTCTAGCTGTACGTAGTTCTTTGCCGGAAAGATGCAACTTTTGTAGAATTCTCATAGATCAAAGATATCTAAGGAATGCATGCAGAAAACTTCTGTACGAGTCTGGATTCCCCAAATAGCTTGATTGATCAACATGTGAGATTGTGAAAATAGATCTGTACAACGTGATCTACTGTACAGTGATTACAATGAATAAAGCGTTATGAAGACCAGTAGTGATTGTCTGCCTATGCACGATCCGCTACTATAAAATAAAAGATTGCAACCAGCAGCAATTGAATGGATAATTATTAAAGGGGTTGTTCAGACTTGGAACCAAAGTCTGCAGTTACTCTGAGTGTCACACAAGGTGAGGGAAAGACTAAGTGCAACACGAGAAGAGAGGGAGGAAGCCCAAACACTAGGGAAAGGGGGAGTGGAGACCAGTAGGCAGATCTAATATCACCCTGCCTACCTTACCGTCCCTATATAGGTTCCATGCCTATCGCTGAGCAGGAACCTAAGCCCTGAATTACCCTAGAGCTTGGCCCTAGATAGGGAGGGGACAGGGTGAGCACTAGTCAAGCTCCACTACAAACTAAAGACAACAAGGTAGACAAACAGAGGGGATATACTTAGCTTGAGCAGACACCAGAGAGATAACGCCAACTGTCTTCCAAGGGCACCAGAGAAGAAACTAGCCAACTGCTAGTGCTCCAAGCCAACACAGAGGTACATAGAATTATCACAAGCGCCTCTCTGGAGAAACTGCGTTTTTAACTACCAAGCAAGAGTGTGTCAATGTCACACTGACACTGCGTACAGGAGATCAGGGGCCTAAGCTGACCCTAAGCTGGGGCCCTGACTAATCCCTCTACCTGGAGGTACTGTTAAAGGTACAGAGGTCCAGGCCGCCAGCGTAACCCCTACCTCCTGAGGATCCCTGCACCTCAGTAATCTAGTCCTGAGAAGGACCCCGATCACAACAATAGGGGACAGGAAATAATATGCCAACACACAGTACTTAGACGAACGGGACAGTACAAGGGTCAAACCAAAAACCACCTTGCATACAAAAACTACACCACAACTACAGAGGGAACACCAACGGGAAAGGAGATAAATGATAAAGCGAGGAAGGGAAAAACCACACCAAATACACTTAGCTCAGAACTCCAAAATACCACGATCCGCTCTGTTAGTCTGTATGAAATGCTTTCACCGACACTTCCCTAACAGACCGGCAGGCATTTGAAGGAGTCCCACTACTGCTGCATTGATTGCAGCTGGGCGAGGCTGGACCTCGTCTAGCAGAGAGAGAGAGAGTTAACTCCCTCACTGCCGAAAAACACAAAACACCAAAAACTCAGCTGCGAGAAGTCAGGCTGTGTAATCGTGACGATCTTCGTGGCGACACACCCGTGACAGTACCCCCCCTTCTACGAGGGGCCTCCAGACCCTCAGGGCCAGGTTTATCCGGGTGAGTCGTGTGGAAGGCCCGAACTAATCGGTCTGCGTTAATATCCGACGCAGGAACCCACATCCTCTCCTCAGGACCATACCCCTTCCAATGAGCCAGGTACTGAAGGGACCGGCGATTAAAGCGTGAATCGATGACCTTCGATACCTGGAACTCCAAGTTACCATTGACCACCACTGGAGGGGGAGGTAAAGGTGACGGTATCACCGGCGCCACATACCTCTTAAGCAACGATCTGTGGAACACGTTGTGAATTTTAAACGTAGGGGGAGGTCAAGACGGAATGCCACCGGATTAATTATAGAACTGATCCTGTACGGCCCGATGAACCTGGGACCCAGTTTCCAGGAGGGAACCTTACGTTTTATATTCCTGGTAGACAACCATACCCGATCATTCACACTTAGGTCCAGACCAGACACTCTCCTCCTATCAGCCATACGTTTGTATCGGTTCCCCATAGTATTCAGATTCTTCAGCACCCCACTCCATACTGAAGCGAGTGATGACGAAAATCGTTCCTCCTCAGGAACCCCCGAAGAGCCCCCTCTACTGAAAGTACAAAACTGGGGGTGAAAACCATATGCCCCAAAAAACGGGGACTTACCAGTGGATTCGCTCCGCCTATTATTAAGAGCAAACTCCGCCAGAGGTAAGAAAGAAGCCCAGTCCTCCTGGTTCTCTGACACAAAACACCGGAGATATGTCTCCAAGCTCTGGTTCATACGTTCCGTCTGACCATTGGTCTGAGGATGAAAAGCCGATGAGAACGATAAATGCATCCCCCGCCGTGTACAAAATGCCTTCCAGAATTTGGACACAAACTGAGACCCCCGATCTGACACCACATCGGAGGGTACCCCGTGAAGCCTCACAATCTCCCCAATGAACACCTGCGCAAGAGTTTTAGCATTAGGAAGAGCAGGAAGAGCGATAAAATGTGCCATCTTGCTGAACCTGTCCACTACAACGAGTATGACCGTTTTACCCGAAGACGGCGGGAGGTCCGTAATAAAGTCCATAGACAGATGAGTCCACGGACGCTCCGGGATCTTCAAAGGTAAGAGGGCCCCAGACGGACGGGTATGTGAGGTCTTAGAGTGCGCACAAACCCCACAGGACGCGACAAAAGTTACCACCTCCCTATGTAAGTTAGGCCACCAAAACCGACGCGAGAGGAGATCCACCGTTGCTTTACTGCCCGGGTGTCCTGCAAAAACTGAGTTATAGTGTGCCTCGATCACCTTTTGTCGTAACTGATCTGGAACAGTCTCCCTGGAGGTCCAACAGGGGCGTCCCCCTGAGCCTCCAATACCTCCTCCTCAAGCTCAGAGCATACTGCCGAAACCACCACCCCCACCTGAAGGATAGGAACCGGGTCGTCCGTATTCCCGGCCCCAGGGAAACTACGAGATAAGGCATCCGCCTTTACATTTTTTGACCCAGGACGATATGTAACGACAAAATTAAACCTGGTAAAAAACAATGACCACCTAGCTTGTCTGGGATTCAGACGTTTAGCGGACTCCAGATATAGCAGGTTCTTGTGATCGGTGATGACGGTGACCGGATGGACTGCCCCCTCTAAAAAATGGCGCCACTCCTCAAAAGCTAACTTAATGGCCAAGAGTTCCCTATTGCCGACATCGTAATTCCTCTCAGCGGACGACAATTTTTTAGAGAAAAAGGCGCACGGATGCCACTTACCAGGGGACGAACCTTGTGACAATACTGCTCCCACCCCTACCTCGGAAGTGTCTACCTCTACAATGAATGGCTGTGACGCATCAGGTTGAATGAGTATGGGTGCCGAGGCAAAACATTTTTTCAAGGAGGAGAAAGCTTGACAAGCCTTGTCAGACCACCTAGAAAAATCCGTCCCCTTTTTTGTCATGTCTGTGAGAGGTTTAACCATGGACGAGAAATTACGAATGAACTTTCGGTAATAATTAGCAAACCCCAGGAAACGTTGTAGTGCCTTAAGATTCTCTGTCAGATCCCACTCAAGAACTGCCCGCACTTTCCCAGGGTCCATACGAAAACCGGACGCTGAAACCAGGAAGCCTAAAAACTGGAGTTCCTGTACGGCGAACACACACTTCTCCCATTTGGCATACAGTTTATTATCCCGCAAGATCTGTAACACCTGCCTAACATGCTCCTGATGAGACACCAGATCCGGCGAGTAAATTAAGATATCATCCAGATATATGACAACAAACTGTCCCACCAGGCGGCGAAAAATGTCATTAACAAAGTGTTGGAACACCGCCAGGGCATTAGTCAGACCGAATGGCATGACAAGGTTCTCATAATGCCCCTCCGGAGTGTTAAACGCCGTCTTCCACTCATCCCCCTCCTTCATCCTAATCAGATTGTACGCCCCCCTGAGATCCAACTTAGAGAACCATTTGGCGCCCACGATCTGATTAAAGAGATCGGGAATAAGTGGGAGCGGATACGGATCTCGGACCGTTATCCGATTAAGTTCACGGAAATCCAGGCAAGGGCGTAGGCCTGCATCTTTCTTCTTCACAAAGAAGAACCCCGCGGCCACCGGAGAAGATGAAGGTCTAATATGCCCCTTAGCCAGACTATCAGAAATATAATCCTTCATGGCCTGCCTCTCAGGACCAGAAAGGTTATACAACCTAGCTTTAGGTAACTTGGCCTCAGGGAGCAGTTTTACCGAACAGTCATACTCGCGATGAGGAGGTAGTTCCTGACACCCTTTCTCCGAGAATACATCCTCAAAGTCTGCCAGAAATGGAGGTAAGACCCTAGGAGTAACCGCACCGATGACCGTATTCATGCAGTTTTTATTACAGAATTCACTCCATTGGCTTATCTCTCTAGATTGCCAATTAATAACCGGGTTATGCTTAGTTAACCAAGGAAGGCCCAACACTATAGGAGTGGGAAGACCCTCCAACACGTAGCAAGACAACAGTTCCTTATGTATCGCCCCCACTTGAAGTTTTACGTTATGCACAGCTTGCAAAAAACTTCCCTGACCGAGGGGCCTGGCATCGATCGAGAATATGGGGATGGGTTTAGCCAACTCACTCAATCGCATACCTTGAACCCGGGCAAACCGAGCGTCCACCAGATTAGCCCCGGCCCCACTATCCAGAAGAACAGATATCCTCTCAGTTCTCGTACCCACCACCACCTCCGCCGGTACAAGAAACTGAGATGGACCTAGGGACGAAATACCTACTCCCAGATTGCCGTCCACCACACAACCTGGGATCAACAGTTTTCCGACGACTCTTCACTCTGCAAGGGACGGGATGGACAGCCCCCAATAAAATGTCCCTTTCTCCCGCAGAAGAAACACCTTCCTGTCTTGTGGCGCACCACCGGTCCCCTCCCCCGAAATGATGTCCCTCCTAATTGCATAGGCTCCTCTGGACTGACCAGGGGACCCTCCATATAAGGAACCCTTCTAGAAGGTGGAGTCATCACAGGGGGCGGAGTTGCCCCACACCTCTCCCGAAGCCGTCTGTCAATGCGAATAGCAAGGGCCATAGCGGCTTCCAGTGACGCGGGAGGGTCATACTGAGCCAACACATCCTTTAATTTGTCGGATAAACCTTGACAAAACTGGCTCCTAAGAGCCGGGTCATTCCACTGGGTGTCCGTGGCCCACCTACGGAACTCCGAACAGAATTCCTCCGCCGGACGATCTCCCTGCTGGATCCTACGTAACTTAGATTCAGCAAGGGAGATCCGATCCGGGTCATCATATACGAGACCCAGAGCTGCAAAAAACCTATCCACTGACTGGAGAGCCGGGGAGCCTGGGGGAAGAGAGAACGCCCAAGATTGTGGGTCCCCTTGTAGGAGCGAGATGACAATTCCCACCCTTTGTTCTTCACTCCCCGACAACCGAGGCCGCAGCCGAAAGTACAACTTGCATGCCTCCCGGAAAACAAAAAACTTGTCCCGCCCCCCAGTGAACCTGTCAGGGAGAGCTACTTTAGGTTCTGGTCCGGCTTGCTCCTGGGGATACAAAACCTTGGACCTAACGTCTGCCAGCTCCATGGACAAACTCTGCAACTGCCGAGCTAGACTGGCTCCTGGATCCATGGTAGCTGGAGAGAATCTTAGTGGGTCGGTGAAAATGTCACACTGACACTGCGTACAGGAGGTCAGGGGCCTAAGCTGACCCTAAGCTGGGGCCCTGACTAATCCCTCTACCTGGAGGTACTGTTAAAGGTACAGAGGTCCAGGCCGCCAGCGTAACCCCTACCTCCTGAGGATCCCTGCACCTCAGTAATCTAGTCCTGAGAAGGACCCCGATCACAACAATAGGGGACAGGAAATAATATGCCAACAGACAGTACTTAGACGAACGGGACAGTACAAGGGTCAAACCAAAAACCACCTTGCATACAAAAACTACACCACAACTACAGAGGGAACACCAACGGGAAAGGAGATAAATGATAAAGCGAGGAAGGGAAAAACCACACCAAATACACTTAGCTCAGAACTCCAAAATACCACGATCTGCTCTGTTAGTCTGTATGAAATGCTTTCACCGACACTTCCCTAACAAACCGGCAGGCATTTGAAGGAGTCCCACTACTGCTGCATTGATTGCAGCTGGGCGAGGCTGGACCTCGTCTAGCACAGAGAGAGAGAGTTAACTCCCTCACTGCCGAAAAACACAAAACACCAAAAACTCAGCTGCGAGAAGTCAGGCTGTGTAATCGTGACGATCTTCGTGGCGACACACCCGTGACAGTCAATCAGCAGAAGGTGAAGGTAGCTGCTGGGTCCTAAAGGAAGAAGGATACAACAATACCAAAGAGATGAGAGGATCAAGAAGGCATCTGCAATGTCAAGTGCAGTGACCTTCTGCAGCTGGCTGAAGAGCGACTGTCTGTCACACCTGACACACCCGTGACACGGAGATGGTGGATTGGCAAAACGTGACAGTGTGCATATTTGCATATATCGTATATTGGCCCCAGAGTATTTGTGCGCCTGCATATTAAAGGTGTGCGCCCCCTTTTTTTGTAGCGTGCATACTTGCGGTCACTTGCCATCGAGACTCATCTTGTTTCTTTCAGTTCTCTTCAGTTGAGAGAAGCCGAGCGAATCTAGTCTGCACGTGACCGCAAGTCTGCAAATCACATACATGCCGACATGCAACTGCCTGATCACATCAAGAATACCTGGGAATCATGACAGCACGTACACTGTATGCTGTCATGATTCGGCAGCCTGCAGTCACATAGGGGAACTGCACACTTTTGTCCCAAGCATTGACAACCCCATTTACATTACAATGGTCAAAGTTTTGACCGATATTTCTCCACTGATCAGCCAACTGCAAATTCACTTTGCTACATCAACTGTACAGTCCTGCTCATTGTTATTGGCACCCATGAAGTTTAAGTACATAGTGTAGAAAATCTGAAAAAAATGAATCAAGTGAAACAGTTTTTTTTGTATAGAGCACTCGTGTTAAATACAAACAAGCAAATTATCAACAATAATTTAAAACAAAAAATAATGGGAGGGAAAAATAGAAATTCCTAAAGCTTGCTGTGTCACTGGTATTGGCACACTTTACATTAATTTAGTATGGAAACACATTTTGACTCGCCTGTATTAAATCCCAAAAGAGCTTCTGTGATTAATTGTCGGTGCCCGTGTGACATGAATTAGCCAATGAATGGTGTTAATGATGACTTCAGTCTTTCAAAAAGTTACATGGTAGGCCCTGTTCCTTGGTCACAATGGTGAAGACAAAACGGTTGTCTGAGGACGTCAGAACTGCTATTATTAGCAAACACAAGACTTCCAAATGGTATAAGTCCATCTCCAAAGACCTTGGTTTCCCAGTTTCAACAGTGTGCAATGTTATTAAGAAGTTTGCCAAGCATGGAACCATCAAGAATCTCCCTGGACATGGGGGGAAAGAGGAAAATTGACAAGAGATGTCTTCGAAGGTTGGTGCGAATGGTGGACAAAACACCATGTCAAACATCCAAAGACTTGAAGGCCAACCTGTAACAGTCTGGGGTCATGGTTTCAACAATTATCATACTCCGCACACTAAACCAAGCAGAGCTTTATGGGCGAAGGCCAAGAACGAAACCATTGCTGAAGAAAAGACATAAAAACGAATGACCGAATTTTGCGAAAGAGTACCTTGACAAACCACAATCTTTCTAGGAAAATGTTCTGTGGACATATGAAACAAATATAGAGCTTGGCAATGCAAAGCAACAGTTTGTTTACAGATGGCACAATGAAGCTTTTAAGAAAAAGAACACCTAACCAACAGTTAAGCATGGTGGAGGATCCATAATGCTGTGGGATTGCTTTGCTGCGTCAGGTACCGGAGGCCTTGACCGTATCACAGGAATAATGAAATCCGTGAATTATCAAGAGAATTTAAAGTGAAATGTCCTACCCAGTGTAAGAAAACTTTGTTTGAGTCGAAGATCATGGGTCCTCCATCAAGACAATAAACCAAAGCGCACATCCAAAAGTACACAGGAATGCTTGAAAAAGAAAAAAAGTACTGTTTTAAAATGGCCAGTAATGAGTCCTGACCTCAATCCCATTGAAAATCCTTGGGGTCAGCTGAAATCTGCCATTGGCAAAAAGAACCCTGCAAACATTCAAGAGCTTGAACAAACTGCAAAGGGAGAGTGAGAGAAAATTCCAGCTGAGAAGTACAAGAAGCTTATAGATGGCTACAAGAAACATTTGGAGGCTGTCAGCAATGCCAACGGGTGTGCAACCCAGTATTAATTAGGGCTGCCTTTATTGCTGCACATGCTGTTAATTCTGTTTCTTCTTTTAAATTGCAACATGTAAGTTGAAAAACAATGTTTTATTATTGTATTACTTTGGATCACTAATTAAAAAATCCTGAGGATATAACTTTGGTACTTTTCCATTTATTTCTGAAGATGCTGCATAGTCTATGAAAAAAATTAAGGCGTGCCAATAATGGTGAGCAGCACTGTAGCTTTCACACTACACGGTTATCTATTATATAACAGTACTTTTATAGCACTTAACCCTTTAGGGCGGAGCTATTATAGTGATAGTTATATCACACAAAATAGTTAATAAATAACATTTCCCACATGTCTACTTTATATGAGCACAATTTGTTAAACATAATTTTCTTTTTGTTAGCATGTTACAAGAGTTCAAAGTTGACCAGTGATTTTTCATTTTTCCAACAAAAGAAATTACAAAACCATTTTTTCTCAATACGCCTTCCACGACAGCATTGGAGGATGTTGTCCACGCCCTATCGGAGGACAGGAACATAGAGAGGTTAAAAGCCCCTCCCCACCGTCAATCCCCAGTGTTTTCCTGTCCCCTTTGGGGCATGGAGAGGTCCTGCAGTGCTGTCGGGCCGGCAGAGCAGCGCTGTGTTTCTTCATACTTGCCGAGCAATGGTCGGTCGGGGCGCTCAGTCCTCCCTCCATGCTGCTCCCATTGGGACCATCCTGACTTTCTGCGCCCCATAGAGGGTAAAGCAAGCTAGGTGATATTTTTCATGCCGGAGGCCGTTTCCAGCTCTCCGGCAACTCCTGCTTCCTGGTGGCTGGATGCGCGCTTGCACCGGAGATGACGTTATCTCAGGTCCTGTCGCTTCCAGCCTGTGCGTTCCACGCTGGGACGCATGGTGGAGCACTTCCCAGAGCCGGCAGGTGCGGTCTGGGCATGCGCGCGTGCACCGGAAGTGACGTCTCCGCAGGTCCTGTCACTTCCGACCTGTGCGTTCCACGCTGGGACGCAGGGTGTTTGACCGCGTCCCAGGGCTGGCAAGGTCCATATCGATTCTGGATTGGCCCTCAAGTGACCGGAAGGGGGAGGGGACTGAGGTTCCTTGCTGGGAGGCACAGTTTTTCTACATAAAAACCCGCCTGAAGATGCCAAAGGTAAGGCTATCTCCACCATGGAAGGTGACAGATCCAGTATCCATGCATCTGCAGAGCCCAGCACACCCTCGGCTACAGTGAGTAGTACCTGGGTGGTCACTAAGGGGTTATCTCAGCCTCTTTTTTTAGATGACACTAGATCTTCCCTCCTTCTAGTTAATGGGTCCCCTTCTCTTCCCCTTTCTTAGGAAGACAAGGCCCCTGCTTCTAAGAATTATGAAGACCAGCCCCGCAGATGTGGCATCTGTGCTAAAAAATTATCCTAATCCTATAAGGAGAAGTTGTGCCGACCCTGTACGGATAAAATAATTAAAGAAGAAAACCCCTCACTAATAGAGGAGCTCAGATCACTTATTAAACTGGAGGTCCAGGTAGTTAGACAGGAGGTCTAAGCTTCTTTTGTTGCCCTGCCTGTCTACTCCTCCTCCAGGCCCTCTCCCCCTAAGAAGAGGAAAATTCAAGAGTTAGACTCAGATGTGGTCTCTGTTGACGCCAGTAGCTCTGCCTCTGATGATTTTGATGAAATAGCATCCTCAGGGCCTGCCAAAAAAGTAGAAACTGGAAGATATTATTTTTCCTCGGACAACTTAGAGCAATTACTGGACGCAGTTAGAGGCACTATGGGGCTGGAGGAAGTTGAGGTCCCCTGTTCCATTCAGAATGAGATGTTTAGGGGCCTTAGATCAAAAAAGCAGACCGGTTTTCCAGTCCATGAAGTCATTAGAGATCTCATCCAACAGGAATGGGAATCCCCGGAAAACTGTCTCACCACTCCTTCGGAATTAAAGCATAGATTTCCGCTGGAAGGTGAAGAATTTGAGTGGGACATCCCTAAGGTGGACATCCAGGTGGCAAGGGTAGTGAGGAAAACCTCACTTCCCTTTTGAGGACTCATCCCAATTGAAGGATCCATTGGACCAGAAAATGGAAAGCGTCCTTAAAAAATCATGGGATACCTCCTCTGCCTCTCTCAAGGTCAATATTTCATCGACATGTGTGGCCAGATCCCTCTTCAAATGGTTGGCCCAACTAGAGGAACATCTGTCTCAGGGTAAATCCAGGGCAGACCTGCTAGACTCCATCACTCTCCTTCAAAAAGCCACGGGCTTCTTAACGGATGCCTCGGCTGAGTCAGTCCAGATCGCGGCCAGAGCAGCTGTCTTATCCAATATTGCTCGCCGTGCACTGTGGCTAAAAACATGGAGTGGGGATGTCACCTCCAAGGTTAAACTCTATTCCATTCCATTTCAAGGGAAATATGTATTTGGCCGAGCCTTGGATGATATCCTGGAAAAGACCTCGGACAGGAAGAAAACCCGTCCTGAACAGAAACAGACTAAGAAACGTTCCTTTTGAACTTCCCAGAGTCACCCCTCACAATATAGGGGAAAGGGAAAATCTAGGCGCTGGAGCTATCCTAAAGGCAGCGAGGGCCGTAACATCCTTGTACCCCAGCAACAACACCAGCAGGACAACCAATGACTTGGTCCGTGTGGGGAGGCGTCTCTTGAATTTCTTTCCACAGTGGCGGGCAATATCTTCCTGCCAGTGGATCCTCGATACCATCGAGGAGGGTCTTCTATTGGAATTCGAGAGTCGCCCCCCCTCAGCTCCTGAGGGTCACGTCCCTTCCTTCTCAGGGGGCTCAGGAACTGCTATCAGTTGGTCTACAAAACCTTCTGAGATCTGGAGTGGTATCTCCGGTCCCCCCTGGCTGGGAGGGGATGGGTCACTACTCAAAAATATTCATAATACAGAAACCGTCAGGGACTCCACGCATCATAATCAACCTGAAGTCTCTAAACAATCACATCAGATACAGACGATTCTAGATGAAGTCTATAAGGTCAACTATTCCTTTAATAGGGAAAGATTACATCATGGCTACCATAGACTTAAAAGATGCATACTACCATGTGCCGATTCATCCGTCCCACAGGAAGTTCCTACACTTTGCAATCCTCAGGGACAACATAACAGAACACTACCAGTACAATGTACTGCCCTTCGACATCTCTTCAGCACCCCGAGTGTTTACGAAGATTATGGCAGAAGTTATTGCACTCATCCAAAAACAAGGTGTCTGCATAATTCTATACCTGGACGACATGTTGATTGTCGCCCCTTTGATGGTGACTCTCAATCTTCACGTTTCTATAACCTTAAAAACTCTTCGCTCTTTAGGTTGGGTTCCGAACCTAAAAAAGGCGGAACTCCTTCCTTTGTCGAGGACTCCAACAAACAAACGTCCTTTCTTCCGTTGGAGCATCAAACAGCTCTCAGAACCAAGATCTCAATTTTCAGACACCAGGAGAATCCAACATTGAGAGCGGCCATGACTGTATTGGGGTCAATGACAGCCTGTATCCAGTCAGTGTCGTGGGCCCAGGCCCACTCAAGGCTCCTCCAGAATCATATCCTAGGATCTTGGAACAGACAAAGGGACTCACTAAACAAAAGGACCAGGACCCCCGGTCGAGTAAAAGCTTCTCTTTCTTGGTGGCTAAGCTCCCAAAATCTTCAGAGGGGGGATTTCTTGGACCCAGGACACTCTAATTACAGTGACTACTGACGCCAGTATACGAGGCTGGGGAGCCATGGTGGCCCAGACTCCTTTTCAAGGCAGATGGAGTCCCAAGATCAGTGCCAGATCCTCCAACTTCAGGGAGCTAAAGGCAGTAGAAAAAAACGCTCAGAGCGGCAGTCGACCTAATCCAGGCTACTCACATCAAGTTACTCTCGGACAATGTGACTACAGTTGCCTTCCTTCGTCATCAAGGAGGTACGAGGGTAGACAGCCTGAAACAGATTGCAGGCCGAATATTTTCTTCTGCAGAACAACATCTCCTATCACTTTCGGCAATTCACCTGAAAGGCTCAAACAACATTCAAGCAGACTTTCTAAGCGGGAAAGAGATCCAGCCAGGAGAGTGGAGCCTGAATCCTCAAATATGCCAGTCACTTGTAGCAAAATGGGGTCTCCCCGAAGTAGATCTCTTTGCCAGTCGCTTAAACGTAAAACTTCCCCTCTTGTTTTCACTGGACAGAAGAGACAATGCCATGAATTTGGACGCATTAGCCCATCCCTGGCATTTCAAACTGGTCTATGCATTTCCCCCAATTCCACTGATAGCAAGAACTGTCCAGAAAGTCAGGTTAGAGAGAGTGGCAACAATTTTGGTAGCCTCTCTGTGGCCCAAAAGGCCTTGGTTCGGGGCCATCACAGAACTTTGCCTGGATGGTCCAGTGATACTTCCACAGGTCAACAACCTTCTCTCACAAGGCCCCCTATTCCACCCAAATCTTCAGTGGCTAAACCTTGCAGCCTGGTTACTGAAACCGATATCTTAAGATCCAAAGGTCTCTCGGAAGAAGTTATAAGAACTCTTCAACAGAGTAGGAAACCAGTAACCAATGCTATATACAGCAAAATATAGAAAAAATTCCTGTCATGGTATGCCCCGGATATTCCTGATACCTCAAACCCCAACATTGCTCGGATCCTTGATTTTTTTACAGAGTGGATTGGAGTTGGGTCTCAAGGTGCAGATTTCAGCCCTAAGTTCCATATTCGACCAAGATTTGGCCTCTCACAGATGGATCAAGAGATTCATGACTTCGGCGCTCAGACTTCACCCAAGAATTCAGTCTCATGTCCCATCCTGGGATCTGAATGTGGTGCTCAGAGGTCTAACGCTCTCTCCCATTGAGCCTCTATCCTCCAGCACAATACAGACTCTCTCTCATAAGACTGCCTTTTTTAGTAGCCATCACTTCAGCACGGAGAGTAGGAGAACTGCAGGCTCTTTCCATCAGAGAACCTTTCATGAATGTGACTGAAGATAGAATTACGCTTCCCCTGGACTCTTCCTTTCTCCCAAAGGTGGTTACGGATTTCCATCGTTCCCAGGAAGTCATCCTTCCCTCCTTCTGCCATAAAACTTCTAATTCAAAGGAAGCAGAGTTCCACCTCCTGGATGTCCGCAGAGTTGTCCTTTATTATCTTCAACAAACTGAGTCTTGGAGATTTGATACAAATATATTTATACAACACTCAGGGCATAACCGAGGAAGGAAGGCAGCTAAATCCACTATAGAAAACTGGATTAAGAAGGTAATTGGGGAAGCCTACATAAACCAACAGATGGATCCACTGATTGCCTTAAAGGCTCATTCTACCAGATCCACAGCAACTTCATGGGCCGAAAGAACGGGCGCTTCTACAGAGCAGATTTGCCGGGCAGCTACATGGTCTTCCCTTCACACATTTTCCAAACATTATAGATTAGATTTATCATCCACTAGGGATTTAGCCTTTGATAGGAAAGTCCTACAAGCTATTGTCCCTCCCTAATAAAATATTGTTGGTATTCCTCCAATGCTGTCGTGGAAGGCGTATTGAGAAAATAGAATTAGTCCTTACCGGTAATTCGGTTTCTAGAAGCCTTCCACGACAGCATGAATTTCCCTCCCTATGGATTCCATATAACTGTCAGGTAACCATTTTTCCAGGTGATCTTGGTAAACACTGGGGATTGACGGTGGGGAGGGGCTTTTAACCTCTCTATGTTCCTGTCCCTCGATAGGGCGCGGACAACATCCTCCAATGCTGTCGTGGAAGGCTTCTAGAAACCGAATTACCGATAAGGACTAATTCTATTTTTAGGGACCACATCCCATTTGAAGTGACTTTGATGGGCCTATATGAGAAGAAAAAAAAAGTGACACCAGTCTAAAAACTGCACCCCTCGAGGTGCTCATAACCACATTCAAGAAGTTTATTAACCCTTCAGGTACTTCACAGGAAGTAATGGAATGTGGAAAAATAAAATGAACATTTAACTTTTTTTTAACAAAAATGTTACTTTAGCCCTAATGTTTTTATTTTTACAAGGGTAATAAGAGAAAATGGACCCCAAAATTTGTTGTGCAATTTCTCCTGAGTACGCCAATACCCCATATGTGGGAGAAAACCACTGTTTGTGCGCACGACAGGGCTCAGAAGCAAAGGAGCGCCTTTTGACTTTTTGAACGCAAAAATAGCTGGAATCTCGAGCGGATGCCATGTCGCGTTTGGAGAGCCCTTGATGTGCCTAAACAGTGGAAACCCCCCCCCCACAAGTGACCCCATTTTGGAAACTACACTCCTCAAGAATTTTATCCAGGGGTAGAGTGAGCATTTTAAACCCACAGGTACGATACAGAATTGAATAACAATAGGTCGTCATATGCATCATTAGTGTTGAGCGCAAGTGCTCGCTACTCGAGTTTGCATCAGATGCGCACCGAGTATTTCGGGTGTTGGAGTGAGATGCTCGAGTCCCTGTTTCGCATGTTTTGCAGCTGTTAGACACCCCAAAAAAACATACGGGGATTGCCCGTGTATGGCAGGCAATTCCCACATGTTTTTTTGGTTGTCTAGAAGCCGCGAAACATGCAGGGCGGAGACTCGAACATGTCACTCGAGATACTCTACGCATACCTGAGCACCTGATGCACACTTGAGTAGCGAGCACTTGCGCTCAACACTAGTCATCATCATTTTTTTTTACTTGAAAAACCCTACGTTTAAGCCCAACCATAACCCTTAGCCCAACTCTAACCTTAAGAAAAACCCTAACTCCAACCCTAACCCTTAGCCCAACAGTCACACCAAGCCCAACCCTAATCCTTAGCCCAATCATAATCCCAAGCCTGCAAAAAATGAAAGAAATAAAAATTATAAAAAAAAAAGAATCTGACTAAGGTGAAGACACACGGGGGGAGGCGGTGACATATTAATTATTGGCTTTTGATCACTGTGATTGGGTCTATCACAGTGATCAAAATGAATAGGAAAAATACATCTGCTGTTGCCAGGTAACGGCCGGCAGATCGCGGCGGACACACCGCGCATGCGCCTGCCATTTTTTTCGGGAAAATTACACTGAGGGCCAGGGGACGGATCAGGAGGTCCGGGGGGATGGCGAAGGTGTAAGGGTGTGACAGGGGCTGTCATATGCCTCTCCCTCTCTAAACAGTGTTTGCATCAAGTGTATGGTTTTATTATATTTTGGTGACTATATTAATATATAAATCTGCATTGTTTTATAGGCATTAATGTACACAGTTAATGTAATGTATTGTGATTATTGTATAATGTTATTTATATTTGGTATATAGGGAAAGCAAAGGACACTGAGTAGGGTTTAGTTAGTGATAGATAGAAACATTGGGGCTGACAGGCAGTGGTGGCCTATTATATATAGAAGATAAGGCATAGTGTAGAGTATAGGAAGTTTAGTGTACGTTATTAGTGAGTGAATACAGCAGTTCATTGGTGAAGGGAGAAGTCTGCCCAGCGACCAGCGGAGACGGTTGCTGATTGGTCCAATTAAAAAAGGGGGAGAAGTTTGGGCCAGAGTGGAGCAACGGTTATTCCAGTCAGGAATCGGTTCTGTCAGAGATGTCGTAGTTAGTGGTAACATTGAAGTATGTGCTGGAGGAAGACTGAGGAGAAGTTCAGGGCCAGTGGGCTGACGATCAGGAAACACGCAGCGAGAAGAGAGGACACAGGAGAAGCAGACTAAGCGTGGAGGCTTAGGAAGTACGAGGAGCTGTAACGGGTCTGGGAGGCGGAACCTCTGAGCAACTATACAAGGGGGCGGTCCTTGTAAGGAAGCGGGTGGCGCCCAGGGAAGATGGGCAGGTAGTCACAGCAAGTGACCGGGGCAGTCTCTGGGTAAACGGGCAGGAGGTCACGGCAAGTGACCGGGACAGTCTCTGGGTAATGGGCAGGTGGTCACGGAAAGTGACCGGGACAGTCTCTGGGTAAACGGGCAGGAGGTCACGGCAAGTGACCGGGACAGTCTCTGGATAATGGGCAGGTGGTCACAGCAAGTGACCGGGACAGTCTCTGGGTAACGGGCAGGTGGTCACGGAAAGTGACCGGGACAGTCTCTGGGTAAACGGGCAGGAGGTCACGGCAAGTGACCGGGACAGTCTCTGGATAATGGGCAGGTGGTCACGGCAAGTGACCGGGACAGTCTCTGGGTAACGGGCAGGTGGTCACGGCAAGTGACAGGGGCAGTCTCTGGGTAAAGGGCAGGTACGACCTGTGACGGCTGAGCCTCCAGGTAGGCTAGCAGGCGAGTAGCAGATGTGTGCTCCCAGGTGAGCAGGCGAGAGTCTCTGGACAGGCAGGTGGTCACAGCACGTGACGGCGGAGCCTCCAGGTAGGCTAGCAGGCGAGTAGCAGATGTGTGCTCCCAGGTGAGCAGGCGAGAGTCTCTGGACAGGCAGGTGGTCACAGCACGTGACGGCGGAGCCTCCAGGTAGGCTAGTAGATGAGCGCTCCCAGGTGAGCGGGCAAGAGTCTCTGGACTGGCAGGTGGTCACAGCACGTGACGACGGAGCCTCCAGGTAGGCTAACAGGCAGGTAGCAGATGAGCGCTCCCAGGTGAGCGGGCAAGCTGGTCCATAGACAGACTGACTGGTGTCGGAAGGCAGACCGTCGGACCTCAGGCTAGCAAGCAGGTAAGCGGATAACAGGCAGGAATCAGACAGCAAACTGGCAGGAAACTGGCAGGTAACTGGAAACGGGACCTGAGGGCTGAAGCAGAGTAGTGAACAGTGCAACAACATTGCTCGGGCACCTCCATTTTGGAGGAGGTGCCTTATATATGGAGGGATCCTCCGGCCATTGGCCGGGGACTCCTTAGGGCGGCGCGCGTGGCCCCTTTAAGAGAGGGGGAGCGCGCGCGCGCCCTAAGCACAGTGACCGGGGGAGAGCGCGCGCTGCAAGCAGAGCGGGAGGAAGCCGCCGGGCACGGAGCAGAGAGGTGAGGGGAACAGTGTCCCTGCCTAGCAGGAGGCAGGGACGCCGACGCTACAGTACCCCCCCCTTTAGGCCCCCCCTTTTTTAGGCCAGACAGAAATTTACCAAGGATGAGAGGGACATGGATGTTCTCCAGGGGCTCCCATGTTCTCTCCTCAGGACCAAACCCCTTCCAATCCACTAGAAAAAAGGTCTTTCCTCTTACCCTTTTGGTGGCCAGAATGTTCTCTACCTCAAACTCGTCTTCAGCAGAAACCGGAGCAGGAAAAGGAGTTAAGTACCACGGGTTTGAGAAGAGATACATGGAAGGAGTTAGGGATCCGTAAGTTGGCCGGGAGTTTCAATTTATAGGCCACCGGGTTGATCTGTTTGATAACCTCCAGTGGGCCGATGAACCGAGGCCCTAACTTATAGGAAGGAATCTTGAGCCGGACATATTTGGATGAGAGCCAGACTTTATCTCCGGGACGAAATTGTGGGGAATCCAGGCGTTTTTTGTCGGCGTGTCTCTTCATCCGTTCGGACGACTGAAGGAGTGCGGATCGGGTACTCTCCCAAATGGAGGAAAATTTGCTAACGAGAGATTCCGCAGCCGGGTTGTCCACAGAGGTGGAGACAGGAAAATGGATCCGAGGATACTGACCGAAGACTACAAAAAACGGGGATTTAGAGGAAGATTCGCTCTCGTGATTGTTGTAAGAGAACTCGGCCCATGGTAGGAGATCCACCCAGTCAGAATGGTGGGCATTAACGAAGTGCCGGAGGTAACTGGTCAGATTTTGATTGATCCGCTCCACTTGACCATTGGACTGTGGGTGATAAGCGGAGGAGAAGTCCAGGGTGACGTCGAGCAGTTTACATGTGGCTCTCCAGAAGCGTGAGGTGAACTGAACCCCACGATCCGACACGATGTGGAGAGGCAGACCATGGAGACGGAAGATGTGGCGGATAAAGTCTTTAGCTAGCTCGGGTGCAGACGGGAGGCCTGGCAGGGGAATGAAATGAGCCATTTTGGAAAAGCGGTCAGCGACCACCCAAATGACCGTACAACCGGCAGAGACGGGGAGATCTGTTATGAAGTCCATAGCTATATGCTGCCACGGGCCAGCAGGTACTGGCAGAGGGAGAAGGCGGCCTGCAGGCAGAAACAAAGTCTATTACGTCCTTGTGCAGGGTAGGCCACCAGTAGTGCCGGGTAATAAGCTGGAGGGTCTTTTTCTGACCGGCGTGCCCAGCTAGCTTAGACGAGTGACCCCAGTGTAGAATCTTCTCCCGATCTGACACCGTTACGAACGTCTTACCGGGAGGGAGACGATTTAGACTCACGCGGGCTACCTGCATTACTCTGGCGGGATCGATGATGTGTTTAGGCTCCTCCTCAAGATCAGACACCAGAAAGGATCGGGACAGGGCGTCAGCTTTGATGTTTTTGTCAGCCGGGCGAAAACGAAGAATGAAATCAAAGAGGGCAAAAAGCAAGGACCACCGGGCTTGGCGCGGGTTAAGTCTCTGGGCGCTCTGGAGATATGCCAAGTTCTTGTGGTCAGTGTAAATTATTACCGGGTGAAGAGCCCCCTCGAGCAGGTAACGCCACTCCTCCAGTGCCATCTTAATGGCCAACAATTCTCGGTCTCCTATAGAATAGTTGCGCTCAGAAGAGGAGAAAAGTTTGGAGAAAAAGCCGCAGGTTACCTTTCTTCCGGAAGATGACTTTTGGGTAAGTACCGCCCCAGCTCCGGAGGAGGAGGCGTCAACTTCTAGGAAGAATTGTTTGTTGCCGTCTGGACCATGCAGCACCGAGGCGGAGGAGAAGGCCTGTTTTAAGGAAAGAAAGGCCTCCTCTGCATCGGGCGGCCATTCTCTGGGGTTCGTACCTTTACGAGTGAGCGCAGAGATAGGGGCGGTCCGGGAAGAGAAGTGCGGTATGAACAGGCGGTAATAGTTGGCGAAGCCCAGGAACCGCTGAATAGCCTTCAACCCCTCTGGTCGGGGCCACTTCTGGATGGCAGACAGTTTCTCAGGATCCATTTGTAGACCTGTCTGAGAGATTATGTAGCCCAGAAATGGAAGAGAGGTCTGCTCAAAGATGCACTTCTCATATTTAGCGTAGAGGTGGTTCTGCCTGAGCCTGAGCAGGACCTGACGAACGTCCCTCCGGTGAGTAGGAAGATCCGGAGAGAAGACCAAGATGTCATCCAGGTACACCACCACGCAGGAGTAGAGAAGATCACGGAAGATGTCATTGACCAACTCTTGAAAGACGGCAGGAGCGTTACAGAGACCGAAGGGCATCACAAGGTACTCATAGTGGCCGTCCCGGGTGTTGAATGCCGTCTTCCACTCATCCCCCTGACGGATACGGACCAGGTTATACGCCCCACGGAGATCCAGTTTGGTGAAGATTCTAGCCCCCCTCAGACGGTCAAATAATTCAGGAATGAGCGGAAGGGGGTATTTATTCTTCACAGTAATCTGGTTTAGGCCTCTATAGTCTATACATGGACGGAGTGAGCCGTCCTTCTTTTTGACAAAGAAGAAGCCTGCTCCCGCCGGGGAGGTAGATTTCCGGATAAATCCCCGGGCCAGGTTCTCCTCAATATATTCAGACATGGACCGGGTCTCTGCAGCGGACAAAGGGTAGATTCGCCCACGGGGAGGAGTAGAGCCGGGCATCAGGTCGATTGGGCAGTCGTATAGTCTATGAGGAGGTAAAGTCTCTGCCTCTTTTTTATTGAAGACATCCGCATAAGACCAATAGGGAACCGGAAGACCGGGCAGATTGGCTGGGGTAGGAGAAGGACGGGCAGGACGAACGGGAACTAGACAAGTCTTATGGCAGTCCTGTCCCCAGCGAAGGACTTCTCCGGTCTGCCAGTCAAGCACGGGTGCATGTTTCTGGAGCCAAGGCAGGCCAAGCAATAGTGCGTGAGAGAGTCCAGGCAGAACATGAAAGGAGATGCTCTCAGAATGCAGCATTCCCACCTGTAGAGTCAGAGATTCGGTGATGAGTTGGATGGGATGTGGTAAGAGGCCCCCATCCACGGCGGCGACAGATAAAGGTACGGCCAGAGGTTTGGTGGGAATGCGGTATTTTTCTACCAGGGATTGAGAGATGAGATTTCCAGCAGCTCCTGAGTCAAGTTGAGCCAGTTCAAAATAGCGGTTCTCTCCGCAGAAGATAGAGACAGACAGCATCAGGGATGGAGAGGGTTTACTTTTGTCTAGGGCGACCTCTCTGAGCGATCCTAGACACAGGCGTTTCCCGACCTCTCTGGGCAGGAACGGATCCGGTGCTCCTTACTGCCACAGTAGAAACAGCTCCCCTCGGCACGGCGTAAGTCTTGACGGGTCTTGACCATCTTGGTCTGGTCGACCTGGATAGGCTCAGTTGAGTGTGCCTGGGGAGTAACAGAGGGAGTGACGGGTCTCTGGAAGGTTGGGGCTAGACGTGGAAACCTCCTCTCACGGGTGACCTCCTTGGCGCGCTCCTGGAACCGGATGTCAATCCGGGTGGCAAGTGTAATTAAGTCGTCGAGAGTGGTAGGAATGTCCCGACCGGCGAGTTCATCTTTAATACGGCCGGACAGACCCTCCCAGAAGACGGACACCAGGGCGTCGTTATCCCAGGCCAGCTCCGAAGCAAGGGTACGGAACCGTAAGGCATATTGGCCCACGGTGAGACTCCCTTGGCGGAGGCGTAGCAGAGATGAGGCGGATGAGGTCTTCCGTCCGGGTTCGTCGAAGACCTTCCGGAAAGCCGTGAGAAAGGCTGGCAGGTCGGACACCAGGGGATCTCCTCTCTCCCATAGAGGATTTAGCCAAGCCAGTGCCTCCCCCGTGAGATGGGACATGATGAAGGCTACCTTGGCCCGGTCGGAATTAAACTGGTGGGACAGGAGTTCAAAGTGCAGGGTGCACTGGTTTATGAAGCCCCGAGTTTGAGCGGAGTCGCCTCCGAAGCGAGGAGGTGCAGAAAGCCGGGTTCCGGAGCAGGATACCATGGTATTGGTGGACAGCGGAGCAGCCGGGCTGCGAGTCATGACAATAGTGGTGGTTGCTGGCGGAGCAGTCAAAGTGTCCAGGCGAGAATTGACATTCCGCAGGTGACCCAGGATGGACTCCTGTTGGGACCTCTGTCGGGACAGTTCATGACAAAGGTCCGAGAGCGAGGGAGCTTGGGTGCCACCGGGTTCCATGGCCCGAGCAAACTGTAACGGGTCTGGGAGGCGGAACCTCTGAGCAACTATACAAGGGGGCGGTCCTTGTAAGGAAGCGGGTGGCGCCCAGGGAAGATGGGCAGGTAGTCACAGCAAGTGACCGGGGCAGTCTCTGGGTAAACGGGCAGGAGGTCACGGCAAGTGACCGGGACAGTCTCTGGGTAACGGGCAGGTGGTCACGGCAAGTGACCGGGACAGTCTCTGGGTAAACGGGCAGGAGGTCACGGCAAGTGACCGGGACAGTCTCTGGATAACGAGCAGGTGGTCACGGCAAGTGACCGGGACAGTCTCTGGGTAACGGGCAGGTGGTCACGGCAAGTGACCGGGGCAGTCTCTGGGTAAAGGGCAGGTACGACCTGTGACGGCTGAGCCTCCAGGTAGGCTAGCAGGCGAGTAGCAGATGTGTGCTCCCAGGTGAGCAGGCGAGAGTCTCTGGACAGGCAGGTGGTCACAGCACGTGACGGCGGAGCCTCCAGGTAGGCTAGCAGGCGAGTAGCAGATGTGTGCTCCCAGGTGAGCAGGCGAGAGTCTCTGGACAGGCAGGTGGTCACAGCACGTGACGGCGGAGCCTCCAGGTAGGCTAGCAGGCGAGTAGCAGATGTGTGCTCCCAGGTGAGCAGGCGAGAGTCTCTGGACAGGCAGGTGGTCACAGCACGTGACGGCGGAGCCTCCAGGTAGGCTAGTAGATGAGCGCTCCCAGGTGAGCAGGCAAGAGTCTCTGGACTGGCAGGTAGTCACAGCACGTGACGACAGAGCCTCCAGGTAGGCTAACAGGCAGGTAGCAGATGAGCGCTCCCAGGTGAGCGGGCAAGCTGGTCCATAGACAGACTGACTGGTGTCGGAAGGCAGACCGTTGGACCTCAGGCTAGCAAGCAGGTAAGCGGATAACAGGCAGGAATCAGACAGCAAACTGGCAGGAAACTGGCAGGTAACTGAAAACGGGACCTGAGGGCTGAAGCAGAGTAGTGAACAGTGCAACAAAATTGCTCGGGCACCTCCATTTTGGAGGAGGTGCCTTATATATGGAGGGATCCTCTGGCCATTGGCCGGGGACTCCTTAGGGCGGCGCGCGCGGCCCCTTTAAGAGAGGGGGAGCGCGCGCGCGCCCTAAGCACAGTGACCGGGGGAGAGCGCGCGCTGCAAGCAGAGCGGGAGGAAGCCGCCGGGCAC
The DNA here is from genome assembly GCF_046119375.1 of Phyllobates terribilis. NCBI lineage: Eukaryota > Metazoa > Chordata > Amphibia > Anura > Dendrobatidae > Phyllobates > Phyllobates terribilis. The sequence continues at coordinate 68,723,969 of NW_027362773.1, forward strand.
GGAGCAGAGAGGTGAGGGGAACAGCGTCCCTGCCTAGCAGGAGGCAGGGACGCCGACGCTACAGGAGCACACTAAAGGGTAGTGTATACAGTATGCGGACGTCCGCCACTTTATTTAGTGGGATGCTGAATCAGCAGAATAGTGGCTCAGGACGCATGAAAACTGTATTGGAAGAGGAAGGCATTGCAGAGCCTGAGGCAACGGAATGCAGGGAGAGCTCTGGATGAGCAACAGAACATGTGCGGTACTGTATCTGCTATTGAAACTGTGACTGCTGTATCTGTGACCACAACTGAACAAAAGAAGTTGAGTAAAGTTGTTTTTTATATAAAAAGAACAGAGTGTGCAAGTGATTGTTTGCATTCAACTTCTGGACTCCTAAAGAAGATGGAGAAGCAACCGAAAACTGTAAGTGTTTTACACGACATGCAAAGCACAATAAAACATGGACATTATCCTTTATTTGTGGGCGGACAGAGTGAGAATGTAAATGTACAACAACTGCGGTCCCTCGGCACTACTACCACCCTGTACCCTTCACAAAATTGGCGTAGTCAGCAGGATTCAGAGTCCTCGCAGAGAGAGAGCGGAGGAACCCCTGAAACAATTAAAATAGCAGCCGTTAGAAGTCCCAAAATGACGGCCGTTTAAAATTAATTCTAAAATGGCGGATGATAGCGCAGAGGCTGGCGACAGCTCCGCCCATTGTGGACGTTCTAAACTTAAAATGGCGTGAAATCCGTTTGGCATGTGCAGAGTGGCCTGTGCCCAGAGGACCACCCATCGTCAGTGGAGCTCGCCCCCAGAGGGCGCAACGGAAGAAAGAAAAACCCCACCGATTGCTGCGAGTCAATGGAGAATGGGAGGGGACTCCTAAGAAACGGGCAGGTGAGACAGAAGAATACCCACCCCAGATGAGGCAGAGTGGTAGAGGAGTGCGCTTGAAGCAGAGCGGGCCTGCTCCAATGCTGGTGAGAATGATAGAAAAGGAGCAGCAAGTCATGGACTGGTCCGAAGTGACTAGAGAGATAATGGCCGCAGTATAAAGCATGGTGACCAGATGTGAAGAGTTTGCCCTGTAATGCCCCAGTTGTGCTTGTTGCACTTATAAAATGAAGCCAGGGACTGTTCTGCATCTCTGAGGGCAGGAGCACTGCAGAAAAGACCGGAGGTGTCCGGTACTGGCCAGCATGGCCACAGTTAAAGAAAAAAAAGTTTGCTTTTGTGTGTTTTTCCCCATCCCAGTTATTTTGCCCCTGTTGACATTCCCCTGCTGGATTACGTGACTGAAACCCCTTCCGGGTTAATTGCCCCTTTTTGTAACAAAAATGAACTGTGTGTGTAGCTGCTCTGAGGACTATGCCCTTTCTTTCCTTGAACTGCCTTTACTCTTACCTTGGACTCTCCCTACAGGAGCTGATGAGCAGCACACTTGCTTTAAAGGGGCCCGTAGCCAGCAAAAAGGAGGGAGGAACTGTCAGGACGACCCGAGGATAGTGCCGGGTCACTGCTCCAGGACTGTCGAAGCTGATGCAAGCTGGCCAGTGGGCCATTGTGTTCTTGGAAAGACTTCCTGTGTTCGGCAAACTCGGAACAGGATTTGTTGGCCAATGGGCCTGTTATGGATGTTTTCATGGGTCCCAGGAGCAAGGGGGCCAGGGTCAGTTGGACCCATGTTTAAAAAGGAACTTGGACACTCTGTGTCGAGATGTGCGTGCCGGGTTGAAGAGGAGAAGAACTGTACGCATGGACGATTGGGCGACTCTTACTTGAGAGGCTCAGAGGGCCGGTTTAAAAAAAAGAAAAGGACTCTAACGAAGAGTGTTATAATTATATGTGTGAGAATGTTTAATAGATACTTTAAATGTAGTTTTATATGCTAATAAACATGTTGATATTCTACTGGTTCTATATGGTCGGGGATGACCATATTTTAGGAGGGAGGTATGTATGGGTGTGACAGTTCCCATTCAGGAGGTATGTATGGGTGTGACAGATACCTCCCTCACACCCATACATACCACCCATACAGGAGTTTGGGCCAGAGGGTAGCAACGGTTATTCCAGTCAGGAATCAGTTCTGTCAGAGATGTCGTAGTTAGTGGTAACGTTTAAGTATGTGCTGGAGGAAGATTGAAGAGAAGTTCAGGGCCAGTGGGCTGAAGATCAGGAAATATGCAGCGAGAAGAGAGGACACAGGAGAAGCAGACTAAGCGTGGAGCCTTAGGAAGTACGAGGAGCACACTAAAGGGTAGTATATACAGTATGCGGACGTCCGCCACTTTATTCAGTGGGATGCTGAATCAGCAGAATAGTGGCTCAGGAAGCATGAAAACTGTATTGGAAGAGTAAGGCATTGCAGAGCCTGAGGCAACAGGGAATGCAGGGAGAGCTCTGGATGAGGAACAGAACATGTGCGGTACTGTATCTGCTATTGAAACTGTGACTGCTGTATCTGTGACCAGAACTGAACAAAAGAAGTTGAGTAAAGTTGTTTTTTATATAAAAAGAACAGAGTGTGCAAGTGATTGTTTGCATTCAACTTCTGGACTCCTAAAGAAGATGGAGAAGCAACCGAAAACTGTAAGTGTTTTACATGACATGCAATGCACAATAAAACACGGACATTATCCTTTATTTGTGGGAGGACAGGGTGAGAATGTAAATGTACAACAACTGCAGAGTCTCGCCACTACTAGCACCCTGTATCCCTTACTAAGGTACCGGGGAGCCCCGGGGGACATCATTTCTCCTCTGACTTGCATATCATGTCAGAAGAGAGAAATGATTTTAACAGCCGGCACAGTTTTTTTTTTTTTGTGATTGCCGTTATTCACTGAATAACGGCAATCACGAGATCGGGGACCGGAAATTGCGGCCCTGATCATGTTCTCTAGGGTCTCAGCTCTCACCCTGGCAGCTGAGAGCTCGGAGATTTTCGGACTCTGGGGGGCACTGTACCCTTATTCCCTATCGCCGTCTTAAAATGGCAATGAGGAAATAAGGCCCTTTGGCGGCCGCTATTATAATGTGTATCAGCGGTTATTAAGGGGTTAAGGACTACATTCACACATCCGTGTGACACGTCCACGTTTTGCCATTTTTTCGCACATTAACCCATACAGTTTCACTGATCCATACACATGTCCATTTTAAAAACTGATCTGTATGTCCTGTCCATGAGACTCTGAGCATGTCCTATTTTCATCTGTTTTTTGGATCAGACTGGGCCATTAATGTCTGTGGGGATCTGTATAAAAAGGATGAAACACTGAAGACAGACTTTGTTCTTTGTACTGTTTACATCCATTAAAAACCTCATGTAAACCGTATTCTTCCGTGTTGCATCCATTTTTTTCTCATCCATTTTTAAAAACTGAAGCAGGTTGAATGTCTGAATTTTTTTTGTATCCATTGACTAGTTACAATGGATCAGTAATGAAAAGATGAAATTTAGATGGAACACTGAAGTACAAAGTGTGTTTTCCATGTGTCATCTGTTTTATACAGATCCCCATACAGCAGACCTGGGCAAACTGCAGCACACGGGTCACATCCGGCCCCCTGGCTGTTCCAGTCTGGCCCGTGGACCGAAACAGCCAAAGAGATGAAAACTGTAGCCCACGGATCGCACCATGCGCTCACCTGCCGCCGCCCGCATCCCAATATCATCGCTATCTGCATCCACAAGATGTGCTTGTGAGTTTGGAGAGGCAAGTCTCCAGACTGGAAATCGTCAGCTCAGGAAGGAGTTGCAGGCTGGGCTACAACCTATGTGGGTGAACTCCACACTCCTATGGACTGTGCTATCATTTATATTTTGTTTTGCCAGTAAGGCTGTGATTATTTTGCTGAAGCTGCAGGGCTTTATGCCACATAATAAAGCCTGCAGAGAAAACACTTTCCTGAGTCTACTTTCGAAAGCGGCCGAGTGAGTCGTCTTAACACAATGTATAAAGGGGGCTATGTGGTGGCTCATACTGTACATAGGAGGACTGTGTTGGGGGCTCATACTGTATATAGGAAGTGCTGTCTGCAGGCTCATAAGGTATAGTATGTAGGGGAATATTTAATTCTGCTAAATATTAAGTGATACAATTAATATAAAAAAATGCCTGAGGAATACGTTTTATTAAGTTTTGTCATGTTTTATCTAGCAACTTTTTGTTAGGTTTTTAAAATTAAAAATCTCAAATTCATCTATACCTCTGGATCCTCAAAGCATCTGAGTGGAAGCGCCTTATAGCCTGGTCCTCTGTTTCTTTGTTCTACAATTAATATAAAATAATTTTCATTCATATATTAATATTGAATTAATTTCAGCCGATTGGTTCGGCCCTTCACAGCAGTAACGGTCTCTCATGTGGCCCCTCGGGAAAATTAATTGCTCATCCCTGCAATAGACAATGTTAAAGTATTTCATTCAAGAGAAAATATCAAGGTTCTGTAAGTCACCGGCCGAGAAACAGAGCTACAGAGTGGCATATAACAAAGTCTGATTGGCTACAATACAAAATAATGTGACATTATAACATTCATTTTAGTAATAATGAAAATGAATGAACACATTATAGATATATATGTGCATATTAGGTGTTGGAAGCTGACATAATCATATCGTACTATGCACGCGTGAGATCCAGCTATAACCAGTTTGTCCTGAAGCTGTGAGATTTTTCACCACAGAACCCAGTAATACTTGCCTACTACACATAATGGCCTTGGCTTCATACCAAGCTACAGCCAAACTACTGCCAAGGTCACTGTTATAATTAAAATTGGAAAAGAAAAACAGTGCTGTCTCTAAAAGATATATGGTAGGTGTGTAAAGAAAGCTAAAGCTGACACAACATGAACCACCACATCCCCCTCGTTCCATCATGTCAGCATGTTCAAAAGAAGTTTGGACACGTATGTACGGATCATGATGGATCCTAGCTACTCTAACAACTGTAATGGCTGAGTCTGATCCACAAAATGGATGAGGATAGGACATGTGCTCTAAGTCTCACGGATCAGACATGGATATGTGTATAGATCAATGAATCATCTACGGGTCCATGTGCTGTTCAAGAACAAAACGGACGTATAACAGGGATGTGTGAATGCAGCCAAAGTGAGATTGAATCCTTAGTGATTCAATGTTATTTTGCAATAAGACAGGAAAATGTCAAGAGGAGCAAATCCTTTTTTTAGGCTCTATAACAGTGGAATACATTCCCGCACAGCATGTACAGTTCATATATGAAACTATGTACAATAATGAAGTTATACTGTGAAAACCAGATGTTCAAAAGGGGGGAAAATGAATCACGTTCTCCAGATACAGTTACTAGATTCTTGGGAGAGAGTTGTGAGCTCTTTTTGTCTTGTAACATAGCGTATTATTAAAAGTTGATCAACCTGTTTTTCTGCTTTGCTCAATGTTTTACTTTCCTGATCATTTTATAGAGATGCGTGTCTTTTATTAATTGTAAGTGTGCAAGTGGTCATCCTTTCTTAGAGGGATTATCTTCATCATTATATTGGTGGCATATTACTAGGATATGCCATTAAAGGAGTTAAGCCCCCGTCTCACATAGCGATCTCGCTAGCGAGATCGCTGCTGTGTCACGGTTTTGGTGACGCAACAGCGACCTCACCAGCGATGTCGCTATGTGTGACACTTTGCAGCGATCAGGCCTCTGCTGTGAGGTCGCTGATCGCTGCAAAGTGTGCTGGACCATTTTTTGGTCGTTGCCCCCCCGCTGGTCAGCACACATTGCTGTGTGTGACCAGCGGGAGTAGCGATCAGGCTAGTAGCCATGATAAACATCGGGTTACTAGGGGCACACGCGCACCTAGTAACCCGTTGTTTATCATGGTTACCACTCTGCTACAGTGAGCGGGAGGTTACCGCTCACTTTAGCAGGCTGGTAACCATGATAAACAATGGGTTACTAGGTGCACGTGTGCCCCTAGTAACCCGATGTTTACCATAGTTACCAGCCTGCTCCTGCTTCAGCAGGCTGGTAACCAGAGCAGGATATCGTGGAAAGATTCTTTCCACGATGTCGCTGCTCCCCTGATCGTTGGTGAGCCTGCCTGTTTGACAGCTCACCAGCGACCACATAGCGACGCAGCAACGATCCCTGACAGGTCGTATCGTTGTCGGGATCGTTGCAGCGTCACTAAGTGTGACGGGGCCTTTAGCCTATCTCACCAGTTGCTCTAATTCTGATAGATAAGGCAGGGTAAAAATAAACATACAAGTGCTTCTCACTAAATTAGAATCATCAAAAAGTTAATTTATTTCAGTTCTTCAATACAAAAAGTGAAACTCATATATTATATAGAGTCATTACAAACAGAGTGATCTATTTCTAGTGTTTATTTCTGTTAATGTTGATGATTATAGCTTACAGCCAATGAAAACACAAAAGTCATTATCTCAGTAAATTAGAATGCTTTATAACAACAGCTTGAAAAATGTTTTTAAAATCCGAATAGTTGGCCTACTGAAATGTGTGTTCAGTAAATGCATTCAATACTTGGTCGGGGCTCCTTTTGCATCAATTAATGCATCAATGTGGTGTGGCATGGAGGCGATCAGCCTGTGGCACTGCTGAGGTGTTATGGAAGCCCAGGTTGCTTTGATAGCAGCCTTCACCTCGTCTGCATTGTTGGGTCTGGGGTCTCTCATCTTCCTCTTGATAATACCCCATAGATTCTTTATGGGGTTAAAGAAGTTGTCCAGTACTTTAGATTACCCCCCAATGTATCCCCCTGGGGCCCCTAAGGATTTTTGTAATTAGCTTACGTTGCAGATACTGCCTGTGAGCGGCGCTATCCTTGGCCACTCACAGGCATCACGTGACCCCGCGCTGACATCACGACAAGTGACGGGTGACTCAGCACTGGGGTCCCCACGGTGGCTGCTGGGTTGTGGGCAGGGTTACCCCCCGCGTCACACTCAGCATCCACCGCGCGCTTTCCCAATGAATGCGGAGAGGCAGAGCGCACGGTGGATGCCGGGTGTGACGTGGGGGGGTAACCCCGCCCACAGGCTGGCATTCACCGTGGAACGCAGAAGACAGAGTCCCCCGGCAGCTGCCAGCACTTTTCGTGACGTCAGGGGGACACGTGATGCCTGTGAGCAGCCAGCGACAGCGCCGCTCCTCACAGATGCACGGATGGTACCCGGGTCTGAAGAAGAGGAGACTCTCCTCCTACCCGGGGACCATGGTACTTGCAAGTTAAAAAAGAATTATAAAGTAAAAACCTCGGCGGCCCGCGGTGTTCTGCCAGGACCTGCAGTGACGTCATTTAGTCAGCTGATGGTCACGCGACCGCTGACATCAGCAGTCAGGTGATGGTCGCGTGACCATCAGCTGACTAAATGACGTCACCGCTGATCCTGGCAGAACACCGTGGGCCGCCGAGGAGAGAGGACGCCGCCGGTAGCAGACTCAGGGACCCCGAGAAGACAGTACAAATGCTGTACGAGGAGGCCTGCTCTCAGCGTGAGCGGCAATATCAGCTGATGCAGGCCATCAATGTGGTAGCAACCCAGTTGTAGGGTCTGTCCACCATCATGTCCAGCAAGCTCTTTTCTGGACAGTCAGCCTCTATGAGGGATCCTCCTTATGCTCCGGTTTCTGGTGGCGCTGATAAGCTCCAGCTTCCATTTCCATCTCGGTTTGATGGAGACCCTAAGGAGAGCCGTTTTTCATAAATCAGTGTAAGATCCACTTTACACTTCACACTCAACTTTTCCCTTTGGATCAGACTAAGATAGCATTTAACCCCTTTACCCCCGAGGGTGGTTTGCACGTTAATGACCATGCCAATTTTTACAATTCTGACCACTGTCACTTTATGAGGTATTTACTCTGGAACGCTTGAACGAATCCCCATGATTCTGAAGTTGTTTTTTGTGACACATTGTACTTCATGATAGTGGTAAAATTTCTTCGATATCACTTGCGTTTATTTGTGAAAAAAATGGAAATTTGGCAAAAATTTAGAAAATTTCGCAATTTTCAAAATTTTAATTTTTATGCCCTTAAATCAGAGAGATACAGTATGTTACACAAAATAGTTAATAAATAACATTTCCCACATGTCTACTTTACATCAGCACAATTTTGGAACCTAATTTTTTTTTTTAGTAGGGAGCTATAAGGGTTAAAAGTTGACCAGCGATTTCTCATTTTTGCAACAAAATTTACAAAACCATTTTTTTTAGAGACCACATCACATTTGACGTGACTTTGAGGGGCCTTTATGACAGAAAATATCCAAATGTGACACCATTCTAAAAACTGCACCCCTCAAGGTGCTCAAAACCACATTCAAGAAGTTTATTAACCCTTCAGGTGCTTCACAAGAATTTTTGGAATGTGGAAGAAAAAAATGAACATTTAACTTTTTTCACAAAAATGTTACTTTAGACTCAAATTTTTTTTATTTTCGCAGGGGTAGCAGAAAAAATGGACCTCAAAATTTGTTGTGCAATTTCCCCTGAGCACGCAAATACCCCATATGTGAGGAAAAACCACTGTTTGGGCACACCGCAGAGCTCGGAAGGGAAGGAGCGCCATTTGACTTTTTGAATGTAAAATTTGGTTGAATAATTAGCGGACACCATGTTGCGTTTGGGGAGCCCCTGATGTGCCTAAACAGTGGAAACCCCCCAGAAGTGACTCCATTTTGGAAAATACACCCCTCCAGGATTTTATCAAGGGGTATAGTGCACATTTTGAACCCAGAGGTACAACACAGAATTTGATAACATTAGGTCATCATATTGAATAGGTTCTGATTAGTCTTGAGTGCAAGTGCTCGCTATTTGAGTTTGCATCGGGTGCTCAAGTGACATGCTCGAGTCCCTGCCCCGCATGTTTGACGGTTATTAGACACCCAAAAAAAACATGCAGGGATCGCTCGTGCATGGCAGGCAATTCCCGCAAGGTTTTTTTGGCTGTATAAACTCAAGTAGCGAGCACTTGCGCTCAACATTAGTCGCCATATCGTCGTCATTTTTTTTTCTTTACTTATGAAAAAATCCCAACCCCAACCCTAACCTTTGCCCAACTCTAACCCTAGCCTAACTCTAACCTAACCCTAACCCTAGCCTAACCCTAACCCTAGCCTAACCCTAGCACAACCCTAACCCTAGCCCAACCCTAACCCTAGCCCAACCCTAACCCTACCCTAACCCTAGCACAACCCTAGCCCAACCCTAACCCTAGCCCAACCCTAACCCTAGCCCAACCTTAACCCTAGCCCAACCCTAACCCTAGCAAAACCCTAATCCTAGCACAACCCTAACCCTAGCACAACCCTAACCCTAGCCCAACCATAACCCTAGCACAACCCTAACCCTAGCACAACCCAAACCCTAGCACAACCCTAAGCCTAGCACAACCCTAACCCTAAAGTTTATTTTACGCCATTCACTATAAGTGATTAGACGTCTTTATTCTTCGAGTCGGTGCAATTACAGCGATGCCAGATTCATATCGGGTTTTTATGATTGACAGCTGTCACACACTAAAAGACGCATTTTTTTGCAAAGACCAGTTTTTGCATCGCCATATTTTGAGAGCTATAATTTTTCCATATTTCGGCCGACAGAGTCATGTGATGGCTTGTTTTTTGTGGGACAAGTTGACGCTTTTATTGGTACCATTTTCGGGCACGTGACATTTTTTGATCGCTTTCTATTCTGATTTTTAGAAGGCTGAATAAACAAAAACCAACAATTCAGGAATTGTTTTTTTTTTTTTTTATGCCGCTCTGCGTGTGGTAAAATTGATAAGGCAGCCTTATTCTTCGGGTCAGTACGTTTACAGCAGTACCACATTTATATTTTTTTTTATATTTTGGCGCTTTTACACAAAAACTATTTTATAGAAAAAAGAATTGTTTTTGCATCACTTTATTCTGAGAGCTATAACTTTTTAAATTTTCGGTTGTTGGAGCTGTATGGTGGCTTGTTTTTTGCAGGACAAGATGACGTTTCCAGCAGTACCATTTTTATTTACATTCGTCTTTTTCATCGTTTTGTTCCATTTTTTGTTTGGCGGTATGATGATAAAACATCGTTTTATGTTTAGTTTTTTTGTTTTTTTTTACTGTATTCACGAAAGGGGTTAACTAGCGGGACAGTTTTGTAGGTCAGGTCGTTTCAGACGTGGCAATATCAAATATGTGTACTTTTATTGTTTTTTTTTTTTTTCCATAAGATTGTTTATTTATGAGTACAATATATTTTTATTTTTTTTATTATTATTTTTTTCATTTTTTTTTTCATATTTTTGCAATTTTTTTTTTCACTTTCTGACATTTTTATTACTTTTACACTTTGTCCCACTATGGGACTTTCACTTTTTGCAGCCTGATCTGCTGTATAGCAAAGGAATGCAGAACCATCCCTGTGCTATGCAGCCTGTCAGCGATGCACAGGGAGAAGTTACTTTGGTCGTGCACTGCGCATGATCAAAGTAACTTCCTGCCTCCTGGTGACCCGGATGTTGTCATGATGACATCGAGTCACCATGGCAATATCCGGGACCGGACTCAGATGCCACTGGACGCCGGCAGAGAAGGTAAGTATAGCGCTTACTTCCTCTTGCCACCGGAATGCTGCGATCGATTTTGATCGCAGCATTTTGGGGGTTAATGTGCAGGGAGCGGTGCGGGACCGCTCCCTGCACATAGCACCGGGTGTCAGCTGTAACAATCAGCTGACACCCGGCAGCAATCTCGCTTGTTTGCGGGCAAAATCGCCAGGGCATACTAATACGTATCAGGCCCATAAGGCCCAGGGCACAGATACGTATTAGTACGCCCTGGGCCAGAAAGGGGTTAAGGTCTCTTTGCTGTATGGATAAGCCCTGAAATGGGCGAACCCTATTTAGGAGTGTGAGGAGCTGCCCATTTTCTAAAGACTATGATACTTTTCCAGCAACAGACCACCATTTTTGTTAATATTATTATTGTGTTTTATTAGTGATTTACTTGTTATGTTTTATATAGTTCTGCTAACTTGTCAGTATGTGCACTAGATTCACTTGTAAAATGTCCAGCATTCCACTAATCTGTATCTCAGGAGTATCTAACCATTGTTCCAATAGCCAATAATCTCGTTATTTGTGTGTAGATTGTAGACACAGTGGAGCCATCCCCACAGGGGGTCTTACATGCAGTCTCAGATGAAGGCTTCTAGAATATTCTTCATTGTTGAGTGAACAGTGAATGTTTAAGGGGGAGGGTGTGATCACTTCTGACCTGGGAGGGGACTGAAAGACTGGAACTGGAAGACTGGGGACTGGAAGAAAGGACAGACATGTTTTAGGAGAGTTGGGTGGAAGGATTGAAGGAAGAGGATGGAGACAGTGAGTATGACCTTATACAAAGCTAGTGGAGCTACTGAACCCAGATTGGGAATTTGAGGACTGAGAGAACTGTTTTTTGGCCAGTTACCTGGAATTGCTTATTACCATGGCTGTGATCAATAAAATATTGCTGCATCGTTAATCTGCCTAGGTGATTACTTACAACCCACAACCGCACATCTTTACAAGGAGCATGGTGGTCCAGAGACCCAAAATATGGAGAAGTTCCTAGAGATGTTCCACGTGGTTTTCGAGGTTCCAGGCCATTACTCCTCTGCTACCTATTCCCTGTTGAGTCTAAGGCAGAGAACGGATGCCTTTGAACCTTACTTCATTGCTCATTCAATATTGTGCATTTGCAGATGTCTTCTGTGAAAGAAGAAGGCTGAGGTCCTGCCACTCCACAGACCATATGACTGTCCCATCGACCTTCTTCCTGACACCTCTCCACCCCGGGGGCGGATTTATCCCCTTTCTCTACCTGAGACTCGAAACATGTTGGAATACATATAGGAAAACTTAGCCAAAGAATTCATCCGTAAATCCTGTACTCCTGCCGGAACTGGCTTCTTCTCGGTGACCAAGAAGGATGATTCTCTATGCCCCTGTATAGACTATCGAGGTCTCAACAAAATCCCTATTGAGAACAAGTACCCCCTGCCTCTGATTTCTGAGCTATTTGACAGAATAAGTGGAGCTAAGATCTTCTCTAAATTAGATCTCCATGGGGCTTACAACTTGATTCATATCAGTAAGGGCAATGAATGGAAAATGGCTTTTAATAACCGTGACGGCTAGTACGAGTATTTTGTCATGCCCTTTGGGCTGTGTAATGCACCAAATCTGTTTCACGAGTTCGTTAATGGCATCTTCTGGGATCTCCTCTATGTTTCCGTGGTTGGATATTTGGGCGATATCCTGATATTCTCCTCTGACCTTCCTTCCCACAGGCTGTCAAGTTCTGCAGCGTCTCCAGAAGAATAATTTGTTTGTCAAATTATCCAAATGTGTCTTTGAAAAATCCTCCTTGCCTTTCCTTGGTTATATTGTCTAAACATCAAGGTTTTGAAATTTGAAATGGATCCGAAAAAGGTTTCTTCAGTTTTTTTCTTGGCCCTGTCCTCAGGGTCTACGTGCTATCCAGCGCTTCATGGGTTTTGCCAACTTTTACAGGCAATTTATCTTGCTCTTTTCATCACTATCTCCAACTTAACCAAGAAGGGGACCAACACTAGAGACTGGCCCAAGTTGGTAGTGCCGGCCTTCCAGCATTTGAAAGAGGCCTTCGCGAGTGCTCCGGTGCAGCATCACACCGATCCCAACAAGCAGTTTGTCTTGGAAGTAGATGCCTCATCTGTCCTTGCCGGGACAGTTGTTCTGCAAAAAACTTCTTCGGGCAAGTCTGTCTTTTGCGTTTTTTTCTCCAAACAGTTTTCGCCGGCTGAGTGAAATTATACGATTAACGATCCCAAACTTTTGGCTATCAAGATGGTGCTTGAGGAGTGGAGACATCTTTTGGAGGGTGACAGCTCTCTGATAATTTACATGGGCCATAAGAATCTGACCTTGCTGCAGTCCACACAGCGGTTGAATCACTCTTCTTCACCCATTTTAACTTCAAATTGCACTTCCCTCCTGCGGAGAAGAATGTTAAGGCAGATGTCCTGTCTCAATCCTTTGATGTGACCGATTCCATAGAGGAGTCTCAGCACATCATCGACCAGGTCAGGATTATTGAAGCAGCCCCTGTCCTTTTTAAAGGGAACCTGTCACCAGTATTTTGACATAGCTGCTAAAAATATCACCTTATCACTTCACCAAATCCGACCTCGGATGTACGGCGGCTTGACGACTCCGAGATCTGAGGAGGGACGAGGGAGGTGGACCAGGTGCTACACCATGGCAGACCTTGGTCACATGGCTGCTGACCCTCAATGAGGTATGCTGGTAGTGGCAGGTTCAGGTGGTATGCAGATAAGCACTGGCAGGTGCGTGTAGGTCTGGCTAGCATACAGATAAGCACTGGCAGGTACGGGCAGGTCTGGCTGGTATATGGGTAAGCACTGGCAGGTGTAGGCAGGGATACTGGCGGACACGGCCAGTGCAGCAGGGATACTGACTGGTACGGCTAATTCACGAGCAGGCGGGTACTGGTGGGCACGGCTAGTATACAGACAGGCAGGTGGGCACAGCAGATAGGCAGACTGGGTAGAATCTAGTTCAGACTGAACGGACAGGACCAGTTTTAGGAAGGACTGAGACACTGGATGGAACGACAGGAATACTGGAACGAAAAGGGACTAGTTCAGACTGGAATACAGGAGCGGAACCGCAGGTGCGGACAGGAGCAGAACCACAGGTGCGGACAGGAGCGGAACCTCATGTGCAGACAGGAGTGGAACCGCAGGCTCGGACAGGCAAGGAGTCCACAGGCAAGGAATACGCAGTCATGGACAGGCAAGGAATCTGCAGGCACGGACAGGCAAGGAAATCTCAGGCACGGTCAGGAGAGACAGGACTCTGTTCACATGGAACAGACAGGGTAAGGTTAGCACAGGATAAAAGCAAGTACACAGAGGAACAAGACAAGGACAGGGTCACGGGACAGATAAAACCAGATTCACACAGGGTACTTACTATTAGTAACAGAGAACCCAGATACATGATGGCTGGAGGCACATCAACGCCCATAGGCGAGAGTGTGCCACAACAGCAGCATAACTCCAAAATACATATGAAAGCAGGAGACAAATGGAGCTTTTTAAATGCAAGTAGAAAAATTCTTTATTGAATACATATTTTAATTATATAAAGTCATGTAAAGTACATTAAAATGCGATGTGCTCAGAGCAGAAACAGACACCCTGACGAGGAACCAGCCAACGGTAGTAAGGGTATTAAAGTGCAAAAAAGTAAAAAAGTTTCTAAATGTACAAGTCCACATGTCCACATATAACAAGCTGGCACAGAAAAAACCCTTTTAAATAAAGTCTGTAAAGAGGGGCAGACAGTGCTGCTATAATGCCCCACAGATGGCCAAAGCCGAGGAGCAAAAAATAGTAACCCTCATAAGGTATGGTGCCAAGGATGTAACTAAAATCGGACTTGTGGTAAGACACTTACCCAGAGGCTGGAGACCCCCCAATGGGATGGAAAGATGCTATTGCGGCTTCCCAATGTGCGTTTCGCGTTGACCGTGTGTTGCTTTTTCAAGGGAAGGTACAGACATGGAACAGACAAGGTAAGGTTAGCACAGGACAAAAGCAAGTACACAGAGGAACAAGACAAGGACAGGGTCATGGGACAGATAAAAGCAGATTCACACAGGGTACTTACTATGAAGTAGCACATGGACCCACAACTCACAAAATGACGTACAGAGACAACAGATTGGAGATAAGTTCTGGTACAGACACTGAAGGTTATGAGAAAGGTACTGGAACAGAGACAGGAGGTAAAGGGAAAGATCTGACATAGATGCAAACAGGTACAGGAATAGGTCCTAATTCAGACAGAGGTACAAACAGGTTTGGACCTGGGAACTTACCCCCAGGGAGGCAGAAAGCAGGCTAGAAACAGGACAGGGCTCTGACACAGATGCAAACAGGTTCCGGGATAGGACACAGTTCAGACAGGAACCGACACAGGAGCAAGATAAAGGTACAGGCCTGTGTATTCAGCCCCCAGGGTGGCGGAAACAGACAAAATAAGTCACAGGTAAAGGTTCATGGTACAGACACAGGTACTCAGCCCCCAGGTTGGTGGAACAGGGATAGAAGCAGGACAGGACCTGGCAACTAGCAGTTGAAAGCACACACTGAAAAAGGTGTTGCTCAGGCACCTCCCAATGGGTGGAGGTGCCCTAAGTAGCCAATGCCTCTTAGCAATAGGCTGGGGACACATTAGGAATACGCGCACTGTTCCTTTAAGAATTAGGAAGTGCAAGCGTGGCCTCCCTAGCAGTCAGCCAGGAAGCATGCACAGCAAGCAGAGGATAAGAAACACAATGGATGGCCTGGACTGGTGAGTAAGTCAGCGTCCTTGCATGGTGGGGGATGGGAAGCCATGCAGACACGCTGATAGGGGTGTTACATCCAAATAGTCTTTGATTGTGGAGTCCAGTTCACTTCTAAGTTTTGGAGAGCTTTGTGCAAACTACTAAATGTCCAGCTGGACTTCTGTGCATACCATCCGCAGACCAATGGACATGTGGAATGAGTAAACCAAATCCTTGAGGGCTACTTTCACCACTTTATCTCTGTCCATCAGGATGACTAGGTGCAACTATTCCCCTGGGGGGAGTTTTCCTACAATAACCACGTTCGGGAGTATTCTGGAGCATCTCCTTTCTTCGTGGGATACTCCCAGCATCTTCAAATACCCTCCCCTATGTCTGCTTCCTCCGGGGAACCAGTTGCAGATTGTTCCTATGGTGACTTCCTTCAAATCTGGCGGCCATCCCAAGTTCTCCCTCCTTAAGGCGAGGTTCGCCACCTCGTTATCATCCGCCACCTCGTTATCATTCTGGAGTTAAGGTCTGGTTAACTTTTTGGAACATTCGGCTGAAGGTTCCTTCGTAAAAGTTCGCATCCTGTTACCTTGGGCCATACAAAGTCCTTAAGCAACTTAATCCGGTGTCCTATAAATTACAGCTGCCGTCCAGTCTTCGGATCCCATATGCCTTCCACGTTTCACTCTTAAAGCCTGTAGTTCTCCAAGTCCGTTTTCCTGTCCCTACATCAGTTTTCAAGGTAAAGGACATTTTTGACTCTAAGAAGGTTCGACGAAAGACTTTTTATTTGGTGGACTGAAGGGGTTTTGGTCCCAAAGAGAGGTCTTGGGAGCCCGCTGTGAACATCAACATCGCTGCTATTATCGAGAGGTTCCTCCAACGGTCTGGCCAAGTAAGGAGGGTGTGTAAGAGGGGGTAGTGTCAAGGCTGCAACTTGCATGGCTCCTCAGTGCCGCCCTACTCACAGTGTGGTTTTTCCTTGTGACAGGCCAATCTGCTAAAGTCTGTTTTCTCCTGCACTTCCCTTTAAGGCTGCTACAGCATGGTGTTTCCATCTGGCCTTAGGGGGGCATGGCCAGTCTCTGCAGGAATTTAACCCTGCTGTGTCCTGCAGAGATCTAGTTTCCCAGCCTATCCCATGCAAGCAGGATCTATATAAGACAGCTCCACCCACCACTATTTGCTCGAACGCTTAGTTCCTACCCTGTTTGTTTCATGCATGTTTCTCAATATTCTGTTTCTCGTCTCTGACCCCACTAGTTTCTCGTCCTGTCTAACCTCGGACTGTTTGACCACTCTTTGCGTTTGCCCTTCTGTACCGCGCCTCTGACCCTCTGGTCAGCTGCTGCAGACCCGGGGACTGCGCTGGAGTGGTACCTGGCGATTACCTGCGGCCAAGCCTAACTTCAGCATCAGAGGCTCTAGCGAAAACCAGGCAGTCCTTAGTCATGCCCCTCCAGGGTAAGCCCAGCCCATGGCGCAGTGGGTCCACACACACCAGCATTGCACACACCTTGACTGGAATCTAGAACAGACTACTGATTAGAACCAAAGTTCAGGCAAGGAGTGGAGGGAGGAGCTGCCTAATACCTCCCCTTGCGGCAGCGGATAGGCCCAAGAAGTTAATCTCTGCTGGATATAACAGGGTGAAATTCCTGCAGAGACTGGCCGCACCTCCCTATAGCCAGCAGGAAGATGCAGCAGAGCTGCGTAATTCTGCAAGAGCCAAACTCAGGGAGATGGGCGTAGATGAGGGGAAGCAGAGCGGTGACTGCAATGAATGGGATGGCTCTGAGAGGGCGTGTGAGTTACCGGCGCGACAGTACCCCTCCCCCCTTACGCCCCCTCCTTTTGTTCCAGACCAATAGAGAAACCTCTCAAGAATGGTAGGGGCGCAGATGTTTCCAAGACCTCTCCCAATACCAAAAAACCCCTAAAAAGAATAATACTTTATTAATTATATTTAAAACCAATTATATTAAAGGTTTAACATAACCATAACCCTAGCACAACCCGAACTCTACTACAACCCTAACCCTAGCACAACCCTAACTTTAGCACAACCCTAACCCTAGCACAACCCTAACCCTAGCGTTTATTTTTTATGCCGTTCCTCATGCGGTATAAGTGATTAGACAACTTTATTCTTCGGGTCGGTGCGATTACAGTGATACCAGATTCATATCGGGTTTTTATGTTTGTCAGCTGTCGCACACTAAAAGATGCCTTTTTTTGCAAAGACTAGTTTTTGCATTTATTTTTCCATATTTCGGCAGACAAAGTCATGTAAGGGCTTGTTTTTTGCGGGACAAGTTGATGTTTTTATTGGTACCATTTTCAGGCACGTGACTTTTTTGATCGCTTTCTATTCCGATTTTTGGGAGGCAGAATAAACAAAAACCAACAATTCAGGAATTTTTTTTTTTTTTATGCCGTTCCGAGTGTGGTAAAATTGGCAGCTTTATTCTTCGGGTCAGTACGTTTATAGCGATACTACATATTTTTTTTTATCTTTTGGCGCTTTTACACAATAAAAACTTTCATAGAAATTTTTTTTTTCCATCACTTTATTCTGAGAGCTACAACTTTTTTATTTTTCAAACTGATGGAGCTGTATGGCGGCTTGTTTGTTTGCGGAACAAGATGACGTTTTCAGTGGTACCATTTTTATTTACCTTCATCCTTTTGATCGCGTTTTATTCTTTTTTTTGTTTGGCGTATGATGATACGTTTTTTTTTTTTTTTACCGTGTTCACTAAAGGGGTTAACTAGTGGGACAGTTTTATAGGTCAGGTCGTTCCGGACACGGTGATTCCAAATATGTGTACTGTTATTGTTTTTTTTGTTATTTTTTACATAATAGTATTTATTTATGGATATAGTATATTTTTATTTTTTTTGTATTCTTTTTTCTTTTTTTAATATATTTTTACAATTTTTTTTTCACTTTGATACTTTTTTTTACTTTTAGACTTTGTCCCACTATGGAACTTTTCATTTTTTGCAGGCTGATCGCTTGCATAGCAACCCCTATGCTATGCAGGCTGTCAACCCTGCAGACACAAGTTAGATAGATCATGCACTGCGCACGATCTATCTAACTTCCTGATGCCTGGTGAACCGGATGTCATCATGACGATATTGGGTCACCATGGTAACGATCCGGACCCTGCGCACACAGAGCGGGGTCTCTGATCCAAGGTAAGAGGGGCGCTTTTACCTCTGCTTGCCCTGGAAATGCCGCGATCGACTTCGATCACAGCATTTTGGGGGTTAATGTGCCGGGAGCAGTGCAGGACCGCTCCTGACACATAGTACCGGGTGTCAGCTGTTATAATCAGCTGATACCCGGCAGCGATCGTGACCTCACAGCCTCTGTGCGGGCATGATAGCCATGGCGTAATAATCCGTACCTGGTCATTTAAGCCCAGGGCGCAGGTACATATTATTATGCCCTGCATCAGAATGGGGTTAAAGCATGTGTTGCCTGTTCAAACTCACTCTGTGGCAATTAACAGGTGTGGGCAATATGAAAATCACAGCTGAAACCAGGTAAAAAGGGACAATTTGACTCAATATTTGCATTGTGTGTCTGTGTGTGCCACACTAAGCATGGAGAACAGAAAGAGAAGAACTATCTGAGGAATTGAGAACCAATAAGACTAATTAAGGAACTCTAGAGACGGGCAAAGTGCACACAATATGGCAGTACCATTTAAAAAGAACACTGCTGAGGGGATGGTTGAGCTCACCTGGTACATACCTGGTATGTATATTTTGCACTTTTTTATTCCAGGGTGCAGCCAGGCCCATCAGGGTGTTACGCACACGCCCGGACTGACTGGCGTGAGCATGATTAGTGATCCCACTGAACCATGAACCGAGGAGTGCCTGGAGGGGCGTGACTAAGTATTAACTCGGTCCGACCAAGGTCACACGGCGGCTCAGTCGAGGGGGGGAGGAACAGAGCAGAGGGACCAGGTGCTACTCCAGGTCAGACCCCGGTCACAGCTGTTGACCCACACCGGGGAATGCAGGAACAGGCAGGTTAGGCTGGCATACAGACAGGTGGGTACTGGCAGGCACGGCTGGTATGCAGACAGGTGGGTATTGGCAGGCACAGCTGGTATGTAGACAGGTGGGTACTGGCAGGAAGGAACGCAGGCAGGATAGAGACCAGTACAGTCTGGGATACAGGAACACAGCCGCAGGTGCCGTAGACAAGCAGAGCAGAGCAAAACCGGCAGGTGCGGTAGACAAGCAGAGCAGAGAAAAACCTGCAGGTGCGGTAGACAAGCAGAGCAAAACCCGCAGGTGCGGTAGACGAGCAGAGCAGAGCTAAACCCGCAGGTGCGGTAGACAAGCAGAGCAGAGCAAAACCTGCACGTGCGGTAGACAAGCAGAGCAGAGCAAAACCCGCAGGTGCGGTAGACAAGCAGAGCAGAGCAAAACCCGCAGGTGCGGTAGACAAGCAGAGAAGAGCAAAACCTGCAGGTGCGGTAGACAAGCAGAGCAAAGCAAAACCCGCAGATGCGGTAGACAAGCAGAGCAGAGCAAAACCTGCAGGTGCGGTTAACAAGGAGCAGAGCAAAACCCGCAGGTGCGGTAGACAAGCAGAGCAGAGCAAAACCCGCAGGTGCGGTAGACAAGCAGAGCAGAGCAAAACGCGCAGCTGTGGTAGACAAGCAGAGCAGAGTAAAACCTGCAGGTGTGGTAGACAAGCAGAGCAAAGCAAAACCCGCAGATGCGGTAGACAAGCAGAGCAGAGCAAAACCCGCAGGTGCGGTTAACAAGCAGAGCAGAGCAAAACCCACAGGTGCGGTAGACAAGCAGAGCAGAGCAAAACCCGCAGGTGCGGTAGACAAGCAGAGCAGAGCAAAACGCGCAGCTGTGGTAGACAAGCAGAGCAGAGTAAAACCCGCAGGTGCGGTAGACAAGCAAAGCAGAGCAAAACCTGCAAGTGCGGTTAACAAGCAGAGCAGAGTAAAACCCGCAGGTGTGGTAGACAAGCAGAGCAGATACACACAAGGTACTTACAATGAAGTAGCGAGTGGACACTAAACTCACAAGCAGAAGTACAGAGACAACGAGTTGGAGTTAGGTGCAGGTTCAGACACTGCAGGAAAAGGGAAGATACGGACATAGAGACAAACAAGTAACGGGCTAGGACACTGTTCAGACAGGAACTGAACCAGGAACAAGATACAGGAACGAGCCTGGGAACTCAGCCCCCAGGGTGGCGGAACAGACTAGAAGTCACAGATACAGGTAACAGGCCTGGGTATACAGCCCGCAGGGTGGCGGAAACAGACAAGATACAGGACAGGACCTGGCAACTCAGTTGCACAGAACACGCTGAATGAAAGTGTTGATCAGGCACCTCCTACTGGGTGGAGGGGGTTTAAGTATCCAGTGACTCACAGCAATAGGCTGGGGACGCATTAGGACTGTGCACACAGTAACTATAAGAAACAGGCAGTAACTGGGCCGCCGCCCTAAGCAATCAGACAAGAGACATGCACACAGCAGGTACTGGAGCAAAGTGTGCAGCCTGGACTGATAGGTAAGATAGCGGTCTTGCATGGTGGGAGGTGGTAAGCCATGCCAGCACGCCGCCAGGGATGTTACAGTACCCCCCCCCTTTACGCCCCCTCTTCTTCAAGCCTGCAAGGATTTTCTGCAGAGAATTTGGAGGCCGATCCTTCTCTTCAAGAAGATTACCTCTTCTGTCTACTAGAGGGACCGAAACTGGTCTCACCATCT
Organism: Phyllobates terribilis; assembly: GCF_046119375.1. Classification (NCBI taxonomy): domain Eukaryota; kingdom Metazoa; phylum Chordata; class Amphibia; order Anura; family Dendrobatidae; genus Phyllobates; species Phyllobates terribilis. The sequence continues at coordinate 68,745,125 of NW_027362773.1, forward strand.
TGTTGACTAGGATGCTTCCTCCCATCGAGCCATCCTCAGCAACAGATGAAGTGAGTGAAGTACCAGGAACAAGACACAGGAATGTCTCTCTCCATTTGTTAATATCGGGTAGCACCCCAAAGGATTCACGGGACAACTGGAGATCCTTCACTGGGTTGAAGAGGTGCAGAGACTCGGGGTAACCACCGCCTTGATGTACACTTTGCCAAGCTTACTGGATGAAGTGGGCGAAGTACCAGGTACAGGGTGCAGAAAAGTCTCTCTCCATTTGTTATCAGGTAGCACCCCGGAGGATTCAGGAGGCAACTGGAGGTCCTCCGCCTGGTTGGAGGGGTGCAGAGACTTGGAGGTAGCCACCGCCTTGATGGACTTATTGCCAGATTTGTTAGAGATGGAGGATCCTTGCTTAGGGACCAAATTGAGTCTGATTTCTGAGATGACACGTCTGCAAGGCGGGGCGGTGCCTAAAGCCAGATCATTGGTACAATCGTCGAGACTGTGTGGGGACAATGCCTCCGCTTCCCTTCCTTCGGAGACTTCAGCGCACAGCGAGTCAGCGACTAGCAGATCTGGTGAAGAAGAAGAAGACAATGCTGACTGTCCTGAAGATATGGGGACTGGACACCCCTTGTACCTCAGCAGTCCCCCAGGAAACATCATGCAGGATCTCCAGACCTGAGCGGGCACTAGATCTCTCGGCTCTGGATGACCTGTGGGTAAACCAGACAGCACCTGGAATGTGAACTTCTTCATGTGTAGTGCTCCAATCTGGAGCTTAATTTGTACAGACATATTTCGACTGTTTCTAGGTAGGGCTCGTCCTTCCGCTGACAATGCCCAAACCGGATTCTGGAGTTGTCGGACGGGAATCAGACACCGACTCTTCAAGGCTTTACGCCCGAAACTTCCGGTTAATCCGAGGCCTTCACTTGCCACGGAGACAGTCACGGTCATCTGTGGAGAGGAAACACTAACGCCAAGGACAGCCTCTCCTACAGGCCTAATGTCTTGGGATTCTCCAACCTTCGCTGGACAGAGACCCGTCAGAGTGTCCCTAACAACCGCAGCGGGACCGCAATCCGATTTTGTGACTGAGTTCCGGCCTCTGCTTTGCCTGACGAACATAGTCATCCTTCATGGATTCAGTGCGGGTAGCTGCCTCAACAGGCTGGGCAACAGGAGGTCTTTGGGAGGACAGAACCTGGCGTGATGGTTTACCTCTACACCTAGCACATCTAGACTGCCTCCATGAAGGATGACTATGTTCGTCAGGCAAAGCAGAGGCTAGAACTCAGTCACAAAATTGGTTGCGGTCCCGCTGTGGTTGTTTGGAACCCCCTGACGGTCTTTGTCCAGCGAAGGTTGGAGAATCCCAAGACATAAGGCCTGTAGGAGAGGCTGCCCTTGGAGTAAGTGTTTCCTCTCCACAGATGACCATGACTGTCTCCGTGGCAAGTGAAGGCCTCGGATTAACCGGAAGTTTCGGGCTTAAAGCCTTGAAGAGTCGGTGTCTGATTCCCGTCCGACAACTCCAGAAGCCGGTTTGGGCATTGTCAGCAGAAGAACGAGCCCTACTCTGAAACAGTCAAAATATGTCTGTACAAATTAAGCTCCAGATTGGAGCATTACACATGAAGAAGTTCAAATTCCAGGTGCTGACTGGCTTACCCACAGGTCGTCCAGAGCTGAGAGATCTAGAGCCAGCTCAGGTCTGGAGATCCTGCATGGTGTATCCTAGGGGACTACTAAGGTACAAGGGGTGTCCAGTCCCCATATCTTCAGGACAGTCAGCAGTTTCTTCTTCTTCTTCACCAGATCTGCTAGTCGCTGACTCGCTGTGCGCTGAAGTCTCCGAAGGAAGAGAAGCGGAGGCGATGTCCCCACACAATCTCGACGATTGTACCAATGATCTGGCTTCAGGTACCGTCCCGCCTCACAGACATGTCATCTCTGAAACCAGATTGAAGATGGTCCCAAAGCAAGGACCCTCCGTCTCTAATAAATTTGGTCTTATGCCCATCAAGGCGGTGTTTACCCCCGAGTCTCTGCACCCCTCCAACCAGGCGGAGGACCTCCAGTTGTCTCCTGAATCCTCCGGGGTGCTACCTAATAACAAATGGAGAGAGACTTTCCTACACCCTGTACCTGGTACTTCGCACATTTCATCCAGTAAGCTTGGCAAAGTGTACTTTGAAGCAGTGATTACCCCCGAGTCGCTGCACCCCTCCAACCAGTGGGATCACTAATCACACTCACGCCAGTCAGTCCGGGCGCGAGCGTAACACAGAGCAGAGCAAAACCCGCAGGTGCGGTAGACAAGCAGAGCAGAGCAAAACCCGCAGGTGCGGTAGACAAGCAGAGCAGAGCAAAACCCGCAGGTGCGGTAGACAAGCAAAGCAGAGCAAAACCCGCAGGTGCGCGCTAAGCAATCAGACAAGAGACATGCACACAGCAGGTACTGGAGCAAAGTGTACAGCCTGCACTGATAGGTAAGATAGCGGTCTTGCATGGTGGGAGGTGGTAAGCCAAGCCAGCACGCCGCCAGGGATGTTACACAGGGTGCATTGCAAACTAGGGTGTCTGTCCTCATAGGGTGAACTTAGATAGTACTGGGCAGCCCGCTTAATCGAATAGTATGGGCGTCACTAATAGGCTGTAAGCCGGATGCTGTGCACTACCTATGTGTGAACAGCACCCTATACAAGCCATCTTTGTGTGCAATTTTAATGCTAATCATTCACCCCCTCCATGAACTGGGTAGCTTGTGAGTGATTGTCTCATCAGTATTTTGCACCTGTGTTGCTGATATCTTTGTTATATGGGTTTTCTGCATCCTGAGTGCATTCGTTTTTAGATCTGGGCAGGTAAATACTGTTGTCCTTTTTTTGGTGTGTGTTTTTTCACATGGTATATATTCATGCTTCATGTTCAATGAATAGCTGCCGCTGCTGCCCCTGGCTGGAGCAGATATCTTCCAGATTAAATGTATATTTACCAGAATAGAGAAAATCTCATTAGGTGGGCTGCACTGCAAGACAGTGAACGCTACAAAAATTTAACAAAGTAACATACAATGGTGAATTTGCTGTTTTTGCCCATTTGTCCAAGAAAGAGTTACTAAAAGTTTGTGCATAAGTTATATGTACCCCAAAAAGGTACCATTGATAAATACAACTTATTCTGAAATAGATAAATCCCCCACATAGCTACATTAATGGAAAAATTTTAAAATATGGCTCTTCGAAAGGGATTAAGAATATAAAAAATAAACTTTGCTCTTAAGTCCTATCAAATGGAAGCATGCCATTTATTTACTTTTTTCTTTTTTTAATTTTGTCTTATATACACTGCTCAAAAAAATAAAGGGAACACTTAAGCAACAGAATATAACTCCAAGTAAATCAAACTTCTGTGAAATCAAACTGTCCACTTAGGAAGCAACACTGATTGACAATCAATTTCACATGCTGTTGTGCAAATGGAATAGACAATAGATGGAAATTATTGGCAATTATCAAGACATCCTCAATAAAGGAGTGGTTCTGCAGGTGGGGACTACAGACCACATCTCAGTACCAATGCTTTCTGGCCACTTTTGAATGTTGGTTGTGCTTTCACACTCGCGGTAGCATGAGACAGACTCTACAACCCACAGAAGTTGCTCAGGTAGTGCAGCTCATCCAGGATGGCACATCAATGCGAGCTGTGGCAAGAATGTTTGCTGTGTCTGTCAGCGTAGCGTCCAGAGGCTGGAGGCGCTACCAGGAGACAGGCCAGTACACCAGGAAACGTGGAGGGGGCCGTAGGAGGGCAACAACCCAGCAGCAGGACCGCTACCTCTGCCTTTGTGCAAGGAAGAACAGGAGGAGCACAGCCAGAGCCCTGCAAAATTACCTCCAGCAGGCCACAAATGTGCATGTGTCTGCCCAAACGGTTAGAAACCGACTCCATGAGGGTGGTATGAGGGCCGACGTCCACAGATGGGGGTTGTGCTCACAGCCCAACACCATGCAGGACGCTTGGCATTTGCCACAGAACACCAGGATTGGCAAAGTCGCCACTGGCGTCCTGTGCTCTTCACAGATGAAAGCAGGTTCACACTAAGCACATGTGACAGACGTGACAGAGTCTGGAGACGCTGTGGAGAGCAATCTGCTGCCTGCAACATCCTTCAGCATGACCGGTTTTGCAGAGGGTCAGTAATGGTGTGGGGCGGCATTTCTTTGGAGGACCGCACAGCCCTCCATGTGCTCGTCAGAGGTAGCCTGACTGCCATTAGGCACTGAGATGAGATCCTCAGACTCCTTGTGAAACCATATGCTGGTGCGGTTGGCCTTGGGTTCCTCCTAATGCAGGACAATGACAGACCTATGCCAGTTCCTGCAAGATGAAGGCATTGAAGCTATGGACTGGCCCGCCCGTTCCCCAGACCTGAATCAGATTGAGCACATCTGGAACATCATGTCTCGCTCCATCCACCATCGTCACGTTGCACCACAGACTGTCCAGGAGTTGGCAGATGCTTTAGCCCAGGTCTGGGAGGAGATCCCACAGGAGACCATCTGCAACCTCATCAGGAGCATGCCCATGCGTCGTAGGGAGGTCATACAGGCACGTGGACGTCACACACAATACTGAGCCTCATTTTGCCTTGTTTTAAGGACATTACATCAAAGTTGGATCAGCCTCTAGTGTGTTTTTCCACTTTAATTTTGGGGGTGACTCCAAATCCAGGCCTCCATTGGTTAATAAATTTGATTTCCATTGATGATTTTTGTGTGATTTCATTGTCAGCAAATTCAACTTTGTACAGAACAAAGTATTCAATGAGAATATTTCATTCATTCAGATCTAGGATGTGTTATTTGAGTGTTCCCTTTATTTTTTTGAGCAGTATATTAAAACCTCTTAGAACTGACCAAGGAGTTGAGATAACAAAGGATGTATGGGTGGGAATAAAAAACTCTGGTTAGATAGCTTGGCGCCCTCTAGTGGTTGTGTTAGTAATTACCAAACACATAGACGTAAATTGCTGTGCAAAACTGTAAGTAAGAGTGTAGACAAAATTTTACTGTGCAGAAGGGTGCATAGGTCCCTGATCTGAGACCACTCCTCCAGCGTGATTTGCCCCACCTCTGGATCTCGTTGGCCCAGGCTATACGTCAGAACGTATTGCACCAGGGCTTGTCGGTGCTGCCACAGTCGCTGCAACATGTGCAGAGTTGAATTCCACCGGGTAGGCACATCGCATTTTAGCCGGTGAAGTGGCAGGCCCAACGACTTCTGTAGAGATGTAAGTCGCTGAGCTGCGGGATGCGAACGGCGGAAGTGAGCACACAGCGACCGTGCCCTCTGCAGAAGGCCATCTAGTCTGGGATAGTGGGCTAAAAATTGCTGGACAACCAGGTTCAACACGTGAGCCATACAAGGCACGTGTGTGACATTGCCCCGGCGAAGGGCCGCACCCAGGTTTGCAGCATTGTCGCACACGGCCTTCCCTGGTTTCAGGTCCAGTGGAGACAACCATTCATGAAATTGGTTCTCCAGAGCTGACCACAACTCCTCAGCTGTGTGACTCACATTTCCCAGACATTTCAATGTAAAAACCGCCTGATGACGTTGAGCCCTACTGCCAGCATAGTAAGGAGGTGTGCAGGATCCCTTCTGCGCAGTTAGAAAGCTTGTGGCATGACCAGACAGGCTTTGGGTGCAGGTGGAAGACCGAGAGGAGGTTGAGGAGGCAGAAGCAGTGGAGGAACTTTGACATAAAGAGGATTGACGCACAACTCGTGGGGACGGCAAGACTTGGACAGCAGCCCCTTGTCCTGCTGTCACCATAGTTACCCAGTGCCCAGTCAGCGACATGTAACGCCCCTGTCCATGCCTACTCGTCCAAGTGTCTGTGGTGAAATGCACCCTGTCACACACAGAGTTTCTCAAAGAAGCGGTGATGTTGTGTGCGACATGCTGGTGGAGCGCAGGCACACCTTTCTTTGAGAAGTAGTGCCGACTGGGCATCTGGTACTGGGGCACTGCGACGGACATAAGGTCTCGAAAATCCTCTGTGTCCACCAGGCGGAAAGGCAGCATTTCTGTAGCCAAGAGCTTGCAGATGGTGAAATTCAACCTCTTAGCTTTCTCATGGCTAGGAAGAAATGGTCTTTTACTTGTCCACATCTGAGGGACCGAGGGCTGGCTATTGTGCTTAGACGGGGTTGATAAGGGTGTCCCCGGCAAACTGCCGGTCTGTGAGGAAGATGCAGGCGGACATGTTAGGTTGCCTTGATCCAAAGGTGGTGCTATCGATGTCGGACAGCGCTCAACACCAGCTGGTGTTACCACCTCCAAAGAAAATGATGACCTGCCAATCACGCTGGCTGTTGCGGGTAAAGAGGTGGCAGGTCTGCGCCCCAAAACAGGTGTGACTGCTGTCCCCCCAGTCACAGAGGATGAAGAGGCCGCGGATGCAGAAGATATGGCAGACGGTGGTTGGCCCGGCCGACTAGGCCGCATTGTAGCACACTGAGCTTCCCACTGCAACTTATGCTTCATGTCCATGTGCCGGTTCATGCATGAAGTACTCAAACTATGTATTTTTTGGCCTCTGCTTAGCTTTTGCTGACAAATGTTACAGATAACACGAGTTGGGTCATCTTTATCGATCTGAAAAAATGCCCAGGCTATGCAAGGCTTAGCACCCATGCGACCTGAAGAGCCACCACGACTTGTGGTGAGAGGCAGAGTTGTGTTTGAGGATGCAGTTGTTGACGTGCTTCCAGTACTACGTCTCTGTCCAGGAAGGCGCAACCTGACCTCGTCGTCACTAGCATCTTCCTCCACCTCCTCTGCTGACCTCATCTCTTGGCTGACTGTGGGTTGACAGTAAGTGGGATCTCCAACCTCATCATCATCACCCTGTGCGTTATCACACCCGTCGTCCTCAGAGCCAACCTGTTCCTGCCCTGACAAAAAACTAAAGTTGTCGCTCCAATCAGGTATTTGAGTCTTATCATCGTCTTCCTCATTGTCTCCACCAACAGGAGTTACAGTTTGGGAATGAGGGTCTACATTATGGTCAGAACCTTCTGCGTCTGGTCCTGGATCCGACTCATAAAGATTCTGGGCATCAGTGCAGATCATTTCCTCGTCTGGATTCACAGAAGCGCTGGAGTCGACCTCTGATTCCCAGGCTATAGTATGAGTAAACAGCTCTGCAGACTCAACCATCTGTTCTACCTCATACTCAGACGGGCAGCTGGAGATTTGGGAGCTGTGAGGAAGCAAGTGCGATTGGGGTGACACCTTTACTGGAGTATTTGTGATGTTGAAGTTGATGTGGAGGAGAGCCCACTTAAAGGAGCACTTGATATCTGTTGAAGCACCTGCTGTTTTTGTGCCTCATCTGGAATTTGTAGCGATTGGCGTGGCCGTAAGAAAGGGATCTTATCACATTGTCCGCTAAAAGAAGTAGACATTTTAGTTTGGCTGGAAGATGGTCTTTCTTCTGCAGATGTTACTGTTGCTTTAACACCTACCCCACGGACACAACCTTTTTTCCCCTTCCCAACACGCCTATTCCCCTTTCCACCAGCAGCAGGCCTTTTTCCACTCATTTTGGTGGTTAACTAATTCACAACTCTGGAGTTGTTTGCACAAAAAAACAATGGATGGGAACCGAGCAGAGCTGAGTGGCCAAACTGTGGTATTAGGCCAAAACTATTGGCTGGGTTAGATGCAGAAAAAAATTATATTCAATTGGCAACCTGATGGAGGTCAGTATAGATGGACTAATTGAACAAGTCCCACACACAGCTAGAAGCCCAAATATTTTTTCAGAGGTAGATGCAGGAAAAATTTTTATTCAGTTTGCAACCTGATGGAGGTCTGTATAGATGGATTAATAGAACAAGTCCCACACACAGCTACAAGCCCAATATTTTTTCAGAGGTAGATGCAGAAAAAAAATATATTCAGTTTGCAACCTGATGGAGGTCAGTATAGATGGACTAATAGAGAAAGTCCCACACACTGCTAGAAGGCCAAATATTTTTTCAGAGCTAGATGCAGACAAAAAATTATTTTGAATTTGCAACCTCATGGAGGTCAGTATAGGTGGACTAATAGAACAAGTCCCACACACTGCTAGAAGGCCAAATATTTTTTCAGAGCTAGATGCAGAAAAAAATTATATTCAGTTTGCAACCTGATGGAGGTCTGTATAGATGGATTAATAGAACAAGTCCCACACACAGCTAGAAGCCCAAATATTTTTTCAGAGGTAGATGCAGATAAAAATTATTTTTAATTTGCAACCTGATGGAGGTCAGTATAGATGGACTAATAGAGAAAGTCCCACACACTGCTAGAAGGCCAAATATTTTTTCAGAGCTAGATGCAGATAAAAATTATATTCAATTTGCAACCTGATGGAGGTCAGTATAGATGGACTAATAGAACAAGTCCCACACACAGCTAGAAGCCCAAATATTTTTTCAGAGGTACTGTAGATGCAGATAAAAATTATTTTTAATTTGCAACCTGATGGAGGTCAGTATAGATGGACTAATACAACAAGTCCCACACACAGCTAGAAGCCCAATATTTTTTCAGAGGTAGATGCAGAAAAAAATATATTCAGTTTGCAACCTGATGCAGGTCAGTATAGATGGAGTAATAGAACAAGTCCCACACACAGCTAGAAGCCGAAATATTTTTTCAGAGGTAGATGCAGATAAAAATTATTTTTAATTTGCAACCTGATGGAGGTCAGTATAGATGGACTAATAGAGAAAGTCCCACACACTGCTAGAAGGCCAAATATTTTTTCAGAGCTAGATGTAGATAAAAATTATATTCAATTTGCAACCTGATGGAGGTCAGTATAGATGGACTAATAGAACAAGTCCCACACACAGCTAGAAGCCCAAATATTTTTTCAGAGGTACTGTAGATGCAGATAAAAATTATTTTTAATTTGCAACCTTATGGAGGTCAGTATAGATGGACTAATAGAGAAAATCCCACACACTGCTAGAAGGCCAAATATTTTTTCAGAGCTAGATGCAGAAAAAAATTATATTCAGTTTGCAACCTGATGGAGGTCAGTATAGATGGACTAACAGAGAAAGTCCCACACACTGCTAGAAGGCCACATATTTTTTCAGAGGTAGATGCAGAAAAAAATATATTCAGTTTACAACCTGATGGAGGTCTGTATAGATGGATTAATAGAACAAGTCCCACACACAGCTAGAAGCCCAATATTTTTTCAGAGGTAGATGCAGAAAAAAATATATTCAGTTTGCAACCTGATGGAGGTCTGTATAGATGGATTAATAGAACAAGTCCCACACACAGCTAGAAGCCCAATATTTTTTCAGAGGTAGATGCAGAAAAAAATATATTCAGTTTGCAACCTGATGGAGGTCAGTATAGATGGACTAATACAAGTCCCACACACAGCTAGAAGCCCAATATTTTTTCAGAGGTAGATGCAGAAAAAAATATATTCAGTTTGCAACCTGATGAAGGTCTGTATAGATGGACTAATACAACAAGTCCCACACACAGCTAGAAGCCCAATATTTTTTCAGAGCTAGATGCAGAAAAAAATATATTCAATTTGCAACCTGATGGAGGTCAGTATAGATGGACTAATAGAATGATGCTATGCCCAAAAGATTTTACTTCACTAGGTGCAGTAAAAAAATTGGTATTCTATACACAGGTGGTATATCTTGCAACACAGATGGGCTACTCCACTGACTAACACACTCTGCAATAGGCCAAAAAGGATTAGCTTTGCTAGATTCAGCCAAATGCTGTGAAAAAAACTTGCACAGCACTGGCACAGACCTGCCTGGCAAAAACTGATAGGAACTGATGTAACCTAGTCCTGAAAAGGACTCCAATTACAATTAGTCTTTACTCCCACAATCTATCTATTTAAGAGCACAGACCTGCCTGATAAAAGTCGTAGGAAATGCTGTAACCTAGTCCTTAAAAGGACTGCAATCACAACTATTCCCTACTCCCAAGCTATCTGTAGATTTGTGCGAAAATTGGTATACAAGGTATAGCGCACACAGCAACAGCGGTGCCGTCTAACACGCAGCTGCAGCAGTGAGAAAATGGTGGCGACGGGGAAAATGGCTTGGTCTTATAGGGCAAGGACATGTGACATACACTGCCAATGACACATGCCCTTGCTTGTGTGAAAAAAAGCACTTCGCTCCGTGTGTGCGCTGCTGATAGGCTGACAGATTGCACCTCCCCACTGTAAATGCGGGAAAGAGAAAAAAAAATGGAGATCTTCATTGTTCCTGCAGAGATCCATCCCCTGCCCCTCCCCCCACCCCGCTGTACACTCAAACTGCGTATTAACATTAATTTTCATCATTACTGAGAAAAAATCCAGTTATGATTTTGGTGCACGAACAGTTATCGAACATAACCTCGAACAGCCGAATTTTTCTCAAATTGTGCGTGTTCGCCGAACGGCTCGAACACCGCCCAAAACAGCTCGAATTTGAGATTGGCGAACAGTTCGAGTAGAACTCTACCCATGACTTCTATGTACGCCCCTGATGAGAAACATAAAATTTCAGTCTTTAAACCTTTGATTGTAAGATGTTGTCACATAAAAGAAGTGGAGCACAGAATGGTGATAGGATAAAATGCTCAAGATAAACCTGAGCATACACATTACATAATTGTTAGCACCAATTCCACTGACAATGTAATATATATAGGGGCAGATGCAACTTTTCTCTGACATCTGTTGGTCAAATATGTGGTGTTAGATGTAGCTGGCAGTCACTTACACTCCTCTTCCATCAGAACTAAACATGAATGCTTCTTTAATCTAAGTGTGGGTGCATGGATTTGATTTACTAACTTAATGTTTTATGCATTGTTCAAGATGTTTTTTGCTTTCTAATAAATTCAAAATTCTATTATGATCCATTTAACATATATATACATATATACAGTACAGACCAAAAGTTTGGACACACCTCATTTAAAGATTTTTCTGTATTTTCATGACTATGAAAATTGTACATTCACACTGAAGGCATCAAAACTATGAACACATGTGGATTTATATACTTAACAGAAAAGTGTGAAACAACTGAAAATATGTCTTATATTCTAGGTTCTTCAAAGTAGCCACCGTTTGCTTTGATGACTGCTTTGCACACTCTTGGTATTCTCTTGATGAGCTTCAAGCAGTAGTCACTGGAAATGGTCTTCCAACAATCTTGAAGGAGTTCCCAGAGATGCTTAGCACTTGTTGGCCCTTTTGCCTTCACTCTGCGGTCCAGCTCACCCTAAACCATCTTGATTGGGTTCAGGTCTGGTGACTGTGGAGGCCAGGTCATCTGGTGTAGCACCCCATCACTCTCCTACTTGGTGAAATAGCCCTTACACAGCATGGAGGTGTGTTTGGGGTCATTGTCCTGTTGAAAAATAAATGATGGTCCAACTAAACGCAAACCGAATGGAATAGCATGCCGCTGCAAGATGCTGTGGTAGCCATGCTGGTTCAGTATGCCTTCAATTTTGAATAAATCCCCAACAGTGTCACCAGCAAAGCACCCCCACACCATCACACCTCCTCCTCCATGCTTCACGGTGGGAACCAGGCATGTAGAGTCCATCCGTTCACCTTTTCTGCGTCGCACAAAGACACGGTGGTTGGAACCAAAGATCTCAAATTTGGACTCATCAGATGAAAGCACAGATTTCCACTGGTCTAATGTCCATTCCTTGTGTTCTTTAGCCCAAACAAGTCTCTTCTGCTTGTTGCCTGTCCTTTGCAGTGGTTTCCTAGCAGCTATTTTACCATGAAGGCCTGCTGCACAAAGTCTCCTCTTAACAGTTGTTGTAGAGATGTGTCTGCTGCTAGAACTCTGTGTGGCATTGACCTCGTCTCTAATCTGAGCTGCTGTTAACCTGCGATTTCTTAGGCTGGTGACTCGGATAAACTTATCCTCAGAAGCAGAGGTGACTCTTGGTCTTCCTTTCCTGGGGCGGTCCTCATGTGAGCCAGTTTCTTTTCAGCGCTTGATGGTTTTTGCAACTGCACTTGGGGACACTTTCAAAGTTTGCCCAATTTTTCGGACTGACTGACCTTAATTTCTTAAAGTAATGATGGCCACTTGTTTTTCTTTACTTAGCTGCTTTTTTCTTGCCATAATACAAATTCTAACAGTTTATTCAGTAGGACTATCAGCTGTGTATCCACCTGACTTCTGCACAACACAACTGATGGTCCCAACCCCATTTATAAGGCAAGAAATCCCACTTATTAAACCTGACAGGGCACATGTTACAGAGCCGAAACTCCTAAACCCTTCATCAAATTTTAATGTGGATACCCTCAAATGAAACCTGAAAGTCTGAACTTCAACTGCATCTGAATTGTTTTGTTTAAAATTCATTGTGGTAATGTCTAGAACCAAAATTAGAAAAATGTTGTCTCTGTCCAAATATATATGGACCTAACTGTACACCCAAGAATATAAGATAAGTTGTAGACTACTTTCTAGGAAGATATAGTAATAATAAGGATCAGTGTCAAAGTGAAAAACGGGTAATAGGTACCGCAATATGAATACAAGTTGCAACCACTACGGTTGATAGATGACAAAGGAATGCAAGAAAAGTACCTGTAATCAGTATAGGTCCAGAAGGAGAATAAGGGTCACCACGGCGTCCCCTCACCCCGACACGGGTTTCGCCTCCAGCTTCTTCTACTTTTTAATTTGTTTTATTATATGAAATAAAGTTTGGTTTTTAATTATGGATTGCTTCTGGGTATGGACTTATTTAAGTCTGTCATTTTGAGTTAATTGTTTATGGAGTGCCATTTTTTCGCATCATTGGATGTGTAATTGCATTTTTTCTGATATTGTCTGTACTGTTCACCCCCATTTAATATGAACTCCATGGACAATGCTGTCAGGTGTGCATCTTGTGGAATATATGGATAGAACAGCCATTTGAGGGTGAATATATCTGCACCTCATGTCAGTGTGTTTTATATTTGGAAGCCCAGATCATGGATCTAAATATGCAGCTTACAGCACTCAGAAGCAAACCTGGAGAGGAGTTTAGAGCTCACTGAGCATGCCCTGGCTGGGGCCAGTTATATGGAGGTGAGGAAGATCAGGACCCAGATTTAAGTAGCTGGGTAACAGAAGAAAGGGTAGGAGGAGAAGTGTCAGGGAACCTAGTCCTGATCTGGCACAACCTAGTAAATATGCCTGTTTGGCTGATATTAGGAATGCAAGCCCAGGGCTGGGATCACTGCAGCAGGTCGTTGCTCCTAGTAACCAGGAAGATGACTGCTGTAGGAAGGAGGGAGATAGGAGTGCAGCAAAGGCCAGACAGATGTTGGTGGTAGGGGACTCTATAATTAGGAGGACAGACAGGGTCATCTGCCGTCGAGACCTTGAATGCCGAACAGTGTGCTATCTGCCAGTTGCTCGAGTTTGGCATATTGCAGGCTGGATAGACAGATTACTGAGTGCGGCTGGGGAAAATACAATGGTCATAGTACACATCGGTACCAATGATAAAGTCAGGGGTAGATGGAAGGTCTTTAAAAATGATTGCAGGGAACTAGTAGAGAAGCTGATGGCCACGACCTCCAAGGTGCTTTTTTCAGAAATAGAGCCGGTGCCACCAGCGTGACTAGAAAGACAGCGGGAGCTTAGGGAGATAAATAAGTGGCTTAAAAATTGGTGCAGGACAGAAGAGTTTGGATTCATGGACAACTAGGCCGACTTCTCTGTCAGCTACAGGCTCTACAGTAGGGCCGGGCCGCACTTCAATGGGGAGGGTGCAGTTGTATTGGAGGAAAAAACGGTCATAAGTAGAGATGAGCGGTGTTCGACTCGAACTGTTCGCCAATCTCAAATTCGATCTGTTTTGGGTGGTGTTCGAGCCGTTCGGCGAACACGAACGATTTGAAAAAAATTCGGCTGTTCGAGGTTATGTTCGATAACTGTTCGTGCACCAAAATCATAACTGGATTTTTTTCTCAGTAATGCTGAAAATTAATGTTAATACGCAGTTTGAGTGTACAGCGGGGCGGGGGGAGGGGCAGGGGATGGATCTCTGCAGGAATAATGAAGATCTCCATTTTTTTTTCTCTTTACAGTGGGGAGGTGCAGTCTGTCAGCCTATCAGCAGCGCACACACGGAGCGAACTGCTTTTTTTCACACAAGCAAAAGCATGTGTCATTGGCAGTGTATGTCACATGTCCTTGCCCTATAAGACCCAGCCATTTTACCCATTGCCACCCTTTTCTCACTGCTGCAGCTGCGTGTTAGACGGCACCGCTGTTGCTGTGTGCGCTATACTTTGTTAATTTCAAGCCAATGTTCGCACAAATCTACCGATAGCTTGGGAGTTGGGAAGAGTTGTGATTGCAGTCCTTTAAAGGACTAGGTTACATCATTTCCTATGACTTTTATCAGGCAGGTCTGTGCTCTTAAATAGATAGGTTGTGGGAGTAAAGACTAATTGTAATTGCAGTACTTTTCAGGGCTAAGTTACATCAGTTCCTATCACTTTTATCAGGCAGGTCTGTGCTCTTAACCGCTTCCCGACCGCCCACTGTAGATAAACGTCCGCGCTGCCTGGGCTCTGTGCAGCGCGGACGTTTAAAAATGGTGGGTGGTCTCGCAGTGCTCAGGACCCCCAGGGTCCTGCAAGCGCTGTGAGAGCGGTGCAGAGCGTTAGCTCTGACAGGGAACATCATCGGGACCTGATTAGATCAGGTCCCAGTGATGTTAACCCTTTGCTGTCTTCTATATGCCGCGATCTATAGTGATCGCGGCATATAGAAGACAGCAGGAGGAGAGGGGGTCGTCCACTTACCTCTCCGACGACCCCTTGATTGCTTTCAGGACCTGGCGTTGCTATGGCAGCTGGAGGTCACATGACCGCCTCCAGCTCTGCCATATATGGTGTCCTTCCTGTCTGGCTTCAGCCTGTAGCTGATGCCAGACAGGAGACTGTGAAACAGTCAGTGAAGATCTCATGTAATGTAATATATGTCTATTACATTACATGAGATCAGGGATCAGAAAAATAAAAATTAATGTCCCATACAGGGACTAAGTAAAAATGTAAAAAAAAGTAAAAAAAAAATGTTTTGAAACTGTTAAAAAAAAAATACAAAATAAATAAAAATAAATAAATAAAATATTAAACCGATAAATCCATATATTTATGCAAAAACAAAAAAAGTACACATATTTGGTATTGCCGCGTCCGAAACAACCCGAACTATAAAACTGTCACACTAATTAACTCCTTATGTGTACACCGTAATAAAAATAAATAAAAAACGGAGCAAAAAACTATGCTTTTTCCTCATATCGCCAAACAAAAAGTGGAAAAAAATGCGATCAAAAAGCAAAATGGTAATAGAAATGGTACCGCTGAAAACGTCATCTTGTTCCGCAAAAATCAAGCCGCTATACAGCTCCATCAGCCAAAAAATAAAAAAGTTATACCTCTCAGAATAAAGCAATGCAAAAAAAATATTTTTTCTATAAAATTGTTTTATTGTGTAAAAGCACCAAAACATAAAAAAATATACAGTAAGTGTAGTATCGCTGTAAACGTACTGACCCGAAGAATAACGCTGCCTGATCACTTTTACCACACGCAGAACGGCATAAAAAAAACCTCAAAAAACAATTCCTGAATTGTTGGTTTTTGTTAATTTTACCTCCCAAAAAATGGAATAGAAAGCGATCAAAAAATGTCACGTACCCACAAATGGTACCAATAAAAATGTCAACTCGTCCCGCAAAAAACAAGCCATCACATGACTCTGTCGGCCGAAATATGGAAAAATTATAGCTCTCAAAATATGGCGATGCAAAAACTAGATTTTGCAAAAAAAAGCGTCTTAGTGTGTGACAGCTGTCAGTCATAAAAACCCGATATAAATCTGGTATCTCTGTAATCGCACCGACCCGAAGAATAAAGTAATCTAATCAGTTATATCACACTAGGAACGGCGTAAAAAATAAATAAAACCAATTCTTCACCTGCTACTGATTTGTTTATTATGTCTCCCAAAGATCGCAGTATGGCTCGGCACACATTTATCCTGCGCTCTGCGCTGAGCACTTACGCCAGAGTTTCCATGTAAATCTCTGAAATATGTGATTCAGCCGGAACCCATGACGGAAGATTCCCTGTAATGAGGCAGATATAGGCCACTGTGGATGCCGTCTGGCCTGTGATCCCACGGTGTCATTTGTTTTAGGCGTGCATAAAAGTGCGGTTGGCCACAGTTTTGTGCACTTCTGAAAAAAAGGACACCGCTAAACAGAGGCCAGACGGAGTCCAGAGTAACTCTGCTGCCTCATTACAGTGAATGGATCCCGCAGGGGTTTCATCTGAATTACATCACTTGGAAATTTAGATGGAAACCCCGATGTAAGTGCTCAGCCTAGAGCGCCGGATAAATGTTACGTAAAATGTTCCCAATAAAAGCTTCAACTCAGTCCTCAAAAAAAGCTAGTCCCCACTCAGGTCCGTCATCTGTTAAAAATATAAGGGACTTCCAAGTTACTGGTAGCTGAAAGGCTCTGGAAAAGCGAAATGGCCCTTGCCCCCCAAAAGAAATTCAAAAAATTTTGTGCTCCCAAATCCAAATGCCTATTCTACAATAATTTGTTCTCCAATTGTCAAATAGCACTCCGTCCCCCCCAGATCTCGCCGTATGGCTGAGCGGTACGATACAGCCACATATGGGGTATTGCCACTTTTAGAAGAAATTGTGTGACACATTTCGGCACCATTTTTACCCATTGCCCTGTGTGAAAATGTAAAATCTGAGGGTAAAACATTTTTTTGTGGTAAAAATATAATTATGCTTTTTTCACTGCCCAATGGTATAAATTTAAAAATTAAAAAATACTCATTACTTCCCTAGATGAATTCCTTGAGAGGTGTAGTTTACAAAATGGGGTCACTTGTGGGGGTTTCTGCTGTTTCGGCATGTCAGCGACTCTTCAAATGTGACATGGTGTCTGCTGCCTATCCCAGCCAACATAGCGCTCCTTTCTCTTCCGAACCCTGCCGTACACCAAAGCAGTGGTTTTCCCCCACATATGGGGTATCAGCGTGTTCAGGAGAAATTGAACAACAAATTTCATGGTGCAATTTATCCTGTTACCCTTATGATAGTACAAAATTAGGAAAAGGAAAACATTTTTTGTGGGAAAAATGTGAAAATTTTATTTTTATGGCTCAATATTATAAACTTCTGTGAAGCAGCTGGGGGTGCAAGGTGCTCACCACATATCTAGATAAGTTCCCTAAGGGGTCTAGTTTCCAAAATGGTGTCACTTGTGGGGGGTTTCCACTGTTTAGGCACATCAGGGGCTCCCCAAATGCAACATGGCGTCCGCTAATTATTCAAACAAATTTTACATTCAAAAAGTGAAATGGTGCTCCTTCCCTTCCGAGCCCTGCCGTGCGCCGAAACAGTGGTTTGCCTCCACATATGGGGTATCGGCGTGTTCAGGAGAAATTGCACAACAAATTTCATGGTGCAATTTATCCTATTACCCTTATGATAATGCAAAATTAAGGGATGAAAAACGTTTTTGCGGGAAAAATGTGAAAATTTTATTTTTACAGCTCATTATTATAAACTTCTGTGAAGCACGTTGGGGTTCAAGGTGCTCACCACACATCTAGATAAGTTCCCTAAGGGGTCTAGTTTCCAAAATGGTGTCACTTGTGGGGGGTTTCCACTGTGTAGGAACATCAGGGGCTCTCCAAACGCAACATGGCGTCTGCTAATTATTCAGACAAATTTTACATTCAAAAAGTCAAATGGCGCTCCTTCCCTTCCAAACCCTGACGTGCGCCCAAACAGTGGTTTTCCCCCACATATGGGGTATCGGCGTGTTCAGGAGAAATTGCACAACAAATTTCATGGTGCAATTTATCCTATTACCATTATGATAATGGAAAATTAAGGGATGAAAAACGTTTTTGCGGGAAAAATGTGAAAATTTTATTTTTACAGCTGATTATTATAAACTTCTGTGAAACACGTTGGGGTTCAAGGTGCTCACCACACATCTAGATATGTTCCCTAAGGGGTCTAGTTTCCAAAATGGTGTCACTTGTGGGGGGTTTCCACTGTTTAGTCACATCAGGAGCTCTCCAAACGCAACATGGTGTCTGCTAATTATTCAGACAAATTTTACATTCAAAAAGTCTAATGGCGCTCCTTCCTTTCCGAGCCCTGCCGTGCGCCCAAATAGTGGTTTTCCCTCACACATGGGGTATCAGCACGCTCAAGAGAAATTGCACAAAAAATTTTGG
The DNA here is from genome assembly GCF_046119375.1 of Phyllobates terribilis. Taxonomy (NCBI): domain Eukaryota; kingdom Metazoa; phylum Chordata; class Amphibia; order Anura; family Dendrobatidae; genus Phyllobates; species Phyllobates terribilis. The sequence continues at coordinate 68,763,498 of NW_027362773.1, forward strand.
GGTCCATTTTTTCCTGTTACCCCTGTGAAAATAAAAAAAATTGGGTCTAAAGTAACATTTTTGTGAAAAAAGTTAAATGTTAATTTTTTTCTTCCACATTCCAAAAATTCCTGTGAAGCACCTGAAGGGTTAATAAAGTTCTTGAATGTGGTTTTGAGCACCATGAGGGGTGCAGTTTTTAGAACGGTGTCACTTTTGGGTATTTTCTGTCATAAAGACCCCTCAAAGTGACTTCAAATATGATGTGGTCCCTAAAAAAATGTTTTTGTAAATTTTGTTGGAAAAATGAGAAATCGCTGGTCAAATTTTAACCCTTATAGCTCCCTAACAAAAAAAAATTTTGGTTCCAAAATTGTGCTGATGTAAAGTAGATATGTGGGAAATGTTATTTATTAAGTATTTTGTGTGACATATCTCTCTGATTTAAGGGCATGAAAATTCAAAGTTTGAAAATTGCAAAATTTTCAAAATTTTCGCCAAAGTTCCGATTTTTTCACAAATAAACGCATGTGATATCAAAGAAATTTTACCACTATCATGAAGTACAATATGTCACGAAAAAACCCTCTCAGAATCAGGGGGATCCGTTGAAGCGTTCCAGAGTAATTGCTTCATAAAGTGACACTGGTCAGAATTGAAAAAATTGGCCCGGTCATGAAGGCAAAAACAGGCTCTGGTGCGAAGTGGTTAAATAGATAGGTTGGGAGTAAAGACTAATTGTAATTGCAGTCCTTTTCAGGGCTAGGTTACATCAGTTCCTATCACTTTTTGCCAGGCAGGTCTGTGACAGTGCTGTGCAAGTTTTTTTAACAGCATTTGGCTAAATCTAGCTAAGCAAATCCTTTTTGGCCTCTTGCAGTGTGTGTTAGTCAGTGGAGTAGCCAATCTGTGTTGCAAGCTATACCACCTGTGTATAGAATACATATTTTTTTACTGCACCTAGTGAAGTAAAACCTTTTGGGCATAGCATCATTCTATTAGTCCATCTATACTAACCTCCACCAGGTTGCAAATTCAATATAATATTTTTCTGCATCGAGCTCTGAAAAATATTTAGGCTTCTAGCAGTGTGTGCGACTTGTTTCATTAGTCCATCTATACTAACCTCCATCAGGTTGCAAATTCAATATAATTTTTTTCTGCATCTAGCTCTGAAAAAATATTTCAGCTTCTAGCAATGTGTGGGACTTGTTCTATTACTCCATCTATACTAACCTCCATCAGGTTGCAAATTCAATATAATTGTTTTCTGCATCTAGCTCTGAAAAAATATTTCAGCTTCTAGCAGTGTGTGGGACTTGTTCTATTAGTCCATCTATACTGACCTCCATCAGGTTGCAAATTCAATATAATTGTTTTCTGCATCTAGCTCTGAAAAAATATTTAGGCTTCTAGCAGTGTGTGGGACTTGTTCTATTAGTCCATCTATGCTGACCTCCATCAGGTTGCAAATTCAATATAATTTTTTTCTGCATCTATCTCGGAAAAAATATTTAGGCTTCTAGCAGTTTGTGGGACTTGGTCTATTAGTCCATCTATACTAACCTCCATCAGGTTGCAAATTCAATATAATTTTTTTCTGCATCTAGCTCTGAAAATATATTTAGGCTTCTAGCAGTGTGTGGGACTTGGTCTATTAGTCCATCTATAATAACCTCCACCAGGTTGCAAATTAAAAAAATGTTTTATCTGCAACTAGCTCTGAAAAAATATTTAGGATTCTAGCAGTGTGTGGGACTTGGTCTATTAGTCCATCTATACTAACCTCCACCAGGTTGCAAATTAAAAATATTTTTTATCTGCATCTAGCCCTGAAAAAATATTTAGTCTTCTAGCAGTGAGTGGGACTTGTTCTATTAGTCCATCTATACTAACCTCAATCAGGTTGCAAATTCAATATAATTTTTTTCTGCATCTAGCTCTGAAAAAATATTTAGGCTTCTAGCAGTGTGTGGGACTTGTTCTATTAGTCCATCTATACTGACCTCCATCAAGTTGCAAATTCAATATAATTTTTTTCTGCATCTAGCTCTGAAAAAATATTTAGGCTTCTAGCAGTGTGTGGGACATGGTCTATTAGTCCATCTATACTAACCTCCATCAGGTTGCAAATTCAATATAATTTTTTTCTGCATCTAGCTCTGAAAATATATTTAGGCTTCTAGCAGTGTGTGGGACTTGGTCTATTAGTCAATCTATACTAACCTCCTCCAGGTTGCAAATTAAAAATAATTTTTTTCTGCATCTAGCTCTGAAAAAATATTTAGGCTTCTAGCAGTGTGTGGGACTTGTTCTATTAATCCATCTATACTAACCTCCATCAGGTTGCAAATTCAATATAATTTTTTTCTGCATCTAGCTCTGAAAAAATATTTAGGCTTCTAGCAGTGTGTGGGACTTGTTCTATTAGTCCATCTATAATAACCTCCATCAGGTTGCAAATTCAATATAATTTTTTTCTGCATCTAGCTCTGAAAAAATATTTAGGCTTCTAGCAGTGTGTGGGACTTGGTCTATTAGTCCATCTATACTAACCTCCACCAGGTTGCAAATTAAAAATAATTTTTATCTGCATCTAGCTCTGAAAAAATATTTAGTCTTCTAGCAGTGAGTGGGACTTGTTCTATTAGTCCATCTATACTGACCTCCATCAGGTTGCAAATTCAATATAATTTTTTCTGCATCTAGCTCTGAAAAAATATTTAGGCTTCTAGCAGTGTGTGGGACTTGTTCTATTAGTCCATCTATACTGACCTCCATCAGGTTGCAAATTCAATATCATTTTTTTCTGCATCTAGCTCTGAAAAAATATTTAGGCTTCTAGCAGTGTGTGGGACTTGTTCTATTAGTCCATCTATACTAACCTCCATCAGGTTGCAAATTCAATATAATTTTTTCTGCATCTAGCTCTGAAAAAATATTTAGGCTTCTAGCAGTGTGTGGGACTTGTTCTATTAGTCCATCTGTACTGACCTCCATCAAGTTGCAAATTCAATATAATTTTTTTCTGCATCTAGCTCTGAAAAAATATTTAGGCTTCTAGCAGTGTGTGGGACTTGGTCTATTAGTCCATCTATACTAACCTCCATCAGGTTGCAAATTCAATATAATTTTTTTCTGCATCTAGCTCTGAAAATATATTTAGGCTTCTACCAGTGTGTGGGACTTGGTCTATTAGTCAATCTATACTAACCTCCACCAGGTTGCAAATTAAAAATAATTTTTTTCTGCATCTAGCTCTGAAAAAATATTTAGGCTTCTAGCAGTGTGTGGGACTTGTTCTATTAGTCCATCTATACTGACCTCCATCAGGTTGCAAATTCAATATAATTTTTTTCTGCATGTAGCTCTGAAAAAATATTTAGGCTTCTAGCAGTGTGTGGGACTTGTTCTATTAGTCCATCTATACTGACCTCGATCAGGTTGCAAATTCAATATAATTTTTTTCTGCATCTAGCTCTGAAAAAATATTTAGGCTTCTAGCAGTGTGTGGGACTTGTTCTATTAGTCCATCTATACTGACCTCCATCAGGTTGCAAATTCAATATAATTTTTTTCTGCATCTAGCTCTGAAAAAATATTTAGGCTTCTAGCAGTGTGTGGGGCTTGGTCTATTAGTCAATCTATACTAACCTCCATCAGGTTGCAAATTCAGTATAATTTTTTTCTGCATCTAGCTCTGAAAATATATTTAGGCTTCTAGCAGTGTGTGGGACTTTGTCTATTAGTCAATCTATACTGACCTCCACCAGGTTGCAAATTAAAAATAATTTTTTTCTGCATCTAGCTCTGAAAAAATATTTAGGCTTCTAGCAGTGTGTGGGACTTGTTCCATTAGTCCATCTATACTGACCTCCATCAGGCTGCAAATTCAATATAATTTTTTTCTGCATCTAGCTCTGAAAAAATATTTAGGCTTCTAGCAGTGTGTGTGGGACTTGTTCTATTAGTCCATCTATACTGACCTCCATCAGGTTGCAAATTCAATATAATTTTTTTCTGCATCTAGCTCTGAAAAAATATTTAGGCTTCTAGCACTGTGTGGGACTTGTTATATTAGTCCATCTATACTAACCTCCATCAGGTTGCAAATTCAATATAATTTTTTTCTGCATCTAACTCTGAAAAAATATTTAGGCTTCTAACAGTGTGTGGGACTTGGTCTATTAGTCCATCTATACTAACCTCCACCAGGTTGCAAATTAAAAATAATTTTTATCTGCATCTAGCTCTGAAAAAATATTTAGGCTTCTAGCAGTGTGTGTGACTTGTTCTATTAGTCCATCTATACTGACCTCCATCAGGTTGTAAATTCAATATAATTTTTTTCTGAATCTAGCTCTGAAAAAATATTTAGGCTTCTAGCAGTGTGTGGAACTTGTTCTATTAGTCCATCTGTACTAACCTCCATCAGGTTGCAAATTCAATATAATTTTTTTCTGCATCTAGCTCTGAAAAAATATTTCAGCTTCTAGCAGTGTGTGGGACTACTTCTATTAGTCCATCTATACTAACCTCCATCAGGTTGCAAATTCAATATAATTTTTTTCTTCAACTAGCTCTGAAAAAATATTTAGGCATCTAGCAGTGTGTGGGACTTGGTCTATTAGTCCATCTATACTAACCTCCATCAGGTTGCAAATTCAATATAATTTTTTTCTGCATCTAGCTCTGAAAAAATCTTTAGGCTTCTAGCAGTGTATGGGGCTTGGTCTATTAGTCCATCTATACTAACCTCCACCAGGTTGCAAATTAAAAATAATTTTTATCTGCATCTAGCTCTGAAAAAATATTTCAGCTTCTAGCAGTGTGTGGGACTTGTTCTATTAGTCCATCTATACTGCCCTCCATCAGGCTGCAAATTCAATATAATTTTTTTCTGCATCTAGCTCTGAAAAAATATTTCAGCTTCTAGCAGTGTGTGGGACTTGTTCTATTAGTCCATCTATACTGACCTCCATCAGGTTGCAAATTCAATATAATTTTTTTCTGCATCTAGCTCTGAAAAAATATTTAGGCTTCTAGCAGTGTGTGGGACTTGGTCTATTAGTCCATCTATACTAACCTACATCAGGTTGCAAATTCAATATATTTTTATTCTGCATCTAGCTCTGAAAAAATATTTAGGCTTCTAGCAGTGTGTGGGACTTGGTCTATTATTCCATCTATACTAACCTCCACCAGGTTGCAAATTAAAATAATTTTTATCTGCATCTAGCTCTGAAAAAATATTTAGGCTTCTAGCAGTGTGTGGGACTTGTTCTATTAGTCCATCTATACTGACCTCCATCAGGTTGCAAACTGAATATAATTTTTATCTGCATCTAGCTCTGAAAAAATATTTCAGCTTCTAGCAGTGTGGGGGACTTGTTCTATTAGTCCATCTATACTGACCTCCATCAGGATGCAAATTCAATATAATTTTTTTCTGCATCCAGCTCTGAAAAAATATTTAGGCTTGTAGCAGTGTGTGGGACTTGTTCTATTAGTCCATCTATACTGACCTCCATCAGGTTGCAAATTCAATATAATTTTTTTCTGCATCTAGCTCTGAAAAAATATTTAGGCTTCTAGCAGTGTGTGGGACTTCGTCTATTAGTCCATCTATACTAACCTCCATCAGGTTGCAAATTCAATATAATTTTTTTCTGCATCTAGCTCTGAAAAAATATTTAGGCTTCTAGCAGTGTGTGGGACTTGTTCTATTAGTCCATCTATACTAACCTCCATCAGGTTGCAAATTCAATATAATTTTTTTCTGCATCTAGCTCTGAAAAAATATTTAGGCTTCTAGCAGTGTGTGGGACTTGGTCTATTAGTCCATCTATACTAACCTCCACCAGGTTGCAAATTAAAAATAATTTTTATCTGCATCTAGCTCTGAAAAAATATTTAGGCTTCTAGCAGTGTGTGGGACTTGTTCTATTAGTCCATCTATACTGACCTCCATCAGGTTGCAAATTCAATATAATTTTTTTCTGCATCTAGTTCTGAAAAAATATGTAGGCTTCTAGCAGTGTGTGGGACTTGTTCTATTAGTCCATCTATACTGACCTCCATCAGTTTGCAAATTCAATATAATTCTTTTCTGAATCTAGCTCTGAAAAAATATTTAGGCTTCTAGCAGTGTGTGGGACTTGTTCTATTAGTCCACCTGTACTAACCTCCATCAGGTTGCAAATTCAATATAATTTTTTTCTGCATCTAGCTCTGAAAAAATATTTCAGCTTCTAGCAGTGTGTGGGACTTCTTCTATTAGTCCATCTATACTGACCTCCATCAGGTTGCAAATTCAATATAATTTTTTTCTGCATCTAGCTCTGAAAAAATATTTAGGCTTCTAGCAGTGTATGGGTCTTGGTCTATTAGTCCATCTATACTAACCTCCATCAGGTTGCAAATTCAATATAATTTTTTTCTTCAACTAGCTCTGAAAAAATATTTAGGCTTCTAGCAGTGTGTGGGACTTGGTCTATTAGTCAATCTATACTAACCTCCATCAGGTTGCAAATTCAATATAATGTTTTTCTGCATCTAGCTCTGAAAAAATCTTTAGGCTTCTAGCAGTGTGTGGGGCTTGGTCTATTAGTCCATCTATACTAACCTCCACCAGGTTGCAAATTAAAAATAATTTTAATCTGCATCTAGCTCTGAAAAAATATTTCAGCTTCTAGCAGTGTGTGGGACTTGTTCTATTAGTCCATCTATACTGCCCTCCATCAGGCTGCAAATTCAATATAATTTTTTTCTGCATCTAGCTCTGAAAAAATATTTCAGCTTCTAGCAGTGTGTGGGACTTATTCTATTAGTCCATCTATACTGACCTCCATCAGGTTGCAAATTCAATATAATTTTTTTCTGCATCTAGCTCTGAAAAAATATTTAGGCTTCTAGCAATGTGTGGGACTTTCTCTATTAGTCAATCTATACTAACCTCCACCAGGTTGCAAATTAAAAATAATTTTTTTCTGCATCTAGCTCTGAAAAAATATTTAGGCTTCTAGCAGTGTGTGGGACTTGTTCTATTAGTCCATCTATACTGACCTCCATCAGGTTGCAAATTCAATATAATTTTTTTCTGCATGTAGCTCTGAAAAAATATTTAGGCTTCTAGCAGTGTGTGGGACTTGTTCGATTAGTCCATCTATACTGACCTCGATCAGGTTGCAAATTCAATATAATTTTTTTCTGCATCTAGCTCTTAAAAAATATTTAGGCTTCTAGCAGTGTGTGGGACTTGTTCTATTAGTCCATCTATACTGACCTCCATCAGGTTGCAAATTCAATATAATTTTTTTCTGCATCTAGTTCTGAAAAAATATTTAGGCTTCTAGCAGTGTGTGGGGCTTGGTCTATTAGTCCATCTATACTAACCTCCACCAGGTTGCAAATTAAAAATAATTTTTATCTGCATCTAGCTCTGAAAAAATATTTAGGCTTCTAGCAGTGTGTGGGACTTGGTCTATTAGTCCATCTATACTAACCTCCATCAGGTTGCAAATTCAGTATAATTTTTTTCTGCATCTAGCTCTGAAAATATATTTAGGCTTCTAGCAGTGTGTGGGACTTGGTCTATTAGTCAATCTATACTAACCTCCATCAGGTTGCAAATTCAGTATAATTTTTTTCTGCATCTAGCTCTGAAAATATATTTAGGCTTCTAGCAGTGTGTGGGACTTGGTCTATTAGTCAATCTATACTGACCTCCACCAGGTTGCAAATTAAAAATAATTTTTTTCTGCATCTAGCTCTGAAAAAATATTTAGGCTTCTAGCAGTGTGTGGGACTTGTTCCATTAGTCCATCTATACTGACCTCCATCAGGCTGCAAATTCAATATAATTTTTTTCTGCATCTAGCTCTGAAAAAATATTTAGGCTTCTAGCAGTGTGTGTGGGACTTGTTCTATTAGTCCATCTATACTGACCTCCATCAGGTTGCAAATTCAATATAATTTTTTTCTGCATCTAGCTCTGAAAAAATATTTAGGCTTCTAGCAGTGTGTGGGACTTGTTCTATTAGTCCATCTATACTAACCTCCATCAGGTTGCAAATTCAATATAATTTTTTTCTGCATCTAGTTCTGAAAAAATATTTAGGCTTCTAGCAGTGTGTGGGACTTGTTCTATTAGTCCATCTATACTGACCTCCATCAGTTTGCAAATTCAATATAATTCTTTTCTGAATCTAGCTCTGAAAAAATATTTAGGCTTCTAGCAGTGTGTGGGACTTGTTCTATTAGTCCATCTGTACTAACCTCCATCAGGTTGCAAATTCAATATAATTTTTTTCTGCATCTAGCTCTGAAAAAATATTTCAGCTTCTAGCAGTGTGTGGGACTACTTCTATTAGTCCATCTATACTGACCTCCATCAGGTTGCAAATTCAATATAATTTTTTTCTGCATCTAGCTCTGAAAAAATATTTAGGCTTCTAGTAGTGTGTGGGTCTTGGTCTATTAGTCCATCTATACTAACCTCCATCAGGTTGCAAATTCAATATAATTTTTTTCTTCAACTAGCTCTGAAAAAATATTTAGGCTTCTAGCAGTGTGTGGGACTTGTTCTATTAGTCCATCTATACTAACCTCCATCAGGTTGCAAATTCAATATAATTTTTTTCTGCATCTAGCTCTGAAAAAATCTTTAGGCTTCTAGCAGTGTGTGGGGCTTGGTCTATTAGTCCATCTATACTAACCTCCACCAGGTTGCAAATTAAAAATAATTTTTATATGCATCTAGCTCTGAAAAAATATTTAGGCTTCTAGCAGTGTGTGGGACTTGGTCTATTAGTCCATCTATACTAACCTACATCAGGTTGCAAATTCGATATATTTTTATTCTGCATCTAGCTCTGAAAAAATATTTAGACTTCTAGCAGTGTGTGGGACTTGGTCTATTATTCCATCTATACTAACCTCCACCAGGTTGCAAATTAAAAATAATTTTTATCTGCATCTAGCGCTGAAAAAATATTTAGGCTTCTAGCAGTGTGTGGGACTTGTTCTATTAGTCCATCTATACTGACCTCCATCAGGTTGCAAACTGAATATAATTTTTATCTGCATCTAGCTCTGAAAAAATATTTAAGCTTCTAGCAGTGTGGGGGACTTGTTCTATTAGTCCATCTATACTGACCTCCATCAGGATGCAAATTCAATATAATTTTTTTCTGCATCTAGCTCTGAAAAAATATTTAGGCTTGTAGCAGTGTGTGGGACTTGTTCTATTAGTCCATCTATACTGACCTCCATCAGGTTGCAAATTCAATATAATTTTTTTCTGCATCTAGCTCTGAAAAAATATTTAGGCTTCTAGCAGTGTGTGGGACTTGGTCTATTAGTCCATCTATACTAACCTCCATCAGGTTGCAAATTCAATATAATTTTTTTCTGCATCTAGCTCTGAAAAAATATTTAGGCTTCTAGCAGTGTGTGGGACTTGTTCTATTAGTCCATCTATACTAACCTCCATCAGGTTGCAAATTCAATATAATTTTTTTCTGCATCTAGCTCTGAAAAAATATTTAGGCTTCTAGCAGTGTGTGGGACTTGGTCTATTAGTCCATCTATACTAACCTCCACCAGGTTGCAAATTAAAAATAATTTGTATCTGCATCTAGCTCTGAAAAAATATTTAGGCTTCTAGCAGTGTGTGTGACTTGTTCTATTAGTCCATCTATACTGACCTCCATCAGGTTGCAAATTCAATATAATTTTTTTCTGCATCTAGTTCTGAAAAAATATTTAGGCTTCTAGCAGTGTGTGGGACTTGTTCTATTAGTCCATCTATACTGACCTCCATCAGTTTGCAAATTCAATATAATTCTTTTCTGAATCTAGCTCTGAAAAAATATTTAGGCTTCTAGCAGTGTGTGGGACTTGTTCTATTAGTCCATCTGTACTAACCTCCATCAGGTTGCAAATTCAATATAATTTTTTTCTGCATCTAGCTCTGAAAAAATATTTCAGCTTCTAGCAGTGTGTGGGACTTCTTCTATTAGTCCATCTGTACTGACCTCCATCAGGTTGCAAATTCAATATAATTTTTTTCTGCATCTAGCTCTGAAAAAATATTTAGGCTTCTAGCAGTGTGTGGGTCTTGGTCTATTAGTCCATCTATACTAACCTCCATCAGTTTGCAAATTCAATATAATTTTTTTCTTCAACTAGCTCTGTAAAAATATTTAGGCTTCTAGCAGTGTGTGGGACTTGGTCTATTAGTCAATCTATACTAACCTCCATCAGGTTGCAAATTCAATATAATGTTTTTCTGCATCTAGCTCTGAAAAAATCTTTAGGCTTCTAGCAGTGTGTGGGGCTTGGTCTATTAGTCCATCTATACTAACCTCCACCAGGTTGCAAATTAAAAATAATTTTTATCTGCATCTAGCTCTGAAAAAATATTTCAGCTTCTAGCAGTGTGTGGGACTTGTTCTATTAGTCCATCTATACTGCCCTCCATCAGGCTGCAAATTCAATATAATTTTTTTCTACATCTAGCTCTGAAAAAATATTTCAGCTTCTAGCAGTGTGTGGGACTTGTTCTATTAGTCCATCTATACTGACCTCCATCAGGTTGCAAATTCAATATAATTTTTTTCTGCATCTAGCTCTGAAAAAATATTTAGGCTTCTAGCAGTGTGTGGGACTTGGTCTATTAGTCCATCTATACTAACCTACATCAGGTTGCAAATTCAATATATTTTTATTCTGCATCTAGCTCTGAAAAAATATTTAGGCTTCTAGCAGTGTGTGGGACTTGGTCTATTATTCCATCTATACTAACCTCCACCAGGTTGCAAATTAAAAATAATTTTTATCTGCATCTAGCTCTGAAAAAATAATTAGGCTTCTAGCAGTGTGTGGGACATGTTCTATTAGTCCATCTATACTGACCTCCATCAGGTTGCAAACTGAATATAATTTTTATCTGCATCTAGCTCTGAAAAAATATTTCAGCTTCTAGCAGTGTGGGGGACTTGTTCTATTAGTCCATCTATACTGACCTCCATCAGGATGCAAATTCAATATAATTTTTTTCTGCATCTAGCTCTGAAAAAATATTTAGGCTTGTAGCAGTGTGTGGGACTTGTTCTATTAGTCCATCTATACTGACCTCCATCAGGTTGCAAATTCAATATAATTTTTTTCTGCATCTAGCTCTGAAAAAATATTTAGGCTTCTAGCAGTGTGTGGGACTTGGTCTATTAGTCCATCTATGCTAACCTCCACCAGGTTGCAAATTAAAAATAATTTTTATCTGCATCTAGCTCTGATAAAATATTTAGGCTTCTAGCAGTGTGTGGGACTTGTTCTATTAGTCCATCTATACTGACCTCCATCAGGTTGCAAATTCAATATAATTTTTTTCTGCATCTAGCTCTGAAAAAATATTTCAGCTTCTAGCGGTGTGTGGGACTTGTTCTATTAGTCCATCTGTACTGACCTCCATCAGGTTGCAAATTCAATATAATTTTTTTCTGCATCTAGCTCTGAAAAAATATTTCAGCTTCTAGCAGTGTGTGGGACTTGTTCTATTAGCCCATCTATACTGACCTCCATCAGGTTGCAAATTCAATATAATTTTTTTCTGCATCTAGCTCTGAAAAAATGTTTAGGCTTCTAGCAGTGTGTGGAACTTGTTCTATTAGTCCATCTATACTAGGCTCCACCAGGTTGCAAATTAAAAATAATTTTTATCTGCATCTAGCTCTGATAAAATATTTAGGCTTCTAGCAGTGTGTGGGACTTGTTCTATTAGTCCATCTATACTGACCTCCATCAGGTTGCAAACTCATTATAATTTTTTTCTGCATCTAGCTCTGAAAAAATATTTCAGCTTCTAGCAGTGTATGGGACTTGTTCTATTAGTCCATCTATACTGACCTCCATCAGGTTGCAAATTCAATATAATTTTTTTCTGCATCTAGCTCTGAAAAAATATTTCAGCTTCTAGCAGTGTGTTGGACTTGTTCTATTAGTCCATCTATACTGACCTCCATCAGGTTGCAAATTCAATATAATTTTTTCCTGCATCTAGCTCTGAAAAAATATTTCAGCTTCTAGCAGTGTGTGGGACTTGTTCTATTAGTCCATCTATACTGACCTCAATCAGGTTGCAAATTCAATATAATTTTTTTCTGCATCTAGCTCTGAAAAAATATTTAGGCTTCTAGCAGTGTGTGGAACTTGGTCTATTAGTCCATCTATACTAACCTCCATCAGGTTGCAAATTCAATATAATTTTTTTCTGCATCTAGCTCTGAAAAAATATTTAGGCTTCTAGCAGTGTGTGGGACTTGGTCTATTAGTCCATCTATACTAACCTCCACCAGGTTGCAAATTAAAAATAATTTTTATCTGCATCTAGCTCTGAAAAAATATTTAGGCTTCTAGCAGTGTGTGGGACTTGTTCTATTAGTCCATCTATACTGACCTCCATCAGGTTACAAATTCAATATAATTTTTTTCTGCATCTAGCTCTGAAAAAATATTTCAGCTTCTAGCAGTGTGTGGGACTTGTTCTATTAGTCCACATATACTGACTCCATCAGGTTGCAAATTCAATATAATTTTTTTCTGCATCTAGCTCTGAAAAAATATTTCAGCTTGTAGCAGTGTGTGGGACTTGTTCTATTAGTCCATCTATACTGACTCCATCAGGTTGCAAATTCAATATAATTTTTTTCTGCATCTAGCTCTGAAAAAATATTTCAGCTTGTAGCAGTGTGTGGGACTTGTTCTATTAGTCCATCTATACTGACCTCCATCAGGTTGCAAACTCATTATAATTTTTTTCTGCATCTAGCTCTGAAAAAATATTTCAGCTTCTAGCAGTGTATGGGACTTGTTCTATTAGTCCATCTATACTGACCTCCATTAGGTTGCAAATTCAATATAATTTTTATCTGCATCTAACCCAGCCAATACTTTTGGCCTAATACCACAGTTTGGCCACTCAGCTCTGCTCAGTTCCCATCCATTGTTTTTTGTGCAAACAACTCCAGAGTTGTGAATTAGTTAACCACCCAAATGAGTGGAAAAAGGCCTGCTGCTGGTGGAAAGGGGAATAGTCGTGTTGGGAAGGGGAAAAAAGGTTGTGTCCGTGTGGTAGGTGTTAAAGCAACAGTAACATCTGCAGAAGAAAGACCATCTTCCAGCCAAACTAAAATGTCTACTTCTTTTAGCGGACAATGTGATAAGATCCCTTTCTTACGGCCACGCCAATCGCTACAAATTCCAGATGAGGCACAAAAACAGCAGGTGCTTCAACGGATATCAAGTGCTCCTTTAAGTGGGCTCTCCTCCACCTCAACTTCAACATCACAAATACGCCAGTCCTCAGAAGTGTCACCCCAATCGCACTTGCTTCCTCACAGCTCCCAAGTCTCCAGCTGCCCGTCTGAGTGTGGGGTAGAACAGATGGTTGAGTCTGCAGAGCTGTTTACTCATACTATAGCCTGGGAATAAGAGGTTGGCTCCAGAACTTCTGTGAATCCAGACGAGGAAATGATCTGCACTGATGCCCAGAATCTTTATGAGTCGGATCCAGGACCAGACGCAGAAGGTTCTGACCATAATGTAGACCCTCGTTCCCAAACTGTAACTCCTGTTGGTGGAGACAATGAGGAAGACGATGATGAGACTCAAATACCTGATTGGAGCGACAACTTTAGTTTTTTGTCAGGGCAGGAACAGGTTGGCTCTGAGGACGACGGGTGTGATAACACACAGGGTGATGATGATGAGGTTGGCGATCCCACTTACTGTCAACCCACAGTCAGCCAAGAGATGAGGTCAGCAGAGGAGGTGGAGGAAGATGCTAGTGACGACGAGGTCAGGTTGCGCCTTCCTGGACAGAGACGTAGTATTCGAAGCACGTCAACAACTGCATCCTCAAACAGAACTCTGCCTCTGACCACAAGTCGTGGTGGCTCTTCAGGTCGCATGGGTGCTAAGCCTTGCATAGCCTGGGCATTTTTTAAGATCGATAAAGACGACCCAACTCGTGTTATCTGTAACATTTGTTAGCAAAAGCTAAGTAGAGGCCAAAAAATACATAGTTTGAGTACTTCATGCATGAACCGGCACATGGACATGAAGCATAAGTTGCAGTGGGAAGCTCACTGTGCTACAATGCGGCCTAGCCGGCCAGGCCAACCACCGTCTGCCACATCTTGTGCATCCGCGGCCTCTTCATCCTCTGTGACTGGGGGGACAGCAGTCACACCTGTTTTGGGACGCAGACCTGCCACCTCTTTATCCGCAACAGCCAGCGTGATTGGCAGGTCATAATTTTCTTTGGAGGTGGTAACACCAGCTGGTGTTGAGCGCTGTCCGACATCGATAGCACCACCTATGGATCAAGGCAACCTAACATGTCCGCCTGCATCTTCCTCACAGACCGGCAGTTTTCTGGGGACACCCTTCTCCACCCCTTCTAAGCACAACAGCCAGCCCTCGGTCCCTCAGATGTGGACAAGTAAAAGACCATTTCCTCCTAGCCATGAGAAAGCTAAGAGGTTGAATTTCACCATCTGCAAGCTCTTGGCTACAGAAATGCTGCCTTTCCGCCTGGTGGACACAGAGGATTTTCGAGACCTTATGTCCGTTGCAGTTCCCCAGTACCAGATGCCCAGTCGGCACTACTTCTCAAAGAAAGGTGTGCCTGCGCTCCACCAGCATGTCGCACACAACATCACCGCTTCTTTGAGAAACTCTGTGTGTGACATGGTGCATTTCACCACAGACACTTGGACGAGTAGGCGTGGACAGGGGCGTTACATGTCGCTGACTGGGCACGGGGTAACTATGGTGACAGCAGGACAAGGGGCTGCTGTCCAAGTCTTGCCGTCCCCACGAGTTGTGCGTCAATCCTCTTTATCTCAAAGTTCCTCCACTGCTTCTGCCTCCTCAACCTCCTCTCGGTCCTCCACCTGCACCCAAAGCCTGTCTGGTCATGCCACAAGCTTTCTAACTGTGCAGAAGGGATCCTGCACACCTCCTTACTATGCTGGCAGCAGGGCTCAACGTCATCAGGCAGTTTTTACTTTGAAATGTCTGGGAAATGTGAGTCACACAGCTGAGGAGTTGTGGTCAGCTCTGGAGAACCAGTTTCATGAATGGTTGTCTCCACTGGACCTGAAACCAGGGAAGGCCGTGTGTGACAATGCTGCAAACCTGGGTGCGGCCCTTCGCCGGGGCAATGTCACACACGTGCCTTGTACGGCTCACGTGTTGAACCTGGTTGTCCAGCAATTTTTAGCCCACTATCCCGGACTATATGGCCTTCTGCAGAGGGCACGGTCGCTGTGTGCTCACTTCCGCCGTTCGCATCCCGCAGCTCAGCGACTTACATCTCTACAGAAGTCTTTGGGCCTGCCACATCACCGGCTAAAATGCGATGTGCCTACCCGGTGGAATTCAACTCTGCACATGTTGCAGCGACTGTGGCAGCACCGACAAGCCCTGGTGCAATACGTTCTGACGTATAGCCTGGGTCAACGAGATCCAGAGGTGGGGCAAATCACGCTGGAGGAGTGGTCTCAGATCAGGGACCTATGCACCCTTCTGCACAGTTTTGAAATGGCGATGAAGATGTTTAGTGCTGACGATGCCATTATCCTCATGACTATTCCGGTGATTTACATGCTGGAGCACATGTTAAACAGAATTCAGAGTCAGGTGGTGGCACAAGAGGAGGTGGAGGAAGTAGAGGAGGAGGAGTTGTATGCGGAAGGGCTAACATCTGCAAGGTCCAGACGGTCGGCAGCACCAAGGCGGCAGGCATGTGAGGGTGGGGGAGATGGTTTTACCAGGGCGCATGGTAGCAGCCAAACTAGTGAGGAAGGTGCAGGAGCCCAGGAAGAAGTGGAGGACGAACTGATGGAAGACTCATCAGATGAGGGAGACCTTGATCACATTTCTGTTGTGCGGTACAAAAGTAAATTTGCAGAAATTATTCCAGCCATAGAAAGGGATGCACGCATGCAGGAGTATCAGCAGAGACTGTTGCAGAATCTTACATGTGCTTTTCCACAAAACACCAGTGGTGCACGTAGTGAATCTCACAGTTCCAACTTGCCAACCGTGGGACCGTCGAGTGTTCAGCACTCAAACCGTAACAGAAACACAGTATCTGCTGGTAACATCAATTTTGCGGAATCATTTCACCACTTTTTTAGCCCATCCTTTGCAAGGCCACAGGAGACAAGAAGTCTGACACATAGTCAACGCCTAGAGACGATGGTACAGGAGTATCTCCAAGAAAACATTGAAGCCATGACTGTGTCATTAGACCCTTGCTCTTTTTGGGCTTCCAATCTGAATAAATGGCCGGAGCTCGCCACTTACGCCTTGGAGATCTTGTCATACCCTGCAGCCAGCGTTCTGTCTGAACATGTGTTCAGCGCTGCTGGTGGTGTGCTGACAGATAAGCGCATGCGGCTCTCCACTGATAATGTAGACAGACTCACGTTCATAAAGATGAACAAATCATGGATCCGAAACGACTTTTCTACCCCTGTGTCATCCTGGGGAGAGTAAAAGCTTGATGATTTGTTAAAATCACCTCACCAACCGTTTTAAGCTTTAAAATTACTAATCATGTTTATCTGTATCTTGGCTGGAAAATAATTTGGGCTTTGTAGCAGTGTGCAGTACTGATTCTATTAGGCCATCTATACTAAGCTCCACCAGATTTAAAATTACTAATCATGTTTATCTGTATCTTGGCTGGAAAATAATTTGGGCTTTGTAGCAGTGTGCAGTACTGATTCTATAAGGCCATCTATACTAAGCTCCACCAGATTTAAAATTACTAATCATGTTTATCTGTATCTTGGCTGGAAAATAATTTGGGCTTTGTAGAAGTGTGCAGTACTGATTCTATTAGGCCATCTATACTAAGCTCCACCAGCTTTCAAATTAATAATCATTTTTAGCTGCATCTAGCCCGGAAAATAATTTTGGGTCTCCTAGATGCGCAAGACACATGAGTGCCTTCTTGCTGCACTACCTGCAACATGACCCTCAGATTGTCAGAATTCGAAGTAATCCTGACTACTGGGTTGCCACACTCTTAGATCCCCCACACTCTTCGATCAACCTTTTCATTTTAATAAAGAACAAAAAAATGGTCATTTTTGAAATTATAAGCATTATAATTTTCAACTCAAAACTTTATTCTAGGTGATGTTACATTTGCACATAGGACCCCTTGTTCGAAAGGAGCTCCTGAACTGTCTAGTCCATTGAATTTGTCAGGTTTTGGATGGTTTCTGCTTCAATTGTTTTGCATGAGGACAGAATACCCTCCCAGAGCTGTTGCTTAGATGTGAACTGCCTCCCACCATCATAGACACTCCTTTTGATGATGCTCCAGAGGTTCTGAATGGGGTTGAGGTCAGGGGAGCATGGGGGTCACACCATAAGTTTGTCCCCTTTTATGCCCATATCAGCCAGAGATGCAGATGTGTTATGTGCAGCATGAGACGGTGCATTATCATGCATGAAAATGATCTTGCTGTGGAATACACGGTTCTTCTTCTTGAACCTTGGCAGGAAGTGTTGTTCGGGGGACGTTGGAGGCACGAGCAGCTTCAAAAACTCGTCTGCTGCTATGACAAGGCTTTTTTGCCGCTGCTCTTTTAGGGAGGAGACCAGGAATAATAAATGTGATAATAGTAATAAATTTCTTCTGGCAAGAAGTCTTGCAAACAAAATTAATGAATTGGAGACTCTTATATGAGACACATATTATGATATGAAACACAAAATTTCAACTTGGTTTAAGTTGGTATATATGCAGCACATAAATGCATGTTTCACAATGGCCATAAATCAGAAAAAAACTACAAGAAGCAAAATGAAAATAAACTCTGTTGTAAATAAATAAATAAAAAGCAAAAGTGCATTTAAATAAAATAGATTATGAAATGGTGGGCATTTTGGAAACCTGGCTGGACGAAAGCCATGACTGGGTGACAAACTTAGAGGGTTACTGTCATAGAGAAAAAATAAAAATCCATAAGACATCTCCAGGGAGGGAACATGTCCCCCTCACATTAAACGTATGTTTTGCATGTATCAGATATTTATGAGAGATATAATTTTAGCTTCATAGCAAAGGGACAACCATCACACATTCTCTCACATCACTGTAGGGCCATTAGAAACCCTTCAACTTAATATTGGTCAAATGGATGGTGCTATACATGCTATGTTTCATTTCTATAAAAAGATAAAATCACCATAGTAAGCATGAGAATGATATCTTCTGCTGGAACCTTCAGGGGTGAAGATATCCTGTAAGTTGGGGATCTCATGGAATTCTGAAGGACCTAGCACATCCAACAAGCAGCCCTCATGTGAGCTTATCAAGGTAGGGGGGCTATGTGGTTGTAGCATTGAGCTAATAAAATTACAAGTTTGGGTCTCTGTATTTGTTCATTCTGGAAGACATAAGTTAGTTGTGAAACTGTTCCATTTTCCCAATCGGAGTGCTTCCCTCCATTAAAGGGAACCTGTCACGTCCTAGTTGCTATGTACACTGCCCCTATTGTTTTGTTAGTGATGCAGTGTGCATCACTACCAAGCTTTTCTCATTAAAATTTCTGGTAGTATAATGATTTTATAACTTTATATACACTTTGTCCTAACAGCTCGTATTCAGTCATAGGGGTGTGATTCTCTCATTCAGTCATGGGCGGCGCTCCATTCGGTCACTGCTGGCGCTGTCCATGTATTTGAATACTGGTCCCGGCAAGCACTATTATTGTGGCCCGCATTCGCATTTGTACATGTGTGGCTGCGGGTCCCGTGCCTGCGCAGTGAGGCTGTGTGATTACCAGCTTCACTGCGCACGCCCTATGTTCCCGCGCGTGCGCAGTCAGTGAGGCTGTGTAGTTCGCAGCTTCACTGCGCACGCAGGGGGAACAGGGCATCATAGCACATGCGCAGTGAAGTGGCGAAATACACAGCTTCACTGCGCATGCGCTGCATCACTAACAAAGCAATGGGGGCAGTGTACATAGCAACTAGGACATGACAGGTTCCCTTTAAGCTCTGAGTAATTTGTGACATCAGGTTTAGTCATTTTCTTTCTTTATTCCTTTTTATCTCATGTAATTGTATATACTCATAGGCGGATTATAATGAGGGCAATCCGGGCTACCGCCCGGGACCCCGAACCTCCAGGGGGCCCGGGGCTCCGGGGTGTCTATGGCCAGATTGCCCTCATTATATGTGTGGTGCCGCAGCACATACTGGCAGACAGTGGCGGGTGGGGGGCCACCGCTTCTTCTTCGGCCGTGCCAGCACTGCAGCAGTTAGCTTCCCTATGCTGGCCCAGCCGCGTCACAGCTAGGAGACACGGCCCTGTGTGCGGCCGTGTCCCCTAGCTGTGACGTCACGCAGTGCGCGCCCGGCCTGCAGTGCTACACCGGAAGAGAGCAGGAGGACTGGAGCCGAGCCGGGGGATGGTGAGTGTGTGTGTGTGTATGTGTGTGTGTGTATGTGTGTATGTACAGTACAGACAAAAAGTTTGGACACACCTTCTCATTTAAAGATTTTTATGTATTTTCATGACTATGAAAATTGTACATTCACACTGAAGGCATCAAAACTATGAATTAACACATGTGGAATTATATACTTAACAAAAAAGTGTGAAACAACTGAAAATATGTCTTATATTCTAGGTTCTTCAAAGTAGCCACCTTTTGCTTTGATGACTGCTTTGCACACTCTTGGCATTCTCTTGATGAGCTTCAAGAGGTAGTCACTGGAAATGGTCTTCCAACAATCAATAAGGAGTTCCCAGAGATGCTTAGCACTTATTGGCCCTTTTGCCTTCACTCTGCGGTCCAGCTCATCCCAAACCATCTCGATTGGGTTCAGGTCTGGTGACTGTGGAGGCCAGGTCAACTGGCGTAGCACCCCATCACTCTCCTTCTTGATCAAATAGCCCTTACACAGCCTGGAGGTGTGTTTGGGGTCATTGTCCTGTTGAAAAATAAATGATGGTCCAATTAAACGCAAACCGGATGGAATAGCATGCCGCTGCAAGATGCTGTGGTAGCCATGCTGGTTCAGTATGCTTTCAATTTTGAATAAATCCCCAACAGTGTCACCAGCAAAGCACCCCCACACCATCACACCTCCTCCTCCATGCTTCACGGTGGGAACCAGGCATGTAGAGTCCATCCGTTCACCTTTTCTGCGTTGCACAAAGGCACGGTGGTTGGAACAAAAGATCTCAAATTTGGACTCATCAGACCAAAGCACAGATTTCCACTGGTCTAATGTCCATTCCTTGTGTTCTTTAGCCCAAACAAGTCTCTTCTGCTTGTTGCCTGTCCTTAGCAGTGGTTTCCTAGCAGCTATTTTACCATGAAGGTCTGCTGTACAAAGTATCCTCTTAACCGTTGTTGTAGAGCTGTGGTTGCTGCTAGAACTCTGTGTGGCATTGACCTGGTCTCTAATCTGAGCTGCTCTTATCCTGCAATATCTGAGGCTGGTGACTCAGATAAACTTATCCTCAGAAGCAGAGGTGACTCTTGGTCTTCCTTTCCTGGGGCGGTCCTCATGTAAGCCAGTTTCTTTGTAGCGCTTGATGGTTTTTGCAACTCCACTTGGGGACACTTTCAAAGTTTGCCCAATTTTTCGGACTGACTGACCTTCATTTCTTAAAGTAATGATGGCCACTGGTTTTTCTTTACTTAGCTGCTTTTTTCTTGCCATAATACAAATTCTAACAGTCTATTCAGTAGGACTATCAGCTGTGTAGCCACCTGACTTCTGCACAACACAACTAATGGTCCCAACCCCATTTATAAGGCAAGAAATTCCACTTATTAGACCTGACAGGGCACATATGTGAAGTGAAAACCATTTCCGGTGACTACCTCTTGAAGCTCATCAAGAGAATGCCAAAAGTGTGCAAAGCAGTCATCAAAGCAAAAGGTGGCTATTTTGAAGAACCTAGAATATAAGACATATTTTCAGTTGTTTCACATTTTTTTGTTAAGTATATAATTCCACATGTGTTAATTCATAGTTTTGATGCCTTCAGTGTGAATGTACAATTTTCATAGTTATGAAAATACACAAAAATCTTTAAATGAGAAGGTGTGTCCAAACTTTTTGTCTGTACTGTATGTATGTATGCATGTATGTATATATGTAAATGTGTGTGTGTGTGTGTGTGTGTGTAATGCCAAGCACCCGCTGCATTACAGTGTGCAGGCAGATATCATTGTGTGATGTCGTCTGTTTATATGTATTTTTGTGTTTCAAATGTGTTTATGCATGTATGTATATGTCTGTATATGTTTGTGTGTGTGCGTGACTGCATGCGTGACTGCGTGCATTACTGCATGCGGCCTCCTGCCGAGTATAGATGGCGCCGTGCAGCCTCCCGCTGTGTATAGATGGCGCCGTGCGGCCTCCCACTGTGTATAGATGGCGCCGTGCGGCCCCCTGCTGAGTATAGGTGGCGCCGTGCGGCCTCCTGCTGTGTATAGATGGCAATGTGCGGCCTCCCACTGTGTATAGATGGCGCCGTGCGGCCTCCTGCTGAGTATAGATGGTGCCGTGTGGCCTCCCGCTGTGTATAGATGGCGCCGTGCGGCCTCCCGCTGTGTATAGATGGCGCCGTGCGGCCCCCTGCGGTGTATAGATGGCGCCGTGCGGCCTCCCACTGTGTATAGATGGCATTGTGCGGCCCCCTGCTGTGTATAGATGGCATCGTGTGGCCTCCTGCTGTGTATAGATGGCTGCGTGCGGCCTCCTGCTGGGTATAGATGGCGCCGTGCGGCCTCCCGCTGTGTATAGATGGCTACGTGCGGCCTGCCGCTGTGTATAAATGGCTCCGTGCGGCCTGCCGCTGTGTATAGATGGCTCCGTGCGGCCTCCCGCTGTGTATAGATGGCTACGTGCGGCCTCCCGCTGTGTAAAGATGGCTACGTGTGCGCAATATTGAGTCATACAATTCATGTAAGGCTATGTGCCCACGATGCAGAAATGCTGCGGATTTTTTTTTGAGCATTTCTGCATCTCCCTGGCAGAAAAAAACGCATGCGGATTGTACATGAGGATTGTACATGCGGATTGTATATGCGTTTTTCCTGCCAGGGACTTGCGGAAGTGAAGCGTTCTTCACATGCATATCCGCATGCGGGTTGACAAGCGCTTTCCAAGCGATTTTAGCATCACTGGGAAAGTGCTTGACAACTTGGTCACACTATATAAATCCATGCAACCAGCATGGATTTATATAGTGTGACCGTAAAAGAATGGTAAAAAATAAATATATAATTACCTTCTCATGGCCTACCGATGTCAGCGGTCGCGTGATCCATCACATGACTAAATGACGTCAAGGCAGGTCCTTTTCAGACCATCACAAGCAGCCGGCAAGCCAGGACGCATCGGATAAAGACACCGGGGGCCATCAGAAGGTAAGTATAATATTTATTTTTTATTTTATTCTTTTTTTACAGGTTCTATGGTACCTGGGTCTGGAGGAGAGTCTCCTCTTCTCCAAACCCGGGTACTATCCGCACATTGAAACGCATGGATTCTGCATGTACAGATGCAGTGATGCGGATTCCATGTGTTCCAATGCAAGTCAATGAAGGCGAAAGCGCCGCGCTTCCGCAAAATAATTGGCAGTGCTGCGGATTTTTCCGCAATGATAATCCGCAGCGGAAATTTCCGCAGCATGTGCACAGCACATGCGGATTATCATTGGGGAACATGACAGACCTTCTACCAAGCATTTTTTAAGTGTTTCTGCAGCGGAATTGCCGCTGCGGAAACGCTTAATACACGCATAGTGGGCACACAGCCTAAAAAAAATTATTATAATTAATATTGTGCCAAATTAATTTCACGTGAACTATCCCATGATCTATCACAGGGGATCATGTGACATGTCACGTGATACATCAGGTAGGTGTGTGTGTGTGTGGGGGGGTGGGGCGCGCCTTCTAAACTGCCCGGGGCCCTTGCTACTCTTAATCCACCCCTGTATATACTGTATTGATTTGTTCCCATTTTGTATCATCTTTGTATATTTTTTTTATAAACACTGCCTACCTTACCTTTCTGGATTAAATATATAGAATATAATAGCTTTGTTCCTCTTGCTCTGTTAGTCGCACCTCTGAAGCCATACACACACTGTAGCGGGTGTCCAATCAGCCTTTATAAATGATTGGTGGTGGCAGCTAGTAGAGGTTCCTTTTTTGCTATTGTGGAGTTGGTAATGGCCATATTGGGGCATACATACAGCTCTGGCAAAAATTAAGAGACCACTGCACAGTTTTCTAAAAATCACCATCTCTACAGTTAGGTCCATATATATTTGGACTGAGACAACATTTTTCTAATTTTGGTTCTAGACATTACCACAATGAATTTTAAACAAAACAATTCAGATACAGTTGAAGTTCAGACTTTCAGCTTTCATTTGAGGGTATCGACATTAAAATTGGATGAAGGGTTTTGGAGTTTCAGCTCCTTAACATGTGCCACCCTGTTTTTAAAGGGACCAAAAGTAATTGGACAATTGACTCCAAGGCTATTTCATGGACAGGTGTGGGCAATCCCTTCGTTATGTCATTCTCAATTAAGCAGATAAAAGGCCTGGAGTTGATTTGAGGTGTGGTGCTTGCATTTGGAAGGTTTTGCTGTGAAGTAAACATGCCATCAAAGGAGCTCTCCATGCAGGTGAAACAAGCCATCCTTAAGCTGCAAAAACAGAAAAAACTCATCCGAGAAATTGCTACAATATTAGGAGTGGCAAAATCTACAGTTTGGTACATCCTGAGAAAGAAAGAAAGCACTGGTGAACTCATCAATGCAAAAAGACCTGGGCGCCCACGGAAGACAACAGTGGTGGATGATCGCAGAATAATCTCCATGGTGAAAAGAAACCCCTTCACAACAGCCAACCAAGTGAACAACACTCTCCAGGAGGTAGGCGTATCAATATCCAAATCTACCATAAAGAGAAGACTGCATGAAAGTAAATACAGAGGGTTCACTGCATGGTGCAAGCCACTCATAAGCATCAAGAATAAAAAGGCTAGACTGGACTTTGCTAAAAAACATCTAAAAAAGCCAGCACAGTTCTGGAAGAACATTCTTTGGACAGATGAAACCAAGATCAACCTGTACCAGAATGATGGAAAGAGAAAAGTATGGTGAAGGCGTGGTACAGCTCATGATCCAAAGCATACCACATCCTCTGTATAACACGGCGGAGGCAGTGTGATGGCTTGGGCATGCATGGCAGCCAGTGGCACTGGGTCACTAGTGTTTATTGATGATGTGACACAGGACAGAAGCAGCCGAATGAATTCTGATGTATTCAGAGCCATACTGTGTGCTCAGATCCAGCCAAACTGATTGGTCGTCATTTCATACTACAGATGGACAATGACCCAAAACATAAAGCCAAAGCAACCCAGGAGTTTATTAAAGCAAAGTGGAATATTCTTGAATGGCCAAGTCAGTCACCTGATCTCAACCCAATTGAGCATGCATTTCACTTGTTAACCCCTTAAGCCCCGAGGGTGGTTTGCACGTTAATGACCAGGCCAATTTTTACAATTCTGACCACTTTATGAGGTAATTACTCTGGAACGCTTCAACGGATCCCCCTGATTCTGAGATTGTTTTTTCGTGACATATTGTACTTCATGATTGTGGAAAAATTTCTTCGATATCACTTGCGTTTATTTGTGAAAAAAACGGAAATTTGGCGAAAATTTTGAAAATTTTGCAATTTTCAAAATTTGAATTTTTAAGCCCTGAAATCAGAGAGATATGTCACACAAAAGAGTTAATAAATAACATTTCCCACATGTCTACTTTACATCAGCACAATTTTGGAACCAAATTTTTTTTTTGTTAGGGAGCTATAAGGGTTAAAAGTTGACCAGCGATTTCTCATTTTTCCAACAAAATTTACAAAACCATTTTTTTTAGGGACCACATCACATTTGAAGTCACTTTGAGAGGTCTTTATGACAGAAAATACCCAAAAGTGACACCATTCTAAAAACTGCACCCCTCCAGGTGCTCAAAACCACATTCAAGAACTTTATTAACCCTTCAGGTGCTTCACAGGAATTTTTTGAATGTGGAAGAAAAAAATGAACATTTAAC
This sequence comes from Phyllobates terribilis, assembly GCF_046119375.1. NCBI lineage: Eukaryota > Metazoa > Chordata > Amphibia > Anura > Dendrobatidae > Phyllobates > Phyllobates terribilis. The sequence goes on from NW_027362773.1 coordinate 68,788,674, forward strand.
TTTTTTCACAAAAATGTTACTTTAGACCCAATTTTTTTTATTTTCACAGGGGTAACAAGAAAAAATGGACCCCAAAATTTGTTGTGCAATTTCCCCTGGGCACGCACATACCCAATATTTGGGGAAAAAACACTGTTTGGGCGCACGGCAGGGCTCGGAAGGGAAGGAGCGCCATTTGACTTTTTGATTGTAAAATTTGCTTGAATAATTAGCGGACGCCATGTTGTGTTTGGAGAGCCCCTGTGTGCCCAAACTTTGGAGCTCCCCCACAAGTGACCCCATTTTGGAAACTAGACCCCCCAAGGCACCTTTCTAGATGCATAGTGAGCACTTGGAACCCCCAGGTGCTTCACAAATTGATTCGTAAAAATTAAAAAGTGAAAAAAAAAACACTTTTTCATTTTTATGAATCAATTTGTGAAGCACCTGGGGGTTCCAAGTTCTTACTATGCATCTAGATAGGTGCCTTGGGGGGTCTAGTTTCCAAAATGGGGTCACTTGTGGGGGAGCTCCAATGTTTGGGCACACAGGGGCTCTCCAAACGCAACATGGCGTCCGCTAACAATTTGAGCCGATTTTCCATTCAATTCGTTAGCGGACACCATGTCGCGTTTGGAGAGCCCGTGATGTGCCTAAACAGTGGAGCTCCCCCACAAGTGTCCCCATTTTGGAAACTATACCCCTCAAGGATTTTATTAAGGTATATAGTGAACATTTTGAACCCAGAGGTACGGCACAGAATTTGTTTACATTAGGTCATCATATTGAATAAGTTGTCATTATTCTTGAGCGCAAGTGCTCGCTACTTGAGTTTGCATCGGGTACTCAGGTATGCACCATGTACAGCGTGTGCTCGAGTGACATGCTCGAGTCCCTGCTCCGCATGTTTCACGGTTATTAGACACCCAAAAAAAAACATGCGGGGATCGCTCGTGCATGGCAGGCAATCCCCGTAAAGTTTTTTTGGCCGCGAAGCATATGGGGCAGAGACTCGAGCATGTCACTCAAATACCCATGATACTCAATGCATACCAGAGCACCCGATGCAAACTCAAGTAGCGAGCACTTGCACTCAACACTAGTCGCCATATCGTCATCTTTTTTTCTTACTTTTGAAAAAAATCCCAACCCCAGCCCTAACCCTAGCACAACCCTAACCATAGCACAACCCTAGCTCTAGCACAACCCTAGCCCCAGCACAACCCTAGCCCCAGCACAACCCTAGCCCCAGCACAACCCTAGCCCCAAACCCAGCCCTAACCCTAGCCCAATCCTAACCCAAGAGTTTATTTTTGACGCCGTTCCTTGTGCGGTATAAGTGATTAGACGACTTTATTCTTCAGGTCGGTGTGATTACAGCAATGCCAGAATCATATGGGGTTTTTATGACTGACAGCTGTCACACACTAAAAGACGCATTTTTTGTAAAATCTAGTTTTTGCATCGCCATATTTTGAGAGCTATAATTTTTCCAGATTTTGGCAGACAGTCATGTGACGGCTCGTTTTTTGCGGGATGACTTGACGCTGTTATTGGTGCCATTTTCAGGCACGTGACATTTTTTGATCGCTTTCTATTCCGATTTTTGAGAGGCAGAATAAGCAAAAACCAACAATTCAGGAATTGCTTTTTTTTTTTTTTTTTTTTTTTTAATTCTGTTCCGCGTGTGGTAAAATTGATAAGGTAGCTTTATTCTTCGGGTCAGTACGTTTACAGCAGTACCACATTTGTATCATTTTTCTATGTTTTGGCGCTTATACACAATAAAAGCTATTTTATAGAAAAAAATATTTTTTAGCATCGCTTTATTCTGAGAGCTATAACTTTTTTATTTTTCGGCTGATGGAGCTGTATGGTGGCTTGTTTATTGCGGGACGAGATGACGTTTTCAGCGGTACCATTTTTATTTATATGCGTCTTTTTGATCGCGTGTTATTCCACTTTTTGTTTGGCGGTATGGTGATAAAGCATTGATTTTTGCTTTGTTTTTTTTTTTTTTTTTTTTTACCGTGTTCATTGAAGGGGTTAACTAGTGGGACAGTTTTATAGGTCAGGTTGTTCCGGACGCGGCGATGCCAAATATGTGTACTTTTATTGTTTTTTTTGTTTTTTTTTTATAATAATATTTATTGATGGGTACATTATATTTTTATTTTTGGTGGATTATTTTTTTTATTTTTTTTTTATATTTTTGCACATTTTTTTTTTTTTTTTACACTTTCAGACAGTTTATACACTTTATTACTTTGTCCCACTCTGGGACTTTCACTTTTTTTTCTCTGATCGCCTGCATGGCACAGGAATGCAGCACCATCCCTATGCCATGCAGGCTATCAGCGGTGCACAGTGTGAAGATTGTTTGGAGATGCACTGCGCATGTCCAAACAATCTTCCTGCTGTCTGGTGACCCGGATGTTGTCATGACGACATCGGGTCGTCATGGCAACACCCGGGAAGCCTTTGCAGACTGCGCTGGAAGCCGGAAGAGGAGGTGGGTATCGGCGATCACCTCCCCTTGCCCCCGCAATGCCGCGATCGACTTCGATCGCAGCATCGCAGGGGTTAATGTGCTGGGAGCGGTGCAGGACCGCTCCCTGCACATAGTACCGGGTGTCAGTTGTGACAATCAGCTGACACCCGGCGGCAATCGCGCCCGCACAGCCTGTGTGCGCGCGCGATCGCGATGACGTACTAATACGGGTCTGGCTCTTAAGTCCCAGGGCACAGACGCGTATTAGTACGTCAGATGTTATTAAGGGGTTAAAGACTAAACCTCAGACAGAAAGGCCCACAAACAAACAGCAACTGAAAATCACCGCAGTGAAGGCCTGGTAGAGCATCAAAATGGAGGAAACACAGAGTCTAGTGATGTCCATGAGTTCAAGACTTCAGGCAGTCATTGCCAACAAAGGGTTTTCAACCAAGTACTAGAAATGAACATTTTATTTATAATCATTTAATCTGTCCAATTACTTTTGGTCCCTTTAAAAACAGGGTGGCACATGTTAAGGAGCTGAAACTCCTAAACGTTTCATCCAATTTTAATGTGGATACCCTCAAATGAAAGCTGAAAGTCTGAACTTCAACTGCATCTGAATTGTTTTGTTTAAAATTCATTGTGGTAATGTCTATAACCAAAATTAGAAAAATGTTGTCTCTGTCCAAATATATATGGACCTAACTGTACATGTCTGACAGGCATTCCATTCCAGTGTCAGTTGAATTCCAACCAAAGTCCACCTCATTCTACTTAATGTGCTTATGATTAGGTGATCACCTGAACCAAATCTTATGTAACGAGAGAAAGTATAAAAAACACTGCTGTGGTCTTCACAATCCTCTTGCAATAGGACAAGCTGGATTGCAAAACAAGTGCTAGGAATAGCCTAAAAGTAATTTGAATGAAAAAATAACTTTTAACCATGCCAAAGGAGTTGAAAAGAAAAGTCTTGAGTGAGGAAAAGAAGGGCTCAATTCTGGCTTTACTAGCAGAGGGATACAGTGAGGGTCATGTTGCCTCCATCCTTAAAATTTCGAAGACGGCAGTCCATTACAAAAAGGTCAAGCAGCAGACATTGGGGACAACAACACTACAGTCCGGCAGAGGGAGAAAGCGACTCTCCACTGACCGGGATGACTGTCATCTTATTCGAATGTCACGCAGCAACCGCAGGATGACATCAAGTGACCTACAAAAGGAATGGCAAATGGCAGCTGGGGTGAAGTGCACGGCAAGAACAGTTCGTACCAGGCTCCTAGAGGCAGGCCTAAAGTCATGTAAAGCTAGAAAAAAGCCTTTCATCAATGAGAAGCAAAAGAGAGCCAGGCTGAAGTTTGCCAAAGACCATAAGGATTGGACCATAGAGGACTAGAGTAAGGTAATCTTCTCAGATGAGTCTAATTTTCAGCTTTGCCCAACACCTGGTCGTCTAATGGTTAGACGGAGACCTGGACCTGGAGAGGCATATGCCTCGCCCCCTGGGCCGTGGGGCACTCGGGACCGGGCTTCAGGGCAATGCTGGGAGTAGTAGTCGTGACCCGGTCCCGTGGCTCAGGGTGGTCAGACCAGTGGTAGTCTGCTATGTGCTGTAGGTAATGTCCGACTACGCCACCTGTGGATTGCAGCTTTTATGAACCGCCGCTGCAAGGCAGACCGCTGAGGCTGATGGTGTAGGCAGCTGAGGTAGTGTAACTCCCCACGAGAAGAGTGCAGCCCCAGGGCAGTGTAGTGGATGGTGGGGGTGATGGTGCAGGGAGTCCCAGTACCGTTAGTGCTGGCGAAGCATAAAGCACAAAGACAACGTGTTGCAGTCCAGGGTCTTTTACTCACAGTTCGTATATTCCCAGTTACTTCTGTCAGCAATGACTGCCCAAGCCGTGCTGCGTCCACCAGGTGAGGGGCTCGGTCAACCCCCAGGCAGTTCAGGAATATGGCACAGGACCCCCTTCTATCCTTTCTCTGGCCTGCCCCACCAGTGACCAACTTTTGTCCAGCTACCGCGGATCTGCGCGGGTAAACGTGGGCCCCGTTCCCCGCTGTCCTATATGGTGCCTTCCTAGCAGGTTTGGTGAGGTGTCGCACCAATAAAGGATCACGACCTCTGGTCTTTGGCTGAGGGTAGTTTCTCCTCCACCAACTTGGGATCCGGTACCCTTAATCTGCCTGACCCTTCACCCGGTATTCTCATGGGCTCTTAGGGTCCCTTCTGCCTTCTTGTTTCTGAGCCCTTCTACACTTTGACACTTTGGGTACTTCTCTTTTCTTTGCTGTTCCTTTCTGTTCCTTTCTTCTGGCTCCGGCCTTCACACTAGGCCTGCCTCGTGGAGCTGGGCCTAGACTGAACCACAGCCCCCTGTCAGCCCTCTCTGGCTGAACTCCTTCTCTTTCTGCACTGACTGAACTGAACCCAGAGCTAAGATGGTGCCCACCTTATATACCTCCCCTAGTGTGTGAGCTCAGGTGACCAGCAACCAATGGCCTCCTAGCTATGCTCAGAAACCGTCCCCTTCTGCTCCTACATCACTGGGTTTTCCTCCCCCCTCCCCACTCCAGCCAGGGACAGATTCTGTCGTGCCTGCATTACTGTCTAATGGGAGCACCGTTGAGCTGTCCCCCGGAAATGGGGTGTGTGTGATGCATGCAGCTAACTGGGCCCTGGTCCATACTCCATCCTTACCCGGGAGTGGAATATCACACCTCTGGCAGAGGTGCAATACCCCTGTAGCGGCCGAACCCTCGGGGCGCTACACATACAAGCCACAGTGTCTTGCACCCACTGTGAAATTTGGTGGCGGATCGGTGATAATCTGGGGATGCTTCAGCAAGCCTGGAATTGGGCAGGTTAATCTTTGCGAAGGACGTATGAATCAAGCTGCATACAAGGTTATCCTTGAAAAACTCTTGCTTCCTTCTGCTCAGGCAATGTTCCCCAACTCTTAGGACTGTTTTTTCCAGCAGGGCAATGGCCCATGCCACACAGCTAGGTCAATCAATGTGTGGATGAAGGAGCACCACATCAAGACCCTGTCATGGCCAGCCTAATCTCCAGACCTGAACCCCATTGAAAACCTCTGGAATGTAATCAAGAGGAAGATGGATAGTTACAAGCCATCAAACAAAGAACTGCTTAAATTTTTGTGCCAGGAGTGGCATAAGGTCACCCAAAAGCAGTGTGAAAGACTGGTGGAAAGCATGCCAGGACGCATGAAGGCTGTGATTAAAATTCATGATTATTCCAGCCAAACAAATCTTAACCACTCACAGAAATCAGGGAGGTATGTCGGTACCGGATGTTATTAAGTATTATTGGGCGGTTCATCTCAGAAGGGTCCCCTCGTGGGCTTTGTTATGGGCACACTATAAATGGACTGAAATAGAGAAGTTATGGCTGGCTCCCATTCATCCAAACGCTCTGCTTTGGACCAGTAGACCCTTAAAGCTAAGTCGTCCCCTTTTGGGTCCTATCAGGTTCACAAGGGAAATATGGCAGACCTGTGATAAGAGATTTGAACTAACTTCCCCAAGATCGCCAATGATATCCTTATATATCAACCGCTAATTTCAAATAGCTTGAGCTCGGACATGGTGCTCCCATGGATAAAAGCAGGCCTTTTTAGATTTGCAGACCTGGTGGATGGAACCTCATTGGAATTACACACTTTTGACCATATTAAAGCTAACTTTAGAATAACAAACAGTGAATTCTTTCAATTTATGCAGATTCAATCTTTTGCAGTTTTTTTGTTTGGGTCTTTGAAGGTGTCCCCTCCTACTGAGTTTGAAAAGATATGTAAAAGACGCCCATCAACAAAGGGTCTGATATCGGACATATATGGTCTAATTAACACTCCCCGGGGGGATTCACCTCCTAAACACTCATACATGACTAAGTGGGAGAGGTTTCTGGGAAAGGAACTAACACCGCAGTGTTGGCAGTCCATCTGCGATAAAGCATCCAAAACCTCTCTTTGCACTTTGTACAAGGAGAACCAATATAAATTAATGATGTTTTGGTATCATACCCCTGAACTACTACACAAATTAAACCCCTCTGTCCCGGATGGGTGCTGGCGCTGCGGAGCTGCTACGGGGTCCCTTATCCACATTTTCTGGACATGCCCGATCCTGACCACATTATGGGAAAATGTCAGATCCCTCCTGCGGGAAGTATTGTTCACTGAAATCCCTCTAGACCCAGCTATATATTTATTAAATGTTACTCCAAGAGGGATGGGTAAAAACTCCTCAAAGCTGCTTCTCCACATCCAAACAGGAGCTAGATGCCTCATAGCTCTTTATTGGAAAAAAACGCCCCCCCCCCTCTAATAGAGATCTACTAAGTAGAATTGCGGATATACGAAGAATGGAACACCTGACGGCAGTAATAAACGCCAAATTAGATGTATTCAATAAGGTGTGGGGACCATGGGACTATTACTGGGCCCAATTTAATACCTGATATTTGTTCAAGGAATGGAGAACTGAGTTTACTGCTGAAATCTTCCAGTATTCTGCTTTATAACCCTTCCCCCTCCCCCTGTTGTTTTCCTGTCTGTGTCATAAAGGTTAGTAGTGTTTCTCAAATTGTAAACAAATATAGATTATAGCAAATGATTGAGTAAGCGAGCAGCTCCTACAGTTACACCAACTATGGAGATATTCAGCTGCTCGTATAATAGTGCTCTGCAGACCATATACAGGTGCTTCTCACAAAATTAGCATATGCTCAAAAATGTAATTTATTTCAGTTCTTCAATACAAAAAGTGAAACTCATATTATATTGAGTCATTACAAACAGAGTGATCTATTTCAAGTGTTTATTTCTGTTAATGTTGATGATTATGGCTTACAGCCAATGAAAACACAAAAGTCATTATCTCAGTAAATTAGAATACTTTATAACAACAGCGTGAAAAAATATTTTAAAAATCCGAAATGTTGGCCTACTGAAATGTATTACAACAAAATAACAATGACAGATAGGACCTTATTGATGTAATAAGGGGCATACCACTAAACATTATATAAACCAGAGAGACCATAGGTACAGTGGCGTACCGCCAATGGCGGCAGACCACGCGACTGCTATGGGGCCCGTGAGCCGCGGGGGGCCCCATAGCAGTCCAGGGGTGGACATACCGCCGCCGGTGCAGCTGCGCCGGGTCCCCACCATGCAGCAGCACCAAGGGGCCCGCAAGGTGCAGCTGCTCCCTGCACGCGGCGGTCAGGGAGCGATCCCTGCAGCTCCGCTGCTGTCAGGAGGAGAATAGCAGCGGAGCTGGAGGGTTCGTCCTCTGCTTCCTCCCTGACCCAGGCGCACGCAGCTTGATGACGTCATCATGCAGCGCGCGCCTGGGTCAGGAAGAAAGCTGCTGGCAACCAGGAGGATGCTGCTGCAGGGGAGCGAGCTGAGGTAAGTTTTTTTTTTTTTCCTGAAATGCTGGGGAGGGGAGGTGGGGGGAGAGCAATGGTGGGATGGTGGGGCTGGGGAGAGGAATGATGGGGCTGGGAAGAGCAATAATGGGGCTGATGGGACTGCGGAGAGCTATGATGGGGCTGGGGAGAGAAATATTGGGGCTGGGGAGAGGAATAATGGGGTTGATGGGGCTGGGGAGAGCAATAATGGGGCTGATGGGGCTGGGGAGAGGAATAATGGGGTTGATGGGGCTGGGGAGAGCAATAATGGGGCTGGGGAGAGGAATGATGGGGCTTGGGATAGGAATAATGGGACAAACGGGGCTGGGAAGAGCAATAATGGGGCTGGGGAGAGGAATGATGGGACTGGGGAGAGGAATAATGGGGTTGATGGGGCTGGGGAGAGGAATAATGGGATGGTGGGGCTAGGGAGAGCAATGATGGGGGTGGGAAGAGCAATAATGGGGCTGATGGGGCTGGGGAGAGGAATGATGGGGCTGGGAAGAGCAATAATGGGGCTGATGGGACTGCGGAGAGCTATGATGGAGCTGGGGAAAGAAATATTGGGGCTGGGTAGAGGGTTGATGGGGCTGGGGAGAGCAATAATGGTGCTGATGGGGCTGGGGAGAGGAATGATGGGGCTTGGGATAGGAATAATGGGACTAATGGGGCTGGGAAGAGCAATAATGGGGCTGGGGAGAGGAATGATGGGACTGGGGAGAGGAATAATGGGGTTAATGGGGCTGGGGAGAGGAATAATGGGATGGTGGGGCTAGGGAGAGCAATGATGGGGCTGGGAAGAGCAATAATGGGGCTGATGGGGCTGGGGAGAGGAATGATGGGGCTTGGGATAGGAATAATGGGACTAATGGGGCTGGGAAGAGCAATAATGGGGCTGGGGAGAGGAATGATGGGACTGGGGAGAGGAATAATGGGGTTAATGGGGCTGGGGAGAGGAATAATGGGATGGTGGGGCTAGGGAGAGCAATGATGGGGCTGGGAAGAGCAATAATGGGGCTGATGGGGCTGGGGAGAGGAATGATGGGGCTGGGAAGAGCAATAATGGGGCTGATAGGGCTGGGGAGAGCAATGATGGGGGTGGTGGGGAATGGGAGAGCAATGACATGTTGCTGGGAGAGAGCAATGATGGGGTTGCTGGGACAGAGTAATGATGGGGTGCTGAGAGGAAATGATGGGGGTGCTGGGAGAGCGCAATGATGGGGGTGCTGGGAGAGAGCAATGATGGGAGTGCTGGGAGAGAGCAATGATGGATGTGCTGGGACAGAGCAATGATGGGGGTGCTGGGACAGAGCAATGATGGGGGCTGGGAGAGAGCAATGATTGGGGTGGTGGGACAGAGCAATGATGCTGGTGCTGAGAGAGAGAGCAATGATGGGAGTGGTGGGAGAGAGTAATGATGGGGGTGCTGAGAGAGAGCAATGATGGAGGTGGTGGGAGAGAGCAATGACGGGAGTGCTGGGAGAGAGCAATGATGGGGGTGCTGGGAGAGAGCAATGATGGGGGTGCTGGGAGAGAGCAATTATGGGGGTTTCACTTTGCTTGTACTGTGAAACCTTGTATGTTTTCCGTGTGCAGATAGCCTTACAGTTAATTGGGGAGAGTTACAGAGACTGAATAATTTTTATTATTGGCCGGTGCAGATTATAGTTAATGGGGGGCACAGTGCTGCTTATCACTTTATATTTTGATTACTAAGTGGCTAATAGTATATTAATGGGGGGGGGGGTTACATATCTGTATTCGAGGACGCAGAGTGGGGGAGACACATTTATGCATACAATATGTGACCTTGTAATTTTCTAGGCTGGAGATCATCGTGACAAGATGAGTCGTGGCTGGGAGATGTCGACATAAAGGTCTGACCAGATGGAGAAGAAGCAGCAGAAACCGGCTCTGATCAGATGAGACGTCAGCGGTAAGTGCCTGGATGTAAATATTATTCTGTATCTGCACTGTGTGACTTGGAGTGATAATGTTATCTGTAAAATCCCTTAGGCTGCATTCTCACATTTGTGTGAAATGTCCGTGTGTAGGAGACTCAGGGTAGTAGTTACGGCGAGGGGCTGATGTGTTCCCATACCCTGGTCCCATGACAAAGATAAATGTCCCAAATCTCCTGTGTTGTGTGTGTGGTGCAGAACACTCACGTTTTGATTGCAGCTCTCTGTTGTCTTCGGTTCTTTCACCTCAGGAACCGCCGCACACACATTTAGGGACTTCCATTCCGTTTTATAAAAAAGAACTTTACTAGAACACTTGTAATCATCTTCACACAGCATACAGCATTGATCACATACTTTTCCAGGGTTACCGTCTGATACACCGCACGTATAGATGTTCACTGTCCGTTTGTCCTGAGCTGTCCCTTCCATAGCGGACGTTCCTGGTCTGTGAGACCCTCGCAGTTTTAAGAATCCCGTACTGACTATTTCCCGTCTGACTTCCCCTTCAATGAAGGCTTTTGGACACACACCTCACTGTGAATTACGGAAATGTCTGTTTCAGAGTATCTGAATACGGGTCCTTTTCTGCTGGACAGATTGTGCCAACGGTGCCCCCTGGACCACCAACTGTAATCACCTTACATCTCACGCTCTTCTTCTAGAACTGCCTGCAACCAGGAAACGTCTCTGTGCTTCACTGAATCTGCTCCTCCCGCACTGAGCAGCTCACAAACCCCTTAACTCTTTCCTAACCTGCAACTATATCTGCTTTAAGCTATAGTGCCCCCACTTAGCCTTACTGTTCTACTATTCTAATACCCCATCTGCACTAACCTATACTGACCCTATAACTGACACATCAGGCAATTGATAATAATGTTTACATTTAAGACAGGATATAGTGTTATGTGTATATATACAGACAAGGTGCATGACCAGATCCTGGTCACCCTCTTACATTTCCTCCCTCCTTAAACATGGTCGTCCCAACCATGAGAGCACCTGTAAAGACACCAATGCACATTTTAAAATTTCAACCACAGTTTTATATATAAAATACACAATATTTCAACACATTGTCATCAATCTTCGACCTCGGTCCCACTCGGTTGGGACCCTGGAACACAGAGTTCAAGTTCTTTTAGATATGAGTCAGTAGGACCCCGGACCCCTTGCTCCTGGGACCTCAAAAAAAAAAATGTCCACCACAGGCCCGCTGGCCAACAACTCCTGCTCCGACAGTCCTGAAGCAGTGACCCGGCTCGATCTTCAGGTCGTCCTGACAGTTTCTCCCCCTCCCTCCTTTTACTGAGTACGGTCCCGTTGAGGACCATGAACCGCTCGACAGTTCTTATACTAGGACACAGTCCATGAAGCAGTTGCACACAGTCCCGTAGTTAACCCTTTTAGGGTTCAGTCCCAGAATCCAGCAGGGGAATGCGCAAACGTGCGCAACAGAACTTGGAGGGGGGGGGAAACATGCACAAACAGAATTATCTTCTGGCCGTCCGGCCAGCACCATTGCTCCATGGTGCTATGAGGGCTAGTTGCCCTTTAAGAGACGCTGAACAGTCTCTCTTTAGTGACCACATCCTGGGCCACCTCCAGTTACTATCGGGCTAGACAGGAGCTCCTGCCCCTAGGAACGCAGAACAGTTCCTTGTCTTCCTCCGTGCAACGAGCACAACCAGATGTTTTGAAAGCATCCGCTCACTCGGGGATTCCCCTGGGACCATCGTAGTGGGCCACTCCCTGACCCTGCATATAGATGATGGTGGTCCCAGAAGACGAATCACTGGAGACCGACCCTCCACTGTTGCTCCGGCTCCTTGTCTCCGATGCTGACACGCTCGAGGCTCCCGACCGCACGCTTCCCTGTGAACCGGCCGTTGCTCCCAATGACTCCAGCGCTGGGGATCCCCCTCTGGAGTTTACTCTGTCACTTTGGCCCACAGCCAGCTGTACTGCGGCCACTACCGTCGGCCGCACAGGCCGATTCATCACCTGCTCCTCTCTGTCAGACAGAACGGAGACGGCCACTGCATACGGGCCTCGGGGCCCACGCTCTTTAATGAACTCAACCCGGTTACCCATAAACAAGAGAACGGGGTTGTCAACAGACCCTTGACTGACGTAGACCTTCTCGCCGGTCCCCACTTCCTGTATGAACCCGTAGCCGCGGGACACATCGAAATGCCGCACGATGCCGCTAGTCATCCGGCCGGACATTGCTCCTCCCCCCGGCCTCTGCAGCTCTTCACGGATGCGGCGCTCCCGCCTTTTCTTCTCGGCAATTACCCCGGCGATCCACCGGGTCTCCTCTTCCCCAGGGGCTCTTACTACTTCCTGGTAAGTAGGGGGTTGGGGGCTGGGAACAGGGCCCGCATCGGGACTCACCGCTACCACGGTCATCGAGGCCGGCTCGCCGTCACTTGATGGTACCTCCGCGGTCGTTGCTTCTCCTGCCGCTTCCTCCTGGACCGCTTCCTGTTTCTCTCTGGGGCTTGCGACCACGAGCCCCTTTAAGGCCTTTGCAAGGGAGACGGCATCCTCACGCGGATCGTGGAAGGGGTACCAGCCTGGTACGAATGGTAAGCCGCTCTCTACGGGATAGTCATGGAGGTCAAAGACTCCCCCAGCGGCCTCCTGGGCGTCCCTCCTTCTCTTCGCGCTCCCTGCGCCGGCTCCACTCCATTCTTCCACAGCCACCTCGATGAGACATGTTGCTCTGCTGCTCCAGCTTCACTGTCTCTCCCAGCAATGGCGCCGAACTGCTCAACACACGGGGTTTTCCTTCTAGACTCCGCCCGTCCATGGGTGGAGCTGCCTTCGGCAATTCTTCACACTCTGTCTCTGGGATCTTCAATGGTAGGCGGAACTTCTTCCTTCGCCGCGCCCATTGTGGGCGGATACCACTCACAGGGGGCCGTAATCTCCATCTGGGCCGGCGTCCATACCATACTGCTTTCCGCGCCGTTTTGTGCTCAGGATGCCCACGATGGGCGGGACCTTCGCCAATCTCTGCGCCATCCTCCGCCATCTTTGGACTCACGTTACCGGCCACCATCTTGGCATCGCCATATTCATCCGCAATCTCATTTCGTACACTTTTCAATTCTCTCCGCTGCATTTGTTTATCTTCAGGCGCCTCATCAGCGCCGCGGGTCTTCTCCACCCCGCTCTCTTCATGCGAGGTACTCGCATCCTGCCGACTATGCCAATTTTGTAGGAGACTCAGGGTAGTAGTTATGGCGAGGGGCTGATGTGTTCCCATACCCTGGTCCCATGACAAAGATAAATGTCCCAAATCTCCTGTGTTGTGTGTGTGGTGCAGAACACTCACGTTTTGATTGCAGCTCTCTGTTGTCTTCGGTTCTTTCACCTCAGGAACCGCCGCACACACATTTAGGGACTTCCATTCCATATTATAAAAAAGAACTTTACTAGAACACTTGTAATCATCTTCACACAGCATACAGCATTGATCACATACTTTTCCAGGGTTACCGTCTGATACACCGCACATATAGATGTTCACTGTCCGTTTGTCCTGAGCTGTCCCTTCCATAGCGGACGTTCCTGGTCTGTGAGACCCTCGCAGTTTTAAGAATCCCGTACTGACTATTTCCCGTCCGACTTCCCCTTCAATGAAGGCTTTTGGACACACACCTCACTGTGAATCCTGTGGACCGTAGGTCCCGAACGTACGGAAATGTCTGTTTCAGAGTATCTGAATACAGGTCCTTTTCTGCTGGACAGATTGTGCCAACGGTGCCCCCTGGACCACCAACTGTAATCACCTTACATCTCTCTCTCTTCTTCTAGAACTGCCTGCAACCAGGAAACGTCTCTGTGCTTCACTGAATCTGCTCCTCCCGCACTGAGCAGCTCACAAACCCCTTAACTCTTTCCTAACCTGCAACTATATCTGCTTTAAGCTATAGTGCCCCCACTTAGCCTTACTGTTCTACTATTCTAATACCCCATCTGCACTAACCTATACTGACCCTATAACTGACACATCAGGCAATTGATAATAATGTTTACATTTAAGACAGGATATAGTGTTATGTGTATATATACAGACAAGGTGCATGACCAGATCCTGGTCACCCTCTTACACGTGTGCTGCCAGATCTTTTTATCGGATGGTCCACGGACTCGTACAGTTTTATAGATCCATTGACACATCCATGAAAATCACGGATCTGAGAATGAGATCTAAGAGGGTCAGAGAATGTCCTGTTCTGATCCGATTTTGAGAATTAGAATAGGACATGCTCAATGCGTCAGTAAAACAGGGCAGCACACCGACACTGCACACAGATGCAGGAATGTAGCCTTATTATGTATTGCACAGTCCCTTAGTATATAGTGTACTCACTTATTATGTATAGCGCCATCCTTAGTTGTATAGTTTTCTCTTTTATTATGTATAACACCCTCCCTTATTATGTACCATCCTCTCTAGCGGCTCACAGTTGGGGGATCATACTGTGTTGGGGTCAGCATACTTTTCCCTGGAAGTTGAGGTGGGGCACAGTAGGGTCATCATACTGTGCATGTAGAGGAATTCACCATGGGGGTATCATACTATGTTTGGAGGGCCCTTTTATTTGCATCACACTTTATGGGGCAATGAAAGAGAGATCTAGGACGTCAGCAGGAGGAAAATTACTATGTAAAGGATGGAAAGTTGTGAGATCTGATCTTTGGTGACCCCGACAATTATTTAAATTTTTTTTTTTTGGGGGGGGCCTAATTAGAGCTTCTGCTATGGGGCCCCATGATTCCTATGTACTCCCCTGCATAGGTATTTTCAAAACCCCAAGATACCATAATTAAAACACCATATGTTGACTAAAAGAGATAAATGCTTTATTTATGTATTTTTTAAGAAATAACACATAGGTATAAATAACATGTGTGAAAAGACATAACATGGGCATGTGAGGAAGCAGTGGGTAGATAGAGACACAGCTGGAATCAAATTCACATTGGACCTATAATAGGTCATATAGTCCAACCCATACAATCCATTAGTCACAGACAATGTGTGCAGAAAAAGTTAAATAACATAGATCAAGTGACCTATAACAAGTCACAGTATAAACAACCATCAGAGGTTTTTTCAGCAACACATAAAAAGTACAAGCATCACATGGAAAGGGTTAAGTAAGACATACTTAGTGAAAGTAAACAAGTTGACCAGCAGTGCCAGGGGAATTAGAATACTTTATAACACCAGCTTGAAAAATGATTTTAAAATCCGAAATGTTGGCCTACTGAAATGTATGTTCAGTAAATGCACTCAATACTTGGTTGGGGCTCCTTTTGTATCAATTACTGCATCAATGTGGCGTGGCATGGAGGCGATCAGCCTGTGGCACTGCTGAGGTGTTATGGAAGCCCAGGTTGCTTTGATAGCAGCCTTCAGCTCGTCTGCATTGTTGGGTCTGGTGTCTCTCATCTTCCTCTTGACAATACCCCATAGATTCTCTATGGGGTTAAGGTCAGGCGAGTTTGCTGGCTAATCAAGCACAGTGATACTGTTGTTTTTAAACCAGGTATTGGTACTTTTGGCAGTGTGGACAGGTGCAAGGCCTGCTTGAGAATTAAATTTCCATCTCCAAAAAGCTTGTCGGCAGAGGGAAGCAAAATTTCCTCGTAGACGGCTGCGCTGACTTTGGTCTTGACAAAACACAGTGGACCTACACCAGCAGATGACATGGCTCCCCTAACCATCACTGATTGTGGAAACTTCACACTGGACCTCAAGCAGCTTGGATTGTGGCCTCTCCACTCTTCCTCCAGACTCTGGGACCTTGATTTCCAAATTAAATGCAAAATTTACTTTCATCTGAAAACAAAACCTTGGACCACTGAGCAACAGTCCAGGTGGTTTTCTCCTTGGCCAAGGTTAGACGCTTCTGGCGTTGTCTATTGGTCATGAGTGGCTTGACACAAGGAATGCGACACTTGTAGCCCATGTCCTGGATACGTCTGTGTGTGGTGGCTCTTGAAGCAATTACTCCAGCAGCCGTCCACTACTTGTGAATCTCTCCCAAATTTTTGAATGGCCTTTTATTAACAATCCTTTCAAGGCTGCGGTTATCCCGGTTGCTTCCGCACCTTTTTCTACCACACTTTTTCCTTCCACTAAACTTTCCATTACTATGCTTGGATACAGCACTCTGTGAACAGCCAGCTTCTTTAGCAATGATCTTTTATGCCTTACCCTCCTTGTGGAGTGTGTCAATGTCAGCCTCCTGGACATCTGTCAGCAGTCTTCCCCATGATTGTGGAGCCTACTGAAACTGACGCGTCCCCTGGGCTGTGGGGTACCCAATGCCGGCCGGTGGATGCTGGGGGATGTCACAGTGGCGGTGACCCGGTCCGTGACCCAGGGCGGTCAATAAAAGGAGTTATGGATAGGGGATTTATAGTGTTTTTATAGAGTTCGTGATGCCACCTGTGGAATGCGGCTAAAGGGAGCCGCTGCTGTGGAACATTCCTCTGAAGCTGATGTTACTGCAGCAGGGATGGTGTGTCTCTCCACAAGAAGAGCTAGCTCCAGGGCAGTGTGGATATTGCAGGTTGTGCTGGGCGTTGTAGTGCAGGGGTTGATGGCGCAGCAAGAAACACAGAGACAAGGAAGTGCAGTCCCAGGGTCTTTACTGGTGCTGATTAAACAAGCCGGGACTAGAGTACTGGCTAGAAGTGGAAGTCCGGACAGCCTTGAAGCAAGTAAAGAATCCTCCGTGCCAGGTGAAGTTGGAGGCCTTCCCTTTCCACTAAACTCTTTGGCCCTACTGCTTGTAGCGGTGCGGTGACCCTCGTCCCTGAGTGCGGCGTTTCTGTGCTCACCCGTATGGCAGGCCTCGGGCCTTGCTGGCGCGTCACTCCCTCGTGGCGGTGCTGGACCCTGCGGTGCTGCTGAGTCTCCAGGTGTCTGATGGAGCCAGGAGACCTGCAGTCTCCTGCCCTTCGGTTTCTGCGGCTGGGCCTTCAGTGCCCCACAGCCTCGGACTCTGGTGTCCGGTTCTTCTGTGCGGTACTTCTTCTGGGGTGAGCTGCCGAGCAGCTCCAGTCCCCAGCTCCTCTCTCTTCGACGTCCTCGCTTCAACTCCTCACACTAAGACTAACTAACCCCGCCCCCAGATACCAGTTGCCAAGGGGAGGAGCTCCCCTTGCTGGTCTGGAGCCAGGACAGTGTTGCATGTTTAGTATACCTGACTAGGGGATGCCTGCTTGCTTCCAGGCATGGCATTACCTCTTTTGAGGGAGGCAATGCCACTGTGGCAACCGGACCCATGGGGTGCCACATTCCCCCCTAGTTAATGTCAGTACTCCCGAACTGAGGATAATTTTGAAAAATAAGAATAAAAATTCACATTAGAAGATTATGAATGTAACATTTCCTGAACGTTACTGGTTATCAAAACATTCTAAAACACTGTTAATAACATTCTTCAACAGGTTACAGTACATTCTGTAACTGGGTGTCCATTCTTCTTTAGTAAGGTGCAATTTTGAGCAACATGAGGGACCCGTCCGAAAACCCTCAACGTAGGCCCTGGGCGTGGCTGCAGGGCATAGATGATCCAGGTGTTGGACCACGTCTTCGGCCACGCCAAACGGGTTTTTGTTCTGAGGTCATTTGTTGTAACCATAAAACCAATAGGGGGCACTCTAATAAGTGCAACTATTTACAATGGAAAGTTCTTTGGTTATTCACCGTCCAAAACCTATAAGTCTTTATACCCTTATCGGGTAACTAAATGCACACATGACCAACTTTTGCAATTCACTTTGAAAACACAACTTTTCTGCCTTACCCTTATGGGTAACTATATACAGCATACATTTTGGTTCTCTTATACTTTAATTCTTTACATTTTAGTTTCTCCAACGGGCAGGGAGCTGACCTTTTGTACTCCTGGTCGATCTACGTAGTACATTGGTAGTTACTGCTCTACCCTGGTCCCTTGTGTCTACCCCTGGTGTGGTGGGTTCAGTGTGAACTACTCTACGGGTAGTCTGAGGTAACACCGGTAGGCTGGGTAATCTCCTACGAATTCTTTGGCTCACCATGGGTACGACAGGTTCACTGTTAGCAGAGGGTAGATTCTCCTGATCTGCTGATGATGAAACCTCTGTCTCTGGGGCCGACTGGTCTTCCAGCTATTCTGGGACTTCTGCAGCTTCCGGTGAGGCCGCTTGGAGAAAGGTAAGGACAGGTACTACAATCGCACTGTTCACCTGCATCCAAGTCCGGGGAAATTCTCCGAGTACTGTTTGGACCACCTCCTCCACTTCTTCTGTGGGCTGAGGGTTGTCTTGATTTTCCTTAGTGTGTTTTAACTGCTCAGGACATATCTTCAAGTGATCTCTTGAGACTGCCGCTGAAGTTTCCCCTCCATCTTTGCTGATGAGGCACACTTTGGTGTTGTCGTAATTCGAGGGTAGGTCGGTGTATGGCTCAACCTCCCACTGGTCATCTAACTTGTGGACTCGTCTTTTCCTCTTAAGTACCTGTTCTCCAGGTGATAAGGGAATGGCAGGTGCGCGCTGATTATAAGTTTTCTCTTGCTTCTGTCTAGCCTGGGACAAACTTCTCTCAACACACTCTTGCACTTTGCGGTATTGTTGCTGCCGCTCGGTATCCCAATCCGCATCTGGTGAAGTCGTCTCTGGTGTTAGGACTCCCAAGTCCAAGTCAATGGTTAGCTTACCAGGTCTTGCTCTCATCAGGTAAGCGGGTGTACAGTTGGTGGAGTTCACCGGGATGTGGTTGTATAGGTCCACCAAATCTGGTAACCTCTCTGGCCACAGGCTACGTTCTTCAAGGGGCAACGTCTTCAACAGGTCTATTACCACCTGGTTCATCTTCTCACACAACCCGTTGGTCTGGGGATAATACGGCATCGTCCTGATTTTCTTGCAGCCGTACAAGTTACAGAATTCCTGGAACACCTCTGCTTCAAAGGCTGAACCTTGGTCGATAAGCACCCGTTCAGCGTAACCGTGCGGACGACAAAAGTGCTGTTGGAACGCTTTGGCTGCCGTCTGAGCCGTCTGGTCTTTTACTGGCACTACTACCAGGAACCGGGAGTAGTGGTCTACTATGGTTAGAGCGTAGACATAGCCTGACCTGCTTGGGGCTAGCTTCACGTGGTCCAAGGCTACCAGTTCTAGTGGCTGTTTGGTGATGATGGGCTGCAGGGGAGCCCTCTGGCTGTCACGGTCTTTCCGCCTCAGGTTGCATGGACTACATTCTCGACACCATCTCTCGATTGCTTTCCTCATGCCAACCCAGTAGAATCACTCACGTAGGAGGACTTCCAACTTCTTCCACCTGAAGTGTCCTGCTCCATCGTGGTACGCTTCTAAGACCATTGGCGCATCCCGCCTCTGGACTACCACCTGCCAGACCAGTTCATGTGTCTGGGAGTTGATGCTTCTTCGACACAGCTTTCCTTTGTAGATGAACAGTTTTCCCTTCTCCTTCCACAACTGTTGGGTCTCCTGTGGAGCATCTGGATCAGGGTGCGAGTAAGCTTGCATCAGCAACTCCTTGACAAGGCGGACAGCCGGGTCGCTATCCTGCATTTCTGCCCATCCATGGTGGGGCAATGGGTTGAACGTGGCCTCTCTGTTGGCGGAGCGCTTGTCCCTCACACAGTGGGAGCACTGCGTCACCCTATGACGATGGAAAGCGGGTATCTCTATCTCCTCCAGCTCTTCCGGGTCTTCTCTCCCATCTGGCAAGTTGGGCATCCTGGACAGCGCATCAGCATTTGCATTTTTATGCCCCGCCTGATACTTGATGGTGAACTCGTAGTTAGACAGTCGGGCCATCCATCGTTGCTCTAGGGCACCAAGCTTCACAGTCTCCAGGTGTGTCAGAGGGTTATTGTCCGTGAAGACTGTAAATTTGGAGGAGGCGAGATAGTGCTTGAAGCGCTCTGTTACAGCCCAGACTATGGCGAGAAACTCCAACTTGAAGGAACTGTAGTTGTCGGGGTTCCTTTCCGTGGGCCGGAACTTCCTGCTGGCGTATGCAATCACTCGCTCTCTGCCTTGCTGTACCTGGGACAGCACCGCTCCCAATCCCACATTGCTGGCATCTGTATGGAGTATACAGGTTTGGCCATAGTCGGGATAGGCCAGGACTTCGTCTCCGGTCAGAGCCATCTTCAGTCGGGTGAAGGATTCGTCTTCTGGTTTACCCCATTTGAATGGAGGTTTCGGGTTCTTGGCCTTCTTGGACTGGCCTACCAGGAGGTCCTGCATGGGTGCTGCTATTTTGGTGAAACCCTTGATAAATCTTCGGTAGTATCCTACCAGCCCGAGGAACTGCTGCACTTCCTTGATAGTGGAGGGTCTTGGCCAGTCCTTGATTACGGTGACTTTTTCAGGGTCTGGCGCCACACCTTCGGCGCTTACCACATGACCTAGGTACTGCACCTTGGGCTTCAACAGGTGGCATTTGGACAGCTTTACCTTCAGGCCAAAACCAGATAGGGCTTCGCACACCTCGGCCTGGTGCTCTAGGTGGTCTTCATATGTCTTCGAGTAGACAATTACGTCGTCCAGGTACAGCAGGACAGTTTCGAAGTTCTTATATCCTAGGCAGCACTCCATTAACCGCTGGAAGGTTCCTGGGGCGTTGCAGAGCCCGAATGGCATGCAGCTGATCTCGCTGAGGCCCATTGGTGTTGTAAACGCGGTCTTTTCTTTGTCCGCCTCTGCCACAGGAACCTGCCAATACCCACTGGTGAGATCCAAAGTGGAGAAATAATTAGCAGATCTTAATGCAGCTAGTGACTCCTCAATCCTGGGTAATGGGTAGGCATTCTTATGTGTAATGCGGTTAATCTGCCTGTAGTCAACACACATCTTCATTGTACCATCCTTCTTTCTAACGAGAACTAATTGAGCTGCCCAGGGGCTACAACTATCTCTGATCACCCCAGCCTCCTTCATCTCCTGTAACATCCCTTTGGCACATTGATAGTGAGCTGGAGGTACAGGCCGGTACCTCTCTTTAATGGGCGGATGATCTCCCGTGGGGATATGATGTTGGACCCCTTTTACCTGCCCAAAGTCTATTGGGTGTTTACTGAAGACCCACTCATACTCTTGGTCCACCCGGTATACTCCATGCTTTTGGTGCAAAGGGATGGAGTCAGTGCCCACTTGTAGCTTCTGACACCAATCCTCCATCTGCCCCTTGGAGCCATTATCCTCCGCCGGTTTGGATGGAGGCAAGGGTTCCACTGTCTTTATTGAGTTGTTACTGACAGTGAATAACTTAGCAAGGGTAGCATACTGGGGTAAATAGACCTCTTTCTCCCCACAATTCAGGATGCGGATCGGCACTCTCCCCTTGCGGACATCGACTACCCCCCTTGCTGTCAAGATGGTGGGCCTACTGTCAGAGTATACGGGTTCTACCAGGGCCTGATAATCTTGACCCCTGAGACCAATTGCTGCTTGACACCATATCAACATTTCACTCCTAGGGGGCATTGCAATGGGGAATGGATCACTCATCCTGACACTGCCAATTTCTCCACCAGACAGTTCTACCTGTTGTCTTTTCATCAGTGCTCTGATTTCCTTCTGCAGAACTCGCTGCTGACTGGAACTGGCAGTCTCTGCGACCTGTTGTAACAAAACAATAATTTCTCCAAGACAATTTTCTATCACATTAGTGCCTAAGGTTATCATGGGATGACTTTCTCGGCGATCAATATCAACAATTATCATTCCTTGTGATGGCAATTCTACTTTGCCAAATTTTATGGTCACCTCTTTATACCCCACCTGAGGCAAGGGCTGACCATTGCTGGCATAGATACTAAGATGTTCATCTGGACGGCGGGTAATTTCTGAATCAGTCCAGTATTGCTTATAAAGGATATATGACATCGTGGTCACCTGGGACCCAGTGTCCAGCAGTGCGTTCATTGGGATGCCATCAAGCATGACAGGTAGGACCGGTCGTCCTCCCACGTACTTGTCTCGCCAGCTTTGTGGGCCTGGTCGTCTTACTCCTGGGGGTTGGCCCTCTGCCCCAGGTGTTGCCCATTTAAATTGCAGAATCTTGCGTAGTGTCCCGCCTTTTGACAGCGGCAGCAGATGAGTTGTCCGTCCTGGTCGTAGCGATCGTTGTTCCTCCCTCTGATCGGTGGAATTCCTTTCTGTCGTCGCCATGGGACATCATCTGGACTGGAAGCCAGCTGGATCTTTTCCTTGGGGTACACTTGAATGGCCTGCACTGTCTTGGTTAACGCAGCCACACTTTTGGTCAGCTCCTGGACCTGGAGGCGCAGGTCGGCAGATGGGTCTTTATCCAGAGTCTGCGCGTTGGCCTCCACAGGTTCTGGGGAAGAGGATGCCACCTCCTGGTGGCAGTGGCGTACCGCCAATGGCGGCAGACCACGCCACTGCTATGGGGCCCGTGGCCGGAGGGGGCCCGTGAGCCGGGAGGGCCCCAAGCAGCGTGGGAACGAGGAGGATATGTGAGTAGGAGGTTGCGGCGGCAGAGGAGCAGGGCACACGCTGTGGCCGCTGCTGCAACTACCACGTGTGCCCGCTGCTAAAGGGACATGAATATTCCCTCTTCTCCACTCCCATGGGCGTGGCAAAGACGGAATATTCATTCTCTTTAGTAGCGGGCACGGAGGAGCGCTGAGCCCCGGCTCCTGCTGTCAGTGCCCGCTGCTAAAGAGAAAGCATATTCACACTTCTCCACGCCCACAGTCCCGGCGTGGAGAGGAGTGAATGTGTCGGCAGCAGCAGCAGCTCACCTCGACTTCTGAGAGCACGCACTGCTCAGATGCCGACATGAGCTGCTGCAGACAGGACTCAGCGCTGGAGCAGAGGTGAGGAAGGAAGGTGAGTATAAGTGTTTATTGTTTTATGTGTGCAGTGATTGGGGGGATGAGGAAGCCACACATACCAGGATACTTGGATTGAGGAGGCCACACATACCAGGAATGGGGGATTGAGGAGGCCACACATACCAGGATTGGGGGATTGAGGAGGCCACACATACCAGGATTTGGGGATTGAGGAGGCCACACATACCAGGATTTGGGGATTGAGGAGGCCACACATACCAGGATTTAGGGATTGAGGAGGCCACACATACCAGGATTTGGGGATTGAAAAGGCCACACATACCAGGATTGAGGGGTTGAGGAAGCCACACATACCAGGATTGGGGGATTGAGGAGGCCACACATACCAGGATTTGGGGATTGAGGAGGCCACACATACCAGGATTGAGGGGTTGAGGAGGCCACACATACCAGGATTGAGGGGTTGAGGAGGCCACACATACCAGGATTGGGGGATTGAGGAGGCCACACATACCAGGATTGGGGGATTGAGGAGGCCACACATACCAGGATTGTGGGATTGAGGAGGCCACACATACCAGGATTGTGGGATTGAGGAGGCCACACATACCAGGATTTGGGGATTGAGGAGGCCACACATACCAGGATTTGGGGATTGAGGAGGCCACACATACCAGAATTTGGGGATTGTGAAGGCCACACATACCAGGATTTGGGGATTGAAAAGGCCACACATACCAGGATTTGGGGATTGAAAAGGCCACACATACCAAGATTGAGGGGTTGAGGAGGCCACACATACCAGGATTGGGGGGTTGAGGAGGCCACACATACCAGGATTGGGGGGTTGAGGAGGCCACACATACCAGGATTGAGGGGTTGAGGAGGCCACACATACCAGGATTGAGGGGTTGAGGAGGCCACACATACCAGGATTGGGGGATTGAGGAGGCCACACATACCAGGATTGGGGGATTGAGGAGGCCACACATACCAGGATTTGGGGATTGAGGAGGCCACACATACCAGGATTGAGGGGTTGAGGGGGCCACACATACCAGGATTGAGGGGTTGAGGGGGCCACACATACCAGGATTGAGGGGTTGAGGAGGCCACACATACCAGGATTGAAGGGTTGAGGAGGCCACACATACCAGGATTGAGGGGTTGAGGAGGCCACACATACCAGAATTGGGGGATTGAGGAGGCCATACATACCAGAATTGGGGGATTGAGGAGGCCACACATACCAGGATTGGGGGATTGAGGAGGCCACACTTACCAGGATTGGGGGATTGAGGAGGCTAAACATACCAGGGATTGTGGGATTGAGGGGGCCACACATACCAAGGATGGGGGATTGAGGAGGCTACACATACCAGGGATTATGGGATTGAGGGGGCCACACATACCAGGGATTGTGGGATTGAGGGGGCCACACATACGAGGATGGGGAAATTTAACAGTAGCTGCGGAATTTCCCACCCTAGGCTTATACTCAAGTCAATAGGTTTTCCCATTTTTATGTGGTAAAATTAGGGGCCTCGGCTTATATTCAGGTCGGCTTATTTAAAATATACGGTATTTTAAAATCAGTGAGTACGTGGTGCCCATAATACTGCAAGACTGTTGCGTGCATTATACTATATGGGGGCTGCATTTTACCCTATGGGGTGTGTAATATACTGTATGGAGGACTATGTTTAGTGCATTATATTCTATGGAGGACCATGGGAAGTTCATTATACTATAAGGAGGATTATGGGGGGCGCATTATACTATATGGAGGTTTATGAGGGGAGCATTATACTATATGGAGGATTATGGGGGCGCATTATACTATATGGAAGATTATTGGTGGTGCATTATACTATATGGAAGGCTATGTGGGGCCATTATAATATTTTGAGGGCTATGTGGGGGGCCATTATACTGTATGAAAGCAATTATACAGTGTGAAGGTTTGTGTGGGGTCATTATACTGTTTGGAGGGCTGTGTGGGGGCCATTATACTGTTTGGAGGGCTGTGTGGGGGCCATGAGAGTGTATGGAGGGCTCTGTGGGGTTCACAGTTGGGGGATTATACTGTGTTAGGGTCACCATAGTTTGCCGTGGGAGTTGAAGTGGGGTACAATAGGGTCATTATAGTGTGCATGTGGAGGCTAATGTGGAGGAATGCACCATAGGGGTATCATACTGTTTGGGGGGCACTTTTGTTGGCATCATACTTTATGGGGGCAATGAAGGAGGAATTTTCGACTTCAGAAGGAGGTAAATTACTATGTAAAGGCTGGAAAGTTATGAGATCCCTGCCAGGGACCTGCGGAAATGGAGCGTTATTCACTGACATTTCCGCATGCGGATTGACAGGCGCTTTCCAAGCGATTAGCATCACTTGGAAAGTGCTTGTGACAACTAGGTCACACTATATAAATCCATGCAAACGGCATGGATTTATATAGTGTGACCCGAGAGAGTGGTTAAAAATAAAAAAATAAATGTATACTTACCCTCCGATGGCCCCCAGTGTCCTGCTTTACACTCTGTTCTCCCTTGCCGACAGCGGTGGATTGAAAGACCTACCGACGTCAGCGTCGCGTGACCCGTCACATGACTCTGACATCAGCGCAGGTCCTTCAATCCACCGGGAAGCAAGGAGGAGCGCAATGTGGGCCGCCGGAAGGTAAATATACATTTATTTTTTATTTTATTCTTTTTTTACAGATTTTTTAATGGTACCTGGGTGTGGATGACACTCTCCTCTCCTCTACACCCGGGTACCATCCGCACATTAGAATGCGCCAATTACGCAAGTACAGATGAAGTCTTGCGGAATTGGCGCGTTCTAATGCAAGTCAATGGCGGCGAAAACGCAGCACTTCCGCAAAATAATTGGTAGTGCTGCGTTTTTTTCCGCAATGATAATCCGCAGTGGAAATTTCCGCAGCATGTGCACAGCACATGCGGATTATCATTGGGGAACATTGCTGCCCTTCTACCATACGTTTTTAATGCGTTTCCGCAGCGTTTCCGCAGCTGCAAAAACGCTGCAGAAACGCATTAAAAACGCATCGTGGGCACACAGCCTAAGCCTTTGCAGGTGTTTTTTGTTAAGTATTCTAATCTACTGAGATAATGACTTTTGTGTCTTCATTGGCTGTAAGCCATAATCATCAACATTAACAGAAATAAACACTTGGTGATTGTTCCTGGGTAGAAAGAAGTGGAGGAAAAAGGGAGCGCTACCTGAGCGTAGTAAGTAGAGACTGGAAATTTTAAAAGAATATAAAATCTTTTATGCTCACCTGAGCAAGTTGTGCTGATAGGCACAACTCTGTTTGAGGAATTTGTCCGTTATTAGGGTTCTCAGACCACGGTTTGCAGCTCTTCCATAGACGGTGGTTGTATATTTGTTCTACCCGACAGACAGCCACCACGTGAACAAATTGAGACAAATGGATTCTGGAGGCGCTCCCGTGGAAGAAAGAGTAACCAAAAAATTGTTGAATCTTCCAAATGTGGTGCAATCACATGGAGGATAATCCACCAGGGATTAATATTTGTAGGTTTATTAAAAAATCATAAAACCGTGAATACACATAAGGGACATGGATGTACAAAAAGGGAAGGGAGAAGGGAGTCTTTAAAAAGGATCACACAACGCTTTTCTGCTCATAGAGCCTTCATCAGGTGTGTATGAGACCTTAGGTTTGACTGAACTCTTATACCCAGCATCTTTACTTGTGGGTGAGGTCTCCCTCAGAGGTAACACCCAACTGAAATCTACTCTTCCTCTCTGTTGTGGAGTCTGCAGTCTAATTGATGAATATAGGTGGACTCTTGTATACATATATTTCTTACCAATAGTGTCATGACTCAAATTTTAAAAATCATCACCCAAATGTGAGCTGGAAGCCTATGTTAACCAAATGACTATTTTGTCAAAATCTATAATTATCTACCGTGTGGAGTTCCTACAAGAAATCTAAAAATTGATTAGGGAGGCATTGGACTGATATGATGGGTAGCAAAAATAAAAAAATAAAAAAAGAAAAAAAAAAGAAATAAAAAAAAAAAAAATAAAATAAAAAAAAGAGAAATAAAAACAAAAACAAAAAAAAGAAATAATTAAAAAAGAAATAAATAAATAAAAAAAAAACAAACAAAAAAAAAAACAAACATCCCAGACCAGACACATAGATGCATGCTCACTCCTGGAGTCTCACCCCTCCGCCACGGTCCACAGAGCGGCCCCGAACCGGGGCGGTGAGTGTTATTGTGATACAAATTGTTGTTTGATGTGTCAGATTGCTTATATTTTTTCTTTAGGTTGTTCCCCACACATATATATATACATTCACACATACATATGCATATATATATATATATATATATATATATATATATATATATATGGATTGACACTTACACAAATGTTTGCTTAGAAAAATCACAAAAAGATTCGGTAAAGGATATATCAAAGTGGAGGTACAGTTTTATCACTGCTTTCAACGGGGGTAATTCAAACATCTGTAGAATACTAAACAAGTACTGGT
The DNA here is from genome assembly GCF_046119375.1 of Phyllobates terribilis. Taxonomy (NCBI): domain Eukaryota; kingdom Metazoa; phylum Chordata; class Amphibia; order Anura; family Dendrobatidae; genus Phyllobates; species Phyllobates terribilis. The sequence continues at coordinate 68,815,982 of NW_027362773.1, forward strand.
ATCTTATCAAAAAAGATCCAATTCTGAAAGGGATGGTACACTCTAGACCCAGCATAGTTTTCAGAAGAGGTAAGACTCTAAAAAACAACACAGCACCCAGTCTTTTAAGAGATATGGAGGTAAACGACAGGAATGCTAAATATCAGTAAAAAGAGAAAATGGGAATATCTAAATGTGGAAATACAAGATGTCACTGTTGTAAGATTATCAATTGGGATATGAGGAAGAGTATCCACACTAAGAATCCCAAGATCACCTTCAAACCCACCCAAGAGCTCACATGCAGCTCGGAATTTGTCATCTATGTGGTAACATGTAGTTGTGGGTTACATTATGTAGGACGGACCACCCAAACACTACGAAGCCGTATGAATGGCCACAGGCATAGCGTTAAAAAGGGGTTTCTCAAACACATCACTCTTGTGCACAACAAGAACTTTGACTCCATAACAGTGACACCCGTAGAGCAAATTCCACCACTCACAAAGAACAGAAAATCGGTCCTCAATGCGAAAGAATCCTACTGGATCTACAGACTGGGTAGTCTGTATCCAGATGGATTAAACGAGACAGTTGAGACAGTATAAGAGATATGTAGCTAGCTGAATAACACCACTTTTTCCATGGCAATTAACATCATGACACAGTAAAGTCTTGTATCAGAACTAAGGACCTGGGGCATCTATCTGGCAATCCATGATATCTCTCCAATATATCATATGTCTTTGACAAGTTTGTCTCATTTGACCTCCTTCTAATATAACCTGTTCATATGTGCAAATCATTCCATCTGAGAATTAACATTATCGTTGTAGTGGCAAGTAACATCAATATACGCGTCATTGGTTTTTATCCCCCCCTATAATTCACCCATTCACATTCAATTCATCACTAGCACATACATATATTTTAATCATTATAGATCCAAAATTTATGAGACAGTCGAAAATATATCATCAAATCACTTTTCTTTATTTTTATCAACACATGCCCCAATTATTATCCAGCAGATGCTAAAGCATCATATTATCATGTTATATTCGAGATCCAATCCATATATATATATATATATATATATATATATATATATATATGTATATGTATATGTGAATGTATATATATGTGTGGGGAACAACCTAAAGAAAAAATATAAGCAATCTGACACATCAAACAACAATTTGTATCACAATAACACTCACTGCCCCGGTTCGGGGCCGCTCTGTGGACTGCGGCGGAGGGGTGAGACTCCAGGAGTGAGCATGCATCTATGTGTCAGGTCTGGGATGTTTTTTTTTTATTTTTTATTTTATTTTATTTTTTTTATTTTTTTGCTACCCATCATATCAGTCCAATGCCTCCCTAAATCAATTTTTAGATTTCTTGTAGGAACTCCACACGGTAGATAATTATAGATTTTGACAAAATAGTCATTTGGTTAACATAGGCTTCCAGCTCACATTTGGGTGATGATTTTTAAAATTTGAGCAAAGACACTATTGGTAAGAAATATATGTATACAAGAGTCCACCTATATTCATCAATTAGACTGCAGACTCCACAACACAGAGGAAGAGTAGATTTGAGTTGGGTGTTACCTCTGAGGGTGACCCCACCCACAAGTAAAGATGCTGGGTATAAGAGTTCAGTCAAACCTAAGGTCTCATACACACCTGATGAAGGCTCTATGAGCAGAAACGCGTTGTGTGATCCTTTTTAAAGACTGCCTTCTCCCTTCCCTTTTTGTACATCCATGTCCCTTATGTGTATTCACGGTTTTATGATTTTTTAATAAACCTACAAATATTAATCCCTGGTGGAATATCCTCCATGTGATTGCACCACATTTGGAAGATTCAACAATTTTTTGGTTACTCTTTCTTCCACTGGAGCGCCTCCAGAATCCATTTGTCTCAGAAATAAACACTTGAAATAGATCACTTTGTTTGTAATGACTCTATATAATATATGAGTTTCACTTTTTGTATTGAAGAACTGAAATAAATTACATTTTTGATGATATTTTAATTTTGTGAGAAGCACCTCTATGTGTGTACAGTACAGGTTCTGACCAGTTATGATCTCGCTGATTGTTGTCACTCATTTTCTCTTTTCGTTTTTATTTGGCTCAGACAGCTATCACCTCTTCTTCCATCCATAACTCGTTCCTGCAAAATGTAACACAGAAACATTCTTTACTTACTGTTTTTCCATCCCTCTCCTCACAGTTCTCTGCTTCTACACAAACCATAAAATGCTATAACCCGTGCCCTAGACTATAATAATGCCCCTCTGTGTCCTGTACAGTAATATTACCCTCCTTTTGTGCTTCACACAATAGCAGTGTCCTTTCTTTGCCCGTACACAGTATTAATTCACCCCTGTACCTCCTTACAGTTATACAGCACCCTATAGTAATAATGTTCCCCAGTGCCTCCTTATAATAATTCCCCTTGACCCCTTATAATAATGACCGCAAACCTACTTAGCATGCAAATGTGGCACCCTGCTGTTCACAGGTACCACAGGACCCAAAAGGGTGCATGGATGGACTTTTCCACAAGAGGCCCTCATTACAAACAGACACCTCCACCCTTCCACCTCATACCACCAGAGGGAGCCCGGATAGAGATGTATATATATATGGAGGGTGGAGCCAGGCAGTCAGTTCAGTGTTTAGTCAGAGAGTGTGCTGCCACTGAGAGCAATGAAGACGCAGCACGTCTGCTGCTGTATTGAGGGCCCCGAGTGTGGCCGGAGGCGAGGAGGAGAGGAGAGAGGAGTTGAGAGGGCAGAGGAGCATCACAGGCTCACCCCAAAACACAAACCGGACAGCGGGTCCGCACCTACAGGGTCCTTTATACCCAGTAGGGATCACCGGCATACCAGGAGGACTACAAGTCCCTGGTTGACCTGAAGCTAAACCCTTGACAGGACTAGAAACCACAAAGGCCCCGGTGTCCAGGGATAGTGGTTGCCAGAAAAAGGTCCAACTACCAAGCGACAGGTGAAGGAACAGCACGACACAGAAGCTAGGCCCAGCTGCAGGCTGGCCAGGAGCTTAGAGAGAGAGAGGGAGACACGGACCAGGAGGCCTTATACCCACTCACTGGGGAGAAGTCCTGAAGTGCACCCTTCCTACCGAGTACCCTGGACCGTACCTGACATCCGCACCAATAAAGGTACTGAAGTGAATCCCCTGTCTCTGTCAGTTACTCCTGCTGCGCCATCTCTCCTGCACTGCAAGCCCTAGCATCACCACCATTTGCACCTACACTGCCCCGGGGGGCCGCTCCGCCTGTGGGGAGCAGGAACATCCCAGCTGCCATCCCATCACCCCCGGAGGTCTGCAGCAGCGCCGGTAACCATTACCGGAAACCACAGGTGGCGTCACGAGACAAACTGTACACTGAAAACCCCTTTTTAAAGAGAGACCCAGAGTACGGGCCCGGGAGCCAACTGCCGTGACCTCCTAAACAAGGTAAAAGGCCCGGGTACCGAGTCCCCTATATTCCCCCTGGGTGACACACAAACACCCCTGTGCATTCTAATAATAATGCCACCTGTGCTCTCCCTGTAATGATAATGATTCCCCAGTGTGCCTCCTTATAATAATGCCCCTGAGCAGGGGCATATATAGAAATCACAGGACCCCTTTGCAAAAGTCCTATCACGGCACATAGGCTCAGTCACAGAAAGGCATACTTGCCAACTGTAAGACCTGGAGAGAGATGTACAGTTATTTTGCCGCTACTAAAGCCCCTTATTGTGCTTGCCCAGTAATGTACCTCTTCCATGATCCCCTATGATACCCAAAAAAATACGCTAACACAGAATAATGTTGCCACATACCTTCACCTACACACTATGAAGGCCCCACAATTACCATATAGTAAGATGGTCACCCCAAGCCCCCACAGTAATATAGTCATTCCAGCCCCCCCACACAGTATTATGGTCACTGCAGCCCCTTACACAGTATGATGGTCACCCCAACACCCCATACAGTATGTTGTCCACCACAACCTCCCCACACATTATTATAGTCACCATTGACTCCCACACAGTATCATGGTACTCCACAGTCCCCCACACATTATTATGGTTAACCCACAGCCCCAATACAGTATGATGATACCCCACAGCTCCCCATATAGCGTGATAGTCTGCCCACAGGCCCCTATATAGTATGATTGTCCCCCACAGCCCTAATTCAGTATGATGATAACCCACAGTCCCCCAAGTAAGTTTTATGTTCCCCCAAACAAACCCCTATATATTATGATGGTCCCCCACAGCTTTCCATATCGTATGGTAGTCTGGTTCCCCCACAGGCCCCTCTATGGTATGATGATCCCCCACAGCTTTCCAAATAATATGATGGCCCCAACAGGTCCCTATATAATATGAAGGTCCCCCACAGCTTTCCATATAATATGATGGCCCCCCCACAGGTCCCTATATAATATGAAGGTCCTCCACAGCTTTCCATATGATATGATGGTTTCTCCACAGGCCTCTATATAGTATGCTGATCGCCCACACAGAATTATCGGCACTACAGTCAACAATGAATAGAGCAGAGTTGTGCCTGCTTGGGCTCTGCTTGAGCAGAGCCCAAGCAGGCACAACTCTGCTCCATTCAGGACGAGACTGCAGAGCCCTGTCCTCAGAATCTCTGGGGGGCTCATTGGTAGTGTGGCGCCCTGCTGCGCATTGGTGCCACAGAACCCAGAAGGGTGCACGGATGGACTTCTCCACAAGAGGCCCTCACTACATTCACACACCTCCACCCTACTTCCTCAGTCCAGCAGAGGGAGGGTGGAGCCAGGCAGCTGAGTTGAGTTCCTGCTTAAAGACAGAGAGTAACACAGCTCAGAGTGAGCAGAGAGCGTGCTCACGCTCAGAGAGCAGTGAAGAGGCAGCGAGCTGGCTGCTGTGCTTAGGCGAGCCAAGGCCTACAGCACGTGTGAAAGCCTAGTGAGGGCCTTGAGTGGGCCGAAGGCAGAGAGGAGAAGGAACAAGTAGTGAGGTGGCAGAGGAGCATACCAGGCTCACCCCGATATATATACCGGACACCGGGTCCGCGCCTACAGAGACCCTTTATACTCAGTAGGAACCACTGGGACCCCTGGAGGACTACAGGTCCCAGGTTCACCAAACGCTGACTAAAGTACCAGGGCTAGGAGTCACGGAGGCCCCAGCGTCCAGGGAGAGTGATTTCCAAAGAGAAGGCCCTACCACCAGGTCAGCAGGTGCTAAGAGAGACAGTAACCAAGCTAGGCCTAGCTCCAGGCAGGTCAGAAGCTTAGAGAAGAAAGCCATGGATCAGGAGGCCCTATACCCGCTCACTGGGGAGAGTCCAAAAGTGCGCCCTTCACCTGGAGTACCCTGGACCGTGCCTGCAAAATCACCAGTAAAGGTACTGAAGCTTACCCCCGTGTGAGTGTCCGTTTTTCCTCCGGGACCGTCCTGCCGTCTCTCCCCTGCACCACCATCCATTACATCCCCCACGCTGCCCTGGAGCAAGCTCTACCTGTAGAGAGTCACACCATCCCTGCTGCCGTAACACCAGCTCCAGAAGACTGCTCCGCAGCGGCGGCCCCCTCTAGCCGCAATCCACAGGTGGCGTCACGAACTGTCCAAATTCCCCATATCTATCCCCCCTTTTACTGACCGCCCTGGGTCACGGACCGGGCCAGCCACCGTGATATCCCCCGGCAACCAGAGGCCCGGCTGCCGAGTATCTTACGGCCCTGGGGGCGCGTCAGTGGCATCACCAGTGATCAGCAAGTTATCCACAATCCGTTGGATCGGGGATAACTTGATTATTTGGTGAATAACCCTTTAAAGAGCCAGGTTTATTCTCTTATTCCTTACAATTACAGTATCATACATGAACCGAAAATAAATATGTTCACACGCAGACACATATATATACACATATACCGTACATATGTGGCACCCCCGGCGTCCGGGTGCCACAGTGGCATTGACTCCCTCACAAGAGGTGATGCCATGCCTGGAAGCAAACAGGGGTCCCCTAATCAGGTATTACTAAGCATGCAACACTTTCCTGGCTCCAGACCAGCAAGGGGAGTTTCTCCCCTTGGCAACTGGGATCTGGGGGCGGGGTTAGTTAGACTTAGTGTGAGGAGTTGAAGTAAGGACATCGAGGCGAGAGGAGCTGGGGACTGGAGCTGCGTGGCAGCTCACCCCAGAAGGACCAGCACAGAGGAACCGGACACCGGAGTCCGAGGCTGTGGGGGCACTGAAGGCCCAGCAGCAGAAACCGGAGGGCAGGAGACTGCGGGTCTCCTGGCCCCATCAGACGCCCGGAGGCTCAGCAGCACAGAGGGCCCAACACCGCCATGTGGGAGCGACGCACCAGCAAGGCCCGAGCCGCCAGCCATATGGGTGAACACAGAAACGTTGCACTCAGGGACGAGGGCCACCGCACAGCTACAAGCAGCAGGGCCAAAGAGTTTAGTGGAAAGGGAAGGCCTCCAACTTCACCTGGCGAGGAGGATTCTTTACTTGCTTCCAGGCTGCCCGGACTTCCACTTCAAGCCAGTACCCTAGTCCCGGCTTGTCTAATCACCACTAGTAAAGCTAAGAGGAAACCGCCATTAAGTTGTGGACTGATTATTGCTGCGTCATCAATCCCTGCACTACAACGCCCAGCATAACCTATAACATCTACACTGCCCTGGAGCTAAGCTCTACCTGTGGAGAGCCACACCATCCCTGCTGCAGTAACATCAGCTCCAGAGGACCTGCTCCGCAGCGGCTGCTCCCTTAGCCGCATACCACAGGTGGCATCACGAACTGTATACAAACACTATAAATCCCCTATAAATAACCCCTTTTTATTGACCGCCCTGGGTCACGGACCGGGTCACCGTCACTGTGACATCCCCCAGCATCTACCGGCCCGGCACCGGGTACCCCACGGCCCAGGGGGCGCGTCACATACATACACACATATACCGTACATACATGCACACACACATATATATATATATATGGGCAGCATGGTGGCTCAGTGGTTATCACTGTAAGCTTGCAGCGCTGGGGTCCTGGGTTCAAATCCCACCAAGGACAACATCTGCAAGGAGTTTGTATGTTCTCTCCATGTTTGCGTGGGTTTCCTCCGGGTTCTCCAGTTTCCTTCCACACTCCAAAAGACATACTGATAGGGAATCTAGATTGTGAGCCGAAATGGGGACAGTGATGATAATGTATGTAAAGCGCTGCGGAATATGTTAGCACTATATAAAAACAAAGGTTATTATATACCGTACATACAGTCGCTTCTCACAAAATTAGAATATCATCAAAAAGTTAATTTATTTCAGTTCTTCAATACAAAAAGTGAAACTCATATATTATATAGAGTCATTACAAACAGAGTGATCTATTTCAAGTGTTTATTTCTGTTAATGTTGATGATTATCGCCTCCATGCCACACCGCATTGATGCAGTAATTGATTCAAAAGGAGCCCCGACCAAGTATTGAGTGCATTTACTGAACATACATTTCAGTAGGCCAACATTTCGGATTTTAAAATCATTTTTCAAGCTGGTGTTATAAAGTATTCTAATTTACTGAGATAATGACTTTTGTGTTTTCATTGGCTGTAAACCATAATCATCAACATTAACAGAAATAAATACTTGAAATAGATCACTCTGTCTGTACTGACTCTATATAATATATGAGTTTCACTTTTTGTATTGAAGAACTGAAATAAATTAACTTTTTGATAATATTCTAATTTTGTGAGAAGCACCTGTACATACATACTGTACACACACATACACTGTACATACACACACATATAACGTACATACACAAAGATACACACACATACAGTCATATGAAAAAGTTTGGGCACCCCTATTAATCTTAAGCTTAATGTTTTATAAAAATTGGTGTTTTTGCAACAGCTATTTCAGTTTGATATATGTAATAACTGTTGGACACAGTAATGTTTCTGCCTTGAAATGAGGTTTATTGTGCTAACAGAAAATGTGCAATCTGCATTCAAACAAAATTTCACAGGTGCATAAGTATGGGCACCCTTATCATTTTCTTGTTTTAAATACTCCTACCTAGTTTTTACTGACTTACTAAAGCACTTTTTTTGGTTTTGTAACCTCATTGAGCTTTGAACTTCATAGCCAGGTGTATGCAATCATGAGAAAAGCTACTTAAAGTGGCCACTTGCAAGTTGTTCTCCTGTTTGAATCTCCTCTGAAGAGTGGCATGATGGGCTCCTCAAAACAACTGTCAAACGATCTGAAAACAAAGATTATTCAACATAGTTGTTCAGGGGAAGGATACAAAAAGCTGTCTCAGAGATTTAACCTGTCAGTTTCCACTGTGAGGAACATAGTAAGGAAATGGAAGAACACAGGGACAGTTCTTGTTAAGGCCAGAAGTGGCAGGCCAAGAAAAACATCAGAAAGGCAGAGAAGAAGAATGGTGAGATCAGTCAAGGACAATCCTCAGACCACCTCCAGAGAGCTGCAGCATCAACTTGCTGCAGATGGTGTCACTGTGCATCGGTCAACTATACAACGCACTTTGCACAAGGAGAAGCTGTATGGGAGAGTGATGCGAAAGAAGCCGTTTCTGCAAGCACACCACAAACAGAGTCGGCTGAGGTATGCAAAAGCACATTTGGAGAAGCCAATTTATTTTTGGAAGAAGGTCCTGTGTACTGATGAAACCAAGATTGAGTTGTTTGGTCATACAAAAAGGCGTTATGCATGGCGGCAAAAAAAACACAGCATTCCAAGAAAAACACTTGCTACCCACAGTAAAATTTGGTGGAGGTTCCATCATGCTTTGGGGCTGTGTGGCCAATGCCGGCACTGGGAATCTTGTTAAAGTTGAGGGACGCATGGATTCCACTCAGTATCAGCAGATTCTTGACAATAATGTTCAAGAATCAGTGATAAAGTTGAAGTTACGCAGGGGATGGATCTTTCAGCAAGACAATGATCCAAAACACCGCTCCAAATCTACTCAGGCATTCATGCAGAGGAACAATTACAATGTTCTGGAATGGCCATCCCAGTCCCCAGACCTGAATATCATTGAACATCTGTGGGATCATTTGAAGAGGGCTGTCCATGCTCGGCGACCATCAAACTTTACTGAACTGGAATTATTTTGTAAAGAGGAATGGTCAAAAATACCTTCATCCTTCATCCAGGAACTCATTAAAAGCTACAGGAAGCGACTAGAGGCTGTTATTTTTGCAAAATGAGGATCTACTAAATATTAATGTCACTTTTCTGGTGCGGTGCCCATACTTATGCACCTGTCAAATTTTGTTTGAATGCAGATTGCACATTTTCTGTTAGTACAATAAACCTCATTTCAAGGCAGAAACATTACTGTCTCCAACAGTTATTACATATATCAAACTGAAATAGCTGTTGCAAAAACACCAATTTTTATAAAACATTAAGCTTAAGATTAATAGGGGTGCCCAAACTTTTTCATATGACTGTACATTGTACATACACACATATACCGTACATACATACACATATACTGTACATACACACACAGATACCCACACATATACTGTACATACAAACACATATACATAAACATATACAGTACATACTTACACACATAGATACACATACACATAGATACTGTCACAGGTTTACCACGACAGAGAGGAGTCAGAAGACCGCAGCATCTGAGTTCACATACTCTGGCATTGAAGAGAATAGGTCGGACACATGTAGCGCCCCGAGGGTTCAGTCGCTACAGAGGTATTGCATCTCACCTAGAGGTGCGATATCTCACTTCCAGGTAAGGATGGAGTGTGGCTCAGGACCCTAACACCCACATGCACTACACCACATTTCCGGGGGATAGGGCGACAATGCTCCCAAGAGTGAGCACAACTGCCCCTGTCCCTGGCTGGAGTGGGGGGAGGGAACACCTAGAAAGGGGGAACCCGGTAGTGTGTGGGTGGGGAGAGTAGATCCAGGGTGCACTGAAGCAGGAGTATATAAGGTGGGCACCATCTTAGGAGTCAGTTCAGTCAGAGGGAAGAAGTGACAGAGCAGGGCCTCTGTGGAGCTCTGCTCCAGAGGCGGGCCTAGCCTGTGAGGCCCTGCCAGGTCTGAGAGAGAAGAGGGAGAAGAGAGAGAAGAAGACTGGGAGCAGGGGCTCTGTACGAGCTCTGCTCCGCGGGCAGGCCAAGTCACAAGGCCTGGGCCTGGAGGACAAGAAAGGAGAGGAGAGGAACGGAGGAGGCTCCAGGAGTGGAGTGAAGGGACCCCAGGGGTGCGGACCGGCCAGTCGCCACCGTACGCCCGCCGCTACCAGAGTAGGGGGGTCAGGCCAAGAAAGGGAACCGGATCCCTCATCTAGTGGAGGAGAGCAACTACCCTCAGCTAGTAACCGGAGGCCGTGGCATTGTACGTGTCACGGCCCCTCACTACACCCGTTAGGAAGACACCATATAGGACCCAGGGAAACGGAACATACATTTGCCCGCCAAGGCCCGAGGTAGCTGGACAGAAACGTGGTCAATTGTGGGGTACGACAGGCCAGAGAGAGGACACACGAAGGGGGTCCTGAAAAGCATTCCAAAGGTACCTGGAAGTTGGCCGAGCCCCTCACCTGGTGAGCACGGCACAACGTGGGCAGCCATTACCTGCAGAAGTGGCTTGGAGTGTAAAACTGTGAGTAAAGACCCTGGACTGCATCACTGGACTCTGAGTCATTACTGTTGCTCCCGCGCACCATCACCCCCACCATCTGCACTCACTGCCCTGAGGCTATACTCCTCTCGTGGGGAGTTATACTACCCTCTGCTGCGCACACAACATCAGCCTCAGTGGTCTGCCCTGCATCGGCGGTTCTCAGTGACCGCAATCCACGGGTGGCGTAGTTGGACATTTAAACCTTACAAAACCCAAATAAACAGATCCGCCACTGGTTTGACCACCGAGCCACGGGACCGGGTCACCGCCACGGAGACTACAACCCCCAGCATTACACAGAGACCCGGCTCCGGGTATTCCCCCACACACGGCCCAGGGGGCGAGTCAACTTTGGCGTAGTCGGCAGGATTACGTTCCCCCTACCACCGGGTACTGCGCACCTTCAGAGACTGCTACTTACCGTGGTGAAGGTTTCCCGCCATCCGCAGCCATTTTCCCGCCATTGGACGCCATCTTCAGGACGCCGCGCGGGAAGAAGAGGGGCGTGGACGCCGAAAGAGAGCGAGATCTGAAGCCCCGCCCCACGCACTGATGCTGCGCAAGATTCTGGAAGGAGTCCAGCGAGTGCTGACGTCAGCAGTGCGCGACGCCAGGTCCTCAACGCAGACCATCGCCTGCGGAGCTGCGGCCTACGGAGAAGAAAGAAAAGAAGGTAGGCTACGGTTCACCAAGGGGGAGGAAGACACCCGAGATGGAGGGAACTTCAACCGCTGGCGCGGCCGCTACCGCGCCAGCGGTACATACCGGGGGCGGCGCTGCAAGTGATCGGCGGTGCCCAAGCCCCGGCGGAGCTGCTCATCGATCGGGGGGTGATGGGCCGAGCTGAAGCGGTAGCGGGAGCAGGTTCGAGCGATGTCCCTGTCTCAGACGTAGCTGGCGCTGCACCGTTCCTGGTCCCCCTGCCGGAACCGCTTATCCCGGGCGCTCACACCCCCGACCTGTACCCTGGTGATCACGTCATCTACACCAGGCACAGAGGTGAGAAGAGCTGGTATGCCCTGAATGTCCACTGGTTGGAGACAACATCCTACAGTGCTGATGACCCGGCTGGGTCAGCCTGCGGTGGACCAGAGCCTCCCCGGAGGGAGCACCCTTACTAAAGGACAGTAAGTGGAACAGAACTGATAATGTACATAGTTACCCGAAAGGGTACAGCAGAGACACTGCAAATTGACAGATTTATGTGTGTTCATTTAGTTACCCGGTAAGGGTACCAGAACTTGTAGGCTGAGGACTGTGAGCAGCCAAGAACTGATTTTGTAAGTAGTTGCGCTTATTAAAGTGCCCCTCTTGCAACAGACCACTGAACAAAATCCCGTGGAGGTGGCTGAAGACGTGGTCCAACGCTGGATCATCAATGCCCTGTAGCCACCCCAGGGCCTACGTTGAGGGTTTGGGACGGGTCCCTCGGATTACACCTTGGTTCAGTGAAATGGACACCTGGTCGCAGAATGAACTGTGACCTGTCGAAAGGACTTCGTTAAGAAAATGTTGGTGAAGATGTTTTATGCTTGAAAATGTGTTTTACATGTATATGCCAAGAATTGATATTGAAAGAAAAGTTTAATATGATAGCAGTAACGTTTAAAAGGAAATTGCCTCCCATAAAGGGAAGATCTACTGTGTTGATGATCTTATATGTGAACGCGTTCTAAAAATTTTGTATGTCTTTTAAAATTATCTTTTACTCTGTTCCAGCCCGTGGATGTGCTGTGATTTACCAGGGGGGAAAGTAGTGCCCCGAGGGTTCGGTCGCTACAGAGGTATTGCATCTCACCTAGAGGTGCGATATCTCACTTCCAGGTAAGGATGGTGTGTGGCTCAGGACCCTAACACCCACATGCACTACACCACATTTCCGGGGGATAGGGCGACAATGCTCCCAAGAGTGAGCACAACTGCCCCTGTCCCTGGCTGGAGTGGGGGGAGGGAACACCTAGAAAGGGGGAACCCGGTAGTGTGTGGGTGGGGAGAGTAGATCCAGGGTGCACTGAAGCAGGAGTATATAAGGTGGGCACAATCTTAGGAGTCAGTTCAGTCAGAGGGAAGAAGTGACAGAGCAGGGCCTCTGTGGAGCTCTGCTCCGGAGGCGGGCATAGCCTGTGAGGCCCTGCCAGGGCTGAGAGAGAAGAGGGAGAAGAGAGAGAAGAAGACTGGGAGCAGGGGCTCTGTACGAGCTCTGCTCCGCGGGCAGGCCAAGTCACAAGGCCTGGGCCTGGAGGACAAGAAAGGAGAGGAGAGGAATGGAGGAGGCTCCAGGAGTGGAGTGAAGGGACCCCAGGGGTGCGGACCGGCCAGTCGCCACCGTACGCCCGCCACTACCAGAGTATGGGGGTCAGGCCAAGAAAGGGAACCGGATCCCTCATCTAGTGGAGGAGAGCAACTACCCTCAGCTAGTAACCGGAGGCCGCGGCATTGTACGTGTCACGGCCCCTCACTACACTCGTTAGGAAGACACCATATAGGACCCAGGGAAACGGAACATACGTTTGCCCGCCAAGGCCCAAGGCAGCTGGACAGAAACGTGGTCAATTGTGGGGTACGACAGGCCAGAGAGAGGACACACGAAGGGGGTCCTGAAAAGCATTCCAAAGGTACCTGGGAGTTGGCCGAGCCCCTCACCTGGTGAGCACGGCACGACATGGGCAGCCATTACCTGCAGAAGTGGCTTGGAGTGTAAAACTGTGAGTAAAGACCCTGGACTGCATCACTGGACTCTGAGTCATTACTGTTGCTCCCGCGCACCATCACCCCCACCTTCTGCACTCACTGCCCTGAGGCTATACTCCTCCCGTGGGGAGTTATACTACCCTCTGCTGCGCACACAACATCAGCCTCAGCGGTCTGCCCCGCAGCGGCGGTTCTCAGTGGCCGCAATCCACGGGTGGCGTAGTCGGACATTTAAACCTTACAAAACCCAAATAAACAGATCCGCCACTGGTTTAACCACCCTGAGCCACGGGACCGGGTCACCGCCACGGAGACTACAACCCCCATCATTACACAGAGACCCGGCTCCAGGTATTCTCATACACACACAGCCCAGGGGGCGAGTCACACATAATTCAGAGATCAGCTGGAGAGGGCTGCAGAAACCACTGTGGGGGATAGGGACACAGCAGAGAGGATTGATATCAGCTCCCTGCTGCAGTGCTGTCCCGTGCTACCCCGCGTTGTGAGCTCTTCTTCCTCGACCTCTTCTCTGTGCGATGCTGCTGGGAATGGAACAGTGGAGGGAGCAGAAGACCCATTGTTAGTGCTGCTCTTCCTCCAATATTGTCCCCAGTATGCTGTGCGGCCCGGGTCCCCTGACTACAGGTGAATACTCACCGTTGGGATGCGCCATGAGAGAGGACAGAGACATGAGCCAGTGAGAGCTCTCATCAGTCTAGTGGGGAAAGCGTTCATTGGCCAGCATCTCTCTGCCTGCAAGACATGCCCCCTTTTTGAATTCTTGCACTCTGTGCACCACTCTCTCCCTGGCTCTGGGTATGAGAATGATTATGAGCGGGAGTGAGTGGGGCCCTGTGCTGCTTGACACTGGCCCATCTAACTACCACCCATAATCTTGACTGAGTGGCCCCATAGCGGCTGCGTGGTCCGCCACTATGGGCAGTATGCTCCTGCCTGCAAGGGCCCTCCTCCACCTTTGGTGCCCCGTTGCAGTTGCACCGGCTTCACCGGTGGTATGTCCACCGCTGCCCCACACAGTAAGATGGTCACCACAGCCCCCTATACAGTATGGAATTCACCACATCCCCCAATATACAGGATGTGGTGCACTACATACCCCCACACAGTATGGTATTCACACCACGAGTTCAAACAGGTGCAATTAATACAGGTTATAAGTGCAGAGTAGGAGGGCTTCTTAAAGAAAAACTAACAGGTCTGTGAGAGACAGAATTCTTGCTGGTTGGTAGGTGATCAAATATTATTTCATGCAATAAAATGCAAATTAATTATGTAAAAATCATACAATGTGATTTTCTGATTTTTTTTTTTTTAAGATTATGTCTCTCACAGTTGAAGTGTACGTACGATAAATATTACAGACCTCTCCATTCTTTGTAGGTGGGAAAACTTTGGCAGTGTATCAAATATTTTTTTTCCCTACTGTAGTATGATGGTCCACCCACAGCCCCCTATATTGTATGATGGTCGCTCCAACAGTACCCTATATTGTATGGTGGTCCCTCAAACAGCACCCTATATTGTATGATGGTAATGTCATGATTCCTCCTATCGGTGTGTCTGGATGCAGTGAGTGACAGTTCCACCGTCCAATCTAGGACTGGGGTGTTCTGAGCTGTCAGTGTGTTTAGTGACATTCCATCCACTCAATCAGGGCCAGGGTGCATGGGGCGTGCGGTGTTTGCTTCATATGTCTCCTGTTCAAAATGATTACCTGTCTATTTAGTTGGCTCTCTGCCTCCAATTACTGCAAGTTGCAGCTTTGCTCAAGTGGTGTGTGTTTGCTCTGTGCTCTGAGTTCTTATATTCTAATCTTTGTTGTCCAACTTTGGATTTGCCTTTGACGATCTGTTTGCCTAGTCCCTTTGTTTTGATCCAGTACCTTATTGGAATTCTGACCTCGGACCGTGATCTGACTATGCTTCTGTCTTTCCCATTAGTTTATGACGAGCTGTCTTGCTATCTGACCCTGGACCACTTGGCTCCCCTGCCTCACGGCTTGTCCAGGAGTAGTGACTAGCATCACGGTTACCCCCAACAGTTTTCTATATAGTATGGTGGTCCACACAACAGCAACCTAAATTGTATGATGGTCCCCTCACAGCCCCTATATGGTATGATGGTCCCCCACAGCTCCCTATATTGCATGATGGTCCACCCAACAGCATCCTATATAGTATGATGGTTCGTTATCATTACTAAACAGAAGAGCAGCTGACCGGCACCAGCTCTGCCTTCAGCCTTTTCCAGTACACAGTCCTGTGATACAGGCAATCCTGAGCCCTTGGCTAATCTACTGCAGGTGGTGCTGCATCAACTGAAGCGGATAATCATGAGGCACACATCAGAGAATAGAAAAGATCGCACTCACCACGGGATGCCTTTTGAATGATCCTTTATTTCAGATCTGGCGTGTAATCATAGGAGCAGGTACATGGGTGCAGGGGTGAGAAGGGAGGACGACGGCCGTTTCGTGCGTATCTAGTGCTTCCACTGGTCCAGTGTGCACTATATTGTATGATGGTCCCCCCCAAAATCCCTATATTTTATGATGGTCTCCCCACAAACCCCTATATTGTATAATGATCCACCCAATAGCACCCTACATAGTATGATAGTCCTCCCCACAGCCCCCTATATAGTATTATGGTCACCCAAACAGCACCCTGTATAGTATGATGGTTCCCCCAACAGCACCCTATATAGTATGATGGTCCACCACACAGCCTCCTATACAGTATGGTGGTATCCCCAACAGCCCCTCACACGGTATAATTGTCAGCTCCACTGCCCTCTATATTGTATGATGGTCGGCCTTATAGCCCTATAGCCCCCTATATTGTATGATGGTCTCCCACATCAAAAATAAAAATTGTTATATTCACCTCATCCAGACTCCTTGTTCTCCAGAGTCTTTGTCTTCTCTTCTATCTAGTGTCAGAATGTACGCTGGCGCCTCGATGCAATGACATCATCACGCCGGCGACATCACCTGCACGGCACCGGCCTCCTGCAGGCTGCAGACAGTGAAAAAACCCATGGTCCACCGGGGTAACTGACATAGCCAGTGGCTCCATGCTCAGTCACAACTGTTAACAGTATCAGTGTCTTGAGAAAACTGGTACTATTAACAAGGTAGCAGGCAATGCGGCCCACGACCAAACCCGCCCATCTGGAAATTGCCCTAGGGTCAATTCTTCCTGTATGCTCTAGTCACCCCAGCCCGACACTTCTTTTAAATAAAACTGATTAGGGAATGGGCATAACTAAGGAGGGTGCAGAGGTAGCAATCATAAATCATAAATGGACTCTGAAGCCCCCATGAAGACACTGGTATTAGAAATTGCTCATGGTAGTTGGGGCCTCTATTACAATTTTTCCCACTCTGGCAAGGTAGCTTCAATTTACACATGTGAAGAAGGGACCTCCCACCACAATTCGCTTCTGTACAGCAAATCCAAAATTAAGTGTGCGTTATACATATGACAGACACCGGGTCTGTTGATATTCTCTAAAAACTAGGAGGAATGTCTGCAGTGATGATAAAGGCCATAATAACGATTGAGATACATTCTGGTGTATAATTATATATGTGCAGTTCCTATAATTATATATGTGCAGCTGGTGTAAGTTTGACATCTTGAATTAGATGAGTGCTGCTAGTATAACATAGGGGAGAAAAAAAGACAACATGGCTTATGTTTGTTTATGGATTTTCAGGAATATGCAGATAGTACTTTATATAAGGATCTTTCATAAGACACATTGGGGTCATAATGAAAACAGACGCAGATAAAGGGGGTGCATATCAGTAAGCCCAGGCGATTTTTCGTTTTTTGCTCTTTCGTTTCTTATTCCTCTTATGCCAAGAGGCATAACTTTTTTATTTTATCATCTATTTTACTATACACTTTACAAAAAAAACAAGAAAAACATTCCAAGATGGATTTTGTTTTTACTACGTTCATTGCTCAGTAAAAATTACATGGTAATCCAATTTTCCAGGTCAATACGATTACAGCAACTCCAAACTTCCGTAGATTTGCTGTTAAGTGGTTAAAAAAAATATAAAAATTAGTAAAAAAAAAAAAGGTGGTTTCTGTCATCATTTTCCGTGACCCATGACATTTTTATTTATCCATCGATGGAGCTGTGTGAGGACTTATTTTTTGCATGGTAGATGATGATTTTACTGATGCCATATTGAGGTAGATACGAAATTTTGATAATTTCGTATTGCATTTTTTAGGAAAGTGTGGTACTAGAGAAAACACACTTCTGGTGTTTTTATAGATTTTTTCTCATTACAGCATTTACCAATCAGATTGATTAATGTTATATTTGGATAGATCAGACTTTTACAGATGTGACAATACTAAATATGACTATATTTTTACATTTATTAATTTTTAATGATGGAAAATGGGGTGATTAAAATTTTTATTGTCTTTTTTTTACAATTTTTTTTATCTTTTACTTTTACCATTTTGTCCCCCCAGGGGACTTGAACCTGCAATCGTCTGATTGCTAACATTGTATGCAGCAATAACATTATGTTGCAGTATATAATGAAAAGTTCTGACTCCTTTGAAGCTCTGACTTTAGCTGAGATAGCAGAGATGGTAACATAAAGTTTTCCCATCTTTCGCATCGCAGGGATGGCTTGAGCACTGGCCGCATGTTACATTGAAAGGCCACGGCCCAACTATCAGTGTTTGGTCAGTATTCGGTCAGTATTTTTCTCAGGAGTGGGAGCCAAAAACAGGAGTGGGTGATAAATGCAGAATTGGTGACTTGTTTCTATTATACTTTTTCTCTGATTGTTCCTCTCCTGGTTTTGTCTCCCATTCCTGAGAAAAAATACTGAATGAATATTGAACAAATACTGATAGTGGGGCCGTGGCCAAATGCTGCTGTCAGAGATTGAATGGATAACAGCTATGGCTGAAGCTCAGCACTGGCCGTTACTGTTAGACACTGTCATGAGCGAGCATGCTCGCTACTGCTATATGATAAAATATCACTACCTATTAGGGATGAGCGAGCATGCTCGCTACTGCTCTGTGCTCGCCCGAGCATCTCACTGCTCGAGATGCTCGGCGCTCACCGAGTATTTCCGGGGTTGCTCGACGGGAGCTCGTGTCCCCTCCCTGCATGTTTGGCGCTCTTTACAGAGCCAATGAACATGCAGGGATTGCCTGCCACTCACTGTAATGCCGCAGCCATGTTGGTTGTGGGCATTACAGTGATTGGCTGGCCGCACAGAGCCATAAGGTCTATATCAGACCTAGCGCCGCCATGCTCGTCACAGTCACTCCGGACCAGACAGTGTAGAGAAAGGTGCTGCTGAGTTAGGGAGAGATTTGCTTGTTTATTGGGTAGTGTAGGTAGAACAGAAGTATATTACACATATCCATCTCAACAAACAGTCCTTCTGAGGACTAATCCATCTGCAGAGATGTCAGGCAGGCAGTGTATATAGGTAGGCAGGCAGTGTATATAGCACAAGAAGCTCCATTCCAGTTCTGTCTGCTGCTGCTGCTGTTAGATATTTCTAGACAAAGGCCCAGGTCTCAGGGGCCAGGAATAATTTTTTTTTGGATCTTAATCCTCATTATTTGCTTAAAAAGTAATCCAGAAAACACTGTTTTTCTGTGCCATTTGCTTGTTAGCACTGCAGAATACAGCCAGGTCCTTTCTATATTACAGCGCTAAAAATCCATCTAATTGAAACCGTGGTTTGTCCGTCACACGGATCACATATAATTGCGTTGAAAATATTGCCATTTTTGGCCTCCATTGAAATTTTGTTTCAGTGTGTCAGTGAAGCTATTGCCACCAGTTTGCTGTTCAAAATAGTTACCTACAGGCCAGCTATTTAAAACTGTGTTTTCACCGTCACACGGATCACATATACGTTTTCAGAAAATACTGCCATTTCTGGCCTCCATTAAAAAAAATTTTCAGTGTGTCAGTGAAGCTATTGACACCAGTTTGCTGTTCAAAATAGTTACCTACAGGCCAGCTATTTAAAACTGTTGTTTGTTCATCACACGGATCACATATAAGTTCACTCTAAATTCAGCCATTTGTAGTGAGCGTGGAAGATATTGTCCTCCATTTAAAATGGACAAGGCACATGGCAAGGGACGGGGAACTGGACGTGATGGTGATGGTGCAGGCAGAGGCCGAGGCCGTGGGCAAGCTGAAATTGTGCCACAACAAACACCCACATCTTCTCGCTCGACCTTCCTGTCCCAATTAGTAGAACACCACTAATGAACACAGAGCAATGTGAAAAGGTTATTGGTTGTATAGCAGATAATGCTTCTAGTCATTTAGCCACCACCCTGTCTTCCACACAGTCAAGTCTCAGTAGCCGTGAGTCTGGACCCCATATTCCTCACCCTGAACCTCCTTCCTCCCACTATGCCAAGTGCCCAGAGACAACTGATCCCACACTTGGACACTCCAAAGAGCTGTTCACCTTTCCATTTATAGATTCGGGCCTCTCGCCCGGTTCACTTGAAGCAGGGCAAGAGGAGATCACATGTAGCGATGCCCAAATATCCATTGCCACGTGCCTTGCCCATTTTAAATGGAGGACAATATCTTCCACGCTCACTACAAATGGCTGACTTTTGAGCGAACTTATACAGTATGTGATCCATGTGACGGACAAACCACAGTTTTAAATAGCTGGCCTGTAGGTAACTATTTTGAACAGCAAACCGGTGTCAAAAACTTCGCTGACACACTGAAACAAATTTTTAATGGAGGCCAGAAATGGCAGTATTTTCTGAAAACGTGTATGTGATTCGTGTGACTGAGAAAACACAGTTTTAAATAGCTGGCCTGTAGGTAACTATTTTGAACAGCAAACCGGTGTCAATAGCTTCACTAACACACTGAAACAAATTTTAATGGAGGCCAGAAATGGCAGTATTTTCTGAAAACGTATATGTGATCCGTGTGACGGAGAAAACACAGTTTTAAATAGCTGGCCTGTAGGTAACTATTTTGAACAGCAAACCGATGTCAATAGCTTCACTGACACACTGAAACTAATTTTTAATGGAGGCCAGAAATGGCAGTATTTTCTGAAAACGTATATGTGATCCGTGTGACGGACAAAACACAGTTTTAAATAGCTGGACTGTAGGTAACTATTTTGAACAGCAAACCGGTGTCAATAGCTTCCCTGACACACTGAA
The DNA here is from genome assembly GCF_046119375.1 of Phyllobates terribilis. Classification (NCBI taxonomy): domain Eukaryota; kingdom Metazoa; phylum Chordata; class Amphibia; order Anura; family Dendrobatidae; genus Phyllobates; species Phyllobates terribilis. The sequence goes on from NW_027362773.1 coordinate 68,836,649, forward strand.
ACAAATTTTTAATGGAGGCCAGAAATGGCAATATTTTCTGAAAACATATATGTGATCCGTGTGATGGAGAAAGCACAGTTTTAAATAGCTGGCCTGTAGGTAACTATTCTGAACAGCAAACTGGTGTCAATAGCTTCATTGACACACTGAAACAAAATTTCAATGGAGGCCAGAAATGGCAATATTTTCAGTGCAATTATATGTGATCCATGTGACTGACAAACCACAGTTTTAAATAGCTGGATTTTTAGTGCTGTAATATGGAAAGGACCTGGCGGTATTCTGCAGTGCCAACAAGCAAATGGCGCAGAAAAACGGTGCTTTACGGATTGCTTTTTAAGCAAATAATGAGGATTAAGATCCAAAAAAAAAATTATTCCTGGCCCCTGAGACCTGGGCCTATTTCTTGAAATATCTAACAGCAGCAGCAGACAGCACAAGAGGCTCCATTCCCGTCCTATGTGCACTGCAGTCTGCTATATACACTGCCTACCAGCCTATATACACTGCCTGCCTGATATCTCTGCAGATGGATTAGTCATCAGAAGGACTGTTTGTTGAGATGGATATGTGTACTATACTTCTGTTCTACCTACACTACCTAATAAACAAGCAAATCTCTCCCTAACTCAGCAGCACCTCTCCCTACAATGTCTGAACCCTGAGTGACTGTGACGAGCACGGCGCCATGTCTGATATAGACCTGATGTCGCTTTGCGGCCAGCCAATCACTGTAGCGCCACAATCAGCATGTCTGCGGCATTACAGTGAGTGGCAGGCAATCCTGTAATGCCACAACCAACATAGCTGCGGCATTACAGTGAGTGGCAGGCAATCCTTGCATGTTCATTGGCTCTGTAAAGAGCGCCAAACATGCAGAGAGGGGACCCGAGCTTCCGCCGAGCAACGCCGGAAATACTCGGCAAGCGCCAAGCATCTCGAGCAGTGAGATGCTTGAGGGAGCACCGAGCGGTGGCGAGCATACTCGCTCATCACTAATCGCTAGTGATATTTTATCATATACATTTTGCACAGGCGTGTTTAGATTCGCCACTATCAGAAACAATTATGCAATTCTCTTACCTAATCTGCAGGCGGTTTTCTTTTATGTTGCAATCAGCACTGGTGAGAGTTGACTGTCACTTATATAACTAAAGAGTACAGGACTGCTCTGTAAGTATAACCTGGATGATTACTTAATTCCAAAACATAACAAGACAACTTGGTGTTGGGTGAAGAAAATGGTCACAGATTTATTATTATTGTTGTAAACAACCAAACAATTTTTAGACCGGTATTTCCCTTTTATCCAAAACCCAATGTTACGGGTCCGGGTGGTGGAACCTCTGTGCTTTGATGCAAGGAGGGACCAGAGGGGCATAACTGCCTACTCGAACCGACCCAGGTCACACGGGGGCTTAGTCGACTCCGTGAACCAAGGAGGGACCGGGCAGGTGAACCAGGTGCCACTCTGGGACCGACCTTGTGTGATAGCAGGTGACTCCCATGGGTCAGATGACAGGAGCTGACCGGTACAGCGGATGAGCACGGCAGGTAGGCTGGTGGGTGATCCGGGTAGACAAGGAGGCGGGTACGGCGGATAGCTAGACAGGTACTCCGGGTAAACGAGCAGGTGGGTACGGCAGGTAACTGGCAGGTGCTCCGGGTTGGCAGGCTGGCGAGCACGGCAGGTAACTGGCAGGTGCTCCGGGTAGGCAGGCAGGCGGGTATGGCAGGTAATCTGGCAGGTGCTCTGGGTAGCCAGGCTGGCGGGCACAGTGGGTAACTGGCAGGTGCTCCGGGTAGGCAGGTTGGCGGGCATGGCTGATAGACAGACTGGCAGGCAGGACTGTTAGACAGACTGCGGACAAGGAACCTGAGGGCTGAGGAGAGTGTTAGCACACAAACAACAACCTTGCACAGTCACCTCCATTTTGGAGGAGGTGCTTAATATAGGGGCAGTCCTCCGGCCATTGGCCTGGGACTCTTTAGGACGGCGCACTCGGCCCCTTTAAGCACAGTGCCCTGAAAGCTGCACGCAGTGCGCGCCTTAGCAGCAGGGGAACAGGAAGGTGCCGGACCGGGACCCAGGCGGTGAGGGGAATGGCATCTCTGCTCGGCAGGAGGCAGAGACGCTGATGCTACACCCAACATGCCTGTCACTGTAGATACAGTGAGCATATATACTCAAGGGTCAAAATTATCCGACAGCTGCAACAATTTGCCATGACAATCCACGTGAAACATGAACATAACCAAAAAAGGGGAGGGAGGGTAGATGTTTTCCTTCAGGACAGAGGTAGGAAGGGAGGGAACACTTCCTGCCCCTGTCTTATATACCCCCCCTTTCATAACCCTCCCTTTTCCCTTGCAGCCAACTGGCTTAGCTAGCCCACACCATTCCAATATAATTAACTTTTCCCTCTCCTCAGCAGTCCCTGGCACCTTCACTAATCGTTATGGTGCCTACAAGACTGCTCTATAAGCATAACCTGAATGATTACTTAATTCCAATAACATAACAAGACAACTTGGTGTTGGGTGAAGAAAATGGTCACAGCTTTATTAATAATTATTTTTTGATCCGTATTTCCCTTTTATCCGAAACACAACATGCCTGTTAATGTAGATACACTGAGCATGTATACTCAAGGGTCAAAATTATCCACCATTGGAGGAGGCCGAAAAACCTCTCCGGCCCTCCGACCACCTCCACCCAACAACGCCAAAGCTTTTTCAACTCTTTCTTGTATGCCCGTTAGCAAAATATCATTGTCGATCTCATTCAGGTGGACGTCATCGGCTAACAATAGATCCTTATTGTCATCCTCTAGCATGCAGTGCCGAATCGCCACCCCTCCGGTTGATCGTACAAAGCGAGACACCCACATATTAAGCAGCCTCCGAGCTCTATCCAATGCCGCCAAGTCCCGGGCTCCCCACCACACCCGCCGCGCAACCAACTCTGACCACACTAAAATGTACCTCTACATAAACAAATTCCTGAACCTAGAACAATCTGCCTTTATCAAACCGATAAGTTCTGCCAGTTTAACCTTCCCCATGTCATTGTGCATGCATGCCCAAGCCTATTCGATCCTTGCATACCTTGGCTATTGTTTCAATCCGACCTAACATCTGAAACCAGCGCAGACCTCTATGGCCTTCCCAATGAGCCATAACCTCCGATTGACCTAAATTCCATCTTGCGGGCGCACGCACGTATCTCTGTACATAGATATCCTATGATCAAAACATGAGGCGTCGCCATTTCCGAAACGATAAACCATATAACACAAAACCAAGAAACCAATCTATCATTCACAACAATTCCGGTCTTACTTTTGCATGAAAACAGGAGGATTTCCACCTGCCCAACTTCTTAATATCTTCCTCCCCCATACTCAATGCATTAGCTTCCATAGCTGCACCTATCCGAAAGGAGTGCATTCCGAACTGCTTCTCATCGACTCCCACGTGCCTCAAACATGCTTTGAATATAGCCTCAAACTGATATAATGTCAAGGACGCACCAGATTCATGAACTAGGAACTGTCTGCACACTGGTCTCCTAGACATGTACTCACGAATGGCCTGAACCGGGCAAAATGGACGTCTGAAAGATTTAATTGTTAGCCAGAACCCTCTACCCTCTTGATCTATTTTGGATCTACGACCAGAGACCTGCAGGCACCCATTCAGTATAACGACATCACTTGACCCCAGGCCACCATAAGCCTTGGAGCCACTAATTCACTGATGCGTAATGCCTCAAAAAGGCAAAAGAAAAGGCTGCTGAAAAAGACATGCCTCAAATGAACTATGTGTGACCTCCCTTAAACTACTGACGATCAGCGTCAACAATATGAACAACACTAGCCGCCTCATATCATGTGACTTCTTGTCCTTTTTCCAACCCTTTACAATCTATCGAAACATAAACTCTTTAGTTATATCCCTGAAACCCTAAAGTTTATTTGTGAAGAATGGCATCAGAGAGATCCCGCAGAATCCCACTGCTGCCACCACTTGTGATGAATAGCACCAGAGAGATCCCGCAGAATCCCACCACTGCCACCACTTGTGACAAATCCACACCTTGCCACCCGCTTGCCGTCACAATTACGTCAGACGTAACACGTGATACGGATCTGCCCTTTGCACCAACGTGATGTTCCGCACCCCATCGGGAATGCGTAAGGTCAGATTGCTACAGTTCTACACAGACACCCCCGGTCCACACGGGTACAGGAAGGCACCGGGAATGAGAAGAGGTGGCCCACTCAGTCACTGACGTGGCACCATACTCGTCACAACTGACAGGCTTAGAGGCCCCTTCACTAGCTCCAGTGAAGCAGAACCTTGTCGGCCTGGTAGAGCTGCCATCAGTTTATATTAGATATAAGTCCCCGGTCCGTTAATGGGAACTATATCGGGCCAGGAACCCGCCCCAGTAGCATGAGGATTAAGCCAAACAATGGACGCGTGTGTTCATGGATGGAGATAAAAGAACAGCCCAAGGTTAAATGATATATTTAATCGCCTTAAGGGCACACTAGACATTACACTATATACATAAGGGTTATACATAGTTAATAGTCAGAGATGCAAACGCAATAGTAGTGGTACAAAAGATGCAAGCAGATATTAAGAGTCAGTTACCAGTCAGATGGAAGGCCTGGCTTGCGGGGGAGGGGCTGCCACATGGGAGGCTTGTGGTCCCCTTTGTTGCTGGACTCTTCCCACACAATGTATCGTCATGACCTCCCAGGAAAAAGACACTGAGCTATGGCTGCTGGAGCTCTTAAGCCCTCTGGGACACTTCCCCTCCTGCCCCCTGGCTGGACCCAAATCTCCACCCCAGGTCCCTCTTAGCTAAAAGCTCCAAAAACTAAAATGGGCTATACTTCCTTAATGGGTGGTCCTAGGGAGCCAGTTCTGATGTCATCGGATCCAGCCGGGCCATGGCTACGCGTGGAGACTAAGCACAGTGGCCCTAGAGGTTTCCGAAAGGCTGTGCCATGTATCTCCCTATCCCTGCTCGCTAGACTGTGCTGGAATCTAGGGTGACATTTTTCATGTTCGAGTGGTTCCAAAAATCTATTTGGTGTATCACTGGGATGTATCGTATTCCCATAACTCGGTACTGAATTATACTTGTCCGAGACAAAGGATATGCCGCATGGCTGGGGTCCACAGGGGGCCTTCCTGTTGCAGCTCACAGCTAGCTGGTGGGGGTTTGATCACTCACTGCCCCTCAGCCCCCTCCCCTCTTCTTTAGCTGCAGAAGCTGTACACTGTAGCTCTGTATAATCCCCCGCCAAACGGGGCACAAGGATTGACATGGGATTGCATCTTCAGTATTCTTCACAGTTTCAACATGAAGGCTACGCCTGTCAATCTCTTTTGAACTCTTATACCAGACAAATCTTTGGCTCTCCAAACATTCAACATTGATAACGTAACTTCTAGGTGAACCTGATTGTTCGCAGGAAAACAGTCACTCGCACCATGCTGCCATATGACCCTGCCACGTCAATTTCGTCACTGAAGCCTGAACTAATCTCGCCAACTCACAGCTACGACAGTCCATAAGTGGTCCGGGCATCTCAGACCTGCCTGCTCTGTCCTTGGATGAAATTCCCTGAAAAGATCGATCTACGAATGAGATGAAGCAGCCGCCATTTTATAGTCTATCCTCAGCACATGTCTAGCTCTGAACCACACACTTCAAAATAGTAGCAGGAAATCTAGCATTCCACGGGTAGACACCTATCGACAACGTACCTATTAGCCAAAATACAGCTCAAAAGGTGATTACATGACGGCTGAACAGGCAACAAGCGAAAGGCCGTTTCTATGTCAGACTTGGCTAACTGTGCCCCTTTCCTGTAATGCCTTACCCACTGTACTGCGACATCAAAGGAAGTATAGGATACAGCTGCACTCACCCACGGATAGGACGAGTGTTGTATTAGGCGAAATTTTCCTGGCTCTTTTTGGGAAACCAAATCTGGAGGTGACACTCTCATGTTATGGTAAGGAGGAGAAAAATAGGAGCCCGAAGTGCAGGGCGCCTTGAATTCTTTGACAATTTTTCTCTTGCTTGCTCTGTATTTTTCAAAACCGATTTCAATTTTTTGAGAAAACACACGCTAGGTGCATATTGAAAGGGCATCCGGAAACCGACCAAAAAACCTTCCAAAAGAAGGTTTGCCTCCTCTTTCCGCAGGTATTTCTCTAACCAATGCTGCATCGCATTTATGTGCACTGGCGTTTCCTTCTGAACCGAGAGCTGCATACCATGCACTCGTACTAGCATGTGGCAAAATTCTACAATGCCCTTCATGGAATAGGCAACCGGCTCCTGAGGGGCGCTGGGCCGCTGCTGAAGTTCCAATTATCGAAGGTCTTCGCTACTTTGGAAACATTTTTTACACAGACACTTAGTCCCTAGGGGTGCTACACCACAAAACATTTTGTTTGTGAATGCAAAATTGGCGCAAGCATCTGGCTGCCCAGGCGGAGACGAATGCTCCCCTGTTGGACCCAAACTCGACGACCAGCCATCCTTTTGCTCCAATTTTGACAAAACTTCTTAACATGTCTACAAAACTATCATTTTTATTGTTATTATCTTGACTATAAGAAGCTGCCATGGGCCATGACCCACTGCAGGTTGTCTCACCACCAACGGGCGTCTCAGGTTGTCCGGCTACCGCCTCGGCCGGTCTGGTACTAGGTTGATCTGCTTCTACTCTCCACATCCTGAAATCCACACTCTGTGGGTAGAGATACAGCAAGGGTAAGGGTGGCATGTCCTCTAGAATACCAGGCGCAGTTACTCCAAACTGCGCTGTAAGACTGTCCCTCCTACCCGTATGCGGGTGAGGGGTGAAACGACCCCGCTGACTAGGACTGTCAGTCGTGGGTCTATCCCACCTCCCAGATCGGCTTCTGCACCATGTTCTGTGGGTAAAATATAAAATAAGAAAAGTGGAGAGAGGGGAGAGAGAGCAGAATCTAAGTGCAGTATCAAGATTCAAATATATATTAAATAAGTGCTGGTTGCACTCACCTTTTTGATGTCATAATAAACTTGTCAATAATTCCACTTTGTGGATTAGTTGTAGGTTCCTCCTGTTCACGGTTTGCAGCACAATCCTGGGCACTTGTGAAAGCACTTGAGGTGTTTCAATAGGAAACCACATATGCTATGTTAATAAAATTTGGTTATTTAATATATCACCGCATCCTACCTACTGTGTTCCGGGAGCGCATGCCACCTCGAGAATAATTACATATGTTCTGTGGGTAGGGATAGGGATCTCTCATGGGTGGTGTATCGCCGAAGGTACCAGGCACAGTTACCCTAACTGCCCTGTAGGATTGTCCCCCCTACCCGTGTGCGGGTGAGGGGTCTGACCACTCCGCTGACTGGGACTCCCAACTCTACTCCTTCCTCCCCTTCTGTCTTTTTACTTGCTGCGTACAACACTGCCCTGCCTGTTATGGGGGGGTGACCTGGTGCACAGATTAAGCTGCCTACCTGAGGCATCACATGGCGCTGAAGGGCCTGCCGCACTTCTCGCTGTAGGCCCAGATTGCACTGCTCTCAAAGCCACGCCCCCATCTGCTCTCACAGGCCCCGATGCGCTGGACACTGAAAGCCTGGCCCGGCCGCCATGGGCACCGGTAGGACTTGAGCTGGTAGGACCCGAGCCTGCAAGCACTGCATGTGTGACACCCCAGGGGTCTGGTTGCCACAGTGATAGAGATATTACGTCTGAGAGCAGGTGGGAGGTCTCTTGGTCAGGGATCCTATGCATGCCACACCTCCTGCCCAGTCCTGGGAGGGGAAGAACTTCCCTATATAAACCTAGGGCTGAGGCAGGGTTAGTGTGTAGAGAAGAAGTAGAGACAGAGAAGAGAAGCAGATATAGGAAAAGAACATCAGGAGCTCTGTGGGAGCAGTGCTATAAGGAGTCAGGGGCTGGCAGCTGCAGAGCTCGCCCTGACTGAGAAGCTATCACCGGACCCGGAGTCCGAGGCTGTGGGGACTAATCTTTACCCAGCAGCAGAAACCGCCCGGCAGGGGATTTCAGGTCCTCTGGCCAAGAAACCCGAAGGCACGGTCACACGCGTGGGACCAGCACCGCCGTCGTGGAGCGGACGCCACTAGAAGGCTCCGAGTCACCGGCCATACGGGTGAGCACCACACGGTACACTCAGGGACATGGGCTACTTATACCCGCCTCTAGCAAGGTAGCCAGAAGAGTACAGTCAGTTTGGGAGGCCTACAACTCCGCCTGGCCAGGGGAGATACCATCTGCTCAAGGACTGACCAGGCCCCGATCGCTAGCCAGTACTCCGGGAGGGTCTATCTTTATCACCAGTAAAGACCCTGAACTACACCGCATCGTCTCTGAGTGATTCCTGCTACCCCCATCATCCACGTCGGCTGCCCTGAGGCCATACCCCTCCCGTTGGGGGTGATACTATCACGCTGCACAATCCTACCACCGGCCTCAGCGGTCTGCCCTGCAGCGGCAGCTCCTTCGCTGCATTCAACGGGTGGCGTAGTCGTCTAACATCTACCGCTAATACAACGCCACTTAGTCTGACTCCCTGGGCACGGACCGGGTCACCGCCACGAGACTACAACCCTCAACAGATCCGGCTCCGGGTAAGCTCCTGCATGCGCAATGCTGTGCGACACAGGCCCAGGGGTGCGTCAACTTTGGCGTAGTCGGCAGGATTTCGTGCCCGCAACCACCGGGTACTGCGTGCCTGAAAAAGACTGTTCAAACTTACCAGTGGTGAAGTTTTCCCGCCATCCGGCGCCATCTTCTGCCTTCTTCCCGCCATCCGTGGAGTTTTCCAGCCGTTGGACGCCATCTTGAAGACGCCGCGCAGGAAGAAGAGGGGCGTGGACTCCGAAAGCGCGCGAGAACTGAAGCCCCGCCTCACGTCCGGACGTTGCGTAAGGTCCTGGAAGGAGCCCAGCAGACGCCGACGTCACAGGAGCGCGACGGAAGGTCCTCAACCCTGACGATCCACTGCGGAGCCGCGGCCTACGGAAGAGGATCATCGCAAGGTAGGCCACGGTCCACTAGGGGGGAGGAAGATGTCGGATACGGAGGAGAGCTTCACTGCCTCAACCCCCGCCAGCGCCACCGCTGCTGCAGTCATGCCTTTCACCATGCCCTATATCCCGGGAGCGGCCTGGCTACCCCAGTACTCAGGGGAGTCACATACCCTGCATGACTTTAGAGAAAAGCTGGATAGCCTCTTCCAGGTGTATCCCCTCACAGAAGAGCAAAAAGTGAGCATCCTGGTGGCCCAATTAACCGGGGCAGCCCAAAGGGAGGTAAAGTCCTGGCCACCTGGGGGGAGGACTGTTGCAGGGATACTAACCCGGCTGAGGGACACCTTTGATACCCGCACCTCAGCCGAGATCAAGCTTAGATTCTACGGGTGCAAGCAGCGAGCACACGAGAGTATAAGGGACTATGCCCTGAACCTACAAGAGGCCCTGAGAGCTATTAAGCAGACCGACCCTGACGGCGTGGGAGACGAGGACAGGCTGTTGACTGAACAATTTATAGAGGGTTTATATTGCAATGCCCACCGAACCCAGTTGCGGGCAATGGCCTTACAGGACCCTCATCTGGGATTTGCACAGTTCAAGGACAGAGCCATCCGGGTGCTCCGAGAACCGGCACCAGGTGGCGTTGTGACCCACAGACGCCCCACTACCACTTACCACCAGGAGGCGGCGCCCTTGTCGGCAGGGCCTGTGGGAGCTGATGCGCAGGCTTTGAACAATGACCCGGCTCCAGACCTGCACCATCAGGTCCAAGAGCTAGCTAAAAGCGTTGCCGCGCTAACCCGAACTGTGCAGTCTTTACAGGTTTCCACTCCAGGGAAGATCCAGCTGGCATCCGGACCGGAGGACATCCCGTGGCGTCAACCAAGGAGGACCCCACCGGCCAGAGGAAGACCCAGCGACCGATACAACGAGGACGGACAACCCATCTGCCGCCGCTGCAATCAACCCGGACATATGGCAAGGTATTGTCCTTTAAACTGGCACAACCTGGGGTAGAGGGCCAAACCCCAGGAAAAAGATCATCAGGCCCATCAAACTGACGCGACAAATATGTGGGAGGACGTCCAGTCTTGCCTGTGGTACTGGATGGCATCCCTATGAGTGCCCTACTGGACACCGGGTCACAGGTTACCACTATCCCGTACGTGCTCTTCAAGCAGTACTGGAATGACTCGGATATCACCCGCTACCCTGACGACGATTTGAGTATCATCGCCAGCAATGGTCAGCCCGTGCCACAGATTGGATTTAAAGAGGTGACCATTAAAATCGGTAGAGTTGAACTGGCGGCATAGGGACTGATCATTGTAGACATTGACAAGCACGAGAGTCACCCAAAGATAACTCTAGGAACTAATGTAATTGAAAATTGTCTTGCAGAGGTGATTTTCCTTTTACAGCAGGTTGCCAAGAACGCCAGCTCCGGCCAGCAGCGAGTGCTCCAGAAAGAGATCCGGGCACTGATGCGACGGCAACAGATAGAACTCTCCGGTGGTGAGATTGGTAGCGTAAGAATGTGTGACCCTTTTCCTATTGCCATGCCCCCAAAAAGTGAAATGATGATTTGGTGCCGGGCAGCTATTGGTCTGAGAGGTAGAGATTACCAGGCAATGGTAGAACCAGTTTACTCAGACAGTAGGCCCACCATTTTGACAGCACGGGGGGTGGTCAATGTACGCCATGGGAGGGTGCCCGTTCGCATAATAAATATCTGGAAGAGGGAAGTGTACCTGCCCCGGTATGCCACGCTAGCCAAATTGTATACCATCAATCAAAATTCCATACAGTCCGTAGAACCCTTGCCTCCATCTTCCCCGGAGGAAGGTAACGGCTCTAAGGAAACAATGGAGGACTGGTGTCAGCAACTACATTTGGGTACTGACTCCACTCCCTCACACCAGAGACAGGGAGTCTATCGGGTGGTTCAAGAGTACGAGAGAGTGTTTAGTAAACACCCGTTAGACTTCGGGCGAGTCAAGGGGGTAGAACACCACATCCCCACGGGAGACCATCTTCCCATAAAAGAGAGGTATCGACCCGTACCCCCTGCACACTACCAACACGCCAAGGGGATGCTTAGGGACATGAAGGAGGCTGGGGTGATCAGGGATAGCCGTAGCCCCTGGGCAGCTCCACTAGTCTTAGTCAAAAAGAAAGACAACACCATGAGGATGTGTGTAGATTACCGGAAAATCAACCGTATCACACACAAGGATGCGTACCCCTTACCAAGGATAGAGGAGTCTTTGGCTGCTTTAAGATCTGCTAACTTCTTCTCTACCTTGGATCTCACTAGCGGGTACTGGCAGGTTCCTGTAGCAGAGGCGGACCGGGAGAAGACCGCATTCACCACCCCGATGGGACTTAGCGAGTTTACCTGCATGCCGTTCGGACTCTGTAACGCACCAGGAACCTTTCAACGATTAATGGAGTGCTGTCTGGGCCACAAAAACTTCGAGACGGTCCTGTTGTACCTGGACGATGTCATCGTATATTCCAAGACTTATGAGGACCACCTGAAACACCTGGCGGAAGTGTTCGAAGCTCTGGCAAACTACGGCCTAAAGGTAAAACCCTCGAAGTGTCACCTCCTAAAACCAAAGGTGCAGTACCTGGGACACGTGGTGAGCGCTGACGGAGTGGCTCCCGACCCTGATAAGATCACCGCAATTAAGGAATGGCCAAGTCCCTCCAGTGTAAAGGAAGTGCGGCAGTTCCTCGGGTTGGTAGGCTATTACCGCAGATTCATCCCCGGTTTCACCAAAAAGGCAGCTCCTATGCAGGACCTCCTGATAGGCCAGTCCCGGAAGGCCAAGAACCAGAAGCCGCCCTTCAAATGGGAGAAGTTAGAAGAAGAGTCCTTCCGCCAGCTGAAGATGGCCCTCACGGGGAATGAAATCCTGGCCTACCCTGATTACAGCCAGCCCTTTATCCTCTACACTGACGCAAGTAACATCGGGCTAGGAGCCGTACTGTCCCAGATCCAGCAGGGGAAAGAACGAGTAATTGCTTACGCCAGTTGAAAACTGCGACCCACCGAAAGAAACCCTGAGAATTACAGCTCATTTAAACTAGAGTTCCTGGCAGTGGTGTGGGCAGTCACCGAACGCTTTAAGCACTACCTCGCTTCTTCCCGGTTCACCGTGTACACGGATAACAACCCGTTGACACACCTGGACACGGCAAGACTCGGTGCCCTAGAGCAGAGATGGATGACCCGTATGTCCAACTACGAGTTCACAATCAAATACCGGGCAGGACGCTCCAATACCAACGCGGACGCCCTGTCCAGGATGCCAAACCTACCGGACGTAGGAGAAGAAGGACTGGAAGAAGTCGAACTCCCCGCGTTCCACCGTCATGGGACTATCCAGTATTCCCATCGGGTAAGGAGTAAGCAAGCCGCTACGTTTAACCCCTTGCCTCACTACAACTGGGAGGAAACGCAAGACAGTGACCCTGCCGTCCGACTGGTGAAGGAGATGCTGACTCGGCCAGAGGCTCGCCTTGACCCAGACGCTCCGGAGGAAGCCAAACAACTGTGGGCTGAGAAGAGTCGACTGTTCCTTTACAAGGGGAAGTTGTGCCGCAGAATGGTTAACTCCCGGACGCATGAACTAATCTGGCAAGTAGTGGTGCCACGAAGAGACGCAGCCATGGTGATGGAGGCATACCACGACGGGGCTGGACACTTCGGATGGAAGAAGCTGGAGTTCCTGCTGCGCGGGCGGTTCCACTGGGTAGGCATGAGGGGAACCATCGAGAGGTGGTGCAGAGACTGTGGCCCGTGCAACCTAAGAAGGAAGGACCGTGCCAGCCAGAAGACCCCCCTTCAGTCCATCGTCACCAAGCAGCCGTTGGAACTGGTAGCCTTGGATCATGTAAAACTGACCCCAAGCAGAAGTGGCTACGTCTACGCGTTAACCATTGTGGATCATTACTCCCGGTTCTTGGTTGTCGTCCCCGTTAAGGACTTAACAGCTCAAACAGCAGCTAGAGCCTTCCAGCAGCACTTCTGCCGTCCACACGGGTACCCGGACCAAGTGCTGACGGACCAGGGACCTGCCTTTGAAGCGGAGGTCTTCCAGGAATTCTGCAATCTGTATGGCTGCCGGAAGATAAGGACGACACCCTATCATCCGCAAACTAATGGACTTTGTGAGAAAATGAACCAGGTGGTAATGGATCTTCTGAAAACGTTGCCCCTGGAAGAACGCAGTCTGTGGCCTGAGAAGCTGCCCGACCTGGTGGACCTATACAACTACATCCCTGCAGGTTCCACCAACTGTACCCCGGCTTACCTAATGAGGGCAAGGCCTGGTAAGCTACCTGTTGACCTGGAGATGGGAGTCCTGACACCCGAGGACATTTCACCGGAAGCAGACTGGGACACAGAGAGGCAGCAGCAGTACCGGAAAGTACAGGAGAGCGTGGAGCGAAGTCTCTGTCTCGCTAGGGAAAGACAAGAGAAAACTTACAACCAGTATGCTCCCGCTGTTCCCCTGGTACCCGGAGAGCAGGTCTTGAAGAGGAAGAGACGGCTCCACAAGTTGGACGACCAGTGGGAGAAGGACCCGTACACCGTACTGCCCTCAAGCCACGACAACCCAAAGGTCTGTACCATCAGTAAAGACGGAGGGGAAACCACAGCCATTGTATCCCGGGATCACCTGAAGAAGTGTCCCGAACAGCTACGGAACCCAGAAGGAGAGCAAGAAGACCCTCGACCCGTAGAGGAAAGGGAAGATATGGTTAGTACTGTGCTCGGAGACTTCCCTCGGTCCTGGACTCAAGTCAATGGTGCAGTTGTGGTACCCGTCCTCACGTTCCTCCAACCAGCATCCCAAGTGCCTACGGAGCAACAGGTAGAGCTGGAAGAGCAGCCGGTCCAGGAGGCAGCAGACTCCACACAAGCAGAACAGGAGGATCAACCCTCTGCTCATAGTGAGCCTGCCGTACCCCTAGTGAGCCAAAGAGCCCGTAGACAGCTGCCCAGTTTACCCTTGACAGCTCCTACACCCTGTAGTTCAGGGCCAGACAGTCAGCTCCGTAGGTCCACTAGGGCCACTAGAGGCCAGTTACCCGCACGTTGGAGGATTTGAAGTGTTTAAATTGTTTTATTTGTGGTCACCTGTCTGTTACTTGTAAATAATTATGTGTTTCTAGTTATTTTTAGGAGTCCTTGGTGGATTTACCGGGAATCCTTGTACAATTAGTTGGAGCGTAACCCAGGATGGACTAAAAGACTGTTAAGGACTCGGGGCAGGACAGACCCCTACCTGGTTACGTCTCCCTGTTTTGGTGAAATGGACACCTTGCTTTTCTTCAAAAACTGCACCCGGTTGCGGACACGCCGTGACCATCTTTATGTGTTTTTCTTATTGTATTATTATTGTTTATACCTTGTTATGTTTTTCTAAAAATATGTTTAGTCCCGGAGTACTAAATTTCACTAGGGGGGAATGTGACACCCCAGGGGTCTGGTTGCCACAGTGATAGAGATATTACGTCTGAGAGCAGGTGGGAGGTCTCTTGGTCAGGGATCCTATGCATGCCACACCTCCTGCCCAGTCTTGGGAGGGGAAGGACTTCCCCTATATAAACCTAGGGCTGAGGCAGGGTTAGTGTGTAGAGAAGAAGTAGAGACAGAGAAGAGAAGCAGATATAGGAAAAGAACATCAGGAGCTCTGTGGGAGCATCAGGAGTCAGGGGCTGGCAGCTGCAGAGCTCGCCCTGACTGAGAAGCTATCACCGGACCCGGAGTCCGAGGCTGTGGGGACTAATCTTTACCCAGCAGCAGAAACCGCCCGGCAGGGGATTTCAGGTCCTCTGGCCAAGAAACCCGAAGGCACGGTCACACGCGTGGGACCAGCACCGCCGTCGTGGAGCGGACGCCACTAGAAGGCCCCGAGTCACCGGCCATACGGGTGAGCACCACACGGTACACTCAGGGACGTGGGCTACTTATACCCGCCTCTAGCAAGGTAGCCAGAATAGTACAGTCAGTTTGGGAGGCCTACAACTCCGCCTGGCCAGGGGAGATCCCATCTGCTCAAGGACTGACCAGGCCCCGATCGCTAGCCAGTACTCCGGGAGGGTCTATCTTTATCACCAGTAAAGACCCTGAACTACACCGCATCGTCTCTGAGTGATTCCTGCTACCCCCATCATCCACGTCGGCTGCCCAGAGGCCATACCCCTCCCGTTGGGGGTGATACTATCACACTGCACAATCCTACCACCGGCCTCAGCGGTCTGCCCTGCAGCGGCAACTCCTTCGCTGCATTCAACGGGTGGCGTAGTCGTCCAACATCTACCGCTAATACAACGCCACTTAGTCTGACTCCCTGGGCACGGACCGGGTCACCGCCACGAGACTACAACCCTCAACAGATCCGGCTCCGGGTAAGCTCCTGCATGCGCAACGCTGTGCGTCACAGGCCCAGGGGTGCGTCACATGCCCATGCACCAGACTGCTCTCCGCATCCCCTCCAGGCGCCCGGCTGTGTCCTGCAGCCGCGGATCTTGTGCAGGCAGTGGCGGGCTTGGCCAAGAGATGCTTGTGTCTTGGGGGGGGGGCACGGGCGCAGGCACCAGCAGCTTGTAGCCACCTGGGTCAGGACTTCCAGCCTCCTTTCCGTTGAGCTGGGGTCGCTCTCCTTCCTGGGGGGTCATGTGGTAGGGAAGCTTGAAGCGGTGCAGGGTGGCGGAGTCGCAGGCAGACCTGTAGCCATACGAGGCGGTGGCGGGCTTGGCCGTGAGCTGCTCATGTCGGGAGGAGACTTGTAGCCGCCGACCTCCGCACCCTCCCTCTTCGCCTGCATGGAGGAGCAGGGGAGGACCCCGTGGAGGAGGACAAGCGGGAGCTGCTTGAGCTGTGGCTGGAGACGCTGGAGCACGGGTTGGCCAGGATGGCGGTGCGGCCATCCTGCAGGCTGGAGCGGGGCCCACCTGGGGCAGCAGCCATGTTTTCCTTCAGGACAGAGGTAGGAAGAGAGGGAACACTTCCAGCCCCTGGCCTATATACCTCCCCTTTCATGACCCTTCCTTTTTGCTTGCAGCCAGACGCTGGAACACAGGTTGGCCAGGATGGCGGCGCGGCCATCCTGCAGGCTGGAGTGGGGCCCTCTCAGGCAGCAGCCATGTTTTCCTTCAGGACAGAGGTAGGAAGAGAGGGAACACTTCCAGCCCCTGCCCTAATTACCCCCCCTTTCATGACCCTCCCTTTTCGCTTGCAGCCAACTGGCTTCGCTAGCCCACACCATTCCAATATAATTATCCCCATTAACCTTTTCCTCTCCTCAGCAGTCCCTGGCACCTTCAATAATCGTTATGGTGCCTACAAGAATTACATTCTGATGTGCTTAATTTTCAGAGATTCTAAAGGGGTGAATTTTAGGGAATACGGTGCCTCAGCAAACTAGTGATGCCTTTATCATTGCTAATTTTTATAATCTACACTAGGGGAGACAGTATACCATGTGTTATAGCTGGCATTTTTAGTTTCAACTCGTATTGGCTTGTAAAGTGAATGTCACTAAAAACACTTTTGGTTAGGAAGGATAAAAGAAATTAGAATATTTTCTATTCATGTCACATCATCATATCAGACAGCACATTACAGTGGAGGAAGTAATAACCATATATAATGTATAGCTCCCAACCATCCTGGAACAAGCGAGACAGTCCCGGATCTGGGTCTCTGAGAAAATTAACTCCATTCCTTCCGGGAGTCACAGTCTTCCAGTCATACAGGCGCGCCAGTGCGGTTACAGTAAGCCACTTTAAATGAGTACAGAGCCGGCTGTTAGTCAGTGACGGGGCGTGGTTACAGCTGCTGCTCTCAGTCCTGAAAGCTAGCGGTTCCTGGGAGGAATAAACTTCATTTTTTCCCATGTGTCGCACTTCAGTATAGTGGCCGGGAACCTTCATAACCATGTTAACCTGCAGATTAACCTTACATCTGTAGGTTAGTAGCATTATCCAACCTAACAGGTTCCCTTTAAATAACAAAAACATACATTTTAATATGTATCCATAACCATAATAACATGAACGTATCCCTTTTAAGACTTCACTCTCGGCTCTTAGTCCATTACACATTGTGACATAGTTCTGACGAGCCCTTTGGTCTAAGGGCAGAGAGGAATGCTAAAGAGATGGCTTGAGGTCAGAGAAAAGCACTAAGGAGACAGCCCAAGGGCATAGAGGTTCACCGAGGAGACAGCCTGAGGGCACAGAGGAGCGCTGCGGAGAAGGCTCAAGGGCAGAGAGGAGTGCTAAGGAGACAGCCCGGGGGTAGACAGGAGTGCCGAAGAGATGGCTCAACGGCAGAGAGGGGCACTGAGAAGACAGCCTGAGGGCAGAGAGGAGTGCCGAGGAGATGGCCTGAGGGCAGAGAAGAACACTGAGGAGATGGCTGGAGGGCAGAGAGGAGTGCTGAGAAGACAGCCTGAGGGCAGAGAGGAGTGCCGAGGAGATGGCCTGACGGCACAGAGGAGCACCGAAGAGAAGGCCTGAGGGCAGAGAAGAACACTGAGGAGACGGCCGGAGGGCAGAGAGGAGTGCTTAGGAAACGGCCTGACGGCAGAGAGGAGTGCCGAGAAGATAGCCTGAGAGAAGAGAGGAGCGCTGAGGAGACAGCCTGAGAGTGTGCTTATAGGAACAAGAATTTAGGTTTGAAATGTGATGGACACTTGGACAGAAAGTTGAAGGAGCTCTTTATCATCAGTGGAGACAGTTGGGCTTTGTTGTGCATTTGATGACAAATCCATCCCCAGCTGCTTTACATTGTTCTGCTCCTACAGTGGACAGGACAACAAAATGGTTTAGCAGTAGTGCGAACACAGCCTACAAAAGGTTGTCCATTACTTTCTAAACGTTTATTAATTTGGCCAGTCAATAATGGAATGGTACATTTGTGTGGCTGTGGTTAAGGATGTGGTCTAAAATTCTGTCCTTCTTCTTCAAAAGTTGGGTGGATGATAATGACAGATATAGAGAAACAATTAAAATGTCTAATGGCAGTGACCCACATGTAGTGAAGGGTCTTCTAAAGCACACCTGTCAGCAGGATTGTGCTTAGTAAGCCGCATACACTGTCAGGTGAGCGCCATTACACTGAGTAAAATGATACCTTTGTTGATGAAATCTGTCCGGTTCTTTTATAATGTCCATTTCAGTTCTGCCATAATGATATGCATGTGCTCTGGTGCTCTCATTATGTATTCATGTGTTCCCATCTGTGCCTCTGACAGGTCATTGTGCTTTTAGTGACCTGCCTACTATTTTACTTACTGACTTTGTAATTTCTGTGTCAAATTGAAATTTACATTCCCTAAAATGGCCGCAGCCACCAGCGCATGCGCAGTAGCATCTCTCGTTTGCTGAAAGATGCTACTGCGCACGCGCAGGCGCCATTTTGCTTTTGGAAAAAGAATTTGGGTGCAGCAATATGGCGCCGTGCATGCGCAGTAGCATCTCTCGGCAACCGGTGACTTTTAAAAACCCCAGAGTGTTTCAGAGAAAAACATACTTGTCTGTAATTGTGCAGCCAGGATCTGATTTATGCTGCCCGTGGTTTGGGCAGATGAATCTAATGACAAGTTCCCTTTAATATAGAAAACCTACTATATAAAACAGGTATCTTGATGAATGTAAACTCGAGCGCCAGGTATGGCAGCAGTCAAACCCAGTC
The DNA here is from genome assembly GCF_046119375.1 of Phyllobates terribilis. Lineage (NCBI taxonomy): Eukaryota > Metazoa > Chordata > Amphibia > Anura > Dendrobatidae > Phyllobates > Phyllobates terribilis. Next base: position 68,855,458 of record NW_027362773.1, read on the forward strand.
TACAGAAAGATCTCCTCTTACACAATCCTCTTTGCCCTACAGCTATTGCTTAATGTAAGTAAGAAAAAAAGTATTTATAGCCTCACTTGGAAAACCTGATGGATATATGTATGAATAAAGGCTTATGACTGTGACAATGGTGTAAATTTTATTGCATGTTGTAATCATAGATAAGTCACATACAAATAATTCATTCAGGTATTGTGCAAAGAACATTAATATAAAGAGGAGCAGTAGAACTTAATATATCACAAGTCATGGTGTGAGAAGATTCCTTTTTAAAAGACCTGTCACAACAAAATGTGCATTTTTTTAAAGGGAATCTGTCAGCAGGATTTCAAATACAAGTCCAAAAATACCTTGGCATGGTCAGTCGATTCCTCTATTACTGTGTTTGAATTGATCAGTCGATTCCTCTATTACTGTGTTTGAATTGATCAGTCGATTCCTCTATTACTGTGTTTGAATTGATCAGTCGATTCCTCTATTACTGTGTTTGAATTGATCAGTCGATTCCTCTATTACTGTGTTTGAATTGATCAGTCGATTCCTCTATTACTGTGTTTGAATTGATCAGTCGATTCCTCTATTACTGTGTTTTAATTGATCAGTCGATTCCTCTATTACTGTGTTTGAATTGATCAGTCGATTCCTCTATTACTGTGTTTGATATGTAAATGAGGCTGAAGAGGTATTTGTAGATCTGAAGCCTCTGTCACTCCAACTCTATTCCCTGCCCTGTGTTGCCTTCTGAGGCTTGACTGCCTCTTGTTGTGTGATTTCAGGTAAAGGAGCTGTCATTTAAGCAAGAGGAGGTGGAGCTGGGCAGGGAATAGAGCTGGAGTGACAGAGGATTCAGATATACAAATAGATCTTCAGACTCATTTGCATATTATTATTATTATATTAATTTTATTAATTTAAATGCTGATTTCTCAGTGACAGAGGAAAAGACTGACCATGTAAATATATTGCTGGACTTGGCTTTGAAAGAGGTTCAGGTGTATATAAATAGTTTGGGGTGTGAAATACTGCTAACAAATTTCCTTTAATGGCCATATGCAGCACTATATGCATAGAATGGTATTACCAGAATTGCTCCATTTAGTCACAATAATTCTTATGGAAAAATACTGGATTGTAAAGTATTTCAATGGGAAAAATTGCAATTGAAGTTTAATGTAGATAAATGTAAGGTTTTGTATTTGGGCAGAGTAATTATAAGCACAGATGCAGATTCTTTACTGTAAGAGCAGTGAGACTACAGAACTCTCTGCCACATGATTTTGTAATGGTTTATTCACTACTAAAATCCAAGAAGGATCTGGATGCCTTTCTTGATGAATATAATATTACATGTTATGGGCACTAGATTCTGTGATGGGGCGTTGATTCAGAGAATTAGTCGGATTGCTATATGTGGAGTCAGGAAGGAATTTTATCCCTAATATGGAGCTAATATTGTCAGCTCCATGGGGATTTTGCCTTCCTATGGATCAACATGTTAGGCTGTAGGTTGAGCTCAATGGATTTAAACAAGCAATCCAATCAAAGTTTTTATCCTCTTAGCATATTGCAGTCATCATATTATATAGCATTTTGTACTTACAATTGCTCATTTTGCCTTTCTACCCAGCTAATTTGTCTCTTTTCTCTATGTAGAAAGAGGAAGTCTCTTGTTCCTGTAGAAATCATTCCCCTCTTCAACTCCTGATCCAGCTGCTCCTATCCTCCCCCTGCCAGGGACTTTTGCAGTGACTTATGACTCATAGAGGGAAAATTGACCTCCTGTTTCTACACAGAGCTTAGAAGGATTCAGCTAGTCAGTTTATAATCATGTGATGTGACAGACCTAATGGGAAATTGAAGAATTAGCTGGGTAGAAGGGTAAAATAAGCAATTGTAAGTACACAGTGCTGTATAATATGATGATTGCAATATATTAAGAGAATAAAATGGGAGTGCTTCTTTAAGTCTATTTTTAAATGTAAAAGCTATAAAAAAAAACACTATGAAACTATACTTCTAACAAACTTAAAAAAATAATACAGGCAAATATAGGAACATTGTAATATAAGTTTATAACTTATCAGAGAAATAAGCCTCCTTCTCCACTTTTCAGCCATTTCTTCCCCTCCCCTCTCCTTAGCCCTCACTCCCTCTCCCCACCTCCTGAACTTATCATCCACTCTAAAAAAAAAGACAGCTCAACTCCATCTTGCTCAGACAAGACATTGCCAGTTCACTGTGGTGTCAGTTTACACCTTCTATTATACTCATATACTCTATGGAGGGCTAAGAGAGAGGAGCAGAGAGAAAACCAGCAGAGGGAGACACAGAGAAATAGTGTGGCACATTATGTCAGGTCTTCATCTCACCCTAGAGCTGGATTCACAGCTGCACTGCTCAGTACTGATGTATAATGTCCTCCATGCTGCTGCTGCTTCTGTCTGTGCAGGGGCAAACACAGAGAGTAGAGGGCCCCTGTGCAAGAACAGTTTATGAGCCCTTTGCAGTCTAATAGCTCATTATAAAGTATAATTAGATCTGCTTTAGAGGTAGAAATTGGCCTCCTTACCACTTGAGCTCCAGAAGGGGGCTGGAGGCATTGGGAATCTAGAAGGAAGCCCCACATGACCGGGATGGGCCAGGAGGGTGCAATTTTAAATCCCAATGATCGGGATTGGGTATAGGTTTGGAGGGGCGGGCATTTGGATGAGGGTGGGGTAGGGGGGGAGAGTTATAATAGGGAAAAGTGCGGGAAAACGGGCAGTCCAGAGAAGGAGTCATAGGGAAAAGTTCTGGAGCACCACAAAAAAAAAATAATAACCTTACCTTTTTTCCAATTGTTTGGTCACTTTGCTGGCCATTATGGAGTCCGTGGAGTCCCTTATCGCCAGGCTGAGGGAGACTGCCAGATCCAGGCGAGGAGGGTGGCTCGAGTCCCAGCTGGCCGGATTGCTGGGGAATGCCGGGGAAGAAGAATCCCCGTCGGGATCCGGAAGAATCACCAGGAGGACGCGGCCCCCCGAGAGGCTTTCACCGGAGATGGTCAGTACGGGCAGCAGGCGCAGGCTGCGGAGCCCCTCAGGGGACCCTGCGTCCGGTGAGCATGTCGGCGGAATCCCCCACCGGCGGGCCCGCCGCGGCAGGAATCCGCCCAGCCGGTCTGCGGGCTCCTCCAGCATCGGGTCGCGGTCCGTGACTGAAGTGCCCCGCTCCGTTGTGGTGCGGCCTGCTCCGGCGGCGCGCCACAGTACTAGAGCCCAGGCTGCGCCGGAAGCAAGGCCCGTGCTGCAGACGCGTCATCCGGGGGGCGGGGCCTCACCGGAAATGCGGCCCACGTCACTTCCGGCCCCGGATACAGATGGCAGGGACGCACAGCTAATGAGCGGCGGGCGCATGGACATGCACCCCGCTCCAAGATCCGGCGGCGATTCAGGGCGCCGGATATTTAAAAGAAAAAAGAGCGCCAAATCTGATACAGGGAACGGAGGGACCACCAGCGCGGCAGGCACACCTGGCGACGTTCCTGTCGGGGTGCCTGCCAGACAGACCAGCGGGGGAAGACTGCAGCGGAGCTACACGGGCAGGCAGCAGCAATTCCAGGACCTGCTGCCTGGCCCAAGTCATACCATGCAGAGTGATGGAGCGGCAGGCAGTGGCACGGGGTTGCCTGGCAGTTATCCACGGACCAACACGGATCGGGCTGGGGAGTCCGGGTCTGAAAATCGCGGAGTTGCACGGATAGCGGTGAGGACCGGAGCAGGGACGAGCGGAGGACGAACGGCGGGGATATCGGCACGGGCTCGGGTCCCCCCTGGTGACGAGGAGGCCAGGGGCGCGGGCCTTGAGCGCCAGGAGTCGGTCGGATTGGATTATGGAGAAGATCAAGGCGAACCAAGGAATCATCAGGACTCGGGGCGTACCGCTGGCGGGGACACAGCACCTGCGCAGCTTCGTGAGTATGCGTCTATGTATGGTTTGTCGCCCGCGTGGTCATTAGCGGATGGGGTGGGGGATAGGCAGGTGGCTGGGCCCAGCGGGGAAAATGTTAGGGGAGGTAGTGGGTCGGATGTATGCGGGCTTAGGGATTTGTTGGTTAGCATGTCGCGCATTTTGGCTAGAACAGACGGCGGTGGAGCCATTCAGGGAGGGTTGTCACCGGCGGGGGCTTGGCTACCTAGTCAACCGGTGTTATCGCAGGTGGGGAGCGAGTCGGCCAGGTCGGCGGTATACGCAGCTGGGACACCTTCTGGGGTATCGGTTTGTGTGCAGACAGAAAAGGAAAATGCGGATACTGTAAAACTGGATGATAGTGCGAAAGGGGAGGTATATGTGTACTTTGAGGGGCCGTTGGGGGCACACTTAAAAAAAGAGGTTAAGGAAAAAATTTGGCGGGATGAGTATGCTGAAATTTTTTCCCTTCTTCCGTTGGAAAAGTTTAACCTGGATAAGGGAAAACAGGACGACAGTAAAAAAGAGGAGGAAGAGAAGCGTAGGTGGAGGTTGATTCCACAGACGTTTGTCACTTGGTTGCAAGCTTTTGCAATAATGGCTAGCGTTATTGGGGAAAAAGCTCCTGATAATTGCTCAGGTTTGTTTTGCTACCTTGATGCTATTGGGGAGGCTCATAGGACTTACGGGGGTCAGGCGTGGTTACGATATGACGAGCAATTTCGGCAGAGGAAGGCAGTCCGCCCGGAGATTAGATGGGATCAAAAGGACATTGGATTGTGGCTGAAGGTTATGGCCCCATTGAGGTATGGGCAGTCCTTTCATGGGAGCAGCAGTAGTGGGAACCAATCAGCAGGACACGGGGGTAGTAGGCAGGGGGCACAAAGCACTAAGAAGGAAGCGGGAACTTGCTGGCAATTTAACGATGGCCAATGCAAGTACGGGAGCTCCTGTAAATTCAAACACGTGTGCTCCCATTGTAATGGAAGCTCACACGGAGCATCAAAATGCTTTAAGAAGGGTAAGGGAAAGCCGACAGTGGGTGCCGGTCAAGGGGGTGACTCCGGTGAGGGTGCACGCGATGGCCCCCTTTCTAAGTAGGTATCCGGATCAGTTGAAGGCTAAGGTCATTTCGGATGGGTTTTTGGAAGGTTTTAGAATCCCTCCTCCTGAGCACGAGGTCCCCTTTTCAGTAAAAAATTTGACGTCGGCTTCCCTTCATCCGGATGTGGTTAGTGTGAAATTGGCTAAGGAGGTCGAATCGGGCAGGATGGCTGGACCATTTCGGGTATTACCTAGCAGCAAGGTGATTATTTTGCCGTTGGGGGCTGTGCCCAAGAAAGAGCTAAATAAGTTTCGTTTGATTCAGCATTTGTCGTACCCGAAGGGTCTCTAGGTGAATGATGGCATTGCACAGGAATTGTGTTCAGTTGAATATACATCATTTGATGCTGCGGTGCAATGGGTACGGCGACATGGGTCAGGATCGTTGCTAGCTAAGACTGATATTGAGTCGGCTTTTCGGTTTCTGCCAGTTCACCCGGATAGCATCCCGTTGTTAGGTTGTTTTTGGAATGGGGCATATTACGTGGATAGGTGTTTGCCAGTGGGTTGTGCAATTTCATGTTCTTTGTTTGAAACGTTTAGTACCTTTTTGGGAATGGGTGGTGAAGGACCTGGCATCAGTCAAGTCAGTCATTCATTATTTGGATGATTTTTTGTTTATAGGCCCTCCGCAATCGTTGTTGTGTAGGAATTTATTAGGTACTATGGTGTGGGTAGCGGAACATTTTGGCATACCATTGGCAGAAGAAAAGATGGAAGGCCCTTGCACAATACTAAGTTTCTTGGGCATTGTAATTGATACAGAAAGGATGGAGTGTCGATTACCTGAAGATAAATTGAGTTTGTTCAAGCAGGAGGTCGATAGAGTCGGGAGGTTGGCAAGGTGACCCTGAGGGAGCTACAATTGCTGTTGGGGCGCTTGAATTTTGCATGCAGGATTATGCCAATGGGCAGAATATTTTGTCGCAGGTTGTCAGGCGTGACAGCAGGAGTGCGGGCGCCCCATCATTTCATTCGCTTAAATAAGGAACACAAGGAGGATCTGAGGGTTTGTAAGTTGTTTTTGGAAAGTTATAATGGCAGGAGTTTTTAAGCAGTTTTGATTGTGAGATATTTACGGATGCTGCAGGAAGTGCGGGTTATGGGGCCTACTGGAAAGGGCGGTGGAGTGTTGGAACATGGCCGATTGGGTGGACGGAGAGGGGTCTTACGAGGAATCTGGCGTTTTTGGAATTGTTCCCTATTGTTGTTGCGGTTACTATTTGGGGTGAGTGTTTTGCCAACAGGAGAATTCGGTTTCATTGCGATAACATGGGAGTTGTATCTGTCATCAACAGCTTGTCGGCCTCGTCTCCGCCTGTGATTAGGCTGCTCAGGGAGCTAGTTCTTTGTTGTCTTAATTTGAACGCTTCGATTACAGCAGTCCATGTTCCAGGTGTACAAAATTCCATAGCAGATGCTTTGTCTCGTTTTCAGTGGGACCGCTTTCGGGCGCTAGCACCAGAAGCAGAGGACGTGGGACAGGAATGCCCTTCGCATTTGTGGCAACTGGTTATGGAGGAGCGGGACGGTTAATACGGGAGTCCATTACGAGGCAGACCTGGGCATCATACGAGGCATCGTGGCGAGTATGGCAAAGTTGGATTCTGCAGTGGGGTGTGGTGGAGAGTGATGGAGATAGAGAGATGGCGGTGTTGTTTCTTGTGGGAAGGGCAGCGGAGATTGGATGGTCTGTTTCAAACGTTAGTAAATTTGTCGCAGGATTGGCATTCGCTTTTAAATTGCAGGGGATAAAAGATGTTGCAAAGTCCTTTTTAGTGAAGTAAGCACTTAGGGGCTTTAGGAGAGGAGGTAAGGTGTTGGATAAACGAAGACCGGTGACTTTTAGTATTTTAGAGCGGTTGGGTTTTGTGTTGGATAAGATTTGTTGTTCAGTTTTTGAAGCCACACTGTTTAGGTTGGCTTTTTCATTGGCGTTTTTTGGCGCGCTAAGATTAGGTGAGTTGGTGGCACCAAGTAGGAATAAGGTTGGGGGTTTGTTTGCCGAGGACGTGAGGGGTCGGGGTAGGGGTATTGAATTTTGGATTAGGAGGGGGAAGACGGATCAATTGGGCAGAGGCAAGCGAGTGGTATTGGGTGAGGTTAATGGATCTTTTATTTGTCCTAGGAGATGTTTAATGGCTTATTGGCAGGTTTGGTCGGGACGTAAGGGCCCATTATTGTGTCATGAAAATGGAGAGTTTTTGTCACGTTTTCAATTCATTGCAGTGTTTAAGAAAGGAATCCTGGAGTTGGGCCTTAGCCCTGAGGTGTACGGGTCGCATTTTTTCAGAATCGGTGCAGCGTCAGAAGCGGATGGTTTGGGTTTAGGCAAGGACGTTATAAAACGCATCGGGAGGTGGAGTTCTGATCATTATCTGTCCTATGTACAGCATTAGGTGTGAGGGCTTATGTGTTTTTTATCTTGTCCAGAAGTAAATACCTTTTTGCTTGTCTTGTTGCAGGTGGCGTCCCGTTATTAGTCTGGATTCTTGGACACTCTTTCGTTCATTGGGGGGCGCTGCGGGCGGATGTGAGGCCAAACGGTAGGCAATTGGGTTTTAGCAGAGAGCAAGTGGTGGTCCGGTGGCTGGGTTTTCGAGGGATGGTATGGAGAAGGATGCTGCCTGAATTCCATAAGGCGGCTCGTTTGAACCGGGCGCCGGATATTTTGGTGGTGCATATGGGGGGGAATGATTTGGGGGCTCGGCCGGTTAGGGAATTGATGAGGGATATTTGAATTGATCTTTTAAGGTTATGGACATCTTTTCCTGGGGTGTTGACGGTTTGGTCTGACATTGTGCCGAGAAAAAAAATGGAGGGAGGCCAGATCAGTGAAGGGCATTAATAGGGCACGAGTAAAGTTGAATAGAGCCATAGCAGCTTTTGTTGGTAGGAACGGGTGAGTAAGTGTTCGGCATCTTGATCTTGAGGCAGGGGTTGGAGATTTATGGGCAAAGGATGGTGTGCATCTGAACGATATTGGAATTGATTTATGGGCATTGGCTTTACAGGAGGGGATTGAGAGGGCTTTGGCAGTGTTGGGGCGCTCACGAGCCTGAGGTGGTCAGGGCTGTTCGTTTGTGGCGGGGGGTGGGGTTCTTGGAGTTGGCACAGAAGTGTCGGTGGAAAGTTATTGGAAATTTGCAGGCAGTGGCTTGATTAAGCGGGGTGATCTGGCATTTGGTTTTTGGGACTCTGGAAGGGGTTTTACCCTGGGAGCTTTTGGTGCCCTTGAGCTGGTGATGGACGGCTGAGGGTAACATGGTGGTTCGATTTCGGTTTAGTTATGCCAGATCTATTTTTAACTCCAAGAACTCTCCCTTCTTATTTATTTTATAATAATGTTTATATGTTAATGTTGTTTGTTAATAAAATGGCCGCTGTGGCCAAATTTATCCAAAGAAAATTACAGGTGCAGTGTTTTTATTTGTTAAGGTACTTGTGGGCGGTAAGATGGGAGGGGGCATACAGAACAGTGGAACCCGGGTTGGCCGTACACGGTCATGTGTGGCTGCACAGGTTGCACCAATGGTATGTCTGCCTCTGTGTCTGTGTGCTAAAAGGTAATGAAGAGCATGAATACTGTAATGTGATTTGGAGACATCATATCAGCTGGTCTCCTCCTACCAGTCCAGAGTCAATTGCAAATTATGAGATAGAGCCTGCAGAAGCGAAAACTGAGAATGCAGTATACAAATCATGTAATGGCCAGAAACTGTTTTATTCCTAATGTACACACACACAAAGCAGTCTATTCTGAAAAGTTACTTGAAAGTATAGGTTTCTTTTAACTCTCTCTGTAAGATCTGGAAACTCATAGACACAAGCTGTCAGTCAAACGCTCATTCGACAGCTGTTCTTCCAAACTCTCTTCATACATACGCATGTGTTCTCAACGGGGAGAGGGACCAGGCCGCTGCCAGACATCGTTGGGCATGTTGAAAGCCAACATGCTGGATTCCCCCCGTCCACCCACATTTGCTGTTTGGAGACCAATCATCAGTTCTTTTGATATATACCCAATATGTAATTCAACTGAGACCCAATGAAAGATCTAAAAATAAGCCCCCTCCAGCTATATATGTGATTTATACTACTAATGTTTTGATCCTCTAGCAGGTTTCCTGGAAGTCTGCAACCTTTTCATCTCAGAGTACATGGATAATAAACAAGAGTACAAGAAAAACAAGAACAGTGATGTCACAATACAGAGATTATGTTCAATGTGATGTCACACTTCAGGGATAATAAATGCCCAATGTGACAATAAAGAGTTAATAAACAAAATAGTGTGTCATTGTCACAGAGTAATAAGTAAAGATTACAGTCAAGTATCAATACAGGAATTCTAGTGACAGTGATGAAAGTGCAGAGTGATGTCACAGTACAGTAAAAATGTTATTAATGTACCACTATGTGGGGATAATAGTCAAAGTGATGCAACAAAACAGAAACAACAAAGTGATGTCACAGTAAATGGTCAACAATCTGTCTGGAATCATAGGAAGAGGTATTACACATAGTGATGTCATAGTATGAAAATAATGAATGTGCAGAGATGTCACAGAACAGGAATAATAAACATAGTAATAGTAAATATATTGACTAAGTACTACAGTAATGCTACATCACATGGTTATTAACTCCTTTCTTACGTGTGACCTAATAGTACGTCATGGTGAACTGGGCCGATTGGACCAATGACGTACTATTAGGTCATGGTCTTTAATGCGGTCCCGCGATCAAAGTCGCGGTGATCGCATTAATTAAATTACCGGCGCCATCTTACCTTAGGGTAGATGGCGCTGGCATCCCGGGGGTTGTCACAGCCCCCTGCACCCACGATCGCTGTGATTGGCTGTTCAATTCTGAACAGCCAATCACAGCATTCTCACTGTTTCCGTCAATCAGATTGCCGGAAACAGTGATATGCAGTCTAGGATCGTAATCCTAAGAGCACCGATGCTCCTAAGAGCACCGATCCTAGGCTCTTGCTCGGAGACCCCAAAGCGATATGATCACATCGATCGCAACGATCGTAGCCTGACCACGCGGTGACAGGGCGGTCATGGGGAGGTGACCGGCTTGTGACCTGCCTGTCACCGCCCCATGACCCCCTGTAATGTGATCAAAGCCCTCAGACTGTTCTGATTTGATCGATCGATGATGACATCGATCGCTCCAATCAGAATACCTGAATACAGGTGACAGGGTGGTCACAGGGAGGTGTCAGAGGCTCTCCAAACGCGACATGGGGTCCGCTGTCAATTCCAGCTAGTTTTGCATTGAAAACGTCTATTGGCGCTCCTTCCTTTCCGAGCCCTGCAGTGCGCCCAAACAATGGCTTTCCCCCACTTACAGTACAGACCAAAAGTTTGGACACACCTTCTCATTTAAAGATTTTTCTGTATTTTCATGACTATGAAAATTGTACATTCACACTGAAGGCATCAAAACTATGAATTAACACATGTGGAATTATATACTTAACAAAAAAGTGTGAAATAGCTGAAAATATGTCTTATATTCTAGGTTCTTCAAAGTAGCCACCTTTTGCTTTGATGACTGCTTTGCACACTCTTGGCATTCTCTTGATGAGCTTCAAGAGGTAGTTACCGTAAATATTCTTCCAACAATTGTGAAGGAGTTCCCAGAGATGCTTAGCACTTGTTGGCCCATTTGCCTTCACTCTGCGGTCCAGCTCACCCCAAACCATCTCGATGTGGAGGCCAGGTCATCTGACGTAGCACCCCATCACTCTCCTTCTTGGTCAAAGAGCCCTTACACCGCCTGGAGGTGTGTTTTAGGTCATTGTCCTGTTGAAAAATAAATGATGGTCCAACTAAATGCAAACCGGATGGAATAGCATGCCGCTGCAAGATGCTGTGGTAGCCATGCTGGTTCAGTATGTCTTCAATTTTGAATAAATCCCCAACAGTGTCACCAGAAAAGCACCCCCACACCATCACACCTCCTCCTCCATGCTTCACGGTGCAAACCAGGCATGTAGAGTCCATCCGTTCACCTTTTCTGCGTCGCACAAAGACACGGTGGTTGGAACCAAAGATCTCAAATTTGGACTCGTCAGACCAAAGCACAGATTTCCACTGGTCTAATGTCCATTCCTTGTGTTCTTTAGCCCAAACAAGTCTCTTCTGCTTGTTGGCTGTCCTTAGCAGTGGTTTCCTAGCAGCTATTTTACCATGAAGGCCTGCTGCACAAAGTCTCCTCTTAACAGTTGTTGTAGAGATGTGTCTGCTGCTAGAACTCTGTGTGGCATTGACCTGGTCTCTAATCTGAGCTGCTGTTAACCTGTGATTTCTGAGGCTGGTGACTCGGATAAACTTATCCTCAGAAGCAGATGTGACTCTTGGTCTTCCTTTCCTGGGGCGGTCCTCATGTGAGCCAGTTTCTTTGTAGTGCTTGATGGTTTTTGCAACTGCACTTGGGGACACTTTCAAAGTCTGCCCAATTTTTCGCACTGACTGACCTTCATTTCTTAAAGTATTGATGGCCACTCGTTTTTCTTTACTTGGCTGCTTTTTTCTTGCCATAATACAAATTCTAACAGTCTATTCAGTAGGACTATCAGCTGTGTATCCACCAGACTTCTGCACAACACAACTGATGGTCCCAAACCCATTTTTAAGGCAATGAATCCCACTTGTTAAACCTGACAGAGCACACCTGTGAAGTGGAAATCATTTCCGGTGACTAGCTCTTGAAGCTCATCAAGAGAATGCCAAGAGTGTGCAAAGCAGTCATCAAAGCAAAAGGTGGCTACTTTGAAGAACCTAGAATATACAAAATATGTTCAGTTGTTTCACACTTTTTTGTTAAGTATATAATTCCACATGTGTTCATACATAGTTTTGATGCCTTCTGTGTGAATGTACAATTTTCAAAGTCATGAAAATACAGAAAAATCTTTAAATGAGAAGGTGTGTCCAAACTTTTGGTCTATACTGTATGAGTTATCGGCGTACTCAGGAGAAATTGCACAACAACTTTTAGGGTCCAATTTCTCCTGTTACGCTCGTGAAAATAAAAATATTGCGGCGAAAAGATCGGTTTTGTGGGGAAAAAAATTTTTTTTTTCACGGTTCTACGTCATAAACTTTAGAAAAACACTTGGGGATTCACAATGCTCATCACACATCTAAATAAGTTCCTTAAGGGGTATAGTTTCCAAAATGGGGTCACTTGTGGGGGGTTTCCACTGTTTAGATACATCAGGGGCTCTCCAAACGCGACATGGGGTCCGATGACAATTCCAGCTAGTTTTGCATTGAAAAAGTCAATTGGCCCTCCTTCCCTTCCGAGCCCTGCCGTGCGCCCAAACAATGGCTTTCCCCACATATGAGGTATCGACGTACTCAGGAGAAATTGCACAACAACTTTTGGGGTCCAATTTCTCCTGGTACCCTCGTGAAAATAAAAATATTGTGACGAAAAATCGGTTTTGTGGAAAAAAATGATTTTTTTTTCACGGCTCTACGTCATAAACTTTTGCAAAACACTTGGGGCTTGAAAGTGCTCACCACACATCTAAATAAGTTCCTTAAGGGGTCTAGTTTCCAAAATGGGGTCACTTGTGGGGGTTTCCTCTGTTTAGGCACATCAGGGGCTCTCCAAACCCGACATGGTGTCCGTTGTCAATTCCAACTAGTTTTGCATTGAAAACGTCAATTGGCACTCCTTCCTTTCCGAGCCCTGCCGTACGCCCAAACAATGGCTTTCCCCCACATATGAGTTATCGACGTACTCAGGAGAAATTGCACAACAACTTTTGGAGTCCAATTTCTCCTGGTACCCTCGTGAAAATAAAAATATTGCGGCGAAAAGATAGGTTTTGTGGAAAAAAAAATATTTTTTTTCATGGCTCTACGTCATAAACTTTACCAAAACACTTGGGGGTTCAAAGTGCTCACCACACATCTAAATAAGTTCTTTAAGGGGTATAGTTTCCAAAATGGGGTCACTTGTGAGGGGTTTCCACTGTTTAGGCACATCAGGGGCTCCCCAAACGCAACATGGGGTCCACTGTCAATTCCAGCGAGTTTTGCATTGAAAATGTCAATTGGCGCTCCTTCCCTTCCGAGCCCTGCCGTGCGCCCAAACAATGGCTTTCCCCCACATATGAGGTATAGGCGTACTCAGGAGAAATTGCACAACAACTTTTGGGGTCCAATTTCTCCTGGTACCCTTGTGAAAATTAGAAAAATATTGCGGCGAAAAGATCGGTTTTGTGGAAAAAAAATGTTTGTTTTTTTCACGGCTCCACGTCATAAACTTTTGCAAAACACTTGAGGGTTCAAAGTGCTCACCACACATCTAAATAAGTTCTTTAAGGGGTCTAGTTTTCAAAATGGGGTCACTTGTGGGGGGTTTCCACTGTTTAGGCACATCAGGGGCTCTCCAAATGCGACATGGGGTCTGCTGACAATTCCAGCGAGTTTTGCATTGAAAACGTCAATTGGCGCTCCGTCCTTTCCGAGCACTGCCGTGCCCTCAAACAATGGCTTTCCCCACATATGAGGTATCGGCGTACTCAGGAGAAATTGCACAACAACTTTTGGGGTCCAATTTCTCCTGGTACCCTTGTGAAAATTAAAAAAAATATTGCGGCGAAAAGATCGGTTTTGTGGAAAAAAAATGATTTTTTTTTTCACGGCTCTACGTCATAAACTTTTGCAAAACACTTGAGGGTTCAAAGTGCTCACCACACATCTAAATAAGTTCTTTAAGGGGTCTAGTTTCCAAAATGGGGTCAATTGTGGGGGGTTTCCACTGTTTAGGCACATCAGGGGCTCTCCAAATGCGACATGGGGTCTGCTGACAATTCCAGCGAGTTTTGCATTGAAAACGTCAATTGGCGCTCCGTCCTTTCCGAGCACTGCCGTGCTCTCAAACAATGGCTTTCCCCACATATGAGGTATCAGCGTGCTCAGGAGAAATTGCACAACAACTTTTGGGGTCCAATTGCTCATGGTACCTTTGTGAAAATAAAAAAATTGGGGTCTAAAATAAAATTTTAGTGAAAAACGTTATATGTTCATTTTTTTTCCTTTCACGTTCAATTAATTGGTGTGAAGCATGTGAAGAGTTAATAAACTTCTTGAATGTGGTTTTGAGCACCTTGAGCAGTGCAGTTTTTAGAATGGTGTCACTTTTGGGTATTTTCTGTCATAAAGGCCCCTCAAAGTGACTTCAAATGTGATGTGGTCCCTAAAAAAACTGGTTTTGTAAATTTTGTTATAAAAATGAGAAATCGCTGGTCAACTTTTAACCCTTATAGCTCCCTAAAAAAAAATAATTTGGTTCCAAAATTGTGCTGATGTAAAGTAGACATTTGTGAAATGTTATTTATTAAGTATTTTGTGTGACATATCTCTCTAATTTAAGGGCATGAAAATTCAAAGTTTGAAAATTGCTAAATTTTCTAAATTTTCACCAAATTTCTGTTTTTTTCACAAATAAACGAAAGTGATAACAAAGAAATTTTACCACTATCATGAAGTACAATATGTCATGAAAAAACAGTCTCAGAATCATGGGGATCCCTTGAAGCGTTCCAGAGTAATTACCTCATAAAGTGACAGTGGTCACTTGCAAACATGCAAACCACCCTCGGTAAAGGGGTTAAAGGGGCTGCAGCCATCAGTGAAATCAGTGACTTGTGCCATCTACAGTACAGACCAAAAGTTTGGACACACCTTCTCATTTAAAGATTTTTCTGTGTTTTCATGACTATGAAAATTGTACATTCACACTGAAGGCATCAAAACTATGAATTAACACATGTGGAATTATATACTTAACAAAAAAGTGTGAAACAACTGAAAATATGTCTTATATTCTACGTTCCTCAAAGTAGCCACCTTTTGCTTTGATGACTGCTTTGCACACTCTTGGCATTCTCTTGATGAGCTTTAAGAGGTAGTCACCGGAAATGGTCTTCCAACAATCTTGAAGGAGTTCCCAGAGATGTTTAGCACTTGTTGGCCCTTTTGCCTTCACTCTGCGGTCCAGCTCACCCCAAACCATCTCGATTGGATTCAGGTCTGGTGACTGTGGAGGCCAGGTCATCTGGCGTAGCACCCCATCACTCTCCTTCTTGGTCAAATAGCCCTTAAACAGCCTGGAAGTGTGTTTGGGATCATTGTCCTGTTGAAAAATCAATGATGGTCCAACTAAACGCAAACCGGATGGAATAGCATGCCGCTGCAAGATGCTGTGGTAGCCATGCTGGTTCAGTATGCCTTCATTTTTGAATAAATCCCCAACAGTGTCACCAGCAAAGCACCCCCACACCATCACACCTCCTCCTCCATGCTTCATGGTGGGAACCAGGCATGTAGAGTCCATCCGTTCACCTTTTCTGCGTCGCACAAAGACACGGTGGTTGGAACCAAAGATCTCAAATTTGGACTCATCAGACCAAAGCACAGATTTCCACTGGTCTAATGTCCATTCCTTGTGTTCTTTAGCTCAAACAAGTCTCTTCTGCTTGTTGCCTGTCCTTAGCAGGTTTCCTAGCAGCTATTTTACCATGAAGGCCTGCTGCACAAAGTCTCCTCTTAACAGTTGTTGTAGAGATGTGTCTGCTGCTAGAACTCTGTGTGGCACTGACCTGGTCTCTAATCTGAGCTGCTGTTAACCTGTGATTTCTGAGGCTGGTGACTCGGATAAACTTATCCTCAGAAGCAGAGGTGACTCTTGGTCTTCCTTTCCTGGGGTGGTCCTCATGTGAGCCAGTTTCTTTGTAGCGCTTCATGGTTTTTGCAACTGCACTTGGGGACACTTTCAAAGTTTGCCCAATTTTTCGCACTGACTGACCTTAATTTCTGAAAGTAATGATGGCCACTCGTTTTTCTTTACTTAGCTGCTTTTTTATTGCTATAATACAAATTCTAGCAGTCTATTCAGTAGGACTATCAGCTGTGTATCCACCTGACTTCTGCACAACACAACTGATGGTCCCAACCCCATTTATAAGGCAAGAAATCCCACTTATTAAACCTAACAGGGCACACCTTTGAAGTGAAAACCATTTCCGGTGACTACCTCTTGAAGCTCATCAAGAGAATGCCAAGAGTGTGCAAAGCAGTCATCAAAGCAAAAGGTGGCTACTTTGAAGAACCTAGAATATACAAAATATGTTCAGTTGTTTCACACTTTTTTGTTAAGTATATAATTCCACATGTGTTCATACATAGTTTTGATGCCTTCTGTGTGAATGTACAATTTTCAAAGTCATGAAAATACAGAAAAATCTTTAAATGAGAAGGTGTGTCCAAACTTTTGGTCTATACTGTATGAGTTATCGGCGTACTCAGGAGAAATTGCACAACAACTTTTAGGGTCCAATTTCTCCTGTTACGCTCGTGAAAATAAAAATATTGCGGCGAAAAGATCGGTTTTGTGGGGAAAAATTTTTTTTTTTTCACGGTTCTACGTCATAAACTTTAGAAAAACACTTGGGGATTCACAGTGCTCATCACACATCTAAATAAGTTCCTTAAGGGGTATAGTTTCCAAAATGGGGTCACTTGTGGGGGGTTTCCACTGTTTAGATACATCAGGGGCTCTCCAAACGCGACATGGGGTCCGATGACAATTCCAGCTAGTTTTGCATTGAAAAAGTCAATTGGCCCTCCTTCCCTTCCGAGCCCTGCCGTGCGCCCAAACAATGGCTTTCCCCACATATGAGGTATCGACGTACTCAGGAGAAATTGCACAACAACTTTTGGGGTCCAATTTCTCCTGGTACCCTCGTGAAAATAAAAATATTGTGACGAAAAATCGGTTTTGTGGAAAAAAATGATTTTTTTTTCACGGCTCTACGTCATAAACTTTTGCAAAACACTTGGGGCTTGAAAGTGCTCACCACACATCTAAATAAGTTCCTTAAGGGGTCTAGTTTCCAAAATGGGGTCACTTGTGGGGGTTTCCTCTGTTTAGGCACATCAGGGGCTCTCCAAACCCGACATGGTGTCCGTTGTCAATTCCAACTAGTTTTGCATTGAAAACGTCAATTGGCACTCCTTCCTTTCCGAGCCCTGCCGTACGCCCAAACAATGGCTTTCCCCCACATATGAGTTATCGACGTACTCAGGAGAAATTGCACAACAACTTTTGGAGTCCAATTTCTCCTGGTACCCTCGTGAAAATAAAAATATTGCGGCGAAAAGATAGGTTTTGTGGAAAAAAATTATTTTTTTTCATGGCTCTACGTCATAAACTTTACCAAAACACTTGGGGGTTCAAAGTGCTCACCACACATCTAAATAAGTTCTTTAAGGGGTATAGTTTCCAAAATGGGGTCACTTGTGAGGGGTTTCCACTGTTTAGGCACATCAGGGGCTCCCCAAACGCAACATGGGGTCCACTGTCAATTCCAGCGAGTTTTGCATTGAAAATGTCAATTGGCGCTCCTTCCCTTCCGAGCCCTGCCGTGCGCCCAAACAATGGCTTTCCCCCACATATGAGGTATAGGCGTACTCAGGAGAAATTGCACAACAACTTTTGGGGTCCAATTTCTCCTGGTACCCTTGTGAAAATTAGAAAAATATTGCGGCGAAAAGATCGGTTTTGTGGAAAAAAAATGTTTGTTTTTTTCACGGCTCCACGTCATAAACTTTTGCAAAACACTTGAGGGTTCAAAGTGCTCACCACACATCTAAATAAGTTCTTTAAGGGGTCTAGTTTTCAAAATGGGGTCACTTGTGGGGGGTTTCCACTGTTTAGGCACATCAGGGGCTCTCCAAATGCGACATGGGGTCTGCTGACAATTCCAGCGAGTTTTGCATTGAAAACGTCAATTGGCGCTCCGTCCTTTCCGAGCACTGCCGTGCCCTCAAACAATGGCATTCCCCACATATGAGGTATCGGCGTACTCAGGAGAAATTGCACAACAACTTTTGGGGTCCAATTTCTCCTGGTACCCTTGTGAAAATTAAAAAAAATATTGCGGCGAAAAGATCGGTTTTGCGGAAAAAAAATGATTTTTTTTTTCACGGCTCTACGTCATAAACTTTTGCAAAACACTTGAGGGTTCAAAGTGCTCACCACACATCTAAATAAGTTCTTTAAGGGGTCTACTTTCCAAAATGGGGTCAATTGTGGGGGGTTTCCACTGTTTAGGCACATCAGGGGCTCTCCAAATGCGACATGGGGTCTGCTGACAATTCCAGCGAGTTTTGCATTGAAAACGTCAATTGGCGCTCCGTCCTTTCCGAGCACTGCCGTGCTCTCAAACAATGGCTTTCCCCACATATGAGGTATCGGCGTGCTCAGGAGAAATTGCACAACAACTTTTGGGGTCCAATTGCTCATGGTACCTTTGTGAAAATAAAAAAATTGGGGTCTAAAATAAAATTTTAGTGAAAAACGTTATATGTTCATTTTTTTTCCTTTCACGTTCAATTAATTGGTGTGAAGCATGTGAAGAGTTAATAAACTTCTTGAATGTGGTTTTGAGCACCTTGAGCGGTGCAGTTTTTAGAATGGTGTCACTTTTGGGTATTTTCTGTCATAAAGGCCCCTCAAAGTGACTTCAAATGTGATGTGGTCCCTAAAAAAACTGGTTTTGTAAATTTTGTTATAAAAATGAGAAATCGCTGGTCAACTTTTAACCCTTATAGCTCCCTAAAAAAAAATAATTTGGTTCCAAAATTATGCTGATGTAAAGTAGACATTTGTGAAATGTTATTTATTAAGTATTTTGTGTGACATATCTCTCTAATTTAAGGGCATGAAAATTCAAAGTTTGAAAATTGCTAAATTTTCTAAATTTTCACCAAATTTCTGTTTTTTTCACAAATAAACGAAAGTGATAACAAAGAAATTTTACCACTATCATGAAGTACAATATGTCATGAAAAAACAGTCTCAGAATCATGGGGATCCCTTGAAGCGTTCCAGAGTAATTACCTCATAAAGTGACAGTGGTCACTTGCAAACATGCAAACCACCCTCGGTAAAGGGGTTAAAGGGGCTGCAGCCATCAGTGAAATCAGTGACTGGTGCCATCTACAGTACAGACCAAAAGTTTGGACACACCTTCTCATTTAAAGATTTTTCTGTGTTTTCATGACTATGAAAATTGTACATTCACACTGAAGGCATCAAAACTATGAATTAACACATGTGGAATTATATACTTAACAAAAAAGTGTGAAACAACTGAAAATATGTCTTATATTCTACGTTCCTCAAAGTAGCCACCTTTTGCTTTGATGACTGCTTTGCACACTCTTGGCATTCTCTTGATGAGCTTTAAGAGGTAGTCACCGGAAATGGTCTTCCAACAATCTTGAAGGAGTTCCCAGAGATGTTTAGCACTTGTTGGCCCTTTTGCCTTCACTCTGCGGTCCAGCTCACCCCAAACCATCTCGATTGGATTCAGGTCTGGTGACTGTGGAGGCCAGGTCATCTGGCGTAGCACCCCATCACTCTCCTTCTTGGTCAAATAGCCCTTAAACAGCCTGGAAGTGTGTTTGGGATCATTGTCCTGTTGAAAAATCAATGATGGTCCAACTAAACGCAAACCGGATGGAATAGCATGCCGCTGCAAGATGCTGTGGTAGCCATGCTGGTTCAGTATGCCTTCATTTTTGAATAAATCCCCAACAGTGTCACCAGCAAAGCACCCCCACACCATCACACCTCCTCCTCCATGCTTCATGGTGGGAACCAGGCATGTAGAGTCCATCCGTTCACCTTTTCTGCGTCGCACAAAGACACGGTGGTTGGAACCAAAGATCTCAAATTTGGACTCATCAGACCAAAGCACAGATTTCCACTGGTCTAATGTCCATTCCTTGTGTTCTTTAGCTCAAACAAGTCTCTTCTGCTTGTTGCCTGTCCTTAGCAGGTTTCCTAGCAGCTATTTTACCATGAAGGCCTGCTGCACAAAGTCTCCTCTTAAAAGTTGTTGTAGAGATGTGTCTGCTGCTAGAACTCTGTGTGGCACTGACCTGGTCTCTAATCTGAGCTGCTGTTAACCTGTGATTTCTGAGGCTGGTGACTCGGATAAACTTATCCTCAGAAGCAGAGGTGACTCTTGGTCTTCCTTTCCTGGGGTGGTCCTCATGTGAGCCAGTTTCTTTGTAGCCCTTCATGGTTTTTGCAACTGCACTTGGGGACACTTTCAAAGTTTGCCCAATTTTTCGCACTGACTGACCTTAATTTCTGAAAGTAATGATGGCCACTCGTTTTTCTTTACTTAGCTGCTTTTTTATTGCTATAATACAAATTCTAGCAGTCTATTCAGTAGGACTATCAGCTGTGTATCCACCTGACTTCTGCACAACACAACTGATGGTCCCAACCCCATTTATAAGGCAAGAAATCCCACTTATTAAACCTAACAGGGCACACCTTTGAAGTGAAAACCATTTCCGGTGACTACCTCTTGAAGCTCATCAAGAGAATGCCAAGAGTGTGCAAAGCAGTCATCAAAGCAAAAGGTGGCTACTTTGAAGAACTTAGAATATAAGACATATTTTCAGTTGTTTCACACTTTTTTGTTAAGTATATAATTCCACATGTGTTAGTTCATAGTTTTGATGCCTTCAGTGTGAATGTACAATTTTCATAGTCATGAAAATACAGAAAAATCTTTAAATGAGAAGGTGTGTCCAAACTTTTGGTCTGTACTGTACATCTGCAGAGATGCTAAGCTCAGTGTTTGGCTGAAGTGCTGTTGATGTGACTTCACCATTGCAGCCAAACAGCAGAGACCAGGGCAGCGATACAAGGGGCTTAGTCTAGCGTTTTTTTTGCTGCTTGAGATGGCACCACTCCCCACAGTGTCATTTAAACCTGCAGTGAACAAACACAATTCTGTCATTCTTTTTGGGGTTTTGCTTTTACGGTATTCATTCATGTTTAGTCCCCTTAAGGAACTTGAACCTGCAATCATCTGATTGCTTATACTAAAGTATTTATACTACAGTACTTATACCACAGTATTGCACTATATAGAGCAAATCACTGTTTTCTATGACGGAATACATCTCCAGAACCATCATGAGTACAGGAAGATTGCACCAGAACAGGCATCAGTAAATGAATGTATCAGCAGAAGCACCATCAGTATATGAATGCATCAGCAGAACCAACATCTGCTCATCACTAATAACAATATATATGGACTAATATATATTGTAATCAATGATTTTCTAGATTTTTTCATGCCTTGGAAGGTTGGATGAGAACCAATATGCAGGGTTGTTGAGTGGTGTTCATAGACTCTGAGGACACCTGGGACAGCAGACTCAACACATATATATTATATATATATTATTCAAATGTGGTAGTCACTGGTGCTTCGAGATGACTGAAACCTAGCAAATGACCTGAGGCATGTTCTGGTGCAACAAGCCACAGTTCTCCTAGAGTCACTTAACAGACATTTTATTGAGTCCTGATTACAATTTCTACCTATTTAACCCCTTTCTGACGCGAGGTGCAATTCTACGTGCCTGTGCCTTAATGACCAGGTACGTATAATTACGTCTCAGCGATCGCGCCCACACAGAGGCTGTGCGTGCGCGATCGCCGCTAGATGTCAGATGATTCTGACAGCTGACACCTGGCACTCGGTGCCAGGAGTGGTTCTGCATCACTCCCAGCACATTAACCTCCAAAATGCTCCTCAAAGTCAATCACAGCCTTTTGGGAGCAGGCAGAGGAAAGAAAGCCCCTCTTACCTTGGATCGGGGACCCCGCGACGTCATCGCGGGGTCCTGATCATTACCTTGGTGACCTGATGTCGTCATGGTGACATCTGGGTAACCAGGCACCAGCAAGTTAGTTAGATCATGTGCAGTGCATGATCTAACATGCTTCCTCGCAGTGCAGCACTGACAGCCCGCATAGCATAGGGATGCTCCTGCATCCTTATGCTATAGAAGCGATCAGCCTGCAAAAAATGAAAGTCTCATAGTGGGACAAAGTAAAAAAGTGAAAAAAAATTATACTCTTATACTTTTTTATACTGTTATACTATTTTTATACTGTAAAAATATTAAAAAAAATCTAAAAATAATCCCAAAAAAATAAAAATATATTGTACCCATAAATAAATATTATTATGAAAAAAAAACAATAAAAGTGCACATATTTGGTATCGCCGCGTCCAAAACGACCTGACTTATTAAACTGTCCCTCTAGTTAACCCCTTTAGTGAACACAGTAAAAAAAATAAAATAAAAAACAAAGCAAAAAACTATGCTTTCTCATAATACCGCCAAACAAAAGGTGGAATAAAACGCAATCAAGTACCATCGAAAACGTCATCTTGTCCCGCAAAAAAACAAGCTGCCATACAGTTCCATCAGCAGAAAAATAAAAAAGTTATAGCTCTCAGAATAAAGCAATGCGAAAAAAAATCTTTTTTCTATAAAATATTTATTATTGTGTAAATATTTTATATTTATTCTATTGTGTAAAAGTGTCAAAACATTAAAAAAATTATATTAATGTAGTATCGCTGTCAACGTACTGACCTGAACAATAAAGCTGCCCTATCAATTTTACCACACGCGGAACGGCATAAAAAAACCCTCCAAAATACAAGTCCTGAATTGTTGGTTTTTGTTTCTTCTGCCTCCCAAAAATTGGAATAGAAAGCGATCAAAAAATGTCACGTGCCTGAAAATGGTACCAATAAAAATATCAACTTGTCCCACAATAAACAAGCCCTTACATGACTCTGTCGGCCAAAATATGGAAAAATAATAGCTCTCAAAATATGGCGATGCAAAACAAAAAAAAGCGTCTTTTATTGTGTGACAGCTGTCAATCATAAAAACCCGATATAAATCTGGTATCGCTGTAATCGCACCGACCCAAAGAATAAAGTTGTCCAATCACTTATACCGCACGAGGCAAGGAATAAAAAATAAATAAAACCAATTGTTCACTTGCTGCTGATTTGTTCATTCTGCCTCTCAAAGATCGCAGTATGGCTCGGCTCATATTTATCCTGCGATCTACGCTGAGCACTTACACCACAGTTTCCGTGTAAATCTCTGAAAATACGTGATTCAGATGGAACCCCTGACAGAAGATTCCCTGTAATGAGGCAGCGTGGACGCCGTCTGGTCTGTGATCCCACGGTGTCCGTCTTTTTATTAGGTGTGCATAAAAGTGCTGTCGGCCACAGTTTTGTGAACCTCTCACAAAAAAGACACCACTAAGCAGAGGCCAGACGGAGTCCAAAGTAACTCTGCTGCCTCATTATAGTGAATGAATCCCTTGGGGATTTCATCTGAATTACATCACTCAGAGATTTAAATGGAAACCCCGATATCAGTGCTCAGCGTAAAGAACAGGACATTTTACATAACATTTTGGATTACAATAAAAGCTTCGACTCAATCCACAAAAAAATCAAGTCCCCACTCAGGTCCATCATCTGTTAAGGGAAATATAGGGGGCTTCCACGTTACTAGTAGCACAAAGGATCTGGACAAGCGAAATGGGCCTTGCCCCCCAAAAGAAATTCAGAAAATTCTGTGCTCGAAAATACAAATGCCCATCTCCATCCTTTTATGATTTTGAGACCGCCTAATTTACAAGTGCCTTTTAACACTTTAAACGAGCACGCTCGGGTACTCGCCGAGTAGTTTCGTCATGCTCGGCATTTCAGTAACAGCTGCCGCGTCTGCATGTATCACATCTGTTAGACAGCGGTGACACATGCAGGGATAGCCTGTCAAGCAAGTGTTAAACGAGCACGCATGCTCATCACTAGATGTGGTCCCTAAAAAATGGTTTTATAAATTTTGTTGGAAAAATTAGAAATCGCTGGTTAACTTTTAACCCTTATAACTTCCTAATTTTTGGTTCCAAAATTGTGTTGCTGTAAAGTAGACATGTGGGAAATGTTATTTATTAACTATTTTGTGTGACATATCTCTCTGATTTAAGGGCATGAAAATTCAAAGTTTGAAAATTGCAAAATTTTCTACATTTTTGCCAAATTTCAGATTTTTTTACAAAGTAACGCCAGTTATATCAAATAAATTTTACCACTATCATGAAGTACAATATGTCATGAAAAAAAAACAATCTCAGAATCTGGGGATCCGTTCAAGCGTTTCAGAGTAATTACCTCATAAAGTGACAGTGGTCAAAATTGTAAATATTGGCCTGGTCATTAACGTGCAAACAGCCTTTGGGGGTAATGGGGTTAAAGGGCTTAACCCCTAGCCAAGGGCATTATAATATATATTCAAAACGTGCAGTTATAATCAGATACAGGGTCTGTAGGCAGCACATTTGATCATGCAGGGTACTACAGACCAGCAGGTGGTCTCCACAGCAGGTTTTCAGTATGGTTAGTTGAGGAGTCTGACATCACACTATAACATTCATAGTAGGACATATTTATAGGGGTTATTCTGAAGGGAAAAGTACAGATTTGCTATTCAGGAGGCTAGAAAACTGGGTCAATTACATGTATTAAATAAAATCATTTATACCCTGTGCCTGGTGCAGCAGCAGATTTATATTCTCGTGTTTGTATTTACGTTCATGATAAGCTTTTCTCTTATGATATTGTTTTTTTTTCATTATTAGGTTGTTACTGGTGATTACTCCTAATAGAGTCATAAGTAGGAATAATAAGAAACCAGAAGTGCCAGTCCTAATCATATTAGCTGGATACCTGTGGAGTGACACAGTAGTCCTACAAGACAAGGCAGGTACCTGAAGGAGGCGTCACCTTTACCTGCCTCATGACTTCCTGGTGTGAGACTAGATGGGACTTTGTCTACCCCCGGTTACATATGATGATACAGATTCCCATGGGCTTGTCCTGAGAGCATTGCAGCCAGAAGTGTACATGCTTTGGAATCCTTGTGACTTTATTGCTTGGACTTTGGTTTTTGGCCTGTTCAGAAGTGGTCAAGTTAGAGAGAAGTGTGTTCACCTCTCCTAAAACCACAGGATTCAAGGTACTGATGAATCTGTTCATCTATGAAAATAGGGCTCCTATACTGAGGTAAGTCAGTGACATTTATATATATATACTGTATCTTCTGAGCTGGTACGTAATTGTTAATGAATTCTGTGGGGATTGTTTTTTTTTATAGAAGTTTGACCAAAATAAAGATAAGTATGTTTTCTACATACTTTTTAGCCTGTGTATACAGATTGATACCGGGGGAAAGTGTTAATAAAGTTCTCAGAAAAGGGTCCTATGCAAACAATAAATGAGATTGACTAAGAGAATGTAAAATGGAGACCCTTGCTCTATATACTGTATACTGCAGCTTTTAAGTTTAGGAGAAAAACTGGCTACAAATGACGTTTTCTACTAAACTTTCCATGGATAGAGGGCTCATAAGAGCACTTTTACAGTTTCAGTATTTGGTCACGATTTTACATCAGTATTTGTAAGCCAAAACCAGGAGAGTGAAAAATGCAGAAGTGGTGCACGTGTTTCTATTATACTGAGACTGGCAGCAGCACACTCTCTGGTTGGTGGGTGGCATCTAGTGCGTGTGCAGGATATTCATTGCAACATATGTACACATGATGAGTAACTAATTTATGCATTTAGTTGCTCCCAATGTCTGCTACAGTCATAAGTATATTTTTCTATTATTGCATATAGATTTTTTTTTTTACTAATAATGAAGGTTTTGTAGTAGCTGCAGGATGACCATGTCCTGCCAGCATATCAATGACCTAAACAGTAGGATTACTAGAGCAGACAGGCTATTTGACCCTGGTGCAGTACATCTAGTTATAGCATGAACTAGCAAAGAGTTACTACTAAAGAAAGTTGTTTTATAATTGTAGTAGACAAAGAGATAAACTTGGCTTGATCCACCACAATTCATTGTAGAGTGTTCTGGAGTTTGGAGAATACCTGCAATTATTATGGTGGACTACACAAAGGTGTAACTCAACCACAGGATTGTATACCCTTACCTTTCCGGACATAATATAGAGAAAAGAAAACTGCTCCTTGTGTGGATCAGTATACACTAACGAACGAAAAGGTAACAATTAGTGATGAGCGAGCGTGCTCGTCACTGCTCGAGATGCTCGGCGCTCCCTGAGTATTTCCCGTATTCTCGGGTCCCCTCCCCGCATGTTTGGCGCTCATTAGAAAGCCAGTTAACATACAGGGATTGTCTGCCACTCACTATAATGCCGTAGCCATGTTGGTTGTGGCATTACAGTGATTGGCTGGCCGCATAGCGTCATCAGGTCTATATAAGACCGGGCACCGCCATGCTCGTCACAGTGTACCCCGGAAACAGGCAGAGTAGGGAGAGCTGCTGCTGAGTGAGGACAGAATTGGCATTTTAATATATAGATATAGGTATTCCACAGCAAGTTATATATCCATCTGAACTAACAGTCCTTCTGAGGGCTAATCCTGCTGCATATATTACTGGTGAAAGCAGGAGTTAGGCAGGCAGAGTTTGTGGACAGTGTGACTCGCCCCCTGGGCCGTGGGGTACATGGAACATGGCTTCTGTACGATGCTGGGGGGAGTAGTGGCTACCCAATCCCGTGGCTCAGGGTGGTCAGACCAAATGTGGTGGCAGTCTATTTATAGATTTGTGAATGTCCGACTACGCCACCCGTGGATTGCGGTCAGGGATAACCGCAGCTGCTAGGCAGACCACTGAGGCTGGTGTTGGTGTGCAGCACAGGGGTAGGATAACTCCCCACGGGAAGAGTGTAGCCTCAGGGCAGTGTAGGTGGATGCTGGGGGTGATAGTGCAGGCCACAATAGTAAGAGCTCAGAGTCCGCTTCAAACAGTTCAGGGTCTTTATTGTAGGAATTATTAATGACCCAACAGTAATACCGGTTAGGAATGGGCCTGGGTGTCTGAGAGCATTCGGGCGAGCCCCACTGGTCAGGGTGAGTGTGTAGGCCTACCGTTCTCTCTATGATCTTTCTGACTATCCCCCTCTTCGTGGTGTAATAGCCCACGTCCCTGAGCTGGCCGTGTACTTCTCGCCTGTATGGCTTGCGACTTGGGCCTTGGGTACCTTTTGCTTTCTCCTCGCTGTACTGGTCCCTCTGTGTGGCGGAGCCTCCAGGCTTCTTAGGCCAAGGGACCTGAAATCCCTCTCAGGTTGGTTCTCTGTTGCTGGGCTTATAACCCTGACAGCCTCGGACCCCAATGTCCGGTTAGATTGGTTCTCTGCCAGGACCGGCTCTCGTCGCCCCTGTCCCTACCTTGCAGTTTCTCCTCTGCCTCACGGACTCCTCAGCTGCTGCTGACCTGTCCCTTCCTCTGAGAACCCTTCTGGACACTTCAGAAGTGGGTTCTGGTCTCTCTAACTCTGCCCCAGTTCCAGCTTTTATAGGGCAGCCAGCTCCCCCTACTGGCCTGGGACAGGAGGTGCTGCATGCTAATGGTCCCTAACCAGGGGACCTCCCTCCTGCTCTCAGTCACAGATTATTGTTTGTGGCATCCAGGCCTGGGGTGAAACATTCCCCCCTAGTAAAATTTAGTACTCCGGACTAAACAGGAAACACAAATACAGGGTATAAATGATAACATAACTTATATACAAGTACATTTTGTCCTTAAGGTCACGGCGCTTCCGTGACCGGGTGTCCATGTCACCCAACAAGGTGAAGTTTTCCACGGTGTGAGGACCTGTCCCTATAAACCCCAAGTTCCTGGCCTTGGGCGTGGCGGCAAGGTAAAAGCTAACTACTTTGGACCACAAGGAGGCCACGCCAGACAGGTTTTTCTTCCGTGGCCATCTTCGAAAGAGGGCACCAGGTGCAACTATCTAGAAGACAGTTCCGGCCATTCAGTGTCCATGACCTGTCAGTCCATTCAACTAGGAAAAACTGGAAAAAACATTATTAATAACCAGGTAACAAACATAAAACATTAAATATATACTTTGTATTCAGATCTTCCAGCGAGCTGGTATTTGACCCCTAGTGCTCCGGGTTGACCTGCGTAACCCACTGTCTGGTGGTGGTCTAACCTGGCTTTCCCCACTAGCATTTAGGGTACAGCTACTAGCTGGGTCTACAGGCAGTTCAGGCAGCTGTCTGTGGGTCCTTTGGCTTACCGCAGGTATGGCAGGCTCACTGTCAGCAGAGGGTTGACTCTCCTGGGCTGCTGGCATGGGTTCTTCTGCCCCCGGGGCTGCTTGTTCCTCTTGTTCTTCCTGCTCTCCTGTAGGCTCCTGCTGGGTTGGTTGAAGGAAGTGTAGGACGGGTACCACTATTGTGTCGTTTATCCGAGTCCAAGATCGGGGGAACTCTCCGAGAACGGTGCTGATCATTTCTTCCTTGTCCACTGCTGGCTCAAGGTCATCTTGATCTTCACTTGGACTCTGCAGTTGCTCGGGGCACCTTTTTAGGTGTTTTCTGGAGACGGTGCTAGTGGTTTCTCCTCCGTCCTTGGTAATTACACATACCTTCGGGTTGTTGTGGTATGACTGCAGTACTGTGTACGGGGCGCTCTCCCACTAGTCATCTAGCTTGTGAAGCCTTCTCTTCCGCTTCAGGACCTGCTCACCAGGTTCCAGGGGACCAGCAGGGGCATGTTGGTTGAAGAGCCTCTCTTGCTTTTCTCTCGCTTGAGCCAGACTGTTCTCCACACTCTCCTGTACCTTCTTGTACTGTAGCCGCCGTTCCGTATCCCAGTCCGCATCTGGGGAGGTGTCCTCGGGTGTCAGGACTCCCATCTCCAGGTCGATCGGCAGCTTACCTGGTCTTGCCTGCATCAGGTAAGCCGGGGTGCAATTTGTAGCATTCACCGGGATATGGTTGTATAAGTCTATCGGGTCTGGCAGCTTCTCCGGTCACAGGCTGCGTTCTTCCAGGGGCAACGTCTTGAGGAGATCAATGACGATATTATTCATTTTCTCACACAGCCCGTTGGTTTGCGGGTGGTAAGGCATTGTCCGGATCTTTTTACAGCCGTAGAGGTTGCAGAACTCCTGGAAGACTTCAGCCTCAAACGCTGGACCTTGATCTGTCAAGACCTGTTCTGGATACCCGTGTGGATGGCAGAAGTGCTGTTGGAAGGCTCTGGCCGCTGTTTGGGCTGTCAAGTCTTTAACGGGGACCACCACCAGGAACCGGGAATAGTGGTCCACTATTGTCAGGGCATAGACGTAGCCCGACCGGCTTGGAGCCAACTTCACATGGTCCAGAGCTACCAGCTCAAGAGGCTGCCTGGTGACGATGGGCCTCAAGGGTGTCTTCTGGCTGGTGCAGTCCTTCCTTCTGAGGTTACATGGGCCGCAGTCCCTGCACCACTTCTCTATGGCCCCTCTCATACCGACCCAGAAGAACCGCTCTCTCGGTAGGAATTCCAGTTTCTTCCACCCGAAGTGTCCCGCTCTGTCAAGGTAGGCCTCCAGGACCATTGCTGCATCTCGTCTTGGGACCACCACCTGCCAGGTCAACTCGTGTGTCCGGTGGTTGACAAGCCTTCGGCACAGTTTACCTTCGTAGAGGAATAGTCTGCTCTTCTCCTTCCACAGCTGCTTTGCTTCCTCAGGGGCATCCGGATCAGGATAGTCATCTGCCTGAGTCAGCATTTCCTTCACCAAGCGAACTGCAGGGTCACTATCCTGCATTTCAGCCCAGCCGTGATGGGGTAAGGGGTTGAACATGACGGTGGTAGGTCTCTGTCTCTTACCCGGTGAGAATACTGAGTGGCCCCATACCGGTGGAACGCAGGGAGCTCTACCTCCTCCAGCTATTCCGAGTCTTCTTCTCCTTCGGGTAGGTGGGGCATTCTTGATAGGGCGTCTGCATTGGCGTTGGTTCTGCCTGCCCGGTATTTGATTGTGAAGTCATACTTTGATAGCCGGGCCATCCACCGCTGTTCCAGGGCACCAAGTCTTGCATTGTCCAGGTGTGTCAACGGGTTGTTGTCCGTGTACACAGTGAACTTTGCGGAGGCCAGGTAATGTTTAAACCGTTCTGTGACGGCCCACACCACTGCCAAGAATTCTAGCTTGAAGGAGCTGTAATTCTCCGGGTTTCTTTCAGTGGGCCTCAGCTTCCGGCTGGCATACGCGATCACCCTTTCTCTGCCCTGTTGGTTTTGGGACAGTACAGCTCCTAGCTCCACATTACTGGCATCGGTGTGGAGGATAAAAGGCTGGCCATAATCAGGGTAGGCCAGAACTTCATCCCCCGTGATGGCCATTTTCAGCTGGCGGAAGGAATCCTCTTCCAACTTGTCCCACTTGAAGGGTGGCTTGTGACTTCTGGATTTAGACTGACCTATCAGGAGGTCCTGCATTGGAGCTGCCATCTTAGTGAACCCGGGGATGAACCTTCGGTAGTAGCCTACTAACCCGAGGAATTGCCTCACTTCTTTGATGTTAGAGGGGCTTGGCCAGCTCTTGATGGCTGTAACCTTGTCGGGGTCGGGGGCTACTCCCTCAGCACTCACCACGTGCCCCAGGTTCTGTACCTTCGGTTTCAACAGGTGACACTTTGAATGCTTCACCTTCAGGCCATAGCCTGCCAGGGCTTCAAACACCTCTGCCAGGTGTTTTAGATGGTCCTCATAGGTCTTCGAATATATGATCACGTTGTCTAAGTAAAGTAGGACCGTCTCAAAGTTTCGGTGCCCAAGACAGTGACGCGCCCCCTGGGACATATTCCTTTTTGAGGGGAATACCCGGCACCGGATCAGATGGGGGGTTGTAGTCTCCGAGCGGCTGTGACCCGGCCCGTGCCCAGGGCGTCAAACTCTGTGTTATGTGGCAGTCCTACAGATGTTATTAAGAGTTCTTTTGTGTCGACTACGCCACCCGTTGTGATGCGGTCACTGTGGCCGCCGCTGCAGCAGGGTCCGCTGAGGCTGATGGTGGGTGCGCAGCTTGGTGGGATAACCCCCAACGGGAGGGGTATAGCCTCAGAGGGGACAGGTGCAGAGGATGGGGGTTGTGGTGGTGTAGTGCAGACGGCAGTGAAGACAGAGTCGGGTTGTGCAGTTAAGGGTGTTTACTTACTGCAGATGTTGTACTGGTCACTCCAGCTGCTAGTGACCACCCGAGCCGTGCTGCATCCACCAGGTCCTGGATCCAGCCAACCCCCAAACAAGTCCGGAGCGTGGCCCTGAGCTCTCTTTCTGTCCCGTTCTCTGGCCGTCCCCACCAGTGATCCACCTAGGTCCAGCTCCCTCGGGCCTTCTGTTGGGACACCCTTGGCCCTGGGTTCCCTGACCCTTCATGTGGTGTGCCTTCGGGGTGGATGTGATGGGTGACCGTGGCAAACGCTGCCCACAGTCTCCGGTCTCTGGCTGGGGAATGTTTTTACCCCCACCAGCTTGGGTTCCGGTACCCTGATGCCGACTCTTCACCCGGGGATTTTAGTTGGGATCTTGGAGTCCTTTTCTTCTGTGCCTCTGGGTCTCTCTCTTTTCTCCTCTCTCACTCTAGGTCTTTCTTCTCCTCTGCTCCTGACTTGTTCTCTGCAGCTGACTGACTCTCTGCATCTGACTTGTCCTCTGCATCTGACCCTGATCTTAGTTGGTGCCCACCTTATATACACCCTCTATGTGTGAGCTCAGGTGACCAGCACCCAATGAGCTTCTATCTTTACCCAGGCTGCTCCCCCTATCTGCCCCTACACTACTTGGGATGTACCACCCCCCTCCCACTCCAGCCAGGAACAGACTCGGTCGTACCTGCACATTTCTAAGTGGGAGTACCGTCGGTCTGCTCCTCGGAAATGGGATGCGTGTAGTGCATGCAGCCTACCGAGCTCAGATCCACACTCCATCCTTACCCGGGAGTGGAATATCACACCTCTGGGTTGAGGTGCAATACCCCTGTAGCAGCCGAATCCTCAGGGTGCTACATTCCCCCCTGGTAAATCACAGCACGTCCTCGGGCTGTCAGACATAACACCAAAGACATACAAATTTTTTTATAAACATATTAAACATATAAAACAACATATTTTAGCAAATAAAACATTCTCGTCGTCTCTTGTTTCAGGTTCCTCCTCCGGACACTGTGCAACGTGTGTCCGGGAAAAGTGCGACAGTCTCTTAGAAAAACTGGTTTTCCTATAAAACCGGTAGGGGGCGCTTTAGGAAGCGCAACTATATACAGGGGAAGTTGGCCGCTCTCAGTCCTCGGCCAGGTAAAGGGAAGGGAATGGCTGCTCACAGTCCTCAGCCTGGTACGGACACGGAATAACGGGTAAACAGGTGAACAGTTCACTCATACTGGTCCCAACGGGGACTATATATATGTAGCAACAGTTTCTTTGGTACCCGGTCGGGTAACTATTTACATCTACTGCTCTGCCGCACTCAACGGCGTCTTCCTCCTGCTCTTTGCTTGTTGCTGGTTGTAACTTCAGACCCGTCCGGCCATGTGAGCTGGCTGAACAAGTCCTCCCCCAGGTGTGGCACCCTTGGTTTTACGGGCGCGGGCGCGGTGGTGGTGGCGCCCGGGTTGCCCAGGCCTTGCGGCCAGGCCTGGGGCACCTGGAAGGTGAAGGGCACCGTTAGGACGGCGGCGCCCTGGGCTACCTGGCCTTGCGACCAGGCCGGAGGCTCCGCGGAGGTAGGGGGCGCTGTTGGTGATGCGACGCCCGGGAATTCTAGGCCCTGCGACCAGGCTGGTGGTACTTCCTGCTTGGTCACGCTCGGGGTCGAGGCGTGTGACGTCACAGGGGTCGCGGTGGCGGCTTCCGGTTGGGGCCTAGTCTGCGTCGGTGACATGGCGTTTTCGGGCACAGCAGGGGGACTTTCGGGCTCTGCGACGGGGAGCTGGGGCAGGTAAGCGGTGTCTCGGCTTGGGGTATAGGCGTCCCCTTTACCTGCCTCCATGCGTTCGGCTCCCTCCTCGGCGCCGTCTCCGGCCTTGGGTCCTCCCGCGCCATCCTCAGAGGCGGTCTCCTTCCTCATCTCGGCTGGCGTGCTCCGGGTCTTGGTTTCAGCTTGCGTCTTGGTTTCAGCTTGCTGGGCCATCTCCCGGCTCCATTCCGCCAATATCTCGCGCTGTACCCGGGCCATCCTCCGTGCGAGGCCCTCCAGGGCAGTCTGTGCACACTCCCGGTCTCGGGGGAGCTGTGCAAGGACCTCCACTAGGCCTAGTGGGGTCGTGGTGTCCAGCAGGCTCCTGACCAACGGGTCGGTGCTGCTCTGCTCTTCTTCCAGCAGGCTCCTGGCCAGCGGGCCGGTGCTGCTCTGCTCTCTGGACATCTCCGGGTGAGCTTCTCTGCTACTCCTCGTTAGACTTCTTGCCTCCGGGTGCGCTCGCTCCAGACTGCTCCAGGCGGCACCCATCTTCGTTCTTTTCTTTCGTCTCCTCCCACTTCGAGGGCGGTCCCGGGGCAACTCGGTGACTGTCAGCTCCAGGGGGAGTTCTTTCACGCTGACAGACACCTCTAGCATCACAGTCTCTGTTGGTGGGGGCGGTTTCCACTTTTGGCGCCATTTTCTGTCCTGACCCACGATGGGAGGCGGCCTCCTGCCCTCCTTTGGCACGCCCATAATGGCGTCCGCTGCTCTTCTAAGGCGGGAAATCTTCGGATTTGGCGGGAAGCGTCGCCCAGTGGCGGGAAACTCTGCAGATGGCGGGAACGAGCTGGAAATGGCGGACAATCGGCGGGAAACGACCTGTGATGGAGTCCGCTGGCGTGGACCCTCCGGAACCGGCGGGAGACTTCTTTCTGAGGTAAACTTGCACTTTTCTTCAGGCACGCAGTACCCAGGTGTTGCGGGCACGTAATCCTGCCGACTACGCCAAAGTTGACGCGCCCCCTGGGACATATTCCTTTTTGAGGGGAATACCCGGCACCGGATCAGATGGGGGGTTGTAGTCTCCGAGCGGCTGTGACCCGGCCCGTGCCCAGGGCGTCAAACTCTGTGTTATGTGGCAGTCCTACAGATGTTATTAAGAGTTCTTTTGTGTCGACTACGCCACCCGTTGTGATGCGGTCACTGTGGCCGCCGCTGCAGCAGGGTCCGCTGAGGCTGATGGTGGGTGCGCAGCTTGGTGGGATAACCCCCAACGGGAGGGGTATAGCCTCAGAGGG
Source organism: Phyllobates terribilis (assembly GCF_046119375.1). Taxonomy (NCBI): domain Eukaryota; kingdom Metazoa; phylum Chordata; class Amphibia; order Anura; family Dendrobatidae; genus Phyllobates; species Phyllobates terribilis. Next base: position 68,889,554 of record NW_027362773.1, read on the forward strand.
GACAGGTGCAGAGGATGGGGGTTGTGGTGGTGTAGTGCAGACGGCAGTGAAGACAGAGTCGGGTTGTGCAGTTAAGGGTGTTTACTTACTGCAGATGTTGTACTGGTCACTCCAGCTGCTAGTGACCACCCGAGCCGTGCTGCATCCACCAGGTCCTGGATCCAGCCAACCCCCAAACAAGTCCGGAGCGTGGCCCTGAGCTCTCTTTCTGTCCCGTTCTCTGGCCGTCCCCACCAGTGATCCACCTAGGTCCAGCTCCCTCGGGCCTTCTGTTGGGACACCCTTGGCCCTGGGTTCCCTGACCCTTCATGTGGTGTGCCTTCGGGGTGGATGTGATGGGTGACCGTGGCAAACGCTGCCCACAGTCTCCGGTCTCTGGCTGGGGAATGTTTTTACCCCCACCAGCTTGGGTTCCGGTACCCTGATGCCGACTCTTCACCCGGGGATTTTAGTTGGGATCTTGGAGTCCTTTTCTTCTGTGCCTCTGGGTCTCTCTCTTTTCTCCTCTCTCACTCTAGGTCTTTCTTCTCCTCTGCTCCTGACTTGTTCTCTGCAGCTGACTGACTCTCTGCATCTGACTTGTCCTCTGCATCTGACCCTGATCTTAGTTGGTGCCCACCTTATATACACCCTCTATGTGTGAGCTCAGGTGACCAGCACCCAATGAGCTCCTATCTTTACCCAGGCTGCTCCCCCTATCTGCCCCTACACTACTTGGGATGTACCACCCCCCTCCCACTCCAGCCAGGAACAGACTCGGTCGTACCTGCACATTTCTAAGTGGGAGTACCGTCGGTCTGCTCCTCGGAAATGGGATGCGTGTAGTGCATGCAGCCTACCGAGCTCAGATCCACACTCCATCCTTACCCGGGAGTGGAATATCACACCTCTGGGTTGAGGTGCAATACCCCTGTAGCAGCCGAATCCTCAGGGTGCTACAACAGCATTCCATCAGCCTCTGGAAGGTCCCGGGTGCGTTGCAGAGCCCGAAGGGCATACAGCTGAATTCACTTAATCCCATCAGGGTGGTGAAGGCGGTCTTCTCCTTGTCATCCTCTGCCACAGGAACCTGCCAGTACCCGCTAGTAAGGTCCAAAGTAGAGAAGAAATTAGCTGATTTTAGTGTGGCCAAAGACTCCTCTATCCTAGGCAACGGGTACGCGTCTTTATGGGTAATACGATTAACCTTTCTATAGTCCACGCACATTCTCATGGTACCGTCTTTCTTTTTTACCAAAACTAAGGGAGCTGTCGAGGGGCTACAGCTATCTCTAATGACCCCAGCTTCTTTAATTTCTCTCAGCATGCCCTTTGCGTTCTGATAATGTGCAGGGGGTACAGGTCTGTGTCTCTCTTTTATTGGTGGGTGGCTCCCCGTGGGGATGTGGTGTTCTATCCCTTTCACTCTGCCGAAGTCCAGCGGGTGCTTACTAAAGATTCTCTCGTACCCCTGAACCACCCGGTAGACTCCTTGTTTTTGGTGCAGGGGAGTAGAGTCAGCACCCACATGGAGTTTCTGGCACCAGTCCTCCTTGTGTTTCTGGGAGCCTTTACCCTTCACCGGGGGAGATGGAGGCAAGGGTTCCACGACGCTGAGAGCATTGTGCTCGACAGCAAACAATTTGGCTAATGTAGCGTACCGGGGAAAGTGTACTTCCTTTTCCCCAATGTTTAAGATCCGGATGGGTACCCTTCCATGGCGGACGTCAACCACCCCCCGGGCTGTCAAAATGGTGGGCCTGCTGTCTGAGTACAGGGGTTCTACCATGGCTTGGTAGTCTCTTCCTCTTAACCCGATTGCAGTCCGACACCAGATCATCATTTCACTTTTGGGAGGCATGGCAATGGGGAACGGGTCGCTCATCCTCACGCTACCGATCTCCCCACCAGACAGTTCTACCTGTTGCCGTCTCATCAGAGCTCTTATCTCTTTCTGGAGGACTCTCTGTTGGCCGGAACTCGCATTCATCGCCACCTGCAAAAAATTACAATTACTTCTGAAAGACAATTTTCAGTCACGTTAGTACCCAAGGTTATTTTAGGGTGACTTTCTCGACGGTCAATGTCCACAATAATCACTCCCTGTGCCGGCAGTTCAACCTTACCAATCTTGATGGTCATCTCTCTGAACCCCACCTGCGGCACGGGTTGACCATTGCTGGCGATGATGCTCAAGTCATCGTCTGGATAACGGGTTATATCAGTGTCACTCCAGTACTGCTTGAAAAATACATAGGGGATGGTAGTCACTTGGGACCCGGTGTCCAGCAGTGCACTCATGGGGATACCGTCCAGCACTACGGGTAAAACCGGACGTCCCCCTACGTACTTATCACGCCAATTAGACGGGTCTGGTGACCTTATGCCTGGGGGTTGGCCCTCTGCCCCAGGTCGGACCCGTTTAAAGTACAGTACCTGGCTATGTGTCCCGGCTGGCTGCAACGGCGGCAAATCGGCTGTTCATCCTCAGTGTAACGGTCGGCGGGCCTCTCTCTGAATGACGGGATCCTCCTCTGTCGACGCCACGGGACATCCTCCGAACTGGAAGCCAGCTTGATTGGTCATGACGGGTCCATCTGTAACGACTGTACGGTCCTGGTCAATGCAGCAACACTCTTTGTTAGTTCTTGGACCTGATAGTGCAGGTTTGCAGGCGGGGATGGGTTTAGGGCCTGCGCATCAGCCCCCACAAGGTCTGCAGGGTAGGGCGTAAGTGATGGCAGGGCGCCGGGAAGCTACAGCGCCACCTGGTGCGGGTTCTCGGAGCACCCGGATGGCCCTATCCTTGAACTGTGCAAAAGTCAAATCGGGGTTCTGTAGGGCCATGAGGCGCAGCTGGGTTCTGTGGGCGCTGGACAGCAGACCTTCTATGAACTGGTCAGTCAATAGTTTATCTGTATCCTGCCAGGGTCAGCTTGTTTAATTGCTCCCAAGCCTTCCTGTAAATTTAGGGCATAATCTCTGATGCTATCTTGAGCTCGTTGCTTACATCCATAGAACCGCATTTTGATTTCTGCTGAGGTACGGGTATCAAAGGTGTCCCGTAGACGGGTCAGAACCCCCCTTACAGTCCTTTTCTCCTCAGCTGTCCAAGACTTTACCTCCCGCTGGGCTGCACCAGTTAACTGCCCTATCAGAATGCTTACTTTCTGTTCTTTTGTCAGGGGATAAACTTTGAACAGGCTATACAGCCTTTCTTTAAAGTCGCCCAAGGTATGCGACTCGCCGGCATCCTGTGGCAGCCAGGCCGCTCCGGAGATATAGGGCATGGAAAAAGGCATCACAGCTGCAGCGGCTACGCTGGTGGTGGAGGGTCCCTCCGCGTCCGACATCTTCCTCCCCCCTAGTTAACCGTGGCCTAGCTTCCGGCGATCCTCTTCTGTAGGCCGGTGCTCCGCTCGCGATGCTCTGGGCGAGGACCTTGCGTCGCTCGGTGATGACGTCGGCGTCCGCTGGATCTCCTTCCAGGACCTTGCGCAGCGTCTCAGCGTACGGCGGGGCTTCAGGTCTCATGTGTTTTTGACGTCCACGCCCCTCTTCTTCCCGCGCGGCGTCCCGAAGATGGCGCCCGATGGCGGGAAACGGCTCCGATTGGCGGGAAATGGCCCCGAATGGCGGGAAACTTCACTCAGGTATGTATAAAGTCTTTTTCAGGCACGCAATACCCGTTTGTGGCGGGTTGGTCACAATCCTGCCGACTACGCCAAAGCTGACTCGCCCCCTGGGCCGTGGGGTACCCGGAACCGGGCTTCTGTACGATGCTGGGGGTGGTAGTGGCAACCCAATCCCGTGGCTCAGGGTGGTCAGACCAAATGTGGTGGCAGTCTATTTATAGATTTGTGAATGTCTGACTACGCCACCCATGGATTGCGCTTAGGGATAACCGCCGCTGCTAGGCAGACCACTGAGGCTGGTGTTGGTGTGCAGCACAGGGGTAGGATAACTCCCCACGGGAAGAGTGTAGCCTCAGGGCAGTGTAGGTGGATGCTGGGGGTGATAGTGCAGGCCGCAATAGTAAGAGCTCAGAGTCCGCTTCAAACAGTTCAGGGTCTTTATTGTAGGAATTATTAATGACCCAACAGTAGCACCGGTTAGGAATGGGCCTGGGTGTCTGAGAGCATTCGGGCGAGCCCCACTGGTCAGGGTGAGTGTGTAGGCCTACCGTTCTCTCTATGCTCTTTCTGACTATCCCCCTCTTCGTGGTGTAATAGCCCACGTCCCTGAGCTGGCCATGTATTTCTCACCTGTATGGCTTGCGACTCGGGCCTTGGGTACCTTTTGCTTTCTACTCGCTGTACTGGTCCCTCTGTGTGGCGGAGCCTCCAGGCTTCTTAGGCCAAGGGACCTGAAATCCCTCTCAGGTTGGTTCTCTGCTGCTGGGCTTATAACTTTGACAGCCTCGGACCCCAATGTCCGGTTAGATTGGTTCTCTGCCAGGACCGGCTCTCGTCGCCTCTGTCCCTGGCTTGCAGTTTCTCCTCTGCCTCACGGACTCCTCAGCTGCTGCTGACCTGTCCCTTCCTCTGAGAACCCTTCTGGACACTTCAGAAGTGGGTTCTGGTCTCTCTAACCCTGCCCCAGTTCCAGCTTTTATAGGGCAGCCAGCTCTCCCTACTGGCCTGGGACAGGAGGTGCTGCATGCTAATGGTCTCTAACCAGGGAACCTCCCTCCTGCTCTCAGACACAGATTATTGTTTGTGGCATCCAGGCCTGGGGTGACACAAGTGTATACAGCACAATACGTTCCGTGCACGTTCTGTATGCTGCTGCTGTTACAGATATCCATAGCCCTATATATCAGGGCTATTTTTCTTTGCTCTTCATCCTGAATATTTGCTTAAAAAGCAATACAGTACTCCATTTTACTGCTCCATTTGCTTGTTATCAGAATATAGGCAGATTTTTTTTTATTTTATTCACATTGCTGTATTGTGTAAGCAGAGAAACTTTTCCATCACATCACACGTGATCGCAGCCTAAAACCGTGGTCGTCACATGTGATCGCATATTGCTGTGGTAATAATTCAGACATTTTGTGGAGCGTGCCAAATATTCCACTCCATTTAAAGTCAGTCATCTGTGTTTTATTGAACCTATTCACACTTGGTCGCTGAACAATACTATACTACAAGGCCAAAGCCTAGAACCGTGGTCGTCACACGTGATGGCATATTACTGCGGTAATAATTCAGACATTTTGTGGAAAGTGCCAAACATTACACTCCATTTAAAATGGTAAAGGTGCGTGGCAAGGGACGGAGAAGTGGACATGATGGTGATGGTGCATGCAGAGGCCGAGGCCGTGGGCAAGATGAAAATGTGCCTGCTGAGGGAGCACAACAAACACCTACATCATGTCAATCTACTTTCCTGCCCCAATTACTAGGGGGCCGCGGAACACCACTCTTGAAGCCAGAGCAGTGTGAAAAGGTTGTTGGTTGGATAGCAGATAATGCTTCCAGTCATCACCACCAACACCCTGTCTTCCACGTGGTCAAGTCTCAGTAGCTGTGAGTCTGAACCAGATATTCCTCACTCTGATCATCCTTCCTCCCACCATGCCGAGTGCCCAGAGACAAGTGATCTCATACTTGGACACTCCGAAGAGCTGTTCACTTCTCCATTTATAGATTCGGGCCTCTCACCAGGCCAGCTTCAAGCGGGGCAAGAGGAGATAGCGATGCCCAAATATTTGAGCAGCCACGGTCACATGAAGAGGACGGTGTGAAAGTGCAATGTATCTAAGCTCTATCTGGTGTTCTGCTTACATATTCATCTGTATGCTCTTGTGACAGCTCATTGTGCATTCACTGATTACGTCACATGGAGGACAGTACAGTAAATGGACAGCATATACTGTATATCACAAGTCACATGAAGAACAGTGCCAAAAAATCACTGACACAATGGCAAAATAATTACAATGGGAGACAGTACCAAAAAATAGATTACAGTGTCATAACAACATAATCCGTTTACATGGAACCATACAGCTGTTAATGTCCATAATATGACATAGTTCTTAACATGGCCCGGGAAAGATGGATCCAATAGTCAAAACGAGGCCCACCTATACACCAGGTACCTAAGAGAAGTAAAGAAAAGTAACAGGGGAAAAAAAGAGATAAAGAATATATAATTAAAAACAAGATAAAAACAGCACCGCAGCCAAACAGCCGGGTGGAGGAGGTTTGGGGGGTTTAGGGAACAGGCCCAAAAATATAAAATTGTATGAGGAACAAGAACCGCATCACAAAAAGGGGATTTGATTGTCTCTTGAAAAAGCCAAATTATATGTTGCAAAATGCACGTTGAGGCTATCACCAGCCCACCTCCCTTGGTTTACATGACCCCATCTTTATTGGTAAGGTTTAAGGATTATATTATTCTTTTTGACACTGCCCTGTGATATTTCAGTTCACTTGATTATACCTTACCACGGTGACACCTACCCGCACTGCACTTTTTGCAGTACAAAAACTACTTTTTTTTATTATTATTTATTTACATAGCGCCATTGATTCTATGGTGCTGTACATAAGAAGGGGTTACATACCAAATACAGATATCACTTACAGTAAACAAACTAACAGAAGGAAGAGGACCCTGCCCTTGCGGACTTATATTCTACAGGAACGGGGAACGAGACAGTAGGTTGGGGGGTTGAAGTAGCTCCGGTGTTGTTGAGGTGGCAGCAAGCAAGGTCATGGCAGGCTGTAGGCTTGTTTGAAGAGATGGGTTTTCAGGTTCCGTCTGAAGGATCCAAGTGTGGTGGATAATCCGACGTGTTGAGGCACAGAATTCCATAGGATGGGGGATATTCGTGATACTTTTGCTTTTGTAATGTATTTATACTTCTATACTGTACATGTGTATACATATGTATTCATACTTGTATGTATTTATACTTGCATTTTTTTTAGTAATAATAAAAAATGTTTTTTATATACCAGTATAACTCCTGGTTCTGTTAGTGTTCTACATTTTTTGGAGTTGGTATGATTTAATACACCACGGTACCATTTTGTGCCTGGTCTGTTCTTCCAGTATTATGGTACTGGCCTCTAATGTTTTGATGAGCATTACCAGTATAGGATTCCTTAACATTCCTTAACAATGGTAACAATTTTTTTAATGAGGACCTCCTTTACGTCTCTTCAAAGGAGTATTGAAGTGCGTCCAATTTTTGGCCACCCCTTGCAGTCACGACATGGGCATTACCAGTATAGGAGACCCACTCCTTTAGAATAGGAACATTTTTTTTACTGAGGCCCTCCTCTATGTCTCTTCAAAGGGGTATGGGAGTGCGTCCTAATTTTGGGCAACCCTTGCAGTCAATGCATATGCAATAACAGTATAGGAGACCCGCTCCTTTTTAATGGGAACATTTTTTTACTGAGGCCCTCCTCTGTGTGTCTTTAAATTGGCATTGGGGTTTATCCAAAATTTAGGCAGCCGTTGCAGTCACTGCATACGCTATAACTGTATAGCAGAACCGTTCCTTTATAATGGGAACATTTTTTTACTGAGGCCCCCCTCTATGTGTCTTCAAATTGGTATTGGGGTTTTTCCAAAATTTAGGCAGCCCTTTCAGTCACTGCATACACAATAAATGTATAGGAGACCTGCTCTTTAATAACGGCAAATTTCTTTTTAAAATAAGGCCCTCTATATCTGTCTCTTCAAAGGGGTATTGGGGTTTTTCCAAATTTTGGGCAGGCCTTGAAGTCACTGCATACGCTATAACAGTATAAGAGACCCGCTCCTTAATCACAGGAACAACAAAGCATAGCCAGCTGATGACCCTCTAACAATAGTGAGGGCTGACTGCTGGCCCTTTAACAATAGTAAGGGCCGCCTGATGGCCCTATAAAAATAGGCTTTGTGACTTTCAGAGTCCCTCCTTCATAAATGAAACAGGATGTGTTATGATCATGTCTCACATACCACATGGCCAGATTAAGTAGTAAAATTTTAAAATGACAATTACCGATGAAGGTATTTTTCACAGTTGAAAGCAATGCCAAAGTGGAAAAACGCATCAAAAACGCTACGTGTGAACATAGCCCAAGGTGTGGAGGAGCATTTTTGTTTTTGGTTATTTATTTTGCCTTATATACAAGTCATTACCCTGGAAAGAATGTTCCTTTCAATTTTATTCCAAGAAAATCCATTTTGGTTTCAATTTTGTATGTTTTATTGTGAGTCTGTAAAAGTGGCGTAATACTCTGACAACATTGTTCACAGCAGTGACTTGGGAGTCAGAGATGCTTCCAGGGGTCTTCCCCATGCTGTTCCCATGTGATTTGAGAACTGTTCCCATCGATCTCGGCAATTTTTAGGCCCCCTTCAGACCTCTGGGGGGAGACGCCGGAAAAATGCTCGAGTTTCCCATAGATTTACATTGGGCTCTTTGCTTGGGTCGAGCACCCTAGCATTCCAATTTGCTCAATCTGAGCAACGAGCACCCGAGCATTTTAGTGCTTGCTCATCACCAGTAACAATGTTTTGAACTTTTGACTTTCAGGCTCCATATTTCACCATTCCCTGCAGCTTTGAACGTGAGACTGCCATCATTTTATAGACAATCATCTTGGCTATCTCCTACTTGAATTTGACTTGCAACTATTTAGCATGTGATTAGTTATGCAGATTCTTGTCATGTCACTGCATTGTTACTGTTTTGCTCCTGGTGGTGGAAAAATCTTTTTTTTTCATCTGTACTACAAAATACAACCTGATCTCACATTCCCTAATAGTGTAAAGCAGGTGACTGGGATGCAACACACAGACAAGGACAAGGCGGAAGTAACCAACCTATGTATTTATTCTCTGGGTGTGAATATAGCAAAGGGGTGATTTAAACAAAGAGTAATTCAGGGATAACAGGGTAATTACAGAGTACAATATTCAATATACAATAATATCACAATTGTTATTGACGCACTATAACTCTTGCAGAGGGATTTCACTACGTTACATATAATCTGTTTCTTAGAAGAGCAATGTCCACAGTCCTAAAGGTACCACTATAACATTCCCCTTTATATAGTACGCCACAGCGGGGGTCTCTGGTCCTTCCCGCTATGCCGCAAGTCAATCAGTGTTCTCTGTGCCGCACTCTGGACGACCTGTTCCGTTCATCACTATCGAATGTAAGGGCCCGGCTAACTCGAGCCTCCTGTTCACCACTGTAGGCGTCCATCCCCGGAGTTTCTTCACGGATCTTCGGTGCATGACGGATGGCAGATGTCTCTCGTATCCAGTTGGATGCGGACTGGGGCTCGGCTCTTCACTGGCATCGTCTGGACTCCGAATCTTGACTGGCGTACGTCTGGTCTGCGGGCCTTGACCGGCGTCATCTAGATTCCGGAACTTGTCTGGCACAGCCTGCGTTCTGCTTCCAGGCATGCCACAGCCCGTTGGCTCACGCTTCCTGCCAAGACCTGACACCCGGGCCTTAGCGTCTTTCTCAACACACATCCTTACCGTCCCCTCTCCTGGCGCTAAATCTGCTCCTGTTTTGGTTTGCTGGCTTCTTATACCAAGGAATTGTGTCATCAGGGTCATCTAGACTGGTCCTCCCTGCAACACTTCCTCATTCTTCTCATTCTGCAGGGTTCTGTCAGAACAGTATATGGCAGTCTTTAATCATAAATGGTGCACACCGCTGGGAAATCTCACCTTACACTCTGCTACATTAGCTCAGTGTGTTATTAGGTTGATTCTCAAGCAAAAGGTCACTGGTTCGAATCGAGGAGCAGCAATGAAGAAGATTTCCAAAAAAAAAGAGAAACAACATCATCCAGTTCATCGATAGCGGTCTCTCGGCCAAGAAAATAGCCAAACTGTATCATGTGAGCGCCATGACAGTTGTAAGAATACAAATTTAAGTCCGTCCGTCCATTCAAAAGCCAAGAGGTGGACGTTCAGGCAAAATAGCTGAGTCAACAAGTCGGCTTATCATAAGATCTATCAGTTCTGGCATGAGAAGCACGTCAGTGAAAGTGTCTTGTATCAAGCACCATGTGACGCACGTTAAAGAAGTCTGGAATGGTGGCCCGAAAAAAAGGTGAAGAAGCCTGGACTTCAATATCATCATAAAAAGCGTCAGTTCGAGTTTGCAAAACCGTACAAAAAGTGGACAGTAGAAGATTTGAAACAGGTGATTTGGAGCGATGAAATGAAAGTCAATAGACTACAGTAGGTTCTGATGGGTGCAAATGGGTCTTGAACAAACAAGGGGCTAATGGATAGAAAAATTTAAGGAACTGTCAAGTTCGGGAGAGTAAATCTGATAATATGATGTTGTTTCACAGTCAAAGGCGTTGGATACTTGGCCAGGATTGATGGTGGTCTCAATGCTGAACTATACATGAGTATCTTACAAGACTAATTACTTCATACACTCGAATATTATAGGTATGAAAAAGACCGCACAGTGTTCCATCAGGTCGACTCGAAGCATACATCCAGATTGGCAAAGAAATTGTTCAATGACAATGAGATAGAGGTTCTGGATTGGCCCTAATGTCCCCAGACCTCAACCCAATAATACACTTGTGAGTAGAGTTGAATAAAAATCTGTATACATACCAAAGTGAGTCGACACATATGCACCCACTTTGGGAAAGTGTAGAAGAGACCTGGGATCATATTTTGGTCAAGGCATGCTTGAATCTGATGGAGAGCATGCCCAGAAGGTTCAGGCAGTGTTGAAAGATAAAGGTGGATTTACAAAATGATAAAAATTAAAATTTAGATTTAGATTTTTTAGGAACAAAGCAGTAACAAGGCAGTGACATGATAAGAATCTGCCTAATTAATCATATGCTAAGCAGTGACATGACAAGAATCCGCATAACTAATCATATGCTAAATAGTTGCCAGTCAAATTTATGTAACAGATAAACAAGGTGATTTTCTATAAAATGATGGTAGTCTCACATTGGAAACAGCAGTGGATGGTGAGATATGGAACCTGAAAGTCAAAAGTTCAAAACACTGTTACCCTTTTGCTCGCCAGTGTACCTAGATATTTGTGAATGCTTATGAACTGTTCACCTGATTCGGCTGGCAGGCACAACACTGTGAAGAGTATGGGTGGATCCAGAGTAACCGGCTGCTGCTTCAACTGCTAATTCAGTTCTGAGGCTCCGGAGTGCCGGAACTAAAGAAATATGCCAGGTGAAGCAAAATGACTGCGGCATTACCTGGCGCTGCCAGTGGATAAAGGGGTCCAGAGAGTGAAAAAAAGTTTTATTGAAACTACTCTTTTCAGAGTGGACCAACTACAAAACGCGTAGTTTCAATAAAACCTTTCCTTCTTTCCTCCTCTGGACACCTATATCAACATGCATTGAGAAGGGTCTCAGTACAGTTTAGCCATGGACTAAGTGTGAGCGATTTTCCCTGCTAAATAATTCTAGGGGATTACAAGTAATGTGTAGAGGCTTATATTTCTATAATGGCCTAGAAAATAAAACCTAGAAGTCTAAATACTAGTGATGAGCGAGCGTTCGATACTCAATCGAGCATTAGGGTGCTCGGGTACGCTCCGTTACTCAATCAAGTATCGCGGGTGCTTAATCGCCGTGCTTTAGTCCCTGCCCTGCATATTGCTGCTGTTAGACAGCCAATAAACATGCGGGGATTGCCTGCCATACACAGTAATGCCGTAGCCATTTTGGCTACTGACATTACTGTGATTGGCCGGCCGCATCGCGTCATCGGGTCTTATATAAGACCCTGTGATGCGATGCTCAGCACACTATCCTCAGGAAGCAGTTCGGGGAGAGTTGTTATAGGATGGAGAGCTTATTTTAAAGCAGGCATATAGGCAGTGTTTAATATTGCTATTGCAGTACTTGTATACCGCTGCTGCACCTTTAAAAGAAACGTTTTTTTCAGGGCTTAATATTTTTTTTTCTCTAATAAAACCGCTGTTACCTTCATTCCGCAGAGGGATAGTTTTGGATTACAGGCATATAGACTGTGTTTAATATTGCTATTGCAGTACTTGTATACCACTGCTTCACCATTAAAAGAAAAGTTTTTTCAGGGCTACATATTTTCTTTTCTCTATTAATACCGTAAAATTTGCAGGCATATAAATATATACCTAAGTTAAAATGAGTACGGCATGCGGTAAGGGATGGGGAAGTGGACGTGCTACTGATGGTGCACGCCGAGGCCATGGGCCAGGTGAAACTGTGCCTGCTGCGGGAGCACAACAAACACAATCATCCACGAGACCTAGCTTCCTGTGCTATTTTGCATGGGGGCACGGGACACTCTTGAAGCCAGAACACTGCGAACAGGTGGTCGGTTGGATGGCAGGTAGTGTTTTTAGTATGTTTCACAGCACCACCCTATATTCCACACGGTCAAGTCTTACTAGCCAAGAGTCTGGACCACATAATCCTCCCCCTGATCCTCATTGTTCCCACCATGGCAAGCCCACACTCGGATACTCCAAGGAGCTATTTACATTTACATTTACTGATTCAGCCTCTCAACCTGCACATTTCAAGAAGGACATGAGGAGATTGTGTGTAGTGATGTGTAGTGATGCCCAAATATTTGAGCAGTCATGGTCAGAAGAACGCGATGGTGGGGAACGGCAATTAGTGTGTCAAGAGGTAGATGATGATGAGACACAGTTGCCAACAAGTGATATTGTTAAGTCAACAAGTCAGGAGGACCAGAGTGCGGAAGTGGAAGACGAGGTGGTGGACGATGAAGTCACTGCTCCAACCTGGGAAGGTGCCATGCAGAGCGATTACAGCAGCGCAGAGGTGGAGAGATCCGCAGTACTGCAAATGGCAGGAGGAGGCAGTGGAGAGGCCAGAGGGAGAAAGCGGGCAACTATTGCCCAGAGCACCCACAAGATGAAGGTTCCCAGGCAAAGGGTTATGTCTTCACTAATCTGGCGCTTTTTTAAAGAAGGTGCGGAAGATAAAAGAATGGTCATTTGCAACCTGTACCATACCAACATGAGCAGGGCCCTGACCACCATGAGCATGCTCAGGTACATGTCATCAAAGCACCTGACTAGGTTTTCCAAACACCTGGATTCACATACAGTGGTTGCGGGTGACCCGGTTCTACTTGCTTGCTAATCCTCTGTCCAGGATGCAGGCATGGTTGCCTCCCACCCTGCACCTGTCGTTGCACATTTGCAAACACCGTCAGCAACCACATTCAAATCCTTGTCTCAGCGCAGCATTTAGCTGTCTGAAAATACCCAGCCACCCACTCACAGGCCCAAACACTATACAGGCACATTTTCAGACTGCTTTCCCTGAAAATGTTGCCGTTTAGTCTTGTAGACACTGAGGCTTTCCATAACCTCATGGAAGCTGCCGTCCTTCGGTACTCGGTCCCCAGCCGCCACTATTTTTCCCATTGTGCCATCCATGCCTTACACCAGCACTAGAAATTAGCAAACCCGAACTATAAATTTCAGGGTTTGCACCGCACACCTAGTGTCCAGAGCTGAGAGTTTGAGTCCCTATTGACTCATATGGGGTTCAGGTACAGTTCTGGTACCCGAAACGAACTTTGGACTAAAGTTGTCTTGGGTGTGTCAGAAGTGACAGACAGTCGCCCTGCAGTTGGTTGCAGGAGATCTCTTCATTTGGCATTACAGATACCTTCTTAGCTATTTCACTCTAGGACCCAGCGGCTACCTCCTTCCTGTAAATTGACAGCCTGGGCTGGGTGTTTAAATAGTTTCACTTTGTAGCAGGAAGGGGCCGGTAATATTCGCATGTTTCCTTGTGAATGCTTGGAGCTCTCAGACTGGTATCTTCCTCTGTGGTGCTAGGAGGACGCTTGGAGTTACCTCTCTGAATTCAGCTAAAGCAAAGCTACTTCCCCTGTGTCTGTCTCCCCTTGCTGTCTTTAGTGTTTAGTGGGAACTGACTAGCGCTCATTCCCCCCTTCCCTATACAGGGCCAAGCGCTGGGGAAATAAAGGATTTAGGTTCACGTACAGCGATTGGTGAAGAACCAATATAGGGACATTAGTGGAGACATGGTGATATCAGATCAGCCTAGGAGGGCTCCACTCCCCACTTTCCCTAGAGTCTGGGCTCCCTTTCCCCCTTCCCTTTGTGTTGCACTAAGTCTTTCCCAAACCTTGCATGACAAAAGTTCAGTCGAACCCAAACTTTCATGAGTCCGTTCATCCCTAAACAGCACTTTCTTAGGAATTGTGCTTCTGTGCTCCCACCTGTCACGCCAGGTGTGGGAAAGACTTAGTGCAACACAGAGGGAAGAGGGAAAGGGAGCCCAGACACTAGGGAAATGGGGAAGTGGAGACCTCCTAGGTCCCAACAAAATGTCCTTTTCCCACAAAAAAAAAACATACTCCTTTTTTCTTGCAAATCTCTGGGGAGATGTATGATGTAGAGACACTCCCTAACTGCATGGGTTTCTCCACTTCCCCCACTACTGGTTCACCCCCAGACCGCTCCCCTGGCAGAGGTACACAACCCCAACAAGAACGCCTCAGAGAAGGTGATCTCACCCGTCTGTCCTGAAGGCGTCTATCAAGACATATGGCCAAAGACATGGCTGCCTCCAAGGACTGAGGGGTTTTATATACTGCCAAGGCATCTTTCACCCTTTCAGTAAGCCCCTCACAAAATTGACTTTTAAGGGCTGAGTCATTCCATTTGGAATCCATCGCCCATTTACGGAATTCCGAACTGTACGTTTCCACTGTCTGATTCCCCTGCTGAAGATGACGTAGCCTAGACTCAGCCAAGGCGACTCGGTCAGGGTCATCATAGATGAGGGTCAGAGCTCCGAAAAACCCCTCCACAGACTGGAGACAAACCGAGTCCTGCGGTAATGAAAACGCCCATGACTGAGGATCTCCCTGCAATAGAGAGATCACAATACCAACCCGTTGCTCCTCATTACCAGAGGAGTAAGGACGAAGTTTGAAATACAATTTTCATGCCTCCTTAAATACAAAAAACTTGTCTCTACCTCCTGAAAACCTGTCCAGGAGGGCAACCTTGGGTTCAGGCTGGACAGGACTACCTGCTGAGACCCCCATATTGGCGACCTGTAACCGCTGATGCTGCTGCTGTACCTCACCGTGGAGGTCATTCACCTTCAGAGACAGACAGCGTAGCTGATCTGCGAGCTCTGCAACTGAAACCATACTAAGGGAGAAAAGAAAAAAAAAGTGCACGCCCAAAAACAGACAGAGAAAAAAAAACATTGTCAGTTTTTTTTTATTGTTTTTTTTTTCTTTTTTCAAAACGTGCTCGCCAGGTGTGTGAAACACTTAGTGCAACACAGAGGGAAAGGGAGGGAAAGGGAGCCCAGACACTAGGGAAAGGGGGAAGTGGAGACCTCCTAGTCTGGTCTAGTGTCACCCTGTCTCAACTACCATCCCTATATTGCCTCTTTAGCAATCGCCGCATTCGTGCCTTGTCCTGTCTTTCCCTGGCGTATGGCTAAGGCTAGGGATGGGAGGAGATGAGCACTAGTCGATCTCCACTAAACTCTTTAGACAACAAGGGTAGACAAACAGGGGGAGAATGCTTTGCTTTAGATTACTCCAAACAAATGTGAACTTGGCCTCAAGCTCCAGAGAGGACGAAGTACTGACTGTTCTTGCTAAGCCTTCACAAGTAGAAATGAATATAGCCGCCACCTCCCTCTCAGACACACCAGGTATATATACACCCAGGTCATGGAGCTAATTACCAAAGGGAGGTAGCCGCTAGGTCCTAGAGATAGCCTCTCATCTAATAAGATGTATGTAATGCCAAACATAGAGATCTCCTGCAAGCAACTGCAGGGCGACTGTTTGTCACCTCTGATACACCCGTGACACCACCTGGGAATAGATCAGATCCGGTGCTACGCTACTCCGATTGCAGGCGCCGCCATTGTCCTGACCCCGGACACGGAGCTACTACACGTGCAGGGAAACCATCCCAATCTTATGGAGCATCACATTCTGGTGTTGTAGGATGTCTCTCACTGATTTCTCTGCCGGAGGAACATGTGACGCTGTGTTCCCCGATTGCCAGGCAAAGCAGCACGCTGCTGTGTCTAGCACTAGACAGTTGTGGGATTGTATACATACATTCTGCTGTACAAGCTAGCAGGGAGTGGTTGTCTGGGGGTGATTGGGAGGTATTCAACACCTGATCATTAGGCGGGCTATTTAACCCTGTTCCCTGATCAGTCCTTTGCTGTTTATTGCAGTTCCTATGTGCTGTGGTGGTGAGTGGTGCTAGCAGTAGTGTTTCTATCTATTCAGGAGTTTTCTAATTTTCTCTTCTTGCTACACTTCCTGGGGTTCTTGCAAAGGTACTTACCTGGTCCTTGACTAGGTACCAACCGTGTCACCAGACGCCAGCTGTCCGGCGACAGTGGGTCTGGGAAGGGCTCTGCCAAAGTCCCCTTTCCATTTCCTGGGAGCTGGGTGAAGAGTATTCCCAACCCTCAAGGGCTCATCTAGCTGGGCAGCTTGCACCAAGTGCGTCTGTGGCTGCGCCTTTGCTGGTTTGGTGCCAGTCTAGCTGTGTCTCTCTGTGTAGTGCATAACACATGTGTCCCATAACATCACCTATGTCCTGACCAACGCAGTTACTGGGAAGGTCCACTTAATGACCGACACGTAGACAAGTGTTTGTGACCAGGGATGCTACATTTCCCTGAGGGCACACTGGGTGAACTTTGTGGAGGCCGGGACCAAGTCGCACCCTGGGAGGCAGACATGCTACCGACACCAAAGATTGCAGGCCCTAGTTCTATCAGGGTTTCCGCCACCTCCTACACCTGTTCCTTCACCGTCTCCTCCTCCTCACCCTCCATCTCTGAATTGTCATCTTGGAGCACGTTGTCCATATTAGTCGCATACTGGAAGCACAGCAGCACTACCTTGATGAAGCGGCAACAAGCTCTACTGAAACAAATTTGTTTAAGTGACAAACAGCACCCCGCCGTAGAGTTGTAGAAAAGTATAACAGACCAGACAGATCTGTGGCTCTCGCCGCTGAACCTACAACCAGGCATGATCATATGTGATAATGTGGTGGCAGCTCTGAATTTTGGCAAGATCGCACATATACCATGACTGGCCGTCGTGCTCAACATAATGGTTCAGCTGTTTCTGAAAACCTACCCAGATTTGCCTGAGCTACATATGAAGGTACGCCACTTGTGTGCCCATTTCTGTAAATCAGCTACAATTGCTGCCGGTCTGGCAGTGCTGCAGCAGCGCTTGCAAGTGCCAGCTCACTGACTGGTGTGTGACATGACCATGCGCTGGAATTCCAGATTACATACGTTGGCAAGACTTTATGAGCAGCAGAGGGCAGTAGTTGAATAGCAGCTACAACATGCCCATCGGTATTCTGGTCAACCTCCGCACATAATAACCGACGAGTGGACATGGATATCTGACATTTGTGAGGTTCTACAAAACTTTGAGGAATAAACCCAAATGGTGAGCGACAATGCAATAATCAGCATAACCATACTTCTGTGTCTACTCAATCACTCGCTGCTTACAATTAAAGAGAAAGCTTTGCATGTGGACCAGATGGAAATGGAGGAAGAAAGTACATAGGGTGATGCTACCCATCCCATCTTCTCAGCTCGGATTGGGTGATAATGAGGAGGAGGAGGCTGAGGAGGAGGGATGAAAGATGGTTGCCTGTTCTACAGAGGGTATTACCCACACCAGCTTCATCCCATCTGTTCAATGTGAATGGGCTAAAGAGGGGGAGGAGGAAGAGAGGGAGGAGGGAGAGATGGAGAGTTGTTCTTCTGGTGCGGGCAGGGAAATCTTGCCTGTTCCGGAGTCTGGCACACATGGCTGACTTTATGGCCAGCTGCCTTTCCCATGACCCTCGCGTTATACGCATTTTGGCCGACACTGATTACTGGTTGTTCAGCCTTCTTGACCCATGCTACAAGGAGAACTTTCTATTTCTACTTCCTGCAGCAGAGAGAACTAGAAAAATAGTGTAATACTAGAAAGTCCTAGTCGTACAACTAATACAAAAATTCCCATCTGACAACGCTGGTGGCAGAGGTCATAGATCCTTGGGCAACCAAGGAGGAGAGACAAAGGAGACACACACCAGGTCCAACAGAGGCAGGGGAACACTATCAAAAGTATGGGACAGTTTCATTAGACCCTCCCAGGTCCCAGGCCCTGATGCCGTGGATAGTCTGGCAAGGAGAGAAAAGTTTTGGAAGATGGTGGAGTATCTAGCCGGCCGTACCAGCATCTTCCGTGTTTCCTCTGTGCCATACAACTCTTGGGTATCTAAGCTGTACACGTGGCATGTGGCCCTCTATGCTAGGGTTTTGTCAGAGCAGGTTTTTAAAGCCACCGATAACTGATAGGCGCATCCGCCTGCCAAATGAAAATGCTGATAGACTGGCTCTTATCAAAATGAACAAGGTTTGGATTGGCTCAGATGTCTCAACCCCACCGGATGACAGCAGCGGAACATAAGGCCAATACAAATGTTCCTTTATTTTCTGGTGTATTCACATGCACCCATTCCCACCTAAAAAAGGGTATACGGTTCATGGTTTCTTCTTTTTCTTGTCCTCTTCCTCCACTATATCAAAAGGGTCATTAGGCAGCCCTCACTCAAAATAAAAAAAACAGGGTATTGTCGACATCTCCCCCAACCCTGGGCCCCCACACACTAGTATATATAACTCTCATCCTGCTGCACAGAGAAGCCATGTCAATCTTATCAACATTCATTGCTTGCCTTCTCCTGTCTCTTTTAACTGTGCTCTTTAGAACTTGCACTCAGCCTGCAATAAACTCCTCTATATCCAAGATTTCTTCCTTTCAAATTCCCTTAACTTTCTGGCTCTCACTGAAACCTGGATCCAGCAGTCTGACAACTGACACAGCAGCTCTCTTGTATGACGGCCTACAATTTTCACACACCCCCAGACCTGAGAGCAGACAAGGTGAAGGTGTTGGTTTGCTCCTTTCACCACAATGTGCTTTCCAGGTCATCCACCCAGTTCCCCCACTTATGTTTCTTTCCTTCGAAGTCCACACTGTTAGACTCTTCAAACCCTTCTCCCTGCGAGTGGCAGTTGTATATCGCCCTCCAGGCCCCTCCCATCAGTTTCTGGATCACTTTGCCACCTGGCTTCCACACTTCCTATCCTGTGATATTCCCACTCTCATCATGGGGGATTTTAACATACCCATTGATATGCCGTTTTCCCCATCTGCCTCTCATCTTCTTACTCTAACCTCCTCATTCGGCCTGGTATTCTCACCACTCTGCTCGCTGGATGACTTTACTAACTCCCCTCTACCACTCTCTGACCACAACCTTCTTTCCTTCTCTGTCAAGAATTGTCTCTTCACCCGGGACACCCCCACTTACCATACACATAGAAATCTACGTGCCATTAATACCCAGCAACTTATGAACAATCTACAGTCATCGTTAGCCCCCATTCTCTCCCTCTCCTGTCCAGACTCAGCATTGTCACACTATAACAACTCATTGCGGAGTGCCCTGGGTGAAGCAACACCTGCTACACGCAGAAATAGACGGCATCACTTGCACACGTTGCAAACTTGTTTTCTCCAGTGTTGCTCAAGGTGTGCTGAGCGTCTGTGGAGACAATCACTTTCGGCAGAAGACTTCATCCACTATAAGTTCATGCTCAAAACTTACAACTCTGCTCTCCATCTGGCTAAACAAGTCTACTTTACCACTCTCATCACAACTTTAGCCAATAATCCTAAACGACTCTTTGAAACATTCCACTCCTTCCAGAGCCCTAAAGTACAGAACCCCGTCACCAACCTAAGTGCTGACGATCTGGCCATTTATTTCCTACAAAAAATCAATCATATCCGTCAAGGCATTCTTGCACAATCCCCTCAGAGCCTGGACCCCCTTCCCTCCCACACCTCAAGTACATTTTCCATCTTCGAGCCGGTCACAGAAAAAGAAGTGACCAGACTCCTCGCTTCTTCTCACCCTACAACCTGCAACAGTGATCCTATTCCCTCACATCTCATTCAGACCCTTTCCCCAGCTGTCACAACCCACAAAACTAAAATATTTAACCTCTCTCTTTCTTTGGGTATCTTTCCCTCTTCATTCAAACATGCCATCATAACCCCTTTACTTAAAAAGCCATCCCTGGAGGAGAACTGCACTGCTAACGATAGACCTATGTCTAATCTTCCCTTCATCTCTAAACTCCTGGAATGCTTGGTCCACTCCCGTCTAATGCGCTATCTCTCAGATAACTCTCTTCTCGACCCTTTACAATCAGGTTTCCGCTCCTCACACTGTACTGAAACTGCCCTCACTAAAGTCTCTAATGATCTACTAACAGCTAAATCTAATGGTCACTACTCCCTGCTGTTTCTCCTGGATCTCTCTGCCGCTTTTGACACTGTGGATCACAAGCTCCTCCTCACTATGCTCCGCTCTATAGGCCTCAAGGACTCCGCTCTCTCCTGGTTCTCCTTCTACCTCTCTGACCGCTCCTTCATTGTATCTTTTGCCGGCTCTTCTTCCTCTAATCTTCCCCTTACTATCGGGGTTCCACAAGGATCAGTCCTAGGCCCCTTCCTCTTCTGCTTGTATACTGCCCCTATTGGCTAACCATCAGCAAATTTGGTTTCCAGTATCACCTCTATGCTGATGACACCCAACGATACACCTTTTCACCTGACATCACCCCCACTCTAATACAAAATACTAGTGATTGTCTGTCTGCTGTCTCTAACATCATGTCCTCCCTCTATCTGAAACTGAATCTCTCAAAAACTGAACTCCTTATTTTTCCTCCCTCTACTAACCTACCAATACCTGACTTTTCAATTTCCTTGGGCGGTGCCATCATAACTCCAAAGCAGCAAGCTCGCTGTCTTGGAGTCATATTTGACACACAACTTTCATTTATTCCCCATATTCAATCACTCACTCGCTCATGTAACCTGCACCTTAACCACTTCGCACCAGAGCCTGTTTTTGCCTTCGTGACCGGGCCAATTTTTTCAATTCTGACCACTGTCACTTTATGAAGTAATTACTCTGGAACGCTTCAACGGATTCCCCTGATTCTGAGACTGTTTTTTCGTTATATATTGTACTTCATGATAGTGGTAAAATTTCTTTGATATCACTTGCGTTTATTTGTGAAAAAATCGGAAACTTGGCAAAAATTTTTAAAATTTAGCAATTTTCAAACTTTGAATTTTCATGCCCTTAAATCAGAGAGATATGTCACACAAAATAGTTAATAAATAACATTTCCCACATGTCTACTTTACATCAGCACAATTTTGGAACCAAAATTTTTTTTGTTAGGGAGCTATAAGGGTTAAAAGTTGACCAGCGATTTCTCATTTTTCCAACAAAATTTACAAAAACATTTTTTTAGGGACCACATCATATTTGAAGTCACTTTGAGGGGTCTTTATGACAGAAAATACCCAAAAGTGACACCATTCTAAAAACTGCACCCCTCAAGGTGCTTAAAACCACATTCAAGAACTTTATTAACCCTTCAGGTGCTTCACAGGAATTTTTGGAATGTGGAAGAAAAAAATTAACATTTAACTTTTTTCACAAAAATGTTACTATAGACCCAATTTTTTTTATTTTCACAGGGGTAACAGGAAAAAATGGACCCCAAAATTTTTTGTGCAATTTCTCTTGAGCGCGCTGATACCCCATATGTGAGGGAAAACCACTGTTTGGGTGCACTGCAGGGTTTGGAAGGGAAGGAGCGCCATTAGACTTTTTGAATGTAAAATTTGTCTGAATAATTAGCAGACGCCATGTTGTGTTTGGAGAGCCCCTGATGTTCCTAAACAGTGGAACCCCCCCACAAGTGACACCATTTTGGAAACTAGACCGCTTAGGGAACATATCTAGATGTGTGGTGAGCACCTTGAACCCCAAGGTGCTTCACAGAAGTTTATAATATTGAGCTGTAAAAATAAAATTTTCACATTTTTCCCACAAAAACGTTTTTCATCCCTTAATTTTGCATTATCATAAGGGTAATAGGATAAATTGCACCATGAAATTTGTTGTGCAATTTCTCCTGAACACGCCGATACCCCATATGTGGAGGCAAACCACTGTTTGGGCGCACGGCAGGGTTTAAAAGGGAAGGAGCGCCATTTGACTTTTTGAATGTAAAATTAGTTTGAATAATTAGCGGACGCCATGTTGCATTTGGGGAGCCCCTGATGTGCCTAAACAGTGGAAACCCCCCACAAGTGACACCATTTTGGAAACTAGACCCCTTAGGGAACTTATCTAGATGTGTGGTGAGCACCTTGAACCTCATGGTGCTTCACAGAAGTTTATAATAATCAGCTGTAAAAATAAAATTTTCACATTTTTCCCACAAAAAAGTTTTTCATCCCTTAATTTTGCATTATCATAAGGGTAATAGGATTAGTTGCACCATGAAATTTGTTGTGCAATTTCTCCTGAACACGCCGATACCCCATATGTGGAGGCAAACCACTGTTTGGGCGCACGGCAGGGTTTGAAAGGGAAGGAGCGCCATTTGACTTTTTGAATGTAAAATTAGTTTGAATAATTAGCGGACGCCATGTCGCATTTGGGGAGCCCCTGATGTGCCTAAACAGTGGAAACCCCCAACAAGTGACACCATTTTGGAAACTAGACCCCTTAGGGAACTTATCTAGATGTGTGGTGAGCACCTTGCACCCCCAGCTGCTTCACAGAAGTTTATAATATTGAACCATATAAATAAAATTTTCACATTTTTCCCACAAAAAATGTTTTTCATTCCCTAATTTTGCATTATCATAAGGGTAACAGGATAAATTGCACCATGAAATTTGTTGTACAATGTCTCCTGAGTACGGTGATACCCCATATGTGGGGGAAAACCACTGCTTTGGTGTACGGCAGGGTTCGGAAGAGAAAGGAGCGCTATGTTGGCTGGGATAGGCAGCAGACGCCATGTCACATTTGAAGAGTCGCTGACATGCCGAAACAGCAGAAACCTCCACAAGTGACCCCATTTTGTAAACTACACCTCTCAAGGAATTCATCTAGGGAAGTAGTGAGTATTTTTTAATTTTTTAATTCATACCATTGGGCAGTGAAAAAAGCATAATTATATTTTTACTACAAAAAAATGATTTACCCTCAGATTTTACATTTTCACACAGGGCAATGGGTAAAAATGGTGCCGAAATGTGTCACACAATTTCTTCTAAAAGTGGCAATACCCCATATGTGGCTGTATCATACCGCTCAGCCATACTGCGAGATCTGGGGGGGACGGAGCGCTATTTGACAATTGGAGAACAAATTATTGTAGAATAGGCATTTGGATTTGGGAGCACAAAATTTTCTGAATTTCATTTGGGGGGCAAGGGCCATTTTGCTTTTCCAGAGCCTTTCTGCTACCAGTAACTTGGAAGTCCCTTATATTTTTAACAGATGACGGACCTGAGTGGGGACTAGCTTTTTTTGAGGACTGAGTTGAAGCTTTTATTGGGAACATTTTACGTAACATTTATCCGGCGCTCTAGGCTGAGCACTTACATCGGGGTTTCCATCTAAATTTCCAAGTGATGTAATTCAGATGAAACCCCTGCGGGATCCATTCACTGTAATGAGGCAGCAGAGTTACTCTGGACTCCGTCTGGCCTCTGTTTAGTGGTGTCCTTTTTTTCAGAAGTGCACAAAACTGTGGCCAACCGCACTTTTATGCACGCCTAAAAAAAAATGACACCGTGGGATCACAGGCCAGACGGCATCCACAGTGGCCTATATCTGCCTCATTACAGGGAATCTTCCGTCATGGGTTCCGGCTGAATCACATATTTCAGAGATTTACACGGAAACTCTGGCGTAAGTGCTCAGCGCAGAGCGCAGGATAAATGTGTGCCGAGCCATACTGCGATCTTTGGGAGACATAATAAACAAATCAGTAGCAGGTGAAGAATTGGTTTTATTTATTTTTTTACGCCGTTCCTAGTGTGATATTACTGATTAGATTACTTTATTCTTCAGGTCGGTGCGATTACAGAGATACCAGATTTATATCGGGTTTTTATGACTGACAGCTGTCACACACTAAGAGACGCTTTTTTTTTGCAAAATCTAGTTTTTGCATCGCCATATTTTGAGAGCTATAATTTTTCCATATTTTTCCAAAAATGGTACCAATAAAAATGTCAACTCGTCCCGCAAAAAACAAGCCATCACATGACTCTGTCGGCCGAAATATGGAAAAATTATAGCTCTCAAAATATGGCGATGCAAAAACTAGATTTTGCAAAAAAAAGCGTCTTAGTGTGTGACAGCTGTCAATCATAAAAACCCGATATAAATCTGGTATCTCTGTAATCGCACCGACCCGAACAATAAAGTAATCTCATCATTTATACTGCACGAGTGCTCAGCTTAGAGCGCCGGATAAATGTTACGTAAAATGTTCCCAATAATAGCTTCAACTCAGTCCTCAAAAAAAGCTAGTCCCCACTCAGGTCCGTCATCTGTTAAAGATATTCCAAGTTACTGGTAGCAGAAAGGCTCTGGAAAAGCAAAATGGCCCTTGCCCCTCAAAAGAAATTCAGAAAAGTTTGTGCTCCCAAATCCAAATGCCTATTCTACAATAATTTGTTCTCCAATTGTCAAATAGCGCTCCGTCCCTCCCAGATCTCGCCATATGGCTAAGCGGTACGATACAGCCACATATGGGGTATTGCCTCTTTTAGAATAAATTGTGTGACACATTTTGGCACCATTTTTACCCATTGCCCTGTGTGAAAATGTAAAATCTGAGGGTAAATCATTTTTTTGTGGTAAAAATATAATTATGCTTTTTTCACTGCCCAATGGTATAAATTTAAAAATTAAAAAATACTCACTACTTCCCTAGATGAATTCCTTGAGAGGTGTAGTTTACAAAATGGGGTCATTTGTGGGGGTTTCTGCTGTTTCGGCATGTCAGCGACTCTTCAAATGTGACATGGTGTCTGCAACCTATCCCAGCCAACATAGTGCTCCTTTCTCTTCCGAACCCTGCCGTACACCAAAGCAGTGGTTTTCCCCCACATATGGGGTATCGGCGTACAAATTTCATGGTGCAATTTCTCCTGTTATCCTTATGATAATGCAAAATTAGGGAATGAAAAACATTTTTTGTGGGAAAAATGTGAAAATTTTATTTTTACGGCTCAATATTATAAACTTCTGTGAAGCATCTGGGGGTGCAAGGTGCTCACCACACATCTAGATAAGTTCCCTAAGGGGTCTAGTTTCCAAAATGGTGGCACTTGTGGGGGGTTTCCACTGTTTAGGCACATCAGGGGCTCCCCAAATGTGACATGGCGTCCGCTAATTATTCAAACAAATTTTACATTCAAAAAGTCAAATGGCGCTCCTTCCCTTTCAAACCCTGCCGTGCGCCCAAACAGTGGTTTGCCTCCACATATGGGGTATCGGCGTGTTCAGGAGAAATTGCACAACAAATTTCATGGTGCAATTTATCCTATTACCCTTATGATAATGCAAAATTAAGGGATAAAAAACGTTTTTGTGGGAAAAATGTGAAAATTTTATTTTTACAGCTCAATATTATAAACTTCTGTGAAGCACCTTGGGGTTCAAGGTGCTCACCACACATCTAGATAAGTTCCCTAAGGGGTCTAGTTTCCAAAATAGTGTCACTTGTGGGGGGTTTCCACTGTTTAGGCACATCAGGGGCTCCCCAAATGCAACATGGCGTCCGCTAATTATTCAAACAAATTTTACATTCAAAAAGTCAAATGGCGCTCCTTCCCTTTCAAACCCTGCCGTGCGCCCAAACAGTGGTTTGCCTCCACATATGGGGTATTGGCGTGTTCAGGAGAAATTGCACAAGAAATTTCATGGTGCAATTTATCCTATTACCCTTATGATAATGCAAAATTAAGGGATGAAAAACGTTTTTGTGGGAAAAATGTGAAAATTTTATTTTTACAGCTCAATATTATAAACTTCTGTGAAGCACCTTGGGGTTCAAGGTGCTCACCACACATCTAGATAAGTTCCCTAAGGGGTCTACTTTCCAAAATGGTGTCATTTGTGGGGGGTTTCCACTGTTTAGGAACATCAGGGGCTCTCCAAACGCAACATGGCATCTGCTAATTATTCAAACACATTTTACATTCAAAAAGTCTAATGGCGCTCCTTCCTTTCCGAATCCTGCAGTGCGCCCAAACTGTGGTTTTCCCTCACATATGGGGTATCAGCTTGCTCATAAGAAATTGCACTACAAATTGTGTATTCCATTTTTTCCTGTTACGATTGTGAAAATAAAAAAATTGGGTCTAAAGTAACATTTTTGTGAAAAAAAGTTAAATGTTCATTGTTTTCTTCCACATTCCAAAAATTCCCGTGAAACACCTGAAGGGTTAATAAACTTCTTGAATGTGGTTTTGAGCACCTTGAGGGGTGCAGTTTTTAGAATGGTGTCACTTTTGGGTATTTTCTGTCATAAAGGCCCCTTAAAGTCACTTCAAATAAGATGTGGTCCCTAAAAAAATGTTTTTGTAAATTTTGTTGGAAAAATGAGAAATCGCTGGTCAACTTTTAACCCTTATAGCTTCCTAACAAAAAAAAATTTTCATTCCAAAATTGTGCTGATGTAAAGTAGACATGTGGGAAATGTTATTTATTAACTATTTTGTGTGACTTATCTCTCTGATTTAAGGGCATGAAAATTCAAAGTTTGAAAATAGCAAAATTTTCAAAATTTTCGCCAAATTTCCGATTTTTTCACAAATAAACGCAAGTGATATCGAAGAAATTTTACCACTATCATGAAGTACAATATGTCACGAAAAAACCGTCTTAGAATCAGGGGAATACGTTGAAGCGTTCCAGAGTAATTACTTCTTAAAGTGACAGTGGTCAGAATTGAAAAAATTGGCCCGGTCACGAAGGCAAAAACAGGCTCTGGTGCGAAGTGGTTAAACCCTTCTCGCCACCACAAATTTCCATATTTTTGTTTTTTCTTCTCCTTCTTCCAAGAGCTATAACTTTTTTAGTTTTCCATCCACATAACTATCAGCTTGTTTCTTGCAGGACGAGTTGTACTTTTGAATGACTCCATTCAATTTATCATGTGATGCATTGGAAATCGGGATAAAAATCCAACAAGGGCGTTGAAATGACAAAAAAAGTGCAATTGTACAATAGCTTTTTTTTATTATTTACCATGTTCGTAGTGCGGTAAAACTGACCTGGCAGTATGTGTTATGCTCTTTGCAGAGGGAACCAGCAAGACGTGCCAAACCAGCAAAGGCGCAGCTGCAGACGCACTCTGCGCAAGCTGCCCGGCTAGGTGAGCCCTTGAGAGCTTCACCCAGCTGCTGTCAAGGGTGTGTACGAAGTAACAGACAGTTGCCCTGCAGTTGGTTTCAGGAGATCTCTACGTTTGGCATTACAGACATCTTCTTAGAGGCTGTCTCTAGGACCCAGTGGCTACCTCCCTCTGGCTAATTAACTCCCTGGCCTGGGTGTATACCGTATTTTTCGGACTATAAGACGCACTGGACTATAAGACGCACCTAGGTTTTAAAGGAGGAAAATGGGAAAAAAAAATTAAGCAAAAAATGTGGTCATGATGCCCTGTTATGGGGGAGGGAGTCTGCTGCTGACCCTGGTGTTGGGGTAATGTCCCCCAGTTCTGTTAATAGCCTCCATCCTGGTATGAGTTGCCTCCATCCCATCCTGGTATACCTGGCCCTCATCCCCATCCTGGTATGCATGGTACCCCTTGATCCCCATCCTGGTTTTCATGCCACCCCTTTATCCCCCATCCTGGTATGCATGGTACCCCTTTATACCCCATCTTGGTATTCATGACACCCCTTGATTCCCCATCCTGGTATGCATGGTACCAATTGAGCCTCCATTCTGGTGTGCATGCCACCCCTTTATCCCCCATCCTGGTATGCATGGCACCCCTTGAGCCCCCATCCTGGTATGCATGGCACCCCTTGAGCCCCCATCCTGGTATACATGGCACCCCTTGAGCCCCCATCCTGGTATGCATGGCACCCTCTGAGCCTCCATCCTGGTATGCGTGGCACCCCTTGAGCCCCCATCCTGGTATGCATGGCACCCCTTGAGCCCCCATCCTGGTATGCATGGCACCCCTTGATACCATCCTGGTATGTATGGCACCCTTTGAGCCCCCATACTAATATGTATGGCACTCCTTGAGCCCCCATCCTGGTATGCATGGCACCCCTTGAGCCCCCATCCTGGTATGCATGGCACCCCTTGAGCCCCCATCCTGGTATGCATGGCACCCCTTGAGCCCCCATCCTGTTATGCATGGCACCCCTTGAGCCCCCATCCTGGTATGCATGGCACCCCTTGAGCCCCCATCCTGGTATGCATGGCACCCTCTGAGCCCCCATCCTGGTATGCATGGCACCCTCTGAGCCCTCATCACGCTGCCTACAAAAAAAAATAAACAATCATACTCACCTCCTCTATCCTCCAGCGCTGTCCCGCTCTGCTGCCGACACTCTCACTGCGTGAGCCGTGCAAGGCAGGGCGCACATGGCGTCCCTGCCACGCGCCCTCACACAGTGTGAGACGCTGTGCTGGACTAGTCACTGCTCCCCACGAAGAGACTCTGTGCGTGGGGAACAGTGACAATTCAGTCTGTTCAATAGCCTGCACACTGTACCGCAGCGCGGCTCCTGCTGCCGCTCTGTGGTCAGTGTGCCTGCTATTAAAGACCATGGATATTCACTATAACCCATAGGAGTGGGTTGTAGGGAATATTCATGAGCTTTAATAGTGGGCACACTGACCACAGAGCGGCAGCAGGAGCCGCGCTGCGGCTCCAGTGTGCCGGCTATTAAGAAAAATGAATATTCATTGGGGTCTCTGCAGGTAGGCCTGTCCAGAGTGAACCCAAGGTTGCCCTCCCGGACAGGTTTTCAGGAGGTAGGGACAAGTTTTTTGCATTTAAGGAGGCATGAAAATTGTATTTTAAACTTCGTCCTTACTCCTCCGGAAATAAGGAGGAGCAACGGGTTGGTATTGTGATCTCTCTATATTGCAGGGAGATCCTCAGTCGTGGACGTTTTCCTTACCGCAGGACTAGGTTTGTCTTCAGTCTGTGGAGGGGTTTTTCGGAGCTCTGGTCCTCATCTATGATGACCCTGACTGAGTCGCCTTGGCTGAGTCTGGGCTACATTGCCTTCAGCAGGGGAGTCGGAATTCCGTAGATGGGTGACGGATTCTAAATGGAATGACTCAGCCCTTAGAAGTCAATTTTGTGAGGGGCTTACTGAAAGGTTGAAAGATGCCTTGGTAGTATATAAAACCCCACAGTTCTTGGAAGCAGCCATGTCGTTGGCCATATGTCTTGATAGACGCCTACGGGATAGACGAGTGAGACCACTTTCTCTGGGGCCTTCTTGTTGAGGTTGTGCACCTCTCTGGGGGAGCGGACTAGAGGTGAACCAGTACTGGGGGACGTGGAGTAACCCATGCAATTAGGTGGTGTCTCTACATCATACATCTCCCGTGTGATTCTCAAGAAAAAAGGCGTATGTTTTTTTTGTGGGAAAAAGGGACATTTTGTTGGGACCTGTCCTTCAATTCCTAAACAAAAGGAGGCTTGATTAACTCTTGGTAGTCTGGAGTTGGATAAACTAGGGGTTTATTTGTTACCAACCTGTAGTTCCTGCTTTATCCTGTCAGCAGAGGTGGTGCTAGAGAGCAAAAGCAAGAAAATGTCTGTGTTTTTTGACAGTGGAGCCGGAGTCAGCATGGTTGATGCTGAGTTTCTGAAAACTCATGGTCTAGCTTGCCTTGCTTATCTTAACCTATTTCCATCTGTGCCATCGACTCGGCGCCACTTGCACAGAAAGCATTTACTCAGATTGTACATAATGTAAAACTGAGGGTGGGTTCAGTTCATTGTGAAATAATCCCTTGCTATGTCCTGGACAATCTTCCCACACCTATTGTTCTGGGTATTCCTTGGCTTATTAAACATAATCCATTGGTGGACTGGCAAACCGGGGAGATTATTGAATGGGGAGATTACTGCCATGAGAACTGTTTAAATATTTCCTTTGCTACTGTCACCAATATTACCTGTTTTTCTGTCTGGTTTTGAGGATGTTTTTTCTGAGAGGGGGTGTCAGGATTTGCCTCCTCTTCGTGCTTATGACTGTCCTATTAACCTAACCCCGGAGCTAACTATCCGAGGTCCAGACGGCATAACCTTTCTGGCCCTGAGAGATAAGCCATGAAGGATTTCATTGCAGAAAGTCTGGAGAAGGGACATAGCAGACCCTCATCTTTGCCCGTGGCGGCAGGGTTCTTCTTTGTGAAAAAAAAGATGGCGGTCTACGTCCCTGTTTAGATTTCCGGGAATTAAATCAAATTACCATCCATGATCCATACCCTCTTCCTCTGATTCCTGATTTGTTCAGCCAGGTTGTAGGAGCTAAGGTATTCTCCAAGTTGGATTTAAGGGGAGCCTACAATCTGGTTCAAGTAGGGAGAGGGGCGCAAATAGCGCTGTTACCTGGTAATACAATCGTGATGTGATTAAAATCTGCTCACCTTATTGATTTGTGATGATGCTCAACTCATATAAACAGCATATTGGAGGGCTGCTGGAAACACCGATCCTCAGGGAATCTTGAAGCACGTAGTATAAGATATGATGGTGTGAGTACAGTCCGCACTCCTCCGTGTACAGATGATGATACCAATGAATAAGGTTACATCTTTTATTCAATGGCTTAAAATACAACGCGTTTCATGGACGTCCTGTCCACTGCATCAGGTAAAAAGCCTATCACAAAACTATGGCTCTGTCTCTATATATACACACCTCAAATGAAAAAAATGGGCGCCAAACAGACTTGACTCCTCACAGCGGCAGTTACTTTTGAAAAAAAGCAAGAAAAAAAAAAAGAGAAGGGAAAAATAAAAAAAAAGGGGGGGGAGAGGGAAAAAAAAAGAAAAACAGCACTATGTTTATATTGTTGTTATCAAACATCAGAGTTATTACATATTTGTTATCAGTGTTGAGTGCAATTATTAAGCAGCCCTGTATACTTATTTCTTTGTTTGTGAATATATACCTTAATAAAACTTACTCATTCTGACTGGGATTGAATTTGTTGGGATTAGAACCTGTTAACCATTATTCTTTCTCTAGTTAAAGGGCTGTATGGACATAGAGCGCTGGGCTATCAAACCACATGCCCTGTTATGTGTGTAAAATGCCTTCTAAGAACCTATATTCTTCTTACAAGATAAAAAATTATTAGATGCATACAACAAAACAATAGTTAAAATGGATTAATAATGAATTTTGGAAAAACCTACTGTCATTTTTTGATAATGAAAATAAAATAGCTAGGGAACATCCTTTGCTCTTTTTCTTATGGTGATTGTAATTGATCAGACTCCTGTTAATCCTTTGCATTAAATCATGAGCTCATCTATAAAAAATTGAAACCTATATGCAAAAAATATATATATAAAAAGTGTTACATCTCTATAAGGTGAACACTTCCTATATGCAATACCGTATACTGCCGCTAGATGGTACTCTTTTCAGTTTCCTATTCACCACTATATAGCACAGCGTGGTTCAGAAAATCAATCAATCTGATTTTAAGTGAACACTTCCAGTGATCTCGTTAAGACCCTGTGGCTTTAGCGTGTTCAGTTTATATATCCAATAAACCTCTTTATGGTTTAAGGATTGGGCTCTGTTAGTGTCCTCGATAAAGACATGCTCAATGGGTGATATCTTTAAATTCCCAAAGTCTTTTCCGTGGTGTGTAAGCATGTGTCTAGATAGACCATGTTTAAGAAAGCCAATGGTCACATTGTGTCTATGAGAATTTAACCTTTTATGCAGGGGCTGAGTGGTCCTGTCAACATATTGTTTCGGGCAACTACACTCAATAACATAAATGACAAAATCAGTTTCACAGGTCATGTGGCTTGTGATTTTAAAATTCTCTCCAGTGGCCACTGAAGTGAAACTGTCGATATTATGTGTTATAGATTTACAACACATGCATCCCCTTTTTCCGCATTTGGTGATATTCTTTTTGACCTTATTGTCATAATTTCCAGAATAAACATGGGGACTGCGCAGTTTACTGGGGGCTAGAATGTTCCTTAATATAGGGGCTCTTCTGAAGATAAGAGACGGGTTATTAGGTAAGATCTGCAGTAAAATTGGATCATTCTTAAGAATATACCAGTTTTTCTGTAAAACGTCTCTAATTTCATTTTGTTGGTGGTTGTAAGTTGTGATGAACTTTAAGTCATGTTCAAAAGCCTCATTGTCTTTTTTAGCAGTGCCTGTAAGAAGAGAGTTCTGATTGCTGTTCTCTTTGACACTCAAAAGTGATTTATGTACCAAACCTCTTGGGTATTTTTGTTTTAAAAAACTTCTGTTTCAGAATGTTAGATTGTTCTATAAAATCTGTTTTTGTATTGCAATTTCTTCTGATTCTCTGGAACTGATTGTGAGGAATATTATTAAGCCATTTTCTATAATGACCACTGCTATAGTGGATATAACTATTAGCATCCACCTCCTTGAAGAAGGTCTTAGTATAAATTTGTTCATCTTTTACAGAGTTAGGTCCAAAATTTAATTTTCTATTCATTGATATCTGAATTAAAAGTTATGCCCCAATAGTTGGTGCTCAAAAATAAGATAAAAGATGTAGGGTCAACGATGTCCCTATCTATAATAAAAAAACAGGTCAAGTAACTAAGCTCGTGTCCCTAAGTCTCTGAAAAACCTACCCTTTTCCTTATTTTTACTATATTGGCCTCAAAATACCCATAAGAGACCCCTCTCCCACCTCCCAGTACTCTGATTCCATAAAGGTCCCCTTGTCAGACGCTGGACCTGAGGGATTCTTGGAGCTGCAGTGTGGCGAAGACATGTGGGCCTAGAAAGATACTGTGCAGTGAAGCCTGCAGCTTGCCCTGCCTGTCTCCCTCAAAACTGAGCAGACTTGATTGAATCCGAGGACAAAGTCTGAAGCGAAGCAGGAGAAGCCCGCAGGAAGAAGAGACAACCCGACCCTGTGTAAGGAGGAAAAGGAGTGAACGCCGTGGGTGGAAACTTATACTTATCTACTTCAACTCTGAATATGACTATTGTGACTTGGAATGTTAAAGAACTGAGATCCCCCCAAAAACGCATGAAAATCCTTTGGCATTTAAAACGCCTAAAACCTAACATAGCCCTCCAACAGGAGACACATGTGGCACCCTGCTACTACAGGTACCACGGGACCCAAAAGGGTGCATGGATGGACTTCTCCACAAGAGGCCCTCACTACAAACAAACACCTCCACCCTTCCACCTCATACCACCAGAGGGAGCCTGTTAGGGATATATATATGGAGGGTGGAGTCAGGCAGTTCAGTCAGAGAGTGAGTTCAGTGAGACAGTGTGCTGGCACTTAGACCAGTGAAGAAGCAGCATGTGAGCTGCTGTGTTCTGAGGGCCCTGAGTGTGGCTGAGGCGAGGAGAGAGGAGAAAGGAGTTAAGGGGGCAGAGGAGCATTACAGGCTCATCCCAAGACACAATCCGGACACCGGGTCCACGCCTACAGGGTCCTCTATACCGAGTGGGGAATACCGGCATACCAGGAGGCTTCCAGATCCCTGGTCATCCTGAAGCTACCATCAAATACAGGACTAGAAACCACGACGGCCCCAATGTCCAGGGATAGTGGTTGCCAAAGAAAAGTCCTACTCCAAAGCGGTCAGGTGAGAGAGCAACACAACACAGAAGCTAGGCTAAGTTCCAGGCTGGCCAGAAGCTTAGGGAGAGGAAGACACGGATCAGGAGGCCTTATACCCGCTCTCTGGGGAGAAGTCCAGAAGTGCACCCTTCCTAGCAAGTACCCTGGACCATACCTGCCGTTACACCAGTAAAGGTACTGAAGCGAATCCCCTGTGTGCGTGTCCGTCATTCCCCCTGACCCAACCGGGCCATCTCTCACCTGCATCCCTTTCATGAACCCAGCCCCGGGGGCCCGCTCCGCCTGTGGGGAGCAGAAACATCCCAGCTGCCATCCCATCACCCCCGGAGGTCTGCAGCAGCGCTGGTACCTCATTACCAGAAACCACAGGTGGCATCACGAGACAAACTGTTAACAAAAACACTAAAACCACTTTTAAAGAGTGACCCAGAGGACAGGCCTGGGAGCCGAGTGCCGTGATATCCTGCAAAGAAGGTAAAGGCCCGGGTACCGAGTCTCCCCCATATCCCCCTGGGCGAGTCACACACCTTCCGGAAGTTGATTTCCCCAGGATGAAGAAGCTGTGGGTGGGTAGTGTCTATGGTTCCCCTTCAGTGAACAGAAGGGCTGGGGTCCTAATCCTCATTAATAAACATTACACTCACCAAATCATTAGCCAACAAACAGACAGTGAGGGTAGACTGGCCCACCTAATCATATCTACACCGGAGGGGGTTTTCTCTATCTACAACATATATGCCCCCAATGCAGGGCACAAATCTTTTTTTAAGCAGCTGGAGACTAGACTCCTACAGGACTCTAATCCTAATAAAATAGTGGGAGGTGAATCAACTCGGTGGCCTCAGTTCCTGAGGATAGGAAAAATATCACAGTTGCCCCTCAAACTATAACTATTCATGACAAAGCGCTTTTGCCCCTTATGTCTGCCTGTCAACTGACGGATTCCTGGAGACTTCTCAACCCTAGTAACAAAGAATATACTCACTTTTCACACGCAAATGATTCATGGTCTCAGATCGACTATATACTTGTCTCTCTCTGTAGAGTATCAAAATTAATTACGGTACATATTAATGACATAGTCATATCAGATCATGCCCCAGTAACTATAGAGTTATCCAAGACCTTCCCCCGGGGCTCTGACTTTCTTTGGAGATTTCCTAAATACTTTTGCAAAGATGAATCGTGTTACGGATCCGGGTGGTGGAACCTCTGTGCTGCGGTGCAAGGAGGGACCCAGAGGGGCGTAGCTAAGTATCAACCCGGACCGACCCTGGTCGTACGGCGGCTAACGACTTCGTGACCAGGGAGGGACCGAGCAGAGGGACTAGGTGCTACTCTGGGGACGACCTTGTAAGAGAGCAGGTGACTCCCACAGTGCAGATGGCAGGGACTGACCGGAAATGCAGATGGGCACAGCAGGCAGGCTGGCGAGTAGAAGCCTCCAGGTAGGCTATCAGGTAGACACGGCAAGTGACGGCAGGAGTCTCTAGGTAGGCTGGCAGGTGGTCACGGCAAGTGACGGCAGGAGCCTCCGGGTAGGCACGGCAGGTAACAAGCGGGTAACAGGCAGGTGCTCCCAGGTGAGCGGGCCGGCAGGCACGGCAGGTAACAGGCAGATAACAGGCAAGTGCTCCCAGGTGAGCGGGCTGGCAGGCACGGTAGGTAACAGGCAGGTAACAGGCAAGTGCTCCCAGGTGAGCGGGCTGGCAGGCACGGCAGGTAACAGGCAAGTAACAGGCAGGTAACAGGCTGGCAGGCAGGATTGGTAGTCAGGCTAGCAGCGGGACCTGAGGGCTGAAGCAGAGGTAAGAAACACTGTGCAACAACTTTTGCTCGGGCACCTCCGTTTTGGAGGAGGTGCCTTATATATGGGAGGGCCTTCGGCTATTGGCCGGGGACTCCTTAGGATGGCGTGCGCGGCAGCAGGAAGAGGAGTGCTGGAGAACACGGAGCGCGGGGAGCGAGGAGGTGAGTGGGACGGCGTCTCTGCCTGGCAGGGGGCAGAGACGACGATGCTACAAATCGTTCATCTTCTCTCTCAAACTATGGTGGCAGGAGATCATCTCGAATAACTCGGTGCACCAGGATGACTGTATGCTTTTATGGGAGACGGCGAAGGCGGTACTTCGGGGGAAAATTCTGGCATATACATTTTCCCAGAAAAAAAAATGCTTAAAAAATATAGTGAACTCTCTACTGAACTAAAACAAGCCTACACCAAATTCTTACTTGACCTATCCCTCATAAATAAGGAACATTGGTCACAAAAACAAACAGAATTTGATCTCTATGCTGATTTAAGGGAAAAATTTTATCTTTGCTGGCTAATTTAGCTAAAGGAATGAGGAAACCACAAACAATATTCCAGCTAAGAAACTCAAAAGGAGAGATTCACAGCAACCCTAAAACAATAAATGAGATCCTAGGCTCTTTTTATAAAGACCTATACAAAAACCCAAAACAAACCCCCTCCTCCACAGTTACACTCTTGGAAAAAGTTAAGCTGCCCACCTTTTCAGAGGAACAACGGTGCATATTGAATAAACCTATATCCGCAGAGAAGGTCGCCAATATAGTTAAAAACTTGAGTCTAAACAAAGTCCCCGGCCCTGATGGCTATACTAACGAATTCTTTAAATCAATGGTGGTGGAAATCTCCCCAATGTTGGTGCCGATCTTTAATAAAATATCTCAAGGTGATCCCATTTTTTCCTTCCGCAAACATGGCATACATTAAACTATTAGTAAAGCCAGATAAAGACTGTTTGTCCTCCAGGTCTTATAGGTCAATTTCTCTCATTAATGCGGATATCAAAATCATGTCCAAAATAATTGCCGATAGACTGGCCTCCTTATTGTCCAACCTGATATCTCCTGTTCAAGCGGGTTTTATTAAGGGCCGATCGGCTACTTTGAGTATAAGAAAGGTACTCTTGGTTCTAGATAAAATCCACACCTCGCCTAACTTAAAAAATTCCCCAGCAATCATCTCATTAGATGCGAAAAAGGCCTTTGATAACATAAATTGGGAATGGCTATATACGGTACTAACAAAAATGTCATTAACAGGCCCCTTCTTTAACTACGTAAGTAATTTATACGCATCTCCAAAGGCTCAGATTTACACTCCAGGCTTTTTTTCCACTCCCTTTCCCCTTGAAAAAGGAACGAGACAAGGCTGTCCATTGCCCCGCTTCCTGTTCAATTTAGCTCTGGAACCCTTAGTCTGCACATTATCAGATCCATACACTTTTTCAGGCATCCAGTTCACAAGGAGATTAATACAGGCAGCCTTTTTTGCTGACGACGTCATTTTATTTATGTCTGATCCCATTCAGCATTTGCCTAAAGTTCTAGAACTACTTAAAAACTTCAGCACTTACTCCGGGTTTAAAATAATGTCAAAAAATGCGAAATACTCCCCTTAATAATAATAATAAAATTATTCCCGAGTGGATCTTTTGGTGGCATAACGTTAGCCCCCTCATATATTACATGCTTGGGTATCAAGATAGGTCGCTTGCCCTCGTCTTTATACACTCTAAACTATCCCCCTCTTATTAAGAAAATTATTAATCAGCTAAAGACCTGGCAAGATCTACCCTTATCCTTTATGGGTAGGGCACACTTGGTGAAGATGATAAGTATGGCAAAGCTAATGTATCATCTACAAACCTTACCATTACTTTTAAAACACTCAGACATTACTATACTTAATAGAGCTTTTAGTCAGTTCATCTGGAAGGGAAAACGTCCTAGAATTAGTATGAATAAACTGATAGCCTCCAAGGAAGAGGGAGGCTTCAACTTTCCATGTATTAGAAATTACAACCTACCTTGCCTTTTTCAATATATAATAGATTGGCTTCATAAAAGACATACATATTCGGCCTACTCGCTAGATTCTGACTATGCATCCCCCTACAACTGAACAGGTCTCCTCCACTCGCGTTTTACCTCGCTACCCTTAGTAATCAAGAAATCCATGATCTTTAGAGATACTATCTCTACATGGAAAGCAGTCAGGAAAAAATATGGCCTTTCATTCAGAATCTCAAAACACCTTCCGTTGTGGCACAACCCAGAATTCCCCCAAGGTAGTGAAAATAAATTCTTTATAAAATGGCAACAAACAGGTGTTGTGAACATATCTCATCTTCTTCACCCAATTGAACAGAGATGGCTAACATGTGCAGAAACTTTAGGAAAATATGAACTACCCCCACAGCACTATTTCCAATATGAACAGATCAAACTCTCCGTCATGGCTAACTTAAGAGATGGTACCTTTGAAATTTCCTGAAACGAGCTGGATACTATCCTGTCATCTCCAATGGGTACTCCCTCAATATCTACACGATATTCATCAATGAAACCTAACCTTGTGGAAACACACCCAGATACCTTTTTAAGTACTGGAAACAACAATTTGATGATGTAGCTATCCCCGAGAAGATTAGAATGGGTTGGAGGATATTCAGGAAACATATTATAAATGAGTCGTGGAGAGAAACTCAGTTCAAAATCATGCATGGTGCGAAAACGCCTTTAATCTACCAAAAAAATACCCACTTTCTAATAGACTAATTGCATGTTCCAAGTGCCAATATCCACACTCTGACCTCCTACACGGCCTCTGGTCCTGCCCTGCATCGGTTTCCTATTGGGACCAGGTAGCTGACATGATTAACAGCACATGGGGACCAGGATATGTCCTTTCTCCATGTTTAGCCCTGCTGCAGGTTTGGATTAACAAACAACCCTAACAAATTAATAGGGAGTCCCCCCAAGCTACTACATACCTGGCTTATATTGGCAATAAAACAGCTCCTAAAACATTGGCTAGATCCAAATATCCCCCCATTACGGAACTAACAGCACAAATGAAGCATTATATGGAGGTAGAACAACAAGATGCCCTATGTAATAAAGAGAAGCAAGCAGGCTTTCTAAAATGGAAACAGTTTATTATAAATTGCTGTTCAATAGAGGACAAAAGGAAAATGGTAGAACCCTTTACATCTACAGCATGGTATATACTAGAAGATCTCAAAAATAACTTAGGTCCACTTCGTTTAACTTAAAATGAAGAAGAGAATGGTGAGGAGAACAATCAATGGGCCAGGACTTCTGGCATAGATATAAATGCATTAATTTCCATGATGGCTTCAATGAGATATAAGACATACTGTCAACTAATTCATTTTGTTGTTTGTTATATCTGTTATACCAATTAAATATGTGAATAGAGTTATTATAGACCCAGTCAGCGTACGGGCACTCTTACCTCTCTATGTACCAGATTAGATGTATGTTATGTACACTGCTCAAAAAAATAAAGGGAACACTCAAATAACATATCCTAGATCTGAATGAATGAAATATTGTCATTGAATACTTTGTTCTGTACAAAGTTGAATGTGCTGACAACAAAATCACACAAAAATCATCAATGGAAATCAAATTTATTAACCAATGGAGGCCTGGATTTGGAGTCACCTCCAAAATTAAAGTGGAAAAACACACTACAGGCTGATCCAACTTTGACGTAATGTCCTTAAAACAAGTCAAAATGAAGCTCAGTATTGTGTGTGACGTCCACGTGCCTGTATGACCTCACTACAACGCCTGGGCATGCTCCTGATGAGGTTGCGGATGGTCTCCTGTGCGATCTCCTCCCAGACCTGGACTAAAGCATCCGCCAACTCCTGGACAGTCTGTGGTGCAACGTGACGTTGGTGGATGGATCGAGACATGATGTCCCAGATGTGCTCAATCGAATTCAAGACTGGGGAACGGGCGGGCCAGTCCATAGCTTCAATGCCTTCATCATGCAGGAACTGCTGACACACTCCAGCCACATGAGATCTGGCATTGTCCTGCATTAGGAGGAACCCAGGGCCAACCGCACCAGCATATGGTCTCACAAGGGGTCTGAGGATCTCACCTCGGTACCTAATGGCAGTCAGGCTACCTCTGGTGAGCACATAGAGGGCTGTGCGACCCTCCAAAGAAATGCCACCCCACACCATTTCTGACCCACTGCCAAACCGGTCATGCTGAAGGATGTTGCCGGCAGCAGATCGTTCTCCACGGCGTCTCCAGACTCTGTCACGTCTGTCACATGTGCTCAGTGTGAACCTGCTTTCATCTGTGAAGAGCACAGGGCGCCAGTGGCGACTTTGCCAATCCTGGTGTTCTGTGGAAAATGTCAAGGGTCCTGCACAGTGTTGGGCTGTGAGCACAACCCCCATCTGTGGACGTCGGGCCCTCATGCCACCCTCATGGAGTCGGTTTCTAACTGTTTGTGCAGACACATGCACATTTGTGGCCTGCTGGAGGTCATTTTGCAGGGCTCTGGCAGTGCTCCTCTTGTTCCTTCTTGCACAAAGGTGGAGGTAGCGGTCCTGCTGCTGAGCTGTTGCCCTCCTACGGCCCCCTCAACGTCTGGTATACTGGCCTGTCTCCTGGTAGCGCCTCCAGCCTCTGGACTCTACGCTGACAGACACAGCAAACATTCTGGCCACAGCTCGCATTGATGTGCCATCCTGGATGAGCTGCACTACCTGAGCAACTTCTGTGGGTTGTAGAGTCCGTCTCATGCTACCACAAGTGTGAAAGCACAACCAACATTCAAAAGTGACCAAAACATCAGCCAGAAAGCATTGGTAATGAGATGTGGTCTGTGGTCCCCACATGCGGAACCACTCTTTTACTGAGGGTGTCTTGATAATTGCCAGTAATATCCATCTATTGTCTATTCTATTTGCACAACAGCATGTGAAATTGATTGTTGCTTCAGTGTTGCTTCTGACTCGCCCCCTGGGCCGTGGGGCACTCGGAACCGGGCTTCAGTGTGATGATGGGGATAGTAGTGGCAACCCGGTCCGTGGCTCAGGGTGGTCAGACCAGTGGTAGTCTACTATGTTTTGCAGTGTCCGACTTCGCCACCCGTGGATTGCGGTCAGGGCTGACCGTCGCTGCAGTGCAGACCGCTGAGGCTGGTGTTGTGTGTGCAGCAGGGAATAGTACGACTCCCCATGGGAGGAGTGTAGCCTCAGGGCAGCGAGGGGTAGATGGTGGGGGTGATGGTGCAGGGAGTCCCAGTACCGTTAGTGCTGGCGAAGTAAGAAGCACAAAGGCAACGTGTTGCAGTCCAGGGTCTTTTACGCACAGTTTGTATACTCCAAGCCACTTCTGTACAGGTAGTGACTGCCCAAGCCGTGCTGCGTCCACTAGGTGAGGGGCTCGGTCAACTCCCAGGCAATTCAGGAGCATGGCACAGGACCCCCTTCTGTCCTCTCTCTGGCTCGTGCCCCACCAGTGACCAAACTTCTGTCCAGCTGCCGCGGATTTATGCGGGCAAACGTTGGCCCCGTTTCCCGCTATCCTATATGGTGCCTTCCTAGCAGGTTTAGCGAGGGGTCGCACCAATGATCACGACCTCCGGTTCTTGGCTGAGGATTATTCGCCTCCAACAACTTGGGATCCGGTACCCTTTCCTTGCCTGACCCGTCACCCATAATTTCCTGGGTCCTTAGGGTCCCTTCTTCCTTCGTGTTCCTGGGCCTCTCTCTTCGGTTCCTTTCTCTTTCTGTTCTGTTCCTTTCCTTCTCTATTTCTCGCCCGGCCCGTGTCCCTAGGCCTGGCTCTGGAGCAGAACTCCAGCGGAGCCTCTGCTCCCCTCCTCCTCCACTCTCACTTTCTCCTCACAGACTGAACTTCTCTACCACTCTAGAACTAAGATGGTGCCCACCTTATATACCTCCTCCTCTGTGTCTGAGCCCAGGTGACCTGCAACCAATGAGCTCCTTCCTATGCCCAGGAACCAGCCCCTATCTGCTCCCACATCACTAGGGTTCCCACCCTCCCCACTCCAGCCAGGGACATGGTCGGTCGTGCCTGCATACTAATGGGAGCACCGTAGAGCTGTCCCCCGGAAATGAGGAGTGTATATGTGTGCAGCTAACTGAGCCCTGGTCCATACTCCATCCTTACCCGGGAGTGGAATACCACACCTCTGGCAGAGGTGCAATACCCCTGTAGCGGCCGAACCCTCGGGGCGCTACATTCCCCCCTGGTAAACCACAGCATGTCCTCGGGCTGGAAAAGAGTAAAGACTTTTGATTACAAGACATGCAAAACTTTTTCAAAACTTTTCACATTAGAAAACGGACGACATTGTTCAATTCCCTTTATGGGAAACACTTTTCTTTGTCATTGTTAATACTACCGGAACTCTTATCACATAAAACATTCTCATTATCATATAGCAGCATATAAAACTCTTCATATAAAACATTTTTAAGTAAAACATATTCTTGGGTACTGGCCGCGGTGCAACTTGCGACCAGGTGTTCATTCTTCTTAAAGGTGCAACACTCTAGCAAACTTGTCTTGAGGTAGACGTTGCAGTTCTTTTATAAAACCAATAGGCGGGTGCTTTAGGAAGTGCAACTATTTACAGGGACGGCCGTTCTCAGTCCCCAGCCAGTTTGGGAAGGGGATGGCTGCTGTCAGTCCTCAGCCAGGTTAAGGAAAAGAGGCGGCTGTTCTCAGTCCTCAGCCAGGTAACTTGGGGAAGGGGACAACTTTATCAGGTAACAGTCCCATGTACTCTGTCGGGTAACTATATACAATGGTATGCTACTGTTCACTGGTAGCGATACCCTCCAGCCACGCCTTGCTCCTCATGGTGACGATCTTCAGACCCGTCCGGGTCCTCTTGATACTCGGGGTCTGAGTAGTACTGCTCCGCCTCCTCTACTACTCTGTGAACGTGGAGGGCGTACCACCCCTTCACGCCCTGGTGTCGGGTGTAGTACACCACGTCTCCCGGATACAAATTCCGTCCATGATAACCCTCCGGCAGGTGGCTTTACACGTCCCTTCGGGTCACGAACACATCACTGATCGTGTCCGGGTCCCGGATGAATCCCCAGCCGTGCTCCATTTGAAATTTTACGACAGTCCCGGTGGCTCGGGGACCGCGGGCAGCTCGGGGGTCTCGCCGGGTTCGCATCTTTTGTTCTGTGCTTCGGGCCTGTAGCTACGCTTGCCGGACACGCCGTTCCCGCTGCTCCTTCTCGAACATCGCCAACTGTTGGCGACAGGACTCCCGTCGGCGGGCTGCATCCGCCCGTGTCTCCTGGGTGAACCCCATTAGATTTTCTCCGGTCGAGTCCCACTCAAACTGGGCGTCTTCAAGTGGGGGCTGAGAGACTTCCATGGGCTCCGGCACAGGTATCAGGGGTTCAGGTGGGACTCCGGCCTCCGCGGACCGGCCTCTCCGTAGGCGGGGGTTAACATATCCGGGGGGCCAGATGAAAGGGAGCCCATCCGGACCGGTGTGCTGGGCGAACAGATCCGCGCCCAGGGGTGGTACGGCAGAGGCAGAGGGCGCTGACGGGGCAGCTGCGCCCGGGGGCACTAGGCCTTGTGACCAGGTCTGTGGCGGTCTTCTTCTCGTCGCATCCGGGGGTGGCACAGCAGAGGCAGGGGGCGCTAGCGGGGCAGCGGCGCCCGGGGGCACTAGGTCTTGCGACCAGGCCTGCGGTGGTCGGCTTCCGGTCGTGCCCGGGGTTAAAGGGCACGGAGCGGGGCGGGGCTCGACGGCGGCGTCTTCGGCATGGGGCCTAGTTGGTAGCGGGGGAGGTGTGGTGGCAGCTACGGCTCCCGGGGCTTCGGGTGCCGTGACGGGAGACAGGGACAGGGTTGCGGCCCCTGGACTCGGGGTAAGGACTTCCCCGTTACCTGCCTCCGCGGCTATGGCCTCCTCCGCGGCGTCGTCCTCAGCCTCCGATCCACTCTCACTGCCCTCGGAGGCAGGCGTGCTGCTGGGTGGTGTCGGTGCCTCCTGCTGCTGGGTCACGGTCCGCCGGGCCATCTCTTCCTTCCACCCAGCAATCACGTCCCGCTGCGCCCGGACCATCCTCCGGTCCAACTCCTCCAGCGCAGCCCGCACATACTCCGGGTCTTCCTTGGGGAGCTGTGCTAGCAGCTCCGTGAAGCTGCATGGTGGTTCGGCCTGTAGCAGGGCCCTCGCCAAAGTACTGGAGCTGGCTCCTCTCTCCATCTCCGGGTGTGGTCCGGTGAGACTGATCCAAACCACACCCGGCCTCACAGTTTTCTTCTCTTTCCGCCCCCATGGGGGGTGGTCTTGGGGCAATCTGCTGATGATCACTCTCAGGGGCAGCCCCCCCACCTTGATGGACATCTCCACAGCCGCACTCATGGCTGTTGGGGGTGGGCTCCTTCTTTGGCGCCATTCTGGGACCTGGCCCACGATGGGAGGTGGCTTCCTGTTGTCTTTTGGCGCGCACATTATGGCGTCCGTTCTTCTGGGGCGGGCGCCATTTTTAATACAGTGAAACAGTCTCTTTTCAGGCACGCAATACCCGTTTGTGGCGGGTTGGTCACGATCCTGCCGACTACGCCAAAGCTGACTCGCCCCCTGGGCCGTGGGGCACTCGGAACCGGGCTTCAGTGTGATGATGGGGGTAGTAGTGGCAATCCGGTCCGTGGCTCAGGGTGGTCAGACCAGTGGTAGTCTACTATGTTTTGCAGTGTCCGACTACGCCACCCGTGGATTGCGGTCAGGGCTAACTGCCGCTGCAGTGCAGACCGCTGAGGCTGGTGTTGTGGGTGCAGCAGGGAATAGTACGACTCCCCACGGGAGGAGTGTAGCCTCAGGGCAGCGAGGGGTAGATGGTGGGGCTGATGGTGCAGGGATTCCCAGTACCATTAGTGCTGGCAAAGTAAGAAGCACAAAGACAACGTGTTGCAGTC
This sequence comes from Phyllobates terribilis, assembly GCF_046119375.1. Taxonomy (NCBI): domain Eukaryota; kingdom Metazoa; phylum Chordata; class Amphibia; order Anura; family Dendrobatidae; genus Phyllobates; species Phyllobates terribilis. The sequence goes on from NW_027362773.1 coordinate 68,934,173, forward strand.
CAGGGTCTTTTACTCACAGTTCGTATACTCCAAGCCACTTCTGTACAGGTAGTGACTGCCCAAGCCGTGCTGTGTCCACCAGGTGAGGGGCTCGGTCAACTCCCAGGCAATTCAGGAGCATGGCACAGGACCCCCTTCTGTCCTCTCTCTGGCTCGTGCCCCACCAGTGACCAAACTTCTGTCCATCTGCCGCGGAATTATGCGGGCAAACGTTGGCCCCGTTTCCCTCTATCCTATATGGTGCCTTCCTAGCAGGTTTAGCGAGGGGTCGCACGAATATATGATCACAACCTCCGGTTCTTGGCTGAGGATTATTCGCCTCCACCAACTTGGGATCCGGTACACTTCCCTTGCCTGACCCGTCACCCGTAATTTCCTGGGTCCTTAGGGTCCCTTCTTCCTTCGTGTTCCTGGGCCTCTCTCTTCGGTTCCTTTCTCTTTCTGTTCTGTTCCTTGCCTTCTCTCCTTCTCGCCCGGCCCATGTCCCTAGGCCTGGCTCTGGAGCAGAACTCCAGCAGAGCCTCTGCTCCCCTCCTCCTCCACTCTCACTTTCTCCTCACAGACTGAACTTCTCTACCACTCTAGAACTAAGATGGTGCCCACCTTATATACCTCCTCCTCTGTGTCTGAGCCCAGGTGACCTGCCACCAATGAGCTCCTTCCTATGCCCAGGAACCAGCCCCTATCTGCTCCCACATCACTAGGGTTCCCCCCCTCCCCACTCCAGCCAGGGACATGGTCGGTCGTGCCTGCATACTAATGGGAGCACCGTAGAGCTGTCCCCCGGAAATGAGGAGTGTATATGTGTGCAGCTAACTGAGCCCTGGTCCATACTCCATCCTTACCCGGGAGTGGAATACCACACCTCTGGCAGAGGTGCAATACCCCTGTAGCGGCCGAACCCTCGGGGCGCTACACTTCCTAAGTGGACAGTTTTATTTCACAGAAGTTTGATTTACTTGGAGTTATATTCTGTTGTTTAAGTGTTCCCTTTATTTTTTGAGCAGTGTATTTATGTTTTGAAAAATCAAATAAAAATTATGTTGAAAAAAAAAATAGGTCATCAATATATCGTTTATAAAAAACGATGCCCCTATTAAAAGCCCGATTTTGTATAAATATTTTTTCTAACACCCCCATAAAAATATTTGCAAATGTAGGTGCTACCTTCGAGCCCATTGCTGTGCTCTTCACCTGATGGTACGTTTTATTTATAAAATTAAAAAAATATATTTTTCAAAACAAAGGATAACCCAGCTAAAACAAAAGATTTATGTTTGGAAGACAAACGTTCGTCCCTGGATATAACATACTCCATGCACAGCAAGCCGATGTCCAGTGCTATATTAGTATAGAGTGAAGCCACATCCAAACTTAAGAAAACATACTGTGTTTTCCATTTAATGTTATATACTGTATAAGTTTAATAAGATGGCTGGAGTCACGAAGGTAGCTACTAAGATTTTTCACGTGTGGTTGCAAGAGTACGTCCAAGTATTCCGCTAAATTGCTGGTGAGAAAACCGATCCCTGATGTTATTGGTCTCCCTGGAGTATTTAGAGGATCTTCATGAATTTTCGGCAAGTGATAAAAAAAAAAATGGCATACTAGGACTATGTGTAATAAGAAATTTCTTTTCATGTTCATTTAGTACATAATCTTCTCCTCCCTGTGTAATAAGTTTCTTGTATGCAATTTTTAGTTCTGGAAGAGGATTGAAAAAGATCTCCTTGTAGTAGTTGACGTCGCTTAATATTCAATAGGCTTCCCCCACATAGTCATAATAATTCTGAATGACTATGCCTCCTCCTTTATCAGCTGACCTAATAACGATGTTTCTGGGGTTTTTTAAGATTATTTAGTGCTAAACTTTCTTTTTTACTCAAATTCTTATTTTTATGGAGTATGGGTCTCTCCACCATTTTTTTCAGGTCCTGCAGTGTAATGTCACAGAATGTCTCGATCTGGTGACAATTACACTTGATCAGATAGAAGTTTGACTTTCTCCTCAGGTCTATATGTAGTGTTGGGTCGGAAAACATTTGTGTTTTATCCTCTACAACGGGACATTTATCAGATTTTAACAAAAAATGTCTTTCTAAAGTCAATTTTCTGATATATGACTGTAGGTCTAAAAAAATGTCAAAATCATTACTCTTATATGTTGAGCAAAAAGACAAACCCTTCGAGAGAAATTTTGTTTCGTCATCACTCAAAGAATATGATGAGGGATTGAATATTTTAAATACATGCATGCAGAATTTGTTAAAGTGTATACACAGCAAGAGGTCAGAATTATGTTTAGCCATCACTAATAAGGTTTTTGATATTGCCAGGAACCTGTTCCCATTCGAAACCCATCCCCTGTTCAACAAAATGAACAATAACATTACTACAAGTATTTTGCATAATGAATACAAAACTATTATAAAAAAATCAAGGAAACTACACAGAGACAGAGATGATTACAAGGGGATGGAGAACACCTCCACTCTGACCAACCAGGGTGCAAACTTTTCTGGGAAATACATCAATCCAACCAAAACTAGTGGTCTTCGTCACTTTTCCAATAGGGGAAGAACATTTTCCAACAGTAAGTTCCACAACAGAAACCATACACCCGAGCGTGGTCAGAATAGGGAAACATCCATCAATAAGACTAAGGACAAAACAGTGACTATTAACCCAATATACCACACACAACAGTTCAAGAAAAATTCGTCCACCATATTTACTGGACATACTACACAAATGAAACAGCTAACAGGTCCAGAACGGCCACCATTCATTTCAACCTCTCAATCCTTGGAGAATCCCCCAATTCTATCTCCTAAACCAGCCTCCATATCTCCTAAACCGGCTTCAACGTCTATGGGGTATACCGGTTCTTTAGGTTCCGCTATGGCATAGAAAACCTTGGCCAAAACCAGAAAGAACCTATAGGACATTAGGGAGCAGATTAACCTCATTCATGAGGAGAGGAGGAGATCCCTCACCCCCGTTAACAACACTATCACAGAGGATAATTCCCAAAGTCTTATGCCAGCGGATATTACGGATCTATTGAATTTTTCTACACATTGCACTCCTGAAAATATAACATCCTCACCATCAGAAAGTAAGGGGCTTACTTTGAACAGTAAGGACAATCCTGGTTTGAATGTAAATCAAAAAATTGTAGTTGACAATAGGGGGACCAGCAATGCTACCTGTATCACTAATTTTTTACCTCAAGCCAAGATTCCGGGGCAGGAGTCTCTAGACTGCTATTTTCACAAATTAGGAAAAAGAAAAAAACACACAAAGGATGTAGGGGGGAAGCAAGCAAAAGAAGGCTAGTAGACGTTTAGACAATAGAAATGATGAGAGGACCAATGTGTTCAATCCATGATCATATTCTTTGAGTGATGACGAAACAAAATTACTCTCGAAGGGTTTGTCTTTTTGCTCAACATATAAGAGTAATGATTTTGACATTTTTTTGGACCTACAGTCCTATATCAGAAAATTGATTTTAAAAAGACATTTTTTGTTAAAATCTGATAAATGTCCCGTTGTGGAAGATAAAACACAAATGTCTTCCGACCCAACACTACATATAGACCTGAGGAGAAAGTCAAACTTCTATCCGATCGAGAGTAAGAGTCACCAGATCGAGATATTCTGTGACATTACACTGCAGGACCTGAAAAAAATGGTGGAGAGACCCATACTCCATAAAAATAAGAATTTGAGTAAAAAAGAAAGTTTAGCACCAAATAATCTTAAAAAGAACAGAAACATCGTTATTAGGTCGGCTGATAAAGGAGGAGGCATAGTCATTCAGAATTATTGTGACTATGTGGGGGAAGCCTATCGAATATTAAGCGATGTCAACTACTGCAAGGAGATCTTTTTCAATCCTCTTCCAGAACTAATGTAACGGGTCTGGGAGGCGGAACCTCTGAGCTACTATACAAGGGGGCGGTCCTTGTAAGGGAGCGGGTGGCGACCAGGGAAGACGGGCAGGCAGTCACAGCAGGTGACCGGGACAGTCTCTGAGTGAACGGGCTGGAGGTCACGGCAAGTGACCGGGGCAGTCTCTGGATGAACGGGCAGGAGGTCACGGCAAGTGACCGGGGCAGTCTCTGGATGAACGGGCAGGAGATCACGGGAAGTGACCGGGGCAGTCTCTGGATGAACGGGCAGGAGGTCATGGCAAGTGACCGGGGCAGTCTCTGGGTAAAGGGTAGGTACGACCTGTGATGGCAGAGCCTCCAGGTAGGCTAGCAGGCAGATGGTAGATGTGAGCTCCCAGGTGAGCAAGCGAGAGTCTCTGGAATGGCAGGTGGTCACAGCACGTGACCGCGGAGCCTCCAGGTAGGCTAGCAGGCAGGTAACAGGTGTGCGCTCCCAGGTGAGCGGGCAGGAGTCTCTGGAATGGCAGGTGGTCACAGCACGTGACGGCGGAGCCTCCAGGTAGGCTAGCAGGCAGGTAGCAGGTGTGCGCTCCCAGGTGAGCGGGCAGGAGTCTCTGGAATGGCAGGTGGTCACAGCACGTGACGGCGGAGCCTCCAGGTAGGCTAGCAGGCAGGTAGCAGATGTGCGCTCCCAGGTGAGCGGGCAAGCTGGTCCATAGACAGACTGACAGGAGTTGGAGGGCAGACCGTCGGACCTCAGGCTAGCAGGCAGGTAGCAGAGGAGCGCTCCCAGGTGAGCGGGCAAGCTGGTCCTTAGACAGACTGACAGGAATCGGTAGGCAGACCGTCGGACCTCAGGCTAGCAGGCAGGTAAGCAGAATATCAGGCAGGAATCAGACAGCAAACTGGCAGGAATCTGGCAGGTAACTGGCAACGGGACCTGAGGGCTGAAGCAGAGTAGTGAACAGTGCAACAACATTGCTCGGGCACCTCCATTTTGGAGGAGGTGCCTTATATATGGTGAAGTCCTCCGGCCATTGGCCGGGGACTCCTTAGGACGGCGCGCGCGGCCCCTTTAAGAGGGAGGGAGCGCGCGCGCCCTAAGCACAGTGGCCGGGAAGGAGCGCGCGCTGCCAGCAGAGCGGGAGGAGGACGCCGGGCTCGGAGCAGAGGGGTGAGGGGAACAGCGTCCCTGCCTAGCAGAGGGCAGGGACGCCGGCGCTACAGTACCCCCCCCTTTTTTAGGCCAGAGAGAAATTTAGCTAGGATGAGAGGGGCATGGATGTTCTCCCGGAGCTCCCACGTTCTCTCTTCAGGACCAAACCCCTTCCAATCTACTAGAAAAAAGGTCTTCCCTCTTACCCTTTTGGTGGCCAGAATGTTCTCTACCTCAAATTCGTTTTCAGCGGAAACCGGAGCAGGAGGCATACCTGTAGACTTGGAAAAAGAGTTAAGTACCACAGGTTTGAGGAGAGATACATGGAAGGAGTTAGGGATCCGCAAGTTGGCCGGGAGTTTCAATTTATAGGCCACCGGGTTGATCTGACTGATGACCTCCAGAGGACCGATAAACCGAGGCCCTAACTTATAGGAAGGAATCTTGAGCCGGACATACTTGGACGAGAGCCAGACCTTATCCCCTGGACGGAATTGAGGAGGATCCAGACGGTTTTTGTCAGCATGTCTTTTCATACGCTCGGATGACAGAAGGAGTGCGGATCGGGTACTCTCCCATATGGAGGAAAATTTGTTAACAAGAGATTCCGCAGCCGGATTGTCCACCGAGGTGGAGACGGGAAATGGGATCCGAGGATGCTGACCGAAGACAACAAAAAACGGGGATTTGGAGGAAGATTCGCTCTCGTGATTGTTGTAAGAAAATTCGGCCCATGGCAGGAGATCCACCCAGTCTGAATGGTGGGCATTAACGAAGTGCCGGAGGTAACTGGTCAGGTTCTGATTGATGCGCTCCACTTGACCATTAGACTGTGGGTGGTAAGCGGAGGAGAAGTCCAGGGTGACGTCTAGCAGTTTACAAGCGGCTCTCCAGAAGCGTGAGGTGAACTGTACCCCATGATCCGACACGATGTGGAGGGGCAGGCCATGAAGACGGAAGATGTGGCGGATAAAGTCCTTAGCCAGCTCGGGTGCAGACGGGAGGCCTGGCAGGGGAACGAAATGAGCCATCTTGGAAAAGCGGTCAGCGACCACCCAAATGACCGTACAACCGGCAGAGACGGGGAGATCAGTTATAAAGTCCATTGCTATATGATGCCAGGGGGCAGCAGGTACTGGGAGGCGACCAGCTGGCAGATGTCTCGGAACCTTGTTGTGGGCGCAGGACACACAGGCAGAAACAAAGTCTATTACGTCCTTGTGCAGGGTAGGCCACCAGTAGTGCCGGGTAATAAGCTGGAGGGTCTTTTTCTGACCGGCGTGGCCAGCTAGTTTAGACGAGTGACCCCAGTGTAGGATCTTCTCCCGATCAGGTACTGATACGAACGTCTTACCGGGAGGGAGACGATTTAGACTCACAGGAGCCACCTGCATTACTCTGGCGGGATCGATGATGTGTTTCGGTTCCTCCTCGAGATCAGACACCAGAAAGGATCGGGACAAGGCATCCGCCTTGATGTTTTTGTCAGCCGGGCGAAAATGAAGAATAAAATCAAAGCGAGCAAAAAACAAGGACCACCGAGCTTGGCGCGGGTTAAGTCTCTGGGCATGCTGGAGATAAGCCAAGTTCTTGTGGTCAGTGTAAATTATTACCGGGTGAAGAGCCCCTTCGAGCAGGTAACGCCACTCCTCCAATGCCAGCTTGATGGCCAATAACTCTTGATCTCCTATGGAATAGTTGCGTTCAGAAGAGGAGAAGAGTTTGGAGAAGAAGCCACAAGTTACCATTCTCCCGGAAGATGATTTTTGGGTAAGTACCGCTCCAGCTCCAGAGGAGGAGGCGTCAACCTGCAGGAAGAACTGCTTGTTGCCATCTGGGCGATGCAGCACCGGGGCGGAAGAGAAGGCCTGTTTTAAGGAAAGAAAGGCCTCCTCTGCTTCGGGTGGCCACTCTCTGGGATTAGTGCCCTTACGGGTGAGCGCGGAAATTGGGGCAGTCCGGGAAGAGAAGTGCGGTATGAAGAGGCGGTAGTGGTTGGCAAAGCCCAGGAACCGCTGAATGGCCTTCAACCCCTCCGGTCGGGGCCATTTCTCGATGGCAGACAGTTTCTCTGGATCCATTCGAAGGCCGGTCTGAGAAATAATGTAGCCCAAAAATGGAAGCGAGGTCTGCTCAAAGAGGCACTTCTCATATTTAGCGAAGAGGTGATTCTGCCTGAGCCTGAGCAGGACCTGACGAACGTCTCTCCGGTGAGTCTGGAGATCCGGAGAGAAGACCAAGATGTCGTCCAGGTACACCACTACGCAGGAGTAGAGAAGATCCCGGAAGATGTCATTGACCAACTCTTGAAAGACGACAGGAGCGTTACAGAGACCAAAGGGCATTACCAGATATTCATAGTGGCCGTCCCGGGTGTTGAATGCAGTCTTCCATTCATCCCCTTGACGGATACGGACCAGGTTGTACGCCCCACGGAGGTCCAGTTTGGTGAAGATTCTAGCCCCCCTCAGACGATCAAATAATTCTGGAATGAGCGGAAGGGGGTACTTATTCTTCACCGTGATCTGGTTAAGGCCTCTATAGTCTATACAGAGACGGAGAGAGCCGTCCTTCTTTTTTACGAAAAAGAAGCCTGCTCCCGCCGGGGAGGTAGATTTCCGGATGAATCCCCTGGCCAAATTCTCCTCAATATATTCGGACATCGACCGGGTCTCAGCAGCGGACAATGGGTAAATACGCCCACGGGGAGGCGTAGTACTGGGTAACAGGTCGATAGGACAGTCGTATGGTCTATGAGGGGGTAATGTCTCTGCCTCCTTTTTATTAAAGACATCAGCAAATGACCAATAGGGAATCGTAAGTCCAGGTAGATTAGTTGGGGTAGGAGAAGGACAGGCGGGATGAACAGGAACCAAACAAGTCTTATGACAGTCCTGTCCCCAGCGAAGGACTTCTCCGGTCTGCCAGTCAAGCACGGGTGCATGTCTCTGGAGCCAAGGTAGACCTAGTAAGAGGGCGTGAGAGAGTCCAGGCAGAACATGAAAAGAGATGCTCTCAGAATGCAGCATTCCCACCTGCAGAGTTACGGATTCGGTGATGAGTTGGATGGGACGTGGTAAAAGGCCCCCATCCACAGCAGCGATAGATAATGGTATAGCCAGAGGTTTGGTGGGAATGCGGTATTTTTCTACCAGGGCCTGTGAAATAAGATTCCCGGCCGCTCCAGAGTCAAGTTGGGCTAGTTCGAAATAACGATTCTCCCCGCAGATAATTGAGACTGACAGCAGCAGAGATGGAGAGGATTTATTCTTGTCTAGGTCGACCTCTCTGAGCGAACCTAGACACAGGCGTTTCCCGACCTCTCCGGGCAGGTACGGATCCGGTGCTCCTTACTGCCACAGTAGAAGCAGCTCCCCTCGGCACGGCGTAAGTCCTGACGGGTTTTGACCATCTTGGTCTGGTCGACCTGCATAGGCTCAGGAGAATGTACCTGGGGAGAAACGGAGGGAGTGACGGATTTCTGAAAAGTAGGAGCTAGACGTGGAAACCTCCTCTCACGGGTGACTTCTTTGGCACGCTCCTGGAACCGTAGGTCAATCCGGGTGGCAAGAGTTATTAGGTTATCGAGAGTGGTAGGAATGTCTCGACCGGCAAGTTCATCTTTGATACGGCCGGACAGACCCTCCCAGAAGACAGATACCAGAGCGTCGTTATCCCAGGCCAGCTCCGAGGCAAGGGTACGGAGCCGTATGGCATATTGGCCCACGGTGAGACTTCCCTGACGGAGGCGTAGCAGAAATGATGCGGATGAGGTCTTCCGTCCAGGTTCGTCGAAGACTTTCCGGAAAGCCGTGAGAAAGGCAGGCAAGTCGGACACCAGGGGGTCTCCTCTCTCCCATAGAGGAGTTAGCCAGGCCGTGACCTCCTGCCCGTTCATCCAGAGACTGCCCCGGTCACTTGCCGTGACCTCCAGCCCGTTCACTCAGAGACTGTCCCGGTCACCTGCTGTGACTGCCTGCCCGTCTTCCCTGGTCGCCACCCGCTCCCTTATAAGGACCGCCCCCTTGTATAGTAGCTCAGAGGTTCCGCCTCCCAGACCCGTTACAGTTTGCTCGGGCCTAAAAAAGGGGGGGCCTAAAGGGGGGGGTACTGTAGCGCCGGCGTCCCTGCCCTTTGCTAGGCAGGGACGCTGTTCCCCTCACCCCTCTGCTCCGAGCCCGGCGTCCTCCTCCCGCTCTGCTGGCAGCGCGCGCCCTAAGTACAGTGGCCGGGAAGGAACAGCGTCCCTGCCTAGCAGAGGGCAGGGACGCCGGCGCTACAGTACCCCCCCCTTTAGGCCCTCCCTTTTTTAGGCCCGAGCAAACTGTAACGGGTCTGGGAGGCGGAACCTCTGAGCTACTATACAAGGGGGCGGTTCTTGTAAGGGAGCGGGTGGCGACCAGGGAAGACGGGCAGGCAGTCACAGCAGGTGACCGGGACAGTCTCTGAGTGAACGGGCTGGAGGTCACGGCAAGTGACCGGGGCAGTCTCTGGATGAACGGGCAGGAGGTCACGGCAAGTGACCGGGGCAGTCTCTGGATGAACGGGCAGGAGATCACGGCAAGTGACCGGGGCAGTCTCTGGATGAACGGGCAGGAGGTCACGGCAAGTGACCGGGGCAGTCTCTGGGTAAAGGGTAGGTACGACCTGTGATGGCAGAGCCTCCAGGTAGGCTAGCAGGCAGATGGTAGATGTGAGCTCCCAGGTGAGCAAGCGAGAGTCTCTGGAATGGCAGGTGGTCACAGCACGTGACGGCGGAGCCTCCAGGTAGGCTAGCAGGCAGGTAACAGGTGTGCGCTCCCAGGTGAGCGGGCAGGAGTCTCTGGAATGGCAGGTGGTCACAGCACGTGACGGCGGAGCCTCCAGGTAGGCTAGCAGGCAGGTAGCAGGTGTGCGCTCCCAGGTGAGCGGGCAGGAGTCTCTGGAATGGCAGGTGGTCACAGCACGTGACGGCGGAGCCTCCAGGTAGGCTAGCAGGCAGGTAACAGGTGTGCGCTCCCAGGTGAGCGGGCAGGAGTCTCTGGAATGGCAGGTGGTCACAGCACGTGACGGCGGAGCCTCCAGGTAGGCTAGCAGGCAGGTAGCAGATGTGCGCTCCCAGGTGAGCGGGCAAGCTGGTCCATAGACAGACTGACAGGAGTTGGAGGGCAGACCGTCGGACCTCAGGTTAGCAGGCAGGTAGCAGAGGAGCGCTCCCAGGTGAGCGGGCAAGCTGGTCCTTAGACAGACTGACAGGAATCGGTAGGCAGACCGTCGGACCTCAGGCTAGCAGGCAGGTAAGCAGAATATCAGGCAGGAATCAGACAGCAAACTGGCAGGAATCTGGCAGGTAACTGGCAACGGGACCTGAGGGCTGAAGCAGAGTAGTGAACAGTGCAACAACATTGCTCGGGCACCTCCATTTTGGAGGAGGTGCCTTATATATGGTGAAGTCCTCCGGCCATTGGCCGGGGACTCCTTAGGACGGCGCACGCGGCCCCTTTAAGAGGGAGGGAGCGCGCGCGCGCCCTAAGCACAGTGGCCGGGAAGGAGCGCGCGCTGCCAGCAGAGCGGGAGGAGGACGCCGGGCTCGGAGCAGAGGGGTGAGGGGAACAGCGTCCCTGCCTAGCAGAGGGCAGGGACGCCGGCGCTACAACTAAAAATTGTATACAAGAAACTTATTACACAGGGAGTAGAAGATTATGTACTAAATGAACATGAAAAGAAGTTTCTTACTATACATAGTCCTAGTATGTCATTTTTTTTATCATTTGCCGAAAATTCATAAAGCTCCCCTAAATCTTCCAGGGAGACCAATAATATCAGGCAGGGGTGTACATAGGAATCATGGGGCCCCATAGCAGAAGCTCTAATTGGGCCCCCCCCAAAAAAAAAAATTTAAATAATTGTCGGGGTCACCAAAGATCAGATCTCACAACTTTCCATCCTTTTTACATAGTAATTTTCCTCCTGCTGACGTCCTAAATCTCTCTTTCATTGCCCCATAAAGTGTGATGCCAATAAAAGGGCCCCCCAAACACAGTATGAAACCCCCATGGTGAATTCCTCCACATGCACAGTATAATGACCCTACTGTACCCCAACACAGTATGATCCCCCATCTGTGAGCCGCTAGAGAGGATGGTACATAATAAAGGACGGCGCTATACATAATAAAAGAGAAAACTATATAACTAAGACTGGCTCTATACATAATAAGTGAGTACACTATATACTAAGGGACTGTGCTATACATAATAAGGCTACATTCCTGCATCTGTGTGCAGTGTCAGTGTGCTGCCCTATTTTACTGACGCATTGAGCATGTCCTATTCTAATCCTCAAAATCGGATCAGAACAGGACATTCTCTGACCCTCTTAGATCTCATTCTCAGATACGTGATTTTCATGGATGTGTGAATGGATCTATAAAACTGTACGAGTCCGTGGACCATCCGATAAAAAGATCTGGCAGCACACGGACATTTCACACAAATGTGAGAATGTGGCCTAAGGGATTTTACAGATAACATTATCACTTCAAGTCACACAGTGCAGATACAGAATAATATTTACATCCAGGAACTTACCGCTAACGTCTCATCTGATCAGAGTCAGTTTCTGCTGCTTCTTCTCCATCTGGTCAGACCTTCATGTCGACATCTCCCAGCCACGACTCGTCTTGTCACGATGATCTCCAGCCTAGAAAATAACAAGGTCACATATTGTATGCATACATGTGTCTCCCCCGCTCTGTGTCCTCGAATACAGATTTGTAACCCCCCCCATTAATATACTATTAGCCACTTAGTAATCAAAATATAAAGTGATAAGCAGCACTATACCCCCATTAACTATAATCTGCACCGGCCAATAATATAAATTATTCAGTCTCTGTGACTCTCCCCAATTAACTGTAAGGCTATGTGCACACGGAAAACATACAAGGCTTCACAGTACAAACAAAGTGAAACCCCCATAATTGCTCTCTCCCAGCTCCCCCATCATTGCTCTCTCCCAGCACCCTCGTCATTGCTCTCTCCCAGCCCCCCCGTCATTGCTCTCTCCCAGCACCTCCATCTGTTAGAACTCTCCTGTTAGTTTTTTTCTATTTTGGTCCCGTGACCTGCTGCCTATTTATTCCAGCTCCGCCCTTCTGGCTTTGCTGGACTTCAGTGTTATTTGACTCTCTATCTAGCCAGGTGCTTTTGTACCTATCTCTCTAGTTCGTTTGGTCCTTTGGACCTCTAAGTACCTTTTGTCTGTTTGTCTTTTTGCTCCGCTACAACATCTGCTAGGAGGTGTCCAATTTTGTCCCAGTCCTTAGTTACATAGTTACATAGTTACATAGTTTATAAGGCCGAAAAAAGACAAGCGTCCATCCAGTTCAGCCTATTTCTTGTGCACTGCAGCTATTCCGCAGCGTTGATCCAGGGGAAGGCAACAAAAAACCATGCGGTATAGGCCAATTTACATCATTGAGGAAAAATTCACTTCCCGACACCAATCTGGCAGGCAGATTAAATCCCTGGATTAATTAACTAAGCATAAGATGTAATTTTATTGTTCTCAAGAAAGGCGTCCAGACCTCTCTTGAACTCTTTAAGTGAGTTGGACATCACCACTTCCTCTCCCAGAGAGTTCCAGAGTCTCACGGCTCTGACCGTAAAGAATCCCCTTCTATGCTGGTGCAGGAACCTCCTTTCCTCCAGACGCATAGTGTGCCCCCTCGTCTTTGTCACCATCCTTGGTATAAACAGGTCATGGGAGAGATCTCTGTACTGCCCCCTGATGTATTTATACATGTTTATGAGGTCTCCCCTAAGCCTTCTCTTTTCCAATGTAAATAGGCCTAATTTTGACAACCTCTCTGGGTATTCTAGTCCCTCCATTCCCTTTATTACCTTAGTCGCCCTCCTTTGTACCCTCTCTAGCTCCAATATGTCTTTCCTGAGCACCGGAGCCCAGAACTGTGCACAATATTCTAAGTGCGGCCTTACCAGCGCTTTATACAGAGGAAGAACAATGTTCTCATCATATGCCCCTATTCCTCTTCTGATGCATGCCATGACTCTATTTGCCTTCGCAGCTGCTGCCTGACACTGGGCACTCCAATTTAATTTGCTATTAACCAAGACGCCTAGGTCCTTCTCCATGTCAGATTTCCCCAACGGTTTCCCATTTAATATGTATGGGTGACTGCTGTTTTTCTTTCCCATGTGCATGACCTTACATTTAGTTCTTTTAGGGACCCCTCTCTTTATTCTATAGGTCTGCGTTCAGACTAGCTGAGGACGAAGGCGGGTCTGTTCACAAGGAACAGGTCGCCCGCTGCAACGTAGGGAATCAGCTTAGTCTTATTGTAGGGACAGATTCCCTTTCTTTCCTTAGTTCTTGTAGCACATCATAACAGTAAGTCCAGCCCAAACTAAACTTGAAAAGAAATCCTGGGATCAGTATGGTGTCTGTTCAAGAATTGGCTCAACGCTTGCAGGGATTGTCTCTAGAGGTGGCCGATCTCCAGCAACACGTGAGTAGCTGTACTGGAGCGCATTTTGTGGAACCAAAGGTAGGACTGCCTGATGTTTTTGATGGTAAACAACAAGATTTTTTTTCCTTTAAAAAAGCTTGTTTATTATATTTTCGTTTGAGACCCAGGTCCTCTGGGAATGAATCACAGCGCATTGGGTTTATCATGTCACTTTTGCGCAAGGAACCACAGGGGTGGGCCTTTTCTCTCCTACCTAATGATCCGTGTTTTAGATCAGTGGAGGATTTTTTTTCTGCTATGGGGTTATTGTATGACGATCCTGATCGAGTCTCATCTGCTGAGACAGAACTGAGACGTTTGAAGTAGGGGTCAGGTGATGTTGAAAATGATTGTACACACTTCAGAAGGTGGTCTTCAGAAGTGAAATGGAATGATTCGGCGTTAAAATGTTTGTTTCTTGCCGGTCTAAGTGAAAGGGTTAAAGATCTGCTGATTGCATTTCCTGCACCTGTGACATTGCAAGAGGCCATGCAATTAGCTATACGTGTGGACAGGAGACTGCGTGCCAGGGTTAATGATGAGAAAATTCCTGCAATGTCAGCTCCTAGTCCTCAGAGGGTCTGCTCGGACGGCGGAGAACCGATGGAGGTTGAGGCGATGTCTCTCCGCTCTCAGGAAAGAGACCGCAGGTTTTCCAAGGGATTGTGTTTTTACTGTGGTAAATCTGACCATTTAATTAAGAACTGTGAGCTTCGTTTAAGCAAAGAAAAAAAAAAAGGTCAGTTACGCCCGTATTGCTTGTTTGAATTCTAAGGGAGTATTTCTTTCAGGGAGTACCTTATTGCAGGAAGATTTGATTGAATTTCAGGTATTTGTGGATTGTGGTTCAACACTTAATGTGATTGATAAGGGTTTTTTGGAAAAACTTAAATTGGAATCCAAACCTTTGTCATCACCTATTTCTGTGATTGCTATTGACAAAACTCCTTTGAAATGTATTACCCACAAGGTTGCTGAATTTCCCCTCACTATCAATGGTATTCACCAGGAAAATTTGGATTTGGTGGTATTAAATAATTTACCTTCTCCGGTAGTTTTAGGTTTGCCTTGGTTAAAACTGCACAGTCCTTTACTGGACTGGTCTACTAATGAGATTAAGTCATGGAGTCCTAAGTGCTATGATAAGTGTTGTAACGGTCGCATTGCGGCTGTGGAAAAAGGGGAATTACCTGTACCTATTCAGGATTTTTGGAAGTTTTTTTCAGAGGAGGAGTCGCAAGTTTTACCTCCTCATAGGGACTATGATTGCACCATTGAGTATGTTCCTGGAGCTACTCTTCCCAAGAGTCGCTTATTTAATCTGACTATCCCTGAGAGAAAGGCCTTGGAGGAATACATACAGAAGAGCTTGGCTGCTGGTCACATTAGACCTTCTAAGTCACCTGTGGCTGTTGGATTTTTTTTTGGAAAAAAAAAAGGACGGCGGTTTACGTCCATGTCTGGACTTTCGCGAAATTAATAAAATTACCGTACGCAATTCCTACCCATTGCCGTTAATTCCTGACTTGTTTAACCAGTTAGTGGGGGCCAAGTGGTTCTCTAAAATTGATCTCCAGGGGGCATACAATTTGTTACGGATAAAGGAGGGTGATGAATGGAAAACTGCTTTTAACACTCCGGTAGGTCATTTTGAGAATCTGGTGATGCCTTTTGGTCTTACCAATGCACCCGCGTTTTTTCTGAACCTTATTAATGACATCCTGAGACCTTTGATTGGTAAGAATGTGGTTGCGTATTTGGATGACATTTTGATTTATTCGCCAAATCTGGAGTCTCATTGGCAGAGCGTAAGTGAGGTATTGCAGTTATTAAGTGACAATTCACTTTTTGCTAAGCTGGAGAAATGTGAGTTCGCTGTTCAGAGAATTAGTTTTTTGGGCTACATTATCTCCAGCGAGGGCTTTGAGATGGACCCGGTGAAGGTTCAGGCTGTGCAGGAATGGCCTAGGCCTATTGGTTTGAAATCGATACAGAGATTTTTGGGTTTCGCCAATTATTACAGAAAATTCATTAAGAATTTTTCTAGAATTGTTAAGCCGCTGACCGATCTCACCAGGAAAGGTGCGAATACTGTCCTGTGGACTACTGAGGCCATTGAAGCTTTTGTGTTTCTCAAGGAGAGGTTCAGTTCTGCCCCTATTCTTATGCAGCCTGATGAGACCAAGCCTTTTTTGGTCGAGGTTGATGCTTCTTTGGTGGGGTTCGGTGCGGTTTTGTCTCAGGAGAACAAGGATGGAGTACATCCCTGTTCTTTTTTTTCGAAAAAAATTTCAGAAACCGAACTTAATTACGATGTTGGTAATCGGGAATTGCTGGCTATTAAACTCGCGTTTGAACATTGGCGGCATTTCTTGGAAGGTGCTAAATTTCCGGTTCACGTTTTCACTGATCATAAAAATTTGATTTATCTGGATGCTGCCAAGCGCTTGAATGCCCGTCAGGCTAGGTGGGCACTTTTTTTTCTCGGTTTAATTTTTCTGTTACTTACATCCCTGGTACCAAGAATGTTAAAGCCGATGCTTTATCTCGCAGTTTTTCTCCCATGGTTGGTACCGAGGAGGAGGAGAGCATTTTACAGGAAGGAGTTGTGGTAGCAGCATTGGACTCCGTTTTGGAAAATGGGATTCTGAAAGCCCAGGAGGATGCCCCATCTAACACTCCCCATGGGAGGTTGTTTGTGCCTAGAACCTTTAGGAAAGATTTTTTTGTGGAATATCATGAGTCTCATTTGGCAGGTCATCCAGGAATTTCTGAGACTAAGAGACTTATAAGTCGCAGTTTTTGGTGGCCTGGGTGGTAGAAGGAAGTCATCAAGTGGGTGCGTCAATGTACGGTGTGTGCTAGGTCAAAGGCTTCGCATACCCCTGCTGCGGGGTTGCTTTGCCCTCTGGAGGTTCCTAGTGCGCCTTGGACGCATCTGGCAATGGATTTTATTACTGACCTTCCTGTGTCCGAGGGTTTCACTGTCATCTGGGTGGTCGTGGACCATTTTAGCAAGATGTGTCATTTGGTTCCTTTCATTAAACTACCCTGCGCTAAGACACTCGCTAAGGCGTTTGTTAAGGAAATTGTCAGACTCCATGGCGTTCCCACCGACATTGTTTCTGATAGGGGACCTCAGTTTGTGGCTCGCTTTTGGCGTGCTTTTTGTGACAGGTTGGGAGTCCATTTGTCATTTTCATCTGGGTATCATCCTGAGTCTAATGGACAGACAGAAAGAAAGAACCAGGATGTTGAACAGTTTTTGCGTTGTTTTGTGGCAGACAATCAAGAGGGGTGGTCTGAGTTTCTGCCACTTTCTGAATTTGCTCTTAACAACCATACATCCTCTTCTGCTGGGTGTTCTCCTTTTTTTTGTTGTACTGGGAGACATCCTTCGTTTGGTTCGTTCTCCAAATTGGTGTCGGCTGTGCTGGAGGAGGAGAATTTTTCCGGTGATTTGGAGAGAGTTTGGACTGACATACAGTACAGACCAAAAGTTTGGACACACCTTCTCTTTTAAAGATTTTTCTGTATTTTCATGACAATGAAAATTGTACATTCACACTGAAGGCATCACAACTATGAATTAACACATGTGGAATTATATACTTAACAAAAAAGTGTGAAACAACTGAAAATATGTCTGATATTCTAGGTTCTTCAAAGTAGCCACCTTTTGCTTTGATGACTGCTTTGCACACTCTTGGCATTCTCTTGATGAGCTTCAAGAGGTAGTCACCGGAAATGGTTTTCACTTCACAGGTGTGCCCTGTCAGGTTTAATAAGTGGGATTTCTTGCCTTAGAAATGGGGTTGGGACGATTAGTTGTGTGGTGCAGAAGTCTGGTGGATACACAGCTGATAGTCCTACTGAATATACTGTTAGAATATGTATTATGGCAAGAAAAAAGCAGCTAAGTAAAGAAAAACGAGTGGCCATCATTACTTTAAGAAATGAAGGTCAGTCAGTCCGAAAAATTGGGCAAACTTTGAAAGTGTCCCCAAGTGCAGTTGCAAAAACCATCAAGCGCTACAAAGAAACTGGCTCACATGAGGACCGACCCAGGAAAGGAAGACAAAGAGTCATCTCTGCTTCTGAGGATAAGTTTATCCGAGTCACCAGCCTCAGAAATCGCAGGTTAACAGCAGCTCACATTAGAGACCAGGTCAATGCCACACAGAGTTCTAGCAGCAGACACATCTCTTCAACAACTGTTAAGAGGAGACTTTGTGCAGCAGGCCTTCATGGTAAAATAGCTGCTAGGAAACCACTGCTAAAGACAGGCAACAAGCAGAAGAGACTTGTTTGGGCTAAAGAACACAAGGAGTGGACATTAGACCAGTGGAAATCTGTGCTTTGGTCTGATGAGTCCAAATTTGAGATCTTTGGTTCCAACCACCGTGTCTTTGTGCGACGCAGAAAAGGTGAACGGATGGACTCTACATGCCTGGTTCCCACTGTGAAGCATGGAGGAGGAGGTGTGATGGTGTGGGGGTGCTTTGCTGGTGACACTGTTGGGGATTTATTCAAAATTGAAGGCATACTGAACCAGCATGGCTACCACAGCATCTTGCAGCGGCATGCTATTCCATCCTGTTTGCGTTTAGTTGGACCATCATTTATTTTTCAACAGGACAATGACCCCAAACACACCTCCAGGCTGTGTAAGGGCAATTTCACCAAGAGGGAGAGTGATGGGGTGCTACGCCAGATGACCTGGCCTCCACAGTCACCAGACCTCAACCCAATCGAGATGGTTTGGGCTGAGCTGGACCGCAGAGTGAAGGCAAAAGGGCCAACAAGTGCTAAGCATCTCTGGGAACTCCTTCAAGATTGTTGGAAGACCATTTCCGGTGACTACCTCTTGAAGCTCATCAAGAGAATGCCAAGAATGTGCAAAGCAGTCATCAAAGCAAAAGGTGGCTACTTTGAAGAACCTAGAATATAAGACATATTTTCAGTTGTGTCACACTTTTTTGTTAAGTATATAATTCCACATGTGTTAATTCATAGTTTTGATGCCTTCAGTGTGAATGTACAATTTTCATAGTCATGAAAATACAGAAAAATCTTTAAATGAGAAGGTGTGTCCAATCTTTTGGTCTGTACTGTACGTTGTAACCTTCAAGAGGCTAACAAAAAGTCCAAGATGTGTGTTAACAGGAAACGTAAAGACGTTTTGTTTACGGTGGGTGACATGGTTTGGTTGTCTTCAAAGAATCTGCGGTTGAGGATTCCCTCTAAAAAATTGGGTCTGAAGTTTGTGGGGCCATTTAAGGTGCTTCAGGTGGCTAATCAGTCTGCTGTTAGGTTGGAGGTCCCCACCTCCTGGAAGATTAATCCTGTGTTTCATGTTTCCTTGTTGAAATAGGCTGATGTATCGGATAGGGATGCTACTGTCACAGTTCCTCCGGTGGTGGAAGACGGCGAATATGAAATTTCTCGTATCCTGAATTCCAGAAGACATAGAGGGAGATTGCAGTATCTCATCGCTTGGAAAGGTTTCGGTCCCGAGGATAACTCCTGGGTAGGGGCGGATGATGTCTCTGCCCCTAGACTAGTCAGAGCGTTCCACAGCAGGTTTCCTGATAGGCCTGGGCCTGGAGGATCCGGAGGATCCTCATAGAAGAGGGGGTACTGGTAGAACTCTCCTGTTAGTTTTTTTCTATTTTGGTCACGTGATCTGCTGCCTATTTATTCCAGCTCCGCCCTTCTGGCTTTGCTGGACTTCAGTGTTATTTGACTCTCTATCTAGCCAGGTGCTTTTGTACCTATCTCTCTAGTTCTTTTGGTCCTTTGGACCTCTAAGTACCTTTTGTCTGTTTGTCTTTTTGCTCCGCTACAACATCTGCTAGGAGGTGTCCAATTTTGTCCCAGTCCTTAGTTCTTTTAGGGACCCCTCCCTTTATTCTATAGGTCTGCGTTCAGACTAGCTGAGGATGAAGGCGGGTCTGTTCACAAGGAACAGGTCGTCCGCTGCAACGTAGGGAATCAGCTTAGTCTTATTGTAGGGACAGATTCCCTTTCTTTCCTTAGTTCTTGTAGCAGATCATAACACCATCATTGCTCTCTCTCAGCACCCCCATCATTACTCTCTCCCAGCACACCCCGTCATTGCTCTGTCCCAGCACCCCCGTCATTGCTCTGTCCCATCACCCTCATCATTGCTCTCTTCCAGCACCCCCATCATTGCTCTCTCCCAGCACCCCTATCATTGCTCTCTCTCAGCACCCGCATCATTGCTCTGTCCCAGCACCTCCATCATTGCTCTCTCCCAACCCCCATCATTGCTCTGTCCCAGCACCTCCATCATTGCTTCTCCCAGCAACCCCATCATTGCGCTCTCCCAGCACCCCCATCATTTCCTCTCAGCACCCCCATCATTACTCTGTCCCAGCACCTCCATCATTGCTCTCTCCCAGCCCCACATAATTGCTCTCTCCCAGCCCCCCACCATTGCTTTGTCCCAGCACCCCCATCATTGCTCGCTCCCAGCACCCCCATCATTGCTCTCTCCCACCAACACGTCATTGCTCTCCCCTTCCCCACCATCCCCATCATTGCTCTCCCCAGCCTTATCAGCCCCATTATTGCTCTTCCCAGCCCCATCATTCCTCTCCCCAGCCCCATTATTGCTCTTCCCAGCCCCATCCTCCCATCATTCCTCTCCCCAGCCCCATCAACTCCATTATTCCTCTCCCCAGAACCATCAGCCCCATTATTGTTCACCCCAGCCTCACCATCCCATCATTGCTCTCCCCAGCCCCACCATCCCCATCATTGCTCTCCCCAGCCTCATCATTCCTCTCCCCAGCCCCATCATTTCTCTCACTAGCCACACCATCCCATTATTCCTCTCCCCAGCCCCATCAACCCCATCATTCCTCTCCCCAGCCCCATTATTGCTCTTCCCAGCCCCATTAGTCCCACTATTCCTATCCTAAGCCCCATCACTCCTCTCCCTAGCCCCATCAGCCCCATTATTGCTCTCCCCAGCCCCATTAACCCCATTATTGCTCTCCCCAGCCCCATCAACCCCATTATTCCTCTCCCCAGCCCCATCAGCCCTCTCCCCAGCCCCTATATTTCTATCCCCAGTCCCATCAGCCCCATTATTGCTCTTCCCAGCCCCATCATTCCTCTCCCCAGCCCCACCATCCCACCATTGCTCTCCCCCCACCTCCCCTCCCCAGCATTTCAGTAAAAAAAAACAAAAAAAAACAACTTACCTCAGCTCGCTCACCTGCAGCAGCATTCTCCTGGTTGCCCGCAGCTTTCTTCCTGACCCAGGCGCGCGCAGCATGATGACGTCATCAAGCTGCATGCGCCTGGGTCAGGGAGGAAGCAGAGGATGAACCCTCCAGCTCCCCTGCTATTCTCCTCCTGACAGCAGCGGAGCTGCAGGGATCACCTTGCGGGCCCCTTGGTGCAGCTGCATGGTGGGGACCCGGCGCAGCTGTACCGGCGGCGGTATGTCCACCCCCGGACTGCTATTGGGTCCCCCCAGCTCACGGGCCCCATAGCAGTCGCGTGGTCTGCCGCCATTGGCGGTACGCCACTGATATCAGGGATCGGTTTTCTCACCAGCAATTTAGCGAAAAACTTGGACGTACTCTTGCAACCACATGTGAAAAATCTTAGTAGCTACATTTGTGACTCCAGCCATCTTATTAAACTAATATATAACATTAAATGGAAAAAACAGTATGTTTTCTTAAGTTTGGATGTGGCTTCACTCTATACTAACATAGAACTGGACATCGGCTTGCTGTGCATGGAGTATATCCAGGGACGAACGTTTGTCTTCCAAACATAAATCTTTTGTTTTAGCTGGGTTATCCTTTGTTTTGAAAAATCATTTTTTTAATTTTATAAATAAAACGTACCATCAGGTGAAGGGCACAGCAATGGGCTCGAAGGTAGCACCTACGTTTGGAAATATTTTTATGGGGGTGTTTGAAAAAATATTCATTCAAGATGGGGCTTTTAATAGGGGCATCGTTTTTTATAAACGATATATTGATGACCTATTTTTTATTATAGATAGGGACACCGTTGACCCTATGTCTTTTATCAGATTTTTAAACACCAACTATTGGGGCATAACTTTTAATTCAGATATCAACGAAGAGAAAACTAACTTTTTGGACCTAACTCTGTTTGTAAAAGATGAGCAAATTTATACTAAGACCATCTTCAAGGAGGTGGATGCTAATAGTTATATCCACTATAGCAGTGGTCATTATAGAAAATGGCTTAATAATATTCCTCACAATCAGTTCCAGAGAATCAGAAGATATTGCACTACGAAAACAGATTTTATAGAACAATCTAACATTCTGAAACAGAGGTTTTTAAAACAAAAATACCCAAGAGGTTTGGTACATAAATCACTTTTGAGTGTCAAAGAGAACAGCAATCAGAACTCTCTTCTTACAGGCACTGCTAAAAAAGACAATGAGGCTTTTGAACATGACTTAAAGTTCATCACAACTTACAACCACCAACAAAATGAAATCAGAGACATTTTACAGAAAAACTGGTATATTCTTAAGAATGATCCAATTTTACTGCAGATCTTACCTAAAAACCCGTCACTTATCTTCAGAAGAGCCCCTACATTAAGGAACATTCTAGCCCCCAGTAAACTGCGCAGTCCCCATGTTTATTCTGGAAATTATGACAATAAGGTCAAAAAGAATATCACCAAATGCGAAAAAAGGGGATGCATGTGTTGTGAAATTGTCGATATTATGTTGGCAGGACCACTCAGCCCCTGCATAAAAGGTTAAATTCTCATAGACACAATGTGACCATTGGCTTTCTTATACATGGTCTATCTAGACACATGCTTACACACCACGGAAAAGACTTTGGGAGTTTAAAGATATCACCCATTGAGCATGTCTCTATCGAGGACACTAACAGAGCCCAATCCTTAAACCGTAGGTTTCAATTTTTTATAGATGAGCTCATGATTTAATGCAAAGGATTAACAGGAGTCTGATCAATTACAATCACCATAAGAAAAAGAGCAAAGGATGTTCCCTAGCTATTTTATTTTCATTATCAAAAAATGACAGTAGGTTTTTCCAAAATTCATTATTAATCCATTTTAACTATTGTTTTGTTGTATGCATCTAATTCTTTCAGACAATTTTTATAAGAGTTTACCAATCTTGTATGTAATAATTTTTTATCTTGTAAGAAGAATATAGGTTCTTAGAAGGCATTTTACACACACAACAGGGCATGTGGTTTGATAGCCCAGCGGTCTATGCCCATACAGCACTTTAACTAGAGAAAGAATAATGGTTAACAAGTTCTAATCCTAGTCCGAATGAGTAACTTTTATTAAGGTATATATTCACAAACAAAGAAATAAGTATACGGGGTTGCTTAATAATTGCACTCAATACTGATAACAAATATGTAATAATTCTGATGTTTGATAAGAACAATATAAACATAGTGCTGTTTTTCTTTTTCTTTTTTTTCCCTCTCCTTTTTTTTATTTTTCAAAAGTAACTGCCGCTGGGAGGAGGCAAGTCTGTTTGGCGCCCATTTTTTTTATTTGCGGTGTGTATATATAGAGACCGAGCCATAGTTTTGTGATAGGCTTTTTACCTGATGAAGTGGACAGGACGTCCATGAAACGCGTTGTATTTTAAGCCATTAAATAAAAGATGTAACCTTATTCATTGGTATCATCATCTGTACACAGAGGAGCGCGCACTGTACTCACATCATCATATCTTATACTATGTACAATCTGGTTAGAATCCGAGAGGGGGACGGATGGAAAACAGCGTTCAATACCCTGGAAGGACATTTCGAGAGTGTAGAGTCAGCGTCTCTGCCTCCTGCCGGGCAGAGACACCGTTCCCCTCGCCGCCACGGTCCCGGTCCGCACCGCGCACAGCTTCTCGGGCACTGTGCTTAGAGCGCGCGCTCTCTCCCTCTTAAAGGGGCCTCGCGCCATCCTAAAGAGTCCCCGGCCAATGGCCAGAGGACCACTCCTATTTAAAGCACCTCCTCCCAAATGGAGGTGCCTGTGCAAGGTTGTTGTTTGTGTGCTAACACTCTCCTCAGCCCTCAGGTTCCAGAGCCCGCCAGTCTGTCTATCAGCCGTGCCTGCCTGCTTATCTATCAGCCATGCCCGCCAGCCTGTCTATCAGCTGTGCCCGTCTGCCTGTCTATGAGCCGTGCCTGTCTATCAGCCGTGCCCGCCTGCCTATCTATCAGCCGTGCTTGCCAGCCTGTCTATCAGGCGCACCCGCCTGCCTGTCTATCAGCCGTGCCCGCCAGCCTGTCTACCTGCCGTGCCCTCCGGCTTGCCTACCCAGATCACCTGTCTGGCTACCTGCCGAACCCGCCTGCTTGCCTACCCGGATCACTCGTCAGGCTACCTGCCGTGCTCATACACTGTACCTGTCAGATTCAGCCATCTGACCCGTGGGAGTCGCCTGCTCTCACACAAGGTCGGCCCCAGAGAGGCACCTGGTTCACCTGCCTGGTCCCTCCTTGGTTCACGGAGTCAACTAAGCCGCCGTGTGGTCAGGGTCGGTCCGAGTTGGCACTTAGTTACACCCCTCTGGTCCCTCCTTGCACCGCAGCACAGAGGTTTCACCACCCGGATCCGTAACAGTTTGCACAGGCCATGGAACCCGATGGCTCCCAGGCTCCTTCGCTCTCAGACCTGTACCAAGAGGTCTCTCACCAGAGATCCCAACAGGATACTCTCTTATCCTTTCTGCGGACAGTCAACTCCCGCTTGCACGCGCTGTCCACCCCGACTGTGTCCGCCTCTAACCAAGCGGAACCCTTTCGGGCGGCTCCTCAACCCAGTGGAGCGGTGGCATCCGGCTTTGGACCCCGGCTTTCTGTGCCTCCACGTTTTGGTGATGACCCTGTCCTATGTCGAGGCTTCTTAAATCAGTGCACGCTGCACTTTGAACTCCTGGCACACCAGTTCACCTCCGACCGGGCCAAGGTGGCATTCATCATGTCTCATCTCACCGGTAAGGCGTTGGCATGGCTTAACCATTTACGGGAGAGAGGGGATCCTCTGGTGTCCGATCTCCAGGCCTTCCTCGCGGCTTTCCGGAAGGTGTTCGATGAGCCCGAACGAAAATCTTCTAGAGCCTCCTCACTTCCCCAACTCCGCCAAGGGAGTCTCTCTGTGGGCCTGTATGGCGTGCGTATCCGAACCCTCGCATCTGAACTTGCCTATAACAATGAAGCCTTGGTGTCCACCTTTTGGGAGGGCCTTTCCGGACGGATCAAGGATGAGCTAGCCGGTTGTGACATACCTCCCTCCCTGGACGACCTGGTGTCATTAGCTACCTGGACTGACATCCGTTTTCTGGAACACGCTAAGGAGATGACCGTGAGAGGAAACCTCTGCGCCACGCTCCTGTCCTCCAAAGTCCAGTCTCGCAACCTGCACTCCCCCGGGTGTCTTCCCCAGAGCCTATGCAAATTGACCAAGTTAAGATGGTCAAGTCTCGCCAGGAGACCCGTCTTGCCGAGGGGAGTTGCTTCTATTGTGGCAGTATAGAGTATCAGATCCGCTCTTGCCCGGTGATACCGGGAAACTACAGTGTCTAGGACCGCTCGGAGAGGTCATCTTAGGCAAGAGTTCCTCCTCTCCGCCCTTGACTCTGTCCGTTTCTGTTACCAGTGGTGATTTCCGATTCTTCGAGACTGCCCATCTGGATTCCGAAGCCGCTGGGAATCTCATTCAACAGGCCGTTGTGGAGCGTTTTCAGATTCCTACCATACGCCTGGCGGATCCTTTAGCGGTTTCCTCTGTGGACGGAAAGCTTCTCCCTGAAACCATCTTGTTGGTCACTGAGCTGGTAACCCTGCAGGTGGGAATGCTGCACTCGAAGAAGATCTCCTTTTACGTACTGTCCGGTCTCTCTCACCCCCTCTTGCTTGGCTTGCCTTGGTTACAGAGACATGAGCCTGTCCTGAATTGGAGCTCGATTGAGGTGCTCTGTTGGGGTCAGGAATGCCATAAGACCTGTCTGGTTCCGGTTCGTCCTGCTCGACCCCCGTCTACTCCGGCTAACCTACCTGGTCGGCCAGCACCCTTCTGGACCTATACGGACGTCTTTGATAAAAAGGAGGCAGAGACACTACCACCTCATAGGCAGTATGATTGCCCCATCGAGCTAATACCTGGTGCTTCACCTCCTCGCGGGCGAATCTACCCCTTGTCACTGGCCGAGACCCATGTCATGTCCGAATACATTGAAGAAAATCTTGCTAGGTGATTTATCCAGAAATCCACCTCTCTGGCTGGAGCAGGATTCTTTTTCGTCAAAAAGAAAGACGGCTCTCTTCGTCCTTGTATCGACTATAGGGGCCTAAACCAGATCACCATCAAAAATAAGTACCCCCTGCCTCTTATCTCGGAGCTGTTTGACCGCCTAAAAGACGCTAAGGTCTTCACTAAACTCGATCTTCGTGGGGCATACAATCTGGTCCGGATTCGCCAGGGAGATGAGTGGAAGACGGCATTCAACACTTGGGATGGTCACTACAAATACCACATGATGCCCTTCGGTCTCTGTAATGCTCCAGCCGTCTTCCAGGAGTTAGTAAATGACATCTTCCGAGATCTTCTGTATTCCTGCGTGGTGGTGTACCTGGATGATATCTTGGTGTTCTCCCCTGATCTGCCCTCTCACCGAAGGGATGTTCGTCAGGTTCTGCTGAGGCTCCGGATGAATCGACTGTACGCTAAGTACAAGAAATGCCTCTTTGAGCAGACCTCCCTAGCATTTCTGGGGTATATCATCTCTGAGACCGGACTGCGGATGGATCCCGAGAAGGTTTCTGCTGTCTTAAAGTGGCCCCAACCTGAGGGGTTGAAGGCTATTCAGCAGTTTCTGGGATTCGCTAACTATTACTGCCTCTTCATTCCTCATTTCTCCTCCCGGACAGCTCCCATCTCTGCTCTTACCCGTAAGGGAGCAAATCCCAGGGAGTGGACTTCCGAGGCAGAGAATGCCTTTATCTCTCTTAAACAAGCCTTCTCCTCCGCTCCTGTGCTACACCGTCCGGATTGCAATAAACAGTTCTTCCTGGAGGTTGATGCCTCGTCCTCCGGAGCCGGAGCAGTGCTCACCCAGAAATCCTCGTCCGGGCGAATGGTGACTCCATAGGAGATTGAAAACTGCTGGCCATCAAATTAGCGCTGGAGGAGTGGCGCTACTTGCTTGAGGGGGCTCTGCACCCTGTGGTCATCTACACTGACCATAAAAACCTCGCTTATTTGCAGACCGCCCAAAGACTAAACTTGCGTCAGGCCAGATGGTCTTTGTTCTTTGCTCGATTCTGCTTCACTCTCCATTACCGCCCGGCAGACAAGAACATTAAAGCCGACACTCTATCCCGCTCTCTTCTGTCTTCCGACCTGGAGGAGGAGCCTCTACACATCATTTACCCCTCCAGAATTATGACTGTTGCTCCATTTGACCTG
Organism: Phyllobates terribilis; assembly: GCF_046119375.1. Taxonomy (NCBI): domain Eukaryota; kingdom Metazoa; phylum Chordata; class Amphibia; order Anura; family Dendrobatidae; genus Phyllobates; species Phyllobates terribilis. The sequence continues at coordinate 68,961,232 of NW_027362773.1, forward strand.
ACTCATCTACCTCCTGGTAAGACCTTTGTAGCGGCTCAGGATCGGAAGAGGGTCTTACTCTGGAGCCATTCGTCCAAACTGGCTGGCCATGCCGGCCAGAGGAAGACACTTCTGCTCATGGCCTGGCACTATTGGTGGCCCACCATGCGCAAAGATGTTGCGGATTTTGTCGCGGCTTATTCCTCTTGTGCCTGTATCAAGATACCTAGGCACCTTCCAGCCAGTCATCTCCGTGCCTTCCGTTCCGTGGCAACATATTGCAATGGATTTCATCACGGATCTTCCTGTATTGGCCGATTGTACTGTCATTTGGGTGGTTGCCGACCGCTTCTCCAAGATGGCTCACTTCATTCCTCTGCCTGGTCTTCCGTCTGCACCTGTGCTGGCTAAGGACTTCATCCATCACATCTTCCGTCTCCACGGCTTACCCCTCCACATTGTCTCGGACCGAGGAGTTCAGTTCACTTCTCGCTTTTGGAGAGCCAGGTGCAAGTTGCTGGATGTCTCTTTGGATTTTTCTTCGGCCTATCATCCTCAGTCCAATGGTCAAGTGGAATGTATCAATCAGATCCTTACCAGTTTTCTTCGGCACTTTGTCAACGCTCACCATAGCGATTGGGTTGAGCTCCTGCCCTAGGCCGAGTTTTCCTATAACAACCATGTGAGTGAGTCTTCTGCTAAGTCTCCGTTTTTTGTGGTCTACGGTCAACAACCCCGGATTCCGTTTCCCATCTCCTCTTCAGTGGACAATCCTGCCGCGGAGTCTCTCCAGTGAATTTTCTGCAATTTGGGAAGACACTAGATCTGCTCTCCTTCAGTCCTCCGAGTGGATGAAGAAGCATGCTGATAAGAGACGTCTGGATCTGCCTCAATTCCGTCCGAGAGACAAGGTCTGGCTTTCCTCCAAATATGTCCGTCTCAAGATACCATCATACAAGTTGGGTCCGCGGTTCATCGGTCAGTTCGAGATTCTGAGCCAAATAAATCCAGTGGCTTACAAGCTGAAACTCCCGGTCTCCTTACGGATCCCCAACTCCTTTCACGTGTCTCTCCTCTAACCGGTTGTCCTTAATTCTTTCTCTGACGATCCAGGTACCACTCCAGCTCCAGTCTCCGCTGAGGACGTCTTTGAGGTAGAAAACATTTTGGCCATCAAGAGGGTAAGAGGAAAGACTTTCTTTCTTGTGGATTGGAAGGGGTTTGGTCCTGAGGAGAGATCTTCTGAGCCCAGGGAAAACATTCATGCCCCTCGTCTTCTAGAAAAATTTCTTGCGGGCCTAAAGAAGAGGAGGCATAAAGGGGGGGTACAGTAGCGTCGGCGTCTCAGCCTCCTGCTGGGCAGAGATGCCGTTCCCCTCACCGCCGCGGTCCCGGTCCGGCGTCCTCCATCTCCCCTGCTGCTGTTATGCGCACCGCGCGCAGCTTCCCGGGAACTGTGCTTAGGGCGCGCGTGCTCTCTCCCTCTTAAAGGGGCTGCGCGCGCCGTCCTAAAGAGTCCCCGGCCAATGGCCAGAGGACAACTCCTATTTAAAGCACCTCCTCCAAAATGGAGGTGCCTGTGCAAGGTTGTTGTTTGTATGCTAAAACTCTCTTCAGTCCTCAGGTTCCAGAGCCCGCCAGTCTGTCTATCAGCCGTGCCCGCCTGTCTATCTATCAGCCGTGCCCGCCAGCCTGTCTATCAGCTGTGCCCGCCAGCCTGTCTATTAGCCATGCCCACCAGCCTGTCTATCAGCCTTGCCTGCCAGCCTGTCTACATGCCGTGCCCTCCGGCTTGCCTACCCAGATCACCTGTCTGGCTACCTGCCGAGCCCGCCTGCTTGCCTACCCGGATCACCCGGCAGGCTACCTGCCGTGCTCATCCGCTGTACCTGTCAGCTTCAGCCATCTGACCCGTGGGAGTCGCCTGCTCTCACACAAGGTCGGTCCCAGAGTGGCACCTGGTTCACCTGCCCAGTCCCTCCTTGGTTCACGGAGTCGACTAAGCCGCCATGTGGCCAGGGTCGGTCCGAGTTGGCACTTAGTTACGCCCCTCTGGTCCCTCCTAGCACCGCAGCACAGAGATTCCACCACCCGGATCCGTAACAGAGAGTCTGGTTATGCCTTTTGGTTTGACCAATGCACCTGCGATATTCCAGTATTTCATAAATTATATTTTCCATCTTTTGGTGGGGCGGTTTGTGGTGGTCTATCTGGACAATATTTTGGTTTACTCACCTGAGTTTAAGACACATTGGGGGCATGTTAAGGAGGTGCTCCAGATATTATGGGATAACAAACTTTATGCCAAACTGGAATAATGTGTTTTCGCTGTTCAGGAGGTGCAGTTTTTGGGGTACTTGTTGTCATCTTCAGGTCAAGGTCAGGTCAAGCCAGATGGTCCCTGTTTTTTTACTAGGTTCAATTTTGTTGTCACTTTTCGTCCAAGGGTCAAAAATGTCAAGGCTGATGCTTTGTCCTGGAGCTTCCCTGGTGGTGGTGACGAGAACCTTGCCCCGATATTACAGAAAGGGGTAGTCATTTCGGCACTTTATCCTGAACTGGAGGGTGAGGTGTTGGAGGCTCAGGGCTTGCTGGGCATCCAGGTGGTAAGGCAACCGCGGACCTCCTCTCTCGTCATTTTTGCTTGCATCGGCATGTGATTGGACACGTAGCTGCTTGTAGTATTTGCATGCGTTCTAAGGTTTTGCATACCCGTCCGTCTGGTACTCTTCTTCCGCTACCTATCCCTAGTAGGCCATGGACACACTTGTCCATGGATTTTATTACTGACCTACCGGTTTCTGCAGGCAAAACGGTGGTTTTGGTGGTAGTAGATAGGTTCATCAAAATAGCTTATTTCGTCACATTACCTGCACTTCCAAATGCCAAGACACTTGCTCAGGTGTTCATAAATGAGATTGTGAAGCTCCACAGGGTTCCCTCCGATGTGGTGTCACATCGAGGGACCCAGTTTGTTTCCAAGTTCTGGAAGGCATTCTGTACTCAACTGGGGGTGCAGCTGTCCTTTTCCTCTGCCTTCCACCCTCAGTCGAATGGACAGACCGAGCGTGTCAGTCAGAATTTGGAGACCTACCTCAGGTGTTTTGTTCCCGAAAATCAGGAGGATTGGGCATCCTATCTACCGCTGGCAGAATTTGCCATTAATAATCATCGTCAAGAATCCACTGGCAGGTCACCGTTCTTCGGTACCTACGGTTATCACCCACAGTTTGGCACCTTTAGTGGGGGATGAGCTTCAGGAGTTCCTGAAGAAGAACGGTTTGGTTCATCGCTCTCCTCAGTATGACAGGGTGTGCTGAGTAATTTAAAGATCATGGGAATGATCTTTGAATGTTTATTATATAAACTTATAGCTGACAGAAAACGCTTGCCAGGTCCGGACCTGAATGTGAATGACTTTGTGTGTTTGTCTACCAGGAATATAAGATTGAAAGTTCCTTCTTCGAAGCTGGGACCTAGGTTTATTGGTCCCTATAAAATAATCGCCATCATTAACCCAGCAGCGTTTCGTCTTGAACTTCCTCAGGTCCTTAAGGTCCACAACGTGTCCCATAGGTACTTACTCAAAAAGTATATGGAACCTCTTGAGCCCTCGCCTCTACCACCGCCCCCAGTAATGATTGATGGTAATCTGGAGTTCCAGATTTAGGGGATTGTAGATTCTCGTCTCCAATGTCATTCTCTACAATACTTGGTGCACTGGAAAGGCTATGGTCCAGAGGAGAGGATGTGGGTTTCAGCGGTCATAGGTGAATGCTCCCAGATTGGTTGGCTCATTCCACACCTCTTATTCTGAGAAACCCGGTTCTGAGTGTCTGGAGGCCACTCATAGAGGGGGGGGGTACTGTCATGGGTGTGTCAGAAGTGGCAGACAGTCGCCCTGCAGTTGGTTGCAGGAGTTCTTTTCATTTGGCATTACAGACATCTTCTTCGAGGCTGTCTCTAGGACCCAGTGGCTACCTCCCTCTGGCTAAATAACTGCGTGGCCTGGGTGTATAAATACCTGGTGTGTTCTAGAGGGAGGTGCCGGTAATATTCATTACTACCTGTGAAAGCTTTAGCAAGAGCAGTACTTTGTCCTCTCTGGAGCTTGAGGACGCGTGCGCACTTGTCTGGTGTCGCCTAAGGCTAAGCTATTTCCCCCTGTCTGTCCTTCCTTGTTGTCTATAGTGTTTAGTGGAGATCGACTAGGGCTTATCTCCTCCCTCCCTAGCCTGAGCCAAATGCCAGGGAAAGACAGGGCGAGATACGCGTGCGGCGATTGGTGAAGAGCCAATACAGGGATGTTAAGGGAGACAGGGTGATGCTATATCAACCTAGGAGATCTCCACTCCCCCCCTTTCCCTAGAGTCTGGGCTCCCTTTCCTCTTCCCTTTGTGTTGCACTAAGTCTTTCCTACACCTTGCGTGACATCAGCTCCCAGTAAATGGAAGGGGGACTTTGGCAGAGCCCTTCTCAGGCCCACTGTCATCGAACAGCTGGCGTCTGGTGCCTAGTCAAGAACCAGGTGAGTACCTCTGCCACAAGCCCAGGATGTGAAACCAGAAGAGAAAATGAGAAAACCCCTGAAAAGATAGCATCACTAATGCTAGCAGCACTCACCCCCACAGCACATAGGAACAGCAATAAACAGCAAGGCAATGAGCAGGGACCAGGATTATATAGCCCACCTAATATTCAGGTGTTGAGTACCTCCCAATCATCCCCAGACAACCACTCCCTGCTAGCCTGCACAGCAGAATGAACACATTTCCACCATTGCTTAGTACCAGACAAAGCAGCGTCCTTTGTTGCCTGGCAACCAGGGAAATCATGACAGACACGGCATCCCGCGTCCTCACACACCCTACAACACCAGAACGCAATGCTCAAAAAGATTAGGACAGTCTCAGTGCACTCGTAGTAGCTCCGCCACCAGGATCAGGACAATGGCGGCGCCTGCGACCGAAGTAGCGCAGCACCGGACTTGCTCTATTCCCAGGTGGGAGCACAGAACCACGATTCCTAACAACATGATCCTCCAGGTAAGTATGATTACTCAGATACTAAACATGTATGTGTTTTTTTTTATTTAAATGGTGAGAAAAAAATTCAGAAATTTGTAAAAAAAATAAAAAAATAAAAAGATGTCCTTTTTGATTTTGTCACCATATTCTGAGACCCGTAACATTTTAAATTTTTGGGATATGGGGCTGTGTGATGGCTTATTTTTTGCAACCTGAACTGACATTTTTACTCATTCCATTTTGGAGTAGATATGATGTTTTGATCGCCTCTTATTACATTTTATTGTAATGTTGTGATGGCCAAAAAAAAACGTAATTCTGTCATATCTATTTTTCTCTCATTATGCTGTTTATCGATAAGATTAATTTATTTTATATTTTAATAGATCGGACTTTTACAAAAATACCAGATATGTGTATTTTTTAATTGCTTTATTTTTAATGGGGCAAAAGGTGGGTGATTTGAACTTTCATTGGCTTTATGTTCCGCTGCTGTCATTCACTGGGGTTGAAAAGTCTGAGCCAACCCAGGCCTTGTTCATTTTGATACAGTGAGCCTGTCAGCATTTTCAGCGCCCATCAGTTATTATGCCTCCGGAGACACTAAAAACGCGCTCTGACAATATGCTAGCGGCAGGGCAGGCCAGCACCTCCAAGGCATAGAGAGATAGTTCATGCCACGTGTCCAGCTTGGATACCCAATAGTTGTACGACAGAGAGGAATCATCATTTCACTATCTTAAAAAACGTTTCCCTCCTTGTCAGATTACCCTACACATCAGAGCCTGGGCACTGGGAGGGTCTAATGAAAATAGTCCCAGACCTTTGATAGTGTTCCCCTGCCTCTGTTGAATCTGGTGTGTGTCTCCCTAATCTCTCCTCCTTGGTTGCCCAAGGATCTATGACCTCTGCCGCCAGTGTTGTCAGATGGAAATTTTTTTAATAATTGTTTGACTAGGGCCATATAGTATTGCACTATTTTACTAGATCTCTCCGCCGCAGGAAGGAGAAATGGAAAGTTCTTCTTGTAGTGTGGGTCGATAAGGGTGAACAACCAGCAATCAGTGTTGGCCAAAATGCGTATAACGTGAGGGTCATGGAAAAGGCAACTGGCCATAAAGTCAGCCATGTGTGCCAGACTCCCAACAGGCAAGATTTCCCTGTCCCCACCGGTGGATGACTCTCTATCTCCTCCTCCCTCTCCTTCTCCTCCTCTTCAGCCCATCCATGCAAACAGATGGGATGAAGCTGGTATGGGTAGTACCATCTGTAGCGCAGGCAACCATCTCCTGTATCTCCTCCTCATTATCATGCAATCTTCGCTGAGAAGATGAGATCAGGCTGGGCTGGGTAGTATCACGCTGTAATATATGCCGTATTGATAATTATATATTTCACATCATGTATGGATTTATTCATTTACTGTCATTGCACCATATTATGTATAATTGACACCCGTGATATACTGTGTTTTAAAAACTCTGGGTGTGCGCTCCTGTATTTTTGTAATTTATATTGCTGGCTTAATGACCTTTAATAAAGATTATTTATATTTTAATAAATTTCTGATAACACCAGGCTTCAATGGTTAGTCCGTTTCTTGTGCTCTTTTCTAAACGCTGGCTCTCACAGAATAGTCATGACTGCAGTATTGTACAGGCTTCCCCTCCAACTGACCCTTCTACCACCCAACCATTTCACACCACCACCCCGCTCCCATGGACTTCATCCCAATAAACACTAGTACCACTGTTTTTTATTAATTGGCCGAATCGGCATTTTATTATACAAACATTACAATAATAAATAACTTAAAGGTAATGAGGTTCTTGGAGCTCCAAAGCCTGGTGGAAATTAATATTATAATAATAAACCATCCAGCATTACCCCCAGCTGCCCACCACAGGCTCAGGGGCCACCCTGTTCACAGAAAACCTTTTCCATATCACCGACTCCCAGGGATCCCACCCTGGAGAGTCCCAAAATCCACCAGGCAATTAACCAAATTCGAACATAAAGGGGAAGTTACCATCCACCACATGCACAACCCCCCCCACCACAATTTTGCCACCAACTCCAAGAATCCCTCACCGTCGCTCGCCAAAATGACCCAAAGACCCTCCCCTATACTCTACTTCCAATAATTAAATATCACTCAACTCCCAAGTTAACATGGAGGAAGGGTGGGACCTTTTTTCTTTGGTGCTTGCGTGCCATTTAGTAGTCCCCAACCCCTCCCTAATTATGTAGGTATATGTGACGCTCGCAGCCCTACCTTGGGAGAGGGGGGGTACTCGGAGCCGGGTCAGATGTTGGGGGTTGCAGTCGTGGCCTGGACCCGTTCCGTGCCCAGGGCCGTCACATAAAAGGCTTAATGGGCTTTCAAGGTTTTCAAGGTTTGTCGAGTGGATGTAATGACTACGCCACCTGTGGTTTCTGTTGATCCTCCACCAGAGCTGCGTTCAGTCCTCTGAGGTGGGATGTAGTGTCAGCAGAAGATGGTACTACTCCCCACAGGCGGAGCAGGGCCTCAGGGCAGAGAACACGGATCAGGGGAGTAGTAGTAGGAGAGAATGCCAAGAGTGTGCAAAGCAGTCATCAAAGCAAAAGGTGGCTACTTTGAAGAACCTAGAATATAAGACATAGTTTCAATTGTTTCACACTTTTTTGTTAAGTATATAATTCCACATGTGTTAATTCATAGTTTTGATGCCTTCAGTTTGAATGTACAATTTTCATAGTCATGAAAATACAGAAAAATCTTTAAATGAGAAGGTGTGTCCAAACTTTTGGTCTGTACTGTATGTACCATCCTCCAAAACTTTGAGGACTCCACAAAGATTGTGAGCGCCGATGATGCCATAATTAGCATCACCATCTCGCTTCTCTGTCTTCTGAAACGCTCTCTGCTCACAATCAAAGAGGATGCATTGCAGTTGGAGCACGATGAAATGGAGCAAGGAACCATACAGGGTGATTACACACAGCCCAGCCTCATCTCATCCCAATGTGGATTGGGTGACAATGAGGAAGAGGAGGAGGAAGAACAGAAGCTAGTTTCATGCGCTGTAGACGGTATTACCTGCACAACTGTCATACCGTCTGTGCAGCGTGGATGGCCTGAGGACTGGGAGGAGGAGGAGGAGACCATGGTCAGTCGTCCTCTTGGTGAGGACACGGAAGTCTTGCCTTTGGGTGACAGTCATTACTGGTTGGTGACACTTCTAGATCCATGCTACAAGGAGAACTTTCTATCTCTTATTCCCAAGGAGGACAGGTCTACTAAAATGGGGCAGTACCAAAAAACACTGGCGGCAGAGGTCACAGTTCATTGGACAACCAAGGAGTACAAGCAAGAGAAACACAACTCCAATCCAACAGAGGCATGGGAACACTGTCAACGTTCTGGGACAGTTTTCTCAGTCTCTCCCATTGCACAGGCCCTGAGGCGTGGGGTGCTCTCACAAGGAGTGCAAAAAAGAAGAAGCTGAGGGGGTACCGTGCTGACCGTATCAACGTCCTCCGTGATTCCTCTGCGCCTTATAATTATTGGGTATCCAAGCTGGACACGTGGCATGAACTGGCTCTCTACGCCTTGGAGGTCCTGGCCTGGCCTGCCCTTCCGCTAGCATTTTGTCAGAGCGTGTTTTTAATGCTGCTGGTGGAATTATAACTGATAAGCGCATCCGCCTGTCAACTGAAAATGCTGACAGGCTGACTCTTATAAAAATGAACACCACCGAATGATAGCAGCGTAACAAACTCAAATCCAGTGTCTTTTTTTGGGAAGTCTATTCCCATGCACCTCTTCACACCCACACATGGGTATACGCTTCCTGATTTTGTCTATTTGGACCTCCTCCTTCTCCTCATCCTCCATCACCATATCATTCACCACCATATCTACCATATCACCTCCTCTACTTGTCTTGCAAGGGGCATTGGAGTTCCTCCAAATTTTTGGCAGATTTTGCATTCACTGCATAGGCAAACACTATGGGAGACCCACTTCCTAATAATGGGAACATTGTTTTTAGGAGGCTCTCTGACCCCTATGTCTCTTGCAAGGGGCATTGGAGTGCCTCCAAATTTTTGGCAGACTTTGCCATCACTGCATACACAACAAAGCATAGCCGGCTGATGGCTCTCTAACTATAGCGAGGGCCGACTACTGGCCCTTTAAGAATAGTAAGGGCCGCCTGATGGCCCTATAAAAATAGTCTTTGTGACTTTCAGAGTCCCTCCATCATAAATTAAACAGGATGTGTCTGATGATGTGTCACACACCACATGGCCAGATAAGGTTGTAAAATGTTAAAATGACATTTACCAGTGAATTCATTTGTCTTGGTTGAAAGCAATGCAAAAGTGCAAAAACGCATCAAAAACGCTACATGTGAACATAGCCCAAGGAGTGGAGGAGCATTTTTGTTTTTGTATATTTATTTTGCCTTATATACAAGTCATTATCCTGGAAAGGATGTTCCTTAACATATTTCCCAGGATAATCCATTTTGGTTTCGTTTTTGTATGTTTTATTGTGAGTCTGGAAAAAGTGCCGTAATACCTCTGACAACGTTGTTCACAGCAGTGACCTGGGAGTCATAAATGCTTCAAGCGGTCTTCCCCATGCTGTTCTCATGTCATTTGAGCACTGTTCCCATCTATTTGGGCAATTTTTAGGCCCTCTGCAGACCGCCGGGGGGGAGCCGCCTGAAAAATGCTCGAGTTTCCCATAGACTTACATTGGGCTCGTTGCTCGGGTTGAGCACCCGAGGATTCCAATTTGCTCGACCCGAGCATCGAGCACCCGAGCATTTTAGTGCTCGCCCATCACTAGTCTTTAGTTTAGGACCCTCAACTATTAGTCAAGGATGGACACATATTGTTTCCGCCTCTCTGGAGGAGTCTGGAAGCTCCTGCCTTACTCAGAAAGCTTAAGTATATCAATAGGAACTTTTAAAGCAGAAATCGAAAATGTATTACCCAGTCCCAAATATAAAATACAGAAGTTCTTATCTAAAGATTTTGGAATAACACCACGTTTGGAAACAGATCATCCAGTAGAGTGATGTAGCTATGAGGGGGTGCCAAAGCTCTGGTGTCTGAGGGTCCCAGATAATTTTTAAGGATAAATCATGACTATACTCTGAATCATAACGAGACAACTCCTGTGACTACTACTTCCCGATACAATCCCAGTCCTATGTCCACTAAGTTCCCCTCAGGTCACACATACTAAGGCAATGTTTCCAAAATCAGTCAAGAATGTCATGTAACATTTTTAATATGATTGTAACCAACATGTAATTCTAAAATCTGGATACAGCTCCACATATCTTGAACTGTTTCAGTGAAACCTGACAGGCGGAGACCTTGGCCATCCTTCTCTGGTCACCTTACCTAGGCATCTAAATCTCCAAGGTTATTATGAGTGCAATAAAGCATTAACATACAGGCAGAAGTATTTTGCCATATTCACACGTTGCATTTTTGCTGCGTTTTTTGCAATGTTGTTATATGCACATTAAAAGATGTTTTTTATAGTACTAGCAAAAGATATGCGATTTCAGATATCTTATGCACACACAGCGTTTTTTTAAATCTGCAGCATGTCAATTCTATCAGCGTTTTTTGCAGCGTCTTTTCACGTTATGCTACAATACAACGTTCTGTACTTTGGGGTATCTTCCATTACAAGGCTGTGTGCCCACGATGCGTTTTTCAAGCGTTTACGCTGCGGAATTTCCGCAGCGTAAACGCTTCAAAAACGCATGGTAATCCGCCCCCCATGGTCCCCAATGACAAGCCGCACTGTCAATGCCCATGCTGAGGATTTTTCCGCAGCGTTTATGCTGCGCTCAAAAATCCGCAGCATGTCCATTAAGGTTGCGGAAGCCCAGCGCAATCGCCGCCATTGGCTTGCTTTGAGACGCACATAATCCGTGTCAGTACATTTGTACTCACGGATTATATGTGGTTGAATGTGCAGATGGTACCCAGTTCTGGAGGAGAGGAGACTCTCATCCAGACCTGGGTACCATTGTACCTGTAAAAAAAAGAATAAAATAAAAAATAAAGATAATATTCACCTTCCGACGGCCCCCGGTCTCCTTCCCTGTGCTTGCGGGCAGGACTGAAGGACCTGCGGTGACGTCACAGTCATGTGACCGCAGGCCCTTCAGTGCAGTGTCCCGCGATCAGCTGGCAGCCAGGAAGGAGCGCAGCAGCACACGCCGGGCCATCAGAGGGTAAGTATAGGTTTATTTTTAAATATTCTTTTACGGTCACACTATATAAATCCATGCTGTTTGCATGGATTTATATAGTGTGACCTAGTTGTCAAGCACTTTCCAAGTGATGCTAAAATCGCCTGGAAAGCGCTTGTCAACCCGCATGCGGAAATGCATGTGAAGAATGCTTCAAATCCGCATGTCCCTGGCAGGAAAACGCATGTACAATCCGCATGTATTTGGCAGGAAAAACGCATGCACAATCTGCATGCGTTTTTTCTGCCAGGGAGATGCAGAAATGCTGCAGAAATTTTCTGCTTCATTTCTGCATCGTGGGCACATAGCCTAATGTGGTACTCTTGTCTCACTCATTCATTTGTAAACTTGCCAGATGAAGGGGCCTCCGTGCTTCAGCTATGGGTTAGACAGTAAAGGTATCACTATTAGAACACTTTGTTTACATAAAGGTATTTACAAACATTGTGTGCATTGATACATAACATTCTGTTTTGCAGATATCAGTGCTTCACTCTGCATTTGCTCCTGATCTACCAGTTGATTACTGAAGTGTTTGGATTTCCACTCTGTGCAAGACATTTGCTGGAATCAAGGGACCAGGAAGGTAAAAAAAAGAGATTTTAATTAAATCAGTGGTGTAGTTATCTGCCATTGTTCATATTCTGACTCCATAGCTGTGCTGCAAGTATAGGGCGCTGTGAGACACCGTTTCTAGGCCGTCTCTTTTAACCCTACTTACATGGAAGCGATGTCATCAGATAGTTTAACTCGACTGCATGATGGCACGTTGGTGAGGATTCAGAAGAAGCTCTATTTTCTTTAAGAATGCTTGTTGAAGTGCATACAGCAGCAGGTAAAAAGACCTTTCTCAGATACAGGCTGAGAGCACATGAGCTTCTATCATGGCTAAAATGGAGAATGTGAAGAAACATGGGGAAGAAGGGAGGGGTTAGTTACATCACAGCTACATCAGAGGGAGACAGGGAGAGAGAAAGGACAAACTACTAAGGAAAGCAAACATTACTGCATAGCAACCAAACAGTAATATATGACAACTAAAGGAAGTGCAATGCTGTCTGTAAATTCCCAAATCATGAGACATGGGACATGTCTTAAATCTTTAGATTTCACAATGATTCATTTAGACATGATGTCTTCTGAGAATGTCACAGTAGACCTGAAAGACAAAAAAGAAACACAAAAGCATACAACAATAACAATAACAATTGTAAGTCCAGTTTTCCAGCTGGTGGCCTGAAGTCCTCAACAGTAGGATAATCCAAGTCCAATTGGAAACCCATCCTCGGATTGGGGAAGCCACAACATGCAAACACTTCCACCAACCCAACAATCAACTGGTGAAAGTTCCAATGTCCTAACCCAGCTGGAGGCATATGGCGGTAAGCTCCCCGCCGTAAGCTGTGTCCAGTAGCAATATCCTTCATGTGATGTCCTCCTTTGGTAAAAGCAGTACAAGTTCAGTCACTGGACGAAAGAAAACATGAGTTGAACCACCTTCCGTAACCTTGACTTCCACCTTACGAGTCTTACCATTGTTGCTTGGTGTAACCTTGGTGATAAGACCCATTGGCCAGTCATTGCGATGAGCCTCTTTATCTTTAAGGAGGATGAGGTCTCCCTCTTGGAGGTTAGGTTTTGCAGTCTGCCATTTGTGACGGCTTTGATGCAAGTGCAGATATTCAGTCTTCCAGCGGTGTCAAAAGACATTAGACAAGTGTTGTACCTGTTTCCACTGACGTCTGTAAATGTCTCCATGCATATACGTCCCTGGAGGGATGCAGCTGCTCCAACCTTCTGAGTAAGAAGTGTGGCAGGAGTAAGAATCATTGGAGCATCGGGGTCTGATGATACTGGTATCAATGGTTCATTTATCACAGCAGACACTTCAGCAAGGAAGGTAACCAGGACTTCATGGGTGAGAGGTAGTTTATGATCCAGCAACATCGAATCAAGGATTCTTCGAGCAGTGGCAATCATACGTTCCCAGGATCCTCCCATTTGTGATGAATGTGGAGGGTTGAACACCCAAGTGCACCCATTGTCAGTGAAGAAGTTGTCTAACTGTAATTTCTTGCATGCTCCCACAAAGTTAGTGCCACAGTCAGATCCGAGTTGTTTGGCAGGTCCCCGGATAGAAAAGAATCTTCTGAGGGCATTGATGAAGCAAATGGAATCCATGGATTCAATTACCTCAATATGAACTGCTTGGATGCTAAGACAGGTGAACAGCACAGCCCACCGCTTACTGTTTGCGGCTGCACCACGGGTCTTTCTTGTAACAACTGACCATGGGCCAAAAACACCTACGCAGATATATGTGAATGGCTGGTCTGTGCTTAGCCGATCTGCTGGGAGATTTGCCATCTGTTGATGTTGGTGTTTTCCTCTTAATCTTTGACACTTAACGCATCTATGTAGCACTGAGTAGACACATCTCTTCATCCCCACTATCCAGAGGCCAGCGGACCTTATGGTGCCTTTGGTAAACTGTCTCCCTTGGTGCTGCACTCGTTCATGATAGTGACGGACCAATAGTGTAGCAATGTAGTGCCGACCCGGAATGATGATAGGATTCTGTTCTTTATCACATAGATCAGACTTCTCTGTATGACCACCCACCTTTAACAGTCTGTGATGATCGACCACTGGGTTCAATTCAAGCAGTGAACTATTCTTGGACAGGCTGGTACCCTTTGTGATACTGTCGATCTCGTGATGATATTCTTCTTGTTGCATGCATCGGATGATGAATTGTTCGGCATGTCTGATGTCAGCAACAGTAGGGTGCCCTTTACACATATGCCAGCCACAACACTCTGATGATTTGTCACTGGCAAAGCAATGAGCGATGTGAATAAGATGAGCTACGGCCCGCACAACAGTTGACCAACTTGAGAAGCGTTGAGATCTTAGTTTCGATTTTGGTATCACAGAAGTGTAGCAAGTACAGATGATTGGTCTGATCTCTTTGTCAGACTCCGGTTCCACTAGCTCATAAGTGTTGTCGGTGTCCTTTGAACTAGGATCCTTCTATAAGACACTTGGAGGCGACAGCCACATGTTGTCATTGAGCTTAGACGCAGCTGTGAGTCTTGTCCCTCGGTCAGCTGGGTTCAGGTCAGTAGAGACGTAGTGCCACTGCTCCGGGATAGAAATGCTTCTGATGCGCTCTACTCTATTGCTGACGTAGACGTAGAATTGTTTTGTTTGGTTGTAAATGTAACCAAGTACCACTCTGCTATCTGTGTAGAATGTAAATGAATCAAGCGCCATGTCCATTTTATCCTTTATAGCTTCAGCTAATTCCACTGCCAGTATGGCAGCACAAAGTTCGAGTCTTGGTACAGAGTGAGCAGGTTTCGGGGTTAGTTTTGCCTTACCGAGGATGAATCCACAATGTACCCTGTTGTTGGTTTCTGAGGTCTTCAGGTAGGCTACTGCAGCTATGGCCTCTGTAGATGCGTCGGAGAAAATGTGCACTTCTCTCCTGGTGGCGGCTGAAAGGGAGCTTGGAGAATAACAACATGGGACTTGGAGATGTTCTAAGACCTTCAGAGACTTCTTCCATGTCTCCCACCTTTGTTCTTTCTGGGATGGTAGCGGAGTGTCCCAATCTGTGCTCTCAGCGGTCAACTGTCTCAACAGTATCTTGCCTTGACTGGTGATGGTGCAATAAACCTAAGAGGATCATAGATGCTGTTCACAACAGATAAGACTCCTCCTTTAGTGAAAGGTTTATCACAAACTGACACTTGTGTCCTTTTTAACCCCTTTCCGTCCCAAGGCGTACTAATAATAAAAAAATAAACCAATAAAAGTACACATATTTGGTATCGCTGCATCTGGAATGACCTGACCTATAAAAAACTGTCCCACTAGCAAAACCCTTTAGTGAACACAGTAAAAATAATAAACGAAGCAAAAAACGATGCTTTATCATCATACCGCCAAACAAAAAATGGAATAAAACGCGATCAAAATGACGAATGTAAATAAAAATGGTACCGCTGAAAATGTCATCTTGTCCCGCAAAAAACAAGCCACCATACAGCTCCAACGGCCGAAAAATAAAAAAGTTATAGCTCTCAGAATAAAGCAATGCAAATACAATTATTTTTTCTATAAAATAGTTTTTATTGTGTAAAATCGCCAAAACATAAAAAAACTATATAAATGTGGTACCGCTGTAAACATTCTGACCCGAAGAATAAAGCTGCTTTTTCAATTTTACCACACTTGGAACTGCATAAAAAAAACAAAAAAACAATTCCTGAATTGTTGGTTTTTGTTTATTCTCCCTCCCAAAAATCGGAATAGAAAGCGATCAAAAAATGTCACATGCCCGAAAATGGTACCAATAAAAACGTCAACTTGTCCCCCAAAAAACAAGCCATCACATGACTCTGTCAGACGAAATATGGAAAAATTATAACTCTCAAAATATGGCGATGCAAAAACTAGTCTTTGTAAAAAAAAAAAGTTTTTTTTTAGTGTGTGACAGCTGGCAATCACAAAAACCCCATAAGAATCTGGTATCGCTGTAATTGCACCGACCCAAAGAATAAAGTCATCTAATCACTTATACCGCACGAGGAACGGCGTAAAAAATAAACTCTAGGATTAGGGTTAGGGTTATGCTAGGGTTAGGGTCGGGCTAGGGTTAGGGTTGTGCTGGGGTTGGGATTTTTTCAGAAGTAAAGAAAAAAAATGACGACGATATGGCGACTACTGTTGAGCGCAAGTGCTTGCTACTTGAGTTTGCATCGGGTGCTCGGGTATGCACCGAGTATAGCAGGTGTTCGAGTGACATGCTCGAGTCTTCGCCCAATATGTTTTACAGCTGTTATACAGCCAAAAAAAGCTCACGGGGATTGCTTGCCATGCACTAGCGATCCCTGCATGTTTTATTTTGGATGTCTAATAACCGTGAAACATGTGGGGTGGGGACTGGAGCATGTCACTTGAGCACCCGCGATACTTGGTTAATACCCGAGTACCCGATGCAAACTCAAGCAGCGGGCACTTGCACTCAAGACTAATGACAACTTATTCAATATGATGACCTAATGTTATCCAATTCTATGTCGTACCTCTGGGTTCAAAATGTTCACTATACCCCTTGATAAAAAAAAAAGTCAAAATGGCGCTCCTTCCCTTCCGAACCTTGCCGTGTACCCAAACAGTGGTTTTCCCCCACATATGGGGCAACTGCTTACTCAGGAGAAATTGCACAACAAATTGGATGGTGCAATTTCTTCTGTTACTCTTATGAAAATGCAAAATCAGAGGCTGAAAAACATTTTTGTTGGAAAAATGTGAAAATTTTATTTTTACAGCTCAATGTTATAAACTTCTGTGAAGCACCTGTGGGTTTAGGGTGCTCACCACACATCTAGATAAGTTCCTTGAGGGGTCTACTTTCCAAAATGGGGTCACTTGTGGGGGGTTTCCACTGTTTAAGCACTTCAGGGGCTGTCCAAACATAACATGGCGTCCGCTAATTATTTCAGCAAATTTTACATTCAAAAAGTCTAATGGCGCTCCTTCCCTTCCGAACCCTACCGTGTGCCCAAACAGTGGTTTTCCCCCACATATGGGGTATAAGCGCGCTCAGTAGAAATTGCACAACAAATATTGGGTTTCATTTTTTAATGATACCTTTGTGAAAATAAAAAAATGGGGTCTAAAGTAACATTTTTGTGAAAAAAAATAAATGTTCATTTTTTTCTTACACATTACAAAAATTCCTGTGAAGCACCTGAAGGGTTAATAAACTTCTTGAATGTGGTTTTGAGCACCTTGAGAGGTGCAGTTTTTAGAATGGAATCACTTTTGGGTATTTTCTGTCATAAAGGCCCCTCAAAGTCACCTCAAATGTGATATGGTCCCTAAAAAAATGGTTTTGTAAATTTTGTTTTAAAAATGAGAAATCGCTGGTCAACTTTTAACCCTTATAGCTCCCTAACAAAATAAAATTTTGGTTTCAAAATTGTGCTGATGTAAAGTAGACATGTGGGAAATGTTATTTATTAATAGTGTTGAGCCACCCCCGTAGTGTTCGAGTTCGGTTCGTCGAACACCCGTGTGTTCGCCGAACTGTTCGTCGAACACCTTCGAACACCGTTAAAACCAATGGCAGGCAAACAAAAACACATAGAAACACATAGAAAACACCTTCAAAGGTGTCCAAAAGCTGACAAACTGCTCAGAAGACACAACTAACACATGGAAAAGTGACAAGTACATATAGTCATGCGAAAAGAAAAGAGGTGGAGGAGTAAAAGGAGGGGGAGACACAGATATAGGCATGTCATGCCCTTCTAAAATCCAAAAAGTGAGAAGCCGACACGTTCAGTTCGCTCCTGCCCGTGCCACCTCCGTGTCGCCGGGTTTGTGCCAGAGCCGCGGTGAACCCTGACGGCCAGCCCCCCTCTCCCAATACTGGTGCCTGTCCGCTGGTGGGTCGAGCGAGCCCCCCTGTGGTGGAGGCAACTCTAAGCTTTTTAATTTAAATTGTCTCTCTAATTTGAATGAATACACTTTCAATCCATTTACAAGGATCTATTGGAGGGCAAGTCTCATGCCAGCAGCCGCATAATTCCAGCTCCAGTAGCGTCCACTAAAGCTGCTGCAGTTAAAAAGCTTTTATAAGGATCGAGCTCGGCTGTCCACCGCAAGGCATCCTACTGCCAGTCCCAGCCCCTATGCCTTGGGGTGCCTCCTGATGCTGTTCACTGAGTATCCCGTGGTCCCGAAGCATTTCCTTTGAAAAAATTAAGTGTCCAAACTACAGGTGGTGTAGCTTGCTTAACAGCCGGGATAATCCGCTGACTAGCAGACACTGCTACTAGGCACAAAGTATTTCCTGGGCTAGATGCAGTTAAAAATTTGTAATTAGATACTCTCGTTGGATGCTGAGAAAGCATTCCATAGAGTCTCCTGGCACGCTATATATGATTCTCTTAAAAAGCTTGGGGTAGGGGTCTAGGGGACCCTTTTATAGCCAAAATCACGGCCCTGTATCGCAATACGTCACCTAGGCTGAAGATAAATGGAACTGTAGCACCCTGAGGGCTCGGTTGCTACAGAGGTATTGCACCTCACTCAGAGGTGTGATATCTCACTCTCAGGTAAGGATGGAGTGTGGATCAGGACCCGACACCTGCATGCATTACACCACATTGCCGTGAGGCAGGGCGACCAATATGCCTCTGAGATGGGCACGACAGTCCCTGTCCCTGGCTGGAGTGGGGGGAGGGAACACTGAGGAAGGGGAACCCTGTAGTGCAGGAGCAGGGAGGAAGCAGTTCCTGGGTGCATTGAGAAGGGAGTATAAAAGGTGGGCACCATCTTAGTTCAGTGCAGAGAAGTCTGAGCAGAAGTGGCAGGGAGCAGGGGCTCTGCATGAGCTCTGCTCCGGAGGCGGGCCTAGTAACAGAGGACCAGGCCTGGAAGAGGGAGAAGGAAGGAAGAGGAGCGGAGAAGGCTCCAGGAACGAGGAATGAAGGGATCCCAGGGGTGCGGACGGGCGAGTCGCCACCGCACGCCCGAATCCACCTGCGTGGAGGGGTCAGGCCAAAGGGGGAGACCGGTCCCCGAAACTAGTGGAGGCAGGAAACGACCCTCAGCTAGAAACCGGAGGCTGTGACATTTTATGTGGCGCAGCCCCTCGCTACACCCGCTAGGAAGGCACGACATAGGGTCAGGGAAACTGGCGCCAAGTTTACCAAGAGGAGGCCCGAGGCAGCCGGACAGAAGGGTTGGTAAGAAAGGCCAGACAAAGGACACACAAAGGGGGTCCTGTGAAGCGCTCCAAAGTTATCTGGGAGTTGTCTGAGCCCCTCACCTGGTGAGCACAGTACGACGTGGGCAGCCGTTACCTGCAGACGTGGTCTGGATAATAAGAACTGTGAGTAAAGGCCCTGGACTGCATCACTGACTCCGTGTCGTTACTGCTGCTGCCCTGCCATCACCCCCATCCTCCGCATACACTGCCCTGAGGCTATACTCCTCCCGTGGGGAGTTATGCTACGCTCTGCTGCACCCACAACACCAGCCTCAGCGGTCTGCCCTGCAGCGGCGGTTCACTCTGACCGCAATCCACGGGTGGCGTAGTCGGACATTTAAACATCAAAACCACATAAATAGTTCCGCCACTGGTTTGACCACCCTGAGCCACGGAACCGGGTCGCCGCCACGAAGACTACAACCACCAGCATCCACCAAAAAGGGTCCGGCTCCGGGTGTCCCAAGGCCCAGGGGGTGCATCAGAACATTTTTATCACCTTTCACAATCACCAATGGGACAAGGCAGGGATGTCCTCTGTCCCCTCTCTTATACATCCTAGTGACGGAGCACCTGCTCTCATCAATTCGCCATAACCCCAATATTAGGTGGATTGAGGTGGGAGGCACCGAGTACAAGTGCTCTCTATTTGCTGATGATGTCCTAGTATATATCACTCAATCACATATATCCATCCATGCTGTTATGGCTGAAATAGATCACTTTGTTACATGGTCAAATTTTAAAATCAATGCAGCGAAGTCTGAGGCCCTCGATGTCTCCCTCCCCAAATCCATATAGGATTCCATCCAGTCCAACTTTCCCTTTGCCTGGCCCTCACAGCGTATCAAATACTTAGGAATTCCTATTCATAGAGACCTCTCCCATCTATGTTATCTTAATTTTGGGCCCTTTATTGAACAACTCCATACAGACCACGGTTGGCAAGTTAGAACTGTAAGATTCTCTACGTGAACCACTGGTGTTTTGTGGAAAAGCACATGTACACTGTGTTCCAAATTATTATGCAAAAAGTGTTTAGGAGTGATAAGGGAAGAATTTGTTTGTTTGTCAGTTAAACTCATTGATGGTGATGTGTGTCAGGGCTCTTTATATCACTGTAAGCAATTGCAGACACCTGTGCTAATTAGTTTGGCAGGTGTGTCCAATGAAAGGCAAGACTACTTAAGAAGGCTGTCTCACATTATTAAGCAGCCTACATTTTCTGCCAAAATGGGAAAGAAAAAGGATGTGTCTGCTGCTGAGAAGCAACAAATTGTGGAGTGTTTAGGTCAAGGCATGACTACAATCAACATTGTGCGATGATCAGGATGAAGTGTCTTGGCAATCAAGAAGTATGTAGCTGATTCACAGTACACACGTGTACGTGCTGATAAGGGCAAATTGAGGACTCTTTCCTACAGGCAATTACGTCAGGTTAAAAGAGCAGCGGCAAAAAAGCCTTGTCATAGCAGCAGACAAGTTTTTGAAGCTGCTGGTGCCTCCAACGTCCCCTGAACAACAAGATGCAGGGTCCTTCAGAGGTTTGCAGCTGTGCATACGCCATCCTGTCGACCTCCTCTATCCACTTCACACAAGCAGAAACGGCTCCAGTGGGCTAAACATTACATGAAGACTGATTTCAAAACTGTTTTGTTCACGGATGAGTGCCGTGCAGCGCTCGATGGTCCAGATGGATGGAGTGGAGGATGGCTGGTTGATGGACATCCCACGCAAACACGGCTACAGCGCCAACAAGGAGGAGGTGGAGTAATGTTTTGGGCTGGAATCATGGGGAGAGAGATTGTCGGCCCCTTTAGGATCCCTGAAGGCGCTAAAGATGAACTCCATAATGTATGTGGATTTTCTTAAACAGCACTTCCTGCCATGGTTCAAGAAGAAGAACCGTGTATTTCACTGCAAGATCATTTTTTGCATGATAATGCACCATCTCATGCTGCACATCAAACATCTGCATCTCTGGCTGATATGGGCATAAAAGGGGACAAACTTATGGTGTGACCCCCATGCTCCCCTGACCTCTACCCCATTCAGAACCTCTGGAGCATCATCAAAAGGAGTGTCTATGATGGCGGGAGGCAGTTCACATCTAAGCAACACCTCTGGGAGGGTATTCTGTCCTCATGCAAAACAATTGAAGCAGAAACCATCCAAAACCTGACAAATTCAATGGACGAGAGAGTTCAGAAGCTCCTTTCGAACAAGGGGTCCTATGTGAAAATGTAACATCACCTAGAATAAAGTTTTGAGTTGAAAACTGTTTGATTTCAGTTTCTAATAACCTGCTAATGCTTATAATTTCAAAAATGACAATTTTTTTGGTCTTTATTAAAATGAAAAGGTTGATCGAAAAGTTTGGGGGATCTAAGAGTGTGGCAACCCAGTAGTCATGATTACTTTGAATTCTGACAATATGAGGGTCATGTTGCAGGTAGTGCAGCAAGAAGGCACTTATGTGTCTTGCGCATCTCGGAGCCCCAAAATTATTTTCCGGGCTAGATGCAGCTAAAAATTATTATTAATTTTAAATCTGGTGGAGCTTAGTATAGATGGCCTAATAGGATCAGTGCTGCACACTGCTACAAAGCCCAAATTATTTTCCAGCCAAGATACAGATAAACATGATTAGTAATTTTAAATCTGGTGGAGCTTATTATAGATGGCCTAATAGAATCAGTGCTGCACACTGCTACAAAGCCCAAATTATTTTCCAGCCAAGATACAGATAAACATGATTAGTAATTTGAAAGCTTAAAACGGTTGGTAGGGTGATTTTAACCAATCATCAAGCTTTTACTCTCCCCAGGATGACACAGGGGTAGAAAAGTCGTTTCGGATCCATGATTTGTTCATCTTTATGAACGTGAGTCTGTCTACATTATCAGTGGAGAGCCGCGTGCGCTTATCTGTCAGCACACCACCAGCAGCGCTGAACACACGTTCAGACAGAACGCTGGCTGCGGGGCATGACAAGATCTCCAAGGCATAAGTGGCTAGCTCCGGCCATTTATCCAGATTGGAAGCCCAAAAAGAGCAAGGGTCCAGTGACACAGTCATGGCTTCAATGTTTACTTGGAGATACTCCTGTACCATCGTCTCTAGGCGTTGACTATGTGTCAGACTTCTTGTCTCCTGTGGCCTTGCAAAGGATGGGCTAAAAAAGTGGTGAAATGATTCCGCAAAATTGATGTTACCAGCAGATACTGTGTTTCTGTTACGGTTTGAGTGCTGAACACTTGACGGTCCCACGGTTGGCAAGTTGGAACTGTGAGATTCACTACGTGCACCACTGGTGTTTTGTGGAAAAGCACATGTAAGATTCTGCAACAGTCTCTGCTGATACTCCTGCATGCGTGCATCCCTTTCTATGGCAGGAATAATTTCTGTAAATTTACTTTTGTACCGGGGATCTAACAGTGTGGCAACCCAGTAGTCAGGATTATTTCTAATTCTCACAATTCGAGGGTCATGTTGCAGGTAGTGCAGCAAGAAGGCACTCATGTGTGTTGCGCATCCAGGAGCACCAAGTCCCTGTTGTGTTGGTGGCGAGGTAACAATCATGCTTCCTTCCTCTGTCCTCTCCCCCCAACCTCGCACAACAGAAATGTGATCAAGGTCTCCCTCATCTGATGAGTCTTCCATCAGTTCGTCCTCCACTTCTTCCTGGGCTCCTGCACCTTCCTCACTAGTTTGGCTGCTACCATGCGCCCTGGTAAAACCATCTCCCCCACCCTCACATGCCTGCCGCCTTGGTGCTGGCGACCGTCTGGACCTTGCAGATGTTAGCCCTTCCGCATACAACTCCTCCTTCTCTACTTCCTCCACCTCTTCTTGTGCCACCACCTGACTCCGAATTCTGTTTAACATGTGCTCCAGCATGTAAATCACCGGAATAGTCATGCTGATAATGGCATCGTCAGCACTAAACATCTTCGTCGCCATTTCAAAACTGTGCAGAAGGGTGCATAGGTCCCTGATCTGAGACCACTCCTCCAGCGTGATTTGCCCCACCTCTGGATCTCGTTGGCCCAGGCTATACGTCAGAACGTATTGCACCAGGGCTTGTCGGTGCTGCCACAGTCGCTGCAACATGTGCAGAGTTGAATTCCACCGGGTAGGCACATCGCATTTTAGCCGGTGAAGTGGCAGGCCCAACGACTTCTGTAGAGATGTAAGTCGCTGAGCTGCGGGATGCGAACGGCGGAAGTGAGCACACAGCGACCGTGCCCTCTGCAGAAGGCCATCTAGTCTGGGATAGTGGGCTAAAAATTGCTGGACAACCAGGTTCAACACGTGAGCCATACAAGGCACGTGTGTGACATTGCCCCGGCGAAGGGCCGCACCCAGGTTTGCAGCATTGTCGCACACGGCCTTCCCTGGTTTCAGGTCCAGTGGAGACAACCATTCATGAAATTGGTTCTCCAGAGCTGACCACAACTCCTCACCTGTGTGACTCACATTTCCCAGACATTTCAAAGTAAAAACCGCCTGATGACGTTGAGCCCTACTGCCAGCATAGTAAGGAGGTGTGCAGGATCCCTTCTGCGCAGTTAGAAAGCTTGTGGCATGACCAGACAGGCTTTGGGTGCAGGTGGAAGACCGAGAGGAGGTTGAGGAGGCAGAAGCAGTGGAGGAACTTTGACATAAAGAGGATTGACGCACAACTCGTGGGGACGGCAAGACTTGGACAGCAGCCCCTTGTCCTGCTGTCACCATATTTACCCAGTGCCCAGTCAGCGACATGTAACGCCCCTGTCCATGCCTACTCGTCCAAGTGTCTGTGGTGAAATGCACCCTGTCACACACAGAGTTTCTCAAAGAAGCGGTGATGTTGTGTGCGACATGCTGGTGGAGCGCAGGCACACCTTTCTTTGAGAAGTAGTGCCGACTGGGCATCTGGTACTGGGGCACTGCGACGGACATAAGGTCTCGAAAATCCTCTGTGTCCACCAGGCGGAAAGGCAGCATTTCTGTAGCCAAGAGCTTGCAGATGGTGAAATTCAACCTCTTAGCTTTCTCATGGCTAGGAGGAAATGGTCTTTTACTTGTCCACATCTGAGGGACCGAGGGCTGGCTATTGTGCTTAGACGGGGTTGATAAGGGTGTCCCCGGCAAACTGCCTGTCTGTGAGGAAGATGCAGGCGGACATGTTAGGTTGCCTTGATCCAAAGGTGGTGCTATCGATGTCGGACAGCGCTCAACACCAGCTGGTGTTACCACCTCCAAAGAAAATGATGACCTGCCAATCACGCTGGCTGTTGCGGGTAAAGAGGTGGCAGGTCTGCGCCCCAAAACAGGTGTGACTGCTGTCCCCCCAGTCACAGAGGATGAAGAGGCCGCGGATGCACAAGATATGGCAGACTGTGGTTGGCCCGGCCGGCTAGGCCGCATTGTAGCACACTGAGCTTCCCACTGCAACTTATGCTTCATGTCCATGTGCCGGTTCATGCATGAAGTACTCAAACTATGTATTTTTTGGCCTCTACTTAGCTTTTGCTGACAAATGTTACAGATAACACGAGTTGGGTCATCTTTATCGATCTGAAAAAATGCCCAGGCTATGCAAGGCTTAGCACCCATGCGACCTGAAGAGCCACCACGACTTGTGGTGAGAGGCAGAGTTGTGTTTGAGGATGCAGTTGTTGACGTGCTTCCAGTACTACGTCTCTGTCCAGGAAGGCGCAACCTGACCTCGTCGTCATTAGCATCTTCCTCCACCTCCTCTGCTGACCTCATCTCTTGGCTGACTGTGGGTTGACAGTAAGTGGGATCTCCAACCTCATCATCATCACCCTGTGCGTTATCACACCCGTCGTCCTCAGAGCCAACCTGTTCCTGCCCTGACAAAAAACTAAAGTTGTCGCTCCAATCAGGTATTTGAGTCTCATCATCGTCTTCCTCATTGTCTCCACCAACAGGAGTTACAGTTTGGGAATGAGGGTCTACATTATGGTCAGAACCTTCTGCGTCTGGTCCTGGATCCGACTCATAAAGATTCTGGGCATCAGTGCAGATCATTTCCTCGTCTGGATTCACAGAAGCGCTGGAGTCGACCTCTGATTCCCAGGCTATAGTATGAGTAAACAGCTCTGCAGACTCAACCATCTGTTCTACCTCATACTCAGACGGGCAGCTGGAGATTTGGGAGCTGTGAGGAAGCAAGTGCGATTGGGGTGACACCTTTGAGGACTGGAGTATTTGTGATGTTGAAGTTGATGTGGAGGAGAGCCACTTAAAGGAGCACTTGATATCCGTTGAAGCACCTGCTGTTTTTGTGCCTCATCTGGAATTTGTAGCGATTGGCGTGGCCGTAAGAAAGGGATCTTATCACATTGTCCGCTAAAAGAAGTAGACATTTTAGTTTGGCTGGAAGATGGTCTTTCTTCTGCAGATGTTACTGTTGCTTTAACACCTACCCCACGGACACAACCTTTTTTCCCCTTCCCAACACGCCTATTCCCCTTTCCACCAGCAGCAGGCCTTTTTCCACTCATTTTGGTGGTTAATTAATTCACAACTCTGGAGTTGTTTGCACAAAAAAACAATGGATGGGAACCGAGCAGAGCTGAGTGGCCAAACTGTGGTATTAGGCCAAAACTATTGGCTGGGTTAGATGCAGAAAAAAATTATATTCGATTTGCAACCTGATGGAGGTCAGTATAGATGGACTAATAGAACAAGTCCCACACACAGCTAGAAGCCCAAATATTTTTTCAGAGGTAGATGCAGAAAAAAAATATATTCAGTTTGCAACCTGATGGAGGTCAGTATAGATGGACTAATAGAGAAAGTCCCACACACTGCTAGAAGGCCAAATATTTTTCAGAGCTAGATGCAGACACAAAATTATTTTGAATTTGCAACCTGATGGAGGTCAGTATAGGTGGACTAATAGAACAAGTCCCACACACTGCTAGAAGGCCAAATATTTTTTCAGAGGTAGATGCAGATAAAAATTATTTTTAATTTGCAACCTGATGGAGGTCAGTATAGATGGACTAATAGAGAAAGTCCCACACACTGCTAGAAGGCCAAATATTTTTTCAGAGCTAGATACAGATAAAAATTATTTTTAATTTGCAACCTGATGGAGGTCAGTATAGATGGACTAATAGAGAAAGTCCCACACACTGCTAGAATGCCAAATATTTTTTTCAGAGCTAGATGCAGAAAAAAATTATATTCAGTTTGCAACCTGATGGAGGTCAGTATAGATGGACTAATAGAACAAGTCCCACACACAGCTAGAAGCCCAAATATTTTTTCAGAGGTAGATGCAGATAAAAATTATTTTTAATTTGCAACCTGATGGAGGTCAGTATAGATGGACTAATAGAGAAAGTCCCACACACTGCTAGAAGGCCAAATATTTTTTCAGAGCTAGATGCAGATAAAAATTATTTTGAATTTGCAACCTGATGGAGGTCAGTATAGATGGACTAATAGAGAAAGTCCCACACACTACTAGAAGGCCAAATATTTTTTCAGAGCTAGATGCAGAAAAAAATTATATTCAGTTTGCAACCTGATGGAGGTCAGTATAGATGGACTAATAGAACAAGTCCCACACACAGCTAGAAGCCCAAATATTTTTTCAGAGGTAGATGCAGATAAAAATTATTTTTAATTTGCAACCTGATGGAGGTCAGTATAGATGGACTAATAGAGAAAGTCCCACACACTGCTAGAAGGCCAAATATTTTTTCAGAGCTAGATGCAGATAAAAATTATTTTTAATTTGCAACCTGATGGAGGTCAGTATAGATGGACTAATAGAGAAAGTCCCACACACTGCTAGAAGGCCAAATATTTTTTCAGAGCTAGATGCAGAAAAAAATTATATTCAGTTTGCAACCTGATAGAGGTCTGTATAGATGGATTAATAGAACAAGTCCCACACACAGCTAGAAGCCCAATATTTTTTCAGAGGTAGATGCAGAAAAAATATATATTCAGTTTGCAACCTGATGGAGGTCTGTATAGATGGATTAATAGAACAAGTTCCACACACAGCTAGAAGCCCAATATTTTTTCAGAGGTAGATGCAGAAAAAAAATATATTCAGTTTGCAACCTGATGGAGGTCAGTATAGATGGACTAATAGAGAAAGTCCCACACACTGCTAGAAGGCCAAATATTTTTTCAGAGCTAGATGCAGAAAAAAATTATATTCAGTTTCCAACCTGATGGAGGTCAGTATAGATGGACTAATAGAACAAGTCCCACACACAGCTAGAAGCCCAAATATTTTTTCAGAGGTAGATGCAGATAAAAATTATTTTTAATTTGCAACCTGATGGAGGTCAGTATAGATGGACTAATAGAGAAAGTCCCACACACTGCTAGAAGGCCAAATATTTTTTCAGAGCTAGATGCAGATAAAAATTATTTTTAATTTGCAACCTGATGGAGGTCAGTATAGATGGACTAATAGAGAAAGTCCCACACACTGCTAGAAGGCCAAATATTTTTTCAGAGCTAGATGCAGAAAAAAATTATATTCAGTTTGCAACCTGATGGAGGTCAGTATAGATGGACTAATAGAACAAGTCCCACACACAGCTAGAAGCCCAAATATTTTTTCAGAGGTAGATGCAGATAAAAATTATTTTTAATTTGAAACCTGATGGAGGTCAGTATAGATGGACTAATAGAGAAAGTCCCACACACTGCTAGAAGGCCATATATTTTTTCAGAGCTAGATGCAGATAAAAATTATTTTTAATTTGCAACCTGATGGAGGTCAGTATAGATGGACTAATAGAGAAAGTCCCACACACTGCTAGAAGGCCAAATATTTTTTCAGAGCTAGATGCAGAAAAAAATTATATTCAGTTTGCAACCTGATGGAGGTCAGTATAGATGGACTAATAGAATGATGCTATGCCCAAAAGATTTTACTTCACTAGGTGCAGTAAAAAAATTGGTATTCTATACACAGGTGGTATATCTTGCAACACAGATAGGCTACTCCACTGACTAACACACTCTGCAATAGGCCAAAAAGGATTAGCTTTGCTAGATTCAGCCAAATGCTGTGAAAAAAACTTGCACAGCACTGGCACAGACCTGCCTGGCAAAGACTGATAGGAACTGATGTAACCTAGTCCTGAAAAGGACTGCAATTACAATTAATCTTTACTCCCACAATCTATCTATTTAAGAGCACAGACCTGCCTGATAAAAGTCGTAGGAAATGCTGTAACCTAGTCCTTAAAAGGACTGCAATCACAACTATTCCCTACTCCCAAGCTATCTGTAGATTTGTGCGAAAATTGGCTTGAAATTAACAAGGTATAGCGCACACAGCAACAGCGGTGCCGTCTAACACGCAACTGCAGCAGTGAGAAAATGGTGGCGACGGGGAAAATGGCTTGGTCTTATAGGGCAAGGACATGTGACATACACTGCCAATGACACATGCCCTTGCTTGTGTGAAAAACAGCAGTTCGCTCCGTGTGTGCGCTGCTGATAGGCTGACAGACTGCACCTCCCCACTGCAAATGCGGGAAAGAGAAAAAAAAATGGAGATCTTCATTATTCCTGCAGAGATCCATCCCCTGCCCCTCCCCCCACCCCGCTGTACACTCAAACTGCGTATTAACATTAATTTTCATCATTACTGAGAAAAAATCCAGTTATGATTTTGGTGCACGAACAGTTATCGAACATAACGTCGAACAGCCGAATTTTTCTCAAATCGTTCGTGTTCTCCAACCGGCTCGAACACCGCCCAAAACAGCTCGAATTTGAGATTGGCGAACAGTTCGAGTAGAACAACGCTCATCTCTATTTATTAACTCTTTTGTGTGACACATCTCTCTGGTTTAAGTGCATGGAAATTCAAAGTTTTCTCCAAATTTCTGTTTTTTTTCACAAATATTCACAAGTGATATCGAAGAAATGTTACCACTGTCATGTAGTACAATAGGTCACAAAAAAACATTCTCAGAATCAGTGGGATCCGTTGAAGCGTTCCACAGTAATTACTTCATAAAATGACAGTGGTCAGAATTGTAAAAATTGGCCTGGTCATTAACATGCAAACCACCCTCGGGGGTAAAGGGGTTAATGTCCCAAAGCAGGCCAAGGCTGCGTTGCATAGTAAGAACGTCAGAACCCAGAATGAGATTCCTTACACTAGCTGCGTGATCCTCAGATGGAAATGCTTTCATTACCTCCTTGCTGTTGGAGATGATCTTGTGGAGTCTAAGATTTGATGTTGACAGCATTTCCTGTGTTCTAGAGAGCAAATCAGTTGTCTCTGAACTTGTGGGTAGAGATTTAATCCCATTATCTACATAGAAGTTCTTCTCCACAAATAGACGAGCATCGGACCCATACTCTCTCTTGCCTTCCTGTGCTGTCCATCTCAGTCCATAGATTGCCACAGCAAGCGAGGGGCTGTTCCCAAAGACATGTACCTTCATCTGGTAGTCTATGACCTCATTGTGGACATCATTGTCTTTGTGCCATAGGAACCTGAGGTAGTTTCTACTGTCTTCTCTCACTATAAAACAATGAAACATTTGTTGAATGTCGGCCATTACTGCAACAGGTTCTTGTCTGAAGCGAATCAGTACTCCTATAAGGTTGTTGTTTAGGTTAGGCCCAGTGAGCAGCAGGCTGTTGAGAGAGATGCCTTCATACCGAGCACTGGAGTCAAACACCACTCTAATTTGGTCAGGTTTGCGAAGGTGGTAGACACCAAAGGATGGAAGATAGCAGCATTCTTCTCCTTCCTTCAGTGGAGGTGCGGGTTCTGCATGACCTCTGTCAAAGATATTCTTCATGAAGTCGACAACATGTTTCTCCATCTCTGGCTTTTTCTTTAGGGTGTGTTTTAAAGATGAAAACCTTGCCGTTGCCAAAGCACTGCTGAGTGTTGATCAGGGGGACCTAAGGGCCGTTAGCCGTTACGTCCCCCTGATCAACACTCAGCAGTGCTTTGGACACAACGCATTTTTGTTGCGTCTAAAATGCTGTGTTCTAATGCCCCACTTTCATTGTCGGTACATGTGAATCCACCTCATATAATGACACTTCAATCGGTCAAAATCTGCAGTGGAGACTGGCTTGTCCACTACAGAAATTGACATTCTGCAGGTGAGCTTGGGTACGTGGCCACGATCCGGAGCCGCTGCAGGTCTGATGCTGCGTGTTTATACAGCGTCAAACCCATAGCGTCCAGATGTTACAGCATAGTGGATGGGATCTGTAGAAATCCCATGTCCACTATGTGTGCATCAGAGACTGCGAATCACTCGTGGACACTGACATGCGGCACATCTTTCTGGGCCGCAGCATATCAAATTCTCTTGCGGAGTTGCTTGTCTCCGCAACAGAAATTTGACCACTAGAAAGTATTGAATGCGGTAAATCTGCATGGTTCAGTGAACACATGTGGATTTATCTGGAATAGAATGCAACGTTTTGGATGCAGAAAAAAATATGCGTCCAAAGCGCAGCTACGTCCGGATCGTGGGCACAGAGCTGAAATTTTTTTTGAAACATGGCGTAGGCTCCCGTGTCATTTTTATAACCAGCAGAGGGAAAGCCGACCGCTGGGGGCTGATATTAGTAGCCGGGGAAGGAGCCATTAGCCAACAATGTTCCCTGGCTTTTAATATCAGTTCACAGCTGTTTGTTTAGCCTTTACTGGCTAGATTACAGGGGGACCCCAGAAAAAAATTGACGTAGGGTCTCCCTATAAAATGCAACCAGCAAAGGCTAAACTAGACAGCTGTGGACTGATATTAATAGCCAGGGAAGGGACCATGGATTCTAGCCCCCTCTTCAGCTATTAACATCACCCCTCACCAGTCCAAGAAATGGCACATCCATAAGATGCGCCAAATCTGGCGCTTAGACTCGCTCTTCCCACTGCCCTGTAGCGGTGGCGAGTGGGGTGATGGGGTTGGGGTTCACGTCAGCCTTGTATTGGCAGCTGACGTGAAGCCCAGGTTAGTAATTGAGGGCGTCTATAGGTCTCCCCATTACTAACTGCATAGTAAAATAGTCGCCGCTTTTTCAATAAAAGACAAGGCCAGAATAAATTATTTTAATGAAATAAAAAGCACACACAGTTCTACAATTTTTTTTATTACACGGGTCCGCGAAGCCCTCGATCTCCTGATGAAAAAACATAAAATAAAAAAACCACCATATTCCTCACCTGTCCGCCGTCAAGGACATAGTCCATGTACCCCCGAGTGTCCCACGACGATTTGTGTCACTTCTACAGCAGTGACATCAGCCATCACTGGAAACATCACCCCCTGTCAGTATACATGCTGCAGAAGGTCACTGGGGTTGATAAGCTGAAGATCAGCTGATCAGCC
Source organism: Phyllobates terribilis (assembly GCF_046119375.1). Taxonomy (NCBI): domain Eukaryota; kingdom Metazoa; phylum Chordata; class Amphibia; order Anura; family Dendrobatidae; genus Phyllobates; species Phyllobates terribilis. The sequence goes on from NW_027362773.1 coordinate 68,992,658, forward strand.
CCGGTGAGCTTACGGTCAGATGACGGTCACGTGACCATCAGCTGATATGTGACGTCAGCGCAGGTCCTGTAAGTACCGCCTGCCACCGGGAGGAGAAGATCGCCGCCGGGGGCCACCGGACTGGTGAGTATAGAGGTTTATTTTTTAATTGTAACTTTTTTATTACTTTTTGCAACGCGTTTAAGCTGCGAATTCGCAGTCAGTGAATTTAATTGAAACGCAGCAAATCCACATTTACCTGTGGGTTTGTGGCTTTTCAATGTAACTCAATGGCTTCGAATTTGCGATGAGATCGCGCTAGAAATGGCCATGCTGCGTTTTGCAATGCAATGCAAATTTGGCGCGTTAATTAACGCATCATGTGCACAGCACATCCGAATTCGCATTGCTATGCATGGCAGACTGATTAACAAACGTTTTTGCGGCTGGAAAAACGCCGCAAAAACGCTTCAAAAATTCAACGTGTGAACTTAACCTTAGAATGCTTGTTGAAGTGCATACAGCAGCAGGTAAAAAGACCTTTCTCAGATACAGACTGAGAGCATATGAGCTTCTATCATGGCTAAAATGGAGAATGTGTAGAAACATGGGGAAGAAGGGAGGGGTTACTTACATCACAGCCACATCAGAGGGAGACAGGGAGAGAGAAAAGACAAACTATTAAGGAAAGCAAACATTACGGCATAGCAACAAAACAGCAATACATGACAAATAAAGGAGGTGCAATGCAGTCTGTAAATTCCCAAATCATGGGTAATCAACAGTTCACCTTAAGAATTTTGCTGCAATTTCACTCCTTACCACTGGAGGCTGCTGCTGTGTTAATTTCCCTTTACTAATATGGCAGATTCTGAGCCTGTGGAATCCATCTTGTTTCCTGTTCGGGCCTACTTAAAGCCACATGGATCTTTCATACATTGCTTGAGTATTGTGTTTAGCTGTTTAGTCTAGCTCCAGTCTACAGCTCCTCAAGTGTCTTACCCAGACTGTTCTTACCTATCATACAACTTCTTTGCTAACTCCAAGAACATCTACTACCACTTGCTGTTCCTGCTTGTGCTCCTTCGGCCACTGGATCCCAGCAGTGCTATGCCAGTATCGTAACACAGCGGTGGGTTGTTGCCTCATTTATCTATAGCGGTTGCCGTATAACTATCCTCACTGTGCCTCAGGGTACAAGACCTTTGGTGACTTTGCGGTCACATGACGGTGATATCACCAAAGGTCCTGATGCCCTCTAAACATCAGAAATGATAATGCAGAACTGCTATTATCAAGGTAGGTTCTGCAGTAAACATTGGGGGCCCTAAGAGAGTGGGAGACATGGACAATTGCTCAGTTTGCCTCCCCTCCCCCAACGCCGGCCCTGCCTCTGCATATGACATCCTAATCTAATAACCCATAGTACATGACACCTCCATCTAATAACACCATACTTATTAACTTCCAGCACCCAATAATCCTCACTGTATTCACAGCATTTTTCTTCATTGATATATGACTTACTGATTTCCATCCCCTTTCCACAGTTTCCGCTCCCCCATTCCTGATCGGATACAGTAGGCCTATCTCTGCAGAGCTGTGCGTGCTTCAGCTCTGCCTGAGGTGGATGGTTACATTGTAAGTTAAACATTGCTGAATTCCTGTTTCTGACGATGAATGTTTTGGGTGTGAGAGATAAATCAGATAACTCACAATGCAGCACTGGGTAGCGGACAGGTTGGCATTGAAACTGAGCTGAGAGTGCTCAGATGCCGCACATCTCTGCGCCCGCGCATTTTAGAGGGACCGCTGACTGCAACCCAGAAGCTTCAGGTTACATTCCTGGTCAATAGATGTTTATTACATGTACTGAGTGTCGCTTTGAATTGCGGCAAGACTCCCCACCAAGTATGAGTTATTTGTAGGTTCCAATGGTGTTGGTGGCAAACACCATGGGTCTTACTACAGGGAAGCCAAAAGAGGCAATTGCGCCTTCGTATATCTAATCTTCTGCTGGTTATATTGGAGTTTATATACAAAACTTAATTTAATAAAACCTTATTCTATATTTAATCCCATTGTTACATTTATAAAAGGTACTCAACAATATTGTGTGTAAATTATATAGAAGTACCCTGTCATGTAATGTTAGCGGCCTAGCCTAACTTTTGAGTGATGGGTGTCCAACTCTGAGCACCCACACAGTCCCCTTCATTATTTAGCAGCACAGCATCATACATTTGGTTGTAGCTCTGTCTGGTACTGCTGCTCAGGGCCATTGAATGGACTGAACTGTTGGGTGCTGCAGAGACTAGTTGTAGTTCACACAATGGTACTGAACTGCAATACCAGACATAGCCACAATCAAATGTACAGTGCTTTGCCTAGTAAACAACACAGGGACGTCTTGTGACCTCATCATTTCAGTTGGACCCCCACATACAGTATATTGCTTACCTGTTGTAGACCGTGTACAGGGGAGGTCTCTCTCAGAATACAGCGGGCCGAGGACAAAGGATACTAACAGACAATTTGTTAGGGAACACTTTTTGCTAAGAACAAAAACTGGGTTGCCCCGGCAACGCAAGAAAAGAATACAGGTAAACTTCACACACACCCAGCTCTGGACAGCTGGGACCACTGCACTGCACAACTGACAGAACCAGGATGTTCTACAAGATGAACTATAATTTGCCTAAACGGTGGTTCCGCCTAATGCGGTAACCGAGTGTTACCCAGAACAAGGATGTAATCAGATGGGTGCAAGAGGCAGCTTCTGCAGTGGTGCAGCGCAAAAGTTCACAAACTTAACAATGCTCTAGGATTACAATACTGTTATTCTATCTATACACACGCTCACCCACTAAGGGGAGAAGCTAGCTAAGGTTCACCCAGGCCTGTTAGCAAACAATGTCTCTAACTGAGAACCTGTGTTTGGTGCCAAACTCTCTCTATAGTTTCTATACATGCACCCACCGGGATCTCTGTGGTGGGGCCCGAGCTCAGGACTTACCGGCCGTTAACTGATCTCTGAAGAAGCTGTTTGATTGTCCAACTGGTCACTTAGCTGGGAGACCGAAGAGAGGATCCTGGAGTTGCCACAGGAGCGCAGTTTCAGTTTGTCAGGCTGGCAGATGGCCCTTCACGTCACACAGACACCTTGAGGGGAATCCAACTCTGCATCCAACCGTAGTCATCCCCCCAAAGTGATTCTTCCTCTCTTGCAGGAGTCAAAGTCATAGTTTCACCTTTACTCAAAGCCCTGCTCAGCTCCCAGCATGCTGCACACACAGAGCTTTGGATGCAGCAGCACGATCTGCCTCCTCTCCTTCCTTCCTCCTCTTTTCTGACTAAAAAACCATCAAGTCCACCATAGAGTCCCTTTCAGAGGCATAGTAACGTAGGTTGATTAAAGACCTAGGTCCATCAAAGTCAACCTTTCTCCCCCAATTGTACTCCCTACACTAACACCACACTAACTTATTAACTTACTGGAACTAGGCCTCACAAATGTATTACCATTTTTATTATTACTGCACTATTACAATTACAAATGAACCAGTTGATAATTTTTTAATTAGTTTTATTTTTTGTATTCCTGTTATGGTATTACAAAAATCTCTGTACCTAAATCTGTTGATCCAGAAGAAGGCAAAAATCCAGGACACATTCAGCCACTTTGCATCACATGGAAAAATTCCTTCTTGACCCCGAGAAAGGCGATCAGTACAATAACCCTGGATCAAATATACTACTATAGGTGTAACATTTTGTTTAATTTAACTGTAACCCACAATCTTATGTGTATCGAGGAAATCATCCAGCCATTTTTTGAAAGCTGTTATAGTGTCTGCCTTTACTACCTCTTGTGGTAGGGCATTCCACAGCCTGGCTGCTCTGACTATAAAGAACCGTTTCCTGTTTAGGTGCCGGAATCGCCTTTCTTCCACCTGTAATGAGTGCCCCCTGGTCCTTAGTATAGTCTTTGGAAGGAATAATTCATGGGCTAGACCTTTGTACTGACCACACATATATTTATACATGTAAATGAGATCCCTGTGAGGCGTCATTTTTCTAAGCTAAACAAGCTCAACCTTCTCAACCTGTCATCATATTCGAGGCCTTCCATGCCTTGTAATAATCTAGTTGCCCGACTTTAAACTGACTCTAACTTCTGAATATCCTTTTTAAAATGTGGAGCCCAAAACTGGATCCCATATTCCAGATGTGGCCTCACCAGTGATTTGTAAAGGGGTAACAATACGTTGGGATCGCGGGATTTTATTTCTCTTTTTATACACCCTAAAATCTTGTTTGCTTTTGCGACTGCTGCTTGACATTGAGTACTGCTGCTCAGCTTATCAGCTTACTGGTAACCAGAATACCCAAATCCTTCTCCTGATGTATAGTCCTGCGTATACTCTCATTTAATGTATATGTGGATCAGGAAAAAATAAAAAGATTCATCCAGTCTATTCAGCGCTCCCAAACGACAGGCAACAGGTAGAAGTATTATAGAACTTCAGAAATTTACTTAAGATAAAAATCATCAAAAAACGATACATAGAACAACGCGTTTCGGCTATATATTTATAAAAAATAGTCTTCCTCAGGTAAGATATTGCTTTACAGACTGCTGGAGTTATATAGTCTATATAGGTCCACTTGAATAAATTAATTATGTTAAATGGTCAAGACCTGGTGGTTCTTTATTAGCTTAATTGCTGCTTGATGGTTTTAAGTATGCAGCTTTAGCTTATCCTTGTTTCCCTTGCCGTTATAGGCATACTTGAAATACATGATAAAATATACATTGTAAAAAACACACACACACACATAAAAACATTAGAAACATTAATTTACGTGTATACAGCATGTGTGGATATATAAAAAGTATATATACATAGTATTATCCACACATACAGCATATGTTCAATGATCATATTTGAACTATTGTATTATACTTCTTTTAATAGAAAAACTTTTCTTTTTACCCCTTGTCCCCTTCCTCTTTTTCTCAAAAAGTGAAAGAATAATAGTATATGAAAAAATAATAATTTACATTAATTTAATCATATTGTGAGTTCTATATCTTTAATTTCTGTAGGATCTTATTATATATATTAATTTCTATTGGGATTGAACTTGTGCAGTCCACACTCAAGAGACCTGTTCATGGGGCTATTCGGGTCCCTATCGCCCCTATGCTCCCCCAGATATGCACAGAATATAATACTATATAGACGCCATATTGATGATTTGATCATCATATGGAACGGTACCCGAGAGGATGCTGAACTATTGGTAGAAGATCTGAATGATTATACTTGGGGCTTATCTTTTGTTACAAATATAGAGAAAGAGAAAGCAGTCTTTTTGGATCTTGAAATTACGCATGAAAACAACAGAATAATCACAAAGATGCATTTCAAACCAGTAGATGTGAATGGGTACTTGGATTACCGGAGTGCCCATTATACCAAATGGAAGAATAATATCCCCTATGGCCAGTTCTTTCGTATTAGAAAGAATAATACGAGGGAATTGGACTATGAACAGCAATCTGATCTTCTAAAAGAAAGATTTATGATGAAAAAATACCCCCCAAAAAATTGTCAATGAGGCATATAGGGTTAATTTAAATAAAACCCAGAAGGATTGTTTGGGGAATCTAACTCCACCAGACAACAAAAAAAGAATTGCTCAGGGAATGGACAATTCCAGGAGATGGGAACACAACTTTGTCACCACTTATAATAAAGGCAACCAAAAAATTAGAAAAATATTAGAAAAATACTGGTACATACTGAGACAAGATCCCCTTCTACGGGATGTACTACCAGAGAGACCAGGCATCACCTATAGAAGGGGCAAAACACTCAGAAATATTTTAGCACCTAGTCGCTTGAAAAAATCTGTAGTGAAAAGTTCTGGAAAAAAACAAATGTCTCTCCAATTTAAAACTACTAATTGTATAATGAAAAAGACAACCAATACGCTCTTTTAAATGCCACCAGAAGAAATGCCAATGTTGCAAAACAATAACTCATGGGCACCAATCTATCACCTCCAATAGCACAGGAGAGACCTTTCCCATAAAACATCACCTGACTTGCACTAGCAGCTATGTTATATATGTAATTACATGCAGTTGCGGAATGCAATATGTTGGCCGGACCACACAGATGGTCTGATCACGTTTAAACGCACACCGACTTAATGCGAAAATTGGGCTACGAACACATAGCCTATCGAGACATCTCTTAACAAATCATAATAAGAGCTTTGAAATAAGCTTGACTCCTGTCGAAGAAATTCCGCAGAATGTACCAGACAGAATCCATCTACTGAATAAGAAAGAGGCTTTCTGGATGTACAGATTGCGCTCTCTACATCCTGACGGCCTCAACGATAGACTGGAGAACATTTAGAACATCGAATTAGATCAGGACAGTGTTGCTGATCAATAGAAACACATAGAAAGAATAGAGTACAAGCTAACCCAAGATAGATATGATTTATGATATACTCTTGGGTTTGTCCATAAACCGCCGGCTAGTGAAGCCAGCGTCATGAGGACATCCACAGCATAGAGGTAAATACCAATGAGAGAAACATGATAGACTCTTGAGTGTGGACTGCACAAGTTCAATCCCAATAGAATTAATATATATAATAAGGTCCTACAGAAATTAAAGATATAGAACTCACAATATGATTAAATTAATGTAAATTATTATTTTTTCATATACTATTATTCTTTCACTTTTTGAGAAAAAGAGGAAGGGGACAAGGAGTAAAAAGAAAAGTTTTTCTATTAAAAGAAGTATAATACAATATTTCAAATATGATCATTGAATATATGCTGTATGTGTGGATAATACTATGTATATATACTTTTTATATATCCACTAATGCTGTATACAGGTAAATTAATGTTTCTAATGTTTTTATGTGTGTGTGTTTTTTACAATGTATATTTTATCATGTATTTCAAGTATGCCTATAACGGCAGGGGAAACAAGGATAAGCTAAAGCTGCATACTTAAAACCATCAAGCAGCAATTACGCTAATAAAGAACCACCAGGTCTTGACCATTTAACATAATTAATTTATTCAAGTGGACCTATATAGACTATATAACTCCAGCAGTCTGTAAAGCAATATCTTACCTGAGGAAGGCTATTTTGTATAAATATATAGCCGAAACGCGTTGTTCTATGTATCGTTTTTTGATGATTTTTATCTTGAGTAAATTTCTGAAGATCTATAATACTTCTACCTGTTGCCTGTCGTTTGGGAGCGCTGAATAGACTGGATGAATCTTTTTATTTTTTCCTGATCTTCATTCTACGGTCTCCTGGCTAAGAGATTTCGTTGTATCCAGACTATAGCTGCACATCAAGAAGACAAGGCGTCTCAGTCAGACCTAAGAGGTCGATGCGCTATGCCACAAGCTACATCAAAGGTGAGCAAATTAGCTTCTGAAAAATAGCTGAACTTAATAATCTGCACTTAGATCTGCGCCCGTGTTTTTTGTCTTTCCCCCTCTCTTAGACCCTATAGCCTTGGGGTCATATACCTCTGATTTAATGTATATGTAGCAATAGGATTACTCCGTCCTAGGTGCATTACTTAACATTCATCTACATTAAACCTCACCTGCCAAGTGTTTGCCCTTTCAGTCATCTTATCCAGATCGTTCTGCAATATCGTAATGTCAAGATCAGATTTTAATATCCTATATAGCTTGGTATCGTCAGCAAAAACTGACTTTTTATTCACAATCCCATCCCCCAGGTCATTAATAAAGAGTTTAAAAAGAATCGGTCCCAGCACAGATCCTTGTGGCACCCCGCTGCTGACTATGTCCCATTTAGAGAATGTACCATTTATGACGACCCTTTGTTTCCTATCATTTAGCCACTTCCTTGCGCATCTACATATAGTTTCCCCAAGTCCTTGCTTCTGTAGCTTCAGTATAAGGCTGCTATGTGGTACAGTATCAAATGCCTTTGCAAAAAGTCCAGATAAATCACATCAGCCGCATTACCAACATCCAGATTTGCACTTACCTCGTCAGAGAACCCCAACATGTTGGTTAAACACGACCTATTTTTCATGAATCTGTGCTAATTATCATTTATTATATTATTCTCTGCGATATAACTCTGCAGATCATCTCTTATGATGCCCTCAAAAACTTTGCACACTACTGATGTCAGACTTACCGGATGGTAGTTACCTGGATCTACCTTCTTACCTTTATTAAATATTGGTACCACATTGGCTATCCTACAATACTGTGACCCTACCCCTGTTACAAGAGAGTCTAAGAATACAAGATACAGCGGTTTGTCAATTACTGAGCTCAATTCCCTCCGTGGATGAATACTGTCTGGTCCAGTGGATTTGTCAATGTTTAATTTGCTTGGACGCAGGCGTACTTCTTTTTGTGTTAAACTAGTTATATTAGAAGGTGAACTTTGATTTTTGCCCTGTTGAAAGATCCCTGGAGCTGACTGTTTGTTGGTGAACACAGATGAAAAGGTTCTGTTTAATATCTCAGCCTTTTCTTTGTCCTCTATAATTATCCTGTTATTATCGGCTTTTAAAGGGCCGATGCCATCTGATTTACTCTTTTTGGCATTGATGTACAGTACAGACCAAAAGTTTGGACACACCTTCTCATTTAAAGATTTTTCTGTATTTTCATTACTATGAAAATTGTACATTCACACTGAAGGCATCAAAACTAGGAATTAACACATGTGGAATTATATACTTAACAAAAAAGTGTGAAACAACTGAAAATATGTCTTATATTCTAGGTTCTTCAAAGTAGCCACCTTTCGCTTTGGTGACTGCTTTGCACACTCTTGACATTCTCTTGATGAGCTTCAAGAGGTAGTCACCGGAAATGCTTTTCCAACAATCTTGAAGTAGTTCCCAGAGATGCTTATCACTTGTTGGCCCTTTTGCCTTCACTCTGCAGTCCAGCTCACCCCAAACCATCTCGATTGGGTTCAGGTCTGGTGACTGTGGAGGTCAGGTCATCTGGCGTAGCACCCCATCACTTTCCTTCTTGCTCAAATAGCCCTTACACAGCCTGGAGGTGTGTTTGGGGTCATTGTCCTGTTGAAAAATAAATGATTGTCCAACTAAACGCAAACCGGATGGAATAGCATGCCGCTGCAAGATGCTGTGGTAGCCATGCTGGTTCAGTATGCCTTCAATTTTGAATAAATCCACAACAGTGTCACCAGCAAAGCACCCCCACACCATCAGACCTCCTCTTCCATGCTTCACCGTGGGAACCAGGCATGTAGAGTCCATCCATTCACCTTTTCTGCGTCGCACAAAGACAAGGTGGTTGGAACCAAAGATCTCAAATTTGGACTCATCAGACCAAAGCACAGATTTCCACTGGTCTAATGTCCATTCCTTGTTTTCTTTAGCCCAAACAAGTCTCTTCTGCTTGTTGCAGTCCTTAGCAGTGGTTTCCTAGCAGCTATTTTACCATGAAGTCCTGCTGCACAAAGTCTCCTCTTAACAGTTGTTGAAGAGATGTGTCTGCTGCTAGAACTCTGTGTGGCATTGACCTGGTCTCTAATCTGAGCTGCTGTTAACCTGCGATTTCTGAGGCTGGTGACCTGGATAAATGTATCCTCAGAAGCGGAGGTGACTCTTGGTCTTCCTTTCCTGGGGCGGTCCTCATGTGAGCCAGTTTCTTTGTAGCGCTTGATGTTTTTAGCAACTGCACTTGGGGACACTTTCAAAGTTTTCCCAATTTTTCGCACTGACTGACCTTCATTTCTTAAAGCAATGATGGCCACTCGTTTTTCTTTACTTAGCTGCTTTTTTCTTGCCATAATACAAATTCTAACAGTCTATTCAGTAGGACTATCAGCTGTGTATCCACCAGACTTCTGCACAACACAACTGATGGTCCCAACCCCGTTTATAAGGCAAGAAATCCCACTTATTAAACCTGACAGGGCACACCTGTGAAGTGAAAACCATTTCCGGTGATTACCTCTTGAAGCTCATCAAGAGAATGCCAAGAGTGTGCAAAGCCGTCATCAAAGCAAAAGGTGGCTACTTTGAAGAACCTAGAATATAAGACATATTTTCAGTTGTTTCACACTTTTTTTGTAAAGTATATAATTCCACATATGTTAATTCATAGTTTTGATGCCTTCAGTGTGAATGTACAATTTTCATAGTCATGAAAATACATAAAAATCTTTAAATGAGAAGGTGTGTCCAAACTTTTGGTCTGTACTGTATGTATAAAACTTTTTGGGATTTAATTTAATGTCCCTGGCGATTTGTTGCTCTGTAGATAATTTTGCTAGTTTGATTTCTTTTTTACATGTCTTATTTAGGTCTTTATTCTCCTGAAATGCTATTTCTGTATTCTCGGTCTTCAAGATTTTGAATGCACTTTGTTTTTGTCTTATTAAACTTTGTACTGTCTAATTTATCCATAATTGTTTATTTTTATTCCTGGACATTTTATTACCAGAGGGTATACATTTTTTCTACAGGATTCTAGTAGCATTTCCTTAAACATGCCCCATTTACATTCGGTATACCCCGTTACCATGACATGGTCCCAGTCTACACGATTAAGCTCTCCGATTAATTTGTTGAAATCAGATTTCCTAAAGTTCCAGGTTTTTGCATTTCCTTTTTTAAATGTTTTATTAAATATTACATTGAAACTTGCCATATTATGGTCGCTGTTTCCCAAATGCATCCATACCTGTAGATCTGAAATTGTATCTGGTCTGTTTGACAGCATCAGATCCAGCAGATTATCTCTCCTGGTTGGTTCATCTACCAGCTGAGAGAGGTAATTGTCCTGAACTGTGGATAAGAACTTGCAGCTTTTAGCACAACTGGAAGATTCTATGTCCCATTCAATATCTGGATAGTTAAAATCCCCCATAATAAGGACCCTATTATTATTTGCTGCATTTTCAGTTTGTTCCAGCATTTCGTCCTCTACCAGTTCAGCTATATTAGGAGGCTTGTAACAAACTCCAATTAGCAGCTTTCCATTATTGCCATCCCCATGTACATTTACCCAGACTGACTCTATATTGTCGCAGCTCCCCCCAATGTTGTCATTGATCACAGGTTTTAACTTGGATCTTACAAAAATACACATTCCTCCACATTTTTTGTCTTTCCTGTCCTTTCTAAATGTAGTATATCCCTCCATGTTTGTCACCCAGTCATGGCTTTCATACAGCCAGGTTTCCGTAATACCCACCACATCATATTCTGTGACTGACATAAGAGTCTCCAGTTCATTCATTTTGTTTACTAGACTTCTTGCATTTGCTAGCAGACATTTAATACAATTGTTTCTCCTACTCAGCTCCCTACTTTCCTTGCATATCCCAGCCCCCTCCTAGATTCTCTATAGCCCCTGCTGTCCCACTCTCTCTGTATACTCTATCTATCCCCTTATAAGCATGAATACACTCCCTACCCCCAGATCCTAGTTTAAAAGCTCCTCCATCCGTCTGACCATTTTTTCCCCCAGCATAGCTGCACCCTCCCCATTGAGATGCAGACCGTCCCTACTGTAGAGCCTGTAGTCGACAGCAAAATCGGCCTAGTTCTCCATGAACCCAAACCCTTCCTTCCTGCACCAATTCTAAGCCACTTATTTATCTCCCTAAGCTCCCGCTGTCTTTCTATTGATGCACGTGGCACGGGCAGTATTTCTGAAAACACCACCTTGGAGGTCCTGGCCTTCAGCTTCTCTCCTAGTTCCCTGTACTAATTTTTAAGGCAACAGAGATCTCTTCTGGTCGGAGGCTGATACCGCAGCAATGTCCACACATCTTACTCTCACACTGTTCTGAGGATGGGCCATTCAGTCCCAGAAAACTGCTTAAACTATAGAATATCCAGTACTTGCACATGAGCTGACATCCTGGACGGCTTGCACTTATTGTACTTAGAAACAGAAGTCAAATTGAAAGTGCAAAACTGAAGTGTAAAGTATGCAGCAGCCTGGACATCAGATGATACGGACAATATAATTGGAGTTTTGCATATATATGGAAGGCATTTACTGACTATATGCTTCTGTACATTTTAGTATTTAGAAATGGGCAGGATGCCAGCAGCTTCTTGGGTCGCAGATTGCACTACAACCAGTTTGACTTTGAGATGTTCACCATTGGAAATCTGGAAAGAGAATGCTACGAGGAGCAATGCAACTACGAAGAAGCCAGGGAGATTTTTAAAGATGACCGTTCAGTGGTAACTTAATAAATCATTCTGTGTTATGTTTCGCTCATAGTATGTATGATAAGATCATTAATATGGACCACGCAACTTTTATGGCCTCAATAAACAGTGGGAGAGGGGGTTACAGTAGGTCGACTACATTCCAGATTCCACTGGGGGCTAAGAAGTTCCCCCTTTTATCATGGGCACTGCAATGTTAGCAAAAAATCGGTAAGAACCAGCCTTAGGCCACATTCACACACTCAGTATTTGATCTGTATTTTACATCAATATTTGTAAGCCAAAAAACCTAATTACATGTCCACATTTAAACTCTTTTTTAAAATCTTCCAGCATTCTCAGGATCAGTACAAAATAACAATATTCACAAAGTCACTCAAATATATATTACTAGCTACTGAACCCGTTCTATGCCCGGGTGGCGAGCAGTTTTATTGGTATATGCTATCCCATCCTGGCATATGCTCCCCCATCCTGGTCCATGCTCCCCCATCCTGGCATATGCTCCCCCATCCCGGTCCAAGCTCCCCCATCCTGGTCTGTGCTCCCCCATCCTGGCATGTGCACCCCCATCCTGGTCCCCCATCTTGGAATATGCTTCCTCATCCTGTTATGTGCAGCCCCATCCTGTTATGTTCTGCCCCCACCCTGCTCCCCCATCCTGTTATGTGCTGTCCCCATCCTGCTCCCCCATCCTGTTACGTGCTGCCCCCATGCTGCTCCCCTATCCTGTTACGTGCTGCGCCCATCCTGCACCCCCATCCTGTTTTGTGCTGCCCCATCCTGCTCCCCCCATCCGGAGGCCAAAGGAGGAGTGTGGCGCGTGCCCATACCGCGCTGTCTGGCACCATTTTGTTGAAGACACACTGCAAATGTGTCTCCACTAAAATGGCGCCTGATAGCGCGCTATGCGCATGCGCCGATTCCGAAGCCACACTCCTCCCCTGGCCGCACTCCTCTCGGTCAGGTATGCACTTATGGCGTCGGAGATCCCAGTATGCGTTCAGTGCCTACAAATACCGCGATCTCCGGCGCCATATACTCCTCTTACCTGTAATGACTGGATACGTTCTTCTGTCTGGAACCAGACTGCGCAGGTGCGTTGTGCATTCGCAGTCTACAGAAGCTTCGGACAGACAGACACATCCCTAATTATATTAGAGATGTCCCCCAATTCTGTTAATATCCCCAATCCTGGTACATATGCCCCCCCTTCCTATTATACGTTGCCCCCATCCCCATCCTGGTATGCATGGCACCCCCTGATCTCCATCCTGGTATGCATGGCACCCCCTGATCTCCATCCTTGTATGCATGGCACCCCCTGATACCCATCCTGGTATGCATGGCACCCCAGATCCCCATCCCGGTATGCATGGCACCCCTGATCCCCATCCTCGTATGCATGGCACTCCTCATCCTGGTATGCATGGCACCCCTGATCCCCCTCCCGGTATGCATGGCACCCCTGATCCCCCTCCCGGTATGCATGGCACCCCTGATCCCCATCCTGGTATGCATGGCACCCCTGATCCCCATCATGGTATGCATGGCACCCCTGATCCCCATCCTGGTATGCATGGCACCCCTGATCCAAATTCTGGTATGCATGGCACCCCTGATACCCAACCTGGTATGCTTGGCACCCCTGATCCCAATTCTGGTATGCATGGCACCCCTGATCCCCAAACTGGTATGCATGGCACCCCTGATCCCCATCCCGGTATGCATGGCACCCCTCCATCCTCGTATGCAAACACCCCTCCATCCTGGTATGCATGACACCCCCGATCCCCATCCTGAAATGCCTGGCACCCCTGATCCCCATCCCGGTATGCATGGCACCTCTGATCCCCATCCTGGTATGCATGGCACTTTTCCATCCTGGTATGCATGCCCCCCCTCATCCCTATCCTGGTATGCATGGCACCCCTCTATCCTGGTATGCATGGCACCCCTCTATCCTGGTATGCATGGCACCCATCATCCTTATCCTGGTATGCACGGCCCCCCTCACCCCTCTTCCTAGTATGCATGGCCCCCTCATTCCCATCACGCTGCACACAAAAAAAATGAACAATACACTCACCTTTCTTCCCTGTGCTCCAGCGCTACGTCCCGTTCTGCTGGAATAGTCCTCTGAAGGCCGGGGGAGGAGTGTGGCACCGGAGTACGCGCATGCCCATACTTCGCTGTTGGGCACCATTTTGTTGAAGACACACTATCTTCACTAAAATTAAGACGGATAGCGCGCTATGCACATGCGCCGATTCCGACGCCACACTCCCCCCCAGCTTCTGGACCGAACAGAGGCGCCGCAGCAACACTCCTCCGGGTCAGGTATGTACTTATGGCACCGGAGATCGTGGTATGCATTCAGTGCCTACGCATACCTCAATCTCTGGCACCATATGCTCCTTTTACCTGTAACGGCTGGATGTGTTCTCTTGTCTGAAGCCAGACTGCGCAGGCGAGTTGCACTCACGCAGTCTATAGAGGCTTCGGACAGAAGGACACATCCCTGGTTATATTATAGATATCTACATGTAAACCATAAAATATTGAGCATGCTTTTTAAAAGTATTTATAGAAATACAGTGGGTACGGAAAGTATTCAGACCCCTTTAAATTTTTCACTCTTTGTTTCATTGCAGCCATTTGGTAAATTCTAAAAAATTCTTTTTTTTTCATTAAAGTACGCTCTGCACCCCATCTTGACTGAAAAAAACAGAAATGTAGAAATTTTTGCACATTTATTAAAAAAAGAAAACTGAAAAATCACATGGTCATAAGTATTCAGACCCTTTGCTCAGACACTCATATTTAAGTCACATGCTGTCCATTTCCTTGTGATCCTAATTAAGATGGTTCTACTCCTTCATTGGAGTCCAGCTGTGTTTAATTAAACTAATAGGATTTGATTTCGAAAGGCACACACCTATCTATATAAGACCTCACAGCTCACAGTGCATGTCAGACCAAATGAGAATCATGAGCTCAAAGGAACTGCCCAAGGAGCTCAGAGACAGAATTGTGGCAAGGCACAGATCTGCCCAAGGTTACAAAAGAATTTCTGCATTACTCAAGGTTCCTAAGATCACAGTGGCCTCCATAATTCGTAAATGGAAGAAGTTTGGGACCACCAGAAGTCTTCATAGACCTGGCCGTCCAGCCAAACTGAGCAATCGTGGGAGAAGAGCCTTGGTGAGAGGGGTAAAGAAGAACCCCAAGATCACTGTGGCTGAGCTCCAGAGATGCAGTAGGGAGATGGGAGAAAGTTCCACAAAGTCAACTATCACTGCAGCCCTCCACCAGTCGGGCCTTTATGGCAGAGTGGTCTGACGGAAGCCTCTCCTCAGTGCAAGACATATGAAAGCCCGTCTATAGTTTGCTCAGAAAACACATGAAGGACTCCCAGACTATGAGAAATAAGATTCTCTGGTCTGATGAGACAAAGACAGAACTTTTTGGTGATAAGCGGTATGTGTGGAGAAAAACAGGCACTGCTCATCATCTGCCCAATACAATCCCAACAGTGAAACATGGTGGTGGCAGCATCACGCTATGGGGGTATTTTTCAGCTGCAGGGATAGGACGACTGGATGCAATTGGAGGAAACATGTATGCGGCCAAGTACAGACATATCCTGGATGAAAACCTCTTATAGAGTTCTCTGGACGTCAAACTTGGCCGAAGGTTCACCTTCCAACAAGACAGTGACCCTAAGCACACAGCTAAAATAACAAAGGAGTGGCTTCAGAACAACTTTGTGACGATTCTTGACTGGCCCAGCCAGAGCCCTGACCTAAACCCAATTGAGCATCTCTGGAGAGACCTGAAAATGGCTGTCCACCAACGTTCACCATCCAACCTGACGGAACTGGAGAGGATCTGCAAGGAAGAATGGCAGAGGATCCCCAAATCCAGGTGTGAAAAACTTGTTGCATCATTCCCAAGAAGACTCATGGCTGTACTAGCTCAAAAGGGTGCTTCTACTCAACACT
Organism: Phyllobates terribilis; assembly: GCF_046119375.1. Taxonomy (NCBI): domain Eukaryota; kingdom Metazoa; phylum Chordata; class Amphibia; order Anura; family Dendrobatidae; genus Phyllobates; species Phyllobates terribilis. The sequence goes on from NW_027362773.1 coordinate 69,008,918, forward strand.
GAGCAAAGGGTCTGAATACTTATGACCATGTGATATTTCCGTTTTTCTTTTTTAATAAATGTGCAAAAATTTCTACATTTCTGTTTTTTTCAGTCAAGATGGGGTGCAGAGTGTACTTTAATGAGAAAAAAAAAGATATTTTTTGAATTTACAAAATGGCTACAATGCAACAAAGAGTGAAAAAGTTAAAGGAGTCTGAATACTTTCCGTACCCACTGTATGTCTTTCAGTGGACTTTTTAAGACTCACCTGTAAACATTTTAATTTTTTATTATTTTTTTTAGGCCTCATTCTGGAAGGAGTATTCTAATAGATCGTCAAATCCAGGTGAAGACAAACATATTTTTAAAAATGTATACTACTATATGTTATACTACTATATAACATTCTATAGTTATATTGGGTATTACCTGGATGTGATACTGTGTGAGGTTTGGGGTACATTAGTTGATGAGTATGTGGAATTTTCATTGAAAGTGGGTATAAGAACATTTTCTGGAACGATCTACTCTATCTGTCTTTCTATCTATCTATACAAATATCTATCTATCTATCTATCTATCTTCATCTTATATCTAGTGATGAGCAAGGACTAAAATGCTTGGGTACTTGTTGCTCAGGTCGAGCAAATCGTAATGCTCGGGTGCTCAACTCGAGTAACGAGTAAAAGTCAATAGGAAACTCCAAGCATTTTTCCGGCGCCCCCTCTACACCCCCTGGAGGTCTGGAGGGGGTCTAAAAATTGGTCAAATCAATGGAAAGAGTGCTGAAATGGCATAGAAACAGCATGGGGAAGACCCCTGAAAGCATCTCTGAATCCCAGGTCTCTGCTGTGATTCAGAGTATTATGCCACTTTTACGGACTCACAATAAAACATACAAAAACAAATATAAAATGGATTTTCCTGGAAAAAATTTAATGAAACATTCTTTCCAGGATAATGACTTCTGTATAAGTCAAAATAAATAACAGAAAAAATGCTCCTCCACACTTCGGGCTATGTTCACACATAGTGTTTTTGCTGCATTTTTGCATGTTCGTATTGCTTTCAACGGTGAAAACTACATTCACCAGTAAATGTAATTTTAACATTTTTCTATCTTATCTGGCCATGTGGTGTGTGAGACATGATCAGACACATCATGTTTCATTTATGAAGGAGGGACTCTGAAAGTCACAAAGCCTATTTTTATAGGGCCATCAGACAGCCCTCACTATTTGTAGGGGGCAATCAGGTGGCCCTAACTATTGTTAGATGGCCAACAGTCTCACCTCACTATTGTCAGAGGGCGAGCAGCCGTATATTGCTACTGCAATATAATTTATCCATCTGAGGTGGGCAAATTTTCTTTTTCGTATTAATACTGTAAAGTTTAAAACTTTGATGTCCAGCAGCAGACCTCCACTATTTTTAGATGGCCAGCAGGTGTCTTGGGGACAGATGAGACCAAGATAGAGCTTTTTGGTAAAGCACATCATTCAACTGTTTACTGCAATTGGAATGAGGTCTACAAATAAAAGAACACAGTACTTGCAGTTAAATATGGTGGTGTTTCAAAGATATTTAGGGCTTGTTTTGCTGCCTTTGGCACTGGGTGCCTTGACTGTGTGCAAGGCATCATGGAATGTGAAGATTTCCAAAGGATTTTGGGTCGCAATGTAGTGTCTAGTGTTATAAAGCTGCATTTGCATCCTAGGTCATGGGTCTTCCAGCAGGACAATGACCCCAAACATACTTCAAGAAGCACCCAGAAATGGATGGAAACAAAGCACTGGAGAATTCTTAAGTGGTAATTCCAGCTCCAGTAGCGTCAAGTCTCCCACCACTACCTCTTACATACGGAAGCTGTAGAGAAACTGTGAATGACACATTAAATCATTAAATTTTGTTAACTTTGATTAATTTCTGTCAAGTTTGATGAATTTCTGACTACAGATCACTATAAAAATTATGAATCGGTCACTGAGTGTATGGAAGAAATTAATCTAGTTATGGACTGTGGAAGAGATGTATGTGACAACAATGAGCTCTCATTTCCAGCAGATGTTACTACCTAGCACTTATCCCTATTCTAAATGCAGCTAACAGCGGTATCAATAGGGAATAGAATCTTTTTTTGTTTGTATTACACGCATCCAGCCAGGTATGATAGCTCACCTGTGCACAAATTGCAGATAAGAGAAGTAATATTGGAGAATATAAAATAGATTTTAAACAGCTCCAAAGAGTTTTTTTTGTACGTGGCAATACCAAACTGTGGAGCAATGCAAGCAACCCTGCCTGCTTTTATAAATTTCTGAGTGCAGATTATATTAAAAAAACATAAACCTGTTAATGATTTATAGAAAAAAGCAATCAAGTTATAGACAGTATAAGAGATGTATGCGACTACAATGAACACTCATTTCCAGCAGATGTTACCACCTAGCACCTGTCCGCATAGTAAATGCAGCTAACAGCAGTATCAGTAGGGAATACAATATATATACAGTCATATGAAAAAGTTTGGGCACCCCTATTAATCTTAAGCTTAATGTTTTATAAAAATTGGTGTTTTTGCAACAGCTATTTCAGTTTGATATATGTAATAACTGTTGGACACAGTAATGCTTCTGCCTTGAAATGAGGTTTATTGTGCTAACAGAAAATGTGCAATCTGCATTCAAACAAAATTTGACCGGTGCATAAGTATGGGCACCCTTATCATTTTCTTGTTTTAAATACTCCTGCCTACTTTTTACTGACTTACTAAAGCACTTTTTTTGGTTTTGTAACCTCATTGAGCTTTGAACTTTATAGCCAGGTGTATGCAATCATGAGAAAAGCTACTTAAAGTGGCCACTTGCAAGTTGTTCTCCTGTTTGAATCTCCTCTGAAGAGTGGCATCATGGGCTCCTCAAAACAACTGTCAAATGATCTGAAAACAAAGATTATTCAACATAGTTGTTCAGGGGAAGGATACAAAAAGCTGTCTCAGAGATTTAACCTGTCAGTTTCCACTGTGAGGAACATAGTAAGGAAATGGAAGAACATAGGGACAGTTCTTGTTAAGGCCAGAAGTGTCAGGACAAGAAAAACATCAGAAAGGCAGAGAAGAAGAATGGTGAGATCAGTCAAGGACAATCCTCAGACCACCTCCAGAGAGCTGCAGCATCAACTTGCTGCAGATGGTGTCACTGTGCATCGGTCAACTATACAACGCGCTTTGCACAAGGAGAAGCTGTATGGGAGAGTGATGCGAAAGAAGCCGTTTCTGCAAGTACGCACAAACAGAGTCGGCTGAGGTATGCAAAAGCACATTTGAAGAAGCCTATTTCTTTTTGGAAGAAGGTCCTGTGGACTGATGAAACCAAGATTGAGTTGTTTGGTCATACAAAAAGGCGTTATGCATGGTGGCAAAAAAACACAGCATTCCAAGAAAAACACTTGCTACCCACAGTAAAATTTGGTGGAGGTTCCATCATGCTTTGGGGCTGTGTGGTCAATGCCGGCACTGGGAATCTTGTTAAAGTTGAGGGACGCATGGATTCCACTCAGTATCAGCAGATTCTTGGCAATAGTGTTCAAGAATCAGTGATAAAGTTGAAGTTACGCAGTGGATGGATCTTTCAGCAAGACAATGATCCAAAACACCGCTCCAAATCTACTCAGGCATTCATGCAGAGGAACAATTACAATGTTCTGGAATGGCCATCCCAGTCCCCAGACCTGAATATCATTGAACATCTGTGGGATCATTTGAAGAGGCTGTCCATGCTCGGCGACCATCAAACTTAACTGAACTGGAATTGTTTTGTAAAGAGGAATGGTCAAAAATACCTTCATCCAGGATCCAGGAACTCATTAAAAGCTACAGGAAGCGACTAGAGGCTGTTATTTTTGCAAAAGGAGGATCTACTAAATATTAATGTCACTTTTCTGGTGAGGTGCCCATACTTATGCACCTGTCAAATTTTGTTTGAATGCAGATTGCACATTTTCTGTTAGTACAATAAACCTCATTTCAAGGCAGAAACATTACTGTATCCAACAGTTATTACATATATCAAACTGAAATAGCTGTTGCAAAAACACCAATTTTTATAAAACATTAAGCTTAAGATTAATAGGGGTGCCCAAACTTTTTCATATGACTGTATATATATTTTTGTTTGGTTGCAACAGCAAGGAGTATAAGGCAATAATCTCTGACTGAATGCATGTAATATGCTATCCATAGAGCGATAGCTCACCTATACATGAATTGCAGATAAGAGAGGTAATATTTGAAAATATAAAATAGATTTTAACAGGTCCCAAAGAGTTTTTTTGGACGTGGCAGCACCAAACTGTAAAGGAACGCAAGCAACCCTACCTGCTTTCTTGCATTTGTGGGTACAGATCACCGTTTATATTAAGAATTCGTCAATGAGTGCATGGAAAAAATCAATCAAGTTATGCTCTGTGGAAGAGATCAATGTGACCAGAATAAACACTTATTTCTAGTCGATGTTACCACCTAGCACCTGTCCCTATTGTAAAAGCAGCTAGCAGCGGTATCAAAAGGGAATAGAATACATTGATTTATTTTGTTTGGTTGCAGCAGCAAGAAGTATAAGGCAATAATCCCTGGCTGGATGCGTGTAATATGCTATCCCCAGTGCGACGGCTCACCTGTACACGAATTTCAGATAAGAGAGGTAATATTGTAGAATATAAAATCGATTTGAATTGGCTCTCCCATTATTAATGAGTGGGTCTCCTATACTGTTATTGCATATGCAGTAACTGCAAGGGCTACCAAAAATTAGGACACACTCCAATACCACTTTGAAGAGACGTAGTGCAGGGCCTCAGAAAAATAGTATTAAAAATTATTAAGGAGTGGGTCTCCTATACTGTTATTGCATATGCAGTAAGTGCAAGGGCTTCCAAAAATTAGGACACACTCCAATACCACTTTGAAGAGACGTCATGAAGGGCCTCCAAAAAATTGTATTAAAAATTATTAAGGAGTGGGTCTCCTATACTGTTATTGCGTATGCAGTAAGTGCAAGGGCCACCAAAAATTAGGACGCTCTCCAATACCACTTTGAAGAGACGTAGTGGAGGGCCTCAGTAAAAAAAAAAATTCCCATTAAGGAGTGGGTCTCCTAGACGGGTAGTGCCCATGCATGGGTTGAAAAACATTTACCCCGGGAGGGGGGAGGTATATATATTATATAAATATATATATATATATATATATATGTGTATATGTACAGTACAGACCAAAAGTTTGGACACACCTTCTCATTTAAAGATTTTTCTGTATTTTCATGACTTTGAAAATTGTACATTCACACTGAAGGCATCAAAACTATGAATTAACACATGTGGAATTATATACTTAACAAAAAAGTGTGAAACAACTGAAAATATTTCTTATATTCTAGGTTCTTCAAAGTAGCCACCTTTTGCTTTGATGACTGCTTTGCACACTCTTGGCATTCTCTTGATGAGCTTCAAGAGGTAGTCACCGGAAATGGTTTTCACTTCACAGGTGTGCCCTGTCAGGTTTAATAAGTGGGATTTCTTGCCTTATAAATGGGGTTGGGACCATCAGTTGTGTTGTGCAGAAGTCAGGTGGATACACAGCTGATAGTCCTACTGAATAGACTGTTAGAATTTGTATTATGGAAAGAAAAAAGCAGCTAAGTAAAGAAAAACGAGTGGCCATCATTATTTTAAGAAATGAAGGTCAGTCAATCCGAAAAATTGGGCAAACTTTGAAAGTGTCCCCAAGTGCAGTTGCAAAAACCATCAAGCGCTACAAAGAAACTGCCTCACATGAGGACCGCCCCAGGAAAGGAAGACCAAGAGTCACCTCTGCTTCTGAGGATAAGTTTATCCGAGTCATCAGCCTCAGAAATCGCAGGTTAACAGCAGCTCAGATTAGAGACCAGGTCAATGCCACACAGAGTTTTAGCAGCAGACACATCTCTACAACAACTGTTAAGAGGAGACTTTGTGCAGCAGGCCTTCATGGTAAAATAACTGCTAGGAAACCACTGCTAAGGACAGCCAACAAGCAGAAGAGACTTGTTTGGGCTAAAGAACACAAGTAATGGGCATTAGAACTGTGGAAATCTGTGCTTTGGTCTGATGAGTCCAAATTTGAGATCTTTGGTTCCAACCACCGTGTCTTTGTGCGACGCAGAAAAGATGAAAAAGACTCTACATGCCTGTTTCCCACCGTGAAGCATGGAGGAGGAGGTGTGATGGTGTGGGGGTGCTTTGCTGGTGACACTGTTGGGGATTTATTCAAAATTGAAGGCATACTGAACCAGCATGGCTACCACAGCATCTTGCAGCGGCATGCTATTCCATCGGGTTTGCGTTTAGTTGGACCATCATTTATTTTTCAACAGGACAATGACCCCAAACACACCTCCAGGCTGTGTAAGGGCTATTTGAGCAAGAAGGAGAGTGATGGGGTGCTACGCCAGATGACCTGGTCTCCACAGTCACCAGACCTGAACCCAATCGAGATGGTTTGGGATGAGCTGGACCGCAGAGTGAAGGCAAAAGGGCCAACAAGTGCTAAGCATCTCTGGGAACTCCTTCAAGATTGTTGTAAGACCATTTCCAGTGACTACCTCTTGAAGCTCATCAAGAGAATGCCAAGAGTGTGCAAAGCAGTCATCAAAGCAAAAGGTGACTACTTTGAAGAACCTAGAATATATGACATATTTTCAGTTGTTTCACACTTTTTTGTTAAGTATATAATTCCACATGTGTTAATTCATAGTTTTGATGCCTTCAGTGTGAATGTACAATTTTCATAGTCATGAAAATACAGAAAAATCTTTAAATGAGAAGGTGTGTCCAAACTTTTGGTCTGTACTGTATGTGTATATGTATACATATACATATACACACACATGTTACAGAATGTCAGAGGTAGACCTCTAAAAAATGTTCCTACAGGTAACATACACACCCTTAAAAAAATTAATGGGGGTGTTGCATGATGGTCACCCTGTTGATATGGTGGTGGAGGATGAGAAGGAGGAGGACTACATAAAAATGACGAAATCCTGAAGCGTATACCGATGTCTGGGTGTGAAGAGTAGATAAAAAAAACACTAGATTTGATTTTATGTTCCGCTGCGGTCATCTGATGGTGACCCAGACCTTTGACAGTGTTCCCCTGCCTCTGCTGCATCTGGTTTATGTCTCCCTCACCTGTGCTCCTTGACTGTCCAAGGAGCTGTGACCTCTGCTGCCAGCATTGTCAGATGGGAATTTTTTTTAATAATTCTTCAACAAGGGCCTTCTGGTACTGCAATATTTTATTAGACCTCTCCGCCAAGGGAAGGAGAGAGAGAATGTTCTCCTTGTAGCGTGGGTCTAGAATCATGACAAACTAGTAATTACATAAACTCAGCCATGTGTGCCAGACTGCCAACAGCCAAGACTTCCCTGTCCCCACCAAGAGGAAGACTGTCCATGTTCTCTTCCTCATCCTCCTCCTGGTCCTCCTCCTCATCCTTCCTCTCCTCCTCCTCTTCATGCCATCCACGCTGAACAGATGGTATGAATGTGGTGTGGGTAGTACTGTCTGTAGCGCAGGAAACCAGCTCCTGTTCCTCCTCCTCCTCATTATCACCCAATCCACATTGAGATGAGATGAGGCTAGGCTATGTAGCATCACCCTGTATAGTTCCTTGCTCCATATCATCGTGCTCCGCCTGCAAAGCCTCCTCTTTAATTGTGAGTAGCAAGTGTTTCAGCTGACAGAGAAGCGGGATGGTGACGCTAATTATGGCGTCATCGCAGCTCACCATCTTGGTGGAGTCCTCAAAGTTTTGTAGAACCACACAGATGTCAGACATCCATGCCCATGCATCAGCTCTTCTGCGCAGAGGCTGACCGGAATGCTTACGGGCATGTTGGAGCTGGTACTCAACAACTGCTCTTTGCTGCACACAAATGCTTGCCAACATATCCAACTGTCAGTTCCAACACGTGGTGACATCGCACACCAGTCGGCGAGCTGGAAACTGCAAATGCTGCTGAAGCACTGCCAGGGAGGCGAAAGCTGTAGCTGACTTTCCAAAATGGGCACACACACGGCGTACTTTCACAAGCAGCTCAGGCAGATCAGGGTAGGTTTTGAGAAACCGCTGAACCACTAAGTTGAGCATATGGGCCAGGCATGGTACATGTGCGAGGTTGCCAAACTTCAGAGCCGCCACCAGGTTCCGGCCATTTTCACAAATGACCATGCCTGGTTGTAGGTTCAGGGATGAGAGCCACAGATCTGCCTGCTCTGTTACAGCTTTCATCAACTCTGCAGCGGTGTGCGCTTTGTCACCTAAGCAGATTAGCTTCAGCAGAGCATGTTGCCACTTGGCTGAGGAAGTGCTGCAGTGCTTCCAGCTTGCGACTGATGTGGTAGTTTTGGATATGAAGGCTGAAGAGGAGGAGGTGCAGGAACTGCTGTGGAAGATGGGGGCAACGCTGATTGAACTAGGGCCCGCAATCCTCAGCGTCATTAGCACATGTTCCGTCCCAGGTTCTGACTGGGTCCCGGCTTCCACAATATTCACCCATTGTACCGTCAGTGAAATGTAACAATCCTGCCCTCAAGCACTTGTTCATGTGTTCATAGTTAGGTGAACCTTCAAAGTAACTGCATTGGTGAGGATAATTTTCTGGGACGCTTGTATAAGGCGGTGATGGCACACCGGGAGAAACAGTGGCGGCTGGAGACCGAGCACCGAGGGATGGTCGCTGCCATGAGGTTGCGGAAAGCTTCCGTCTCCACAAGTCTAAGGGCAACATTTCCAGTGCAAGCAGTCGGGAAATGTGGCAGCTTAGTATTATGGCTTGTGGGTTTGTGGCTGCGTATTTGCGCTTGCATTCCAAGGACTGGGTAGGGACAACTGAATGCTGCACTGGTTGCTGACAGTGGTTGCAAGTGTGCAACGACAGGTGCAGGATGGGAGGTATCTTTGCCTGCTTCATGAACAGGGGATTGGCATGCGCACACAACAGCGGAACAGGCAGTGGTGTCACCCGCAGACATTGTTTCTGGACTTTGGTGTTTGGCCCAACTAGTCGGGTGCTTTGCTGTCATGTCATTGAGCATGCTAGTGGTGGTCAGGCTGGTAGTTTTGCTGCCCCTGCTGATGCTGGCATGGCTGATGTTGAAAATGGCCTTTTTGGGTTAACTGGACAGTCTTTAAAAAAGAGCCAGACTCGGGAAGACCTAACAGTTGGACTGGCAGCTTCCCTCGTGTTGATGTTCTGGGGAACAGTGGCCCGCCTTGTCTGTGGCTACCCCATTGTTTCTTCCTGCATGTTGTGGTGCTATGGCCCCCTCCCCCTCTGTGCTGCTGTCCTTGCTATGCATGTCACCTTCCCAGGTTAGGTCAGTGACTTCATCGTCCACCACCTTTTCTTCCATGTATGCACCCTGGTCCTCCTCCTGACTTTCTGGCAATTGTGTCTCATCATCATCCACCTCTTGCGACAGTAATTGTACTTTCCCACCGTCACCTTGTGACCGTGGCTGCTCAAATATTTGTACATTGCTACATGCGGTCTCCTCATGTCCTGCTTTAAGTGGGGAGGGTGAGAGGCCAGAATCTATAAATGGAAATGTGAACAGCTCTTCGGAGTGTCCAAGTGTTGGATCATTTGCCTCCTTACACTCAGCATGGTGGGAGGAAGGAGTTTCAGGGTGAGGAATATGTGGTCCAGACTCAGGGCTACTGAGACTGGACCGTATGGAAGACAGGGTGGTGGTAGCAAACTGACTGGAAACATTATCTGATATCCAACAAACAACCTTTTCACACTTGTCTGGCTTCAAGAGTGGTGCTCCGCGGCCCCCTAGAAAGTGGGACAGGAAACTAGGTCAACATCATGTGGGTGCTTGTTGTGCTCCCCAGCAGGGACAGTTTCAACTTGCCCGCGGCCTCAACCTTTACATGCACCATCAGCATCATGTCCACTTCCCCGTCCCTTACCACGCACCTTGCCCATTTTAAATGGAGTATAATGTTTTGCAGCTTGCAAAAATTCACGATTATTACCGCAGTATTATTTGATTACCTCTGACGACCAAGTTTCTCTGCAATAGCGGTATAACGATGCTATTGGTTAGTAGCCAAGTCTGGATATATGTTTTGAACGCACAACTGCCACACTTTAAATGGAGTATAATATTTGTCAGCTTCCAAAAATTTCACGATTATTACCACAGTAATATTTGATCACCTCTGATGACCAAGTTTCTCTGCAATAGCGGTATAGCGATATTATTGGTCATCAGCCAAGTCTGGATATGTTTTGAACGCACAACTGGTACACTTTAAATGGAGTATAATATTTGGCAGCTTCCAAAAGATTATTACCACAGTAATATTTGATCACCTCTGATGATGGACAAGTTTCTCTGCTTGCCCTATACAGCAATGCTATTCAAATCAACCAAATCTGGCTGTATGCTGTGTAAGGTGGCTAATGGTCGCGTAGTCAACGGGAGGTATGTATCACAGAGATGGCTGGTCTCTGTGATGTAACCTGGGGTATTTTCTCTAGTGCACGTATGCACTAAGAGGTCTAATTGGTGCACCTTGGAGACGGGTTACGGGTTCCTAGGAGAGAATGGGCGGGTCCAGCAACCCACATACCTCACCTCTGGGTGTGGTTACCAGCCTATATAATGGAGGCTGGTGTTTGGCACATGGTCTGTGTTTGGAGGGAGAAGGCCTCCTGTTTGTTGTCTCCAGACTGAGCTGTATGCTGGACGCTTACCAGCCTGTGTGATCACAGGTCCGGTTTATCAGAGACTTTGCTAAAAGGACTGTTTTACTTTTGCTTTTGCCTGGACTAAAGGCTGTTTGTTTGAATTTTTCTTTTCACGGTTTATGAAGCCAATAAACCGCTATAGACATTTAAAGGAACATGCTTCCTTTTTGCCTCTCATCACACCTGAGTGAGTACAATCCCTACAGCTGTTAACAAGCAAATAGACCAGTAAAGATGGTGTATTATATTGCTTTTCACAAAAATGATTAGGATTAAGAGCAAAAAGAATATTATTAGCCCTGATATCTAGGGCTTATGATAGGAGTTCCAGCAGCAGAAAGAACGTGCAATGAACCCTATTCTGTATTATACCAGGTCTCCACAAACTCTAACTACTTCTAACAGCAGTATTAATATTCCTCAGAATGAGTCCTTACAAGGACTGTTGAAGTAGATGAAATAAATAATAGTGGTGTGAAATCCCTGCCTAAAATAACCGCCAATTCTCTCCCTCGCTCAACTGCAGTTCTCCCTGCTCTGCCTCTTTGACCAGTAGACTGCGATGAGCATGGGTTCCCAAGTCTTATGTAGACCTGATAACTCTATGCAGCCAGCCAATCACTGTAATGCCACAACCAACATGGCTACGACATTACAGTGACTGTTAAGCAAACCCTGCATGTTCATTGGCTGCCTAAAAATCTGCAAACATGTGGGGAGGGGACTCGAGCTCCCGCCCAAACATTCAAAAATTACTCGCGGAGTAACGAGCATTCCGAGCACTGTGATGCTCAAACGAGTAGTGACGAGCGTGCTCGCTCAACACTATTTATATCTATCCATGCCAGTAATGTTAATGCTATTCATTTTTACTCTTCACTTAGATACAGAAATAAAGATTGATGTGATTGGGCTTCTCACTGGTCTAATTTGCACTGGAACATTCCTGGTTATATTTGGACTTCTTGGCTATTATTGGTACAGAATTTATTGTGACCCAAGAAGACACAATCACATGTAAGTAACATGTTGTCATACAGGTTTGGATGAGACTTTCATATATTTACCTACAGTATTGACCAAGACTGAGATAAAAACACTAATGAGCTATTAAAAATGTAACATTGCTTTATAGTCTTAGAGCATGGTGGCTCAGTGGTTAGCACGGTTGCTTTGCAATTATAGGGTCTTGGGTTTTACCAGGACAATATTTACTAGGATTTGTGTGTTCTCCCCATGTTTGCGTGAGTTTCTTCCTGGTATTCTGTTTTCCTACCACACTCCAAAATCATACTGATAGTGAATTTAAATTGTGAGCCCCAGTGGGGACAGTGATGATAGTGTCTGTTGAGCGCTGTGGAATATGATGATGCTACACATATAAAATAAATATAACATTTACATTTTGTGCATACATGGACAGCTAAAATGTTTCTAAGGATACTACAGGTTTCCTGTAGCTAGGGCATTTTTGTTATACAGTATACAGTGGTGTGCAAAAGTTTTAGACAGGTGCGGAAAAACCTATGCACATTAAAAATGCTTTAAAAAACAGAAGTGACAATAGTTTATTTTTATCAATTAACAAAATGCAAAGTGAATAAAGAAAAGAGAAATCTAAATCAAATCATTGTTTGATGTATAAATATTTGCCTGTATTTCTCAACACTGAGACACCATTAATCCTGACCAAATCCCCAACTCCATTTATTGAAATGCTGGCCAAAAATTGGCAGGACCCTCCACCATGCTTCACTGCTCCTGCCGACAACCATTATTGTACTGATCTCCAGCCATTCGGAGAGCAAACGGCCTTCTGTTAGGCTATGTGCCCACGATGTGGAATTGATGCGGATGTTTCCTGAGCGTTTCTGCCTCTCCATGGCAGAAAAAAAGCATGCTGATTTTATATGCGTTTTTTCTGCCAGGGAGAAGCGTTTTTCCATGCATTTCTGTATGCGTTTTTTCAAGCGCTTTTCCAAGCAATTTGGAGCATCATTTGGAAAAGTGCTTGACAAGTTGGTCACACAATATAAATCCATGCAACTGGCATGGATTTATATTGTGTGACCAACTTATGCTGCTTTAAATGCGGCATGAATAGTAAAAAAAATAATTAAAATGTAAAAAATATAAAAAAACATTATACTTACCTCTCCAGTGGTCCCCTGTCTCCTCTCCGGTGGCGTGCTCTGTCATCGGCGTCCCACGGTGTTCTGAAAGGACCTGCGTTGACGTCATTTAGTCAGCTGACAGGTGTTACGGATCCGGGTGGTGGAACCTTTGTGCTATGATGCAAGGAGGGACCAGAGGGGCCTAACTAAGTGCCTACCCGGACCAACCCTGGCCACACGGCGGCTTAGTCAACTCCGTGAACCAGGGAGGGACCGGGAAGGTGAACCAGGTACCACTCTGGGACCGACCTTGTGTGAGAGCAGGTCAGATGGCTGAAGCTGACAGGTACAGCAGATGAGCACGGCTGGTAGACAGACAGGTGATGCGGGTAGGCAAGCAGGCGGGCACGGCTAGTAGACTGCCAGGTGATGCGGGTAGGCGAGCAGGTGGGCTCGGCAGGTAGACAGGCTGGCGGGCACGGCTGATAGACAGGCAGGTGGGCACAGCTGATAGACAGGCGGGTGGGCTCGGTTGATAGATCAGCAGGCGGGTACGGCTGATAGATAGGCTGGCGGGCACTGGAACCTGAGGGCTGAGGGGAGTGTTAGCACACAAACAACAACCTTGCACAGGCACCTCCATTTTGGAGGAGATGCTTTAAATAGTAGTCCTCCGGCCTTTGACCGGGGACTCTTTAGGACGGTGCGCGCGGCCCCTTTACGAGGGAGGAAGCAGGGTGAGGGGATCGGTGTCTCTGCCCAGCAGGAGGCAGAGACGCCGACACTATAGTACCCCTCCCTTTACGCCCCATCTTCTTTAGGCCCGCAAGAAATTTTTCTAGAAGACAAGGGACATAAATGTTCTCCCTGGGCTCCCAAGACCTCTCTTCAGGACCGAACCCCTTCCAATCCACAAGAAAGTAAGTTTTTTCTCTTACCCTCTTGATGGCAAAAATGTTTACAACCACAAAGATGCCCTCAGCGGAGACTGGAGCTGGAGTGGTACCTGGATCTTCAGAGAAAGAATTAAGGACAACCGGCTTGAGGAGAGAAACATGAAAGGAATTGGGAATCCGTAAGGAGGCCGGGAGTTTCAGCTTGTAAGCCACTGGATTTATTTGGTTCAGAATCTCGAACGGACAGATGAACCGCGGACCCAACTTGTAAGATGGTATCTTGAGACGGACATATTTGGAGGAAAGCCAGACCTTGTCTCCCGGATGGAATAGAGGCGGATCCAGACGTCTCTCATCAGCATGCTTCTTCATCCGCTCGGAGGACTGAAGAAACGCAGATCTAGTGTCCTCCCAGATGGCTGAAAATTCACTGACGAGAGACTCCGCGGCAGGATTGTCCACTGAAGAGGAGACGGGAAACGGAATCCGGGGGTGTCGACCGTAAACCACAAAAAATGGAGATTTAGCAGAGTACTCACTCACATGGTTGTTATAGGAAAACTCGGCCCAAGGCAGGAGCTCTACCCAATCGCTATGCTGAGCGTTGACAAAGTGCCGACGAAAACTGATAAGGATCTGATTGATAAGTTTCACTTGACCATTGGACTGAGAATGATAGGCTGAAGAAATCCAAAGAGGCATCCAGCAGTTTACACGTGGCTCTCTAGAAGCGAGAAGTGAACTGAACTCTCCGGTCAGAGACAATGTGGAGGGGTAAGCCTTGGAGACGGAAGATGTGACGGATGAAGTCCTTAGCCAGCACAGGTGCAGACGGAAGACCAGGCAGAGGGATGAAGTGAGCCATCTTGGAGAAGCAGTCGGCGACCACCCAAATGACAGTACAACCGGCCAATACAGGAAGATCCGTGATGAAATTCATTGCAATATGTTGCCAAGGAGCGGAAGGCATGGTAAGAGGAAGAAGACGACCAGCTGGAAGGTTCCTAGGTATCTTGTTACGGGCACAAAAGGAACAAGTCGCAACAAAATCCGCAACATCCTTGCGCAGGGTGGGCCACCAATAATGTCGAGCAATGAGCAGAAGCATCTTCCTCTGGCCGGCATGACCAGCCAGTTTGGACCAATGACCCCAGAGTAAGACCCTCTTCCGATCCTGAGCCGCTACAAAGGTCTTACCAGGAGGTAGATGAGACAGGTCAAATGGAGCAACAGTCATTATTCTGGAGGGGTCAATGATGTGTAGAGGCTCCTCCTCTTGGTCGGTAGACAGAAATGAGCGGGATAGAGCGTCGGCTTTAATGTTCTTGTCTGCCGGGCGGTAATGAAGAGTGAAGCAGAATCGAGCAAAGAATAAAGACCGTCTGGCCTGACGCGGATTTAGTCTTTGGGCAGTCTGCAAATAAGCAAAGTTTTTATGGTCAGTGTAGATGACCACCGGGTGCAGAGCCCCCTCAAGCGAGTAGCGCCACTCCTCCAGCGCTAATTTGATGGCCAGCAGTTCTCGATATCCTATGGAGTAATTGCGCTCGGACGGAGAGAAGAGTTTGGAGAAGAAGCCGCAGGACACCATTTGCCCGGACGAAGATTTCTGGGTGAGCACTGCTCCCGCCCCAGAGGAAGAGGCATCAACCTCCAGGAAGAACTGTTTATTGCAATCCGGACAGTGTAGCACTGGAGCGGAGGAGAAGGCTTGTTTAAGAGAGACGAAGGCATTCTCCACCTTGGAAGTCCATTCCCTAGGATTTGCTCCTTTACGGGTGAGATCACAGATGGGAGCAATCCAGGAGGAGAAATGAGGAATGAAGAGGCGGTAATAGTTGGCGAATCCCAGAAACCGCTGAATAGCCCTCAACCCCTCAGGTCGGGGCCACTTTAAGATGGCAGACACCTTCTCGGGATCCATCCGCAGTCCGGTATCAGTGATGATATACCCCAGAAATGGTAGGGAGGTCTGCTCAAAGAGGCATTTCTCGTACTTAGCATACAGGCGATTCTTCGGGAGCCTCAGCAGGACCTGACAAACATCCGTCCGGTGAGAGGGCAGATCAGGGGAGAACACCAAGATATCATCCAGGTACACCACCATGCAGGAATGCAGGAGATCTTGGAAGATGTCGTTTACTAACTCCTGGAAGACGGCTGGAGCATTACAGAGACCGAAGGGCATCACGCGGTACTCGTAGTGACCATTCCGTGTGTTGAATGCCGTCTTCCACTCGTCTCCCTGGCGAATCTGGACCAGATTGTATGCCCCACGAAGATTGGGCTTAGTGAAGATCTTCGCGCCTTTTAGGCGGTCAAACAGCTCCGAGATGAGAGGCAGGGGGTACTTATTTTTGATGGTAATCTGGTTTAGGCTTCTATAGTCGATACAAGGACGAAGAGAGCAGTCTTTCTTTTTGACGAAGAAGAATCCTGCTCCAGCTGGAGAGGGGGATTTCTGGATAAATCCCTTAGCAAGATTCTCTTCTATGTATTCAGACATAGCACAGGCCTCGGCCAAGGGATAGATTCGCCCGCGAGGAGGTGAGGCACCAGGTTTTAGGTCGATGGGGCAATCATACGGCCTATGAGGTGGTAGTGTCTCTGCCTCCTTTTTATCAAAGACGTCCGCATCTGACCAGTAGGGTGCCGGCAGGCCAGGTAGGTTAGCTGGAGTAGACGGTGGGTCAAGCAGGACGAACCGGGTCCAGACAGGTCTTATGGCATTCCTGACCCCAACGGAGCACCTCACCCGAGCTCCAATTCAGGACGGGCTCATGTGTCTGTAACCAAGGCAGACCAAGCAAGAGGGGATGAGAGAGACTGGACAGCACGTAAAAGGAGATCTTCTCCGAGTGCAGCATTCCCACCTGAAGAGTTACAGGCTCAGTGACAAACAAGATGGTTTCAGAGAGAAGCTTTCCATCCACAGACGAAACCACTAAAGGATCAGCCAGACGTATGGTAGGAATCTGAAAACGCTTCACCACGGCCTGTTGAATGAGGTTCTTAGTGGCTCCGGAATCCAGATAGGCAGTCTCGACGAAGCGGGAATCGCCACTGGTAACAGAAACGGACAGAGTCAAGGGTGGAGAGGAAGAACTCTTGCCTAGGATGACCTCTCCGAGTGGTCTTAGACACTGGAGTTTCCTGGTCTCACCGGGAAGGAGCGGATCTGATGCTCTATATTGCCACAGTAGAAGCACCTCCCCTCAACGTGGCGGATCTCCTGGTGAGACTTGACCATCTTAACTTGGTAAATTTGCATTGACTCTGGAGGAGACACCCGGGGAAATGCTGGTTGCAAGACTGGACTTTGGAAGGTTGGAGCAAGGCGCAGAGGTCTCCTCTCACGGGTCGTCTCCTTAGCACGCTTTAGAAAACAGAAGTCAATCCGGGTAGCTAATGACACCAGGTCATCCAGGGAGGGAGGTATGTCACGACCGGCGACCGGCTAGGTCATCCTTGACCCGTCCAGAAAGATCCTCCCAAAAGGTGGACACCAGAGCCTCATTGTTCCAGGCAAGTTCAGATACGAGGGTTCGGAAACGCACAGCATACTGGCCCACAGAGAGACTCCCTTGGGGGAGTCGGAGAAGTGAGGAGGCAGTAGAAGATTTTCGTCCAGGCTCATCGAAGACCTTCCGGAAAGCCACGAGGAAGGCCTGGAGATCGGATACCAGAGGATCCCCTCTCTCCCACAGAGGGTTAAGCCACGCCAACGCCTCTCCGGTGAGGTGAGACATGATGAATGCCACCTTGGCCCTTTCGGTGGAGAACTGGTGTGCCAGGAGCTCAAAGTGCAGTGTGCACTGATTTATGAAGCCCCGACACAGGGCAGGGTCACCACCGAAACGTGGAGGCGCAGTAAGCCGGGGTCCAAATCCGGCTGCCACAGCACCACTGGGTTGAGGAGCCGCCGGAGCGGGTGCCGCTCGGTTAGAGGCGGACGCAGTCGGGGTGGACAGCGCATCCATGTAGGAGTTGATTGTCCGTAGATAGGACAGGATAGTATCCTGTTGGGATCTCTGGCGAGAGACCTCTTGGTACTGGTCTGAGAGCGAAGGAGCCTGGGAGCCACCGGATTCCATGGCCTGTGCAAACTGTTACGGATGTGCTATGATGCAAGGAGGGACCAGAGGGGTGTAACTAAGTGCCCACCCGGACCGGCCCTTAGCCACACGGCAGCTTAGTTGACTCCGTGAACCAGGGAGGGACCGGGAAGGTGAACCAGGTGCCACTCTGGGACTGACCTTGTGTGAGAGCAGGTGACTCCCACGGGTCAGATGGCTGAAGCTGACAGGTACAGCAGATGAGCACGGCTGGTAGACAGATAGGTGATGCGGGTAGGCAAGCAGGCGGGCAAGGCTGGAAGACTGCCAGGTGATGCAGGTAGGCTCGGCAGGTAGACAGGCAGGCGGGCACGGCTGATAGACAAGCAGGTGGGCATGGCTGATAAACAGGCTGGCGGACACTGGAACCTGAGGGCTGAGGAGAGTGTTAGCATACAAACAACAACCTTGCACAGACACCTCCATTTTGGAGGAGGTGCTTTAAATAGGAGTAGTCCTCTTGCCATTGGCCGGGGACTCTTTAGGACAGCGCGCGCGGCCCCTTTAAGAGGGAGGAAGAGTGCGCCCTAAGTACAGTGCCCGGGAAACTGCGTGAGGTGCACGCACCCCGGACAGCAACAGGGGAGCTGGAGGATGCCGGACTGGGACCGCGGCGGTGAGGGGATCGGCGTCTCTGCCCGGCAGGAGACAGAGACGCCGTTGGTACAACAGGTAGCACAACCGCCGACGTCAGCAGTTGTGTGACCATCACATGAGTAAACGACATCACCGCAGGTCCTTGAGAACACCGCGGGACGCCGAGGACACAGGATGCCACTGGAGAGGAGACCGGGGGCCACCGTAGAGGTAAGTACAATGTTTTTTTTTATATTTTTTACGTATTAATTCTTTTTTTTTACTAATTGTACCCGGGTCGGATGAGAGTCTCCTCTTCTCCAGGCCCGGGTACCATCCGCGCATTGAACCGCATAACATCCGCATGCATTCATGTATACATGTGGATGTTATGCTGTGCAATGCAAGTCAATGGCGGCGATTTCGCCGCGATTACGCACAGGAAATGGTTGTGCTGCGGATTTTTTCGCAATGATGATCCGCAGCGGAAATTTCCTCAGCATGTGCACAGCACATGTGGATTATCATTGGGAAACATCGCAGACAACTTAACAAGCATTTTTAATGCGTTTTCGCGGCGGAAATGCAGCTGCGGAAACGCTTTAAATCTGCATCGTGGGCACACAGCGTTACAGTCACATATTTCACATTGTGACTCCTCAGTCCAGAGCACCTGCTGCCATTTTTTCACACCAGTTCCCATGTTTTCATAGTTGAGTCGCTTGGCCTTCTTTCCACGTTGAAGGTCTGGTTTTTGGCCACAATTCTTCCATGAAGACAACTACTGGCAAATGCTATTATTCTCTGATTTTCCTAAATGTTCCATGTAAATGAGTCAGTATAATGTTCAAATCATCAAATCATCAACCATTGGAGTATAAATCACATTTTATTGGACAAACCTCCCAATGATAACAGTATTTTTTTCAAAACTAAAAAATCTCATAATTCACTGTTACAAATGATCATGCCCAACAGGGTTTCCAAACATTTTATAGTGTGTAAAGAACTGAAAATGGTCATTTGTTGAATCTGCAGCATTAAGAGGCCACATTTACTGAAATCAAAAGCTTTTTCGATCAAAACATGTTTTGATGTGAACTGCCTCCCATCCTCATAGATCGTTTGCTTGAAGACACTCTAAGGGTATGTGCCCACGTAGCGTTTTACAAGCGTATATGCTGCAGAATTTCCGCAGCGTAAACGCTTGGGAAACGCTTGGTAATCCGCCCCCCATGGTCCCCAGTGACAAGCCGCAATGTCAATGCCCATGCTGCGGATTTTTCCGCAGCGTTTATGCTGCGCTCAAAAATCCGCAGCATGTCCATTAAGTTTGCGGACATGCAGCGTAATCGCCGCCATTGACTTGCATTGAAACGCATAATTTCCGTGTCAGTACATTTGTACACACGGATATTATTCGTTTCTATGTGCAGATGGTACCCAAGTCTGGAGGAGAGGAGATTCTCATCCAGACCCGAGTACCATAAAACCTGTAAAAAAAAAGAATTTAAAATAAAAAATAAAGTATATACTCACCTTCTGATGTCCTCCAGGTTTTTTTCTGCTCCGTCCGGTCTATTGGAATGCTCCCGCTATTGTGAAGGACCTGCCATGACGTCACTGAGTCATGTGACCCATCACATGGCTCAATGATGTCACCGCAGGTCCTTCACACCACCGCGAGCCGCCAAACACACCGGACGCGGCAGAGAGAACACCGGGAGGACACCGGAAGGTGAGTATAAACTTAACTTTTTTATTTTTTACCATTTTTATTCTTTTTTTTTAACTAACTTGGTCACACTACTATAAATCCATGCCGGTTGCATGGATTTATATAGTGTGAACAAGTTGTCAAGCACTTTTCCAAGTGATGCTAAAATTGCTTGGAAAAGCGCTTGATAACCCGCATGCAGGAATGCATGCAAAAACGCTTGACAAACGCTACTACCTGGCGGGAAAAACGCATGTAAAATCCGCATTCGTTTTTCCTGCCAGGGAGAAGCGTAAAAAATATGCAGCATTTCTGCATCGTGGGCTCTTAGCCTAAGGGTATGTGGCCACGATGCAGAAATGAAGCAGAAAATTTCTGCAGAGTTTCTGCATGTTCTTGGCAGTCAAAAACGCTTGCAGATTTTACACGCGTTTTTGCAGCGTTTTTACATGCGGATTTGACTTGCGTTTTTCAAATGCATTGGGACCTCAAATCCGCATGCAGAAACGCACAAACAATGGACATGCTGCGGATTTTTCCGCAAGGAAAATCCGCTGCGGAAAATTCCGCAGCATGGGCACAGAACATTTTTTATAAAGAGAAAGGTCGAGTCTTCACGGCTTAGAAAATAGTACATATTTTATTAGACAAAGTTCATTAAAAAAGAAAACCCAAAACATCAGGGTAAAGTGTCTGGTCGTTCTTTTTACCGTGCCACACAGGCACGCCACTGTTTGGCCAGCCTACTGTCAGCCTGCCAGTCATATTGTGACTATCACCCTCAATAAGCTCTCGGAGCCACAGGTGTACTACATATTTTTCTGTGACTTTGGCTCTAATAATAAGCGATCGATTATCTTCTGTCCAGTAACGGGGGCTACAGGTGTAGTGTCTTAAATCCATGGCTGTTTAGGTACCAATTCTTGCAACTTTGCACAAATTGAATGAGTATATAGCACCTTATATAGTGGGCTGTGTTTGACGCACCCCCTGGGCCTGTGCTGTGCAGGGGATACCCGGAACCGGGCCTCTGGTGGGATGTAGTCTCCGTGGCGCTGACCCGGTCCGTGCCCAGGGCGGTCAAACCAGTGGCAGTCTTAGTGTAATAACAAATGTCCGACTACGCCACCCGTGGATTGCGGTCAGTGGGGACCGCCGCTGCGCTGCAAACCACTGAGGCTGATGTTGTAAGCGCAGCCAAGTATGGGATAACTCCCCACGGGAGGAGTATTGCCTCAGGGCAGCTAGTGTGGATGATGGGAGTGATGGTGTGAGCGTCCCAGTACTGATGGTGCTGGTGCGGTGATGAAACACAGAGACGTGGGGCTGCAGTTTCCAATGCTTTACTCACAGTTGTTATTCGTGTCAATCCTGCAGGCCATGACTGCCCAAGCCGTGTTGCGTCCACCAGGCAAGGGGCTCGACTAACTCCCAGGCAATTCTAGAGCGTGGCACAGGGCTCCCTTCTCTTCCCTTCTCTGGCCGTCCTCACCAGTGACCCACCTTTGTCCAGCTCCCTCGGGCCTTCTCTTGGCGAAACCTATCTCCGGTTTCCCTGACCCTATGTCGTATGCTTTCCTGGGGATGTAGTGAGGGGTCGCACTAAGATGTGGTCACAACCTCCGGTCTTTGGCTGAGGAATCTGTTGCCTCCTCCAATTTGGGTCCCGGTACCCTGCTCTACCAACCCTTCACCCGCAATCTCCTGGGCCTATGGGGTTCCTTCTGTCCTCGTGTCTCTGGGCCTTTCTCTGTGTTACAGTTCCCTTATCTCCTTTCTGTTCCAGTTCCAATTCCTACTTCTCCTTCTCCTCTCAGGCTCCGGCCTCTTCTCTAGGCCTGCCTCTGGAGCAGCACCCAGCCTGAGCTGCTGCTCCCTGTCTGCTCTCCTCACAGACTGCACTGAACTCGACCCTGTCCTAAGATGGTGCCCACCTTATATACCTCCCTTATGTGTGAGCCCAGGTGACTAGCAACCAATGGGCTCCTACCTTTGCCCAGAGACCCACCCCTATCTGCTCCTACACCACTGGGTTTTCCTTCCCCTCCCCATTCCAGACAGGGACAGATGCTGTCGTGCCTGCACTCCTGTCTCGTGGGAGCACCGTTGACCTGTCCCTCGGAAATGGGGTGTGTGTGGTGCATGCAGCCTAACGAGTCCTGTTCCACACTCCATCCTTACCCGGGAGTGGAATATCACACCTCTGGTTTGAGGTGCAATACCCCTGTAGCAGCCGAGCCCTCAGGGTGCTACATTTAGTCTGGTCGTTCATATCATTGTTCACCTTGCACTTTACCCTGATGTTTTGGGTTTTCTTTTTTAATGAACTTTGTCTAATAAAATATGTACTATTTTCTAAGCGTGAAGACTCTGCCTTTCTCTTTATAAAAAATGTTTCCAATGAGTTGGTATAGAGGGGTGTTTGTGGGAAGTGGTTCTCCCCACGTACACCTTAATTTTGATTTTTGGGCTGTGTTTCTAATTATGGGCACAGAACATGCAGATTTTCATTGGGGATCATGGGGCACGGATTACCAAGCGTTTTGCAAGTGTTTACGCTGCGGAAATTCCGCAGCAAAAACGCTTGAAAAACGCATAGTGGGCACACAGCCTAAAGGTTCTCAATAGGGTTGAGGTCAGGGGAGGATGGTGGCCACACCATGAGTTTCTCTCCTTTCAGCCAATGACTCAGAGATATTTGCAGCTTGAGATGGTACATTGTCATACATGAATGTGACTCGCCCCCTGGGCCGTGGGGCACTCGGATCCGGGCAGTAGGGGAACGATGGGAGTAGTAGTGGCAACCCGGTTCCGTGGCTCAGAGTGGTCAGGCCAGTGGTAGTCCGTTATGCGCTGATGATTATGTCCGACTACACCACCCGTGGATTGCGGTTATTAGGAACCGCCGCTGCATGCAGACCGCTGGGGCTGATGAGGTGTGCAGCTAGGGTAGTGCGACTCCCCACGGGAAGAGTGCGGCCCCAGGGCAGTATAATGGATGGTGGGAGTGATGGTGGTGAGAGTCCCAGTACCGGTAGTGCTGGAGGCGCGAAGGAGCACACAGACAACAGGTTGCAGTCCAGGATCTTTACTAAAACAGGTAAACTGACCCATAAACAGTCCCGGCTAGGAGGGGACCTGGATGTCTGAGAGCAATGGGGAAATTGGCCCTGGTCAGGGTGAGGGTGTAGGCCTACCGTGCTTTCTGTGCTCCTTCTGGCTATCTCCTCCTTATAGGGTAACAGCCCACGTTTCCGAGCTTTCCGTGTACTCTCGCCTGTATGGCCTGCGACGTGGGTTCCTTTCTGCTCCCGGCCTGGTACGGCTTTACTGGTCCCTTCTGTTGTGACAGAGCCTCCAGGTTTCTTAGGCCAAGGAACATACAGTCCCCTGCGGACTGGTTATCTGCTGTGGGATGTGGAATCCTCCCAGCCTCAGACACCAAAGTCTGGTAAATTAAGTCCTTTATCTGCTAAGACAGGCTCACTTCGCCTCTTGTCTCTGGCTTGTGGCTCTCCTCCTGCTACACTTCCTCTTAGGTGCAATACAACTGTCTGTCCCTGCTCTGCTCTGGGACACATCTCAGTACTGAGATAGGTCATCCAGTTCTCTCTAACCCTGTCCCCAGTTCCAGCTTTTATAGGGGCAGCCTGCTCCCCCTACTGGCCTGAGACAGGAGGTACTGCATGCTAATGTTCCCCTGACTAGAGAACCTCCCCCCTGCTCTCAGACACAGCTTTATTACATTTTGTGGCATCCAGGCCAGGGTGACACAAATATAATTTTGCTACCGATGGCACGGTTCTTCTTTTTGTATCATGGAAGAAAGTGGTCAGTCAGAAACTCTATATACTTTCCTGAGGTCATTTTCACACATTTAGGGACCCTAAAGGGACCTACCAACTCTCCTCCAATGATTCTGACCAAAAAACGACTCCGCCACCTCCTTGCTGACCTTGCAGCTTTGTTGGGACATGATGGCCATGGCATACCCACATCATTTTTGAAGCTGAAAATGCTTCAGTAAGAATGGCAGCTGTGGTTTTCCTGAAGAGTCTTTGACATCTTTTGCCTGATTTTTGCTGACGCCTTTGTTTTTATTCCATATATGAGATAGTGGCAGCTTCAAAGCGAAGACACCTGAAAAATGGCATCGGAGCAGCTTCACATAGATAAAAAAGTGAAAAAACAATCAACATATGCACATGAAAATCTACAACGTAAATTGACATATGCCAGATTTAACATCCGCACCATGTAGCAAATTCCACTGTTATTTTTTTGTCGCACAGGGATAAAATTTGTTAAGATCTCGCTCACTTTGTAGATTCTGTAATTCTCTTTATATTTTCTGCTAGCAAATCTGGACAGAAAATCCATAGTGTATTTGTCTCGTGTGAATATACCCTTATGATGTGAATAATACATGTTTGGCTGTTTTGCACCCAGTTATTAGCTTTCAAAACAGTTGTTTGTTTCAATGAATAACTACATATGAAAATGATGATCATTATCGCCTGTTTGGTATGAATAGTTATTCATAGGTTAGGTGCAGACGGTCACAGATTCTCTCATCCAAGAGAATCGGTCTGATTATGCTACTCACACTCTGATCAGAGTGTGACCACAGTGTGATCCGATTCCCTCGGATGAGGAGAAGATGGAGAAAAAAATTTCTCCATCTTCTCCATTCTGTCAATCCATGGAAATCAGACGGTACTAAAATGTCATAGAAAGTGCAGTATGATGTTTTCCATGCACTCATTAACTCGCATGGCTGAGTGCAATCCGTATATCTGATAAAACTAGGGCACTCAGTGATTTGAGCTTGTCAAATGAAAACTAGCACATATATTCTATGCCCCATAGAATAACGTTGGTCCGAGTGCGATTCAATGTTTTGTCCTATTGCATTCAGACCGATAATACGGTTGTGTGCATAAGCCCATACAATTAACTATAACCCTACAATATCCCTGACTGTGTTCAAGGGTACCTAGAAGAATTTATGTTTTGTAAAGACAAAGGGTGTTCTGGTGAAGTCAAGAATTATTTTTCTCATTGTCTAAATATTTATGTGTCATATTTCTTTTTGTTCTTTTTCTGTATGTTTTATCCAATTTTGGGTTGCTTGCAGATGTAAGGGGCCCTCTGTAGTCTTGTTGCACAAGGGCTCTCTGCTGTCTATGTAGATAGATTTATTGCAAGTCTTCGTAAATGCTAATAATCTGTTTCATGTGCGTATACTGTATATACAAATATATATATTTTTTTGCATAACAGAAGGAGTCAGTCACTGCATAGCAAATGTTTAATAGTGCACCACCTGTCATCAGTTATGAAGCTTTTACATTGCCACCATAGCGTTACACAAATTATAGCAGATTTGTACAGATATCACTCTTTAAAGCATCACTCTTAGCATAAATGAAAAAATAAATCTTTCATGTAGCACACGCTACCTGTGACTAGTGATGGAGGCAGTTCTGGTCTCCTTAGTAGTCATGCTATCACTGTTTGCAATTAGGCTCCAGCAACATCCATTGCAGCTGAGGCAATTACACTTCACTTAACAGGACCTTTATTGCAAGCAATGACTGCTTATAAGACAAGCTCACCACCTCCATCACTATTTGCAGGTAGTGAGCTTAAAAAAAATCACTAAAAAGTGCCTCTGCTTATTAAGGGCTGAAACCCTTTACAGGTACAGACACTAAGCTTCTTAACGTGGTTGGTTTGCATGTTGCAGTAGGCAGATGTGATATTATAGACCACACAAAAATGGTACAATCTATTATAGTCTTAGGGCTCGCTGTGATCTGCGTATAAAAAAAAATCGCTCCTATGTTGCTCGTGAAAAGACGGATGAGTGTCATGCAAGGACAATGCACACTTTCTCAACTAGCATCTGAATAAAAATAGGGGGACCTCAAGTCATTTTTTTTTTAGAGTCCCATCTTTTTCATAACCAGTAAAGCTAAGCAGACAGCTGTGAGCTGATATTAATAGGCTGGGAAGCTCCATGGTTATTGTCCCCTTCCCAGGCTAATAAGACCAGCTCACAGCAGTCTGCTTTCCCTTAGCATGTTATTAAAAATAAGAGGGACCCCACGCCATTTTTTTAATTTATTTATTTATTACCTAAAAACAAGTACAGAAAACTACACACGCACGGCGGCACTAATTACATATATCACTGACATATTTCTATCTATTCTATCTATATATCTATTCTATCTATTTTATTCTGATGGTTTGGGCTTTGAATTTACTGTACTTGGCTGATGAAATGTCCGGTTTCCTTTGAGATGTGTGCGTAAAAATCGGATGGCATACACATGGTCCGTGCGCAGTGCGTTTTTTTTTTTTTGCACCCATTGATTTGCATTGGCTAGTCTAGTCACATATATGCAACCATCCGCAGCATGCTGTGATTTTTTTTCTCATCGAGATCTCACCTGAAAAAAAAAATTGAAGATCAGCACTGACTCATTGAAAAACATAGATTTTTTTTTTTTTCATCATATTGCACTTGTCCGATTTCTACGCTGATGTGAGAGAGGCCTTACAGCTATTCTATAAGTAGAGTTACATAATGACAACCAAAGGTGTGTCTGTGAAATATGACTATAATGTTTACTGAGGGATCTTTGCCTCCCCTAGTGGCCAAACTATGTTATAATCTTTTCTTCACTCAAAACAGAGAAAAGTAGTCTGGTGAGTTTTCAATAGGACATTCGATCAAAATACAAATGCAAGCAACCGTGAAATGTGTGGAGCATTGAGTTCCATTTTCATGCTCACTAGAGAGTAGTGTTGACCCACCCCCGTAGTGTTCGAGTTCGGTTCGGTTCGTCGAACACCCGTGTGTTCGCCGAACTGTTCGTCGAACTGTTCGTCGAACACCTTCGAACACCGTTAAAACCAATGGCAGGCAAACAAAAACACATAGAAACACATAGAAAACACCTTCAAAGGTGTCCAAAAGCTGACAAACTGCTCAGAAGACACAACTAACACATGGAAAAGTGACAAGTACATATAGTCATGCGAAAAGAAAAGAGGTGGAGGAGTAAAAGGAGGGGGAGACACAGATATAGGCATGTCATGCCCTTCTAAAATCCAAAAAGTGAGAAGCCGAGACGGCCAGTCCGCTCCTGCCCGTGCCACCTCCGTGTCGCCGGGTTTGTGCCAGAGCCGCGGTGAACCCTGACGGCCAGCCCCCCTCTCCCAATACTGGTGCCTGTCCGCTGGTGGGTCGAGAGAGCCCCTCTGTGGTGGAGGCAGCTCTAAGCTTTTTAATTTAAATTGTCCCTCTAATTTGAATGAATACACTTTAAATCCATTTACAAGGATCTATTGGAGGGCAAGTCTCATGCCAGCAGCCGCGTAATTCCAGCTCCAGTAGCGTCCACTAAAGCTGCTGCAGTTAAAAAGCTTTTATAAGGATCGAGCTCGGCTGTCCACCGCAAGGCATCCTAGTGCCAGTCCCAGCCCCTATGCCTTGGGGTGCCTCCTGATGCTCTTCACTAAGTATCCCGTGGTCCCGAAGCATTTCCTTTGAAAAAATTAAGTGTCCAAACTACAGGTGGTGTAGCTTGCTTAACAGCCGGGATAATCCGCTGACTAGCAGACACTGCTACTAGGCACAAAGTATTTCCTGGGCTAGATGCAGTTAAAAATTTGTAAGTAGATACTCTCGTTGGATGCTGAGAAAGCATTCCATAGAGTCTCCTGGCACGCCATATATGATTCTCTTAAAAAGCTTGGGGTAGGGGTCTAGGGGACCCTTTTATAGCCAAAATCACGGCCCTGTATCACAATACGTCACCTAGGCTGAAGATAAATGGAACTGTAGCACCGAGGGCTCGGTTGCTACAGACGTATTGCACCTCACCCAGAGGTGTGATATCTCACTCTCTGATAAGGATGGAGTGTGGATCAGGACCCGACACCTGCATGCATTACACCACATTGCCGTGGGGCAGGGCGACCAATATGCCCCTGAGATGGGCACGACAGTCCCTGTCCCTGGCTGGAGTGGGGGGAGGGAACACTGAGGAAGGGGAACCCTGCAGTGCAGGAGCAGGGAGGAAGCAGTTCCTGGGTGCATTGAGAAGGGAGTATAAAAGGTGGGCACCATCTTAGTTCAGTGCAGAGAAGTCTGAGCAGAAGTGGCAGGGAGCAGGGGCTCTGCATGAGCTCTGCTCCGGAGGCGGACCTAGTAACAGAGGCCCAGGCCTGCAAGAGGGAGAAGGAAGGAAGAGGAGCGGAGAAGGCTCCAGGAACGAGGAATGAAGGGATCCCAGGGGTGCGGACGGGCGAGTCGCCACCGCACGCCCGAATCCACCTGCGTGGAGGGGTCAGGCCAAAGGGGGAGACCGGTACCCGAACTAGTGGAGGCAGGAAACGACCCTCAGCTAGAAACCGGAGGCTCTGACATTTTATGTGGCGCAGCCCCTTGCTCCACCCGCTAGGAAGGCACCACATAGGGTCAGGGAAACTGGCGCCAAGTTTACCAAGAGGAGGCCCGAGGCAGCCGGACAGAAGTGTTGGTAAGAAAGGCCAGACAAAGGACACACAAAGGGGGTTCTGTGAAGCGCTCCAAAGTTATCTGGGAGTTGTCTGAGCCCCTCACCTGGTGAGCACAGTACGACGTGGGCAGCCGTTACCTGCAGATGTGGTCTGGATAATAAGAACTGTGAGTAAAGGCCCTGAACTGCATCACTGACTCCGTGTCGTTACTGCTGCTGCCCTGCACCATCACCCCCATCCTCCGCATACACTGCCCTGAGGCTATACTCCTCCCGTGGGGAGTTATGCTACGCTCTGCTGCACCCACAACACCAGCCTTAGCGGTCTGCCCTGTAGCGGCGGTTCACTCTGACCGCAATCCACGGGTGGCGTAGTCGGACATTTAAACATCAAAACCACATAAATAGTTCCGCCACTGGTTTGACCGCCCTGAACCGGATCGCCGCCACGAAGACTACAACCACCAGCATCCACCAAAAAGGGTCCGGCTCCGGGTGTCCCAAGGCCCAGGGGGTGCGTCAAAACATTTTCATCACCTTTCACAATCACCAATGGGACAAGGCAGGGATGTCCTCTGTCCCCTCTCTTATACATCCTAGTGACGGAGCACCTGCTCTCATCAATTCGCCATAACCCCAATATTAGGTGGATTGAGGTGGGAGGCACCGAGTACAAGTGCTCTCTATTTGCTGATGATGTCCTAGTATATATCACTCAATCACATATATCCATCCCTGCTGTTATGGCTGAAATAGATCACTTTGTTACATGGTAAAATTTTAAAATCAATGCAGCGAAGTCTGAGGCCCTCGATGTCTCCCTCCCTAAATCCATATAGGATTCCATCCAGTCCAACTTTCCCTTTGCCTGGCCCTCACAGGGTATCAAATACTTAGGAATTCCTATTCATAGAGACCTCTCCCATCTATGTTATCTTAATTTTGGGCCCTTTATTGAACAATTCCATACAGACCACGGTTGGCAAGTTAGAACTGTAAGATTCACTACGTGAACCACTGGTGTTTTGTGGAAAAGCACATGTACACCGCGTTCCAAATTATTATGCAAAAAGTGTTTAGGAGTGATAAGGGAAGAATTTGTTTGTTTGTCAGTTAAACTCATTGATGGTGATGTGTGTCAGGGCTCTTTATATCACTGTAAGCAATTGCAGACACCTGTGCTAATTAGTTTGGCAGGTGTGTCCAATGAAAGGCAAGACTACTTAAGAAGGCTCTCTCACATTATTAAGCAGCCTACATTTTCTGCCAAAATGGGAAAGAAAAAGGATGTGTCGGCTGCTGAGAAGCAACAAATTGTGGAGTGTTTAGGTCAAGGCATGACTACAATCAACATTGTGCGATGATCAGGATGAAGTGTCTTGGCAATCAAGAAGTATGTAGCTGATTCACAGTACACACGTGTGCGTGCTGATAAGGGCAAATTGAGGACTCTTTCCTACAGGCAATTACGTCAGGTTGAAAGAGCAGCGGCAAAAAAGCCTTGTCATAGCAGCAGACAAGTTTTTGAAGCTGCTTGTGCCTCCAACGTCCCCCGAACAACAAGATGCAGGGTCCTTCAGAGGTTTGCAGCTGTGCATACGCCATCCTGTCGACCTCCTCTATCCACTTCACACAAGCAGAAACGGCTCCAGTGGGCCAAACATTACATGAAGACTGATTTCAAAACTGTTTTGTTCACGGATGAGTGCCGTGCAGCGCTCGATGGTCCAGATGAATGGAGTGGAGGATGGCTGGTTGATGGACACCCCACGCAAACACGGCTACAGCGCCAACAAGGAGGAGGTGGAGTAATGTTTTGGGCTGGAATCATGGGGAGAGAGATTGTCGGCCCCTTTAGGATCCCTGAAGGCGCTAAAGATGAACTCCATAATGTATGTGGATTTTCTCAAACAGCACTTCCTGCCATGGTTCAAGAAGAAGAACCGTGTATTTCACAGCAAGATCATTTTTCTGCATGATAATGCACCATCTCATGCTGCACATAAAACATCTGCATCTCTGGCTGATATGGGCATAAAAGGGGACAAACTTATGGTGTGACCCCCATGCTCCCCTGACCTCTACCCCATTCAGAACCTTTGGAGCATCATTAAAAGGAGTGTCTATGATGGCGGGAGGCAGTTCACATCTAAGCAACAGCTCTGGGAGGGTATTCTGTCCTCATGCAAAACAATTGAAGCAGAAACCATCCAAAACCTGACAAATTCAATGGACGAGAGAGTTCAGAAGCTCCTTTCGAACAAGGGGTCCTATGTGAAAATGTAACATCACCTAGAATAAAGTTTTGAGTTGAAAACTGTTTGATTTCAGTTTCTAACAACCTGCTAATGCTTATAATTTCAAAAATGACCATTTTTTTGGTCTTTATTAAAATGAAAAGGTTGATCGAAAAGTTTGGGGGATCTAAGAGTGTGGCAACCCAGTAGTCATGATTACTTCGAATTCTGACAATATGAGGGTCATGCTGCAGGTAGTGCAGCAAGAAGGCACTTATGTGTCTTGCGCATCTCGGAGCCCCAAAATTATTTTCCGGGCTAGATGCAGCTAAAAATTATTTTTAATTTTAAATCTGGTGAAGCTTATTATAGATGGCCTAATAGGATCAGTGCTGCACACTGCTACAAAGCCCAAATTATTTTCCAGTCAAGATACAGATAAACATGATTAGTAATTTGAAAGCTTAAAACGGTTGGTAGGGTGATTTTAACCAATCATCAAGCTTTTACTCTCCCCAGGATGACACAGGGGTAGAAAAGTCGTTTCGGATCCATGATTTGTTCATCTTTATGAACGTGAGTCTGTCTACATTATCAGTGGAGAGCCGCGTGCGCTTATCTGTCAGCACACCACCAGCAGCGCTGAACACACGTTCAGACAGAACGCTGGCTGCGGGGCATGACAAGATCTCCAAGGCGTAAGTGGCTAGCTCCGGCCATTTATCCAGATTGGAAGCCCAAAAAGAGCAAGGGTCCAGTGACACAGTCGTGGCTTCAATGTTTACTTGGAGATACTCCTGTACCATCGTCTCTAGGCGTTGACTATGTGTCAGACTTCTTGTCTCCTGTGGCCTTGCAAAGGATGGGCTAAAAAAGTGGTGAAATGATTCCGCAAAATTGATGTTACCAGCAGATACTGTGGTTCTGTTACGGTTTGAGTGCTGAACACTTGACGGTCCCACGGTTGGCAAGTTGGAACTGTGAGATTCACTACGTGCACCACTGGTATTTTGTGGAAAAGCGCATATAAGATTCTGCAACAGTCTCTGCTGATACTCCTGCATGCGTGCATCCCTTTCTATGGCAGGAATAATTTCTGCAAATTTACTTTTGTACCGGGGATCTAACAGTGTGGCAACCCAGTAGTCAGGATTATTTCTAATTCTCACAATTCGAGGGTCATGTTGCAGGTAGTGCAGCAAGAAGGCACTCATGTGTGTTGCGCATCCAGGAGCACCAAGTCCCTGTTGTGTTGGTGGCGAGGTAACAATCATGCTTCCTTCCTCTGTCCTCTCCCCCCAACCTCGCACAACAGAAATGTGATCAAGGTCTCCCTCATCTGATGAGTCTTCCATCAGTTCGTCCTCCACTTCTTCCTGGGCTCCTGCACCTTCCTCACTAGTTTGGCTGCTACCATGCGCCCTGGTAAAATCATCTCCCCCACCCTCACATGCCTGCCGCCCTGGTGCTGCCGACCGTCTGGACCTTGCAGATGTTAGCCCTTCCGCATACAACTCCTCCTCCTCTACTTCCTCCACCTCCTCTTGTGCCACCACCTGACTCCGAATTCTGTTTAACATGTGCTCCAGCATGTAAATCACCGGAATAGTCATGCTGATAATGGCATCGTCAGCACTAAACATCTTCGTCGCCATTTCAAAACTGTGCAGAAGGGTGCATAGGTCCCTGATCTGAGACCACTCCTCCAGCGTGATTTGCCCCACCTCTGAATCTCGTTGGCCCAGGCTGTACGTCAGAACGTATTGCACCAGGGCTTGTCGGTGCTGCCACAGTCGCTGCAACATGTGCAGAGTTGAATTCCACCGGGTAGGCACATCGCATTTTAGCCGGTGAAGTGGCAGGCCCAACGACTTCTGTAGAGATGTAAGTCGCTGAGCTGCGGGATGCGAACGGCGGAAGTGAGCACACAGCGACCGTGCCCTCTGCAGAAGGCCATCTAGTCTGGGATAGTGGGCTAAAAATTGCTGGACAACCAGGTTCAACACGTGAGCCATACAAGGCACGTGTGTGACATTGCCCCGGCGAAGGGCCGCACCCAGGTTTGCAGCATTGTCGCACACGGCCTTCCCTGGTTTCAGGTCCAGTGGAGACAACCATTCATGAAATTGGTTCTCCAGAGCTGACCACAACTCCTCAGCTGTGTGACTCACATTTCCCAGACATTTCAATGTAAAAACCGCCTGATGACGTTGAGCCCTACTGCCAGCATAGTAAGGAGGTGTGCAGGATCCCTTCTGCGCAGTTAGAAAGCTTGTGGCATGACCAGACAGGCTTTGGGTGCAGGTGGAAGACCGAGAGGAGGTTGAGGAGGCAGAAGCAGTGGAGGAAAAATGACATAAAGAGGATTGACGCACAACTCGTGGGGACGGCAAGACTTGGACAGCAGCCCCTTGTCCTGCTGTCACCATAGTTACCCAGTGCCCAGTCAGCGACATGTAACGCCCCTGTCCATGCCTACTCGTCCAAGTGTCTGTGGTGAAATGCACCCTGTCACACACAGAGTTTCTCAAAGAAGCGGTGATGTTGTGTGCGACATGCTGGTGGAGCGCAGGCACACCTTTCTTTGAGAAGTAGTGCCGACTGGGCATCTGGTACTGGGGCACTGCGACGGACATAAGGTCTCGAAAATCCTCTGTGTCCACCAGGCGGAAAGGCAGCATTTCTGTAGCCAAGAGCTTGCAGATGGTGAAATTCAACCTCTTAGCTTTCTCATGGCTAGGAGGAAATGGTCTTTTACTTGTCCACATCTGAGGGACCGAGGGCTGGCTATTGTGCTTAGACGGGGTTGATAAGGGTGTCCCCGGCAAACTGCCGGTCTGTGAGGAAGATGCAGGCGGACATGTTAGGTTGCCTTGATCCAAAGGTGGTGCTATCGATGTCGGACAGCGCTCAAGACCAGCTGGTGTTACCACCTCCAAAGAAATTGATGACCTGCCAATCACGCTGGCTGTTGCGGGTAAAGAGGTGGCAGGTCTGCGCCCCAAAACAGGTGTGACTGCTGTCCCCCCAGTCACAGAGGATGAAGAGGCCGCGGATGCACAAGATATGGCAGACGGTGGTTGGCCCGGCCGGCTAGACCGCATTGTAGCACACTGAGCTTCCCACTGCAACTTATGCTTCATGTCCATGTGCCGGTTCATGCATGAAGTACTCAAACTATGTATTTTTTGGCCTCTACTTAGCTTTTGCTGACAAATGTTACAGATAACACGAGTTGGGTCATCTTTATCGATCTGAAAAAATGCCCAGGCTATGCAAGGCTTAGCACCCATGCGACCTGAAGAGCCACCACGACTTGTGGTGAGAGGCAGAGTTGTGTTTGAGGATGCAGTTGTTGACGTGCTTCCAGTACTACGTCTCTGTCCAGGAAGGCGCAACCTGACCTCGTCGTCACTAGCATCTTCCTCCACCTCCTCTGCTGACCTCATCTCTTGGCTGACTGTGGGTTGACAGTAAGAGGGATCTCCGACCTCATCATCATCACCCTGTGCGTTATCACACCCGTCGTCCTCAGAGCCAACCTGTTCCTGCCCTGACAAAAAACTAAAGTTGTCGCTCCAATCAGGTATTTGAGTCTTATCATCGTCTTCCTCATTGTCTCCACCAACAGGAGTTACAGTTTGGGAATGAGGGTCTACATTATGGTCAGAACCTTCTGCGTCTGGTCCTGGATCCGACTCATAAAGATTCTGGGCATCAGTGCAGATCATTTCCTCGTCTGGATTCACAGAAGCGCTGGAGTCGACCTCTGATTCCCAGGCTATAGTATGAGTAAACAGCTCTGCAGACTCAACCATCTGTTCTACCTCATACTCAGACGGGCAGCTGGAGATTTGGGAGCTGTGAGGAAGCAAGTGCGATTTGGGTGACACCTTTGAGGACTGGAGTATTTGTGATGTTGAAGTTGATGTGGAGGAGAGCCCACTTAAAGGAGCACTTGATATCCGTTGAAGCACCTGCTGTTTTTGTGCCTCATCTGGAATTTGTAGCGATTGGCGTGGCCGTAAGAAAGGGATCTTATCACATTGTCCGCTAAAAGAAGTAGACATTTTAGTTTGGCTGGAAGATGGTCTTTCTTCTGCACCTACCCCACGGACACAACCTTTTTTCCCCTTCCCAACACGCCTATTCCCCTTTCCACCAGCAGCAGGCCTTTTTCCACTCATTTTGGTGGTTAACTAATTCACAACTCTGGAGTTGTTTGCACAAAAAAACAATGGATGGTAACCGAGCAGAGCTGAGTGGCCAAACTGTGGTATTAGGCCAAAACTATTGGCTGGGTTAGATGCAGAAAAAAATTATTTTTAATTTGCAACCTGATGGAGGTCAGTATAGATGGACTAATAGACCAAGCCCCACACACCGCTAGAAGCCCAAATATTTTTTCAGAGCTAGATGCAGAAATTTTTTTTATTCAATTTGCAACCTGATGGAGGTCAGTATAGATGGACTAATAGACCAAGTCCCACACACTGCTAGAAGCCCAAATATTTTTTCAGAGCTAGATGCAGAAAAAAATTATTTTTAATTTGCAACCTGATGGAGGTCAGTATAGATGGACTAATAGACCAAGTCCCACACACTGCTAGAAGCCCAAATATTTTTTCAGAGCTAGATGCAGAAAAAAATTATTTTTAATTTGCAACCTGATGGAGGTCAGTATAGATGGACTAATAGACCAAGTCCCACACACCGCTAGAAGCCCAAATATTTTTTCAGAGCTAGATGCAGAAAAAAATTATATTCAATTTGCAACCTGCTGGAGGTCAGTATAGAAGGACTAATAGAACAAGTCCCACACACTGCTAGAAGCCCAAATATTTTTTCAGAGCTAGATGCAGAAAAAAATTATATTCAATTTGCAACCTGCTGGACGTCAGTATAGAAGGACTAATAGAACAAGTCCCACACACTGCTAGAAGCCCAAATATTTTTTCAGAGCTAAATGAAGAAAAAAATTATTTTTAATTTGCAACCTGATGGAGGTCAGTATAGATGGACTAATAGACCAAGTCCCACACACTGCTAGAAGCCCAAATATTTTTTCAGAGCTAGATGCAGAAAAAAATTATTTTTAATTTGCAACCTGATGGAGGTCAGTATAGATGGACTAATAGACCAAGTCCCACACACCGCTAGAAGCCCAAATATTTTTTCAGAGCTAGATGCAGAAATTTTTTTTATTCAATTTGCAACCTGATGGAGGTCAGTATAGATGGACTAATAGACCAAGTCCCACACACTGCTAGAAGCCCAAATATTTTTTCAGAGCTAGATGCAGAAAAAAATTATTTTTAATTTGCAACCTGATGGAGGTCAGTATAGATGGACTAATAGACCAAGTCCCACACACTGCTAGAAGCCCAAATATTTTTTCAGAGCTAGATGCAGAAAAAAATTATTTTTAATTTGCAACCTGATGGAGGTCAGTATAGATGGACTAATAGAACAAGTCCCACACGCTGCTAGAAGCCCAAATATTTTTTCAGAGCTAGATGCAGAAAAAAATTATTTTTAATTTGCAACCTGATGGAGGTCAGTATAGATGGACTAATAGACCAAGTCCCACACACCGCTAGAAGCCCAAATATTTTTTCAGAGCTAGATGCAGAAAAAAATTATATTCAATTTGCAACCTGCTGGAGGTCAGTATAGAAGGACTAATAGAACAAGTCCCACACACTGCTAGAAGCCCAAATATTTTTTCAGAGCTAAATGAAGAAAAAAATTATTTTTAATTTGCAACCTGATGGAGGTCAGTATAGATGGACTAATAGACCAAGTCCCACACACTGCTAGAAGCCCAAATATTTTTTCAGAGCTAGATGCAGAAAAAAATTATATTCAGTTTGCAACCTGATGGAGGTCAGTATAGATGGACTAATAGAATGATGCTATGCCCAAAAGATTTTACTTCACTAGGTGCAGTAAAAAAATTGGTATTCTATACACAGGTGGTATATCTTGCAACACAGATAGGCTACTCCACTGACTAACACACTCTGCAATAGGCCAAAAAGGATTAGCTTTGCTAGATTCAGCCAAATGCTGTGAAAAAAACTTGCACAGCACTGGCACAGACCTGCCTGGCAAAAACTGATAGGAACTGATGTAACCTAGTCCTGAAAAGGACTGCAATTACAATTAGTCTTTACTCCCACAATCTATCTATTTAAGAGCACAGACCTGCCTGATAAAAGTCGTAGGAAATGCTGTAACCTAGTCCTTAAAAGGACTGCAATCACAACTATTCCCTACTCCCAAGTTATCTGTATATTTGTGCGAAAATTGGCTTGAAATTAACAAGGTATAGCGCACACAGCAACAGCGGTGCCGTCTAACACGCAGCTGCAGCAGTGAGAAAATGGTGGCGACGGGGAAAATGGCTTGGTCTTATAGGGCAAGGACATGTGACATACACTGCCAATCACACATGCCCTTGCTTGTGTGAAAAAAAGCACTTCGCTCCGTGTGTGCGCTGCTGATAGGCTGACAGATTGCACCTCCCCACTGCAAATGCGGGAAAGAGAAAAAAAAATGGAGATCTTCATTGTTCCTGCAGAGATCCATCCCCTGCCCCTCCCCCCGCCCCGCTGTACACTCAAACTGCGTATTAACATTAATTTTCATCATTACTGAGAAAAAATCCAGTTATGATTTTGGTGCACGAACAGTTATCGAACATAACCTCGAACAGCCGAATTTTTCTCAAATTGTTCGTGTTCGCCGACCGGCTCGAACACCGCCCAAAACAGCTCGAATTTGAGATTGGCGAACAGTTCGAGTAGAACAACGCTCATCTCTACTAGAGAGATAACATCCAAGATCTCTGCAGTTTACCAAAGAAATTCCTGATATCTTTCCTACAGCAAAACAATTCAAGACTATGTAATTACAAAAAAATAGCTCTGCCTGCCTGCGAAAACACATAAAGGGTGCAATTATCCCTCATTAATTACAGAGCCTGGGTCATCTCACTGAATATCTAATATTTTCCGCTACTATTTTACTTGGTATCATGGGGACAACAGTTTCCTTAAAGGAGTTGTCCCCTACTATGTAAAATATGCCAAAGCGTTTTTATGATGAAAAGCAGCTTCTTTCTAATTACCTCCCTCTGCCTTTTCTGCCTGTGAGCGGCGCTATTACTTGCCGCTCAAAGGCATCACGTGACCCCGGCTGCAGCCGGCTCTGACATCCGCTGACGTCACGACAAGTCCAGGCTGCAGCCGGGGGTCTCTCTCTTCCGCGCTCCACGGTGGCTGCTGGGTTGTTGGTGGGGTTATCCCCGCGCGTCATACCCAGCATCCACCGCACTCTCTCCCTCTCCCTATTCATTGGGAAAGCGCACGGTGGATGCTGGGTGTGACACGGGAGTAACCCCGCCCACAACCCAGCTGCCACCGCGGGGACCCCAGCGCTCAGTCACGCCTCAATAGATGGGACATCAGCGGGGGGTCACGTGCTGCCTGTGAGCTGCCAGTGAGAGCGCCGCTCACAGGCAGAAAAGCCAGAGGGAGGTAATTATAAAGAAGTTGCTTTTCATAATAAAAACACTTTGGCATATTTTAAATAGTAGTGTACAACCCCTTTAAAGAAAATCAGTCACTAGGTTCTTGCCACCTAGTTTGAGAGCAACACAATGTATAAGCATAGACCCTGATTCCAGTAATGTATCACTTCGCTGGCTGCTTGCTGTAGTTGTGATAAAAATCACTATTTTATCCGCAGGAAATTATCACTAGAGGACTAGTAAACCTGCTGCCATGTAGACCTCCATATTCATATTCTCTATATCCCCACTTTCACCACTAATTAGCAGATTTTTGACTATGCTGCCAATCAGTAGTGTGGGCGGGGTTATATATGGCTCAAAAGAACAGCAAGTAGCCCAGTAAGGCTATGTGTGAACATTCAGGATTTGAAGCAGAAATTTCTGCATCTCCTTGGCAGGAAAAATGCTGCAGAAAAAAACATGCGTTTTGCCACGTTTTTGCATATTGGTTAATTTAAAAATGTGTCTGTTGTATTTTCAAATAAAGTGTTCACTCTGTCTGTGTGTTTATTTAACTCTTTACTTTACTTTAATTAGGTTTGGTAATGAAAGGGTCTGACACCTTGTCATTACCAAACAAAAGAGCTAGGTGTCAGTGTGGCGCCCCTGAGGGTTCAGTTGCCACAGAGGTACTGCACCTCACCCAGAGGTGTGGCATCTCCTTCTCTCAGGTAAGGATGGAGTACTGCCCGGGACCCCAACACCTGCACTCAACACTACACTACTCCAGACCGGCTGGAGGGACAAGATGCACTGTTTCTGCTGGCCCCGTCCCTGGCTGGAGTGGGGGGAACCAAAAGTGAGGGGGAACCAAGTAGTGGGTGTGGGTGGAGGACACAGACCAGGGGAGCACTTGAGGAGGTGTATATAAGGGAAGCCATCATGTGTAGGGGTGGATTCAGCGAGAGAGAGAAGGAGAGGAGCGGAGTCTCTTCAGTAGCTCTGCTCCAGAGTGGGGCCTAGTAAGAGAGGCCCAAGAGTGAGAGGGGAGTCAGGGAGGAAGGCTCCAGGAATAGAAGGAATAGAATAGAAGGATCCCAGGGGGTACGGTGAGTGCAGGACGGCACCCGTATGCCCGAATCTGCCAGGCGTCAGAGGGATCAGGCCGCAAGAAGGGCACCGGTCCCTGGACTAGCCGAGTTACTTTAAGTCTCTGCTGGAAAACCAGAGGCTTCTGCACTTTCAGGGTGCAGTTGCCACATTCGCACCTAAGCCGCCGAAAAGGGCACCAAGTAAGGTCCGGGAACTTCAAGTTGCCCAGAGGGATCTCAAGGTACCCGATCGGGACTTTGTGTGGCGGGGCGTAGGGCAGGAGAGAGAGACCCAGCGTGGGAAGTCGGCTAAGAAAGGAACATACAAAGAGGGGTCCCGTTAAGTGCTCTTGAGATACTCGAGGGAGTGCTGAACCCCTGCCTGGTAAACGCAGCGCGACGTGGGAGGCTGACACCTGAACAGTGCCACCTGAAGAACCTAAATAACTGTGAGTAAACTCGGATGACTGCACGCCACTGTTTCTGTCAGTTATTTCTACCACGTTATCCCTCCTGCACTACAACGCCCAGCATCACCATCTGCACTTACACTGCCCTGGAGCTGTGCTCTGCCTGTGGAGAGCCGCACCAACCAAGCTGCCCTAACATCTGCTCCAGAGGTCTGCAGCAGCGCACAGGTGGCGTCACGAGACAAAACTGTTATTCATCCCTTCAAGCAACAACCCCTTTTAAAGAGTGACCCCAGGGTACGGGCCCGGGAGCCGAATGTCGTGACATCCCATAGAAGGTAACGGCCTGGGTACCGAGTTTCCCCCATATCCCCCTGGGCGAGTCATACTCTTCCTGGCGTCACGAATAGGATTCAAACAAACCCGTTATCACCAGGTATTGTGCGCCTAGAGACTGTTTTTCTTCACTGAATTTGGCGCCCGCCCCAGAAGAATGAGCGCCATTATGTGCGTACTCAAAGACAACAAAGAATCACCTCCCATCGTGGGCCGAGTCCCAGAATGGCGCCAAAAGCGAGGCCCGCCCCAAGCAACAGTGACCATGTATGTAGATGTGGGGTGGGCCGTCTCTAGGAGTGACCGACAACAGGCTGCCAATGAACCCCCCCTGAAAGGGGAGAGGAGGAGGAGAGAAGCAGTGGTGAAAGGGTGTGGTCTTAACCAGTCTAGACAGACCTCACCCGGCAGCCAGCATGGATGGAAGCCAGGACCAAGCCTTCGCCCATGACCTGCAGCAACAAGCGACCCCCCCTCACCCTGGAGGGAGCGATATCTAAGCTGTCCCCGGAGGATGCCAAATTCCTCCAGGCAGAAGTGCAGGAGCTTTGCCAGCAAGTGGAGAAGGCCCAGCAAGCAGCAGTTGCCAGGTGGAAAGTGTCACCAGTGGCACCCCAGCCCCGGCGGAGCCTGATGAGCGCCAGGAGGCCGCGTGCAGCACAGGAGCAGGTAGGAGAAGTTCCCCTGTCCCGGGCGCTGAAAGCGCCGACCTGTTACTGGGCCTCCTGCAGAACCCTCTGTCCCCAGGCGCATACGCCCTAGAGCAGCTTCTGAGCCCAGTACCTCTACCTCCGGGCGCCGACTCCATGGACCTGCTGCTCGGCTCCCTCCCAGAACCGCCAGCCCCGGCACCCGAGTGGGTGTACGGAGCCCCCTCTTTTGACTGGTCCGCCAAATACAAGGACCAGCAGCAGCTCCCTCTAGTCCCTGCACCAGCACCCCCGGCTGCCCGCCAAGAAGGAGAAGAATTTAGGTGGAACAACCAGGGGGGGGGACCTGATGGGATTCCCGCAGGAGACCCAGGCCCAAGCTCTTCAGAGGGAGGAATTCTGCAAGCAAGAACTCCTGCAGCTGGCAAAGGAACGGCGCACCCGGCGGGTGTGTTGGGAGCAAATGGAGGCCCGGAACAAGGCCGCCAAAGCTCAAGTCCACCAGTCAGAATCCGCCCGGCCTAGTCCCCGTGCGGAGGGACTAATAGTGAAATTTGATCTAGAAGCCAGATGGGGCTTTATCCGGGATCCGCAATTTTGATCGGGACATTTTTGTTAATCGACGGGATGTCGAGTCTCTCCTGGAACAGGGCCATCCTGACCGAAACCTTTACCCCGGTGACCGTGTCACTTATACCAGGCACCATGGGGAACGCGGGTGGTATGCCCTCCAAGTACACCGTGTGGTCGAGGAGGAAGAGGACATGCCCCTGCAGTCTGAGGCTGTTGACCCGGCTGGGTCAGTCAGCAAAAACCAGATGTACCCCCCCGGCGGGGACACCACTACTAAGTACAGTAAGTGGGACTGAACACTGTGTAAAATAATTACCCATAAGGGTACGAAAATTTGTTTTTGTGTGAACTGAAAATAATGTGTGCATTTAGTTACCCGTAAGGGTATACAGACTTGCAGGCTGAGGACTGTGAGCAGCCAAGAACTGTCCATTGTAAATAGTTGCACTTATTAAAGTGCCCCCTATTGGTTTTATATTAAAAGACCACTGAACAAAAACCTGTTTGGCATGGCCGAAGACGTGGTCCAACACCTGGATCACTTATGCCCTGTAGCCATGCCCAGGGCCTACGTTGAGGGTTTTCAGACGGGTCCCTCATGCTGCTCATGTTGCACCTTCACCAGTGAGATGGACACCTGGTTTATGGGACTCACTGTAACGTTACCGGGAACCACAGGTGGCGTCACGAGACAAAACTGTTATTCATCCCTTCAAGCAACAACCCCTTTTAAAGAGTGACCCCAGGGTACGGGCCCGGGAGCCGACCACCGTGACATCCCATAGAAGGTAACTGCCTGGGTACCGAGTTTCTCCCATATCCCCCTGGGTGAGTCATCAGCTAATCCCATTCACCCAATCTTCATTAGCATTCCCA
The DNA here is from genome assembly GCF_046119375.1 of Phyllobates terribilis. Taxonomy (NCBI): domain Eukaryota; kingdom Metazoa; phylum Chordata; class Amphibia; order Anura; family Dendrobatidae; genus Phyllobates; species Phyllobates terribilis. The sequence continues at coordinate 69,051,343 of NW_027362773.1, forward strand.
TTCATGCAATTTCTGGGGCAGCTGAAAGCTGCTATTTTTAGCCTAGGAAGGTGCCATTAGGCAAACATGTTCCCTGGCTTTAATAATAGCTCACAGCTGTTTCATTAGCAGCTACGTCCCCCCTATCAGCACTCAGCAGCACTTTGGACGCAGCATATTTTTGCTGTGTCCAAAACCCGGTGTTCTAAAGCCTCACTTTTGTTGTTGGTATGTGAATCCACCTCATATAATGACACTTCAATTGATCAAAATCAATGACATGCTGCGGGTGAGTTTGGGTACGTGGCCACGATCAGAAGCCACTGCAGGTTTGACGCTGCATGTTTATACAGCGTCAAACCCGCAGCGTCCAGATGTTACAGCCCACTCTTGACCCTTCCTGCACAAACAACTACAGACCAGTCACCTATCTCCCCTTCATCTCTAAACTCTTGGCACGCCTGGTCTACTCCCGTCTTACCCGTTACCTCTCCATTTACTCTCTTCTAGACCCACCACAGTCCGGTTTCCGGCCCCTACATTCTACAGAAACTACACTCATCAAAGTAACCAATGACCTTCTGACAACAAAACGTAATAGTGACTACTGACTGCTCTCTGCTCATTCTTCTAGACCTCTCTGTAGCTATTTACACCGTTGACCACCAACTCCTACTCTCTAGGCACCACTCAATCGGCATAAAGTACACTCTCTCCTGGTTCTCCTCCTACCTATCTGACCGCTCTTTCAGTGTATTGTTAGCTGGCTCCATGTAACATCCCTGGCGGCGTGCTTGCATGGTGCACCACCTCCCACCATGCAAGACCGCAATCTTACCTGTCAGTCCAGGCTACACACTTTGCTCCAGTATCTGCTGTGTCTCTTGTCTGATTGCTTAGGGCGTCGGCGCAGTTTCTGCCTGTTTCTTGTAGCTACTGTGTGCACAGTCCTAATGCGTCCCCAGCCTATTGCTGTGAGTCACTGGATACTTAAACCCCTTCCACCCAGTAGGAGGTGCCTGAGCAACACTTTCTTACAGTGTGTTCTGTGCAACTGTGAGTTGCCAGGTCCTGTCCTGACTCTAGTCTGTTTCTGCAACCCTGGGGGCTGAGTACCCAGGGCCGCTACTTGTATCTCTGACTTCTAGTCTGTTTCCGCCACCCTGGGGGCTGAGTACCCAGGGCCGCTACCTGTATCTCTGACTTCTAGTCTGTTTCCGCCACCCTGGGGGCTGAGTTCCCAGGCTCGTTCCTGTATCTTGTTCCCGGTTCAGTTCCTGTCTGAACAGTGTCCTAGCCCATTACCTGTTTGTCTCTATGTCCGCACCTTCCCTTTTCCTGCAGTGTCTGAACCTGCACCTTACTCCATCTCATTGTTTCTGTACTTCTGTTTGTGAGTTTTGTGTCCACTCGCTACTTCATTGTAAGTACCTTGTGTGTATCTGGTTCTGCTCGTTCTGTTTCCCTGCCTCCGTATTTACCCCCTGTGTTCTAGCTAGCTTCCTGTATTTTCCTGTCCATGTGAACAGAGCCCTGTCCTGTCTGCCTTCACCTTCTGCTCTGTTCTGCTCCGCTTGTTTACCGCACCTGCGGTTCTGTTCTGCTCTGCTTGTTCACCACTCCGGCGGTTCCGCTGTGCTCCGCTTGTTTACCGCACCTGCTGTTCCTGCTCCACTCTGCTTGATCACCGCACCTGCAGTTTTGCTCCTCTCTACTTGTTCACTGCACTTGCGGTTTTGCTCCGCTCTCCTTGTTCACCGCACCTGCGGTTTTGCTCCGCTCTGCTTATTCACCGCACCTGCGGTTTTGCTCCACTCTGCTTGTTCACCGTACCTGCGGTTTGCTCCGCTCTGCTTGTTCACCGCACCTGCGGGTTTGCTCCGCTCTGCTTGTTCACCGCGCTTGCGGTTTTGCTCCGCTCTGCTTGTTCACTGCACCTGCAGTTTTGCTCCGCTCTGCTTGTTCACCGCTCCTGCGGTTTTGCTCTGCTAGTCCACCACACCTGCGGCTCTGTTCCGGTATCCCAGTCTGTACTGGTCCCTATCCAGCCTGCGTTCATACCTGCCAGTATCTGCCTGTCTGCATTCCAGCCGTGCCTGTCAGCACCCGCCTGTCTGCATACCAGCCATGCCTGCCAGTACCTACCTGCCTTCATACCAGCCATGCCTGCTAGTACCCACCTGCCGTCATACCAGCCGTGCCTGCCAGTACCCACCTGTCTGCATACCAGCTAACCTGCCTGTTCCTGCATTCCCCGGTGCGGGTCAACAGCTGTGACCGGGGTCTGACCTGGAGTAGCACCTGGTTCCTCTGCTCGGTTCCTCCCTGGTTCACAGAGTCGACTGAGCCACCGTGCGACCTTGGTCGGACCGGGTTGATACTTAGTTACGCCCCTCCAGGCACTCCTCGGTTCATGGTCCAGTGGGATCACTAATCAGGCTCACGCCAGTCAGTCTGGGCGCGAGCGTAATACTCCACTTCTTCCCCCCTTCCTCTCACTATTGGGGTTCCTCAGGGTTCACCTTCCATATACAATCTTTTGCCCGCTCTTGTCGCTTGCACCTGAAGAACATCTCCAGAATCCACCCCTTTCTCACCTTGGAAACAACAAAAACGCTCACTGTTGCCTTGATCCACTCCCGCCTTGACTACTGTAACTCTCTATTAATTGGCCCCCCCCTCACTCGACTTTCCCTTCTCCAGTCCATCCTTAATGCGGCAGCCAGGGTCATCTATCTGGCTAATCGTTACTCAAACGCTCCCGCTCTATGCCACTCAATGCACTGGCTGCCCATACATTATAGGATCCAATTTAAATTGCTTGTTCTCACCTACAAAGCTCTCCACAGTGCAGCAACCCCCTACATCTCCTCCCTCATTTCTGTTTATCGGCTTACCCATTCTCTACGCTCTGCAAGCGACTTTTCACTAACATCTGTACTAATCCATACCTCACACTCCTGGCTCCAAGACTTCTCCCAAGCTGCACCTATTCTTTGGAATGCTCTACCCCAAGAAATTAAGACGAACCACAACTTACACAGGTTTAGGAGCTCCCTAAAAACACACCTGTTTAGGGTGGCCTATCATATTCCCTAATCAAATTCCTTTTATATTTTTATAGCCCATTCATTATTTCTCCAAACATAAGTCTCCACCAAATTCCACCACTCCCAAAAGCACTACAAATACTGGCCGGTGATGAGCTCATGCATCCTTTAACTATCCATCATCCCCTCAAGATGGCTGGACCATCATTGTAAATAAGCCCCTGTACTTTGTGTGCACTCCACCTCATTGTAGATTGTAAGCTCTTACGAGCAGGGTCGTCATTATTTTTGCTTTAATTATTGTATCATCTCTAGCTATGTTACTTATGACTGTTGTATATGAACCTCTGAATTGTAAAGCGCTGCGGAATATGTTGGTGCTATATAAATAAAGATTATTATTATTATTACAGCATAGTGGATGGGATTTCTAGAAATCCCAAGTCCACTATGCGTGCATCTAACGCTGCGGATCACCAGTGGACACTGACATGCGGCACGTCTTTGAGGACCGCAGCAAATTCTCTTCTTTTGTCAAATTCTCTTGCGGAGTCGCTAGTCACCGTAACAGAAATTTTATCACTAGAATGTATAGAATGCGGTAAATCTGAATGGTTCAGTGAACACATAGACTTTCTAGAAGATGATATGCCCCCCGTCTATTGGATGGGGCAGAAGGAATTGTACAAAATAAAAATAGATCAGAATTGATAAAACGAAGGGAACCTATTATTTCCAGGGATGCCAAACAAGTACTTTCAGTGTCCTATAGTCCGCAATTCAATTCTATAAGGAGTATTATTCATAAATTTATTCCAATTTTATGAGGACCCGATATTGGCTTCCATTTTGGAATGTGGATGTGAGGTGGTAGCTAAAAAAGCTGCCAATATTGGCAATATAATTTCTCATAATTTTTTCATGTCAGAAAAACACAAGGACACATGGTTATTATGTAAAGGTTTCTTTAGGTGTGGGGGAAAGAATTGTCGTACTTGCAAACATGCATTACCCACTAATAATTTTTTCAACCATGATAAATTTATTGGTTTTCCTATCAAACAGTTTATAAATTGTAACACACAAAATGTGGTGTATGCTATTGTTTGCACTGTGTGTAATAAAATGTACATAGGGTCGACAGCAAGGAAGCTTAAAGTCCGTATTTCAGAACACATAACTGACATTATTAGCTCCAATTCAGACAGCCGTAACGTTTCACATGCATCCAGCCATTTCATTTCATTACATCACAAGCAGACTTCTCATTTTCAGGTTTTTGGTTTGGAAGTAGTCAGGAAGCCTCCAAGAGGAGGTGATCATGTCAGAATGTTACATACAAGGGAAGCATTTTGGATTTTTAATTGGGGACTTGAGCTCCAAATGGATTAAACATTAGAAAATAAATCCTGTATCACCATAATTGACTAGGTTTTTCTTGTTATGTTTTTAGGATATTTGTGCTAGTTTCAGTGTTCACACTTGGCTTTTAACTGTTTGCATGTTGGTGTTATTTTCTGTATGTGATTTAACATGCTGGTATTCACCTGTTGGGTCATTGAAGGTAATGATCTCACCTGTTTTTTTTTTTGTTTTGGTTTGTCAGCATGTTATTTAAATGTTGTGTTAGCATTTGTTTAGCAGCTTTGAAAAAGATCGCCTCTGAGCGATCGAAACGCGTTGCTGAAAATGTTCTAGTAACAGCTATTCAATTGCACCTGTACCTCAGTTTTATTTATTCATTCCTTCATTTTTGGATGGAGTAATTTTTATGATTTTTTTCTAATAAAGTTGCTATTTTAAAAATGTTCCTGTTTCCTCAGATCTTGGAATTGGATACCTTTTCGGTTTCTTCAGTATAGCTGATATTAGTAGCTGGGGAAGGGGTCATTAGCCAGCAATGTTCCCTGGCTATTAATATCAGCCCACAGCTGTTTGCTTATCCTTTACTGGCTACATTACAGGGGGACCCCAGAAAAAAATTGATGTAGGGTTCCCCTATAAAATCTAACCAGAAAAGGCTAAACAGACAGCTGCGGGCTGATATCAATAGCCAGGGAAGGGGCCATGGATCTTGGCCCCCTCCACGGCTAATACTATCACCCCTCAGCAGTCCCAGAAATGGCGCATCCATAAGATGTGCCAAATCTGGTTCTTAGCCTCCGCTCTTCGCACTGCCCTGTAGTGGTGACAGGGGGGTAATGGGGTTGGGGTTCCTGTCAGCCTTGTATTGGCGGCTGACGTGAAGCCCAGGTTAGCAATGGAGTTCTTCTATAAGACGCCCCCATTACTAACCGCATAATAAAGTTTTCACCACTTTTTCAATAAAGACACGGCCAGAATAAAGTATTTTATTGAAATAAAATGACACACAGTTGTAATCATTTTTTTATTGCACACCTAGTCCCCGAATCTGTCGATCTTCTGTAAAAAAAAAATAAAAATAAAAAAACAACCATATCCCTCACCTGTCCGCCGTCATGACGTAATCCAGATTGTCCATCAGCTATCTGGGTCACTTCTACAGCAGTGATATCAGCAATCACAGATGTCACTGATGTAGAAGACAGTAATGTACACTGACAGGAGTGTAAAATCACTCCTTTCAGTGTACATGGCTCTGCTGCAGGAGTAAGGTCACTTGGGTTCATCAGCTGACGATCAGCTGATCAGCTCCGGTGACCTCAGCATTAGTGTTGAGCGAGCATGCTCGACATTGCTCGGTACTCGCCCGAGCATCTCACTACTCGGGATGTTCGGCGAGCACCGAGCATTTCCGGGTTACTCGGGCTGGAGCTCGGGTCTCCGCCCTGCATGTTTGGCGCTCTTTACAGAGCCAATGAAAATGCAGGGATTGCCAGTCAGTCACTGTAATGCCGCAGCCATGTTGGTTGTGGGCATTACAGTGATTGGCTGGCCGCACAGCGTCACCTCGAGTATTTAAAACCGGGCGCCGCCATCTTGGACACAGTCGCCCAGGATCAGACAATGTAGGGTCAGTGCTGCTGAGTTAGGGAGAGATATATAGTGCAAAATTGGTAGTGTAGGGTCTCTAAAGCCTGCCAAATAAAACAAACAGTCCTTCTCAGGACTAATATCCATCCCAGATATCAGGCAGGCAGGCAGGCTGTATAGGAGACTCAGTGGTTATACCAACAAACACTGCATTACAGTCCTGTGTGCTACCGCTGCTCAAATTGCTAGACTTAGCCCCAGGTCTCAGGGGCCAGGAAAAATCCTTTCTTCTTTCATCTAAATCCTCTTTTTTTTTCCTCATTCAGACTGTACAAATACCCGTCTTATTAACCTTTTGGTATTTCACCCCCCCACCCCAAAAAAATTGAGTGTGTCTGTGAGTGTTCAGACACAAATATATCTGTTTAAAAGAGTCTGGTGTAGGCCAGAAAACTAGAACTGTAGTTTTGCAGTTCCCCCTTCAAATCTCTGTATAGTTTCCACTTTTTTGCCTTTTTTGCATAGGGTTTCTTTCGGTGGGTCGTAGTTTTCGGCTGGCGTAAGCAATTACCCGTTCTTTCCCCTGCTGGATCTGGGACAGTACTTGCGTCGGTGTAGAGGATAAAGGGCTGGCTGTAATCAGGGTACGCCAGGATTTCATCCCCCGTGAGGGCCATCTTCAGCTGGCGGAAGGACTCTTCTTCCAGCTTCTCCCATCTGAAGGGTGGCTTCTGGTTCTTGGCCTTCCGGGACTGGCCTATCAGGAGGTCCTGCATAGGAGCTGCCTTTTTGGTGAAACCGGGGATGAATCTCCGGTAGTAGTCTACCAACCCGAGGAACTGCCGCACTTCCTTTACGCTGGAGGGTCTTGGCCATTCCTTAATCGCGGTGATCTTATCAGGGTCGGGAGCCACTCCGTCAGCACTCACCACGTGTCCCAGGTACTGCACTTTTGGTTTTAGCAGGTGACACTTCGACGGTTTCACCTTCAGACCGTAGTTTGCCAGGGCTTCAAACACTTCCGCCAGGTGTTTCAGGTGGTCCTCGTAGGTTTTGGAATAAACTATAACATCATCCAGGTACAGCAGGACCGTCTCAAAGTTCCGGTGTCCCAGACAGCATTCCATTAATCGTTGGAAGGTTCCTGGTGCGTTGCAGAGTCCGAACGGCATGCAGGTAAACTCGCTAAGTCCCATCGGGGTGGTGAATGCGGTCTTCTCCCGGTCCGCCTCTGCTACAGGAACCTGCCAGTACCCGCTAGTGAGATCCAAAGTGGAGAAGAAGTTAGCAGATTTTAAAGCAGCCAAAGACTCCTCTATCCTTGGTAAGGGGTACGCATCTTTGTGGGTGATACGGTTGATTTTCCGGTAATCTACACACATTCTCATGGTGTTGTCCTTCTTTTTAACCAAGACTAGTGGAGCTGCCCAGGGGCTACAGCTATCCCTGATTACTCCAGCCTCCTTCATGTCTCTAAGCATCCCCTTGGCGTGTTGGTAGTGTGCAGGGGGTACGGGTCGGTATCTCTCCTTTATGGGAGGATGGTCTCCCGTGGGGATGTGGTGTTCTACCCCCTTTACTCGCCCGAAGTCTAACGGGTGTTTACTAAACACTCTCTCGTACTCTTGAACCACCCGATAGACTCCCTGTTTCTGGTGTGAGGGAGTGGAGTCAGTACCCAAATGTAGTTGCCGACACCAGTCCTCCATTGGTTTCTTAGAGCCGTTACCTTCCTCAGGATGAGATGGAGGCAAGGGTTCCACGGTCTGTACAGAATTTTGGTTGATGGTATACAATTTGGCTAGCGTAGCATACCGGGGCAGGTACACTTCCCTCTTCCCGATATTTATTATGCGAACGGGCACCCTCCCATGGCGTACATCAACCACCCCCCGTGCCGTCAAAATGGTGGGCCTACTGTCTGAGTAGACTGGTTCTACCATTGCCTGGTAATCTCTACCTCTCAGACCAATAGCTGCCCGGCACCAAATCATCATTTCACTTTTCGGGGGCATGGCAATAGGGAAAGGGTCACACATTCTCACGCTACCAATCTCACCACCGGAGAGTTCCACCTGTTGCCGTCGCATCAGTGCCCGGATCTCTTTTTGGAGCACTCGCTGCTGGCCGGAGCTGGCGTTCTTGGCAACCTGCTGTAAAATGAGAATCACCTCTGCAAGACAATTTTCAATCACATTAGTTCCTAGAGTTATCTTTGGGTGACTCTCGCGCTTGTCAATGTCCACAATGATCAGTCCCTGTGCTGCCAGTTCGACTTTACCGATTTTAATGGTCACCTCTTTAAATCCGATCTGTGGCATGGGCTGACCATTGCTGGCGATGATACTCAAGTCGTCGTCAGGGTAGCGGGTTATATCCGAGTCATTTCAGTACTGCTTGAAGAGCACGTACGGGATGGTGGTGACCTGTGACCCGGTGTCCAGTAGGGCACTCATAGGAATGCCATCCAGTACCACAGGCAAGACTGGACGTCCTCCCACATATTTGTCACGCCAGTTCGATGGGCCTGGTGATCTTATTCCTAGGGGTTGGCCCTCTACCCCAGATTGTGCCAGTTTAAAGGACAGTACCTTGCCATATGTCCGGGTTGATTGCAGCGGCGGCAGATGGGTTGTCCGTCCTCGTTGTATCGGTCGCTGTGTCTTCCTCTGGCCGGTGGGGTCCTCCTTGGTCGTCGCCACGGGATATCCTCCGGTCCGGATGCCAGCTGGATCTTCCCTGGAGTAGAAACCTGTAAAGACTGCACAGTTCGGGTTAGCGCAGCAACGCTTTTAGTTAGCTCTTGGACCTGATGGTGCAGGTCTGTATCTGGGTCATTGTTTAAAGCCTGCGCATCAGCTCCCACAGGCCCTGCCGACAAGGGCGCCGTCTCCTGGTGATAAGTGATAGCAGGGCGCCTGTGGGTCACAGCGCCACCTGGTGCCAGTTCTCGGAGCACCCGGATGGCTCTGTCCTTGAACTGTGCAAAGTCCAGGTCAGGGTCCTGTAAGGCCATTGCCCGCAACTGGGTTCGGTGGGCATTGCACAGTAGACCCTCAATGAATTGTTCAGTCAACAGCTTATCTTCATTTCCCACGCTGTCAGGGTCTGCCTGCTTAATGGCTCTCAGGGCCTCTTGTAGGTTTAGAGCATAGTCTCTTATACTCTCATGTGCCCGTTGTTTGCACCCATAAAATCTTAGTTTTATTTCGGCTGAGGTGCGGGTGTCAAATGTGTCTTTCAGCCGGGCTAATATGTCTCTGACGGTCCTCTTCCTCCCAAGTGGCCAGGACTTTACCTCCCTTTGGGCTGCCCCGACTAATTGGGCCACCAGGATGCTCACTTTTTGCGCCTCCGTGAGGGGATACACCTGGAAGAGGCTATCCAGCCTTTCTCTGAAGTCATTTAGGGTATGTGACTCCCCTGAGTACTGGGGTAGCCAGGTTGCCCCCGGGATATAGGGCATGGTGAAAGGCATGACCGCTGCAGCGGTGGCGCTGGCGGTGGCAGTGAAGCTCTCCTCCGTATCCGACATCCTCCTCCCCCCTAGTGGACCGTGGCCTACCTTGCGATGATCCTCTTCCGTAGGCCGCGGCTCCGCAGTGGATCGTCAGGGTTGAGGACCTTCCGTCGCGCTCCTGTGACGTCGGCGTCTGCTGGGCTCCTTCCAGGACCTTACGCAACGTCCGGACGTGAGGCGGAGCTTCAGTTCTCGCGCGCTTTCGGAGTCCACGCCCCTCTTCTTCCCGCGCGGCATCTTCAAGATGGCGTCCAACGGCAGGAAAACTCCACGGATGGCGGGAAGAAGGCAGAAGATGGCGTCCAATGGCGGGAAAACTTCACGGATGGCGGGAAGAAGGTAGAAGATGGCGTCGGATGGCGGGAATCTTCACTACAGGTGAGTTTAACAGTCTTTTTCAGGCACGCAGTACCCGGTGGTTGCGGGCACGGAATCCTGCCGACTACGCCAAAAGTTGACGCGCCCCTGGGCCTGTGCTGAGTGGCGTTGCGCACGCGGGGGCCTACCCGGAGCCGGGTCCGATAGGGGTAGTAGTCTCGTGGTGGTGACCCGGTCCGTGCCCAGGGAGTCAAACTAAGTGGCGGTGCTTGGCATAAGATGTTATATTGTTCGACTACGCCACCCGTTGAATGCGGTCATGAGACCGCCGCTGCAGGGCAGACCGCTGAGGCCGGTGGTACGGTCGTGCAGCGTGGATGGTATAACCCCCAACGGGAGGGGTATGGCCTCAGGGCAGCGGACGTGGATGATGAAACACTCAGAGACGGTGCGGTGTAATTCAGGGTCTTTACTGGTGGCAAAGATAGACCCTCCCGGAGTACTGGCTAGCGATCGGGGCCTGGTCAGTCCGCGAGCAGATGGGATCTCCCCTGGCCAGGCGGAGTTGTAGGCCTCCCCAACTAATTGTACTCTTCTGGCTACCTTGCTAGAGGCGGGTAAAAGTAGCCCACGTCCCTGAGTGTACCGTGTTGTGCTCACCCGTATGGCCGGTGACTCGGGGCCTTCTGGTAGCTTCCGCTTCACGACGGCGGTGCTGGTCCCTTGCGTGTGACCGTGCCAGAGGACCTGAAATCCCCTGCCGGTCGGTTTCTGCTGCTGGGTAAGGATTAGTCCCCACAGCCTCGGACTCCGGGTCCGGTGAGAACTCTTCAATCAGGGCGAGCTCTACAGCTTCCAGCCCCTGACCTCTTTTAGCACGGCTCCCACAGAGCTCCTGATCTCTCTTCCCTATAGCTGCCTCACTCCAGACCAGACTGTGTCTCTGTCTGGGACTCCTCTTCTTCTCTTTCTCTCCTCTAACCCTGCCTCAGCCCCAGTTTATATAGGGGAAGAACTTCCCCTCCCAGGACTGGGCAGGAGGTGTGGCATGCTTAGGATTCCTGACCAGGAGACCTCCCACCTGCTCTCAGACGTAATATTGCTATTACTGTGGAAACCAGACCCCTGGGGTGCCACACATACTCCTCCTCACCCTGATGCTCCTTCCTCCCACCATGCTGAGTGTTGTCAGACAGCAACTGATCCCACAGTTGGACACTCGGAAGAGCTGTTCACTGGTCCGTTTCCATATTTGGGCCCCTCACCTGCTCCATGGAGATCCCATGTAGCGATGGTCAAATATTTGAACAGCCACGGCCACAGGAAGGCGACGCTGGCAATTTGTCACAAGAGGTGGAGGATGACGAGACACAATTGCCACGAAGTGAGGAGGAGGACCGTGGTGCAGAAGTGGAAGAGGAGGAGGTGGTGGATGATCTAGTAACTGACCCAATGTGGCAGGAGGACACGCAGAGCGAGGCCAGCAGCACACAGGGGGAGGGAGGCAGAGTACCCCAACAGGCAGGAAGAAGCAGTGTGGTGGCTGCAGACAGAAGGTGGGCAACCATTCCCTGTAACACCAACACGAAGGATGTTGCCAGTACAACCGGTAGGTCTTCCAGAGTCTTGAATTTTTTTAAAGACTCTGCTGATAACCCCAAAAAGGCCATTTGTACCACCTGCCAGGCCAGCATCAGCAGGGGTGACAACACTATCAGCCTGACCACCACCAGCATGATCAGGCACATGTCAGCAAATCACCCGACTTTGTGGGGTGAACCCCAGGGTCCACGACCAGTGTCAGCGGGTGTCACCACTGCTTCTTCCGCTGTTGTGTGTGTAAGAGAACCCCCTGTTGTGCATGCAAGGCAATCCCCTGTCCATACTGCATGCAAAGATGCCCCCTCCTCTCAGTCTTCACTTGTTATGGCAGTTTCTCAAGAAACAGCATCAACGTCCACGTCCACGTCCCACCACAGCGTTCAATTGTCCATATACCAGACCTTTGAACGAAAGCGCATATTCGCAGCCAACGCCCCACAGGCCACAGTCCTAAATTCGCACATTTCATGACTGCTTGCATTGGAAATGCTGCCTTTTAGTCTGGTGGAGACGGAATCCTTCCGCAACCTTATGGCGGTGGCCGTCCCTCGGTACTCGTTCCCCAGCCGACACTATTTTGCCCGGTGTGCCATCCCCGCACTACACAAGCACGTATCCCAAAACATCTGCCGTGCCCTCAACAACGCAGTTACTGGGAGAGTCCACCTGACAACGGACACGTGGACAAGTGCTTGTGGCCAGGGACAGTACATCTCCCTGACGGGACACTCGGTAAACATAGTGGAAGCCGGGACCCAGTCGGACCTTGGAACGGAACACATCCTCCCCACACTGAGGATTGTGGGCCCTATGTCAGTCAGAGTTGCCCCCACAGTGTACAGCTCCTGCGCATAATCCTCCTCCTCCTCCTCATGTTCAGCCTCCATCTCAGATATCACCACATCAGTTACAAGCTGGAAGCACTGCAGTACTATCTCAGCCAAGCGGCAACAGGCTGTGCTGAAACTCATAAGCTTAGGTGATAAACCTCACACTGCTTGTGAGTTGTGGACAGCTGTGAAAGAGCAGGCAGATCTGTGGCTGAAACCGCTGAACCTACATCCAGGCATGGTCATGTGTGACAATGGCCGTAACCTGGTGGCGGCTCTGAGGCGAGGCGAGATCACACACGTACCATACCTGGCTCATGTGCTTAACCTCGTGGTTCAGCTGTTTCTTAAATCGTACCCCGAGTTGCCAGATCTGCTCGTTAAAGTACGTCGCCTGTCAGCTCATTTTCGGAAGTCGGCTACAGCTTCCGCTGCGCTTGCTGTGTTGCAGCAGCGTTTGCAGCTTCCGGCACACCGACTGGGGTGCGATGTCCCCACACGTTGGAACTCTACCCTCCACATGTTGCAAAGGATTTGTGAGCAGAAGAGAGCAGTTGTGGAGTACCAGCTGCCACAAGGCCGTCGATATTTAGGTCCGACTCCACACATAAGACCTCAGGAGTGGACCTGGATGTCTGACATATGTACCATCCTGACAAACTTTGAGGAGTCCACCAAGATGGTGAGTGGCGATGACGCCATCATTAGCGTCAGCATCCCACTTGTCTGTCTTTTGCAACACTCTCTGCAGAGAATTAAAGAGGAGGCATTGCAGCCAGAGTATGATGAGATGGATCAAGAAGCAGTAGCGGGCGATTACACACAGCCCAGCCTCATCTCATCCCAACGTGCATTGGGGGACAATGAGGGAGAGGAGAAGGAGGAGGAAGAACAGGAGCTGGTATCATACACTGTAGACGGTAGTACCTGTACAACTGTCATACCGTCGGTTCAGCGTGGGTGGCCTGAGGACAGGGGGGAGGAGGAGGAGGAGAGCATGGTCCGTCGTCATCTTGGTGAGGACACGGAAGTCTTGCCCATTACCGTCTGGCACGCATGGCTGACTTTATGTTACGCTGCCTTAACCGTGACCCTCGCGTTGTCAAAATGTTGGGTGACAGTCATTACTGGTTGGTGACACTTTTAGACCCCCGCTACAAGGAGAACTTTCACTCTCTTATTCCTGAGGTGTAGAGGTCTACAAAAATGGTGCAGAACTTTTAAAAAAATTCCCATCTGAACTCGCTAGCGGCAGAAGTCACAGTTCGTTGCCCAACCAAGGCGTACAGGCGAGAGAGATGCAACTCCAATCCAGCAGAGGCAGGGGAACACTGTCAACATTCTGGGACAGTTTTCTGAGACCCTCCCAGTTTACAGGCCCTGAGGCGCGGGGTACTCTCACAAGGAGTGTAAAGTTTCAAAAGATGGTGAGGGAGTACCTTGCCGACCGTACCAGCGTCCTCTGTGATTCCTCTGTGCCTTTTAACTATTGGGTATCCAAGCTGGAAACTTGGAATGAACTCGCTCTGTACGCCTTGGAGGTCCTGTCCTGCCCTGCCGCTAGCGTGTTATCCCCGCTGGGGGAATTATAACTGATAAGCGCACTCGCCTGTCAACTGACAATGCTGACAAGCTGACCCTTATCAAAATGAACAAGGGCTGGATTGGGCCAGACTTCTCATCACCACCAAATTACAGCAGAGTAACATGAAGTCAAATCCACTGTGTTATTTCGGGAGGTGTATTCCCATGCACCACTTCACACCCACATATGGGTATACGCTTCCTCATTTCAGCTGTTTTTTGCTCTTCTCCTTACCCTCAGCCTCCACCACCACTATACCACCAGGGTGACTGTGGTCCGTGTTGCCAGCATTGCAAGTTCCTCCGTCCTAATTTTTGGCAGCTTTTGCTTGGAAGGCATAGGCAAAGACTATGGGAGACCCACTCCCCAATAATGGGAATAATGTTTTTAATATGCTGTACTGCATGGGTCTTGTAAGGGGCATTAAAACCGTCTTGTTAAGCTACTGTGACCTCCACGTCTCTTCCAAGGGGCATTAAAACCGTCTTGTTAAGCTACTGTGACCTCCACGTCTCTTCCAAGGGGAATTAAAACCGTTTTGTTAAACCACTCTGACCTCCACGTCTCTTCCAAGGGGCATTAAAACCGTCTTGTTAAGCTACTGTGACCTCCACGTCTCTTCCAAGGGGCATTAAAACCGTCTTGTTAAGCTACTGTGACCTCCACGTCTCTTCCAAGGGGCATTAAAACCGTCTTGTTAAACCACTCTGACCTCCACGTCTCTTCCAAGGGGCATTAAAACCGTCTTGTTAAGCTACTGTGACCTCCACGTCTCTTCCAAGGGGCACTAAAACCATCTTGTTAAACCACTCTGACCTCCATGTTTCTTCCAAGGGGCATTAAAACCTTCCTGTTAAGCTACTGTGACCTCCACGTCTCTTCCAAGGGGCATTAAAACCGTCTTGTTAAATCACTCTGAACTCCACGTCTCTTCCAAGGGGCATTAAAACCATCTTGTTAAGCTACTGTGACCTCCACGTCTCTTCCAAGGGGCATTAAAACTGTCTTGTTAAACCACTCTGAACTCCACAGCTCTTCCAAGGGGCATTAAAACCGTCTTGTTAAACCACTCTGAACTCCACAGCTCTTCCAAGGGGCATTGCATTTCCTCCTAATTTTAGTCAGCTTTTGCTTTTCAATGCATATGCGAACACTAAGGGAGACCCACTCCCCAATAATGGGTAGAAGGTTTTTAGTATGCTGTAATCCACGTCTGTTTCAAGGGGCATTGCAGTTCCTCATAATTTTTGGAAAGCCTTCCATTCACTGCTTAGGCCAACAGTGTACAGGAGACCCAGTTGCTATAAATGGAAAAAATGGTTTAGTTAAGGCTCTCTGACCTCCATGTCACTTCCAAGGGGCATTGGAGTGCCTTGAAATTTTTGGTAGGCATTGCACTCACTGTATGCCCTATAACTGTGTAGCCGAACCGCTCCTTTTGGTACAGAAACATATCCTACAAGACATGTGTGGTTGACTGGCCTTATATTGATGTGAATGGTCCCTGTTCCTCCTGCTCTTTCTCCTTTGCCACCACCTCATCCATCATTCATCACCTGAAGCTTTGTTTTAACGGGAGTCATAGAACTGGGATAGTAGCAGGAAAACATCCAGCAATCCTCGGAGGAGGTAGGATATGCGCCAAAACGCTGACCACCTCAGGACTAGCCGCTACTACTTACATGCGCTTGCATTCCAAGGAACAGAAAGCTAAGGAGATGGATGGCCTCATGATCATGAATAATTTACTCGTTGTGTAGGAGGCCGACCACTGCTGCTGTCTACCTTCTGAACTTTGTGTTGAAGCCTGATTGACCCAGGACCCGTAATCCTCTATGTCTGGAGGACGTGTTGCATCCCAGTGTTCATCTGTGTCCCGGCTTCCACAATATTAACCCAGAGTGAAGGCGTCAGTGAGATGGACCATCCCTGGCCACATTCACTTGTCCACATGTTTGTGGTTAGGCTGTCCTTCCCACTAAATGCACTGGGGAGGGCACAGGTAATGTTTTGGTATGCGCGCTTGTGTATAAGGCGCACCGGGACAAATAGGGGCGGCTGGCGACCGTTTATGGACACCCGGCCGCCCCCAGGCACCTGGGGACCGTGTGTGGGCACCCGGCCGCGGGGCAGCTTGGGACCGAGTACGGATACCAGGCCGCCGACGCAGCCATGACGTGGTGGCCAGATTCCGCCTCCACATGCCTAAAAGGCCCAATTTCAAGTGCAAGCAAGCAGTATGGTGGGTGTGGTGGGTGGCAGGCTGCATACTTGCGCTTGCATTGCAAGGAATGGGGGAGGTACAATTGAACACTGCCCTGGGGAAAGGACTTGCATGGGGATAGTTGCAAGTCTGCATCTTCTGATGCTGCAAGGATCACTTCTGATGGGCACACTTTTAGGCAGTTACCTGGGTGTCAGAGATGCTTCCAGAGGTCTTCCCCATGCTGTTCCCATGTCTTTTCAGCACTGTATGCATGTGTCACACAGCACATGGCCAGATAAGTTTGTAAAATGCTAAAATGACATTTCCTGGTGAATGCATTTGTCACGGTTGAAAGCAATACAAAAGTGCAAAAATGCATAAAAAATGCTACTTGTGAACATAGCCCAAGGTGTGGAGGAGTATTTTTGTTTTTGGTTATTTATTTTACCTTATACACAAGTCTTTACCCTGGAAAGGATGTTCCTTAACATATTTCACAGGAAAGCAGTTTCAGTTTCGTTTTCGAACTTTTTATTGTGAGCCCGTAAAAGTGGCTTAATACCTCTGACCATGTTGTTGACAGCAGTGACTTGGGGGTCAGAAATGCTTCCTGGGGCGATCCCCATGCTGTCCACATGTCATTTGAGCACTGTCACTATCGTTTTGGGCACTTTTTAAGCTTTCTACAGACTGCCGGGGGTGCCGCCACAAAAATGCTCGGGTCTCCCATAGACTAACATTGGGCTTGTTGCTCGGGTCGAGCACCCGAGTATCACGGTGAGCTCGGCCCGAGCTTCGAGCACCCGAGCATTTTAGTGCTCGCTCAACACTACTCAGCATCAGTGGTACGTGGGAACATTCTTGAGAATGTTCCCACACAGCACCATTGCCATAAAGTGAGGTCCCTGAGCTCTCAGCTGATCTTCAGCTGAGAACTCATGTGACCTCAGGTCCTGGCAGCCCAGCGATTTACACTGCCGGGAGTGAGCGCGCTCCTGTCAGTGTACCACCGGCCTGATCACATCGCCGGGGACTTCGCGAGGACCTCGGGGGGCGCCAGACAGGTGAGGATAGTGGTTTTTTTTACTTTTTTTTTGTTTGTTTTTTACACAGAGCACAGCCCCGGCTCAGCTGAGTACATTACTACTCCCCTCAGCCGCGCCGCTCTCGCTGTTATTAATTGGACCGGCGGTCGGATGATGGGAGAAGTAGTCCTCCCCAGCTGACCCAGGTACCACTCTATGGGTGTTTCTGCAGCGTTTCCCGCCCATTGACTTTAATTGAACCGCAGCAAATCCGCAGGTATAAATATTATACCTGTGGATTTGCTGCAGTTCAATTAAAGTCAATGGGTGGGAAACGCTGCAGAAACGCTGCATAGAAATGACATGCTGCGTTTTTAAACGAAAAGACAATCTTGAGCGGAAAATTCCACATCATGTGCACAGCACATACGGATTACCATTGCATTAGGTGGCAGCCCGATTACCAAGCGTTTTTGATGCATTTCCACGCTGAAAAAACGCCGCAAAGATGCATCAAAAACACTACGTGTGCACTTAACCTAAGTGATATATCACTGGAATAAGTGTCTCTGTCCCATACATCATGCTGTTCTGAGATAGAAGTAAGAACCTGTTGACAGATTCCCTTTCAAAGAAGCAAAAATATTTTTTCACATGCTGATAATGGCCATTTTGTGGACAAAACAACACTTTGATATAGTCAGCACTTACAATATCAATTAGTTACTATTCCCAATTAAGTTCACAATCTAATTGTCCTTTTAAATACATGAACCGATTTCATAGCAAGCCAAGTGACCTAACAATATGTTTTTTGAATATGAAATAAAAGCAGATTACCTGGAGGAAACACATGGAAACATGTGGAAAACATACAAACACTAAGCAGAAATGCTTGATCGGATCAGAACCCAGGACCCCAGTGCCGCATGACGCTAACCGCTGAGTCACCGTACTGTCCACTTCTGACATATATAGGTCCAGAGATATTGTACAGGGGTGTATGTATTATGGCACTTACTCAGTAGTTTTATGAATATTGAAGCCTGTTAGTGTTCTCTAATGTTTCATGATTCATGTAGAGAGATGGACAAGAGAGACTAAGTAACTGTAAGCAAACACCACCCTCTGCTGGAACAAACTGAAAATGAAAGTAAATAAAGGATTGTGCTAGCAGGAACCAAATGTTGCTAGAAGTTTTGCAGGGGGAAAGACTTTTGTGTGCTGGACCTGATCATGTGACCAAGAGTTTCCTGGGTATAAAGGCCCTCTGTGCCAGATTGCAGGGTCTTTTGGCGCCAAGAGAGCGCAGGGCGTGGATGTGCACCGGAGTAGACGTTGCAACCAGAGATTTTTTGGCGCCAAGCTGCAGAGTGGAGCAGACGTGCTCCAGAGGGACAGCAGAGCCCAGCGCGACAGGCCTCAGCCGGAGGGCTGCGCTGCACCAGAGTTGGACATCAGCTGAGAGGTTCCTCACAGAAGCGCCCTGAGCCCAGCGCATGTTGGTCAGAGTCAGGACCTGCGCCCTACGCTGAGTAAGTTCCTGGGATCCGACGCCGCCTGTCAAGACCCGAGGTCTGGACCCCCTTCTCCCAAGTGTGAGAGACTACCGTCGACGGTCAAGCCGAGAAGAGCTCAGAGAGGACTGTGACAGGAGAGACTAACCAGCAGCAGCGGGGGAACCACACAAGTGAACAGAGCCGTCACTTACAACTCTCGCCTATGGTACAGGGGACAGTTGGGATTAGGATCTCAGGTTGGGTGGGGGCCTTATGGTACGTGGGAGGCTAAATGGGATCTGATAGGCTTTATGTGGAAGAGACTTGCGGCCTAGCGGGAAGAACCGGTGACCCCCACTAGGGCCATATAAAGAGAAAGAGAACTTACGTGTGACTCCTAGGACTGGGTGCATCACACTGTTGCAAAGAACTGTACTGTTATTCACTGAAATATTTCTCATTGTTATTCCAAGTTTCTGTTTATTACCCTTGCTACTAACCCCCTTTGTAGAATAGTTGTTATACATATAAAGTGGTTATATCAACCCCTGACTGTTCTCGTCTTGTGTCTCTGTGCGTTGCATTTCGGCACCTGCATTACATCCACATAGAGTATACTTTCCCAAAATACCCGAACAGTGATTTCCCCCCACAGTACCCCCCATATGCACAATATAATGTTCCAACAGTGCGAAACCCCCCCCAGAGTCCTCCACATAGTATGATAGTCTCCAGACCCACTCACAACAGCATGATGACCCCCTCAGCTCTCCCACAAATATAGTGCCCCCACACAAACAGAATGATGGCCTCCACAGCTCACCACACAGTATGATGCCCCCCACAGATCCCCACTGCACAATATGATGCCCCCGCAGTCCCCTACAAGAACTGACTGATAAAGTAAAAAAACGACTCTGCTAGCCCCATTTCTGGATGTGTTGCTCCAGTCTGTGCAACATGTGACCTGAGGCTTAGTGCAGCAGGCGGGATCTGGTGAAGTTATCATCCCTGCTGCTCTGAGGCTCAGATGCATAGGCTAAATTGTGGCACAGGGAGCTGATGGCATTCTGTCTCACCATTGTGTTCAACTGTATCTACATCTTAGGGATACAGATATTGTAGAAATTGTGATGTCAGGTGGGGGAAGTCCAGTGCTGTTCCACACTGGGCCCCCCTGACTCACCAACTCTGTAGCAGGGATTTGGTCTGGCGCTATTATCTCGTGCCCTAGCTGGTACCTTGTTTTGGCACACCAACCTCAATGTGGCATAACTGCACTTGTATAAATATACAGTGACAAATTCTCATCATTATTTCGGTGCCCATATAATAGTGCAATATCTGGTCAAAGAACAATTGCCTGAATAACAGAGATGGTGATACCACCACTATATACTGCAAAAATAATATATGATGACCTTGACTGAATTTATGACAAGAATCAGCTTAGTGCACAAGTGGTTTTGTGTGTTGTTATATATCATACAGTGTATAAGTAGCAGTGCCACGTGATATCTATATAAATACCATCATATAGTGACTAAATGCTAGCTCCATAAATGAAGGAATTGATTAGCAGGGCTGTATCGAATCTAAATTATACAAGAAAATAGGATTCATGGTAGTCACACGTAACTGTCAACTGCCAGTCTATTTGTATTACCCCATGCAGCAGGAATACCTTATTTTCCATGCGGACCACATAAGTTGCACATATGGAGCATTTGCCTTGATCAAACAGGCATTACAAATTTTAACAAAGCTTGAATCCATACTTGCCAACACTGGGACCCAGGGCCGGCGTCAGCACCCGGCGCACCCGGGCAAATGCCGGGGCCCTGAGCAGGCAGAGGGGCCCACTGGCGGTCGCGCACCCCGCTGGGCTATGGGCGGAGGAGAGCGGTGTCAGCGCCCGCCCTTCTCCGCCGCTTGCTCAGGGCCCCGGCAGCCCGATACTTACCTCTCCCCGTGCCTCCGCAGATCCGCTGTCTTCCTGCTCTGCGCTCCCTGTGACGTCTCAGGTCAGAGGGCGCGGTGACGTCTTTTCACCGCGCCCTCCCCTGAGCCGTCACAGGGAGCGCTGAACGGGAAGACGCCGACAACGCTGGAGTTCAGAGCTGAGCAGCGAGCAGTGGGCAGCGGCAGCAGGTGAGGAGAAGGGAGGTGAGTATTTTTTTTTTTTTTTTAATGTATGGAGGCATGGGGCATTATAAAGAGGGGGGGGGGACATCCTGCATGGGGCATTATATAGAGGGGGGGGCAGCCTGCATGGGGCATTATAAAGAGGGGGGGGACATCCTGCATGGGGCATTATATAGAGGGGGGGGCAGCCTGCATGGGGCATTATATAGAGGGGGGGCAGCCTGCATGGGGCATTATATAGAGGGGGGGGACAGCCTGCATGGGGCATTATATAGAGGGGGGGGACATCCTGCATGGGGCATTATATAGAGGGGGGGGGGACAGCCTGCATGGGGCATTATAAAGAGAAGGGGGGGGCATCCTGCATGGGGCATTATAAAGGGGGGGGGACATCCTTCATGGGGCATTATATAGAGGAGGGGGGGGAAGCAGCCTGCATGGGGCATTATAAAGAGAAGGGGGGGGCATCCTGCATGGGGCATTATAAAGGGGGGGACGACATCCTGCATGGGGCATTATAAAGGGGGGGCAGCCTGCATAGTGCATTATGTGGGGGGGAACAGCCTGCATGGAGCATTATAAGGGGGGGGGCAGCCTGTATGGGGCATTATGTGGGGGGTAACAGCCTGCATGGAGCATTAAAAGGGGGGGGCCTGTATGGGGCATTATGTGGGGGGTAACAGCCTGCATGGAGCATTAAAAGGGGGGGGCCTGTATGGGGCATTATGTGGGGGGTAACAGCCTGCATGGAGCATTAAAAGGGGGGGGCCTGTATGGGGCATTATGTGGGGGGTAACAGCCTGCATGGAGCATTATAAGGGGGGGACAGCCTGTATGGGGCATTATGTGGGGGGTAACAGCCTGCATGCAGCATTATATGGGGGCCAGTATCCTGTATGGAGAGTTATAAGGGGACCGGTATCCTGTATGGAGCGTTATAAGGGGACCGGTATCCTGTATGGAGCGTTATATGGGGGCCAGTATCCTGTATGGAGTTTTATAAGGGGACCAGTATCCTGTATGGAGCGTTATATGGGGGCCAGTATCCTGTATGGAGCTTTATAAGGGGACCAGTATCCTGTATGGAGCGTTATATGGGGGCCAGTATTCTGTGTGGAGCGTTATATGGGGGCCAGTATCCTGTATGAAGCGTTATATGAGGGCCAGTATTCCGTATGGAGCCTTATATGGGGGCCAGTATTCTGTGTGGAGCCTTATATGGGGGCCAGTATTCCATATGGGGCCTTATATGGGGGCCAGTATTCCGTATGGAGCCTTATATGGGGGCCAGTATTCCGTATGGAGCCTTATATGGGGGCCAGTATTCCGTATGGAGCCTTATATGGGGGCCAGTATTCCGTATGGAGCCTTATATGGGGGCCAGTATTCTGTGTGGAGCGATTCACCGGTTTCTGAGCTATTGTGGAATTTACAATAGATATCACTCATGTAATGTAAGAAGTGAAATCTTTGCATTGTACTATATATATATATATATATATATATATATATATATATATATATTTCTCCGCTGTATCTCTGCATCATGAATCGTGGTATGTGTTAAAGGGGCCCACTGAGACTCTTTCGCCCGGGGCCCAGAAAAACCTGGAGCCGGCCCTGCTGGGACCCCATAGATCCCCACCGCACAGTACGATGGCCCCACAGCCCCCTAAAATACTGACTGATTAAGGAAAATACCTAGCCCTGTTTCCCCATGTGCAAAGCTGGTCTATACAGCAAGTGGTCTGAGGCTCAGTGCAGCAAGCCACACACAGTGCAGCAAGTCTTATTTCCCAGGATTTCCAAGGAAAACCTCCTGGACTCCTATCTACTGTAGGCAGGATAGTATCCTGCACAGCCAGGACTCTGGCTGTAGTTTATCAGTTCAAGACCACTGCAAGCAGACAAATAATATTTTTCAGAGATATATACAAAAGGAGAATATGACATGTTAATTGTGCAGACCTATAAGTAACAGATCATTTCTGGCAGCATAATAGCAAAGAACTGCTGGAGGAAAAGAGCAGCCAAAGGATATAGAATGCATAAAGTTTTCCACAAAAGACATATCCCAATTTTGTAGGATTTTGGCCCCTGCTATTTCTTTCTACAGAAAGCAGATGTTACATTACTGAGGAACAGACGTGGAAAAAAAAACACATTCGCATGATCCATATCTGAGCCACACATGTTGAGGTTTTCTAACTATGCCTTAGGAATTCTAGTGATATTATCCTACATTGACTTAAGTAAAGGTAAAAACTGGTACATTTTGGGTTCTGCACAGATAGATGTAACACCAACAGTAAGTAAGCACGTGGTCACATAGTGGCTTGCAAAAGTATTCACGCCCTTGGCATTTTTTCTTGTTTTGCTACTTCACAACCCGTAATGTCACAGTTTTTTTTTTGAGGGTTTGCATCAGTTCATGTAAAGAACATGCCTACTACTGTGAACATTTGGTTTACTTTTTATTATCTGGTGTCTTCCCCTCATGCTTCAAACATGCCTCAATCACACCCATCCTCAAAAAGCCATCCCTTGACCCATCCTCTCTGACTAGCTATCGCCCCATATCACTTCTCCCTTATGCCTCAAAACTACTGGAACAACACATCCATTCTGAACTGTCCTCCCACCTCTCCTCCTGCTCCCTCTTTGACCACGTACAATCTGGCATCCGACTGCACCACTCCACTGAAACTGCCCTGACTAAAGTCACCAATGACCTACTAACTGCCAAATCCAAGCGACACTACTCTGTGCTCCTCCTCCTGGACCTGTGATTTGCCTTTGACACAGTGGACCACTCCCTCTTACTACAGACTCTCTCATCTCTTGGCATCAAAGACTGGGCCCTATCTTGGATCGCCTCATATTTAACAGACAGGACATTTAGTGTCTCCCACTCACACACCACCTCCTCATCTAGCCCCCTATCTGTCGGTGTCCCCCAAGGTTCAGTCCTAGGACCCCTGCTCTTCGCCATCTACACATTCGGCCTGGGACAGCTCATAGAGTCCCATGGCTTTCAGTATCACATTTATGCTGATGACACACAGATCTACCTCTCTGGATCCAATATCCCCTCCCTACTAACCAGAATCCCACAATGTCTGTCCACTATTTCATCCTTCTTCTCTGACAGATTTCTAAAACTTAACATTGATAAAGCTGAATTCATCATCTTTCCACCGTCCCACTCAACCTCCCCCAAACTGGCCTATCCATCAAAGTTAATGGCTGCCCACTCTCCCCAGTTCCGCAAGCCTCAGGGTAACCCAGGACTCTAATCTCTCCTTCAAACCACATATCCAAGCCCTTTCTACTTCCTGCTGACTACAACTAAAAAATATCTGCCATTTCTGCACATTCCTCAACCACGAATCTGCAAAAACCCCAGTGCACACCCTCATCATCTCCCTCCTCAACTACTGCAACCTCCTACTCTGTGGCCTCTCTTCCACTCTCGCACCCCTCCAATCTATCCTAAACTCTGCTGCCGACTAATCCACCTGTCCCACCGCTATTCACTGGCCTCTACTCTCTGTCAATCCCTTCACTGGCTCCCCATTGCCCAAAGACTCCAGTTCAAAACCCTAACCATGGCATACGAAGCCATCCACAACCTGTCTCCTCCATATACAGTACAGACCAAAAGTTTGGACACACCTTCTCATTTAAAGATTTTTCTGTATTTTCAGCACTTTGAAAATTGTACATTCACACTGAAGGCATCAAAATTATGAATTAACACATGTGGAATTATATACTTAACAAAAAAGTGTGAAACAACTGAAAATATGTCTTATATTCTAGGTTCTTCAAAGTAGCCACCTTTTGCTTTGATGACTGCTTTGCACACTCTTGGCATTCTCTTGATGAGCTTCAAGAGGTAGTCACCGGAAATAGTTTTCACTTCACAGGTGTGCCCGGTCAAGTTTAATAAGTGGGATTTCTTGCCTTATAAATGGGGTTGGGACCATCAGTTGTGTTGTGCAGAAGTCTGGTGGATATACAGCTGATAGTCCTACTGTATAGACTGTTAGCTGCTTTTTTCTTGCCATAATACAAATTCTAAGTAAAGAAAAACAAGTGGCCATCATTACTTTAAGAAATGAAGGTCAGTCAGTGCGAAAAATTGGGAAAACTTTGAAAGTGTACCCAAGTGCAGTTGCAAAAACCATCAAGCGCTACAAAGAAACTGGCTTACATGAGGACTGCCCCAGGAAAGGAAGACCAAGAGTCACCTCTGCTTCTGAGGATAAGTTTATCTGAGTCACCAGCCTCAGAAATCGCAGGTTAACAGCAGCTCAGATTAGAGACCAGGTCAATGCCACACAGAGTTCTAGCAGCAGACACATCTCTACAACAGCTGTTAAGAGGAGACTTTGTGCCGCAGGCCTTCATGGTAAAATAGCTGCTAGGAAACCACTGCTAAGGACAGGCATCAGGCAGAAGAGACTTGTTTGGGCTAAAGAACACAAGGAATGGACATTAGACCAGTGGAAATCTGTGCTTTGGTCTGACGAGTCCAAATTTGAGATCTTTGGTTCCAACCACCGTGTCTTTGTGCGACGCAGAAAAGGTGAACGGATGCACTCTACATGCCTGGTTCCCATCCTGAAGAATGGAGGAGGAGGTGTGATGGTGTGGGGGTGCTTTTCTGTTGACACTGTTGGGGATTTATTCAAAATTGAAGGCATACTGAACCAGCATGGCTACCACAGCATCTTGCAGCGGCATGCTATTCCATCCAATTTGCGTTTAGTTGGACCATCATTTATTTTTCAACAGGACAATGACCACAAACACACCTCCAGGCTGTGTAAGGGCTATTTTACCAAGAAGGAGAGTGATGGGGTGCTGCGCCAGATGACCTGGCCTCCACAGTCACCAGACCTGAACCCAATCGAGATGGTTTGGGGTGAGCTGGACCGCAGAGTGAAGGCAAAAGGGCCAACAAGTGTTAAGCATCTCTGGGAAGTCCTTCAAGATTGTTGGAAGACCATTTCCGGTGACTACCTCTTGAAGCTCATCAAGAGAATGCCAAGAGTGTGCAAAGCAGTCATCAAAGCAAAAGGTGGCTACTTTGAAGAACCTAGAATATAAGACATATTTTCAGTTGTTTCACACTTTTTTGTTAAGTATATAATTCCACATGTGTTAATTCATAGTTTTGATGCCTTCAGTGTCAATGTACAATTTTCATAGTCATGAAAATAGAGAAAAATCTTTAAATGAGAAGGTGTGTCCAAACTTTTGGTCTGTACTGTATCTGTGACCTAGTGTGACATGCAGAAGTAGTGCTGTTGCAGAGTGTGACATGCAGAAGTAGTGCTGTTGCTTTAAAAGCATTCAGCAACTATTAGAAGTAGCACAAGCTCATGAGACAGGAAGTGTTATGCTCCAAAAGCATTCAGCAACTAGAGGGGTTAACACATTCACAGGAGAAGGGGAGTGTTTTAGCAGAGCCCCAGTGGGATTGTGGGGAAGTTGTTTACTGTCTGGCCAGAGCCAAGAGAAAGGTGGCTTATGATCTGTATCTCACAGAAGACAAGGGAACAGAATTCAGGTCAGTAGGGAAGCTAAGCAAAGGTCAGTTAAACTCCCTGAGCTAACAGTGTGGAGTGTTATTGAGCAGGAAGATAAGGACTGGAAGGAAGCCTGTCATAGAGATCATCTCCCTCATCACACCCTTCCCCCCTCCATTTCCATGCAGGATAAAGAATGCTGTGTACTATTGAGTCCTTGTGAAGGAAAAGCCTGTAGTTATGTATGCATTAAAACTGTGCTGTACTGTGCTCCCGGATAATAGACTATGTAGTGCTGTGCTGCAAAGTAGACTGTACTGTTATTACTGGAGCCTATTGCTCAAAGAGACTTTTGCATTGCGCTGGCCATGCCTCATTAAATGTTACTGTTCTACCGTTTATGAAGATTCTTGTCAGATGTGTCTGGTCAGCAACTGAATCTATCGTGTGCCTGAGAGATGCTGCAGCCTATGGTGGCCCTGAGTAACGGTTCCCCCAGGATTCCACGAATTCATGTAACCTGTTTCGCCCTTATCTGAACTTAGGCGGCGTGCGTGTAACATTGGTGGCCCGTACGGGGAATCCTGAGTGGGAATTGGTGTGTAGAGGGAGAAGAGGAAAAGTGTCTGGAAAAACACAGCATCACAGCACCTTAACCCAACTCTGTTACACCAGTTAAAGGGGACCAGCCCTAAAGAAAAACTCACTAGCAGCAATGGATGTGGAAATACAAATGGACAGAATTAGTGAGCTGCTTCTTTTGTTAACCTGTGAAGAATTGAGAACAGTAGCAGAACATATAAAGATGTCAGTAGAACAGATTTCCAAAGCACACAACCGCAGGCAACTGTTAGCTGCCATTAATGCAAAAATGGATGAGCTGGGGGAGAAAGAACTGAAGACGTCATGGGGACATTCCTCCAGGAACTAACACAGTTTCTAACCAGGTTGAAGTTGCAGGATGGAGGGGCGCACCAATTACCAAAAGCGGGAATCTCCATCCACAAACTGAACTACAGCATTGTCTATGAGAGACAATTACCTTTCACAACTGGTTCAGGACCCAACAAGAAGGGGGGCACTGCTAGACCTAATATTAACCAATAGGCCAGACCGCATATCAAATACAGTTATATGAAAAAGTTTGGGCACCCCTATTAATCTTAAGCTTATTGTTTTATAAAAATTGGTGTTTTTGCAACAGCTATTTCAGTTTGATATATGTAATAACTGTTGGACGCAGTAATGTTTCTGCCTTGAAATGAGGTTTATTGTACCAAGAGAAAATGTGCAATCTGCATTCAAACAAAATTTGACAGGTGCATAAGTATGGGCACCTCACCAGAAAAGTGACATTAATATTTAGTAGATCCTCCTTTTGCAAAAATAACTGCCTCTAGTCGCTTCCTGTAGCTTTTAATGAGTTCCTGGATCATGGATGAAGGTATTTTTGACCATTCCTCTTTACAAAACAATTCCAGTTCAGTTAAGTTTGATGGTCGCCGAGCATGGACAGCCCTCTTCAAATGATCCCACAGATGTTCAATGATATTCAGGTCTGGGGACTGGGATGGCCATTCCAGAACATTGTAATTGTTCCTCTGCATGAATGCCTGAGTAGATTTGGAGCAGTGTTTTGGATCATTGTCTTGCTGAAAGATCCATCCCCTGCGTAACTTCAACTTTATCACTGATTCTTGAACATTATTGTCAAGAATCTGCTGATACTGAGTGGAATCCATGCATCCCTCAACTTTAACAAGATTCCCGGTGCCGGCATTGGCCACACAGCCCCAAAGCATGATGGAACCTCCACCAAATTTTACTGTGGGTAGCAAGTGTTTTTCTTGGAATGCTGTGTTTTTTTGACACCATGCATAACGCCTTTTTGTATCACCAAACAACTCAATCTTGGTTTCATCAGTCCACAGGACCTTCTTCCAAAAAGAAATTGGCTTCTCCAAATGTGCTTTTGCATACCTCAGTCGACTCTGTTTGTGGCGTGTGTGCAGAAACGGCTTCTTTCGCATCACTCTCCCATACAGCTTCTCCTTGTGCAAAGTGCGTTGTATGGTTGACGGATGCACAGTGACACCATCTGCAGCAAGTTGATGCTGCAGCTCTCTGGAGGAGGTCTGAGGATTGTCCTTGACTGATCTCACCATTCTTCTTCTCTGCCTTTCTGATGTTTTTCTTGGCCTGCCACTTCTGGCCTTAACAAGAACTGTCCCTGTGTTCTTCTATTTCCTTACTATGTTCCTCACAGTGGAAACTGACAGGTTAAATCTCTGAGACAGCTTTTTGTATCCTTCCCCTGAACAACTATGTTGAATAATCTTTGTTTTCAGCTCATTTGACAATTGTTTTGAGGAGCCCATGATGCCACTCTTCAGAGGAGATTCAAACAGGAGAACAACTTGCAAGTGGCCACTTTAAGTAGCTTTTCTCATGATTGCATACACCTGGCTCTGAAGTTCAAAGCTCAATGAGGTTACAAAACCAAAAAAAGTGCTTTAGTAAGTCAGTAAAAAGTAGGTAGGAGTATTTAAAACAAGAAAATGATAAGGGTGCCCATACTTATGCACCTGTCAAATTTTGTTTGAATGCAGATTGCACATTTTCTGTTAGCACAATAAACCTCATTTCAAGGCAGAAACATTACTGTGTCCAACAGTTATTACATATATCAAACTGAAATAGCTGTTGCAAAAACACCAATTTTTATAAAACATTAAGCTTAAGATTAATAGGGGTGCCCAAACTTTTTCATATAACTGTATATGAGTTGGGGGTCACTTGGGTAATAGTGATCACAAAATAATACGTTTTCATGTAACCTTTAATAAGATGTGTAGTAGAGGGGTTACAAGGACACTAAACTTCAGGAAGGCAAATTTCCAACGGTTAAGAGATGATCTTAGTGAAATAAACTGGGACGATATCCTGAGACATAAAGCTACACAAAGCAAATGGGAGACATTTATTAACATCCTGAATAGGACCTGTGCACAATATATACCCCTTGGGAATAAACATGCTAGAAATAGGAGGAAACCACTATGGCTAAATAGAGCTGTAAGGGGCGCAATAAGTGACAAAAAGAAAGCATTTAGAGAACTAAAGCAAGTAGGTAGTGATGAGGCATTAAATAAATATAGAAAATTAAATAAATTATGTAAAAAACAAATCAAGGCAGCAAAGATTGAGGCAGAGAGAATCATTGCCAGAGAAAGTAAAAATAACCCCAAAATATTCTTTAACTACATAAATAGTAAAAAAATAAAAAATGATAGTGTTGGCCCCCTTAAAAATAGTCTGGGTGAAATGGTGGATGAGGATGAGGAAAAAGCCAATATGCTAAATGATTTTTTTTCAACCGTATTTACACAAGAAAATCGCATGACAGAAAACATGATTAGTGATAACAAAAATTCTCCAGTAAATGTCACTTGCTTAACCCAGCAGGAAGTACGGCGGTGTCTAAAAATCACTAAAGTTGACAAATCCCAGGGCCCGGATGGGATACACCCGCGAGTACTGCAGGAATTAAGTAATGTCATAGATAGACCATTATTTTTAATCTTTAAAGATTCCATAATAACAGGGTCTGTACCACAGTACTGGCATATAGTAAATGTGGTGCCAATATTCAAAAAGGGGACAAAAACTGTACTTGGAAATTATAGGCCGGTAAGCTTAACCTCTACTGTGGGTAAAATCCTGGAGGGTTTCCTAAGAGATGCTATGATAGAGTATCTGAAGAAGAATAACCTCATGACCCAATATCAACATGGGTTTACAAGGGACCGTTCCTGTCAAACTAATCTGATCAGTTTTTATGAGAAGGCAAGTTCTGGACTGGATCAAGGAAATGCAGTTGATGTTGTGTATATGGACTTTTCAAAAGCTTTTGATACGGTTCCACACAAAAGGTTGATACATAAAATGAGAACAATGGGGATAGGGGAAAATATATGTATGTGGGTTAAGAATTGGCTCAGTGATAGGAAACAAAGGGTGGTTATTAATGGAAAACACTCAGACTGGGTCTCAGTTAACAGTGGGGTACCACAGGGGTCAGTATTGGGCCCCCTTCTTTTTAACATATTTATTAATGACCTTGTAGGGGGCATACAGAGTAATATTTCAATATTTGCAGATGACACTAAACTCTGCAGGGTAATCAATACAGAGGAGGACAATTTTATATTACAGGAGGATCTATGTAAACTAGAAGCCTGGGCTTATAAATGGCAAATGAGCTTTAATGGGGATAAATATATGGTAATGCACTTGGGCAGAGGAAATAAAATGTATAATTATATGCTTAATTGTAAAACACTGGGCAAAACTGTAACTGAAAAAGACCTGGGTGTATTGGTGGACGACAAGCTCACGTTTAGTGGCCAGTGTCAGGCTGCTGCTGCAAAGGCAAATAAAATAATGGGATGCATTAAAAGAGGCATAGATGCTCATGAGGAGAACATAATTTTACCTCTATACAAGTCATTAGTGCGACCACACTTAGAATACTGTGTACAGTTCTGGTCTCTGGTGTATAAGAAAGACATAGCTGAACTAGAGCGGGTGCAGAGAAGAGCGACCAAGGTTATTAGAGGACTGGGGGGTCTGCAATACCAAGACAGGTTATTACACTTAGGATTATTTACTGTGGAAAAAAGAAGGCTTAGGGGTGATCTTATTACTATGTACAAGTATATGAGGGGACAGTACAAAGACCTTTCTACTGATCTTTTTACTCTGAGGCCTGAGACGGGGACAAGGGGGCATCTTCTACGTCTGGAGGAAAGAAGGTTTAATCATAATCACAGACGGGGATTCTTTACTGTAAGAGCAGTGAGACTATGGAACTCTCTGCCGCATGATGTTGTAATGAGTGATTCACTGTTAAAATTTAAAAAGGGCATGGATGCCTTTCTTGAAAAGTATAATATTACAGGTTATAAATACTAGATTCCTTGATAGGGCGTTGATCCAGGGAACTAGTCTGATTGTCGTATGGAGTCGGGAAGGAATTTTTTTCCCCAATGTGGAGCTTAGTGTTTGCCACATGTTTTTTTTTTTACTTCCTCTGGATCAACAAGTTAGGCTATGGGTTGAACTAGATGGACTTAGTCTTCCTTCAACCTTAAAAACTATGTTACTATGTATGTTACAGGAATTGAAAGAACAATTCCAAGCCCTAACAGCCCTGCAGGAATCGACCAAAACCTCTGAACGGGTGATAGACTCAGACAGGACCTTTAACCTGCTCGGGTTAGAAAAATCAGAGAGACAGTCCTCTCTAACACCACAAATCACCATAAGGAAAGAATTCAAGATCCTTGGACAGATTGGAGAGTGTGAACAGAAAGAGAGACTGTTGTTTGCATCCAGAGATGTAGAAGCGGAAGAGAAGTTTGATGCTGGACTAGTCCAGAAGAAGTTCTTGAGATCATTGGGAACAAGATTGGCAAAGATATCAAGTTGCAGCTGAAACAGTACTTAGAAGATCTTGGCATTTTGGACTAAGTCCTAATTGAAAAAAAAATGAATGAGGCTGCTAGTTTGGAGTCAGAGAGCGAACAGAAGCTCCTAAAATCACTAAAATGAGTCAGTTGAAGTTGGAAACCCCCGATGGCCAGTCCAAAGATCATCATAGAGACCCTCCAGTGCCACCTCCAAGAGGGAACATTAAATCACCAACAAAAGAGAGGACCACCAGCGCTGACTGGGAGGAAGTAATAGGAGAACTGCGAGCCGAGTTGATTGAGGTGAAAAAGTTGATTTGTTCCAGGCCAGAACCGGTATCCCTCAGACCCAGAAGTATGTTCCAAAACAGAAGATACCCAGCTTGTGAAGCGTGCCGTTCATCAAATCAGAGTATGGTGTCTGTCCACTGTCTAAGATGTGGTGAGGAAGGACATTATGCCAAGGAATGCCAGTGGTCTCGGTCGTTTGGGTTAAAAGACAGGAGGTTACCAGTGGGGGGCGACTGGTAACCGCGACACCGAGGAGGCACCAGAAGCAAATCCAAATATCACCAAACCCCAGAACGGCGCATGAGGTAAAACGGCTGTGTCAGTAATATCCCCAAGTGTGTTCCCGTTTACAACAGCTGCAAGGGAGACAGGGGCATCAGTTACTTAATGCCCAGTGCGGAGGTCAAACGATGTACTCCTGGGTGGAGGATTCCTCGGTCAGTAAAGATCATCATCAGCCTAATAGGTGAAAAGTGCTTTATTCAGTGCCAGCTAGATGGACTCCTAGTAAAAGCACTGTGGGACACAGAAGCCCAAGCGAGCCTTTTAAATGAAGAATGGAGAAGGCGCTACCTGCCACACACTTGCCTTCGAAATCCCTTTCATAGGCTGGGTGGAAGTGACTTTCCAACTCAGGATCACGAAGAACAGCAACACCATCGAGCTTTTGGTACCTTTTCTCGTGACCAGTGATCAGAACGTGGCAGAGGATCCTATCCTGGGTTATAATGTAATCAGTGAGGTCATCACGAAACACAAGGTAGGGGCTCTGGTGGTGGATGCAATCGCCACATCACTTCCCATACCCAATGTTGTGGCGGAAAACATGATTCATAGAGTAAAGAAAGCATAGAATACAATGTACCTAAAAGAAGTCAAGGTAGGCTTGCACCCAACCATCATCCCTACAAACAAAATGATGGGGGTGAGGTGTGGAGTCCGGGTAGAACCGGGAAGAAAAGTCCAGAAAAGACTGTTCGTGCCAAAAGACTCCTCAGAACTTCCGGAAGGCCTAGTTCAAGGTGAGACTGTGCTTACGATTCCTACTGGTGGGTTTGCTCGAGTGACAGTACCGGTGATGAATACTGCAAAACACGAAATTAGACTGGATCCAAAGACTGTTAGGTTACATCGAAACCATTAAAACGGTATATCCAGCCAGTGTGAGACCAGCCCAGGGGTCTACCGTGAATTCAGTCTCCCCACCAAGGATCAGGAGTTGCCCAGGGGAGGAAATTGCGCAACCTACATCAGGGTCCTGGGATCCCCCAGCACCCCTGGAACACTTGTGTGCTGAAGATCTAGCGGTACCAAAACAGATGCTGAGAGAAGAGTGTCATGCGTTCTCCAAAGATGACTCTGATATAGGCTGTATCCCGTCATTGCATTTGAAAATCAATTTGAAAGACACGACTCCAGTAACCAGAAGTTACATGTCTGTGCCAAAACCATTACATCGTGAAGTGAAAGAATATTTACAAGATCTCATCAACAGAGCTTGGGTCCATAAGTCAAAGTCGTCTTATTCCTCACCTATTGTCTGTGTTAGGAAGAAGGACGGTACACCGAGACGCTGTTGTGATTACCTGGAACTAAACCAAAAGTCAGTACCTGATCGACACCCGATACCAAAGATCCAAGATATGCTGGATAGCCTATCAGGAAGCACCTGGTTCTCTGTCCTTGATCAGGGTAAGGCATACTCCCAAGGGTTTGTCAAAGAGTCCAGTAGACCCTTGACAGCATTCATCACACCGTGGGGATTAAATGAGTGGATCCACATACTGTTTGGGCTCAGTTCAGCTCCAGCAGAATTCCAGAAGTGCATGGAGACATGTTTAGAAGGATTGAGGTATGATATCTGCATGCCGTACTTGGATGACAATGTGGTACACAGCAAAACTTTCCAGGAGCATGTTGAACACGTGAGGACCATATTACAACGATATTAACAACACGGAGTTGAGTTGACAGAAAATAACTGTGAACTGTTCTAAAGACAAGTCCAATTTCTAGGAAAAATTGTGTCCGGAGAAGGATATACCATGGACCCAGCAGAAATCGCTCCGGTACTGACCTTAATAGAAAAGCGGCGCTCTACCGTCGGGGAGTTGAGGCAGATATTAGGATTCCTCGCCTACTATCGTACTTACGTTCGGAACTTCTCCAGGATTGCCGCCCCACTATACCTCCTCTTGGGGGGATGACAGAGACAACAACACCCACGGAGAAAAAGAAGAAAGCGTGTAGGACCGTGCTTTAAAGAAACAACACCGTTTCGTCTCAACAGCCCATTCTCTGGACAGCAGACCAACAGGAGGTATTGGAGGAGCTAGTAGACCACCTGGTAAAATCACCGATCTTGGGATATCCTGATTTCAACTTACCATTTGTTCTTCATTGTGATGCTTATCAAGTTGGACTGGGAGCTGCCCTGTATCAGCATCAAGATGGAAAAATGAGAGTCATCGGTTACCATCTACATTCTGGAAATTGGAGTTCCTTGCATTGAAATGTGTTATCTGTGAACGATTTAGGGATTATCCCTACTACAGCAAAGAGTTTGAGGTATACACTGACAACAACCCTTTGACCTATGTCCTTACTACAGCCAAACTGAATGCAACGGGTCAGAGATGGGTCGCTGAACTAGCTGACTTCAATTTCAGCATCAAGTACAGGCCAGGAAAATGCAATGTGGATCCTGACGGATTGTCAAGAATGCCACTAGAGCCTGAGGAGTTCATGTAAGAATGCTCGGACGATCAGTCTGGAAGCAATTGAGAGCACTACCCAAGCAGAACAAGCTTATCAGGAGGAAGACACACCATTGTGGTGTCCATTGACGGTGGAAACCACCATAAAAGTGAGAGAACAAGATCACCACAGGTCTATTCAACAACTACCAAAAGGAAAAATCTGTAGAAAACAACGGGAAAATCAGATAATTGGTCGAATACTACTTTATGTGGACCAAAATCGGTTTCCAAGTAAACGGGAGAGGGACAATGAGTCACCAGCAGTATCTGTTTTAATTAAAGAATGGACGAAGCTCTACGTCAGTGAAGACGGTATCCTGTATCGTAAAGGAGGACAAAACCGGCAGTTGGTACTACCCAGAGTATTCCGTAGGTTGGTCTTCAAAGAACTCCATGAAAACATGGGACACCTGGGAGTGGAAAGGACAACAAAATTGATCGGTGAACGTTTCTTCTGGCCATACATGCAGAGAGATATTGAGAGGTACATGACCAGGGAGTGTGGGTGTCTGAAAGATAAAGTTTCAACACATCAACCCGGGCACCTATGGGCCACATCCAAACTATGTATCCATTTTAGATGGTCTCAATAGACTTTCTACATCTCTTGACGTGCAAGGGTGGTTATGAATACATATTGGTGGTGATGGACCATTTCACTCGATTTGCTCAAGCATATGCTACCACCAATAAAACTGGTCAAACAGCAGCAGAGAAGATCTTCAGTGATTTTGCTTTGAGGTTTGGGTTCCCTACGAGGTTACACCACGACCAAGGAAGAGAACCAGCTCTTTGCCAAGCTAGGAAAGTACTGTAGAATTCAGAGATCCCACACAACGCCCTATCACCCAGACGGTAATGGACAAGTGGAACGTTTTAACCAGACATTATTGTTGATGTTGCTCACTTTAACAGCTAATGAGAAGAAAGACTGGAAGAGTTCTCTATCAAAAGTGGTACATGCCTATAACTGTACAAAGAGCAATGCAACGGGTTACTCACCCTTTTTCCTATTGTATGGACGATCGCCAAGACTGCCAATCGACATCATGTTGGATACTCCGGTGTCAGAGACTTACAGAAGGTATCTGGAGTATGTTCGGAAATGGAAGGAATGGATGGCAGAGGCATACAACATAGCGTCCAAAGTGGTTTCGCAAGGACAGAGCAAGAGTAAGGAGTACTATGATCGAAAATGTTATGGAGCAGAATTGGCACCGGCAAGCTGAGTGCTAGTCAAGAACGTACGTGAGAAAGGCGGTCCAGGAAAACACCGTTCATACTGGGAAGACAAGATGTATGTGGTCGTAAGGAGGAAAGCTGATGACAGCCCAGTGTATGAAATCCAATTGGAAACGGGAGACAAGAAAACCAGAATAGTCCATCGGAATTTACTACTACGCTGTGGTTATCTCCCACCACAATAAGACTTCCCAGAAGTAGACCGACATCGTCCGAGATTGACTAAGGGAACACCACAGACTGAAGCTACGGAGGTGGATAGTGACCTTGAAAGTTCCAATGGAGAACACACCGTTATATTTCTAGGACCGGCAAGGAGAGGGATATGCCATTCTCAGGAGAGTAAACTAAGTCGTGAAGCTCCAGAGTTTGTACCAAGGAGTTCAGATGAAGTCCAATTCAGATCTGATGATCGAACACCGGCCCCTGAAGAGACCGATCGACACTCAGGAGGAGCGGAATTACCAGACCGTGCAGAAACAAGCAACTCAGGAGAAGTACAGGAACTTACAGAGGTTGCTCCAAGAGCATCTGAGGAAGCACGGGAAATGAGTATGGCGGAAGAAACTTCTGGTCTCTAAGGAACAACCCACCAGGAGGATGTCGACTTGAGAAGTGAGGAGGCCCGTAATGCTGACGTATGAGACACTTGGTGAACCGAGTCAAGTGCCAAGGACTGTCGACTGGAAACGGGTATCTCTGCCTGTGGACCAGGTAAGCCCATTTGAGTGGTATTCACCACTGAGAGGCAGTATGGAAGATGTTACCTGGTGGAAAGATGTGTTTTCATGCTTTGAATTTCCTTAAAAGACTTTGTAGAAACAAAGAACTGTTAAAGCATAGAGAGAGAGAGCTGTTTGAAAACGTACGAAAAGCTCCAGCTGAAGAGATGCTGATTGTATTAATTGTGTTAATTGTTTGTTTCTTACAGGCATCCTACAAGAAAAAGGTCATAAGATTAGGTTGTTATCAATGTTTATGAACGTTATACCAATTTCACAATGCCAATTTGTATATAAAGTTATCCAACTTTCACCACTGTCTCAGAATTGGTCAGATTGACCAATTAAGACGAATGTCGAGGATGACTTTAAAAAAGGAGGGAAGAGTGTGACATGCAGAAGTAGTGCTGTTGCTTTAAAAGCA
This sequence comes from Phyllobates terribilis, assembly GCF_046119375.1. NCBI lineage: Eukaryota > Metazoa > Chordata > Amphibia > Anura > Dendrobatidae > Phyllobates > Phyllobates terribilis. Next base: position 69,088,503 of record NW_027362773.1, read on the forward strand.
TTCAGCAACTATTAGAAGTAACACAAGCACATGAGACAGGAAGTGTTGTGCACCAAAAGCATCCAGCAACTAGAGGGGTTAACACATTCACAGGAGAAGGGGAGTGTTTTAGCAGAGCCCCAGGGGATTGTGGGGAAGTTGTTTACTGTCTGGCCAGTGCCGAAGAGAAAGGTGGCTTATGATCTGTATCTCACAGAAGACAAGGGAACAGAATTCAGGTCAGGAGGGAAGCTAAACAAAGGTCAGTTAGACTCCCTGAGCTAACAGTGTTGAGTATTATTGGCCAGGAAGATAAGGACTGGAAGAAAGCCTGTCATAGAGATCATCTCCATCATCACACCCTTCCCCCCCTCCATCTCCATTCAGGATAAAGAATACTGTGTACTATTGAGTCCTTGTGAAGGAAAACCCAGTGGTTGTGTATGCATTAAAACTGTGCTGTACTGTGCTACCGAATAATAGGCTGTGTAGTGCTGTGCTGCAAAGGAGAATGTACTTTTATTACTGGAGCCTGTTGCTCAAAGAGACATTTGCATTGCACTGTCCGTGCCTCATTAAATGTTACTGTTCTACTGTTTATGAAGACTCTTGTCAGATGTGTCTGGTCAGCAACTGAATCTATTGTGTGCCTGAGAGAAGCTGCAGCCTATGGTCACCCTAAGTAATGGTTACCCCAGGATTCCAACGAATTCATGTAACCGGTCTCGCCCCTATCTGAACTTAGGCGGGGTGCGTGTAAGACTAGCCTCCTGATACTTACCTACAAGCAACCTCTGATCCTCACAAGATCGCCTTTTCTACTCCCCTCTTATCTCCTTTTCCCACAATCGTATACAAGATTTCTCCCATCTGGAATTCTCTACCCCAACACATCAGACTCTCGCCTACCGTTGAAACTTTCAAAAGGAACCTGAAGACCCACCTCTTCCGACAAGCCTACAACTTGCAGTAACCCTTGCTCCACCATACCGCTGCAAGGCCAGCTCTACCCTCACCTACTGTATCCTCACCCATCCCCTGTAAATCGTGAACCCTCGCGAGCAGGGTCCTCGCTCCTCCTGTACCAGACGCCGACTTGTATTGTTCAAAATTTATTGTAATTGTTTGTGCTATGTATATCCCTTTCACATGTAAAGCGCCATGGAATAAATGGCGCTATAATAATAATGATATTGGGAAACAAACAACAAATAGGACAAAATAACTGAAAACTTCAGTGTGCATATTCACACTTCTAAAGTCAGTATGCTGTAGAGCCTCCTTTTGTGGCAATTACTGCTGCAAGTCACTTTGGATAAGTCTCTTTGGGCTTTCTAAATCTTGCCACTTTGATTTTTACCCACTCCACAAGGCTCCTTCATATTAGATGGTTTCCTCTGGTGAACAGTAATCTTCAAGTCTAGCCACAAATTCTCAATTGGATTAACGTTTGGGCTTATACTAGGCCACTCCAAACATTTAAAGGTTTCCACTTAAACCACTCTTGTGTTGCTTTAGCAGTAGTCTTTGGGTCAGTGTCTTGTTGGAAGGTGAACCTCCTTCCCAGTCTCAAATCACTGACAGACTGAAACAGGTTTTGATCAAAAAGATCCCTGTGTTTCGCACCATCCACTTTCCTTGACTCAAACCATTTTCCCTGTCCCTGCTGCCAAAAAACATGCCCACAGCATGTTACTGCCACCACTATGTTTCACCGTCGGGATGGGGTCCTGAGATGATGAGCTGTGTTGGTTTGGAGCCAGTCATAGTGCTTACCTTGGTAGCCAAAAAGTTTGATTTTAGTCTCATCTGACCACAGCACCTTCCTCCATAGATTTGGGGAGTCTCTCACATGTCTTTTGACAAACTCAAAATGAAGCTTCCACTGAGCCAGGGAGTAATAGTAGCCAACAGTTGCGGTGGTTTCACCAGCTGGCGGGCCATCCTCAGCAGAATAAAAAGGGGAAAGTTGTGGAAGGGCCGCTGGATCAGCCTGTCTCATTAAGCAATTGAGACAGACCTCAGGTGCAACAGGAAAAAACTTGCTTTTACTGGAGCAGTTGATGATGATGATGATTACAGCTCTCTAAAGTATTCAGTACACTTGAGCCAACAGGCCCTCATGGTGTGATGAACCCAGCTCTTTTCCATCAATGTGTAGTAGCTCTTGTAGCGTCGGCGTCTCTGCTTCTTGCTGGACAGAGACGCCATTCCCCTCACCGCCGCGGTCCCGGTCCGGCGTCCTCCAGCTCCCCTGCCGCTGTTGTGCGCACTGCGCGCAGCTTCCAGGGCACTGCTCTTAGGGTGTGCTCAGCTCCCTACCTCTTAAAGGGGCCGTGCGCGCCTGCCTGTCTATCAGCCGTGCCCACCAGCCTGTCTACCTGCCGTGCCCGCTGGCTTGCCTACCCGGATCACCTGTCTGGCTACCTGCCGTGCTCATCCGCTGTACCTGTCAGCCTCAGCCACCTGACCCTTGGGAGTCGCCTGCTCTCAAACAAGGTCAGTCCCAGAGTGGCACCTGGTTCACCTGCCCTGTCCCTCCTTGGTTCACGTAGTTGACTAAGCCGCCATGTGGCCAGGGTCGGTCCGAGTTGGCACTTAGTTACGCCCCTCTGGTCCCTCCTTGCATCACAGCACAGAGGTTCCACCACCCGGATCCGTAACAGCTCTCCTCACTCCTGATGGATATAACACTATCCATGCACTAAAACTTCTCCTCTCAGATTGGACCTTTGCATCCACGGCACCTCAGGCTTAAAGGAAAGTACCTCGGCTCTCTTCCCACTGTTGGCAACTACAGTAAAGATCTTATCAATACATCCCTCTTCTGATCCCCAAATGGTATCATATGGCAGTTGGGAACTTCTTGAAGCCCGCAAGACTCTATGTTCCATGTGGCTGCACAGATTTAGCTGGAGTCCTGAAAGCGACTACAGCAAAGGCACTAGCTGGCCTCGTTGAACTCACGCACCACTCAATCCCGGGAGCGCAGGGTTGCTTCTCCTGGGTTTGGTAGTTCTCCAGTGGGAGTGACTGCCCACCAGACTTCACAAGGGCCCTTACACTAATTACATCTGTGTGTGTAAAAATGGCTGAAGAGCTTAGCTTCTAACACCATCAGAGTTCACAGACATTTGTGACACCTGACTTTGCAGGGCGCCACATTCCCTCCTTCTTAAATTTAGCTTGTCCGCTAGTCTAACTTGTAACATAAACAGAGCATAAGTTAGAAACATTGAAGACATGAAAAACTTGTTCATTTTCTTTCACATATATATGGCACTATAATAATAAATAAAAATAATAATAATTTACATCTATGGTAAACGTAAGAAATGCAGTAAGGCAGGCATGGGCAGGTCCATGGCCCCTGAGTGTAGCTGGGGCTAGCCTCTGAAGGGGCAAATCCATAGGTACAGGGGTGTATGGGTACAGTTCATGCTCACAGCTTAGTACCCTATATAGAGGGAGCAGGAAGGTCCTTACTAAGTTGCAAACAGTAAAATTTACATTTCAAATCACAGTTTGGTGTCTTAATGACATATACAGGACAGGTAGACCCTTTTATAGTTACTGTCTGTATCTAATAGGTAACTGACCTCAGGTATTGCGTTATGAACGGCGGACAAGGGCAATACCGGGTGTAGTGGGCAAGTGTCTTCTAACCATGGGACGTACCAAGGGTACGGCAGGCTCCAGGACATTTACCATTCCTGGGAGTTCTTGATTAAAGGCCAGGGTGGGTATTACTACAGCTTCTCTGAATTTCAACCACCTGTCAGGGAACATACCAAGTACAGTGGGCATTACTTGTCTTCTCTCGTCTTGTTGGTTAGGAGGTCCAGTTTGCCCAGGTCTTTCTTCTTGACATAGTTGGAATGGACTCAGCTTAAGGTTATCACGATGTAGCATCGGCGTCTCTGCCCTCTGACAGGCAGAGACGCCGTCCCCTTTACCTCCGCGGTTCTGCTTCTGCGTCTTCCAGCCTCCCTGCAGCTGCTGCTGGTGCACGCAGCTTCCCTGGCTCTGTGCTTAGGGCACGCACGCTCCCTCCCTCTTAAAGGGGTCGCGCCGTCCTAAAAAGTCCCCGGCCAATGGCCAGAGGACTTTCCCTATAAAAGGCACCTCCTCCAATATGGAGGTGCCCGTTCATGGTTGTTGCTTTGTGTTACTTACTTTGCTTCAGCCCTCAGGTCCTCTGCAAGTCAGTCCTGTCCACCAGCCTGTTCTACAGTCCAGTCTGCCAGTCTGACTACTATCCAGCCCGACAGTCTGTCTACCGTCCAGTCCGCCAGTCTGTCTATGGGCTTTGTCCACTCGCTTACCTGGAAGCACCTGCCTGTTACCTGCCGTGCCCGCCAGCCTGCTTTACCTGGAAGCACCTGCCTGTTACCTGCCGTGCTCGCCAGCCTGCTTACCTGGAAGCACCTGCCAGCTATCTGTTGTGCCCACCTGCCCGCTTACCTGGAAGCACCTGCCAGCTACTTGTTGTGCCCGCCAGCTTGCCTACCCGGAACACTCGCCTGACTATCAGCCTAATCAGCCTGCTTGTCTACCTGGACCACGCGTCAGCCTGCCTGCCGAGCTCTTCCGCTGTACTGGTCACTTACCTGCCTTCTGACCCGTGGGAGTCACCTGCTCTCATACAAGGTCAGTCCCAGAGTGGCACCTGGTCCCTCTGCTCGGTTCCTCCCTGGTTCACGGAGTCGACTGAGCCGCCGTGCGACCTTGCCTGAAACAACGAGGCCCTGGTGTCCACCATCTGGGAGGGTCTTTCCGGACGAACCAAGAATGAGCTAGCCGGTCGTGACATCCCTACCACCCTGGACGACCTGGTGTCACTAACTACCCGGATTGACATCCGTTTCTTGGAGCGAGTTAAGGAGACTACCCAGGAGAGAATATTTCCTCGTCTTGCTCCTGTCTTCCAGAAACCTGCCTTCCAACCAGCAATTCCCCGGGCACGCTCGCCCGAACCCATGCAGATTGACCAGACCAAGATGGTCAAGTCTCGCCAAGAAACGCGCCAAGCCGAGGGGAGATGTTTCTACTGTGGCAGTAAGGAGCATCTGATCCGTTCCTGTCCAGTGAAGCCGGGAAACTCCAGTGTCTAGGACCGCTCGGAGAGGTCATCCTAGGCAAGAGTAAATCCTCTCTGTCCTTGACTCTATCCGTTTCTATCTCCAGTGGTGTGAACCGCTTCTTTGAGACCGCCCACCTGGATTCCGGAGCCGCTGGGAATCTCATTTCTCAGTCCCTTGTGGAGCAGATTCCCACCAAATGTCTGGCCGAACCATTGGCAGTCGCTTCCGTGGATGGGAGACTCCTTCCAGTGACCAATTTGCTCATCACAGAGCCTGTAACCCTTCAGGTGGGAATGCTGCACTAGGAGAGGATCTCCTTCCATGTGCTATCCAGACTCTCACTCCCTTTTGCTAGGTCTGCCCTGGCTACAGAAACATGAACCCGTCCTAAACTGGCGATCTGGTGAGGTGCTCCTTTGGGGGCAGGATTGCCAAGAGACCTGCCTGGTTCCGGTTCTCCCGGCTCGACCTCCGTCTACTCTGGCTAATCTACCTGGTCTGCCGGCACCCTACTGGTCCTATGCGGACGTCTTCGACAAGAAGGAAGCCGAGACACTACCACCTCATAGGCCGTATGATTGTCCCATCAACCTGGTACCTGGCGCTTCACCTCCCCGCGGGCGTATCTACCCCTTGTCTCTGGCTGAGACCCGGGCCATGTCTGAGTACATCGAGGAGTATCTTGCTAAGGGATTCATTCAGAAATCTACTTCCCCGGCTGGAGCAGGATTCTTCTTCGTTAAAAAGAAAGACGGTTTGCTACGGCCGTGTATCGATTACAGGGGGCTTAACCAAATTACCATCAAGAATAAGTACCCCCTGCCTCTCATCTCGGAGATGTTCGACCGCCTTAAATTATCACTTGTGGGTAATTTCAGCTTAACATTGCTACTTCCTTTCAAATAACGCATTACTCTCTTCACGGCATTCCAATCAGCTTTATTTGGTTTTTGATACCTTTCTACTCAGGATTCCTACTGCTGCTGCGATGTCTGGTCTTGTAACGGTCGCTAGATACAGTAGTTTTCCTATTGCTGTTCTGTATTCTTCATTATTTGGTAGCATATTTTTTTTCACTGTTCATCTCTTTGAGATAATTAGTTTCCATTGGAGACTTTACTGTTTTTGCATCCTTTAATCCAAATTTTTCTGTTATGTCTTGAATCATGTGATTTTGATTCAGTAGGAAACTTCCGTCTTCTTCTCTTTCTACCTGTATTCCTAGGTACTGTTTTACATTTCCCAAGTCTTTGATTTCGAAATGTTGCTTCAGGATTTTTAGAATGTTTTCTTTATCCCTTTCTTGTTTAAAAAAAAATCAAAATGTTGTCTACATATATGAGTACATAAATCCATCTATTAATCAGCCTTTTTGTGTACAAGCATGGATCAGCTTTGCTTCTTTGAAATTTTTCATTTGTAAGTACTTCCGTGATTTTGTCATTCCACGCTTTAGCTGCTTGCTTTAAACCATATATGCTTTTCTGTAGTTTGCAAACTTTGTTTGGATTTCTTTCATCTTTGAATCCTGGAGGTTTTTCCATGTAAATGTCTTCTGTTAAATCTCCATTCAGAAAAGCTGTCTTTACATCCAGATGTCTCAGTTCCATCTGTTTCATTGCTGCAACTGTAAGTAAAGTTCTTATTGTAGTGTGCTTGACAACAGGAGCAAATGTCTCATCATAGTCTTCTCCATATTTTTGAGAATACCCTTTAGTCTTGCTTGGTATCTTTCAGCTGTGCCATCTGTTTGGTATTTTACTTTAAAAATCCATTTACATCCTATGGCTTTTCTTCCTTCTGGCAAATCTGTTAGTGTCCATGTATTTGAATCATGCATGAATTTAATTTCTGTTTCTGTTGCTTCTATCCATTTATTAGCTTCTTCTTCTTCAGGAAGTTTAGATATGTCTTCCCAAGAGGTAGGATCATAGATTTTTCTTATGCTTGTCTTGTATGAGAGACGTTTTGGTGGTTTTCCTTTGTTCTCTCTTATTGAACGTCTTGGTTCTGTGTCTGTTTGTAGTTGTGATTCTTCACTTTCGGTATTTTGTTCTTCATTAATTTCTCCTTCTTTCTCATCAGATATTTCTTCAGTTATGTCACTATTGTTTTTCTCATTTTTTGTTTCAACTGAAATCATAATGTCTTCATTTAAATCTTCAATGAATGTCACACTGTTACTCATCGTAACTCTGTTTTGGCATCTAGAATCATAGAATCATAGAATCATAGAATGGTAGAGTTGGAAGGGACCTCCTGGGTCATCTGGTCCAACCCCCTGCTCAAAGCAGGATTCACTAGATCATCTCAGACAGATGTCTGTCCAGCCTCTGTTTGAAGACGTCCATTGAAGGGGAACTCACCACCTCTCGTGGCAGCCTGTTCCACTCATTAATCACCCTAACTGTCAAAAAGTTTTTTCTAATATCTAATCTGTGTCTCCTTCCATTTAGTTTCATCCCATTGCTTCTAGTCTTTCCTTGTGCAAATGAGAATAAAGATGATTCTTCTACAATGTGACAGCCCTTGACATATTTGTAGACAGCTATTAAGTCTCCTCTCAGTCTTCTTTTTTGCAAGCTAAACATTCCCAAATCCTGCAACCGTTCCTCATAGGACATGGTTTGCAGACCAGTCACCATTCTGGTCGCTCTTCTCTGAACTTGCTCCAGTTTGTCTATGTCTTTTTTAAAATGTGGTGCCCAAAACTGTACACAGTATTCCAGATGAGGTCTGACCAAAGAGGAGTAAAGACTAGAGATGAGCGTTGTTCTACTCGAACTGTTCGCCAATCTCAAATTCGAGCTGTTTTGGGCGGTGTTCGAGCCGTTCGGCGAACACGAACGATTTGAGAAAAATTCGGCTGTTCGAGGTTATGTTCGATAACTGTTCGTGCACCAAAATCATAACTGGATTTTTTCTCAGTAATGATGAAAATTAATGTTAATACGCAGTTTGAGTGTACAGCGGGGTGGGGGGAGGGGCAGGGGATGGATCTCTGCAGGAATAATGAAGATCTCCATTTTTTTTTCTCTTTCCCGCATTTGCAGTGGGGAGGTGCAGTCTGTCAGCCTATCAGCAGCGCACACACGGAGCGAACTGCTGTTTTTCACACAAGCAAGGGCATGTGTCATTGGCAGTGTATGTCACATGTCCTTGCCCTATAAGACCAAGCCATTTTCCCCGTCGCCACCATTTTCTCACTGCTGCAGCTGCGTGTTAGACTGCACCGCTGTTGCTGTGTGCGCTATACCTTGTTAATTTCAAGCCAATTTTCGCACAAATCTACAGATAGCTTGGGAGTAGGGAATAGTTGTGATTGCAGTCCTTTTAAGGACTAGGTTACAGCATTTCCTACGACTTTTATCAGGCAGGTCTGTGCTCTTAAATAGATAGATTGTGGGAGTAAAGACTAATTGTAATTGCAGTCCTTTTCAGGCCTAGGTTACATCAGTTCCTATCAGTTTTTGCCAGGCAGGTCTGTGCCAGTGCTGTGCAAGTTTTTTTCACAGCATTTGGCTGAATCTAGCAAAGCTAATCCTTTTTGGCCTATTGCAGAGTGTGTTAGTCAGTGGAGTAGCCTATCTGTGTTGCAAGATATACCACCTGTGTATAGAATACCAATTTTTTTACTGCACCTAGTGAAGTAAAATCTTTTGGGCATAGCATCATTCTATTAGTCCATCTATACTGACCTCCATCAGGTTGCAAATTGAATATATTTTTTTTCTGCATCTACCTCTGAAAAAATATTGGGCTTCTAGCTGTGTGTGGGACTTGTTCTATTAATCCATCTATACAGACCTCCATCAGGTTGCAAACTGAATATATTTTTTTTCTGCATCTACCTCTGAAAAAATATTTGGGCTTCTAGCTGTGTGTGGGACTTGTTCTATTAATCCATCTATACAGACCTCCATCAGGTTGCAAACTGAATATAATTTTTTTCTGCATCTAGCTCTGAAAAAATAGTTGGCCTTCTAGCAGTGTGTGGGACTTTCTCTATTAGTCCATCTATACTGACCTCCATCAGGTTGCAAATTAAAAATAATTTTTATCTGCATCTACCTCTGAAAAAATATTTGGGCTTCTAGCTGTGTGTGGGACTTGTTCTATTAGTCCATCTATACTGACCTCCATCAGGTTGCAAACTGAATATAATTTTTTTCTGCATCTAGCTCTGAAAAAATATTTGGCCTTCTAGCAGTGTGTGGGACTTTCTCTATTAGTCCATCTATACTGACCTCCATCAGGTTGCAAACTGAATATATTTTTTTTCTGCATCTACCTCTGAAAAAATACTGGGCTTCTAGCTGTGTGTGGGACTTGTTCTATTAATCCATCTATACAGACCTCCATCAGGTTGCAAACTGAATATATTTTTTTTCTGCATCTACCTCTGAAAAAATATTGGGCTTCTAGCTGTGTGTGGGACTTGTTCTATTAATCCATCTATACAGACCTCCATCAGGTTGCAAACTGAATATAATTTTTTTCTGCATCTAGCTCTAAAAAAATAGTTGTCCTTCTAGCAGTGTGTTGGACTTTCTCTATTAGTCCATCTATACTGACCTCCATCAGGTTGCAAATTAAAAATAATTTTTATCTGCATCTAGCTCTGAAAAAATATTTGGCCTTCTAGCAGTGTGTGGGACTTTCTCTATTAGTCCATCTATACTGACCTCCATCAGGTTGCAAATTAAAAATAATTTTTATCTGCATCTACCTCTGAAAAAATATTTGGGCTTCTAGCTGTGTGTGGGACTTGTTCTATTAGTCCATCTATACTGACCTCCATCAGGTTGCAAACTGAATATAATTTTTTTCTGCATCTAGCTCTGAAAAAATATTTGGCCTTCTAGTAGTGTGTGGGACTTTCTCTATTAGTCCATCTATACTGACCTCCATCAGGTTGCAAATTAAAAATAATTTTTATCTGCATCTAGCTCTGAAAAAATATTTGGCCTTCTAGCAGTGTGTGGGACTTTCTCTATTAGTCCATCTATACTGACCTCCATCAGGTTGCAAATTAAAAATAATTTTTATCTGCATCTACCTCTGAAAAAATATTTGGGCTTCTATCTGTGTGTGGGACTAGTTCTATTAGTCCATCTATACTGACCTCCATCAGGTTGCAAACTGAATATAATTTTTTTCTGCATCTAGCTCTGAAAAAATATTTGGCCTTCTAGCAGTGTGTGGGACTTTCTCTATTAGTCCATCTATACTGACCTCCATCAGGTTGCAAATTAAAAATAATTTTTATCTGCATCTAGCTCTGAAAAAATATTTGGCCTTCTAGCAGTGTGTGGGACTTTCTCTATTAGTCCATCTATACTGACCTCCATCAGGTTGCAAATTAAAAATAATTTTTATCTGCATCTAGCTCTGAAAAAATATTTGGCCTTCTAGCAGTGTGTGGGACTTTCTCTATTAGTCCATTTATACTGACCTCCATCAGGTTGCAAATTAAAAATAATTTTTATCTGCATCTACCTCTGAAAAAATATTTGGGCTTCTAGCTGTGTGTGGGACTTGTTCTATTAGTCCATCTATACTGACCTCCATCAGGTTGCAAACTGAATATAATTTTTTTCTGCATCTAGCTCTGAAAAAATATTTGTCCTTCTAGCAGTGTGTGGGACTTTCTCTATTAGTCCATCTATACTGACCTCCATCAGGTTGCAAATTAAAAATAATTTTTTTTCTGCATCTACCTCTGAAAAAATATTGGGCTTCTAGCTGTGTGTGGGACTTGTTCTATTAATCCATCTATACAGACCTCCATCAGGTTGCAAACTGAATATAATTTTTTTCTGCATCTACCTCTGAAAAAATATTTGGGCTTCTAGCTGTGTGTGGGACTTGTTCTATTAGTCCATCTATACTGACCTCCATCAGGTTGCAAACTGAATATAATTTTTTTCTGCATCTAGCTCTGAAAAAATATTTGGCCTTCTAGCAGTGTGTGGGACTTTCTCTATTAGTCCATCTATACTGACCTCCATCAGGTTGCAAATTAAAAATAATTTTTATCTGCATCTAGCTCTGAAAAAATATTTGGCCTTCTAGCAGTGTGTGGGACTTTCTCTATTAGTCCATCTATACTGACCTCCATCAGGTTGCAAATTAAAAATAATTTTTATCTGCATCTAGCTCTGAAAAAATATTTGGCCTTCTAGCAGTGTGTGGGACTTTCTCTATTAGTCCATCTATACTGACCTCCATCAGGTTGCAAATTAAAAATAATTTTTATCTGCATCTAGCTCTGAAAAAATATTTGGCCTTCTAGCAGTGTGTGGGACTAGTTCTATTAGTCCATCTATACTGACCTCCATCAGGTTGCAAACTGAATATAATTTTTTTCTGCATCTAGCTCTGAAAAAATATTTGGCCTTCTAGCAGTGTGTGGGACTTTCTCTATTAGTCCATCTATACTGACCTCCATCAGGTTGCAAATTAAAAATAATTTTTATCTGCATCTAGCTCTGAAAAAATATTTGGCCTTCTAGCAGTGTGTGGGACTTTCTCTATTAGTCCATCTATGCTGACCTCCATCAGGTTGCAAATTAAAAATAATTTTTATCTGCATCTAGCTCTGAAAAAATATTTGGCCTTCTAGCAGTGTGTGGGACTTTCTCTATTAGTCCATCTATACTGACCTCCATCAGGTTGCAAATTAAAAATAATTTTTATCTGCATCTACCTCTGAAAAAATATTTGGGCTTCTAGCTGTGTGTGGGACTTGTTCTATTAGTCCATCTATACTGACCTCCATCAGGTTGCAAACTGAATATAATTTTTTTCTGCATCTAGCTCTGAAAAAATATTTGGCCTTCTAGCAGTGTGTGGGACTTTCTCTATTAGTCCATCTATACTGACCTCCATCAGGTTGCAAATTAAAAATAATTTTTTTTCTGCATCTACGTCTGAAAAAATATTGGGCTTCTAGCTGTGTGTGGGACTTCTTCTATTAATCCATCTATACAGACCTCCATCAGGTTGCAAACTGAATATAATTTTTTTCTGCATCTACCTCTGAAAAAATATTTGGGCTTCTAGCTGTGTGTGGGACTTGTTCTATTAGTCCATCTATACTGACCTCCATCAGGTTGCAAACTGAATATAATTTTTTTCTGCATCTAGCTCTGAAAAAATATTTGGCCTTCTAGCAGTGTGTGGGACTTTCTCTATTAGTCCATCTATACTGACCTCCATCAGGTTGCAAATTAAAAATAATTTTTATCTGCATCTAGCTCTGAAAAAATATTTGGGCTTCTAGCTGTGTGTGGGACTTGTTCTATTAGTCCATCTATACTGACCTCCATCAGGTTGCAAACTGAATATAATTTTTTTCTGCATCTAGCTCTGAAAAAATATTTGGCCTTCTAGTAGTGTGTGGGACTTTCTCTATTAGTCCATCTATACTGACCTCCATCAGGTTGCAAATTAAAAATAATTTTTATCTGCATCTAGCTCTGAAAAAATATTTGGCCTTCTAGCAGTGTGTGGGACTTTCTCTATTAGTCCATCTATACTGACCTCCATCAGGTTGCAAATTAAAAATAATTTTTATCTGCATCTACCTCTGAAAAAATATTTGGGCTTCTAGCTGTGTGTGGGACTTGTTCTATTAGTCCATCTATACTGACCTCCATCAGGTTGCAAACTGAATATAATTTTTTTCTGCATCTAGCTCTGAAAAAATATTTGGCCTTCTAGCAGTGTGTGGGACTTTCTCTATTAGTCCATCTATACTGACCTCCATCAGGTTGCAAATTAAAAATAATTTTTATCTGCATCTAGCTCTGAAAAAATATTTGGCCTTCTAGCAGTGTGTGGGACTTTCTCTATTAGTCCATCTATACTGACCTCCATCAGGTTGCAAATTAAAAATAATTTTTATCTGCATCTACCTCTGAAAAAATATTTGGGCTTCTAGCTGTGTGTGGGACTTGTTCTATTAGTCCATCTATACTGACCTCCATCAGGCTGCAAACTGAATATAATTTTTTTCTGCATCTAGCTCTGAAAAAATATTTGGCCTTCTAGCAGTGTTTGGGACTTTCTGTATTAGTCCATCTATACTGACCTCCATCAGGTTGCAAATTAAAAATAATTTTTTTTCTGCATCTACCTCTGAAAAAATATTGGGCTTCTAGCTGTGTGTGGGACTTGTTCTATTAATCCATCTATACAGACCTCCATCAGGTTGCAAACTGAATATAATTTTTTTCTGCCTCTACCTCTGAAAAAATATTTGGGCTTCTAGCTGTGTGTGGGACTTGTTCTATTAGTCCATCTATACTGACCTCCATCAGGTTGGAAACTGAATATAATTTTTTTCTGCATCTAGCTCTGAAAAAATATTTGGCCTTCTAGCAGTGTGTGGGACTTGTTCTATTAGTCCACCTATACTGACCTCCATCAGGTTACAAATTCAAAATAATTTTTTGTCTGCATCTAGCTCTGAAAAAATATTTGGCCTTCTAGCAGTGTGTGGGACTTTCTCTATTAGTCCATCTATACTGACCTCCATCAGGTTGCAAACTGAATATTTTTTTTTCTGCATCTACCTCTGAAAAAATATTTGGGCTTCTAGCTGTGTGTGGGACTTGTTCTATTAGTCCATCTATACTGACCTCCATCAGGTTGCAAATCGAATATAATTTTTTTCTCCATCTAACCCAGCCAATAGTTTTGGCCTAATACCACAGTTTGGCCACTCAGGTCTGCTCGGTTCCCATCCATTGTTTTTTTGTGCAAACAACTCCAGAGTTGTGAATTAGTTAACCACCAAAATGAGGGGAAAAAGGCCTGCTGCTGGTGGAAAGGGGAATAGGCGTGTTGGGAAGGGGAAAAAAGGTTGTGTCCGTGGGGTAGGTGTTAAAGCAACAGTAACATCTGCAGAAGAAAGACCATCTTCCAGCCAAACTAAAATGTCTACTTCTTTTAGCGGACAATGTGATAAGATCCCTTTCTTACGGCCACGGCAATCGCTACAAATTCCAGATGAGGCACAAAAACAGCAGGTGCTTCAACGGATATCAAGTGCTCCTTTAAGTGGGCTCTCCTCCACATCAACTTCAACATGACAAATACTCCAGTCCTCAAAGGTGTCACCCCAATCGCACTTGCTTCCTCACAGCTCCCAAATCTCCAGCTGCCCGTCTGAGTATGAGGTAGAACAGATGGTTGAGTCTGCAGAGCTGTTTACTCATACTATAGCCTGGGAATCAGAGGTCGACTCCAGCGCTTCTGTGAATCCAGACGAGGAAATGATCTGCACTGCTGCCCAGAATCTTTATGAGTCGGATCCAGGACCAGACGCAGAAGGTTCTGACCATAATGTAGACCCTCATTCCCAAACTGTAACTCCTGTTGGTGGAGACAATGAGGAAGACGATGATGAGACTCAAATACCTGATTGGAGCGACAACTTTAGTTTTTTGTCAGGGCAGGAACAGGTTGGCTCTGAGGACGACGGGTGTGATAACGCACAGGGTGATGATGATGAGGTTGGAGATCCCACTTACTGTCAACCCACAGTCAGCCAAGAGATGAGGTCAGCAGAGGAGGTGGAGGAAGATGCTAGTGACGACGAGGTCAGGTTGCGCCTTCCTGGACAGAGACGTAGTACTGGAAGCACGTCAACAACTGCATCCTCAAACACAACTCTGCCTCTCACCACAAGTCGTGGTGACTCTTCAGGTCGCATGGGTGCTAAGCCTTGCATAGCCTGGGCATTTTTTCAGATCGATAAAGATGACCCAACTCGTGTTATCTGTAACATTTGTCAGCAAAAGCTAAGTAGAGGCCAAAAAATACATAGTTTGAGTACTTCATGCATGAACCGGCACATGGACATGAAGCATAAGTTGCAGTGGGAAGCTCAGTGTGCTACAATGCGGCCTAGCCGGCCGGGCCAACCACCGTCTGCCATATCTTGTGCATCCGCGGCCTCTTCATCCTCTGTGACTGGGGGGACAGCAGTCACACCTGTTTTGGGGCGCAGACCTGCCACCTCTTTACCCGCAACAGCCAGCGTGATTGGCAGGTCATCATTTTCTTTGGAGGTGGTAACACCAGCTGGTGTTGAGCGCTGTCCGACATCGATAGCACCACCTTTGGATCAAGGCAACCTAACATGTCCGCCTGCATCCTCCTCACAGACCGGCAGTTTGCCGGGGACACCCTTATCAACCCCGTCTAAGCACAATAGCCAGCCCTCGGTCCCTCAGATGTGGACAAGTAAAAGACCATTTCCTCCTTGCCATGAGAAAGCTAAGAGGTTGAATTTCACCATCTGCAAGCTCTTGGCTACAGAAATGCTGCCTTTCCGCCTGGTGGACACAGAGGATTTTCGAGACCTTATGTCCGTCGCAGTGCCCCAGTACCAGATGCCCAGTCGGCACTACTTCTCAAAGAAAGGTGTGCCTGCGCTCCACCAGCATGTCGCACACAACATCACCGCTTCTTTGAGAAACTCTGTGTGTGACAGGGTGCATTTCACCACAGACACTTGGACGAGTAGGCATGGACAGGGGCGTTACATGTCGCTGACTGGGCACTGGGTAACTATGGTGACAGCAGGACAAGGGGCTGCTGTCCAAGTCTTGCCGTCCCCACGAGTTGTGCGTCAATCCTCTTTATGTCAAAGTTCCTCCACTGCTTCTGCCTCCTCAACCTCCTCTCGGTCTTCCACCTGCACCCAAAGCCTGTCTGGTCATGCCACAAGCTTTCTAACTGCGCAGAAGGGATCCTGCACACCTCCTTACTATGCTGGCAGTAGGGCTCAACGTCATCAGGCGGTTTTTACTTTGAAATGTCTGGGAAATGTGAGTCACACAGCTGAGGAGTTGTGGTCAGCTCTGGAGAACCAATTTCATGAATGGTTGTCTCCACTGGACCTGAAACCAGGGAAGGCCGTGTGCGACAATGCTGCAAACCTGGGTGCGGCCCTTCACCGGGGCAATGTCACACACGTGCCTTGTATGGCTCACGTGTTGAACCTGGTTGTCCAGCAATTTTTAGCCCACTATCCCAGACTAGATGGCCTTCTGCAGAGGGCACGGTCGCTGTGTTCTCACTTCCGCCGTTCGCATCCCGCAGCTCAGCGACTTACATCTCTACAGAAGTCGTTGGGCCTGCCACTTCACCGGCTAAAATGCGATGTGCCTACCCGGTGGAATTCAACTCTGCACATGTTGCAGCGACTGTGGCAGCACTGACAAGCCCTGGTGCAATACGTTCTGACGTATAGCCTGGGCCAACGAGATCCAGAGGTGGGGCAAATCACGCTGGAGGAGTGGTCTCAGATCAGGGACCTATGCACCCTTCTGCACAGTTTTGAAATGGCGACGAAGATGTTTAGTGCTGACGATGCCATTATCAGCATGACTATTCCGGTGATTTACATGCTGGAGCACATGTTAAACAGAATTCGGAGTCAGGTGGTGGCACAAGAGGAGGTGGAGGAAGTAGAGGAGGAGGAGTTGTATGCGGAAGGGCTAACATCTGCAAGGTCCAGACGGTTGGCAGCACCAAGGCGGCAGGCATGTGAGGGTGGGGGAGATGGTTTTACCAGGGCGCATGGTAGCAGCCAAACTAGTGAGGAAGGTGCAGGAGCCCAGGAAGAAGTGGAGGACGAACTGATGGAAGACTCATCAGATGAGGGAGACCTTGATCACATTTCTGTTGTGCGAGGTTGGGGGGAGAGGACAGAGGAAGGAAGCATGATTGTTACCTCGCCACCAACACAACAGGGACTTGGTGCTCCTGGATGCGCAACACACATGAGTGCCTTCTTGCTGCACTACCTGCAACATGACCCTCGAATTGTGAGAATTAGAAATAATCCTGACTACTGGGTTGCCACACTGTTAGATCCCCGGTACAAAAGTAAATTTGCAGAAATTATTCCTGCCATAGAAAGGGATGCATGCATGCAGGAGTATCAGCAGAGACTGTTGCAAAATCTTACATGTGCTTTTCCACAAAACACCAGTGGTGCACGTAGTGAATCTCACAGTTCCAACTTGCCAACCATGGGACCGTCAAGTGTTCAGCACTCAAACCGTAACAGAACCACAGTATCTGCTGTTAACATCAATTTTGTGGAATCATTTCACCACTTTTTTAGCCCATCCTTTGCAAGGCCACAGGAGACAAGAAGTCTGACACATAGTCAACGCCTAGAGACGATGGTACAGGAGTATCTCCAAGTAAACATTGAAGCCACGACTGTGTCACTGGACCCTTGCTCTTTTTGGGCTTCCAATCTGGATAAATGGCCGGAGCTAGCCACTTACGCCTTGGAGATCTTGTCATGCCCCGCAGCCAGCGTTCTGTCTGAACGTATGTTCAGCGCTGCTGGTGGTGTGCTGACAGATAAGCGCACGTGGCTCTCCACTGATAATGTAGACAGACTCGCGTTCATAAAGATGAACAAATAATGGATCCGAAACGACTTTTCTACCCCTGTGTCATCCTGGGGAGAGTAAAAGCTTGATGATTGGTTAAAATCACCCTACCAACCGTTTTAAGCTTTCAAATTACTAATCATGTTTATCTGTATCTTGGCTGGAAAATAATTTGGGCTTTTTAGCAGTGTGCAGCACTGATTCTATTAGGCCATCTATACTAAGCTCCACCAGATTTAAAATTACTAATCATGTTTATCTGTATCTTGGCTGGAAAATAATTTGGGCTTTGTAGCAGTGTGCAGCACTGATCCTATTAGGCCATCTATACTAAGCTCCACCAGATTTAAAATTAATAATAATTTTTAGCTGCATCTAGCCCGGAAAATAATTTTGGGGCTCCGAGATGCGCAAGACACATAAGTGCCTTCTTGCTGCACTACCTGCAACATGACCCTCATATTGTCAGAATTCGAAGTAATCATGACTACTGGGTTGCCACACTCTTAGATCCCCCAAACTTTTCGATCAACCTTTTCATTTTAATAAAGACCAAAAAAATGGTCATTTTTGAAATTATAAGCATTAGCAGGTTATTAGAAACTGAAATCAAACAGTTTTCAACTCAAAACTTTATTCTAGGTGATGTTACATTTTCACATAGGACCCCTTGTTCGAAAGGAGCTTCTGAACTCTCTCGTCCATTGAATTTGTCAGGTTTTGGATGGTTTCTGCTTCAATTGTTTTGCATGAGGACAGAATACCCTCCCAGAGGTGTTGCTTAGATGTGAACTGCCTCCCGCCATCATAGACACTCCTTTTGATGATGCTCCAGAGGTTCTGAATGGGGTAGAGGTCAGGGGAGCATGGGGGTCACACCATAAGTTTGTCCCCTTTTATGCCCATATCAGCCAGAGATGCAGATGTTTTATGTGCAGCATGAGATGGTGCATTATCATGCAAAAAAATGATCTTGCTGTGAAATACACGGTTCTTCTTCTTGAACCATGGCAGGAAGTGCTGTTTGAGAAAATTCACATACATTATGGAGTTCATCTTTAGCGCCTTCAGGGATCCTAAAGGGGCCGAAAATCTCTCTCCCCATGATTCCAGCCCAAAACATTACTCCACCTCCTCCTTGTTGGCGCTGTAGCCGTGTTTGCGTGGGGTGTCCATCAACCAGCCATCCTCCACTCCATCCATCTGGACCATCGAGCGCTGCACGGCACTCATCCGTGAACAAAACAGTTTTGAAATCAGTCTTCATGTAATGTTTAGCCCACTGGAGCCGTTTCTGCTTGTGTGAAGTGGATAGAGGAGGTCGACAGGATGGCGTATGCACAGCTGCAAACCTCTGAAGGACCCTGCATCTTGTTGTTCGGGGGACGTGGAGGCACCAGCAGCTTCAAAAACTTGTCTGCTGCTATGACAAGGCTTTTTTGCCGCTGCTCTTTTAACCTGACGTAATTGCCTGTAGGAAAGAGTCCTCAATTTGCCCTTATCAGCACGCACACATGTGTAGTGTGAATCAGCTACATACTTCTTGATTGCCAAGACACTTCATCCTGATCATCGCACAATGTTGATTGTAGTCATGCCTTGACCTAAACACTCCACAATTTGTTGCTTCTCAGCAGCCGACACATCCTTTTTCTTTCCCATTTTGGCAGAAAATGTAGGCTGCTTAATAATGTGAGACAGCCTTCTTAAGTAGTCTTGCCTTTCATTGGACACACCTGCCAAACTAATTAGCACAGGTGTCTGCAATTGCTTACAGTGATATAAAGAGCCCTGACACACATCACCATCAATGAGTTTAACTGACAAACAAACAAATTCTTCCCTTATCACTCCTAAACACTTTTTGCATAATAATTTGGAACACAGTGTACATGTGCTTTTCCACAAAACACCAGTGGTTCACGTAGTGAATCTTACAGTTCTAACTTGCCAACCGTGGTCTGTATGGAGTTGTTCAATAAAGGGCCCAAAATTAAGATAACATAGATGGGAGAGGTCTCTATGAATAGGAATTCCTAAGTATTTGATACCCTGTGAGGGCCAGGCAAAGGGAAAGTTGGACTGGATGGAATCCTATATGGATTTGGAGAGGGAGACATCGAGGGCCTCAGACTTCGCTGCATTGATTTTAAAATTTGACCATGTAACAAAGTGATCTATTTCAGCCATAACAGCAGGGATGGATATATGTGATTGAGTGATATATACTAGGACATCATCAGCAAATAGAGAGCACTTGTACTCGGTGCCTCCCACCTCAATCCACCTAATATTGGGGTTATGGCGAATTGATGAGAGCAGGTGCTCCATCACTAGGATGTATAAGAGAGGGGACAGAGGACATCCCTGCCTTGTCCCATTGGTGATTGTGAAAGGTGATGAAAATGTTCTGATGCACCCCCTGGGCCTTGGGACACCCGGAGCCGGACCCTTTTTGGTGGATGCTGGTGGTTGTAGTCTTCGTGGCGGCGACCCGGTTCCGTGGCTCAGGGTGGTCAAACCAGTGGCGGAACTATTTATGTGGTTTTGATGTTTAAATGTCCGACTACGCCACCCGTGGATTGCGGTCAGAGTGAACCGCCGCTGCAGGGCAGACCGCTGAGGCTGGTGTTGTGGGTGCAGCAGAGCGTAGCATAACTCCCCACGGGAGGAGTATAGCCTCAGGGCAGTGTATGCGGAGGATGGGGGTGATGGTGCAGGGCAGCAGCAGTAACGACACGGAGTCAGTGATGCAGTCCAGGGCCTTTACTCACAGTTCTTATTATCCAGACCACGTCTGCAGGTAACGGCTGCCCACGTCGTACTGTGCTCACCAGGTGAGGGGCTCAGACAACTCCCAGATAACTTTGGAGCGCTTCACAGGACCCCCTTTGTGTGTCCTTTGTCTGGCCTTTCTTACCAACCCTTCTGTCCGGCTGCCTCGGGCCTCCTCTTGGTAAACTTGGCGCCAGTTTCCCTGACCCTATGTGGTGCCTTCCTAGCGGGTGTAGCGAGGGGCTGCGCCACATAAAATGTCAGAGCCTCCGGTTTCTAGCTGAGGGTCGTTTCCTGCCTCCACTAGTTTCGGGGACCGGTCTCCCCCTTTGGCCTGACCCCTCCACGCAGGTGGATTCGGGCGTGCGGTGGCGACTCGCCCGTCCGCACCCCTGGGATCCCTTCATTCCTCGTTCCTGGAGCCTTCTCCGCTCCTCTTCCTTCCTTCTCCCTCTTCCAGGCCTGGGCCTCTCTTACTAGGCCCGCCTCCGGAGCAGAGCTCATGCAGAGCCCCTGCTCCCTGCCACTTCTGCTCAGACTTCTCTGCACTGAACTAAGATGGTGCCCACCTTTTATACTCCCTTCTCAATGCACCCAGGAACTGCTTCCTCCCTGCTCCTGCACTACAGGGTTCCCCTTCCTCAGTGTTCCCTCCCCCCACTCCAGCCAGGGACAGGGACTGTCGTGCCCATCTCAGAGGCATATTGGTCGCCCTGCCCCACGGCAATGTGGTGTAATGCATGCAGGTGTCGGGTCCTGATCCACACTCCATCCTTACCTGAGAGTGAGGTGCAATACCTCTGTAGCAACCGAGCCCTCAGGGTGCTACAGTTCCATTTATCTTCAGCCTAGGTGACGTATTGTGATACAGGGCCGTGATTTTGGCTATAAAAGGGTCCCCTAGACCTCTACCCGAAGCTTTTTAAGAGAATCATATATGACGTGCCAGGAGACTCTATGGAATGCTTTCTCAGCATCCAACGAGAGTATCTAATTACAAATTTTTAACTGCATCTAGCCCAGGAAATACTTTGTGCCTAGTAGCAGTGTCTGCTAGTCAGCGGATTATCCCGGCTGTTAAGCAAGCTACACCACCTGTAGTTTGGACACTTAATTTTTTCAAAGTAAATGCTTCGGGACCACGGGATACTCAGTGAAGAGCATCAGGAGGCACCCCAAGGCATAGGGGCTGGGACTGGCAGTAGGATGCCTTGCGGTGGACAGCCGAGCTCGATCCTTATAAAAGCTTTTTAACTGCAGCAGCTTTAGTGGACGCTACTGGAGCTGGAATTACGCGGCTGCTGGCATGAGACTTGCCCTCCAATACATCCTTGTAAATGGATTTAAAGTGTATTCATTCAAATTAGAGAGACAATTTAAATTAAAAAGCTTAGAGCTGCCTCCACCACAGGGGGGCTCGCTCGACCCACCAGCGGACAGGCACCAGTATTGGGAGAGGGGGGCTGGCCGTCAGGGTTCACCGCGGCTCTGGCACAAACCCGGCGACACGGAGGTGGCACGGGCAGGAGCGGACTGAACGTGTCGGCTTCTCACTTTTTGGATTTTAGAAGGGCATGACATGCCTATATTTGTGTCTCCCCCTCCTTTTACTCCTCCACCTCTTTTCTTTTCGCATGACTATATGTACTTGTCACTTTTCCATGTGTTAGTTGTGTCTTCTGAGCAGTTTGTCAGCTTTTGGACACCTTTGAAGGTGTTTTCTATGTGTTTCTGTGTGTTTTTGTTTGCCTGCCATTGGTTTTAACGGTGTTCGAAGGTGTTTGACGAACAGTTCGACGAACAGTTCGGCGAACACACGGGTGTTCGACGAACCGAACCAAACTCGAACACTACGGGGGTGGCTCAACACTAGTAAAGACCGATAATGACTTCACGTGATCTAGACTGTATGCTTCTGTTAATACATCCCAGAATTGTATTTGCCTTTTTTGCTGCTGCATCACACTGTTGACTCATGTTCAGTCTATGATCTATTAGTATACCTAAGTCTTTTTTCACATGTACTGTTGCTTAGCTCTATTCCTCCCATTCTGTATATGCTTTTTTCATTTTTATTGCCCAGATGTAGTACTTTGCATTTTTCCCTGTTAAAAACCATTCTGTTGGTTGCTGCCCACTGCTCCAGTTTATTTAGGTCTTTTTGAATCCTCTCTCTCTCTTCTCTAGTATTAGCTATCCCTCCTAGCTTTGTGTCATCAGCAAATTTAATCAGTTTACCCTCAATTCCTTCATCTAAATCATTGATAAAGATGTTGAACAATACAGGTCCCAGGACGGAGCCCTGTGGTACCCCACTTGAGGCATTCATCCAGCTGGATGTGAAGCCATTTACAACCACCCTTTGAGTCCGATCACTAAGCCAGTTATGAATCCACCTAACAGTTGCCTGGTCCATTGCATACTTGGTCATGTTTTCAATAAGGATGGTGTGAGATACTTTGTCAAATGCTTTGCTGAAGTCAAGATATACTATATCTACAGCATTTCCCTGATCCACCCAGTCAGTGATTCTGTCATAGAAGGAAATTAAGTTAGTCTGACATGACTTGTTAGTTACAAACCCATGCTGACTCTGGTTAATCACTTCATTCTTATCCATGTACTTACATACATGTTGTTTAATAATTTGTTCAAAGATCTTTCCTGGTATAGAAGTCAGACTCACCGGCCTATAGTTCCCTGGGTCCACCTTCTTCCCCTTTTTGAAGATAGGAACAACATTTGCTCTTCTCTAGTCTTCTGGGACTTCTCCTGTTCTCCAAGAATTTTCAAAGATTATGGAGAGTGGTTCTAAAATTTCTTCTACGATCTCCTTCAGTACTCTGGGGTGTAATTCATCTGGACCTGGAGACTTGAACTCATTTATGTTAGCTAAATATTCCCTCACAATCTTTCTGTTTACAGATAACTTGGATTCCTCTATTCCTTTAAAAGGACAGTGAAGATCAGTTGATGTTACATTTTCTTTCTGAGAGAAAACAGATGCAAAATAGGAATTAAAAAGTTCGGCCTTCTCAACATCCTCTCTTACCATTTCTCCATTTTCATCCTGTAAAAATCCTATAGCATCTTTGACTTTTCTTTTACTTTTGACATACCCCCAAAATCCTTTTTTATTGCTTTTGACATCTCTTGCAAGCCTTAATTCATTGTCAGCTTTAGCTAACCTGATACGTGCCCTGCAGGATCTGCTGACTGCATTATAATCTTCTTTAGATATGCCTCCCTCTTTCCATTTGATAAACATTTCTTTCTTTCTTTTTAGCATGTGTTTAAGTTATGTGTTCATCCATCCTGGTTTCCTTAAATGCTTCCCATTCTTCCTACTTTTCGGGATTGTTAACGATTGTGCTTTGAGAATCTCATTTTTAAAAATTTCCCATCCTTCCTGGACATTTTTGTCCCTAAGGACATCCAGCCATTGGATCCCTCCTATTCTCTTTCTGAGTCTCTTAAAATCTGCCTTTCTAAAATCTAACCTTGAAGTTTGAGTCTTCACATGTCTTCCTCCTCTAGTTATCCAAAATTCTATAATAGCATGATCGCTGCCTCCTAGGGTCCCAGCCACCTTTACCTCCTCAACCATTTCCTCCCTGTTTATAAGGATTAGATCCAAAGTAGCAGATCCCCTTGTTTTCTCCCCTACCTTTTGGAAGATAAAGTTGTCAGCAAGAGAGGATAAGAATTTGCTTGACCTGTTAGTTTTACTTGAGAGAGATTCCCAACAAATGTCTGGATACTTGAAATCTCCCATGACCACTACGTCATATTTTTTGGAGAACTTGGTCATTTGATACATAAAGAGTTCATCCATATCTTCAGCTTGCCCAGGTGGCCTGTAGTAAATGCCTACAATGGTGTCCTTTCCGTTGTTCTCTCCTTGTATTCTTACCCAAACAGTTTCCACAGAACTCCCAGTCTCTGAAGCTTCAATCTCTGTGCAGATATACGCTTTTCTAACATACAATGCAACACCTCCTCCTCGTTTATCAAGTCTGTTTCTTGCAAATAAGTTGTATCCTTTTAGCCTTTTATTCCAATCATGTGTATCGTCCCACCAAGTTTCAGTGATTCCAATGACATCATATTCCTTTTCCTGCATTAGTAGTTCCAATTCTCCTTGTTTGTTGCCCATGCTTTGTGCATTTGTATAAAAGCATTTTAGTTTGTGATTGGTTTCTCTTCCTCCCATATTTTTATTATTTAAATTGTTTTGTCTTTGTTCTTCTTTTCCACTTCCAGTAGCAGAGATCTCAATAGTATTTGTCAGCTGTATGGCTTTTTCTGGCCTTTTGCTTCCCTTCCCACATTGTTCTAGTTTAAAGCTCCCTGATGAGTGTAGCAAGGCGACTTCCAAATACATGTTTTCCAGTCTTCGTAAGATGCACCCCATCTCTAGCAAGTAGTCCATCGTATAGGTAATTCATTCCGTGATCCAGAAATCCAAATCCTTGTTGACGGCACCATCGACGTAGCCAGTTGTTCACCTGTAGAATCTTATTCCACCTCATTGTTCCATGGCCATCCACTGGGAGGATGGATGAGAAGACCACCTGCGCTCCCAATTCTTTCACTTTCTTGCCTAAGTCTTCAAAGTCACTGCAGATGGTTTCCAGGTCCTTTCCTGCGGTGTCATTTGTCCCCACATGTATTAGCAGGAATGGGTAGTGATCTGTAGGTCTGAAAAGTCTTGATATCCTGTCAGACACATCTTTAATTTTTGCTCCTGGAAGACAGCACATTTCTCTTGAGGTTATGTCTGGTCTGCAGATAGCGGCCTCTGTTCCTCTTAACAGGGAATCCCCCATGACCACCACTCTCCGTTTTTTCTTCACAACATTCTTCTTTCTCCATCCAGGAGGATTCTGAGGGCTTACAAGGTTATTCATTGCTGGCAAAGTCTTATTTTGCTGTATTTCTTCATGGTTCTCCTGCGTGAGAGCCTGGTACTGGTTCCTGAGCAGTATGGGTGCTGACTGCCTCTCGATCCTCCTGCTTCTGTGGGTCACATGCTTCCATCCCTCTGTTTCGTCAGGTGCAGTTCGAATTTCTTCTCTTTCTGAATCATGAAGAGATAATTCTGCTCTGTCTAAGAACTCTTCACTAGTGTTGAGCCACCCCCGTAGTGTTCGAGTTCGGTTCGGTTCGTCGAACACCCGTGTGTTCGCCGAACTGTTCGTCGAACTGTTCGTCGAACACCTTCGAACACCGTTAAAACCAATGGCAGGCAAACAAAAACACATAGAAACACATAGAAAACACCTTCAAAGGTGTCCAAAAGCTGACAAACTGCTCAGAAGACACAACTAACACATGGAAAAGTGACAAGTACATATAGTCATGCGAAAAGAAAAGAGGTGGAGGAGTAAAAGGAGGGGGAGACACAGATATAGGCATGTCATGCCCTTCTAAAATCCAAAAAGTGAGAAGCCGAGACGGCCAGTCCGCTCCTGCCCGTGCCACCTCCGTGTCGCCGGGTTTGTGCCAGAGCCGCGGTGAACCCTGACGGCCAGCCCCCCTCTCCCAATACTGGTGCCTGTCCGCTGGTGGGTCGAGAGAGCCCCCCTGTGGTGGAGGCAGCTCTAAGCTTTTTAATTTAAATTGTCCCTCTAATTTAAATGAATACACTTTAAATCCATTTACAAGGATCTATTGGAGGGCAAGTCTCATGCCAGCAGCCGCGTAATTCCAGCTCCAGTAGCGTCCACTAAAGCTGCTGCAGTTAAAAAGCTTTTATAAGGATCGAGCTCGGCTGTCCACCGCAAGGCATCCTAGTGCCAGTCCCAGCCCCTATGCCTTGGGGTGCCTCCTGATGCTCTTCACTAAGTATCCCGTGGTCCCGAAGCATTTCCTTTGAAAAAATTAAGTGTCCAAACTACAGGTGGTGTAGCTTGCTTAACAGCCGGGATAATCCGCTGACTAGCAGACACTGCTACTAGGCACAAAGTATTTCCTGGGCTAGATGCAGTTAAAAATTTGTAAGTAGATACTCTCGTTGGATGCTGAGAAAGCATTCCATAGAGTCTCCTGGCACGCCATATATGATTCTCTTAAAAAGCTTGGGGTAGGGGTCTAGGGGACCCTTTTATAGCCAAAATCACGGCCCTGTATCACAATACGTCACCTAGGCTGAAGATAAATGGAACTGTAGCACCGAGGGCTCAGTTGCTACAGACGTATTGCACCTCACCCAGAGGTGTGATATCTCACTCTCAGATAAGGATGGAGTGTGGATCAGGACCCGACACCTGCATGCATTACACCACATTGCCGTGGGGCAGGGCGACCAATATGCCCCTGAGATGGGCACGACAGTCCCTGTCCCTGGCTGGAGTGGGGGGAGGGAACACTGAGGAAGGGGAACCCTGCAGTGCAGGAGCAGGGAGGAAGCAGTTGATGGGTGCATTGAGAAGGGAGTATAAAAGGTGGGCACCATCTTAGTTCAGTGCAGAGAAGTCTGAGCAGAAGTGGCAGGGAGCAGGGGCTCTGCATGAGCTCTGCTCCGGAGGCGGGCCTAGTAACAGAGGCCCAGGCCTGCAAGAGGGAGAAGGAAGGAAGAGGAGCGGAGAAGGCTCCAGGAACGAGGAATGAAGGGATCCCAGGGGTGCGGACGGGCGAGTCGCCACCGCACGCCCGAATCCACCTGCGTGGAGGGGTCAGGCCAAAGGGGGAGACCGGTCCCCGAACTAGTGGAGGCAGGAAACGACCCTCAGCTAGAAACCGGAGGCTCTGACATTTTATGTGGCGCAGCCCCTTGCTCCACCCGCTAGGAAGGCACCACATAGGGTCAGGGAAACTGGCGCCAAGTTTACCAAGAGGAGGCCCGAGGCAGCCGGACAGAAGTGTTGGTAAGAAAGGCCAGACAAAGGACACACAAAGGGGGTCCTGTGAAGCGCTCCAAAGTTATCTGGGAGTTGTCTGAGCCCCTCACCTGGTGAGCACAGTACGACGTGGGCAGCCGTTACCTGCAGACGTGGTCTGGATAATAAGAACTGTGAGTAAAGGCCCTGAACTGCATCACTGACTCCGTGTCGTTACTGCTGCTGCCCTGCACCATCACCCCCATCCTCCGCATACACTGCCCTGAGGCTATACTCCTCCCGTGGGGAGTTATGCTACGCTCTGCTGCACCCACAACACCAGCCTTAGCGGTCTGCCCTGTAGCGGCGGTTCACTCTGACCGCAATCCACGGGTGGCGTAGTCAGACATTTAAACATCAAAACCACATAAATAGTTCCGCCACTGGTTTGACCGCCCTGAGCCACGGAACCGGATCGCCGCCACGAAGACTACAACCACCAGCATCCACCAAAAAGGGTCCGGCTCCGGGTGTCCCAAGGCCCAGGGGGTGCGTCAGAACATTTTCATCACCTTTCACAATCACCAATGGGACAAGGCAGGGATGTCCTCTGTCCCCTCTCTTATACATCCTAGTGACGGAGCACCTGCTCTCATCAATTCGCCATAACCCCAATATTAGGTGGATTGAGGTGGGAGGCACCGAGTACAAGTGCTCTCTATTTGCTGATGATGTCCTAGTATATATCACTCAATCACATATATCCATCCCTGCTGTTATGGCTGAAATAGATCACTTTGTTACATGGTAAAATTTTAAAATCAATGCAGCGAAGTCTGAGGCCCTCGATGTCTCCCTCCCTAAATCCATATAGGATTCCATCCAGTCCAACTTTCCCTTTGCCTGGCCCTCACAGGGTATCAAATACTTAGGAATTCCTATTCATAGAGACCTCTCCCATCTATGTTATCTTAATTTTGGGCCCTTTATTGAACAATTCCATACAGACCACGGTTGGCAAGTTAGAACTGTAAGATTCACTACGTGAACCACTGGTGTTTTGTGGAAAAGCACATGTACACCGCGTTCCAAATTATTATGCAAAAAGTGTTTAGGAGTGATAAGGGAAGAATTTGTTTGTTTGTCAGTTAAACTCATTGATGGTGATGTGTGTCAGGGCTCTTTATATCACTGTAAGCAATTGCAGACACCTGTGCTAATTAGTTTGGCAGGTGTGTCCAATGAAAGGCAAGACTACTTAAGAAGGCTCTCTCACATTATTAAGCAGCCTACATTTTCTGCCAAAATGGGAAAGAAAAAGGATGTGTCGGCTGCTGAGAAGCAACAAATTGTGGAGTGTTTAGGTCAAGGCATGACTACAATCAACATTGTGCGATGATCAGGATGAAGTGTCTTGGCAATCAAGAAGTATGTAGCTGATTCACAGTACACACGTGTGCGTGCTGATAAGGGCAAATTGAGGACTCTTTCCTACAGGCAATTACGTCAGGTTGAAACAGCAGCGGCAAAAAAGCCTTGTCATAGCAGCAGACAAGTTTTTGAAGCTGCTTGTGCCTCCAACGTCCCCCGAACAACAAGATGCAGGGTCCTTCAGAGGTTTGCAGCTGTGCATATGCCATCCTGTCGACCTCCTCTATCCACTTCACACAAGCAGAAACGGCTCCAGTGGGCCAAACATTACATGAAGACTGATTTCAAAACTGTTTTGTTCACGGATGAGTGCCGTGCAGCGCTCGATGGTCCAGATGAATGGAGTGGAGGATGGCTGGTTGATGGACACCCCACGCAAACACGGCTACAGCGCCAACAAGGAGGAGGTGGAGTAATGTTTTGGGCTGGAATCATGGGGAGAGAGATTGTCGGCCCCTTTAGGATCCCTGAAGGCGCTAAAGATGAACTCCATAATGTATGTGGATTTTCTCAAACAGCACTTCCTGCCATGGTTCAAGAAGAAGAACCGTGTATTTCACAGCAAGATCATTTTTCTGCATGATAATGCACCATCTCATGCTGCACATAAAACATCTGCATCTCTGGCTGATATGGGCATAAAAGGGGACAAACTTATGGTGTGACCCCCATGCTCCCCTGACCTCTACCCCATTCAGAACCTTTGGAGCATCATTAAAAGGAGTGTCTATGATGGCGGGAGGCAGTTCACATCTAAGCAACAGCTCTGGGAGGGTATTCTGTCCTCATGCAAAACAATTGAAGCAGAAACCATCCAAAACCTGACAAATTCAATGGACGAGAGAGTTCAGAAGCTCCTTTCGAACAAGGGGTCCTATGTGAAAATGTAACATCACCTAGAATAAAGTTTTGAGTTGAAAACTGTTTGATTTCAGTTTCTAACAACCTGCTAATGCTTATAATTTCAAAAATGACCATTTTTTTGGTCTTTATTAAAATGAAAAGGTTGATCGAAAAGTTTGGGGGATCTAAGAGTGTGGCAACCCAGTAGTCATGATTACTTCGAATTCTGACAATATGAGGGTCATGCTGCAGGTAGTGCAGCAAGAAGGCACTTATGTGTCTTGCGCATCTCGGAGCCCCAAAATTATTTTCCGGGCTAGATGCAGCTAAAAATTATTTTTAATTTTAAATCTGGTGAAGCTTATTATAGATGGCCTAATAGGATCAGTGCTGCACACTGCTACAAAGCCCAAATTATTTTCCAGTCAAGATACAGATAAACATGATTAGTAATTTGAAAGCTTAAAACGGTTGGTAGGGTGATTTTAACCAATCATCAAGCTTTTACTCTCCCCAGGATGACACAGGGGTAGAAAAGTCGTTTCGGATCCATGATTTGTTCATCTTTATGAACGTGAGTCTGTCTACATTATCAGTGGAGAGCCGCGTGCGCTTATCTGTCAGCACACCACCAGCAGCGCTGAACATACGTTCAGACAGAACGCTGGCTGCGGGGCATGACAAGATCTCCAAGGCGTAAGTGGCTAGCTCCGGCCATTTATCCAGATTGGAAGCCCAAAAAGAGCAAGGGTCCAGTGACACAGTCGTGGCTTCAATGTTTACTTGGAGATACTCCTGTACCATCGTCTCTAGGCGTTGACTATGTGTCAGACTTCTTGTCTCCTGTGGCCTTGCAAAGGATGGGCTAAAAAAGTGGTGAAATGATTCCGCAAAATTGATGTTACCAGCAGATACTGTGGTTCTGTTACGGTTTGAGTGCTGAACACTTGACGGTCCCACGGTTGGCAAGTTGGAACTGTGAGATTCACTACGTGCACCACTGGTATTTTGTGGAAAAGCACATGTAAGATTCTGCAACAGTCTCTGCTGATACTCCTGCATGCGTGCATCCCTTTCTATGGCAGGAATAATTTCTGCAAATTTACTTTTGTACCGGGGATCTAACAGTGTGGCAACCCAGTAGTCAGGATTATTTCTAATTCTCACAATTCGAGGGTCATGTTGCAGGTAGTGCAGCAAGAAGGCACTCATGTGTGTTGCGCATCCAGGAGCACCAAGTCCCTGTTGTGTTGGTGGC
Organism: Phyllobates terribilis; assembly: GCF_046119375.1. Lineage (NCBI taxonomy): Eukaryota > Metazoa > Chordata > Amphibia > Anura > Dendrobatidae > Phyllobates > Phyllobates terribilis. Next base: position 69,119,119 of record NW_027362773.1, read on the forward strand.
GAGGTAGCAATCATGCTTCCTTCCTCTGTCCTCTCCCCCCAACCTCGCACAACAGAAATGTGATCAAGGTCTCCCTCATCTGATGAGTCTTCCATCAGTTCGTCCTCCACTTCTTCCTGGGCTCCTGCACCTTCCTCACTAGTTTGGCTGCTACCATGCGCCCTGGTAAAATCATCTCCCCCACCCTCACATGCCTGCCGCCTTGGTGCTGCCGACCGTCTGGACCTTGCAGATGTTAGCCCTTCCGCATACAACTCCTCCTCCTCTACTTCCTCCACCTCCTCTTGTGCCACCACCTGACTCCGAATTCTGTTTAACATGTGCTCCAGCATGTAAATCACCGGAATAGTCATGCTGATAATGGCATCGTCAGCACTAAACATCTTCGTCGCCATTTCAAAACTGTGCAGAAGGGTGCATAGGTCCCTGATCTGAGACCACTCCTCCAGCGTGATTTGCCCCACCTCTGAATCTCGTTGGCCCAGGCTATACGTCAGAACGTATTGCACCAGGGCTTGTCGGTGCTGCCACAGTCGCTGCAACATGTGCAGAGTTGAATTCCACCGGGTAGGCACATCGCATTTTAGCCGGTGAAGTGGCAGGCCCAACGACTTCTGTAGAGATGTAAGTCGCTGAGCTGCGGGATGCGAACGGCGGAAGTGAGCACACAGCGACCGTGCCCTCTGCAGAAGGCCATCTAGTCTGGGATAGTGGGCTAAAAATTGCTGGACAACCAGGTTCAACACGTGAGCCATACAAGGCACGTGTGTGACATTGCCCCGGTGAAGGGCCGCACCCAGGTTTGCAGCATTGTCGCACACGGCCTTCCCTGGTTTCAGGTCCAGTGGAGACAACCATTCATGAAATTGGTTCTCCAGAGCTGACCACAACTCCTCAGCTGTGTGACTCACATTTCCCAGACATTTCAATGTAAAAACCGCCTGATGACGTTGAGCCCTACTGCCAGCATAGTAAGGAGGTGTGCAGGATCCCTTCTGCGCAGTTAGAAAGCTTGTGGCATGACCAGACAGGCTTTGGGTGCAGGTGGAAGACCGAGAGGAGGTTGAGGAGGCAGAAGCAGTGGAGGAAAAATGACATAAAGAGGATTGTCGCACAACTCGTGGGGACGGCAAGACTTGGACAGCAGCCCCTTGTCCTGCTGTCACCATAGTTACCCAGTGCCCAGTCAGCGACATGTAACGCCCCTGTCCATGCCTACTCGTCCAAGTGTCTGTGGTGAAATGCACCCTGTCACACACAGAGTTTCTCAAAGAAGCGGTGATGTTGTGTGCGACATGCTGGTGGAGCGCAGGCACACCTTTCTTTGAGAAGTAGTGCCGACTGGGCATCTGGTACTGGGGCACTGCGACGGACATAAGGTCTCGAAAATCCTCTGTGTCCACCAGGCGGAAAGGCAGCATTTCTGTAGCCAAGAGCTTGCAGATGGTGAAATTCAACCTCTTAGCTTTCTCATGGCTAGGAGGAAATGGTCTTTTACTTGTCCACATCTGAGGGACCGAGGGCTGGCTATTGTTCTTAGACGGGGTTGATAAGGGTGTCCCCGGCAAACTGCCGGTCTGTGAGGAAGATGCAGGCGGACATGTTAGGTTGCCTTGATCCAAAGGTGGTGCTATCGATGTCGGACAGCGCTCAAGACCAGCTGGTGTTACCACCTCCAAAGAAAATGATGACCTGCCAATCACGCTGGCTGTTGCGGGTAAAGAGGTGGCAGGTCTGCGCCCCAAAACAGGTGTGACTGCTGTCCCCCCAGTCACAGAGGATGAAGAGGCCGCGGATGCACAAGATATGGCAGACGGTGGTTGGCCCGGCCGGCTAGACCGCATTGTAGCACACTGAGCTTCCCACTGCAACTTATGCTTCATGTCCATGTGCCGGTTCATGCATGAAGTACTCAAACTATGTATTTTTTGGCCTCTACTTAGCTTTTGCTGACAAATGTTACAGATAACACGAGTTGGGTCATCTTTATCGATCTGAAAAAATGCCCAGGCTATGCAAGGCTTAGCACCCATGCGACCTGAAGAGCCACCACGACTTGTGGTGAGAGGCAGAGTTGTGTTTGAGGATGCAGTTGTTGACGTGCTTCCAGTACTACGTCTCTGTCCAGGAAGGCGCAACCTGACCTCGTCGTCACTAGCATCTTCCTCCACCTCCTCTGCTGACCTCATCTCTTGGCTGACTGTGGGTTGACAGTAAGTGGGATCTCCAACCTCATCATCATCACCCTGTGCGTTATCACACCCGTCGTCCTCAGAGCCAACCTGTTCCTGCCCTGACAAAAAACTAAAGTTGTCGCTCCAATCAGGTATTTGAGTCTTATCATCGTCTTCCTCATTGTCTCCACCAACAGGAGTTACAGTTTGGGAATGAGGGTCTACATTATGGTCAGAACCTTCTGCGTCTGGTCCTGGATCCGACTCATAAAGATTCTGGGCATCAGTGCAGATCATTTCCTCGTCTGGATTCACAGAAGCGCTGGAGTCGACCTCTGATTCCCAGGCTATAATATGAGTAAACAGCTCTGCAGACTCAACCATCTGTTCTACCTCATACTCAAACGGGCAGCTGGAGATTTGGGAGCTGTGAGGAAGCAAGTGCGATTTGGGTGACACCTTTGAGGACTGGAGTATTTGTGATGTTGAAGTTGATGTGGAGGAGAGCCCACTTAAAGGAGCACTTGATATCCGTTGAAGCACCTGCTGTTTTTGTGCCTCATCTCAAATTTGTAGCGATTGGCGTGGCCGTAAGAAAGGGATCTTATCACATTGTCCGCTAAAAGAAGTAGACATTTTAGTTTGGCTGGAAGATGGTCTTTCTTCTGCACCTACCCCACGGACACAACCTTTTTTCCCCTTCCCAACACGCCTATTCCCCTTTCCACCAGCAGCAGGCCTTTTTCCACTCATTTTGGTGGTTAACTAATTCACAACTCTGGAGTTGTTTGCACAAAAAAACAATGGATGGTAACCGAGCAGAGCTGAGTGGCCAAACTGTGGTATTAGGCCAAAACTATTGGCTGGGTTAGATGCAGAAAAAAATTATTTTTAATTTGCAACCTGATGGAGGTCAGTATAGATGGACTAATAGACCAAGTCCCACACACTGCTAGAAGCCCAAATATTTTTTCAGAGCTAGATGCAGAAATTTTTTTTATTCAATTTGCAACCTGCTGGAGGTCAGTATAGATGGACTAATAGACCAAGTCCCACACACTGCTAGAAGCCCAAATATTTTTTCAGAGCTAGATGCAGAAAAAAATTATTTTTAATTTGCAACCTGATGGAGGTCAGTATAGATGGACTAATAGAACAAGTCCCACACACTGCTAGAAGCCCAAATATTTTTTCAGAGCTAGATGCAGAAAAAAATTATATTCAGTTTGCAACCTGATGGAGGTCAGTATAGATGGACTAATAGAATGATGCTATGCCCAAAAGATTTTACTTCACTAGGTGCAGTAAAAAAATTGGTATTCTATACACAGGTGGTATATCTTGCAACACAGATAGGCTACTCCACTGACTAACACACTCTGCAATAGGCCAAAAAGGATTAGCTTTGCTAGATTCAGCCAAATGCTGTGAAAAAAACTTGCACAGCACTGGCACAGACCTGCCTGGCAAAAACTGATAGGAACTGATGTAACCTAGTCCTGAAAAGGACTCCAATTACAATTAGTCTTTACTCCCACAATCTATCTATTTAAGAGCACAGACCTGCCTGATAAAAGTCGTAGGAAATGCTGTAACCTAGTCCTTAAAAGGACTGCAATCACAACTATTCCCTACTCCCAAGCTATCTGTATATTTGTGCGAAAATTGGCTTGAAATTAACAAGGTATAGCGCACACAGCAACAGCGGTGCCGTCTAACACGCAGCTGCAGCAGTGAGAAAATGGTGGCGACGGGGAAAATGGCTTGGTCTTATAGGGCAAGGACATGTGACATACACTGCCAATGACACATGCCCTTGCTTGTGTGAAAAAAAGCACTTCGCTCCGTGTGTGCGCTGCTGATAGGCTGACAGATTGCACCTCCCCACTGCAAATGCGGGAAAGAGAAAAAAAAATGGAGATCTTCATTGTTCCTTCAGAGATCCATCCCCTGCCCCTCCCCCCGCCCCGCTGTACACTCAAACTGCGTATTAACATTAATTTTCATCATTACTGAGAAAAAATCCAGTTATGATTTTGGTGCACGAACAGTTATCGAACATAACCTCGAACAGCCGAATTTTTCTCAAATTGTTCGTGTTCGCCGATCGGCTCGAACACCGCCCAAAACAGCTCGAATTTGAGATTGGCGAACAGTTCGAGTAGAACAACGCTCATCTCTACTCTTCACCTTCCTTAATGATTTTCAAGGTAGTTAACCTCTCTTCTAGATTTCGCAACTTTTCCTCCAACAGGGACACAAGCTTGCATTTCTGGCATGTGAAGTTTGGCTTTTCCACTGGCAAGTCTGTGAACATGTAGCAGGATATGCAGCTCACCAAATGGCTCCTGGACTCTTCCATGCTCTTATTGTTAATGTTCTGAAAACAGTGAAAAAAGCTTAAAAAAAAAGCTTCAAAATGCGCGCGCCTACCGATGTACTCTTTTCAGCTCCAACAGCCAAAATCCAGTGTTCTTTGAGCTCGCGGAGACTCTTCACTTACCCCAAAATGCAGTGGGAATATGCAAATTATCTCCTCAGGACTCCTCCCCTGGTTTACCGATGTCCTCTTTTCAGCGCCAACAGCCAAAATCCAGTGTTCTTTGAGCTCGCGGAGACTCTTCACTTACCCCAAAATGCAGTGGGAATATGCAAATTATCTCCTCAGGACTCCTCCCCTGGTTTACCGATGTCCTCTTTTCAGCTCCAACAGCCAAAATCCAGTGTTCTTTGAGCTCGCGGAGACTCTTCACTTACCCCAAAATGCAGTGGGAATATGCAAATTATCTCCTCAGGACTCCTCCCCTGGTTTTCTTAATTCTTCCCACATTCCTTTAGCTGCTTCTTCATTTCTTATATGTATTAATTGAGCATCATCCACTAATAAGCTAATGGTGGCTCTCGCTTGTCTATTCTTCTTATCCCATGTCTGATTATCTTGATCTGGTCTTTCTGTAATAATTACTTCCCATAAATCATCCTTAGATAACAACATCTCTACTTTGAATTTCCATAACTGATAATTTTCACTATTCAGTTTAGCTACTGTGAATTTCAGTTCTGTGTTACTCATCATCTTTATATAGTCTTACTTGTTTAGAGAGTTGTACTGAAGATATTCTCCTGTTTTTTCTTGTTGATAGTTCCTGTATGTCCTGCCTGTGTTGAATTCTCTGTAATTATATCCAGCTCCTGGGATCATGAATTCCTCTGTCACTCTGTATCTGGATTTATTTCCTTCTGTTTACAGAGCTTATCTGTGTGCTCCGTTATCTGGGGTTATAAACCAGGATCCTCTTGTAGTGTCTGGGCTTTAGTGTCTGGGTTCGGGCCTGGGCCCATAACCTGTCTTCTTATAGTCACCACTGTACTTACGAGAGCTTCAATCAGCAAGATATCTTGAATAAACAGTATTTACTTCATACTGGTTAAACATGAGATACAATTCAGTGTCACACAGTCCATGTGCTGCTGACATAACACATTCAGGAAAAAGGAAGAAAACACAGGAAGTAAAAACAACCAACAATTGAGAGCTTTCCTCCCACACATTACAGCAAGCATATAACTTTACACACTATCTCCATCTGCTGTCTGGTTAGTATAAAGTCCTCCTTTCACTTATAATAAGTCCTAATCTGTTGTATATGCCAACAGTAATGGGTATGCATCTTTAGGGGGACAATTGTTAATTTTACGGTACTCCACACACATGAGGATGCTCCCATCCTTCTTTTTAACCAAAACCAAAGGGGCAGTACAGTGACTATATCTTTCCCTAAACACTCCTGCCTGTTTCATCTACCATAACACATCTTTTGCCTGTTAGTAATTTGCAGGGGGAATTGGTCCATACTTTTCTTATGTCGGCAGGTTGGTCCCTGTGGGTATTTGATGTTGGATGGAGCTTACTCTAGCAAAGTCAAGGGGTTGTTTGCTGAATACATGACCATACTCTCGTGCTACCCTCAGAACACAATTTTTATCATGCTGACACATAGTGTCGGTACCAATGTGCAACTCCTGACACCATTTTTTTAAGGGCCCTGGATCATCATTGACACATTCGGTAGTTAGTAGTTCCCCAGCATTGACTGCATTAGTGCCCATCCTATATAGCCTGGCTAATGTGGAGTACCGGAGCAGGTGGACTTCATCCTCACCAAAGTTCAGTACCTGTACAGGGGCTCTTCCCTTGCATATGTTTATCACTTGGCGTGCTGCAAGGATGGTGGGCATACTAATTGAATACACTGGCTTGAGTAGTGCGTCATAATTTCTACCTCCTATACCTACAGAAGTCCTACACCACAGGATTGTCTGGCTCCTAGAGGGCAGAAAAACAGGGTTTGGGTCTGTAAGTCTCTCTTCTCCTATCTCTCCACCAGATTGTTCTGTCTGCTGACGCATTACTAGGACCTTGAAATCCCACTGCAGGGCTTGTCTCTCCCCACATGGGACTGTATGCAAAAATGTCCCTGATCATATCAACAATATCATCCAGGCAGTGTTTCATCACATTAATGTCTATGATCACTAATCCCTGGGAAGGCAGTTTCACTCGACCCACCTGGAAAGACAGCATCCGCAGCTGCACTTTAGCTGATTTGGACAAAAGGCCTGCTATGAACTGCTCTTTTATCATTTTATCAGCCTCTCGGATGCTTCCAGGATCAGTCTGCTGAATGGCTCTCAGGGCCTCCTGCAGATTTAGTGCATAGTCCCTTACAGTCTCCTGAGGTCTTTGTTTGCAGCTGAAAAAACTCATTTTAATTTCAGCTGTAATGCGGGTATCAAAGTTGTCTCTTAGCTTAGTGAGCACAGCTTCTGCAGTTTTTTTTATAGCTTCGGGCCAGGACTTGGCCTCTCGCTGTGCAGCATCGGTGAGTTGACTGATTAGAATAGTAACCTTTTGTGCCTCTGACGCGCCCCTGGGCCTGTGTCGCGCTGCGTTGCGCACGCGGGAGCTTACCCGGAGCCGGATCTGTTTAGGGTTGTAGTCTCGTGGCGGTGACCCGGTCCGTGCCCAGGGAGTCAAACTGGACGGCAGTCTGTTAGCGGTAGAAAATGGTTGATGACTACGCCACCCGTTGAATGCAGCCAGGGGGCTGCTGCTGCAGGGCAGACCGCTGAGGCCGGTGGAAGGATGGTGCAGCGTGATAGTATAACCCCCAACGGGAGGGGTATGGCCTCAGGGCAGCCGACGTGGATGATGGGGGTAGCAGGAACCACTCAGAGACGGTATGGTAGCGTTCAGGGTCTTTACTGGTAACAACGATAGACCCTCCCGGAGTACTTGCTAGCGAACGGGGCCTGGTCAGTCCTTGAGCAGATGGGATCTCCCCTGGCCAGGCGTAGTTGTAGGCCTCCCAAGCTGACTGTACTCTTCTGGCTACCTTGCTAGAAGCTGATGTAAGTAGCCCACGTCCCTGAGTGTACCGTGTGGTGCTCACCCGTATGGCCGGTGACTCGGGCTTCTGGGCCAGGGGACCTGAAATCCCCTGCCTGACGGATTCTGCTGCTGGGTAGAAGTTAGTCCCCACAGCCTCGGACTCCGGGTCCGGTAAAGAATCTTCTTAGTCAGGGCGAGCTCTTTAGCTGCCAGCCCCTGACTCCTTGTGACTCTGCTGCTTCCTATGCTGCTCTTGTCTCTACTCTTCCTGGACTCACTAACCCTGCCTCAGCCCCGGGTTTATACAGGGGAAGTTCTTCCCCTCCCAAGGCTGGGCAGGAGGTGTGGCATGCACAGGATCCCTGACCAAAGGACCTCCCACCTGCTCTCAGACGTAATATCTCTATCACTGTGACAACCAGACCCCTGGGGTGTCACACTCCCCCCTAGTGAAATTTAGTACTCCGGGACTAAACACTTTTTGGAAAAATATAACAAGGTATATCAAAGAACAATAAAATACAATAAGGAAGCACAATAAGATGGTCACGGATGTCCGCAACCGGGTGCAGTCTTTGAAGAAAAGCAAAGGTGTCCATTTCACCAACACAGGGAGACGTAACCAGGTAGGGGTCTGTCCTACCCCGAGTCCTTAACAGTCTCTAGTCCATCCTGGGTTACGCTCCAACTATATACAAAGGATTCCCGGTAAATCCACCGAAGACTCCTAAAAACAACTAGAAACACAAAATTACACACAAGCAACAATAAACAGGTAAACATTGTAAAACAACTTAAACATTTAGATCCTCCAACGTGCGGGTAACTGGCCTCTAGTGGCCCTAGTGGACCTACGGAGCTGACTGTCTGGCCCTGAACTACAGGGTGTAGGAGCTGTCAAGGGTAAACTGGGCAGCTGTCTACCGGCTCTTTGTCTCACTAGGGGTACGGCAGGCTCACTATAAGCAGAGGGTGGATTCTCCTGTTCCGCTTGGGTGGAGTCTTCTGCCTCCTGGACCGGCTGCTCTTCCAGCTCTACCCGTTGCTCCGTAGGTTCTTGGGATGATGGTTGGAGGAAGGTGAGTACGGGTACCACAACTGCACCATTGACTTGAGTCCAAGACCGAGGGAAGTCCCCGAGCACGGTACTAACCATATCTTCCCTTTCTTCCACGGGTCGATGGTCTTCCTGTTCCTCCTCAGGGTTCCTCAGTTGTTCCGGGCACTTCTTCAGGTGGTCCCGGGATACAATGGCTGTGGTTTCCCCTCCGTCTTTACTGATGGTACAGACCTTCGGGTTCTCGTGGCTTGAGGGCAGTACGGTGTACGGGTCCTTCTCCCACTGGTCGTCCAACTTGTGGAGCCGTCTCTTCCTCTTCAAGACCTGCTCTCCGGGTACCAGGGGAACAGCGGGAGCATACTGGTTGTAAGTCTTCTCTTGTCTTTCCCTAGCCTGACAGAGACTTCGCTCCACGCTCTCCTGTACTTTCCGGTACTGCTGCTGCCTCTCTGTGTCCCAGTCCGTTTCTGGTGAAGTGTCCTCGGGCGTCAGGACTCCCATTTCCAGGTCAACAGGTAACTTACCAGGTCTTGCCCTCATTAGGTAAGCCGGGGTACAGTTGGTGGAACCTACCGGGATGTGGTTGTATAGGTCCACCAGATCGGGCAACTTCTCAGGCCACAGACTGCGTTCTTCCAGGGGCAACGTTTTTAGAAGATCCATTACCACCTGGTTCATTTTCTCACAAAGTCCATTAGTTTGCGGATGGTAGGGTGTCGTCCTTATCTTCCGGCAGCCATACAGATTGCAGAATTCCTGGAAGACCTCCGCTTCAAAGGCAGGTCCCTGGTCCGTCAGCACTTGGTCCGGGTACCCGTGTGGACGGCAAAAGTGCTGCTGGAAGGCTCTAGCTGCTGTTCGAGCCGTTAAGTCCTTGACGGGGACGACAACCAGAAACCGGGAGTAATGATCCACGATGGTTAACGCGTAGACGTAGCCACTTCTGCTGGGGGTCAGTTTTACATGATCCAAGGCTACCAGTTCCAACGGTTGCCGGGTGACGATGGACTGCAGGGGAGTCTTCTGGCTGGCCCGGTCCTTCCTTCTCAGATTGCACGGGCCACAGTCTTTGCACCACTTCTCGATGGTTCCCCTCATGCCTACCCAGTGGAACCGCTCGCGCAGCAGGAACTCCAGCTTTTTCCACCCGAAGTGTCCAGCTCCGTCGTGGTATGCCTCCATCACCATGGCTGCGTCTCTTCGTGGCACCACTACTTGCCAGAGTAGTTCATGCGTCCTGGAGTTAACCATTCTGCGGCACAACTTCCCCTTGTAAAGGAACAGTCGACTCTTCTCTGCCCATAGTTGTTTGGCTTCCTCTGGAGCGTCTGATTCCAGGCTAGCCTCCGGGCGAGTCAGCATCTCCTTCACCAGTCGGACGGCAGGGTCGCTGTCTTGCGTTTCCGCCCAGTTGTAGTGAGGTAAGGGGTTCAACGTAGCAGCCTGCTTACTCCTTACCCGGTGGGAATACTGGATAGTCCCATGACGGTGGAACGCAGGGAGTTCAACTTCTTCCAGTCCCTCCGGATCTTCTCCTCCGTCCGGCAGGTTGGGCATCCTGGACAGGGCGTCCGCGTTGGTATTGGAGCGCCCTGCCCGGTATTTAATTGTGAACTCGTAGTTGGACAGACGGGCCATCCACCTCTGCTCCAGGGCACCGAGTCTTGCCGTGTCCAGGTGTGTCAGCGGGTTGTTATCCGTGTATACGGTGAACCGGGAAGAAGCGAGGTAATGCCTAAAGCGCTCGGTGACTGCCCATACCACGGCCAGGAACTCTAGCTTAAATGAGCTGTAATTTTCGGGGTTCCTTTCGGTGGGTCGCAGTTTTCGGCTGGCATAGGAGATTACTCGTTCTCTCCCCTGCTGAATCTGGGACAGTACGGCTCCTAGCCCGATGTTACTGGCGTCGGTGTAGAGGATGAAGGGCTGGCTATAGTCCGGGTACGCCAAGATTTCATCCCCCGTGAGGGCCATCTTCAGCTGGCGGAAGGACTCTTCTTCTAGCTTTTCCCATTTGAAGGGCGGCTTCTGGTTCTTGGCCTTCCGGGACTGGCCTATCAGGAGGTCCTGCATAGGTGCTGCCTTTTTGGTGAAACCGGGAATAAACCTTCGGTAGTAGCCTACCAACCCTAGGAACTGCCGCACTTCTTTTACGCTGGAGGGGCTTGGCCATCCCTTAATTGCGGTGATCTTATCGGGGTCGGGAGCCACTCCATCAGCGCTCACCACGTGTCCCAGGTATTGCACCTTTGGTTTCAGGAGGTGACACTTGGAGGGTTTCACCTTTAGGCCGTAACTCGCCAGAGCTTCGAACACCTCCGCCAGGTGTTTCAGGTGGTCCTCATAAGTTTTGGAGTATACGATGACATCGTCCAGGTACAACAGGACCGTCTCGAAGTTTCTGTGGCCCAGACAGCACTCCATTAATCGTTGGAAGGTTCCTGGGGCGTTGCAGAGTCCGAACGGCATGCAGGTGAACTCGCTAAGTCCCATCGGGGTGGTGAATGCGGTCTTCTCCCGGTCCGCCTCTGCTACAGGAACCTGCCAGTACCCGCTAGTGAGATCCAAGGTAGAGAAGAAGTTAGCAGATCTTAAAGTAGCCAATGACTCCTCTATCCTTGGTAAGGGGTACGCATCCTTGTGTGTGATACGGTTGATTTTCCGGTAATCTACACACATCCTCATGGTGTTGTCTTTCTTTTTGACTAAAACTAGTGGGGCTGCCCAGGGGCTACAGCTATCCCGGATTACCCCAGCCTCCTTCATGTCTCTAAGCATCCCCTTGGCGTGTTGGTAATGTGCAGGGGGTACGGGTCGATACCTCTCTTTTATGGGAGGATGATCTCCCGTGGGGATGCGGTGTTCTACCCCCTTGACTCGCCCGAAGTCTAACGGGTGTTTACTAAACACTCTCTCATACTCTTGAACCACCCGATAGACTCCTTGTTTCTGGTGTGAGGGAGTGGAGTCAGTACCCAGATGTAGTTGCTGACACCAGTCCTCCATGTCTTTCTTAGAGCCGTTACCTTCCTCCGGGTGAGATGGAGGCAAGGGTTCCACAGATTGTATAGAATTTTGATTAGTGGTATATAATTTGGCTAGCGTGGCATACCGGGGCAGGTACACTTCCCTCTCCCCGATATTTATTATGCCAACGGGCACCCTCCCATGGCGTACATTGACCACCCCCCGTGCTGTCAAAATGGTGGGCCTACTGTCTGAGTAAACTGGTTCTACCATTGCCTGGTAATCTCTACCTCTCAGACCAATAGCTGCCCGGCACCAAATCATCATTTCACTTTTTGGGGGCATGGCAATAGGAAAAGGGTCACACATTCTTACGCTACCAATCTCACCGCCGGAGAGTTCCACTTGTTGCCGTTGCATCAGTGCCCGGATCTCTTTCTGGAGCACCCGCTGCTCGCCGGAGCTGGCATCTTGGCAACCTGCTGTAAAAGGAAAATCACCTCTGCAAGACAATTTTCAATTACATTAGTTCCTAGAGTTATTTTTGGGTGACTCTCATGTTTGTCAATATCTACAATGATCAGTCCCTGTGCGGCCAGTTCGACTCTACCAATTTTGATGGTCACCTCTTTAAATCCGATCTGTGGCACGGGCTGACCATTGCTGGCGATGATACTCAAGTCGTCGTCAGGGTAGCGGGTAATATCCGAGTCATTCCAGTACTGCTTGAAGAGCACGTACGGGATGGTGGTGACCTGTGACCCGGTGTCCAGTAGGGCACTCATGGGAATGCCATCCAGTACCACAGGCAAGACTGGACGTCCTCCCACATATCTGTCGCGCCAGTTCGATGGGCCTGGTGATCTTTTTCCTGGGGGTTGGCCCTCTACCCCAGGTTGTGCCCGTTTAAAGAACAGTACCTTTCCATATGTCCGGGTTGATTGCAGCGGCGGCAGATGGGTCGTCCGTCCTCGCTGTATCGGTCACTGGGTCTTCCTCTGGCCGGTGGGGTCCTCCTTGGTCGACGCCACGGGATGTCCTCCGGTCCGGATGCCAGCTGGATCTTCCCTGGAGTGGAAACCTGTAAAGACTGCACAGTTCGGGTTAGCGCAGCAACGCTTTTAGCTAGCTCTTGGACCTGATGGTGTAGGTCTGGAGCCGGGTCATTGTCCAAAGCCTGCGCATCAGCTCCCACAGGCCCTGCTGACAAGGGCGCCGCCTCCTGGTAGTAAGTGGTAGTGGGGCGTCTGTGGGTCACAACGCCACCTGGTGCCGGTTCTCGGAGCACCCGGATGGCTCTGTCCTTGAACTGTGCAAATTCTAGATGAGGGTCCTGTAAGGCCATTGCCCGCAACTGGGTGCGGTGGGCATTGCAATATAAACCCTCTATAAATTGTTCGGTCAACAGCCTGTCCTCGTTTCCCACTCCATTAGGGTCGGTCTGCTTAATGGCCCTCAGGGCCTCTTGTAGGTTGAGTGCATAGTCCCTTATACTCTCATGCGCTCGCTGCTTGCACCCGTAGAATCTAAGTTTAATCTCGGCTGAGGTGCGGGTATCAAAGGTGTCCTTCAGCCGGGTTAGTATCCCTGCGACAGTCTTCCTCCCAGGTGGCCAGGATTTTACTTCCCTTTTGGCTGCCCCAGTTAGTTGGGCCACCAGGATGCTCACTTTTTGCTCTTCTGTGAGGGGGTACACCTGGAAGAGGCTATCCAGCTTTTCTCTAAAGTCATGCAGGGTATGTGACTCCCCTGAGTACTGGGGTAGCCAAGCTGCTCCCGGGATATAGGGCATGGTGAAGGGCATAACTGCAACAGCGGTAGCGCTGGCGGGGGTTGAGGCAGTGGAGCTCTCCTCCGTATCCGACATCTTCCTCCCCCCTAGTGGACCGTGGCCTACCTTGCGATGATCCTGTTCCGTAGGCCGCGGCTCCGCAGTGGATCGTCAGGGTTGAGGACCTTCCGTCGCGCTCCTGTGACGTCGGCGTCTGCTGGGCTCCTTCCAGGACCTTACGCAACGTCCGGACGTGAGGCGGGGCTTCAGTTCTCGCGCGCTTTCGGAGTCCACGCCCCTCTTCTTCCCGCGCGGCGTCCTCAAGATGGCGTCCAATGGCGGGAAAACTCCACGGATGGCGGGAAGAAGGCTGAAGATGGCGCCGGATGGCGGGAAACTTCACCGATGGCGGGAAGAAGGCTGAAGATGGCGCCGGATGGCGGGAATCTTCACCGATGGCGGGAATCTTCACCACTGGTAAGTTTGAACAGTCTTTGCTTTTCAGGCACGCAGTACCCGGTGGTTGCGGGCACGTGATCCTGCCGACTACGCCAAAGTTGACGCGCCCCTGGGCCTGTGTCGCGCTGCGTTGCGCACGCGGGAGCTTACCCGGAGCCGGATCTGTTTAGGGTTGTAGTCTCGTGGCGGTGACCCGGTCCGTGCCCAGGGAGTCAAACTGGACGGCAGTCTGTTAGCGGTAGAAAATGGTTGATGACTACGCCACCCGTTGAATGCAGCCAGGGGGCTGCTGCTGCAGGGCAGACCGCTGAGGCCGGTGGAAGGATGGTGCAGCGTGATAGTATAACCCCCAACGGGAGGGGTATGGCCTCAGGGCAGCCGACGTGGATGATGGGGGTAGCAGGAACCACTCAGAGACGGTATGGTAGCGTTCAGGGTCTTTACTGGTAACAACGATAGACCCTCCCGGAGTACTTGCTAGCGAACGGGGCCTGGTCAGTCCTTGAGCAGATGGGATCTCCCCTGGCCAGGCGTAGTTGTAGGCCTCCCAAGCTGACTGTACTCTTCTGGCTACCTTGCTAGAAGCTGATGTAAGTAGCCCACGTCCCTGAGTGTACCGTGTGGTGCTCACCCGTATGGCCGGTGACTCGGGCTTCTGGGCCAGGGGACCTGAAATCCCCTGCCTGACGGATTCTGCTGCTGGGTAGAAGTTAGTCCCCACAGCCTCGGACTCCGGGTCCGGTAAAGAATCTTCTTAGTCAGGGCGAGCTCTTTAGCTGCCAGCCCCTGACTCCTTGTGACTCTGCTGCTTCCTATGCTGCTCTTGTCTCTACTCTTCCTGGACTCACTAACCCTGCCTCAGCCCCGGGTTTATACAGGGGAAGTTCTTCCCCTCCCAAGGCTGGGCAGGAGGTGTGGCATGCACAGGATCCCTGACCAAAGGACCTCCCACCTGCTCTCAGACGTAATATCTCTATCACTGTGACAACCAGACCCCTGGGGTGTCACACCTCTGTCATAGGATATAACTGAAAGAAATTCTGCAGCCTGTCCTTAAACTCTTGCAGAGCGCGGGGCCTACCGCTATACTGCGGTAGCCAGGGGGCACCAGGGAAATAGGGCATGTTGAGCATCAAGATAGAAGCGGTGGTACTGCTGCCATGGAAACTAGCAGCTCCAGCTCGGGAATCCGCTCTTTCCTCCCATGCGGGTACGTTATTAGCGTGTGACATGGCTATCATCTCCTTTTACAGCTACGCATTGTCCTGTTGTTGCAGTCTCTCATTAGCCTCTGTGTCACAATTCTGAGGCAGGTCTTCAAATAGATGGCACAGCAGGCTGCGATCCTGTTCGTGATGCCAGTTTTCTGTCTGGGTCGGCCTCCACCAGACCAGGGCGTAATGGAGGCCAACTGCCACGCCGGGCTTGCCGGCCGGCAGGCTGTCCTCAGCAGAATTAAAAGGGGACAGTTGTGGAAGGGATGCAGGATCAACCCGTCTCAATAAACAATGTCCAGACCTCAGGTGCAACAGGAAAAAAACTTGCTTTTACTGGAGCAGATGATGATAATGGTGATGATGATGCTCTCCACAGTTATTCATAACACTGAGCCAACTGCCCCTCATGGTGTGATGAACCCTGCTCTTTTCCATCAATGTATAGCAGCTGACCTCACTCCCGCTGTATATAGAACTATACGTGTACTAAAACTTCTCCCCTCAGCCTAGACCTTGGCATCCACGGCACCTCAGGCTTACTGGAAAGTACCTCAGCTCTTTTTCCACTACTGGCAAATAAGGATCTTATCAAGACATCCCTCTTTTGATCCCTAGCTGAGATCGTCTGGCAGTTGGGCACTTCTTGAGCCGCCAGGACACCTGCACTTCTTGAACCGCCAGGACACTATGTTCCATGCGGCTGCACAAATTTCGCTGGAGTCCTGACAGCGACCACAGCAAAGGCACTGGCTGGCCTCCTTGATCTCCAGCACCACTCAATCCCAGGGGCGCAGGGTTGCTACTCCTGGGCTTGCTAGTTCTCCTGCAGGGGCTGCTACCCACTAGACTTCACAATGGCCCTTACACTAATTACATCTGTGTGTTTAAAAATTACTCAAGAGCTGGCTTCTCACACCATCAGAGTTCACAGACATTTCTTACACCTGACATTGCCTGCTCTACACATGTTCTTTCCATTTGATGATTATGGATTTCATGGTGCTCCGGGGGATCCTCAGAGATTCAGATATTTTTTGATATTTTTTTATAACTTGTACTTCTCAACTTTGTCCCTGACTTGTTTGGAGATATGATTGGTCTTCATGGTGTTGTTTGGTTAGTGGTGCCTCTTGCTTAATGGTGTAGCAGCTTTGTGGCCTTTAAGAAAAGGTGTGTATATACTGACTGACCGCGTGACACTTAGATTGCACACTGGTGGACTTCCTTTCACTAAGCATGTGACTTATGAAGGTAATGGCTTGCACCAGAAATTTTTAAGGGCTTCATCGCAAAATTGGTGAATACATATGCACATTGTAATGCAGCTGCTTGCGGCTTGACTATAATGG
Organism: Phyllobates terribilis; assembly: GCF_046119375.1. Lineage (NCBI taxonomy): Eukaryota > Metazoa > Chordata > Amphibia > Anura > Dendrobatidae > Phyllobates > Phyllobates terribilis. The sequence goes on from NW_027362773.1 coordinate 69,135,508, forward strand.
GCCAGGGTGTGTTTTGGCTGACCATGTACCTCCCCCTCAGGTGACTGATCACATGACTGTGATATCAGCACAGGTCCTGTGCACACAGAAGGTCTGATCACATGGCTGTGACATCAGCACAGGTCCTGTGTGTGCACTGGAAGATATATAAACCCTGGTAGTTTTGAGACGGATGTGTAAGGCGTGAGGCCTGTTCCCGTGTGGGACACCGCTAGAGTGTGAGGCCTATTGAAGCCTAGTGAAGCCTGAAAGGCAGAGGATGGATCCTTAGGTGTAAGCGATCCCAGTAGCCTTGGAGGGCCAGAGGCTTGGAAGGCAAGAGTCCTCGAAGGCAAAGGCTGGATGTTAGGTGAGAAAACATACCAGTAGCCTTTGAAGGAACGAGGGCTGGAGACCCCCATCTGGGAAGCCGTAAAGCCACAGTGGTGGCAGAACAAACCTGAAGCAGCTAAAACCCGGCAAAGGTAAAAACACTGATTGATGTGGACATTTATGTTGTTGCCTTGCTGAGGGCTGTATCTGGAGCCAAGTGAGCCTGTCTGCCACTTGAAAGGCTCCTGGACATTATATGTAATATGTCGGCGAGCTACTGAGTTGGACTCGGTTATAGCAGTTATGAAGTAAAATAAACTGCTGGATTGTGAAATACTGGAAAACGTGGCTGGTGTGCTTTAATTGACCCGGTGCAGCGGGTGTCCCCCAGCATGATGACTAGCGCTGCCTTACATGTGGTGGAGAATGCGAACAACTGCAGCCCGGTTGCTAGGGGCAACTGCAGCCCGGTTGCTAGAGGCAACTGCAGCCCGGTTGCTAGGGGCAACGGCACAGGACGACGAGTGTGGATACAAGCATCTTGCTGTGACTCGGCGGGGTCACGAAGATTAAAGCATCTTTCTGTAACTCGGCGGGGTTGCGAAAATTGTCTTCGCACTCAAACCTGGTTTGCTGTATCTCGGCGGGGTTACGAAAATTGTCCTCGCACTCAAACCTGGTTTGCTGTAACTCGGCAGGGTTACGAAAATTGTCCTCGCACTCAAACCTGGTTTACTGTGGCTCGGCGGGGCCACAAAAAATTTTCCGGGGAAAGCGATGAAGTGTCTAGTGTGAATAGTATACCGCGATGGCTGTGAACGGAGCAGCAAAAGAAAATGAAGCTATTGAACGATTAAAGTGCCGGTTAAAACCGCAGCAGGTATTTGAGAAACATCTACAGGACATGGTGCAGGAACGGCAGGAGCTGTGGGCACCGTATAGAATGGCAGCAGTGAACCATTCTGTGAACTCTCCAGGGGCGCCAGTATTGTCCCAGAGTGCCCGGGGAGGTGGTAAGAGATGTTGTGAACTGAGTCCTAAGACTATTGCTGATTTTTTGTGTAAAAATCCTACTACAGGTGTGGGTGTCCAAAATGGGGCGGAGTCTCAAAAGGGGGTGGATTTTCACAAGAGCGTGGAGTATAGAAAACCAAAATTTGTTACTGGTTGTGGGTTGGTACCACCTAAAAATGACGATTTGACCGTTGATAACGGGGTAGCTCCAGTAGAAGGGGTTGATGTCAAAGTGGGAGGTGACCTGTTAGTCCACAAAACCATGGGGAGTGACACAGACCCCTTAGCTGACGGTGACACTATGGAAGTAGAAAGAGAGGTCAGTCAGGAGGGGCTAGATGAGGGGAGAGAGTCCCCCTCTCGTCGTCGACGGCGCAAGGGCCACAAAAAGGTTGCTCCTGTAGTCTTTGCTGAAAGTGAAAATAAAGAAAATGTAGTACTGTGTGCCTTTGTTTCAAGTGTGGATCCTCCTTTAGAGGCAGAAGAGGAGGTGACGTTGCCGGTAGCAACCTCCGGTACAGTACTGAGACAGAAGGATCAGGATCTGACAGCCCTGAAAGATGAGGCGGCCAGTCATGACCAAGAGCTGGAGCCTATCAGGCAGCAGTGTCAGAGTGACATACAGCAACTATGGGAAAACCTGGAGAACGTGTCCTCAGACCAGCGGAGCCTGGAGTCTGAACGGCAGAAAATATACCAGGTTGTGAAGAACTTACAGCGAGACCTGGAGGGAAGCAACGAGGAAATTAACCAATGGAAGGAAATGTTCCAGGAAATTAAGGAGGACTGCCGCAAAACCAAAGAGGAGGTTTTGCAGTTGAAGCTTGAGAAGGAGGCGCTGCAGGATGAAGTTTCTGGGCGTGAACAAAACCTAGAACGAACAGTTCAACCGGGAGCTATGTGAATCCAAGAAGGAATATGGTGAACGCAGTGGGGAACTGCAACAAATTAAGAGAGACTATGAGGATCTCCTCAGGGTTAAAGAAAAACTGGAGGATGATAAGGCGGATGCTGAGCACATGCGCCAAGTGGTTGAGACCACTCTGCAGGATACCCGTGATGAAAATGGTGATCTCCGCAGAAAGACCCTAGGTCTGGAAGCTCAGGTGAAGGAGCTGCAAACGTTCTGTGAGAATCTCCAGAGGGCAGAGACGTGCCTTAAGGAAAGAATCAGCAAGATGGAAGCTGAGCAGAAAAAGATGGCGGAGTCTATCGGAGAAGCCACAGACCAGGGCCAGGAGTTGGCCACTGGAGATGGGAGGTATGAAACAGATACCTCCTCGAATAATACGAGCTCGGGTGATTCGGTGGATGTAAGAGCCGAGATCAAGGAGCTCAAGGAGACGCTACAAGCCCATTTGAAGCAAGAGAAGCTTGAGAGATTGGCTGTTGAGAGTCGAGTGGGTGCATTGGAGACAGAGAGGTCTGAGAGAACTCTACCCTTAAAGGAGCAGTTGAAACAGGAAGAGCTTCAGAGATGGGCTGCTGAGAGGTGAGTAGCTGAGCTAGAGGAAGAAGTTTTCGAGCTCAAAGGTCGCCTGGCAAAGTATCACTCAGTGAACGAGGCCTCCTTGGAGAAGGAAAAGGGCAAACAAGTTGCACTCACTCCCTTATACCATGAGAAGGTGGACCTGAGGAGAGCTAAGAGAGTGTTAACAGAAGATAAATATGAAATGGAAGTGGTCAAGACGAAAATTTGTGAATTTGTAGCTGTGAGTCAGCTCAGGGGAAGCATACAGGGTGAAGAAGCTGAAAGTCAGTTGTCCCTGAAACCTGAGCCAGATGATCATTTGGAGACCACTGGTGAGACAGAAACCTCTTGGTACAAGTGCCTCATAGATGTACCCGAGGATTTGAGAGAAGAATGCACCAGTGAGTCCGTGCATGAAGAGTTTAAGAAGGCCGTGGGAGTCTGTAAGGTGTACTCGACCTCAGAAGCTAAACAGCTGCTGGTCCTGTCCACAACAGAAGTCACAGTGAAGAGGGTGGCTATCCTTAGTGACATGCACTGGCGATGTATTCGCACAAAGCGGTTTCTCCAGTTGAAGACGGAACAAGCCGTTAGACAACTGGAGCTTATGAGAAAAGCTTAAAGTCTATGACTCGCCCCCTGGGCCGTGGGGCACTCGGATCCGGGCAATAGGGAGCGATGGGAGTAGTAGTGGCAACCCGGTTCCGTGGCTCAGGGTGGTCAGGCCAGTGGTAGTCCGTTACGTTCTGCTGATAATGTCCGACTACGCCACCCGTGGATTGCGGTTATTAGAAACCGCCGCTGCATGCAGACCGCTGGGGCTGATGAGGTGTGCAGCTAGGGTAGTGTGACTCCCCACGGGAAGAGTGCGGCCCCAGGGCAGTATAATGGATGGTGGGAGTGATGGTAGTGAGAATCCCAGTGCTGATAGTACTGGAGGAGCAAGGAGCACACAGACAACAAGTTGCAGTCCAGGGTCTTTACTACAACAGGTAAACTGACCCATAAACAGTCCCGGCTAGGAGGGGACCTGGATGTCTGAGAGCAACGGGGAAATTGGCCCTGGTCAGGGTGAGGGTGTAGGCCTACCGTGCTTTCTGCGCTCCTTCTGGCTATCTCCTCTTTATAGGGTAACAGCCCACGTTTCCAAGCTTTCCGTGTATTCTCGCCTGTATGGCCTGCGACGTGGGTTCCTTTCTGCTCCCAGCCTTGTACGGCTTTACTGGTCCCTTCGGTTGTGGCAGGGCCTCCAGGCTTCTTAGGCCAAGGAAAGTACAGTCCCTTGCGAACTGGTTCTCTGCTGGGGGATGTGGAATCCTTCCAGCCTCAGACACCAAAGTCTGGTAAAATTAAGTCTTTTCTCTGCCAAGACAGGCTCTCTTCGCCTCTTGTCTCTGGCTGGTGGCTCTCTCCTACTGCCACACTTCCTCTTAGGTGCAATCAACTTTCTGTCCCTTCTCCACTCTGGGACACGTCTCAAAGCTGAGACAGGCAATCCAGTTCTCTCTAACCCTGTCCCCAGTACCAGCTTTTATAGGGGCAGCCTGCTCCCCCTACTGGCATGAGACAGGAGGCATTGCATGCTAATGTTCCCCTGACCAGAGAACCTCCCCCTTGCTCTCAGACACAGCTTTATTACACTTGTGGCATCCAGGTAGGGTGACACATCTACATGAAGAGGTCATCCGGGTGCCTCAGGCTCTGATAAGAAAGTTTATTGGGAGAAATGGCAGAGCCATGCAGATGATGGTAAAGAAGTCTGGTGTGATGAAAGTAAGCAGTCCACGTGATCGTCAGGACTGGATACCAGATGAAGACGGCATGGTGTCATTCTCCGCTGTAGGAACAGAAGAAAGTCTTGCATATATACGCATGCTGATGGAGTACCGAGTGACCTACCTGCGAGAGGTAGAACAGTTGAATCTCGCCAGACTGCAAATGGAAAGGCAGCATCGCCTGAGCAGCAGAAGGTGGCAGCCATCTAGAAATTGTGAGACCAGACAGAGAAAGGGCCCCCTAAATAACAGAACAGCTACAGCTGAAGTTAGAGACCTTTCAAGATGTCCTGAGAGTAGTGGGCGTGGGTTTAGAGGTAGTGAGACCTCCAGTAACTCAGGTTTGAGAGGCCCATACAAACGACCCAATAGAGTACGGGACAGTATGGAGTCGAACTGGACCTTAGATACCAGGGCATGTGAGTCACACTGCTGTATAGACCAGCTGGGAGCGGGGAAGGTCTGACAAGGTTACGACCCAGAAATGGGACTTGACGAAGTCAGTGACAATGACAGATGGTAGGTCCCTAAGGAATGGGCTAATGTCGTTGACTAATGTTCCAGGGGCTGAGCAGTGCAATTGTCAAGTACATGGTCTGTGTGTGAGCTGGGGGTTATAATGTGATTGTGTATATTATGTGTTCAACCCCACAAGTTTGAACAGAGAGCGGGATATGTAATGCAGCGGCTTGCGGCATGACTGTAATGGTCCAGGGTGTGTTTTGGCTGACCATGTACCTCCCCCTCAGGTAACTGATCACATGACTGTGACATCAGCACAGGTCCTGTGCACACAGAAGGTCTGATCACATGGTTGTGACATCAGCACAGGTCCTGTGTGTGCACTGGAAGATATATAAACCCTGGTAGTTTTGAGACAGGGGTGTGTAAGGCGTGAGGCCTGTTCCCGTGTGGGACACTGCTAGAGTGTGAGGCCTAATGAAGCCTGGTGAAGTCTGAAAGGCTGAGGCTGGATCCTTAGGTGCAAGCGATCCCAGTAGCCTTGGAGGGCCAGAGGCTTGGAAGGCAAGAGTCCTGGAAAGCAAAGGCTGGATGTTAGGTGAGAAAACATACCAGTAGCCTTTAAAGGAACGAGGGCTGGAGACCCCCATCTGGGAAGCCGTAAAGCCACAGTGGTGGCAGAACAAACCTGATGTTACAACTCTCCTGTTAGTTTTTTTTTAGTTTGCTGGTCACATGACCAGTTTTGCCTATTTAATCCGGCTCCACCCTCCTGGCATTGCTGGACTTCATTTGTATTTACTACTGTTGAGCTAGCTTGGTGCTCTGTTGCCATTCTCTGTTAGTTTTGCTAGGTCTTCTGACCTCTTTACTTTTTGTTGTGTGTTTGTCTTTGACTGCTACGATTTCTGCTAGGAGGTGTCCAACTTTTCCCAGTCCCTAGTTCTTGTAGGGATTCCTCCCTCTCATCTATAGGTCTTCGTACAGACTAGCCGAGGACTTTAGCGGGTCTGATCGCAGGATCAGGTTCCCCGTTACATCGTAGGGATCTAGTTTAGTTCTATTGTAGGGACAGATCTCCTGTCTTTCCTTAGTCTCTGTAGCAGATCATAACACCTGAAGCAGCTAAAACCCGGCAAAGGTAAAAACACTGATGTGGACATTTATGTTGTTGCCTTTCTGAGGGCTGTATCTGGAGCCAAGTGGGCCTGTCTGCCACTTGAAAGGCTCCTGGACATTATATGTAATATGTCGGCGAACCACTGAGTTGGACTCGGTTATAGCAGTTATGAAGTAAAATAAACTGCTGGATTGTGAAATACTGGAAAACGTACGTGGCTGGTGTGCTTTAATTGACCCGGTGCAGCGAGTGTCCCCCAGCATGATGACTAGCGCTGCCTTACAATATGTCACTTTTTAATGATTTGATCCAATAAATTTAATTTATGCCTATATTTATCTAACTTCACCAACTTAGACTGTTTTGTGCTGATGCATCACACGCAAATCGGATTACAGAAATATTTAAAGAGAGGTTGAAATGTAACAAAATCGGTAAAAAGTCAAGGGGCTGAATACTTTCGTAAGTCACAATGGACTCTGGTAGTCCTCACAACTCCATGTTACTGCTACAGGCTGTCACATCCCATAGTTACTACAATCACAAAGCAGCTGAGCACTTAACGGTTGCAGCGATTATCTTTTTGTGCATATATTTTGGTGTAATGTGTCACTTGTTTTCTTCATAAGTGAGACCTTTCTTCAACTAAGTCATGTCCCCTTGTCTAGGGAGATGGAAAAAATGACTAAAACTTGATGTCAAAAGTAGATAAGAATACACATTAGTAAATTTGCCTTGTTATGTTTTTCTCGATGACATCGTATTATTACATGCGTCAACTATGCCTAGATGTCTAAATTGATGTTTAATTTATTTGAATGGATATGAGCTGGTAATGAAAACCTACAAGTGCTTAACTGGGTGTGTGCTTTATTTTACTTATAGTCCAGAAGAAGACCATGGGTTCAGATCTACATCCGTCCGATCCAGGACACAAGAGTTGGTTCCATTGCAGAATACTTCATCTCCTTCAGCAGAGAATGGACCCCCCTCCTATGCACAAGCTGTGGCAATGGACGCTGCTCATGATGTCCCACCACCACCTTATCCTGGGACTGAGATAGATGCAAAAATCTACAGAAAGTGCTTTTCAATTCCTGCTTCTCAAGTTTTTTGAAACATTTTGTCAGAGATACAACTATAACTGTAAAAGAAGTAAAGGATGGAGGGTAGAAAAAAAATCAGATTCACCAACCTAAAAGGAAGAGGAAAGGGTCACGGTGGAGAAGGCTTGTTCAACAATGGTGCCATTCTCTTGGTCTCGAAATCTACATTCTGGAAGAAGTTCTCAAAAGATGGACTAAAATAAAATGGAATTGAAGTGTAGGGCTATCGTGACAGATTCTGAAACTTCTTTTATAGACTCAGATTTCTATAAAGGTTTCATGAGAGGGATTGAGTATGAACAGGAACGTAAGGACATTTAGGTCTGTGTGGCTTTTGTTGGAGTATTAGCTTTACAGCCTGGAGATTTTTACAAACAAAGGCTACGGTCTCACTATCAGTATTTGGTCAGTATTTTACCTCAGTATTTGTAAGCCAAAATCAGGAGGGGAACAATCAGGGGAAAAGTATAATAGAAACACGCACACAACTTCTGCATTTTTCACCCACTCCTGATTTTGGCATACAAATACTGATGTAAAATACTGACCAAATACTAATAGTGAGACCCTCGCCAGATGGTAATGATCATATTTTGTATACCTGTACTTTTCATATGTTGCTTTATTAGGCAGAAAACTAGACAAACAAATGATCCTGTGAAGTATTACTGTATGGTGAGTCAAAAATCATTGCACAATATTAAAAAAATATTATATTGTTGCTATTTGTCTATTGCCGGGTTTGTGTCTGTGGGTCTAAAGGCAATCTGTGTGCATAAATTCATAGAGCTGGAGTCTGGATAGAGGAGACCATATGTAGATTCTATTTCTTCACCGGCATGATCTACTAATGCTTTCTATTTCTCATGGATAAATTTACCTGTTATTTATAAGAACCCTAACAATTAATTAGTTAATGGCTTATTACCATACTAAATTCTGTGATAATTAAAGTGGCTGTCTGGTCCAAATCAATAAGTCTGCAGTCACTCTGTGTGACTGCAGACTTATGAATTCCTCAGTGCAAACACTGTGCGCTGCGAGGATGGATCAAGGCTGCTCCCTCTAATCGGCCACGCTCACTAGATGGCCTAGTCACTAGTCTGGGTGTGGCCTCACTCAATATAAGTGTATGAAGCGAAGCCACGCCCACTGGTCGGGCTCTGGCCGGTCGGATATATAACACATACATACCCTCCGGTCCCGGCTCAGAAACCAGCAAATCCCCGCAGAGAAGATTTATAAGTCTGCAGTCACACAGAGGTGGGCAAATCCTGCAGATGCGTTGCCATCACATTAATTGCCTTCATCAGCTGATCTTGACACTTTCATTGCGAGCAAGCTTCTTCATACAGGACTTAATTGACTTGGAGTCTATAGGTTCCGATTTGTCAGCGGGGTCCATGGGCTGAGCTTACTGTAATGATAATGGGTATGAACCCACTGCACCACTGGCCGGGCTTGCCCTGCAGGGGCCTATCTAAGTGACTATCTCATCTTCACTAGAGCCTCTGATGGTGAGGATAGGCTTGGGCTGTTAGGGTAGTCACCAGATGTCACTTCAGGGTAGTCCATGGACATGCAGCAGCTGACTGTCACGGTCTCCACACTTTCCTTGTCTGCTATGTTACTATTGTGTGGAGGCTGTCATTCTGTTTTGGTTTTGCTGGGTCGGTTCTGCAATCATCTGTGTTCACTTCCCTTGGTTAGTCTTCTACTTAAGCATGCTAGCTCCTTCACCCAGTGTCCATTGTACACTTGCTATTGCCTGTGTAGGACTGATCTCTCTGCGCTCTGTGCCTGACCCAGCCTATTTTCTCTTACCTGGATTTTGACCATTTGCCTGTTATCTGACTACTCTTTTGTCTGCTGCCTGTGTACTGCCTTGTCTGTCTGGTTTTCCTGACCCCGGCTTGTGTAGTGGATTACGTCTCTGACTTCTCTTTGTTGTACTGCGCCATTTTCCTGGACTTGACTTTGGATCGTTTGACCTCCCTCTATTTATCCAGTAAGTAGCACTTACGTAATATTTCTTTCAGTAATATTAGTCTCTTCTCTCCTCTTCTGGGACTAATATTTCTGTAGTGATTCACGTCACACTGACCATCAGGTAAAGGCAGAAATATGAGGCACAAAGGGTGAAGATAGAGATGTTCTCAGACTGTCCGAAGTCAGGGCGGGCAGCACAGGTTCAGAATACAAAGCCGGGGTCAGGAGTGGAGAGATCAGACTAAATGAGAAATAAGCCGGGTTAGTATAACAGGAGAGTCAAAACAAAAATGCACCTTGACAGAAACTAGTGACATACTGCGGCTAGGACCTAAGCTCAGGCAAGGTGTGGAGGGAGGAGCTGCCTATAGCTGGGTGGAGACTCGAGTGCTGGAAGTGCTGCACAAGGCAGTTCAGACAGATAGACTGATACTGGGAGTAGCAGAGTGGTGCATGCAGTGAGTAAGACTGCACTTACAAACTGTGCAAGTCACCGGCATGACATACACTGATTGTACCTATTACAATAATGCTTCTTAAGTGCCCACTAAACATTTAATAATATTCCTTGCATAAACTATGGACAGTAATAATGTTCCCTGAGTCCCACCATGTACATTAATAATGTCCCGAGTCCCCCATGTATAGCTCCCTTATTCACAGTATGATGCGCCCACAGCTCCCCTATACACAGTATGATGTCCCTACAGCTCCCCTATGCACAGGATAATGCCCCTACAGTTCCCCTATACACAGTATAATGCCTCCACAGTTCCTCTATACACAGTATAATGTCACCCACTGCTCCCCTATATACATTATGATGTCCCTACGGCTCCTCTACATATATTATGATGGCCCACAGCTCCCATATACACAATATGATGTGCCCACAGCTCCCCCATACACAGTATGAGGGGCCCACAGCTCCCCCATACACAGTATGAGGGGCCCACAGCTCCCCTATACACGGTATGATGGGCCCACCGCTTCCATATACACAGTATTATGGCCCCCAATGCCCCCTTGTAACATACCTGGCGGCGTCCTTGCATGGTGGTCCATCTCCCACTGTGCAAGAGGGCGCACTTGATCTCCTGTCCAGAATGTCTCTCTGGCTTCCCTCCATGCTGTCTGTTTGTGTCTGTTTCTGCTGCTTAAGGGCGGCGCCCGATCACTTCCTGCCTTTTGTACCTGCTGTGGGTCACACCCCTTGTGCGTCCTCAGCCTATTGCTGTCTGTCACTTGGTATATAGCTCAGCAGCTCCCTTCTATCCCTGCCTGTGCATAGTGTTTCCTTCAGTGTGTGCTTGCACTCTGAAGGTGCCAGGTCCCGTCTCTTGTCTCCTGCTTTTTGTATCAGTTCCCGTGTCTGAACTGAGTCCTGTATGTCTCCTGCTTTGCGGTATCAGCTCCCGTGTCTGAACTGAGTCCTGTATGTCTCCTGCTTTGCGGTATCAGCTCCCGTGTCTGAACTGACTCCTTTCTGTGTTCTCTTGTCTGTCCTGTCTGAACACGCTCCTAGCCTGTTCCTCTCGCCTTCTAGTGGCCGATTTCCTAGACCCGCTCCTGTGTCTGGTCTGTCCTGTCTGAACACGCTCCTTGCCTGTTCGTTCCGCCTCTCTGGGGGCCGTATTCCCAGACCCGCTCCTGTATCCCTCTGCAGTGTCGGTCTCCTCCGTACACTCAGTTCCAGTCTGAACTCTCTCCTGTCCTTTACCTGTTTTGCCTCTATGTCCGTTCCCTTCCTTTTTCTGCAGAGTCTGAACTCGTACCTAACTCCTGCTTGTTGTCTCTGCAAGTACTGTGTGAGTATCTGGCTCTGTCTTTCCCTTCCTGTCTGTTCCGTGTGAACAGAGCCCTGTCCTCCCTAACCCTCTGCCTGTATTGTTCCTGAGTCCCGGTGTGTACTGGGTCCTATCCCGCCTGTGTTCCTACCTGCTAGTGCCTCCCTGTCTGCACTCTAGCTGTGCTTGCCTTTACCCCCCTGCCTGCATACCCGCCTGCCTGCATACCAGTCGTGCCTGCCTATACCCTCCAGTCTGTGTGCCAGCCTACCAGCCTGTTCCTGTATTTCCCTGTGTGGGTCAACAGCCGTGTCCGGGGTCTGTCCTGGAGTAGCACCTGGTCCCTCTGCTCGGTTCCTCCTTGGTGCACTGGCGTCGTATGCCGTCGTGCGACCCTGGTCGGATCGGGTGAATACTTAGTCACGCCCCTCCAGGCATTCACTCTCCGGCACGGTCCAGTGGAATCACTACCAATCACACGCACACGCCGCTTAGCCCGGGCGTGTGCATAACACCCCTCACACAGTATGATGTCTGTACTGCTCCTGCATACACAGTATGATGTCCCTACTGCTCCCCTATGCATAATAAAAAGTACCCACAGCGCCCTACATACAGTGTGATACCCCACAGCTTCCATATGCACAGAATAATGCACCCATAGTTTCCCTATATACAGTATAATGTCCCAAAAGGAAAAAGCAGACACTAGCTCACCCTGACGAGGAACCACTCGCTGGCAAATTGCAAGAAAAAAAAGGAAGGATTCCAGCTTCTAAAGTGCAGCAGACAGATCTTTATTCCATAAAAACAGATTCCGCAGTCACAGGATTAGCTACGCGTTTCGAACGCTCCAATCTGCGTTCTTTTTCAAAGCTCAAAGTATAATGTCCCCACAGCTCCCCAATACATAGTATAATGGGCCCACAGCTCTAATATACACAGTATTATAATAATAATAATTTTTATTTCTATAGTGCCAACATATTCCACAGCACTTTACATTTTAGGGGTACTTGTGTAGACAATAAAGACATCATAGTATAACACATAACTGAGATACCAAATGGAGTTAGGGTCCTGCTCACAAGCGTACAATCTATGAGGGTATGATGACCCCAAAGCCCACACATACATACACAGTATAATTTCTCAACTGCTCCCCTATATACAGTATGATGTCCCCATAGGTCCCCCCATATACAATATGTCTTCATATCCCTATTCACAGTATACTGCCTCCAAAGCCCCCCTATAAAGAGTATAATGACTCCTACACTATATGATGGCCCTCAAGGCCTCTTTATAAACAGTATAATGCACCCCACAGTAGTCCTCACACAGTATAATGCTCCAAAAACCCCTATAAACAGTATAATGCATCTAAGGCCCTTATATACAGAATTAAGCCACCCACAGCTTCCTATACACACTATAATGCCCCCCCCACTGTATGACGGCCCCCAATAGTCCCCACTCTGTATGATAGCCCACCTGTAGGCCCCACACAATATAATGGCCCCCTCATTTGCCCCACACTGAATGATAGCCCTGTCCTGCAGAACATAATAAGAGATTACAGTACATTTATATATATTGACTTGCGTTCTTTCTGATGAACTCATTCACTTTTCCATTAGATCCGGAGTGCCATAACAACTTCTCCAGCCACAACCTTCCTGCAGACCCCAAACTCTATGATGCGCCCCCCAATGGTCCCCACACTATATGATACCCACCCTGGTGGTCCCCACACTGTATGATGGCACTTTTAATCCCCACCCTGTATGATAACTTCCACAGTAGCCGTCACGCTGTATGATGACCCCCACATAACGTGGTTATGTTATTGCAACAATGAATGCAAAGGATGTCAACATTTCGGTGTAATGACGTTATCAAATCACTCTGACCCCTGCCTAGGACTCATCCAGTGTGTCACCCTGCCATTCTGTATCGATTGCAGAGTTTAAATGCATGCTGGTAAAGTTATGACTGACGGCAGTCCCGGGTGGGCCCCTCTGAGTGAGGAAACAGGGGTACCAGCCCCTCTTCACCCCACACCAGCAACTATACTTCTGCAGGGATATCATGGAAAATGCAAATAAAATTATCTGTATTCAAGAAAGGGACATTGAGTTCTGACTTAACTCTCATTACATGTAGTGTTCTTGTGTTCTTGTAGTGACATTTATTTAGATTTCTATCTGGAAAGCTGAGCACAGGATTGGTGACACCTTGTGATTTCCATAAGACATATACACTGCTCAAAAAAATAAAGGGAACACTCAAATAACACATCCAAGATCTGAATGAATGAAATATTCTCATTGAATACTTTGTTCTGTACAAAGTTGAATGTGCTGACAACAAAATCACACAAAAATCATCAGTGGAAATCAAATTTATTAATAAATGGAGGCCTGGATTTGGAGTCACCCCCAAAATTAAAGTGGAAAAAACACACTACAGGCTGATCCAACTTTGATGTAATGTCCTTAAAACAAGTCAAAATGAGGCTCAGTATTGTGTGTGGCCTCCAAGTGCCTGTATGACCTCCCTACAACGCCTGGGCATGCTCCTGATGAGGTTGCCGATGGTCTCCTGTGGGATCCCTCCCAGACCTGGACTAAAGCATCCCCCAACTCCTGCACAGTCTGTGGTGCAATGTGACGTTGGTGGATGGAGCGAGACATGATGTCCCAGATGTGCTCAATCGGATTCTGGTCTGGGGAACGGGCGGGCCAGTCGATAGCTTCAATGCCTTTGACGCGCCCCTGGGCCTGTGTCGCGCTGCGTTGCGCACGCGGGAGCTTACCCGGAGCCGGATCTCTTGAGGGTTGTAGTCTCGTGGCGGTGACCCGGTCCGTGCCCAGGGAGTCAAACTGAGCGGCGATGTAACAGCGGTAGATGCAGGACGACTACGCCACCCGTTGAATGCAGCTATGGAGCTGCCGCTGCAGGACAGTCCGCTGAGGCCGGTGGATGGATGGTGCAGCGTAGATGGTATAACCCCCAACGGGAGGGGTAGGGCCTCAGGGCAGCAGATGTGGATGATGGGGGTAGCAGGAACCACTCAGAGACGGTGCGGTGTAATTCAGGGTCTTTACTGGTAACAACGATAGACCCTCCCGGAGTACTTGCTAGTGAACGGGGCCTGGTCAGTCCTTGAGCAGATGGGATCTCCCCTGGCCAGGCGGAGTTGTAGGCCTCCCAAACTGACTGTACTCTTCTGGCTACCTTGCTAGAAGCGGATATAAGTAGCCCACGTCCCTGAGTGTACCGTGTGGTGCTCACCCGTATGGCCGGTGACTCGGGGCCTTCTAATGGCTTCCGCTCCACGATGGAGGTGCTGGTCCCACGCGTGTGACCGTGCCTTCGGGTTTCTGGGCCTGAGGACCTGAAAGCCCCTGCCGGTCGGCTTCTGCTGCTGGGTAAGAGTTAGTCCCCACAGCCTCGGACGCCGGGTCCGGTAAGAAAGCTTCTCAGTCAGGGCGAGCTCTGCAGCTGCCAGCCCCTGACTCGTAGTAGTATTGCTTCTGCTGTTTCTTGTCTCTACTCTCCTTGACTGCTCACCCTGCTTCAGCCCCGGGTTTATATAGGGGAAGTTCTTCCCCTCCCAAGACTGGGCAGGAGGTGTGGCATGCACAGGATCCCTGACCAAAGGACCTCCCACCTGCTCTCAGACGTAATATCTCTATCACTGTGGCAACCAGACCCCTGGGGTGTCACATTCCCCCCTAGTGAAATTTAGTACTCCGGGACTAAACATATTTTTTTTTTTTTTTGGAAAAACATAACAAGGTATAACAATAACAATACAACAAGAAAACACATAAAGATGGTTACGGCGTGTCTGCAACCGGGTGCAGTTTTTGAAGAAAGCAAGGTGTCCATTTCACCAAAACAGGGAGACGTAACCAGGTAGGGGTCTGTCCTACCCCGAGTCCTTAACAGTCTCTAGTCCATCCTGGGTTACGCTCCAACTAATTGTACAAGGATTCCCGGTAGATCCACCAAGGATTCCTAAAAATAACTGGAAACACAAAATTATACACAAGCAACAATACACAGATAAACATAAATAAAACAATTTATACACTTCAAATCCTCCAGCGTGCGGGTAACTGGCCTCTAGTGGCCCTAGTGGACCTACGGAGCTGACTGTCTGGCCCTGAACTACAGGGTGTAGGAGCTGTCAAGGGTAAACTGGGCAGCTGTCTACCGGCTTTTTGTCTCACTAGGGGTACGGCAGGCTCACTATAAGCAGAGGGTTGATCCTCCTGTTCTGCTTGTGTGGAGTCTTCTGCCTCCTGGACCGGCTGTTCTTCCAGCTCTACCTGTTGCTCCGTAGGTGCTTGGGATGCTGGTTGGAGGAAGGTGAGTACGGGTACCACAACTGCACCATTGACTTGAGTCCAAGACCGAGGGAAGTCCCCGAGCACAGTACTAACCATATCTTCCCTTTCCTCTACGGGTCGATGGTCTTCTTGTTCCTCTTCAGGGTTCCTCAGTTGTTCGGGACAGTTCTTCAGGTGGTCCCGGGATACAATGGCTGTGGTTTCCCCTCCGTCTTTACTGATGGTACAAACCTTCGGGTTCTCGTGGCTTGAGGGCAGTACGGTGTACGGGTCCTTCTCCCACTGGTCGTCCAACTTGTGGAGCCGTCTCTTCCTCTTCAAGACCTGCTCTCCGGGTACCAGGGGAACAGCGGGAGCATACTGGTTGTAAATTTTCTCTTGTCTTTCCCTAGCCTGACAGAGACTTCGCTCCACGCTCTCCTGTACTCTCCGGTACTGCTGCTGCCTCTCTGTGTCCCAGTCTGTTTCTGGTGAAGTGTCCTCGGGTGTCAGGACTCCCATTTCCAGGTCAACAGGTAACTTACCAGGTCTTGCCCTCATTAGGTAAGCCGGGGTACAGTTGGTGGAACCTACCGGGATGTGGTTGTATAGGTCCACCAGATCGGGCAACTTCTCAGGCCACAGACTGCGTTCTTCCAGGGGCAACGTTTTTAGAAGATCCATTACTACCTGGTTCATTTTCTCACAAAGTCCATTAGTTTGCGGATGGTAGGGTGTCGTCCTTATCTTCCGGCAGCCATACAGATTGCAGAATTCCTGGAAGACCTCCGCTTCAAAGGCAGGTCCCTGGTCCGTCAGCACTTGGTCCGGGTACCCGTGTGGACGGCAAAAGTGCTGCTGGAAGGCTCTAGCTGCTGTTTGAGCCGTTAAGTCCTTGACGGGGACGACAACCAGAAACCGGGAGTAATGATCCACGATGGTTAACGCGTAGACGTAGCCACTTCTGCTTGGGGTCAGTTTTACATGATCCAAGGCTACCAGTTCCAACGGTTGCCGGGTGACGATGGACTGCAGGGGAGTCTTCTGGCTGGCACGGTCCTTCCTTCTCAGGTTGCACGGGCCACAGTCTCTGCACCACTTCTCGATGGTTCCCCTCATGCCTACCCAGTGGAACCGCTCGCGCAGCAGGAACTCCAGCTTCTTCCACCCGAAGTGTCCAGCTCCGTCGTGGTATGCCTCCATCACCATGGCTGCGTCTCTTCGTGGCACCACTACTTGCCAGAGTAATTCATGCGTCCGGGAGTTAACCATTCTGCGGCACAACTTCCCTTTGTAAAGGAACAGTCGACTCTTCTCTGCCCATAGTTGTTTGGCTTCCTCCGGAGCGTCTGGTTCAAGGCGAGCCTCCGGCCGAGTCAGCATCTCCTTCACCATTCGGACGGCAGGGTCGCTGTCTTGCGTTTCCGCCCAGTTGTAGTGGGGTAAGGGGTTCAACGTAGCAGCCTGCTTACTCCTTACCCGGTGGGAATACTGGATAGTCCCATGACGGTGGAACGCAGGGAGTTCAACTTCTTCCAGTCCCTCCGGATCTTCTCCTCCGTCCGGCAGGTTGGGCATCCTGGACAGGGCGTCCGCGTTGGTATTGGAGCGTCCTGCCCGGTATTTGATTGTGAACTCGTAGTTGGACAGACGGGCCATCCACCTCTGCTCCAGGGCACCGAGTCTTGCCGTGTCCAGGTGTGTCAACGGGTTGTTATCCGTATACACGGTGAACCGGGAAGAAGCGAGGTAATGCTTAAAGCGCTCGGTGACTGCCCATACTACGGCCAGGAACTCTAGCTTAAATGAGCTGTAATTCTCGGGGTTCCTTTCGGTGGGTCGCAGTTTTCGGCTGGCGTAGGCGATTACTCGTTCCTTCCCCTGCTGGATCTGGGACAGTACGGCTCCTAGCCCGATGTTACTGGCGTCGGTGTAGAGGATAAAGGGCTGGCTATAATCCGGGTACGCCAGGATTTCGTCCCCCGTGAGGGCCATCTTCAGCTGGCGGAAGGACTCTTCTTCCAGCTCCTCCCATTTGAAGGGCGGCTTCTGGTTCTTGGCCTTCCGGGACTGGCCTATCAGGAGGTCCTGCATAGGTGCTGCCTTTTTGGTGAAACCGGGAATAAACCTTCGGTAGTAGCCTACCAACCCGAGGAACTGCCGCACTTCTTTTACGCTGGAGGGGCTTGGCCATTCCTTAATTGCGGTGATCTTATCAGGGTCGGGAGCCACTCCGTCAGCGCTCACCACGTGTCCAAGGTACTGCACCTTTGGTTTCAGGAGGTGACACTTGGAGGGTTTCACCTTTAGGCCGTAACTCGCCAGAGCTTCGAACACTTCCGCCAGGTGTTTCAGGTGGTCCTCATACGTCTTGGAATATACGATGACATCGTCCAGGTACAACAAGACCGTCTCGAAGTTTCTGTGGCCCAGACAACACTCCATTAGTCGTTGGAAGGTTCCTGGTGCGTTGCAGAGTCCGAACGGCATGCAGGTGAACTCGCTAAGTCCCATCGGGGTGGTGAATGCGGTCTTCTCCCGGTCCGCCTCTGCTACAGGAACCTGCCAGTACCCGCTAGTGAGATCCAAGGTAGAGAAGAAGTTAGCAGATCTTAAAGCAGCCAATGACTCCTCTATCCTTGGTAAGGGGTACGCATCCTTGTGTGTGATACGGTTGATTTTCCGGTAATCTACACACATCCTCATGGTGTTGTCTTTTTTTCTGACTAAGACTAGTGGAGCTGCCCAGGGGCTACAGCTATCCCTGATCACCCCAGCCTCCTTCATGTCTCTAAGCATCCCCTTGGCGTGTTGGTAGTGGGCAGGGGGTACGGGTCGATACCTCTCTTTTATAGGAGGATGGTCTCCCGTGGGGATGTGGTGTTCTACCCCCTTGACTCGCCCGAAGTCTAACGGGTGTTTACTGAACACTCTCTCGTACTCCTGAACCACCCGATAGACTCCTTGTTTCTGGTGTGAGGGAGTGGAGTCAGTACCCAGATGTAGTTGCTGACACCAGTCCTCCATGTTTTTCTTAGAGCCGTTGCCTTCCTCCGGGTGAGATGGAGGCAAGGGTTCCACAGATTGTATAGAATTTTGGTTAATGGTATATAATTTGGCTAGCGTGGCATACCGGGGCAGGTACACTTCCCTCTCCCCGATATTTATTATGCGAACGGGCACCCTCCCATGGCGTACATCAACCACCCCCCGTGCTGTCAAAATGGTGGGCCTACTGTCTGAGTAAACTGGTTCTACCATTGCCTGGTAATCCCTACCTCTCAGACCATTAGCTGCCCGGCACCAAATCATCATTTCACTTTTTGGGGGCATGGCAATAGGAAAAGGGTCACACATTCTTACGCTACCAATCTCACCGCCGGAGAGTTCTACCTGTTGCCGTCGCATCAGTGCCCGGATCTCTTTCTGGAGCACCCGCTGCTCGCCGGAGCTGGCGTTCTTGGCAACCTGCTGTAAAAGGAAAATCACCTCTGCAAGACAATTTTCAATTACATTAGTTCCTAGAGTTATTTTTGGGTGACTCTCATGTTTGTCAATATCTACAATGATCAGTCCCTGTGCTGCCAGTTCGACTCTACCGATTTTCATGGTCACCTCTTTAAATCCGATCTGTGGCACGGGCTGGCCATTGCTGGCGATGATACTCAAGTCGTCGTCAGGGTAGCGGGTAATATCCGAGTCATTCCAGTACTGCTTAAAGAGCACGTACGGGATGGTGGTGACCTGCGACCCGGTGTCCAGTAGGGCACTCATGGGAATGCCATCCAGTACCACCGGCAAGACTGGACGTCCTCCCACATATCTGTCGCGCCAGTTCGATGGGCCTGGTGATCTTTTTCCTGGGGGTTGGCCCTCTACCCCAGGTTGTGCCCGTTTAAAGAACAGTACCTTGCCATATGTCCGGGTTGATTGCAGCGGCGGCAGATGGGTCGTCCGTCCTCGCTGTATCGGTCACTGGGTCTTCCTCTGGCCGGTGGGGTCCTCCTTGGTCGACGCCACGGGATGTCCTCCGGTCCGGATGCCAGCTGGATCTTCCCTGGGGTGGAAACCTGTAAAGACTGCACAGTTCGGGTTAGCGCAGCAACGCTCTTAGCTGGCTCTTGGACCTGATGGTGTAGGTCTGGAGCCGGGTCATTGTCCAAAGCCTGCGCATCAGCTCCCACAGGCCCTGCCGACAAGGGTGCCGCCTCCTGGTGGTAAGTAATAGCTGGGCGCCTGTGGGTCATAACGCCACCCGGTGCCGGTTCTCGGAGCACCCGGATGGCTCTGTCCTTGAACTGTGCAAAGCCCAGATGGGGATCCTGTAAGGCCATCGCCCGCAACTGGGTTCGGTGGGCATTACAATACAGTCCCTCTATAAATTGTTCAGTCAACAGCCTGTCCTCGTTTCCCACTCCATCAGGGTCGGTCTGCTTAATGGCCCTCAGGGCCTCTTGTAGGTTTAGTGCATAGTCCCTTATACTCTCATGCGCTCGCTGCTTGCACCCGTAGAATCTAAGCTTAATCTCGGCTGAGGTGCGGGTATCAAAGGTATCCTTCAGCCGGGTTAGTATCTCTGCGACAGTCTTCCTCCCAGGTGGCCAGGATTTTACTTCCCTTTTAGCTGCCCCGGTTAGTTGGGCCACCAGGATGCTCACTTTTTGCTCTTCTGTGAGGGGGTACACCTGGAAGAGGCTATCCAGCTTTTCTCTAAAGTCATGCAGGGTATGTGACTCCCCTGAGTACTGAGGTAGCCAAGCTGCTCCCGGGATATAGGGCATGGTGAAGGGCATAACTGCAGCAGCGGTGGCGCTGGCGGGGGTTGAGGCAGTGAAGCTCTCCTCCGTATCCGACATCTTCCTCCCCCCTAGTGGACCGTGGCCTACCTTGCGATGATCCTGTTCCGTAGGCCGCGGCTCCGCAGTAGATCGTCAGGGTTGAGGACCTTCCGTCGCGCTCCGGTGACGTCGGCGTCTGCTGGGCTCCTTCCAGGACCTTACGCAACGTCCGGACGTGAGGCGGGGCTTCAGTTCTCGCGCGCTTTCGAAGTCCACGCCCCTCTTCTTCCCGCGCGGCATCCTCAAGATGGCGTCCAATGGCGGGAAAACTCCACGGATGGCGGGAAGAAGGCCGAAGATGGCGCCGGATGGTGGGAAAACTTCGCGGATGGCGGGAAGAAGGCAGAAGATGGCGCCGGATGGCGGGAAACCTCACCACTGGTAAGTTTGAACAGTCTTTGCTTTTCAGGCACGCAGTACCCGGTGGTTGCGGGCACGAAATCCTGCCGACTACGCCAAAGTTGACGCGCCCCTGGGCCTGTGTCGCGCTGCGTTGCGCACGCGGGAGCTTACCCGGAGCTGGATCTCTTGAGGGTTGTAGTCTCGTGGCGGTGACCCGGTCCGTGCCCAGGGAGTCAAACTGAGCGGCGATGTAACAGCGGTAGATGCAGGACGACTACGCCACCCGTTGAATGCAGCTATGGAGCTGCCGCTGCAGGACAGTCCGCTGAGGCCGGTGGATGGATGGTGCAGCGTAGATGGTATAACCCCCAACGGGAGGGGTAGGGCCTCAGGGCAGCAGATGTGGATGATGGGGGTAGCAGGAACCACTCAGACGGTGCGGTGTAATTCAGGGTCTTTACTGGTAACAACGATAGACCCTCCCGGAGTACTTGCTAGTGAACGGGGCCTGGTCAGTCCTTGAGCAGATGGGATCTCCCCTGGCCAGGCGGAGTTGTAGGCCTCCCAAACTGACTGTACTCTTCTGGCTACCTTGCTAGAAGCGGATATAAGTAGCCCACGTCCCTGAGTGTACCGTGTGGTGCTCACCCGTATGGCCGGTGACTCGGGGCCTTCTAATGGCTTCCGCTCCACGATGGCGGTGCTGGTCCCACGCGTGTGACCGTGCCTTCGGGTTTCTGGGCCTGAGGACCTGAAATCCCCTGCCGGTCGGCTTCTGCTGCTGGGTAAGAGTTAGTCCCCACAGCCTCGGACGCCGGGTCCGGTAAGAAAGCTTCTCAGTCAGGGCGAGCTCTGCAGCTGCCAGCCCCTGACTCGTAGTAGTATTGCTTCTGCTGTTTCTTGTCTCTACTCTCCTTGACTGCTCACCCTGCTTCAGCCCCGGGTTTATATAGGGGAAGTTCTTCCCCTCCCAAGACTGGGCAGGAGGTGTGGCATGCACAGGATCCCTGACCAAAGGACCTCCCACCTGCTCTCAGACGTAATATCTCTATCACTGTGGCAACCAGACCCCTGGGGTGTCACACCTTCATCTTGCAGGAACTGCTGACACACTCCAGCCACATGAGGTCTGGCATTGTCCTGCATTAGGAGGAACCCAGGGCCAACCGCACCAGCATATGGTCTCACAAGGGGTCTGGGGATCTCATCTCTGTACCTAATGGCAGTCAGGCTACCTCTGGTGAGCACATGGAGGGCTGTGCGGCCCTCCAAAGAAATGCCACCCCACACCATTTCTGACCCACTGCCAAACCAGTCATGCTGAAGGATGTTGCAGGCAGCAGATTGCTCTCCATGGCGTCTCCAGACTCTGTCATGTCTGTCACATGTGCTCAGTGTGAACCTGTTTTCATCTGTGAAGCGCACAGGGCGCCAGTGACGACTTTGCCAATCCTGGTGTTCTGTGGTAAATGCCAAGCGTCCTGCATGGTGTTGGGCTGTGAGCACAACCCCCATCTGTGGATGTCGGGCCTTCATACCACCTTCATCGCGTCGGTTTCTAACCGTTTGTGAAGACACATGCACATTTGTGGCCTGCTGGAGGTCATTTTGCAGGGCTCTGGCAGGGCTCCTCCTGTTCCTCCTTGCACAAAGGCGGAGGTAGCGGTCCTGCTGCTGGGTTGTTGCCCTCCTACAGCCCCCTCCACGTCCCCTGGTGTACTGGCCTCTCTCCTGGTAGCGCCTCCAGCCTCTGGACACTACGCTGACAGACACAACAAACCTTCTTGCCACAGCTCGAATTGATGTGCCATCCTGGATGAGCTGCACTACCTGAGCAACTTCTGTGGGTTGTAGAGTCTGTCTCATGCTACCATGAGTGTGAAAGCACAACCAACATTCAAAAGTGACCAAAACATCAGCCAGAAAGCATTGGTATTGAGATCTGGTCTGTGGTCCCCACCTGCGAAACCACTCCTTTATTGAGGGTGTCTTGATAATTGCCAATAATTTCCATCTATTGTCTATTCCATTTGCGCAACAGCATGTGAAATTGATTGTCAATCAGTGTTGTTTCCTAAGTGGACAGTTTGATTTCACAGAAGTTTGATTAACTTGGAGTTATATTCTGTTGTTTAAGTGTTCCCTTTATTTTTTTGAGCAGTGTATTTCATGCTATGTAGCTTCTGGTAATATAAAGTTTATTTGAAAAAGAGAAATGCATAATCAGAAGTTTTATTTTTTGTTTAACATTTTATGTCTTCCGATCTGCTTGTTCTGTTCACTCCTCATAGTATGGTCTGTGAAATCAGGCTGGCACGTGTCTGATTAGAAAGTAATATTCGGTCAGTATAGTGTCCGTGTCCTTGCCACAAAAATATCTCACTCTGTTAGGGGACTAGACCTCCTGGTTCCTTATACTAATCTGTACCAGTGTCACGGGTGTGTCGCCACGAAGATCGTCACGATTACACAGCCTGACTTCTCGCAGCTGACTTTTTGGTGCTTTGTGTTTTCGGCAGTGAGGGAGTTAATTCTCTCTCTCTCTGTGCTAGACGAGGTCCAGCCTCGCCCAGCTGCAATCAATGCTGCTGTAGTGAGACTCCTTCAAATGCCTGCTGGTCTGTTTGGGAAGTGTCGGTGAAAGCATTTCATGCAGACTAACAGAGCGGATCGTGGTATTTGGAGTTTCTGAGATAAGTGTATTTGGAGTGTTTTTTCCCTTCCTCGCTTTATCATTTATCTCCTTTCCCGTTGGTGTTCCCTCTGTTGTAGTTGTGTAGTTTTTGTATGCAAGGTGGTTTTGGTTTTTCCCTTGTACTGTCTCGTTCGTCTAAGTACTGTGTGTGGGCATATTATTACTTGTCCCCTTTTGTTGTGATCGGGGTCCTTCTCAGGACTAGATTACTTAGGTGCAGGGATCCTCAGGAGGTAGGGGTTACGCTGGCGGCCTGGACCTCTGTACCTTTAACAGTACCTCCAGGTTGAGGGATTAGTCAGGGCCCCAGCTTAGGGTCAGCTTAGGCCCCCTACCTCCAGTATACAGAGACAGCGTGACAACCAGGCCTTCTGCCCCAGCTGTCTCATACCTGTTTCTTCCCCTGAAAAAAAATATGAATGCTGCAGAAGATCATATGTCTGATGTCACTCCTTTCCTCCTCTTCTGGGCATTTGCAAAAGTATAAGGTTGGATGAAGTTTAAGATCACAGTGCACGGACATTTTGTTGGTGACTGCAATGTGATACTGAGATGTGGACAATACAAAACTCACAGTGGCGCTAGTATCTCTTATTTTTACTCAGCAGCTGCCGTTCTCCTAGCAAAATTAGGTATAAACCGGCGGTAATACCCAAGGATGTCAAGGAACGCCCTCTCCTGCTTTGTACTTGACGGTTTAGGCCAGTTTTTATGGCCTCAACTTTATTGATTTGGGGCTTGATAACTCCTCGGCCAATCACATACCCCAAATATCAGGCTTCCTCTAGCCCTATCGCACATTTTTTGGGGTTTGCCTTTAACTCCACGGCTCTGAGAGAATCCAGCACCGCTTGTACCTGGGATAGGTGCGTAGGCCAATCGGTGCTAAAGATGATAATACCATCTAGATACGTGGACGCGTACTCCTGATGAGGCTTGAGCACTATGTCCATCAACCTCTGGAATGTAGCCGGGGCCCCATGTAACCCAAAAGGTAAGACCACATAGTGATATAGACTGTAGCGTCGGCGTCCCTGCCTCCTGCTAGGCAGGGACGCTGTTCCCCTCACCTCTCCGCTCCGTGCCCGGCGTCTTCCTCCAGCTCTGCTGGCAGCGCGCGCTGCTTCCCGGCGACGGTGCTTAGGGCGCGCGCGCTCCCCCTCTCTTAAAGGGGCCGCGCGCGCCGTCCTAAGGAGTCCCCTGCCAATGGCCGGAGGACTTCACCATATATAAGGCACCTCCTCCAAAATGGAGGTGCCCGAGCAATGTTGTTGCAAAGCCTTCACTCTGCTTCAGCCCTCAGGTCCCGTTACCAGTTACCTGCCAGTCACCTGCCAGATTCCTGCTTGTTACCTGCCAGTCACCTGCCAGATTCCTGCTTGATACCTGCCTGATATCCGCTTACCTGCTTGCAAGCCTGCAGTCCGACGGTCTGCCTTCCGACACCTGTCAGTCTGTCTATGGACCTGCCTGCCCGCTCACCTGGGAGCGCTCACCTGCTACCTGCCTGCTAGCCTACCTGGAGGCTCTGCCGTCACTTGCCGTGACCACCTGCCTGTCCAGAGACTCTTGCCCGCTCACCTGGGAGCGCTCACCTGCTACCTGCCTGCTAGCCTACCTGGAGGCTCTGCCGTCACTTGCCGTGACCACCTGCCTGTCCAGAGACTCTTGCCCGCTCACCTGGGAGCGTCCACCTGCTACCTGTCTGCTAGTCTACCTGGAGGTTCTGCCGTCACTTGCCGTGACCACCTGCCTGTCCAGAGACTCTCGCCCGCTCACCTGGGAGCGCTCGCCAGCCACCTGCCTGCTGTCCTTCTACCCAGAGACTGTCCCTGTCACTTGCCGTGACTACCTGCCCTTCTACCCTGAGACTGTCCCTGTCACTTGCCGTGACTACCTGCCCTTCTACCCAGAGACTGTCCCTGTCACTTGCCGTGACTACCTGCCCGTCTTCCCTGGGAGCCACCCGCTTCCTTACAAGGACCGCCCCCTTGTATAGTTGCTCAGAGGTTCCACCTCCCAGACCCGTTACAGTTTGCTCGGGCCATGGAACCCGGTGGCACCCAAGCTCCCTCGCTCTCGGACCTATGTGATGAACTGTCCCGTCAGAGGTCCCAACAAGAGTCCATCCTGAGTCATCTGCGGAATGTCAACTCTCGCCTGGACACTCTGACTGCTCCACCAGCAACCACCGCTAGTGTCATGACTCGCAGCCCGGCAGCGCCGCTGCCCACCAATACCATGGCATCCTGCCCCGGACCCCGGCTTTCTGCACCTCCTCGCTTCAGAGGCGACCCCGCTCAAGCTCGGGGCTTCATTAACCAGTGCACTCTGCACTTCGAACTGTTGACACACCAGTTTTCCAGTGACAGAGCCAGAGTAGCCTTCATCATGTCCCATCTCACAGGAGAGGCACTGGCTTGGCTAAATCCTCTATGGGAGAGAGGAGACCCCCTGGTGTCCAACCTGCCAGCCTTTCTCACGGCCTTCCGGAAAGTCTTCGACGAACCAGGACGGAAGACCTCATCCGCATCATCTCTGCTACGCCTCCGTCAAGGAAATCTCTCCGTGGGCCAATATGCCGTACGGTTCTGTACCCTTGCTTCGGAGCTGGCCTGGGATAACGACGCCCTGGTGTCTGTCTTTTGGGAGGGTCTGTCCGGCCGTATTAAAGATGAACTCGCCGGTCGGGACATTCCTACCACTCTCGACGACTTAATAACACTTGCCACCCGGATTGACATCCGGTTCCAGGAGCGCGCCAAAGAGGTCACCCATGAGAGGAGGTTTCCACGTCTAGCCCCTACCTTCCAGAAACCTGTCACTTCTCCCGTTACTACCCAGGCGCACTCACCTGAGCCTATGCAGGTCGACCAGACCAAGATGGTCAAAACCCGTCAAGAGTTACGCCGAGCCGAGGGGAGCTGCTTCTACTGTGGCAGTAAGGAGAACCGGATCCGTTCCTGCCCGGAGAGGTCGGGAAACGCCTGTGTCTAGGATCGCTCAGAGAGGTCGTCCTAGACAAGAGTTAACCCTCTCCATCTCTGTTGCTGTCGGTCTCTATCATCTGCAAGGAGAACCGTTATTTTGAACTAGCCCAACTTGACTCTGGAGCTGCCGGAAATCTCATTTCTCAGTCTCTGGTAGAGAAATACCGCATTCCCACCAAACCTCTAGCTGTACCCTTATCTGTCGCTGCCGTGGATGGGGGCCTCTTACCACATCCCATCCAACTCATCACCGAATCCATAACCCTGCAGGTGGGAATGCTGCACTCTGAGAGCATCTTCTTTCATGTTCTGCCTGGACTCTCTCACGCCCTCTTACTAGGCCTACCTTGGCTTCAGAGACATGCACCCGTGCTTGATTGGCAGACCGGAGAAGTCCTTCGCTGGGGACAGGACTGCCATAAGACTTGTTTAGTTCCCGTCCATCCTGTCCGTCCTTCTCCTACTCCAGCCAATCTACCTGGTCTTCCGGCTCCTTATTGGTCGTATGCGGACGTCTTTAATAAAAAGGAGGCAGAGACATTACCCCCTCATAGACCATACGACTGCCCAATCGACCAGATGCCCGGCGCTACTCCTCCCCGTGGGCGCATTTACCCTTTGTCCGCTGCTGAGACCCGATCCATGTCGGAATATATTGAGGAGAATCTGGCCCGGGGATTCATCCGGAAATCTACTTCCCCGGCGGGAGCAGGCTTCTTCTTCGTCAAAAAGAAGGACGGCTCACTCCGTCCCTGTATAGACTATAGAGGCCTTAACCAGATCACGGTGAAGAATAAATACCCCCTTCCGCTCATTCCGGAATTATTTGACCGTCTGAGGGGGGCTAGAATCTTCACCAAGCTGGACCTCCGTGGGGCGTATAACCTGGTCCGTATCCGTCAGGGGGATGAATGGAAGACGGCATTCAACACCCGGGACGGCCACTATGAATACCTGGTAATGCCCTTCGGTCTCTGTAACGCTCCCGCCGTCTTTCAAGAGTTGGTCAATGACATCTTCCGGGACCTTCTCTACTCCTGCGTAGTGGTGTACCTGGACGACATCTTGGTCTTCTCTCCAGATCTCCCCACACACCGGAGGGATGTTCGTCAGGTTCTACTCAGGCTCAGGCAGAACCACCTCTACGCTAAATATGAGAAGTGCCTCTTTGAGCAGACCTCGCTTCCGTTTCTGGGCTACATAATCTCTCAGACCGGCCTACGAATGGATCCTGAGAAACTGCCATCCAGAAGTGGCCCCGACCAGAGGGGTTGAAAGCTATTCAGCGGTTCCTGGGTTTCGCCAACTACTACCGCCTCTTCATACCGCACTTCTCTTCCCGGACTGCCCCAATCTCTGCACTCACCCGTAAGGGCACTAATCCCAGAGAATGGCCGCCCGAAGCAGAGGAAGCCTTTCTTTTCTTAAAACAGGCTTTCTCTTCCGCCCCGGTGCTGCATCGTCCGGACGGCAACAAACAATTCTACCTGGAAGTTGACGCCTCCTCTGGAGCCGGAGCGGCTTAAAAGTCGCCTTCCGGAAGAATGGTAACTTACGGCTTCTTCTCCAAACTCTTCTCCTCTTCTGAGCGCAATTATTCAATAGGAGATCGAGAGTTATTGGCCATTAAGCTGGCACTGGAGGAGTGGCGTTACCTGCTCGAGGGGGCTCTTCACCCGGTAATTATTTACACGGACCACAAGAACTTGGCTTACCTCCAGAGCGCCCAGAGACTTAACCCGCGCCAAGCCCAGTGGTCCTTGTTTTTTGCCCGCTTTGATTTCGTTCTTCATTTTCACCCGGTAGACAAAAACATCAAAGCTGACGCCTTGTCCCGATCCTTCCTGGTGTCTGATCTAGAGGAGGAACCGAAGCACATCATTGATCCCGCCAGAGTAATGCAGGTGGCTCCCGTGAATCTAAATCGTCTCCCTCCCGGTAAGACGTTCGTAACAGTACCTGATCGGAAGAAGGTCCTACTCTGGGGTCACTCGTCTAAGCTAGCTGGCCACGCCGGTCAGAAAAAGACCCTCCAGCTTATTACCCGGCATTACTGGTGGCCTACCCTGCACAAGGATGTAATAGACTTTGTTTCAACCTGTGTGTCCTGCGCCCGCAACAAAGTTCCGAGACACCTGCCAGCCGGTCGCCTCCTTCCTCTTCCAGTACCTGCTGCCCCGTGGCAGCATATAGCTATGGACTTTATAACGGATCTCCCTGTCTCTGCCGGTTGTACGGTCATTTGGGTGGTCGCTGACCGCTTTTCCAAGATGGCGCACTTCATTCCCCTGCCGGGTCTCCCGTCTGCACCCGAACTGGCTAAAGACTTTATCCGCCACATCTTCCGTCTCCATGGCCTGCCCCTCCACATCGTGTCGGATCGTGGGGTTCAGTTCATCTCACGCTTCTGGAGAGCCACATGTAAACTGCTTGACGTCACCCTGGACTTCTCCTCCGCTTACCACCCACAGTCCAATGGTCAAGTGGAGCGGATCAATCAGATCCTGACCAGTTACCTCCGGCACTTCGTTAATGCCCACCATTCGGACTGGGTGGATCTCCTACCATGGGCCGAATTCTCTTACAATAATCACGAGAGCGAATCTTCCTCCAAATCCCCGTTTTTTGTAGTCTTCGGTCAGCATCCTCGGATCCCATTTCCCGTCTCCACCTCGGTGGACAATCCGGCTGCGGAATCTCTCATTAGCGAATTCTCCTCCATTTGGAAGAGTACCCGATCCGAACTCCTTCAGTCGTCCGAGCGGATGAAAAAACACGCTGACAAAAAACGCCTGGATCCTCCACAATTCCGTCCTGGAGATAAAGTCTGGCTCTCGTCCAAGTATGTCCGGCTCAAGATTCCCTCCTACAAGTTAGGGCCTCGGTTCATCGGCCCACTGGAAGTTATCAAACAAATCAATCCGGTGGCCTATAAATTGAAACTCCCGGCCAACTTACGGATCCCTAACTCCTTCCATGTATCTCTCCTCAAACCCGTGGTACTTAACTCTTTTTCCACGTCTACAGGTACGCCCCCTGCTCCGGTTTCCGCTGAGAACGAGTTTGAGGTAGAGAACATTCTGGCCACCAAAAGGGTAAGAGGAAAAACCTTTTTTCTGGTAGATTGGAAGGGGTTTGGTCCTGAGGAGAGAACGTGGGAGCCCCGGGAGAACATCCATGCCCCTCTCATCCTTGATAAATTTCTGTCTGGCCTAAAAAAGGGGGGGCCTAAAGGTGGGAGTACTGTAGCGTCGGCGTCCCTGCCTCCTGCTAGGCAGGGACGCTGTTCCCCTCACCTCTCCGCTCCGTTCCCGGCGTCTTCCTCCCGCTCTGCTGGCAGCGCGCGCTGCTTCCCGGCCACGGTGCTTAGGGCGCGCGCGCGCTCCCCCTCTCTTAAAGGGGCCGCGCGCGCCGTCCTAAGGAGTCCCCGGCCAATGGCCGGAGGACATCACCATATATAAGGCACCTCCTCCAAAATGGAGGTGCCCGAGCAATGTTGTTGCAAAGCCTTCACTCTGCTTCAGCCCTTAGGTCCCGTTACCAGTTACCTGCCAGTCACCTGCCAGATTCCTGCTTGTTACCTGCCAGTCACCTGCCAGATTCCTGCTTGATACCTGCCTGATATCCGCTTACCTGCTTGCAAGCCTGCGGTCCGACGGTCTGCCTTCCGACACCTGTCAGTCTGTCTATGGACCTGCCTGCCCGCTCACCTGGGAGCGCTCACCTGCTACCTGCCTGCTAGCCTACCTGGAGGCTCTGCCGTCACTTGCCGTGACCACCTGCCTGTCCAGAGACTCTTGCCCGCTCACCTGGGAGCGCTCACCTGCTACCTGCCTGCTAGCCTACCTGGAGGCTCTGCCGTCACTTGCCGTGACCACCTGCCTGTCCAGAGACTCTTGCCCGCTCACCTGGGAGCGCTCACCTGCTACCTGCCTGCTAGCCTACCTGGAGGCTCTGCCGTCACTTGCTGTGACCACCTGCCTGTCCAGAGACTCTTGCCCGCTCACCTGGGAGCGCTCACCTGCTTCCTGCCTGCTAGTCTACCTGGAGGTTCTGCCGTCACTTGCCGTGACCACCTGCCTGTCCAGATACTCTCGCCCGCTCACCTGGGAGCGCTCACCAGCCACCTGCCTGCTGTCCTTCTACCCAGAGACTGTCCCTGTCACTTGCCGTGACTACCTGCCCTTCTACCCTGAGACTGTCCCTGTCACTTGCCGTGACTACCTGCCCTTCTACCCAGAGACTGTCCCTGTCACTTGCCGTGACTACCTGCCCGTCTTCCCTGGGAGCCACCCGCTTCCTTACAAGGACCGCCCCCTTGTATAGTTGCTCAGAGGTTCCACCTCCCAGACCCGTTACATAGACCCTACGGAGTTATGAAGGCGGTCTTATCCTTCGCCGATTTCTTGAGAGGTACCTGCCAGTAACCCTTGGTGAGATCGAGCGTGGTAAAGTACTGTTCCTGCCCCAGTCTCTCAGTCAGCTCATCCACCCTGGGCATTGGATAAAGGTCAAACTTCGACACTTCATTTAGTTTCCGGAAATCGTTACAGAAACGTTTCGGAATCAGTACGATGGGGCTAGCCCACTCACGCCGTAATTCCTCGATGACGCCTAACTT
This sequence comes from Phyllobates terribilis, assembly GCF_046119375.1. Classification (NCBI taxonomy): domain Eukaryota; kingdom Metazoa; phylum Chordata; class Amphibia; order Anura; family Dendrobatidae; genus Phyllobates; species Phyllobates terribilis. Next base: position 69,166,370 of record NW_027362773.1, read on the forward strand.
GAGCATTTGTTTTACCTCAGCCGTGATGGCTTGCCTCCGAGCTTCGGGTACCCGGTACTGTCTCATTCGCACCCTTACCCCAGGTTCGGTGACAATGTCATGTTGGAGAACTGTAGTCCTACCCGGTAGCTCTGAGAATACGTCGGTATTCTGCTGCACCAGCGAGTGAGCCTCCCGTCGCTGCTGTTTAGTGAGAGCATCACTTATCCTGACCTCTCCCCCGGACGCATCCCTGGCTGAAGGTAGAGAACTCTCTGGCGATATGCCCGGAGTGACGTCTGTAACTAAACACTCTCAATCTTTCCAAGGTTTTAGCAGGTTTACATGATAAAGCTGCTCATGTTTCCTCCTTCCGGGCTGATACACCCGGTAATTTACCTCCCCCACCTTTTCTCGAACCTCATATGGCCCTTGCTACTTGACCATGAGCTTACTCTTGGCTGTGGGAACCAGTACTAATACCCGATCGCCCTTGTTAAAAGACCTGACCGTGGCTCTTTTATTATATAAAAAGCACAGAGAAAAACAGACGACATTGGAGCCTCCAAGTATGAAGGTATTATAACAAATTTATTACAAATAATTAGTCAGGTACACGATATGGGTAAGTGCAGAAAATCTGTGAAGCTTAAAAGAGAAATCCTCCCCACATAGCGACCTCCAAAATAGATCCTACATTGCACATATATAAGTAATTGTTACAAAGATGTATATAAGGACAGAGGGAACATCACCATGGAGAAAAAGCAATAAATAGCATCTCCATATATGTTCATGCAGCCAACATAGCAATATTAATTGTGTTAATTTAATACCATTGATAGATTAATTTAGAGCATAGGATGTCCACTGTCGTGCCCTCATCACATGGATGGAGCAACTAGATAATTGATCCAACCACTTGCTACCTTGAGCCCATGAATGGTCCCCAGCACAGCCACTGTATACATACCAGGGATGTCGGGCAAACGTCACGTGACAGTCGCTGGGCAGTCAGAGATGCAGGATTCTATATGGATGGTGCGCACGTGAAGCAGGGATGCCCCGACGCGCGTTTTGGTATTCACTTCGTCAGGGGGCGTGTGGGTAAGACAGATGTATCGCATTTTATAGGCGCCGTGCAGCGCCATGGACCGGAAGTGACGCATGCGTCGCCATGGGGAACAGGACGCCGGCCGGCGTCCGCGTCACTCAACATCCGGAGGCGGAGCTAAAGGCTCCAACGCCGCATGTCAATCAAGACACAGAGAGCCAGCAGGCGCCGAGGAACACATAGCGCGCATGCGTGCCTGGTCACAGCCTTCCCAAAAGATCAGTGTCAAAAAGGTGAAGCATCTCATATCATAAATACCAGAAAGAGTACCAGAGAATGTAAGAATGAGGGGGATGGACTACGGGGTCATCAGAGCAGCAGTGATTGGTGACAGCACATTATATCAAGCACAAGGTTAAGCAGAATAATCAGTTTTCTAACCATCTGATTACACATGGTAGAGGATGGACAATTTCAAAAGCCATATGTTATAGATTTATCAAAAAACATATATAACTTAGAAAGGATATATGTGCTGGCACCAACCATCAGGAGGGATACAAAGTGACATACAAAATTAACACATTGAGGGTCACAAAGAATTAATTGGCCCACAAAAGGGTCCAAAGGAATCCCTATCTTCGTATAAATATGTATAAAGATAATACAACAAAGCATTTGCATAGAAGATATACAGCAAAAATATTTTCTTGCATAAATTCATATCATCTATTTTCATATTGGTATATCATACATTTAATTATATTAAACATCAAAGTATGATAGATAACATATCCATGCAAATGTACATATAAACAGCATAGGGCCAAGATGTATATTTATCTCTTGTCCATATTTCTTTATGGTACGTGATCCCTCGTAGTCCCTTCTACGCGGGTGAAAAATACACGCATGGCGGACCCAGAACCGAAGTCCCCAGTGAAATACAGGGAAAGTGATACCAAAGAGAAACAGTAAGAATCCTAAATGACACAAAAAAAATAGGTAAGTAAAAGCAGTTAAAAACATAGTGTAATTAAAAACAAAGCCTCAACCATATTAGGTCAATGCAGGTGGACGCATACAAGAACATATATATATAGATACATATATAAATATCTATATATTAGAGCGTGATGGATAACTAAAGGAAGGGAGCGTAGCTTATACTCTCGTTCAGTCCATTGGGGTGCAAGGTATTGAGAGTCCAGATCCAACGGGACTCCATTTGTGCAAGTTTAAGCCCTATCTTGCCACCCCGTATGTTGGGTACAATACAATCAATACCCCTTATCTTTATTGCCGAGGCATCACAATTATGATGGGTCTTGAAGTGGCGCGGTATAGTTTTTAAGGTGGATGTGTCCGTGTGGTCAGCCGCAGCAATAATTCCCAGAACATGTTCGCGAACACGCACCTTAAACTGACGGGTAGTCATACCCACATATAACAGTTCACACGGACAGGTAGCAAAATATATTACATATTTTGTGGTGCAGGTGATTAGTCTATTTATCCTGTAGGTCTTGGACCCATCAGATTTAAAGAACATATCGCATCTTTCAATGTTCGGGCACGCGACACACCAACCACAAGGGACACATCCACCTTTCCTAATCTGCCCATCCAAAAAGGTGGTGACCACTGAACCCTCATAATGTGAACGCACCAGGTGGTCCCGCAGATTCTTAGAGCGTCTAATAGAGATAGATGGCTTATCCGGAATAAATCTCGATATAATATTGTCAGCTTTAAGAATATGCCATTATTGGGCCAGAATTTTTCTCATATGGGAGAATTGAGAGTGAAAATTGGTCACAAATCTCACTTTTTCATTGTCGTCTCTTGTATTTTTACTACCATATATTAGATTGTATCGAGAGCAGAATTTTGCCCTGTTATACGCCCTCTTAATCATGCGGCGGCTATATCCTCTGGCATAGAATCTTTCTTTAAGTTCTGAGGCTTGTCTCTCAAATTCAGCATCAGTCGAGCAGATCCTCCGATTGCGGAGGAACTGCCCCACCGGTACCGACTGCAGCATATGCATATGATGCGCAGATGTAGCATGCAAAAGCATGTTGGTAGAAGTGGGCTTACGGAACAAGGTAGTATGCAAGCAATTAGTATCGTCCCTTCTCAAAGAGACGTCCAAAAACTCCACCTGATGGACGTTAGATTGATAGGTAAGATGAATATTACGGTCATTGAGATTAAGTTGATCCATAAATATTTGCAGGGATGCTAGAGAACCCTGCCAGATCATGAGGATATCGTCGATGTAGTGCGTCCATAAAAGGATGCGGCACATCGACTCCTCATGATCAGACAGGCAGAGGTCCCTTTCCCACAGGCACAGGAACAGATTAACATAGGCGGGCGCAAAGGCCGTGCCCATGGCTGTCCCCTGGAGCTGCAGGAAAAAGGAACCCTTAAACGTGAAAAAATTATGGCACAAGGTAAATTCAAGTAACTAAAGAATAAGAGCCCTCAGTGGTATTGGTAGTACTGAAGTATCCAGAAAAAACTTAACAGCTGAAAGTCCATCGGCATGTCTAATATTAGTGTAGAGTGACTCCACATCTGCAGTCACCAGGATAGTGTTATTTTCAATGTACAACCCATACACCCTCCTTAATAGTTCACCAGTGTCCTTAAGAAAGGAAGGTAGACATTCAACCAGTGGCTGCAGATGCAAGTCAATCCACTTATTGACATGCTCAAGGAAGTTTCCCCTACCCGAAATAATTGGGCTGCCAGGAAGGATGTTAGCATCCTTATGAATCTTTGGTAAGAGGTAAAGAGTAGGGGTAGTTGGCTCAGTTACCAGAAGGGCAGAAGCCAATTCTTGGGTGATAGTCTGATCAGCTACGGCCCGGTTAGTAATAGATTTAAGCTCAGCGATGTGTGAAGAAAGGGGGTTGTATGTTAATTTTTTGTAGCAGATCTTATTATTCAATTGTCGATATGCCTCTCTCTCATACATTGACCTAGGCCAAACGACAATGTTCCCCCCTTTATCTGCAGGCTTAATTACTATGTCAGGTAATTTCTGTAACACATCCAATCTATCCCGTTCATCCTTAGATAAATTGTCGCGTGAAATATGGCGAGGTGATGCCAAAAATTCATCAGCGACAATTCTCACGAAAAGATCCACATTGGAACATGTCGTCAGATTTCACAGATTTTCTGCACTTACCCCTGTCGTGAACCTGACTAATTATTTGTAATAAATTTGTTATAATTCCTTCATACTTGGAGGCTCAAATGTCGTCTGTTTTTCTCTGTGCTTTTTATGTCTATTTGACGATGGAGTATATTTAGTCCACAATATGGCAGTATTGAATATTACATTACATTATATGTAATGGTGATTTAAAAGATACACTCGAATTGTGATGTACATACTACTCGCTTCCATGAATTGTGTCTATTTTACTCTTTTATTATATGTGCGCCTCTGGGCAGCCTGGGCATCAAACAGATGTCCTTTCACGATGGGCATGACCGCCGCAATCTGTTCCTGCATACTAGCCACGTGTTCAATTATACTCCTATGTGGAGTCGGCTTTTGTTCCCACGTCTCTTTGGCTACGTCCAACAGACCCCTAGGGTGTCTGCCGTACAATAACTCAAAGGGAGAGAACCCTGTGGAAGCCTGGGGTACCTCATGGACGGCGAACATCAAATAGAGTAGCAACATGTCCCAATCCCTTAAGTCCTTAGAAACCACCTTTTTTAACATGCACTTGAGGGTTTTATTGAACCGCTCTACTAGCCCGTCGGTTTGAGGATGGTACACCGAGGTGCGCAATTGTTTAATTTTTGGCAGTTTGTACAGTTCCCTTGTCACCTCGGACATAAAAGGGGTCCCTTGATCCATCAGGATCTCCTTAGGTAGTCCAAGGCGACAGAACATGGCAAACAGCATCTGTGCAATCAGTTTTGTCGAGGTGTGGCTAGCGGTATAGCCTTCGGGTACCGGGTGGCATAGTCGACGACCACCAGTATATGTTGGTGGCCACGAGCGGATTTTACAATGGGCCCTACCAAGTCCATTGCAATCCGTTCGAAAAGTACCTCTATCACTGGCAGGGGTACCAATGGGCTACGGAAACTTGCAGTGGGTGTGGTCAACTGACATTTGAAGCAGGATTCGCAGTAGTTCCGGCAGGTACCCCTGACTCGGGTTCGTCGGGTACAGCGCCTGTAATAAGTTTTACCGCGGCAGAGTGGATTTTGTTTTTCCACAGAGTCCAGAACAGGGGCAAGTCTCTTCCCAACACAGTCCTATAGGGAAGAGTTTTTACCACCCCCACCACATGTTTTATGTCTCCACATGGCGTGGACAAAACTACCTCCGCGGTTGTGTACTCTCGGAGGTCCCCATGGATACACACAACCCCGACTGTCTGTTTACTAGGGTTGTCTCCTGCCACCAGCGACCCATGTACCAAAGTCGCTAGGCTCCCCGAGTCTAGGAGGGCCTCCGTGGGGTACCCATTAACCAGCACCTGGCACAGTTGGAGTTCACTGTCCGGGGGTCGGCACCCGCAGTGCAGACGGTCTGGGCATACATTGAGACCTGGCGGCTATACCCGAAGTCCATGGGCTCCGTAGTCAGGGGGCAGTTAGCAACCACATGTCCCGGCCCCTGACACCGCCAACACCTAATGGTGGGGGTAATGTTAGTTCTTATGACCGATTGGAAGGGAAACGGACTCCTGCTATTCTCACTCCGGGGTACCCCTTCAGCACGGGTACGGTGCTGACTGTTCTCAGCAGAGGGACGCGACCCCCTTCCTGGTTCCTGGGTTGGTAGGGATCGGCATGACAGCCGCGAGGGGGCAGAGTCCCGGATAAAGTCCTGAGTGGCCGAGTAGTGCTCGATCAGGTTGACCACCTGGTCAAGGGTGCCGGGGTCCCCTTGCCCTACCCAACATAGGATAGCGGCCAGCAGAGTCCTCACCAGCCGGTCGACCACCACCCTCTCCACCATCTGGGCTGGAGTCAAAGACTCAGGCTGGAGCCACCTCTTGACCAGCTGCAAAAGGTCATAAGCCTGAGACCGGGCAGGTCGGGTCTCCACAAAGGCACATGAAAACACGCGCTGAGCCCTCACATACGTATTGACCCCCAGCCGGGCAAGGATCTCACCTTTGAGCCTCTGGTAGTCCTGGGCGCCCACCCGACTGAGGTCGATGTAGGCCTTCAGGGCATCGCCGACCAAAAACGGAGCCACCACTTCCGCCCACTGGCTGGCTGGTAGGTTTTCCCGCTCTGCTGTGCGTTCGTAAACAGTCAGGAAGGCTTCCACATCGTCCTCTGGTCCCATCTTCCTCAACGCTGAGCGAACCTTGTCCCGGGCCTTTCGACGTTCCGGAATCGGTGCTGTGGCCGTTTCCCGCAGGGCAGCTATCTGTTGCTGCAGCAGTTCATTTGTTTTTTTCTGCTGCTGGTACAGTAGCTGCTGCTGCTGAGTTTGTTGCTGTTCCCGCTGGTGCTGTTGCCGCTGGAGACTCAGGTACTGCTCCTGCTGTTGCCGCTGGGTGAGTACCAGCTGCTTTAACAGCTCCTCCATTTTGTCCACGGGGTGGGGCTGAAAGGTGGCAGGCCGGATTGTTGTCATACTGCTGCCAGTGGGGTATGCCTCAGTCACAATGCCCGCATACTCCACCAAGCTGTAAGGCGGCGGTGTTCACACTGTGCAGTAACTGAGGTAGTGACCCAAGCAAGTCCAACATAAACAGCTTTTATTCAGCAACTCACGGGTAAACAGGAAGCCCTCCGGTTCGCAGCCGGGTTAACATGAGTCCATAAACAACGGTTGCTGTGGGCAACGGCCGCGTCGGGCTGCTCAAAGCCTGATGGGTGCAGACCCTTCCCAGGAGTGGGTTCAGCTGCTCACAGGCCCGCCCAGATTTCCTGCTATACTCCTAGCAGGTCCCACAACTGAACAACACTACTCCTTAATGCAGGGTTTTTAAAGGACCTGTGGCAAGAGCCGCTGGAAAACCCGGGTTGGAGGAAGGAGGCCGCCCCACTGCCTTCCTGTAGCCTCATCTAAGAAATGAAGGCCCTGCCGGGTTTTACTAATCTGCCTTTGCCAGATAGCCTGACCAGGTCAATGCTCACCTTCATTCCTGCATTGCAGCCGCAGGTGAGTTTGTGACTGCAATGCACTCCAATGGATTTAATAGATCTCTGTACACATTCTGGGGGATATATACCGTCCCTCGTATACGATCCCGGTCACTGCCTCACAATATATAATAATAAATTATATATATTTGCATAGCTCCCAAAAGTCCCAGATTCAGCAAATACAATGGTGAATGAAGTCATCAAAAGTTGTGGAAGCATTGGCCCGATCTAATTCATCTTTGAGTGCGCTGGAGAGTCTGTTCTTAAAAAAAGATAATTTTGCAGCATTATTCAATTTAGTATATGTGACATGTAGAAGTAGTGCTGTTGCTTCAAAAGCATCCAGAAACTGTTAGAGTTAACACAATCACAGGAGATAGGAAGTGTTGTGCTTTAGAAGCATCCAGCAACTAGAGGGGTTAACACAGTCAGAGGAGACAGGGAGTGGTCACCAGAGCCCCAGGGGGATTGTGGGGAACTTGTTTATTATTCTGGCTGGAGCCGAAGGGAAAGGTGGTGTGTGTATGATCTGTATCTCACAGAAGCGCCCGGGAAGTGAACAGGATTCAGATCAGAGTGAAGCTAAACTCAGGATAAAGAATGCTGTGCACTATTGTGTCCTTGTGAAGGAAAAACATGTGGTTGCGTGTGCATAGAAGTGTGCTGCAAAGAGATCTAATCTGTGCTGAATTATGCTACTGAAGAGACTGGCGTTACTGTGCCTGCTTTAATAGACTGTACTGTGGTGAAGCCTGTTGCTTCCATAGAGTTAAATGGTACAGGCCGTACTTGATTTAACTCCACTGTTCAACTGTTTATGAAGACTCTTGTCAGATGTGTCTGGTCAGCAAGTGAGTTCATCGGGTGCCTGAGAGAAGCTGCAGCATTGGTCGTCCTGAGTAACGGCTCCCCCAGGATTCCAAAGAATTCATGTAACCTGTCTCGCCTCTATCTGAACCTAGCGGCGTGCGTGTAACATTGGCGGCCTGTACGGGGAGTCCTGAGCGGGAATTAGCGTGTAGAGGGAGAAGAGGGAAATTGTCTGGAAGCACACAGCAGCAGAGCACCTCAATTCAACTCTGCTGCATCAGTTAAAGGGGACCAGCCCTAAAACAAACTCACTAGCAGCAATGGATGTGGAAATACAAATGGACAGAATTAGTGACCTGCTTCTCCAGTTAACCTGTAAAGAATTGAGAACAGTAGAAGAACATATAAAGATGTCAGAAGAACAGATTTCTAAAGGACACAACCATAGGCAACTGTTACCTGCCATTAATGCAAAAATGGATGAGCTGGGGAAGAAAGAAGCTGAAGACATCATGGGGACGTTCCTCCATGAGCTAATGTGGCACCCCAGGAGTCCAGTTGCCACATTGGCATTGCCTCCCTCACAGGGGGTGATGCCATGCCTAGAAGCAAGGAGGGGTCCCCTGATCAGGTGTACCAGCATCCAACACTTTCCTGGCTCCAGACCAGAAAGGGGAGCTCCTCCCCTTTAAATTGGAACCTGGAGGCGGGGTTAGAAAAAGTGAGTTGAACGGAGTTGGAGACAGGAGAGCGACGAGGAAGGACCTGGGGAAGGGAGCTGTGCACAAGCTCGCCCCAGAGAGAAGCGCAAGGAATCGGACACCAGAGTCCGTGGTTGTGCCCAGCTGCTAAATCCGGAGGGCAGGAGACTACAGGTCTCCTGGCCCCACCAGATGCCCGGCGGCTCAGCAGCATCCTAGGGCCCAGTGCCGCCACGAAGGAGCAACACCTCGAGCTGCCTGCCATACGGGTGAGGAATAGACGTTTTGCTCAGAAACGAGGGCAGGAGCATAGCTTTAAGCAGCAGGGCCAAAGAGGATAGCAAAGAGGGAAGGCCTACAACTCCACCTGGCGAGGTGGATCCCCAAATTGCTTCTAGGCCTCCCGGACCTTCACCACCAGCTAGTACCAGTGCCCCGGTCTGCTCTGACAAACCGCAAGTAAAGGTAGAGGAAACCGCCATTAATTTGCTGTCTGGTCATTATCTGCGCCCTCAGCAGTGCACTACACCGCACCAACAACATCTACCTCCACAATTCATCATTTACTGCCCTGGAGCTTAGCTCTGCCTGTGGAGAGCTGAACTAACTCTGCAGCGTCACCATCAGCTCCAGTGGATCTGTACCGCAGCGGCGGCTCCATATAGCCCCATACCACGGGTGGCGTCATGAATATTATCCCCAAAACTGACTTTTACTTTTCCTTTATTTGACCGCTCGGGGCCACGAACCGGGTCACTGCCACCGTGACTATCCCAGAAAAGGACCGGCCTGGCTACCGAGTACCCCACAGCCCCAGGGGGTGCGTCACTAACACAGTTTCTAACCTGGTTGAAGTCGGAGGATGGAGGGGCAGCACCAATTGCCAAAAGCGGGAATCCGCAGACAGGACTACAGGAATTGAAAGAACAATTCAAAGCCCTAACAACAGCCTTGCAGGAATCGACCAAAACCTCTGAACGGGTGACAGACCTTTAACCTGCTCGGGTTAGATAAATCAGGAAGACAGTAATACCGCAAATCACCTTAAGGAAACAATTCAAGATCCTGGGACAAATTGGAGAGTGTGAACAGAAAAAGAAACTGTCTTATATGAACTTGTTGTGTGGCGCCCCTGAGGGTTCGACCACCACAGGAATGCTGCACTTCTTTAATGGAGTGTGGTGTTCCTCCTCTGAGGTAAGGCCAGTGTAATGGTAGTAACCTAGCCTTTTGCACCCAACACCACATTTCTCCACCAGAGGGAGCTGGTATGCACTAGGTGCTGCTCCCCTGGTTACAGGGAGACTGGGGAACACAAAGTGGTAGGAACCAGTTAGTGGGTGTGGGTGGAGGAGCAGTTAGTCAGTGACACTTCAAATTTGATATTTAATAGAATGCCATCTTTGATCTTGGTCCTTCGTGTCTTTTTGGTCCTTCCATCCTTCAGTCCTTGTTGGTTCTGTGTGGACCGGTCCTTCTAAGTGGTCGTACTGTGCTGTCAAAATACTGTGTGTGAAGTGACTTCCCTCCGGGAGCGCAGATCCTGTGTGGGCCTGCGCCGGTATGGGACACAGCCCTCGTACCCTGATATTGGGACGAGAGGAAGGTTGCAGACGGGGAATGTCTCAACCCGGCCAAGGACCAGGATCGAGAAGGCCCGGGAGCTTTAGAGTGTGGCTCCCTAGCAAATGGGTCCCGGGGAGGATGCAGACGGAGCGGAGCACGCCACCTGTCCTCGCCTACCTGATCTATTCAGAGGGATTCCGGCTGCAAGAGGGGTACCGGCCCCCGACACCCGACCTAGTACTCTACGTCCAGGACGGGAAAGCCCGGTTAGGCCCTGAGGATCCCGCCGGGCTTCGGATGGAGAGGAATTGCCCCCCGAGCCCTACACCTGAGAGGAGCTCAGAGGGAGACCCGGCCTATCTACTACACACGCACAGACGGGAAAGGGTGAAGTCTGTAGTGCAGGAACACTCTGGCGTAGGGTCGCTACCGAACACTGGACTTCCTCGGAGGTAGTCGGACCCCCGTCCCTGGTGGCCGCAGGACTCCGCGAGGAGCAGGGAGTCGCCTTCCCGCTAACATCTCTGAGTGAGTAAAGCCTTGGAAGTTCACCCCTATGGCCTCCGGACTGTTCATTACGTGCCATACCACGCGATGCGGTGCCCGCACTCCCCGCGCTACTACTGCTACCCCCCCTTCGTCCTGTTTGCCTGCCCTGAGGCCACGCTCCGCCTGTGGGGAGCGGTGAGAACTCTAGCCGCCATGACACCGGGCCTCAGCGGACTGCTAGCGGCACTGGTGGTCCTTCACTTGACACCACAGGTGGCGTAGTCGATAAATACCACTCAACCCTGAAAGCCCTTACATCCTTTTTAATGTGATGGCCCTGGGCAAGGAACGAGTCCAGGCCACGACTGCATCCCCCTCAACATCTGACCCGGCCCCGAGTATCCCCCATCTTCCCAGGGCAGGGCTGCGAGCGTCACATCACTGGCGTAGTCGGCAGGATATCGTGCCCACAGCAACGGAGAAGAGTGCCCATTGCTATCGGGTACTGTGTGCCTTATACCTTGAACTGTTGTTTTACACTTAAAATGGCGCCCGCCCAAGAAGAACAGACGCTATAATGCTGTAAAAAGACTGCCTTTGAACGCCTCCCATCGTGGGCTGGGCTCCCGTTTGGCGCCAAAAATGTGGACTGCCCCTTCCATCAGAGACTGTCCGCGGGGTAATGCCCGTCAAACTGGATGGGCTGAACGAAAGCGGGCCTGTCAGCATTCCACCCAGGAACCGCCCCGAAAGAGGAGGGAGAAGAAGCAAAGCAACAAGGTGCGGCCATTGCAGTCGGAGCTTGGCATTCAACGGAGGCAGACATGGATGCCTCTGGGGAGCAAGACCATGCAACCACTGAACCCGGTTCAGGCCCTTCACCCGGCAGAGAGCAAGGCGGCGGCGTGTTAACTCCGGGAGATATTGAGTTTCTCCATAAGGAAGCTCCGGGACTCGCCAGGAGGCAGAAAGAGGCCCAGGAGGCGGCGACGGCAGCGTGGAAAGCGGAGATGCTGCAGCGTATCCGAGACCGCCGCTGAGGAGTGGAGGTTCCAGGACTAGTCGACTCGGAGGTCGAAGTTGAGAGTGACCTAGCGGCGGGTGAGTGCGCAACCCCTGCCCCGCCTACAGAGCCAACAGAGACTATCCTGGACCTCATGGCGGAGTACATAGTCCTCCACGCGGTCACCTGGGAGCAAGCGCTAGCTCCTGAGCTGCAATCGGCAGCCATCGGTGGGGACCTGTGGTGCCACCCAAGCTCCGAGACGGAGGTGCCTGAAGCTGCGGAGGAGGCTACCGGCTCCAACCTGGACTGGTCCGCATCAATCGAAGACTCGCAGCAACCCGTCCTCACCCCGCTACCTGCAGCGGCAGTAACCTGGCCCGAGGCCGAGGAGTGGACCTGGGAAAACCAGGGGGGCGACCTAATGGACTTCCCGCGGGAGACCCGATCTGAAGCGCGAAGGAGGAGCCAGTGGTGCAGCGATCAGATCTTCCAGCTAGCAAGGGAGCAAAGTCGGCGGGAGCAGCGCTGCGAGCGCCTCGAGGTCCGGACCAAGGCTGCAAAGACTCGGCGCGTCAGGAGGAGGCCACCCATCCCGGTCCCAATTACGAGGGCCAAGATGTGCGTTTTCACAAGGAGGCGGGCTGGGGTTCATCCGGTGTCCCCTGTTCCAGGACGATGTGTTCGTCAGCCGGCGGGACGTGGAGCCGCGCCTCAAGAAGGGACACCCCGGTCGGAACCTCCTCCCGGGCGACATGGTGACTTTCTCTCGCCACCAGGGGGAGCATGGGTAGTACGCCATGGACGTCCACAAAGTGTCTGGGAGCGACGCCACCCCGCCCTCAGCCTCAGGTGACCGGCTAACCTCCGTCGGGAGGAATGAGCCTTTTCCAAGACGAGAGCCCGAAGTCTAAAGCAGCCCCCGGCTGCTGTTGTGGTTGTTTAAAGTTTAGTTGAATGCTGCTATTTTTGTGTTTTTCCCTGTTTACCGAGACTTTGGTCCCTGCGGACTATGGCAGGCGGCGGACTGTGTTGTAAATAGTTATGCATCTATTTAGGTGCTTTCTATTGGTTTTATACAAAACCGTGCCTTTCTTCTACCTCAAACCTCGGAAAGCAAAACCTGTCTGGAGTGGCTTGTGTGGGGGTCTATCTTCGTATCTTCATGCCCTGCAGCCACCCCAGGGCCCACGTAGAGGGTTTAGGGCAGGTCCCTCTTGCTGCTGAACTGACCGTCGCCACTTTTAATCAGTTTGCTGCCATTGTCTAAAGTCTCTTGTCCTAATTTATGTCTTATACTTTTATAATTTTGTACTTTTGCACTTTTATACTTTTATAATCTTGTTATGCAACGTTTAAAGAATGTGCCTCCCATAAAGGGATAATAGTTTTACTTGTTATATAAAAAGAATTTTGCTGGGTGTTACTTCCTTTGCAACCCGCGGACGTGCTGTGTTTTACCAGGGGCGGAATGTGGTGCCCCTGAGGGTTCGACCGCCACAGGAATGCTGCACTTCTTTAATGGAGTGTGGTGTTCCTCCTCTGAGGTAAGGCCAGTGTAATGGTAGTAACCTAGCCTTTTGCATCCAACACCACATTTCTCCACCAGAGGGAGCTGCTCCCCTGGTTACAGGGAGACTGGGGAACACAAAGTGGTAGGTACCAGTTAGTGGGTGTGGGTGGAGGAGCAGTTAGTCAGTGACACTTCAAATTTGATATTTAATAGAATGCCATCTTTGATCTTGGTCCTTCGTGTCTTTTTGGTCCTTCCGTCCTTCAGTCCTTGTTGGTTCTGTGTGGACCGGTCCTTCTAAGTGGTCGTACTGTGCTGTCAAAATACTGTGTGTGAAGTGACTTCCCTCCGGGAGCGCAGATCCTGTGTGGGCCTGCACCGGTATGGGACACAGCCCTCGTACCCTGATATTGGTGAGAGAGGAAGGTTGCAGGCGGGGAATGTCTCAACCCGGCCAAGGACCAGGATCGAGAAGGCCCGAGAGCTTTAGAGTGTGGCTCTGTAACAAATGGGTCCCGGGGAGGATGCAGACGGAGCGGAGCACGCCACCTGTCCAAGCCTACCTGATCTGCTTCCCCCCCTTCGTCCTGTTTGCCTGCCCTGAGGCCACGCTCCGCCTGTGGGGAGCGGTGAGAACTCTAGCCGCCATGACACCGGGCCTCAGCGGACTGCTAGCGGTGCTGGTGGTCCTTCACCAGACACCACAGGTGGCATAGTCGATAAATACCACTGAACCCTGAAAGCCCTTACATCCTTTTTTAATGTGACGGCCCTGGGCACGGAACGGGTCCAGGCCACGGCTGCATCCACCCTCGACATCTGACCCGGCTCCGAGTACCCCATCTTCCCAGGGCAGGGCTGCGAGCGTCACAGTTTCAATAGATCGATGCAGGGTTACAGAAAGGCTACCAGTCAGATGAGATCGTTGAGGGGGTGGTGAAAGCAATCAGCCCAGGACTGAACCTAAAGAAGAGAGTACTTCAGAATTGTTCCACCGACTCATTGAAATCTCACAGGAAAATAATGAATCACCCCAAAGTTTCTTGTTCAGAGTAATTGAACTTAAGGATAGACTGCTGTTTGTGACATGCCCCCTGGGCCGTGGGGTACCCGGTGCCGGGCCGGTAGATGCTGGGGGATGTCACAGTGGCGGTGACCCGGTCCGTGACCCAGGGTGGTCAATAAAAAGGGGTTATTGATAGGGGATTTATAGTGATTGTATAAAGTTCGTGATGCCACCTGTGGTATGCGGCTAAGGGAGCCGCCGCTGCGGAGCAGGTCCTCTGGAGCTGATGTTACTGCAGCAGGGATGGTGTGGCTCTCCACAGGTAGAGCTTAGCTCCAGGGCAGTGTAGATGTTATGGATTATGCTGGGCGTTGTAGTGCAGGGGGTGATGGCGCAGGTAATAATCACAGAGACAGTGGGGTGCAGTCTTCCGAGTTTACTCACAGTTCTTATGTTCTTCAGGCTGCACTGTACAGGTACAGCCTCCCACGTCGCGCTGCGTTCACCAAGCAGGGGCTCAGCAATCCCCCAGATAATTCAGGAGCACTTAAAGGGACCCCTTTCTGTGTGCCTTTCTCGGTCGTCTTCCTGCGCTGGCTCTCACCCTCCTGCCCTGCGCCTCGCAATCAGTGTCCCAATCCAGTAACCTCGGGTCTTGTCGGGCGACCTGCAGTCCCCTGGACCCTCTGTGGCCACCTTCTCGGCGATATAATTGCGGATGTGGCCACTGCACTTTGAAAGTACAGAAGCCTCCGGTTTCTAGCTGAGCCTTGTAGTTCTCCACTAGTTAAGGGGCCGGTCCCCTCTGCGGCTTGATCCCTCCACAGCCTGGCAGATGTGGGCGTACGGGTGGCCTCCAGCGCTTCCCGCACCCCTAGGATCCCCTCTTTACTTCTGGAGCCTTCCTTCCCTCCTCTCTCTCTCTCTCTTCAGACTTGGGCCTCACTGGCTAGGCCCGCCTCTGGAGCAGAGCTCCTGCAGAGCCTCTGCTCCCCTCACTTTCCTCCTCTGACTGAACACTCTGACTGGCTTGTCTTTCTAAGATGGCTCCCCTTTTCTATACAGCTACTGAAGTGCTCCCCTGATCTACGTCCTCCACCCACACCCACTACATGGTTCCCCCTCACTTGGTCCCCCCCCACTCCAGCCAGGGACCAGGGACTGTGCTCTCCCATAGGAGCAATCTCGCCCTGCCCTCTGAAGTGTGGTGTAATGAATGCAGGTGTTAGGGTCCCGGGCAGTACTCCATCCTTACCTGAGAGTGAGATACCACACCTCTGGGTGAGATGCAGTACCTCTGTGGCGACTGAACCTGCAGGGGCGCCATATTTGCATCCAGAGATGTAGAAGCAGAGGAGAAGTTTGATGCTGGACTAGTCCAGAAGAAGTTCTTGAGATCATTGGGAACCGGGTTAATCAGCAAAGACTTCAAGTTGCAGCTGAAGCAGTATCTAGAAGATCCTGGCATTCTGGACGAGGCAGTTACTTTGGAGTCAGAGAGCGAACAGAAGTTAAAGAAAGGCTCTGCTCCTAAAATCACCAAAATGAGTCTGCTGAAGTTGGAGACCCCCGGTATCCAGTCGAAGATCATCATGGAGACCATCCAGTGCCACCTCCAAGAGGGAACCTTAAATCACCAACAAAAGAGAGGACCGCCAGTGCTGACTGGGAGGAATTAATAGGAGAAATGCGACCCGAGGTGAAAAAGTTGATTCGTTCCAGGACAGAACCTGTATCCCACAGACCCAGGAGTGGGTTCCAAAACAGAAGATACCCGGCTCGTGAAGCGTGCCGTTAATCAAATCAGAGTACGGTATATGTCCACTGTCTAAGATATGGTGAGGAAGGACATTATATCAAGGAGTGCCAATGGTCGTGGTCGTTTGGGTTAAAAGACAGGAGGTTGCCAGTGCGGGGCGACTGGTAACTGCGACACGGAGGAGGCCCCAGAAGCAAATCCAAATCTCACCAAACCCCAGAACGGTGCATGAGGTAAAACGGCTACGTCAGTACTATCCCCAAGTGTGTTCCCGTCTACAACAGCTGCAAGAGAGACAGGAGCATCAGTTACTTAATGCCCAGTGCGGAGGTCAAATGATGTAATCCTGGGTGGAGGATTCCTCGGTCAGTAAAGATAGACTCATCAGCCTAATCGGTGAAAGGTGCTTTATACAGTGCCAGCTAGATGGACTCCTGGTAAAAGCACTGTGGGACACAGGAGCCCAAGCAAGCCTTTTAAATGAATAATGGAGAAGGCACTACCTGCCTCATACCTGCCTTCAGTGGCTATAAGAACTCTTAGGACCAGTGGAACTCCACGGCAAAACCAGACCAAAATCCCTTTCATAGGCTGGGTGGAAGTGACTTTCCAACGCTGGGCCACGAAGAACAGCAACACCATTGAGCTTTTGGTACCTTTTCTCATGACCAGTGATCAGAACGTGGCAGAGGATCCTATCCTGGGTTATAATGTAATCAGTGAGGTCATCACGAAACACAAGTCAGGGACGGTGGTGGTGGATACAATTGCCACATCGCTTGCCATACCCAATGCCGTGGCGGAAACTGTGATTCATAGAGTAAAGAAAGCACAGAATACAATGGACCTAAAAGAAGTCAAGGTAGACTGGCGCCCAAACATCATCCCTGCAAACCAAATGGTGGGGGTGAGGTGTGGAGTCTAGGTAGAACCGAGAAGAAAAGTCCAGAAAAGACTGTTCGTGCCAAAAGACTCCTCAGAACTTCTGGAAGGCCTAGTTCAAGGTGAGACTGTGCTTACGATTCCTACTGGTGGGTTTACTCGAGTGACAGTACCGGTGATGAATACTGCGAAACACAAAATTAGACTGGATCCAAAGACTGTGTTAGGTCACATTGAAACCATTAAAACGGTATATACAGCCAGTGTGAGACCAGCCCAGGGGTCTACCGTGAATTCAGTCTCCCATTAAGGAACAGGAGTTGCCCAGGGGAGGAAATTGCATGACCCATGATGGGGTCCTGGGATCCCCCAGTATCACTGGAACACTTGTGTGCTGATGATCGAACGGTAGCAAAACAGATGCTGAGAGAAGAGTGTCATGCATTCTCCAAAGATGACTCTGATATAGGCTGTATCCCGTTGTTGCAGTTGAAAATCAATTTGAAAGACACAACCCCAGTAACCAGAAGTTACATGTCTGTGCCAAAACCATTACACCGTGAAGTGAAAGAGTATTTACAAGACCTAATCAACAGACATTGGGTCCAAAAGTCGAAGTAGTCTTATTCCTCTCCTATTGTTTGTGTTAGGAAGAAGGACAGTACGTTGAGACTCTGCTGTGATTAATGGGAACTAAACCAAAAGTCAGTGCCTGATCAGCACCCGATACCAAAGATTCAAGATATGCTGGATAGCCTATCAGGAAGTACCTGGTTCTCTGTCCTCGATCAGAGAAAAGCCTACCATCAAGGGTTTGTTGAAAAGTCCAGTAGACCTTTGACAGCATTCATCACACCGTGAGGGTTATATGAGTGGATCCACATACCGTTTGGGTTCAGTTCAGCACCAGCAGAATTTCAGAGGAGCATGGAGACCAGTTTAGAAGGATTGAGGGACAAAATCTGCCAGCCGTACTTGGATGACAATGTGGTACACGACAAAACCTTCCGAGAGCATGTTTGACACGTGAGGACCGTATTACAGCGATATCAACAACACAGAGTTAAGTTGACCCCAAAGAAGTGTGAACTGTTCAAAAGGCAAGTCCGATTTCTAGGGAAAATTGTGTCCAGAGAAGGATATACCATGGACCCAGCAGTAATCGCTCCGGTACTGGCCTTAAAAGACAAGCGGCCCTCTACTGTCGGGGAGTTGAGGCAGATCTTACCATTCCTCCTCTACTATCATACTTACGTACGGAACTTCTCCAGGATTGCCGCCCCGCTATACCTCCTCTTAGGGGGGACGACAGAGTCAGCAACACCCACGGAGAAAAAGAAGAAAGTGGGTAGGACCGGGCTTAAAAGAAGCAACACCGTTTCGTCCCAACAGCCCATTCTCTGGACAGCAGACCAACAGGAGGTATTGGAAGAACTAGTAGACTACCTGGTAAAATCACCCATCTTGGGATATCCTGATTTCAACTTACCATTTGTTCTTCGTTGTGACGCTTCTCAAGTTGGACTGGGAGCTGCCCTGTATCAGCATCAAGATGGAAAATTGAGAGTCATCGGTTACGGTTCTAGAAGGTTGACAGACACCGAGAAGAATTACCATCTACATTCCGGAAAATTGGAGTTCCTGGCATTGAAATGGGCTATCTGTGAACGATTTAGAGATTATCTCTACTACAGCAAAGCGTTTGAGGTATACACTGACAACAACCTTTTGACCTATATCCTCACTACAGGCAAACTGAATGCAATGAGTCAGAGATGGGTCGCTGAACTAGCTGACTTTAATTTCAGCATCAAGTACAGGCCAGGAAAATGCAATGCGGATACTGACGGATTGTTGAGAATGCCACTGGAGCCTGAGGAGTTCATGCAAGAATGCTCGGAGGAAGTCAGTCTGGAAGCAATTGAGAGCACTACCCAAGCAGTGCAAGCTTATCAGGAGGAAGACACACCATTGTGGTGTCTGTTGATGGTGGAAACCACCATAAAAGCAAGAGAACAAGATCACCACCTGTTCATTCAACAATTACCAAAAGGAAAAATCCGTAGAGCACAACGGGAAGATCAGATAATTGGTAGAATACTACTTTATGTGGACCAAAATCGGTTTCCAAGTAAATGGGAGAGAGATAATGATTCACCAGCAGTATCTGTTTTAGTTAAAGAATGGACGAAGCTCTACCTCAGTGAAGACGGTATCCTGTATCATAAAGGAGGACAAAACCGGAAGTTGGTACTATCCAGAGTATTCCGTAGGGTCGTCTTCAAAGAACTCCATGAAAGCATGGGACACCTTGGAGTGGAAAGGACAACCAACTTGATACGTGAACGTTTCTTCTGGCCGTACATGCAGAGAAATATTGAGAGGTATGTGACCAGGGAGTGTGGGTGTCTGAAAGATAAACGTCCCAACACATGGGCAACATCCAAACTACGTATCCGTTTGAGATGGTCTCAATAGACTTTCTACATCTCGAGACGTGCAAGGGTGGTTACGAATACATATTGGTGGTGATGGACCATTTTACTCAATTTGCCCAAGCATATGCCACCACCAATAAAGCCGGTCGAACAGCAGCAGAGAAGATCTTCAATGATTTTGGTTTGAGGTTTGGGTTCCCTACAAAGTTACACTATGACCAAGAAAGAGAATTTGAGAACTTGCTCTTTGCCAAGCTAGGAAAGTACTGTAGAATTCAGAGATCCCACACAATGCCTTATCAGAGGTTAATGGACAAGTGGAACGTTTTAAAAGGACATTATTGTAGATGTTGTGCACTTTAACAGCTAACGAGAAGAAAGACTGGAAGAGTTCTCTGTCAAAAGTGGTACATGCCTATAACTGTACAAAGAGTGATGCAACGGGTTACTCACCCTTCTTCCTATTGTATGGACAATCGCCAAGACTGCCAATCGACATCATGTTCGATACTAAGGCTGTCAGAGACTTACACATCGTATCCGGAGTATGTTCGGAAAATGAAGGACTGGATGGCAGAGGCATACAACATAGCGTCCAAAGTGGTTACGCAACAGAGCAAGAGTAAGGAGTACTATGATCGAAAATGTTATGAAGGAGAGTTGGCACCGGGAAGCTGGGTGCTAGTCAAGAACGTACGTGAAAAAGGTGGTCCAGGAGAACTTCGTTCGTACAGGGTAGACAAGGTGTATGTGGTCGTAAGGAGGAAAAACAATGACAGTCCAGTGTATGAAATCCGATTGGAAAGAGGGGACAACAAAACCAGAATAGTCCATTGGAATTTATTACTACCCTGTGATTATCTTCCACCACAACAAAATTTCCCAGAAGCAGGCCGACATCGACCGAGATCGACTGAGGGAATATCACAGACTGAAGCTCTGGAGGTCGATAGTGATCTTCAAAGTTCCGATGAGTAAGAGAACAACGTTGTATTTCTTGGACCGGCAAGGAGAGGGACGTACCATCCTCAAGAGAGTGAACTAAGTCCCGAGGCTCCAAAGTTTGTACCAAGGAGTACAGATGAAGTCCAATTCAGATCTGATATTCGAACACCGGTAACGGAAGAGACCGGTCGACACTCAGGAGGAGAGGAATTACCAGACCATGCGGAAACAGGCAATTCAGGAGAAGTACAGGAACTTACAGAGGCAGCTCCAAGAGCATCTGAGGAAGCACGAGAAATGAGTGTGGCGGAAGAAACTCCTGTGGCCGAAGAACTCGTGGTATCTGAGGAACAACCCACCAGGAGGATGTCGACTTGAGAAGTGAGGAGGCCCGTGATATATGAGACACTTGGTGAACCGGGTCAAGTGACAAGTACTGTTGACTGGAAACAGGTATCTCTGCCTGTGGACCAGGTAAGCCCACTGGAGTATGGAAGATGTTACCTGCTGGAAAGACTTGTTTTCATGCTTTGATTTTCCTTAAAAAAGAAACAAAGAACTGTTAAAGCCTAGTGAGAGAGAGCTGGTTGAAGATGTACAAAAAACTCCAGCCGAAGAGATGCTGATTTTTTTAATTGTGTTAATTGTTTATTTTTTACAGGCGTCCTACAAGAAAAAGGTCATAAGAATAGGTTGTTATCAATGTTTATGAACGTTATACCAATTTGACAATGCCAATTTGAATATAAAGTTACTCAACTTTCACCACTGTCTCAGAATTGGTCAGATCAACCAATTAAGGTGAATATCGAGAACGACATTCAAAAAGGAATGGGGGGCCATTCAGAAGTAGTGCTGCTGCTTCAAAAGCATACAGCAACTATAAGAGTTAACACAGTCACAAGAGACAGGAAGTGTATGCTTCAGAAGCATCCAGCAACTAGAGGGGTTAACACAGTCACAGGAGACTGGGAGTGTTTAACAGAGCCTAAGGGGGATTGTGGAGAAGTTGTTTACTGTCTGGCTGGAGCCGAAGAGAAAGGTGGTGTGTGTGTGTGGTCTGTATCTCACAGAAGGCAAGGGACCAGAATTCAGGTCAGGAGGGAAGCTAAACACAGGTCAGATAGACTCCCTGAGCTAACAGTGTGGAGTATCATCAGGCAGAAAGACAAGGACTGGAAGGAATCGTTTCACAGGGATCATCTTCCTCATTAAACCCTCCCCTCCTCTATCTCCATGCAGGATAAAGAATGTTGTGTACTATTGTGTACTCGTGAAGGAAAAGCCTGTGGTTGTCTATGCATAGAAGTGTGCTGCTAAGAGATCTAATCTATGCTGAATTATGCTACTGAAGAGACTGTAATACTGTGCCTTGTGAAGAAACTACTGTATTGTTACTGGAGCCGGTTGCTCTAGAAACTCAGACTGTTCTGCAATGAAGATTGTTGCTGTAATATCCCTGAATTGCACTGGCAGTGCTTCAGATTATATTCCACTGTTAACCCCTTTAAAGCCCAAGACGTACTAATATGTATCTGCGCCCTGGGCTTTAACAGCCTGATATGTATTAGTACATCTTTGCGATTGCGCCCGCACACAGGGCACAATCGCCGCCGAGTGTCAGCTGATTGTCACAGCTGACACCCAGTGCTATGTGCTGGGAGTGGTCCCGCACCGCTCCCAGCACATTAACCCCCGCAATGCTGCGATCAAAGTCGATCGCAGCATTACGGGGGCAAGGGGAGGTGATCGCGATATTCACCTCTCCTGCCGGCCTCCAGCGCTGTCTGCCGTGGCTTCCCGGATGTTGCCATGACGACCCGATGTCGTCATGACAACCTCCGGGTCGCCAGACAGCAGGAAGATATTTTGGTCAAGCGCAATGCATGACCAAAGTATCTTTGGCATCTGCAGCGCTGACATCCTGCATAACACAGGTATTGTGTTCCATCCCTGTGCTATACAGGTGATCAGAATAAAAAAAAGTGAAAGTCCCATAGTGGGACAAAGAATAAAAGTAAAAAAAAGTGTCAGAAAGTGAAAAAAAAAAAAAAAAAATTGTAAAAATAAAAAAATAAATAATCCACCAAAAATAAAAATATAATGTACCCATCAATAAATATTATTATGAAAAAAAAATAAATAAATAAAAGTACACATGTTTGGTATCGCCGCGTCCGCAACGACCTGACCTATAAAACTGTCCCACTAATTAGCCCCTTCAGTGAACACAGTAAAAAAAACAAAAAAAAAACAAAGCCAAAAACAATGCTTTATCATCTTACAGCCAAACAAAAAATGAAATAACACGCTGTCAAAAAGACGAATATAAATAAAAATGGTACCGCTGAAAACTTCATCTTGTCCCGCAAAAAACAAGCTGCCATACAGTTCCATCAGCTCCATCAGCCGGAAATTAAAAAAGTTATAGCTTTCAGAATAAAGCGATGCAAAAAAATAATTTTTTCTATAAAATAGCTTTTATTGTATAACAGCACCAAAACATAGAAAAACTATACAAATGTGGCACCACTGTAAATGTACTGACCCGAAGAATAAAGCTACCTTATCAATTTTACCACACGCAGAACAGTATAAAAAATGTAAAGAAAAACAATTCCTGAATTGTTGGTTTTCGTTCATTCTGCCTCCCAAAAATCGGAATAGAAAGCGATCAAAAAATGTCTCGTGCCTGAAAATGGCACCAATAAAAACATCAAGTCATCCCGCAAAAACAAGCCATCACATGACTCTGTCGGCCAAAATATGGAAAAATTATAGCTCTCAAAAGGTTAAAAAGAATCGGTCCTAGCACAGATCCCTTTGGCACCCCACTTCTGACTATGTCCCATTTAGAGAATGTACCATTTATGATGACCTTTTGTTTCCTATCATTTAGCCAGTTCATTACCCATCTACATATAGTTTCCCCAAGTCCTTGCTTCTGTAGCTTCAGTATAAGGCTGCTATGTGGTACAGTAGCAAATGCCTTTGCAAAAAGTCCAGATAAATCACATCAGCTGCATTACCAACATCCAGATTTGCACTTACCTTCTCATAGAACCCCAATATGTTGGTTAAACACGACCTATTTTTCATGAATCCGTGCTGATTATCATTTATTATATTATTCTCTGCGATATAACTCTGCAGGTCATCTCTTATGATGCCTTCAAAAACTTTGCACACTACTGATGTCAGACTTGCCAAACGGTAGTTACCTGGATCTACCTTCTTACCTTTCTTAAATATCGGTACCACATTGACTATGCTCCAATCCTGTGGCACTACCCCTGTTACAAGAGAGTCTAAGAATACGAGATACAGCAGTATGTCAATTACTGAGCTCAATTCCCTCAGTATCCGTGGATGAATACGATCTGGTCCAGTGGATTTGTCGATGTTTAATTTGCTCAGAAGCAGGCATACTTCTTTTTGTGTTAAACTAGTTATATTAGGAGATGAACTTTGATTTTTGCCCTGTTGAAAGATCCCTGGAACAGACTGTTTGTTGGTGAACACAGATGAAAAGTGTCTGTTTAATATCTCAGCCTTTTCTTTGTCCTCTATAATTATCCTGTTATTATCGTCTTTTAAGGGGCCGACACCATCTGATTTACTCTTTTTGCCATTGATGTAGGTATAAAAATGTTTGGAATTTAATTTAATGTCCCTGGCTATTTGTTGCTCTGTAGATATTGTTGCTAGCTTGATCTCTTTTTTACATTTCTTATTTAGGTCTTTATACTACTGAAACGCTATTTCTGTATTCTCGGCCTTCAAGCTTTTGAATGCCCTTTGTTTTTGTCTTATTAACCCCTTTACCCCCCAAGGTGGTTTGCACATTAATGACCAGGCAAATTTTAACAATTCTGACCACTGTCACTTTATGAGGTAATAACTCTGGAACACTTGAACGGATCACACTGATTCTGACAGTGTTTTTTGTGACATATTGTACTTCATGATAGTGGTAAAATTTCTTTGATATCACGTGCGTTTATTTGTGAAAAAAACAGAAATTTGGTGAAAATTGTAAGAATTTCGCAATTTTTAAAATTTGAATTTCCATGTCCTTAAATCAGAGAGATATCTCGCATAAAATAGTTAATAAATAACATTTCCCACATGTCTACTTTACATCAGCACAATTTTGGAATCAAAATTTTTTTTTGTTAAGAAGTTATAAGGGTTAAAAGTTGACCAGCAATTTCTTATTTTTCCAACAAAATGTACAAAACCATTTTTTTAGGGACCACATCATATTTGAAGTGACTTTGAGGGACCTTTATGACAGAAAATAGCCAAATGTGACATCATTCTAAAAACTGCACCTCTCAAGGTACTCAAAACCACATTCAAGAAGTTTATTAACCCTTCAGGTGCTTCACAGGAATTTTTGGAATGTGGAAGGAAAAAATGAATATTTATTTTTTTTCGCAAAAATGATACTTTAGACCCAATTTTTTTATTTACTCCATGATAACAGGAAACAATGGACCCCAAAATTTGTTGCGCGATTTCTTCTGAGCATGCAGATACCTCATATGTGGGGAAAAACACTGTTTGAGAAGTTTATAATATTGAGCCGTAAAAATAAAATTTTAATATTTTTCCCACAAAAATGTTTTTCAGCCCCCAATTTTGTATTTTCATAAGGGTAACATGAGAATTTGCACCATGCATCTTGTTGTGCAATTTCTTCTGAGTACCCCATATGTGGGAGAAAACCACTGTCTGGGTGCACGGCAGGGTTCAGAAGGAAAGGAGCGCCATTTGACTTTTTGAATGTAAAATTTGCTTGAATAATTAGCGGACGCCATGTCTCATTTGGGGAGCTCCTGATGTGCCTAAACAGTGGAAACGCCCCACAAGTGACACCATTTTGGAAACTAGACTCCTCAAGGATTTTATCAAGGTATGACACAGAAATTGATAACATTAGGTTATCATATTGAATAAGTTGTCATTAGTATTGAGCGCAAGTGCTCACTACTTAAGTCTGTATCGGGTACTCGGGTATGCATCATGTATCGCAGATGTGCGAGTCCCCGTCCCGCATGTTTCACAGTTATTAAACACCCAAAAAAAACATGTGGGGATCACTTGTACATGGCAGGCAATCCCCACGAGTTTTTTTTGGCTGTATAACAGCTGCAAAACATATGGGGTGGGGACTCGAGCATGTCACTCGAGCACCCGCGATACTCCGTGCATACTCAAGCACCCGATGCAAACTCAAGTAGCGAGCACTTGCACTCAACACTAGTCGCCATATTGTCGTCATTTTTTTTCTTTACTTTTGAAATAATCCCAACCCAAGCCCTACCTCAATACTAGCCCAACCCCAGCCCTAGCCCAACCCTAACCCTAGCCCAACCCTAACATTAACCCTAGCCCAACCCTAACCCTACCCTAAACCTAGCACAACCCTTACCCTAGCACAACCCTAACCTTAGCCCAACCCTAACCCAACCCTAACCCTAGCCCAACCCTAACCCTAGCACAACGCTAACTCTAGCCCAAACCTAACCCTAGCACAACCCTAACCCTAGCCAAACCCTAACCCTAGTCCAACCCTAACCCTAGCAGAACCTTAACTCTAGCACAACCTTAACCCAAGCACAACCTTAACCCTAGCACAACCCTAACCCTAGCACAACCCTAACCCTAGAGTTTATTTTTTATGCCTTTCCTCATGCGGTATGAGTGATTAGATGACTTTATTCTTTGGGTCGATGCGATTACAGCGATACCAGATTCATATTGAGTTTTTATGATTGACAGCTGTCACACACTAAAAAACCCCTTTTTTTGCAATGACTAGTTTTTGCATAGCCATATTTTGAGAGCTATAATTTTTTCCATATTTTGGACGACAGAGTCATGTGACGGCTTGTTTTTTGGGGGACAAGTTGACGTTTTTATTGGTATCATTTTCGGGTTTGTGACATTTTTTGCTCGCTTTCTATTACGATTTTTGGGAGTAAGGATATACAAAAACCAACAATTCAGGGATTGTTTTTTGTTTTGTTTTTTATGCCATTCTGTGTGTGGCAAAATTGATAAGGCAGCTTTATTCTTCAGGTCTGTACGTTTACAGCGGTACCACATTTATATTTTTTTTATGTTTTGGTGCTTTTACACGATGAAAACTATTTTATAGAAAAAATTATTTTTTTGCATCACTTTATTCTGAAAGCTTTAACTTTTTTATTTTTTGGCTGATGGAGCTGTTTGGCAGCTTGTTTTTTGCGGGAGAAGATGACGTTTTCAGCGGTATGATTTTTATTTACATTTGTCTTTTTGATCGCGTTTTATTCCATTTTTTGTTTTGTGGTATGATGATAAAGCATCGTTTTTTGCTTTGTTTTTTTATTTTTATTTTTTACCTTTTTGACTAAAGGGGTTAACTAGTGGGACATTTTATAGATCAGGTCATTCCTGATACGGCGATACCAAATATTTGTTCTTTTATTGTATTTTTTGTTTTTTTCATAATAATATGTATTTATGGGTACATTATATTTTTATTTTTGGGAGAATATTTTTTTAATTTTTTTTATATTTTTGCAATTTTTTTTATTTTTTTTTCACTTTCTGCCACTTTTTTTACTTGTACACTATGTCCCACTATGGGACATTCATTTTTTGCAGCCTGATCGCTTATATAGCATAGACATGCAGCAGCATCTCTATGCTATTCAGCCTGTCAGCGCTGCATGCAGAAGTTAATTTGGTTTCTCACTGTGCATGATCAAAGTAACTTCCTGCCTCTAGGTGACCCCTACCACCATGACAACCATTGGGAACCGGCAGAGACAGCTCAGGACCCCGGAGAGGAGGTAAGTAAGCAGCGCTTACCTCCCCTTGCTCTCGGAATGCTGCCATCGACTTCGATCGCAGCATTTCGGGGGTTAATGTGCCGGGAGTGGTGCGGCACTGCTCCTTGCACATAGTACCGGGTGTCAGCTGTGACAATCAACTGACACCCGGCGGCATCGCGCCTGCACAGCCTCTGTGCGAGCGAAATCGCCAGGGCGTACTAATACGTATCTGGCCCATAAGGCCCAGGGCACAGATACGTATTAGTACACCTTGGGCCAGAAAGGGGTTAAACTTTGTACTGTCTTATTTATCCATAATGGTTTCTTTTTATTCCTGGACATTTTATTACCAGAGGGTATAAATTTTCTACAGGATTCTAGTAGTATTTCCTTAAACATGCCCCATTTACGTTCGGTATCCCCAGTTACCATGACATGGTCCCAGTCTACACGATTAAGCTCTTCACTTAATTTGTTAAAATCAGCTTTCCTAAAGTTCCAGGTTTTTGCATTTCCTTTTTGAAATGTTTTATTAAATATTACATTGAAACTTACCATATTATGGTCACTGTTTCCCAAATGCTCCCGGACCTGTAGATCTGAAATTGTATCTGGTCTATTTGACAGCACCAGATCCAGCAGATTACCTCCCCTGGTTGGTTCATCTACCAGCTGAGAGAGGTAATTGTCCTGAACTGTGGATATGAACTTGCAGCTTTTAGCACAACTGGAAGATTCTATGTCCCATTGAATATCTGGATAGTTAAAATCCCCCATAATAAGGACCCTATTATTATTTGCTGCATTTTTAATTTGTTGCAGCATTTTTTCCTCTACCAGTTCAGCTATATTAGGAGGCTTGTAACAAACTCCAATAAGCAGATTTTCATAATTGCCATCCCCATGCACATTTACCCAAACTGACTCTACATTGTCGCAGCTTCCCCCAATGTTGTCATTGAGCACAGGTTTTAAGTTGGATCTTAGGAAAATACATATTCCTCCACATTTTTTGCCTTTCCTGTCTTTTCTAAATGTAGTGTATCCCTCTATGTTTGTCACCCTGTCATGGCTTTCATCCAGCCAGGTTTCCGTAATACCCACCACATCATATTCTGTGACCGACATAAGAGTCTCCAGTTCAGCCATTTTGCTTGCGAGACTTCTTGCATTTGCTAGCAGACATTTAATATAATTAGCACATTTTCTACTCCTACTCAACTCCCTACTTTCCTTGCGTATCCCAGCCCCCCTTAGATCCTCTATAGCCCCTGCTGTCCCACTGTCTCTGTCTACTCTATCTATCCCCTTTAAGCTCGAATACCCTCCCTCCCCCCAGATCCTAGTTTCAAAGCTCCTCCATCCGTCTGACCATTTTTTCCCCCAGCATAGCTGCACCCTCCCCTTTGAGGTGCAGCCCATCCCTACTGTAGAGCCTGTAGCCAACAGTGAATTCGGCCCAGTTCTCCATGAACCCAAACCCTTCCTTGTGGCACCAATTTCTGAGCCACTTATTTATCTCCCTAAGCTCCCGCTGTCTTTCCAGTGACGCACTTGGCACTGGCAATATTTCTGAAAACACCACCTTGGAGGTCCTGCCCTTCAGCTTTTCTGCTAGTTCCCTGAACTCATTTTTAAGGACCTTCCACCTCCCTCTAACTTTGCCATTAGTACCGATGTGTACCATGACCGCTGGGTTTTCCCCAGCTCAACCCAGCAATCTGTCTATCTGATCTGCAATATGTCGAACCCGAGCATCCGGCAGTTAACACACTGTTCGGCATTCACGGTCTCGGTAGCAGATGAACCCATCTGTCCGCCTAATTATAGAGTCCCCTACCACCAACATCTGTCTGGCCTTTGCTGCACTCCTATCTCCCTCCTTCCTACAGCAGTCGTCTTCCTGGTTGCTAGGAGCACAACGTCCTGCTGCAGTAAAAGCCATTCTGTTAGTTTGTGTCATCAGCAAACTTAATCAGTTTACCCTCAATTCCTTCATCTAAATCATTGATAAAGATGTTGATCAACACAGGGCCCAGGACAGAGCCTTGTGGTACCCCACTTGAGACAATCTTCCAACTGTAAAGATCAAATATTATATTACATAATAAACCCAAAACCAGAACCAGATATCCTATAAAAATGGAACAAAACAAATCTACTCATTTAGACCATATGAGGACATAGTCTCCAAGGGTGTAATGCACCGAACTTCGTTTTCAGCTAGAATTGTCTTCCAATTGCCACCTCTAAGATTAATCATTATTTTGTCTATGCCACTTACCTTAAGTTGTGATGAGTCACAATTATGGTACAATTTGAAATGGCGGGAAAGGGTTTTCAGTTCAGTAATATCTTGAATTTCTTCTGCTGTCTTTTTGTCCAGGACATGACCTCGAGTCCTCCTGCATAGTTTTCTTGCAGTAAGACCTTTATAGATCTTATTGCAAGGGCATCTTGCACTGTAAATGACCCCAGCAGTGGTGCATGTTATGTGTTATTTTATAAATCCTTGTATTTCATGCATCCATAAATGTTTTGTTGTTTCTATATTTGGGCAAGCAACGCAGGAGCCACAATGTTTGCATCCTTTGGAGCCTTTGGAACCAAAGATTGTATTCTTTTTTGGTTTCTCATGCTGACTGTGAACAAAAATGTCCTTGATGTTTCTAGACCATCTGTGTTTAATAGTTGGATACTTTTGAATATAAAATTTTAATGTATAATCAAGCTGAATAATGTTCCAATATTTATTTAAAGCACTCCACATCTCTCCATTTCTGGAATTAAAGGAGGAAATAAATCTTACCACATCTATCTTTTGGAGAATTTAACTTACCGGGATTTTTTTTTGCATAATTGTTTCCTGGTTTCCACTGTTTCTGAACCTTTCTTTCAGATCACTATATTATTTTTCAAAATTTGTCTCATTGGAACATATTCAATGTTTACTTAAAAATTGACCTGTAGGGATACTTTTAATCAGATTTTCAGGGTGTGAAGAGTCAGCATGAAGCAGGGTGTTTGCCGTGGTTGGTTTTCGATAAACATCCGTCTGCATATTTCCGAATGGATCAATATTACATAGTATGAAAGCAGTGTGACACCCCGCAGGGTCTACATAAAATCAGCTCACCCTTGGATGCATGTATCTCTGTTCCTCGGATAGTCCTGTAGTATTGCAAGGTTTCACCATAAAAAAAGAAGAAATCCAGCAAAAGGTTCAATATAATAATTGTTCTTTATTTAAAGTCCATTAAAATCCATTTTCATTAATAACCGCATACGCGTTTCTGACTGATGTCTTTATTCATTGCATATATGTTACTGACTGGGTTTTCAAGGTATATATAGCTTGCATACTAGGTAAGTCCCTTGTATGACGCCCATTAGGCTATTAGCAAAGCTATTTAACCCTTGATAACACTAACATGTTCAAATAAACATAGAATTTCATTAAAAATGTATATATACATAGAAATATATAAACAATGTACAAATATAATAATCTTTTTATTGATATAGCGCCAACATATTCCGCAATTCAGACAATTTACAGACATTATGGGCACTGTCCCAATTGGGGCTCACAGTCTACATTCCCTATCAGTATGTGTTTGGAGTGTGGGAGGAAACCCATGCAAACACGGGGAGAACATACAAACTCCTTACAGATGTTGTCCTTGGTGGGATTTGAACCCAGGACCCCAGCGCTGCAAGGCTGCAGTGCTAACCACTGAGACACTGTGCTGCCCAAATATACATATGCATAAGTTCCAAAAACGAATGCTCATAAACCTGTATTTAGTGGCTGTTCGTAGTAATATCTTGGTACGCGCATTTTCAATATATAGATCTGACGCGCCCCCTGGGCCAGTGTTGTTTGGGGGATACCCGGAGCCGGATCAGATGGGGGTTGTAG
Source organism: Phyllobates terribilis (assembly GCF_046119375.1). Classification (NCBI taxonomy): domain Eukaryota; kingdom Metazoa; phylum Chordata; class Amphibia; order Anura; family Dendrobatidae; genus Phyllobates; species Phyllobates terribilis. Next base: position 69,197,411 of record NW_027362773.1, read on the forward strand.
TCTCCGAGTGGCGGTGACCCGGTCCGTGCCCAGGGTGTCAAGCTCAGTGTGTGGCAGTCTTTACAGATGTTATTAGTTCTTAGTGTCGACTACGCCACCCGTTGATTTGCGGTCAATACGGCCGCCGCTGCAGCAGGGTCCGCTGAGGCTGGTGGTATGTGTGCAGCTTCGGGTAGTATAACCCCCAACGGGAGGGGTATAGCCTCAGGGGGTCAGGTGTAGAGGATGGTGGTAGTGGTGGTGCAGTGTGGATGATAAGAAGACTCAGAGTCGGGCTGTGCAGTTCAGGGTTTTTACTTACTGCTGTTCTTTTGGTCACTCTGGCCTTGAGTGACCGCCCGAGCCGTGCTGCGTCCACCAGGTCCTGGACTCGGCCAACCCCCAAGCAATTCTGGAGCGTGGTCCTGAGCTCCCTTTCTGACTGTCCTTTCTACTGGCCTTTCTCACCAGGGGTCCACTTATATCCGGCTCCCTCGGGCCTCTTGGTGGGTGCACCTCTCCGGGGTTCCCTGACCCTATGCCTGGTGTGCCTTCTTAGTGGACTTAGTGAGGGGCTGCTCCACATGAAATGCCGCAGCCTCCGGTTCTTAGCTGAGGGTTGTTTCTCTCCTCCACTAATTTGGGATCCGGTTCCCTTGCATGCCAACCCTTCACCCTTCTGGTCTAATTCTGGGTTCTTGGGGTTCCTTCTTCTCCCCCTCTGGGTCCTTCTCTTCTCCTCTCTCTCTTCTCTCTGCAGGCGCTCCTGGACCTCTCTCAGGACTGACTAACCCTCTACAGAAGACTGACTGACCCTGATCTAAGATGGTTCCCACCTTATATACTCCCTCTATGTGTGAGCTCAGGTGACCAGCACCCAATGAGCTCCTAGCCTTACCCAGACTGCTCCCCCTATCTGCCCCTACACTACTGGGATGTTCCACCCCCCTCCCACTCCAGCCAGGGACAGACACTGTCGTACCTGCACATATACCTAGTGGGAGTACCATCGGTCTGTCCCTCGGAAATGGGATGTATGTAGTGCATGCAGCTAACTGAGCCCAGTTCCACACTCCATCCTTACCCGGGAGTGGAATATCACACCTCTGGGTTGAGGTGCAATACCCCTGTAGCAGCCGAATCCTCAGGGTGCTACATTCCCCCCTGGTAAATCACAGCACGTCCTCGGGCTGTAAGAAAACAAAACATCCACAAACATACAATTTTTTTTTTTTCATAAACATCATAAACATATAAAACATTATATATATATCATAAACTTTCTTGTGCCTCCGGCCACGGTGCAAATTGTGACCGGGTAAGTGCCACAGTCTCTGGTAGAAAAACAACAGTTTCCTATAAAACCGGTAGGGGGCGCCTTAAAAAGCGCAACTATGTACAAGGGGAGATATGGCCGCTCTCAGTCCTCGGCCAGGTATTAGGAAAGGAATGACCGCTCTCAGTCCTCGGTCAGTGGGAATAGGGACACACGGGTTTCAGTTCAATTTGCTGGTCCAAACGGGGACTATATTTTAACTAGCAGCAGTAACAGTTCACTGTACCCTGACGGGTAACTATTTACAGTTTCACGATACCGTACTCTAATGACGGCGTCCTCCTGCTCCTTCTCTGTCTTCAGACCCGTCCGGGTCCTCTTGCTCCTCCTCACACCGCAGCTCCTCCTCCGTCAGGCGATGTACATGGAGGGCGTAGGGTCCTTTGACACACTTGTGCCGGGTGAAGGTGACCTCGTCCCCTACATATAGGTCACGACCTCTGCGTCCCTCCGGCAGATGGCTTTCTACGTCTCTGCGGGTTACAAAGACGTCGCCGGGGGTGTGATGGTCTCTGATGAAACCCCAACCGTGCTGCAGTTGGAATTTAATTACAGTCCCGGTGGCACGGGGACCGTGGGCTGCACGGGGGTTCCTCCTGGTCCGGCTCTTCTGCTCTGCGCTCTGTTCCTGCAGCCGCTGCTCTCGGACCCGCCTCTCTCTCCTCTCCCGGTCGAAGACCTCTAACTGCTGCCGGCAGCACTCCGCACGTTCAGCTGCGGCCGCCCGCGTTTCTTGGGTGAATCCCATGAGGTCTCCTCCGGTGGGGTCCCACTCGAACTGCGCTTCTTCCAGCGGGAGCGGGGTCCTCTTAACGGGCTTCGGAGCCAGAATCAGGGGCTCGCACAGGGGCCTTGCTTTTTGGAGTTCCAGCTGATAGTACTCCGGTGGCCATATAAAGGGCTGCCCATCCGGGCAAGTGTGCTGGGCAAACAAGTCTTCACCCAGGTGCGGTACTCTAGATGTTGAGGGCGCGGTGGTGGTAGCGGCGCCCGGGTTCACCAGGCCTTGCGACCAGGCCTGGGGTACCCTGAACGTAAAGGGCACCGTGAAGACGGCGGCGCCCGGGGTTACTTGGCCCAGCGACCAGGCCGGTGGCTCCGCGGAGGTAGGGGGCGCTGTTGGTACTGCGGCGCCCGGGGGTACTAGACCTTGCGACCAGGCCGGTGGTGTTTCCTGCTTTGCCGCGCTCAGGGTTGAGGCGCGTGACGTCACAGGGGTCGCGGCCGCGGCTTCTGCTTGAGGCCTAGTCTGGCACGGTGACGATGCAGCGACGGGCACGGCAGGGGGAATTTCAGGCTCTGCGACGGGGAGCTGGGACAGGTACTCGGTTTCTCGGCTCGGGGTAGAGACGTCCCCTTTACCTGCCTTCGTCCGTTCAGCTCCCTTCTCGGCGCCGTCTCCGGCCTTCATTCCTCCTGCGCCATCCTCAGAGGCGGTCTGTCTCCTCGTCTCGGGCGGCGTGCTTCGCTGACGGGTTCCGGTCTGCTGGGCCATCTCACGGCTCCACTCCGTCAGCGTGTCTTGCTGCACTTGGGCCATCCTCCGTGCGAGGCCCTCCAGCGCGGTCTGTGCACACTCCCGGTCTCGGGGGAGCTGTGCTAGGATCTCCACTAAGCCTAGTGGGGTTGTTGCTTGCAGCAGGCTCCTGACCACTGGGTCGGTGCAGCCTGTCTCTCCCTCCATCTCCGGGTACGCTTTCTCTGGACTCCTCTCCAGACTTCTTGTCTCCGGGTGCGCTCTCTCCAGACTCCTCCAGGCTGCACCCATCTTCGTTCTTTTGTTCTGTCTCCGCCCACATTGAGGGTGGTCCCGGGGCAACTTAGTGATTGTCAGTTCCAGGGGCAGTTCTCTCACGCTGATGGACACTTCCAGCATCACAGTCTCTGTTGGTGGGCGCGGTTTCCGCTTTTGGCGCCATTCTTCGACCTGGCCCACGATGGGAGGTGGTCTCTTGTCACCCTCTGGCACGCCCATAATGGCGTCCGCTCTTCCAAGGCGGGAAATCTTTGAAAATGGCGGGAATCGTCTCCCAGTGGCGGGAAACTCCATGGATGGCGGGAAAAAGCTGCAAATGGCGGACAACCGGCGGGAAACGACCTGTGATGGGGACCCTCCGGAACCGGCGGGAGACTTCTTTTTGAGGTAACGGTGAACTTTTCTTCAGGCACGCAGTACCCGGTTGTTGCGGGCACGTTATCCTGCCGACTACGCCAAAGTTGACGCGCCCCCTGGGCCTGTGTTGTTTGGGGGATACCCGGAGCCGGATCAGATGGGGGTTGTAGTCTCCGAGTGGTGGTGACCCGGTCCGTGCCCAGGGTGTCAAGCTCAGTGTGTGGCAGTCTTTACAGATGTTATTAGTTCTTAGTGTCGACTACGCCACCCGTTGATTTGCGGTCAATACGGCCGCCGCTGCAGCAGGGTCCGCTGAGGCTGGTGGTATGTGTGCAGCTTCGGGTAGTATAACCCCCAACGGGAGGGGTATAGCCTCAGGGGGTCAGGTGTAGAGGATGGTGGTAGTGGTGGTGCAGTGTGGATGATAAGAAGACTCAGAGTCGGGCTGTGCAGTTCAGGGTTTTTACTTACTGCTGTTCTTTTGGTCACTCTGGCCTTGAGTGACCGCCCGAGCCGTGCTGCGTCCACCAGGTCCTGGACTCGGCCAACCCCCAAGCAATTCTGGAGCATGGTCCTGAGCTCCCTTTCTGACTGTCCTTTCTACTGGCCTTTCTCACCAGGGGTCCACTTATATCCGGCTCCCTCGGGCCTCTTGGTGGGTGCACCTCTCCGGGGTTCCCTGACCCTATGCCTGGTGTGCCTTCTTAGTGGACTTAGTGAGGGGCTGCTCCACATGAAATGCCGCAGCCTCCGGTTCTTAGCTGAGGGTTGTTTCTCTCCTCCACTAATTTGGGATCCGGTTCCCTTGCGTGCCAACCCTTCACCCTTCTGGTCTAATTCTGGGTTCTTGGGGTTCCTTCTTCTCCCCCTCTGGGTCCTTCTCTTCTCCTCTCTCTCTTCTCTCTGCAGGCGCTCCTGGACCTCTCTCAGGACTGACTAACCCTCTACAGAAGACTGACTGACCCTGATGTAAGATGGTTCCCACCTTATATACTCCCTCTATGTGTGAGCTCAGGTGACCAGCACCCAATGAGCTCCTAGCCTTACCCAGACTGCTCCCCCTATCTGCCCCTACACTACTGGGATGTTCCACCCCCCTCCCACTCCAGCCAGGGACAGACACTGTCGTACCTGCACATATACCTAGTGGGAGTACCATCGGTCTGTCCCTCGGAAATGGGATGTATGTAGTGCATGCAGCTAACTGAGCTCAGTTCCACACTCCATCCTTACCCGGGAGTGGAATATCACACCTCTGGGTTGAGGTGCAATACCCCTGTAGCAGCCGAATTGTCAGGGTGCTACAGATCCATCAAGATTCTTTGTTTATCAGTTTTCTTTTATGATCTCCTCCTCGAACCGGTCTGACTACTCATTCTATACCTGTTATTTGAAAGCTGCCTGTACTCCCATCCTGGTAATCTATAAAATGTTTTGAAGCTGCAGAACTTTTGAATCTAAGTTTGTTGTTTGCATCTGAGACATGCCCTCTGGTTTTCATTTTTAATGGTCCTGTAGTGCAGCCTACATATTGCTGGTTGCAAATTATACATGAAGTGAGATAAAATACAAATGCAGTATTGCAGTTAATATACGTTTTGATGTTACAGTGCCTACAAGTAGTATTCAACCCCCTGCAGATTTAGCTGGTTGACACATGCGGAATTAACTTGGCATTGTGACATTTGTACTGTGGATCAGCCTGGAAGTGGGAAATGCACTGCAGCAAATTTTGTTTGTTTTTTTTGTTTGTTTGTTTTTTAAAAACGTTAAAAGTTAATTCAGAGTGTCATTTATTATTCAACCCCTCAAACCACAAGAATTCTGTTTGGTCCCCCTAAAGTATTAAGAAGTAGTTCAGGCACCAAGAATAATGAGCTTCACATGTGTGGATTAAAGATGTCTTTTGCCAGCCTTTTCTGACTATTTAAGACCCTCCCCAAACTTGTGAACAGCACTCAGACATGGTCAACATGGGAAAGACAAAGGAGCATTCCAAGGCCATCAGAGACAAGATCGTGGAGGGTCACAAGGCTGGCAAGGGGTACAAAACCCTTTCCAAGGAGTTGGGCCTACCTGTCTCCACTGTTGGGAGCATCATCCGTAAGTGGAAGGCTTATGGAACTACTGTTAGCCTTCCACGGCCTGGACAGCCTTTGAAAGTGTCCTCCCGTGCCGAGGCCAGGCTTGTCCGAAGAGTCAAGGCTAACCCAAGGACAACAAGGAAGGAGCTCCGGGAAGATCTCATGGCAGTGGGGACATTGGTTTCAGTCAATACCATAAGTAACGTACTCCACCGCAATGATCTCCGTTCCAGACGAGCCTGTATGGTACCTTTACTTTCAAAGCGTCATGTCAAGGCTCGTCTACAGTTTGCTCATGATCACTTGGAGGACTCTGAGACAGACTGGTTCAAGGTTCTATGGTCTGATGAGACCAAGATTGAGATCTTTGGTGCCAACCACACACGTGACGTTTGGAGACTGGATGGCACTGCATACGACCCCAAGAATACCATCCCTACAGTCAAGCATGGTGGTGGCAGCATCATGCTGTGGGGCTATTTCTCAGCCAAGGGGCCTGGCCATCTGGTCCGCATCCATGGGAAGATGGATAGCACGGCCTACCTGGAGATTTTGGCCAAGAACCTCCGCTCCTCCATCAAGGATCTTAAGATGGGTCGTAATTTCATCTTCCAACAAGACAACGACCCAAAGCACACAGCCAAGAAAACCAAGGCCTGGTTCAAGAGGGAAAAAGTCAAGGTGTTGGAGTTGCCTAGTCAGTCTCCTGACCTTAACCCAATTGAAAACTTGTGGAAGGAGCTCAAGAATAAAGTCCACATGAGACACCCAAAGAACCTAGATAACTTGGAGAAGATCTGCATGGAGGAGTGGGCCAAGATAACTCCACAGACCTGTGCCGGCCTGATCAGGTCTTATAAAAGACGATTATTAGCTGTAATTGCAAACAAGGGTTATTCCACAAAATATTAAACATAGGGGTTGTATAATAATTGACCCACACTTTTATGTTTAAAATTTAATAAAATTCAACTGAGCAACATAACTTTTTGGTTTGTAAGATTTATGCTTCTGTTCATAAAACCTACTCTCGATTGCAGTTTGAAGGCTCTAACTTATTTGCATCTTATCAAACCAGCTAAATCTGCAGGGGGTTGAATACTACTTGTAGGCACTGTATATTCCTTGTTTGTGACTCCTGAATTGAACTCATTTGTTTTTGTTTCATAATTATAACATGTACATTTATTTTGTCCGCATTTGTTGAAGCCAGTACTTCTTAATATTGTACTGTTGGTTTCTTGTATAGATGTTGTATTTCCTAATGTGGGAGCTCTTTTGGATATAAAATGCGTGTACCTCTAGGTATGAACATGAGGCAAGATGTAATCCATCACTATGCATGACTACTAAATACAGGTTTATGAGTATTCTTTTTTGGAACTTATGCATATGTATATTGTATATTTGTACATTGGTTTTTGTTTTATATTTTTCTATGTATATATACATATTTTAACGAAATGTTAGGTTTATTTGAACATGTTAATGTTATCATTGGTTAAATAACTTTGCTAATAGCCTAAAGGGCATGATACAAGGGACTTCCCTAATGTGCAAGCTATAAATACCTTAAAAACCCAGTCAGTAACATATATGCAATAAATAAGGACATCAGTCAGAAACATGTATGCGCTTATTAATGAAAATGGATTTTAATTTGTTTTTCTCAAGAACAGAAACATTCCTCCATATCATTGTTACATTTTTTAAGATCACTTTGTGTCAGGAGTGTTTTTAGTTGATCCTGCAGTTTCTCAATCTCCTGGTCCATCACATTAATGGTGACAAACTCTAACTAACACTAAAGAGGGTGTTGTACTGACACTTCCCTACAGGGGAGTGTGCCTTAAATGCCTCCCAGCTATTGGCTGGGAGCATCTCCAAAGTGCGTGTGCTGCCCCTTTAAGAATCGGGGAGCGCACGCCCTAGGCATGCCGCTGGGAGACGTACGCGATGTGCGGAGGCCCAGGGGACCAGGAAGCCGCGCAGGGAATGGAGACACCACCGAGTGGCTGGGGTAGTGAGTAAGTTTGCGTTCCTGCCAGAAGGAGTGAGAGGGAGCACGCATGTATGCCGGCATTAGTGTTACAGGATATTGGGATCTTCAACTGCTTTAACAGGAGGAGGCATTAGTCAGTGCTGCCCTGCTCACTAGTCTTTACAAGGATCTGAGAGGAGCAATCATATCATTGTGACTGCAGTGCTCAGATCACAGTAAATTCTGGTGAGTGCTTACCATGTTCGGGAACCAGCACTGTGGTGGGGACTTCATCCATCAGTGACGCTGCATTAAATCACCACCGCAGCACTGGTGTTCAAATCTGGTGAGTGCTCACCGGTAATTACTGTGATCTGAGAACTGCAGCCACAATGACATGACAGCTCCACTCAGATTTTATTATGCTTGCTTATATATGTCACGGCTGTGTCAGGTTTGATAGACAGTCATTCTGGATCCGGCTGTAGAAGGCCTTGCAGACACCTTCTTGATCCTTTTATCATCCCTTCCTCTCTAGGACCCAGCAGTGATCTCCACCTTCTGCTGCTAATTGACACTCCCTTGCTGGATCTTTAAATACACTCAGTTTCTCCAGAGAGTTGCTGGTGATAGAGTTAATTGCTCTGTTCAGGTTCGGAATTCTAGGAGTCGGCTAGATTCTCCTTGGAGTTCCATTGTGAATTGTAGTCGTTATCTCTCTGGTGTCTTCTCAAAGCTAAGTGTGTTTCCCTGGTTTGTCTTTAGTTGCAGTGGGGCTGGCTAGTGGTCACCCCTCCTTACCTAGGGCCTAGCTCTAGTGTCAGCCCCAGGGCTAAGGTATCCTGCTTGATGATAGGTGCGGAACCTATTTAGGGATGATTGGGGAGTCAGGGTGTTGTTAAATCTGCTTAGGGGTCTCCACTCCCCCTTTCCCTAGTTGCTTGGCTTCCCCCCTTTTCCCATTGTTGTACACTGGGTTCTTCCCATACCTAGCATAACAATATAACACCATTAATTTCCACAGCAGTTTACAGACATCATTCCCTATCAGTATGTCTTTGGAGTGTGGAAAAGTACCCAGGAAAACTTAACGGTATCATGAAAAACTACGGATTGGCTTACAAAAGAAAGAAACCTTCACAGACCTCTATCAATTTAAAAATAAAAAAGTTATAGGTCTCAGAAAACCAAATTTTTTACAAAGTTCAGAAATCTTCTAAGCCAATAAAACAGAAAAAAACACTATACGTTTTATACTGCCAGGTAATTTGCCAGTCTGGAACTTACCTCCTCATAAAACCGATCCCGCAAGAACCCATGTTGATACTGGGTCATGATGTTATTCTTATTGAGATACTCCAGTAAAGCATCTCTTAGAAAACCCTCAAAGATTGTGCCCACTGTAGGAGTTTAACTTTCTAGTCTATAATTTTCAGGTTTAGATTTTGACCCTTTTTAAATATTGGTACCACCTTTGCTATTCGCCAGTCCTGTGGTACAAACCATGTTATTATGGAATCGTTTAATATTAGAAATAATGGTCTGTCTATCACTGTACATGAAGGGGTTGTCTGGGGCTAGATTAGATCAGCACCTATTCAACTGCTCCCCAGTTTAACCCCTTAACGCACAATGATGGATATATGTCATGGACCAAGTCAGAATGTGTGGCACTTGTTCAGGAGTTGAGCCTGCTCCACACAGTGCAGATGCTGATTTATATATCTGCCTTTAACTGCAGCGCTGCTGTTGACCCCTTAAATGCCACTGTCAATCATTGACAGCAGCATTTAAGCGCCACAATCTGACCCGAGCGTTTATTCAGGCACCAATCAACCAGTCATGGGGTGCTGATCTAAGTTAGCTTGGGGCCTGCTGAAAGCCTCCCTCCCTGCCATGTTTTTTCTCCTGTGAAGTCCAGCCACATGCCCATATTTTCGGTCCGACTGCTAGCCGTTAAAAAACAGATCGCAGAAAAAAGAAAGAAATAAAACTCATTAAAAGCTCAAATCAATTCTCTCAAATCAAACCTGATACATATTTAGTAATACTGTTTTTGTAAAAGACTGACCTATCAAAATATAGATTTGTTTAACTCAAATGTTTAATGTTGTAAAGAAAGAAAATTTGAAATGCCAAAATTAACGTTTGCAATAAATGCAATAAAAAAGTGATCAAAATGTAGTATGTAACCCAAAGTGGTATAAATGAACACACCAGCTCGCAAGGCAAAACAACAGCTTCATTGACAGAAAAGTAAAAGTTATGGGTCTCAGAAGATAGTGACACAAATCAAAGTTTTGGCTTACAAAGTCCAGATTTTTTGTAAGCAGCTAAAATAGTAAGAAATCTATATGTTGAATACCATGATAATTGTACTGACCAGAAGATTCATGTTGCCAGCTCTTATTTACCGCAGAATTTATGTTGTAAAAATACTCTCCCTCCACCGCACCAGCAAAAAAAAAATATGCCAGAATGTTTTTTTCACCATTTCACTGCACTAGGAATTTTTCCCATTTTCCACATATACTGTATGGTACAGTGCACAGTGCATGGTGTCTTTCGAAAGTACAACTTGACTAAAAAAAAAAACAGCCTCATACTTCTATGTTAAAGATAAAATAAAAGTTATGGCTCTTTGAAAAAGGCAAGGAAAAATGTAAGCAAAAAATGGAAATTGATTGCATCCTAGTAGTAGTAGTAGTAGTTGAAGTCCCTATAATAATTACTTCTCCCTGATTCACTACCTTGTCTATTTGCTTTATGATATACAGTGGTGTGAAAAAGTGTTTGCCCTCTTCCTGATCTCTTATTCTTTTGCATGTTTGTCGCGCTTAAATGTTTCAGATCACAAAACAAATTTAAATATTAGAACAAAGATAGCACAAGTAAACACAAAATGCAGTTTTTAAATGAAGGTCTTTATTATTAAGTGAAAAAGAAATCCAAACCTACAGGGCTCTGTGTGAAAAAGTGATTGCCCCTGAAACCTAATAACTGGGCCACCCCTAGCAGAAACAACTGCAATCAAGCATTTGCGATAAATGGCAAATGGCAATGAGTCTTTTACAATGCTCTAGAGGAATTTTGGCCCCCTCATCATTGTTGTAATTCAGCCACATTGGAGGGTTTCCAAGCATGGACTGTGCTGTTCCGCCAGAAATAATTGCTGTTCAGCTGTTTGTTTTGCATATATTAGGAAATTAGTTCTGAACTTGTTATCTGCTAAATGTACCACGCTACTTCGTCATCTGCTGGTCAGTATTTATTCAAAGTCACAATCGTTCAAGTTGGTTCAAACTGGGCATGGCTTCACATGACAGTTGGTCAGTCTCTTGCTCTTGGCAGCCATTTTATTGCCAGAGCTGCTTTGAGCCAGGAACCACTTACTGGGCTAACAAAGTGATCAATTTCTGACCAGCAGCAACTGACGTCAGCGGCTTCAGAGAAAGCTACAGTATTGTACCATCAAATATTATTTCTGCATCCGGTTTTCAATAAACCAAATCTTGAAGTGCACCTCGCTGTGGTTCTACATTCAAGTCTGCGGACTCTGAGTCTGTGCTGGTCCTGTCTGCTCCGCATTTTGGATACGGAGGTAAGGAAAAGAAAATCTCACAGCATCTTACCTATCAGCTACACCTCCAATCGCCTTATGTGGAGACAGAACAGTCAGAAATTGACTTAAGAGTCCAGTCATCATGTCTGCCTTATGCCTGTACACCAGAGCGCAGCTGCATCTCACACAGGAATCTCCCTAGCAATAGGAAAGTCAGAAGATGTGCAGCACATCTGCATTAATCTGCAAAGTCACCAAGCCGTTTTCACATTTAAATTAACCCTTTGCTTGCACAATTGAAGAGCAGTCTATGTTATGCGCAGTTTCACCTCAGATCACATCTTTTAAAGAGTCTTTCTCCGTATTTTACCTCAGACTGTTATAATAGTTTTTCACATATCAACGGTCACCCAGACTGGAAACCACACAATTCACTCAAACTATTTTGGGAATCTTATTCGAAAAAATCTAAGTGGCCAAAAAACGTCCCGCACAATCTCCCAGCCTTGAAATACAGCAAGTGCAACCTGATTTTTTAACATTATGAAGAGCAGGAAGCAGAGCCCACACTTCTTGCAGACAAAGACCAATGCGCTCTCTCAAATCAATGCTAAAAGTAATTGAAATTTACCATGCCTCAAATCATGAACTCTGCGATAACCTGGAAGGTCTATGGGAATGAGTCGCCTCCCTGTTTTCAACACTACAGAAGGGATGCAGCAAGTTTACAAGACTCTATTAGACGGCTGAACACAGCTCACGAAAAATACAAGAGACTGTCTGCAAGGTATACGACCTTTCTAAAAGACTTTAATATCGATAAAGCGTTGTCTGAGCTAAACAAAGCAAAATTAATAGACAGAGAAAGAGACTCCATGGTGCAGAGGGTTAAGGATAAAGCAGACACATTTGCAAGAAACCAGATCGCATAGATCAAATTCATCTGAACATTTTGCTCAGTCATACAGATTGTCAAGAAGTTCAGTCCTGAGTGATAGAATACTAGAAGCCCGCATAAACGCAGAGGAATCCAAAATATTGCATTCCTTCTCAAAAAAGGAGGCAGACACAGAAGCTGAAGCCAAGAAAGCAAAGGCAGATGCAGTAGCTGAAGCTAAGAAAGCCGACGCAGAAGCTGAAGCCAAGAAAGCAGAGTCAGACACAGAAGTTGAAGCAAAGAAAGCAGATGCAGAAGCTGTAGCCAAGAAAGCAGAGTCAGACACAGAAGCTCAAGCCAAGAAAGCAGAGGCAGATTTAGAAGCTAAAAAAGCAGAAGTAGAGGCTGTAGCATCGGCGTCTCTGCCTCATACCAGGCAGAGACGCCGTTCCCCTCACCGCTGCGGTCCCGGTCCGGTGTCTTCCTGCTCCCCTCCTGCTGCTGCTGTGGCACGCACCACGCACAGCTTCCCGGGTACTGTGCTTAGGGCGCGTGCGCGCTCCCTCCCTCTTAAAGGGGCCACGTGTGCTGTCCTAAAGAGTCCCCGGTCAATGGCCGGAGGACTTCCCCTATATAAGGCACCTCCTCCAAAATGGAGGTGCCTGTGCAAGGTTGTTGTTTTGTGTGCTTCCACTTTCCTCAGCCCTCAGGTCCCGCTGCCTGTCAGCCTTGCCCTCCAGTCTGTCTAACAGTCCTGCCCGCCAGTCTGTTTAACAGTCCTGCCCGCCAGTCTGTCTAACAGTCCAGCCCGCCAGTCTGTCTATCAGCCGTGCCTGCCAGCCTGCCTACCTGGAGCACCCGCCAGTTACCTGACGTGCCCACCAGCCTGCCTACCCGGAGCTGGAGTACCTACCAGTTACCTGCCATGCCCGCCAGCCTGCCTACCTGGAGCACCTGCCAGTTACCTGCCATGCCCGCCAGCTTGCCTACCTGGAGCACCTGCCAGTTACCTGCCGTGCCCATCAGCCTGCCTACCTGAAGCACCTGCCAGTTACCTGCCGTGCCCGCCAGCCTGCCTACCTGGAGCACCTGCCAATTACCTGCCGTGCCCACCAGCTTGCATACTCGGAGCACCTGTCTGGCTATCCGCCGTACCCGCCTGCTTATGTACCCGGATCACCCGCCAGCCTTCCAGCCGTGCTCATCCGCTGTACCGGTCAGTTCCTGTCATCTGACCGTGGGAGTCACCTGCTCTCACACAAGGTCGGTCTCAGAGTGGCACCTGGTTCACCTGCCCGGTCCCTCCCTGGTTAACGGAGTCGACTAAGCCGTCGTGTTACCTGGGACGGTCCGAGTAGGCACTTAGTTATGCCCCTCTGGTCCCTGCTTGCCCCGAAGCACAGAGGTTCCACCACTCAGACCCGTAACAGTTTGCACAGGCCATGGAACCCAGTGGCTCCCAGGCTCCTTCGCTCTCAGACCTGTACCAAGAGGTCTCTCGCCAGAGATCCCTACAGGATACTATCCTGTTCTATCTGCGGACAGTCAACTCCTGCCTGGATGCGCTGTCCACCCCGACTGTGTCCGTCTCTAACCGAGCATCACCCGCTCCGGCTTAGGACCCCGGCTCTCTGCGCCTCCACGTTTTGGTGGTGACCCCGTTCTATTTCAGGGCTTCATATATCAGTGCACGCTGCACTTTGAACTCCTGGCACACCAGTTCACCTCCGACTGGGCCAAGGTAGCTGTAACGGGTCTGGGAGGCGGAACCTCTGGGCTACAATACAAGGGGGCGGTCCTTGTAAGGGAGCGGGTGGCGACCAGGCAGGTAGTCACAGGAGGTGACCAGGACAGTCTCTGGGTGTACGGGCAGGAGGACACGGCAAGTGATCGGGGCAGTCTCTGGATAAAGGGTAGGTACGACCTGTGATGGCTGAACCTCCAGGTAGGCTAGCAAGGCAGATGAAGAATGTGTGCTCCCAGGTGAGCAAGCGAGAGTCTCTGGAATAGCAGGTGGTCACAGCACGTGACGGCGGAGCCTCCAGGTAGGCAAGCAGGCAGGTAACGGAGAAGCGCTCCCAGGTGAGCGGGCAAGAGTCTCAGGAATAGCTGGTGGTCACAGCACGTGACAGCGGAGCCTCCGGGCAGGCAAGCAGGCAGGTAGCGGAGAAGCGCTCCCAGGTGAGCGGGCAAGAGTCTGGAGTAGCTGGTGGTCACAGCACGTGACAGCGGAGCCTCCGGGCTGGCAAGCAGGCAGGTAACGGAGAAGCGCTCCCAGGTGAGCGGGCAAGCTGGTCCATAGACAGACTGACCGGAGTTGTAAGGCAGACCGTCGGACCTCAGGCAAGCAGGCAGGTAGCTGAGGTGCGCTCCCAGGTGAGCGGGCAAGAGTCTGGAGTAGCTGGTGGTCACAGCACGTGACAGCGGAGCCTCCGGGCTGGCAAGCAGGCAGGTAACGGAGAAGCACTCCCAGGTGAGCGGGCAAGCTGGTCCATAGACAGACTGACCGGAGTTGTAAGGCAGACCGTCGGACCTCAGGCAAGCAGGCAGGTAGCTGAGGTGCGCTCCCAGGTGAGCGGGCAGGCTGGTCCTTAGACAGACTGACAGGAGTAGTAAGGCAGACCGTCGGACCTCAGGCAAGCAGGCAGGTAGCTGGCAACGGGACCTGAGGGCTGAAGCACAGGTGAGACACAGGTGCAAAAAACATTGCTCGGGCACCTCCATTTTGGAGGAGGTGCCTTATATATGATGAAGTCCTCCGGCCATTGGCCGGGGACTCCTTAGGACGGCACGCGCGGCCCCTTTAAGAGGAGGGGAGCGCGCGCGCGCCCTAAGCACAGGGGCCGGGAAGGAGCGCGCGCTGAGAGCAGAGCGGGAGGAGGACGCCGGGAAGGAGCGCGCGCTGACAGCAGAGCGGGAGAGGGACGCCGGGCACGGGGCAGAGCGGTGAGGGGAGCAGCGTCCCTGCCTAGCAGAGGGCAGGGACGCCGGCACTACAGTAACCCCCCCTTTAGGCCCCCCCTTTTTTAGGCCAGACAGAAATTTAGCTAGGATGAGAGGGGCATGGATGTTCTCCCGTGGCTCCCACGTTCTCTCCTCAGGACCAAACCCCTTCCAATCTACCAGAAAAAAGGTCTTTCCTCTTACCCTTTTGGTGGCAAGAATGTTCTCTACCTCAAACTCGTCCTCAGCAGAAACCGGAGCAGGAGGCGTACCTGTAGACTTGGAAAAAGAGTTAAGTACCACAGGTTTGAGGAGAGATACATGGAAGGAGTTAGGGATCCGTAAGTTGGCCGGGAGTTTCAATTTATAGGCCACCGGGTTGATCTGACTGGTGACCTCCAGAGGTCCGATGAACCGAGGCCCTAACTTGTAAGAGGGTATCTTGAGTCGAACATATTTAGATGAGAGCCAGACCTTATCTCCTGGACGAAATTGAGGAGGATCCAGGCATTTTTTGTCAGCATGTCTTTTCATCCGCTCGGACGACTGAAGGAGTGCGGATCGGGTACTCTCCCAAATGGAGGAAAATTTGCTAACGAGAGATTCCGCAGCCGGGTTGTCCACCGAGGTGGAGACAGGAAAAGGAATCCGAGGATGCTGACCAAAGACTACAAAAAACGGGGATTTGGAGGAGGATTCGCTCTCGTGATTATTGTAAGAGAACTCGGCCCATGGTAGGAGATCCACCCAGTCAGAATGGTGGGCATTAACGAAGTGCCGGAGGTAACTGGTCAGGTTCTGATTGATCCGCTCCACTTGACCATTGGACTGTGGGTGGTAAGCGGAAGAGAAGTCCAGGGTGACGTCTAGTAGTTTACAAGTGGCTCTCCAGAAGCGTGAGGTGAACTGTACCCCACGATCCGACACGATGTGGAGGGGCAGGCCATGAAGACGGAAGATGTGACGAATAAAGTCTCTAGCTAGCTCGGGTGCAGACGGGAGGCCTGGCAGGGGAACGAAATGAGCCATCTTGGAGAAGCGGTCAGCGACCACCCAAATGACCGTACAACCGGCAGAGAGTGGGAGGTCAGTTATGAAGTCCATTGCAATATGCTGCCAGGGGGCAGCAGGTACTGGGAGCGGAAGGAGGCGACCGGCTGGCAGATGTCTCGGAACCTTGTTGCGGGCGCAGGACACACAGGCAGAAACAAAGTCTATTACATCCTTGTGCAGGGTAGGCCACCAGTAGTGCCGGGAAATAAGCTGGAGGGTCTTCTTCTGACCAGCGTGGCCAGCCAGTTTAGACGAGTGACCCCAGTGAAGGATCTTCTCCCGATCAGGTACTGATACGAACGTCTTTCCGGGAGGGAGACGATTTAGACTCACGGGAGCCACCTGCATTACTCTGGCGGGATCGATGATGTGTTTCGGATCTTCCTCGAGATCAGATACCAGAAAGGATCGAGACAAGGCGTCCGCCTTGACGTTTTTGTCAGCCGGGCGAAAATGAAGGACAAAATCAAAACGAGCAAAAAACAAGGACCACCGGGCTTGGCGCGGGTTAAGTCTCTGGGCATGCTGGAGGTAAGCCAAGTTCTTGTGGTCAGTGCAAATTATTACCGGGTGAAGAGCCCCCTCAAGCAGGTAACGCCACTCCTCCAATGCCAGTTTGATGGCCAATAACTCTCGATCTCCTATGGAATAATTGCGCTCAGAGGAGGAGAAGAGTTTAGAGAAGAAGCCGCAAGTTACCATCCTCCCGGAAGAAGATTTTTGAGTAAGTACCGCTCCAGCTCCAGAGGAGGAGGCGTCCACTTCCAGGAAGAACTGCTTGTTGCCGTCCGGGCGATGCAGCACCGGGGCGGAAGAGAAGGCCTGTTTTAAGGAAAGAAAGGCTTCTTCTGCTTCGGGCGGCCACTCTTTGGGATTAGTACCCTTACGGGTGAGCGCGGAAATTGGGGCAGTCCGGGAAGAGAAGTGTGGTATGAAGAGGCGGTAGTAGTTGGCGAAGCCCAGGAACCGCTGAATGGCCTTCAACCCCTCCGGTCGGGGCCATTTCTCGATGGCAGACAGTTTCTCTGGATCCATTCGTAGGCCGGTCTGAGAAATAATGTAGCCCAAAAACGGAAGCGAGGTCTGCTCAAAGAGGCACTTCTCGTATTTAGCGAAGAGGTGATTCTGCCTGAGCCTGAGCAGGACCTGACGAACGTCCCTCCGGTGAGTCTGGAGATCCGGAGAGAAGACCAAGGTGTCGTCCAGGTACACCACTACGCAGGAGTAGAGAAGGTCCCGGAAGATGTCATTGACCAACTCTTGAAAGACGGCAGGAGCGTTACAGAGACCAAAGGGCATTACCAGGTATTCATAGTGGCCGTCCCGGGTGTTGAATGCCGTCTTCCATTCATCCCCTTGACGGATACGAACCAGGTTGTACGCCCCACGGAGGTCTAGTTTGGTGAAGATTCTAGCCCCCCTCAGACGATCAAATAATTCTGGAATGAGCGGAAGGGGGCACTTATTCTTCACCGTGATCTGGTTTAGGCCTCTATAGTCTATACAGGGACGGAGAGAGCCGTCCTTCTTTTTGACGAAAAAGAAGCCTGCTCCCGCCGGGGAGGTAGATTTCCGGATGAATCCCCTGGCCAGATTCTCCTCAATATATTCGGACATCGACCGGGTCTCAGCAGCGGATAAAGGATAAATACGCCCACGGGGAGGAGTAGTACCGGGTAACAGGTCGATGGGACAGTCGTATGGTCTATGAGGGGGTAATGTCTCTGCCTCCTTTTTATTAAAGACATCAGCATAAGACCAATAAGGAATTGGAAGTCCAGGTAGATTAGCTGGGGTAGGAGAGGGACGGACGGGATGGACGGGAACCAGGCAGGTCTTATGACAGTCTTGTCCCCAGCGAAGGACTTCTCCGGTTTGCCAGTCAAGCACGGGTGCATGTTTCTGGAGCCAAGGCAGACCTAGCAAGAGGGCGTGAGAGAGTCCAGGCAGAACATGAAAGGAGATACTTTCAGAATGCAGCATTCCCACCTGCAGAGTAATGGATTCGGTGATGAGTTGGATGGGGCGTGGTAAGAGCCCCCCATCCACGGCAGCCACAGACAAGGGTACAGCCAGAGGTTTGGTGGGGATGCGGTATTTCTCTACCAGGGACTGTGAAATAAGATTCCCGGCTGCTCCAGAGTCCAGTTGGGCTAGTTCGAAATAACGGTTCTCCCCGTAGACGATTGAAACTGACAACAGCAGGGATGGAGAGGATTTATTCTTGTCTAGGTGGACCTCTCTGAGCGAACCTAGACACAGGCGTTTCCCGACC
Source organism: Phyllobates terribilis (assembly GCF_046119375.1). Taxonomy (NCBI): domain Eukaryota; kingdom Metazoa; phylum Chordata; class Amphibia; order Anura; family Dendrobatidae; genus Phyllobates; species Phyllobates terribilis. The sequence continues at coordinate 69,215,614 of NW_027362773.1, forward strand.
TCTCCGGGCAGGCACGGATCCGGTGCTCCTTACTGCCACAGTAGAAGCAGGTCCCCTCGGCACGGCGTAAGTCCTGACGGGTCTTGACCATCTTGGTCTGGTCGACCTGCATAGGCTCAGGAGGGTGTACCTGGTTAGAGACAGAAGGAGTGACGGGTTTCTGAAAAGTAGGAGCTAGACGTGGTAACCTCCTCTCACGGGTGACCTCTCTGGCACGCTCCTGGAACCGTAGGTCAATCCGGGTGGCAAGAGTTATTAAGTCATCGAGAGTGGTAGGAATGTCCCGACCGGCAAGTTCATCTTTAATACGGCCGGACAGACCCTCCCAGAAGACGGAAACCAGAGCGTCGTTATCCCAGGCCAGCTCCGAGGCAAGGGTACGGAACCGTATGGCATATTGGCCCACGGTGAGACTCTCCTGACGGAGGCGTAGCAACGATGATGCAGATGAGGTCTTCCGTCCGGGTTCGTCGAAGACTTTCCGGAAAGCCGTGAGAAAAGCAGGCAAGTTGGACACCAGGGGGTCTCCTCTCTCCCATAGAGGATTTAGCCAGGCCAGGGCCTCCCCGGTGAGATGGGACATGATGAAGGCAATTTTGGCCCGGTCGGAGTTAAACTGGTGGGACAAAAGTTCAAAGTGCAGGGTGCACTGATTTAAGAAGCCCCGAGCCTGGACGGAGTCGCCTCCGAAGCGAGGAGGTGCAGAAAGCCGGGGTCCGGGGTAGGATACCATGGTATTAGTGGGCAGCGGAGCTGCCGGATTGCAAGATATGGCACTGGCGGAGGTTGTTGGTGGATCAGACAGAGTGTTCAGGCGAGTATTGACATTCCGCAGGTGACCCAGGATGGACTCCTGTTGGGACCTCTGACGGGACAGTTCAAGACAGAGGTCCGAGAGCGAGGGAGCTTGGGTGCCACCGGGTTCCATGGCCCGAGCAAACTGTAACGGGTCTGGGAGGCGGAACCTCTGGGCTACAATACAAGGGGGCGGTCCTTGTAAGGGAGCGGGTGGCGACCAGGCAGGTAGTCACAGGAGGTGACCAGGACAGTCTCTGGGTGTACGGGCAGGAGGACACGGCAAGTGATCGGGCAGTCTCTGGATAAAGGGTAGGTACGACCTGTGATGGCTGAACCTCCAGGTAGGCTAGCAAGGCAGATGAAGAATGTGTGCTCCCAGGTGAGCAAGCGAGAGTCTCTGGAATAGCAGGTGGTCACAGCACGTGACGGCGGAGCCTCCAGGTAGGCAAGCAGGCAGGTAACGGAGAAGCGCTCCCAGGTGAGCGGGCAAGAGTCTCAGGAATAGCTGGTGGTCACAGCACGTGACAGCGGAGCCTCCGGGCTGGCAAGCAGGCAGGTAACGGAGAAGCGCTCCCAGGTGAGCGGGCAAGCTGGTCCATAGACAGACTGACCGGAGTTGTAAGGCAGACCGTCGGACCTCAGGCAAGCAGGCAGGTAGCTGAGGTGCGCTCCCAGGTGAGCGGGCAAGAGTCTGGAGTAGCTGGTGGTCACAGCACGTGACAGCGGAGCCTCCGGGCTGGCAAGCAGGCAGGTAACGGAGAAGCGCTCCCAGGTGAGCGGGCAAGCTGGTCCATAGACAGACTGACCGGAGTTGTAAGGCAGACCGTCGGACCTCAGGCAAGCAGGCAGGTAGCTGAGGTGCGCTCCCAGGTGAGCGGGCAGGCTGGTCCTTAGACAGACTGACAGGAGTAGTAAGGCAGACCGTCGGACCTCAGGCAAGCAGGCAGGTAGCTGGCAACGGGACCTGAGGGCTGAAGCACAGGTGAGACACAGGTGCAAACAACATTGCTCGGGCACCTCCATTTTGGAGGAGGTGCCTTATATATGATGAAGTCCTCCGGCCATTGGCCGGGGACTCCTTAGGACGGCGCGCGCGGCCCCTTTAAGAGGAGGGGAGCGCGCGCGCGCCCTAAGCACAGGGGCCGGGAAGGAGCGCGCGCTGAGAGCAGAGCAGGAGGAGGACGCCGGGAAGGAGCGCGCGCTGACAGCAGAGCGGGAGAGGGACGCCGGGCACGGGGCAGAGCGGTGAGGGGAGCAGCGTCCCTGCCTAGCAGAGGGCAGGGACGCCGGCACTACAGTAGCGTTCATCATGTCTCACCTCATTGAGGAGGCATTGGCATTGCTTAACCCTCTGTGGGAAAGAGGGGATCCCCTGGTGTCTGATGGTCTGGCTTTCCTCGCTGCCTTCAGGAAGGTTTTCGATGCTCCCAGACGAAAATCTTCTACTGCCTCCTCACTTCTCCATCTCCTTCTCACTGTGGGCCAGTATGCCGTACGTTTCTGAACCCTCGCATCTGAACTTGCCTGGACCAATGAGGCTCTGGAGTCAACCTTTTGGGAGGGCCTTTCCGAACGGATCAAGGATGAGCTAGCCGGTCGTGACATCCCTTCTACCCTGGACGACCTGGTGTCATTAGCTACCCGGATTGACATCCGTTTTCTGGAACGTGCTAAGGAGACGACCCGGGAGAGAAGATTTCCATGTCTCGCTCCAACATTCCAAAGGCCAGTCTCGCAACCAGCAAGCCCCCGGGCATGTTCGTCAGAGCCTATGCAAATTGACCAAACCAAGATGGTCAAGTCTCGCCTGGAGACACGCCGAGCCGAGGGGAGTTGCTTCGCTTCTACTGTGGCAGTATAGATCATCTGATTCGCTCGGAGAGGTCGTCCTAGGCAAAAGTAAATCCTCTCCGTCCTTGACTCTGTCTGTTTCTATTTCCAGTGGTGAGACCCGCTTCTTCAAGACTGCCCATCTGGATACTGGAGCCGCTGGGAACCTCATTCAACAGGCTGTTGTGGAGCGTTATCAGATTCCTACTGTACATCTGGCTGAACCGTTGGCAGTTGCCTCCGTGGATGGGAGGCTTCTTCCTGAAACCATCTTGCTTGTCACAGAGCCTGTAACCCTTCAGGTGGGAATGCTGCACTTGGAGAAGATCTCCTTTCATGTGCTGTCCAGTCTCTCTCACTCCCTGTTGTTTGGTCTACCCTGGTTACAAAGACATGAGCCCGTCCTGAATTGGCGGTCTGGTGAAGTGCTCTGTTGGGGTCAGGAATGCAATGAGTCCTGTCTGGTTCTGGTTTGTCGTGCTCAACCCCCGTCTACTCCGGCTAATATACCTGGTCTGCCGGCACCCTACTGGTCCTATGCGGACATCTTTGACAAAAAGGAAGCGGAGACACTACCACCTCATAGGCCGTATGATTGCCCCATCGACCTGGTACCTGGTGCTTCTCCTCCCCGCGGACGAATCTACCCTTTGTCACTGGCTGAAACCCGTGCCATGTCTGAGTACATAGAGGAGAATCTTTCTAGGGGATTTATCCAGAAATCTACCTCCCCGTCTGGAGCAGGATTCTTCTTCGTCAAGAAGAAAGACGGCTCTCTACGTCCCTGTATCGATTACAGGGGCCTAAACCAGATTAGCATAAAAAATAAGTACCCCCTGCCTCTCATCTCGGAGCTGTTTGACCACCTTAAAGGTGTGAAGATCTTCACCAAGCTCGATCTTTGTGGGGCGTACAATTTGGTCCGGATTCGCCAGGGAGATGAGTGGAAGACGGCATTCAACACCCGGAACGGTCACTACGAATATTGCTTGATGCCCTTTGGTCTCTGTAATGCGTAATGCCCTTTGGTCTCTGTAATGCTCCAGCCATCTTCCAGGAGCTGGTTAACGACATCTTCCATGATCTCCTGTATTCTTGCGTGGTGATGTACCTGGATGATATCTTGGTTTTCTCTCCGGATCTACCCTCACACCGGAGGGATGTTCGTCAGGCTCCGGAAGAATCGTCTGTACGCTAAATACGAGAAATGCTTCTTTGAGCAGACCTCTCTGCCGTTACTGGGTTATATTATCTCCGAGACTGGTCTGCGGATGGATCCCGAGAAGGTCTCTGCCGTCTTAAAGGGGCCCCGACCGGAGGGGTTGAAGGCGATTCAACGATTCCTTGGCTTCGCAAACTATTACCGCCTCTTCATTCCTCATTTCTCCTCCCAGACTGCTCCCATCTCTGTGCTCACCCGTAAAGGAGCAAATCCGAGGGAATGCACTTCCGAAGCAGAGAAGGCCTTCGTCTCTCGTAAACAAGCCTTCTCCTCCGCTCCTGTGCTACACCGTCCGGATTGCAACAAGCAGTTCTTCCTGGAGGTTGATGCCTCCTCCTCCGGGGCCGGAGCAGTGCTCACCCAGAAATCCTCGTCCGGGCGAATGGAGATCTGCGGATTATTCTCCAAGCTCTTCTCGTCCGAACGCAACTACTCTATAGGAGATCGAGAACTGCTGGCCATCAAATTAGCGCTGGAGGAGTGGTGCTATTTGCTTGAGGGGGCTCTGCACCTGGTGGTCATCTACACTGACCATAATAACCTCGCTTATTTGCAGAATGCCCAAAGACTAAATCCGCGTCAGGCCAGGTGGTCTCTATTCTTTGCTCGATTCTGCTTCACTCTGCACTACCGCCCGGCGGACAAGAACTGTAGGGCTATTTCGGCTTGCATAGCTGGGGTCATCGGATGCATATGTAACATACTCCTAACTCTCTCAACCCAGTTCCACAGCATCATATTGTCCCTGGTGAACTTTGGGAGATTGCTGAGTATGGCCCCCAGCGGCAAGCTAGATCTAGGGGCTTCCAGGATGGACTGATCTGCAGTGTCTGTGTCTAAAGACTGCATCCTGCCGACTACGCCAAATGTGACACAGGTACTTTAGATGCAGTGACACAGAAACACAGAGCTGCCAGTACAGGGTTAATAAACAGGGGGGGGGAATTTATTGTAACAGGGTCAATCTCCACGCAGGGAGTAACAGGGGAAATATGGGGACAACAAGGGGAGTAGCAGGTAAAAGGCTATAACCGACAATCCACAGTTTGGCTGGATGTAGCAGAGTCGACACGGTTGTAATCGGCAGTTTTACACTTAACTGACTCTTGTTCCCCACAAGTCAGTTGCCGGCTGATGCCGGTGTTGTTTTCTTCTGGCTTCCCCGCCTAAACAACGCTCCGTCTTCTGGCAGTAGCGGGCGGTCTCCGTTTTGACTCGCTGAGCCCCTAGTCCATAACACTGCACCTCACTTGCTCGGCTCCACGTCTTCTGGCGGCACCGGGCAGTCTCCGGTTTGACCCGCTGAGCCCCTAGTCCATAACACTGCACCTCACTTGCTCGGCTCCACAGACCCTGTGTCTCTTCCCCCTCTAGTGGGGTTTGACCCCAACTCTCAACTCTCTGCTTTCCCGCGCAAAACTCCTTTTTTCCCTCTTCCTAGACACGCCCCCAGCTCTCCAGTCACCTGACCCCTGAGCTCTGGCTCTGGACACGCCCCCAGCTTCCCGGTCACCTGACTCCTGTGCTCGCAGCCTGTCTTCCCCTATAACCAGAGGCACGGCCCCGGCAGTTCCGGATCCCTTGTTCTGAAAGTACTTACACCCCGGTCTTCCCCCTTACACCATTGCCGACCTCAACCTATCTGCGGAGCAGGAGCTTGATCTCATGATCAAATAGTTGGGCACAGGCTCTACAAATCATGTCAAGAGCCTTAGGACTGTCTATGTGGGACAATCAGGAGCAGGTCTCGCTGGTGCCTGGCAGAGACTTGAATGAACATTTGGCAGTGCTGACGCCATTGAAAGGACCTTATTGAAGAGACTGGAGACCATTCCAAAAATCAATCTTAAAGAAGTCCACAAGCTTCTGGACTTAAGTGATCTGCTCATGGAATTGGAGCTCGCAAAAAGAGACCCTCGTCTGTCTGGACTGTGTTATCTGGACACTGCCCATGAAGTGAACCCAATAGTCAGAAAGTTAAATATACAAAGAGGAAAAGTGGAAAGGGAGAGTCAGTTCACCAGTAATAGAATCATTCTTTCTTCCCCGGAAAATCCTCGCAAGGAGCCGCCCTGGTTCGGGTCAATTCAATGGAAGCACAAAAAAGGAAATGTCTCCAGTGAAGGATGAATTAAAAACTTGAGTCTTCCTTTATTAAATACAAATACAAAAAATATGTTCCAACATAAATGAGTACAACCACCAAGTTGATAATCCGAGAAATGGGTATTATCAGTCTGATCAACACGTTTCGACTCAATGGGTCTTAATTAGTGTTGAGCGAACATGCTCGACACTGCTCGGTACTCGCCCGAGCATCACGCTACTCGGGATGTTCGGCGAGCACCGAGCATTTCCGGGTTACTCGGGCGGGAGCACGGGTCTCCGCGCTGCATGTTTGGCGCTCTTTACAGAGCCAATGAACATGCAGGGATTGCCAGCCAGTCACTGTAATGCTGCAGCCATGTTGGTTGTGGGCATTACAGTGATTGGCTGGCCGCACAGCGTCACCTCGAGTATTTAAAACAGGGCGCCGCCATCTTGGACACAGTCGCTCCGGATTAGACAGTGTAGGGACAGCGCTGCTGATTTAGGGAGAGATATAAACTGCGAAATAGTTAGTGTAGGGTCTGTAAAGGCAGCCAGAACAAACAAACAGTCCTTTTCAGGACTAATATCCATCCCAGATACCAGGCAGGCAGGCTGTATAGGAGACACAGTGGTTATACCAGCAAACGCTGCATTACAGTCCTGTGTGCTCCTGTTGCTGAAATTGCTGGACTTAGCACCAGGTGTCGGGGGCCAGGAAAAATCCTTTTTTTTTCATCTAAATCCTCCTTTTTTTTCCTCCTTCACACTGTACAAATACCCGTCTTATTAACCTTTTGGTGTGTGTCCCCCCCCCCAAAAAAAGGGTGTCTCTGATTTTTCAGACACAAATATAACTGTTGAAAATAGTCTGGTGTAGGCTAGAGAAACAGAAGTGTTGTTTTGCACTTCCACTGTTCAAACCTCTGTATTATCCATTTTGGGCCATTTGTATCTAAAAAAAAAAGCAGTTTGAGTGTGTCGCTCACTGTTCAGCCGCAAATATCTCTATTTAAAAAAGTGTGGTATACCCCAGTAAACAATAACTGTGGTTTTGCCATCCCACGGTAAAAAATCTCTATTATTCAGCTTTTGGTAGTTTTTTCCATAAAGAAAAACAGTAGTGTCTCCTGACTGTTGTGACACAAAAATATATCTGTTGAAAATAGTCTTGTGTAGGCCCGACATCCCAGTGTGGTTTCGCAGTTCCACGGGTCAAATCGCTGTACTATCCAGTTTTGGGCCTTTGGTTTCTAAAAAAAAAGCAGTTTGAGTGTGTGGCTCACTGTTCAGCCGCAAATATCTCTATTTAAAAAAGTGTGTTATACCCCAGTAAACAATAACTGTGGTTTTGCCATCCCACGGTAAAAAATCTCTATTATTCAGCTTTTGGTAGTTTTTTCCGTAAAGAAAAACAGTAGTGTCTCCTGACTGTTGTGACACAAAAATATATCTGTTGAAAATAGTCTTGTGTAGGCCCGACATCCCAGTGTGGTTTCGCAGTTCCACGGGTCAAATCGCTGTACTATCCAGTTTTGGGCCTTTGGTATCTAAAAAAAAATCAGTTTGAGTGTGTCACTCACTGTTCAGCCGCAAATATCTCTATTTAAAAAAGTGTGGTATACCCCAGTAAACAATAACTGTGGTTTTGCCATCCCACGGTAAAAAATTTCTATTATTCAGCTTTTGGTAGTTTTTTCCGTAAAGAAAAACAGTAGTGTCTCCTGACTGTTGTGACACAAAAATATATCTGTTGAAAATAGTCTTGTGTAGGCCCGACATCCCAGTGTGGTTTCGCAGTTCCACGGGTAAAATCGCTGTACTATCCAGTTTTGGGCCTTTGGTATCTAAAAAAAAAGCAGTTTGAGTGTGTCGCTCACTGTTCAGCTGCAAATATCTCTATTTAAAAAAGTGTGGTTTACCCCAGTAAACAATAACTGTGGTTTTCCTCATCCACAGTTCTAATCTACTCTTTATTACCCTTTTTCCATTGATAGTGCAAGTGTAAGCTATTTTACTTCATTTACAATGGGCAAGGCGCATGGCAAGGGACGTGGAAGTGGACGTTCTGGTGATGGATCGTGCAGAGGACGGGGCCGTGGCCAAGGTGAAAATGTGCCACAACCAACAGCCACATCTTCTCGCTCCCACTTCTTGACCGAATTACTAGGGAAGCACAGAACAACACTAGTATTGAGAACTGATCAGTGTGAACAGGTTATTAATTGGATAGCAGATAATACTTCCAGTTACCTGGGCACCACCACCTCCGGTCTGTCTTCCACACGGTCAACTCTTAGTAGCCGTGAGTCTCGACCGCATACTCCTCCTCACCCTGATGCTCCTTCCTCCCACCATGCCGAGTGTCGTCAGACAGCAAGTGATCCCACACTTGGACACTCTGAAGAGCTGTTCACTGGTCCATTTCCATATTTGGGCCCCTCGCCTGATACGCTTGAAGTGGTGGAAGAGGAGATCCCATGTTGCGATGCCCAAATATTTGAACAGCCACGGCCACAGGAAGTCGACGTTGGCAATCTGTCACAAGAGGTAGACGATGACGAGACACAATTGCCAGGAAGTGAGGAGGAGGATCGTGGTGCGCAAGTGGAAGAGGAGGAGGTGGTGGATGATCTAGTAACTGACCCAACGTGGAAGGAGGACATGCAGAGTGAGGCCAGCAGCACACAGGGGGAGGGAGGCAGAGTACCCCAACAGGCAGGAAGAAGCAGTGTGGTGGCCGAAGACAGAAGGCAGGCAACCGTTCCCCGTAACACCAACACGAGGGACGTTGCCAGTACAAGCGGTAGGTCTTCCAGAGTCTGGAATTTTTTTAAAGACTCTGCTGATAACCCCAAAAAGGCCATATCTTCCACCTGCCATGCCAGCATCAGCAGGGGTGACAAAACTACCAGCCTGACCACCACCAGCATGATCAGGCACATGGCAGCAAAGCACCCGACTTTGTGGGGCGAAACCCAGGGTCCACGACCAGTGTCAGCGGGTGTCACCACTGCTTCTTCACTGTTGTGCGTGCAATAGAACCCCCTGTTGTGTGTGCAAGGCAATCCCCTGTCCATACTGCATGTAAAGATGCCCCCTCCTCTCAGTCTTCACTTGTTATGGCAGTTTCTCAAGAAACAGCATCAACGTCCACGTCCGACCGCAGCGTTCAATTGTCCATATCCCAGACCTTTGAACGAAAGCGGAAATTCGCAGCCAACGCCCCACAGGCCACAGTCCTAAATTCGCACATTTCACGACTGCTTGCATTGGAAATGCTGCCTTTTAGGCTGGTGGAGACAGAATCCTTCCGCAATCTTATGGCGGTGGCCGTCCCTCGGTACTCGGTCCCCAGCCGACACTATTTTGCCCGGTGTGCCATCCCCGAACTACACAAGCACGTGTCCCAAAGCATCTGCTGTGCCCTCAACAACGCAGTTACTGGGAGAGTCCACCTGACAACGGACACGTGGACAAGTGCTTGTGGCCAGGGACGGTACATCTCTCTGACGGCACACTGGGTAAACAGAGTGGAAGCCGGGACCCAGTCGGACCTTGGGACGGAACACATCCTCCCCACACCGAGGTTTGCGGGCCCTATGTCAGTCAGAGTTGCCCCCACAGTGTACAGCTCCTGCGCATCCTCCTCCTCCTCCTCCTCATGTTCAGCCTCCATCTCAGATATCACCACATCAGTTACAAGCTGGAAGCATTGCAGTACTGCCTCCGCCAAGCGGCAACAGGCTGTGCTGAAACTCATAAGCTTAGGTGATAAACCTCACACTGCTTGTGAGTTGTGGACAGCTGTGAAAGAGCAGGCAGATCTGTAGCTGAGACCGCGGAACCTACATCCCGGCATGGTCGTGTGTGACAATGGCCGTAACCTGGTGGCGGCTCTGAGGCGAGGTGAGATCACACACGTACCATGAATGGCTCATGTGCTTAACCTCGTGGTTCAGCGGTTTCTTAAATCGTACCCCGAGTTGCCAGATCTGCTCGTGAAAGTACGCCGCCTGTCAGCTCATTTTCGCAAGTCGGCTACAGCTTCCGCCGCCCTTGCTGTGTTGCAGCAGCGTTTGCAGCTTCCGGCACACCGACTGGTGTGTGATGTCCCCACACGTTGGAACTCTACCCTCCACATGTTGCAAAGGATTTGTGAGCAGAAGAGAGCAGTTGTGGAGTACCAGCTGCAACAAGGCCGTCAATATTCAGGTCAGACTCCACACATAAGACCTCAGGAGTGGACCTGGATATCTGACATATGTACCATCCTGACAAACTTTGAGGAGGCCACCAAGATGGTGAGTGGCAATGATGCCATCATTAGTGTCAGCATCCCACTTGTCTGTCTTTTGCAACGCTCTCTGCAGAGAATTAAAGAGGAGGCATTGCAGCCAGAGTATGATGAGATGGATCAAGAAGCCGTAGCGGGCGATTACACACAGCCCAGCCTCATCTCATCCCAATGTGCATTGGGGGACAATGAGGGAGAGGAGGAGGAGGAGGAGGAGGAGGAAGAACAGGAGCTGCTATCATGCGTTGTAGACGGTAGTACCTGTACAAGTGTCATACCGTCGGTTCAGCGTGGGTGGCCTGAGGACAGGGGGGAGGAGGAAGAGGAGGAGGAGAGCATGGTCAGTCGTCATCTTGGTGAGGACACGGAAATCTTGCCCGTTACCAGTCTGGCACGCATGGCTGACTTTATGTTACGCTGCCTTAACCGTGACCCTCGCGTTGTCAAAATGTTGGGTGACAGTCATTACTGGTTGGTGACACTGGTAGACCCCCACTACAAGGAGAACTTTCACTCTCTTATTCCTGAGGTGGAGAGGTCTACAAAAATGGGGCAGTACCAGAAGGCCCTTGCTGCAGAACTCTTAAAAAAATTCCCATCTGAACACGCTAGCGGCAGAGGTCACAGTTCGTTGCCCAACCAAGGCGTACAGGCGAGATAGATGCAACTCCAATCCAGCAGAGGCAGGGGAACACTGTCAACGTTCTGGGACAGTTTTCTGACACCCGCCCAGCTTACAGGCCCTGAGGCGCGGGGTACTCTCACAAGGAGTGGAAAGTTTCAAAAGATGGTGAGGGAGTACCTTGCCGATCGTACCAGCGTCCTCCGTGATTCCTCTGTGCCTTTTAATTATTGGGTATCCAAGCTGGACACTTGGAATGAACTCGCTCTGTATGCCTTGGAGGTCCTGGCCTGCCCTGCCGCTAGCGTGTTATCGGAGCGTGTTTTTAGTGCCGCTGGGGGAATTATAACTGAAAAGCGCACTCGCCTGTCAACTGACAATGCTGACAAGCTGACCCTTATCAAAATGAACAAGGGATGGATTGGGCCAGACTTCTCATCACCACCAAATGACAGCAGAGTAACATAAAGTCAAATCCACTGTGTTATTTCGGGAGGTGTATTCACATGCACCGCTTCACACCCACACATGGGTATGCGCTTCCTCGTTTCGGCTGTTTTATCTTCTTCTCCTTATCCTCAGCCTCCACCACCACTATACCACCAGGGTGCCCGCATTGCAAGTTCCTCCGTCCTTATTTTTGGCAGCTTTTGCTTGCAAAGCATAAGCAAATACTATGGGACACCCACTCCCCAATAATGGAACTTATGTTTGTAATATGCTGTACTGCATGGCTCTTGTAAGGGGCATTGCAAGTTGCTCCGTCCTAATTTTTGGCAGCTTTTGCTTGCAAGGCATAAGCAAATACTATGGGATACCCACTCCCCAATAATGGGACTTATGTTTGTAATATGCTGTACTGCATGGCTCTTGTAAGGGGCATTGCAAGTTGCTCCGTCCTAATTTTTGGCAGCTTTTGCTGGGAAAGCATAAGCAAATACTATGGGATACCCACTCCCCAATAATGGGACTTATGTTTGTAATATGCTGTACTGCATGGCTCTTGTAAGGGGCATTGCAAGTTGCTCCGTCCTAATTTTTGGCAGCTTTTGCTGGGAAAGCATAAGCAAATACTATGGGACACCCACTCCCCAATAATGGGACTTATGTTTGTAATATGCTGTACTGCATGGCTCTTGTAACAGGCATTGCAACTTTCTCCGTCCTAATTTTTGGCAGCTTTTGCTTGCAAGGCATAAGCAAATACTATGGGAGACCCACTCCCCAATAATGGGACTTATGTTTGTAATATGCTGTACTGCATGTGACGCGCCCCCTGGGCCGTGTGTACACGTGTGTGGGATACCCGGTGCCGGGTCTCTGGGGTCTGTAGTCTCCGTGGCAGTGACCCGGTCCCGTGGCTCAGGCTGGTCAAACCAGTGGCAGTCTTTCTTAGGTTTTGAGGTTAATTGTCCGACTGCGCCACCCGTGGATTGCGGTCAGGGAGTACCACCGCTGCGAGGCAGACCACTGAGGCTGGTGTTGTGTGCGCAGCATAGAATGGGATAACTCCCCTCGGGAGGAGTATAGCCTCAGGGCAGTGAGTGTGGATGATGGGGGTGATGGTGCACGAGCGCAGCAGGAACGACTCAGAGTCTTTGCAATGCAGTTCAGGGTCTTTACTGATGATTATAAGGTAGACCCTCCCGGGAGTACTGGCTAGCATAAGAGGCCTGGTCAGTCTGTGAGCAAGCAGGAGTTCCCCTGGCCAGGTGGAGTTGTAGGCCTCCCCGTCTGTCTGCACTCTTCCTGGCTACCTTGCTGTAAGCGGGTAGAAGTAGCCCACGTCCCTGAGTGTACCGTGTAGTGCTCACCCGTATGGCTGGTGACTTGGGGCCTTCTGTTAGCCTCCGCTCCACAACGGCGGTGCTGGTCCCTTGCTTGTGACTGAGCCTCCGGGCTTCTATGGCCAGAGGACCTGAAATCCCCTGCCGGCTGGTTTCTGCTGCTGGATATATAAGTCCTCACAGCTTCGGACTCCTGTGTCCGGTTCCTATTGTCTTCTGCCAGGGCGAGCTCTGCTCAGCTTCCAGACCCTGGTCTTTAGCTCCTAGCTCCTACAGAGCTCCTTGCTGTTACTTTCCCTTGCTCTCACTCTGACTCTGACTGTTCTCTGACTCACTCAACCCCGCCCCAGATCCAGTTTATAAGGGCAGAATTCTCCCCTCCCAGGACTGGGGCAGGAGGATGTTGCATGTTTAAGGGATCCTGACCAGGAAACCTCCCACTTGCTCTCCGACGTAATATCTCTATTACTGTGGTGACCAGACCCCTGGGGTGCCACACATGGCTCTTGTAAGGGGCATTGCAGTTCCTCATAATTTTTGGAAAGCCTTCCATACACTGCTTAGGCCAACAGTGCACGGGAGACCCAGTTGCTATAAATGGAAAAAAAGGTTTAGTTAACGCCCTCTGACCTCCATGTCATTTCCAAGGGGCATTGGAGTGGCTCGAAATTTTTGGTAGGCATTGTACTCACTGTATGCCCTATAACTGTGTAGCCAAACCGCTCCTTTTGTTACAGAAACATATCCTACAAGACATATCTGGTTGACTGGCCTGATATTGATGTGAATGGTCCCTGTTCCTCCTGCTCTTTCTCCTTTGCCACTACCTCATCCATCATTTATCACCTGAAGCTTTGTTTTAACGGGAGTCATAGAACTTGGATAGTAGCAGGAAAACATCCAGCAATCCTCGGAGGAGGTAGGATATGCGCCAAAAAACTGACCACCTCAGGCCTAGCCGCTACTACATACATGCGCTTGCATTACAACAAAACAAAGCAGATGCTAACTTCTATCATCCTCATCATGCTCCTCACCTTGGCACTCTCAACTCCCCTGATGGAGAAGCCAGGGCCCACCGGAGGAGTCTGATAGTCCGGTGGGCTCGGCCAATGCTGCCCTAAAGCAGGCCAGGCTAAGAAAAGTGTGGGAAAGGTTACCGGGACAAATAGGGTGGCTGGGGACCGAGTATGGACACCCGGCCACCCCCTGAAGGCTGGGGAGCAAGCGGGGACACCCGGCCACCAGGCGGCTGGGGACTGAGTATGGATACCAGGCCGCCGACACAGCCATGGCGTGGTGGCCAGATTCCCCCTCCACATGCCTAAAAGGCCCAATTTAAAGTGCAAGCAAGCAAGCAGTATGGTATTGCAGCCTGGGGGTGGGTGGGTGGCAGGCTGCATACTTGCGCTTGCATTGCAAGGAATGGGAGAGGTACAATTGAACACTGCCCTAGGACAAGGACTTGAATGGGGATAGTTGCAAGTCTGCAACGACAGGTGCAAGGTGGGAGGCATCTTCGCATGTACCATAAACAGGGGTTTGGCATGCACACACTACAGCGGAATAGGCTCTCCTTCCCACTAAATGCACTGGGGAGGGCACAGGTAATGTTTTGGTATACGCGCTTAATCTTATGTATAAGGCACACCAGGACAAATATAGGCGGCTGGGGACTGAGCATGGATACCTCGCTGCCGAAGCAGCCATGAGGTAGTGGCCAGCTTCGGCCTCCTCCAAACTAAAAGGCCCCATTTCAAGTGCAAGCTAGCAGTATGGAATTGCAGTCTGGGGGTGGGTGGGTGGCAGGCTGCACACTTACACTTGCATTAAAAGAAAACATAGCAGATGCTAACTTCTGTCATCATCATCATGCTCCTCACCTTGGCATTCTCAACTCCACCGATGGAGAAGTCAGGGCCCACCGGAGGAGTCTGGTTCTCTGGTGGGCTCGTCCAATGCTGCCTAAAGCAGGCCGGGCTAAGAAAAGTGTGTGGGGGGATGTTCCAAGGAGAAATAGGGGCGGCTGGGGACCGTTTATGGACACCCGGCTGCCCCCAGGCGGCTGGGGACCGTGTGTGGACACCCGGCCGCGGGGTGGCTGGGGACCAAGTATGGACACCCGGCTACCGGGCGGCTGGGGACTGAGTATGGATTCCAGGCCGCCAACACAGCCATGACGTGGTGGCCAGATTCCGCCTCAACATGCCTAAATGGCCCAATTTCAAGTTCAAGCAAGCAAGCAGTATGGTATTGCAGCCTGGGGGTGGGTGGGTGTCAGGCTGCATACTTGAGCTTGTATTGCAAGGAATGGGGGAGGTACAATTGAACACTGCCCTGGGACTAGAACTTGCATGGGGATAGTTGCAAGTCTGCATCTTCTGATGCGGTAAGGATAACTTATGATGGGCACACTTTTAGACAGTGACCTGGGAGTCAGAGATGCTTCCAGGGGTCTTCCCCATGCTGTTCCCTTGTCTTCTCAGCACTTTATGCATGTGTCACAAAGCACATGGCCAGATAAGGTTGTAAAATGTTAAAATGACATTTCACGGTGAATGCATTTGTCATAGTTGAAAGCAATACAAAAGTGCAAAAACGCATAAAAAATGCTACTTGTGAACATAGCCGAAGGTGTGGAGGAGTATTTTTGCTTTTGGTCATTTATTTTAACTTATACACAAATCTTTTCCCTGGAAAGGATGTTCCTTAACATATTTCACAGGAAAAAAGTTTCACTTTCGTTTTTGAACGTTTTATTGTGAGCCCGTAAAAGTGGCTTAATACCTCTGACCACGTTGTTGACAGCAGTGACCTGGGGGTCAGAAATGCTTCCTGGGGCGATCCCCATGCTGTCCCCATGTCATTTGAGCACTGTCACTATCGTTTTGGGCACTTGTTAGGCTTTTAAAAGACTGCCCGGGGTGCCACCGCAAAAATGCTCGAGTCTCCCATAGACTAACATTGGGCTCGTTGCTCGGGTCGAGCACCCGAGTATCACGGCGAGCTCGGCCCGAGCTTCGAGCACCCGAGCATTTTAGTGCTCGCTCAACACTAGTCTTAATCATGATCTAACATAAAGTATGACTAACTCAGATTTATAGCAAAACAGAACCTCCCAAGGGAAGCAGGTGTGTTAAATTACTATCAAGGTCTCAAAGTAGAGACACAGGAGTGTAGCCAAACATTTGGGAGGAAAATCAACGGAATTAATGGCAGAAATTCATTCAAGACAAATTAACATACAGTCATATGAAAAAGTTTGGGCACCCCTATTAATCTTAAGCTTAATGTTTTATAAAAATTGGTGTTTTTGCAACAGCTATTTCAGTTTGATATATGTAATAACTGTTGGATACAGTAATGTTTCTGCCTTGAAATGAGGTTTATTGTACTAACAGAAAATGTGCAATCTGCATTCAAACAAAATTTGACAGGTGCATAAGTATGGGCACCTCACCAGAAAAGTGACATTAATATTTAGTAGATCCTCCTTTTGCAAAAATAACAGCCTCTAGTCGCTTCCTGTAGCTTTTAATGAGTTCCTGGATCCTGGATGAAGGTATTTTTGACCATTCCTCTTTACAAAACAATTCCAGTTCAGTTAAGTTTGATGGTCGCCGAGCATGGACAGCCTCTTCAAATGATCCCACAGATGTTCAATGATATTCAGGTCTGGGGACTGGGATGGCCATTCCAGAACATTGTAATTGTTCCTCTGCATGAATGCCTGAGTAGATTTGGAGCGGTGTTTTGGATCATTGTCTTGCTGAAAGATCCATCCACTGCGTAACTTCAACTTTATCACTGATTCTTGAACACTATTGCCAAGAATCTGCTGATACTGAGTGGAATCCATGCGTCCCTCAACTTTAACAAGATTCCCAGTGCCGGCATTGACCACACAGCCCCAAAGCATGATGGAACCTCCACCAAATTTTACTGTGGGTAGCAAGTGTTTTTCTTGGAATGCTGTGTTTTTTTGCCACCATGCATAACACCTTTTTGTATGACCAAACAACTCAATCTTGGTTTCATCAGTCCACAGGACCTTCTTCCAAAAAGAAATAGGCTTCTTCAAATGTGCTTTTGCATACCTCAGCCGACTCTGTTTGTGCGTACTTGCAGAAACGGCTTCTTTCGCATCACTCTCCCATACAGCTTCTCCTTGTGCAAAGTGCGTTGTATAGTTGACCGATGCACAGTGACACCATCTGCAGCAAGTTGATGCTGCAGCTCTCTGGAGGTGGTCTGAGGATTGTCCTTGACTGATCTCACCATTCTTCTTCTCTGCCTTTCTGATGTTTTTCTTGTCCTGACACTTCTGGCCTTAACAAGAACTGTCCCTATGTTCTTCCATTTCCTTACTATGTTCCTCACAGTGGAAACTGACAGGTTAAATCTCTGAGACAGCTTTTTGTATCCTTCCCCTGAACAACTATGTTGAATAATCTTTGTTTTCAGATCATTTGACAGTTGTTTTGAGGAGCCCATGATGCCACTCTTCAGAGGAGATTCAAACAGGAGAACAACTTGCAAGTGGCCACTTTAAGTAGCTTTTCTCATGATTGCATACACCTGGCTATAAAGTTCAAAGCTCAATGAGGTTACAAAACCAAAAAAAGTGCTTTAGTAAGTCAGTAAAAAGTAGGCAGGAGTATTTAAAACAAGAAAATGATAAGGGTGCCCATACTTATGCACCGGTCAAATTTTGTTTGAATGCAGATTGCACATTTTCTGTTAGCACAATAAACCTCATTTCAAGGCAGAAACATTACTGTGTCCAACAGTTATTACATATATCAAACTGAAATAGCTGTTGCAAAAACACCAATTTTTATAAAACATTAAGCTTAAGATTAATAGGGGTGCCCAAACTTTTTCATATGACTGTATAATATTAAAAATCATCATACAAAAATAAATGGATAAAAACATAGTAACATGATCAAGCTAATTGTATTGAAGAATAAGATCTGTAAATCATATGGAATTCTAGTTTGCAATTTGAATATCCAGAAACTTTCCCTGTTGAGGATTTTTCTTTTTATGTTTCCCCCTCGAATTGGTTTAGTGACTCTTTCAATCCTCATAAATCTCAAATGACATGTATCCCCCCCTCTCCCCCCATGTTTGTGAGCAAAGTGTTTTGAAACAGCTGAGATATTAGTAGCTGTGGAACTTCTCATCTGAGATATGCCTATGGATCCTTTTCTTCAAAGGACCCGTAGTACACCCCACAGGTGTGACAGGCAGCACATTCAACAAGTTAAGTCACCCCTGAAGAGTTGCAATTGATAAAACTTCTAACAGTATATTGTCAGCCGTTTGCAGAAGAAGAGTAATTGGACGATACAATTGCATGTTTGCATGTTTTACAAATATTGTGCCCTCACTTGTAAAACCCTTTACAGGATAACCAATTATTTGTATTATAATTGCTTGTTTTAATTTTATATTGAAAATAACTCGGTGAGAGAATGTTACCTATTGTGCAAGCTTTTTTAGCTACAAACCTCACTTGCGAGTTCTGTAATACCTCTGCTAATTTAGGGAGATATTTCTTGATAATAGTAACAATTCTTTGGTATTCCGGGCTGTACTGTGTAGAAAAGGTTATATTGTTTTTAGTTCTGTTCCTCTAACTAAGGTCATTAATTTTATTTAATTTTCTATCTGCCCTCAATAAATCATCCCTGTTGATGTTTTCTATGATAGATTCTGCTCTGGATAGTGTCCACTCAGCATATCCCCTCTGTCTAAATCTATCTTTTACAGTTTTCAATTCATTATCATACATATTTTTATTAGAACAGTTTCTTTTCATTCTAATTAATTCACCCACAGGGATGTTTTTAATTGTTTGAGTCGAATGGCATGAAAAGGCTTGTAATAAAGAGTTGGATTCCGTGGGTTTTCTGTAGGTCTTAGTGAGGATTTTATTAGTTTTAATATCTCCAATGAAGGTTATATCCAAAAAATTAATAGAGGATGATGCAGAAAAAAATGTAAACTCAAGATTATAGTCATTATTATTGATGTAAGAGATGAAATTAGCCATCTCTTTTTCTTCCCCATTCCATATTAATATTATATTGTCAATATAACGACCGTAAAATACGATCATATTGGAAAAACTGTTATTCTCAGAGAAAATAAACTCCTCTTCCCATATTCCCACTACTATGTTAGCTAAAGAGGGGGGAAATTTCCCCACCATGCTAATACCTCGTTTCTGTAAATAGAATAAACCATCAAAGGAAAAATAATTGTGATTTAACAAAAAAGAAACTGATGTGACGATAAATTGTTGTAACATAATAGTATAAGTACTATATTTCTTAAGAAATATTTTCAAACATTTTATTGCCACATTATGGGGAATTGAGGGATATAAACTAACTATGTCACAACTAAGCCAATAGTCACAAAGCTGCCACACAGTTTGCAAGAGAAATGGGCAGCGTGGGTCTCAAGATATAAAAGAGCACACAATGTCACTTTACCTCCATTTATTCATTTCTGCAGGTTCATCAATGAACAGGCCCAGATGAGGAACAACCCCAGCCTCGATTTCCTGGAGTCTAACACTGCGGCTCCAGCAGCATCATCATCAAGGTATGAAAGCGTAATACCTAAACACAGAGACTTTAACAACAGTATGAGCGTTAGAAAAACTAACCTGCTCCACCTGCAGAACCTACCGGTAAACATTACACTACCACGTCAGGAGACAAGGCTTTCAATAGTGAATGTTCCATTCATAAAAAAACATACTCACTGAACGAGTGCAGAGGATTTAGGTCCAAAACCATACGGGAGCGCAAGAACATCCTCAGTGAATTTGGGTTATGTTTCAGATGATGCACCTCATTGGAACACATGGCCAGGGACTGTAAATGTGCCATTAAGTGTGAGGAGTGTTGTAGTGACAGACACGCCTCAGCTATGCATTCAACCCCACCTACCAGCAACGCACCGGCAACAGTCACCACTAGTCCCACTCCAAGCCATGGCGGGGAGCCACAGATTCACTCAGACTCTTCTACAGCTGTTTCCTGCTCATACTTGGAGATATGTGGGGAGGGCCAGAGCACCAAATGCTGTACCAAAATACAGGGTTTACCCAGAAGGACAACCAGAAAAGGCAGTGAAAATGTATGCTCTCATTGATGAACAGAGCAACCAGTGCCTAGCTCGACCTAAGTTCTTTGAAGCTTTTGGAATCAAGGGACACTAAACACCCTCTGAAGACTACACTCTGAACACCTGCTCCGGCTGCATAGAGACTAGTGGCAGGAGGGCAGAAGGATTCATCGCTTCTCCCATCAATTGAAACAAGGAAATACCCTTAGCAATGCTGATCGAATGTGATCAAATACTTGACCGTAGGGATGAGATTCCTACCCCAGAAGCTGCCTTTCATCAGCCACACTTAAGGCACCTAGCCAGCGTTATATCCCCTATGGATATGGACGACGAGATTCTACTCCTGCTTGGAAGAGACAATTTAAGGGTACACAAGGTGCGTCAACAGTGTAATGGTCCTGACTACACCCCATACGCTCGGAGACTGGACTTGGGGTGGGTAGTCATAGGAAATGTATGCTCGCATCAACCAGGAATTGACTCTTTTAAGACTTACGTGCTCGGGGACAGAGGTCGTAAAGCCGAGTTGGCGCCGTCAGAGTCACAAGCCTGAGACCATCCGGATCATCACCAGCGACCTGATCCGGGACCTAATCGTGCCCTCCAAGGACCCCTCCAGCCTATCCCTGATCATGACCAACTAGGACTTCCGTCGCAATAAGGACTGTGTGCAAGTCATGATCAAGGCGGAGCGAGAAAAGCCAATGCAGGCTATGAAAGAAGGAAAAGAGACGACCATTGATGCCATTAATGATTGTAAGAGCTTCATGGAAGAGGAGGAGATGCTCCGCAAGAAAAGCGAGAAGCAGAATACAAGGCGGAATAGGAAAAGATGGAAAATAAGACGATATGTTTAAGTGTTTATTGTTGCATGTCAACATGCCTTTATCATTCCAGGTTTTCAAACTATATTCAAAGGACATTAGTTCAATAGTGAAATCCCTAATGGAATTTCAGACTGGGACTGGGGGAATGTGCTGTTCCCCCAGAAATAATTGCTGTTCAGCTGTTTGGTTTGCATACACTAGAAAATGAGTTCTGAATTTGTTATCTGCCAAATGTACCACGCTACGTCATCATTAGAGATGAGCGGTGTTCGACTAGAACTGTTCGCCAATCTCAAATTCGAGCTGTTTTGGGCGGTGTTCGAGTTGTTCGACGAACCCGAACGATTTGCAAAAAATTCGGCTGTTCGAGGTTATGTTCGATAACTGTTCGTGCACCAAAAGCGTGTCCTGCATGTCTGGTGCTATTTAGAGCACCAATCATGCAGGGATTGTCTGCCACTCACTGTAATGCCACAGCCATGGTGGTTGTGGCATTACAGTGATTGCCCAAATCGATGGGAACAGTGCCAACAGTGAAACATGAAAAGCCAGCAATTCAGCAGCGGCATACACCGGTACCCGACAATTTAGAACCGAAAGAATAGAGCTTCACACATAGATTAGATAGATATAAACATGTCAGCCACATATATACGAAGTACAGTGAAAGTGCTGCTTACTGTACTTGTCATTTAGCGTAAAGGATTTATCAAAAAAAATAATAGTGTTTTCATGCACCGTCTCTTTAAAAAAGCCGGCCGGCAATTCAGCAGCGGTACCCGACAATTTAGAATAGAAGGAATAGAGAATCACACATAGATTAGATAGATAGAAACATGTCAGTCACATATATATGAAGTACAGTGAGAGTGTTGATTACTGTACTTGTCATTTAGTGTAAAGGATTTATCAAAAAAAATAATAGTGTTTTCATGCACCATCTCTTTAAAAAAGCCGGCCGGCAATTCAGCATCTGTACCCAACAATTTAGAATAGAAGGAATAGAGAATCACACATAGATTAGATAGATAGAAACATGTCAGTCACATATATATGAAGTACAGTGACAGTGTTGCTTACTGTACTTGTCATTTAGTGTAAAGGATTTATTAAAAAAAATAATAGTGTTTTCATGCACCGTCTCTTTAAGAAAGCCGGCCGGCAATTCAGCAGCAGTACCCGACAATTTATAACAGACAGAATAGAGCTTCACACATAGATTAGATAGATAGAAACATGTCAGTCACATATATATGAAGTACAGTGATAGTGTTGGTTACTGTACTTGTCATTTAGTATTAAAATAAAGGATTTATTATTAAAAAAATTGGCGTGGGGTTCCCCTTAATTTTAGGCTCTAGCGGAGGTTAAGCAGACAGCTGGGGCAGATGTTTGAAGCCTGGGAAGGGGGTAATACCCACGGAGCTTCCCAGGCTACTAATATCAGCCCCCAGCTGAATACATAGCCTTTACTAGCTATTAAAATGGGGGACCACCCCAAAAAAATGACGTGGGGTCCCCCCTAATTTAATAGCTAGCAAAGGCTAGGCAGACAGCTGGGGGCTGATATTAATAGCCCAGGAAGGGAGCCATGAATATTGGCCCCCTCCCAGGCTAGAAACACCAGCCGTCAGCCGCCCCAGAAATGGCGCATTCATAGGATGCGCCAATTTTGGCACTTAGCCTCGCTCTTCCACGCTGCCCTGGTGCGGTGGCAGGGGGTAATAGGGCTGGGGTTGATGTCAGCTTATAATGCCAGCTGACATCAAGCCCAGGTTAGTAATGGAGAGGCGTCTATAAGACACCCCCATTACTAACCCCATAGTCAAAGTTAAAAAAAACACAAACACCCAGAATAAAGTCCTTTAATTGAAATAAAGACACAATTCTTTATTGTTCTAAATTAAACCATACTTACCGTCACGCCCATTCCAGCTGAAGCCAACGATCTCCTGTAATAAAAATAAAATAATAAAGCAACCTCATCCTTACCTTTCCATGGTTCCCACGACAGCTTCAGCTCTGCTACATCGAGATGACAGGCTGGACCGCAGCAGAACGCCGCCATCCAGCCTGTCATCCCGCAGACACTGAGAAGAGCAGGCTTGCTTGCGCTCCACATTGTCTCTCTGTGACGGCATAAAGATGAGCCGAGGTCATGTCCAATGAACTCGGCTCACCTCATGCACGTCACTTACAGCGTGGGAGAATTCTCACGCTGAAGCGCTGAGTGCAGGAGAATTTTCCCACGCTGTCAGTGAGGTGCATGAGGTGAGCTGAGTTCATTGGACATGAGCTCACCTCATGCACGTCACTGACAGCGTGGGAGAATTCTCCTGCACTCAGCACTTCAGCGTGAGAATTTTCCCACGCTGTCAGTGACGTGCATGAGGTGAGCCGAGTTCATTGGACATGACCTCGGCTCATCTGGATGCCGTCACAGCGAGACACTGAGGAGCGCAAGCATGCCTGCTCTTCTCAGTGTCTGCGGCATGACAGGCTGGATGGCAGCGTTCTGCTGCGGTCCAGCCTGTCATCTCGATGTAGCAGAGCTGAAGCTGTCGTGGGATCCATGGGAAGGTAAGGATGATGTTGCTTTATTATTTTTCTTTTATTGCAGGAGATCGTTGGCTTCAGCTGGAATGGGCGTGATGGTAAGTATGGTTTAATTTAGAACAATAAAGGATTGTGTCTTTATTTCAATTAAAGGACTTTATTCTGGGTGTTTGTGTTTTCTTTTAACTTTGACTATGGGGTTAGTAATGGGGGTGTCTTATAGACGCCTCTCCATTACTAACCTGGGCTTGATGTCAGCTGGCATTATAAGCTGACATCAACCCCAGCCCTATTACCCCCTGCCACCGCTACAGGGCAGCGTGGAAGAGCGAGGCTAAGTGCCAGAATTGGCGCATCCTATGAATGCGCCATTTCTGGGGCGGCTGACGGCTGGTGTTTCTAGCCTGGGAGGGGGCCAATATTCATGGCTCCCTTCCTGGGCTATTAATATCAGCCCCCAGCTGTCTGCCTAGCCTTTGCTAGCTATTAAATTAGGGGGGACCCCACGTCATTTTTTTGGGGGGGTCCCCCATTTTAATAGCTAGTAAAGGCTATGTATTCAGCTGGGGGCTCATATTAGTAGCCTGGGAAGCTCCGTGGGTATTACCCCCTTCCCAGGCTTCAAACATCTGCCCCAGCTGTCTGCTTAACCTCCGCTAGAGACTAAAATTAAGGGGAACCCCACGCCAATTTTTTTTAATAATAAATCCTTTATTTTAATACTAAATGACAAGTACAGTAACCAACACTATCACTGTACTTCATATATATGTGACTGACATGTTTCTATCTATCTAATCTATGTGTGAAGCTCTATTCTGTCTGTTATAAATTGTCGGGTACAGATGCTGAATTGCCGGCCGGCTTTTTTAAAGAGACGGTGCATGAAAACACTATTATTTTTTTTAATAAATCCTTTACACTAAATGACAAGTACAGTAAGCAACATTGTCACTGTACTTCATATATATGTGACTGACATGTTTCTATCTATCTAATCTATGTGTGAAGCTCTATTCTTTCTGTTATAAATTGTCGGGTACAGATGCTGAATTGCCGGCCGGCTTTTTTAAAGAGACAGTGCATGAAAACACTATTATATTTTTTAATAAATCCTTTACACTAAATGACAAGTACAGTAAGCAACACTGTCACTGTACGTCATATATATGTGACTGACATGTTTCTATCTATCTAATCTATGTGTGAGGCTCTATTCCTTCTTGTCTAAATTGTCGGGTACCGGTGTATGCCGCTGCTGAATTGCCGGCCGGCTTTTTTAAAGAAAGCGTCTTCTGAGCAGTTTGTCAGCTTTTGGACACCTTTGAAGGTGTTTTCTATGTGTTTCTATGTGTTTTTGTTTGCCTGCCATTGGTTTTAACGGTGTTCGACGGTGTTCTAAGGTGTTCAACGAACAGTTCGACGAACAGTTCCTCGAACATCCCGGTGTTCGACGAACCGAACCGAACCCGAACACTACGGGGGTGGCTCAACACTAGTCATCATCTGATAGTCAGTATTTATTCACCGCTCACTCTCGTTTGTTCCAATTAAGTTGGTTCAAACTGGGCGTGGCTTTGCATGGCAGTTGATGGGTCTGTTGCTCTTGGCAGCCATTTTATTGCCAGAGCTGCTGTGAGACAGAAACCACCTACTGGGCTAATGAAGTCATCAATTTCTGACCAGTAGCAAACGACGTCAGCGGCTTCAGAGAAAGCGACAGTATTGTACCATCAAATATTATTTTTGTATCCGGTTTTCAATAAACCAAGTCTTGAATTGCACCTCGCTGTGGTTCTACATTCAAGTCTACGGACGCTGAGTCTGTGCTGGTCCTGTCTGATTCGCATTTTGGATACGGAGGTAAGGAAAAGAAAATCTCACAGCATCTTACCTATCGGCTGTGGAGACAGAACATGAACCACTTTTTAAGGTTATGCCACAGCATTTCAATCGGATTAAGGTCAGGACTTTGACTAGGCAACTCCAAAGTCTTAATTTTGTTTTTCTTAAACCATTCAGAGGTGTATTTGCTGGTGTGTTTTGAATAGTTGTCCTGCTGCGTAACCCAAGTGCGCTTCAGCTAGAGGTCACGAAGAGATGGCCAGACATTTTCCTTCAGGATTTTTTGGTAGACAGCAGAATTCATTGTTCCATTTACCACAGCAAGTCTTCTAGGCCCTGAAGCAGCAAAACAACCCTAGCCCATCACACTACCACCCCCATATTCTACTGTTGGCTTGATGTTCTTTTTCTGAAATACTGTGTTACTTCTATGCCAGATGTAATGGGACATACACATTCCAAAAAGTTCAACCTTTGTCTCGTCAGTCCACAGAGTATTCTCTCAAAAGTCTTGGTGATAATCAAGATATTTTCTGGCAAAACTGAGACAAGTCTTTATGTTCTTTTTGCTCAGCAGTGGTTTTTGTCTGGGAATTCTGCCATGCATGCCATTTTTGCCCAGTCTCTCTGTTATGGTGGAGTCATGAACACTGACCTTAACTGGGGCAAGTCAGGCCTGTAGTTCTTTCGATGTTGTTGTGGGGTCTTTTGTGACCTCATGGATGAGTCATCGCTGCAGTCATGGTGTAATTTTGGTTGGCCCGCCACTCCTGGGAAGGTTCACCACTTTTCCATGTTTCGCCATTTGTGGATAATGGCTCTCACTGTGGTTCGCTGAAGTCCCAAAGCTTTAGAAATGGCTTTATAACCTTTTCCAGACTGATAGATCTCAATTACATTGTTTCTCATTTGTTTCTGAATTTCTTTGGATCGCAGCATGATGTCTAGCTTTTGAGGATCTTTTGTCCTACTTCACTTTGTTAGCAAGGTCCTATTTGAGTGATTCCTTGATTGAGAACAGGTGTGGCAGTAATCAGGCCTGTGTGTGGCTAGGGAAATTGAACTCAGCTTCCTAAAGATGTGATAAACCATAGTTAATTTATGTTTTAAGGAATGGGACGACAACATTTTTTTCACACAGGGCACTGTAGGTTTGGATTACTTTTTTAAGAAAGACCTTTATTTAAAAACTGCATTTTGCGTTTTCTTGTGTTATCTTTGTCTAATATTTAAATTTGTTTTGTGATCTGAAACATTTAAGTGTGACAAACATGCAAAAGAATAAGAAATCAGGAAGGGGCAAACACTTTTTCACACCACTGTATATATATAGGACCATCATAGTGTAAATAAGGAGGCGTGGACCATCATACTGTATATAGGGAGATCTGGGGGCCTCATACTTTATAAAGGGAGGTGTAGAGGCCATCATACTCTTCATAGGATGCTGTGGGTACCATCATACTGTAAAGAGGGTGCCCGGGGGCATCAAACTGTATGCAAATGGGCTGTGGGGCGCCATCATATTTTATAAAGGGAGGTGTCATGCTCATCATACTGTATATAGGTTGTTGTGGGTACTATCATACTGTATATAGGGTGCTCTGGATGCATCATACTGTATAAAGGGAGTTGTTAGAATCCTCCTGTTTGTTTTTTCCATCTTGTGTTTTGCGGTCACGTGACCATCTGCCTTTATATTCCAGCTCCGCCCTTTAGGCTGTGCTGGACTTCAGTGTTTGACTGTTTCTCTAGCCTGGTGCTTCGGTGCCTTTCTCTGTCAGTTCGCTTGGTCCTTCTGGGACCTCTAGTAGCTTTTTGTCAGTTTGTCTTTTTGAGTTTTGCAACAACTTCTCTGTTTAGGAGTAGTGTTGAGCCACCCCCGTAGTGTTCGAGTTCGGTTCGGTTCGTCGAACACCCGTGTGTTCGCCGAACTGTTCGTCGAACTGTTCGTCGAACACCTTCGAACACCGTTAAAACCAATGGCAGGCAAACAAAAACACATAGAAACACATAGAAAACACCTTCAAAGGTGTCCAAAAGCTGACAAACTGCTCAGAAGACACAACTAACACATGGAAAAGTGACAAGTACATATAGTCATGCGAAAAGAAAAGAGGTGGAGGAGTAAAAGGAGGGGGAGACACAGATATAGGCATGTCATGCCCTTCTAAAATCCAAAAAGTGAGAAGCCGAGACGGCCAGTCCGCTCCTGCCCGTGCCACCTCCGTGTCGCCGGGTTTGTGCCAGAGCCGCGGTGAACCCTGACGGCCAGCCCCCCTCTCCCAATACTGGTGCCTGTCCGCTGGTGGGTCGAGAGAGCCCCCCTGTGGTGGAGGCAGCTCTAAGCTTTTTAATTTAAATTGTCCCTCTAATTTGAATGAATACACTTTAAATCCATTTACAAGGATCTATTGGAGGGCAAGTCTCATGCCAGCAGCCACGTAATTCCAGCTCCAGTAGCGTCCACTAAAGCTGCTGCAGTTAAAAAGCTTTTATAAGGATCGAGCTCGGCTGTCCACCGCAAGGCATCCTAGTGCCAGTCCCAGCCCCTATGCCTTGGGGTGCCTCCTGATGCTCTTCACTAAGTATCCCGTGGTCCCGAAGCATTTCCTTTGAAAAAATTAAGTGTCCAAACTACAGGTGGTGTAGCTTGCTTAACAGCCGGGATAATCCGCTGACTAGCAGACACTGCTACTAGGCACAAAGTATTTCCTGGGCTAGATGCAGTTAAAAATTTGTAAGTAGATACTCTCGTTGGATGCTGAGAAAGCATTCCATAGAGTCTCCTGGCACGCCATATATGATTCTCTTAAAAAGCTTGGGGTAGGGGTCTAGGGGACCCTTTTATAGCCAAAATCACGGCCCTGTATCACAATACGTCACCTAGGCTGAAGATAAATGGAACTGTAGCACCGAGGGCTCGGTTGCTACAGACGTATTGCACCTCACCCAGAGGTGTGATATCTCACTCTCAGATAAGGATGGAGTGTGGATCAGGACCCGACACCTGCATGCATTACACCACATTGCCGTGGGGCAGGGCAACCAATATGCCCCTGAGATGGGCACGACAGTCCCTGTCCCTGGCTGGAGTGGGGGGAGGGAACACTGAGGAAGGGGAACCCTGCAGTGCAGGAGCAGGGAGGAAGCAGTTCCTGGGTGCATTGAGAAGGGAGTATAAAAGGTGGGCACCATCTTAGTTCAGTGCAGAGAAGTCTGAGCAGAAGTGGCAGGGAGCAGGGGCTCTGCATGAGCTCTGCTCCGGAGGCGGGCCTAGTAACAGAGGCCCAGGCCTGCAAGAGGGAGAAGGAAGGAAGAGGAGCGGAGAAGGCTCCAGGAACGAGGAATGAAGGGATCCCAGGGGTGCGGACGGGCGAGTCGCCACCGCACGCCCGAATCCACCTGCGTGGAGGGGTCAGGCCAAAGGGGGAGACCGGTCCCCGAACTAGTGGAGGCAGGAAACGACCCTCAGCTAGAAACCGGAGGCTCTGACATTTTATGTGGCGCAGCCCCTTGCTCCACCCGCTAGGAAGGCACCACATAGGGTCAGGGAAACTGGCGCCAAGTTTACCAAGAGGAGGCCCGAGGCAGCCGGACAGAAGTGTTGGTAAGAAAGGCCAGACAAAGGACACACAAAGGGGGTCCTGTGAAGCGCTCCAAAGTTATCTGGGAGTTGTCTGAGCCCCTCACCTGGTGAGCACAGTACGACGTGGGCAGCCGTTACCTGCAGACGTGGTCTGGATAATAAGAACTGTGAGTAAAGGCCCTGAACTGCATCACTGACTCCGTGTCGTTACTGCTGCTGCCCTGCACCATCACCCCCATCCTCCGCATACACTGCCCTGAGGCTATACTCCTCCCGTGGGGAGTTATGCTACGCTCTGCTGCACCCACAACACCAGCCTTAGCGGTCTGCCCTGTAGCGGCGGTTCACTCTGACCGCAATCCACGGGTGGCGTAGTCGGACATTTAAACATCAAAACCACATAAATAGTTCCGCCACTGGTTTGACCGCCCTGAGCCACGGAACCGGATCGCCGCCACGAAGACTACAACCACCAGCATCCACCAAAAAGGGTCCGGCTCCGGGTGTCCCAAGGCCCAGGGGGTGCGTCAGAACATTTTCATCACCTTTCACAATCACCAATGGGACAAGGCAGGGATGTCCTCTGTCCCCTCTCTTATACATCCTAGTGACGGAGCACCTGCTCTCATCAATTCGCCATAACCCCAATATTAGGTGGATTGAGGTGGGAGGCACCGAGTACAAGTGCTCTCTATTTGCTGATGATGTCCTAGTATATATCACTCAATCACATATATCCATCCCTGCTGTTATGGCTGAAATAGATCACTTTGTTACATGGTAAAATTTTAAAATCAATGCAGCGAAGTCTGAGGCCCTCGATGTCTCCCTCCCTAAATCCATATAGGATTCCATCCAGTCCAACTTTCCCTTTGCCTGGCCCTCACAGGGTATCAAATACTTAGGAATTCCTATTCATAGAGACCTCTCCCATCTATGTTATCTTAATTTTGGGCCCTTTATTGAACAATTCCATACAGACCACGGTTGGCAAGTTAGAACTGTAAGATTCACTACGTGAACCACTGGTGTTTTGTGGAAAAGCACATGTACACCGCGTTCCAAATTATTATGCAAAAAGTGTTTAGGAGTGATAAGGGAAGAATTTGTTTGTTTGTCAGTTAAACTCATTGATGGTGATGTGTGTCAGGGCTCTTTATATCACTGTAAGCAATTGCAGACACCTGTCCTAATTAGTTTGGCAGGTGTGTCCAATGAAAGGCAAGACTACTTAAGAAGGCTCTCTCACATTATTAAGCAGCCTACATTTTCTGCCAAAATGGGAAAGAAAAAGGATGTGTCGGCTGCTGAGAAGCAACAAATTGTGGAGTGTTTAGGTCAAGGCATGACTACAATCAACATTGTGCGATGATCAGGATGAAGTGTCTTGGCAATCAAGAAGTATGTAGCTGATTCACAGTACACACGTGTGCGTGCTGATAAGGGCAAATTGAGGACTCTTTCCTACAGGCAATTACGTCAGGTTGAAAGAGCAGCGGCAAAAAAGCCTTGTCATAGCAGCAGACAAGTTTTTGAAGCTGCTTGTGCCTCCAACGTCCCCCGAACAACAAGATGCAGGGTCCTTCAGAGGTTTGCAGCTGTGCATACGCCATCCTGTCGACCTCCTCTATCCACTTCACACAAGCAGAAACGGCTCCAGTGGGCCAAACATTACATGAAGACTGATTTCAAAACTGTTTTGTTCACGGATGAGTGCCGTGCAGCGCTCGATGGTCCAGATGAATGGAGTGGAGGATGGCTGGTTGATGGACACCCCACGCAAACACGGCTACAGCGCCAACAAGGAGGAGGTGGAGTAATGTTTTGGGCTGGAATCATGGGGAGAGAGATTGTCGGCCCCTTTAGGATCCCTGAAGGCGCTAAAGATGAACTCCATAATGTATGTGGATTTTCTCAAACAGCACTTCCTGCCATGGTTCAAGAAGAAGAACCGTGTATTTCACAGCAAGATCATTTTTCTGCATGATAATGCACCATCTCATGCTGCACATAAAACATCTGCATCTCTGGCTGATATGGGCATAAAAGGGGACAAACTTATGGTGTGACCCCCATGCTCCCCTGACCTCTACCCCATTCAGAACCTTTGGAGCATCATTAAAAAGAGTGTCTATGATGGCGGGAGGCAGTTCACATCTAAGCAACAGCTCTGGGAGGGTATTCTGTCCTCATGCAAAACAATTGAAGCAGAAACCATCCAAAACCTGACAAATTCAATGGACGAGAGAGTTCAGAAGCTCCTTTCGAACAAGGGGTCCTATGTGAAAATGTAACATCACCTAGAATAAAGTTTTGAGTTGAAAACTGTTTGATTTCAGTTTCTAACAACCTGCTAATGCTTATAATTTCAAAAATGACCATTTTTTTGGTCTTTATTAAAATGAAAAGGTTGATCGAAAAGTTTGGGGGATCTAAGAGTGTGGCAACCCAGTAGTCATGATTACTTCGAATTCTGACAATATGAGGGTCATGCTGCAGGTAGTGCAGCAAGAAGGCACTTATGTGTCTTGCGCATCTCGGAGCCCCAAAATTATTTTCCGGGCTAGATGCAGCTAAAAATTATTTTTAATTTTAAATCTGGTGAAGCTTATTATAGATGGCCTAATAGGATCAGTGCTGCACACTGCTACAAAGCCCAAATTATTTTCCAGTCAAGATACAGATAAACATGATTAGTAATTTGAAAGCTTAAAACGGTTGGTAGGGTGATTTTAACCAATCATCAAGCTTTTACTCTCCCCAGGATGACACAGGGGTAGAAAAGTCGTTTCGGATCCATGATTTGTTCATCTTTATGAACGTGAGTCTGTCTACATTATCAGTGGAGAGCCGCGTGCGCTTATCTGTCAGCACACCACCAGCAGCGCTGAACACATGTTCAGACAGAACGCTGGCTGCGGGGCATGACAAGATCTCCAAGGTGTAAGTGGCTAGCTCCGGCCATTTATCCAGATTGGAAGCCCAAAAAGAGCAAGGGTCCAGTGACACAGTCGTGGCTTCAATGTTTACTTGGAGATACTCCTGTACCATCGTCTCTAGGCGTTGACTATGTGTCAGACTTCTTGTCTCCTGTGGCCTTGCAAAGGATGGGCTAAAAAAGTGGTGAAATGATTCCGCAAAATTG
Organism: Phyllobates terribilis; assembly: GCF_046119375.1. Taxonomy (NCBI): domain Eukaryota; kingdom Metazoa; phylum Chordata; class Amphibia; order Anura; family Dendrobatidae; genus Phyllobates; species Phyllobates terribilis. The sequence continues at coordinate 69,247,369 of NW_027362773.1, forward strand.
ATGTTACCAGCAGATACTGTGGTTCTGTTACGGTTTGAGTGCTGAACACTTGACGGTCCCACGGTTGGCAAGTTGGAACTGTGAGATTCACTACGTGCACCACTGGTATTTTGTGGAAAAGCACATGTAAGATTCTGCAACAGTCTCTGCTGATACTCCTGCATGCGTGCATCCCTTTCTATGGCAGGAATAATTTCTGCGAATTTACTTTTGTACCGGGGATCTAACAGTGTGGCAACCCAGTAGTCAGGATTATTTCTAATTCTCACAATTCGAGGGTCATGTTGCAGGTAGTGCAGCAAGAAGGCACTCATGTGTGTTGCGCATCCAGGAGCACCAAGTCCCTGTTGTGTTGGTGGCGAGGTAACAATCATGCTTCCTTCCTCTGTCCTCTCCCCCCAACCTCGCACAACAGAAATGTGATCAAGGTCTCCCTCATCTGATGAGTCTTCCATCAGTTTGTCCTCCACTTCTTCCTGGGCTCCTGCACCTTCCTCACTAGTTTGGCTGCTACCATGCGCCCTGGTAAAATCATCTCCCCCACCCTCACATGCCTGCCGCCCTGGTGCTGCCGACCGTCTGGACCTTGCAGATGTTAGCCCTTCCGCATACAACTCCTCCTCCTCTACTTCCTCCACCTCCTCTTGTGCCACCACCTGACTCCGAATTCTGTTTAACATGTGCTCCAGCATGTAAATCACCGGAATAGTCATGCTGATAATGGCATCGTCAGCACTAAACATCTTCGTCGCCATTTCAAAACTGTGCAGAAGGGTGCATAGGTCCCTGATCTGAGACCACTCCTCCAGCGTGATTTGCCCTACCTCTGAATCTCGTTGGCCCAGGCTATACGTCAGAACGTATTGCACCAGGGCTTGTCGGTGCTGCCACAGTCGCTGCAACATGTGCAGAGTTGAATTCCACCGGGTAGGCACATCGCATTTTAGCCGGTGAAGTGGCAGGCCCAACGACTTCTGTAGAGATGTAAGTCGCTGAGCTGCGGGATGCGAACGGCGGAAGTGAGCACACAGCGACCGTGCCCTCTGCAGAAGGCCATCTAGTCTGGGATAGTGGGCTAAAAATTGCTGGACAACCAGGTTCAACACGTGAGCCATACAAGGCACGTGTGTGACATTGCCCCGGCGAAGGGCCGCACCCAGGTTTGCAGCATTGTCGCACACGGCCTTCCCTGGTTTCAGGTCCAGTGGAGACAACCATTCATGAAATTGGTTCTCCAGAGCTGACCACAACTCCTCAGCTGTGTGACTCACATTTCCCAGACATTTCAATGTAAAAACCGCCTGATGACGTTGAGCCCTACTGCCAGCATAGTAAGGAGGTGTGCAGGATCCCTTCTGCGCAGTTAGAAAGCTTGTGGCATGACCAGACAGGCTTTGGGTGCAGGTGGAAGACCGAGAGGAGGTTGAGGAGGCAGAAGCAGTGGAGGAAAAATGACATAAAGAGGATTGACGCACAACTCGTGGGGACGGCAAGACTTGGACAGCAGCCCCTTGTCCTGCTGTCACCATAGTTACCCAGTGCCCAGTCAGCGACATGTAACGCCCCTGTCCATGCCTACTCGTCCAAGTGTCTGTGGTGAAATGCACCCTGTCACACACAGAGTTTCTCAAAGAAGCGGTGATGTTGTGTGCGACATGCTGGTGGAGCGCAGGCACACCTTTCTTTGAGAAGTAGTGCCGACTGGGCATCTGGTACTGGGGCACTGCGACGGACATAAGGTCTCGAAAATCCTCTGTGTCCACCAGGCGGAAAGGCAGCATTTCTGTAGCCAAGAGCTTGCAGATGGTGAAATTCAACCTCTTAGCTTTCTCATGGCTAGGAGGAAATGGTCTTTTACTTGTCCACATCTGAGGGACCGAGGGCTGGCTATTGTGCTTAGACGGGGTTGATAAGGGTGTCCCCGGCAAACTGCCGGTCTGTGAGGAAGATGCAGGCGGACATGTTAGGTTGCCTTGATCCAAAGGTGGTGCTATCGATGTCGGACAGCGCTCAAGACCAGCTGGTGTTACCACCTCCAAAGAAAATGATGACCTGCCAATCACGCTGGCTGTTGCGGGTAAAGAGGTGGCAGGTCTGCGCCCCAAAACAGGTGTGACTGCTGTCCCCCCAGTCACAGAGGATGAAGAGGCCGCGGATGCACAAGATATGGCAGACGGTGGTTGGCCCGGCCGGCTAGACCGCATTGTAGCACACTGAGCTTCCCACTGCAACTTATGCTTCATGTCCATGTGCCGGTTCATGCATGAAGTACTCAAACTATGTATTTTTTGGCCTCTACTTAGCTTTTGCTGACAAATGTTACAGATAACACGAGTTGGGTCATCTTTATCGATCTGAAAAAATGCCCAGGCTATGCAAGGCTTAGCACCCATGCGACCTGAAGAGCCACCACGACTTGTGGTGAGAGGCAGAGTTGTGTTTGAGGATGCAGTTGTTGACGTGCTTCCAGTACTACGTCTCTGTCCAGGAAGGCGCAACCTGACCTCGTCGTCACTAGCATCTTCCTCCACCTCCTCTGCTGACCTCATCTCTTGGCTGACTGTGGGTTGACAGTAAGTGGGATCTCCGACCTCATCATCATCACCCTGTGCGTTATCACACCCGTCGTCCTCAGAGCCAACCTGTTCCTGCCCTGACAAAAAACTAAAGTTGTCGCTCCAATCAGGTATTTGAGTCTTATCATCGTCTTCCTCATTGTCTCCACCAACAGGAGTTACAGTTTGGGAATGAGGGTCTACATTATGGTCAGAACCTTCTGCGTCTGGTCCTGGATCCGACTCATAAAGATTCTGGGCATCAGTGCAGATCATTTCCTCGTCTGGATTCACAGAAGCGCTGGAGTCGACCTCTGATTCCCAGGCTATAGTATGAGTAAACAGCTCTGCAGACTCAACCATCTGTTCTACCTCATACTCAGACGGGCAGCTGGAGATTTGGGAGCTGTGAGGAAGCAAGTGCGATTTGGGTGACACCTTTGAGGACTGGAGTATTTGTGATGTTGAAGTTGATGTGGAGGAGAGCCCACTTAAAGGAGCACTTGATATCCGTTGAAGCACCTGCTGTTTTTGTGCCTCATCTGGAATTTGTAGCGATTGGCGTGGCTGTAAGAAAGGGATCTTATCACATTGTCCGCTAAAAGAAGTAGACATTTTAGTTTGGCTGGAAGATGGTCTTTCTTCTGCACCTACCCCACGGACACAACCTTTTTTCCCCTTCCCAACACGCCTATTCCCCTTTCCACCAGCAGCAGGCCTTTTTCCACTCATTTTGGTGGTTAACTAATTCACAACTCTGGAGTTGTTTGCACAAAAAAACAATGGATGGTAACCGAGCAGAGCTGAGTGGCCAAACTGTGGTATTAGGCCAAAACTATTGGCTGGGTTAGATGCAGAAAAAAATTATTTTTAATTTGCAACCTGATGGAGGTCAGTATAGATGGACTAATAGACCAAGTCCCACACACCGCTAGAAGCCCAAATATTTTTTCAGAGCTAGATGCAGAAAAATTTTTTATTCAATTTGCAACCTGATGGAGGTCAGTATAGATGGACTAATAGACCAAGTCCCACACACTGCTAGAAGCCCAAATATTTTTTCAGAGCTAGATGCAGAAAAAAATTATTTTTAATTTGCAACCTGATGGAGGTCAGTATAGATGGACTAATAGACCAAGTCCCACACACCGCTAGAAGCCCAAATATTTTTTCAGAGCTAGATGCAGAAAAAAATTATTTTTAATTTGCAACCTGATGGAGGTCAGTATAGATGGACTAATAGACCAAGTCCCACACACCGCTAGAAGCCCAAATATTTTTTCAGAGCTAGATGCAGAAAAAAATTATATTCAATTTGCAACCTGCTGGAGGTCAGTATAGAAGGACTAATAGAACAAGTCCCACACACTGCTAGAAGCCCAAATATTTTTTCAGAGCTGAATGAAGAAAAAAAATATTTTTAATTTGCAACCTGATGGAGGTCAGTATAGATGGACTAATAGACCAAGTCCCACACACTGCTAGAAGCCCAAATATTTTTTCAGAGCTAGATGCAGAAAAAAATTATATTCAGTTTGCAACCTGATGGAGGTCAGTATAGATGGACTAATAGAATGATGCTATGCCCAAAAGATTTTACTTCACTAGGTGCAGTAAAAAAATTGGTATTCTATACACAGGTGGTATAACTTGCAACACAGATAGGCTACTCCACTGACTAACACACTCTGCAATAGGCCAAAAAGGATTAGCTTTGCTAGATTCAGCCAAATGCTGTGAAAAAAACTTGCACAGCACTGGCACAGACCTGCCTGGCAAAAACTGATAGGAACTGATGTAACCTAGTCCTGAAAAGGACTCCAATTACAATTAGTCTTTACTCCCACAATCTATCTATTTAAGAGCACAGACCTGCCTGATAAAAGTCGTAGGAAATGCTGTAACCTAGTCCTTAAAAGGACTGCAATCACAACTATTCCCTACTCCCAAGCTATCTGTATATTTGTGCGAAAATTGGCTTGAAATTAACAAGGTATAGCGCACACAGCAACAGCGGTGCCGTCTAACACGCAGCTGCAGCAGTGAGAAAATGGTGGCGACGGGGAAAATGGCTTGGTCTTATAGGGCAAGGACATGTGACATACACTGCCAATCACACATGCCCTTGCTTGTGTGAAAAAAAGCACTTCGCTCCGTGTGTGCGCTGCTGATAGGCTGACAGATTGCACCTCCCCACTGCAAATGCGGGAAAGAGAAAAAAAAATGGAGATCTTCATTGTTCCTGCAGAGATCCATCCCCTGCCCCTCCCCCCGCCCCGCTGTACACTCAAACTGCGTATTAACATTAATTTTCATCATTACTGAGAAAAAATCCAGTTATGATTTTGGTGCACGAACAGTTATCGAACATAACCTCGAACAGCCGAATTTTTCTCAAATTGTTCGTGTTCGCCGACCGGCTCGAACACCGCCCAAAACAGCTCGAATTTGAGATTGGCGAACAGTTCGAGTAGAACAACGCTCATCTCTATTTAGGAGGTGTCCCATTTTTTGTCCTCCCAGTCCTTAGTTCTTTTAGGGACCCTTCCCTTAATGCTATAGGTATTCGTTCAGACTAGCCGAGGACTAAGGCGGGTCTGTTCGCTAGGAACAGGCAGCCCGCTACATCGTAGGGATTCAGCTTAGTCTTACTGTAGGGACAGCTTTACCCTATCTTTCTTTAGTACTTGTTGCAGATCATAACAGGAGTTGTGTGGGCCACCTTACTGCATATAGAGACTACAGACAGCACGGTGGCTCAGTGGTTAGCACCGTTGCTTTGCAGCGCTGGGGTTCTGGATTGAAATCCCACCAAGGACAACATCTGCAAGGAGTTTGTATGTTCTCCCTCTGTTTGCGTGGGTTTCCTCCGGGTTCTCTGGTTTCCTCCCACACTCCAAAGACATACTGATAGGGAATCTAGATTGTGAGCCCCAAAGGGGACAGTGCCAAAAATGTCTGTAAAGCGCTATGGAATTAATGGCGCAATATAAGGGAGCAAAATAAAAATAATAATAATAATAATAATAATGGGAACCATCTTGCTGTATATAGGTAGCTGTGGGTGCCATCATACTGTATATAGGGGGCCGTGTGGGCCATCATACTATCATACTGTATATAGGAGTGTTTGTGGGCCTCATACTCAATATAAGGAGCTGTGGGGGCATAATATTGTATATAGGGAGCTGTGCGGGACATCAGACTGTATATAAGGAGCTGTGGAGCACTCAGATGACATTATTTGTTTTAAATGGGAGCATTATTAGTTTTGATGGGAGTACTAAGGGGGCAATATTACTTTTTGTGGGAGCATTGTTACTTTAAGTGGACACTGAAGGGAATTTATTGCTTATTACTTTCTAGGTAGCAAGGTCCTAGGTTTCTAGGCTCTCTATCTGACATACTGTGTTTGTGTGATTTTTGGGCAAGAGGATAATCATAGTAATGATACAATTTTTTAAATCTTGGGGTCACTGCTCTATGTCGTAGGTGCAGGCAGGATGGGGAGCTTTTGAAGTTTGTGAATAGGTGGGGACAGTGCTGGAAATGTGAGAAGTCAAATGTTTTTTCTTTTAATCTCTGCAGACAAGTCGTTGCTATAAGGTGTCATCATGTTGGTCTGAACCAGATGGAAAAAACGAGAAAAGTGAACAACGCCAATCAGAAAGAACGTCTTCTGTAAGTCACTTGTCATGCTGGGTAAGGGGAGAACCCTGTGTATAAAGACAGGAAAAGGGAAGGGTGCCCTACAAGTAGGGAAAGTCAGAGTGAAGAACCCTAAACAGCTCAAATGACAAACCCTGACTCCCTTATGGACCCTATATAGGTTCTGCACCTATTGCCAAGCAGGAAACCTGGACCTAGCTGACCCTAAATCTAGGCCCATGGTAGGGAGGGGGAGGGGTGAGCACTAATCAGCTCGACTGCAAACTAAAGTACACACAAGGGAAACAAACAGGGGAATACACTTAGCTTTAAGATGACACCGGAGAGAACACAGCAACAATCCACAAATGAACTCCAAGAAAATTCCAGCAGACTACTAGAATTCCAGGCCTGAATAGAAGAACAGCATTCTATCACCAGCAACTCTCCGGAGAAACTGAGTGTATTTAAGGATACAGCAAGGGTGTGGTAATTAGCAGCAGAAAGTGAGGATCACCGCTGGGTCCTAAAGGTATAATCCCCAAGCAAGGTGAGGATCACTGATGGGTCCTACAGAGAGAGGGATCATGAAAGGGTCAGGAAGATGTTTGTAAGGCCAAATGCAGCCACCTTCTACAGCCGGACCCCGTATGACTGTCTGTCAAACCTGACACATCCATAACATCACTATACTGTATATACCTGAACCATAATCATGTATATGGTCTGCAGGACTGGTATCTACCACTGTATTGTGGTAATTTCAGTCTTTTTGATGATGTGTTGTTTTGGTTTTTTTTATTTAGTAACAGTTCAATGTATTTCAATCCTGTGTATTAGAAGGTGTATGGTGGCATTGTAGGTCTTTGTACAGTGTGGTAATGATACTATAATATTATGTATTCACTGTGTAGTGGAAATTGTAGTGGACATTGTGTAGCAGTATTATTTTGGCCTTGTATAGTAGTAGTTTTTGTAATATTTGTCTTTGTATAGTGTGTATACAACCCTAAAGGGTTAGCAACAGTAGTATACTGCAATTATATACAGTATATATGGATCTTCTTTTAAGTGGTTGGGGGGGTCATATGGGGAGACACGTATGTCGGATCTTGATCCCCTGAACTTTTAAGACCCTAGAAAGGCCCCTGGTCTATGCTATCTTGTCCTCTTGAGCAATAATTGCTCCGACCCTCTAGCCATTTTTTCCCCCAGCACAGTCGCACCCTCTCTATTGAGGAGCAGCCCATACCTAGTGTAGAGCCTGTAGCCAACAGGGACAGTTGTCCAGAAACCCCAAACCCTCCTTCCTACACCAATTTCCAATATAAGGGAAAGAAAAAATGGAAAGGGAAAGACTAAAAACAAAAAAGAAAAGGTGGAGGGAGATGGATGCCCAATTCATTGATATACATGATGTAACATATTGTAGACACAAATAACACCATATAGTACAAGAATAGATCTATATACTTATCACACAAAGAACAAGAAAAGCTGAGAACAACTCAAATCTTAAATCATAGAGGGTGGGAACATTCCTTACTATTGCACAAATCCCAATATATTATAAAAATACCTATCTCATAATGCCAATTAATCGTAATTTATACCATGATAATATGAACCATGATTGATTAAATATTTATTGGATGCTACAAAGCTATATCTGCATACATAAATGTTCAGTGTGTGGGTTTCATGATTATACCAATCTTAAAATAGATAACATCAAACTACTAGATTACCCACACAACCCAATCATATTGCACACACCCAGCTGCCAGGAAAAATCCCCACAGCATAACTTGCTTGTATGAAGAAACACACCATAAATTGGTAGTAAAGATAGCAAAGTGTGAAAGATCAATAACTCATGTGCCAGGCGCAATACCCACCTATGCAAAGGCGCACCGCATCCCCGTCAACCTCACTCCAATGCACGTTTCGCTGCTGCTTCATCAGGGAGTAATTTGTCAACCTGATCAGCGATGTGTTGAACTTGAGCCCCAAGAAGAAAACACACCGTTCAATGATCCTGGTCTTTGTGACAGACTGTCCTATGTGTTCCCCTAATAACTGAATTGCCCACTACAAGCACTTGTGTGGATACAAGCTTTTTCACTAAAAAGTACAATGAGGGTCTGGATGAAAAACATAATATTACAGGTTATGAGTAGTGTTGAGCGAGCACTAAAATGCTCGGGTGCTCGAAGCTCGGGCCGAGCTCACCGTGATACTCGGGTGCTCGACCCGAGCAACTAGCCCAATGTTAGTCTATGGGAGACCCGAGCATTTTTGCGGCGGCACCCCCGGCAGTCTGTAGAAAGCCTAAAAAGTGCCCAAAACGATAGTGACAGTGCTTAAAAGACATGGGGACAGCATGGGAATCGCCCCAGGAAGCATTTCTGACCCCCAGGTCACTGCTGTCAACAATGTGGTCAGAGGTATTAAGCCACATTAACGGGTTCACAATAAAACGTTCAAAAACGAAACTGAAACGATTTTCCTGTGAAATATGTTAAGGAACTTCCTTTCCAGGGTAAAGACTTGTGTATAAGGTAAAATAAATAACCAAAAACAAAAATACTCCTCCACACCTTGGGCTATGTTCACAAGTAGCATTTTTTATGCGTTTTTGCACTTTTGTATTGCTTTCAACCGTGACAAATGCATTCACCGGGAAATTTTAACATTTTACAACCTTATCTGGCCATGTGCTGTGTGACACATGCATACATTGCTGAAAAGACATGGGAACAGCATGGGGAAGACCCCTGGAAGCATCTCTGACACCCAAGTCACTGCCTAAAAGTGTGCCCATCAGAAGTGATCCTTCCGCATCAGAAGATGCAGACTTGCAACTATCCCCGTTCAAGTCCTTGTCCCAGGGCAGTGTTCAATTGTACCTCCCCCATTCCTTGCAATGCAAGCGCAAGTATGCAGCCTGCCACCCACCCACCCACAGGCTGCAATACCATACTGCTAGCTTGCTTGCAATTAAAATGGGGCGTTTTAGTTTGGAGGAGGCCGAAGCTGGCCACTACCTCATGGATGCTTCGGCAGCGAGGTATACATACTCAGTCCCCAGCCGCCAAGCGGCCGGGTGTACACGCTCGGTCCCCAGCCACCAGGGGGCGGCCGGGTGTCCACCATACTCGGTCACCAGCCTCCCCGCGGCCGGGTGTCCACACATGGTCCCCAGTCGCCTGGGGGCGGCCGGGTGTCCATAAACAGTCCCCAGCCGCCCCTATTTCTCCTGTCACCTTCTCACACACTTTTCTTAGCCCGGCCTGCTTTAGGGCAGCATTGGACGAGCCCACCAGAGAACCAGACTCCTCCGGTGGGCCCTGGCTTCTCCATCAGGGGAGTTGAGAGTGCAAAGGTGAGGAGCATGATGATGATAATAGAAGTTAGCGTCTGCTTTGTTTTCTTGGAATGCAAGCGCATGTATGTAGTAGCGGCTAGGCCTGAGGTGGTCAGAGTTTTGGCGTATATCCTACCTCCTCCGAGGATTGCTGGATGTTTTCCTGCTACTATCCCAGTTCTATGACTCCCGTTGAAACAAAGCTTCAGGTGATGAATGATGGATGAGGTGGTGGCAAAGGAGAAAGAGCAGGAGGAACAGGGACCATTCATATCAATATCAGGCCAGTCAACCACACATGTCTTGTAGGATATATTTCTGTACCAAAAGGAGCGGTTCGGCTACACAGTTATAGGGTATGCAGTGAGTGCAATAACTAACAAAAAATTTGAGGCACTCCAATGCCCCTTGGAAGTGACATGGAGGTCAGAGGGCCTGTTTTTTCCATTTATAGCAACTGGGTCTCCTGTGCACTGTTGGCCTAAGCAGTGAATGGAAGGCTTTCCAAAAATTATGAGGAACTGCAATGCCCCTTGAAACAGACGTGGATTACAGCATACTAAAAACCTTCTACCCATTATTGGTTAGTGGGTCTCCCTTAGTGTTCACCTATGCATTGAAAAGCAAAAGCTGACTAAAATTAGGAGGAAATGCAATGCCCATTGGAAGAATGGTGGAGGTCGCAGTGGAATAAAAAGACAATATCAATGCCCCTTGGAAAAGTGGTGGAGGTCGCAGTAGCTTAGCAAGATGGTTTTAATGCCCCTTGGAAGAGACGTGGAGGTCGCAGTGGAATAAAAAGACAATATCAATGCCCCTGGGAAAAGTGGTGGAGGTCGCAGTAGCTTAACAAGATGGTTTTAATGCCCTTGGGAAAGTGGTGGAGGTCGCAGTACCTTAACAAGACGGTTTTAATGCCCCTTGGAAGAGACGTGGAGGTTGCAGTAGCTTAACAAGATGGTTTTAATGCCCCTTGGAAGAATGGTGGAGGTCGCAGTAGCTTAACAAGACGGTTTTAATGCCCCTGGGGAAAGTGGTGGAGGTCACAGTAGCTTAACAAGACAGTTTAAATGCCCCTTGGAAGAGACGTGGGGGTCGCAGTGGAATAAAAAGACAATATCAATGCCCCTGGGAGAAGTGGTGGAGGTCGCAGTAGCTTAACAAGACAGTTTTAATGCCCCTTGGAAGAGACGTGGAGGTTGCAGTAGCTTAACAAGACGGTTTTAATGCCCCTTGGAAGAATGGTGGAGGTCGCAGTAGCTTAACAAGACAGTTTTAATGCCCCTGGGGAAAGTGGTGGAGGTCGCAGTAACTTAACAAGACGATTTTAAAGCCCCTTGGAAGAGACGTGGAGGTCGCAATGGAATAAAAAGACGGTTTTAATGCCCCTTGGAAGAGACGTGGAGGTCGCAGTGGAATAAAAAGACAATATCAATGCCCCTGGGAAAAGTAGTGGAGGTCGCAGTAGCTTAACAAGACGGTTTTAATGCCGCTTGGAAGTGACATGGAGGTTGCAGTAGCTTAACAAGATGGTTTTAATGCCCCTTGGAAGAGACGTGGAGGTTGCAGTAGCTTAACAAGACAGTTTTAATGCCCCTTGGAAGAGACGTGGAGGTCGCAGTAGCTTAACAAGACGGTTTTAATGCCCCTTGGAAGAGACGTGGAGGTCGCAGTGGAATAAAAAGACAATATCAATGCCCCTGGGAAAAGTGGTGGAGGTCGCAGTAGCTTAACAAGACGGTTCTAATGCCCCTTGGAAGAGACGTGGAGGTTGCAGTAGCTTAACAAGATGGTTTTAATGCCCCTTGGAAGAATGGTGGAGGTTGCAGTAGCTTAACAAGACACTTTTAATACCCCTGGGGAAAGTGGTGGAGGTCGCAGTAGCTTAACAAGACGATTTTAAAGCCCCTTGGAAGAGACGTGGAGGTCTCAGTGGAATAAAAAGACAGTCTTAATGCCCCTTGGAAGAGATGTGGAGGTCACAGTGGAATAAAAAGACAATATCAGTGTCCCTGGGAAAAGTGGTGGAGGTCGCAGTAGCTTAACAAGACGGTTTTAATGCCGCTTGGAAGCGACATGGAGGTTGCAGTAGCTTAACAAGACGGTTTTAATGCCCCTTGGAAGAGACGTGGAGGTTGCAGTAGCTTAACAAGACAGTTTTAATGCCCCTGGGGAAAGTGGTGGAGGTCGCAGTAGATTAACAAGATGGTTTTAATGCCCCTTGGAAGAGACATGGAGGTCGCAGTGGAATAAAAAGACAATATCAATGCCCCTGGGAAAAGTGGTGGAGGTCGCAGTAGCTTAACAAGACTGTTTTAATGCTCATTGGAAGAGACGTGGAGGTTGCAGTAGCTTAACAATAAGGGTTTAATGCCCCTTGGAAGAGACGTGGAGGTTGCAGTAGGTTAACAAGATGGTTTTAATGCCCCTTGTAAGAGACGTGGAGGTCGCAGTGGAATAAAAAAACAATATCAATGCCCCTGGGAAAAGTGGTGGAGGTCGCAGTAGCTTAACAAGACGGTTTTAATGCCCCTTGGAGGAGACGTGGAGGTTGCAGTAGCTTAACAAGACGGTTTAAATGCTCCTTGGAAGAGTCATGCAGTACAGCATCTTAAAAACATTATTCCCATTATTGGAGAGTGGGTCTCCGATAGTCTTTGCCTATGCCTTTCAAGCAAATGCTGCCAAAAATTAGGACGGAGGAACTTGCAATGCTGGCAAACAAGAGCCATGCAGTACAGCATCTTAAAAACATTATTCCCATTATTGGGGAGTGGGTCTCCCGTAGTCTTTGCCTATGCCATCCAAGCAAATGCTGCCAAAAATTAGAACGGAGGAGCAATGCTGGCAACATGGACCAAGGTCACCCTGGTGGTATAGTGGTGGTGGAGGCTGAAGATAAGGAGAAGAGCAAAATACAGCCAAAATGAGGAAGCGTATACCCATGTGTGGGTGTGAAGCGGTGCATGGGAATACACCTCCCGAAATAACACAGTGGATTTGACTTTATGTTACTCTGCTGTCATTTGGTGGTGATGAGAAGTCTGGCCCAATCCAGCCCTTGTTCATTTTGATAAGGGTCAGCTTGTCAGCATTGTCAGTTGACAGGCGAGTGCGCTTATCTGTTATAATTCCCCCCAGCGGCACTAAAAACACGCTCCGATAACACGCAAGCCAGGACCTCCAAGGCGTACATTGCGAGATAATTCCAAGTGTCCAGCTTGGATACCCAAAAATTAAAAGGCACAGCGGAATCACGGAGGACGCTGCTACGGTCGGCAAGGTACTCCCTCACCATCTTTTGAAACTTTCCACTCCTTGTGAGAGGACCCCGCGCCTCAGGACATGTAAGCTGGGCGGGTCTCAGAAAACTGTCCCAGAACATTGACAGTGTTCCCCTGCCTCTGCTGGTTTGGAGTTGCGTCTCTCTCGCCTGTACGCCTTGGTTGGGCAATGAACTGTGACCTCTGCCGCTAGCGTGTTCAGATGGGAATTTTTTTAACAGTTCTGCAGTAAGGGCCTTCTGGTACTGCCCCATTTTTGTAGACCTCTCCACCTCAGGAATAAAAGAGTGAAAGTTCTCCTTGTAGCGGGGGTTTAAAAGTGTCACCAACCAGTAATGACTGTCACCCAACATTTTGACAACGCGAGGGTCACGGTTAAGGCAGCGTAACATAAAGTCAGCCATGCGTGCCAGACTGGTAACGGGCAAGACTTCCGTGTCCTCACCAAGATGAAGACTGACCATGATCTCCTCCTCCTCCTCCCCCTGTCCTCAGGCCACCCACGCTGAACCGACTGTATGACAGTTGTACAGGTACTACCGTCTACAGCGCATGATACCAGCTCCTGTTCTTCCTCCTCCTCCTCCTCCTCCTCTCCCTCATTGTCCACAATGCACATTGGGATGAGATGAGGCTGGGCTGTGTGTAATCGACCATTACGGCTTCTTGATCCATCTCATCATACTCTGACTTCAATGCCTCCTCTTTAATTCTCTGCAGAGAGCGTTGCAAAAGACAGACAAGTGGGATGCTGACGCTAATGATGGCGTCATCGCCACTCACCATCTTGGTGGACTCCTCAAAGTTTGCCAGGATGGTACATATGTCAGACATCCAGGTCCACTCCTGAGGTCTTATGTGTGGAGTCTGACCTGAATATCGACGGCCTTGTTGCAGCTGGTACTCCACAACTTCTCTCTTCTGCTCACAAATCCTTTGCAACATGTGGAGGGTAGAGTTCCAACGTGTGGGGACATCACACACCAGTCGGTGTGCCGGAAGCTGCAAACGCTGCTGCAGCACAGCAAGGGCGGCGGAAGCTGTAGCCGACTTCCGAAAATGAGCAGACAGGTGGCGTACTTTCACGAGCAGATCTGGAAAATCGGGGTACGATTTAAGAAACCGCTGGGGTTAAGCACATGAGCCAGGCATGGTACGTGTGTGATCTCGACCTCGCCTCAGAGCCGCCACCAGGTTACGGCCATTGTCACACACGACCATGCCTGGATGTAGGTTCAGCGGTCTCAGCCACAGATCTGCCTGCTCTTTCACAGCTGTCCACAACTCACAAGCAGTGTGATGTTTATCACCTAAGCTGGGTCCCGGCTTCCACTATGTTTACCCAGTGTGCCGTCAGGGAGATGTACCGTCCATGGCCACAAGCACTTGTCCACGTGTCCGTTGTCAGGTGGACTCTCCCAGTAACTGCGTTGTTGATGGCACGGCAGATGTTTTGGGACACGTGCTTGTGTAGTGCGGGGATGGCACAACGGGCAAAATAGTGTCGGCTGGGGACAGAGTACCGAGGGACGGCCACCGCCATAAGGTTGCGGAAGGATTCCGTCTCCACCAGCCTAAAAGGCAGCATTTCCAATGCAAGCAGTCGTGAAATGTGCGAATTTCGGACTGTGTTCTGTGGGGCATTGGCTGCGAATTTCGCTTTCGTTCAAAGGTCTGGGATATGGACAATTGAACGCTGCAATGGGACGTGGACGTGGACGTTGATGCTGTTTCTTGAGAAAATGCCATAACAAGTGAAGACTGAGATAAGGGGGCATCTTTGCATGCAGTATGGAGAGAGGATTGCCTTGCACACACAACAGGGGGTTATATTACATGCACAACAGCGGAAGAAGCAATGGTGCCACCCGCAGACACTGTTCCTAGACCCTGGGGTTCGGCCCACAAAGTCGGGTGCTTTGCTGCCATGTGCCTGATCATGCTGGTGGTGGTCAGGCTGGTAGTTTTGTCACCCCTGCTGATGCTGGCATGGCCGGTGGTACAAATGGCCTTTTTGGGGTTATCAGCAGAGTCTTTAAAAAAATTCCAGACTCTGGAAGACCTACTGGTTGTACTGGCAACATCCCTCGTGTTGGTGATACGGGGAACTGTTGCCCGCCTTCTGTGTGCGGCCACCACACTGTTTCTTCCTGCCTGTTGAGGTACTCTGCCTTCCCCCTGTGTGCTGCTGGCCTCGCTCTGCGTGTCCTCCTGCCACGTTGGGTCAGTTACTAGATCATCCACCACCTCCTCCTCTTCCACTTGTGCACCACGATCCTCCTCCTCACTTCGTGGCAATTGTGTCTCGTCATCGTCCACCTCTTGTGACAAATTGCCAGTGTAGACTTCCTGTGGCCGTGGCTGTTCAAATATTTGGGCATCGCTACATGGGATCTCCTCTTCCACCACTTCAAGCGGAGCAGGCGAGGGGCACAAATATGGAAATGGACCAGTGAACAGCTCTTCCGAGTGTCCAAGTGTGGGATCAGTTGCTGTCTGACGACACTCGGCATGGTGGGAGGAAGGAGCATCAGGGTGAGGAGGAGTATGCAGTCGAGACTCACGGCTACTACAACTTGACCGTGTGGAAGATAGACAGGAGGTGGTGGTGCCCAGGTAACTGGAAATATTATCTGCTATCCAATTAATAACCTGTTCACACTGATCAGTTCGCAATACTGGTGTTGTAGTGTGCTTCCCTAGTAATTCGGTCATGAAGTGGGAGCGAGAAGATGTGGCTGTTGGTTGTGGCACCATTTCACCTTGGCCACGGCCCCATCCTCTACACGCACCATCACCAGAACGTCCAGTTCCACGTCCCTTGCCACGCGACTTGCCCATTGTAAATGAAGTAAAATAGCTTACACTCGCACTATCAATGGAAAAAGGGTAATAAAAAGGAGATTAGAACCGTGGAAGAGGAAAACCACAGTTCTATTTGTCTGGCCTACAGCAGAATCTTTTAAACAGATATATTTGTGACTGAACAGACAGGGAGACATTATTACTGTTTTTTTTTCCGTAAAACAGGCCAAAAGCTTGATAATACAGAGATTTGAACCGTGGAACTGCAAAACCACAGTTATAGTTATGTGGCGTACACCAGAATCTTTTAAACAGATATATTGGTGTCTGACCAGTCAGGGAGACACTATTACAGTTTTTTTTACGGCAAAAAATGCCAAAACAGGATAATACAGAGATTTGACCCGTGGAACTGCAAAACCACAGTTATAGTTATGTGGCATACACCAGACTCTTTTAAACAGATATATTGGTGTCTGACCAGTCAGGGAGACACTATTACAGGTTTTTTTTATGGCAAAAAATGCCAAAAGCAGGATAATACAGAGATTTGACCCGTGGAACTGCAAAACCACAGTAATAGTTATGTGGCGTACACCAGATTCTTTTAAACAGATATATTGGTGTCTGACCAGTCAGGGAAACACTATTACAGTTTTTTTTTACGGCAGAAAATACCAAAAGCAGGATAATACAGAGATTTGACCCGTGGAACGGCAAAAGCACAGTTATAGTTATGTGGCATACACCAGACTCTTTTAACCAGATATATTGGTGTCTGACCAGTCAGGGAGACACTATTACAGTTTTTTTTTACAGCAAAAAATGCCAAAAGCAGGATAATACAGAGATTTGACCCATGGAACTGCAAAACCACAGTTATAGTTATGTGGCGTACACCAGACTCTTTTAAACACATATATTGGTGTCTGACCAGTCAGGGAGACACTATTACAGTTTTTTTTTACGGCAGAAAATGCCAAAAGCAGGATAATACAGAGATTTGACCCGTAGAATGGCAAAAGCACAGTTATAATTATGTGGCGTACACCAGACTCTTTTAAACAGATATATTGGTGTCTGACCAGTCAGGGAGACACTATTACAGGTTTTTTTTACGGCAAAAAATGCCAAAAGCAGGATAATACAGAGATTTGACCCGTGAAACTGCAAAACCACAGTAATAGTTATGTGGCGTACACCAGATTCTTTTAAACAGATATATTGGTGTCTGACCAGTCAGGGAGACACTATTACAGTTTTTTTTTACGGCAGAAAATACCAAAAGCAGGATAATACAGAGATTTGACCCGTGGAACTGCAAAACCACAGTTATAGTTATGTGGCGTACACCAGACTCTTTTAAACCGATATATTGGTGTCTGACCAGTCAGGGAGACACTATTACAGTTTTTTTTACGGCAAAAAATGCCAAAAGCAGGATAATACAGAGATTTGACCCGTGGAACTGCAAAACCACCGTTATAGTTATGTGGCGTACACTAGACTCTTTTAAACAGATATATTGGTGTCTGACCAGTCAGGGAGACACTATTACTGTTTTTTTTTACGGCAAAAAATGCCAAAAGCAGGATAATACAGAGATTTGACCCGTGGAACTTCAAAACCACAGTTATAGTTATGTGGCGTACACCAGACTCTTTTTAACAGATATATTAGTGCCTGACCAGTCAGGGAGATACTATTACAGTTTTTTTTACGGCAAAAAATGCCAAAAACAGGATAATACAGAGATTTGACCCGTGGAACTGCAAAACCACAGTTATAGTTATGTGGCGTACACCAGACTCTTTTAAACAGATATATTGGTGTCTGACCAGTCAGGGAGACACTATTACTGGTTTTTTTGCGGCAAAAAATGCCAAAAGCAGGATAATAAAGAGATTTGACCCGTGGAACTGCAAAACCACAGTTATAGTTATGTGGCGTACACCAGACTCTTTTAAACAGATATATTGGTGTCTGACTAGTCAGGGAGACACTATTAAAGTGTTTTTTTACGGCAAAAAATGCCAAAAGCAGGATAATACAGAGATTTGACCCGTGGAACTGCAAAACCACTTTTATAGTTATGTGGCGCACACCAGACTCTTTTAAACAGATATATTGGTGTCTGACCAGTCAGTGAGACACTATTACTGTTCTTTTTACAGCAAAAAATGCCAAAAACAGGATAATACAGAGATTTGACCCATGGAACTGCAAAAGCACAGTTATAGTTATGTGGCTCACACCAGACTCTTTTAAACAGATATATTGGTGTCTGACCAGTTAGGCAGACACTATTACAGTTTTTTTTTCTGGCAAAAAATGCCAAAAGCAGGATAATACAGAGATTTGACCCCTGGAACTGCAAAACCACAGTTATAGTTATGTGGCGTACACCAGACTCTTTTAAACAGATATATTGGTGTCTGACCAGTCAGGGAGACACTATTACAGGTTTTTTTTACGGCAAAAAATGCCAAAAACCGGATAATACAGAGATTTGACCCGTGGAATGGCAAAACCACAGTTATAGTTATGTGGCGTACACCAGACTCTTTTAAACAGATACATTGATGTCTCACCAGTCAGGGAGACACTATTACAGTGCTTTTTTACGGCAAAAAATGCCAAAAGCAGGATAATACAGAGATTTGACCCGTGGAACTGCAAAACCACAGTTATAGTTATGTGTCGTACACCAGACTCTTTTAAACAGATATATTGGTGTCTGACCAGTCAGGGAGACACAATTACAGTTTTTTTTATGGCAAAAAATGCCAAAAACAGGATAATACAGAGATTTGACCCGTGGAACTACAAAAGCACAGTTATACTTATGTGGCGTACACCAGAATCTTTTAAACAGATATATTTGTGTCTGACCAGTCAGGGAGACACTATTACCGTGTTTTTTTTACGGCAAAAAATGCCAAAAGCAGGATAATACAGAGATTTGACCCGTGGAACTGCAAAATCACAGCTATATTTCTGAGGCATACCCCAGCCTCTTTTAAACAGATACATCGGTGTCTGACCAGTCAGGAAGGCACTCTTACAGTTTTTTTTTACGGAAAAAGATGACAAAAGCAGGATAATACAGAGATTTGACCCGTGGAACTGCAAAACCACAGTTATAGTTATGTGGCGTACACCAGACTCTTTTAAACAGATATATTGGTGCCTGACCAGTCAGGGGGACACTATTACAGTTTTTTTTACGGCAAAAAATGCCAAAAACAGGATAATACAGAGATTTGACCCGTGGAACTGCAAAACCACAGTTAAAGTTATGTGGCGTACACCAGACTCTTTTAAACAGATATATTGGTGTCTTACCAGTCAGGGAGACACTATTACAGTGTTTTTTTTACGGCAAAAAAAGCCAAAAGCAGGATAATACAGAGATTTGACCCGTGGAACTGCAAAACCACAGTTATAGCTATGTGGCGTACACCAGACTCTTTTAAACAGATATATTGGTGTCTGACCAGTCAGGGAGATACTATTACAGTTTTTTTTACGGCAAAAAATGCCAAAAACAGGATAATACAGAGATTTGACCCGTGGAACTGCAAAACCACAGTTATAGTTATGTGGCGTACACCAAACACTTTTAAACAGATATATTGGTGTCTGACCAGTCAGGGAGACACTATTACTGTTTTTTTTTACGGCAAAAAATGACAAAAGCAGGATAATAAAGAGATTTGACCCATGGAACTGCAAAACCACAGTTATAGTTATGTGGCGTACACCAGACTCTTTTAAACAGATATATTGGTGTCTGACTAGTCAGGGAGACACTATTAAAGTGTTTTTTTACGGCAAAAAATGCCAAAAGCAGGATAATACAGAGATTTGACCCGTGGAACTGCAAAACCACTTTTATAGTTATGTGGCGCACACCAGACTCTTTTAAACAGATATATTGGCGTCTGACCAGTCAGGGAGACACTATTACAGTTTTTTTTTACGGCCAAAAATGCCAAAAACAGGATAATACAGAGATTTGACCCGTGGAACTACAAAAGCACAGTTATACTTATGTGGCGTACACCAGAATCTTTTAAACAGATATATTTGTGTCTGACCAGTCAGGGAGACACTATTACCGTGTTTTTTTTACGGCAAAAAATGCCAAAAGCAGGATAATACAGAGATTTGACCCGTGGAACTGCAAAATCACAGCTATATTTCTGTGGCGTACCCCAGCCTCTTTTAAACAGATACATCGGTGTCTGACCAGTCAGGAAGGCACTCTTACAGTTTTTTTTTACGGAAAAAGATGACAAAAGCAGGATAATACAGAGATTTGACCCGTGGAACTGCAAAACCACAGTTATAGTTATGTGGCATACACCAGACTCTTTTAAACAGATATATTGGTGTCTGACCAGTCAGGGAGACACTATTACAGTTTTTTTTTACGGCAAAAAATGCCAAAAACAGGATAATACAGAGATTTGACCCGTGGAACTGCAAAACCACAGTCATAGTTATGTGGCGTACATCAGACTCTTTTAAACAGATATATTGGTGTCTGACCAGTCAGTGAGACACTATTACTGTTTTTTTTACAGCAAAAAATGCCAAAAACAGGATAACACAGAGATTTGACCCATGGAACTGCAAAAGAACAGTTATAGTTATGTGGCTCACACCAGACTCTTTTAAACAGATATATTGGTGTCTGACCAGTCAGGGAGACACTATTACAGTTTTTTTTTCTGACAAAAAATGCCAAAAGCAGGATAATACAGAGATTTGACCCCTGGAACTGCAAAACCACAGTTATAGTTATGTGTCGTACACCAGACTCTTTTAAACAGATATATTGGTGTCTGACCAGTCAGGGAGACACTATTACAGGTTTTATTTACGGCAAAAAATGCCAAAAACCGGATAATACAGAGATTTGACCCGTGGAACTGCAAAACCACAGTTATAGTTATGTGGCGTACACCAGACTCTTTTAAACAGATATATTGGTGTCTGACCAGTCAGGGAGACACTATTACTGTTTTTTTTTTACGGAAAAAAATGCCAAAAGCAGGATAATACACAGATTTGACCCGTGGACCTGCAAAAACACAGTTATAGTTATGTGGCATACACCAGACTCTTTTAAACAGATATATTGGTGTCTGACCAGTCAGGGAGACACTATTACAGTTTTTTTTTACGGCAAAAAATGCCAAAAGCAGGATAATACAGAGATTTGACCCGTGGAACTACAAAACCACAGTTATAGTTATGTGGCGCACACCAGACTATTTTAAACAGATATATTGGTGTCTGACCAGTCAGGGAGACACTATTACAGTTTTTTTTACAGCAAAAAATGCCAAGAACAGGATAATACAGAGATTTGACCCATGGAACTGCAAAACCACAGTTATAGTTATGTGGCGTACACCAGACTCTTTTAAACAGATATATTGGTGTCTGACCAGTCAGGGAGACACTATTACTGTTTTTTTTACGGCAAAAAATGCCAAAGGCAGGATAATACAGAGATTTGACCCATGGAACTGCAAAACCACAGCTATATTTATGTAGCGTACACCAAACTATTTTAAACAGATATATCGGTGTCTGACCAGTCAGGAAGACACTATTACAGTTTTTTTTACGGCAAAAAATGCCAAAACAGGATAATACAGAGATTTGACCCATGGAACTGCAAAACCACAGTTATAGTTATGTGGCGTACACCAGACTCTTATAAACAGATATATTGGTGTCTGACCAGTCAGGGAGACACTATTACAGTGCTTTTTTTACGGCAAAAAATGCCAAAAGCAGGATAATACAGAGATTTGACCGGTGGAACTGCAAAACCACAGTTATAGTTATGTGGCGCACACCAGACTTTTTTAAACAGATATATTGGTGTCTGACCAGTCAGGGAGACACTATTACAGTTTTTTTTTAACAACAAAAAATGCCCAAATCAGGATAATACAGAGATTTGACCCATGGAACTGCAAAACCACAGTTATAGTTATGTGGCGTGCACCAGACTCATTTAAACACATATATTGGTGTCTGACCAGTCAGGGAGACACTATTACAGTTTTTTTTATGGCAGAAAATGCCAAAAGCAGGATAATACAGAGATTTGACCCGTGGAACGGCAAAAGCACAGTTATAGTTATGTGGCGTACACCAGACTCTTTTAAACAGATATATTGGTGTCTGACCAGTCAGGGAGACACTATTACAGTTTTTTTTACGGCAAAAAATGCCAAACGCAGGACAATACAGAGATTTGACCTGTGGAACTGCAAAACCAAAGCTATATTTATGTGGCGTACACCAGACTCTTTTAAACAGATATATCGGTGTCTGACCAGTCAGGAAGACACAATTACAGTTTTTTTTTACGGGAGAAAATGCCAAAAGCAAGATAATACAGAGTTTGACCCGTGGAACGGCAAAAGCACAGTTATAGTTATGTGGCGTACACCAGACTCTTTTAAACAGATATATTGGTGTCTGACCAGTCAGGGAGACACTATTACAGGTTTTTTTTACGGCAAAAAATGCCAAAAGCAGGATAATACAGAGATTTGACCCGAGGAACTGCAAAACCACAGTTATAGTTATGTGGCGTACACCAGATTCTTTTAAACAGATATATTTGTGTCTGACCAGTCAGGGAGACTCTATTACAGTTTTTTTTTACGGCAGAAAATACCAAAAGCAGGATAATACAGAGATTTGACCCGTGGAACTGCAAAAACACAGTTATAGTTATGTGGCGTACACCAGACTCTTATAAACAGATATATTGGTGTCTGACCAGTCAGGGAGACACTATTAAAGCTTTCTTTTACGGCAAAAAATGACAAAACAGGATAATACAGAGATTTGACCCATGGAACTGCAAAACCACCGTTATAGTTATGTGGCGTACACCAGACTCTTTTAAACAGATACATTGGTGTCTGACCAGTCAGGGAGACAATATTACAGTGCTTTTTTACGGCAAAAAATGCCAAAAGCAGGATAATACAGAGATTTGACCCATGGAACTGCAAAACCACATTTATAGTTATGTGTCGTACACCAGTCTCTTTTAAACAGATATATTGGTGTCTGACCAGTCAGGGAGACACTATTACAGTTTTTTTTATGGCAAAAAATGCCAAAAACAGGATAATACAGAGATTTGACCCGTGGAACTGCAAAACCACAGTTATAGTTATGTGGCATACACCAGACTCCTTTAAACAGATATATTGGTGTCTGACCAGTCAGGGAGACATTATTACAGTTTTTTTTTACGGCAGAAAATGCCAAAAGCAGGATAATACAGAGATTTGACCCGTGGAACTGCAAAAACACAGTTATAGTTATGTGGCGCACACCAGACTCTTTTAAACAGATATATTGGTGTCTGACCAGTCTGGGAGACACTATTACAGTGGTTTTTTATGGCAAAAAATGCCAAAAGCAGGATAATACAGAGATTTTACCCGTGGTACTGCAAAACCACAGCTGTATTTATGTAGCGTACACCAAACTCTTTTAAACAGATATATCGTGGTCTGACCAGTCAGGAAGACACTATTACAGTTTTTTTTACAGCAAAAAATGCCAAAACAGGATGATACAGAGATTTGACCCGTGGAACTGCAAAACCACAGTTATAGTTATGTGGCGTACACCAGATTCTTATAAACAGATATATTGGTGTCTGACCAGTCAGGGAGACACTATTACAGTGCTTTTTTAACGGCAAAAAATGCCAAAAGCAGGATATTACAGAGATTTGACCGGTGGAACTGCAAAACCACAGTTATAGTTATGTGGCGCACACCAGACTTTTTTAAACAGATATATTGGTGTCTGGCCAGTCAGGGAGACACTATTACTGTTTTTTTTACGGCAAAAAATGCCAAAAGCAGGATAATACAGAGATTTGACCCGTGGAACTGCAAAACCACAGTTATAGTTATTTGGCGTACACCAGACTCTTTTAAACAGATATATTGGTGTCTGATCAGTCAGGGAGACACTATTACAGTTTTTTTTTACGGCAAAAAATGCCAAAAACCGGATAATACAGAGATTTGACCCGTGGAACTGCAAAACCACAGTTATAGTTATGTGGCGTACACCAGACTCTTTTAAACAGATATATTGGTGTCTGACCAGTCAGGGAGACACTATTACAGTTTTTTTTACGGCAAAAAATGCCAAACGCAGGACAATACAGAGATTTGACCTGTGGAACTGCAAAACCAAAGCTATATTTATGTGGCGTACACCAGACTCTTTTAAACAGATATATCGGTGTCTGACCAGTCAGGAAGACACAATTACAGTTTTTTTTACGGGAGAAAATGCCAAAAGCAGGATAATACAGAGTTTGACCCGTGGAACGGCAAAAGCACAGTTATAGTTATGTGGCGTACACCAGACTCTTTTAAACAGATATATTGGTGTCTGACCAGTCAGGGAGACACTATTACAGGTTTTTTTTACGGCAAAAAATGCCAAAAGCAGGATAATACAGAGATTTGACCCGAGGAACTGCAAAACCACAGTTATAGTTATGTGGCGTACACCAGATTCTTTTAAACAGATATATTTGTGTCTGACCAGTCAGGGAGACTCTATTACAGTTTTTTTTTACGGCAGAAAATACCAAAAGCAGGATAATACAGAGATTTGACCCGTGGAACGGCAAAAGCACAGTTATAGTTATGTGGCGTACACCAGACTCTTTTAAACAGATATATTGGTGTCTGACCAGTCAGGGAGACACTATTACAGTTTTTTTTTAAGGCAAACAATGCCAAAAGCAGGATAATACAGAGATTTGACCCGTGGAACTGCAAAACCACAGTTATAGTTATGTGGTGTACACCAGACTCTTTAAAACAGATATATTGGTGTCTGATCAGTCAGGGAGACACTATTACAGTTTTTTTTTACGGCAAAAAATGCCAAAAACCGGATAATACAGAGATTTGACCCGTGGAACTGCAAAACCACAGTTATAGTTATGTGGCGTACACCAGACTCTTTTAAACAGATATATTGGTGTCTGACCAGTCAGGGAGACACTATTACTGTTTTTTTTACGGTAAAAAATGCCAAAAGCAGGATAATACAGAGATTTGACCCGTGGAACTGCAAAAACACAGTTATAGTTATGTGGCGTACACCAGACTCTTATAAACAGATATATTGGTGTCTGACCAGTCAGGGAGACACTATTAAAGCTTTCTTTTACGGCAAAAAATGACAAAACAGGATAATACAGAGATTTGACCCATGGAACTGCAAAACCACCGTTATAGTTATGTGGCGTACACCAGACTCTTTTAAACAGATACATTGGTGTCTGACCAGTCAGGGA
Source organism: Phyllobates terribilis (assembly GCF_046119375.1). Classification (NCBI taxonomy): domain Eukaryota; kingdom Metazoa; phylum Chordata; class Amphibia; order Anura; family Dendrobatidae; genus Phyllobates; species Phyllobates terribilis. Next base: position 69,272,410 of record NW_027362773.1, read on the forward strand.
GACACTATTACAGTGCTTTTTTATGGCAAAAAATGCCAAAAGCAGGATAATACAGAGATTTGACCCATGGAACTGCAAAACCACAGTTATAGTTATGTGTCGTACACCAGTCTCTTTTAAACAGATATATTGGTGTCTGACCAGTCAGGGAGACACTATTACAGTTTTTTTTACGGCAAAAAATGCCAAAAACAGGATAATACAGAGATTTGACCCGTGGAACTGCAAAACCACAGTTATAGTTATGTGGCATACACCAGACTCCTTTAAACAGATATATTGGTGTCTGACCAGTCAGGGAGACATTATTACAGTTTTTTTTTACGGCAGAAAATGCCAAAAGCAGGATAATACAGAGATTTGACCCGTGGAACTGCAAAAACACAGTTATAGTTATGTGGCGCACACCAGACTCTTTTAAACAGATATATTGGTGTCTGACCAGTCAGGGAGACACTATTACAGTGTTTTTTTATGGCAAAAAATGCCAAAAGCAGGATAATACAGAGATTTGACCCGTGGTACTGCAAAACCACAGCTATATTTATGTAGCGTACACCAAACTCTTTTAAACAGATATATCGGGGTCTGACCAGTCAGGAAGACACTATTACAGTTTTTTTTACAGCAAAAAATGCCAAAACAGGATGATACAGAGATTTGACCCGTGGAACTGCAAAACCACAGTTATAGTTATGTGGCGTACACCAGACTCTTATAAACAGATATATTGGTGTCTGACCAGTCAGGGAGACACTATTACAGTGCTTTTTTAACGGCAAAAAATGCCAAAAGCAGGATATTACAGAGATTTGACCGGTGGAACTGCAAAACCACAGTTATAGTTATGTGGCGCACACCAGACTTTTTTAAACAGATATATTGGTGTCTGACCAGTCAGGGAGACACTATTAATGTTTTTTTTACGGCAAAAAATGCCAAAAGCAGGATAATACAGAGATTTGACCCGTGGAACTGCAAAACCACAGTTATAGTTATTTGGCGTACACCAGACTCTTTTAAACAGATATATTGGTGTCTGATCAGTCAGGGAGACACTATTACAGTTTTTTTTTACGGCAAAAAATGCCAAAAACCGGATAATACAGAGATTTGACCCGTGGAACTGCAAAACCACAGTTATAGTTATGTGGCGTACACCAGACTCTTTTAAACAGATATATTGGTGTCTGACCAGTCAGGGAGACACTATTACTGTTTTTTTTACGGCAAAAAATGCCAAAAGCAGGATAATACAGAGATTTGACCCGTGGAACTGCAAAACCACAGTTATAGTTATGTGGCGTACACCAGACTCTTATAAACAGATATATTGGTGTCTGACCAGTCAGGGAGACACTATTACAGTGCTTTTTTAACGGCAAAAAATGCCAAAAGCAGGATATTACAGAGATTTGACCGGTGGAACTGCAAAACCACAGTTATAGTTATGTGGCGCACACCAGACTTTTTTAAACAGATATATTGGTGTCTGACCAGTCAGGGAGACACTATTACTGTTTTTTTTACGGCAAAAAATGCCAAAAGCAGGATAATACAGAGATTTGACCCGTGGAACTGCAAAACCACAGTTATAGTTATTTGGCGTACACCAGACTCTTTTAAACAGATATATTGGTGTCTGATCAGTCAGGGAGACACTATTACAGTTTTTTTTTACGGCAAAAAATGCCAAAAACCGGATAATACAGAGATTTGACCCGTGGAACTGCAAAACCACAGTTATAGTTATGTGGCATACACCAGACTCTTTTAAACAGATATATTGGTGTCTGACCAGTCAGGGAGACACTATTACTGTTTTTTTTACGGCAAAAAATGCCAAAAGCAGGATAATACAGAGATTTGACCCGTGGAACTGCAAAAACACAGTTATAGTTATGTGGCGTACACCAGACTCTTATAAACAGATATATTGGTGTCTGACCAGTCAGGGAGACACTATTAAAGCTTTCTTTTACGGCAAAAAATGACAAAACAGGATAATACAGAGATTTGACCCATGGAACTGCAAAACCACCGTTATAGTTATATGGCGTACACCAGACTCTTTTAAACAGATATATTGGTGTCTGACCAGTCAGGGAGACACTATTACAGTTTTTTTCATGGCAAAAAATGCCAAAAACAGGATAATACAGAGATTTGACCCGTGGAACTGCAAAACCACAGTTATAGTTATGTGGCGTGCACCAGACTCCTTTAAACAGATATATGGGTGTCTGACCAGTCAGGGAAACATTATTACAGGTTTTTTTTACGGCAGAAAATGCCAAAAGCAGGATAATACAGAGATTTGACCCGTGGAACTACAAAAGCACAGTTATACTTATGTGGCGTACACCAGAATCTTTTAAACAGATATATTTGTGTCTGACCAGTCAGGGAGACACTATTACCGTGTTTTTTTTACGGCAAAAAATGCCAAAAGCAGGATAATACAGAGATTTGACCCATGGAACTGCAAAACCACAGTTATAGTTATGTGGCGTACACCATACTCTTTTAAACAGATATATTGGTGTCTGACCAGTCAGGGAGACACTATTACAGTTTTTTTTATGGCAAAAAATGCCAAAAACAGGATAATACAGAGATTTGACCCGTGGAACTGCAAAACCACAGTTATAGTTATGTGGCGTCCACCAGACTCCTTTAAACAGATAGATTGGTGTCTGACCAGTCAGGGAGACATTATTACAGGTTTTTTTTACGGCAGAAAATGCCAAAAGCAGGATAATACAGAGATTTGACCCGTGGAACTACAAAAGCACAGTTATACTTATGTGGCGTACACCAGAATCTTTTAAACAGATATATTTGTGTCTGACCAGTCAGGGAGACACTATTACCGTGTTTTTTTTACGGCAAAAAATGCCAAAAGCGATAATACAGAGATTTGACCCATGGAACTGCAAAACCACAGTTATAGTTATGTGTTGTACACCAGACACTTTTAAACAGATATATTGGTGTCTGACCAGTCAGGGAGACACGATTACAGTTTTTTTTATGGCAAAAAATGCCAAAAACAGGATAATACAGAGATTTGACCCGTGGAACTGCAAAACCACAGTTATAGTTATGTGGCGTACACCAGACTCCTTTAAACAGATATATTGGTGTCTGACCAGTCAGGGAGACATTATTACAGATTTTTTTTACGGCAGAAAATGCCAAAAGCAGGATAATACAGAGATTTGACCCGTGGAACTACAAAAGCACAGTTATACTTATGTGGCGTACACCAGAATCGTTTAAACAGATATATTTGTTTCTGACCAGTCAGGGAGACACTATTACCGTGTTTTTTTTACGGCAAAAAATGCCAAAAGCAGGATAATACAGAGATTTGACCCGTGGAACTGCAAAATCACAGCTATATTTCTATGGCGTACCCCAGCCGCTTTTAAACAGATACATCGGTGTCTGACCAGTCAGGAAGGCACTCTTACAGTGTTTTTTTTACGGAAAAAGATGCCAAAAGCAGGATAATACAGAGATTTGACCCGTGGAACTGCAAAACCACAGTTATAGTTATGTGGCGTACACCAGACTCTTTTAAACAGATATATTGGTGTCTGACCAGTCAGGGAGACACTATTACAGTTTTTTTTTACGGCAAAAAATGCCAAAAACAGGATAATACAGAGATTTGACCCGTGGAACTGCAAAACCACCACTATATTTATGTGGCGTACACCAGACTCTTTAAAACAGATATATCGGTGTCTGACCAGTCAGGAAGACACTATTACAGTTTTTTTTTACGGCAAAAAATGCCAAAAGCAGGATAATACAGAGATTTGACCCGTGGAACTTCAAAACCACAGTTATAGTTATGTGGCGTACACCAGACTATTTTAAACAGATATATCGGTGTCTGACCAGTCAAGAAGACACTATTACAGTTTTTTTTTACGGCAAAAAATGCCAAAAGCAGGATAATACAGAGATTTGACCCGTGGAACTTCAAAACCACAGTTATAGTTATGTGGCGTACACCAGACACTTTTAAACAGATATATTGGTGTCTGACCAGTCAGGGAGATACTATTACAGTTTTTTTTTTACGGCAAAAAATGCGAAAAGCAGGATAATACAGAGATTTGACCCGTGGAACTGCAAAACCACAGTTATAGTTATGTGGCGTACACCAGACTCTTTTACACAGATATATTGGTGTCTGATCAGTCAGGGAGACACTATTACAGTTTTTTTTTACGGCAAAAAATGCCAAAAACCGGATAATACAGAGATTTGACCCGTGGAACTGCAAAACCACAGTTATAGTTATGTGGCGTACACCAGACTCTTTTAAACAGATATATTGGTGTCTGACCAGTCAGGGAGACACTATTACAGTTTTTTTTACGGCAAAAAATGCCAAACGCAGGACAATACAGAGATTTGACCTGTGGAACTGCAAAACCAAAGCTATATTTATGTGGCGTACACCAGACTCTTTTAAACAGATATATCGGTGTCTGACCAGTCAGGAAGACACAATTACAGTTTTTTTTACGGGAGAAAATGCCAAAAGCAGGATAATACAGAGTTTGACCCGTGGAACGGCAAAAGCACAGTTATAGTTATGTGGCGTACACCAGACTCTTTTAAACAGATATATTGGTGTCTGACCAGTCAGGGAGACACTATTACAGGTTTTTTTTACGGCAAAAAATGCCAAAAGCAGGATAATACAGAGATTTGACCCGAGGAACTGCAAAACCACAGTTATAGTTATGTGGCGTACACCAGATTCTTTTAAACAGATATATTTGTGTCTGACCAGTCAGGGAGACTCTATTACAGTTTTTTTTTACGGCAGAAAATACCAAAAGCAGGATAATACAGAGATTTGACCCGTGGAACGGCAAAAGCACAGTTATAGTTATGTGGCGTACACCAGACTCTTTTAAACAGATATATTGGTGTCTGACCAGTCAGGGAGACACTATTACAGTTTTTTTTTAAGGCAAACAATGCCAAAAGCAGGATAATACAGAGATTTGACCCGTGGAACTGCAAAACCACAGTTATAGTTATGTGGTGTACACCAGACTCTTTAAAACAGATATATTGGTGTCTGATCAGTCAGGGAGACACTATTACAGTTTTTTTTTACGGCAAAAAATGCCAAAAACCGGATAATACAGAGATTTGACCCGTGGAACTGCAAAACCACAGTTATAGTTATGTGGCGTACACCAGACTCTTTTAAACAGATATATTGGTGTCTGACCAGTCAGGGAGACACTATTACTGTTTTTTTTACGGTAAAAAATGCCAAAAGCAGGATAATACAGAGATTTGACCCGTGGAACTGCAAAAACACAGTTATAGTTATGTGGCGTACACCAGACTCTTATAAACAGATATATTGGTGTCTGACCAGTCAGGGAGACACTATTAAAGCTTTCTTTTACGGCAAAAAATGACAAAACAGGATAATACAGAGATTTGACCCATGGAACTGCAAAACCACCGTTATAGTTATGTGGCGTACACCAGACTCTTTTAAACAGATACATTGGTGTCTGACCAGTCAGGGAGACACTATTACAGTGCTTTTTTATGGCAAAAAATGCCAAAAGCAGGATAATACAGAGATTTGACCCATGGAACTGCAAAACCACAGTTATAGTTATGTGTCGTACACCAGTCTCTTTTAAACAGATATATTGGTGTCTGACCAGTCAGGGAGACACTATTACAGTTTTTTTTACGGCAAAAAATGCCAAAAACAGGATAATACAGAGATTTGACCCGTGGAACTGCAAAACCACAGTTATAGTTATGTGGCATACACCAGACTCCTTTAAACAGATATATTGGTGTCTGACCAGTCAGGGAGACATTATTACAGTTTTTTTTTACGGCAGAAAATGCCAAAAGCAGGATAATACAGAGATTTGACCCGTGGAACTGCAAAAACACAGTTATAGTTATGTGGCGCACACCAGACTCTTTTAAACAGATATATTGGTGTCTGACCAGTCAGGGAGACACTATTACAGTGTTTTTTTATGGCAAAAAATGCCAAAAGCAGGATAATACAGAGATTTGACCCGTGGTACTGCAAAACCACAGCTATATTTATGTAGCGTACACCAAACTCTTTTAAACAGATATATCGGGGTCTGACCAGTCAGGAAGACACTATTACAGTTTTTTTTACAGCAAAAAATGCCAAAACAGGATGATACAGAGATTTGACCCGTGGAACTGCAAAACCACAGTTATAGTTATGTGGCGTACACCAGACTCTTATAAACAGATATATTGGTGTCTGACCAGTCAGGGAGACACTATTACAGTGCTTTTTTAACGGCAAAAAATGCCAAAAGCAGGATATTACAGAGATTTGACCGGTGGAACTGCAAAACCACAGTTATAGTTATGTGGCGCACACCAGACTTTTTTAAACAGATATATTGGTGTCTGACCAGTCAGGGAGACACTATTAATGTTTTTTTTACGGCAAAAAATGCCAAAAGCAGGATAATACAGAGATTTGACCCGTGGAACTGCAAAACCACAGTTATAGTTATTTGGCGTACACCAGACTCTTTTAAACAGATATATTGGTGTCTGATCAGTCAGGGAGACACTATTACAGTTTTTTTTTACGGCAAAAAATGCCAAAAACCGGATAATACAGAGATTTGACCCGTGGAACTGCAAAACCACAGTTATAGTTATGTGGCGTACACCAGACTCTTTTAAACAGATATATTGGTGTCTGACCAGTCAGGGAGACACTATTACTGTTTTTTTTACGGCAAAAAATGCCAAAAGCAGGATAATACAGAGATTTGACCCGTGGAACTGCAAAACCACAGTTATAGTTATGTGGCGTACACCAGACTCTTATAAACAGATATATTGGTGTCTGACCAGTCAGGGAGACACTATTACAGTGCTTTTTTAACGGCAAAAAATGCCAAAAGCAGGATATTACAGAGATTTGACCGGTGGAACTGCAAAACCACAGTTATAGTTATGTGGCGCACACCAGACTTTTTTAAACAGATATATTGGTGTCTGACCAGTCAGGGAGACACTATTACTGTTTTTTTTACGGCAAAAAATGCCAAAAGCAGGATAATACAGAGATTTGACCCGTGGAACTGCAAAACCACAGTTATAGTTATTTGGCGTACACCAGACTCTTTTAAACAGATATATTGGTGTCTGATCAGTCAGGGAGACACTATTACAGTTTTTTTTTACGGCAAAAAATGCCAAAAACCGGATAATACAGAGATTTGACCCGTGGAACTGCAAAACCACAGTTATAGTTATGTGGCATACACCAGACTCTTTTAAACAGATATATTGGTGTCTGACCAGTCAGGGAGACACTATTACTGTTTTTTTTACGGCAAAAAATGCCAAAAGCAGGATAATACAGAGATTTGACCCGTGGAACTGCAAAAACACAGTTATAGTTATGTGGCGTACACCAGACTCTTATAAACAGATATATTGGTGTCTGACCAGTCAGGGAGACACTATTAAAGCTTTCTTTTACGGCAAAAAATGACAAAACAGGATAATACAGAGATTTGACCCATGGAACTGCAAAACCACCGTTATAGTTATATGGCGTACACCAGACTCTTTTAAACAGATATATTGGTGTCTGACCAGTCAGGGAGACACTATTACAGTTTTTTTCATGGCAAAAAATGCCAAAAACAGGATAATACAGAGATTTGACCCGTGGAACTGCAAAACCACAGTTATAGTTATGTGGCGTGCACCAGACTCCTTTAAACAGATATATGGGTGTCTGACCAGTCAGGGAAACATTATTACAGGTTTTTTTTACGGCAGAAAATGCCAAAAGCAGGATAATACAGAGATTTGACCCGTGGAACTACAAAAGCACAGTTATACTTATGTGGCGTACACCAGAATCTTTTAAACAGATATATTTGTGTCTGACCAGTCAGGGAGACACTATTACCGTGTTTTTTTTACGGCAAAAAATGCCAAAAGCAGGATAATACAGAGATTTGACCCATGGAACTGCAAAACCACAGTTATAGTTATGTGGCGTACACCATACTCTTTTAAACAGATATATTGGTGTCTGACCAGTCAGGGAGACACTATTACAGTTTTTTTTATGGCAAAAAATGCCAAAAACAGGATAATACAGAGATTTGACCCGTGGAACTGCAAAACCACAGTTATAGTTATGTGGCGTCCACCAGACTCCTTTAAACAGATAGATTGGTGTCTGACCAGTCAGGGAGACATTATTACAGGTTTTTTTTACGGCAGAAAATGCCAAAAGCAGGATAATACAGAGATTTGACCCGTGGAACTACAAAAGCACAGTTATACTTATGTGGCGTACACCAGAATCTTTTAAACAGATATATTTGTGTCTGACCAGTCAGGGAGACACTATTACCGTGTTTTTTTTACGGCAAAAAATGCCAAAAGCGATAATACAGAGATTTGACCCATGGAACTGCAAAACCACAGTTATAGTTATGTGTTGTACACCAGACACTTTTAAACAGATATATTGGTGTCTGACCAGTCAGGGAGACACGATTACAGTTTTTTTTATGGCAAAAAATGCCAAAAACAGGATAATACAGAGATTTGACCCGTGGAACTGCAAAACCACAGTTATAGTTATGTGGCGTACACCAGACTCCTTTAAACAGATATATTGGTGTCTGACCAGTCAGGGAGACATTATTACAGATTTTTTTTACGGCAGAAAATGCCAAAAGCAGGATAATACAGAGATTTGACCCGTGGAACTACAAAAGCACAGTTATACTTATGTGGCGTACACCAGAATCGTTTAAACAGATATATTTGTTTCTGACCAGTCAGGGAGACACTATTACCGTGTTTTTTTTACGGCAAAAAATGCCAAAAGCAGGATAATACAGAGATTTGACCCGTGGAACTGCAAAATCACAGCTATATTTCTATGGCGTACCCCAGCCGCTTTTAAACAGATACATCGGTGTCTGACCAGTCAGGAAGGCACTCTTACAGTGTTTTTTTTACGGAAAAAGATGCCAAAAGCAGGATAATACAGAGATTTGACCCGTGGAACTGCAAAACCACAGTTATAGTTATGTGGCGTACACCAGACTCTTTTAAACAGATATATTGGTGTCTGACCAGTCAGGGAGACACTATTACAGTTTTTTTTTACGGCAAAAAATGCCAAAAACAGGATAATACAGAGATTTGACCCGTGGAACTGCAAAACCACCACTATATTTATGTGGCGTACACCAGACTCTTTAAAACAGATATATCGGTGTCTGACCAGTCAGGAAGACACTATTACAGTTTTTTTTTACGGCAAAAAATGCCAAAAGCAGGATAATACAGAGATTTGACCCGTGGAACTTCAAAACCACAGTTATAGTTATGTGGCGTACACCAGACTCTTTTAAACAGATATATCGGTGTCTGACCAGTCAAGAAGACACTATTACAGTTTTTTTTTACGGCAAAAAATGCCAAAAGCAGGATAATACAGAGATTTGACCCGTGGAACTTCAAAACCACAGTTATAGTTATGTGGCGTACACCAGACACTTTTAAACAGATATATTGGTGTCTGACCAGTCAGGGAGATACTATTACAGTTTTTTTTTTACGGCAAAAAATGCGAAAAGCAGGATAATACAGAGATTTGACCCGTGGAACTGCAAAACCACAGTTATAGTTATGTGGCGTACACCAGACTCTTTTACACAGATATATTGGTGTCTGACCAGTCAGGGAGACACTATTACAGTGTTTTTTTTACGGCAAAAAAAGCCAAAAGCAGGATAATACAGAGATTTGACCCGTGGAACTGCAAAACCACCACTATATTTATGTGGCGTACACCAGACTCTTTTAAACAGATATATCGGTGTCTGACCAGTCAGGAAGACACTATTACAGTTTTTTTTTACGGCAAAAAATGCCAAAACAGGATAATACAGAGATTTGACCCGTGGAACTTCAAAACCACAGTTATAGTTATGTGGCGTACACCAGACTCTTTTAAACAGATATATCGGTGTCTGACCAGTCAGGAAGACACTATTACAGTTTTTTTTTACGGCAAAAAATGCCAAAAGCAGGATAATACAGAGATTTGACCCGTGGAACTTCAAAACCACAGTTATAGTTATGTGGCGTACACGAGACTATTTTAAACAGATATATTGGTGTCTGACCAGTCAGTGAGACACTATTACAGTTTTTTTTTACGGCAAACAATGCCAAAAGCAGGATAATACAGAGATTTGACCCGTGGAACTGCAAAACCACAGTTATAGTTATGTGGCGTACACCAGACTCTTTTAAACAGATATATTGGTGTCTGATCAGTCAGGGAGACACTATTACAGTTTTTTTTTACCGCAAAAAATGCCAAAAACCGGATAATACAGAGATTTGACCCGTGGAACTGCAAAACCACAGTTATAGTTATGTGGCGTACACCAGACTCTTTTAAACAGATATATTGGTGTCTGACCAGTCAGGGAGACACTATTACTGTTTTTTTTACGGCAAAAAATGCCAAAAGCAGGATAATACAGAGATTTGACCCGTGGAACTGCAAAAACACAGTTATAGTTATGTGGCGTACACCAGACTCTTATAAACAGATATATTGGTGTCTGACCAGTCAGGGAGACACTATTAAAGCTTTCTTTTACGGCAAAAAATGACAAACAGGATAATACAGAGATTTGACCCATGGAACTGCAAAACCACCGCTATAGTTATATGGCGTACACCAGACTCTTTTAAACAGATACATTGGTGTCTGACCAGTCAGGGAGACACTATTACAGTGCTTTTTTACGGCAAAAAATGCCAAAAGCAGGATAATACAGAGATTTCACCCATAGAACTGCAAAACCACAGTTATAGTTATGTGTCGTACACCAGACTCTTTTAAACAGATATATTGGTGTCTGACCAGTCAGGGAGACACTATTACAGTTTTTTTTACGGCAAAAAATGCCAAAAACAGGATAATACAGAGATTTGACCCGTGGAACTGCAAAACCACAGTTATAGTTATGTGGCGTACACCAGACTCCTATAAACAGATATATTGGTGTCTGACCAGTCAGGGAGACACAATTACAGTTTTTTTTTACGGCAGAAAATGCCAAAAGCAGGATAATACAGAGATTTGACCCGTGGAACTTCAAAACCACAGTTATAGTTATGTGGCGTACACCAGACTCTTTTAAACAGATATATTGGCGTCTGACCAGTCAGAGAGACACTATTACTGTTTTTTTTACAGCAAAAAATGCCAAAAACAGGATAATACAGAGATTTGACCCATGGAACTGCAAAAGCACAGTTATAGTTATGTGGCTCACACCAGACTCTTTTAAACAGATATATTGGTGTCTGACCAGTCAGGGAGACACTATTACAGTTTTTTTTTCTGGCAAAAAATGCCAAAAGCAGGATAATACAGAGATTTGACCCCTGGAACTGCAAAACCACAGTTATAGTTATGTGTCGTACACCAGACTCTTTTAAACAGATATATTGGTGTCTGACCAGTCAGGGAGACACTATTACAGGTTTTTTTTTTATGGCAAGAAATGCCAAAAGCAGGATAATACACAGATTTGACCCGTGGACCTGCAAAAACACAGTTATAGTTATGTGGCATACACCAGACTCTTTTAAACAGATATATTGGTGTCTGACCAGTCAGGGAGACACTATTACAGTTTTTTTTTACGGCAAAAAATGCCAAAAGCAGGATAATACAGAGATTTGACCCATGGAACTGCAAAACCACAGTTATAGTTATGTGGTGCACACCAGACTATTTTAAACAGATATATTGGTGTCTGACCAGTCAGTGAGACACTATTACAGTTTTTTTTTACGGCAAACAATGCCAAAAGCAGGATAATACAGAGATTTGACCCGTGGAACTGCAAAACCACAGTTATAGTTATGTGGCGTACACCAGACTCTTTTAAACAGATATATTGGTGTCTGATCAGTCAGGGAGACACTATTACAGTTTTTTTTTACCGCAAAAAATGCCAAAAACCGGATAATACAGAGATTTGACCCGTGGAACTGCAAAACCACAGTTATAGTTATGTGGCGTACACCAGACTCTTTTAAACAGATATATTGGTGTCTGACCAGTCAGGGAGACACTATTAAGGTTTTTTTTACGGCAAAAAATGCCAAAAGCAGGATAATACAGAGATTTGACCCGTGGAACTGCAAAAACACAGTTATAGTTATGTGGCGTACACCAGACTCTTATAAACAGATATATTGGTGTCTGACCAGTCAGGGAGACACTATTAAAGCTTTCTTTTACGGCAAAAAATGACAAACAGGATAATACAGAGATTTGACCCATGGAACTGCAAAACCACCGCTATAGTTATATGGCGTACACCAGACTCTTTTAAACAGATACATTGGTGTCTGACCAGTCAGGGAGACACTATTACAGTGCTTTTTTACGGCAAAAAATGCCAAAAGCAGGATAATACAGAGATTTGACCCATAGAACTGCAAAACCACAGTGATAGTTATGTGTCGTACACCAGACTCTTTTAAACAGATATATTGGTGTCTGACCAGTCAGGGAGACACTATTACAGTTTTTTTTACGGCAAAAAATGCCAAAAACAGGATAATACAGAGATTTGACCCGTGGAACTGCAAAACCACAGTTATAGTTATGTGGCGTACACCAGACTCCTATAAACAGATATATTGGTGTCTGACCAGTCAGGGAGACACAATTACAGTTTTTTTTTACGGCAGAAAATGCCAAAAGCAGGATAATACAGAGATTTGACCCGTGGAACTACAAAAGCACAGTTATACTTATGTGGCGTACACCAGAATCTTTTAAACAGATATATTTGTGTCTGACCAGTCAGGCAGACACTATTACTGTGTTTTTTTTACGGCAAAAAATGCCAAAAGCAGGATAATACAGAGATTTGACCCGTGGAACTGCAAAACCACCACTATATTTATGTGGTGTAAACCAGACTCTTTTAAACAGATATATCGGTGTCTGACCAGTCAGGAAGACACTATTACAGTTTTTTTTTACGGCAAAAAATGCCAAAAGCAGGATAATACAGAGATTTGACCGTGGAACTTCAAAACCACAGTTATAGTTATGTGGCGTACACCAGACTCTTTTAAACAGATATATCGGTGTCTGACCAGTCAGGTAGACACTATTACAGTTTTTTTTTACGGCAAAAAATGCCAAAAGCAGGATAATACAGAGATTTGACCCGTGGAACTTCAAAACCACAGTTATAGTTATGTGGCGTACACCAGACTCTTTTAAACAGATATATTAGTGTCTGACCAGTCAGGGAGATACTATTACAATTTTTTTTTGCAACAAAAAATGCCCAAATCAGGATAATACAGAGATTTGACCCATGTAACTGCAAAAGCACAGTTATAGTTATGTGGCTCACACCAGACTCTTTTAAACAGATATATTGGTGTCTGACCAGTCAGGGAGACACTATTACAGTTTTTTTTTACGGCAAAAAATGCCAAAAGCAGGATAATACAGAGATTTGACCCATGGAACTGCAAAACCACAGTTATAGTTATGTGGTGCACACCAGACTATTTTAAACAGATATATTGGTGTCTGAACAGTCAGGGAGACACTATTACAGGTTTTTTTTACGGCAAAAAATGCCAAAAGCAGGATAATACAGAGATTTGACCCGTGGAACTGCAAAACCACAGTTATAGTTATGTGGCGTACACCAGATTCTTTTAAACAGATATATTGGTGTCTGACCAGTCAGGGAGACACTATTACAGTTTTTTTTTACGGCAGAAAATACCAAAAGCAGGATAATACAGAGATTTGACCCGTGTAACGGCAAAAGCACAGTTATAGTTATGTGGCGTACACCAGACTCTTTTAAACAGATATATTGGTGTCTGACCAGTCAGGGAGACACTATTACAGTTTTTTTTTACGGCAAACAATGCCAAAAGCAGGATAATACAGAGATTTGACCCGTGGAACTGCAAAACCACAGTTATAGTTATGTGGCGTACACCAGACTCCTTTAAACAGATATATTGGTGTCTGACCAGTCAGGGAGACATTATTACAGATTTTTTTTACGGCAGAAAATGCCAAAAGCAGGATAATACAGAGATTTGACCCGTGGAACTACAAAAGCACAGTTATACTTATGTGGCGTACACCAGAATCGTTTAAACAGATATATTTGTGTCTGACCAGTCAGGGAGACACTATTACCGTGTTTTTTTTACGGCAAAAAATGCCAAAAGCAGGATAATACAGAGATTTGACCCGTGGAACTGCAAAATCACAGCTATATTTCTGTGGCGTACCCCAGCCGCTTTTAAACAGATTCATCGGTGTCTGACCAGTCAGGAAGGCACTCTTACAGGGTTTTTTTTCACGGAAAAAGATGCCAAAAGCAGAATAATACAGAGATTTGACCCATGGAACTGCAAAACCACAGTTATAGTTATGTGGCGTACACCAGACTCTTTTAAACAGATATATTGGTGTCTGACCAGTCAGGGAGACACTATTACAGTTTTTTTTTACGGCAAAAAATGCCAAAAACAGGATAATACAGAGATTTGACCCGTGGAACTGCAAAACCACAGTTATAGTTATGTGGCGTACACCAGACTCTTTTACACAGATATATTGGTGTCTGACCAGTCAGGGAGACACTATTACAGTGTTTTTTTTACGGCAAAAAAAGCCAAAAGCAGGATAATACAGAGATTTGACCCGTGGAACTGCAAAACCACCACTATATTTATGTGGCGTACACCAGACTCTTTAAAACAGATATATCGGTGTCTGACCAGTCAGGAAGACACTATTACAGTTTTTTTTTACGGCAAAAAATGCCAAAAGCAGGATAATACAGAGATTTGACCCGTGGAACTTCAAAACCACAGTTATAGTTCTGTGGCGTACACCAGACTCTTTTAAACAGATATATCGGTGTCTGACCAGTCAGGAAGACACTATTACAGTTTTTTTTTACGGCAAAAAATGCCAAAAGCAGGATAATACAGAGATTTGACCCGTGGAACTTCAAAACCACAGTTATAGTTATGTGGCGTACACCAGACAATTTTAAACAGATATATTGGTGTCTGACCAGTCAGGGAGATACTATTACAGTTTTTTTTTTACGGCAAAAACTGCGAAAAGCAGGATAATACAGAGATTTGACCCGTGGAACTGCAAAACCACAGTTATAGTTATGTGGCGTACACCAGACTCTTTTACACAGATATATTGGTGTCTGACCAGTCAGGGAGACACTATTACAGTGTTTTTTTTACGGCAAAAAAAGCCAAAAGCAGGATAATACAGAGATTTGACCCGTGGAACTGCAAAACCACCACTATATTTATGTGGCGTACACCAGACTCTTTTAAACAGATATATCGGTGTCTGACCAGTCAGGAAGACACTATTACAGTTTTTTTTTACGGCAAAAAATGCCAAAAGCAGGATAATACAGAGATTTGACCCGTGGAACTTCAAAACCACAGTTATAGTTATGTGGCGTACACCAGACTCTTTTAAACAGATATATCGGTGTCTGACCAGTCAGGAAGACACTATTACAGTTTTTTTTTTACGGCAAAAAATACCAAAAGCAGGATAATACAGAGATTTGACCCGTGGAACTTCAAAACCACAGTTATAGTTATGTGGCGTACACCAGACTCTTTTAAACAGATATATCGGTGTCTGACCAGTCAGGTAGACACTATTACAGTTTTTTTTTTACGGCAAAAAATGCCAAAAGCAGGATAATACAGAGATTTGACCCGTGGAACTTCAAAACCACAGTTATAGTTATGTGGCGTACACCAGACTCTTTTAAACAGATATATTGGCGTCTGACCAGTCAGTGAGACACTATTACTGTTTTTTTACAGCAAAAAAAAGCCAAAAACAGGATAATACAGAGATTTGACCCGTGGAACTGCAAAAGCACAGTTATAGTTATGTGGCTCACACCAGTCTCTTTTAAACAGATATATTGGTGTCTGACCAGTCAGGGAGACACTATTACAGTGTTTTTTTTACGGCAAAAAAAGCCAAAAGCAGGATAATACAGAGATTTGACCCGTGGAACTGCAAAACCACCACTATATTTATGTGGCGTACACCAGACTCTTTAAAACAGATATATCGGTGTCTGACCAGTCAGGAAGACACTATTACAGTTTTTTTTTACGGCAAAAAATGCCAAAAGCAGGATAATACAGAGATTTGACCCGTGGAACTTCAAAACCACAGTTATAGTTATGTGGCGTACACCAGACTCTTTTAAACAGATATATCGGTGTCTGACCAGTCAGGAAGACACTATTACAGTTTTTTTTTACGGCAAAAAATGCCAAAAGCAGGATAATACAGAGATTTGACCCGTGGAACTTCAAAACCACAGTTATAGTTATGTGGCGTACACCAGACACTTTTAAACAGATATATTGGTGTCTGACCAGTCAGGGAGATACTATTACAGTTTTTTTTTTACGGCAAAAAATGCGAAAAGCAGGATAATACAGAGATTTGACCCGTGGAACTGCAAAACCACAGTTATAGTTATGTGGCGTACACCAGAATCTTTTACACAGATATATTGGTGTCTGACCAGTCAGGGAGACACTATTACAGTGTTTTTTTTACGGCAAAAAAAGCCAAAAGCAGGATAATACAGAGATTTGACCCGTGGAACTGCAAAACCACCACTATATTTATGTGGCGTACACCAGACTCTTTTAAACAGATATATCGGTGTCTGACCAGTCAGTAAGACACTATTACAGTTTTTTTTTACGGCAAAAAATGCCAAAAGCAGGATAATACAGAGATTTGACCCGTGGAACTTCAAAACCACAGTTATAGTTATGTGGCATACACCAGACTCTTTTAAACAGATATATCGGTGTCTGACCAGTCAGGAAGACACTATTACAGTTTTTTTTTTACGGCAAAAAATACCAAAAGCAGGATAATACAGAGATTTGACCCGTGGAACTTCAAAACCACAGTTATAGTTATGTGGCGTACACCAGACTCTTTTAAACAGATATATTGGTGTCTGACTAGTCAGGGAGACACTATTAAAGTGTTTTCTTCACGGCAAAAAATGCCAAAAGCAGGATAATACAGAGATTTGACCCGTGGAACTGCAAAACCACTTTTATAGTTATGTGGCGCACACCAGACTCTTTTAAACAGATACATTGGCGTCTGACCAGTCAGTGAGACACTATTACTGTTTTTTTTACAGCAAAAAATGCCAAAAACAGGATAATACAGAGATTTGACCCATGGAACTGCAAAAGCACAGTTATAGTTATGTGGCTCACACCAGACTCTTTTAAACAGATATATTGGTGTCTGACCAGTCAGGGAGACACTATTACAGTTTTTTTTTCTGGCAAAAAATGCCAAAAGCAGGATAATACAGAGATTTGACCCCTGGAACTGCAAAACCACAGTTATAGTTATGTGGCATACACCAGACTCTTTTAAACAGATATGTTGGTGTCTGACCAGTCAGGGAGACACTATTACAGTTTTTTTTTACGGCAAAAAATGCCAAAAGCAGGATAATACAGAGATTTGACCCGTGGAACTGCAAAACCACAGTTATAGTTATGTGGCGTACACCAGATTCTTTTAAACAGATATATTGGTGTCTGAACAGTCAGGGAGACACTATTACAGTTTTTTTTTACGGCAGAAAATACCAAAAGCAGGATAATACAGAGATTTGACCCGTGGAACGGCAAAAGCACAGTTATAGTTATGTGGCGTACACCAGACTCTTTTAAACAGATATATTGGTGTCTGACCAGTCAGTGAGACACTATTACAGTTTTTTTTTACGGCAAACAATGCCAAAAGCAGGATAATACAGAGATTTGACCCGTGGAACTGCAAAACCACAGTTATAGTTATGTGGCGTACACCAGACTCTTTTAAACAGATATATTGGTGTCTGATCAGTCAGGGAGACACTATTACAGTTTTTTTTTACCGCAAAAAATGCCAAAAACCGGATAATACAGAGATTTGACCCGTGGAACTGCAAAACCACAGTTATAGTTATGTGGCGTACACCAGACTCTTTTAAACAGATATATTGGTGTCTGACCAGTCAGGGAGACACTATTACTGTTTTTTTTACGGGAAAAAATGCCAAAAGCAGGATAATACAGAGATTTGACCCGTGGAACTGCAAAAACACAGTTATGGTTATGTGGCGTACACCAGACTCTTATAAACAGATATATTGGTGTCTGACCAGTCAGGGAGACACTATTAAAGCTTTCTTTTACGGCAAAAAATGACAAACAGGATAATACAGAGATTTGACCCATGGAACTGCAAAACCACCGCTATAGTTATATGGCGTACACCAGACTCTTTTAAACAGATACATTGGTGTCTGACCAGTCAGGGAGACACTATTACAGTGCTTTTTTACGGCAAAAAATGCCAAAAGCAGGATAATACAGAGATTTGACCCATAGAACTGCAAAACCACAGTTATAGTTATCTGTCGTACACCAGACTCTTTTAAACAGATATATTGGTGTCTAACCAGTCAGGGAGACACTATTACAGTTTTTTTTACGGCAAAAAATGCCAAAAACAGGATAATACAGAGATTTGACCCGTGGAACTGCAAAACCACAGTTATAGTTATGTGGCGTACACCAGACTCCTATAAACAGATATATTGGTGTCTGACCAGTCAGGGAGACACAATTACAGTTTTTTTTTACGGCAGAAAATGCCAAAAGCAGGATAATACAGAGATTTGACCCGTGGAACTACAAAAGCACAGTTATACTTATGTGGCGTACACCAGAATCTTTTAAACAGATATATTTGTGTCTGACCAGTCAGGGAGACACTATTACTGTGTTTTTTTTACGGCAAAAAATGCCAAAAGCAGGATAATACAGAGATTTGACCCGTGGAACTGCAAAACCACCACTATATTTATGTGGCGTACACCAGACTCTTTTAAACAGATATATCGGTGTCTGACCAGTCAGGAAGACACTATTACAGTTTTTTTTTACGGCAAAAAATGCCAAAAGCAGGATAATACAGAGATTTGACCGTGGAACTTCAAAACCACAGTTATAGTTATGTGGCGTACACCAGACTCTTTTAAACAGATATATCGGTGTCTGACCAGTCAGGTAGACACTATTACAGTTTTTTTTTACGGCAAAAAATGCCAAAAGCAGGATAATACAGAGATTTGACCCGTGGATCTTCAAAACCACAGTTATAGTTATGTGGCGTACACCAGACTCTTTTAAACAGATATATTGGCATCTGACCAGTCAGTGAGACACTATTACTGTTTTTTTACAGCAAAAAAAGCCAAAAACAGGATAATACAGAGATTTGACCCGTGGAACTGCAAAAGCACAGTTATAGTTATGTGGCTCACACCAGACTCTTTTAAACAGATATATTGGTGTCTGACCAGTCAGGGAGACACTATTACAGTTTTTTTTTACGGCAAAAAATGCCAAAAGCAGGATAATACAGAGATTTGACCCATGGAACTGCAAAACCACAGTTATAGTTATGTGGTGCACACCAGACTATTTTAAACAGATATATTGGTGTCTGAACAGTCAGGGAGACACTATTACAGGTTTTTTTTACGGCAAAAAATGCCAAAAGCAGGATAATACAGAGATTTGACCCGTGGAACTGCAAAACCACAGTTATAGTTATGTAGCGTACACCAGATTCTTTTAAACAGATATATTGGTGTCTGACCAGTCAGGGAGACACTATTACAGTTTTTTTTTACGGCAGAAAATACCCAAAGCAGGATAATACAGAGATTTGACCCGTGGAACAGCAAAAGCACAGTTATAGTTATGTGGCGTACACCAGACTCTTTTAAACAGATATATTGGTGTCTGACCAGTCAGGGAGACACTATTACAGTTTTTTTTTTACGGCAAACAATGCTAAAAGCAGGATAATACAGAGATTTGACCCGTGGAACTGCAAAACCACAGTTATAGTTATGTGGCGTACACCAGACTCTTTTAAACAGATATATTGGTGTCTGATCAGTCAGGGAGACACTATTACAGTTTTTTTTTACCGCAAAAAATGCCAAAAACAGGATAATACAGAGATTTGACCCGTGGAACTGCAAAACCACAGTTATAGTTATGTGGCGTACACCAGACTCTTTTAAACAGATATATTGGTGTCTGACCAGTCAGGGAGACACTATTACTGTTTTTTTTACGGCAAAAAATGCCAAAAGCAGGATAATACAGAGATTTGACCCGTGGAACTGCAAAAACACAGTTATAGTTATGTGGCGTACACCAGACTCTTATAAACAGATATATTGGTGTCTGACCAGTCAGGGAGACACTATTAAAGCTTTCTTTTACGGCAAAAAATGACAAACAGGATAATACAGAGATTTGACCCATGGAACTGCAAAACCACCGCTATAGTTATATGGCGTACACCAGACTCTTTTAAACAGATACATTGGTGTCTGACCAGTCAGGGAGACACTATTACAGTGCTTTTTTACGGCAAAAAATGCCAAAAGCAGGATAATACAAAGATTTGACCCATAGAACTGCAAAACCACAGTTATAGTTATGTGTCGTACACCAGACTCTTTTAAACAGATATATTGGTGTCTGACCAGTCAGGGAGACACTATTAAAGCTTTCTTTTACGGCAAAAAATGACAAACAGGATAATACAGAGATTTGACCCGTGGAACTGCAAAACCACAGTTATAGTTATGTGGCGTACACCAGACTCCTATAAACAGATATATTGGTGTCTGACCAGTCAGGGAGACACAATTACAGTTTTTTTTTACGGCAGAAAATGCCAAAAGCAGGATAATACAGAGATTTGACCCGTGGAACTACAAAAGCACAGTTATACTTATGTGGCGTACACCAGAATCTTTTAAACAGATATATTTGTGTCTGACCAGTCAGGGAGACACTATTACTGTGTTTTTTTTACGGCAAAAAATGCCAAAAGCAGGATAATACAGAGATTTGACCCGTGGAACTTCAAAACCACAGTTATAGTTATGTGGCGTACACCAGACTCTTTTAAACAGATATATCGGTGTCTGACCAGTCAGGTAGACACTATTACAGTTTTTTTTTACGGCAAAAAATGCCAAAAGCAGGATAATACAGAGATTTGACCCGTGGAACTTCAAAACCACAGTTATAGTTATGTGGCGTACACCAGACTCTTTTAAACAGATATATTGGTGTCTGACCAGTCAGGGAGATACTATTACAGTTTTTTTTTTACGGCAAAAAATGCCAAAAGCAGGATAATACAGAGATTTGACCCGTGGAACTGCAAAACCACAGTTATAGTTATGTGGCGTACACCAGACTCTTTTAAACAGATATATTGGTGTCTGACTAGTCAGGGAGACACTATTAAAGTGGTTTTTTTACGGCAAAAAATGCCAAAAGCAGGATAATACAGAGATTTGACCCGTGGAACTGCAAAACCACTTTTATAGTTATGTGGCGCACACCAGACTCTTTTAAACAGATAAATTGGCGTCTGACCAGTCAGTGAGACACTATTACTGTTTTTTTTACAGCAAAAAAAGCCAAAAACAGGATAATACAGAGATTTGACCCGTGGAAATGCAAAAGCACAGTTATAGTTATGTGGCTCACACCAGACTCTTTTAAACAGATATATTGGTGTCTGACCAGTCAGGGAGACACTATTACAGTTTTTTTTCTGGAAAAAAATGCCAAAAGCAGGATAATACAGAGATTTGACCCCTGGAACTGCAAAACCACAGTTATAGTTATGTGGCGTACACCAGACTCTTTTAAACAGATATATTGGTGTCTGGCCAGTCAGGGAGACACTATTACAGGTTTTTTTTACGGCAAAAAATGCCAAAGGCAGGATAATACAGAGATATGACCCGTGGAACTGCAAAGACCACAGCTGTATTTTGTTTAGCCTACACCAAACTGTTTTAAACAGATATATCGGTGTCTGACCAGTCAGGAAGACACTATTACAGTTTTTTTTACGGCAAAAAATGCCAAAACAGGATAATACAGAGATTTGACCCATGGAACTGCAAAACCACAGTTATAGTTATGTGGCGTACACCAAACTCTTATAAACAGATATATTGGTGTCTGACCAGTCAGGGAGACACTATTACAGTGCTTTTTTTACGGCAAAAAATGCCAAAAGCAGGATAATACAGAGATTTTACCGGTGGAACTGCAAAACCACAGTTATAGTTATGTGGCGCACACCAGACTTTTTTAAACAGATATATTGGTGTCTGACCAGTCAGCGAGACACTATTACAGTTTTTTTTTAACAACAAAAAATGCCCAAATCAGGATAATACAGAGATTTGACCCATGGAACTGCAAAACCACAGTTATAGTTATGTGGCTTGCACCAGACTCTTTTAAACACATATATTGATGTCTGACCAGTCAGGGAGACACTATTACAGTTTTTTTTATGGCAGAAAATGCCAAAAGCAGGATAATACAGAGATTTGACCCGTGGAACGGCAAAAGCACAGTTATAGTTATGTGGCGTACACCAGACTCGTTTAAACAGATATATTGGTGTCTGACCAGTCAGGGAGACACTATTACAGTTTTTTCTACGGCAAAAAATGCCAAACGCAGGATAATACAGAGATTTGACCCGTGGAACTGCAAAACCACAGTTATAGTTATGTGGCGTACACCAGACTCTTTTAAACAGATATATTGGTGTCTGACCAGTCAGGGAGAAACTATTACAGTGGTTTTTTTACGGCAAAAAATGCCAAAAGCAGGATAATACAGAGATTTGACCTGTGGAACTGCAAAACCACAGCTATATTTATGTGGCGTACACCAGACTCTTTTAAACAGATATATCGGTGTCTGACCAGTCAGGAAGACACAATTACAGGGGTTTTTTTACGGCAAAAAATGCCAAAAGCAGGATAATACAGAGATTTGACCCGTGGAACTGCAAAACCACAGTTATAGTTATGTGGCGTACACCAGACTCTTTTAAACAGATACATTGGTGTCTGACCCATCAGGGAGACACTATTACAGTTTTTTTTTACGGCAAAAAATGCCAAAAGCAGGATAATACAGAGATTTGACCCGTGGAACTGTGAAACCACAGTTATAGTTATGTGGCGTACACCAGACTCTTTTAAACAGACATATTGGTGTCTGACCAGTCAGTGAGACACTATTACAGTTTTTTTTACAGCAAAAAATGCCAAAAACAGGATAATACAGAGATTTGCCTCGTGGAACTGCAAAAGCACAGTTATAGTTATTTGGCGCACACCAGACTCTTTTAAACAGATATATTGGTGTCTCACCAGTCAGGGAGACACGATTACAGGGTTTTTTTACGGCAAAAAATGCCAAAAACAGGATAATACAGAGATTTGACCCGTGGAACTGCAAAACCACAGTTATAGTTATGTGGTGTACACCAGACTCTTTTAAACAGATATATTGGTGTCTGACGAGTCAGGGAGACACTATTACTGTTTTTTTTACGGCAAAAAATGCCAAAAGCAGGATAATACAGAGATTTAACCCGTGGAACTGCAAAAACACAGTTATAGTTATGTGGCGTACACCAGACTCTTTTAAACAGATATATTGGTGTCTGACCAGTCAGGGAGACACTATTACAGTTTTTTTTTACGGCAAAAAATGCCAAAACAGGGTAATACAGAGATTTGACCCGTGGAACTGCAAAACCACAGTTATAGTTATGTCGCGTACACCAGACTCTTTTAAACATATATCTTGGTGTCTGACCAGTCAGGGAGACACTATTACAGTGTTTTTTTTATGGCAAAAAATGCCAAAAGCAGGATAATACAGAGATTTGACCCGTGGAACTGCAAAACCACAGCTATATTTATGTAGTGTACACCAGACTTTTTTAAACAGATATATTGGTGTCTGACCAGTCAGGGAGACACTATTACAGTTTTTTTTTGCAACAAAAAATGCCCAAATCAGGATAATACAGAGATTTGACCCATGTAACTGCAAAACCACAGTTATAGTTATGTGGCGTACACCAGACTCTTTTAAACACATATATTTGTGTCTGACCAGTCAGGGAGACACTATTACAGTTTTTTTTTACGGCAGAAAATGCAAAAAGCAGGATAATACAGAGATTTGACCCGTGGAACGGCAAAAGCACAGTTATAGTTATGTGGCATACACCAGACTCTTTTAAACAGATATATTGGTGTCTGACCAGTCAGGGAGACACTACTACAGGTTTTTTTTACGGCAAAAAATGCCAAAAGCAGGATAATACAGAGATTTGACCCGTGGAACTGCAAAACCACAGTTATAGTTATGTGGCGTACACCAGATTCTTTTAAACAGATATATTGGTGTCTGACCAGTCAGGGAGACACTATTACAGTTTTTTTTTACGGCAGAAAATAGCAAAAGCAGGATAATACAGAGATTTGACCCGTGGAACGGCAAAAGCACAGTTATAGTTATGTGGCGTACACCAGACTCTTTTAAACAGATATATTGGTGTCTGACCAGTCAGGGAGACACTATTACAGTTTTTTTTTATGGCAAAAAATGCCAAAAGCAGGATAATACAGAGATTTGACCCGTGGAACTGCAAAACCACAGTTATAGTTATGTGGCGTACACCAGACTCTTTTAAACAGATATATTGGTGTCTGACAAGTCAGGGAGACACTATTACAGTTTTTTTTTACGGCAAAAAATGCCAAAAAGCGGATAATACAGAGATTTGACCCGTGGAACTGCAAAACCACCGTTATAGTTATCTGGCGTACACCAGACTCTTTTAAACAGATACATTGGTGTCTTACCAGTCAGGGAGACACTATTGCAGTGCTTTTTTACGGCAAAAAATGCCAAAAGCAGGATAATACAGAGATTTGACCCATGGAACTGCAAAACCACAGTTATAGTTATGTGTCGTACACCAGACTCTTTTAAACAGATATATTGGTGTCTGACCAGTTAGGGAGACACTATTACAGTTTTTTTTACGGCAAAAAATGCCAAAAACAGGATAATACAGAGATTTGACCCGTGGAACTGCAAAACCACAGTTATATTTATGTGGCGTACACCAGACTACTTTAAACAGATATATTGGTGTCTGACCAGTCAGGGAGACACTATTACAGTTTTTTTTTACGGCAGAAAATGCCAAAAGCAGGATAATACAGAGATTTGACCCGTGGAACTGCAAAATCACAGCTATATTTCTGTGGCGTACCCCAGCCTCTTTTAAACAGATATATCGGTGTCTGACCAGTCAGGAAGGCACTCTTACAGTTTTTTTTTTACGGAAAAAGATGACAAAAGCAGGATAATACAGAGATTTGACCCGTGGAACTGCAAAACCACAGTTATAGTTATGTGGCGTACACCAGACTCTTTTAAACAGATATATTGGTGTCTGATCAGTCAGGGAGACACTATTACAGTTTTTTTTTACGGCAAAAAATCCCAAAAACAGGATAATACAGAGATTTGACCCGTGGAACTGCAAAACCACAGTTATAGTTATGTGGCGTACACCAGACTCTTTTAAACAGATATATTGGTGTCTGACCAGTCAGGGAGACACTATTATCATTTTTTTTTTACGGCAAAAAAATGCCAAAAGCAGGATAATACAGAGATTTGACCCGTGGAACTGCAAAAACACAGTTATAGTTATGTGGCGTACACCGGACTCTTTTAAACAGATATATTGGTGTCTGACCAGTCAGGGAGACACTATTACAGTGTTTTTTTTACGGCAAAAAAAGCCAAAAGCAGGATAATACAGAGATTTGACCCGTGGAACTGCAAAACCACCAGTATATTTATGTGGCGTACACCAGACTCTTTTAAACAGATATATCGGTGTCTGACCAGTCAGGAAGACACTATTACAGTTTTTTTTTACGGCAAAAAATCCCAAAAACAGGATAATACAGAGATTTGACCCGTGGAACTTCAAAACCACAGTTATAGTTATGTGGCGTACACCAGACTCTTTTAAACAGATATATTGGTGTCTGACCAGTCAGGGAGATACTATTACAGTTTTTTTTTACGGCAAAAAATGCCAAAAACAGGATAATACAGAGATTTGACCTGTGGAACTGCAAAACCACAGTTATAGTTATGTGGCGTACACCAGACTCTTTTAAACAGATATATTGGTATCTGACCAGTCAGGGAGACACTATTACTGTTTTTTTTTACGGCAAAAAATGCCAAAAGCAGGATAATAAAGAGATTTGACCCGTGGAACTGCAAAACCACAGTTATAGTTATGTGGCGTACACCAGACTGTTTTAAACAGATATATTGGTGTCTGACCAGTCAGTGAGACACTATTACTGTTTTTTTTACAGCAAAAAATGCCAAAAACAGGATAATACAGAGATTTGACCCGTGGAACTGCAAAAGCACAGTTATACAAGACCGATAAATAGACACATATACCGGGAATAAAATAATCACATTTATTTCATACTTGATATTAAAATTAGAATACATAAAAATAGAAAAAGGGAAAGGTGATAAAGACACTCACAAAAAGAGTACACTAGGGTGAGATATTCTAGACCTATCAGAGCAACAAAATATCTCAGGTAAGAAGGCCAAAAAGACACTTAAGTGTGTATATCCACTGACAATGGAAAGTGCATAGTGCTGTTCAATGAAATATAATAAATATATAAATACAATCATATCCATAATGTACAAGTCCAAGTGGATGGAAATAAATAGATAAATATACAAATATATCAAGAATATTGCACTTTAAAGAGTAGCCAGAAGTAATCATGACCAAACAAATCAATATAGCAGTAGGTAGATGAGTAGGTACTAACCCTGGAGTGTGTGGTGTCTCATGTGTGAGTCCTGCATCCAACGCGCGTTTCGCTGTCGCTTTCTCAAGGATACTGAGGTATGTAGAAGTGTGGGTGTATATATATATCTCCGCAATAATTAGTGAGGCCAGGTGTGGCGGGGGAAAAAAAAGGTTGTTGCCATGCATGGTAACGTCCGGCATTGACAACCCCCGAGACGGACGCGTCTCACACTGAGCGCGGCCGCGCAGGAAGATGACAAGCCGGAAGTGCGTTCCACCGTGGAACGTAGGAAAGAATCGAGTGCGCTCCACAGTGAAGCGCTGAGAGCGGACCCGGAAGTGATGTCAGCTGTAATAACGCTATAGTAAGATCCATGGAGTAGTGCAAAACCAGAATATCAATATAAGTAAAGAAAGAAGTGACGAGAAACCACAATATGAAAACTAAAATGAGTTGTAAATACATATATATAAAGAATAATAAAAGTAAGAAAAAATGAAAAAGAAAAATATATATATATATATATATATATATATATATATATATATATATATCGGAGTGTAGTGTACAATGAATGTATGTGGATATGAAAAATATAAAGATATGAAAAATGTGTATATATATATAAAAAGACATCACAAAAATAAAGATACATAGTGTACAATAATCATAATATATAATGATGTAAATTAGCATGTGATAATAAATGGGTCCTAAATGTATTACAAAAGAAAGAGAGATACCCATTGATGCAGATGTCTACAACAATATGTATATAAAAATATATAAGTGTAAGTGCATACACGTGCATAAAACAGTCACAATAAAACGACGTGAAGAAAAAGAGAAGGAGCCATGGATCTTCGCAAACCGCCAGGCCAACCCAATATCACCTCAGGAAAAACGCAGGAAAGCTACAAAGAAGATCAAAAGAAGATTAAAATAAAGAATAAGATCAATTAAAAATAACACTAAAAATGAGTAAGGCGTATAAAGAATATTATAATATAAATGAATGAAATAAACCCATAAATTACAAAAAAGGAGCAAAACTATAAGATTCATTGAGACCATATGGAGATATTGTGTTTAAAATAGTGATCCATTTGACTTCCTTCTGGGCTAAGGTCTTTCTCCAGTTACCCCCCCTAATACCTGGATAGACTCGATCAATCCCACTTACCTTGAAGGATGATGGGTCACAATTGTGATATTTCTTATAGTGGCGAGGAATGGTCTTAAGTTCTTCAAGATTTGCTATCTCACTGGCTGCCCGTATGTCCAATACATGTTCACGTGTCCTCCTTTTTAGCTCTCGTGATGTCATACCAATATATATCTTATTACAGGGACACCTCGCACTGTAAATAACACCAATTGTATTACAAGAGATGGTGTGAGTGATTTTGTAGTTCTTCAAACCCTCTGCATCTGTGAATGTCTTAGTGCATTCAACATTAGGGCACGCAATGCACCCACCACAGGGACGACAGCCCCATTGTGGTCCTTTTGAATCGAATATATATTTCTTACCATTTGTCAAATGACTATGGACCAATGCATCGCGTAAATTATGTCCTCGACGATATGTAATGGTCGGATGATTAGAAATAAACGGGGATAGTGAACGGTCCAACTCTAAAATGCGCCAATGTTTTTTAAGTGCAGCCCAAACTTCAGAGCTCCTGGCATTGAAAGAAGAGATGAACCTAATGATGTCTGTTGTTTCCACCTTACGTTGTTTATAAAGTAGATCCTTGCGATTGGAAAATTTGGCTCTTCTATAACTACGTTGAATGACCTTTTCACTATAGCCTCTGTCAAGAAAGCGTTTTTTCAGTAAATTGGCTTGAGTCTCAAATTGGGCGTTATTTGAACATATCCGTCGTATTCGGAGGAATTGTCCGGTAGGAATGTTGTTAACCGAACTTCTGGGATGTGATGAAGTAGCACACAAAAGTGAATTTGCCGAACTAGGTTTGCGATATATATCTGTTTGAATGAAACCGTCATTATCTATGTCCACCAAGACGTCCAAAAAATCCATTTTATGTCGTCCATATTTAAAAGTTAGTTTGATGTTGAAATTATTAGTATTGAGAGTAGTCATGAATGATGAGAGGTCAACATGAGAGCCCTGCCACAAAAAGAAGACATCATCAATAAAACGACCCCAAAGGATGACTTTGTCAATATTCAAAACAGGATTAGTCATAAAAATCTCTCTCTCCCACAGCCCCAGGAATAAATTAGCATAGGAGGGGGCACAGGCCTCCCCCATCGCGGTACCCTGGAGCTGTAGGAAAAAGGAATCTCCAAAAGTAAAGAAATTGTGTTTTAAGACAAAGTCTAACAGACTCAGAATAAAGTTGGCAAATTCATTATCTATGTTGGACATTTCCAAAAAGGCGGACACCGCCCTGATTCCATCGCTATGGCGAATGGAGGTATAAAGGGACTCAACATCACAAGTTACCATGAGAACATCATCGTCGACTTGGATGCCATCAATCCTCCTCAAAAAATCTGACGTATCTTTCAAATAAGATGGTAGAGACTCCACCATTGGTCTTAGGATATGATCAATCAGTTTGCAGGCAGGTTCACAGAAATTATCAATCCCAGACACAATGGGCCTACCTGGGGGGTTGGTGAGATCCTTATGGGTTTTGGGAAGAATGTAAAAGGTAGAAATCTGTGGATCTTTTTTGAAAAGGTAAGACATCTCCAATTGAGTCAAGGATCCCCTCTGTACAGCGTCACAAAGGATGGCCTCAAGAAGGTTCTGGAATTTGGACAAAGGGTTGAATGTTAGTTTTTGGTAAGTAGATGAGTCATTTAATTGTCGTTTCACTTCTTTCTCATATTTTGACAAAGGAAGCAAAACAATATTGCCTCCCTTGTCAGAGGGTTTGATGATAATATCTTTAAGAGATTGAAGTTCCTGAATAGCCACCCTCTCCTCTCGGCTACAATTATCAAAAGGGATAGATGTAGAAATACTCTTAAATTCATCACTCACCAATTGAACAAATAATTCAATATTCGGGTACAAAGAAAGAGGGGGACACCGTTGGGATTTTGGAATAATAGATGATGGGAATCTGTCCATCGGTTTCATAGTCTGCTCCTCCAAGAGGCTCTCAAGAACATTTATGGCCTCACGTTCTTCTGCAGTAGAAAAAATACTGTCATCAATTTTTTTGTTATACATTTTTTTAAAAATAAGTTTACGAGCAAAGAGATGTAAATCCTTTAGCCCAGTAAACAAATCAAAACTACTAGTAGGAGAAAAGGAAAGGCCCTTCAGTAAAACAGCTGTCTGTGCTTCAGTCAAAACGTGGTTAGAAAGATTAATTACCTTGAATGCGGACTTGGAGCCTCCTTCCCTCATAGTATCAGTTTTAGGGTAGCTACTCCAATTGTCACGTTTCTTTTGACCCCATCTAGTATTATAGCTGGGCCTAGGTGTTTGGGACTCGGTAGATTCATTGTCAGTTGACAAATGGGATGAGGTAGACCCTCTATGTTCCCTCCGAGGTATTCCATGGAATTTCCATTTATACACCCGATTGTTATCTTTATCAGCTTGATCCCGTATGTATTTGTTTGTTTTAGACAATTTTAACTGTTTCTCCCATGAAGAAAAGCACTCCTCCATTTCCTCACTAAATTTCTGAAAATCTGTTGTATTGGTTAGTAGTTTAAGTCTTGTTTCTTTTGAAGTAATTTCAACATCAATCTCAGTTAGGGTGGTCCCATTCTTATTGATTATTAACTGCAAGAAGTCAGAGGAACATCTATTACATGTTTCTTCCCATAAGTTAACAAATTCGCCATCATCCTTTCCATATGAGGGGAAGACCTGAACACGTAAACCACGCGGGATAAGTTTTTCTTCCACATATTTCTCCAGGGTGAATTTGTTCCACCATGTTTTGATACGTCTATGGTAAAGTGATTTCAAAATACGCTTAC
Organism: Phyllobates terribilis; assembly: GCF_046119375.1. Lineage (NCBI taxonomy): Eukaryota > Metazoa > Chordata > Amphibia > Anura > Dendrobatidae > Phyllobates > Phyllobates terribilis. Next base: position 69,303,435 of record NW_027362773.1, read on the forward strand.
ATTCATTAATATCAACTTGAGTGGTATCATCTGGTAATATCCCTTTCCCTTTAAAGACTGATGTGGCTTGTGAATGCCACATAGCCTCTTTGGCTTTAAAATCCATAATAGGCAGAAGAAAAGAGGACTCTGTAAATCTACAGGAATAATCACAACAAATCTATATGAGTAAATAGGATAATGTGTCAATCATATACACAAGACCGATAAATAGACACATATACCGGGAATAAAATAATCACATTTATTTCATACTTGATATTAAAATTAGAATACATAAAAATAGAAAAAGGGAAAGGTGATAAAGACACTCACAAAAAGAGTACACTAGGGTGAGATATTCTAGACCTATCAGAGCAACAAAATATCTCAGGTAAGAAGGCCAAAAAGACACTTAAGTGTGTATATCCACTGACAATGGAAAGTGCATAGTGCTATTCAATGAAATATAATAAATATATAAATACAATCATATCCATAATGTACAAGTCCAAGTGGATGGAAATAAATAGATAAATATACAAATATATCAAGAATATTGCACTTTAAAGAGTAGCCAGAAGTAATCATGACTAGTGTTGAGCATTCCGATACTGAAATATCGGGTATCGGCCGATATTCGCGGTATCGGAATTCCGATACTTAATTCCGATACTTTTGCAATATCGTATACCGGAATCGGAAGTTCCCATAATGCAATGAGACATTTTCATTTTATTCAGCCAATGAGGATCCTAAGAAGTGTGGGCACATCCTGTTAGGCATGTAGGCATCTTAACTAATGGCATGGCTGTGATTGGCTGCTGAAATGATGTCATGATGCACTATAAAAGCCACCGCCGCCATTTTGAGCTCACTCTGCTGTGAATTCAGTTAGGGATAGGACGCTGTTGTTCTGAGGGACAGTTTTAGCTATCTATTTGCTCTATACTGCTTTACCCAAGCTACTTTCTAAATCACTGTGCCTTGCAGTGCTAGTGCACAGTTCCCTGTGCTGTTCACCGCTGTCTGCAAGGTCTGTGTGTGTGAGTGCAGCTCACCCTGTAGTGTGTGCTTCAGCCAAGTCTGGTTGTAGTGCACTCAGTGTGTGTCACTGCCTCATACATTGTCCTTTTTTGCCAATTCATAATTTTTCCTGATATCTCCTATTAGTGTGGTGGTTCCATCTGTATTCAGCTAAATTGGTTCCAAACACACTATATAGGAGTAGATAGAGACATTTTTTTCCGTCTTGCAGCACTAGTGCACAGTGCTCTGCATCTGCACTGTTCACCGCTGTCTGCAAGGTCTGGTGTGTGAGTGCAGCTCACCCTGTAGTGTGTGCTTCAGCCAAGTCTGGTTGTAGTGCACTCAGTGTGTGTCACTGCCTCATACATTGTCCTTTTTTGCCAATTCATAATTTTTCCTGATATCTCCTATTAGTGTGGTGGTTCCATCCGTATTCAGCTAAATTGGTTCCAAACACACTATATAGGAGTAGATAGAGAAATTTTTTTGGTCTTGCAGCGCTAGTGCACAGTGCTCTGCATCTGTACTGTTCACCGCTGTCTGCAAGGTCTGGTGTGTGAGTGCAGCTCACCCTGTAGTGTGTGCTTCAACCCCGTCTGGTTGTAGTGCACTCAGTGTGTGTCACTGCCTCATACATTGTCCTTTATTGCCAATTCATAATTTTTCCAGATATCTCCTATTAGTGTGGTGGTTCCATCCGTATTCAGCTAAATTGATTCCAAACACACTATATAGGAGTAGATAGAGGAGCCTTTCTGCAGCATTGGGCCCTGCAGCCCCAGCCATATTAGTATTAGCCTATTTTTTGCAGCCTCATCTATTGCATTGTAGGTTACCTTCCTACATTGTAATAGCTACAAAAAGTTTGTGATACTATCGTTATTACATCTTTAGGCACATCCAGTGTCTTTTTGTGACAAAAAAAAACCTAAATAAAGTTCACCAAACACTCCACTTTACAGTTGTGTAGGCCACATTAGCTCATATTAAAGTCTAGTCCACACTTTATAAAATTAGTGTTTCTTATACCTGTTAGCAGCTGTTCAGGAATAAGCACACTAAGCCCTTAGTACTTTTCTGCCTATCTTTATCAGTCTACCAAGATGAAGAAGGCAGGGAGTAAGGCATGTGGTCGTGGGCGTGGGCGTGGGCGTGGAGTTTCTGCAGGGAGAGGACGTGAGGATTCTGTGCCTGCAGGGAGAGGACGTGGGGATTCTGTGCCTGCTGCAGGCACCAGTGACTCAGCATCCCCCAGTTTTACCAGGGAACAGTCCTTTATGCGCAGCTTTGTAGGAGCTAGCCGTACCCCACTGCTGCGCGAGGACCAAATTGAAGCCGTTGTCGGATGGATGGCAGCTAACGCATCGACTTCAATTAGTTCCAGATCCTCTCAGGTCCTGAGCACTGAAGAGCACCCATCTGTCTCTTCACCACCTGCCAAATTGCCCAGGCAGTCAGAGAGCCCTGGACAGGAGCCATCTCTACTTCTGTTCTCTGAATCTCTTGGCTTGGAAAGAGGGGGCCAGCCAAGCAGAATTCGAGAATTTGAAGAAGAGGTAGTATGCAGTGATGCGCAACCATTTTGTCTCTCTGAATCTGAAGAGGCGGGTGGGCCAGTGCCTATGGTCAGCAGCACACCTCAGTACGCATCTGATGATGAGACTCAGGTGCCACTTTCTGGTGCGCACTGTGCTGTCGAGACTACCCAGGAGAAGCAGTTGTTTGAAGAGGGTGGTGTAGATGATGAGGTCCTTGACCCATCATGGCATGAGGGACAGGAAGGTGGTGGGAGCAGCTCTGAGGAAGAGATTCCCCGAACGGCCCAAAAAGGAGGGAGAGGGAGGGGGCAGACTTGGTTGCCTGTAGCCTCCACTTCGGCACCCATTAGGAGCATGGCTCTTCCAAAATCCAAAGCGGGCGCTCCCAAGACTTGCAGTGCCTGGTCCTTTTTTGACACAGTTGCAGATGACATTTGCTTTGTCAAATGCAAGCTGTGTAATCAGAAGGTGAAAAGAGGGAAAAGTGTCAGCAACCTCAATACCACAAATATGTGGAAACATGTGCGGACCAAGCACGTGGTGGAGTTACACAAACACACTGAAGACCTAGGCCAACCTACAGCGCCACCTACCACCTCTTCAGCTCGTGTTGTAGCCTCTTCCTCCAGCTCACACACAGCTGGTTCGGCTTCCTCACAGGATCGCCATGGAAGAATCTCTGGCACTGTTGTACAGAGACACAGTGTAATTCCACCCACAGCACCACTTTCCCAGTCATCCTCACACTCCCAGGCCAGTCTACAGCCATCGTTAGCACAGGCATGGGAGAAAAGGCGCCCATACTCGGCAAACCACCCCCGAGCACAGGCTCTGAATGCTGGCATTGCTAAACTACTGGCCCTTGAAATGCTATCATTCAGGCTGGTGGAGACTGACACATTCCGTAACTTTATGGCATTGGCAGTCCCACAATACAACGTGCCCAGCCGCTTTTATTTCAGCAGGCAAGCCGTCCCTGCCCTGCAACATCATGTGGAGGGAAAAATTAAACATGCGCTACAAAACGCCGTCAGTAGCAAGGTCCACCTGACCACTGATGCGTGGACCAGTAAGCATGGACAGGGACGATACCTTTCCCTCACTGCCCATTGGGTAAATGTTGTGGAGCCGGGTACAGATCTTGAGAGTGGCGCTGTACGTGTTCTGCCAACTCCAAGGATTGCAGGAATCCAGTCTGTACACATTGACTCCTCCTCATACTCCAGTTCCTCTGAATCAGCGCTGCAGGAGCCGTCACGGTCTACCTCCACATCGACCCGTGAACGGTTACCTGTTATGATGACCGATATGAGCACAGCCGTGGCCAAACGTCAACAGGCCGTATTAAAATTAATTTCTTTGGGGAATCGAAGCCACACAGCGCAGGAGCTCTGGAATGCCATCAAGCAGCAGAGTGACGTGTGGTTTGTGCCAGCGAATCTCCAGCCAGGCATGGTAGTGTGTGACAATGGCCGAAATCTGGTGGCAGCTCTGGGCCTAGGCAACCTCACTCACATCCCATGTCTGGCACATGTGCTCAACTTGGTCGTGCAGAGTTTTTTGAGGGACTATCCGGATCTTGATGCACTGCTTCACAAGGTCCGCATAGAGTGCGCTCACTTGCGGCGTTCCAGCAATGCAAGATCACGCATTGCAGCTCTGCAGCGCCGATTATGTCTTCCGGAACATCGCATCATATGTGACCTACCCACCAGGTGGAATTCAACGTTACATATGTTGGAGAGGTTGTGTGAGCAGCAGGCAGCAGTAATGGAGTACCAGCTGCAGCAGGCGCAAACAAGTCGCAGTGCGCGCCGTTCACACTTCACCACCACTGAGTGGGCCTCTATGAAGGACATTTGCCACGTTTTGCGTGCCTTCGATTATTCCACGCGGATGGCGAGTGCAGATGATGCACTAGTCAGCATGACTATCCCCCTTATCTGCCTGCTTGAAAAAACACTGCAAGCACTAAGGGACGAGGTTTTGGAAGAGGTGGAGGATGAGGAGTCACAAATGCCATCTGCTTCTCTACAGTCTGCGCAACGTGGTTCCTCACAAAGGCCTAGGCAGGGGACACTTTGTGAGGAGGATGAGGAGGAGTCAATGGATGAGGAAGACATCTGTCCAGAGGAGGGAGGTACACAATGCTCTAGTAGTCAGTATCTAGAGCGAGGGTGGGGTGATGCAGAGCAGGCAGAGATCACGCCTCAAGCAGGGGACAGCGTTTCTTGGCCAGTTGGCAGTCTGCAGCACATGGTTGATTTCATGCTGCAGTGCCTGAGAAACGACCGCCGCATCGCCCACATTCTCAACACGGCTGATTATTGGGTGTCCACCCTCCTAGATCCTCGCTACCGGGACAACTTACAAAGCCTCATAACACCGTTGAACCGGGAGCGTAAAATGCGGGAGTACCAAGACGCACTGGTGCATTCCATCATGTTCTCCATTCCAACCGAGAGCAGTGCTGCTAGTGCTTTACAAAGCAGCTCAGTGCATCGAGGCAGTGGAGGAAGCTCTGCACAAAGAGGGAGCAGAAGCAGCGCCTCAGCACAAGGGAAGACCAGTATGGGCGAAATGTGGCAAAGTTTTGTGTCCCCGCCGCCACAAATGTCTACACCATCACAGACGGCTCCAGTCAGCAGGAGGCAACGTTTCCGTCAGATGGTGACAGACTACATGTCTTGCCCTCTTAGTGTACTCCCAGACGGCTCTTCTCCCTTCAAGTTTTGGGTCTGTAAGCTGGATACATGGCCAGAGCTTAGTCAGTATGCACTGGAGGTGCTAGCTTGCCCTGCTGCTAGTGTATTATCGGAACGCGTCTTTAGTGCCGCAGGTGGTGTACTAACAGACCGTCGCATGCGACTATCTTCCGATAACGTTGACCGGCTTACTTTTCTCAAAATGAACAAGGCCTGGATCTCTCATGAATTTGCCAGTCCTCTTCCAGAATAAATAATTGGTTGGCAACAGTATCCAGGTCTCCTGTTCTGTTCATGTTTCTACCACCTGAACTGTAATCCCTGAGCTCCAACACCGCCAGTTGGCGCTCGGAAGTGCCGTCTGCACAGTCAACACTTGCTACCATGTTATTGGGGTTCAGTAACGTCAGCTGTTCCCCTGCTGTGTTCACGGCAATTTCTCCTGCTCTGTCCATATTCACTGTGCTACTTATTTAAAACTTGCTCCAATTACACCTCTGGCTCCTCCGTTTTTAGTATTTACCCTGGGCTCCAATACCGCTAGTTGCTGCTCAGAAGTGCCGTCTGCACAGTCAACACTTGCTGCCGTGTTATTGGGGTTCGGTAACGTCAGCTGTTCCCCTGCTATACGGACGGCAATTTCTCCTGCTTTGTCCACATCCACTGTACTACACATTTTAAAGTTGCTCCAATTACACCTCTGGCTCCTCTGTTTTCATTCTTATCCCTGGGCTCCAGCACCGCCAGTTGGCGCTCGGAAGTGCCGTCTGCACAGTCAACACTTGCTGCGGTGTTATTGGGGTTCGGTAACGTCAGCTGTTCCCCTGCTGTGTTCACGGCAATTTCTCCTGCTCTGTCCATATTCACTGTGCTACTTATTTAAAACTTGCTCCAATTACACCTCTGGCTCCTCCGTTTTAAGTATTTACCCTGGGCTCCAATACTGCTAGTTGCTGCTCAGAAGTGCCGTCTGCACAGTCAACGCTTGCTCCAGTGTTATTGGGGTTCAGTAACGTCAGCTGATCCCCAGCTGTGTGTCCGGCAAATTCTCCTGCTTTGTCCACATCCACTGTACTACGGATTTAAAACCTCCTCCAAATACACCTCTGGCTCCTCTGTTTTTAGTATTTACCCTGGGCTCCAGCACCGCCAGCTGGTTCTCGGCAGTTCCATTGGCTCTTGTACCTTCTGCTACCCATCCGGGTTCCAGTACCGTCAGCTGGTCCTCGGTAGTTCCATTTGCTCTTGTATCTTCTGCTACCCATCCGGGTTCCAGTACCGTCAGCTGGTTCTCGGCAGTGTCTTTGGCACGGGTACTCCCTCCTGCCCAGCCTGGTTCCAGCACGCCAGCTGTTTCCGGGTAGTGTCAACGTCACTTTGCCTCCAATGCGTTGTCCTGTCGTGTTGCGGTCGGGTTAGCCGACTCTATGGTGCCTGCAGTTTAGGTGACTCCTATGTGGGCTGCGGGATCTGGCAATGAAGGCTGGTTCCATAGTGCCAATAGGACAAGCACCCCCTGTAGGACTGTGGGTTTTGGTAACTGCGGCCGGCTCGCGGCCTTGAACTTTTTTTTACATGGGTACCTTCTGCTACCCATCCGGGTTCCAGTACCGTCAGCTGGTTCTCGGCAGTGCCTTTGGATTAGGTGCCTCCTTCTCGGTATCCAAGTTCCACCAACGTCTGCTGGTCCTTGGTAGTGCTTTCTGGCACAGGTACCTCCTGCTTAGTAACCGAGTTCCAGTAACATCAGCTGGTCCTCGGTAGTTCCATTGGCTCTTGTACCTTCTGCTACCCATCCGGGTTCCAGTACCGTCAGCTGGTCCTCGGTAGTTCCATTTGCTCTTGTATCTTCTGCTACCCATCCGGGTTCCAGTACCGTCAGCTGGTTCTCGGCAGTGTCTTTGGCACGGGTACTCCCTCCTGCCCAGCCTGGTTCCAGCACGCCAGCTGTTTCCGGGTAGTGTCAACGTCACTTTGCCTCCAATGCGTTGTCCTGTCGTGTTGCGGTCGGGTTAGCCGACTCTATGGTGCCTGCAGTTTAGGTGACTCCTTTGTGGGCTGCGGGATCTGGCAATGAAGGCTGGTTCCATAGTGCCAATAGGACAAGCACCCCCTGTAGGACTGTGGGTTTTGGTAACTGCGGCCGGCTCGCGGCCTTGAACTTTTTTTTACATGGGTACCTTCTGCTACCCAGCCGGGTTCCAGTACCGTCAGCTGGTTCTCGGCAGTGCCTTTGGATTAGGTGCCTCCTTCTCGGTATCCAAGTTCCACCAACGTCTGCTGGTCCTTGGTAGTGCTTTCTGGCACAGGTACCTCCTGCTTAGTAACCGAGTTCCAGTAACATCAGCTGGTCCTCGGTAGTTCCATTGGCTCTTGTACCTTCTGCTACCCATCCGGGTTCCAGTACCGTCAGCTGGTCCTCGGTAGTTCCATTTGCTCTTGTATCTTCTGCTACCCATCCGGGTTCCAGTACCGTCAGCTGGTTCTCGGCAGTGTCTTTGGCACGGGTACTCCCTCCTGCCCAGCCTGGTTCCAGCACGCCAGCTGTTTCCGGGTAGTGTCAACGTCACTTTGCCTCCAATGCGTTGTCCTGTCGTGTTGCGGTCGGGTTAGCCGACTCTATGGTGCCTGCAGTTTAGGTGACTCCTATGTGGGCTGCGGGATCTGGCAATGAAGGCTGGTTCCATAGTGCCAATAGGACAAGCACCCCCTGTAGGACTGTGGGTTTTGGTAACTGCGGCCGGCTCGCGGCCTTGAACTTTTTTTACATGGGTACCTTCTGCTACCCATCTGGGTTCCAGTACCGTCAGCTGGTTCTCGGCAGTGCCTTTGGATTAGGTGCCTCCTTCTCGGTATCCAAGTTCCACCAACGTCTGCTGGTCCTTGTTAGTGCTTTCTGGCACAGGTACCTCCTGCTTAGTAACCGAGTTCCAGTAACATCAGCTGGTCCTCGGTAGTTCCATTGGCTCTTGTACCTTCTGCTACCCATCCGGGTTCCAGTACCGTCAGCTGGTCCTCGGTAGTTCCATTTGCTCTTGTATCTTCTGCTACCCATCCGGGTTCCAGTACCGTCAGCTGGTTCTCGGCAGTGTCTTTGGCACGGGTACTCCCTCCTGCCCAGCCTGGTTCCAGCACGCCAGCTGTTTCCGGGTAGTGTCAACGTCACTTTGCCTCCAATGCGTTGTCCTGTCGTGTTGCGGTCGGGTTAGCCGACTCTATGGTGCCTGCAGTTTAGGTGACTCCTATGTGGGCTGCGGGATCTGGCAATGAAGGCTGGTTCCATAGTGCCAATAGGACAAGCACCCCCTGTAGGACTGTGGGTTTTTGTAACTGCGGCCGGCTCGCGGCCTTGAACTTTTTTTTACATGGGTACCTTCTGCTACCCATCCGGGTTCCAGTACCGTCAGCTGGTTCTCGGCAGTGCCTTTGGATTAGGTGCCTCCTTCTCGGTATCCAAGTTCCACCAACGTCTGCTGGTCCTTGGTAGTGCTTTCTGGCACAGGTACCTCCTGCTTAGTAACCGAGTTCCAGTAACATCAGCTGGTCCTCGGTAGTTCCATTGGCTCTTGTACCTTCTGCTACCCATCCGGGTTCCAGTACCGTCAGCTGGTCCTCGGTAGTTCCATTTGCTCTTGTATCTTCTGCTACCCATCCGGGTTCCAGTACCGTCAGCTGGTTCTCGGCAGTGTCTTTGGCACGGGTACTCCCTCCTGCCCAGCCTGGTTCCAGCACGCCAGCTGTTTCCGGGTAGTGTCAACGTCACTTTGCCTCCAATGCGTTGTCCTGTCGTGTTGCGGTCGGGTTAGCCGACTCTATGGTGCCTGCAGTTTAGGTGACTCCTATGTGGGCTGCGGGATCTGGCAATGAAGGCTGGTTCCATAGTGCCAATAGGACAAGCACCCCCTGTAGGACTGTGGGTTTTGGTAACTGCGGCCGGCTCGCGGCCTTGAACTTTTTTTACATGGGTACCTTCTGCTACCCATCCGGGTTCCAGTACCGTCAGCTGGTTCTCGGCAGTGCCTTTGGATTAGGTGCCTCCTTCTCGGTATCCAAGTTCCACCAACGTCTGCTGGTCCTTGGTAGTGCTTTCTGGCACAGGTACCTCCTGCTTAGTAACCGAGTTCCAGTAACATCAGCTGGTCCTCGGTAGTTCCATTGGCTCTTGTACCTTCTGCTACCCATCCGGGTTCCAGTACCGTCAGCTGGTCCTCGGTAGTTCCTCAGCTTTCTTGTACCTTCTGCTACATTTCCAAGTTCAAGCTTTTTGAAATGGTTCTTGGTAATCACTCTGGATCTCCCTGACGAGGACCCTGAAGACGAGGACCCTGAAGACCAACCCTAAGAAGACGAGGACCCCAAAGACAATGACCCTGAAGACGAGGACCCTGAAGACCACCCCGAAGAAGACGAGGACCCTGAAGACCACCCCGAAGAAGACAAGGACCCCGAAGACGAGGACCCAGAAGACCAACCTGAAGAAGACGAGGACCCCGAAGACGAGGACCCCCGAAGACGACGACCCTGAAGACCACCCCGAAGAAGACCAAGAAGATGACCCTGAAGAAGTTGACCAAGAAGACAAAGAAGAGAAGACAAGCACCAAGATACAGAAGAACAAGAGACAGAAAACCAAGAAGCAGAAATACAAGAAGCTGCAGAACAAAAAGCGGAAGAACATTAAGCATAAGACTAAAAATCAGAGCAAAAGATAATATCTAAATTATAAGCAGAAGATGACTAAGCAGTGTATGGGGGTGAGTCCGTTCCTCCTCGTGGTGCCCCTGGAAAAGACCTGCTGCTGCAGGCCAAACTGAACGCGGACAAATCCTGTTGTAAATCTTTTGTGACGGGCAGAACGAAAGGTGTAATGTCCAACCTTTTATAGATAACAACTACAGGAATGCCTGTCACAAATAAGAATATGATGAAGAAGAAGAATATGAAGAAGATGAAGAAGTAGAATATGAAGAATGTAAAAAAAAGAATAATACGAAGAAGGTGAAGAAGGTGAAGAAGAAGTGGATGAAAAAGATGCTGAGGATGATGAAGGAGAAAGTGTGGGAGAAGTAAAAAAGAAGGTGAAGAGCATGGAAGTAGTGAAACATAAATAACTGACAAAATATAAAAATACTTAACATAGTTAATATTTCCGTAACTCAGAACATAATAAAAAAATAGTAATTCCTGCTATTCCATTTGACTGGGCTAAACCTCTATGCCTTTATTGTCTCCCCCACCTCCCCCAATACATTCTACATTATTCTTAGTTGTTTTCCTTCATGTAGAAATAACCTACAAGGAAAGAAAGGGTTTATTTTAATTCCGATATTTATGTCCCATTGACTTGCATTGGTTTCCGGTATCGGAATCGGCGATATCCGATACTTTTTCGGTATCGGTCCGATCCAATCTGATCCGATATTTCCCGATATCGGAAGGTATCGCTCAACACTAATCATGACCAAACAAATCAATATAGCAGTAGGTAGATGAGTAGGTACTAACCCTGGAGTGTGTGGTGTCTCATGTGTGAGTCCTGCATCCAACGCGCATTTCGCTGTCGCTTTCTCAAGTATACTGAGGTACGTAGAAGTGTGGGTGTATATATATATCTCCGCAATAATTAGTGAGGCCAGGTGTGGCGGGGGAACAAAAAGGTTGTTGCCATGCATGGTAACGTCCGGCATTGACAACCCCCGAGACGGACGCGTCTCACACTGAGCGCGGCCGCGCAGGAAGATGACAAGCCGGAAGTGCGTTCCACCGTGGAACGCAGGAAAGAATCGAGTGCGCTCCACAGTGAAGCGCAGAGAGCGGACCCGGAAGTGATGTCAGCTGTAATAACGCTATAGTAAGATCCATGGAGTAGTGCAAAACCAGAATATCAATATAAGTAAAGAAAGAAGTGACGAGAAACCACAATATGAAAACTAAAATGAGTTGTAAATACATATATATAAAGAATAATAAAAGTAAGAAAAAATGAAAAAAAAAATATATATATATATATATATATCGGAGTGTAGTGTACAATGAATGTATGTAGATATGAAAAATATAAAGATATGAAAAATGTGTATATATATATATATAAAAAGACATCACAAAAATAAAGATACATAGTGTACAATAATCATAATATATAATGATGTAAATTAGCATGTGATAATAAATGGGTCCTAAATGTATTACAAAAGAAAGAGAGATACCCATTGATGCAGATGTCTACAACAATATGTATATAAAAATATATAAGTGTAAGTGCATACACGTGCATAAAACAGTCACAATAAAACGACGTGAAGAAAAAGAGAAGGAGCCATGGATCTTCGCAAACCGCCAGGCCAACCCAATATCACCTCAGGAAAAACGCAGGAAAGCTTGAAGGATGAAGGATAATACAGAGATTTGACCCGTGGAACGGCAAAAGCACAGTTATAGTTATGTGGCTCACACCAGACTCTTTTAAACAGATATATTGGTGTCTGACCAGTCAGGGAGACACTATTACAGTTTTTTTTTCTGGCAAAAAATGCCAAAAGCAGGATAATACAGAGATTTGACACCTGGAACTGCAAAACCACAGTTATAGTTATGTGGCATACACCAGACTCTTTTAAACAGATATATTGGTGTCTGACCAGTCAGGGAGACACTATTACAGGTTTTTTTTACGGCAAAAAATGCCAAAAACCGGATAATACAGAGATTTGACCCGTGGAACTGCAAAACCACAGTTATAGTTATGTGGCGTACACCAGACTCTTTTAAACAGATATATTGGTGTCTGACCAGTCAGGGAGACACTATTACTGTTTTTTTTTACGGCAAAAAATGACAAAAGCAGGATAATACACAGATTTGACCCGTGGACCTGCAAAAACACAGTTATAGTTATGTGGCATACACCAGACTCTTTTAAACAGATATATTGGTGTCTGACCAGTCAGGGAGACACTATTACAGTTTTTTTTTACGGCAAAAAATGACAAAAGCAGAATAATACAGAGATTTGACCCGTGGAACTGCAAAACCACAGTTATAGTTATGTGGCGCACACCAGACTATTTTAACCCCTTACTTACCGGGGACGTATTAGTACGCATATCTGCGTACCGCCGGTTCAGTGAGGGCTCCGGCGCTGAGCCCTCACTGAACCGAGCACATGTCAGCTGATTCTTACAGCTGACATGTGCCCGCAACAGCCGCGGGTGGAATCGCGATCCACCCGCGGCTGTTAACCAGTTAAATGCTGCTGTCAATCTCCGACAGCAGCATTTAACGCGCGCTTCCGGGTAGCGCGACATAAGCCCCGCCCACCGGCGACCCCGTCACGTGATCGCGGGTCGCCGATGGGCGTGCATGACAACCCAGGGTCTGCAGCAGACGCCTGTGGTTGTCATGATCTTGTCGCTATGAGCGCCACCTAGTGGTCGGCGCTCATAGCACAGGACCATTTCTGCTGCATGCAGGGGATCTGCTGGTCCCCTGTATGTAGCAGAGGCGATCGGACAGTTGCTGCTTCTAGTCTCCTATGGAGACTATAGAAGCATGCAAAAAGTTAAAAAAAAAAGTTTTTAAAAATATAAAAAAAAATAAAAAAATATAAAAGTTTAAATCACCCCCCTTTCGCCCCATTCAAAATAAAATATATAAAAAAAAACCCCACATACACATATTTGGTATCGCCGCGTTCAGAATCGCCCGATCTATCAAAATAAAAAAAGAATTATTCCGATCGGTAAACGGCGTAGCGAGAAAAAAATTCTAAACGCCAGAATTACGTTTTTTGGTCGCCGCAAAATTGCAATAAAATGCAATAACGGGCGATCAAAACATCGGATCTACCCCAAATGTTATCAATAAAAACGTCAGCCTGGCACGCAAAAAATAAGCCATCAACCAGCCCCAGATCACGAAAAATGGAGACGCTACGGGTCTTAGAAAATGGCGCTATTTTTTTATTTTTTTTTTTACCAAATTTTGGAATTTTTTTTCACCACTTAAATATAAAAGAACCTATACATGTTTGGTGTCTATGAACTCGTAATGACCTGTAGAATAAGAAGGGCAGGTCAGTTTTAGCATTCAGTGAACATGGTAAAAAAAATAAATAAAAAACAACTGCGGTATTGCACTTTTTTTGCAATTTTACCGCACTTGGAATTTTTTTCCTGTTTTCCCGTACAGGATATGATAAAACTAGTAATGGCGTTGAAAAGTACAACTCGTCCCGCAAAAAATAAGCCCTCACATGGCCATATTGACCAAAATTAAAAACGCTATGGCTCTGGGAACAAGGGGAGCAAAAACGAAAATGCAAAAACGAAAAATGCTCCGGGGCTTAAGGGGTTAAACAGATATATTGGTGTCTGACCAGTCAGGGAGACACTATTACAGTTTTTTTTTACAGCAAAAAATGCCAAGAACAGGATAATACAGAGATTTGACCCATGGAACTGCAAAACCACAGTTATAGCTATGTGTCGTACACCATACTCTTTTAAACAGATATATTGGTGTCTGACCAATCAGGGAGACACTATTACATTTTTTTTTACGGCAAAAAAAGCCAAAAACAGGATAATACAGAGATTTGACCCGTGGAACTGCAAAACCACAGTTATAGTTATGTGGCGTACACCAGACTCTTTTAAACAGATATATTGGTGTCTGACCAGTCAGGGAGACACTATTACAGTTTATTTTTTATGGCAAAAAATGCCCAAAACAGGATAATACAGAGATTTTACCTATGGAACTGCAAAAACACAGTTCTATTTTTCTGGCCTACACCAGACTCTTTTAAACAGATATATTGGTGTCTGACCAGTCAGGGAGACACTATTACAGTTTTTTTTTGCAGCAAAAAATGCCAAAAAGCAGGATAATACAGAGATTTGACCCGTGGAACTGCAAAACCACAGTTATAGTTATGTGGCGTACACCAGACTCTTTTAAACAGATATATTGGTGTCGGAACAGTCAGGGAGACACTATTACAGTTTTTTTTTATGGCAAAAAATGCCAAAAGCAGGATAATACAGAGATTTGACCCGTGGAACTGCAAAACCACAATTATAGTTATGTGGCGTACACCAGACTCTTTTAAACAGATATATTGGTGTCTGACCAGTCAAGGAGACACTATTACAGTTTTTTTTGCAGCAAAAAATGCCAAAAGCAGGATAATACAGAGATTTGACCCGTGGAACTGCAAAACCACAGTTATAGTTATGTGGCGTACACCAGACTCTTTTAAACAGATATATTGGTGTCTGACCAGTCAGGGAGACACTATTACAGTTTATTTTTTATGGCAAAAAATGCCCAAAACAGGATAATACAGAGATTTTACCTATGGAACTGCAAAAACACAGTTCTATTTTTCTGGCCTACACCAGACTCTTTTAAACAGATATATTGGTATCTGACCAGTCAGGGAGACACTATTACAATCTTTTTTTATGGCAAAAAATGCCAAAAGCAGGATAATACAGAGATTTGACCCATGGAACTGCAAAACCACAGTTATAGTTATGTGGCGTACACCAGACTCTTTTAAACAGATATATTGCTGTCTGACCAGTCAGGGAGACACTATTAGGCTGTGTGCCCACGTTGCGGAACTGAAGCATATTTTTTACGCTTCTCCCTGGCGGGAAAATCGCATGCGGATTTTACATGCAGTTTTCCCGCCAGGTAGAAGCGTTTGTGAGGCGTCTTTGCAGCGTCTTCGCATGCATTTCCGCATGCGGGTTATCAAGCACTTCTCCAAGTGATTTAAGCATCACTTGGAAAAGTGCTTGACAACTTGTTCACACTATATAAATCCATGCAACCGGAATGGTAAAAAATAAAAAAATAAAGTTTATACTCACCTTCTGATGCATTCTCTGCCCCGTCCGGAGTCTTCAGCTGCTCACGCTGTTGTGTGCAGGACCTGCGGTGACGTCATTGAGTCATGTGATGGGTCACATGACTCAATGACATGGCAGGTCCTTCACACATCAGCGCGACGGAGGGAAAACATCAGAAGATAAGTATAAACTTTATTTTATTCTTTTTTTTACAGGTTCTTTGGTACCCAGGTCTGGAGGAGAGTCTCCTCTCCTCCAGACTTGGGTACCATCCGCTCATTGATTCCGCATGCGGAAACGCAAAATTAATGAACATGCTGCGGATTTTTGACCGCAGCATATACGCTGCGGAAAAATCCGCAGCATGGGCATTGACATTGCGGAATGCCATTGGGGACCATGGGGTGCTGATATACATGCGTTTTAAAAGCGTTTACGCTGCGGAAATTCCGCAGCATATACGCTTGTAATACGCAACGTGGGCACGCAGCCTTACAGGTTTTTTTTATGGCAAAAAATGCCAAAAGCAGGATAATACAGAGATTTGACCCGTGGAACTGCGGAACCACAGTTATAGTTATGTGGCGTACACCAGACTCTTTTAAACAGATATACTGGTGTCTGACCAGTCAGGGAGACACTATTACAGTATTTTTTTATGGCAAAAAAATGCCAAAAACAGGATAATACAGAGATTTGACCCATGGAACTGCAAAACCACAGTTCTATTTTTTTGGCCTACACCAGACTCTTTTAAACAGATATATTGGTGTCTGAACAGTCACAGACACACTCAATTTTTTTTTTTTGGGCGGGTTAATACCAAAAGGTTAATAAGACGCGTATTTGGACAGTCTGACTTAGGAGAAAAAAAATACAGGATTTAGATGAAAAAAATAATAATTTTTCCTGGCCCCTGAGACCGGGGTGATAAGTCTAGCAATTTGACCAACAGGAGTACACAGGACTGTAATGCAGGCCAGAGAAATAGAAGTGTGGTTTTGCAGTTCCATGGTTCAAACCTCTGTATTATCCACTTTTGGGCCATTTTTACCTAAAAAAAAGACAGTTTGAGTGTGTCGCTCACTGTTCAGCGGCAAATACATCTATTTAAAAAGTCTGGTATACACCAGTAAATTATAACTGTGGTTTTGCTGTTCCACAGTAAAAAATCTCTATTATCCTGCTTTTGGCATTTTTTGCCGTAAAAAAAAACTGTAATAGTGTCTCACTGATTGTTCAGACACAAATATATTTGTTGAAAATAGACTGGTGTAGGCCAGAGAAATAGAAGTGTGGTTTTGCAGTTCCACGGTTCAAACCTCTGTATTATCCACTTTTGGGCCATTTTTACCTAAAAAAAGACAGTTTGAGTGTGTCGTTCACTGTTCAGCCGCAAATATATCTATTTAAAAAAGTCTGATATATACCAGTAAATTATAACTGTGGTTTTGCCATTCCACGGTAAAAAATCTCTATTATCCAGATTTTGGTATTTTTTTCCGTAAAGAAAAACAGTAATAGTGTCTCCTGATTGTTCAGACACCAATATATGTGTTTAAAAGAGTCTGGTATACACCAGTAAATTATAACTGTGGTTTTGCCGTTCCACGGTGAAAAATCTCTATTATCCTGCTTTTGGTATTTTTTGCCGTAAAGAAAAACAGTAATAGTGTCTCCTGATTGTTCAGACACAAATATAGCTGTTGAAAATAGTCTGGTGTAGGCCCGAGAAATAGAACTGTGGTTTTGCAGTTCCACGGGTCCAATCTCTGTATTATCCTGATTTTGGCATTTTTTGCCGTAAAGAAAAACAGTAATAGTGTCTCCTGATTGTTCAGACACAAATATATCTGTTTAAAAGAGTCTGGTATACACCAGTAAATTATAACTGTGGTTTTGCCATCCCACAGTAAAAATCTGTATTATCCAGCTTTTGGTATTTTTTCCGTAGAGATAAACAGTAATAGTGTCTCCTGATTGTTCAGACACTAATATATCTGTTTAAAAGAGTCTGGTATACACCAGTAAATTATAACTGTGGTTTTGCCGTTCCACGGTGAAAAATCTCTATTATCCTGCTTTTGGCATTTTTTGCCATAAAGAAAAACACTAATAGTGTCTCCTGATTGTTCAGACACAAATATATTTGTTGAAAATAATCTGGTGTAGGCCAGAGAAATAGAAGTGTGGTTTTGCAGTTCCACTGTTCAAACCTCTGTAAAATCCACTTTTGGGCCATTTTTACCTAAAAAAAAAAACAGTTTGAGTGTGTCGCTCACTGTTCAGCCGCAAATATATCTATTTAAAATTGTCTGTTATGCCCCAGTAAACAATAACTGTGGTTTTGCCATTCCACTGTAAAAAAATCTCTATTATTCAGCTTTTGGTATTTTTCCGTAAAGAAAAACAGTAATAGTTTCTCCCTGATTGTTCAGATTGTTTAAAAGAGTCGGATGTAGGCCAGAGAAATAGAACTGTGGTTTTCCTCTTCCACGGTTCTAATCTACTTTTTATTACCCTTTTTCCATTGATAGTGCGAGTGTAAGCTATTTTACTTCCTTTACAATGGGCAAGGCACGTGGCAAGGGTCGTGGAACTGGACATTCTGGTGATGGTGCGCGCAGAGGACAGGGCCGTGGTCAAGGTGAAAATGTGCCACAACCAACAGCCACATCTTCTCGCTCCCACTTCTTGACCGAATTACTAGGGAAGCACAGAACAACACCAGTATTGCGAACTGATCAGTGTGAACAGGTTGTTAATTGGATAGCAGATAATACTTCCAGTTACCTGGGCACCACCACCTCCGGTCTGTCTTCCACATGGTCAAATCTTAGTAGCCGTGAGTCTCGACCGCATACTCCTCCTCACCCTGATGCTCCTTCCTCCAACCATGCCGAGTGTCGTCAGACAGCAACTGATACCACACTTGGACACTCTGAAGACCTGTTCACTGGTCCATTTCCAGATTTGTGTCCCTCGCCTGCTCGGCTTGAAGTGGTGGAAGAGGAGATCCCATGTAGCGATGCCCAAATATTTGAACAGCCACGGCCGCAGAAAGTCGACGCTGGCAATTTGTCACAAGAGGTGGACGATGACGAGACACAATTGCCACGAAGTGAGGAGGAGGATCGTTGTGCGCAAGTGGAAGAGGAGAAGGTGGTGGATGATCTAGTAACTGACCCAATGTGGCAGGAGGACATGCAGAGCGAGGCCAGCAGCACACAGGGTGAGGGAGGCAGAGTACTCCAACAGGCAGGAAGAAGCAGTGTGGTGGCTGCACACAGAAGGGAGACAACAGTTCCCCGTAACACCAACACGAGGGACGTTGCCATTACAACCTTTAGGTCTTCCAGAGTCTGTAATTTTTTTAAAGACTCTGCTGATAACCCCCAAAAAGGCCATTTGTACCACCTGCCATGCCAGCATCAGCAGGGGTGACAAAACTACCAGCCTGACCACCACCAGCATGATCAGGCACATGGCAGTGACTCGCCCCCTGGGCCGTGGGGCACTCGGATCCGGGCAATAGGGGAACGATGGGAGTTGTAGTGGCAACCCTGTTCCGTGGCTCAGGGTGGTCAGGCCAGTGGTAGTCCGTTATGTGCTATTGATTATGTCCGAGTACTCCACCCGTGGATTGCGGTTATTAGGAACCGCCGCCGCATGCAGACCGCTGGGGCTGATGAGGTGTGCAGCTAGGGTAGTGTGACTCCCAGGGCAGTATAATGGATGGTGGGAGTGATGGTAGTGAGAGTCCCAGTGCTGATAGTGCTGGAGGAGCAAGGAGCACACAGACAACAGGTTGCATTCCAGGGTCTTTACTAGAGCAGGTAAATTGACCCACAAACAGTCCCAGCTAGGAGGGGACCTGGATGTCTGAGAGCAAAGGGGAAATTGGCCCTGGTCAGGGTGAGGGTGTAGGCCTACCGTGCTTTCTGCGCTCCTTCTGGCTATCTCCTCGTTATAGGGTAACAGCCCACGTTTCCGAGCTTTCCGTGTATTCTCGCCTGTATGGCCTGCGACGTGGGTTCCTTTCTGCTCCCAGCCTTGTACGGCTTTACTGGTCCCTTCGGTTGTGGCAGGGCCTCCAGGCTTCTTAGGCCAAGGAATATACAGTCCCTTGCAGACTGGTTCTCTGCTGGAGGATGTAGAATCCTCCCAGCCTCAGACACCAAAGTCTGGTAAAGTAAGTCTTTTATCTGCCAAGACAGGCTCTCTTCGCCTCTTGTCTCTGGCTTGTGGCTCTCCTCCTGCCACACTTCCTCTTAGGTGCAATACGAAACTGTCTGTCCCTGCTCTGCTCTGGGACACGTCTCAGTCTTGAGACAGGCCTTCAAGTTCTCTCTAACCCTGCCCCCAGCACCAGCTTTTATAGGGGCAGCCTGCTCCCCATACTGGCCTGAGACAGGAGGTACTGCATGCTAATGTTCCCCTGACTAGAGAACCCCCCCCCCTTGCTCTCAGACACAGCTTTAATACATTTTGTGGCATCCAGGCCAGGGTGACACATTCCCCCCTAGTGAAATTTAGTACTCCGGGACTAAACAATAAACAAAGACAATATGCATAACAATAAAACATTAATAGACAGACGACGCACAAATTGAGTTCTTAAGGTCACAGTGTGGCCTGTGACCGGGTGTCCATATCACCAGCACAAAGGGGAGCCTTAACCAGGTAGGGGTCTGTCTTACCCCAAGTCCTTTACAGTCTTAGTTCATTCCTGGGTTAGGCTCCAAACGCAGTCCATACAAGGTCCCGGTTATAAAAAGTCCATAACCTTTGAGTCCTTACGGTAGCTGCAAGAAACTGAAACACAGAATTACCAAACAAGCATGTAACTTGGCAAACAATTCAACATTTGGCAACAGGGTCATTTACAAGTTTAGTACACTCTATTTTCTCCAGCGAGCGGGTATCTGTCCCTTTGTGCTCCTGGTTGACCTATGTAGCCCACTGTCTGGTGATGGACTGACCTGGCTTTCCCCACTAGCGTTAGGGGTACAGCTACCAGCTGGGTGTACAGGTAGGGCAGGCAGCTGTCTGCGGGTCCTTTGGCTTACCGCAGGCATGGCAGGCTCACTGTCAGCAGAGGGTTGACTCTCCTGGGCTGCTGGTACAGGCTCTTCTGCCTCTGGAACCGCTTGCTCCTCTTCACCTTCCGGCTCTGGTGTTGGTTGTTGCTGTGCCGGTTGCAGGAAATGCAGGACGTGTACCACTATGGCATCATTTATGCGAGTCCAGGACTGAGGGAACTCTCCGAGAACGGTGCTGATCATTTCTTCCTTGTCCTCGGCGGGTTCAAGGTCACTCTGATCCTCTTCTGCACTACGGAGTTGCTCGGGGCATCTTTTGAGGTGGTCTCTGGAGACGGTGCTAGTGGTTCCTCCTCCGTCCTTGGTGATCAAGCACACCTTCGGGTTGTCGTGATCAGACTGCAGTACAGTGTAGGGTTCCCTTTCCCACTGGTCGTCCAACTTATGTAGCCTTCTTTTTCGCTTTAGGACTTGCTCACCAGGTTCTAGGGGATCAGCAGGGGCTTGTTGATTGAAGAGTTTTTCTTGCCTCTCTCTCACCTGTGCCAGGCTCTTCTCCACACTCTCCTGTACCTTCTTGTACTGCAGTTGCCTTTCTGTATCCCAGTCCGCATCCGGGGAGGTGTCCTCAGGTATTAGGACTCCCATCTCCAGGTCTACGGGCAGCTTACCTGGTCTGGCTCGCATCAGTTAAGCCGGGGTGCAGTTTGTAGCATTCACCGGGATATTGTTGTATAGGTCTATCAGGTCCGGCAGTTTTTCTGGCCACAGGCTGCGTTCCTCCAGGGGCAACGTCTTCAGGAGATCAATGACTATATTGTTCATCTTCTCACACATCCCATTGGTTTGGGGGTGTTAAGGCGTTGTCCGGATCTTCTTACAGCCATAGAGGTTGCAGAACTCATGGAAGATTTTAGCCTCGAACGCTGGGCCCTGGTCTGTCAGGACCTGTTCCGGATACCCGTGTGGACCGCAGAAATATTGCTGGAAGGCTCTGGCCGCTGTTTGGGCTGTCAAGTCTTTTACCGGGACCACCACGAGAAAACGGGAATAGTGATCCACGATTGTCAAGGCATAGATGTATCCAGACCGGCTTGGAGCCAACTTGATGTGGTCTAGAGCTACCAGCTCAAGAGGCTGCGTGGTGACGATGGGCCTCAAGGGTGCCTTCTGGCTGGCACGGTCCTTCCTCCTTAGGTGACAAGGGCCACAGTCTCTGCACCATTTTTCTACAGCTCCTCTCATGCTGACCCAAAAGAACCTTCCTCTTAGCAGGAACTCCAGTTTCTTCCAACGGAAGTGTCCCGCTCTGTCATGGTAAGCCCCCAGGACCATAGCTGCATCCCGCCTTGGGACCACGACTTGCCAGGTCAGCTCGTGCGTCCGGTGGTTAACAATCCTTCTGCACAACTTGCCTTCGTAGAGGAACAGCTTGCTCTTCTCCTTCCATAGCTGCTTGGCTTCCTCTGGGGCATCTGGATCTAAGCGGGCGTCTTCCCGGGTCAGCAGATCTTTCACCAGGCGGTTGCAGGGTCACTATCTTGGGTCTCGGCCCAGCTGTGGTGAGGTAGGGGATTGATCATCACGGTTGTTAGATCCTCCTCCTTCACGCGGTGAGAGTATTGAGCGGCTCCATACCGGTGAAACGCGGGGAGTTCTACCTCCTCCAGCTCTTCTGGGTCTTCGTCACCTTCAGGTAAGTGAGGCATCCTCGATAGGGCGTCAGCGTTGGCATTGGTTTTGCCGGCCCGGTACTTGATCACGAAGTCATAGTTGGAGAGACGGGCCATCCTCCGCTGTTCCATGGCACCCAGTCTTGCATTGTCCAGGTGTGTCAACGGGTTGTTGTCCGTGTACACGGTGAACTTTGCGGAGGCCAGGTAATGCTTGAAGCGTTCCGTCACGGTCCACACCACCGCCAAGAATTCTAGCTTGAAGAAGCTGTAATTCTCTGGGTTCCTCTCGGTGGGCCTCAGCTTCCGGCTGGCGTATGCGATCACCCGTTCTCTGCCCTGTTGGTTTTGGGACAGTACGGCTCCCAGTCCCACATTACTGGCGTCCGTGTGGAGAATAAAAGGCTGACCATAATCAGGGTAGGCCAGGATCTCATCCCCCGTGAGGGCCATCTTCAACTGGCGGAAGGACTCCTCTTCCGGTTTATCCCACTTGAAGGGTGGCTTTTGACTTCTGGACTTAGACTGTCCGATCAGGAGGTCCTGCATAGGAGCTGCCATCTTAGTGAACCCGGGGATGAACCTTCGGTAGTAGCCTACCAACCCGAGAAACTGTCTCACCTCTTTGATGTTCAAGGGGCTTGGCCAGCTCTTGATTGCCGTGACCTTGTCAGGGTCGGGGGCTACTCCTTCCGCACTTACCACGTGCCCTAGGTACTGGACCTTTGGTTTCAACAGGTGACACTTCGATGGTTTCACCTTCAGGCCGTAGCCTGCCAGGGCTTCGAACACCTCGGCCAGGTGCTTTAGATGGTCCTCGTAGGTCTTCGAATAGACGATCATGTCGTCCAGGTAAAGGAAGACCGTCTCGAAGTTTCAGTGCCCTAGACAGCATTCCATCAGCCGCTGGAAGGTACCTGGTGCGTTGCAGAGCCCGAAAGGCATACAGTTGAACTCACTCAGTCCCATCGGGGTGGTGAAGGCGGTCTTCTCCTTGTCAGCCTCTGCCACAGGAACCTGCCAGTACCCGCTAGTAAGGTCCAAAGTAGAAAAGAAGTTAGCTGATTTTAGTGCGGCTAAAGACTCTTCTATTCTAGGCAGCAGATATGCGTCTTTGTGGGTGATACGGTTGATTTGTCTATAGTCCACGCACATTCTCATGGTGCCGTCTTTCTTTTTCACCAGAACCAAGGGGGCTGCCCAGGGGCTACAGCTATCTCTAATGACCCCAGCTTCTTTCATTTCTCTTAGCATGCCCTTTGCGTTCTGATAATGTGCAGGGGGTACAGGTCTGTGTCTTTCTTTTATTGGTGGGTGGCTCCCTGTGGGGATGTGGTGTTCTATCCCTTTTACTCTGCCGAAGTCTAGCGGGTGCTTACTAAAGACTCTCTCGTACTCCTGTACCACCCGGTAGACTCCTTGTTTTTGGTGCAGGGGAGTGGAGTCAGCACCCACATGGAGTTTCTGGCACCAGTCCTCCTTTTGTTTCTGGGAGCCATTACCCTCCGCCTGTGGAGATGGAGGCAAGGGTTCCACGGCCCTGATGGCTTTGTGTTCGACAACAAACAGTTTGGCGAGTGTAGCGTACCTGGGTAAGTGTACTTCCCTCTCCCCAATGTTGAGGATGCGGACGGGCACCCTCCCATGACGGACATCAACCACCCCCCGGGCTGTCAAAATGGTGGGCCTGCTGTCTGAGTACACGGGTTCTACCATGGCTTGGTAGTCTCTACCTCTCAACCCGATTGCAGTCCGACACCAGATCATCATTTCACTTTTGGGAGGCATGGAAATGGGGAATGGGTCACTCAGTCTTACGCTACCGATCTCACCACCAGACAGTTCTACCTGCTGCCGTCTCATCAGGGCTTTTATCTCCTTGTTGAGGACTCTCTGTTGGCTGGAACTAGCATTCACCGCCACCTGTTGTAGAATTACAATTACCTCTGAAAGACAATTTTCAATCACGTTAGTACCCACAGTTATTTTAGGGTGACTTTCACGACGGTCAATGTCCACAATAATCACTCCCTGTGCCGGCAGTTCAACTTTACCAATTTTAATGGTCATCTCCTTGAACCCCATCTGCGGCACGGGTAAGCCATTACTGGCGATGATGCTCAAGTTACTGTCTGGATACCGTGTGATATCAGCATCAGTCCAATACTGCTTAAAAAGTACATAAGGGATAGTGGTTACTTGCGACCCAGTATCCAGCAAGGCGCTCATGGGGATACCGTCCAGCACCACAGGTAAAACCGGGCGCCCCCCAACGTACTTATTAAGCCAATTGTAAGGGCCTGGTGATCTTATGCCTGGGGGTTGGCCCTCTGCCCCAGGTTGGACCCGTTTAAATTACAGTACCTGGAAATGTGTCCGGGCTGGTTGCATCGACGGCAAATGGGCTGTCCATCCTCTGCGTAGCGGTCTGTGGGCCTCCCTCAGAACGACGGGATCCTCCTCTGTCGACGTCACGGGACATCCTCTGGACTTGAAGCCAGCTCGATGGGTCTTGACGGGTCCACTTGCAACGCCTGGACGGTCCTGGTCAACGCCACGACGCTCCTGGTCAGCTCCTGGACTTGGTGGTGCAGGTCTTTCGACAGGGCTTGGTTCAGGGCCTGTGCATCAGCCCCCACGGGGTCCATAGAGGAGGGCGCCGCCTCCTGGTGGTAGGTGAGAGCAGGGCGCCGGGGGTTTATAGCGCCACTGGTTGCAGATTCACGGAGCACCCTTATGGCCCTGTCCTTAAATTGGGCAAAGGTCAGGTCGGGGTTCTGAAAGAACATGAGGCGCAGTTGGCCCCTGTGGGCGCTAGACAGCAGACCTTCTATGAATTGTTCTGTTAGCAGCTTATCCGTTTCCTGCACACTGCCAGGGTCAGTTTGTTGAATAGCCCTCAAGGCTTCCTGCAGATTTAGGGCATAGTCTCTGATGCTGTCCTGTGCCCGCTGCTTACATCCATAGAACCTCATTTTAATCTCAGCGGAGGTACGTGTGTCAAAGGTACCCCGCAGCCGGGCCAGAATACCCTTCACAGTCCTTTTCTCCTCAGTGGGCCATGATTTTACCTCCCTTTGGGCTGCGCCAGTTAACTGCCCTGTCAATATGCTGACCTTCTGTTCCTCTGTCAGGGGGTAAACCTGGAACAAACTGTACAGCCTTTCCTTAAAGTCAGTTAGGGCATGGGGCTCCCCTGAGTACTTGGGCTTCCAGGCCGCTCCAGGGATGTAGGGCAGGGAAAAGGGCATCACCGCTGCTGCAGCTGCGTTAGTGGTAGTGGGCGCCTCTGTGTCCGACATCTTCCTCCCCCCTAGTTAAGCGTGGCCTACCTTTCGACGATCCTCTTCTGTAGGCCGCGGCTCCGCTGCTGCTGCTATGGACGAGGACCTGGCGTCGCGTCCTGACGACGTCAGCGTCGCTCTCTCTTCCTTCCAGGACCTTGCGCAGCGTCGGTGCGTGGGGCGGAGCTTCGGATCTCGCGTGGTTTTGACGTCCACGCCCCTCTTCTTCCCGCGCGGCGTCCTGAAGATGGCGTCCGATGGCGGGAAGCAGCTGCGGATGGCGGGAAGACGGCAGAAGACGGCGAGAAACGGTCCAAGATGGCGTCTGATGGCGGGAATCGGCTCCGGATGGCGGGAAACGACTCCGGACGGCGGGAAACGGTCCAAGATGGCGTCTGATGGCGGGAATCGGCTCCGGATGGCGGGAAACGACTCCGGACAGCGGGAAACTTCGCCACAGGTGATTTACAAAAGTCTTTTTCAGGCACGCAGTACCCGGTGGTTGCGGGCACGAAATCCTGCCGACTACGCCAAAGCTGACTCGCCCCCTGGGCCGTGGGGCACTCGGATCCGGGCAATAGGGGAACGATGGGAGTAGTAGTGGCAACCCGGTTCCGTGGCTCAGGGTGGTCAGGCCAGTGCTAGTCCGTTATGTGCTATTGATTATGTCCGACTACGCCACCCGTGGATTGCGGTTATTATTAACCGCCGCCGCATGCAGACCGCTGGGGCTGATGAGGTGTGCAGCTAGGGTAGTGTGACTCCCCACGGGAAGAGTGCGGCCCCAGGGCAGTATAATGGATGGTGGGAGTGATGGTAGTGAGAGTCCCAGTGCTGATAGTGCTGGAGGAGCAAGGAGCACACAGACAACAGGTTGCAGTCCAGGGTCTTTACTAGAACAGGTAAATTGACCCACAAACAGTACCAGCTAGGAGGGGACCTGGATGTCTGAGAGCAACGGGGAAATTGGCCCTGGTCAGGGTGAGGGTGTAGGCCTACCGTGCTTTCTGCGCTCCTTCTGGCTATCTCCTCGTTATATGGTAACAGCCCACGTTTCCGAGCTTTCCGTGTATTCTCGCCTGTATGGCCTGCGACGTGGGTTCCTTTCTGCTCCCAGCCTTGTACGGCTTTACTGGTCCCTTCTGTTGTGGCAGGGCCTCCAGGCTTCTTAGGCCAAGGAATTATTATTATTATTATTATTTATTATTATAGCGCCATTTATTCCATGGCGCTTTACATGTGAAAAAGGGGGTATAATACAAGAACAATTTCAATAATCTTGAACACAATGTGACAGCGACTGGTACAGGCGGAGCGAGGACCCTGCCCGTGAGGGCTCACAATCTACGAGGGATGGGTGAGGATACAGTAGGTGAGGGTAGAGCTGGTCGTGCAGCTGTATGGTGGAGCGGTGGTTACTGCAGGTTGTAGGCTTGTCGGAAGAGGTGGGTTTATACAGTCCCTTGCGGACTGGTTCTCTGCTGGAGGATGTAGAATCCTCCCAGCCTCAGACACCAAAGTCTGGTAAAGTAAGTCTTTTATCTGCCAAGACAGGCTCTCTTCGCCTCTTGTCTCTGGCTTGTGGCTCTCCTCCTGCCACACTTCCTCTTAGGTGCAATACAAAACTGTCTGTCCCTGCTCTGCTCTGGGACACGTCTCAGTCTTGAGACAGGCCTTCAAGTTCTCTCTAACCCTGCCCCCAGCACCAGCTTTTATAGGGGCAGCCTGCTCCCCCTTCTGGCCTGAGACAGTAGGTACTGCATGCTAATGTTCCCCTGACTAGAGAACCTCCCCCTTGCTCTCAGACACAGCTTTAATACATTTTGTGGCATCCAGGCCAGGGTGACACAGCAGCAAAGCACCCGACTTTGTGGGGTGAACCGCAGGGTCCACGACCAGCGTCAGCAGGTGTCACCACTGCTTTTTCCGCTGTTGTGCGTGCAATAGAACCCCCTGTTGTGTGTGCAAGGCAATCCCCTGTCCATACTGCATGTAAAGATGCCCCCTCCTCTCAGTCTTCACTTGTTATGGCAGTTTCTCAAGAAACAGCATCAACGTCCACGTCCACGTCCCACCGCAGCGTTCAATTGTCCATATCCCAGACCTTTGATCGAAAGCGGAAATTCGCAGCCAACGCCCCACAGGCCACAGTCCTAAATTTGCACATTTCACGACTGCATGCGTTGGAAATGCTGCCTTTTAGGCTGGTGGAGACGGAATCCTTCCGCAACCTTAAGGCGGTTGCGGTCCCTCGATACTCGGTCCCCAGCCGACACTATTTTGCCCGTTGTGCCGTCCCCGCTCTACACAAGCACATGTCCAAAACCATCTGCAGTGCCCTCAGCAATGCAGTTACTGGGAGAGTCCACCTGACAACTGACACGTGGACAAGTGCTTATAGCCAGGGACGGTACATCTCCCTGACCGCACACTGGGTAAACATAGTGGAAGCCGGGACCCAGTCGGACCTTGGGACGGAACACATCCTCCCCACACCGAGGATTGCGGGCCCTTTGTCAGTCAGAGTTGCCCCCACAGTGTACAGCTCCTGCGCATCATCCTCCTCCTCCTCCTCATGTTAAGCCTCCATCTCAGATATCACCACTACTGCCTCAGCCAAGTGGCAACAGGCTGTGCTGAAACTCATAAGCTTAGGTGATAAACCTCACACTGGTTGTGAGTTGTGGACAGCTGTGAAAGAGCTGGCAGACCTGTGGCTGAGACCACTGAACCTACATCCAGGCATGGTCGTGTGTGACAATGGCCGTAACCTGGTGGCGGCTCTGAGGCGAGGCGAGATCACACACGTACCATGCCTGGCCAGATCTGCTCGTCAAAGTGCACCGCCTGTCAGCTCATTTTCACAATTCGGCTACAGCTTCCGCCGCCCTTGTTGTTGCAGCAGCGGTTGCAGCTTCCATCACACCGACTGGTGTGTGATGTCCCCACACGTTGGAACTCTACCCTCCACATGTTGCAAAGGATTTGTGAGCAGAAGAGAGCAGTTGTGGAGTACCAGCTGCAACAAGGCCGTCGATATTCAGGTCAGACTCCACACATAAGACCTCATGAGTGGACCTGGATGTCTGACATATGTACCATCTTGACAAACTTTGAGGAGTCCACCAAGATGGTGAGTGGCAATGGCGCCATCATTAGCGTCAGCATCCCACTTGTCTGTCTTTTGCAACGCTCTCTGCAGAGAATTAAAGAGGAGGCATTGCAGTCAGAGTATGATGAGATGGATCAAGAAGCCGTAATGGTCGATTACACACAGCCCAGCCTCATCTCATCCCAACGTGCATTAAGGGACAATGAGGGAGAGGAGGAGGAGGAGGAAGAACAGGAGCTTGTATCATGCGCTGTAAACGGTAGTACCTGTACAACCGTCATATCGTTGGTTCAGCGTGGGTGGCCTGAGGACAGGGGGGAGGAGGAGAGCATGGTCAGTTGTCATCTTGGTGAGGACACGGAAGTCTTACCAGTCTGGCACGCATGGTTGACTTTATGTTACGCTGCCTTAACCGTGACCCTCGCGTTGTCAAAATGTTGGGGGACAGTCATTACTGGTTGGTGACACTTTTAGACCCCCCGCTACAAGGAGAACTTTCACTCTCTTATTCCTGAGGTGGAGAGGTCTACAAAAATGGGGCAGTACCAGAAGGCCCTTGCTGCAGAACTGTTAAAAAAATTCCCATCTGAACACGCTAGCGGCAGAGGTCACAGTTCGTTGCCCAACCAAGGCGTACATGCGAGAGAGACGCAACTCCAATCCAGCAGAGGCAGGGGAACACTGTCAATGTTCTGGGACAGTTTTGTCAGACCCTCCCTTCGGACAGACCCTGAGGTGCGGGGTACTCTCACAAGGAGTGGAAAGATTTTCAAAAGATGGTGAGGGAGTACCTTGCCGACCGTATCAGCGTCCTCCGTGATTCCTCTGTGCCTTTTAATTATTGGGTATCCAAGCAGGACACTTAGAATGAACTCGCTCTGTACACCTTGGAGGTCCTGGCCTGCCCTGCCGCTAGCGTCTTATCGGAGCATGTTTTTAGTGCCGCTGGGGTAATTATAACTGATAAGCGAACTCGCCTGTAAATTGACAATCATGACAAGCTGACCCTTATCAAAATGAACAAGGGCTGGATTGGGCCAGACTTCCCATCACCACCAAATGACAGCAGAGTAACATAAAGTCAAATCCACTGTGTTATTTCGGGAGGTGTATTCACATGCACGCTTCACACCCACCGATGGGTATAGGCTTCCTCATTTCGTCTGTTTTATGTTCTTCTCCTTATCCTCAGCCTCCACCACCACTATACCACCAGGGTGACCGTGGTCCGTGTTGCCATTATTGAAAGTTAGTCCGTCCTTATTTTTGTCAGCTTTTGCTTGGAAGGCATAAGCAAAGACTGTGGGAGACCCACTCCCCAATAATGGGAATAATATTTTTAAGATGCTGTACTGTATGGCTCTTGTAAGGGGCATTAAAACTGTCTTGTTAAGCTACTGCGACCTCCACCACTTTTCCAAGGGGCATTAAAACCATCTTGTTAAGCTACTGCAACCCCCACGTCTCTTCCGAGTGGCATTAAAACCATCTTGTTAAGCTACTGTGACCTCCACCACTTTGCAAAGGGGCATTAAAACTGTCTTGTTAAGCTACTGCGACCTCCACCACTTTTCCAAGGGGCATTAAAACCATCTTGTTAAGCTACTGCAACCCCCACGTCTCTTCCGAGTGGCATTAAAACCATCTTGTTAAGCTACTGTGACCTCCACCACTTTGCAAAGGGGCATTCAAACCGTCTTGTTAAGCTACTGTGACCTCCACCATTTTTCCAAGGGGCATTAAAACCGTCTTGTTAAGCTACTGTGACCTCCACGTCTCTTTCGAGGGGCATTAAAACTGTCTTGTTAAGCTACTGTGTCCTCCACCACTTTTCCAAGGGGCATTCAAATCGTCTTGTTAAGCTACTGTGACCTCCACCACTTTTCCAAGGGGCATTAAAACCGTCTTGTTAAGCTACTGCGACCCCCACATCTCTTCCGAGGGGCATTAAAACCATCTTGTTAAGCTACTGGGACCTCCACGTCTCTTCCGAGGGGCATTTAAAGCGTCTTGTTAAACCACTCTGAACTCCACAGCTCTTCCAAGGGCCATTGAAATGTTGTTTTTAATTAACTGTAACCTCCACGACTCTTCGAACGGGCATTGCATTTCCTTCTAATTTTTGGCAGCTTTTGCTTGGAAGGCATAAGCAAAGACTATGGGAGACCCACTCCCCAATAATGGGAATAATGTATTTAAGATGCTGTACTGTATGGCTCTTGTAAGGGGCATTGAAACCGTCTTGTTAAGCTACTGCGACCTCCACCACTTCTCCAAGGGGCATTCAAACCGTCTTGTTAAGCTACTGTGACCTCCACCACTTTTCCAAGGGGCATTCAAACCGTCTTGTTAAGGTACTGTGACCTCCACCACTTTTCCAAGGGGCATTAAAACCATCTTGTTAAGCTACTGCAACCTCCACGTCTCTTCCGAGGGGCATTAAAACCGTCTTGTTAAGCTACTGTGACCTCCACCACTTTTCCAAGGGGCATTCAAACCGTCTTGTTAAGCTACTGTGACCTCCACCACTTTTCCAAGGGGCATTAAAACCATCTTGTTAAGCTACTGCGAACTCCACATCTCTTCCGAGGGGCATTAAAACCGTTTTGTTAAGCTACTGGGACCTCCACGTCTCTTCCGAGGGGCATTAAAAGTGTCTTGTTAAACCACTCTGAACTCCACAGCTCTTCCAAGGGGCATTCAAATGCTGTTTTTAATTAACTCTAACCTCCACGACTCTTCGAACGAGCATTGCATTTCCTCCTAATTTTTGGCAGCTTTTGCTTGGAACGCATAAGCAAAGACTATGGGAGACCCACTCCCCAAAAATGGGAATAATGTTTGTAATATGCTGTACTGCATGGCTCTTGTAAGGGGCATTGCAAGTTCCTCCGTCCTAATTTTTGGCAGCTTTTGCTTGGAAGGCATAAGCAAAGACTATGGGAGACGAACTCCCCAATAATGGGAATAATGTTTTTAAGATGCTGTACTGTATGGCTCTCGTAAGGGGCATTAAAACCATCTTGTTAAGCTACTGGGACCTCCACGTCTCTTCCGAGGGGCATTAAAAGCGTCTTGTTAAGCTACTGTGACCTCCACCACTTTTCCAAGGGGCATTAAAACCGTCTTATTAAGCTACAGCGAACTCCATGTCTCTTCCGAGGGGCATTAAAACCATTTTGTTAAGCTACTGGGACCTCCACGTCTCTTCCGAAGGGCATTAAAAGCGTCTTGTTAAACCACTCTGAACTCCACAGCTCTTCCAAGGGGCATTCAAATGCTGTTTTTAATTAACTCTAACCTCCACGACTCTTCGAACGGGCATTGCATTTCCTCCTAATTTTTGGCAGCTTTTGCTTGGAAGGCAAAAGCAAAGACTATGGGAGACCCACTCCCCAATAATGGGAAAAATGTTTGTAATATGCTGTACTGCATGGCTCTTGTAAGCGGCATTGCAAGTTCCTCCATGCTAATTTTTGGCAGCTTTTTCTTGGAAGCCATAAGCAAAGACTATGGGAGACCCACTCCCCAATAATGGGAATAATGTTTTTAAGATGCTGTACTGTATGGCTCTCGTAAGGGGCATTAAAACCATCTTGTTAAGCTACTGCGACCTTCACCACTTTTCCAAGGGGCATTTAAACCGTCTTGTTAAGCTACTGTGACTTCCACCACTTTTCCAAGGGGCATTAAAACCGTCTTGTTAAGCTACTGTGACCTCCATGTCTCTTCCGAGGGGCATTAAAACCATCTTGTTAAGCTACTGTGACCTCCACCACTTTTCCAAGGGGCATTCAAACCGTCTTGTTAAGCTACTGTGACCTCCACCACTTTACCAAGGGGCATTCAAACCGTCCAGTTAAGCTACTGCGACCTCCACGACTCTTCCAACGGGCATTGCATTTCCTCCTAATTTTAGTCAGCTTTTGCTTTTCAATGCATAGGCGAACACTAAGGGAGACCCACTCCCCAATAATGGGTAGAAGGTTTTTAGTACGCTGTAATCCACGTCTGTTTCAAGGGGCATTGCAGTTCCTCATAATTTTTGGAAAGCCTTCCATTCACTGCTTAGGCCAACAGTGCACAGGAGACCCAGTTGCTATAAATGGAAAAAATGGTTTAGTTAAGGCCCTCTGACCTCCATGTCACTTCCAAGGGGCATTGGAGTGCCTCTAAATTTTTGGTAGGCATTGCACTCACTGTATGACCTATAACTGTGTAGCCGAACCGCTCCTTTTGGTACAGAAACATATCCTACAAGACATGTGTGGTTGACTGGCCTGATATTGATGTGAATGGTCCCTGTTCCTTCTGCTCTTTCTCCTTTGCCACCACCTCATCCATCATTTATCACCTGAAGCTTTGTTTTAACGGGAGTCATAGAACTGGGACAGTAGCAGGAAAACATCCAGCAATCCTCGGAGGAGGTAGGATATGCGCCAAAACGCTGACCACCTCAGGCCTAGCCGCTACTACATACATGTGCTTGCATTCCAAGAAAACAAAGCAGATGCTAGCTTCTATCATCATCATCATGCTCCTCACCTTGGCACTCTCAACTCCCCTGATGGAGAAGCTAGGGCCCACCGGAGGAGTCTGGTTCTCTGGTGGGCTCGTCCAATGATGCCCTAAAGCAGGCCAGGCTAAGAAAAGTGTGTGAGAAGGTGACAGGAGAAATAGGGGCGGCTGGGGACCGTGTGTGGACACCCGGCCACGGGACGGCTGGGGACCGAGTATGGACACCCGGCCGCCCCCTGGCGGCTGGGGACCGAGCGTGGACACCTGGCCACCGGGCGGCTGGGGACTGAGTATGGATACCTTGCTACCGAAGCAGCCATGAGGTAGTGGCCAGCTTCGGCCTCCTCCAAACTAAAAGGCCCCATTTCAAGTGAAAGCTAGCAGTATGGTATTGCAGCCTGCGGGTGGGTGGGTGGTTGGCTGCATATTTGCTCTTGCATTGCAAGGAATCGGGGAGGTACAATTGAACACTGCCCTGGGACAAGGACTTGCACGGGGATAGTTGCAAGTCTGCATCTTCTGATGCAGCAAGGATCACTTCTGATGGGCACACTTTTAGGCAGTGACCTCGGAGTCGGAGATGCTTCCAGGGGTCTTCCCCATGCTTTTCCCATGTCTTTTCAGCACTGTATCCATGTGTCACACAGCACATGGCCAGATAAGGTTGTAAAATGTTAAAATTACATTTCCCGGTGAATGCATTTGTCACGGTTGAAAGCAATACAAAATGCAAAAACGCATGAAAAATGCTACTTGTGAACATAGCCGAAGGTGTGGAGAAGTATTTTTGTTTTGGGTTATTTATTTTACCTTATACACAAGACTTTACCCTGGAAAGGAAGTTCCTTAACATATTTCACCGGAAAACTGTTTCAGTTTCGTTTTTGAACGTTTTATTGTGAGCCTGTAAAAGTGGCTTAATACCTCTGACCACGTTGTTGACAGTAGTGACCTGGGGATCAGAAATACTTCCAGGGGCGATCCCCATGCTGCCCCCATGTCTTTTGAGCACTGTCACTATCATTTTGGGCACTTTTTAGGCTTTCTACAGACTGCTGGGGTGCCGCCGCAAAAATGCTCGGGTCTCCCATAGACTAACATTGGGCTCGTTGCTCGGGTCGAGCACCCGAGTATCACGGTGAGCTCGGCCCGAGCTTCGAGCACCCGAGCATTTTAGTGCTCGCTCAACACTAGTCCTTTCACATGGGCAGATAATTTGACAAGCAGCAATATAGCCGTTGTTCTGCGCTAGTTTATTTGTACTCACATTTTACAAGCACGTGTGATTGTTCGCCCCATTCCTCTTATAACAGTTTCCATTACAAGTGACAGGCAGATGTCTGCTG
The DNA here is from genome assembly GCF_046119375.1 of Phyllobates terribilis. NCBI lineage: Eukaryota > Metazoa > Chordata > Amphibia > Anura > Dendrobatidae > Phyllobates > Phyllobates terribilis. The sequence continues at coordinate 69,337,521 of NW_027362773.1, forward strand.
ACATGAGGTCGTGCGCTGAGGACAAATGAGAGAATTATTGTTCTTCGGACTGTTGGCCATGTGTAGACGGCCCTGATTGCCGCTCTGTATGGAGGCCCACTACTCTGCTAATTCTTGTCTATTGTCTTCTTCTGCCTGAGGCCTCATTCAGATGTCTGTTTGTCGCATTTGTGTTTTATCTGTGGTTTTCACAAATAGAATATATACTCATTGTAGTCTATGGTGTTATTCCCATGTCCATGGTTTTATGCGGGCTATGTTATGGCAAAAAAAAAACACGGAGACAAGTCCATTTTTTCTCAGCATTATAGATAAAAGTCACCAATTCTTGTCTATGATGTTAGTGAAAATCACGGTCAGCCGATGGTCTCCGTGTACAATCCGTGTGCTGTCTGTGAAGCTGTCACACAATTATTTATCTATATGTGTAAATCACTGATAAAACACTGATGGTAAAAACGGACACTGACCAAACACTGATGAAAATTGGATGAAAAACACTGACAACACTTGCTCCATTGCGTATGTAAAAATCACTGATGTCTGAATGAGGCCTTAGGCCGTGATTACTTTTCCATATCATTATTGATCGGTCTTCCATAGAATGCCTTTGTTTATTCAGTAACCATTTACTATTGCAAGATGGGAATAATTAAATGTATCCGGCAATGGCCACTCCATATAAATGGCCCAAGGTGTTCTATACAATTGGCAATATATGACTTTGCCTTAGACATTGGTGGCAACCTACGTTTTTCAGCAGAGCAGCTTCAAGTAAAAGAGTGTACACACTGCAGTAAATCTGTTTGTTTGTTTTTTCTCAAATAAATGGTATAGGCAATGTATGCCACTGTATGGCACTCTGTGTATGTTATATTAGGGGTTAACTGAAAACCCATACCAAAAACTGGCTTTTTTCATTCACAGCAACCAATCACAATGCAGCTTTAATTTTTCCAGAGCAGTTTAAGAAATAAAAGCTGATCTCTGATTGGTGGCTGATTAGGAGGTTGTATATATAGATTGATATTTACATAGACCATATATGTGTGTGTCATACATCCTGTCTCCTGACACTCACAATAATGTGTCTGACAATGCTTACAATTAACAAAGACGGCAGGAACATGGAGTGCTGAGTACCTGCAGAGTATTTTCTGGGGGCCTATATTTATTTAGGCAGTCTGGGATCTTTATAAATGTAAAGGCTCTGTATTCAGGTGGTCGGGTCCTGGGTTTGTATGTATTTAGGGGGTCTGCATATAATTCCGGGGTCTGTATTCTGGGCATCTGGCCTGGCATTTGTTTTGGTGGACTGTAAATATTTAGGTGGCTGGATTCAGGAAGGCTTATCTTTAGTCAATTTTTAAAGGGAATCTGTCAGAATAAAAATGCAGTCCAATCTGCAGACGCCTTGTTATAGGGCAAGGGGAGCTGACTAGATTGATATGTAGTTTTGTGAGAAATATTCACTATTCCCTGTGGTTTCATCTTTTAAACCTCTGCTCTTTCAGGGACTTTTGGTCCAGTGGGCGGTGTTATCAGTGACTGACAGCTTTTTGTGCATAAGTGTGATTGAGAGGACCGCCCACTGGACTGGAAATCCCAGAAAGAGAAGAGATTTAAATGATGAAACCACCACAGGTAATACTGAATATTTTCTCACAAAACTATATCAATTTACTCAGCTGCCCCTGCTTTATAACATGGTGCCTGCAGATTGGACTGCATTTTCATGCTGACAGGTTCCCTTTAAATATAGAGTCAAGACTAGCCTCCCTGAATCCAGCCACCTAAATACAGGTGCATCTCACTAAATTAGAATATCATCAAAAAGTTAATTTATTTCAGTTCTTCAATACAAAAAGTGAAACTCATATATTCTATAGAGTCATTACAAACAGAGTGATCTATTTCAAGTGTTTATTTACAGCCAATGAAAACACAAAAGTCATTATCTCAGTAAATTAGAATCTTCCTCTTGACAATACCCCATAGATTCTCTATAGGGTTAAGGTCAGGCGAGTTTGCTGGCCTATCAAGCACAGTTTTTCTGTTGTTTTTAAACCAGGTATTGGTACTTTTGGCAGTGTGGACAGGTGCCAAGTCCTGCTGGAGAATGAAATTTCCATCTCCATAAAGCTTTTCAGCAGAGGGAAGCATGAAATGCTCTCAAATTTCCTGGTAGACGGCTGCGCTGACTTTGGTCTTGATAAAACACAGTGGACCTACACCAGCAGATGACATGGCTCCCCAAACCATCACTGATTGTGGAAACTTCACACTAGACCTCAAGCAGCTTGGATTGTGGCCTCTCCACTCTTCCTCCAGACTCTGGGACCTTGTGGAGTGTGTCAATGACTGCCTTCTGGACATCTGTCAAGTCAGCCGTCTTCCCCATGATTGTGGAGCCTACTGAAACAGACTAATGACCTTTTTAAAAGCTTAGGAAGCCTTTGCAGGTGTTTTTTGTTAATTATTTTAATTTACTGAGATATTGACTTTTGTGTTTTCATTGGCTGTAAGCCATAATCATCAACATTGACAGAAATAAACACTTGAAATAGATCACTCTGACTGTAATGACTCTATATAATATGAGTTTCACTTTTTGTATTGAAGAACTGAAATAAATTACATTTTTGATGATATTCTAATTTAGTGAGATGCACCTGTTTTTACAGTCCACCAAAACAAATGCCAGGGCAGAAGTCATGGTGACTGGTTCCATTTTAACTGTTCTGGGTACGTATTTGTTTAGGTGTTTGTTTGGGGGCAGTATTCATTTTGAGGTGTGATAAAGGATGTCATAGCCCACTATGGTGCTCAGTATATCATTTCTCACAGTCTAAGAACAGCAGAATGTAAAGTTCTCCTTGCACTGAGGGAGGTATTATGTTGTATATTGTGTTACGTGTGTTCCCGGCTCGGTATTTGTCAGCCTATTGAAAAGGTGAAACTACTTAACGATCTGGAATGTTTTTGTTCTTAAACAAATAGCAGGCACGAACTTGCCGTACAGTCGCTCAGCAAGAACACTGCACTATTTTCTTTCCTTTACTTTCAGGATATATTGTTGCTGAAAATGGGGGAAAAACCTGTGATTGGTTTATCCCATTAGGTATAAAGAAAGCCTTTTTATTTTAAAGTGTAAGACTACAGTCCAACTGTACGTGTTGCGATATGTTTTCATTATTTTTTAAATGATAATATTAATAATCAGAAACAAGATATATTATCATTCTTTTTTATTTATGTGCATTACACTGAGTATCTTTTTCTATAAATTAAAGGGGTTGCATATTTTTGCTGAGTTTATGGAGCAGACATTCCATGTTTTTGAGAAGTTGAGTTTTTGAGGAGACTTTAGAGAGTTTCTAGTCTAAAAACTCAGTATGAGCACACTCTAAGGGTATGTGCACATGACATCTTCAAGAAGTCGGTGGAGTCACCAACGTTTTCCTAGGAGTACCCGCTTCAGGAAAAAGCTAACTGTCTTTTTCATAAAGCGGCTTCACTGGTGGTCATGCCGCTGTTTTTAGTGGCAGCTCTGCTGGTGTCGTGTTTTCGCTGACCTTTCAGCTATAAAGAGCGGACGGCTTCCAAATGATCCACCTGAAAATGAACATATTATTTATTTTGACTGCTACTTAGTTTCCAGTTCTGGTTATGCCATATCTCTAAAGTATGTTTCCTTCATTAAAGTCAAAGGGGAAACCCATAGTATTAAATCCTCATCTAACGCTTCACTGTAATGCATTTTTTATAGAGATAATTGTCACACTTTTGACATCCACAATTAAACTTTTAAGGGTGTGTGTCAGCACAAAATGACTAATCAAACCAAGCACAGGTACTTGGCATAGCCAAAAGTTGCAGTGAATTTTCCCACTTACTTGTTTTTTATCTACCCCTTTTCAGGTTCCTATAAAACCAGAGCTGTCAATCAAGGAAAAGGAGATCAGAGACAGATAGAAAACTAGTAAGTGAATAGGTTTATTGAATTGATTTGCTACACCAACAGTGCACCGAGTGCCTGGTCTTGGTTTGAACAGTCATTTTGTGCTGACAGACTCCCTTTAAAGGGACCCTGTCAAGAGGATTTTACACCCGAAGTGTTCATATGTACAGGCACTTTCATACTGATTAAATTCATAATTTGACTGTAGAAATCTGTTTTGCTACATCTGAGAGATCCTGTTTTGATATTGTATGTAAATAAGCTGCGAGTGCTACGGGGTGAAACATGCACTTGCACTTCTGCTGCTGGCCCTCCCTATTCATCTGCTGACACTTCTGCACTGCTGCTTATTCCCGCGCCATTCATCTCCTCAGATGGAAGCAGCACAAATGCAGATCGAGTCTAATGACGTCATAAGGACCTTACTGCGCATGCACCCCTCAGGTACTGATGGTGCATGTGACGCGCCCCCTGGGCTGTTGGGTACTCGGTGCGGGGCCGGTCGTTGCTAGGGGAGATGTCACAGTGGCGGTGACCCGGTCTGTGACCCAGGGCGGTCAGTAAAAAGGGGGATTTTGTAGTTTTTATATATAAAGTTCGTGACGCCACCTGTGGTATGCGGCTATAGGAGCCGCCGCTGCGGAGCAGGTCCTCTGGAGCTGGTGTTTAATGCAGCCGAGTTGGTTTGGCTCTCCACAGGTAGAGCTTAGCTCCAGGGCAGCGTAGAGATGTTGTAGATGTTATAGGTGATGCTGGGCGTTGTAGTGCAGGGGTGATGGCGCAGTAGCAATAACGGACAGAGGCAGTGGGATGCAGTCTTCAGGGTTTTTACTCACGATTGTTGCAATCCAAGTTACAGGTACCAGTGTAACTTCCCTCGTCGTGCTGCTTTTACTCAGGGAGGGGTTCAGCCAATCCCCAGATATCTCCGGAGTACTTAGCGGGACCCCCTTCTGTGTGTTCTCTCTCTCTGGCCATCTTCCTACACCTCACACCTAGTGTCCCAATCCAGTAACTGCAGGCCTTGTCGGGTGACGTCTGTCCCGTCCCCTGGGTCCTCTATGGCTACCTTCTTGGTGAGACTGATATGGACTGTTGACTGCAGGACTTAAAATACTGCAGCCTCCGGTTTCTAGTTGAGTCATAAAGTACTCCGCTAGTTGAGGGACCGGTCCCCTTTGTGCGGCTTGACCCCTCCACCTCCTGGTAGATTCGGGCGTACGGGTGGCCTTCAGTACTGCCCGTACCCCTAGGGTCCCCTCCTCGTTTCTCCTGGAGCCTTCTCCTGCTCCTCTCTCCTTCACAGCCTTGGGCCTCTCACCAGGCCCTCCTCCTGAGCAGAGCACCTGTAGAGCTCCTGCTCCCTTCAACTCCACTGACTGACTGCTCGCTCTGACTGGACTCCCCTCCCACAATCTACTTCCTCCACCCACACTCACTACATTGTTCCACCCTTCAGCTAGGGACCAGGGACTGTGCTCTCCCTTAGGAGAAATCTCGCCCTGCCCCCACTGAAGTGGAATGTGTTGGATGCAGGTGTTAGGGTCCCGGGCAGTACTCCTTCCTTACCTGAGAGTGAGATACCACACCTTTGGGTGAGATGCAGTACCTCTGTGGCGACCGAACCCTCAGGGGCGCCACACATGCACAATATCTCAGTCAAGGAAGGCAGGTCATTGAAACAAAGGTGACTTGTCAGGCAGATACGGGAAACAGGGAGGAATAGGGAGAGAAGCAGGAGAGTTGCAAGTGCAATGACTCACTCAAAGCACTGGAGGTTCATTTGCATACAATTTTAATGCTGGATTTTTTTAAAATGGCAAACTAGATTTTCAAAATCAAGATATGGAATTAATTAGCATGAAAGCACATGTACATAAAAGCCATTAGTTTGAGATATAAACTCATCATGACAGATTACAAACGGTATATACAGTATACAATCATTGTCAAAAGTGTTGGCACCCTTAATTGTTTCAGAGAATAAAGTATTTCTCCCAAAAGATTATTGCAATTACACATATTTTGTTATATACATGTTTATTTCCTTTGTGTGTATTGGAACAACACAAAAAAACTGAGGGGAAAAAAGGCAAATTGGACATAATTTCACACAAACCCCCAAAAATGGGCCAAACAAAATTGTTGGCACCTTCAACTTAATATTTGGTTCCACACCTCCTGGAATAAATAACTGCAATCAATCGCTTTCCATAACTATCAACAAGCTTATTACATCTCTCAACTGAAATTTTGGACCACTCTTCTTTTGCAAACTGATCCAGGTCTCTCATATTTCAAGGCGCCTTCTCCCAACAGCAATTTTAAGGTCTCGCCTATAGTGTTCAATTGGATTTAGATCTGGACTAATTGGCCACATTCACATGTTCAGTATTTGGTCATTATTTTCCATCAATGTTTGTAAATCAAAATCAGGAGTGGAATAATCAAAGGATAAAGTATTATAGAAACATGTGCACCACTTCTGCATTTTTCAAGCACTCCTGTTTTTGGCTTACAAATATTGCCAAACAACCCCAAAACATCTTTAAACCTCCACCATATTTGACTGTAGGGACTGTGTTCTTTTCTTTGTAGGCCTCATTCGGTTTTCCATAAACAGTAGAATGATGTGCTTTACCAAAAATCTCTGTCTTGATCCCATCTGTCCAAACGACGCTTTCCCAGAAGGATTTTGGCTTACTCACATACATTTTGGCAAACTGCAGTCTAGCTTTTTCAAGTCTGTCAGCAAGGGGGTCCTCCTGGGTCTCCTGCCATAGCATTTCATTCAAATGTTGATGGATAGTTTACGCTGACACTAATGCACCCTGAGCCTGCAGGACAGCTTGAATTTCTTTGGAACTTGATTGGAGCTGCTTATCCACCATCCAGATTCTGGACTATCCTACATTGGAACCTTTCATCAATTTATCTCTGCCATCCACATCCAAAGAGATTAGCTACAGTGCTATGGGTTGTAAACATCTTGATTATGTTGCGCAACATGGACAAAGGAACATCAAGATCTCTGGAGATGGACTTGTAACCTTGAGATTGTTGATATTTTTCAACAATTTTGGCTCTCAAGTCCTCTGACAGTTCTCTTCTCCTTTTTCTGATTTCCATGCTTAGTGTGGCACACAGACACACAATGCAAAGATTGAGTCAACTTCTCCCCTTTTTATGTAGTTTCAGGTGTGATTTTAAAGTTATTTACTCACAATTTTGGAAAGGTGCCAAGAATTTTGTCCAAACCATTTTTGGGGTTTTATGTCCAATTTGCCTTTTTTTCTCAGTTTTTCTGTTGTTTCAATACACACAAAGGAAATAAACATGTGTATAACAAAACATGTGCAATTGGAATAATTTTCTGGGAGAAATACTTCATTTTCTTCACTTTCGGCCATGACGGTAAATAAAATCATATTACTCCTCATACCCATATAAACATCTAGAATAAGATGACATCTGAAATAAAGAGAAAGCCTAGACAAGGCAAGTGAAAGATCCTGATAATCACATTACACAGAGCAGTTAGCAGGGAATATTGATCCTGGAGGGTGATGTGTTCCTCAGGTGGATGAGCGTTAACTGTTAGATTTCAGATAACAGCAGATCCTGACAAACTGCAAGAGACTACTTCATCGTGCCTCCCGGCTTCAGAATTAGATCACAAGCTCCTGGGAGCAATGGCTAATTGCATCTTTATGATCGTGGCACCAAATGTTTTTTAGTTTTGTCTGCTCTTCAGTGTATCTGCTCACTGCCCTTCCATAGATCACCCAGAGGAAAGGCCTGGTTCTAGAAAAAAATACATTGTTAACCTGCTATATTGCTGTGCAGAACACATTATCCTTGCTGTAGATGCCCTGTTTGACTCTGCTATGTTTCTGGGAAACTAATAGTCTCATAATAATCCCTTACATTTGTGCAAAAAATGTTAACAAAAAGTCTAATAACTTGATAGGTTATGCGCCCAACTCTAATTTCTGGGAAAAGAAGAAGCTGTCAGTTATGTGCCGCTGTCAGCCATATTAGATTCTATGGGGTGGCTTTTACTCATGTCTGGTCGCACTATTTATCAAAACTGTCTATGTCTTAGATGGCACAAATGAGCAAGATTTATTGTAGCGTTTCATACTGTTTACTAAATCTGTCAAATGTTAGGACTGGTCTGAGTTTACAGCACTTGTTTGTTGGCTTATCTTGTGCAGAAATGTGTGCCACAATTTTGGCACAAGGTGTCACTGTTTTAGGCCTATCTCACATCTTAATATTTTGGATCAGTATTTGGAAGCCAAAACAAGAAGTGAAACTAACACAGAAAAAGTTTAATTAAATCACATCTTCTGTACTTTTGATCCACTTCTGAATTCGGCTTGAAAATAATAATCCAAAATGTTGCCATATGAAGACACCTTTATTCACAAGTCTGTATTCTTAGAAAGTATTTTGAAAGTATTTGCAGTCTATAACATGACATTATCGTGAAGCTTGCACTTAGCTTGAGAATGCAGAGAAGAAAAAGATACCAATGCTTGTACTGGGAGCGCTTAATGGCAGGGCACAGAAGGGGGAACAATTACAGTGCAGAGGCACAGAGGGGCGCACTATTAGGCTATGTTCACTCACGTTGTGTTTTTTTCTGCAGCTAAATCTGCTGCAAATCTGCTGACAACTTTTCTCTGGCAGGAGAACAGCTGCGTCAAAAAAAGGTTTTCCTGCGTTTTTTGATGCGTTTTTGCAACGTTTTTTTCACTGTTGTTCTGTCGCTATTTAGGAATGTACATAAAGTTCTGTGAAAAAAAAAGAATCCCATTCTATTTTGCCATCAAAAACGCTGCAAATACGCAACAAAAACGCATGTGCATTTTTGCTGCATATTTGCAGCGTTTTTATCACCACTCATTACTTCCTATGGGTGAAAAAACTCTGCATAAACGATGAAAAAATGCTAAAAGAGGTGACATGCCCTATTTTCCAAATACACAAGCAAGGCAGAAAATACGCAGCAGGCAAAAAGCAACATGTGTGAACTGAGAATTCTGGTTTCTCATAGACTTTGCTGGTACTGCTAGATGTAGCTGAAAATTTGCATAAAAATCTGCTGCAAAATACGCAGCAAAACACAATGTGTGTGAACATAGCCTATCTATGTGAAGGCACAATGGGGACATTATTACCATGTAGAAGCATAAAGGGGCATTAATACTGTCTAGGGCACAATGGATGGTTACAGCAGTATGAAGTTTACATCGAGATGGGGAAAGGTGTCTGTGGTTAAATAAGATGACTCTGTGTTCAACTTTGTGGACAGAATTTGTGGTTGGAAAAAGTCATTGCGACAGTTTAGGCCAAATAGAGAAGAGAAATGAAAGTTAATGACTCCAATCAGAGTCACCTGTGATTAAGTGGATTTAGCTTTACAGTATAAATTTATACGGACTCCAGTGTCCATTTACTACTGTATTGTATTGTCAATGTATAGTGATAATATTGGCGGGGACGTATTTAGGGAGGGGGGTAGACAGTGCACTCTCTCTCGGACAACCAACAAGAGGACGCTGTTGGGCCATTCAATGCGGCAGCCCATGGCGTCTCTCAGACAGCCGCATTTTGTCACCCCCATGAGTTCTCCGAGTGGGTTTTCAAACTGACAACAGCCTCAGAGAACATAAAAGATGCTGTCTCCCTGCATTTAATTACACTTTCGTCTTTCAGGCAAGAATACAATTAAAGCCTTCTGGTACTTCGGGGGTCAGGGCAATGACAGCAGTGTGATCACATGATCACGTTGCTGACGTCACTTCTGCGCTGCAGAGGAGGATGGTGAGAGATAAGGTAAGCGCTTCAAAAGATCTGAGAATACAAAGGAGGTTTTCTTGGGTGGGCAGTATGGAGTAAAAGAGTTAGGGGACAATAGAGGCAAAAAGTGAAAGGAAACAGCATGGGGGAAAAGAGTGATGGAGAAGTATTGGGGGAAAAATGTCAAGGGACAGCATGGAGGAATAGTGTGAGGGGGCAGTATGGGGGGAAAATGAGGTGACAGTATGGAGGGAAAATGTATAGACACTTGGTAGTATGGTAGAACAGTATATAGAGGGGGAAGTGTGGGGAGACAGTATGAGGGCACAACAATGGGAAATAATGCAGAGGGGGGAGTGTGAGGAGGGGCACAGTGTGAAGAGGGGGCAGCATGATGGGGACACTTAAGATAGGGACATTGTGGTGGTTATATACACGTGGTCAAAATTATTGGTACCCCTTGTTTAATGAAAGAAAAACCCACAATGGTCACAGAAATAACTTGAATCTGACAAAAGTAATAATAAATTAAAAATCTATGAAAATGAACAAATGAAAGTCAGACATTGCTTTTGAACCCTGCCTCCACAGAATTTTAAAAAAATGACACTCATGAAATGGGCCTGGACAGAAATGATGGTACTCTTAACTTAATATCTTGTTGAACAACCTTTTGAGGCAATCACTGCAATCAAACGATTCCTGTAACTATCAATGAGACTTCTGCACCTCTCAACAGGTATTTTGGCAAACTCCTCATGAGAAAACTGTTCAGGGCCGTAACTACAACCGGGGCACTGCCCCGGGGCCCCAACCACCCAAGGGGCCCCAAACTGATGGTAAAAAATTGTATTTTAATACTTTAATTTCTCAAAAATACCCAGCTCCTATATTCCTGTCAGACAATGTCACCCGGAGGACAGGAGAGACTATCATTTCAATAATTTCCAGGAGCTCTGCCAGCTGTCAATGAATGGAAACCTGCACTGGCCTGGAGAGTCTCATAGAACAAGATTTGTAATGACGCGCCCAGGGGATGGGGACGACTCGGCGCCAGGGCCTTTTTGTTGTTGCCTGACCTTGGGGGATGTCGCGGTGGTCGGCTCCCGGGCCCGTACCCTGGGGTCACTCTTAAAAAGAAGGGGGGAAAGTTTATTTGGGAAAGGGGAATGTTCGTGACGCCACCTGTGGTTTCTGGTGAGGACCACCAGCGCTGCAGCAGTCCTCTGAGGCCGGTGTTCTGGCAGCTAAGATGGTGTAGCTCCCCACAGGTGGAGCAGGGCCTCAGGGCAGCGTAGAAGAGGGGATGCAGGACAGAGGGGACCCAGCCGGGTCGGAGGAAGAATAGGCACACACACGATAGTTCACTTCAGTACCTTTACTGGTGGTGTTTCAGGCATGGTCCAGGGCACTGTAGGGTGAAGGGTGCATTTCAGGACTCTCCCCAGTGAGCGGGTGTGGGGCCTCCTGTTTCTTGCCTTTTCCTTAATAAGTTTATGACCTTGCTTGGAGCTAGGCCTAACTTTGTCTCTGTCTTGCATCTGCTGATCCCGGTGATAGGGCCTTCTGTTGGAGTTCACACTCCCTGGTTTCTGGGGTTTTGGTAACTCCTGACCCTGGTACGTTGTCAGCGTTTGGGTTAACCTGGGACATATAGTTCGCCAGGGGTTCCGTTTGTTTCTGCTGGTCCTAGAGATCCTTGCAGACACGGACCCGGCGTCCGGTATATGGTCTTGGGGTGAGCTGGCTAAACTCCTCTGCCCCCTATGTAGCTCGCTACTCCACTTGCCTTCGGCCGCTCGGGGCCCTGACTAGGCTTCACACTGGCAGTAGGCCTCGCTACTCTTCACCGCTCTTATGGCGTCTGCACTCCTTGGGCTCACTAACCTCAGCTCTCTGAGTCTGGACTGTGCTCCACTGCAGGATAGCTTCTGCAGGAGCTCCTCTCAACAGGCTTCCTTCTACAGTCTGGACTTCAGACTCAACTGAACTGCCTAGCTCCACCTTCCCTATTTATATCCCTAACGGGCTCCCTCTGGTGGTCTGAGGTGGAAGGTGGAGGTGTGTGAATGCTATGAGGGCCTCTTGTGGAGGAATCCGTCCATGCACCCCTCTAGGATCTGTGGCACCAATGCGCAGCAGGGCGCCACATTCCCCCCTAGCAAAGCTCAGTACTCCCGGACTGAAGTACTTTTTGTAACAACAATAACAATAATAACAATCTTCCCATTATGGGAGGCAATTTGGCTTGAACGTTACATATAAAACATTATAAATAATAAATAGATATGTACAATTTAATAAGCAACCCCAGAATCCAAGTCTCTTGCGGTGAGGTTCCCTGACAGGATGTCCATCTTACAGGGTAGAGTACTTGGTAGCTTGAGGGACCTGTCCCAAACCCTCCACGTAGGCCCTAGGGTGGCTGCAGGGCATGGAGATCCTGAGTTGGACCTCCAGTAGGGCCACACCAGACAGGTTTTACTTCTGAGGTCACCTGAAGGGGCACTCCAGGGAGTGCAATTATTTACAAGAAGCAGTTTTTGGGCTGCACACAGTCCTCAGCCACAGAGTTCTTTAGGTACCCTTACGGGTAGTTAGGGGCAACAAGGGAAAGTGTCCATTTCACTTAGATTGTCCATTATAAGGCAAAACACAAGTTAAGATATACATACATGAAAATACACAATATAATACAATACCCCAGGGGCAACTATCTACACTATCAGAGTTTCTTTCTTACTCTCTGTATCTGACAGGGGTCTGACTTTGTGTACTACGTGTCGACCTATGTGGTACTGGGATGCATGTGGCACTAGTATTTGCTCTACCTCCCATTCTGTCAGTACTAGGTGTGGAGGGGCTACAAGACTGCCTTGGCCTCTCTGCGGGACTGGCAAGTATACCATTAGCTGGGCCTTCTTGCTCTGCTCCAGCCGGGGATCCTTCTTCCGGGGACTCTTCTTGAGCAGGCTCTTCTTGTTCACCTACAGGTTCTTCTTGCTGTGGGTAGAAGGTGATTACAGGTATGATTACTGCTTCTCCTAGTTGGGGCCAATCTGCCGGGAAATCTCCTAACTCAGTGTGTATTACTGCTTCTTTAGGCTCCTCCGGTACAGTGAGAGGCACTTCTTCTTGGGGCTTTAGCAGACCTGGACACAACTTCAGATGGTCCCTGGATACTGTTGCAGTCGTTCTTCCTCCGTCTCTACTAATTAGGCAGGTCTTCCTATTATCAAACCTTGAGTTTAACACAGTGTAGGGTTCTCTCTCCCACTGGTCATCAAGTTTGTGGTTTCTCCTTTTCCTTTTTAACACCGCTTCTCCTGGTGTGAAGGGTTCTGCGGGCGCACTTTTATTGTAGTGGGCTTCCTGCTTGTCCCTCACCCGAGTGAGACTGTCTTCGACACAGGCCTGTACTCTTCTGTACTGCTCCTGTCTGGTCGTGTCCCAGTCCTCAGTGGACATATCTGCTTCTGGTTCTACTACATCAAGCTCCAGGTCCATGGGCAACTTCCCAGGTCTTGCACGCATGAGATATGCCGGAGTACAATTGGTGGAACTCACAGGTATGTGGTTGTACAGATCTACCAGGTCAGGTAGTAGGTCTGGCCACTGATTTCTCTCCTCTAGTGGTATGGTTTTCAGCAGGTCGATGATGATGTTATTCATCTTTTCACAGAGACCGTTGGTTTGGGGGTGGTACGGTGTAGTCCTGATCTTTTTACACCCGTACAAATGGCAGAACTCCTTGAACAATTCGGCCTCAAAGGCTGAGCCCTGGTCTGTCAGCACCTGCTCCGGGTATCCATGGGGTCTGCAGAAGTACGCTTGGAACGTCTTTGCTGCTGTCTCTGCCGTCAGATCTTTGACGGGGGCAACCACCAGGAAATGGGAGTAGTGATCCACCATGGTCAGGGCATAGGAGTTACCTGACCTGCTAGGTGACAGCTTGACATGATCCAGGGCCACAATCTCCAAAGGTCGAGTTGTCTTGATGGGTTGAAGGGGTGCCTTCTGGCTGCTGTAGTCTTTTCTTCTGAGGCTACAGGGTCCACAGTTTCGGCACCACCTCTCAATGGAGCTGCGCATTCCCACCCAGTAGAATCGACACTTCAGCAGGGTCTCTAGCTTTTTCCAGCCAAAGTGTCCCGCCTGATCGTGGTAGGCTTCCAACACCATCTGGATGTCTGTCTTGGGTACCACTATCTGCCATACCATCTCATGGGTTTTGGGGTTGACGTACCTCCGGCACAGCTTCTCTCTATAGATGAACAGCTGGCTCTTCTCATTCCACAGCTGCTTGGCTTGGAGAGACGCTTCCTTCTCCAGGGAGGAACCTTCCTGGGTTATCAGTTCTTTGATACGGCTGACAACCGGGTCGCTATCCTGGGTCTCCTTCCAGCTGTGGTGAGGCAGGGGGTTTAACGTCTTTCCGTGAGGTCTCCTGGAGGCTCGTTGCTTGTGGACCATTCCATTCCGATGAAAGGAAGGTAGTTCAATCTCCTCCAGGTCATCGACTTCTTCTTAAGTGTCTGACTGGTGGGGCATCCTGGACAGGGCATCGGCGTTGGCGTTCTTGCCGCCCGCCCGGTACTTAATAGTGAATTGGTAGTTTGACAGACGAGCCATCCATCGTTGTTCCATGGCTCCTAGCTTGGCTGTCTCCAGATGAGTCAAGGGGTTATTATCAGTGAAGGCAGTGAACTTACTGGAGGCAAGGTAGTGCTTGAACCGCATGGTGATGGCCCAGACCAGGGCCAGGAACTCCAACTTAAAGCTGCTATAGTTCTCCGGGTTCCTCTCGGTCGGGCGGAGCTTCTTGCTTGCATAAGCGATCACCTTCTCTTTGCCATTCTGCTTCTGACTCAGTACAGCTCCTAATCCTTCATTGCTGGCATCAGTGTACAGCAGGAACGGTTGGCTGTAGTCAGGGTAGGCTAGGATCTCTTCGCCGGTCAGGATCTGTTTCATTCAGCTTGCTCCTTACCCCACCGGAATGGGGGATTTCTGCCTCTGGGGAACTGTCCTACCAGGCGCCGCTTTCTTGGTATAGTCCTTCACAAACCTCCGGTAATACCCGACTAATCCCAGGAACTGACGTACCTCCTTGAGGCTCTTCGGCTCTGGCCATTTCTGGATGGCAGTGACCTTCTCCGGGTCTGGTGCTACTCCCTCTGGACTAACGATGTGCCCCAGGTACTGTACCTTTCTCTTGAGCAGGTGGCACTTTGAGGAATTCAGCTTCATCCCATACCGGGACAGCGACTCAAATACCTCTGCCAGGTGCTTCAAGTGGTCCTCATACGTTTTGGAGTACACTATCACATCGTCCAGGTATAGTGGTACAGTCTCGAAGTTGCGGTGTCCCAGGCAGCACTCCATCAATCTTTGGAATGTTCCAGGGCTGTTGCAGAGTCCAAACGGCATACAATTGAACTCGCAGAGTCCCATCGAGGTGGTGAAGGCCGTCTTCTCCCGATCCTCCTCAGCAACAGCTACTTGCCAGTACCCACTAGTGAGGTCAAGGGTGGAGAAGTAATTTGCAGACTTTAAGGCAGCCAGGGATTCCTCTATACGTGGTAAAGGGTATGCATCTTTATGTGTAATGCGATTTACTTGTCTGTAATCTACACACATTCTCATGCTTCCGTCCTTTTTACTGACTAGAACTAGGGGAGCTGCCCAGGGACTACAACTATCCCTTACTACCCCTGCCTTCTTCATGTCGTGCAACATCTCCTTCGCCTTCTGGTAGTGTGCTGGTGGTATAGGCCTGTAACGTTCTTTGATGGGTGGATGGTCACCTGTGAGGATATGGTGTTGAACCCCCTTAATCCTCCCAAAGTCAAGTGGGTGCTTACTGAATACTTGCTCGTATTCCTGAACCACCCGGTGTACACCCTGCTTCTGATGGGCAGGAGTGGTGTCTGTCCCAACATGGAGTTGTTGACCCCAATCCTCCACCTGGGTTGCCGGGTCATTATCCTCCACTTCGTCTGGTGAGGTTAAGGACTCCTCCATATGTATGGAGTTGTTATTTACTGTGTACAGTTTGGCAACAGTGGCATAGCGTGGTAATCTAACCTCGTCCTCCCCATAGTTTAGGAGGCGTAAGGGCACCCTCCCATTGCGTACATCCACTACCCCTCTGGCAGTCAAGAGTGTAGGCCTATGTTCCGAGCTAAGGGGTTCTACTACCGCCTGGTAGTTCCGTCCTTTGAGACCTATTGCTGCTCTACACCAAATCAGCATTTCACTAATCGGGGGAATCACAATGGGTACCGGGTCTGTCACCCGTACATTACCAATTTCACCGCCTGTTAGCTTTACCTGTTGCTGGTACATAAGGGCTCGGATCTCTTTCTGCAGCGCCCTTCTCTGCCCTGGTCTGGCAGTGTCAGCTATCTGTTGGAGCAAGAACACCACTTCTCCCAAACAGTTACTAACAATATTAGTGCCAAGTACCATATACAAGTTTGTATCATCAGGATTAGTCTCTACTACAATTAGTCCCTGGTCCTTCAGTTCCACTCTTCCCACCTTTACTGCCACATCCTTAACCCCGACTAGGTTAAGGGGGAGGCCGTTTGAGGCATAAATGGAAAGGTTTTGAGCTGGTGGGCTTAGGTCATCCATGGACCAGAACCTTTTGTAGAGAACGTCAGGCATGATGGTTACCTGAGATCCTGTGTCCAGCAGAGCGGATGTCGCGATGCCGTCCAGCACAATGGACAGGAAAGGTCTTCCTCCCACGAACCTGCTGTACCAGTCTGATGGGCCTGGGGGGTCTACTCCTGGGTGTCGGCCCTCGGCCCCAGGGTTTTCTCGTTTAAAGGACAGCTCTGGACGGTGTGACCTGTCTTGTGGCAGCGGTAGCAGACAGGGTCCCTCGGCGGGCGGCGTTGGTCGCTGGTCCTCCCAGGGGTTGGCGTTGTCCTCCTCCTCCTTCTCATCCAGGGGACTTCCTCAGGGCTGTCAGCTAGCAGGATCCTTCCTTCTGCCTCGGGCTCCGTCCTCAACTGCAGGGGACTCAGCACAGTGGTCAGGGTTTTGCTCAACTGACGCACTTCAGAGCGCAGGCTGTCCAGCTTATTAGGGGACGTTGCTGGAACCTTGGCTTCAGCAGCCACCGGGGAAAAGGTGGTCGCTGCAGGCACTGGGGTGGCCCCACCCTGGTAACATTGGATAGCAGTTGTTTCCAGTGGATGCAGTCCTTTTATAGCCATGTTCTTAAGGGTGTCAAAGGTGGCATCTGGATGATCCAGGGACCACCAACGCACAGTCCTGCTCTCCTCATGGGACCTCAGTCCCCAGATAAACTGTTCCTTCAGCATTCTATTTTCATTATCGAAGCTGGTTGGACTAACCTGTTTCAGAGCTCGCAGGGCCCCTTGTAAACACCAGGCATAGTCCTAAACACTGTCCTCCGGTTGCTGAGAGCAGTTGTAGAACCTCATCCGGAGGTCTGTCTCAGTACGATTCTCAAAGACAGTCTGTAACTTTTTAAAGATTGCGGACACTGACTCCTGGTCTGCGGCCGACCAGGTTTCTACTTCTCTCTCCGCAGCACCAGTCAATTGTCCTAATACAACAGCGGCTCTTTGCTTGCCTGTCATAGAGTACATGTCCAGTATACTGCATATTTTCCTTTTAAATCCAGACAGGGTATCTGGTTTGCCGCTGTACTGGGGGAGCCACTTCGCTCCAGGGATGTACGGTAGGGCCATGGGTATGACAGGGGTTACAGGCCCTGCTGGTGGAGCTGCTGCTTCGGCCTGCTCGGCATCGAGCTCGGGTTGAACATCAGGGCGGTTAACCGGTATTCCGGCGTTGTGCTGTTCCTCGGACATTCTGGCGCCCCCCTAGCGAACCGTGGCCTACCTTCTTTTCTTTTTCTTCCGGTAGGCCGCATCTCCGCAGGTGACGGTCTTCTTCAGGACCTTGCGTCGCTTGCGTCCTACGTCAGAGCGCTCACCGCGGCTCCTTCCAGGACCTGGCGCTTCCTGGTTTGACGTCGAGGCGTGGGGCGTGTCCGGAGCTTCGTCCGCTTTAGCAGGTACGCCTCTCAGTTTCCCGCGGTTACGCCCTTCTTCCTGCTCGGCGGCCCAACAATGGCAGCAATCTTTGCCACAGTTAAATACACATTTTGTTTTGATTAAAGGCGCACAGTACCCGGTGGCAACGGGCACAACACTCCGTCGTTGCAGCGGGCACGGAATCCTGTTCGTGACACCAGCAAGAGATGACGCGCCCAGGGGATGGGGACGACTCTGTGCCTGGGCCTTGTTGTTGTTGCCTGACCTTGGGGATGTCGCGGTGGTCAGCTCCCAGGCCCGTACCCTGGGGTCACTCTTAAAAAGAAGGGGGGAAAGTTTATTTGGGAAAGGGGAATGTTCGTGACGCCACCTGCGGTTTCTGGTGAGGACCACCAGCGCTGCAGCAGTCCTCTGAGGCCGGTGTTCTGGCAGCTAAGATGGTGTAGCTCCCCACAGGTGGAGCAGGGCCTCAGGGCAGCATAGAAGAGGGGATGCAGGACAGAGGGGACCCAGCCGGGTCGGAGGAAGAATAGGCACACACACGATAGTTCACTTCAGTATCTTTACTGGTGGTGTTTCAGGCACGGTCCAGGGCACTGTAGGGTGAAGGGTGCATTTCAGGACTCTCCCCAGTGAGCGGGTGTGGGGCCTCCTGTTTCTTGCCTTTTCCTTAATAAGTTTCTGGCATGCCTGGAGCTAGGCCTAACTTTGTCTCTGTCTTGCATCTGCTGATCCTGGAGATAGGGCCTTCTGTTGGAGTTCACACTCCCTGGTTTCTGGGGTTTTGGTAACTCCTGACCCTGGTACGTTGTCAGCGTTTGGGTTAACCTGGGACATATAGTTCGCCAGGGGTTCCGTTTGTTTCTGCTGGTTCTAGAGATCCTTGCAGACACGGACCCGGCGTCCGGTATATGGTCTTGCGGTGAGCTGGCTAAGCTCCTCTGCCCCCTATGTAGCTCGCTACTCCACTTGCCTTCGGCCGCTCGGGGCCCTGACTAGGCTTCACACTGGCAGTAGGCCTCACTACTCTTCACCGCTCTTATGGCGTCGGCACGCCTTGGGCTCACTAACCTGAGCTTTCTGAGTCTGGACTGTGCTCCACTGCAGGATAGCTTCTGCAGGAGCTCCTCTCAACAGGCTTCCTTCTACAGACTGGACTTCAGACTCAACTGAACTGCCTAGCTCCACCTTCCCTATTTATATCCCTAATGGGCTCCCTCTGGTGGTCTGAGGTGGAAGGTGGAGGTGTGTGAATGCTATGAGGGCCTCTTGTGGAGGAATCCGTCCATGCACCCCTCTAGGATCTGTGGCCCCAATGCGCAGCAGGGCGCCACATGTAACAATATGTTAGTCTGGAGATCACAGAGAGTGGGCAAGGCAGGCACAGTGCACACTGACTGTAACAAACTCTCAGCATCATTGAGAGGAGACAGTCTCAGCAGACGCAAATATATCTGTGACAAACTGTGAGAAGCCCTGCTATTTAATAAACATATACAGTTATTTGAAAATTGTGCAATATTTGGAATCATTCACCTTATTAATTTTCCAAACATATTCACTGAATATTTAACTTCTAAAACTTGCATCATAAACAACAAAATCTATTAAAGGTCTGTGTGTTGTATACAACAATGCGTAGCAGGCTTCACCACGTTCCGAACAACCTCTAGTGATTGAAATGTTGAGGGGCCCCACTATGAAGTTTTGCCACGGGGCCCCGAAGTTTATAGTTACGGCACTGAAACTGTTCCAGTTGTCTCGTGTTTGAAGGCTGCCTTTTCCAGATGGCATGTTTCAGCTCTTTCCAAAGATGCTCAATAGGATTTAGGTCAGGGCTCATAGAAGGACAATTTAGAATAGTCCAATGTTTTACTCTTAGCCATTCTTGGGTGTTTTTAGCTGTGTGTTTTGGGTCATTATCCTGTTGCAAGACCCATGACCTGCGACTGAGACCAAGCTTTCTGACACTGGGCAGCACATTTCTTTCTAGAATCCCTTGATAGTGTTGAGATTTCATTGTGCCCTGCACAGATTCAAGATTCCCTGTGCCAGATGCAGCAAAGCAGCCCCAGAACATAACAGAGCCTCCGCCATGTTTCACAGTAGGGACAGTGTTCTTTTCTTGATATGCTTCATTTTTCCGTCTGTGAACATAGAGCTGATGTGCCTTGCCAAAAACTTCCATTTTTGTCTCATCTGTCCATAGAACATTCTCTCAGAAGCTTTGTTGCTTGTCAACATGTAGTGTGGCAAATTCCAGTCTGGCTTTTTTATGATTTTTTTTTAACAATGGTGTTCTCCTTGGTCATCTCCCGTGAAGTCCACTTTGGATCAAACAACGACAGATGGTGCGATCTGACACTGATGTTCCTTGAGCTTGAAGTTCACCTTTAATCTCTTTAGAAGTCATCCTGGGCTCTTTTGCTACCATTCATATTATCTGTTTCTTTGATTTGTCATCAATTTTCCTTCTGCAGCCACATCCAGAGAGGTTGGCTACAGTCCTATGGATCTTACATTTCTGAATAATATGTGCAACTGTAGTCACAGGAACATCAAGCTGCTTGGAGATGGTGTTATAACCTTTACCTTTAAATGCTTGTCTATAATTTTCTTTCTAATCTCCTGAGACAACTCATTCCTTTGCTTCCTCTGGTCCATGTTGAGTGTGGTACACACCATGTCACCAAACAGCACAGTGAGTATCTGTAGCCCTATATACAGGCCCACTGACTGATTACAAGATTGTAGACATCTGTGATGCTAATTAGTGGACACAACTTGATTTAACATGTCCCTTTTGTCACATTATTTTCATGGGTACCATCATTTCTATCCAGGCCTATTTCATGAGTTTAATTTTTTTTAAAATTCTGTGGAAGTAGAGTTGAAAAGCAATGTCTGACTTTCATTTGTCCATTTTCATTGATTTTTAATTTATTATTACTTTTGTCAGATTTAAGTTATTTCTGTGACCATTGTGGATTTTTCTTTCATTAAACGAGGGGTACCAACAATTTTGACCACATGTGTAGCTAATAAGGGATGACAGTGTGACAGTGATAGCAAATAATGGCAGACAGTGCTAGTTATAGTTCAAAACCGTGGACAGTCTGGGGACAATAGTTTATAGTTGAGGGCAGTGTGGAGAGCATGTGCCATAAGAGGGACAGTGTGAGGGTCATATTTTGTGCAAGAAGCACAGTGAGGTGCAATTATATATTCAGTGGTATTGCATAGGGCAGATATTTTTATTCATCAGCATTACAATAGCACTATTACAGTATATCACAAAAGTAAGAACACCCCTCACATTTTTATAAATATTTTATTATATATTTTATGGGACAACACTGAAGATATGACTTTTAGAAACAATGTACTAGTCAGTGTACAGCTTATATAACAGTGTAGATTTGGTGTGCCATCTAAATAACTCAACACACAGCCATTAATGCCTAAACTGCTGGCAACAAAGGTGAGTACACCCCTGAGTGAAAATGGTCAAATTGTGCCCAATTAGCCATTTCCCTCCCCAGTATCATGTGACTCAGTGCTACAAGGTCTCAGGTGTGAATGTGAAGCAGGTGTGGTAAATTTGGTGTTATTATCACTCTCACACTCTCTCAGGCTATGTGCCCACGATGCAGAAATGCTCCGGATTTTCCGGAGCGTTTCTGCATCTCCCTGGCAGAAAAAAACGCATGCGGATTGTACATGCGGATTGTACATGCGGATTGTACATGTGGATTGTACATGCGGATTGTACATGCGGATTGTACATGCGGATTGTACATGCGGATTGTACATGCGGATTGTACATGCGGATTGTACATGCGTTTTTCCTGCCAGGGACAAGCGGAAGTGAAGCGTTTTTCACTTGCATTTCCGCATGCGGGTTGACAAGCGCTTTCCAAGCGATTTTAGCATCACTTGGAAAGTGCTTGACAACTTGGCCACACTATATAAATCCATGCAAACTGCATGGATTTATATAGTGCGACCGAAAGAATGGTAAAAAATAAAAAATAAATATTATACTTACCTTCTGATGGCCCCTGGTGTCCTTGTCCTGGTTTGCCGGCAGCTTGCGGTAGACTAAAAGGACCTGCCATGACTTCATTTAGTCATGTGACCCGTCACATGACTAAATGACGTCACCACAGGTCCTTTAGTCTACCGTGAGCTGCCAGCAAGTCAGGACAAGGACATCGCGGGCAATCAGAAGGTAAGTATAATGTATATTTTTTATTTTAATCTTTTTTTTACAGGTACTATGGTACCCGGGTCCGGAGGAGAGTCTCCTCTTCTCCAGACCCGGGTACCATCCGCACATTAAAATGCATGGAATGTGCATGTACAGATGTGACGCACTCCCTGGGCTGTGGGGTACTCGGCAGCCGGGCCTCTGCGTATGCCGGTGGGGGATATCACGGTGGCTGGCCCGGTCCGTGGCCCAGGGCGGTCACTAAAAAGGGGAATATTAATTTATAGGGGATTTGGAAAGTTCGTGACGTCACCTGTGGATTGCGGCTAAAGGGAGCCGCCGCTGCGGAGCAGTCCTCTGGAGCTGGTGTTACGGCAGCAGGGATGGTGTGGCTCTCCACAGGTAGAGCTAGCTCCAGGGCAGTGTAGGTAGTGTGAGTTGCGCTGGGTGTTGTGGTGCAGGGAGGGAAAGATGGCGCCGATGAAAGAAGGGACGGAGGCAGTGCAGTGCAGTCATCCGAGTTTTTACTCACAGTTCTTATGACAGTTCCACTGGTGCACTGTACAGGTGTCAGCCTCCCACGTCGCGCTGCATTCACCAGGCAGGGGTTCAGCACTTCCTCAGGCAGATTAGGAGTACCTGACAGAACCCCACTTTCTTGTGTTCCTAGCTAGACCGTCTTCACGCTGGGTCTTTCTCCCTCCTGCCCTGCACTTCCCACTCTCAATCCCGCTCGGGTGCTCTGAAGTCCCTCCTGTACGTTGGAGTTCCCGGACCTGCTTGACCTTCACGGAGATTAGAATGCGGCTTCGGCAACTGACTATATAAGCCAGAAGCCTCCGGTTTTCCCAGCCGAGACTTGAAGTTACACGACTGGACCAGGGGCCGGTCCCCTTCTTGCGGCCTACGATCCCTCTGTCTTCTGACAGATTCGGGGCGTACGGGTGCTGTCCTGCACTCGCCGCACCCCCTGGGATCCCTTCCTTAGAATGGAGCCTACTCCTCTGCTCCCCTCCTGGGCCTCTAGGACTGGGCCCTACTTGTGGAGCAGAGCTCCTAATGAGACTCTGCTCCCTGGCTGTCCTCCTGAGCTGTTCTGAACTGCTCTCAACTGTTCTGACCTGCCACCCTAAGATGGCTTCCCATTATATATCTCCTACCATGGTGCTCCACTAAACTGCTTCCTCCACCCACACCCACTACTGGTTCCCCTTACCTTTGGTTCCCCCCACTCCAGCCAGGGTCAGGGCCCAGCAGGAAACACATTGCATCTTGCCCTTCCAGCCGGCCTGGAGTAGTGTAGTGTTGGATGCAGGTGTTGGGGTTCCGGGCAGCACTCCCTCCTTACCTGAGAGAAGGAGACACCACACCTCTGGGTGAGATGCAGTACCTCTGTGGCGACTGAACCCTCAGGGGCGCCACAGATGCAGTGATGTGGATTCCATGGGTTCCAATGCAAGTCAATGGCGGCGAAAACGCCGCGATTCCGCAAAATAATTGGTAGTGCTGCGGATTTTTCCGCAATGATAATCCGCAGCGGAAATTTCCGCAGCTTGTGCACAGCACATGCGGATTATCATTTGGGAACATGGCAGACCTTCTACCAAGCGTTTTTTAAGCGTTTCTGCAGCGGAATTGCCGCTTCGGAAACGCTTTAGAAACGCATAGTGGGCACACAATTGCTGCTCTACATAAAGATGGCCTAGACCATAAGAATATTGCCAACACCCTGACACTCAGCTGCAGCACGGTGGCCAAAACCATGCAGTCAGTTTAACAAGACAAGTTCCACTCAGAACTAGTCTTGCCATGGTCGACCAAAGATATTGTGTGCATGTGCTCAGCATCATGTCCATATGTTGTCTTTTCAAAATAGACATATGAGTGCTGTCAGCATTGCTGCAGAGGTTAAAGGAGTGGGGAGTCAGCCTGTCAGTGCTCAGACCATATGCCACACACTGCATCAAATTGGTCAGCATGGCTGTCGTTCCAAAAGGAAGCCTATTTATAAGATAATGGACAAGAAAGCCTGCAAACAGTTTGCTGAAGACAAGCAGACAAAGGACATGGATTACTGGAACCATATTTTGTGGTATGATGAGACCAAGATAAACTTATTTGGTTCAGATGGTGTCAAGCATGTGTGGCGGCAACCAGGTGAGGAGTACAAAGACAAGTGTGTCTAGCCTACAGTCAAGCATGGTGGTGGAAGTGTCATGGTTTGGGGCTGCATGAGTGCTGCTGGCTGTGGGAACAAAGTGCACTATGCGAGAATAGAGCTCACAAAAGGGAAACACCATAAATATACATGAAAAAGGAAATGAGGGTGAATGAGGAGAAAGTGGAAACCAACTGAGAGGAGGGAAAAAGAGGAAAAATAAAGGGGAAAAAAAGGGGGGAAAATGAATGATCAGAGGAAAAGGAAAAGGAGGACGAAAAGGAAAGGGGCACTAAAGTAACTAAAATAAAAGGAGAAAAAGAAGGGAAGGGGAGAAAGAAAAGAATGAAAGGAAAGGAGAAGAACAAAAAAAAGGGGGGGGAGGGGGGAAGAAAACAGGTACAGATGCAGGAGCAAATACCTCTGGCTTCCATTATGGTATGAGCTACCAGGATTCTCTGTAGATGTCCTTACATTATAAATGTCTGTAGCTGAACCTATTTTGCTTGTTTCTGTAATGTATATAAATTGCTATTACCATGGTTTACTAATGCATTATTCTGTTCATTTCACAGGCTCCTTAGAACCTCCAGAGCTATTTGCTCCTGCATCTTTACTTGTCCCCCCCCCCCTATTTTTTTTTCAGTTCTTCCCCTTTCCTTTCATTCTTTTATTTCTCCCCTTCCCTTCTTTTTCTCCTTTCATTTTAGTTTCTTTAGTGCCCCTTTCCTTTTAGTCCTCCATTTCCTTTCACTCTGATCATTCCTTTTTTTCCATTTTATTTTTCCCCTTTTTCCCACCTCTCAGTTGGTTCCCCCTTTCTCCTCATTCACCCTCATCTCCTTTTTCATGTATATTTATGGTGTGTCTGTAGCGGTCGTAAGGGCCTAGGGTACTCGGTAGCCGGGCCAGCAGTCTTCCAGGGAGGTCACGGTGGCAGTGGCCCAGCTCCGTGGCCCTGGCTGAGCAGATGAAGGGAGTATTTACAGGGGATTCATAGTCTTTATGTGACGCCACTTGTGGTGCCTGGTCAGGGATGACCAGCGCTGCTGTGTGGACCCTGGGGGATAGATGGTATAGCAGCTGGGATGAAACACTTCCCACAGGTGAAGCGGGCCCCCAGGGACTGAGAAAGCTTATATGAAGTATGGTGTCAGGGGAAACAGGGTGCAGAGAGCAGGGTGGCAGCAGTGATGATAGTCGCGGTGGTAACACAGCTGCGGGGAAGAGCAGAAGAAGAAGATAGACACTAGGAATGCAGTCCGGTTACCTTTACTGCAGAGAAAGCTGTGGAGTCCGGGGCACTGGTCACTAGGTCCAGGAGGGTCTGGTCAGCCTGGAAGCAATCGGAGTCCACCCCGTCAGGTGGGTTTGGAGGCCTGCCTGCTGTGCTTCTCCGTAGCAGGCCCCACTGCCTGTGAGCTATCATGCGGTCCCTTTTCTTCACTCCTGCCCTAAGCTCTGTACTAGCAGGCGGTGCGAACCTATAACAGGTACTGCTGTCTTGGGTGCAGCTCCGG
This sequence comes from Phyllobates terribilis, assembly GCF_046119375.1. Taxonomy (NCBI): domain Eukaryota; kingdom Metazoa; phylum Chordata; class Amphibia; order Anura; family Dendrobatidae; genus Phyllobates; species Phyllobates terribilis. Next base: position 69,363,217 of record NW_027362773.1, read on the forward strand.
GCTCTAGTTATACCGCTGTGCTGCCAGGCTTCTGCTTGTGGCCAGAAAACTTGCAGTCTCCTGTCCCCCAGATTTGGTTGCGGGGACGTGCAATCCCTGTACAACCCAACCCATCCTCTAGTCCATTGCCTGGGGTGAGCTGTTCACTTGCTCTGCTCCCCAGAACTTTCTCCTTATCCCTCTGCTGCTTTCTCCCCCTCTCCCTTCCCTCTCACACTCACTGACTAACTCCTCCTCCAGTCGGAAAAGGCAGTTCCCCAAAATAGGGTGTAGAGCTCCCCCTTCTGGTCAGGGATCAGAACCTGTGTGTGCATGTGGGGTTTACCTGCCGTGGGGAGCTCCTCCTGCTTCCAAGCGTAACATCACCTCCGGTGAAAGAGGCAACACTACTGTGGCAACCAGCCCATGGGGCGCCACGTGTCTCTTTTGTGAGCTCCGTTCTCGCATAGTGCTCTTTGTTCCTACTGCACAGATGCAAGGTGGAACGCAATTCACCCCTCTCTTTCAGTGAGCACTGAAGCGTCACTTCCGGTCTGCGGTGGAACGCAGGCTACACCTCGTTCTCCAACCGCGGCGGTGCGCCTATTAGAAGCAGTGACTTTATCCACATACCACCCTTGATTATATCCTCCACTTCCTCTCCTGACGCATATATAGTGGGACATGATTCCCACATACGCAAACTGACACATTTTCCTTCTGCCACACTGCATGGATGTACCCTTATGGGATTCCAGGACCTAAATACCTAAATAACTGTGTTTTTCAATGTTTTCATTGCTTAATGTCACCACTTGTTACTCACTATGTCCTTTGTATGTATCCTGACTTTTCTAGCTTTTCTTTTTTGTCTCTTGTTGTTCTTGTTGCTTTGTCATATATCCATGTGATCTGTACCCTATTTCTTTATGGAGTGGATATCTTTTGGGTTCTAAGTCTGCCAGTCCCCTTCTGATATTATTGAATTGTTAAATTCTTATTGGTTATTCTTATATTACGCATTCTGAATATGACCACTTTTGCTTGGAAAAAAGTGACCCACCACTTGGTAACTTTATGATGCATATGATAACTTGATGATAAAACTTGATGGATGTTTAAAAATATGTATGTAATATGTATGGTTCTATTATTTTTGTGACCTTATTAAATGTAGTGTTTATATTTTCTATTGATACAGATAACCTTGATAAAGGCGATTAGCCGAAACGAAACTTTCCGTTGGTTATTATCTCAGTATTATCTCGTGGTGTGGGGTGCATGCACATGTCTTCTTGCACTGTCATCGGCGCCAAGTGTGGGCAGTTATTTAATTTGGCAATTGGACTAACAACACCCATCTTCTATCTTCACACAGGTACAATATCTCTGCTTGCTGTTTGTAACCTACTGCAACTTCCCTTGAAACAATCTAAATGGCACAATATCTCTGCTTGCTGTCTGTCATCTACTGCAACTTCCCTTGAAACAATCTAAATGATACAATATCTCTGCTTCATGGATCTTTTCAATATGTCACCTTTTACATTAAATTCAATACTCACTGATAAGTGTCTGTCCCCCCCCCCTCATTGCAGACACTATCTGCTATACTGTGTAGCCGGGCATGGTGTTAGCTCTGTCTTTGATCAACTGGCCATCTCCTTGTGATCTGACCAGCTGCTAATTTATCCACAAGCAGCTCCCACAATGCCCCTCACCTGATGATTTAGCCTCTCCTATAAATTTAGAAGCTGCTTAGGGTGTACACGTGGTGTGGGGTGCATGCACGTGTCATCGGCGCCAAGTGTGGACAGTTATTTCATTTGGCAGTTAGTTATTGCAGAAGTCAGGTAACAACACTTTATACCCTCTTTAACTACGCACCAAAAAGATACAGGTGCATCTCACAAAATTAGAATATCATAAAAAAGTTAATTTATTTCAGTTCATGAATACAAAAAGTGAAACTCATATATTATATAGAGTCATTACAAACAGAGAGATCTATTTCAAGTGTTTATTTCTGTTAATGTTGATGACTATGGCTTACAGTCAAATAAAAGACACAAAAGTCATTATCTCTGTAAATTAGAATAATTAACAAAAACCACCTGCATAGGCTTCCTAAGCTTTTAAAAAGGTCCCTTAGTCTGTTTCAGTAGGCTCCACAATCATGGAGGAGACTGCTGACTTGACAGATGTCCAGAAGGCAGACATTGACACACTCCACAAGGTCCCAGAGTTCCAATTTTCATTTGGAAATCAAGGTCCCAGAGTCTGGAGGAAGAGTGGAGTGGCCACAATCCAAGCTGCTTGAGGTCTAGTGTGAACTTTCCACAATCAGTGATGGTTTGGAGAGCCATGTCATCGGCTGGTGTAGGTCCACTGTGTTTTATCAAGACCAAAGTCAGCGCAGCCGTCTACCAGGAAATTTGAGAGCACTTCATGCTTCCCTCTGACGACAAGCTTTTTGGAGATGGAAATTTCATTCTCCAGCAGGACTTGGCACCTGTCCACACTGCCAAAAGTACCAATACCTGGTTTAAAAACAACAGTATCACTGTGCTTGATTGGCCAGCAAACTCGCCTGACCTTAACCCCATAGAGAATCTATGGGGTATTGTCAAGAGGAAGATGAGAGACACCAGACACAACAATGCAGACAAGCTGAAGGCTGCTATCAAAGCAACCTGGGCATCCATAACACCTCAGCAGTGCCACAGGCTGATCGCCTCCTTGCCATGCTGCATTGATGCAGTAATTGATGCAAAAGGAGCCCTGGCCAAGTATTGAGTGCATTTCCTTAACATACATTTCAGTAGGCCAAAATTTCAGATTTTAAAAACATTTTTCAAGCAGTTGTTATAAAGTATTCTAATTTACTGAGATAATGACTTTTGTGTTTTTATTGGCTGTAAGCCATAATCATCAACATTAACAGAAATAAACACTTGAAATAGATCACTCTGTTTGTAATGACTCTATATAATATGAGTTTCACGTTTTGTATTGAAGAACTGAAATAAATTAACTTTACTAACCTCCCTAATACCTACACCTCGTAACGAGCTGTTCATCTCTCCCTCCATCCTACCCCTCCATCTCACCTCCTCCTCAGAATTGTTCTTTAATATTCAATCCTTTGTCTCCAAACACAGACAGCCACCTCATGCTCTCTCCTGCTCCCACTTACTAACACTTTCTCTTCTCCTCCTCACTTTTGGCGATATCTCTCCAAATCCTGGCCCTCCTAACCACATCCCCACACTCACTTTCTCCTCTTATCCACGACCTACCACAAATTTCCGTAACCTCTCTAACCTTATACCCATCCGCCCAGCCCCCACTTCCCCAGCCCCACTAACCGGAGCTCTCTGGAACGCTCACTCTGTCTGCAACAAACTTTCCTACATCCATGATCTTTTCATTACTAACAAACTCTCCTTCCTCGGCATCACAGAAACCTGGCTCACCCCCTCTTATACAGCTTCTCAAGCTGCAATTTCCTATGGTGGATTCCATCTTTCCCACACACCCTGCTACAGCGACAAGCATGGTGGAGGAGTTGGTATCCTCCTGTCAAATAACTGCTCCTTCTCCCCAATTCCCCTGCCGCCCTCTGTTACTTTCCCCTCTTTCGAGGCACACTGTGAGAGCATATACTCCCCCTCCAACCTCCAACTGGCTGTCATTTACCCCCCCCCCCCCAGGACCAGCCACCACTTTCTTCGACCACTTCACCACCGGGCTGCTTCACTTCCTTTCTGCTGACATCCCCACTATCATCATGGGTGCCTTCAACATCCCCACTGACACTTCCCACTCATCTGTCTCTAAGTTTCTATCCCTCACTGCCTCCTTCAGCCTTGCTCAATGGTCTTCTGCAGCCACTCACAAAGATGGCAACACACTGGATCTCATCTTCACCCGCCTCTGTTCCCTATCTATCCTCTCCAACTCACCTCTTCCTCTATCTGACCACAACCTACTCACATTCTCTTCCCTCTCCTCCCCAGGTGCACAATCCCCACTCCACAAACTTGCATACCCTCGCAGAAATTTCACACACCTCGACCTACACTCACTCTCTGAATTCCTTCTCCCTCTTACAGACATAAGCTCCTTACATGATACAGATGCTGCTGCCGCTTTATATAACACCACAACAGCTGCAGCCCTCAATTCGGTCACCCCCCCTCACAGATACGAAAGCTCACACAATCAACAGGCAACCCTGGCACACCAGCCTGACTAAAGAACTGAGACGGGCCTCCAGGGTTGCTGAGCGGAGATGGAAAAAGTCCCACTCCAATGAGCACTTCATCGCATTCAAACAGTCCCTCACTGCTTTAAAGTCCAAACTCACCGCAGCAAAACAAACCTACTGCTCATCTCTCATATCCTCCCTGTCACACAAACCTAAACAGCTATTCAACACTTTCAATGCCTCGATCACACCTATCCTCAAAAAAAACATCCCTTGACCCATCCTCTCTGACTAGCTATTGCCCCATATCTCTTCTCCCCTATGCCTCAAAACTGCTGGAACAACAAGTCCATTTTGAACTGTCCTCCCACCTCTCCTCCTGCTCCCTCTCTGACCGCTTACAATCTGGCTTCCGACCGCACCATTCTACTGAAACTGCCCTGACCAAAGTCACCAACAACTCACTAACTGCCAAATCCAAGAGACACTATTCTGTCCTTCTCCTCCTGGACTTGTCATCTGCCTTCGACACAGTGGACCATTCCCTCTTATTACAGATTCTCTTATCTCTTGGCATCAAAGACTTGGCCCTATCTTGGATCTCCTCATACTTAACAGACAGGACCTTCAGTGTTTCTCACTCACGCACCACTTCCTCATCTCGCCCCCTATCTGGTGGTGTCCCCCAAAGTTCAGTCCTAGGACCTCTGCTCTTCTCAATCTACACCCTCGGCCTTAGACAGCTTATAGAGTCCTACATCTTTCAGTATCATCTCTATGCTGACAACACACAGATTTACCTCTCTAGACCTGATATCACCTCATTACTAACTAGAATCCCACAATGTCTATCTGCTAGCTCATTCTTCTTCTCTGCTAGATTTGTAAAACTTAACATGAAAAAAAACTGAATTCAGCATCTTTCCCCCATCTCACTCAGCCCCACCAACTGACCTATCCATCAAAATCAATGGCTGTCCACTTTCCCCAGTCCCACAAGCTGGCTGCCTCAGGGTAACCCTGGACTCTAACCTCTCCTTCAAACCACATATCCAAGCCCTTTCCACTTCCTGCCAACTCCAACTCAAAAACATCTCCCGGATCCGCACATTCCTCAACCACGAATTTGTAAAAACACTAGTGCACGCCCTCATCATCTCCTGCCTCGACTACTGCAACCTCCTGCTCTGTGGCCTCCCCTCTAACACTTTCGCACCCCTCCAATCTATCCTAAATTCTGCTGCCCTACTAATCCACCGGTCCCCCCGCTATTCCCCGGGCTCTCTTCTCTGTCAATTCCTTCACTGGCTCCCCATTGCCCAGAGACTCCAGTTCAAAACCCTAACCATGGCATACAGGTGTGGATTAAGAGTAGCCAGGCCCCGGGCAGTCTAGAAGGTGGGCCCCCCAAGGTACCTGATGTGTCACGTGACATGTCACATGATCCCCTTTGATAAATCATGTGATAGGTCATGTGAGCAACACTCAGGTGGTTTGGTGAATATCTGTAGATGGAAAAAAAAAGCAGATAACGCAAATTTTTCCCTTGTGTACAGCATTATACATAACATAGCGTTATGCAAAATAGCGCAGCAGTGGGAGATCAATTTTCCTAAGGGGCTACATGAGAGACCGTGACTTTTGTGGAGGCAAAACCAATAGACTGAAATTAATTCTGCTCAATATTAGTATTAACATATTAATTATTTGTTTACATTAATTGTATGACTTAATATAGAGCAGAATTAAGTATGCTGACATCCCCCTATATACAGTATGAACCCCCCATAGCTGGTTATATATAGTATGAGCCCCCATAGCTGGTTATATACAGTGTGAGCCCCCATAGCTGGTTACATACAGTGTGAGCCCCCATAGCTGGTTATATACAATATGAGCCTCTCCCCATAGCTGGTTATATACAGTATGAGCCTCCCCCCATAGCTGGTTATATACAGTATGAGCCTCCCCCATAGCTGGTTATATACAGTATGAGCCTCCCCCACATAGCTGGTTATATACAGTATGAGCCCCCATAGCTGGTTATATACAGTATTAGCCCACATAGCTGGTTATATACAGTATGAGCCTCCCCCCCATAGCTGGTTATATACAGTATGAGCCTCCCCCCCCATAGCTGGTTAAATACAGTATGAGTCTCCCCCCATAGCTGGTTTTATACAGTATGAGTCTCCCCCCATAGCTGGTTATATATGTATGAGCCTCCCCCCATAGCTGGTTATATACAGTATGAGCCTCCCCCCATAGCTGGTTATATACAGTATGAGCCTCCCCCATAGCTGGTTATATACAGTATGAGCCTCCCCCCATAGTTGGTTATATACAGTATGAGCCTCCCCCCCATAACTGGTTATATACAGTATGAGCCTCCCCCCATAGCTGGTTATATACAGTATGAGCCTCCCCCCCATAGCTGGTTATATACAGTATGAGCCCCCCCCCCCATAGCTGGTTAAATACAGTATGAGTCTCCCCCCATAGCTGGTTATATACAGTATGAGCCTCCCCCCCCCATAGCTGGTTATATACAGTATGAGCCCCCCCCCCCATAGCTGGTTAAATACAGTATGAGTCTCCCCCCATAGCTGGTTTAATACAGTATGAGTCTCTCCCCATAGCTGGTTATATATGTATGAGCCTCCCCCCATAGCTGGTTATATACAGTATGAGCCTCCCCCCATAGCTGGTTATATACAGTATGAGCCTCCCCCAATAGCTGGTTATATACAGTATGAGCCTCCCCCAATAGCTGGTTTTATACAGTATGAGTCACGCCCCGTAGCTGGTTATATATGTATGAGCCTCCCCCCATAGCTGGCTATATACAGTATGAGCCTCCCCCCATAGCTGGTTATATACAGTATGAGCCTCCTCCAATAGCTGGTTATGTACAGTATGAGCCTCCCCCTATAGTTGGTTATATACAGTATGAGCCCCCACCATAGCTGGTTATACATAGTGTGAGCCCCCATAGCTGGTTATATACAGTATGAGCCCCCATAGCTGGTTATATATAGTATGAGCCCCCATAGCTGGTTATATATAGTATGAGCCCCCATAACTGGTTATATATAGTATGAGCCCCCCATAGCTGGTTATATATAGTATGAGCCCCCATAACTGGTTATATATAGTATAAGCCCCCCATAGCTGGTTATATATAGTATGAGCCCCCATAACTAGTTATATATAGTATGAGCCCCCATAACTGGTTATATATAGTATGAGCCCCCCATAACTGGTTATATATAGTGTGAGCCCCCATAACTGGTTATATACAGTATGAGCCTCCCCCCATAACTGGTTATATACAGTATGAGCCCCCACCATAGCTGGTTATATATAGTGTGAGCCCTCATAGCTGGTTATATACAGTATGAGCCCCCCATAGCTGGTTATATACTGTATGAGCCCCCATAGCTGGTTATATATCGTATGAGCCCCCATAACTGGTTATATATAGTATGAGCCCCCATAGCTGGTTATATATAGTATGAGCCCCCATAACTGGTTATATATAGTATGAGCCCCACATAGTTGGTTATATATAGTATGAGCCCCCATAACTGGTTATATATAGTATGAGCCCCCATAGCTGGTTATATACAGTATGAGCCCCATAGCTGGATATATATATAATTAAAAAAATAAACACAACACATACTCACCTCGCTCACGTACCCCCAACGCTGTGCTCCAGATGGTACACGGGGCCATTCCCGCTCTGCCTGACATCATGAGGCAGGGCGGGCCCATCATCTGCGCGCGATGGTGATAACATGCGGCCGGCTAGGAGCGGCTGTGTCGTGACGTGAGTGGGCACCAGACGCGCCCGGCCTCCCGCGCTGTGCATGCTGGGTCCACTCTGCCTGATGTCATGCGGCAAGGCGGGCTCAGCATTATTCAAGCCGCCTGCAGCCGCGGGCCCGCGGCAGTGATTTAAATAACATATGGGATTGCGAATTATAATGCGGCAATTCATGGACCCACCCGGAGCCTTGGGCCCCGGGCAGTAGCCCAGATTACCCTCATTATAATCCGCCTATGATGGCAGACAAAGCCATCCACAACCTGTCTCCTCCATACATCTGTCTCCCGGTACATACCTGCACGCAACCTACGATCCTCACAAGATTTCCTTCTCTACTCCCCTCTTATCTCCTCTTCCCACAATCACATACAATATTTCTCCCGTGCTTCCCCCCTACTCTAGAACTCTCTACCTCAACATATCAGACTCTCGCCTACCGTGGAAACCTTCAAAAGGAACCTGAAGACCCACCTCTTCCGACAAGCCTACAACCTGCAGTATCCATCGCTCCACCACACCGCTGCACGACCAGCTTTACCCTCACCTACTGTATCCTCACCTATCCCTTGTAGACTGTGAGCCCTCGCGGGTAGGGTCCTCTCTCCTTCTGTACCAGTTTGCCATTGCATTTTTGTTCAAGATTTCTGTAATTGTTTTTGCTATGTATACCCCCTTTTTCACATGTAAAGCACCATGGAATAAATGGCGCTATAATAATAAATAATAATAATAATATGGTCACTCTCTGATGGTGTGGTTAGACTTGAGCCACAGGAGGTCACCAGGTACCACCCCAGGACAGACCCCGGAACCGCAGCAGCTGACCCCAAGGGGACAGGGATGAAGTTACAGATTCGGAGTAGCTGATAGGGCAGGAGCTGGATAACACATTTAAAAGCTTCCCTTGGCTGGTGTCCCCAGTTTGGGACTGGAGCCTCAGTCTGCCCTTATTCACACAGAGGTCAACTTTGACACATGGTAAGGTTTATAATATTAGACAGAGTAGGTTCTATCCCGAACGGGTTCACCTTGTCACTGGTGGAATTGCTTTCATACTATTTTTGATCAAAAACGTGTTACTAAGAACCCTATTTTATTTAAATGCACTTGCTTTTTATTTATTTACAGCTGGGTTTATTTTCATTTTGCTTGTTGTAGGTTTTTCAGGAACAGGATCATAGCCAGAACGGATATTGGATCTGGTTCAGACGGAGTGGATTCAGGACCGTAGGACTGGCTCAGGGTTCAAGCAGAACCGAATGGCAGGATCAGAAAGGATGGACTTAGGGTCAGGGCCGTGCCTGCGGCTGCAGTTTGGGGGGGCGTAGCACCACCATGAAGGAAAACATTTTTTTCCCCAATTTCTCCTTCTTTTTACCTCCGCTGGATGGAATATGAAAATCTCCATCTTTATTGGGGGGAGGGTATGCAGAGGGGCGCCGATCAGCTCCCTGCCCCAAAGGAGGAAGATAAATGATAGAGATGAAGGACCTATGATGACGTCATGTCCATCTGACTCTTAAGGGCAGATCCATGCAACAGCTTGCAAGTGAGATGTTTTCCAGGGCAGGAAGAGCAGAAAAGGCACTGGTGACGTACCGTAATTAAGGAACAGGGGTACATGGGATACAGGCTGTATGTGGGTACATTAGGTGGGGGTAAATATAGGAGGTACCGGAGATATGTGGAGGTAGATTTATGGAGAAAGTGGGAAAAGTCTCCAATAAAAATTAATTCTCACTTTATTTGTGCAAAATGTTAAAATATATAAAGGTCCATGATAGCGGAGATGCAATCTCGACGCGTTTCTGGCTTACGCCCTTAGTCAGTGATAACAGAATGCATCATGGTACAAGCTTAAAAACATGCAGCAGCCAATCATGGTACAGATTTAACAAATTAATAGATTCAACACATATGGACAGGGAAACAGATCTAACATAAGTGTAACACACATAAATACAGAGCATATAACATCCGTCCTTTTTTAAACAATAAGGCATATCAGAAATAACAGAGAAAGACAACCGCAAAAAATGACCAATTACAGAGTAAAAAATCAAGATGTAAAAATAAAAAATCAAGATGTTTAAATAAAAAATCTGCATACAAAAAAATCAGAATGTTCACATGGAAAATCTGCATGCAGAAAATCTGGATGTTCAAATGGAAAATCTGTATTCAGAAAATCAGGATGTTCAAATGGAAAATCTGTATGCAGAAAATCAGGATGTTCAAATGGAAAATCTGTATGCAGAAAATCAGGATGTTCAAATGGAAAATCTGTATGCAGAAAATCAGCATGTTCAAATGGAAAATCTGTATGCAGAAAATCAGGATGTTCAAATGGAAAATCTGTATTCAGAAAATCAGGATGTTCAAATGGAAAATCTGTATGCAGAAAATCAGGATGTTCAAGTGAAAAATCTATATGCAGAAAATCAGAATGTTCAAATGATAAATCTATATGCAGAAAATCAGGATGTTCAAATAGAAAATCTGCATGCAGAAAATCAGGATGTTCAAATGGAAAATCTGTATGCAGAAAATCAGGATGTTCAAATGGAAAATCTGTATGCAGAAAATCAGCATGTTCAAATGGAAAATCTGTATGCAGAAAATCAGGATGTTCAAATGGAAAATCTGTATTCAGAAAATCAGGATGTTCAAATGGAAAATCTGTATGCAGAAAATCAGGATGTTCAAGTGAAAAATCTATATGCAGAAAATCAGAATGTTCAAATGATAAATCTATATGCAGAAAATCAGGATGTTCAAATAGAAAATCTGTAGGCAGAAAATCAGGATGTTCAAATTGAAAATCTGTATGCAGAAAATCAGGATGTTCAAATGGAAAATCTGTATTCAGAAAATCAGGATGTTCAAATGGAAAATCTGTATGCAGAAAATCAGGATGTTCAAATGGAAAATCTGTATGCAGAAAATCAGGATGTTCAAATGGAAAATCTGTATTCAGAAAATCAGGATGTTGAAATGGAAAATCTGTATGCAGAAAATCAGGATGTTCAAATGGAAAATCTGTATGCAGAAAATCAGGATGTTCAAATGGAAAATCTGTATGCAGAAAATCAGGATGTTCAAATGGAAAATCTGTATGCAGAAAATCAGGATGTTCAAATGAAAAATCTATATGCAGAAAATCAGAATGTTCAAATGATAAATCTATATGCAGAAAATCAGGATGTTCAAATAGAAAATCTGTAGGCAGAAAATCAGGATGTTCAAATTGAAAATCTGTATGCAGAAAATCAGGATGTTCAAATGGAAAATCTGTATTCAGAAAATCAGGATGTTCAAATGGAAAATCTGTATGCAGAAAATCAGGATGTTCAAATGGAAAATCTGTATTCAGAAAATCAGGATGTTGAAATGGAAAATCTGTATGCAGAAAATCAGGATGTTCAAATGGAAAATCTGTATGCAGAAAATCAGGATGTTCAAATGGAAAATCTGTATGCAGAAAATCAGGATGTTCAAATGGAAAATCTGTATGCAGAAAATCAGGATGTTCAAATGGAAAATCTGTATGCAGAAAATCAGGATGTTCAAATGGAAAATCTGTATTCAGAAAATCAGGATGTTCAAATGGAAAATCTGTATGCAGAAAATCAGGATGTTCAAGTGAAAAATCTATATGCAGAAAATCAGAATGTTCAAATGATAAATCTATATGCAGAAAATCAGGATGTTCAAATGGAAAATCTGTATGCAGAAAATCAGGATGTTCAAATGGAAAATCTGTATGCAGAAAATCAGGATGTTCAAATGGAAAATCTGTATTCAGAAAATCAGGATGTTCAAATGGAAAATCTGTAGGCAGAAAATCAGGAGGTTCAAGTGAAAAATCTATATGCAGAAAATCAGGATGTTCAAATGAAAAATCTGTATGCAGAAAATCAGGATGTTCAAATAGAAAATCTGCAAAAAAACATATTTAAATGAAAAATCTGCATGCAAAAATTAGGGAAATCAACAAAATTACCTAATAAATATATAAGGTGTCAGATTTATAGTTCATGCCATTGGGAAATTTAGTATTAAGTTTTATTATCCAGTATGTTTCTCTTAACAATAATTTTTTCCTCGAATCACCTCCACACACTGGACAAAAAACTTGTAAAAAAAAAAAGCAGATAGCAACCATCCATCTCATACTATTAATTTGATTTCCTATCGGGAATTACTACAGGTTCAAAGGAATTGTTCGGATCTTGTGCTTTTCAAAGAGGAAAGTAAAATAACTACTGAAAGACTAATAAAAATAGGATACAGGGAGTGTGAAATAAAAATTGCCTTGGATAGGGTGGAGAATAGAGGGAAAATGAAGCAACCAAAAAAGAAATTTCTTGATAAAAATAATAAGAGAGCGGTCCCTAATGTTGTTTTCAGTACCCCGTTCAGTAGGCAGTTTAATCAAATTAAAAATATAGTCCAGCGATATACCCCTATACTATATCAGGATGTGTTCCTAAATGGTATCTTGGAGAAAGGCATAATGTGTTGCCAAACGAGGAAAATCTTTGGATGATATCAGCTCGCCCAGTTTATACTGTCCCCCAGAAAAAAGCAATGTCTGGTTGTCTAGTAGGGGTTTCTTTAAGTGTGCTCAGAGTAAATGCTATGTCTGCAAATTCTTTCATCAAACAAAACTAATTAGTAACAACATGGATATTAAATCTTTTATTAATTGTAAGAGTAAATATGTTGTTTATTGTATACAATGCAGACATGATAATATTAGATATATAGGTTGCACTATAAGAAAAATTAAAAAAAAGAGTTGCAGAACATCTAGCTAATATAAAAAATAAAAATGCAGCTTACTCTGGTGAAGTAAAACACTTTGTTGAACATCATAACTAGAGATGAGCGTTGTTCTACTCGAACTGTTCGCCAATCTCAAATTCGAGCTGTTTTGGGCGGTGTTCGAGCCGGTCGGCGAACACGAACAATTTGAGAAAAATTCGGCTGTTCGAGGTTATGTTCGATAACTGTTCGTGCACCAAAATCATAACTGGATTTTTTCTCAGTAATGATGAAAATTAATGTTAATACGCAGTTTGAGTGTACAGCGGGGTGGGGGGAGGGGCAGGGGATGGATCTCTGCAGGAACAATGAAGATCTCCATTTTCTTTTTCTCTTTCCCGCATTTGCAGTGGGGAGGTGCAATCTGTCAGCCTATCAGCAGCACACACACGGAGCGAAGTGCTTTTTTTCACACAAGCAAGGGCATGTGTGACACCCCAGGGGTCTGGTTGCCACAGTGATAGAGATATTACGTCTGAGAGCAGGTGGGAGGTCTCTTGGTCAGGGATCCTATGCATGCCATACCTCCTGCCCACTCCTGGGAGGGGAAGAACTTCCCCTATATAAACCTAGGGCTGAGGCAGGGTGAGTGAGTAGAGAAGAAGTAGAGACAGAGAAGAGAAGCAGATCTAGGAAAAGAACATCAGGAGCTCTGTGGGAGCAGTGCTATAAGGAGTCAGGGGCTGGCAGCTGCAGAGCTCGCCCTGACTGAGAAGCTATCACCGGACCCGGAGTCCGAGGCTGTGGGGACTAATCTTTACCCAGCAGCAGAAACCGCCCGGCAGGGGATTTCAGGTCCTCTGGCCAAGAAACCCGAAGGCACGGTCACACGCGTGGGACCAGCACCGCCGTCGTGGAGCGGACGCCACTAGAAGGCCCCGAGTCACCGGCCATACGGGTGAGCACCACACGGTACACTCAGGGACGTGGGCTACTTATACCCGCCTCTAGCAAGGTAGCCAGAAGAGTACAGTCAGTTTGGGAGGCCTACAACTCCGCCTGGCCAGGGGAGATCCCATCTGCTCAAGGACTGACCAGGCCCCGATCGCTAGCCAGTACTCCGGGAGGGTCTATCTTTATCACCAGTAAAAGACCCTGAACTACACCGCATCGTCTCTGAGTGATTCCTGCTACCCCCATCATCCACGTCGGCTGCCCTGAGGCCATACCCCTCCCGTTGGGGGTGATACTATCACGCTGCACAATCCTACCACCGGCCTCAGCGGTCTGCCCTGCAGCGGCAGCTCCTTCGCTGCATTCAACGGGTGGCGTAGTCGTCCAACATCTACCGCTAACACATTGCCGCTCAGTTTGACTCCCTGGGCACGGACCGGGTCACCGCCACGAGACTACAACCCTCAACAGATCCGGCTCCGGGTAAGCTCCCGTGCGCGCGATGCCGCGCGACGAAGGCCCAGGGGTGCGTCAACTTTTGGCGTAGTCGGCAGGATTTCGTGCCCGCAACCACCGGGTACTGCGTGCCTGAAAAAGACTGTTCAAACTTACCAGTGGTGAAGATTCCCGCCATCCGTGGAGGTTTCCCGCCATCCGGCGCCATCTTCTACCTTCTTCCCGCCATCCGTGAAGTTTTCCCGCCATCCGGCGCCATCTTCTGCCTTCTTCCCGCCATCCGTGGAGTTTTCCCGCCGTTGGACGCCATCTTGAAGACGCCGCGCGGGAAGAAGAGGGGCGTGGACTCCGAAAGCCCGCGAGAATTGAAGCCCCGCCTCACGTCCGGACGTTGCGTAAGGTCCTGGAAGGAGTCCAGCAGACGCCGACGTCACAGGAGCGCGACGGAAGGTCCTCAACCCTGACGATCCACTGCGGAGCCGCGGCCTACGGAAGAGGATCATCGCAAGGTAGGCCACGGTCCACTAGGGGGGAGGAAGATGTCGGATACGGAGGAGAGCTTCACTGTCTCAACCCCCGCCAGCGCCACCGCTGTTGCAGTCATGCCTTTCACCATGCCCTATATCCCGGGAGCGGCCTGGCTACCCCAATACTCAGGGGAGTCACATACCCTGCATGACTTTAGAGAAAAGCTGGATAGCCTCTTCCAGGTGTATCCCCTCACAGAAGAGCAAAAAGTGAGCATCCTGGTGGCCCAATTAACCGGGGCAGCCCAAAGGGAGGTAAAGTCCTGGCCACCTGGGGGGAGGACTGTTGCAGGGATACTAACCCGGCTGAGGGACACCTTTGATACCCGCACCTCAGCCGAGATCAAGCTTAGATTCTACGGGTGCAAGCAGCGAGCACACGAGAGTATAAGGGACTATGCCCTGAACCTACAAGAGGCCCTGAGAGCCATTAAGCAGACCGACCCTGACGGCGTGGGAGACGAGGACAGGCTGTTGACTGAACAATTTATAGAGGGTTTATATTGCAATGCCCACCGAACCCAGTTGCGGGCAATGGCCTTACAGGACCCTCATCTGGGATTTGCACAGTTCAAGGACAGAGCCATCCGGGTGCTCCGAGAACCGGCACCAGGTGGCGTTGTGACCCACAGACGCCCCACTACCACTTACCACCAGGAGGCGGCGCCCTTGTCGGCAGGGCCTGTGGGAGCTGATGCGCAGGCTTTGAACAATGACCCGGCTCCAGACCTGCACCATCAGGTCCAAGAGCTAGCTAAAAGCGTTGCTGCGCTAACCCGAACTGTGCAGTCTTTACAGGTTTCCACTCCAGGGAAGATCCAGCTGGCATCCGGACCGGAGGACATCCCGTGGCGTCGACCAAGGAGGACCCCACCGGCCAGAGGAAGACCCAGCGACCGATACAACGAGGACGGACGACCCATCTGCCGCCGCTGCAATCAACCCGGACATATGGCAAGGTACTGTCCTTTAAACTGGCACAACCTGGGGTAGAGGGCCAACCCCCAGGAAAAAGATCACCAGGCCCATCGAACTGGCGCGACAAATATGTGGGAGGACGTCCAGTCTTACCCGTGGTACTGGATGGCATTCCTATGAGTGCCCTGCTGGACACCGGGTCACAGGTCACCACCATCCCGTACGTGCTCTTCAAGCAGTACTGGAATGACTCGGATATCACCCGCTACCCTGACGACGACTTGAGTATCATCGCCAGCAATGGTCAGCCCGTGCCACAGATTGGATTTAAAGAGGTGACCATTAAAATCGGTAGAGTCGAATTGGCAGCACAGGGACTGATCATTGTAGACATTGACAAACACGAGAGTCACCCAAAGATAACTCAAGGAACTAATGTAATTGAAAATTGTCTTGCAGAGGTGATTTTCCTTTTACAGCAGGTTGCCAAGAACGCCAGCTCCGGCCAGCAGCGAGTGCTCCAGAAAGAGATCCGGGCACTGATGCGACGGCAACAGCTAGAACTCTCCGGTGGTGAGATTGGTAGCGTGCGAATGTGTGACCCTTTCCCTATTGCCATGCCCCCAAAAAGTGAAATGATGATTTGGTGCCGGGCAGCTATTGGTCTGAGAGGTAGAGATTACCAGGCAATGGTAGAACCAGTTTACTCAGACAGTAGGCCCACCATTTTGACAGCACGGGGGGTGGTCAATGTACGCCATGGGAGGGTGCCCGTTCGCATAATAAATATCGGGAAGAGGGAAGTGTACCTGCCCCGGTATGCCACGCTAGCCAAATTGTATACCATCAATCAAGATTCCATACAGTCCGTAGAACCCTTGCCTCCATCTTCCCCGGAGGAAGGTAACGGCTCTAAGAAAACGATGGAGGACTGGTGTCAGCAACTACATTTGGGTACTGACTCCACTCCCTCACACCAGAAACAGGGAGTCTATCGGGTGGTTCAAGAGTACGAGAGAGTGTTTAGTAAACACCCGTTAGACTTCGGGCGAGTCAAGGGGGTAGAACACCACATCCCCACGGGAGACCATCCTCCCATAAAAGAGAGGTATCGACCCGTACCCCCTGCACACTACCAACACGCCAAGGGGATGCTTAGAGACATGAAGGAGGCTGGGGTGATCAGGGATAGCTGTAGCCCCTGGGCAGCTCCACTAGTCTTAGTCAAAAAGAAAGACAACACCATGAGGATGTGTGTAGATTACCGGAAAATCAACCGTATCACACACAAGGATGCGTACCCCTTACCAAGGATAGAGGAGTCTTTGGCTGCTTTAAGATCTGCTAACTTCTTCTCTACCTTGGATCTCACTAGTGGGTACTGGCAGGTTCCTGTAGCAGAGGCGGACCGGGAGAAGACCGCATTCACCACCCCGATGGGACTTAGCGAGTTTACCTGCATGCCGTTCGGACTCTGCAACGCACCAGGAACCTTCCAACGATTAATGGAGTGCTGTCTGGGCCACAGAAACTTCGAGACGGTCTTGTTGTACCTGGACGATGTCATCGTATATTCCAAGACGTATGAGGACCACCTGAAACACCTGGCGGAAGTGTTCGAAGCTCTGGCAAGCTACGGCCTAAAGGTGAAACCCTCCAAGTGTCACCTCCTGAAACCAAAGGTGCAGTACCTGGGACACGTGGTGAGCGCTGACGGAGTGGCTCCCGACCCTGATAAGATCACCGCAATTAAGGAATGGCCAAGTCCCTCCAGTGTAAAAGAAGTGCGGCAGTTCCTCGGGTTGGTAGGCTATTACCGCAGATTCATCCCCGGTTTCACCAAAAAGGCAGCTCCTATGCAGGACCTCCTGATAGGCCAGTCCCGGAAGGCCAAGAACCAGAAGCCACCCTTCAGATGGGAGAAGTTAGAAGAAGAGTCCTTCCGCCAGCTGAAGAGGGCCCTCACGGGGGATGAAATCCTGGCGTACCCTGATTACAGCCAGCCCTTTATCCTCTACACCGACGCAAGTAACATCGGGCTAGGAGCCGTGCTGTCCCAGATCCAGCAGGGGAAAGAACGAGTAATCGCTTACGCCAGCCCCAAACTGCGACCCACCGAGAGAAACCCTGAGAATTACAGCTCATTTAAGCTAGAGTTCCTGGCAGTGGTGTGGGCAGTCACCGAACGCTTTAAGCACTACCTCGCTTCTTCCCGGTTCATCGTGTACACGGATAACAACCCGTTGACACACCTGGACACGGCAAGACTCGGTGCCCTAGAGCAGAGATGGATGGCCCGTCTGTCCAACTACGAGTTCACAATCAAATACCGGGCAGGACGCTCCAATACCAACGCGGACGCCCTGTCCAGGATGCCAAACCTACCGGACGTAGGAGAAGATCCAGAGGGACTGGAAGAAGTTGAACTCCCCGCGTTCCACCGTCATGGGACTATCCAGTATTCCCATCGGGTAAAGAGTAAGCAAGCCGCTACGTTTAACCCCTTGCCTCACTACAACTGGGAGGAAACGCAAGACAGTGACCCTGCCGTCCGACTGGTGAAGGAGATGCTGACTCGGCCAGAGGCTCGCCTTGACCCAGACGCTCCGGAGGAAGCCAAGCAACTATGGGCTGAGAAGAGTCGACTGTTCCTTTACAAGGGGAAGTTGTGCCGCAGAATGGTTAACTCCCGGACGCATGAACTAATCTGGCAAGTAGTGGTGCCACGAAGAGACGCAGCCATGGTGATGGAGGCATACCACGACGGGGCTGGACACTTCGGATGGAAGAAGCTGGAGTTCCTGCTGCGCGAGCGGTTCCACTGGGTAGGCATGAGGGGAACCATCGAGAGGTGGTGCAGAGACTGTGGCCCGTGAAACCTAAGAAGGAAGGACCGTGCCAGCCAGAAGACTCCCCTGCAGTCCATCGTCACCCGGCAGCCGTTGGAACTGGTAGCCTTGGATCATGTAAAACTGACCCCAAGCAGAAGTGGCTACGTCTACGCACTAACCATCGTGGATCACTACTCCCGGTTCTTGGTTGTCGTCCCCGTCAAGGACTTAACAGCTCGAACAGCAGCTAGAGCCTTCCAGCAGCATTTCTGCCGTCCACACGGGTACCCGGACCAAGTGTTGACAGACCAGGGACCTGCCTTTGAAGCGGAGGTCTTCCAAGAATTCTGCACTCTGTATGGCTGCCGGAAGATAAGGACAACACCCTATCATCCGCAAACTAATGGACTTTGTGAGAAAATGAACCAGGTGGTAATGGATCTTCTGAAAACGTTGCCCCTGGAAGAACGCAGTCTGTGGCCTGAGAAGCTGCCCGATCTGGTGGACCTATACAACCACATCCCGGTAGGTTCCACCAACTGTACCCCGGCTTACCTAATGAGGGCGAGACCTGGTAAGTTACCTGTTGACCTGGAAATGGGAGTCCTGACACCCGAGGACACTTCACCAGAAGCAGACTGGGACACAGAGAGGCAGCAGCAGTACCGGAGAGTACAGGAGAGTGTGGAGCGAAGTCTCTGTCAGGCTAGGGAAAGACAAGAGAAAACTTACAACCAGTATGCTCCCGCTGTTCCCCTGGTACCCGGAGAGCAGGTCTTGAAGAGAAAAAGACGGCTCCACAAGTTGGACGACCAGTGGGAGAAGGACCCGTACACCGTACTGCCCTCAAGCCACGACAACCCAAAGGTCTGTACCATCAGTAAAGACGGAGGGGAAACCACGACCATTGTATCCCGGGATCACCTGAAGAAGTGTCCCGAACAGCTACGGAACCCTGAAGAGGAACAAGAAGACCCTCGACCCGTAGAGGAAAGGGAAGACATGGTTAGTACTGTGCTCGGAGACTTCCCTCGGTCTTGGACTCAAGTCAATGGCGCAGTTGTGGTACCCGTACTCACCTTCCTCCAACCAGCATCCCAAGCACCTACGGAGCGACAGGTAGAGCTGGAAGAGCAGCCGGTCCAGGAGGCAGAAGACTCCACACAAGCAGAACAGGAGGATCAACCCTCTGCTTATAGTGAGCCTGCCGTACCCCTAGTGAGCCAAGGAGCCGGTAGACAGCTGCCCAGTTTACCCTTGACAGCTCCTACACCCTGTAGTTCAGGGCTAGACAGTCAGCTCCGTAGGTCCACTAGGGCCACTAGAGGCCAGTTACCCGCACGTTGGAGGATTTGAAGTGTATAAATTGTTTTATTTGTGGTTACCTGTTTTTCTTGTTGCTTGTGTATAATTATGTGTTTCTAGTTGTTTATAGGAGTCTTTGGTGGATTTACCGGGAATCCTGTGTACATAGTTGGAGCGTAACCCAGGACGGACTAAAGACTGTTAAGGACTCGGGGCAGGACAGACCCCTACCTGGTTACGTCTCCCTGTTTTGGTGAAATGGACACCTTGCTTTTCTTCAAAGACTGCACCCGGTTACGGACATGCCGTGACCACCTTTATGTGTTTTTCTTATTGTATCATTATTGTTATACCTTGTTATGTTTTTCCAAAAATATGTTTAGTCCCGGAGTACTAAATTTCACTAGGGGGGAATGTGACACCCCAGGGGTCTGGTTGCCACAGTGATAGAGATATTACGTCTGAGAGCAGGTGGGAGGTCTCTTGGTCAGGGATCCTATGCATGCCACACCTCCTGCCCAGTCCTGGGAGGGGAAGAACTTCCCCTATATAAACCTAGGGCTGAGGCAGGGTGAGTGAGTAGAGAAGAAGTAGAGACAGAGAAGAGAAGCAGATCTAGGAAAAGAACATCAGGAGCTCTGTGGGAGCAGTGCTATAAGGAGTCAGGGGCTGGCAGCTGCAGAGCTCGCCCTGACTGAGAAGCTATCACCGGACCCGGAGTCCGAGGCTGTGGGGACTAATCTTTACCCAGCAGCAGAAACCGCCTGGCAGGGGATTTCAGGTCCTCTGGCCAAGAAACCCGAAGGCACGGTCACACGCGTGAGACCAGCACCGCCGTCGTGGAGCGGACACCACTAGAAGGCCCCGAGTCACCGGCCATACGGGTGAGCACCACACGGTACACTCAGGGACGTGGGCTACTTATACCCGCCTCTAGCAAGGTAGCCAGAAGAGTACAGTCAGTTTGGGAGGCCTACAACTCCGCCTGGCCAGGGAAGATCCCATCTGCTCAAGGACTGACCAGGCCCCGATCGCTAGCCAGTACTCCGGGAGGGTCTATCTTTATCACCAGTAAAAGACCCTGAACTACACCGCATCGTCTCTGAGTGATTCCTGCTACCCCCATCACCCACGTCGGCTGCCCTGAGGCCATACCCCTCCCGTTGGGGGTGATACTATCACGCTGCACAATCCTACCACCGGCCTCAGCGGTCTGCCCTGCAGCGGCAGCTCCTTCGCTGCATTCAACAGGTGGCGTAGTCGTCCAACATCTACCGCTAACACATTGCCGCTCAGTTTGACTCCCTGGGCACGGACCGGGTCACCGCCACGAGACTACAACCCTCAACAGATCCGGCTCCGGGTAAGCTCCCGTGCGCGCGATGCCGCGCGACGAAGGCCCAGGGGTGCGTCACATGTGTCATTGGCAGTGTATGTCACATGTCCTTGCCCTATAAGACCAAGCCATTTTCCCCGTCGCCACCATTTTCTCACTGCTGCAGCTGCGTGTTAGACGGCACCGCTGTTGCTGTGTGCGCTATACCTTGTTAATTTCAAGCCAATTTTCGCACAAATCTACAGATAGCTTGGGAGTAGGGAATAGTTGTGATTGCAGTCCTTTTAAGGACTAGGTTACAGCATTTCCTATGACTTTTATCAGGCAGGTCTGTGCTCTTAAATAGATAGATTGTGGGAGTAAAGACTAATTGTAATTGCAGTCCTTTTCAGGACTAGGTTACATCAGTTCCTATCAGTTTTTGCCAGGCAGGTCTGTGCCAGTGCTGTGCAAGTTTTTTTCACAGCATTTGGCTGAATCTAGCAAAGCTAATCCTTTTTGGCCTATTGCAGAGTGTGTTAGTCAGTGGAGTAGCCTATCTGTGTTGCAAGATATACCACCTGTGTATAGAATACCAATTTTTTTACTGCACCTAGTGAAGTAAAATCTTTTGGGCATAGCATCATTCTATTAGTCCATCTATACTGACCTCCATCAGGTTGCAAATTGAATATATTTTTTTTCTGCATCTAGCTCTGAAAAAATATTGGGCTTCTAGCTGTGTGTGGGACTTGTTGTATTAGTCCATCTATACTGACCTCCATCAGGTTGCAAACTGAATATATTTTTTTCTGCATCTACCTCTGAAAAAATATTGGGCTTCTAGCTGTGTGTGGGACTTGTTCTATTAATCCATCTATACAGACCTCCATCAGGTTGCAAACTGAATATATTTTTTTCTGCATCTACCTCTGAAAAAATATTTGGCCTTCTAGCAGTGTGTGGGACTTTCTCTATTAGTCCATCTATACTGACCTCCATCAGGTTGCAAATTAAAAATAATTTTTATCTGCATCTACAGTACCTCTGAAAAAATATTTGGGCTTCTAGCTGTGTGTGGGACTTGTTCTATTAGTCCATCTATACTGACCTCCATCAGGTTGCAAATTGAATATAATTTTTATCTGCATCTAGCTCTGAAAAAATATTTGGCCTTCTAGCAGTGTGTGGGACTTTCTCAATTAGTCCATCTATACTGACCTCCATCAGGTTGCAAATTAAAAATAATTTTTATCTGCATCTACCTCTGAAAAAATATTTGGGCTTCTAGCTGTGTGTGGGACTTGTTCTATTAATCCATCTATAAAGACCTCCATCAGGTTGCAAACTGAATATATTTTTTTCTGCATCTACCTCTGAAAAAATATTGGGCTTCTAGCTGTGTGTGGGACTTGTTGTATTAGTCCATCTATACTGACCTCCATCAGGTTGCAAATTAAAAATAATTTTTATCTGCATCTACCTCTGAAAAAATATTTGGGCTTCTAGCAGTGTGTGGGACTCATTGTATTAGGCCATCTATACCAAGCTCCACCAGCTTTGAAATTAATAATAATTTTTAGCTGCATCTAGCCCTGAAAATAATTTTTCCCAATAGTGGTAGCAATAGAAATATGGGGCGCGCGCCTGGCTAACAAAAATATACGCTTCATAACACAAAACACCAGCCTAGCGCACAGCATTAATAAGATGGCATCATCGTCTCTCCCAGTGCTAGGCCTACTACGCAGGCTAGTATTCCTGTGCCTAAAACACAATGTATGGGTCCGCGCTAGCCACTATGCTGAGGGCTATAAAGCTGCTGCTAACGCTTTATAACAATTCAATTGGCAGATTTTCACAGAGCTCTTCCACAACGCCCACCCATCGGGCAACAGTTGCCCACCCTCCCTATGGGATCTAGTGGCGAATAGTTGATGCCATTAATCAGAGCGTCAGTTGCCCCGTCAACGTGGCAAGCATACGGTAAGGCATGGGAAGAGTGGACACGACTAGTAGCAGGCAGACGGGTTGACCAATGTGAACAAGCCAGATCACAAGTCACCATAGAATTTCTCCACCAGCTAATGATGAGGGGCATATCAGGGGCGTCAGCGCAGCGGTGTCTGACCAGAGTAGCATTTCACTTCCAACTACTGAATTGGGGAGATGTGACAAAGATTCATCATCAGACAATCCATAAAAGGGTGGAAAAGGGGTCAGCCAAGTCAGGAATGTAGACGTCCCATCCCGTGTCACTAAAACTGATTTCTCACATCTTATCCCTAACACCATTAACATGACACTCACAATTTGAAGCAACACTAATGTCTACTGCATTTGTGATCGCCTTCTTCGGGGCGCTATGTATAAGCGAATTAGTCCCTCAATCCAAAATTACCACCAGTGGACGCTTATTACACCAGGAAGTAGTCATAGCCAATAATGCAATACGTGTACGCATACACCAATCGAAAACGGTTCCAGCGGGCAGGGGTACTTGGGTACTTCTACAACCCACAAACGGTACACTAAGTCGGGTAACAATAGTAAAAACATATCTAACCATCAGATCACAAAGTAATTTCTTCATATCACACATTGATGGAACGCCATTATCAAGATACCTGTTCCAAGCTATATTTAATAAATGCATAACATCGGCAGGGAACCACCCCAAAGATTACGGGACACACTCATTCCGCATAGGTGCGGCCACGGAAGCAGCAAGAGCAGGACTGTCAGAAACGGAAGTTCAGAGGATAGGGAGATGGCGATCCACGTGTTTGGCGAGATACATAAGACCGGACTTGTTATCCTAACGTGGTTTGTTTCTTTTACAGGTGACGCTAAGCCAACAGTGTGAGTGATAGGCCACTCGTATATATATTGGGCACAAAAAAGGGCGAAAGTCCGCCCAGGCGGGAGGAAATTAGAGTTTCATAACACATATTTCAACTGGAGAGGTATTAGAGGCCTGCTATGGCCACAGGTACTAATGGAGGTAATCAAGGTAGGGAGAGAGGCAAGAGGTCCGGTCATCTTAGTTATACAGGCCGGGGGAAACAACCTAGGTCATTACAAGAGCGCATAACTAATGGCAATAATGAAACTAGACACTGAGCGCTTCAGAGAATTTTTCACAAAATTAGCTATAGTATGGTCTGAGATTGTGCCGATAGCGGTATGGCAAGGTGCGCGAGACATCATGGCCATCGAATGGACAAGGCGGGTAATAAATATTCGGATGGCAAAATTTAGAAGAGACAGAGGCGGTGTAGTGATACGACACCGACAACTGGAAGGAGATAAAGCAGGCCTCATACGGCCCGACGGTGTTCACTTAATAGATATTGGACTGGACATATTTCTGTCAGGACTCCAGGACGGAGTGGAACAAGCGTTAAGAGTGATGGGTGGGGGTCAGAGTCCTGCATACGAGTACGCTGGATCCTCCGTGGCCTGGAAATAGAAAGGACATGTTGGAGAGTTACACTTGTTGGCCAACTTGCCGAAGTGGGGACCCAGGGCATGCTGCAACAAGCTGAATTATTTTAGAAATAAAATGCCTTTCTAATGGAATGAGTATAAAGAGTTAATAAAGCTGTGACCGATCCTCACCCATCCAGTTGTAAGAGTTACATTATTGGGTTGTCCATGAAAGGGGGGCGGTAGGGGGGCTGAGCATCTGGGTTTGGTTGGGGGTCCCCACAGTCTGCCTAGGCTAGATTAATTTAAAAATTCTTATTAGATACACAGGCGGTGCAGCTTGCTTCGCAGCTGGGCTACTACGCCCAAAGTTTTGCCTAGGCTAGATGCAGTTAAAAATGCTACGCTGACTAGCAGACACTGAAGATTTGGAGCAGACCTCTGAGTAAACAGCTCTTCAGACTCAACCATCTGTGTTACCCCAAGCCATAGTGTATGTAGTTTCTTACAGTTAAAAGGGGGGGTGCGACCCAACCCACCTGGAATTGACGATGCCAACGTCACGTAAGACACAGCAAGGGGACTCCCAAAACTGTGGCACAGACACCACTTAACCCTAGAACGCATACCTGTGGCCTTGCAGGCCCGCCCAGTTAATTGTTTTCTATTTTCTGCAAGATTGCTTTAGTTAGAATTTTGAAACTCTAGGTATTCTTCATGTATATAGTTGTTTGTCATTTGAGTTTGAGTTATTCCATGTTATTTGCACACGGGCCTAAAGGGCCCCAGGTATGTGAAAGTGTAGATTTTTATGGTCATGCGTTCTAGGGTTAAGTGGCATCAATTGCCCCACTGTTGCTTAAAACGGTTGGTGAGGTGATTTTACCAAATCCCCAAGCTTTTAGTCTCCCAAGGATGACACGGGTAGAAATGTCCTTGCGAATCCATGATTTGATCATCTTTATGAACGTGAGTCTGTCTACATTCTCAGTGGACAGCCGCGTGCGCTTATCTGTCAGCACACCACCAGCAGCGCTGAACACACGTTCAGAGAGAACGCTGGCTGCATGGCATGACAAGATCTCCAAGGCGTGAGTGGCGAGCTCCGGCGATTTTTCAAGATTGGAATACCAAAATGAGCAAGGGTCCAGTGACACAGTCATGGCTTCGATGTTCACTTGGAGATTCTCCTGTACCATCCTCTCTAGGCATTGACTATGTGTCAGACTTCTTGTCTCCTGTGGCCTTGCAAAGGATGGTCTAAAAAAGTGGTGAAACGATTCCACAAAATTGCTGTTACCAGCAGATACTGTGTTACTGTTACTGTTTGAGTGATGAAGACTCGACAGTCCCACCGTTGGCAAGTTAGAACTGTGAGATTCACTACGTGCACCACTGGTGTTTTGTGGAAAAGCACATGTAAGATTCTGCAACAGATACTCCTGCATTCGTCAATACCTTTTTATGGCAGGAATTATTTCGGCAAATATACTTTTGTACCGGGGATCTAAGAGTGTGGCAACCCAGTAGTCGGGATTACTTCGAATTCTGACAATCCGGGGGTCATGTTGCAGGTAGTGCAGCAAGAAGGCACTCATGTGTCTTGCGCATCCAGAAGGACCAAGTCCTTGTTGTGTTGGTAGCGAGGTAAGAATCATGCTTCCTTCCTCTGCCCTCTCCCTCCAACCTCGCACAACAGAAATGTGATCAAGGTCTCCCTCATCTGATGAGTCTTCCATGCCCATTGCCAGTTCGTCCTCCACTTCTTCCTCGGCTCCTGCACCTTCCTCAATAGTTTGGCTGCTACCATGCGCCCTGGTTAATCCCTCTCCCCCACCCTCCCATGCCTGCCGCCTTGGTGCTGCCAACCGTCTGGACCTTGGAGATGTTATCCCTTCCGCATACGACTCCTCCTCTACTTCCTCCACCTCCTCTTGTCCCACCACCTGACTCCGAATTCTGTTTAACATGTGCTCCAGCATGTAAATCACCGTAATAGTCATGCTGATAATGGCATCGTCAGCACTAAACATCTTCGTCGCCATTTCAAGACTGTGCAGAAGGGTGCATAGGTCCCTGATCTGAGACCACTCCTCCAGCGTGATTTGCCCCACCTCTGGATCTCGTTGGCCCAGGCTATACGTCAGAACGTATTGCACCAGGGCTTGTCGGTGCTGCCACAGTCGCTGCAACATGTGCAGAGTTGAATTCCACCGTGTCGGCACATCGCATATCAGCCGGTGAACTGGCAGGCCCAACGACTTCTGTAGAGATGTAAGTCGTTGAACTGCGGGATGCGAACGGCGGAAGTGAGCACACAGCGACCGTGCACTCTGCAGAAGGCCATCTAGTCCGGGATAGTGGGCTAAAAATTGATTGACAACCAGGTTCAACACGTGAGCCATACAAGGCACGTGTGTGACATTGCCCCGGCGAAGTGCCGCACCCAGGTTTGCAGCATTGTCGCACATGGCCTTCCCTGGTTGCAGGTCCAGTGGAGACAACCTTTCATGAAACTGGGCCTCCAGAACTGACCAAAACTCCTCAGCTGTGTGACTCACATTTCCCAGACATTTCAAAGTAAACACTGATGCGTTGAGCCCTGCTGCCAGCATAGTAAGGAGGTGTGCAGGATTCCTTCTGCGCAGTTAGAAAGCAGGTGGCATTACCAGACAGGCTTTGGGTGCAGGTGGAGGACCGAGAGGAGGTTGAGGAGGCAGAAGCAGTGGAGGAAGTTCGAGATAAAGAGGATTAACACACAACTCGTGGGGACGGTAAGACTTGGACAGCAGCCCCTTGTCCTGCTGTCACCATAGTTACCCAGTGCCCAGTCAGCGACATGTAACGCCCCTGTCCATGCCTTCTCGTCCAAGTGTCTGTGGTGAAGTGCACCCTGTCACACACAGAGTTTCTCAAAGAAGCGGTGATGTTGTGTGCGACATGCTAGTGGAGCGCAGGCACACCTTTCTTTGAGAAGTAGTGCCGACTGGGCATCTGGTACTGGGGCACTGTGACGGACATAAGGTCTTGAAAATCCTCTGTGTCCTCCAGGTGGAAAGGCAGCATTTCTGTAGCCAACAGCTTGCAGATGGTGAAATTCAACCTCTTAGCTTTCTCATGGCTAGGAGGAAATGGTCTTTTACTTTTCCACATCTGAGGGACCGAGGGCTGGCTGTTGTGCTTAGACGGTGTTGAGTAGGGTGTCCCCGGCAACTGCCGGTCTGTGAGGAAGATGCAGGCGGACATGTTAGGTTGCCTTGATCCAAAGGTGGTGCTCTCGATGTCGGAGAGCGCTCAACACTAGCAGGTGTTTCCACTTCCCAATGAACTGACGACCTGCCAATGAACTGACGACCTGCCAATCACACTGGCTGTTGCGGGTAAAGAGGTGGCAGGTCTGCGTCCAAAAACATGTGTGACTGCTGTCCCCCCAGTCACAGAGGATGAAGAGGCTGCGGATGCACAAGATGGGGCAGACGGTGGTTGGCCCAGCCGGCTAGGCCGCATTGTAGCACAGTGAGCTTCCCACTGCAACTTATGCTTCATATCCATGTGACGGTACATGCATGAAGTACTCAAACTATGTATTTTTTGGCCTCTACTTAGCTTTTGCTGACAAATATTACAGATAACACGAGTTGGGTCATCCTTATCAATCTGAATAAATGCCCAGGCTATGCAAGGCTTAGAGCCCATGTGACCTGAAGAGCCACTACGACTTGTGGTCAGAGGCAGAGTTGTGGTTGAGGATGCAGTTGTTGACGTGCTTCCAGTACTCCGTCTCTGTTCAGGAAGGCGCAACCTAACCTCGTCGTCAATAGCATCTGTGATGCCCCGCTGCGCTTGGTATCACAGATCCTACAAGAGTGCATTGATGGAATCCTCCACAAGAGGCCCCCATAAACATTCACACATCTCCACCTTCCACCTCAGACCAGCAGAGGGAGCCCGTTAGGGATATAAATAGGGAAGGTGGAGCTAGGCAGTTCAGTTCCTCTGAAGAGTTCCAGCAGTAGAGAAGCCTAAGAGAGGTCAGTCTGCAGTGGAGCTCAGTCTAGTCTAGAGAACGCAGTTAATAGTTCAGCAGTGGAGCACGAGGCTCCTGCTTGCTAGATTCAGGGAGCCCAGATAGAGCTTAAGGTGTGCCGGTGCCGTAAGATCAGTGAAGCGCGGCAAGCTGCCGTTAGTGTGTATAGCCTAGTGAGGGCCCGAGAAGGCCGAAGGCGAGTGGCGAGTTAGTACATAAGGGGCAGAGGAGCTTAACCAGCTCACCCCGAAGCATTTACCGGACACAGGATCCGAGCTTACCGGTATCTCTATGACCCAGTAAGGCATAACCGGAATCCCTGGAGAACTACAAGTCCCAGGATCGCTAAGGTGCTGATATGTAACAGAGCCAGGAGACGCTTAGGCCCCGCATACTGGGAGCGTGAACTCCAAGAGAAGGCCCTACCACAAGGTCAGCCAACGCAGGACAGAGACAAAGTTAGGCCTAGCTCCAGGCAGGTCAGAAACTTACTACGCAGAGGCAAGAAACAGGAGGCCTTACACCCGCTCATTGGGGAGGATCCTGATATGCACCCTTCACCCTACAGTGCTCCGGGATGTGCCTGAATTTCCACCAGTAAAAGGTACTGAAGTGACTACCGTGTCCGTTCCCGTTCTTGCTCTGACCCAGCTGGGTCTCGCCTGTCCTGCATTCCCCCTGCATACGCTGCCCTGAGACCTAGCTCCACCTGTGGGGAGCTATACCATCGAGCTGCCTTATCACCGGCCTCAGTGGACTGCTGCAGCGCTGGTGCTTGTCACCAGATACCACAGGTGGCGTCATGAACTCTTATAAAATTAACAATTATCCACCCTTTTAAAGAGAGACACCAGGGTACGGGCCAGGGAGCCGACCACCGCGACATCCCCAAGGCCAGGCAAATGCCCGGGTACCGAGTCATCCCCATCCCCAGGGCTAGTCACATCCTCCTCCACCTCCTCTGCTGACCTCATCGACTGTCTGACTGTGGGTTGACAGTAAGTGGGATCTCCAACCTCGTCATCATCACCCTGTGTGTTATCACACCCGTCGCCCTCAGAGCCAACCTCTTCCTGCCCTGACCGAAAAGTCAAGTTGTCGCTCCAATCAGGTATTTGAGTCTCATCATCGTCTTCATCATTGTCTCCACCAACAGGAGTTACAGTTTGGGAACAAGGGTCTAAATTATGCTCAGAACCTTCTTCATCTGGTCCTGGATCCAACTTATAAAGATTCTGGGCATCGGATCAGATCATTTCCTCATCTGGATTAACAGAAGCTCTGGAGCAGACCTCCGTTTCCCAGGCTATAGTATGAGTAAACAGCTGGGCAGACTCAGCCATCTGTGTTACCCCATACTCAGACGGGCAGCTGGAGACTTGGGAGCTGTGAGGAAGCAAGTGCGATTGGGGTGACACCTCTGAGGACTGGAGTATTTGCGATGTTGAAATTGAGGTGATGGAGAGCCCACTTGAAGGAGCACTTGATATCCGTTGAAGCACCTGCTGTTTTTGTGCCTCATCTAGAATTTGTAGCGATGGGCGTGTCCGTAAGAATGGGATCGTATCACATTGTCCACGAATAGAAGTCGACATCTTAGTTTGGCTGGAAGATGGTCTTTCTTCTGCAGATGTTACCCCCCCCCCACCGTGGGGGGCCTCGACCCACCGGCGGACAGGCACCAGTATTGGGATAGGGGGGCTGGCCGTCAGGGTCCACCGCGGCTCTGGCACAAACCCGGCGACACAGAGGTGGCACAGGCAGGAACGGACTGGCCGTGTCGGCTTCTCACTTTTAGGATTTTAGAAGGGCATGACATGCCTATATCTGTGTCTCCCCCTCCTTTTACTCCTCCACCTCTTTTCTTTTCGCATGACTATATGTACTTGTCACTTTTCCATGTGTTAGTTGTGTCTTCTGAGCAGTTTGTCAGCTTTTGGACACCTTTGAAGGTGTTTTCTATGTGTTTCTATGTGTTTTTGTTTGCCTGCCATTGGTTTTAACGGTGTTCGAAGGTGTTCGACGAACAGTTCGACGAACAGTTCGGCGAACACACGGGTGTTCGACGAACCGAACCGAACTCGAACACTATGGGGGTGGCTCAACACTAATCATAACGGGGAAACAGAATTTTTTGCTTTTTATGGGGTAGAAAAAGCTTTTTGTCCAGTGCGTGGAGGTGATTGGAGGAAAAAAATATTTTTAAGAGAAATATACTGGATAATAAAACTTAATACAAAATTTCCCAATGGCATGAACTATAAATCTGACACCATATATATTTATTAGGTAATTTTGTAGATTTCGCTACTTTTTGTATGCGGAATTTTCATTTAGATTTATTTAAATATGTTTGTTTTTTTTGTAGATTTTTTATTTAAACATCCTGTACTTCTGCTAAGAGAGTTTTCATTTGAACATCCAGATTTTATGCATATAGATTTTCCATTTGAACATTGTGATTTTCTGCATGCAGATTTTCCATGTGAACATTCTGATTTTTTTGTATGCAGCTTTTTTATTTAAACATCTTGATTTTTTATTTTTACATCTTGATTTTTTTCCTCTGTAATTGGTCAATTTTTGTGGTTGTCTTTCTCTGTTATTTCTGATATGCCTTATTGTTTAAAAAAGGACGGATGTTATATGCTCTGTATTTATGTGTGTTACACTTATGTTAGATCTGATTGCCTGTCCATATGTTTTGAATCTATTAATTTGTTAAATCTGTACCATGATTGGCTGCTGCATGTTTTTAAGCTTGTACCATGATGCATTCTGTTATCACTGACTAAGGGCGTAAGCCAGAAACGCGTCGAGATTGCATCTCCGCTATCATGGACCTTTATATATTTTAATATTTTGCACAAATAAAGTGAGAATTAATTTTTATTGGAGACTTTTCCCACTTTTTCTTTATGCATATTGGCCGAGAGTCATGGCATTGTGGGTCTGAGCCCAGAAGATATGAGCAGCAGGATGGATTAAATGCATGGTGAGGCATATATTGTGCTTTTTGTGAAGAAGTACATTTATGGGGGTGCAGGCTATATGTGGGGGTACATATGAGAGGTGCAGGCTTTATGTGTGAGTACATATGGAGGTGCAGACTATATGTGGGGGTAGAAATGAGGGAGCAGGCTATATGTGGGGGTAGAAATTGGGGTGCAGGCTTTATATGGGGGTACATATTAGAGGTGCTGGAGATATGTGGGAGTAAATATGGGGGGATGCAAGCTATATGTGGAGCTACATATGAGGGAAAAAGGCCGTATGTTGGGGTACATATGGAGGTGCAGGCTATATGTGGTGGTACATATAGGGGTGAAGGATATATGTAGTGGTGCATATGGGGGGTGCTGGCAATATGTCGGGGTACATACAGTACAGACCAAAAGTTTGGACACACCTTCTCATTTAAAGATTTTTCTGTATTTTCATGACTATGAAAATTGGACATTCACACTGAAGGCATCAAAACTATGAATTAACACATGTGGAATTATATACTTAACAAAAAAGTGTGAGACAACTGAAAATATGTCTTATATTCTAGGTTCTTCAAAGTAGCCACCTTTGCTTTGATGACTGCTTTGCACACTCTTGGCATTCTCTTGATAAGCTTCAAGAGGTAGTCACCGGAAATGGTCTTCCAACAATCTTGAAGGAGTTCCCAGAGAAGCTTAGCACTTGTTGGCCCTTTTGCCTTCACTCTGCGGTCCAGCTCACCCCAAACCATCTCGATTGGGTTCAGGTCTGGTGACTATGGAGGCCAGGTCATCTGGCGTAGCACCCCATCACTCTCCTTCTTGGTCAAATAGCCCTTACACAGCCTGGAGGTGTGTTTGGGGTCATTGTCCTGTTGACAAATAAATGATGGTCCAACTAAACGCAAACCGGATGGAATAGCATGCCGCTGCAAGATGCTGTGGTAGCCATGCTGGTTCAGTATGCCTTCAATTTTGAATAAATACCCAACAGTGTCACCAGCAAAGCACCCCCACACCGTCACACCTCCTCCTCCATGCTTCACGGTGGGAACCAGGCATGTAGAATCCATCCGTTCACCTTTTCTGCCTCGCACAAAGACACGGTGGTTGGAACCAAAGATCTCAAATTTGGACTCATCAGACCAAAGTACAGAGTTCCACTGGTCTAATGTCCATTCCTTGTGTTCTTTAGCCCAAACAAGTCTCTTCTGCTTGTTGCCTGTCCTTAGCAGTGGTTTCCTAGCAGCTATTTTACCATGATGGCCTGCTGCACAAAGTCTCCTCTTAACAGTTGTTGAAGAGATGTGTCTGCTGCTAGAACTCTGTGTGGCATTGACCTGGTCTCTAATCTGAGCTGCTGTTAACCTGCGATTTCTGAGACTGGTGACTCGGATAAACTTATCCTCAGAAGCATAGGTGACTCTTGGTCTTCCTTTCCTGGGGCGGTCCTCATATGAGCCAGTTTCTTTGTAGCGCTTGATGGTTTTTGCAACTGCACTTGGGGACACTTTCAAAGTTTGCCCAATTTTTCGGACTGACTGACCTTCATTTCTTAAAGTAATGATGGCCACTCGTTTTTCTTTACTTAGCTGCTTTTTTCTTGCCATAATACAAATTCTAACAGTCTATTCAGTAGGACTATTAGCTGTGTATCCAACAGACTTCTGCACAACACAACTGATTGTCCCAACCCCATTTATAAGGCAGGAAATCCCACTTATTAAACCTGACAGGGCACACCTGTGAAGTGAAAACCATTTCCGGTGACTACCTCTTGAAGCTCAGCAAGAGAATGCCAAGAGTGTGCAAAGCCGTCATCAAAGCAAAAGGTGGCTACTTTGAAGAACCTAGAATACAAGACATATTTTCAGTTGTTTCACATTTTTTTGTTAAATATATAATTCCACATGTGTTATTTCATAGTTTTGATGCATTCAGTGTGAATGTACAATTTTCATAGTCATGAAAATACAGAAAAATCTTTAAATGAGAAGGTGTGTCCAAACTTTTGGCCTGTACTGTATGTGGGTGCAGGCTATATGTGAGGGTACATATAGGAGGTGCTGGAGATATGTGGGGGCACATATGGGGGTGCAGGCTACATGTGAGGGTAGGGTAGATATGGGGGTGCAAAATATATGGATAGCACAGTGGCTTAGTGGTTAGCACTGCAGCCTTGCAGCGCTGGGGTCTTGGATTCAAATCCCACCAAAGACAACATCTACAAGGAGTTTGTATGATCTAGCCGTGTTTGCGTTGGTTTCCTTCAGGTTCTCCGGTTTCCTCCCACATGCCAAAGACTGATATGGAATTTAGATTGTGAGCCACTTTGGTGACACTGCCGATAATGTCTGTAAAGTGCTTCGGAAAATGATGGCACCATATGCAATATGCAATGCATAATAAATAGATATAATATATGTTGGGGTGCAAGCTATTTGTGGGAGTGCATATGGGGATGCAGGCTGTATGTGGAGGGTACATATGGGGGTGAACCCTGTAAGTGGAGGTTAACTGGGGGTGCAGGCTGTATGTGTGGGGGTTATGGGAATGCAGGCAGTATGTAGGAGGAACGTGAGATTGCTGACTGTATCTAGAGGGTACATGGGGGTGTAGGCTGTTTGTTGGGGTTACATGGGGGTGCATGCTGTATATGGGGGGTGCAGGCTGTATGTGTGCAGTACATGGGGTGCAGGCTGTATATGGGGAATACACAGGGGTGCAAGCTGTATGTGTGCAGTACATGGCGTGCAGACTGTATGTGGTAGAGCGCAACAAAGGAGGGGATGGTAAGCACTCCTTAGTGGAGCTGAAGATACAAGGAATTTTTACTGTAGACAGAGAAGGGGACTGGTATTTATTGAGGGCACAGTATGGAGGGAGTACAGTGTGAAGATATGGCACAGTATGGAGAGGGGATATTGTTTGGAGGGGCATTGAAGACGGGAACAGTTTGGAGGCTACAGTTTATAATGCAGCTACAGTGTGTAGGGCGGGCAAAGTATAGGCCATAGCTGTTAAGGGAGCATGGTTTGACAGTTATTGTTCATAAGGAAGTACAGTGTGGCAGCCATACTTCATGAGGGAGGGATGAGACAGGATTATAATATATAAGGGGGGACGGTGTGGAGGCAATATTTTATAGCAATGGAGGTTATTAGTGATGAGCAAGCACTAAAATGCTCGGGTGCTCGTTGCTCGGGTGGAGCAAATTGTAATGCTTGGGTGCTCGAGCCCAATGTAAGTCTATGACAAACTCAAGAATTTTTCCGGTGGCCCCCCCGGAGGTCTGCAAGGGGCCTAAAAATTGCCCTAATCAATGGGAACAGTGCTCAAATGACATGGGAACAGCATGGTGAAGACCCCTGGAAGCATCTCTGACTCCCAGGTCACTGCTGTGAATAATGTTGCCACAGTATTACACCACTTTTACGGACTCAATAAAACATACAAAAACAAAATGGATTTTCCTGGGAAAAACGTTAAGGAACATTTTTTCCAGGGTAATGACTTGCATATAAGGCAAAATAAATAACCCCCCAAAAAAATGCTCCTCCACACCTTGGCCTATGTTTACACGTAGTGTTTTTGATGCATTTTTGCACTTTGGCATTGCTTTCAACTGTAAAAAATACATTTACCAGTAAATGTCATTTTTACATTTTACTACCTTATCTGCCCATGTGGTATGTGAGACACGATAAGACACATCCTGTTTTATTTATGAATGAGGGACTCTGAAAGTCACAAAGCCTATTTTTATAGGGCCATCAGGTGGCCCTTACTTTTGTTAAAGGACCAGCAGTCGGCCCTCACTATTGTTAGAGGGCCATCAGCTGGCTATGGTTTGCTGTTTCCATTATTAGGGAGCAGGTCTCCTATACTGGTATAGCATATGCAGTGACTGTAAGGCCTGCCCAAAATTTGAAAAAAACCCAATACACCTTTGAAGAGACATAGAGGGCCATATTTAAAAAAAATAATTTCCCATTATTAAAGACCTGGTCTCCTATACTGTTATAGCGTTTTACCTCCAGCAGCACGGAATGGCAATGGGCGCGGCCTGTGTGCCCTCGTATGCCAATCTCTTCCTGGGGTCCTGGGAGAGATCCCTTTTTGGCGACGGGGCGCATGGGCCGCTAACCATGTGCTATGCTGGTATAGGTACATCGATGATGTCCTGTTCCTGTGGAAGGGTACAGTGCAGCAGCTCGGGAAGTTCATGGATGGATTAAAAGGCAATAGCATGAATATCCGCTTAAATTATAAATTCCATGCTACCAAAATGGACTTTCTGGACGTGGGACTGAGGGTTGACTCACAGTTTGCCATTCAGACTGACGTCCATCGAAAGCCAACAGCGGTTAATTCATTAATTCATGCTTCCTCTGCCCATGATCCAGCTACATTGGGGGCCGTCCCGTTGGGACAGTACCTGAGGATTAGGCGGATCTGTTCCTTACCCCAAAGTTTTGAAGCCAAAGCTGCTGACCTTCGAACTAGGTTCAAACAACGTGGTTACAGCCGGCGGTCTATTAAAAAAGGTTATAACAGAGCCAAAGCAACATCTCGTACTGATCTTCTATATAACCATAATAGACAACCTAAGTCAAGTCAGGACTTGATACGTTTTATATCTATGTACAATTCCCAGTGGGATATTATGCGAACCATCTTAAGGAAACACTGGCCAATACTTCGGACCGAACCGTCCTTAGCTACATCTTTGGGTCAATACCCGTCGATGACCCCTAGGAGAGCCAGAAGCTTTAGAGACATTATTGTCCGGAGTCATTATGTTCCGGCCAATAATACATTTTTATCTCCCTCCCAACCAACTACAGGATGTTTTCCATGTGGTCACTGTCTGGCTTGCGCCAATGTCCTACGCTCCCATACCTTTGACTCTGCTACAGCGCACCGCCAATTTAAAATCCGTCAGTGGATCTCCTGCGGAACTCCCAATGTAATATATTATGCTACCTGTAAGTGTTCCCTCATTTACATTGGACTCACTTCAAGGGAACTCAGAGTCAGTGTCCGGGAGCATGTCAGGGACATTGCCGCAGCCAGACAGGCGACAGACCCTTCTGAACTCAAGACACTTCCCCGACACTTTTGGCAGTTTCACAACTGCGACACTAGATCCTTATCTGTGAGGGGCATTGAAGTTGTCCATCTCGGTGCCAGGGGTGGCAACATCAAACAGAGATTAGCTCAGCGGGAGGCTAGATGGATTACAATACTGGACACAATGGCCCTAAGGGACTAAATGAATCTTTAAGTTTCGCCTCGTTTCTTTGATTTTCATGGTTACCCCTAATGCGTCTTCTTCTCCTGTCTTATTGTTATCAAATGGGATTAATCAATTTTTATTGTAATTAATTTCCTTTTATGTGTGTTATTTTTTAACTTCGGCCAGTTGTCTGGTGCAGTATAATTGTGGTTTTTATTCTACTATGTTGCGTTGTCTGTATTCTAAAAATTTCTTTTTCCTCTAATTTTTCTATGTACTTAGATTTGAACTATTCCAGAATAGACCAATGTGAAAACATGTCTCTACATCATCAATTTTGTTTCAATAAATCACCCCACTGTGATGGGATATCGATCTTTCCGTTATGGTGGTACCCTTGTGATGTCTCTACATGGAGATTTTATCTACTTTATGAATAACTTCATCATATTACATTATTGTTTTATGGGTCCATCTCTTGTTATGTAGAAATTGATGTTTTCTCTTATGATATTTTATTGAATTTAATTTCTATCTCGGGTCTATTTTGGGTCTGATTTACTTACCCTCCTGTGATCCTGTTGTGCGCGTGCGCCCGTCGTGCTGGCGCTCCTGGCCCGCGGTCCGGCGTCTCACCGCTAATTGCCGGACTGCGGTGCAGGACCTGCCGTGTGACGCGCGCATGCGCCGCCCATACACGATCATTGGACATGATCGGACCATGTGACCTCCCACATGACCAATCACATGGGTATTTCTAAGGTCCTTGCAGCGCATTCTCTTACCTTCCCTTGAGAAAGCTGGACGTGTTCCCTGCGAAACGTGCGTCGGGAGGGAAGAGGCACTAGCCTTCCTTACCACCCGGTGGGGCGCATTTTTACTCTTAGAGGTAATGATTTGATGGACATTGATGGGGCATGTATGGGGATTTGTTTTGAGACTACATAGCCACACCACTATGCTGTAGGCTTACGAGAGGGGCATTGTAGCCTTAATTGTGGTCTTGTATTACTAGGAGACGGGGCACTAAGCTCCACAGCATTGTCTGATATTTGTCTCTCTAGGTTTTGTTGTCCCTGTCCTCCCCCTTATATTTTACTTGACATCAAGTCCCATTCATCTTGATAATTGCCATATTGTATTTTCTATCTCTTTGTGCCCTTGCTGCCTTTCTTTATCTGTACTCCGTTACACACATCCTTTGTACCTATAGATTTTACATGTATGTTTTGTACTAATAAAGTTGTTATATATTTTTGCATCAACCTTTAAGACTTCATTTGTTTCTATTTAATTCTATGCTGTTTGAAGTGGTTGCCCCAGTGATATTCATCTACAATCCGTTACGGGTGTTTTTCGCTGATTATGTTCTTGAGACTCGTGGTTCTGTTATAGCGTATGCAGTGACTGCAAGGGCTGCCCAAAATTTGGAAAAACCCCAATACCCCTTTGAAGAGACATAGAGGAGGGCCTCAGTTAAAACCCTTTCGCAACCCTGGGATTTTCCGTTTTTGCATTTTTGTTTTTTGCTCCCCTTGTTCCCAGAGCCATAGCGTTTTAATTTTTTGGTCAATATGGCCGTGTGAGGGCTTATTGTTTGCGGGATGAGTTGTACTTTTGAACTACATTACTGATTTTACCATATCGTGTACGGGAAAACGGGAAAAAGAATCCAAGTGCAGTGAAATTGCAAAAAAAGTGCAATACCACAGATGTTTTTTTTTTATTTTTTTTACCATGTTGACTGAATGCTAAAACTGACCTTCCATTTTTATTCTCCAGGTCATTATGAGTTAGTAGACACCAAACATGTACAAGTTGTTTTTATTTAAGTGGTCAAAAAAAATTCCAAAGTTTGCTTAAAAAAAAAAAAATGGCGGCACTTTCCGAGACCCGTAGCGTCTCCATTTTTCGGGATCTGGGGCCGGGTGAGGGCTTATTTTTTTGTGCGCCGAGCTGAAGTTTTTACTGATGCCATTTTGGGGTAGATTCAATGTTTTGATCGCCCGTTATTGCATTTTATTGCAATTTTGCAACGACCAAAAAGCTTAATTCTGGGGTTTAGAATTTTTTTATCGTTACGCCATTTACCGATCGGGTTAATTTTTTTTATATTGATAGATCGGGCGATTCTGAATGCGGCGATACCA
Source organism: Phyllobates terribilis (assembly GCF_046119375.1). Taxonomy (NCBI): domain Eukaryota; kingdom Metazoa; phylum Chordata; class Amphibia; order Anura; family Dendrobatidae; genus Phyllobates; species Phyllobates terribilis. The sequence continues at coordinate 69,402,143 of NW_027362773.1, forward strand.
ATCATGTGTATGTGGGTTTTTTTTTTATTATTTTATTTTGAATGGGGTGAAAGGGGGGTGATTTAAACTTTTATATTTTTTTATATTTTTAAAACCATTTTTTTTTCACTTTTTGCTTGCTTCTATAGTCTCCATAGGAGACTAGAAGCAGCACTTGTCTGATCGCCTCTGCTACATAGAGGTGATCAGCAGATCACCTCTATGTAGCAGAAATGCTCCTGTGCTATGAGTGCCGACCACTAGGTGGCGCTCATAGCGATCAGCTCACGACAACCACTGGGGTTTGCTGCAGACCCAGGGTTGTTATGCCCACCCATCGGTGACCTGTGATCACGTGACGGGGTCACCGATGGGCGGGGTAAGTGACGAGCTTCCGGCGCGGCGATGTTAAATGCCGCTGTCAGAGATTGACAGCGGCATTTAACATGTTAACAGCCGCGGCTGTTGCGGGCACTTGTCAGCTGTAATAATCAGCTGACATGTGCCCGGTTCAGTGTGTGCTCAGCGCCGGAGCCCGCGCTGAACTGGAGGTTACAGCCTGGTGCGTACTAATACGTCCCAGGCTGTAAAGGGTTTAAAAAAATGTTCACATTATAAAGGGGCAGGTCTCCTATAGTGGTAATGCCCATGCAGTGACTAAGGGCTGGTAAAAAATTAGACGCACTCCAATACTCCTTTGACGAGACGTAGAAGAGGTCCTCATTAAAAAAAAAATTGTTACCATTTAGGAATGGGTCTCCTATACTGTTAATGCTCATGCAGTGACTGCAAGGGCTGGCAAAAAATTGGACTCACTCAAATACCCCTTTGAAGAGACGTAGAGGAGGCCCTCATTAAAAAAATTGTTACCATTGTTAAGGAATGGGTTTCCTATACTAGTAATGCCCATGCACTAAATGCATGGGCTGAAAAACATTTACCCCTGGGGCGTATACATGAACAGAACATACTGTATAACATACAGAATCTTAAAGGTAGGCCTTTAAAAAAAATTCCTATGGGCATCATAAACACCCTTACAAAAAAATTATGTGGGTGTTGCATCACGGTCACCCTGGTAATATGGTGATGGAGGACGAGGAGGAAAGGAGAAGGCCAACAGAAAATAGAAAAAATCATCAGGAAGCGTATACCCATGTCTGGGTGTGAAGAGGTGCATGGGAATAGACCCTCCCAAAAAATGCAACTGGATTTGACTTTATGTTTCGCTGCTATCATCCTGTGGTGTTGAGAAGTCTGGCCGAATCCAGCTCTTGTTAATTTTTATAAGAGTCAGCCTGTCAGCATTTTCAATTGACAGGTGGGTGCGCCTATCAATTATAATGCCCTGGCGGCACAAAAAACCCGCTCTGCCAAAACGCTAGCAGCAGGGCAGGCCAGAACCTCCAAAGCATAGAGAGCCAGTTCTTGCTACGTGTCCAGCTTGGATTCCCAATAATTATAAGGCACAGAGGAATCATGGAGGACGTTGGTACGGTCGGCAAGGTAATCCTTCAGCATCTTCCAAAACGTTTCCTTCCTTGTCAGAATACCACGCGCATCAGGACCTGGGTGCAGGGAGGATCTGAGAAAACTGTCCCACACCTTGGACAGTGTTCCCCTGCCTTTGCTGCGTCGTATTTGTGTCTCCCTCGCCTGTACTCCTTGTCCAAGGAACTGTGACCTCTGCCGCCAGCGTTAACAGATGGGAATTTTTTTAATAATTCCACAACAAGGGCCTTCAGGTACTGCAACATTTTACTAGACCTCTCCGCCATGGGAAGGAGAGATAGAAAGTTCTCCTTATAGCGTGGATCTAGAAGTGTGACCAACCAGTAATTACTGTAGGCCAAAATGTGTACAACAAGAGGGTCACGGGAAAGGCAGTGGAACATAAAGTCAGCCATGTGTGCCAGACTGCCACCAGCCAAGTCTTCCCTGTCCTGAACATGCTCTCCATGAAGCACGCTGAGGTCAGCGGAAGCTGTAGGTGACTTTCTGAAATGGGCACACAAGCGGCGTACTTTGACAAGCAGCTCAGGCAGATCCAGGTACGTTTTGAGAAGCCGCTGAACCACTAGGTTAACCTCATGGGCCAGGCATGGTAGTTGTGTGAGGTTGCCTAGCTTCAGAGCCGCTACCAGGTTCCGGCCATTGTCACACACGACCATGCCTGGCTGTAGGTTCAGCGGTGACAGACACAGATCTGCCTGCTCTGTTACAGCTATCAACAACTCTTCAGAGGTATGCTTTTTGTCCCCTAAACATATTACCTACAGCAGTGTCTGTTACCACTTAGCCAAGGCAGTGCTGCAGTACTTCCAGCTTCCGACTGATGTGGTCATTTGGGAGATGGAGGCTGAGGAGGATGAGGTGCAGGAGCTGTAGAATATGGGGGCAACCCTGATTGACCCAAGGCCCGCAATTCTTGGCGTTGGGAGGACGTGTTCCGTCCCAAGGTCCGACTGGGTCCCGGCTTCCACTATATTAACCCAGTGTGCCGTCAGCGAGATGTACCGTCCCTGGCCACAAGCACTTGTCCACGTGTCCATGGTTAGGTGGACTTTCCCAGTACCTGTGTTGTTGAGGGCATAGCTAATGTTCTGGGACACGTGCTTGTGTAATGTGGGGACGGTACACCAGGAGAAATAGTGGCGGCTGGGGACCAAGTACCGAAGGACGGCCGCCACCATCAGGTTATGGAAAGATTTCGTCTTCACTAGCCTAAAAGGCAACATTTCAAGCGCAAGCATTCAAGTGTGAGTTTAGTAGTGTGGTCTATGGGGAGTTGGCTGCTTATTAGCGCTTGCATTCGAAGGACTGAGGTAAGGACAACTGAACACTGAACTAGGAAAAGGACGTGGACAGTGACGGTGATGGTTGCAAGTGTGCAACGACAGGTGCAGGGCAAGAGGCATCTTCGCGTGCGCCATGGACAGGGAGTTGGCGTGCACTCACAACAGCGGAAAAGGCAGTGGTGTCACACGCAGACACTGTTTCTGGACCCTGGCGTTCGGCTTACCTAGTCGGCTGCTTTGCTGTTATGTGCCTGAGCATGCTGGTGGTGGTGGTCAGGCTGGTAATATTGCTGCCCCTGCTGATGCTGGCCTGGCAGATGTTGCAAATTGCATTTTTGGTGTTATCTGGACAGTCTTTAAAAAAGAACCAGACTCGTGAAGACCTAACAGTTGGACTGGCAACTTCCGTCATATTGGTGTTCCGGGGAACAGTTGGCCACCTTGTGTCTGTGGCCACCACACTGCTTATTCTTGCCTGTTGTAGTGCTACGCCTCCCTCCCCCTGTGTGCTACTGTCCTCACTCTGCATGTCACCTTGCCAGGTTGTGTCAGTGACTTTATCGTCCACCACCTCGTCTTCCACTTCCGCAACCTGGTCCTCTTCCTGACTTTCAGGCAATTGTGTCTCATCATCATCCACCTCTCATCTTGCCCCGCTTGAAGCTGGCCAGGCGAGAAGCCTGAAAAGTGAACAGCTCTTCAGAGTGTCCAAGTGTGGGATCACTTGTCTCCGGGTACACGGCATGGTGGAAGGAAGGAGGATCAGGGTGAGGAATATGTGGTTCAGACTCATGGCTACTGAGACTTGACCGTGTGGAAGACAGGGTGGTGGTGGTGGTGGTGGCAAAGTGACTAGAAGCATTATCTGCTATCCAACCTTTTCTCACTGCTCTGGCTTCAAGAGTGGTGTTCCGCGGCCCCCTAGTAATAGGGACAGGAAGGTAGTTCGACATGATGTGGGTTGTTACGGGTCCGGGTGGTGGAACCTCTGTGCCGAGGTGCAAGGAGGGACCCAGAGGGGCGTGACTAAGTATCAACCCAAACCGACCCTGGTCGGACGGCAGCAAACGACACCGTGACCAGGGAGGATCCGGGCTGAGGGACCAGGTGCTACTCTGGGGACGACCTTGTAAGAGAGCAGGTGGCTCCCACGGATCAGATGGCTGGGACTGACCGGTATGACGGATGGACACGGCAAGCAGGCAGAAGTCTCTGTTCCCAAGTTCTCTCCTCAGGGCCAAACCCCTTCCAATCCACCAGAAAAAAAGTTCTCCCTCTTACCCTCTTAGTGGCCAGAATACTCTCTACCTCAAAGATGTCCTCAGCGGAAACCGGAGCAGGGGAAGTACCTGGATTGTTGGAAAAAGAGTTAAAGACAACGGGTTTGAGGAGAGATACGTGGAAGGAGTTGGGAATCCGTAAGGTGGCCAGGAGTTTTAACTTGTAGGCCACTGCATTAATTTGCTTGAGGATTTTGAAAGGGCCGATGAAGCGAGGACCTAACTTGTAGGAGGGTATCTTGAGCCGCACATGTTTGGAGGAGAGCCAAACCTTGTCTCCCGGATGGAATTGAGGCGAATCCAGACGTCTCTTATCAGCATATCTCTTCATCCGCTCAGAGGACTGAAGAAGTGCGGACCTAGTACTCTCCCAAATGGTAGAAAACTCGCTGACAAGAGACTCTGCGGCAGGGTTGTCCACAGAAGCAGAGACAGGAAACGGAATCCGGGGGTGTTGGCCATAGACAATAAAGAACGGGGACTTGGAAGAGGATTCGCTCTCGTGGTTATTATAAGAGAATTCGGCCCAAGGAAGGAGGTCCACCCAATCAGAATGGTGGGCATTAACAAAGTGCCGGAGGTAGCTGGTAAGGATCTGATTGATCCGCTCCACTTGACCATTGGACTGAGGGTGGTAAGCGGAGGAGAAATCCAGGGAGACATCCAGCAGTTTACATGTGGCTCTCCAGAAGCGTGAGGTGAACTGAACCCCTCGATCCGACACGATGTGGAGGGGTAGGCCATGGAGACGGAAGATATGGCGGATAAAGTCCTTAGCCAGCTCAGGTGCAGATGGGAGACCAGGCAGGGGAATGAAGTGGGCCATTTTAGAAAAGCGGTCCGCGACCACCCAAATGACAGTACACCCGGCAGAAACAGGGAGATCGGTAATGAAGTCCATAGCGATGTGTTGCCACGGGGCAACAGGTATGGGAATCGGCAGGAGATGACCGGCTGGTAAGTGTCTGGGAACTTTGTTGCGGCCACAAGATGAACAGGCAGAGACGAAGTCTACCACACCCTTAGGCAGGGTAGACCACCAGTAATGCTGGGAAATGAGCAGGAAGGTCTTCATTTGGCCGGCATGGCCAGCTAGTTTAGAAGAATGACCCCAGCAAAGAACCTTCTCACGGTCAGGAACCGCTACGAACGTCTTGCCGGGTGGAAGACGAGTCAAATCCAAGGGGGCCACATTCATCACCTTGGAGGGGTCGATAATGTGCATAGGCTCCTCCTCTTGATCGGAGGACAGGAAGGATCGGGACAAGGCATCAGCTTTGACATTCTTGTCTGCCGGGCGGAAATGAAGGATGAAATCGAAGTGGGCAAAAAACAAAGACCTCTGGGCCTGACGTGGATTAAATCTCTGGGCATTTTGGAGATATGCCAGATTTTTGTGATCTGTGTAGATGATCACCGGGTATAGAGCCCCTTCAAGCAGATAGCGCCACTCCTCCTGTGCCAATTTGACGGCTAGCAATTCTCGGTCTCCTATGGAGTAATTGCGCTCAGAGGAGGAGAAGATTTTGGAGAAAAAGCCGCAGGTTACCATTCTCCCGGATGAAGACTTTTGGGTGAGCACCGCTCCGGCTCCAGAGGAGGAAGCATCAACCTCCAGGTAGAACTGTTTGTTGCAGTCCGGACGGTGCAGCACAGGGGCAGACGAGAAGGCTTGCTTCAGGGAAAGGAAGGCCTCCTCAGCTTCGGGTGGCCATACCTTGGGATTTGCTCCCTTACGGGTGAGCGCAGATATGGGAGCAGTCCGAGACGAGAAGTGTGGAATGAAGATACGATAGTAATTAGCGAAGCCCAGGAATCGCTGTATCGCCTTCAACCCCTCCGGACGGGGCCACTTTAGGACAGCAGAGAGCTTCTCGGGATCCATACGCAAGTCTGTCTGGGAGATAACATAGCCCAGGAATGGAAGAGAGGTCTGCTCAAAAAGGCACTTCTCGTATTTAGCATAGAGGTGGTTCTGCCTGAGCCTAAGCAGGACCTGACGAACATCCCTCCCATGTGTGGGAAGATCTGGAGAGAAGACCAGGATGTCGTCCAGGTATACCACCACGCAGGAGTAAAGAAGGTCACGGAAGATGTCGTTGACCAGTTCTTGGAAGACGGCGGGAGCATTGCAGAGGCCGAAGGGCATCACGCGGTACTCATAGTGTCCGTCCCGGGTATTAAATGCTGTTTTCCACTCGTCTCCTTGACGGATACGGACCAGGTTATATGCTCCACGTAGATCCAGCTTGGAAAAGATCCTGGCGCCTTTAAGGCGATCAAATAACTCGGAGATGAGCGGCAGGGGGTATTTATTTTTAACCGTGATCTGATTGAGTCCTCTATAGTCAATACAGGGGCGTAGTGAGCCATCTTTTTTTTTGACAAAGAAGAATCCGGCTCCAGCCGGGGAAGTAGACTTCCGGATGAATCCCCTAGCCAGATTCTCCTCTATGTACTCAGACATGGCCCGGGTTTCAGCCGCAGACAACGGATAAATACGCCCACAGGGTGAAGTGGCGCCAGGTACCAGGTCAATCGGGCAATCATATGGCCTATGAGGTGGCAATGTCTCTGCTTCCTTTTTACCGAAGACGTCAGCATAGGGCCAGTAAGGAGCCGGAAGACCGGGTAAATTAGCTGGGGTAGGTGGTGGACGAACCGGACGAACCGGAACCAGGCAGGTCTTATGGCAGGCCGGCCCCCACCGGAGTACTTCACCGGATTGCCAGTTCAACACGGGTTCATGTGTCTGGAGCCAAGGTAGGCCTAGCAATAGGGAGTGGGAGAGTCCGGGTAGCACATGGAAGGAGATTACCTCAGAGTGCAGCATTCCCACCTGCAGGGTTATGGGTTCCGTGACGAGCAGGATGATCACCGGAAGGAGTCTTCCATCCACAGAGGCGACTGACAATGGTTCAGCCAGAGACTTGGTGGGAATCCGGTATTTCTCAACCAGGGACTGGGAAATGAGGTTTCCAGCGGCTCCAGAATCCAGGTGGGCGAGTTCAAAGTGACGGTTCTCTCCCCAGGAGATAGAGACAGACAAAGTCAGGGATGGAGAGGGCTTACTTTTGTCTAGGGCGACCTCTCCGAGCGGTCCTAGACACTGGAGTTTTCCGGCCTCTCCTGGCAGGAACAGATCAGGTGCTCCTTACTGCCACAATAGAAGCAGCTCCCCTCGGCTCGGCGTAACTCTTGGCGAGATTTGACCATCTTGGTCTGGTCGATCTGCATGGGCTCGGGTGAGTGCACCCAGGGAGTGACAGAAGAGGAAACAGGTCTCTGGAAAGTAGGAGCAAGGTGGGGAAACCTTCTCTCACGGGTGGTCTCTTTGGTGCGCTCTTGAAACCGGATGTCAATCCGGGTAGCCAGCGACACCAGGTCATCCAGGGTGGTAGGAATGTCCCGACCGGCGAGCTCGTCTTTAATCCGACCCGAAAGGCCCTCCTAGAAGACGGACACCAGGGCCTCGTTATCCCAGGCAAGCTCAGAAGCAAGGGTGCGGAACCGTATGGCATATTGGCCCACGGTGAGACTCCCTTGGCGGAGACGTAGCAGAGAGGAGGCTGATGAGGTCTTACGTACCGGTTCATCGAAGACTCTCCGGAAAGCAGTGAGGAAAGATGACAGGTCGGACACCAGGGGGTCCCCTTTCTCCCACAGGGGGTTAAGCCATGCCAGTGCCTCCCCAGTGAGATGGGACATGATGAATGCCACTTTGGCCTGGTCGGAGATAAACTGATGAGGCAAGAGTTCAAAGTGCAGGGTGAACTGGTTTATGAAGCCCCGAGCTAGAGCGGGGTCGCCTCCGAAACGAGGAGGTGCAGAAAGCCGGGGTCCGGGGCAGGATGCCATGGTATTGGTGAGCAGCGGCGCTCCCGGAGTGCGAGTCGTGCAACTAGCGGTGGTTACTGGTGGAGCAGTCAGTGTGTCCAGGCGGGAGTTGACACTCCGCAGGTGGTTCAGGATGGATTCCTGTTGGGATCTCTGACGGGAGACTTCGTGGTATAGGTCAGAGAGCGAGGGAGCTTGGGTGCCACCGGGTTCCATGGCCCGAGCAAACTGTTACGGGTCCGAGTGGTGGAACCTCTGTGCCGAGGTGCAAGGAGGGACCCAGAGGGGCGTGACTAAGTATCAACCCGAACCGACCCTGGTCGGACGGCAGCAAACGACACCGTGACCAGGGAGGATCCGGGCTGAGGGACCAGGTGCTACTCTGGGGACGACCTTGTAAGAGAGCAGGTGGCTCCCACGGGTCAGATGGCTGGGACTGACCGGTATGACGGATGGACACGGCAAGGAGGCAGAAGTCTCTGGTAGCTGACAGGTGGTCACGGTACGTGACAGCAGAGCAGGTAGTAGTCTCTAGGTTTACCAGGCAGGTGGTCACAGCAAGTGACGGCAGAGCCTCCAGGTAGGCTAGCAGGTAACAGTCGGGTGCTCCCAGGTGAGCGGGCTGACGGACACAGCAGGTAACAGGCGGGTGCTCCCAGGTGAGCGGTATGACAGACACAGCAGGTAACAGGTGAGCGCTCCCAGGTGAGCGGGCTGACGGACTCTGCAGGTAACAGACGGATGCTTCCAGGTGAGCGGACAGACAGACAGGGCAGGTAACAGGCGGATGCTCCCAGGTGAGCGGACTGGCACACAGGGCAGGTAACGGGCAGGTAACAGGCAGGTAACAGGTGAGCGCTCCAGGTGAGCAGGCTGGCAGGCTCGGCAGGTAACGGGCAGATAACAGGCTGACAGGCAGGACGAGGAGTCAGGCTAGCAGCGGGACCTGAGGGCTGAAGCAGAGATCAGAAACTGTGCAACAACTTTGCTCGGGCCCCTCCATTTTGGAGGAGGTGCCCTATATATGGGAGGACCCTCGGCTATTGGCCGGGGACTCCTTAGGACGGCGCGCGCGGCCCCTTTAAGAGGGGGGAGCGCGCGCGTGGGCGCCCTAAGCACAGTGCCCGGGGGACTGCGCGCGCAGACAGCAGGCTGAGAAGGAGAGCGGGGAGCGAGGAGGTGAGAGGGACGGTGTCTCTGCCCGGCAGGAGGCAGAGACGTCGAAGCTACAGGGCTGCGCGCGCCGACAGCAGGCTGGGAAGGAGAGCGGGGAGCGAGGAGGTGAGAGGGGTGGCGTCTCTGCCTGGAAGAAGGCAGAGACGCCGATGCTACATGGGTGTTTGTTGTGCTCCCTCAGCAGGAACAGTTTCATCTTGCCAACGTCCTCGGCCTCTGCGTGCACCATCACAATCAAGTCCACTTCCCCATCCCTTGCCACGCGCCTTTACCAATTAAAATGGAGTGTAATATTTAGCACGCTCCACAAAATGTCTATATTATTACCGCCGTAATATGCAATCACATGTGATGACCACGTTTTTTAGGCTGTGGCCTTGTAGTATAGTATTGGTCAGCGACCAAGTGTGAATAGTTTTCACAAACACAGCTGGCTGACTTTAAATGGAGTGGAATATGTGGCACACTCCACAAAATGTCTGTATCATTACCACAGTATTATGGGATCACGTGTGATGATGGAAAAGTTTCTCTGCTTACACAATACAGCAATATGAATAAAATAAAAAAAATCTGCCTGTATTCTGCTAACAAGCAAATGGAGCAGAAAAATTGAGTACTGTATTACTTTTTAAGCAAATAATCAGGATTAAGAGCAAAAAATAAATAGCCCTGATATGTAGGGCTATGGATAGCTGTAACAGCAGCAGCAGACAGAACGTGCACAGAACGTGCAATGGACCCTATTGTGCTGTATACACTGTCCACAAACCCTTCCTAACTGCTGCTATCACCAGTAATATATGCAAATGGACTAGTCCTCAGAAGGACTGTTCGTTTAGATGTATATATAGCTGTGGAATACCTCACTAAAACAACCACCAATTCTATCCCTCACTCAGCAGCTCCTCTCCCTACTCTGCCTGTTTCCGGGGGTACACTGTGACAAGCATACTGTCACCAGGTATTATACAGAACTGATGATGCAATGCGGCAAGCCAATCACTGTGAAGGCACAACCAACATGGCTACGGCATTACAGTGCATGGCAGGCGATCCGTGCATGTTAATTGGCTCTCTAAAGAGCGCCAAACATGCAGGGAGGGGTCCTGAGCTACCGCCCGAGCATCCTGGAAATAATTGAGGAGCGCCGTTTCCAGTGTTCCCGGCGTGATTAGAAGCATTCACTGAGAACACTGGGAAAGGCACATGCGCAGAAGGCACTTGATGGCATTGGCAGGAGACCTGCACGACGTGCGCATGTCTTAGGAGGAGGAAGCCACGGCAGGGACCGGAACAAAGAGGCCATGGTGGTGAGCATGTCAGCATCTTTGCCAGTAGGAGGAAAGGGGATTGTGAAGGGATGCCGGCGCTGGCATTACAGTACCCTCCCTCCTCCCCTTACATCCCCTCTTCTTCAAGCCCGCAAGGAATTTCTGCACAAGAAGTGGTTCATGAATATTCTCCCTGGGCTCCACAATCTCTCTTCAGGACCAAATCCTTTCCAATCCACTAGGAAAAAGTTTTACCTCTCAACTTCTGGAGCAGGCGTGGCACCAGGATCCTTGAAGAAGCGACTCAAGATGATTGGTTTCAGGAAAGATACATGGAGGGAATAAGGCATGCGTAACGAGGATGTCAGCTTCAATTTGTACTTTCCCTGATGAAGCTGTAACCTACAGCAATATGCATGGGGTGTAGGGCTATGGGCCATGGGCCTCTATGGGTGAAATGTTTTCTGTTGCTTAGCATACTTTGGTTACCATAGGGCACCTTATCTAGCACTAGGCACTTTAGCTATTACAGCTTTGGCTAAGAATAGTGTATGAGCGGTTTTCATATGTGGCTTTAATAACCTTATAAGCATCTCTATATGCTTGCTACAAGCTTTTCCTGTGTCTATTTATTGTTGGATAACTGGATACATTTGGCTACAGCTATTTGAGTTTACTATTAGTTTATTATATTATTTGAGATTTATTATATTGGTTTACATATTGCACCTTATAGTACATTTCAATTTGTCTGTAGCTCATCTTCAGTATGCCTTGTTGTCACTGGTGTGAGATATAGCATATCATTTCTTTATTCCTTAGGACTATTGGGATTATTATGCTGTTATGTCTACTTTTTGGTATGTCACCTTGGCCCATGTTTGCAGCTGACTGTAGTGTCGGCGTCTCTGCCTCCTGCCCAGCAGAGACGCCGATCCCCTTGCCGCCGCTGCCTTGGTCTGGCATCCACTGCTCCTCCTCCCAGCTCCCACGCTGTGCCTGCCCGGAGTGCACGGACCGTGAGCAGATCCCCAGGCACTGTGCTTAGGGCGCACGAGCGTGCTACCTGCTTCTTAAAGGGGCCACGCAAGCCGTCCTAAAATGTCCCCGGCCAATGGCCGGAGGACTCCTGCTATTTAAGGCACCTCCCACAAAATGGAGGTGCCTGAGCAATGTTGTCAGTTTGTGTTTAACACGCTTCTCAGCTCTTAGGTCCCAGTTCTGCCCGCCATCCTATCAGCCGTGCTCGCCTACCAGCCGTGCCCGCCTACCAGCAATGCCCATCTGCCTGCCCACCAACCGTGCCTATCTGTCGTGCCAGTCAGTCCCTGTCAACAGTCCTGTGGGAGTCACCTGCTCTCACACGAGGTCGGTCCCGGAGTAGCACCTGCCCTGTCGTTCCTTGGTTCACGGAGTTGACTAAGCCGCCGCATAGCCAAGGTCGGTCCAGGGTGATGTCCCTAGTTACACCCCTCCGGTCCTTCCTTGTACCACGGCACAGTGGTTCCACCATTCGGACCCGTAACACTGACTATGTGTGGTTAGGTTGTGTGATTGATATTTTATATATTTTTATGCTTGTACACCAATAAAAGCTGTATTTATTTAGGTGTGCGCGTTATTAGTGTATTTCTTTTTTCTCCCTCTTGTTATCAGCTTCAATTTGTAGTACATGGCATTAATTTGCTTGATGACCTCTAAGGGACTGATAAAGCGAGGACCCAACTTATAGGATGGAATCTTGAGACGGATGTACTTGGAAGAGAGCCACACCTTATCCCCAGGCCAAAAACAGGGTGGGTCCAAGCGTGTCTTGTCCACATGCCTCTTCATCGGTTCGGATGATTTCTCAAGAGTTACCTTGGTGTCCTCCTAGATCTTGGAGAAATCTTTAATGAGAGCATCAGCTGCAGGAATGCCAGAGCCAAAGCAGTCGATACCGGAAGAGGACTATCAGGCTGTTGACCAAAGACAATGAAGAATGGGGACTTTGCAGAAGACTCGCTTACATGATTATTATAGGAGAACGCTGCCCAATGCAAAAAGCTTGACCCAGTCATCATGAGGTTCATTTGTGAAATGCTGCAGGAAAATAGACAGAACCTGGTTGACTCTCTCCACCTCACCGTTGGATTGAGTGTGATATTCAGAAGAGAAGTCCAGGACAATGTTCAAGAGTTTGCACATAGCTATCCAGGATATGGAAGTGAATTGGACCCCCCTGTCAGAAACGTTATGAAGAGGAAACCCATGAAGGCAGAAGATGTGCTGAATAAACCTCTAGGCAAACTCAGAAACAGACAGATGACCAGGTAATGGAGTAAAGTGAGCCATCTTCGAAAAGCAATCCACTACTTCCCAGATGGTGGAGCATCCAGAGGACACAGGGAGGTCTGTAATAAAGTCCATGGCGATGTGCTGCCAAGGAGCTGAAGGCACAGAAAGTGGTAGAAATCGCCGGAACGGGAGTTGCCTGGGAGCCTTGTTACGTGCACAGGAAGGACAGGCCGAAACAAATTCCATGATATCCTTTCACATGGTAGCCCACCAATAATTACATGAGATGAGTTGTAAAGTCTTTCTCTGCTCATCATGACCAGCCACCTTTGAAGAGTGTCCCCACAGCAGAACTTGCCTCCTATCCAATTCTGACACTAAAGTCTTCCCTGGAGGAATATTAGACAAGTTTAACAGAGCCACAGTAACCATCTTGGAAGACTCAATGATAAGTTAGGGTTTCTCCCATTTGTCAGTGTGTAGGAAGAACCTGGAAAGCGCATTGATGTTCTTGTTAGCTGGCCAAAAGCCCAGAACAAAGTCAAAACGGGCAAAAACAGCGACCACCTAGGCTGGCGCAGATTCAGACTTTGTGCTGACTGCCAGGTTTCATGCTCAGTGTATATGACAACTGGATGGCCCGCTCCTTCAAGAAGGTAACGTCACTCTTCTAGAGCTATCTTGATAGCCAATAACTCTTGGTCAACAATCGAGTTGTTGCATTCAGGAGCAGAGAAGCCTTAGAGAAAAAAGTGCAGGTGACCATTCGACCGGAGGAAGACTTTTCTGTGAGAACTTCCCCTGCCCCAGAAGATGAAGCATCTACTTCCATAAAGAATGGTTGTTAACTTCTGGTCTGTGTGGTGCTGGAGCAGAGAAGACCTGTTTCAGCGAGAGAAATGCGTTCTCAGCTTCCGTAGTCCATACATTTGAATCAGTGCCCTTACGGATCATTGCTGAAATGAGTGTGGTTCGAGATGAGAAATGGGGAATAAATTGTCGGTAATAGTGTTAGCGAATCCTAGGAATCGCTGAATTTTGTTATTTAGCAGGACGTGGCCACTTGAGAATGGAAGACCCCTTCTCAGGATCCATCCTGAAACATGTTTCTGAAATTATGTATCCTAGGAAAGACAGAGAAGATTGTTCAAAGATGCATTTTTTGAACTTGGCATACAGGCCTCTCTAAGTCTCTGTAACACTTGATGAACATTCCTCCTATGAGAGGGCAGATGTGGAGAGAAGACCACTATATCAGCCAGATAAACTGACGTGCCCCCTGGGCCATGGGGTACTCGGTGCCGGGCCGGTCGTTGCTAGGGGAGAAGTCACAGTGGCGGTGACCCAGTCCGTGACCCAGGGCGGTCATTCAAAAGGGGATTTTATCGTTTTTATGTACTAAGTTCGTGACGCCACCTGTGGTATGCGGCCAAAGGGAGCCGCCGCTGCGGAGCAGGTCCTCTGGAGCTGATGTTAGTGCAGCAAAGCTGGTGTGGCTCTCCACAGGTAGAGCTTAGCTCCAGGGCAGTCTAGGTGTTATAGGTGATGCTGGACGTTGTAGTGCAGGGGGTGATGGCGCAGACAATAATCACAGAGTCAGTAGGGTGCAATGTTCCAAGTTTACTCACAGTTGTTAAGTTCCTCAGGTTACAGGTTCCGGACTACAACCTCCCACGTCATGCTGCGTTCACCAGGCAGGGGTTCAGCAATCCCTCAGGTAATGCAAGAGTGCCTGACAGGACCCCGTTCTATGTGCCTTCCTCAGTCGTCTGGCTCTCGCCCTCCTGTCCTGCGCCTCACAATCAGTGTCCCAATCCGGTAGCCTCGGGTCTTGTCGGGCGACCTGCAGTCCCCTGGACCCTCTGTGGCCACCTTCTCGGCGATATAATTGTGGTTGTGGCCACTGCACCTTGCAAGTACAGAAGCCTCCGGTTCCTAGCTGAGCCTTGTAGTTCTCCACTAGTTTAGGGGCCGGTCCCCTCTGCTGCTCGATCCCTCCACCGCCTGGCAGATTCGGGCGTACGGGTGGCCTCCAGCACTGCCTGTACCCCTAGGATCCCTTCTGTTCCTGGAGCCTTTCTCCTGCTCCCTCTCCTCTTCCTTCAGTCCTGGGCCTCTCCTCAGGCCCGCTCTAGAGCAGAGCTCGTGCAGAGCCTCTGCTTCCCTCACTTTCCTCCTCTGACTGACTTGTCTTTCTCTCTCTCTCCCCAAGATGGTTCCCTCTTTTATATTGCTCTCTCACAAGTGCTCCCCTGAGTTACGTCCTCCACCCACACCCACTACATGGTTCCCCCTCACTAGGTTCCCCTCCACTCCAGCCAGGGACCAGGGACTGTGCTCTTCCATAGGAGCAATCTCACCCTGCCCTACTGAAGTGGACATGTTGGATGCAGGTGTTAGGGTACCGGGCAGCACTCTATCCTTACCTGAGAGTGGGATACCACACTTCTGGGAGAGATTCAGTACCTCTGTGGCGACTGAACCCTCAGGGGTGCCACATACCCCCATGGTAAAGCACAGCACGTCCACGGGCTGGAGCAGAGTAAAAACAAGGTATTTCAGACTTACAAAAATTTTAGAATGCATTCACATATAAGATTAATCAGCAAAACTTTTTCTTCCCTTTATGGGAGGCACATTACTTGAACGTTACTGGTTTCTTTGTCAAAACATTATAAGAATTTTTAAATAACATTTTTCTTCACATATAAAACATTTTCTATATGAAGCATTTTTCATATAAAACATTTGTCAGCAGGTTACAGCGTGATCTGTAACCGGGTGTCCATTTTCTTTATCAAGGTGCAAACTAGCAAACACGAACATGAGGGACCCGTCCGAAAACCCTCAACTTAGGCCCTGGGCGTGGCTGCAGGGCATAGATGATCCAGATGTTGGACCACGTCTTCGGCCACGCCAAACGGGTTTTTGTTCTGAGGTCAGCTTTGCATGTATAAAACCAATAAGGGGCACTTTAAGAAGTGCAACTATTTACAACGGAAAGTTTTTAGCTGCTCACCGTCCACAGGCTAAATGTCCTTGTACCTTTACCGGGTACACTAAACAAATATGCAAAACTCTTTAAACACACAAAATGATTATCTCAATACCCTTCTGGGTAACTTATGTACAGTTCAGTTCCATCTATTACGCTTTAGTAGTGGTGTCCCCGCCGGGGAAACACCTCATTTTTGCAGGCTGACCCAGCCGGGTCATCAGCCCTAGACTGCGGGGGCAGGCCCTCTTCCTCCTCGACCACTCTGTACATCTGGAGGGCGTACCACCCGCGCTCCCCCTTGTGTCGGGTGAAAGTGACACAATCACCGGGGTAAAGGTTCCTGTCAGGATGTCCTTGCTCAAGATGGGACTCGACATCCCTCTGATTCACAAATATATCCCGGGCTATCTGTGGATCTCTTATGAAGTCCCATCCGGCTTCCTGGTCAAATTTAACTATAAGCCCCTCCATACGGGGACTGGGCGTGACGGATTCTGTCTTGCAGGCTTGAGCTTTGGCTGCCATATTCCGGGCCTCCATCTGCTCCCAGCGCACCCGCCGGGTGTGCCGTTCCTTTTCCAGATGCAGGAGTTCTTGCCGGCAGTATTCCTCCCTACTGAGGGCTTGGGCCTGGGTCTCCCGCGGGAACCCCATAAGATTCCCCTCCCGGTCGTCCCACCGAAATTCTTCTCCTCTTTGGCAGGCAACCGGGGGCGCTGGTGCAGGTAGTAGAGGGGGTCCATGCTGGTCCACGACTTTGTCGGACCAGTCATAGGTGGTACGTCCGTACACCCACTTGGGTGCAGGGGCAGGTGGCTCTGGTAGGGGGCCGAGTAGCAGGTCCGTGGCATGGGAGCCCGGAGTTGCAGGTTCAGGGCCCAGGAGCTGCTCTAGGGCGAACGCGCCCGGGGACAGAGGATTCTGCAGGAGGCCCAGGAGCATGTCAGCGCTTTCAGCACCCGGGACAGGGAGACTCCTCTTACCTGCTGCCGCGGCCGCTCCTGTGCTGCACGCTGCCTCCTGGCGCTCATCAGACTCCGCCGGGGCTGGAACGCTGCTGGTGGCACATAGCGTTCTCTGCTGCCGATCAGCAATCTTCTTTAGCAACTCCTCCTTCCATCTCGCGACTGCTGCCTGCTGGGCCTCCTCCACTCTGCAGCTCAGCCCGTGCACCTCAGCTTGGAGGAACTCGGTATCCTCCAGGGACAGCTTAGAGATAACCCCCTCCAGGATAAGGGGTGTCTCGAGCTGCTGCAGGCCATGGGTGGGAGCTCGGTCTTGACCTCCGTCCATGTTGGCTTCCGGGTGCGGTCTGTCAGGCCTGCTGGAGACCACACCCTGTCTCCACTGTTTTTCTCCTCCTCCTCTCCCCTTTCGGGGGTGGTTCCGTGGCAGCTTGCTGTCGGTCACTCCTAGGGGCGGTCCCCCCACTTTGATGGACACATTTATAGACATGGCCACTGCTGCTTGGGACGGGCTCCGCTTTTGGCGCCATTCTGGAACCCGGCCCACGATGGGAGGTTCTTTGTTGTCTTTGATCACGCACATAATGGCGCCCGTTCTTCTGGGGCGGGCGCCACATTCAGTATCAAACACAGTCTCTAGGCGCACAATACCCGGTGATAACGGGTGGGTTCATATCCTGTTCGTGACGCCAAAGATGACGCGCCCCCTGGGCAGTGGGGTACTCAGTGCCGGGCCGGTCGTTGCTAGGGGAGATGTCACAGTGGCGGTGACCCGGTCCGTGACCCAGGGCGATCATTCAAAAGGGGATTTTTATAGGGGATTTATGTACAAAGTTCGTGACGCCACCTGTGGTATGCGGCCAAAGGGAGCCGCCGCTGCGGAGCAGGTCCTCTGGAGCTGATGTTAGTGCGGCAAAGCTGGTGTGGCTCTCCACAGGTAGAGCTTAGCTCCAGGGCAGTGTAGATGTTATAGGTGATGCTGGGCGTTGTAGTGCAGGGGGTGATGGCGTAGACAATAATCACAGAGACAGTGGGGTGCAGTCTTCCGAGTTTACTCACAGTTGTTAAGTTCCTCAGGTTACAGGTTCCGGACTACAACCTCTCACGTCGTGCTGCGTTCACAAGGCAGGGGTTCAGCAATCCCTCAGTTAATGCAAGAGTGCCTGACAGGACCCCGTTCTATGTGCTTTCCTCAGTCGTCTTCCTGCACTGGCTCTCGCCCTCCTGCCCTGCGCCTCACAATCAGTGTCCCAATCCGGTAGCCTTGGGTCTTGTCGGGCGACCTGCAGTCCCCTGGACCCTCTGTGGCCACCTTCTCTGCGATATAATTGTGGTTGTGGCCACTGCACCTTGCAAGTACAGCAGCCTCCGGTTCCTAGCTGAGCCTTGTAGTTCTCCACTAGTTTAGGGGCCGGTCCCCTCTGCTGCTCGATCCCTCCACCGCCTGGCAGATTCGGGCGTACGGGTGGCCTCCAGCACTGCCCGTACCCCTAGGATCCCTTCTGTTCCTGGAGCCTTTCTCCTGCTCCCTCTCCTCTTCCTTCAGTCCTGGGCCTCCCCTCAGGCCCGCTCTGGAGCAGAGCTCGTGCAGAGCCTCTGCTCCCCTCACTTTCCTCCTCTGACTGACTTATCTTTCTCTCTCTCTTCCCAAGATGGTTCCCTCTTTTATATCGCTCCCTCACAAGTGCTCCCCTGAGCTACGTCCTCCACCCACACCCACTACATGGTTCCCCCTCACTAGGTTCCCCTCCACTCCAGCCAGGGACCAGGGACTGTGCTCTCCCGTAGGAGCCATCTCGCCCTGCCCTACAGACGTGGACGTGTTGGATGCAGGTGTTAGGGTCCCGGGCAGCACTCTATCCTTACCTGAGAGTGGAATATCACACCTATGGGTGAGATGCAGTACATCTGTGGCGACTGAACCCTCAGAGGTCCCACAAAACCACCACGCAAGAATAAAAGAGGTCTCGGAAAATGTCATTCACGAACTCTTGGAAGACAGCTGGGGCATTACTGAGCCCAAAAGGCATAACTCGGTACTCATAATGGCTGTCCCGGGTGTTGAAAGCAGTCTTTCATTCATCATCTTGACATACGCGGATTACGTTGCAGGCTCCTCTCAGATCCAGCTCGGTGAAGATCCTGGCACCTCTAAGATCAAACTATTCCGGGATTAGTGGCAACGGATATTTGTTTTTGATCGTGATCTGGTAGAGACCTCTATTATCTATTCATGACTGGAGAGTTTCATTCTTTTTGTTAACAAAGAAGAAGCCGGTTCCTGCCGATGAGGACGACTTCTGTATAAATCCCTCTGCCAACTTCTCCTTTAAATACTTGGACATGGCTAGGTTCTCTGCCTGCGAGGGTAGATACGACCTCATGGAGGGGAGGATCCCAGGAGCAGGTCTACGGGACAGTCGTACGGCCTATGTGGAGGTAATGTCTCTGCTTCTTTCTTATCGAAGGGTAGAACCAGTAAGTGGATGGTAGACCCGGCAAAGGAGATGGCGTTACTGGCAGCCAAACTGGACGTATAGGAACAAGACACCTTTCATGACAAGACTGTCCCCAACGAAGCACCTCTCTTGCCCTCCAGTCAAGGATGGGTTCATGACTATGTATCCACGGAAGACCCAGGAGAAGTGGATGTAACAGACCAGGAAGTATATAGAAGGCGATCTTCTCCGTGTGTAGCATTCCTATCCAGAGCTCTACCTGCTCAGCAACAATGTGAACGGCTTCGGATAGGGCCTACCCTTTGACAGATGACACCGTCAAAGAAATATGAAGGCATCGAACAGGGATCTGGTACCGATCTACCACTGCTTGCTGCATGAATTTCCTTGCCGCACTGGAATCCAGGTAAGCCGTCTCAAAGAACTGGGAACCTCCATATGATATGGATACAGTCAGGGTGGATGGTGGACAGGATTTACTCTCACCCAAGGTAGCCTCTTCTACAGACCCCAGGCTTGGGAGTTTTCCAACCTCTTGGGACAAGAGCGAATAAGGTGTCCCGTGCTACCACAGTAGTCGCATAATCCCTTGGCTTGACGGACCTCCTGTCATTGCTCAACCAGATTAACGAGGTTGACCTGCATAGGTTCAAGAGAGACTGCTTCCGCGGAAGGTTGGGGAATGAACGGCCTCTGAAAGGAAGGACACAGATGAAGCAGTTGGCGCTCACGCATTGCCTGTCTGGAGCGCCCCTGGAACTGGAGGTCGATAGCCAGGGAAATTAGGTCATACAGAGTAGCCAGAATGTCTCGACCAGCCAGTTTGTCTTTAATCCTTCTGGACAATCTCTCACAGAAGGAGGCTACTGACTCGCCCAGGGGGGGATATAGGGACTCGGTACCCGGGCCTTTACCTTCTTGAGATGTCACGGCAGTCTGCTCCCGGGCCCGTCCTCTGGGTCACTCTTTAAAAGGGGTTTTGTTAACAGTTTGTCTCGTGACGCCACCTGTGGTTTCTGGTAATAGTTACTAGCGCTGCTGCCGACCTCCGGGGGTGACGGGATGGCAGCTGGGATGCTTCTGCTCCCCACAGGTGGAGCGGGCCCCCGGGGCAGGGTCGATGGATGGGATGCAGGTGAGAGATGGCCCGGTCGAGTCAGGGGGAATGACGGACACGCACACAGGGGATTCGCTTCAGTACCTTTACTGGTGTAACGGCAGGTATGGTCCAGGGTACTTGCTAGGAAGGGTGCACTTCAGGTCTCTCCCCAGTGAGCGGGTATAAGGCCTCCTGATCCGTGTCTTCCTCTCTCTAAGCTTCCAGCCAGCCTGGATCTTGGCTTAGCTTCTATGTTGTGTTGCTTTCTCACCTGACCGCTTGGTAGTAGGACTTTTCCTTGGCAACCACTATCCCTGGACGCCGGGGCCTTCGTGGTTCCTAGTCCTGTTCTTGCTGGTAGCTTCAGGATGACCAGGGGTCTGGAAGCTTCCTGGTATTCCAGATGTCCCTACTGGGTATAGAGAACCCTGTAGGCACAGACCCAGTGTCCGGCTTGTGTCTTGGGGTGAGCCTGTGATGCTCCTCTGCCCCCTCAACTCCTCTCTGCTCTCTCCTTGACTCGGCCACACTCGGGGCCCTCAGTACACAGCAGCTCACGTGCTGCTTCTTCACTGGTCTCAGTGTCAGCACACTCTCTCTCTGCCTGAGAGACTCTCTGACTGCCTAACTCCACCCTCCAGTTTATATATCCCTAACAGGGCTCCCTCTGGTGGTCTGAGGTGGAAAGGTGGAGGTGTCTGTTTGTAGTGAGGGCCTCTTGTGGAGAAGTCCATCCATGCACCCTTTTGGGTCCTGTGGTACCTGTAGTAGCAGGGTGCCACATTTCCCCCTAGTACAACTCAGTACTCCTGGACTGAAGCATTTTAAACAGGTAACAAAAAGTAACAAGAGTAACAACAATAACAATAACAATGTTACAGTAAGTCCCATCACCAGGTGTCCATTTCACTGACGAAGGTGTACAGTGGTGGCCAAAAGTATTGGCACCCCTGCAATTCTGTCAGATAATACTCAGTTTCTTCCTGAAAATGATTGCAATCACAAATTCTTTGGTCTTATTATCTTCATTTAATTTGCTTGCAAGGAAAAAACACAAAAGAGAATGAAGCAAAAATCAAATCATTGATCATTTTACACAAAACTCCAAAAATGGGCCAGACAAAAGTATTGGCACCCTGAGCCTAATACTTGGTTGCACAACCTTTAGCCAAAATAACTGCGAACAACCGCTTCCGGTAACCATCAATGAGTTTCTTACAATGCTCTGCTGGAATTGTAGACCATTCTTCTTTGGCAAACTGCTCCAGGTCCCTGATATTTGAAGGGTGCCTTCTCCAAACTGCCATTTTGAGATCTCTCCACAGGTGTTCTATGGGATTCAGGTCTGGACTCATTGCTGGCCACCTTAGAAGTCTCCAGTGCTTTCTCTAAAACCATTTTATAGTGCTTTTGGAAGTGTGTTTTGGGTCATTGTCCTGCTGGAAGACCCATGACCTCTGAGGGAGACCCAGCTTTCTCACACTGGGCCCTACATTATGCTGCAAAATTTGTTGGTAGTGTTCAGACTTCATAATTCCATGCACATGGTCAACCAGTCCAGTGCCAGAGGCAGCAAAGCAACCCCAAAACATCAGGGAACCTCCACCATGTTTGACTGTAGGGACCGTGTTCTTTTCTTTGAATGCCTCTTTTTTTTTCCTGTACACTCTATGTTGATGCTTTTTCCCAAAAAGCTCTACTTTTGTCTCATCTGACCAGAGAACATTCTTCCAAAACATTTTAGGCTTTCTCAGGTAAGTTTTGGCAAACTCCAGCCTGGCTTTTTTATGTCTCGGGGTAAGAAGTGGGGTCTTTCTGGGTATCCTACCATACAGTCCCTTTTCATTCAGACGCCGACGGATAGTACGGGTTGACACTGTTGTACCCTTGGACTGCAGGGCAGCTTGAACTTGTTTGGATGTTAGTCGAGGTTCTTTATCCACCATCCGCACAATCTTGCGTTGAAATCTCTCGGCAATTTTTCTTTTCCGTCCACATCTAGGGAGGTTAGCCACAGTGCCATGGGCTTTAAACTTCTTGATGACACTGCGCACGGAAGACACAGGAACATTCAGGTCTTTGGAGATGGACTTGTAGCCTTGAGATTGCTCATGCTTCCTCACAATTTGGTTTCTCAAGTCCTCAGACAGTTCTTTGGTCTTCTTTCTTTTCTCCATGCTCAATGTGGTACACACAAGGACACAGGACAGAGGTTGAGTCAACTTTAATCCATGTTAACTGGCTGCAAGTGTGATTTAGTTATTGCCAACACCTGTTAGGTGCCACAGGTAAGTTACAGGTGCTGTTAATTGCACGAATTAGAGAAGCATCACATGATTTTTCAAACAGTGCCAATACTTTTGTCCACCCCCTTTTTTAGGTTTGGTGTGGAATTATATCCAATTTGGCTTTAGGACAATTCTTTTTGTGTTTTTTTCATTGAAGACAAATTAAATGAAGATAATAATACCAAAGAATTTGTGATTGCAATAATTTTCAGGAAGAAACTGAGTATTATCTGACAGAATTGCAGGGGTGCCAATACTTTTGGCCACCACTGTAACATAAGGAGCATGAGGGACCCGCCTGAAAACCCTCAACGTAGGCCCTGGGCGTGGCTACAGGGCATAAGTGATCCAGGTGTTGGACCACGTCTTCGGCCACGCCAAACGGGTTTTTGTTCAGTGGTCTTTTAATATAAAACCAGCAGGGGGCACTTTAATAAGTGCAACTATGTACAACGGAAAGTTTTTCGGTTATTCACCGTCCATAACCTACAGTCTTTATACCCTCAACGGGTAACTAAATGCACATATAACTTTTCAGTTCACACAATAAATAACAGTAGGCAATACCCAACTGGGTAACTATTTACACGGTAGGCATTTTGTATTTATTCCCTATACCTGGCAGGGATTTGGCCTTGCGTGCTGCGTGTGGACCTTCGTAGCACTGGGGGGATACTGGTGTCTGTGCATGCACTATCCGCTAACCTATCAGGTGTACGTGCGGGTAAATTATAAAACTGCCTCAATCTCTCTATAGGACTGGCAAGTGCACTATTTACTGGGCCTTCAGGCTCTGCTTCAACTGGTGATCCTCCTCTTACTGGGGACTCTTCCTGTTCCTGAGCAGGTTCTTCTAGGGTGCTCACAGGTTCTTCCTGTGGTTGACAGAAGTGTATTACTGGTATAATAACTGCTTCATCAAGTTGAGGCCAGTCCGCAGGGAAGTCTCCTAGAACTGTATGAAGTACATCTTCCTCGGGTTTCTCCGGTATTACAAGAGGTGCTTCTTCCTCCGGTGTCTTCAGTAGACCTGGCCACAATTTCAAGTGGTCTCTTGAGACTGTTGCGGTTGTCTTACCTCCATCCTTGCTGATCAGGCAGGTTTTGGTGTTGTCGAATTTGGAATTTAACACTGTGTAGGGCTCTCTTTCCCACTGGTCATCGAGCTTGTGACCTCTTCTTTTCCGCTTTAGCACTATTTCTCCTGGTGCCAAGGGTTCTGCTGGTGCATGTTTGTTATACTGCTCTTCTTGTCTTTCCCTCACCTTGTTTAGACTGTCTTCGACACAGGCCTGTACTTTCCTGTACTGCTCTTGCCGACTTGTGTCCCAATCTTCAGTGGACGTATCTGCAGCAGGTTCTACCACTCCGAGCTCCAGCTCCATTGACAATTTTTGCAGGTCTTGCTCTCATGAGGTACGCTGGGGTACAATTAGTAAAACTCACAGGTATGTGGTTATACAGGTCCAATAGGTCAGGTAGCTTTTCTGGCCACTGGTTCCTCTCTTCCAAAGGTAGGGTTTTTAGCAGGTCTATAACGATGTTATTCATTTTCTCGCACATACTGTTGGTTTGCGGATGATATGGTGTAGTCCGGATCTTCTTGCATCCATACAGGTAACAGAATTCCTTGAATAGCTCAGCTTCAAAAGCAGGGCCTTGATCTGTTAGCACCTTGTCCGGATATCCATGAGGTCTGCAGAAGTAGGCTTGAAACGTTCTTGCTGCAGTTTCTGCTGTCAGATCCTTGACGGGGGCTACCACCAGGAACCGGGAATAGTGATCCACGATGGTCAGGGCATAGGAATAGCCTGACCTGCTGGGTGACAGTTTGACGTGATGAAGAGCGACAATCTCCAGGGGTTGGGTTGTTTTGATGGACTGCAAGGGTGCTTCCTGGCTGCTGTAGTCTTTCCTTCTGAGGCTACAGGGCCCACAATTCCGGCACCACCTTTCTATGGAACTCCGCATTCCAACCCAATAGAATCGATCCTTCAGCAGGGTTTCCAGCTTCTTCGAGCCAAAATGACCTGCTTGGTCATGGTAGGCCTCTAACACCATCTGGATATCCGTCCTGGGTACAACAATCTGCCACACCATTTCATGGGTTCTGGGGTTGACATGCCTTCTCCACAGCTTTTCTCTGTAGATGAACAGCCGGCTTCTCTCATTCCACAGGTGTTTGGCTTGTGGAGGAGCATCCTTCTCCAGGTGAGAACCTTCTTGGGTTATCAGTCCTTTGATGAGGCTGACAACCGGGTCACTGTCCTGGGTCTCCTTCCAGCTGTTATGAGGTAAAGGATTTAGCGTCTTACCATGACGTCTTCTGGAGGCGTGTTGCTCGTGGACCATTCCGCTTCTGTGGAAAGCAGGTAATTCAATTTCTTCTAGGTCATCCACTTCATCCTCGATGTCCGACTGGTTGGGCATTCTTGACAGGGCATCAGCATTGGTGTTCTTGTGACCTGCCCGGGACTTGATTGTGAACTGGTAATTCGACAATCTGGCCACCCAACGCTGTTCCATGGCTCCCAACCTGGCTGTCTCCAGGTGTGTCAAGGGGTTATTGTCGGTAAAGGCTGTGAATTTAGTTGAGGCTAGGTAATGCTTAAATCTTTCAGTGATAGCCCAGACCAAGGCCAGGAACTCCAGCTTGAAGGAACTGTAATTCTCCGGGTTCCTCTCAGTAGGGTGAAGCTTCCTACTGGCATAGGCAATTACCTTTTCTCTGCCGTTTTGCTTCTGGGACAACACAGCTCCCAGTCCCTCGTTGCTGGCGTCGGTGTACAACAGGAAAGGTTGGCTGTAGTCGGGGTAAGCCAAGATTTCCCACCGGTTAGGACATCCTTCATTGATGCAAAGGACTCAGTCTGCTCTTTGCCTCACTGGAATGGGGGACTTTTACCTCTTTTGGACTGTCCTACCAGGAGATCTTTCTTGTAGAGGTGCTGCCTTTTTGGTATAGTCCTTAATAAACCTCCTGTAGTACCCGACCAGTCCCAGAAATTGACGTACTTCTTTGATGCTCCTGGGTTCAGGCCACTTCTGGATGGCAGTGACCTTCTCCGGGTCTTGTGCTACTCCCTCTGAGCTGACCTTGTGTCCCAGGTACTGAACCTTCTGTTTAAGCAGGTGGCACTTGGAAGGTTTTAATTTCATCCCATATTGGGACAATGCCTCAATTACCTCCGCCAGGTGCTTTAGATGGTCTTCATACGTCCTCGAGTACACAATAACGTCATCCAGGTATAGCAGCACTGTCTCGAAGTTCCGGTGTCCCAAGCAACACTCCATCAACCTCTGGAACGATCCGAGTGCGTTCCAGAGTCCAAATGGCATGCTGTTGAATTCGCATAATCCCATCGGGGTGGTGAAGGCTGTCTTCTCCCAGTCTTCCTCAGCAACAGAGAATTGCCAGTACCCGCTAGTGAGATCCAATGTAGAGAAATAATTGGCAGATTTTAGTGCAGCCAGGGATTCCTCTATATGGGGCAAAGGGTATGCATCTTTATGTGTTATTCGATTAATTTGTCTATAATCTACACACATCCTCATGCTACCGTCCTTCTTCCTGACCAGGAACAGGGGAGCTGCCTAGGGGCTACAGCTATCCCTTACTACCCCTGCCTTTTTCATGTCATGCAACATTTCTTTGGCTTTTTGGTAATGTGCTGGTGGTATGGGTCTGTAACGCTCCTTAATGGGTGGATGGTTACCGGTGGGTATGTGGTGTTGTACCCCTTTAACCCTTCCAAAATCAAGTGGGTGCTTACTAAACACCTGTTCATATTCCTGAACCACTCTGTAAACACCGTGTTTTTGATGGACAGGAGTGGCGTCAATTCCAACATGGAGCTGGTGACACCATTCCTCCAGCTGAGCTTTGGAGTCATTGTCCTCCACTGTATCTGGTGGGGTCAAGGATTCCACTGTGTGTATGGCATCATTATTCACAGTATACAGTCGGGCAACAGTGGCGTATCGTGGCAATTTAACTTCCTCCTCCCCACAATATAGGAGATGTACGGGTACCCTTCCATTGCGTACATCAACTACCCCTCTAGTAGTTAGGAGTGTAGGTCTGTGCTCTGAGTTGATGGGCTCTACTACCGCTTTCTAGTTCTGTCCCTTGAGACCTATTGCTGCCCTACACCAAATCAGAATTTCACTCATTGGGGGAATCACAATGGGTATCGGGTCTGTCACCCGTACATTACCAATCTCACCACCTGTTAGCTTTACCTGTTGCTGGTACAGGAGGGCGCAAATTTCCTTCTGGAGCACCTTCCTCTGCCCTGGTTTGGCAGTGTCAGCAATCTGTTGGAGCAAGAACAACACCTCTCCCAAACAGTTACCAACAACATTTGTACCAAGTATCATATATGGATTTGTATCACCAGGGTTAGATTCTATGACTATCAGTCCTTGGTCCTTTAGCTCCACTCTCCCCACCTTCACTGTCACGTCCTTAACCCCGACTAGGTTAAGAGGAAGGCCATTACAGGCATGCACGGAGAGATTTGGGGCTGGCGGGTGGAGTTCATCTATGGACCAGTACCTTTTGTAGAGGACATCAGGTATGATGGTTGCCTGTGAGCCGGTGTCCAGTAGTGCAGGTGTTGCTATGCTGTCCAGCACGATGGACAGGAAAGGCCTTCCTCCTACAAACCGGTTGTACCAGCTTGATGGGCCTGGTTGATCTACTCCTGGTGTCGGCCCTTGGCCCCAGGGTTTGCCCGTTTAAAGGACAGATCCGCGCGGTGTGGCCTGCCTTGTGGCAACGGTAGCAGATGAGTTCTCCTGGAGGGCGACGTTGGTCGTTGGTCCTCCCACGGGGTGGCATTGTCCTCCTTCTTCTCCTCATCCAGGCGACATCCTCCGGACTGTCGGCGAGTAGGATCCTTCCCTCCGGCTCAGGCTCCGCCTGTAGCTGCGGGGTGCTCAGGACAGTGGTCAGGGTTTTACTTAGCTGACGCACTTCAGAGCGCAGGCTGTGCAGCTCGCTAGGGGGCGCTGTTTGCACTTTTGTCTCAGCCGCTAATGAAGGGGCAGTGAGTGCTGTGGGCACTGGGGTGGCCCCACCCTGGTAACACTGGATAGCAGTCTCTGATGTTTCCAGGGGTTGAAGGCCCTTAATAGCCATGTCCTTCAGGGTGTCAAAGGTGGCATTTGGATGATCTAAGGCCCACCACCGTACAGTTCTGCTCTCCTCCTGGGACCTTAACCCCCGGATAAATTGTTCTATCAGCATTTTGTCCTCATCATGTATGCTGGCTGGACTAACCGGTTTCAGGGCCCGCAGGGCCTCTTGTAAACGCCAGGCATAGTCCCGGATACTATCCTCAGGTTTCTGGGTGCAGTGGTAGAACCTCATCCGAAGATTTGTCTCAGTGCGGTTTTCAAAGACAGTTTGCAGTCTCTTAAATATAATGGATACTGATTCCTGGTCTGCGGCTGGCCAGGTTTCAACTTCCCGCTCTGTGGCACCAGTCAATTGTCCCAGCACAACAGCGGCTCTCTGTTTACCAGTCATTGAGTACATGTCCAGTACACCGCATATTTTTCTTTTGAATTCAAACAGGGTGTCTGGTTTGTCGTCATACTGGGGAAGCCATTTAGCTCCGGGAACGTACGGCAGGGCCATGGGTATCACTGGGGTCACAACCCCTGCTGATGGGGCGGCCGCTCCGTCCTGAGCAGCGCCGGGCGCGAGTTGAACATCGGGAGCATTAACCGGTGTCGGCCATGTTTGCGCCCCCCTAGTAAACCATAGCCTACCTTCTCTTTCTTTTTCGGGTAGGCCGCAGCTCCGCAGATGACGGTCTCCTTCCAGGACCTGACGCTTCCTGGTGCTGCGTCAGAGCGCGAGGTGGGGCTTGAGCTTTGCGCGCTACCACGGTCACGCCTCTCTGGTTCCCGCGGTTACGCCCCTCTTCTTCCCGTGCGGCGGCGCGGTAATGGCGGCGATGTTCACCACAGTACAAACACAGTTCAAATACGGCACACAGTACTCGGTGGCAACAGGCACGAAATCCTGTTCGTGATGCCAGGAAGAGTGTGACTCGCCCAGGGGGGGATATAGGGGACTCGGTACCCGGGCCTTTACCCTCTTGGGATGTCACGGCAGTCGGCTCCCGGGCCCGTCCTCTGGGTCACTCTTTAAAAGGGGTTTTGTTAACAGTTCGTCTCGTGACGCCACCTGTGGTTTCTGGTAATAGTTACAAGCGCTGCTGCAGACCTCTGGGGGTGATGGGATGGCAGCTGGGATGTTTCTGCTCCCCACAGGCAGAGCGGGCCCCCGAGGCAGGATTGATGGATGGGATGCAGGTGAGAGATGGCCCGGTTGGGTCAGGCGGAATGACGGACACGCACACAGGGGATTCGCTTCAGTACCTTTACTGGTGTAACGGCAGGTATGGTCCAGGGTACTTGCTAGGAAGGGTGCACTTCAGGACTCTCCCCAGAGAGCGGGTATAAGGCCTCCTGATCCGTGTCTTCCTCTCTCTAAGCTTCCAGCCAGCCTGGAACTTGGCCTAGCTTCTACACTGTGTGCAGAATTATTAGGCAAGTTGTATTTTAGAGGATTATTTTTATTATTGATCAAAAACTATGTTGTCAATCAACCCAAAAGACTCATAAATATCCAAGCTTAATATTTTTGGAAGTTGGAGTGGTTTTTTTTTTAGATTTGGCTATCTTAGGAGGATATCTGTTTGTGCAGGTAACTATTACTGTGCCGAATTATTAGGCAACTTAATAAAAAACAAATATAATCCCATCTCACTTGTTTATTTTCACCAGATAAACCAATATCAGTGCACAAAATTTAGAAATAAACATTTCTGACATGCAAAAACCAAAACCAAAAAAATTAGTGATCAACATAGCCACCTTTCTTTATGATGACACTCAACAGCCTTCCATCCATAGATTCTGTCAGTTGCTTGATCTGTTTTCGATCAACATTGCGTGCAGCAGCCACCACAGCCTCCCAGACACTGTTCCGAGAGGTGTACTGTTTTCCCTCCCTGTAGATCTCACATTTTATGATGGACCACAGGTTCTCTATGGGGTTCAGATCAGGTGAACAAGGGGGCCATGTCATTATTTTTTCTTCTTTTAGACCTTTACTGGCCAGCCATGCTGTGGAGTAGTTGGATGCATGTGATGGAGCATTGTCCTGCATGAAAATCATGTTTTTCTTGAACGATACCGACTCTTTCCTGTACCACTGCTTGAAGAAGTTGTCTTCCAGAAACTGGCAGTAGGTCTGAGAGTTGAGCTTCACTCCATCCTCAACCTGAAAAGGTCCCACAAGTTCATCTTTGATGATACCAGCCCATACCAGTACCCCACCTCCACCTTGCTGGCGTCTGAGTCGGAGTGGAGCTCTCTACCCTTTAATGATCCAGCCTCTGGCCCATCCATCTGGCCCATCAAGAGTCACTCTCATTTCATCAGTCCATAAAACCTTTGAAAAATCAGTCTTAAGATATTTCTTGGCCCATTCTTGACGTTTTATCTTATGTTTCTTGTTCAAAGGTGGTCGTTTTTCAGCCTTCCTTACCTTGGCCATGCCCCTGAGTATCGCACAAGTTGTGCTTTTTGATACTCCAGTAACGTTACAGCTCTGAAATATGGCAAAACTGGTGGCGAATGGCATCTTGGCAGCTTCACGCTTGATTTTCCTCAATTCATGGGCAGTTATTTTGCGCCTTTTTTGACCAACACGCTTCTTGAAACCCTGTTGGCTATATGCCATGAAATGTTTGATTGTTCAGTGATCACACTTCAAAAGTTTGGAAATTTCAGGACTGCTGCATCCCTCTGGAAGACATCTCACAATTTTGGACTTTTCAGAGCCCGTCAAATCTCTCTTCTGACCCACTTTGCCAAAGGAAAGGAAGTTGCCTAATAATTAAGCACACCTTATATAGGGTGTTGATGTCATTAGTCAACACCCCTCCTCATTACAGAGATGCACATCACCAGATTTACTTAATTGGTAGTTGGCTCTCAAGCCTATGCAGCTTAGAGTAGGACAACATGTATAAAAAGTATCATGTGATCAAAATACTCATTTGCCTAATAATTCGGCACACAGTGTATGTTGTGTTGCTTTCTTACCTGACCGCTTGGTAGTAGGACTTTTTCTTGGCAACCACTATCCCTGGACGCCGAGGCCTTCGTGGTTCCTAGTCCTGTTCTTGCTGGTAGCTTCAGGATGACCAGGGGTCTGGAAGCCTCCTGGTATGCCGGCTGTCCCTACTGGGTGTAGAGAACCCTGTAGGCGCGGACCTGGTGTCCGGCTTGTGTCTTGGGATGAGCCTGTGATGCTCCTCTGCCCCCTCAACTCCTCTCTCCTCTCTCCTTGACTCGACCACACTCAGGGCCCTCAGTACACAGCAGCTCACGTGCTGCTTCTTCACTGGTCTCAGTGTCAGCACACTCTCTCTCTGACTGAGAGACTCTCTGACTGCCTAACTCCACCCTCCAGTTTATATATCCCTAACAGAGCTCCCTTTGGTGGTCTGAGGTGGAAGGGTGGAGGTGTCTGTTTGTAGTGAGGGCCTCTTGTGGAGAAGTCCGTCCATGCACCCTTTTGGGTCCTGTGGTACCTGTAGTAGCAGGGTGCCACACTACCAGCTCCTCATTGTTCCTGCTGAGTTCAGAAGCTAGGGTATGGAGCCGGACCGTATTTTGGCCCACAGTCACCCTGCCCGATGCAGTCTGAGGAGGGAGTATGATGCAGAGGTGACACGGCCTGGCTCGTCAAAGACCTTGCGGAATTCCCCCAGGAAGGCCTGCAGATCTGAGGTTACAGGGTACCCTCTCTCCACAAGTTTTTGAGCCATGCTAGGGCCTCTCCTCCAAGATGGAACATAATGAATTACACTTGAGCCTGATCGGAGGGGAACCGGTGAGCCAGAAGCTCAAAGTGAACCCACAGAATTGCTTGGAATTCACTTCATAACGTGGTGGTGCAGACAGATGAGGTCCAGGTCCTGGTGCATGAGTTGCAAGCTGAATAGTCACTGCCGAGGCTGCTGCAGCTTGGACTGGAGCAGATTCAGCAGCCGACGTGTCATCTAAATGGATTTTATCCTGCTGATCACTTTGGCAGGTCATCTCCTGGAATAACTCCGAGAGTGGAGGGGTATTGGGATCAACGGGGTCCATGGCCTGAGCAAACTGTAACACTGGTGGGTGAGGACCCACTACACTGTGAACCAGGGAGAGCCTGGAGGGGCGTAATTAAGCGACCACTTGGTTCTTTACTAGAGCCCCTGATAGTGTGGTTAGACTTGAGCCGCAGGTGGTCATTCCAGGACAGACCCCGGAACCGCAGAAGCTGACCCTAAGGGGACAGGGACGAAAGTACAGACTCGGAGTAGCTGGTAGGGCAGGAACAGGATTACGGCCAGAACAGATATCGGAGCTGGTTCAGATGGAGCGGATTCAGAACCATAG
Organism: Phyllobates terribilis; assembly: GCF_046119375.1. NCBI lineage: Eukaryota > Metazoa > Chordata > Amphibia > Anura > Dendrobatidae > Phyllobates > Phyllobates terribilis. The sequence goes on from NW_027362773.1 coordinate 69,434,044, forward strand.
GATGGGTTCAGGTTTCAGGCAGAACTGAATGGCAGGATCAAACTGGATGGACTTAGGGTATAGGTACAGGTTCGGACAGGATGGTAGCAGGTGCAGGTACTGGTACAGACTAGACAGGTTCAGGAAAGCAGAACTAGTTCAGGTTCTGGATAACAGGTCAGGTACGGGAACAGGGACCTGACTACGGACTTTCAGTCTAACTAAATACTAATGTTGTTCAGGCACCTCCCTACAGGGGAGGGTGCCTTGAATATTTGAGGTCTCCCAGCTATTGGCTGTGGACATTTCTGGAGTGCACGTGCTACCCCTTTAAGAAGTGGGGAGCGAGCGCTCCCTAAGCATGCTGCCGGGAGTTCTGGATCAGTTACACTAGTTTTGTCAGGAGGAATGGTCCCAAATTCCGACCAACTATTGTGAGAAGCTTGTGGAAGGATATACCAAACATTTGACCCAAGTCATTCAGTTTAAGGGCAGTGGTACCAAATACTAATGAAATGTATGTAAACTTGACTTTGCAGTAAGTAATAAAAATTCCTTAAAACATTCTCTCTCTATTATTCTGGCATTTGGCAAATATTAAAAATTATGGTAATCCTAACTGATCTAAAATGGGAAAGGTTTATTCTGATTTCATGTCAGATATTGAGAAAAACATGCATATGTGTCTTTTTATACAGTGTATGTAAACTTCTGCTTTCAAGTGTATATATATATATATATATATATATATATATATATATATATATATATATATATAAATATACTGTATATATACACAGGGCCGGTGTAGTGGTATTTGTTCCTTGTATCTAGTATTATTCAATCACTATGTGGAGGTAATATGTGGTCTGATCACGGTGTGGTGGTATTTGTCCCTTGTATGTGGTATTATTCTGTCACTACGTGGTGGTAATATGTGATTTGGTCATGGTGTGGCAGTATTTGTTCCTTGTATGTGGTATTATTCTGTCACTATGTGGTGGTAATATGTTATCTGTTCATGGTGTGGCGGTATTTGTTCCTTGTATGTGGTATTATTTGGTCACTATGTGGTGGTAATATGTGGTCTGATCACGGTGTGGTGGTATTTGTCCCTTGTATGTGGTATTATTCTGTCACTATGTGGTGGTATTATGTGATCTGGTCGTGATGTGGCGGTATTTGTTCCTTGTATGTGGTATTATTCGGTCACTATGTGGGGGTAATATGTGGTCTAGTCATGGTGTGTTGATATTTGTCCCTTGTATGTGGTATTATTTGGTCACTATCTGGTGGTAATATGTGGTCCGGCCATGGTGTGATGGTATTTGTCCCTTGTATGTGGTATTATTGGTCATTTTAAAAAATGTATGCAACACATTCCCTGTAAAAGATACCTAAAAAGAGTATTGGATATTTTAAGAAATGTTTAATATGTTAGAGTAGAGTAGGGCCCTGCCAAAAGAGTCTACCTTGTCGTGGTGGCAGGCTTAAAAAAATCTTTTGGCCAAAACAAAAGCTGATGGCTATGTATGTGATATGGTGTTCGATGGGAAATGTTAGTAATGTGTGATTGGTGAGGACCTGGTGCAGAAATTGAGTTTTTTCAAGAGTGGGCGGTGGGACTGTGGAAGGTTCGAGGGGTGGAACCTGGGCGGAGTCTCAAGGGGGCCCGAAAATTTTGCCAGTATGGGGCCCTGAAATTTCTGGTGGCAGCCCTGTGAGATATATTTATATATATGTGTATATATATATATATATATATATATATATATATATATATATATATATACAGTACAGACCAAAAGTTTGGACACACCTTCTCATGTAAAGATTTTTCTGTATTTTCATGACTTTGAAAATTGTACATTCACACTGAAGGCATCAAAACTATGAATTAACATATGTGGAATTATATACTTAACAAAAAAGTGTGAAACAACTGAAAATATGTCTTATATTCTAGGTTCTTCAAAGTAGCCAAATTTTGCTTTGATGACTGCTTTGCACACTCTTGGCATTCTCTTGATGAGCGTCAAGAGGTAGTCACCGGAAATGGTTTTCACTTCACAAGTGTGCCCTGTCAGGTTTAATAAGTGGGATTTCTTGCCTTATAAATGGGGTTGGGACCATCAGTTGTGTTGTGCAGAAGTCAGGTGGATACACAGCTGAATAGACTGTTAGAATTTGTATTATGGCAAGAAAAAAGAAGCTAAGTAAAGAAAAACGAGTGGCCATCACTACTTTAAGAAATGAAGGTCAGTCAGTCCGAAAAATTGGGCAAACTTTGAAAGTGTCCCCAAGTGCAGTTGCAGAAACCATCAAGCGCTACAAAGAAACTGGCTCACATGAGGACTGCCCCAGGAAAGGAAGACCAAGAGTCACCTCTGCTTCTGAGGATGTTTATCCGAGTCACCAGCCTCAGAAATCGCAGGTTAACAGCAGCTCAGAATGGAGACTAGGTCAATGCCACACAGAGTTCTAGCAGCAGACACATCTCTTCAACAACTGTTAAGAGGAGACTTTGTGCAGCAGGCCTTCATGGTAAAATAGCTGCTAGGAAACCACTGCTAAGGACAGGCAACAAGCAGAAGAGACTTGTTTGGGCTAAAGAACACAAGGAATGGACATTAGACCAGTGGAAATCTGTACTTTGGTCTGATGAGTCCAAATTTGAGATCTTTAGTTTCAACCACCGTGTCTTTGTGCGACGCAGAAAAGGTGAACGGATGGACTCTACATGCCTGGTTCACACCGTGAAGCATGGAGCAGGAGGTGAGATGGTGTGGGGGTGCTTTGCTGGTGACACTGTTGGGGATTTATTGAAAATTGAAAGCATATTGAACCAGCATAACTACCACAGCATCTTGCAGCGGCATGCTATTCCATCCGGTTTGCGTTTAGTTGGACCATCATTTATTTTTCAACAGGACAATGACCCCAAACACACCTCCAGGCTGTGTAAGGGCTATTTGACAAAGAAGGAGAGTGATGGGGTGCTACGCCAGATGACCTGGCCTCCACAGTCACCAGACCTGAACCCAATCGAGATGGTTTGGCGTGAGCTGGATCGCAGAGTGAAGGCAAAAAGGGCCAACAAGTGCTAAGCATCTCTGGGAACTCCTTCAAGATTGTTGGAAGACCATTTCCGGTCACTACCTCTTGAAGCTCATCAAGAGAATGCCAAGAGTGTGCAAAGCAGTCATCAAAGCAAAAGGTAGCTACTTTGAAGAACCTAGAATATATGACATATTTTCAGTTGTTTCACACTTTTTTGTTAAGTATATAATTCCACATGTGTTAATTCATAGTTTTGATGCCTTCAGTGTGAATGTAAAATTTTCATAGCTATGAAAATACAGAAAAATCTTTAAATGAGAAGGTGTGTCCAAACTTTTGGTCTGTACTGTATATATATACGTATTGTAAGGAGGGTGTAGCACAGCTAGTGGATGGGAGATAAACCTGGAGCAATGCTTTAGTACATATAGGACTAGAAGGGGTTAATCAGCCATGACAATATCTTCACCCCTTGGTGTGGTTCACTTTGTAAAATGAGACCTGTGTGTCTCACATATGTCTGTGTGTATGGAGGCATGCAGATCTCCTGGATTGAGTGCCTTTGCTAAAGGATTAAGAATCTGGACTCTAAGCCAGGCCAACTAACCAGCACTATTGTATGGACTTGTTACTTTATGTTTCACTTTGTGCCAGACAAAGGCTGTATTTAAGTTTTCATGTGATCTGGTTTATGAGGACTGAAATAAACCAGCCGGACTTTAAATAGAAACAGTTTCTGTAACACCTAAGATCGCTCCCAAGCGAGTAGTATTGTTACTATATATACAGTGGCACAAGGGAGGACACTAATAGCTTGGGGCCCCTGTGCAAGAAATGTGTCTGGGCCCCCTTCCTTTTATGGTGACAAAGCTACAGATATATACAGTTGTGCTCAAAAGTTAACATACCCCGGCAGAATTTTTGCTTTCTTGGCCTTGTTTCCGAGAATATGAATGATAACAAAAAACTTTTTTTTGAAGGAAAGATGAATGCAGCACGTCGTCAGTAAATACTGGAGGCAAATTTGCACTCATCAGCCTGGAAGCTGTGCATGGGACTTACTTGGATGTTCCAACATGACAACGATCCAAAACACAAGGCCAAGTCGACCTATCATTGGCGACAGCAGAACAAAGTGAAGATTCTGGAGTGGCCATCTCAGTCTCCTGATCTCAATATCATTGAGCCACTCTGGGGAGATGTCAAGCGCACAGTTCATGCTAGACAGCCCAGGAATTTACAGGAAATGGAGGCTTTTTGACAAGAAGAATGGGCAGCTTTAACATCTGAGAAAATAAAGAACCTCATCCACAACTACCACAAAAGACTTCAAGCTGTCATTGATGTTAGAAGGGTCATTTGGATGTTTTTGGTTGTCATTAAGATTTAAAAAGAGAAAACACAGTAGTTTGGCAATAAATGGCTTCACCCAACCAATAACCATGAGTGGAGAAAAAATTTTTTGTTATCATTCATATTCTCTGAAACAAGGCCAAGAAAGCAAAAATTCTAAACTTTTGAGAACAATTGTATATACATATACAGTATATAGCAACACACAAATGTGGCACCCCAGGGGTCCGGTTGCCACAGTGGCATTGCCTCCCTCACTACGGAAAGGAACTCCGACAACTATTGTTCCTTCAAGTTGGAGTTTTTAGCCATAGTCTGGGCTGTAACAGAGCGCTTCAAACACTACCTCGCCTCCTCCAGATTTACAGTCTTCAAGGATAACAACCCGCTGACGCACCTGGAAACTGCGAAGCTTGGTGCCCTAGAACAACGATGGATGGCTCGACTATCCAACTACGAGTTTACCATCAAGTATCGGGTGGGGCATAAAAACACTAATGCTGATGCGCTGTCCAGGATGCCCAACTTGCCAGATGGGGGAGAAGCCCCGGAAGAGCTGGAGGAGATAGATACCCGCTTTCCATCGTCACGGGGTGACCCATTGCTCCTACTGTGTGAGGAACAAGCGCTCCGCCAACAGGAAGGCCACGTTTAACCCATTGCCCCACCAAGGATGGGCAGAGACGTAGGATATCGACCCGGCTGTCCACCTAGTAAAGGAGTTGCTGACACAAGCTGACTCGCACCCTGGTCCCAATGCTCCACAGAAGACCCAACAGTTGTGGAAGGAGAAGGGTAAGCTGTTCATCTACAAGGGAAAGCTGTGTCGAAGAAGCATCAACTCCCGGACACACAAACTGGTCTGGCAGGTGGTAGTCCCGAGGCGGGATGCGCCAATGGTCTTAGAAGCGTACCACGATGGAGCAGGACACTTCGGGTGGAAGAAGTTGGAAGCCCTGCTATGTGAGCGATTCTACTGGGCTGGCATGAGGAAAGCGATCGAGAGATGGTGTCGAGAATGTGGTCCATGCAACCTGAGATGGAAAGACCGTGATAGCCAGAGGGCTCCCATGCAGCCCATAATCACCAAACAACCACTTGAACTGGTAGCCTTGGACCACGTGAAGCTAGCCCCGAGCCGGTCAGGCTACATCTACGTTCTCACCATAGTAGACCACTACTCCCGGTTCCTGGTAGTAGTGCCAGTGAAGGATAAGAAGGCTACCACAGCAGCCAAAGCGTTTCAACAACACTTTTGTCGCCCGCACGGTTACCCTGAACGAGTGCTTATCGACCAAGGCCCAGCCTTTGAAGCAGACGTGTTTCAGGAATTCTGTAACTTGTACAGCTGCAAGAAAATAAGGACGACGCCGTATCATCCCCAGACCAACGGGTTCTGCGAGAAAATGAACCAGGTGGTAATAGACCTCTTGAAGACGTTGCCCCTTGAAGAACGTAGCCTGTGGCCAGAGAAGTTACTGGATTTGGTGGATCTATATAACCATATCCTGGTGAACTCCACCAACTGTACACCCGCTTACCTGATGAAAGCAAGACCTGGCAAGTTACCCATTGACTTAGACATGGGAGTTTTAACACCTGAGACGACATCACCAGATACAGACTGGGATACGGAGCGGCAGCAACAATACCGCAAGGTGCAAGAATGTGTGGAGAGAAGTTTGTCCCAGGCGATACAGAAGCAGGAGAAAACTTATAATCAGCATGCACCTGCAATTCCCTTGTCACCTGGAGAACAGGTACTCAAAAGGAAAAGACGAGTTCACAAATTAGATGATCAGTGGGAGGTTGAGCCATACACCGTCTTACCTTCAAATTTCGGCAACACCAAGGTATGCTTCATCAGTAAAGATGGAGGAGAGACTTCAGCGGCAGTCACAAGAGACCTCCTGAAGGTATGCCCTGATCAGCTGAGACACAAAGAGGAAGACCAAAACAGCCCCCAGCACACCGAAAAGGTGGAAGAGACGGTTCAAACCATCCTTGAAGAATTTCCCCGGTCTTGGACGTGACGCGCCCCCTGGGCCGTGGGGTACTCGGTGCCGGGCCGGTCGTTGCTAGGGGAGATGTCACAGTGGCGGTGACCCGGTCCGTGACCCAGGGCGGTCATTCAAAAGGGGATTTTTATAGGGGATTTATGTACAAAGTTCGTGACGCCACCTGTGGTATGTGGCTAAAGGGAGCCGCCGCTGCGGAGCAGGTCCTCTGGAGCTGATGTTAGTGCAGCAAAGCTGGTGTGGCTCTCCACAGGTAGAGCTTAGCTCCAGGGCAGTGTAGATATTAAAGATGGTATAGGTGATGCTGGGTGTTGTAGTGCAGGGTTTGATGGCGCAGCAAATAATCACAGAGACAGTGGGGTGCAGTCTTCCGAGTTTACTCACAGTTGTTAAGTTCCTCAGGTTACAGGTTCCGGACTACAACCTCCCACGTCGTGCTGCGTTCACCAGGCAGGGGTTCAGCAATCCCTCAGGTAGTTCAAGAGTGCCTGACAGGACCCCTCTCTATGGGCCTTCCTCAGTCGTCTTCCTGCACTGGCTCTCGCCCTCCTGTCCTGCGCCTCACAATCAGTGTCCCAATCCGGTAGCCTCGGGTCTTGTCGGGCGACCTGCAGTCCCCTGGACCCTCTGTGGCCACCTTCTCGGCGATATAATTGTGGTTGTAGCCACTGCACCTTGCAAGTACAGCAGCCTCCGGTTCCTAGCTGAGCCTTGTAGTTCTCCACTAGTTTAGGGGCCGGTCCCCTCTGCGTCTCGATCCCTCCACCGCCTGGCAGATTCGGGCGTACGGGTGCCCTCCAGCACTTCCCGTACCCCTGGGATCCCGTCTGTTCCTGGAGCCTTTCTCCTGCTCCCTCTCCTCTCTCAGTCCTGGGCCTCTCGGGCTAGGCCCGCCTCCCGAGCAGAGCTCCTGCAGAGCTTCTGCTCCTTTCACTTCTCCTCCTCTGACTGATCTGGCTGAGCTCACTTCCCAAGATGGTTCCCCTTTTTATACAGCTTCCTTTCATGCTCCCCTGATCTACTTCCTCCACCCACGCCCACTACATGGTTCCCCCTCACTTGGTTCCCCTCCACTCCAGCCAGAGACCAGGGACTGTGCTCTCCCATAGGAGCAATCTCGCCCTGCCCTACTGAAGTGGATGTGTTGGATGCAGGTGTTAGGGTCCCGGGCAGCACTCTATCCTTACCTGAGAGTGGGATACCACACCTCTGGGTGAGATGCAGTACCCCTGTGGCGACTGAACCTGCAGGGGAGCCACAGATGCAGGTGAACCCAGCAATCGTGGTACCTGTACTGACTTTTCCGCAAGTAGCCTCACCGGAAGCCGCAGAGACTCTAGAACAGCAGAGAAACCAGTCGGCCCCAGAAACAGATGCTTCATCAGCTGTGGAACAAGTGAATCTACCCCCTGCTAGCGGCGAATCTGTCATACCCATGGTGAGTCAAAGAGTTCGTAGAAGACTACCGGTGTTACCTCAGACTAACCGTAGTGTAGTCCACACTGAACTCACCACACCAGTGGTAGACACTAGAGACCCGGGTAGGTCATTGGTAACAAATGTACTGCGTAGATCAACCCGTAGTACCATAGGTCAGCTCCCTACCCGTTATAGGGACTAAGAAGTAGTAAAATAATAGTATATGTTATATAGTTGCAACCGTTAAGTAATCCTGGATATAAATAGTTATTACATTTATGGACAAATGGACCACAGGACTAGGTGTGGTCAGGACAATGTTGAATAAAGTTGATAGTTGGCCTTGTAAATAAACCGCAGGCGTGGCCGAAAACCAGGCCCACCGACAGAGTGCCCTGAAGCCACGCCCAGGGACGATACACAAAGTGGGTTGAGGCGGTTCCCACCAACAAATCTTCAAGTATCCGGAAAAAGACAATTCCCGGATAGCGGCGTAAAGACTAAGCGCCGCAGTGATTGCTACCAATTTTTTGTTGGGTTTTTGTGATTTTGGCTTTTTGAGACTTTGTAAATTGATGGTAATGAGAATTGTTATTGTTGTAATTGTTGCTAATTGTTAATTCAAAAAGGTATCCTCAGTCCGGGAGTACTAAATTTAACTAGGGGGGAATGTGGCACCCCAGGGGTCCAGTTGCCACAGTGGCATTGCCTCCCTCACAAGGGGTGATGCCATGTCTGGAAGCAAGGAGGGGTCCCCTAATCAGGTATACCAGCATACAACACTTTCCTGGCTCCAGACCAGAAAGGGGAGCTCCTCCCCTTAGCAACTGGCATCTGGAGGCAGGGTTAGTAAGAGTGAGTTAAGAGGAGTTGAAGACAGGACAGCTACTAGGAAGGACCTGGGGGAAGGGAGCTGTGTACAAGCTCACCCCAGAGGAGAGAAGCGCAGAAGAACCGGACACAGTAGTCCGAGGTTGTGGGGCACTGAAGGCCCACCAGCAGAATCGAGAGGGCAGGAGACTGCAGGTCTCCTGGCCCCATCAGACGCCCGGAGGCTCAGCAGCACATAGGGCCCAGCACCACCACGTGGGAGCGACACTTAAGGAAGGCCCGAGCTGCCTGCCATACAGGTGAGGAAAAAGACGTTTTACTCAGGGACGATGACCGCAGCATAGCTTCAAGCAGCAGGGCCAAAGAGATTAGCGCAGAGGGAAGGCCTACAACTCCACCTGGCGAGGTGGATCCCCAACTTGCTTCCAGGCCGCCCGGACCTCTACCACCAGCTAGTACCTGTGCCCCAGGCTGCTTAACAACCTCAAGTAAAGATAAGAGGAAACTGCCATTAAGCTGTGGACTGGTCATTATCTGCGCCATCACCTGCACAACACCGCACCAACAACATCTACCTCATTGCATCACTATATCCTGCCCTGGAACTAAGCTCTGCCTGTGGAGAGCTGAACCAACTCTGCTGCGTCACCATCAGCTCCAGAGGATCTGCACCGCAGCGGCGGCCCCATATAGCTGCATACCACAGGTGGCGTCACGAACATTATCTCTATAAAAACTTTATTCCGCTTTTACCTTTCCCTTTAATTGACCGCCCTGGGTCACGGACCGGGTCACTGCCACCATGACATCCCAAGCACCAACCGGCCCGGCTACCGAGTGCCCCACGGCCCAGGGGGCGCGTCACATATATATCTTACATAGTCTCATTTATTATGTATATCATCGTCCCTTATTGCTCAGTGCCTTCTTGTGTTAGGTACAGCACTGTCCCTTACATATCGGATCATATAGCTCCCTGTTTTTTTATTACATACCGTCCTCTTTTGTTAGCTATATAATGCAAGGACAGGCTGATGGAGCATGGGAAAGCTTCTTTTCTAATGGAGGAGCTGATGGACCAATCTTCTGGTCACCGGCTGCTCAACCAACAATCATTTTATATCTAACAAGAGAGGATTGTGTTATAAAAGAGGGCGCTGTGAATAACAAAAATAACAAGAATACACTATGTATGGGACAGCACTGTATATAACAGCTGAGGAAGCTATATAATAAGGGACGGCACCATATATAACTAGAGAGGATGGTACATAATAAAGGAGGGTCTTATACATAATAAAAGAGGAAACTATGTAACTAAGGACCGTGCTATACATAATAAGTGAGTACACTGTATATTAAGGGGCTATGCTATACATAATAAAGCTACATTCCTGCATCTGTGTGCAGTGTCAGTGTGCCGCCCGATTTTACTGACGCATTGAGCATGTCCTATTCTGATCCTCAAAATTGGATTAGAACAGAACATTCACTGACTCTCATGGATCTCTTTCTTAGATCCGTGATTTTCATGGATGTGTGATTGGACCTATAAATCTCTACGAGTCCGCGTGCCGTCCGATTAAAAAAAATCTGGCAGCAAACTGACATTCCACACAAACGTGAGAATGCAGCCTGAGGGATTTTACAGATAACATTATCACTCCAAGTCACACAGTGCAGATACAGAATAATATTTACATCCAGGAACTTACCATTCATGTCTCGTCTGATTAGAGTCGTTTTCTGCTGTTTCTTCTCCATCTGGTCAGACCTTCATGTCGACATTTCCCAGCCACGACTCGTCTTGTCACAATGATCGTCACAGACCTGAAAATAACAAGGACACATATATTGTCGTACATGCGTCTCCCCTGCATTGCGCCCCTGAATACAGATATGTACCCCACCATTAATATACTATTAGCCATGCACCAATCAAAATATAAAGTGATAAGCAGCACAGTGCCCCCCATTGACTATAATCTCTGCCAATGGGGGACAATGGGGGTAATAATATAAATTATTCAGTCTTTGTGACTCTCCCCAATTAACTTTAAGGCTATGTGAACACAGAAAATATGCAAGGTTTTACAGTGCATGTAAAGTGAATGAGATTCCCGAAGTCTCATGCACACGCTGCTTATTTTTTCCTTGCAGATTAAAATCTGCATAATATTAATTCTTGCAGCATACTTTACCAGTACTAATGAGTGGGGGGAAATACACAACAAAAGCATGTCAAAAACGTGACAAAAAGGGTTTTATATGCAGCGTTCTTCCTGCCAAAACACATTAGGATATGCACTAGAATTTTCTCATGCAAATCCAGAACATAGCACTCCCCAATAAATTTTAAGTCCCTGATAATGTCATAATGAATTGTGAGATGGGGGAGGACACTATCAGGGACTTCGCACTCTCTCCACTTCCCAATTCATTTTACATCCATATCTAACATCCCCCTCCCCCTGTTCATAAATCCATTATAAGTCCCCTTTACTCCCATCCCAATCCCCCTCATTGTTCTCTCCCCCACATCCATCATTGTCCTCTCCCCCACCCTCCATCATTGTCATCTCCACCACCCCCTCATTGTCCTCCCCACCCCCCTCATTGTCCTCTGCCCCACATTCATCATTGTCCTCTCCCCCACCCTCCATCATTGTCATCTCCCCCACCCCCATCATTGTCATCTCCCCCACCCCCTTCATTGTCCTCTACCCCACATCTATCATTGTACTCTTACCCACATCCCATCATTGTTCTCCCTCATCATTGTTCTCCCACATCACCTCCATAATTATTCTGGACCTCTCCCCAGTATATTGGTAAAAAAACAACACTCACCTCTCAGTCCATTCCCCCGCAACATCATCATCATCAGCAACTTTCTCTCTGACACAGGCGCTTGCTGCATGCTGACCTCATCAAACTGTGCGCACCTGTGTCTGATAGAAAGTGCAGGGCAGAAGCAGAGGACGGATGCTTGCAGCTCCGCTGCCATTTTCTTTGTTAAAATAGTTTTTATTTTGAGGATTTTAAACATATAACAGGGGAAAAGGGGAAGACATAATAAAAATATATAATGAGCAATACAAATTAAGATTAATAACAATGTAAATTGTCACCCCAACTATCTAAGGGGGATAAATTCAGGATTAAAGAGGAAGGAAAAAAAGGGGAGAGCGAAAAAAGGAGAGAAAGGAAATGGGAAAAGAGGAAGGAAAGAACAAGGAAAAGAAGGGAGGAATAAAAATAAACTGGAAATGAGGGAGGTGGAAAAGAAAAGGAAAAACAGGGAAAAGATTCATCTGAAAAAAAAACAGAATAAAATATACCTGATATACAAAGTTTGGAATATGTATTCAACAAAAAAAATAAAATCATATTGGCTAACAATCAAGTTTTAACAAGACCATGGTAGTCCACATTTGAAGGAAAAGAGAGGTTTCATGAAGACCATCTGATTTCATATTTGGAAAGAGAGTAATTTTTAAGAGCAAATGCTAATTCAAAGGTGTTGTGAACCAAGATTCTGTCAATAATATCATCTATCTTAGGGATAACTGATGATTTCCATTTGGCTGCAATAAGCATTTTGATAACTGAAAAAATATGGATAATTAATGTATCTACTTTCTCTAGGAAGCAAATTTGCATCTAGAGAAAGAAGGTAAAGTTGGGGATAAATTGACACTTTGTCATTCCCTACCTTATTCAATAATACATTTAACTCTTTTCAAAGAGGTTTTAATTTCGGGCAGGCCCAGAAGATATGAATGATACTGCCATGCTGTCCACAATCTCTCCAACATAAGTCAGAATGATCTGCGAAGACTTCCCGAAGCCTAACAGGTGTAAAATGAAATTGTGAAAGTATTTTAAAATAATTCTCATGGATGTTTGCGTTTATATTCAATAAATATGTGATTCTGAGAGCTTGTTGCCAATTCTCAAAAGAAAATGTTTGGTTTAAGGCTATGTGCCCACGATGCAGAAATGCTCCGGATTTTTTCCTGAGCGTTTCTGCATCTCCCTGGCAGAAAAAACGCATGCGGATTGTACATGCGGATTGTACATGCGTTTTTCCTGCCAGGGACATGCGGATGTGAAGCGTTCTTCACATGCATTTCCGCATGCGGGTTGACAAGCGCTTTCCCAGCGATTTTAGCATCACTTGGAAAGTGCTTGACAACTTGGTCACACTATATAAATCCATGCAGCCGGCATGGATTTATATAGTGTGACCGAAAGAATGTTAAAAAATAAAAAATAAATATATACTTACCTTGTGATGGCCCCCGGAGTCTTCATTCGATGCGTCTCGGCTTGCCGGCAGCTCGCGGTACACTGAGAGGACCTGCCGACGTCAGCGGTCGCGTGACCCGTCACATGACTAAATGACGTCATGGCAGGTCCTTGAGTCCACCGCGATCTGCCGGCAAGCCAGGACAAAGACACCGTCGGCCATCAGAAGGTAAATATAATGTTTATTTTTTATTTTATTCTTTTTTTACAGGTACTATGGTACCCGGGTCCGGAGGAGAGTCTCCTCTTCTCCAGACCCGGGTACCATCCACACATTGAAACGCATGTAATCCGCATGTACAGATCCAGTGATGCGGATTACATGCGTTCCAATGCAAGTCAATGGCTGCGAAAACGCAGCGCTTCCGCAAAATAATTGTTAGTGCTGCATATTTTTCCGCAATGATATTCCGCAGCGGAAATTTCCGCAGCATGTGCACAGCACATGCGAATTGTCATTGGGGAACATGGTAGACCTTCTACCAAGCGTTTTTTAAGCATTTCTGCAGCCGAATTGCCGCTGCGGAAACGCTTAAAAAACACATCGTGGGCACACAGCCTAAGTCTGACTTCCATTTAATCATGGGTTTAGATTTACTAAACTCCAGATCCAAGTTCAGGAACATATATATACTTTTTGTACACCAGTTTGACTCTATTGTAATATTGTCCAATAGTGTAATGATTAGTGATTGTTATGTTCTGCAAATTAGAACTAAAGAATAGTAGGGAAAAGCGGTCCCTGCACTGAGACTCAGCTTTACCCTACGCTGGGGTGGGTGCCCTATTCCTTGTGACTAGACCCACCGAAACTCCTGCACTGAACTCAAACGAAGACCTGTAGGAAAGGGAAAGGGGTCCCTAAAAGATCTAAGGACTGGGAGCAAAATCAGGAGACCTCCTAACAGAAAAGTTAGTTGCAGAAACAAAAATTTAAGGAAGCAAAACTGGTGGAACAAGAAGTCCCAGGATAACAATAGTTCAAAGCAAGAAGAACGAAACTAGGCTACTTAGCCAGAGCAAGAGCATTACAACACTGATGTCCAGCAGAGAATGGGGGCCAGGTGCTGGGTAATAAAGAGTGCAGAGATCACGTGACCAAGAAACCCAGCACCAGAGGAAAAGACTAGAAGCCAGCAAACCACAACAAGATGGCTGATAGTAAAACAACATAGATTCTAACAGTACCTCCCCTTTTACAAGGATCCTCCGGATCCTCTAGGCCGAGCCTTACCAGGAAATCTCCTGTGAAAAGCCTTAATTAGCCTTGAGGCAGAGACATCCTCGGCCTTCACACAGGAATTATCCTCGAGGCCGAAACCTCTCCAGGACACAAGATACTGTAATCTTCCTCTATGCCACCTGGAATCTAAAATGCGAGAAATCTCAAGTTCACCATCCTCATCAACAGGAGTAACAGTAGACTTCGCCTGCTTATCAGGCGTGTGCGCCTTCTTAAGTAACAACACATGAAACACAGAATTAATCCTCCAGGACGAGGGAATGCCCAACCTCACAGCTGCCGAGTTGACAATCTGAACCACTTTGAAAGGACCCACAAATTTAGGCCCCAGTTTTTAGAAGGAATTTTCAAACAAAGATTCCTAGAGGACAACAAACCATATCCCCAACAGCAAACAAGGACTCCTTTCTTTTTTTGTCAAAATACATTTTTGATCTCCTGTTAGCCTCTTTAAGGTTCAGGCATACACTGGTCCAAACCCTCTCCAAATCACCAGAAAAATTGTCCTCCTCCGGTACAGCAGCCCCAACTTTGGAAAATGGACCAAAAGATGGATACCTGCCAGTACAACAAAAAAAAGGAGAACAACCGGCCGAGGAAGAAGTATGATTATTAAGGGCAAACTCTGCAAGTGGTAGAAATTCTGACCACATTTCCTGATTGTCTGCCACAAAACATCTCAAAAACTGCTCGACATCCTGGTTCTTCCTTTCAGTCTATCCATTGGGCTCTGGATGATACCCCAACGAGAATGCCAAATGAATTTTCAATCTGTCACAAAAACTCCAAAAGCTAGCTGCAAACTGTGGTCCTCTATCGGAAACAATGTCTGTGGGAACACAATGGAGCCTAACAATCTTCTTCACAAAAGCCTTAGCAAGAGTCTTGGCGCAAGGTAACTTGTTGAACAGAACCAGATGACACATTTTACTAAACCGGTCCACAACAACCCAGATGACAGAAAAACCCTCCGATAAAGGCAGATCGGTGATAAAATCCATGGCAAGGTGTGTCCATGGCGAACTAGGAACTTCCAAGGGGCATAGCAACCCCTCAGCTGGAGCGTAAGAGGCCTTCGACCTAGCACACACAGAACACTGACGCACCCACTTGATGACTTCCCTTTGCCACCCTGGCCACCAGAAACTCCGACCAATAGACTTCCTAGTTTTCGAAATCCCTGTGTGACTCGCCAACCGAGACTCATGACATTCAACAAACAACGCTCTCCTCAAGGCTCTAGGCACAAACAATTTACCACACGGAGTGTTAGTTGGTGCTGCACTCTGAGCTCCAAGGATGCTATTCTCCAACTCAGAATCCAATGTGGCCACCACCACCCCTCTCTGCAAAATGCACTCCTCCCTCTCAGCATTCATTGCTGGAGAGAAACTACGAGACAAAGCGTCAGCCTTAACATTCTTTGTCCCCAGGACAAACATAGTAACATAACATAACAAAGGTTACAGAAAAATTGAACCGGGCAAAAAACAGTGCCCACCTAGCCTGACGGGCATTCAAACGTTTAGCTGCGTCCAGATAAATCAAATTCTTATGATCAGTGAAAACCTGTAAAGGATGTCGAGCCCCCTCCAAAAAATGTCGCCAATGCTCGAACGCGAGTTTAATAGCCAACAACTCATGATTCCCAACATCATAGTTGAGCTCTGTCTCAGAAAATTTTTTTGAAAAGAAAGCACAGGGATGCACCCCATCCTCACCCTCCTGCTACAGAACTGCCCCTACGCCTATAGATGAGGCATCCACCTCAACCAAAAATGGATTGGTCTCATCCGTCTGGATAAGAACAGGAGCAGAGCTGAACCTCTCCTTGAGATACTCAAAAGCTTCAATACTTCAATAGCCTCAGTGGACCATTGGACTGTATTAGCACCCTTCTTGGTGAGATCAGTAATGGGTTTAGCGATGACAGAGACATTTTTTAGGAATTTCCTGTAATAATTGGCAAACGCCAAAAGCCTCTGGACGGACTTCAAACCCTCAGGCCCTCGACCACTCCAGCACCGCCTGAACTTTCACCGGGTCCATCTCAAAACCATCACAAGAGACAAAGTAACCCAAAAAACTAATTTTCTGGACAGCAAACTGACACTTCTCCAATTTAGCAAAGAGTGTGTTATCTCTCAGTATCTGAAGAACTTTGCGGACTCTCTGCCAATGAGACTCAAGATCCGATGAATAAATCAAAATGCCAGCCAGATAAACAATAACAATCCTACCATTGATGAAATTTTGAAAAAATGCAGGGGCGTTAGTAAGCCCAAAAGGCATCACCAAACACTCAAAATGTCCTTCCGGGGTGTTAAAAGCTGTCTTCCATTCATCTCCGTCCTTCACCCGCAGCAAATTATATGCCCCATGAAGGTCAATCTTAGAAAACCATTTAGCTCCGGTCAATTGGTTAAACAAATCCGGAATAAGTGGTAACGGGTAAGGATTGCGCACAGTGATCTTATTAATCTCCCGAAAATCCAGACATGGCTTAAGACCCCCATCCTTCTTTTTGACAAAAAAGAACCCAACCGCCACAGGAGACTTAGAGGGTCTTATGTGACCAGCAGCTAAACTAGTCTGAAGGTTCTCCTTCAAAGCCTCCCTCTCGGGAATTGTCATATTAAACAACCGGCTCTTAGGGAGCTTAGCATCAGGGGCAAAGTCAATAGCGCAATCGTAATCTCTATGAGGTGGTAAAGCTTTCGATTCCACCTCTGAAAAAACCCTCCAAAAATCCTGAATGGGTTCCGCTAACTCCCCCTTCACAACAGCCGCAATGTAACCATTACAACACTTACCAGAAGATCTAGGTCTGAGCCGAAAATACAACAAAGAAGCATTTTTAAATGAAAAAAAAATCCTGTCGTTTCCCCGAGAAACACTCAGGTAATCCTACCTTAGGTTCTTCATAGCGTTCTGCAGGGTATTTACTCACGTACTGCTGAAGATCGGCAACCTCCAGAGTCAGCCCTTGCAAGCGTTGAGCAAGCTCCTGGATGGTACACATACTGAAGAAAATCCAGGAAGAGGAGAGGAGAAGAAAAAAAAAAAAACACTCTTTAACGCGGCTGGACATACTGTTATGTTCTGCAACTCAGAACTAAGGAATAGGAGGAAAAGCTGTCCCTGCACTGAGACTCAGCTTTACCCTACGCTGGGGTGGGTGCCCTATACCTTGTGAATAGCCCCACCGAAACTCCTGCACTGAACTCAAACGAAGACCTGTAGGTTAGGGAAAGGGGTCCCTAAAAGATCTAAGGACTGGGAGTAAAAGCAGGAGACCTCCTAACAGAAAAGTTAGTTGCAGAAACAAAAATTTAAGGAAACAAAACTGGTGGAACAAGAAGTCCCAGGATAACAATAGTCCAAAGCAAGAAGAACTAAACCAGGCTACTTAGCCATAGCACGAGCGTTACAACACTGATGTCCAACAGGGAATGGGGGCCCGGTGCTGGGTAATAAAGAGTGCAGAGATCACGTGACCAAGAAACCCAGCACCAGAGGAAAAGACTAGAAGCCAGCAAACCACAACAAGATGGCCGATAGTAAAACAACATAGATTCTAACAGTGATGAGGGAGCACTAAAATGCTCGGGTACCTGTTGCTCAGGTCGAGCAAATTGGAATACTCGGGTGCTCAACCCGAGCAACAAGCCCAATATAAGTCTATTGGAAGCTTGAGCATTTTTCGGGCGGCTTCCCCCGGCGGTCTGCAGAGGGCCTAAAAATTGGCCAAATCGATAAGAACAGTGCTCAAATGACATGGGAACAGCATTGGGAAGACCCCTGGAAGCATTTCTGACTCCCAGGTCACTGCTATCAACAACGTTGTCAGAGTATTACACCACTTTTACGGACTCACAATAAAACATACAAAAACGAGACCAAAATGGATTTTCCTGGGAAATATGTTAAGGAACATCCTTTCCAGGGTAATGACTTGTATATAAGGCAAAATAAATAACCAAAAATGCTCCTTCGCACCCTGGGCTATGTTCACACGTAGCGTTTTTGATGCGTTTTTGCACTTTTGCATTGCTTTCAGCCAAGACAAATGCATTCACTGGGAAATGTAATTTTAACACTTTACAACCTAATCTGGCCATCTGGTGTGTGACACATCATCAGACACATGCATACAGTGCTGAAAAGACATGGGAACAGCATGGGGAAGACCTCTGGAAGCATCTCTGACTCCCAGGTTACTGCCTAAAAGTATGCCCATCATAAGTGATCCTTGGCGCATGCAAAGATGCCTCCCGCTTTGCACCTGTCGTTGCAGACTTGCATCAATCACCGTCCACGTCCTTGTCCCAGTGCAGCATTCAGTTGTCCCTACCCCATTCCTTGGAATGCAAGCGCAACTATGCAGCCATCCACCCACCCACCCACCTACCCACAGGCTGCAATACTATACTGCCAAATTTTTGACAGCTGCTTGCACTTGAAATGTGGCCTTTTAGACTCGTGGAGGCGGAAGCTGTCCACAATCATATGGCGGCGGCGACCGGGTATTCATACTCGGTCCCCAGTCGCCACTATTTGTCCCGGTGTCATCTCCACCTTCCACAAACACGGGTCCCACAACATTACCCGTGCCCTCCCCAGTGCACTTACTGGGAAGGACCGCCTAACCACAAACACGTGGACAGGTGAATGTGGCCAGGGATGGTACAGAGCCAGTCCACAGCTTTTTTTTGCTGAGTTGTATTTCACCACAGCCATATTCTTTAGCTTGGTGAAAGGACTTGGGAAACCATATCTACCCAGCTGTCATTTCTCCCAGGAAGTCCTCTAAAGCTTCTTTCACTTAAAATGTGGCCTTTTTTCGGCTCGTGGAGGCTGAAGCTTTTCTTAACCTCATGCCGGCGGTGGCCGGGTGTCCATACTCAGTCCCCAGCCACCACTATTTCTCCCGGTATCGTCTCTGCCGTCCACAAGCACGGGTCCCAAAACATTACCCGTGCCCTCCCCAGTGCACTTACTGGGAATGATCACCTAACCACAAACACGTGGACAGGTGAATGTGGCCAGGGATGGTACGGTGCCAGTCCACAGCTCTTTTTGCTGAGAGTTGTATTTCACCACAGCCATATTCTTTAGCCGGTGAAAGGATTGGCATAGAGGGAAACTGTATCTACTCTAGGTGTCATTTCTCCCAGGAAGTCCTCTAATGCAGCTTGTTGCAGAAGCAATGGCAGCCCGTCCAACATCAACTCGCACTTGTCAGTGATGTTTTGACACACAAACATCTTTCTTTGTGCATTTAATTTCATGACTACAGAGTTGGGCAATGGCCTGATTTGCAATGCGGTTTGAGAAATAACATGCATAAGCACGTCCGATCCACATTAAAAAAGCAGCCATAGAGCGTCCGGAACCTTCCCCCACACTTTTCTTAGCCAGGACTGCTTCTCGGCAGGGTTGGACGGACCCACCAGAAAACCGGAGACTCCTCCGGTGGGCCCTGGCTTCTCCTTTAGGAGAGTTCATAGTGCCGAGGTGAGGCCATGATGATGATAGAGGCCACCATCTGCTTAGCTTTCTGTTACTTGGAATGCAAGCACAAGTATGCAGCCAGCCACCCACCCACCCACAGGCCGCAATACTAAACTGCCAGATTTCTGGGCAGCTGCTTGCACTTGAAATGTGGCCTTTTAGGCTCGTGGAGGCGGAAGCTTTTCACAATCTCATGCCTCATGCCTCGTGTCCATACTCAGTCCCCAGCCATCACTATTTCTCCCGGTGTTGTGTCCCCCTTCTACAAACGCGGGTCCCTGAACATTACTGCTGGCACTTTTCTGTGGGAATTTGCTTTCCTGATACCAGCCTGGAATATTTCCAGTAAACTATGGTACGACACCATGGTATTAGCACTGCCCCCAGTACCAATAGCGAAGCCATCCCCAATTTCCTTCTCAGGAATTTTATTTGGTAGACTGAGTGGCTGCCCAAATACATTAGTTTCTCACAAAGGAGCTGAAGATAGAGTGGCAGTAGGTGCAGTTTCTCCAGCCTGTTAGATATTAGAGGGTGAACGGCAGCACATTGGATCAGTGGTTAGCACTGAAGCCTTGCAGCGCTGGGATCCTGGGTTCAAATACCAGCAAGGACAACATCTGCAAGGGCTTTGTATGTTCTCACCGTGTTTGCGTGTGTTTCCACCTCAGTAAAAAAGCAGCCATAGAGTGTCCAGGAACTTTCCCACACACTTTTCTTAGCCAGGACTGCTTCTCGGCAGGGTTGGACAGTCCAACCAGAGAATCCACTGGTGTGCCCTGGCTTCTACATCAGGAGAGTTCATGATAGCGCTAACTTTGCAGCTGCTATGGGGCTCTTCAGCGGTGGAGAAAGGTGAGCCCTCAGAATCAAATTGTAACGGGTCCGGGAGGCGGAACCTCTGAGCTACTATACAAGGGGGCGGCCCTTGTAAGGGAGCGGGTGGCAGTCTCTGGATGAACGGACAGGGAGATACGGCAAGTGATCAGGGCAGTCTCTGGGTGAACGGACAGGGAGATACGGCAAGTGATCAGGGCAGTCTCTGGGTAAGGGGTAGGTACGACCTGTGATGGCAGAGCCTCCGGGTAGGCTAGCAGGCAGATGGTAGATGGGTGCTCCCAGGTGAGCAAGCGAGAGTCTCTGGAATAGCAGGTGGTCACGGCACGTGACGGCGGAGCCTCCGGGCTGGCAGGCAGGCAGGTAACGGAGAAGCGCTCCCAGGTGAGCGGGCAAGAGTCTCTGAGATAGCTGGTGGTCACAGCACGTGACAACGGAGCCTCCGGGCTGGCAAGCAGGCAGGTAACGGAGAAGCGCTCCCAGGTGAGCGGGCAAGCTGGTCCATAGACAGACTGACCGGAGTAGTAAGGCAGACCGTCGGACCTCAGGCAAGCAGGCAGGTAGCTGATATGTGCTCCCAGGTGAGCGGGCAGGCTGGTCCTTAGACAGACTGACAGGAGTAGTAAGGCAGACCGTCGGACCTCAGACTGGCAGACAGGTAACAAGTATTCAGGCAGGAATCAGGCAGGTAACTGGCAGGAATCAGGCAGGTAACTGGCAGGTAACTGGCAGGTAACTGGCAACGGGACCTGAGGGCTGAAGCACAGGTGAGACACAGGTGCAAACAACATTGCTCGGGCACCTCCATTTTGGAGGAGGTGCCTTTTATATGATGAAGTCCTCCGGCCATTGGCCGGGGACTCTTTAGGGCGGCGCGCGCGACCCCTTTAAGAGGAGGGGAGCGCGCGCGCGCGCGCCCTAAGCACAGGGGCCGGGAAGGAGCGCGCGCCGAGAGCAGAGCAGGAGGAGGACGCCGGGACGGAGCGCGCGCTGACAGCAGAGCGGGGAGAGGACGCCGGACAGGAGCGCGCGCTGACAGCAGAGCGGGGAGAGGACGCCGGGCACGGAGCAGAGCGGTGAGGGGAGCAGCGTCCCTGCCTAGCAGAGGGCAGGGACGCCAGCGCTACAGTACCCCCCCCTTTAGGCCCCCCCTTTTTTAGGCCAGACAGAAATTTAGCTAGGATGAGAGGGGCATGGATGTTCTCCCGGGGCTCCCACGTTCTCTCCTCAGGACCAAACCCCCTCCAATCTACCAGAAAAAAGGTCTTTCCTTTTACCCTTTTGCTGGCAAGAATGTTCTCTACCTCAAACTTGTCCTCAGCAGAAACCAGAGCAGGAGGCGTACCTGTAGACTTAGAAAAAGAGTTAAGTACCACAGGTTTGAGGAGAGATACATGGAAGGAGTTAGGGATCCGTAAGTTGGCCGGGAGTTTCAATTTATAGGCTACCGGGTTGATCTGACCGATGACCACCAGTGGGCCGATGAACCGAGACCCTAACTTATAGGAAGGGATCTTGAGTCGGACATATTTGGACGAGAGCCAGACTTTATCCCCAGGACGGAATTGAGGAGGGTCCATCGCTAAATGCTGCCAGGGGGCAGCAGGTACTGGCAGAGGAAGAAGGCGGCCGGCCGACAGGTGTCTCGGAACTTTGTTGCGGGCGCAGGACACACAGGCAGAAACAAAGTCCATAACATCCTTGTGCAGGTTAGGCCACCAGTAGTGTCGGGTAATAAGCTGGAGGGTCTTTTTCCGACCGGCGTGGTCAGCTAGTTTAGACGAATGACCCCAGTGTAGGATTCTCTCCCGATCAGGTACCGATACGAACGTCTTACCAGGAGGGAGACAATTTAGACTCACGGGAGCCACCTGCATTACTCTGGCGGGATCGATGGGGCAGTCACATGGTCTATGAGGTGGTGATGTCTCTGCCTCCTCCTTAACAAAGACATCAGCACTAGACCAATAAGGAGTCGGAAGTCCAGGTAGATTAGCTGGGATAGGAGAGGGACGGACGGAATGGACGGGAACCAGGCAGGTTTTATGACAGGCCTGTCCCCAGTGAAGGACTTCTCCGGTTTGCCAGTCAAGCACGGGTGCATGTCTCTGGAGCCAAGGCAGACCTAGCAAGAGGGCGTGAGGGAGACCAGGCAGAACGTGAAAGGAGATACTCTCTGAATGCAGCATTCCCACCTGCAGAGTAATGGATTCGGTGATGAATTGGATGGGGCGAGGTAAGAGGCCCCCATCCACGGCAACAACAGACAAGGGTACAGCCAGAGGTTTGGTGGGGATGCGGAACTTCTCCACCAGGGACTGTGAAATAAGATTTCCGGCTGCTCCAGAGTCAAGTTGGGCTAGTTCGGAATAACGATTCTCCCCGCAGATGATTGAGACTGACAACAGCAGGGATGGAGAGGATTTATTTTTGTCTAGATCGACCCCTCTGAGTGAACCTAGATACAGGCGTTCTCCCGACCTCTCCGGGCAGGCACGGATCAGATGCTCCTTACTGCCACAGTAGAAGCAGCTCCCCTCGGCACGGCGGAAATCCTGACGGGATTTGACCATCTTGGTCTGGTCGACCTGCATAGGCTCAGGAGAGTGTACCTGTGGAGAAACGGAAGGAATGACGGGTTCCTGGAAAGTAGGAGCTAGACGTGGAATCCTTCTCTCACGGGTGACCTCTTTGGCACGCTCCTGGAACCGTAGGTCAATCCGGGTGGCAAGGGTTATTAGATCATCGAGAGTGGTAGGAATGTCCCGACCAGCAAGTTCATCTTTAATACGGCCGGACAGACCCTCCCAGAAGACGGATACCAGGGCTTCGTTATCCCAGACCAGCTCCGAGGCAAGGGTACGGAACCGTATGGCATATTGGCCCACGGTGAGGCTTCCCTGACGGAGGCGAAGCAGAGAAGATGCGGATGAGGTCCTCCGTCCGGGTTCGTCGAAGGCTTTCCGGAAAGCCATGAGAAAGGCAGGCAAGTCGGACACCAGGGGATCTCCTCTCTCCCATAGAGGATTTAGCCAGGCCAGGGCCTCCCCGGTGAGATGGGACATGATAAAGGCAATTTTGGCTCGGTCGGAGTTAAACTGGTGGGATAATAGTTCAAAATGCAGGGTGCACTGATTTATGAAGCCCCGAGCCAGGACGGAGTCGCCTCCGAAGCGAGGAGGTGCAGAGAGCCGGGGTCCGGAAAAGGATACCATGGTACTGGCGGAGGTTGTTGGTGGATCAGACAGAGTGTTCAGGCGAGTATTAACATTCCGCAGGTGACCCAGGATGGTCTCCTGTTGGGACCTCTGACGGGACAGTTCAAGACAGAGGTCCGAGAGCGAGGGAGCTTGGGTGCCACCGGGTTCCATGGCCCGAGCAAACTGTAACGGGTCCGGGAGGCGGAACCTCTGAGCTACTATACAAGGGGGCGGCCCTTGTAAGGGAGCGGGTGGCAGTCTCTGGATGAACGGACAGGGAGATACGGCAAGTGATCAGGGCAGTCTCTGGGTGAACGGACAGGGAGATACGGCAAGTGATCAGGGCAGTCTCTGGGTAAGGGGTAGGTACGACCTGTGATGGCAGAGCCTCCGGGTAGGCTAGCAGGCAGATGGTAGATGGGTGCTCCCAGGTGAGCAAGCGAGAGTCTCTGGAATAGCAGGTGGTCACGGCACGTGACGGCGGAGCCTCCGGGCTGGCAGGCAGGCAGGTAACGGAGAAGCGCTCCCAGGTGAGCGGGCAAGAGTCTCTGAGATAGCTGGTGGTCACAGCACGTGACAACGGAGCCTCCGGGCTGGCAAGCAGGCAGGTAACGGAGAAGCGCTCCCAGGTGAGCGGGCAAGCTGGTCCATAGACAGACTGACCGGAGTAGTAAGGCAGACCGTCGGACCTCAGGCAAGCAGGCAGGTAGCTGATATGTGCTCCCAGGTGAGCGGGCAGGCTGGTCCTTAGACAGACTGACAGGAGTAGTAAGGCAGACCGTCGGACCTCAGACTGGCAGACAGGTAACAAGTATTCAGGCAGGAATCAGGCAGGTAACTGGCAGGAATCAGGCAGGTAACTGGCAGGTAACTGGCAGGTAACTGGCAACGGGACCTGAGGGCTGAAGCACAGGTGAGACACAGGTGCAAACAACATTGCTCGGGCACCTCCATTTTGGAGGAGGTGCCTTTTATATGATGAAGTCCTCCGGCCATTGGCCGGGGACTCTTTAGGGCGGCGCGCGCGACCCCTTTAAGAGGAGGGGAGCGCGCGCGCGCGCGCCCTAAGCACAGGGGCCGGGAAGGAGCGCGCGCCGAGAGCAGAGCAGGAGGAGGACGCCGGGACGGAGCGCGCGCTGACAGCAGAGCGGGGAGAGGACGCCGGACAGGAGCGCGCGCTGACAGCAGAGCGGGGAGAGGACGCCGGGCACGGAGCAGAGCGGTGAGGGGAGCAGCGTCCCTGCCTAGCAGAGGGCAGGGACGCCAGCGCTACACAAATCCTCTGGTGGGCACAATATTTTTCAATCTGAAACAACTTCTCATGGGAGTTGTATTTCACCACAGCCATATTCTTTAGCTCGGAGAAAGGACTGGCATAGAAGGAAACCGTATCTACTCCGGCTGTCATTTTTCCGTCACCAGGTTCCGCCCATTGTCACACACGACCATGCCTGGCTGTATGTTCAGCGGTGAGAGCCACAGATCAATCTGCTGGGTTACAGCTTTCAACAACTCGGCAGCGCTGGGCGGTTTGTCACCTAAGCATTAAGCATGTTATCTTCAGCACCGCCTGTTGCCGCTTAGCCAAGGCAGTGCTGCAATGTAGTGATGAGCGAGCACTAAAATGCTCAGGTGATCGATACTCGGGTTGAGCACATAGGAATACTCGGGTGCTCGACCCGAACAACGAGCCCAATGTAAGTCTATGGGAAACTCGAGCATTTTTCAGGCGGCTCCCCCCGGCGGTCTGCAGAGGGCCTAAAAATTGCCAAAATCGAAGGGGAACAGTGCTCAAATTACATGGGGACAGCATGGGTGTTACGGGTCTGGGTGGTGGAACCTCTGTGCTTCAGTGCAAGGAGGGACCAGAGGAGCGTTACTAAGTGCCTACTCGGCCTGACCAAGGTCGCACGGCAGCTCAATCGACTCCGTGAACCAAGGAGGGACCGAGCAGGGGGACCAGGTGCCACTCTGGGACCGACCTTGTGTGAGAGCAGGTGATTCCCACGGGTCAGATGGCAGGAACTGACCGGTACAGCGGACCTTTAGTGACAAAAGGACCTCAAAATATAGTAGGGAGTCAAAATGACTCCCTTCAGTAGTTCTTGGTAAATTTTGAAAAAAACGCGCAAATTTTTCACCAAAATTATTTATTCTCACAAAATCTTTTTTCACATCATATTTGAGGAAAAGTCACCGAGTTTCAAGCCGGAATTCTGAAAAATGTAGTCACAGAAGAGAAATAAAAAACGAAAGGAGTCAAAATGACTCCATCAGTAGTTTCTAGCGCGGAGATGGGAGCAGTCCGGGAGGAGAAATGAGGAATGAAGAGGCGGTAGTAATTTGCGAAGCCCAGGAATTGCTGAATCGCCTTCAACCCCTCCGGTCGGGGCCACTTTAAGACGGCTGAGACCTTCTCAGGATCCATCCGCAGACCAGTCTCAGAGATAATATAGCCCAGGAATGATAGAGAGGTCTGCTCAAAGAGGTACTTCTCGAACTTA
Source organism: Phyllobates terribilis (assembly GCF_046119375.1). Taxonomy (NCBI): domain Eukaryota; kingdom Metazoa; phylum Chordata; class Amphibia; order Anura; family Dendrobatidae; genus Phyllobates; species Phyllobates terribilis. The sequence goes on from NW_027362773.1 coordinate 69,460,313, forward strand.
GCGTGTAGGCGATTCTGCCGGAGCCTTAGCAAAACCTGACGAACATCCCTCAGGTGTGAGGGTATGTGGCGCCCCTGAGGGTTCAGTCGCCACAGAGGTACTGCATCTCACCCAGAGGTGTGGCATCCCACTCTCAGGTAAGAATAGAGTGCTGCCTGGGACCCTAACACCTGCATCCAACACATCCACTTGAGTAGGGCAAGGCGAGATTGCTCCTAAGGGAGAGCACAGTCCCTGGTCCCTGGCTGGAGTGGAGTGGAACCAAGTGAGGGGGAACCATGTAGTGGGTGTGGGTGGAGGACGTAGATCATGGGAGCACTGGTGAGGGAGTGATATAAAAAAGTGAGCCATCTTGAAAGTTCAGATCAGTCAGTGAGGAGTGGTATTCAGTTGGAGGAGGAAAGTGAGGGGAGCAGAGGCTCTGCACGAGCTCTGCTCCAGAGCGGGCCTGAGGAGAGGCCCAGAACTGAAGGAAGAGGAGAGGGAGCAGGAGAAAGGCTCCAGGAACAGAAGGGATCCCAGGGGTATGGGAAGTGCTGGAGGCCACCCATACGCCCGAATCTGCCCGGCGGTGGAGGGATCGAGCAGCAGAGGGGACCGGCCCCTAAACTAGTGGAGAACTACAAGGCTCAGCTAGGAACCGGAGGCTGCTGTACTTGCAAGGTGCAGTGGCTACAATCACAATTATATCGCCGAGAAGGTGGCCACAGAGGGTCCAGGGGACTGCAGGTCACCCGACAAGACCCAAGGCTACCGGATTGGGACACTGATTGTGAGGCGCAGGGCAGGAGGGTGAGAGACAGCGCAGGAAGACGACTGAGGAAGGCATGTGGTGCCCTGCTGCGCATTGGTGCAACAGAACCCAGAAGGGTGCATGGATGGACTTCTCCACAAGAGGCCCTCACACATTCACACACCTCCACCCTACCACCTCAGACCAGCAGAGGGAGCCCTGATAGGGATATATATAGGGAGGGTGGAGCCAGGCAGCTCAGTTTTAGTGTCAGAGTTTAATTTCAGTCAGTCTCTCAGTCAGAGAGAGAGCGTGCTGACGCTCAGAGAGCAGCGAAGAGCAGCATGCTGCTGTGGTGCTTAGGCGAGAAAAGGCCTACAGCACGTGTGAAGGACTAGTGAGGGCCTTGAGTGGGCCGAAGGCGAGAGGAGAAGGAAGAAGTAGCAAGGGGGCAGAGGAGCATACCAGGCTCACCCCGATATATATACCGGACACCGGGTCCACGCCTACAGGGACTCTTTACACCCAGTAGGAACCACGGGAACCCCTGGAGGACTACAGGTCCCAGGTTCACCAAACGCTGACTACAGTACCAGGGCTAGGAGTCACGGAGTCCCCAGCATCCAGGGAGCGTGATCTCCAAAGAGAAGGCCCTACCACCAGGTCAGCAGGTGCAAAGAGAGACAGTAACCAAGCTAGGCCTAGCTCCAGGCAGGTCAGAAGCTTAACAAGTAAAGCCACGGATCAGGAGGCCCTATACCCGCTCACTGGGGAGAGTCCAAAAGTGCGCCCTTCGCCTGGAGTACCCTGGACCGTGCCTGCAGCATCACTAGTAAAGGTACTGAAGATTAACCCCGTGTGAGTGTCCGTCTTTCCTCCGGGACCGTCCTGCCGTCTCACCCCTGCACCACAATCCATTGCACCCCACGCTGCCCTGGAGCTAGCTCTACCTGTGGAGAGCCACACCATCCCTGCTGCCGTAACACTAGCTCCAGAGGACTGCTCCGCAGCGGCGGCCCCCTTAGCCGCATTCCACAGGTGGCGTCACGAACTTTCCCAATTCCCCTATAAACTATTCCCCTTTTACTGACCGCCCTGGGTCACGGACCGGGCCAGCCACCGTGATATCCCCCCAGCAACCAGAGGCCAAGCTGCCGAGTACCCCACGGCCCAGGGGGCGCGTGAGGCACATAGAAAGGGGTCCTGTCAGGCACTCTTGAACTACCTGAGGGATTGCTGAGCCCCTGCCTGGTGAACGCAGCACGACGTGGGAGGTTGTAGTCCGGAACCTGTAACCTGAGGAACTTAACAACTGTGAGTAAACTCGGAAGACTGCACCCCACTGTCTCTGTGAATATTGTCTGCGCCATCACCCCCTGCACTACAACACCCAGCATCACCTATAACATCTACACTGCCCTGGAGCTAAGCTCTACCTGTGGAGAGCCACACCAGCTTTGCTGCACTAACATCAGCTCCAGAGGACCTGCTCCGCAGCGGCGGCTCCCTTTAGCCACATACCACAGGTGGCGTCACAAACTTTGTACATAAATCCCCTATAAAAATCCCCTTTTGAATGAGCGCCCTGGGTCACGGACCGGGTCACCGCCACTGTGACATCTCCCCTAGCAACGACCGGCCCAGCACCGAGTACCCCGCGGCCCAGGGGGCGCGTCATCTTCATTCGGAGAGAAGACCAAGATATCGTCCAGGTACACCACCACGCAAGAATACAGGAGATCAAGGAAGATGTCGTTAACCAGCTCCTGGAAGATGGCTGGAGCATTACAGAGACGAAAGGGCATTACGCGGTATTCATAGTGACCGTCCCGGGTGTTGAATGCCGTCTTCCACTCGTCTCCCTGGCGGATCCGAACCATGCCCCACGAAGATCGAGCTTGGTGAAGATCTTCGCGCCTTTAAGGCGGTCGAACAGCTCTGAGATGAGAGGCAATCTGGTTAAGACCCCTGTAATCGATACAGGGACGTAGAGAGCCGTCTTTCTTCTTGACAAAGAAGAATCCTGCTCCAGTCGGAGAGGTGGATTTCTGCATAAATCCCCTAGCAATATTCTCCTCTATATACTCAGACATGGCCCGGGTCTCAGCCGGGGGTAGATACACCAGAAGCACCAGGTACCAGGTCGATGGGGCAGTCATACGGCCTATGAGGTGGTAGTGTCTCAGCTTCCTTCTTGTCGAAGACGTCCGCATAGGACCAGTAGGGTGCCGGCAGACCAGGTAGATTAGCCGGAGTAGACAGGAGTCGAGCAGGACGAACCAGAACCAGACAGGACTCATGGCATTCCTGACCCCAACGGAGCACTTCACCAGATCTCCAATTCAGGACGGGCTCATGTCTTTGTAACCAGGGTAGACCAAGCAATAGGGGGTGAGAGAGACCGGACAGCACATGAAAGGACATCTTCTCCGAGTGCAGCATTCCCACCTGAAGGGTTACAGGCTCTGTGACGAGCAAGATGGTCTCCGGAAGAAGCCTCCCATCCACGGAGGCAACCGCCAGCGGTTCAGCCAGACGTACAGTAGGAATCTGATACCACTCCACAACAGCCTGTTGAATGAGATTCCCAGCGGCTCCGGAATCCAGATGGGCAATCTCGAAGAAGCGGGTCTCACCACTGGAAATAGAAACAGACAGAGTCAAGGACGGAGAGAATTTACTCTTGCCTAGGACGACCTCTCTGAGCAGTCCTAGACACTGGAGTTTCCCGGCTTCACCGGGCAAGAACGGATCTGATGCTCTTTACTGCCACAGTAGAAGCAACTTCCCTCGGCTCGGCGCGTCTCCTGGCAAGACTTGACCATCTTGGTTTGGTCAATTTGCATGGGCTCAGGCGAACATGCCCCGGGAATTGCTGGTTGAGAGGCAGGCTTTTGGAATACAGGAGCGAGACGCGGAAATCTTCTCTCCCGGGTAGTCTCCTTGGCACGTTCCAGAAAATGGATGTCAATCCGGGTAGCTAATGACACCAGATCATCCAGGGAGGAAGGGATGTCACGACCAGCTAGCTCATCCTTGATCCGACCGGAAAGACCCTCCCAGAAGGTGAACACCAGGGCCTCATTGTTCGAGGCAAGCTCATATGCGAGAGTTTGGAAACGTATGGCATACTGGTCCACGGAGAGACTCCCTTGGCGGAGATGGAGAAGTGAGGAGGCAGTAGAAGATTTTCGTCCGGGCTCATCGAAGACCTTCCGGAAGGCAGCGAGGAAAGCCAGAAGATCGGATACCAGGGAATCCCCTCTTTCCCACAGAGGGTTTAACCATGCCAATGCCTCCCCGGTGAGGTGAGACATTATGAACGCCACCTTGGCCCAGTCGGAGGGGAACTGATGTGCCAGGAGTTCAAAGTGCAGCGTGCACTGATTTAGGAAGCCCCGACAAAAGACGGGGTCACCACCAAAACGTGGAGGCGCAGAGAGCCGGGGTCCAGAGTCGGGTGCCATAGCGCCAATAGGTTGAGGTGCCGCCGGAGCGGGTGCCGCTCAGCTAGAGACGGACACAAACGGGGCAGACAGCTTGTCCAAGCAAGAGTTGACAGACCGCAGATAGGACAGGATAGTCTCCTGTTGGGATCTCTGACGTGAGACCTCCTGGTACAGGTCAGAGAGTGAAGGAGCCTTGGGCCCACCGGGTTCCATGGCCTGTGCAAACTGTTACTGGTCCGGGAGGTGGAACCTCTGTGCTTCGGTGCAAGGAGGGACCAGAGGGGCGTGACTAAGTGCCTACTCGGCCTGACCAAGGTCGCACGGCGGCTCAATCGACTCCGTGAACCAGGGAGGGACCGAGCAGGGGGACCAGGTGCCACTCTGGGACCGACCTTGTGTGAGAGCAGGTGATTCCCACGGGTCAGATGGCAGGAACTGACCGATACAGCAGATGAGCACGGCAGGAAGGCTGATGGGTGGTCTGGATAGATAAGCAGGCTGGTTCGGCAGATTGCCAGACGGGAGCTTCGGGTAGGCGAGCTGGCGGGCACGACAGGTAACAGGTAGGTGCTCCAGGTAGGCTGGCGGGCACGACAGGTAACTGGCAGGTGCTCCAGGTAGGCAGGCTGGCGGGCACTATAGGTAACAGACAGGTGCTTCCAGGTAAGCAGGCTGGCGGGCACGGCAGGTAACTGGCAGGTGTTTCCAGGTAAGCAGGCTGGCGGGCAGAACTATAGACAGGCTGGTGGGCTGGACTGTAGATAGACTGGCGAGCAGGACTGACAGGCAGCGGGACCTGAGGGCTGAAGCAAGTGTTAGCACACAGAACAACAACCTTGCACAGGCACCTCTATTTTGGAGGAGGTGCCTTATATAGGAGCAGTCCTCCGGCCATTTGCGGGGGACTCTATAGGATGGTGCGCGCGGCCCCTTAAAGAGGGAGGGAGCGCACGCGCGCCCTAAGCACAGAGCCCGGGAAGCTGCGCGCGGAAGGAGGCCAAACCTGGACCATGGCGGTGAGGGGAACGGCGTCTCTGCCCGGCAGGAGGCAGAGACGCCTATGCTACAATGGTGAAGACCCCTAGAAGCATTTCTGACTCCCTGGTCACTTCTGTCAACAATGTTGTCAGAGGTATTACACCACTTTTACGGACTCACAATAAAACATACCAAAACGAAACCAAAATGGATTTTCCTGGGAAATATGTTAAGAAACATCCTTTCCAGGGTAATGGCTTGTATATAAAGCAAAATAAATAACCAAAAACAAAAATGCTCCTCCACACCTTGGGCTATGTTTACAAGTAGCGTTTTTGATGCGTTTTTTCACTGTTGTATTGCTTTCAACTGTGACAAATGCATTCACCAGGAAATGTCATTTTAACATTTTACAACCTTATCTGGCCATGTGGTGTGTGAGATATCATCAGACACATCGTGTTTAATTTATGAAGGAGGGACTCTGAAAGTCACAAAGCCTATTTTTATAGGGCCATCAGCCGGCCTTTACTATTCTTAAAGGACCAGCAATCGGCCCTCACTGTTCTTAGAGAGCTATGTTTTATTGTTCCCATTACTAAAGAGTGGGTCTCCTATACTGTTATTGCGTATGCAGTGAGTGCCAGGGGTGCCCAAAATTTGGACGCACCCCAATACCACCTTGAAAATTTGGATGCACCCCAATACCCCTTTGAAGAGACTTAGAGGAGGGCCTCCTCGAAACAATGTTCCCATTATTAGGAAGTGGGTTTCCCATAGTGTCTGCCTATGCAGTGAATGCAAGGGTTACCAAAAATTTGGAGGCTCTTCAATGCCCCTTGGAAGAGACATTGAGGTCAGAGGACCTCCTCAAAACAATGTTCCCATTATTAGAAAGTGGGTCCCCCATAGTGCTGGCCTATGCAGTGAATGCAAGGGTTGACAAAAATTTGGAGGCACTTCAATGCCCCTTGGAAGAGACATGGAGGTCAGAGGGCCTCCTCAAAACAATGCTCCCATTATTAGGAAGTGGGTCTCCCATAGTGCTGGCCTATGCAGTGAATGCAAGGGTTGCCAAAAATGTGAAGGCACTCCAATGCCCCTCGGAAGAGAAGTGAAGGAGGGCCTCATAAAAAAATGTTCCCATCAGAAAGGAGCGGGCCCCGTCTCATGCTGCACATAACACATCTGCATCTCTGGCTGCTATGGGCATAAAAGGGGACAAACTTATGGTGTGGCACCCATGCTCCCCTGACCTCAACCCCATTGAGAACCTCTGGAGCATCATCAAAAGGAGTGTCTATGATGGCAGAAGGCAGTTCACATCTAAGCAACAGCTCTGGGAGGGTATTCTGTCCTCATGCAAAACAATTAAAGCAGAAACCATCCAAAACCTGACAAATTCAATAGGCGAGAGAGTTCAGAAGCTCCTTTCGAACAAGGGGTCCTATGTGCAAATGTATCATCACCTAGAATAAAGTTTTGAGTTGAAAACTGTTTGATTTCAGTTTGTAATAACCTGCTAATGCTTATAATTTCAAAAATGACCTTTTTTTGTTCTTTATTAAAATGAAAAGGTTGAAAACTCTGCTGTGCATAATAATTTGGAACATGCATTTTGAGTGCAGTTTGAGTTTTTTATTTTTTGAAAAATATACTGTTATCATAGGCAGTTTGTACAAAAACCAATCAATTGTACTCTAATAGTTATTTGACTGGAAAATTACAATGACTGCAATTCATATAGGTAATTTGGGAAAATCTGAGAAAATATTATTTGCATAATAATTTGGAACACAGTGTATAAGGCACAGAGGAATCACGGAGGACGTTGGTATGGTCGGCAAGGTACTCCCTCAGCATCTTCCCAAACTTTGCACTCCTTGTGAGAGTACCCTTCACCTCAGGGCCTGTGCGATGGGAGGGTCTGAGAAAACTGTCCCAGAACTTTGACAGTGTTCCCCTGCCTCTGCTGGATTGCATTTGTGTCTCTCTCGCCTGTACTCTTTGGTTGTCCAACGATTTGTGACCTTTGCCGCCAGTGTTTTCAGATGGGAATTTTTTGTAATAGTTCTGCAACAAGGGCCTTCTGGTACCGCCCCATTTTTGTAGACCTGTCCGCCTCAGTAATAAGAGATATAAAGTTCTCCTTGTAGCGTGGGTCTAGAAGTGTCACCAACCAGTAATGACTGTCACCCAAAATTTTGAGAACGCGAAGGTCATGAGAAAGGCAGCGTAACATAAACTCAGCCATGCGTGCCAGACTGCTAACAGGCAAGACTTCCGTGTCCTCACCAAAAGGATGACTGACCATGCTCTCCTCCTCATCCTCCTCCTCCTCCTCTCTGTCCTCTGGCCATCCACACTGAACAGACAGTATGACAGTTGTGCACGTAGTACCGTTTATAGTGCATGAAACTAGCTCCTGTTCTTCCTCCTCCTCCTCCTCCTCTTCCTCATTGTCACCCAATCCATTTTGGGATGAGATGAGGCTGGGCTGTGTGTAATCATCCTGTATGGTTCCTTGCTCCATCTCATCGTGCTCTGCCTGCAATGCATCCTCTTTGATTGTGAGCAGAGAGCGTTTCAGAAGACAGAGAAGCGGGATGGTGACGCTAATTATGGCGTCATCGCCGCTCACCATATTGGTGGCGTCCTCAAAGTTTTGGAGGACGGTACATACTGTATGTCTGACATATATGTCCACTCCTGAGGTCTTATGTGGGGAGTCTGAAATGAATACCGATGGCCTTGTTGATGCTGGTACTCAACAGCTGCCCACAAATCCTTCCCAACATCTGCAGTGTAGAGTTCCAATGCGTGGGGATATCACATACCAGTCTGTGAGCCGGAAGCTGCAACGCTGCTGAAACACGGCAAGGGCGGCGGAAGCTGTATGTGACTTTCTAAAATGGGCACACAGACGGCGTACTTTAACAAGCAGATCCGGCAGCTCCGGGTAGGATTTGAGAAACCGCTGAACCACGAGGTTAAGCAATGGGCCAGGCATGGTACGTGTGTGAGCTCGCCTCAGAGCTGCCACCAGGTTCCGGCCACTGTCACACACGACCATGCCTGGCTGTAGGTTCAGCAGTGTCAGCCACAGATCTGCCTGCTCTTTTAGAGCTGTCCACAACTCTTCAGCATTGTGCGGTTTGTCACCTAAGCATATTAGCATCAGCGCAGCCTGTTGCCGCTTGGCCGAGGCAGTGCTGCAGTGCTTCCAGCTTGAGACTGATGTGGTCATTTCGGAGATGGCGGCTGAAGAGGAGGAGGAGGCTGAGGAGGATGAGGTGCAGGAGCTGTAGACTGTGGGGGCAACCCTGATTGACCTATGGCCCGCAATCCTTGGCGTCGGGAGGACGTGTTCCGTCCCAAGGTCTGACTGGGTCCCGGCTTCCACAGATCTGCCTGCTCTTTCACAGCTGTCCACAACTCACAAGCAGTGTGAGGTTTATCACCTAAGCTTATGAGTTTCAGCACAGCCTGTTGCCGCTTGGCTGAGGCAGTACTGCAGTGCTTCCAGCTTGTAACTGATGTGGTGATATCTGAGATGGAGGCTGAACATGAGGAGGAGGATAATGCGCAGGAGCTGTACACTATGGGGGCAACTCTGACTGACATAGGGCCCACAATCCTCGGTGTGGGGAGGATGTGTTCCGTCCCAAGGTCCGACTGGGTCCCGGCTTCCACTATGTTAACCCAGTGTGCCGTCAGAGAGATTTGTCGTCCATGCCCACAAGCACTTGTCCACGTGTCCGTGGTTAGGTGGACTCTCCCGGTAGCTGTGTTGTTGAGGGCACGGCTAATGTTTTGGGACACGTGCTTGTGTAATGCGGGGACAGCACATAGTGGTGGCTGGGGACCGAGGGACGGCCACCGCCATCAGGTTGCGGAATGCTTCCGTCTCCGCGAGCCTAAAAGGCAACATTTCGAGCGCAAGCAGTCATGAAATGTGGGAATTTAGTAGTGTGGCCTGTGGGGCGTTGGCTGCGTATTTGCGCTTGCGTTCCAAGGACTGGGTTATGGACAACTGAACGCTGCACTGGGACAAGGACGTGGACGTGCTTCCTGATGCTGCTACTTGAGAGTGTGCAACGACAGGTGCAGGGCAGGAGGTATCTTTGCATGCACCATGGACAGGGGATTGACTTGCATGCACAACAGTGGAAGAAGCAATGGTGCCACCCGCAGACACTATTCCTGGACCCTGGGGTTCGGCCCACAAAGTCGGGTGCTTTGCTGCCATGTGCCTGATCATGCTGGTGGTGGTCAGGCTGGTCGTTTTGCCACCCCTGCTGATGCTGGCCTGGCAGATGGTACAAATGGCCTTTTTGGGGTTATCGGCAGAGTCTTTAAAAAACAACCAGACTCGGGTAGACCTAACAGTTGTACTGGCAACTTCCTTCGTGTTGGTGTTGGGAACGGTTGCCTGCCTTTTTTCTGCGGCCACCACACTGCTTCTTCCTGCCTGTTGGGGTGCTCTGCCTCCCTTCCCCAGTGTGCTGCTGTCCTCGCTCTGCATGTCCTCCTGCCAGGTTATGTCAGTTACTATCTCATCCAACACCTCATCTTCCACTTCCGCACTCTGGTCCTCCTCCTGACTTTCTGGCAGTTGTGTCTCATCATCGTCCACCTCTTGTGACACTTTCCCACCGTCGCCTTCGTGTGACCGTGGCTGCTCAAATATTTGGGCATCGCTACATGCGATCTCCTCTTGCTCCGCTTCAAGTGGACCGGCCGAGAGGCCCGAATCTATAAATGGAAAAGTGAACAGCTCTTCGGAGTGTCCAAGTGTGGGATCAGCTGTCTCTAGGCACTCGGCATGGTGGGAGGAAGGAGGTTCAGGGTGAAGAATATGCGGTCCAGACTCACAGCTACTGAGACTTGACCGTGTGGAAGACAAGGTGGTGGTGGTGGTGGCTAAGTGACTAGAAGCATTATCTGCTATCCAACCAATAACCTTTTCACACTGCTCTGTGTTTAATAGTGGTGTTCTACGGTCCCCTATTAATTGGGACAGGAAGGTCAAGCGAGAAGATGTGGGTGTTTGTTGTGACACAATTTCAGCTTGCCCACGGCCTCGGCCTCTGCATGCACCATCATCACCATCACGTCCAGTTCCCCGTCCCTTGCCACGTGCCTTGCTCATTTTAAATGGAGGACAATATCTTCCAGGCTCACTACAAATGATTGAATTTGGAGCGAACTTATATGTGATCCATGTGACGGACAAACCACAATTTTAAGCACCTGGCCTGGAGGTAACTATTTTGAACAGCAAACTGGTGTGAATTGCTTCACTGATATACTGAAACAAATTTTAAATTGAGGTCAGAAATGGCAGTAGTTTCTGAAGACGTATATGTGATCCGTGTGATGGAGAAAACACCGTTTTAAATAACTGGCCTGTAGGTAATTATTTTGAACAGCAATCTGGTGTCAATTGCTTCACTGACACACTGAAACAAATTTTTAATGGAGGTCAGAAATGGCAGTATTTTCTGAAAATGCATATGTGATCCGTGTGACAGAGAAAACACAGTTTTAAATAACTGGCCTGTAGGTAATTATTTTGAACAGCAAACTGATGTGAATTGCTTCACTGACACACTGAAAAATTTTTTAATGGAGGCCAGAAATGGCAGTATTTTCAGCGCAATTATATGTGATCCGTGTGACGGACAAACCACAGTTTTAAATAGCTGGATTTTTAGCGCTGTAATATGGAAAGAACCTGGCTGTATTCTGCAGTGCCAACAAGCAAATGGCGCAGAGAAACTGTGTTCTCTGGATTGCTTTTTAAGCAAATAATGAGGATTAATATCCAAAAAAAAATTATTCCTGGCCCCTGAGACCTGGGCCTATTTCTAGAAATATCTAACAGCAGCAGCAGACAGAACTGAAATGGAGCCTCTTGTGCTATATGCACTGCAGTCTGCTATATACCCTGCCTGCCTGCCTATATACACTGCCTGCCTGATATCTCTGCAGATGGATTAGTCCTCAGAAGGACTGTTTGTTGGGATATATATGTGTTTCTAATATAGTTTGGTACACCTTCACTAACTAGAAACAAGCAAATCTCTCCCTAGCTCAGCAGCACCTCTCCCTACACTGTCTGATTCCGGAGTGACTGTGGCGAGCATGGCGGCGCCAGGTCTGATATAGACCTGATGACGCTGTGCGGCCAGCCAATCACTGTAATGCCACAACCAACATGGCTACGGCATTACAGTGAGTGGCTGGCAATTCCTGCATGTTCATTGGCGCTCTAAAGAGCACCAAACATGGAGGGAGGAGACCCCAGCTCGCGCCGAGCAACCCCGGAAATACTCGGCGAGCGCCGAGCATCTCGAGCAGTGAGATGCTTGGGCGAGCACCGAGCAGTAGCAAACATGCTCTCTCTTCACTAGTGATGATAGCTTTCGCTAGGGACAGTGGTAATGTAAATTTGTTCCTTATGTATTTTCTGAGACCAAGTAAATTTAGTAGTTCCTCATCGGGGAGACCACGAGAGATTTTTAGAGCTTGAAAGTTTATAATTAAATCCTTATTAGTTCCAAAGAACAAAAAGGAACAGTTTTTGATCCCCAATGTTATCCAACTTTCAAATGGAAAATTGGGAAAAATTATTTGAAAGATGGTAATAGGAACCTTTTCCAATGGATATGATGCCATATTATTCAATGTCATTCTGTACAATTTTCTCCATTGAATGATTGTAGATTTCAATGTTAGTTGTTCAGGTAAAGGGAGGGAGAAGTCAAATAAATAAATCAATATAAGAGATATCAGAGATGAGTTTCTGAACATTTCCTCTCCCAAGGAGACCCAATTTGGTTTATTTTTGGTTAAAAAGCAATTTCTGCTTTGAGGCTATGTGCCCACGATGCAGAAATGAAGCAGAAAATTTCTGCAGCATTTCTGCATCTCCCTGGCAGAAAAAACGCATGCAGATTGTGCATGTGTTTTTCCTGCAGAATACATGCGGATCCACATGCGTTTCCGCATGCAGATTGACAAGCGCTTTCCAGGCGATAGCGTCACTTGGAAAGTGCTTGACAACTAGGTCACACTATATAAATCCATGCAAACAGTATGGATTTATACAGTGTGACCGCAAAAATAAAATAAAATAAAGCTATACTCACCCCCGAGGCCCCGGCGTGGCTGCAGCGCTCGTTCCTGTCTGGTTCCCGGCTGCCGGCATATCGCGAGACAGAGCGGTGAAGGGCCTGCGGTCACATGATTGTGACGTCACCGAAGGTCCTTCAGCGATGCCGGCATGCAGAGAAGCCTTTGGAAAGGTGAGTATAAACTTTATTTATTATTTTATTCTTTTTTTTACAGGTACAATGGTACCCAGGTCTGGATGAGAGTCTCCTCTCCTCCAGAACTGGGTACCATCCGCACATAGAGACGCATAGAATCCGCTTGTAGAAATGTACAGACGTGCATTCTATGCGTCTCAATGCAAGTCAATGGCGGCCATTCCGCTACGCTTCTGCAAAATTAAATGACATGCTGCGGATTTTTGTACGCAGCATAAACGCTGCGGAAAAATCCGCAGCATGTGCATAGAACATGCGGAATCCCCTTGGGGACCATGGGGTGCGGATTACCTAGCGTTTCACAAGCGTTTACGCTGCGGAAATTCTGCAACATAAACGCTTGAAAAACTCTACGTGGGCACCCAGCCTGAAGGATAATGTTAGATTCATAGTAGGCCTGGATATTAGTGAGACCTATGCATCTTTTTTTTTTTTTTTTTTAAAGAGGAGTAATTTAGATATTCAAGAAGGTTTGTTTTGCCAAATATAATTGGAGAGTTGTTTATGAAATTTTTTAGTCCGGGAAACTGGCATATTTAGAGGGTTAGATCTAAAAACATATAATAATTTAGGAAGGATCATCATCTTATAGATAATAACTCTACCTAACCAGGAAGTTGTCTAAAAGAGATTGGATTTCTTTGAGTATAGCTGAGAAGTTCACTTCTACAATGTGATTTAAAGGGTTGGTAAGTTTCATACCCAAAAATGATAAATTTGAAGCGTCCCAAGAGTAAGGGAATTCCGTTTTTATAGAGTTCTGCATATCCTTATCTAAGTGGTAGCAGAGGATTTTAGATTATTTCTCATTTATATTGTAATAAGAAACTGAGGAAAAATTATTGACCATTCTAGAAATTTCTCGTAGAGAATTTATAGGGTCCATAATAGTGATGAGTATATCATCCGCAAATAAAGATAATTTATGTTGCCTCACACCCGAAGGAATTACTTTGATGAGATGATTTGACCTAATTAATTCCACAAAGGGTTCCATCAGTAATATAAATAGTAATGGGGATAGTGGACAACCTTGTTGGGTTCCATTTGTCAAAAAAAAAGAATCTGAGTAATGGTCATTTAACAAAGACTTTAGCAGAAGGAGTTGAATAGAGAGCCAAAATGGAATTCAGTATCTGACCATTAAAACCATGTTTTTTAAGAGAAGCTGTCATGAAATTCCAGTTTAGCCTGTCTAAGGTTTTCTCCGTGTCTAAAGAAATGTGAATAGATGCAATTTTCTTTTTATCTCAGAACGATAGAAGATTTATGATTCTTCTAGTGCCATCAGAAGTCTGCCTGTTTTTAACAAAACCAACTTGGTGGTAGTGAATTAGTGTAGGAATAATTTTTATATTGGAATTTAAAAATGGGACGATAATTTTGTATCAGTTCAGGGTTACTGTCTTTTCTAGGAATTAATATAATGTTTGCATGTAGAGATTCCACCGGGAATGAACTGTTTTTGCGAACGAAATTAAACATTGACAACAAGGGTGATTGATATTAAGTGGTGTTTAAAAATTCTATAATATTTATTTGGATAGCCATCTGGGCCCGGAGCTTTATTTTCCTTTAGTTTCGAAATTACATAGGCTATTTCTTCTTTATTAAAGGGAAGATTTAAACATTTTGATTGGTCTAAATTAAGATGGGGTAAATTGATCTGTGAAAAAAAGTGATTTATATCTTCAATTTTAGGTTGGGGGGTGTTTGAGTCATTTTTTAAATTACATAATGTGGAATAAAATCTTTCAAATTGTTTAGCTATACTCTGAGGGTGTACTAATAAGGAATGTGCTACTCTAATACCTTGTATCCTGCATTTTACTCGTTTATCTTTGACTCTATTTGCCATCAGTTTTGACATTTTGTTGAATGAATGATAATAATTAATTCTAGAGATTTTAATCATTTTATCATATTCGCTAGTCAAGAGAGATTTATATTCTGTTGTCAATTTTAGTAGGGTAGAATATGCATAAGAAGATGGATTGATTTGTTGTTTCTTTTTTTCTAATTTTCCTGGATAACTTTTGAATTTTTTCCCTCGTCTTTTTTTGATGTATGGCATATACCTGAATCTAACAACAACTCCTCTAACAACAGCTTTATGAGCATTCCACAAAATAAAAGGGGATATATCAGAGGAAGAATTTTGTGGTCCTGCGCTTGCGCACTGTATGCTGTCACCAACGCTTGTGCAATGTGTATTGTAAAGCCGTATGTCGCCGCATGTGCGCAGTGATGATTGCCTTCCGCGCTTGCGCAGTGATGAGTGGCTCCCGTGCACGCAATTGGGAGCCGATTGTCACTGTGTACGTGGACGAGCCTATCGTTACTGTTCACATGCAGCTTTTACAATATGCATTGTGCAAGTGTGGATGACGGCATACAGTGCACCAGTGCGGGACCACAACAAGACTATTCATGTGACGTTGGTGCCAACCAGGGACAATTCAAATTGAGTGGGTGGGGACAAGCCGGACTGACTAAAGAAAGGAACACCCCTATGACTAAATGAGCAAGTGAGATAAGTACATAAAGTGAATTTTACAAAGGATTACAGCACTGATTTTAATGCAAAAAAGCATGTTAGTGATGCATATTGCATCACTAACAACCTGGGGGCAGTTTACATGCTCCAACTGACATGACAGGTTTCCTTTAAATAACCCAAGAGGCGTTCCTTGGTTTCATAGGAGTGGAATCTTGTGATCGTCTCCCTAGAAATCTCTCTAGGAAGAGATTTAAGTTTTTGTAATCTGTGGGTTCTGTCCAGGGTTGATTCCAAGTTGTAAATAGTAGGGAAAACTTTTTGAAGGATATTTTTTATGTATGAAGACAGATCTGCAGGGGGGATGTGACTCGCCCCCTCGGCCGTGGGGTACCCGGAACCGGGTCTTCTGGTGTACGGTGCTGATGGGGGTAGTAGTGGCAACCCGATCCCGTGGCTCAGGGTGGTCAGACCAAATTGTGGCAGTCTATTTATCAGTGTTTTGAATGTCCGACTATGCCACCCGTGGATTGCGATCAGAGATAACCGCCGCTGCGAGGCAGACCGCTGAGGCTGGTGTTGGTGTGCAGCACAGGGATAGGATAACTCCCCACGGGAAGGGTGTAGCCTCAGGGCAGTGTAGGTGGATGCTGGGGGTGATGGTGCAGGCGCAGCAAAGATCACACTGAGTCCAATGGT
Organism: Phyllobates terribilis; assembly: GCF_046119375.1. Classification (NCBI taxonomy): domain Eukaryota; kingdom Metazoa; phylum Chordata; class Amphibia; order Anura; family Dendrobatidae; genus Phyllobates; species Phyllobates terribilis. The sequence continues at coordinate 69,476,003 of NW_027362773.1, forward strand.
GCAGTCCAGGGTTTTTACTCACAGTTATTATCCAAGTCACTTCTGTCAGCAATGACTGCCCAAGCCGTGCTGCGTCCACCAGGTGAGGGGCTCGGTCAACCCCCAGGCAATTCAGGAGTATGGCACAGGACCCCCTTCTGTCCTTTCTCTGGCCTCTCGTGCCCCACCAGTGACCAAACTTCTGTCCGGCTACCGCGGACCGTGTCGGGTAAGCGTTGGCCTCCGCTTCCCGCTATCCTATATGGTGCCTTCCTAGCAGGTTTGGTGGGGGGTTGCACCAATAAATGATTACGACCTCCGGTTCTTGGCTGAGGGATAATTTACCTCCACCAACTTGTGAATCCGGTACCCTTCCACAGCCTGACCCTTCACCCGATATAACGCGGGTTTGCAACGGTTGCTGTCCGTTCTGCTCTCTTAGGGTCCCTTCTGCCTTCTTGTTTCTGGAGCCTTTCTACTCCTCTGTCTCTTCTGCTTCCTTCCTTCTCCTTCTTGTCTTCTCTCTGGCCCCGGCCTTTTCTCTAGGCCTGCCTCGTGGAGCTGAACTCAGGCTGAGCCTCGGCTCCCTGTCAGCTCTGACTGAGCTGCTCCTCTGCTCTGCTTCTTCCCTTTCTCCCTGACTTAAGATGGCTCCCACCTTTTATCTGCTTCTCTGTGTCTGAGCTCAGGTGACCTGCACCCAATGAGCTTCTTCCTATGCTCCAGAAACCGTCCCCTCTGTGTAGCGTCGGCGTCCCTGCCTCCTGCTAGGCAGAGATGCCGTTCCTCTCACCTCCCTGCTCCGTCCTCGGCGTCCTCTTCCCGCGCTGCTGGCAGCGCTCGCCGTTTCCCGGGCACTGTGCTTAGGGCGTGCGCGCGCGCGCTCCCTCTCTCTTGAAGGGGCCGCGCGCGCCGTCCTAAGGAGTTCCCGGCCAATTGCCGGTGGAGCTCCCATATATAAGGCACCTCCTCCAAAATGGAGGTGCCCGAGCAAAGTTGTTGCAAAGCCTTTCACCTCTGCTTCAGCCCTCAGGTCCCGTTGCCAGTCTGCTTTCCAGCTCTGTCTGCCTGCTTGCATTCCTGCGGTCCGACAGTCTGTCTACCTGCATCCGCCAGTCTGTCTATGGACCAGTCCGCCGGCGGATCAGAAAGCACCTGCCTGAAACCTGCCTGATACCTGCCTGATACCTGCCTGAGACCACCTGCCAGCCAGCCGAGAGACTCTTACTCGCTCACCTGGGAGCGCTCACCTGCTACCCGCCTGCTAGCCTACCTGGAGGCTCTGCCGTCACTTGCCGTGACCACCTGCCTGTCTAGAGACTCTTACCTTGCTGTCACTTGCCGTGACCACCTGCCTGTCTAGAGACTCTTACCCTGCTGTCACTTGCCGTGACCACCCGCCTGTCAAGAGACTGTTCCCGTCACTTGCCGTGACCTCCTGCCCTTCTACCCTGAGACTGTTCCTGTCACTTGCCGTGACTACCTGCCCGCCTTCCCTGGGAGCCATCCGCTTCCTTACAAGGACTGCCCCTTTGTATAGTAGCTCAGAGCTTCCACCTCCCAGACCCGTTACACTCTGCTCCTACATCACTGGGTTCTCTCCCCCCTCCCCACTCCAGCCAGGGACATGGTCAGTTGTGCCTGCAATTATATGGGAGCACCGTGGAGCTGTCCCCCGGAAATGGGGTGAGTGTGTGTATGCAGCTAACTGAGCCCTGGTCCACACTCCATCCTTACCTGGGAGTGGAATATCACACCTCTGGTTGAGGTGCAATACCCCTGTAGCAACCGAACCCTCGGGGCGCTACAGATGCTCTCAGGGATACCCCCAAACTTTAAATTATTTCTTCTATTCCTGTCTTCTTGATCTGTGATTTTTAGTTTAAGCAACTTTATTTTGTTTTGTTTTTAATAGGGAATTTGTCTCTTCTAAATTTGTTTGTCTGGAAGTGATGTTTTCTACCTTTTTATCTGTACTAATGATTTTTGATTGAAATCAATTGATTTCAGTTATGAAATTTTGAAGTGCATCAAATTTATCTTTTATCTGAAATAGTCATATGAGTATTTTTCGGATGGTGACAGATTTATTGGCTGTCCCCCTGAGTAAGTTGGTTGGAACTCCACATTAATATTTTGGATATTTTGGTCAGGGTTCACTTCAACAAGTGGACTATGTGAATCCTACCTAGGGCGTTGTTTAAATGGGGTCATATTTGGGGATGAATCCCCCGATACCTCTCCTGTATCAGATGTATATAGAGGAGCATATTTGTTCTTAGAAATGTAATTTCAATCTTTTCTTTTGTTCCTTTGGGTTGTTTACCATATTAAGGCAGACTTATCAATATATGTGAGATGGTTATTATTATTATTTCCCCCTTTTTTAATATTATCTTTAAAAAGCAATTCCTTCTGTGCCGGTGGTTTATTAAGAGTTGCTGAATCTGACCCTTGTGAATGACTTGTTTGTGGGGTACTAGGGTTTTTGTCTTTGGGCGATTTTCCTATTCCTGGTGAGGCTTTAGGACTAAAAGAGGAAGCCCCCTTATAAAAGGTGCCCGCAGAAGCTGCAGAGTCTCTGCGTGTCTGCAAGGAAGGAATAGTCAACATAGCTGAGTCCACACTGTTTTGCGATAGTGTCGCGTTGACAGCCTTCCCTTTAGGAATTTTCCCTGTATGGAGAGTCTCCTTGGGGCAAAGGGGAATGTCCCATACCTGTGGGGAGTCTGTGTCAGCTGTTTTTGAACTGTCACCTCTCTCCACTTCTGTACATGGATGCGGTATGTTACTCTGTGGAAGCGGAGAATCACTCAATGCGATCTCATTTACTCCGGCCAGCACAGGTAACTTGCTTTGAAGAGGGACCCTCCTTCTGACGACAGGTGAGGGTCTCAGGACAGGATGGTGCATTTTCTCTTCAATATCCAGGGGGTCCATGTAGCTTGGTTTTTACGTCGCAGGTTCTAGAGGAGAGATGGTATTCACCTTGCTATCGATACCTGGCATATGTGCCTGAGGTGGCTGCATCTGCTTCAGCTGAAGAATGGCGTTTCCTTCCTTCGGTCTAGGTTTGGGCATTTTGTAAGAGTTTCCCAGTGGGTTCAAAAGGATCCAGGGATGAGGGTGGTCTTCTGATACTTTTTTAGTCCATTAAGGTCTTCTGATAGGCGGTAAATCAAGATTCCAGGCTCATATGCAGGACAGCTCAGGAAAGCACAGCCATCTTGGAGCATGTCCCAGCCAAGCCACCCTGCTGCCATTTTCTGAGCCATCTTCTCCTGTAGGCAGCGGAGCTGCAGGGATCACTCCCTGCCCACCTCACATGATGAGGGCAATCTGGCCCTGGGCCCCCCAGAGCCTCAGGCTCTGAGCAACATGCCAGATTACCCTTATCATTAGACGCCCTGCAAGGGCCCCCTTGCATCGGCAGTATGTCCGCCTCTGCAGTGGCATGTAAACATTTAGGCACCCCTGGTCAAAATTACTGTTATTATGAACAGTTAAGCACATGTACTAATCCATAACTTGGCAGATGTGAAATATGGCTATATTAACCCCTTAATGACCTTGAATGTATCCATAAGTACTTACCGATCTTGGACGTATGGATACATCCTGGCAATTTTGCGCGCACATGGGCTATGTGCGCGCAATCACCGCCGGGTGTGCAGCTGACACCTGGCACTAAGTGTCAGGAGCGGTGCAAGCTGCGTGTCCGGTAGTTTAACCCTCTAAATGCTGCGATCGATATTGATCGCAGCATTTAGTAGGCAGGCAGAGGATGGGGGCAGTGCATGATCTATCTAACTTGTGTCAGTGCAGCACTGACAGTTATGAAGCATAGCAATGCTCCTGCTTTGCTATGCTTTATAACTGTGATCAGAGTGCTGAAAGTGAAAGTCCCATAGTGGGACTAAGCAAAAAGGTAAAAAAAAATTGTAAAAATATAAAAAAAATAAAAATAAATCACAAAATAATACTTTTTTTATTTTTTAGGGCTCTCCAAACGTGTCCGCAAATTGTTACGAGTGTGTCAGATGTGACAGTCGCCCTGCAGTTGTTTGCAGGAGATCTCTTTATTTGGCATTACAGACACCTTCTTAGAAGCTGTCTCACTCTAGGATCCAGCGGCTACCTCCCTCTTTCTCTAATTAACACGCTGGCCTGGGTGTTTAAATACTTTCATTCTGCTATAGGGCGGCGCTGGTGATATTTATTTGTTTTCTGGTGAAAGCTTGGAGCGAGTGCAGCCTGTTTACTTCCTCTCTGGTGCTAAGAGGACGTGTGTGTTATCTCTCTGAAGTCGGCTCAAGCTAAGTTATATTTTCCCCCGTGTCTGTCTACCTTGTTGTTTTTAGTTGTCAATTGGGATCGACTAGTGCTCATCCCCCTCCTTCCCTAGCCAGGGCCAAGCACTAAGAACTGAAGAACCAATATAGATATGGTAGGGGAGACAGGGTGTTATCAGATGAGCCTAGGAGGTCTCCACTTCCCCCCTCCCTAGAGTCTTGGCTCCCTTCCCCTCTTCCCTTTGTGTTGCACTTAGTCTTTCCCACACCTTGCGTGACACAAATTTAGCGTTCAAAAAGTCAAATGGTACTTTTTCCCAAACAGTAGTTTTCCCTCACATATGGGGTATCGCTGTACTCAGGAGAAATTTCACAACAAATTGTAAGGTGCATTACCCTTGTGAAAATGCTAAATTTGGGGCTAAAACATTTTTGTGGGAAAATGTGATTTTTCTATTTTCACAGCTCTACGTTATAAACTTCTGTGAAGCACCTGGGGGTTCAAGGTGCTCACCACACATCTAGATACATTCCTTGAGGGGTCTAGTTTCCAAAATAACATCACTTGTGGGGGTTTTCCACTGTTTAGGCACATCAGGGACTCTCCAAACGCGACATGGCTTCCGCTTTCGATTCCAGCCAATTTTACGTTCAATAAGTCAAATGGTGTTTCTTCCCTTCCGAGCCCTGCTGTGCCCCAAAACAGTAGTATTCCCCCACATATGGGGTATCGGTGTGCTCAGGAGCAATTGCACAACAAATTTGTGTCCATTTTCTCCTATTACCCTTGTGAAAATAAAAAAATGGGTTTAAAGTCAAATTTTTGTGATAAAAGTTAAATGTTCATTTTTTCCATCCACATTCCATTACTTCCTATGAAGCACCTGAAAGGTTAATAAACTTCTTAAATGTTGTTTTGAGCACCTTGAGGGGTGCAGTTCTTTTAATGGTGTCAATTTGGGGTATTTTCTGTCATATAGACACCTCAAAGTCACTTCAAATGTGATGTGGTCCCTAAAAAAATGATTTTGTAAATTTTGTTGCAAAAATTAGAAATTGCTGGTCAACTTTGAACCCTTCTAACTTCCTAACAAAAAAAATATGTTTGAAAAATTGTGCTGATGTAAAGTAGACATGTGGGAAATGTTATTTATTAACTATTTTGTGTTATATAACTCTTTGGTTTAAGGGTATAAAAATTAAAAGTTTGAAAATTGCAACATTTTCTAAATTTTTGCCAAATTTCCAATTTCTTCGCAAATGAAAGCAAGTCATATGAAATAAATTATACCACTATCATGAAGTACAATATGTCAATAAATACAACCTCAGAATCAGTGGGATCCGTTGAAGCATTCCAGAGTTATTAACACAAAGTGACACTGGTCAGAATTGTAAAATTTGGCCTGGTCATGAAGGTGAAAACAGGCTCGGGGGGAGAAAGATTTAATAAAGTATTGTGCCATATGACAAGTTAAGTATTACTACATCTGTATATATGTTAGAAGCATTAATTATAAAATTACGCACTGTAGAATGGTAATCCTATCAGTGTGTAGTATACTCACTGTAAGGCCACGTGCACATGTTGAGTATTTGGTCAGTATTTTACATCAGTATTTGTAAGCCAAATCCAGAAGTGGGTAAAAAATACAGAAGTGGTGACGTGTTTTTATTATACTTTTTCTCTAACTGTTCCATTCCTAATTTTGTCTCACAAATACTGATGCAAAATACTCACTAAGTACTGAACATGTGAATGTGGCCTCATGATTCAGCTCTGCTTGCTGATACCAGTGGTCATCACATGACTACTCATATGCGATTTTTATACTTACTGTCATGTCAGCTAGCTTTCCTTCCTTCTTCTCTCAATGAAGCAGGGGCTGTAGTTTTTCCTGAACATTAAAATAATTAGGAAAAGTAGCTAGGCGGTGCATGACTAAGTGCGCAACTCACATATGAGCACTCACATGACGACTACTCAAACTATTCATATAGGAGGAGGTGCGAAACTGAATTTTTACCCTGTGTACAGAAAAAAATAGTTTTGCTTTTGAGATTGGTCTTAGTTTTTTATTAATTATCAATATTTTGCAGTTTGTAAATCTGATCATCCATAGCACAGAAGTGTATGTATGTAGCGCCGGCATCTCTGCCTCATGCCCGGCGGAGACGCCGATCCCCTTACCGCCGCAGCCCGGGTCTGGCGTCCTCCGCTCCACCGGCTGTGCGTGCCCAGGGTGCGCGCACCGCACTCAGATCTCCGGGCACTGTGCTTAGGGCGCGCGCGCTCCCTTCTTCTTAAAGGGGCCCCGCGCGCCGTCCTAATATGTCCCTGGCCAATGACCAGAGGACAGCTGATATTTAAGGCACCTCCTCCAAAATGGAGATGCCTGTGCAATGGTGTTGTTTGCTTGCATTAAACTGCCTCTCCAGTTCTCAGGTCCCCGTGCTGCCCGCCAGCCTGTCTATCAGCCGTGCCCGCCAGTCTGACTACCAGCCGTGCTGACTGCCGGACTACCAGCTGTTACCGCCTGTCTGTCTTCCTGCGCTGCCAGTCCTCCACCGAGCCTGTCAGCTTCGGCTGTCAGCTCTGTGGTAGTCGCCTGCTCTCACACTAGGTCGGTCCCAGAGTGGCACCTGGTCCACCCTCCCGTCCCCTCCTTGATTCACAAAGTCGACTAAGCCGCTGTGTAGCCAGGGTTGGTCCGTGTGGTCACTTAGTTACGCCCCTCTGGTCCCTCCTTGTACCAGGACACAGTGGTTCCACCATCCGGACCCTTAACAATGTACATATTTCACAATCACTGCACTGCAAAGTTATCTGCCTGCTATGCGGCAGGAATAATACCATGTGTTGTCTTTCAGGGGTCAACCTAGGCCCCTTAGTTCCCGTGATGGGAAATCTTAAAAGAAATATGTCACCAAGTTTTTGCTAACCTATCTGAGAGCATCATTATGTAGAGAAAGAGACCCTAGTTTCAGCGATGTATCACTTATTGGGCTGCTTGCTCCAGTTTTGATTAAAAACTGCTTTATCTAATGCAGATTTACCAGTTCTCTGAAGGCTACGCTCTGTATAACTCCACCCACACCACTGATTGGCAGCTTTCTATGCACACAGTGCATAGGTAGAAAGCTCCCAATCAGTGGTGGGGGCAGGGTTATACAGAGCTCATGTATATGGAGGACTACTGGCAGCAGATTTACTAGTCTTCTAGTGATAATCTACTGAGAAAACAGTGATATTATCAAAACTACAGCAAGCAGCCCAGTAAGTGACACATCACTGGAATCATGGTTACTGCCCATAGATCATGCTGTGTCACGCTAGGTATGGGGAGTACCCAGCGTATAACAACGGGAAAAGGGGAGGGAGCCCTACAACTAGGGTAAGAAAGAGTGAAGACCTCTAAACAGATCTAACGACAAACCCTGACTCCCCTATAGACCCTAAATAGGTTCTGCACCTATCGACGTGCTGGAAGCCTGGCCCTAGCTACCCTAAGACTAGGCCCTAGGTAGGGAGCAGGAGGGATGAGGCTAAGTAAACCCCACTTCAAGCTATAGTACACACAGGGGAAACAAACAGTGGAATGCACTTAGCTCCAAGATGACACCGGAGAGAACACGGCAACAATCCACGAAGGAACTCCAAGGTAATTCTAGTCGACTACTAGAATCCCAAGCTTGAATAGGTAACACACGCTATCACCAGCAACTCCCTGAAGATCTGAGTGTATTTAAGGACACAGCAAGGAAGTGCTGATTAACAGCAGAATGTGAGGATACCTCAGGGTCCTAAAGCCGTACACAGTATGACTGTCTGTCAACCCTGACACACCCTGACAAATGCTGCTCTCAGATTAGGTAGTAAAACCTGATGACAGATGCCTTGTATTGCTTCAGCATATCAAGATATATATTTTGGACAATTGTATCTTTCAACTATGTGGAAATAATTTAAGGAGAGGCCCCATAATACCACAGCATGACTGAGCCCCAGTGCCCAAAGCCAGGTCCATAAAAGCGTGGCTGGGCCACTTAGGCGTGGAAGAACCTTTTGGATGAACTACATTACAACAGATTATGACCCAGGTCCTTTCCTCCAACATTATCGTATGTCCTCACAAAAGCTCTTCTGTAAAGGTAAGAAAAAAAACTATTCACACTAAGCTGTCATAGCTGTAAAGTGAAGGACAACGCCAATATATATTGTAGGGGTTTTACTCACTTGGATGCGACGGGAGGAAAACAGGGAGCATGTTCCTTTAAGAGTCCATGTCGGTTTATTGCTTCATAAACCAACAAGCAAGAAATAGAAAACAAACAGCCTTTAGTTCAGGCAAACAAAGTAAAGTGTCCTTAGCAGGTTTCTGCTTAATCAGTCCTGTGGGCACACAGGCTGCCTAATGTCCAGTATCCTGGCTCGGTCTGGAGCCAACCACACACAGGAAGTCTTCTCCCTCCAAACACACAAACCATGTGCCAAATAACAGCCTCCATGTTATAGGCTGTTAACCACACCCAGAGGTGAGGTGTGTGGGTAGCTGGACCCGCCCATCCTCTCCTAGCTACCCATAACCCGGCTCCCAGGTGCACCAAATGATCCTCTTAGTGCTTATATGCACTAGAGAAACACTCCGGGCTACATCACAGAGACCAGCCATCTCTGTGATACATACCTCCCATCGACTACGCAACCATTAGCCACCTTACATACCTCCCCCCTCTGCTTAAAGCCATGGGGCTTGGCACCTTCTACTACCAGAGAGGGGATTCTCGAGAGGGCATCGGCATTACCATGTAGCTTCCTTGCTCTATGTTCTACATGGAAGTTGAAGTCCTGTAGGGCTAAAAAACAGCTGGCATTTTTCCCTTAGTTTCCCTCATCCATCTGAGTGGGGCATGGTCGCATACCAATCTAAATTTTCGACCTAGCAGATAGCACCGCAATGTGTCCACCGCCAACTTTATGGCCAAGCACTCCTTCTCTATGACCGAATCATTTTTCTCACAGGAAGACAGATTCCTACTCAGGTAAAGGACAGGGTGCTCCTCCCCGTGTATCTCCTGGGAAAGGACTGTTCCTAAACCAACACCGGAGGCATCTGTCTGGAGTATAAACTCTTTCTTGAAGTCGGAGGCAACCAGGACCGGTTGCCTACACAGAGCCACTTTCATCTCTTGAAAGGCCATCTCCGCCTCTGAAGTCCACTTGGCCATGGCTGATTTTGTCCCTTTAAGGAGGTCAGTCAGGAGTGCAGCCATCATGGCAAAGTTTGGGATGAACCTCCTGTAGTATACCACGATTCTCAGGAAGGCTCTGACTTGTTTTTTCGACAGCGGTCTCGGCCAAGTTTGGATTGCTTCCACTTTAGTAATTTGGGGTTTGATCTCACCTCTATCCACTACATATCCAAGGTACTTGGCTTCTTCTTTCCCAAAGGCACATTTTTTCAGGTTTATTGAAAACCCCGCCTTCCTCAGAGCATCAAACACCGCCTGGACCTTTTCCAGATGACTCTCCCAGTCTGGGCTGTAGATAACAATATCATTAAGGTATGCTGTGGCGTATTTCTTATGGGGTGCAAGGATGCGATCCATGGCTTTCTGGAAGGTTGCACGGACCCCCTGCAGTCCAAACGGCATCCGGACATACTGGAAGCATCCGTCCGGTGTAGAAAACACAGTCTTCTCCTTGGCTCCCTGTGCCATGGGGATCTGCCAATATCCTGTGGTCCAATCCAAGGTAGTTATGTATCTGGCTGGCCCAAGCCTCTTGATCAGTTCATCAACACAAGGCATGGGATATGCATCGAATTTGCAGACCTCATTCAACTTCCGATAGTCGTTGCTGTAGTGCCGGCGTCCCTGCCCTCTGCTAGGCAGGGACGCTGTTCCCCTCACCGCTCTGCTCCGTGCCCGGCGTCCCTCTCCCGCTCTGCTGGCAGCGCGCGCTCCTTCCCGGCCACTGTGCTTAGGGCGCGCGCGCGCGCCCTCCCTCCCTCTTAAAGGGGCCGCGCGCGCCGTCCTAAGGAGTCCCCGGCCAATGGCCGGAGGACTTTACCATATATAAGGCACCTCCTCCAAAATGGAGGTGCCCGAGCAATGTTGTTGCACCGTTCTACTCTGCTTCAGCCCTCAGGTCCCGTTGCCAGTTACCTGCCAGTTACCTGCCAGATTCCTGCCAGCTTGCTGTCCTAATCCTGCCTGATTTCCTGTTACCTGCCTGCCTGCCTGAGGTCCGACGGTCTGCCTTACAACTCCGGTCAGTCTGTCTAAGGACCAACTTGCCCGCTCACCTGGGAGCGCACATCAGCTACCTGCCTGCTTGCCTGAGGTCCGACGGTCTGCCTTACAACTCCGGTCAGTCTGTCTATGGACCAGCTTGCCCGCTCACCTGGGAGCGCTTCTCCGCTACCTGCCTGCTTGCCTGCCCGGAGGCTCCGCTGTCACGTGCTGTGACCACCAGCTATTCCAGACTCTTGCCCGCTCACCTGGGAGCGCTTCTCCGCTACCTGCCTGCTTGCCTACCTGGAGGCTCCGCCGTCACGTGCTGTGACCACCTGCTATTCCAGAGACTCTCGCTTGCTCACCTGGGAGCACACATCCTCCATCTGCCTTGCTAGCCTACCTGGAGGTTCAGCCATCACAGGTCGTACCTACCCCTTACCTAGAGACTGCCCTGTCACTTGCCGTGACCTCCAGCCCGTTCTTCCAGAGACTGCCCCGGTCACTTGCCGTGACCTCCAGCCCGTTCTTCCAGAGACTGCCCTGATCACTTGCCGTGACCTCCTGCCCGTACACCCAGAGACTGTCCCGGTCACCTGCTGTGACTGCCTGCCTGGTCGCCACCCGCTCCCTTACAAGGACCGCTCCCTTGTATAGTAGCCCAGAGGTTCCGCCTCCCAGACCCGTTACAGTTGCAGAATCTCCACTCACCATCGGACTTTGGGACCAAGACGATCGGGCTCGATCAACCGCTCTTGGATTCTTCAATGACACCGAGTTTCAGCATACGAGCCACCTCTTTGGAGATCAACTCTCGTAAGGCATCAGGTATCCGATACGGCTTCAAGTTCACCCGCACATGTGGCTCCGTCAGAACCTCGTGTTCTATGACACTTGTGCAGCCCGGCAATTCCAAGAACAGATCCCAGTCCTTTTGCAGCAACTCTCGACATTGCTGTTTCTGAGCCTTTGTTAGTGTTTCCACGATTGAGACTCCTCCAACATCACCTTCTGGTTTGCCCAGCAAGTATGGAGCTTCCGCAGCCTCTCTCTCTTGCCAGGGCTTGATGAGGTTGACGTGGTATATTTGGTACGGCTTACGTCGTTCCAGTTGATGAACCTTGTAGTACACTTCACCAATTTTTTCCACCACCTCATACGGCCCTTGCCATTTGGCCAAGAACTTACTCTCCACCGTAGGAAATAGCACAAGGACTCAGTCTTCTGGATTGAATTGCCTCACTCTGGCTGAATGGTTGTAGACCCTGACCTGAGCTTCCTGTGCCTGGAGTAGATGTTCTTTTACGATGGGCATCACCTTGGCAATCCTCTCCTGCATCGGAGCGACATGCTCGATGACGCTCCTGTGGGGCGTGACCTTGGCTTCCCAGGTTTCCTTTGCGACATCCAGGAGACCCCGCCGGTGTCGGCTATACAGGAGTTCGAATGGCGAGAACCCTGTAGAGGCCTGTGAAACCTCTCGGATGGAGAACAACATACGATAGGAGACAGTCCCAGTCTCTACTGTCCTTTTCTATAGCCTTCCTCAGCATACTCTTCAGAGTCTTGTTAGACCTTTCCACAAGGCCATCTGTCTGACGATGGTATACTGAAGTCCTCAGTTGGGAGATTTGCAGGACTTTGCATAACTCCCTCATCACCTTACTCATAAAGGAAGTTCCCTGGTCAGTTAGGATCTCCTTTGGAAAGCCTGTTCGGGAAAAAACGTGGACCAACTCGCTGGATATGCTCTTTGCGGAGGAGTTTCTCAGTGGAATTGCTTCAGGATACCGGGTGGCATAGTCCAGGATAATCAAGATATATTGATGCCCATGAGCAGATTTAACTAGGGGACCGACCAAGTCCATAGCAATTCTCTCAAACGGCACTTCAATAATGGGCAATGGCACGAGTGGACTTCGAAAGTAAGAGGTGGGGGCGGTTAACTGGCACGTAGGGCACGACCTGCAATACTTTAATATTTCCCGGTGACATACGGACCAATAGAACCTTTGCACGATCCGTTTGTGCGTTTTATCCACTCCCAGATGTCCCCCCAAGACATGAGAATGGGCCATGTCCAACACCTTCCGCCTATAGGGGCCCAGCACTATTAACTGTTCCACACGCTCCTCCCTCACTTTTGTGACCAGGTACAACAACTCCCCACTCATCATAAAATGGGGAAATCTTGTGTCAGCCTCCGACTCCTGTGCAACCCCATTTATAACTGTGACATTATTAAAGGCTTCCTTCAGCGTTAGGTCCCTATGTTGGGCAGACCCAAAATTCTCGCTGGTCACCCCTAACTCCGGAATGTCAGACTCAGGGGGCACTACCTCCTCATCCCCTACAAGAACACAAAAGGGAAACCCGTCTGGCTCTGGGTGTGGTGACAACTCATCAGGGTTAACTGGTTTCTTATCCGAGGGAGCGAACTCGGAACCCTTCCCCCACAGATCCCAAAATAAACAAAAGTCCCGACCGATAATGATGGAGTGCAATAAGTCCTGAACAACGCCGACCTCGTGGGACTCAGTACCGTGGGCATTTTCAATGTCCACTCTGGCCATGGGATAGTCCTTAGCATCATCATAAATGCATCGTACGCTGACTTTTTCCCGGGACCAGTCGGAGAGGGAGGGTGGCCCTCACAAGGGTCACCAGACTACCTGAATCTAGCAGTGCCATTACCTTCCGTCCATTCACTTTCACGGGACATGCTTGAGGCCCAAAGCTGGGTGGACAGTTCACACTGCAGGCCAGATAACCATAAAATGAACAACAGCGTCCTATGCTGCAGTCCATCAGCTCGGTGGTCAGGGTGCAACGGGCAGCTATATGGCCTGGGCCGTGGCACCTCCAGCAAACAACATCACCCGTAGGGACCTTGGGCACCACCTCCCACGCCCTTTTGGACCTTGGACGCCCCACCCCCTTTTGGGCTTTTGCCCCCTGCTGGAACCCCCAGTATGAATTGGGCTGCCTTTCCAAAGAACCTTCAACCCCCTGGTAGCTCTAAACCAGTCCATCTGCATTTCAGGGATCACACTGGGCAACCCAAGTCTGTATGGGCCTCGGTAGGGAATGCACAATCCGGTCCATCACCACCCGCTCTACCATCTGCGCAGGCGTAGAGGACTCCGGCTGCAGCCACTTCTGGACCAGGAGCAACAGGTCAAACATTTGGGAGCGAGGTGGTTTGTCCTGGTGATATGCCCAGCGGTGAACCTGCTGCGCCCATATAGTCATTGTCACCCCCAAGCGCACGAGAATCTCAGTTTTTAGCTTACCATACTCTTTGGCGTCCTGCAAAACTAGATCATAGTATGCCTTCTGGGGCTCCCCTGCCAAGTATCGCGCCAGTACCTCTGCCCACTGCTCTGGCGGAAGTTTCTCCCTCTCAGCGACCCTTTCAAACATGGTCAGGAAGGCCTCAACATCATCCCCCGGGGTCATTTTCTGCAAAGCCCATCTTACCGCCTCCCGGATTTGGGTGTTATCAGCCGGACTTGGGGTTGGGGCGCTTGTCCTGCCATGGATGGCGGTTGTCAGAAGCTGCATCTGCTGCCGCTGCTCTTGCTGGTGCTGCTGGATCTGCAGTAACAACAGCCTGTTGGTCTCCTGCTGCTGCGACTGAATCAGGTGTTTCAACAGGTCCTCCATTTTGTCTGGCGATGCTTGCTGGCTTGCGACAGATTTCACCCAGGACATGCAGTCTTTCCTGTAGCAGTCACACGTCTCTGCTGGGAACGCTGCCCGCACGTCTAACACCAATTGCAGGGGTTTTACTCACTTGGGTGCGACGGGAGGAAAACAGGGAGCATGTTCCTTTAAGAGTTCATGTCAGTTTATTGCTTCATAAACCAACAAGCAAGAAAAAGAAAACTAACAGCTTTTAGTTCAGGCAAACAAAGTAAAGTGTCCTTAGCAGGTCTCTGCTTAACCAGTCCTATGGGCACACAGGCTGCCTAATGTCCAGTATCCTGGCTCGGTCTGGAGCCAACCACACACAGGAGGTCTTCTCCCTCCAAACACACAGACCATGTGCCAAACAACAGCCTCCATTTTATAGGCTGTTAACCACACCCAGAGGTGAGGTATGTGGGTAGCTGGACCAACGCATTCTCTCCTAGCTACCCATAACCCGGCTCCCAGGTGCACCAAAAGATCCTCTTAGCGCTTATGTGCACTAGAGAAACACTCCGGGCTACATCACAGAGACCAGCCATCTCTGTGATACATACCTCCCATCGACTACGCAATCATTTGCCACCTTACAATATATATACAGTACAGACCAAAAATTTGGACACACCTTCTCATTTAAAGATTTTCCTGTATTTTCATGACTATGAAACTTGTACATTCACACTGAAAGCATCAAAACTATGAATTAACACATGTGGAATTATATACTTAACAAAAAAGTGTGAAACAACTGAAAATATGTCTTATATTCTAGGTTCTTCAAAGTAGCCACCTTTTGCTTTGATGACTGCTTTGCACACCCTTGGCATTCTCTTGATGAGCTTCATGAGGTAGTCACCGGAAATGGTCTTCCAACAATCTTGAAGGAGTTCCCAGAGATGCTTAGCACTTGTTAGCTCTTTTGCCTTCACTCTGTGGTCCAGCTCACCCCAAACCATCTCGATTGGGTTCAGGTCTGGTGACTGTGGAGGCCAGGTCATCTGGCGTAGCACCCCATCACTTTCCGTCTTGGTCAAATAGCCCTTACACAGCCTGGAGGTGTGTTTGGGGTCATTGTCCTGTTGAAAAATAAATGATGGTCCAACTAAACGCAAACCGGATGGAATAGTATGCCGCTGCAAGATGCTGTGGTAGCCATGCTGGTTCAGTATGTCTTCAATTTTGAATAAATCCCCAACAGTGTCACCAGCAAAGCACTCCCACACCATCACACCTCCTCCTCCATGCTTCACGGTGGGAACCAGGCATGTAGAGTCCATCCATTCACCTTTTCTGCGTCGCACAAAGACACGGTGGTTGGAACCAAAGATCTCAAATTTGGACTCATCAGACCAAAGCACAGATTTCCACTGGTCTAATGTCCATTCCTTGTGTTCTTTAGCCCAAACAAGTCTCTTCTGCTTGTTGCCTGTCCTTAGCAGTGGTTTCCTAGCAGCTATTTTACCATGAAGGCCTGCTGCACAAAGTCTCCTCTTAACAGTTGTTGTAGAGATTGGTCTACTGCTACTACTCTGTGTGGCATTGACCTGGTCTCTAATCTGAGTTGCTGTTAACCTGCGATTTCTGAGGCTGGTGACTCGGATAAACTTATCCTCAGAAGCAGAGGTGACTCTTGGTCTTCCTTTCCTGGGGCAGTCCTCATGTGAGCCAGTTTCTTTGTAGCGCTTGATGGTTTTTGCAACTGCACTTGGGGACACTTTCAAAGTTTGCCCAATTTTTCGCACTGACTGACCTTCATTTCTTAAAGTAATGATGGCCACTCGTTTTATTTTACTTAGCTGCTTTTTTTCCTGCCATAATACAAATTCTAACAGTCTATTCAGTAGGACTATCAACTGTGTATCCACCAGACTTCTGCACAACACAACTGATGGTCCCAACCCCATTTGTAAGGCAAGAAATCCCACTTATTAATCCTGACAGGGCACACCTGTGAAGTGAAAACCATTTCCGGTGACTACCTCTTGAAGCTCATCAAGAGAATGCCAAGAGTGAGCAAAGCATTCATCAAAGCAAAAGGTGGCTACTTTGAAGAACCTAGATTATAAGGCATATTTTCAGTTGTTTCACACTTTTTTGCTAAGTATATAATTCCACATGTGTTAATTCATAGTTTTGATGCCTTCAGTGTGAATGTACAAGTTTCATAGTCATGAAAATACAGGAAAATCTTTAAATGAGAAGGTGTGTCCAAACTTTTGGTCTGTACTGTATATATATATATGTATAATATAACGCTACAAGCGTCCCTCTGTCTGAAGCCTCTATAGACTGCTCACGCAGTCTAGCTCCAGACAGAAGAAGGCATGGAGCCGTTACAGGTAAGAGGAGTGTATGGTGTAACATCCCTGGCGGCGTGCTGGCATGGCTTACCACCTCCCACCATGCAAGACCGCCATCTTACCTATCAATCCAGGCTGCACACTTTGCTCCAGTACCTGCTGTGTCTCTTGTCTGATTGCTTAGGGCGGCGGGGCGACTACTGCCTGATTCTTATAGTTACTGTGTGCGCACTCCTAATGCCTCCCCAGCCTATTGCTGTGAGTCACTGGTTACTTAAACCCCCTCCACCCAGTAGGGGGTGCCTGAGCAACACTTTCAATCAGTTTGTTCTGTGCAACTGAGTTGCCAGGTCCTGTCCTGTATCTTGTCTGTTTCCGCCACCCTGGGGGTTGTATACCCAGGCCTGTTGCCTGTATCTGTGACTTCTAGTCTGTTTCCGCCACCCTGGGGGCTGAGTTCCCAGGCTCGTTCCTGTATCTTGTTCGTGGTTCAGTTCCTGTCTGAACAGTGTCCTAGCCTGTTACCTGTTTGTCTCTATGTCCGAACCTTCCCTCTTCCTGCAGTGTCTGAACCTGCACCTAATTCC
Organism: Phyllobates terribilis; assembly: GCF_046119375.1. Lineage (NCBI taxonomy): Eukaryota > Metazoa > Chordata > Amphibia > Anura > Dendrobatidae > Phyllobates > Phyllobates terribilis. The sequence continues at coordinate 69,493,091 of NW_027362773.1, forward strand.
AACTTGTTGTCTCTGTACTTCTGTTTGTGAGTTTTGTGTCCACTCGCTACTTCATTGCAAGTACCTTGTGTGTATCTTGTTCTGCTTGTCCCGTTTCCCTGCCTCCGTATCTACCTCCTGTGTTCTAACTATCTTCCTGTATTATCCAGTCTGTTCCATGTGAACAGAGCCCTGTCCTGTCTGCCTGCACCTTCTGCTCTGCTTGTTCACCACACCTGCGGTTTCGCTCCGCTCTGCTTGTTCGCTGCACCTGCGGTTTTTTTCTGCTCTGCTCTGCTTGTTCACCGCACCTGCGGTTCCGCTCTGCTCTGCTTGTTCACCGCACCTGCGGTTCCGCTCTGCTCTGCTTGTTCACCACACCTGCTCTGCTTGTTCACAGCACTTGCGGTTCCGCTCTGCTCTGCTAGTTCTCCGCATCTGCAGTTTCGCTCTGCTCTGCTTGTTCACCACACCTGCGGTTTCGCTCCGCTCTGCTTGTTCACCTCACCTGCGGTTTCGCTCCACTCTGCTTGTTCATCGCACCTGCGGTTTTGCTCTGCTCTGCTTGTTCACCGCACCTGCGGTTTTGCTCCGCTCTGCTCGTTCACCGCACCTGCGGTTTTGCTCTGCTGTTAGTGACGCGCCCCCTGGGCCATATTCTTTAGGGGGAATATCCGGAGCCGGATCAGATGGGAGTTGTAGTCTTCCGAGTGGCTGTGACCCGGTCCGTGCCCAGGGTGTCAAACTCAGTTGTATGTGGCAGTCCTACAGATGTTATTAAGTTCTTTATTGTCGACTACGCCACCCGTTGTATTGCGGTCACTATGGCCGCCGCTGCAGCAGGGTCCGCTGAGGCTGATGGTGTAGGTGCAGCTTTTGATGGTATAACCCCCAACGGGTGGGGTATAGCCTCAGGGGGTCAGGTGCAGAGGATGGGGGTTGTGGTGGTGCAGCATAGATGTTAAAGGAAGACAGAGTCGGGTTATGCAGTTAAGGGTATTTACTCACTGCTGATGTTCCGGTCACTCCAGCTTCAAGTGACCTCCCGAGCCGTGCTGCATCCACCAGGTCCTGGATCCAGCCAACCCCCAAGCGAGTCCGGAGCGTGACCCTGAGCTCTCCTTCTGTCCTTTCTCTGGCCGTCCCCACTAGTGATCCACCCAGGTCCAGCTCCCTCGGGCCTTCTGTTGGGAGACCCTTGGCCTTGGGTTCCCTGACCCTCCACGTGGTATGCCTTCGGGGTGGATGTGGTGGGTGGCCGTGGCAGACGCTGCCCACGGCCTCCGGTCTCTGGCTGGGGTGTGTTTTTGCCCCCCACCAGCTTGGGTTCCGGTACCCTGATGCCGACTCTTCACCCGTGGATTGGATTTGGGGTCTCAGAGTCCTCTCTTCTCTTTCCCCCTCTGGGTCTCTCTTGCTTTCTCCTCTCTCTCTCTCTGGGGCTGCTCTGCTCCTCTGCTTCTTACTCTGACAGACTGACTGACTGCAAAGACTGACTGACTGCAAAGACTGACTGACTGCAAAGACTGACTGACCCTGTTCTTTGATGGTGCCCACCTTATATACACCCTCTATGTGTGAGCTCAGGTGACCAGCACCCAATGAGCTCCTATCTTTACCCAGGCTGCTCCCCCTATCTGCCCCTACACTACTTGGGATGTACCACCCCCCTCCCACTCCAGCCAGGAACAGACTCGGTCGTACCTGCACATTTCTAAGTGGGAGTACCGTCGGCCTGTTCCTCGGAAATGGGATGTGTGTAGTGCATGCAGCCTACCGAGCTCAGTTCCACACTCCATCCTTACCCGGGAGTGGAATATCACACCTCTGGGTTGAGGTGCAATACCCCTGTAGCAGCCGAATCCTCAGGGTGCTACATTAGTTCACTGCACCGGCGGTTCTGCTCTGCTTGTTCACCGCACCGGCGGTTTCGCTCTGCTCTGCTTGTTCATCGCATTGGTGGTTTCGCTCTGCACTGCTTGTTCACCGCATCTGCGGTTTCGCTCTGCTCTGCTGTCCACCGCACCTGCGGTTTCGCTCTGCTCTGCCCCGCTTGTCCTCCGCGCCTGCGGTTCTGCTCTGCTAGTCCACCGCACCTGCGGCTCCCTTCCTTTTTTCCCAGTTGGTACTGGTCCCTATCCTGCCTGCGTTCCTACCTGCCAGTACCCGCCTGTCTGCATGCCAGCCGTGCCTGCCAGTGCCCACCTGTCTGCATGCCAGCCGTGCCTGCCAGTGCCCACCTGTCTGCATACCAGCCGTGCCTGCCAATACCCACCTGTCTTCATACCAGCCGTGCCTGCCAGTACCCACCTGTCTGTATGCCAGCCTAACCTGCCTGTTCCTGCATTCCCCGGTGTGGGTCAACAGCTGTGACCGGGATCTGACCTAGAGTAGCACCTGGTCCCTCTGCTCGGTTCCTCCCTGGTTCACGGAGTCGACTGAGCCGCCGTGTGACCTTGGTCGGACCGAGTTGATACTTAGTTACGCCCCTCCAGGCACTCCTCGGTTCATGGTCCAGTGGGATCACTAATCATGCTCACGCCAGTCAGTCCGGGCATGTGCGTAACATATGGCGCCGGAGATCGCGGTATGCGTGGACACTGAACGCATACAGCGATATCCTTCGCCATACTTACATACTTACCTGACTGGGAGGATCGTTGCCGCAGCTCCTCTCTTCTCACCGGAGACCGGGGCAGGGGTGAGGGTGTCGGCACATGCGTATAGCGCTATTCTGCGCCATTTTACTGAAGACACATTTGCAGTGTGTCTTCAGCAAAATGGTGCCGGACAGCGCGGTATGGGCACGCGCGTACTCCGGCGCCACACTCCTCCCCGGCATCCGGCAGAAGAGGACACCGCTGTGCTGGAGCACAGGGAAGAAAAGTGAGTATAAGTGTTTTTTTTGCATGTGTGCAGCATGAAAGGGATGAGGGGGCCACACATACCACACATACCAGGATTGGGGGATGAGGGGGCCACACATACCAGGATTGGGGGATGAGGGGGCCACACATACCAGGATTGGGGGATGAGGGGGCCACACATACCAGGATTGGGGAATGAGGGGGCCACACACATATCAGGATTCGGGGATTAGGGGGCCACACATACCAGGATTGGGGGCTGAGGGGCCACACATACCAGGATTGGGGGATGAGGGGGCCACACATAACAGGATTGGGGATGAGGGGGCCACACATACCAGGATTGGGGGATGAGGGGGCCACACATACCAGGATTGGGGGATGAGGGGTACCACACATACCAGAATTGGGAGATGAGGGGTACCATACATACCAGGATTGGGAGATGAGGGGTACCATACATACCAGGATGGAGGGGTGAGGGGATCATGCATACCAGGATTAGGGGGTGAGGGGACCATGCATATCAGGATTGGGGGATGAGGGGTACCATGCATACCAGGATAGGGGGGTGAGGGGTACCATGCATACCAGGATTGGGGGATGAGGGGACCATGCATACCAGGATTGGGGAGTGAGGGGACCATGCATACCAGGATTGGGGATGAGGGGTGCCATGCATATCAGGATTGGGGGGTGAGGGGTTCCATGCATACCAGCATTGGGGATGAGGGGTGCCATGCATACCAGCATTGGGGTGTGAGGAGTACCATGCATACCAGGATAGGAATGCAGGGTACCATGCATACCAGGATGATGGATGGGGTGCCATGCATACCAGGATGAGGGGTACCATGCATACCAGAATAGGATTATGTGGTGCCATGCATAACAGGATTGGGGGATGAGGGGTACCATACATACCAGGATTGAGGGGTGAGGGGACCATGCATCCCAGGACTGGGGGGTGAGGGGACCATGCATACCAGGATTGGGGGATGAGGGGTACCATGCATACCAGGATTGGGGGATGAGGGGTACCATGCATACCAGGATTGGGGGGTGAGGGGTACCATGCATACCAGGATTGGGGGGTGAGAGGACCATGCATACCAGGATTGGGGGGTGAGGGGACCATGCATACCAGGATTGGGGATGAGGAGTGCCATGCATACCAGGATTGGGGGGTGAGGGGTGCCATGCATTCCAGGATAGGAATGCGGGGTACCATGCATACCAGGATGATGGATGGGGTGCCATGCATACCAGGATCAGGGGTACCATGTATACCAGAATAGGGATGAGGGGTACCATGCATACCAGGATTGGGGGATAAGGAGTGCCATGCATACCAGAATAGGGATGAGGGGGCCATACATACCAGGATTGGGGATGAGGGAGCCATGCATACCAGGATGAGGGGTTGGGTGCCTTGCATATCAGGATTGGGGGATGAGGAGCTCATACATACCAGCATTGGGGGATGAGAGGTGCCATACATACCAGAATAGGGATGTGTGGTACCATGCATACCAGGATAAGTGATGGGGTGCCATGCATACCAGGATGAGGGGTACCATGCATACCAGAATAGGGATGAAGGGTACAATGCATACCAGGATAGGAATGTGGGGTACCATGCATTCCAGGATGAGGGATGGAGTGCCATGCATACCAGGATTGAGGTATGAGGAGGCCATACATACCAGAATTGGGATGAGGGGTGTCATGTATACCAGGATGAGGGGTACCATACATACCAGAATAGGGATGCGGGGCACTATGCATACCAGGATGAGGGATGGGGTGCCATGCATACCAGGATGAGGGGTACCATACATACCAGGATAGGGATGCGGAGTACCATGCATACCAGGATGAGGGATGGGGTGCCATGCATACCAGGATGAGGGGTGCCATACATACCAGGATAGGGATGAGGAGTGCCATGCATACCAGAATTGGGGATGAGGGGTACCATGCATACCAGCATTGGGGATGAGGAAGCCGTGCATACCAGGGTGAGGGATTGGGTACCATACATACCAGGATTGGGGGATGAGGGGTGCCATACATACCAGGATTGGGATGAGGGGTGCCATGTATATCAAATTTGGGATGAGTGGGCCATGCATACCAGGATTGGGGATGAGGAGTGCCATGCATACCAGGATTGGGGGGTGAGGGGTGCCATGCATACCAGCATTGGGGATGAGGGGTGCCATGCATACCAGCATTGGGGGGTGAGGAGTACCATGCATACCAGGATAGGAATGCGGGGTACCATGCATACCAGGATGATGGATGGGGTGCCATGCATACCAGGATGAGGGGTACCATGTATACCAGAATTGGGATGAGGGGTACCATGCATACCAGGATTGGGGGATAAGGAGTGCCATGCATACCAGAATAGGGATGAGGGGGTCATACATACCAGGATTGGGGATGAGGGAGCCATGCATACCAGGATGAGGGGTTGGGTGCCATGCATATCAGGATTGGGGGATGAGGAGCTCATACATACCAGGATTGGGGGATGAGGGGTGTGATACATACCAGAATAGGGATGTGGGGTACCATGCATACTAGGATAAGGGATGGGGTGCCATGCATACCAGGATGAGGGGTACCATACATACCAGGATAGGGATGCGGAGTACCATGCATATCAGGATGAGGAATGGGGTGCCATGCATACCAGGATGAGGGGTACCATACATACCAGGATAGGGATGAGGAGTGCCATGCATACCAGAATTGCGGATGAGGGGTACCATGCATACCAGCATTGGGGATGAGGAAGCCGTGCATATCAGGATGAGGGATTGGGTACCATACATACCAGGATTGGGGGATGAGGGGTGCCATACATACCAGGATTGGGATGAGGGGTGCCATGTATATCAAATTTGGGATGAGGGGGCCATGCATACCAGGGTTGGGGGTGAGGGGTGCCATGCAAACCAGGATTGGGGATGAGGAGTGCCATGCATACCAGGATTGGGGATGAGGGGTGCCATGCATACCAGGATGGGGGATGAGGGGTGCCATGCATATCAGAATTGGGGATGAGGGGTGCCATGCATACCAGGATTTGTAATGAGGGGTGCCATGCATACCAGGATAGGGATCTGGGGGGGCCATGCATACCAGGATTTGGATGAGGGGCCATGAATACCAGGATAGGGATGAGGGTTACTATGTATATCAGGATGAGGGATGGGGTGCCATGCATACCAGGATAGGGATGAGGGGTACCATGCATACCGGGATGAGGGGTGCCATACATACCAGGATAGGGATGAGGGATGGGGTACCATGCATACCAGGATTGGGTATGAGGGAGCCATGCATACCAGGATGAGGGGCGCCATGCATGCCAGGATTGGGGATGAGGGGTGCCATGCATGCCAGGATTGGGGATGAGGGTTGCCATGCATACCAGGATTGGGTATGAGGGAGCCATGCATACCAGGATGAGGGGCGCCGTGCATGCCAGGATTGGCGATGAGGGGTGCCATGCATGCCAGGATTGGGGATGACGGGTGCCATGCATACCAGGATTGGGGGTGAGGGGTGCCATGCATACAGGATTGGGGGTGAGGGGTGCCATGCATATCAGGATTGGGGGTGAGGGGTGCCATGCATACCAGGATTGGGGATGAGGGGTGCCATGCATACCAGGATTGGGGGTGAGGGGTGCCATGCATATCAGGATTAGTGGTGAGGGTGCCATGCATACCAGGATAGGGATGAGGCGTGCCATGCATACCAGGATAGGGATGAGGGCAGCACATAACAGGATGGAGGAACAGGATTGGGGAGCACAAATACCAGGATGGGGGCAGCACAAATACCAGGATGGGGAGAGCACATACCAGCATGGGAGACCATTTACCAATAAAAATGCTCGACACCCGGGCGTAGAACGGGCTCAATAGCTAGTATATATATATATATATATATATATATATATATATATATAGTAGCAATGGCAGGTAGGCTAGGGTTAAATCCTCATTGTGCATATAAACAGGCGGGTGCACCACCAAACTACCCCAGTCGCAGATGTTTGACCTGTTACACCTGGTGCAAAAATGGCTGCAGCCTGAGATCTGCTCTCCAGCACAGATGGTGGAAAGAATGGTAGTGGACTGATTTATCTACTCACTACCGAAATCCGTGCAAAGCTGGGTGGCCCAAGGAGATCCCACGAATGCAGATAACCTTGTGAGCCTCATGGAAAGATACTTGTCCATGGAGAACTCCCTGAGAAATCAAGGGAGCCCAAAGCTCACATTTCTGGGAGATGCAAGAGAAGAGGCCTAAGGCCATATCTGAGGGGTGCATAAAGACCCAGGAGAGCTCGTCAAGAGAATGCCAAGAGTGTGCAAAGCAGTCATCAAAGCAAAAGGTGGCTACTTTGAAGAACCTAGAATATAAGACATATTTTTAGTTGTTTCACACTTTTTTGTTAAGTATATAATTTCACATGTGTTAATTCATAGTTTTGATGCCTTCAGTGTGAATGTACAATTTTCAAAGTCATGAAAATACAGAAAAATCATTAAATGAGAAGGTGTGTCCAAACTTTTGGTCTGTACTGTATGTCAGAAGTTTGTCCCTTGACCTTGGAGCCGATGGACTGCAGCATACGCCTGCTCTAGTCCTACTTCACCTACCGTTTCTGCAGTGCTGTTGTTCATCCTGGTAAGAGACCTCAGAAATGTCAGGTGACTCTAAATGGTGTCCAAGTTATGGGACTTATGGACTCAGGGAGTTTGGTGACCCAGGCAAGGGCCACACTTGCGCATGTACTAGTCCCTGGGAAGTGGGTGGGGGTAAGGTGTATCCATGGAGATGCAAAAACGATTCCACGGCCCAGGTGGACATACGCACAGACTGGTTCCGTGTCCCACCAACTGGGAGAAGTGAAAGACTTGTTGCATGCTATTGTTATCAGTCGTGATTTTCCTTTATTCAGGGACTTATGGGCTAAAGCTGTAGCCGCTAGGAGTTTGGCTATGGTAACAAAGTCACATGATGTAAACTGTGAATATCCTTTCACTGTAATGGTTAGAAAGGAGAATGAGGAAACATCCCCTGAAGCCAATATCCCTGACCTGGAGGAGTCCCAGGACAACTATGGGACTGCCCAGCTCAGGGACTTAACAGTAAACGGTAGTTGGGAAAATATAAATGTGTTGAATGGGGTTCCCCAGGAGACGGAAGCTGATAATCAGTTTCTGTAAGGTGTCAGCCATAAAGATCGTTTGGGTCGTGGGTAAAAAGTGAATGGACAGGTAAAAGAGAGCCTCCTTAAAAGGAAATATAGTGCTGTATATAGTGTATATATGTATATACCTCCTGTACCCGAGCTTTACAGTTGTGCTCAAAAGTTTACATACCCCGGCAGAATTTTTCCTTTCTTGGCCTTGTTTCAGAGAATATGAATGATAACAAAAAAACTTTTTCTCCATTCATGGTTATTGGTTGGGTGAAGCCATTTATTGTCAAACTACTGTGTTTTCTCTTTTTAAATTTTAATGACAGCCAAAAACATCCAAATAACCCTGATCAAAAGTTCACATACCCCAGTTCTTAATACCGTGTATTGCCCCCTCTAACATCAATGACAGCTTGAAGTCTTTTGGGGTAGTTGTGGATGAGGTTCTTTATTTTCTCAGATGGTAAAGCTGCCCATTCTTCTTGGCAAAAAGCCTCCAGTTCCTGTAAATTCCTGTGCTGTCTAGCATGAACTACGCACTTCATATCTCCCGAGAGTGGCTCAATGATATTGAGGTCAGGAGACTCAGATGGTCACTCCAGAACCTTCACTTTGTTCTGGTGTAGTCAATGACAGGTCGACTTGGCCTTGTGTTTTGGATCGTTGTCATGTTGGTACGTCCAAGTACGTCTTATGTGCAGCTTTCGAGCTGATGAGTGCAAATTTGCCTCCAGTATTTTCTGATAATGTGCTGCATTCATCTTTCCTTCAACTTTTACCAAGTTTCCTGTGCCTTTGTAGCTCACATATCCCCAAAACATCAGGGATCCACCTCCATGCTTTATGTACGAATGGTGTTGCTTTCATCATAGGCCTTGTTGACCTATCTCCAAATGTAATGTTTATGGTTGTGGCCATAAAGTTCAATTTTGTTCTCATCACTCCAAATTACCTTGTTCCAGAAGTTTTGAGGCTTGTCTCTGTGCTGTTTGGAATATTGTAAGTGAGATACTTTCTTCTTTCTTCTGGCGACTCGATCATGCAGCCCATTTTTCTTCAAGTGCCTCCTTATTGTGCATCTTGAAACAGCCACACCGCTAGTTTTCGGAGAGTCCTGAATTTCAGCTGATGTTATTTGTGGGTTTGTCTTTGCATCCTGAACAATTTTCCTGGCAGTTGTGGCCGAAATCTTTGTTGGTCTACCTGACCGTGGTTTGGTTTTTACAGAGCCCCTGATTTTCCATTTGTTAATCACAGTTTGAACTCTGCTGACTGGCATTATCAATGCCTTGGATATTTTTTTTGTATCCCTTTCCTGTGTTATACAGTTCAACTACCTTTTCCCGTAAATCCATTGACAATTCTTTTGCTTTCCCCATGACTCACAATCCAGAAACGTCAGTGGCTGGATGAAAGATGCAAGAGTCTGTCTGGATCCCAGAAACTCATTCAGCTTTTATGCACACACACTGATTACAAGCAAACAGGTCACAGGTGAGGATGTTACCTTTAGTAGCCATTCAAACCCATTTGTGTCAAATTCTGAGTATGTTATCAAGCCAAAATCACCAGGGTATGTGAACTTTTGATCAGGGTCATTTGAATGTTTTTGGTTGTCATTAAGATTTAAAAAGAGAAAACACAGTAGTTTGACAATAAATGGCTTCACCCAACCAATAACCATGAGTGGAGAAAAAGTTTTTTGTTATCATTCATTCATATTCTCTGAGACAAGGCCAAGAAAGGAAAAATTCTGCCGGGGTATGTAAACTTTTGAGCACAACTGTACCTCCTGCCCCGTGCTGTATACAGTATATGACTCGCCCCCTGGGCCATGGGACACTCGGATCCGGGCAATAGGGAACGATGGGGGTAGTAGTGGCAACCCGGTTCCGTGGCTCAGGGTGGTCAGACCAATGGTAGTCTGCTATGCTCTATTGATAATGTCCGACTACGCCACCCATGGATTTGCGGTCATTAGGTACCGCCGCTGCAAGGCAGACCGCTGGGGCTGATGAGGTGTGCAGCTGGGATGGTGTGACTCCCCACGGGAAGAGTGCGGCCCCAGGGCAGTGTAGTGGATGGTGGGAGTGATGGTGGTGAGAGTCCCAGTACCGGTAGTGCTGGAGGCGCGAAGGAGCACACAGACAATAGGTTGCAGTCCAGGGTCTTTACTGAAACAGGTAAACTGACCCATAAACAGTCCCAGCTAGGAGGGGACCTGGATGTCTGAGAGCAACGGGGAAATTGGCCCTGGTCAGGGTGAGGGTGTAGGCCTACCGTGCTTTCTGTGCTCCTTCTGGCTATCTCCTTGTTATAGGGTAACAGCCCACGTTTCCGAGCTTTCCGTGTATTCTCGCCTGTATGGCCTGCGACGTGGGTTCCTTTCTGCTCCCAGCCTTGTACGGCTTTACTGGTCCCTTCTGTTGTGGCAGGGCCTCCAGGCTTCTTAGGCCAAGGAATATACAGTCCCTTGCGGACTGGTTATCTGCTGGAGGATGTAGAATCCTCTCAGCCTCAGACACCAAAGTCTGGTAAAGTCAGTCTCTTATCTGCCAAGACAGGCTTGCTTCGCCTCTTGTCTCTGGCTTGTGGCTCTCCTCCTGCCACACTTCCTCTTAGGTGCAGTGCAACTGTCTGTCCCTGCTCTGCTCTGGGACAAGTCTCAGTGCTGAGACAGGCCATCAAGTTCTCTCTAACCCTGCCCCCAGCACCAGCTTTTATAGGGGCAGCCTGCTCCCCCTACTGGCCTGAGACAGGAGGTACTGCATCCTAATGTTCCCCTGACCAGAGAACCTCCCCCTTGCTCTCAGACACAGCTTTAATACATTTTGTGGCATCCAGGCCAGGGTGACACATTCCCCCCTAGTGAAATTTAGTACTCCGGGACTAAACAATAAACAAAGACAATATGCATAATAATAAAACATTAATAGACAGACGACGCACAAATTGAGTTCTTAAGGTCACAGTGTGGCCTGTGACCGGGTGTCCATATCACCAACACAACGGGGAGCCTTAACCAGGTGGGGGTCTGTCCTACCCCAAGTCCTTCACAGTCTTAGTTCATTCCTGGGTTAGGCTCCGAACGCAGTCCATACAAGGTCCCGGTTATAAAAAGTCCATAACCTTTGAGTCCTTACGGTAGCTGCAAGAAACTGAAACACAGAATTACCAAACATGCATGTAACTTGGCAAACATTTCAACATTTGGCAACAGGGTTATTTACAAATTTAGTACACTTTATATTCTCCAGCGAGCGGGTATCTGTCCCTTTGTGCTCCTGGTTGACCTCCTTAACCCACTGTCTGGTGGTGGACCAACCTGGCTTTCCCCACTAGCGTTAGGGGTACAGCTACCAGCTGGGTGCACAGGTAGGGCAGGCAGCTGTCTGCGGGTCCTTTGGCTTACCGCAGGCATGGCAGGCTCACTGTCAGCAGAGGGTTGACTCTCCTGGGCTGCTGGTACAGGCTCTTCTGCCTCTGGAACCGCTTGCTCCTCTTCACCTTCCGGCTCTGGTGTTGGTTGTTGCTGTGCCGGTTGCAGGAATTGCAGGACAGGTACCACTATGGCATCATTTATGCGAGTCCAGGACTGAGGGAACTCTCCGAGAACGGTGCTGATCATTTCTTCCTTGTCCTCTGCAGGTTCAAGGTCACTCTGATCCTCTTCTGCACTACGGAGTTGCTCGGGGCATCTTTTGAGGTGGTCTCTGGAGACGACACTAGTGGTTTCTCCTCCGTCCTTGGTGATTACGCACACCTTTGGGTTGTCGTGGTCAGACTGCAGTACGGTGTAGGGTTCCCTTTCCCACTGGTCGTCCAACTTATGTAGCCTTCTTTTTCGCTTTAGGACTTGCTCACCAGGTTCTAGGGGACCAGCAGGGGCGTGTTGATTGAAGAGTTTTTCTTGCCTCTCTCTCACCTGGGCCAGGCTCTTCTCCACACTCTCCTGTACCTTCTTGTACTGCAGTTGCCTTTCCGTATCCCAGTCCGCATCCGGGGAGGTGTCCTCAGGTATTAGGACTCCCATCTCCAGGTCTACGGGCAGCTTACCTGGTCTAGCTCGCATCAGGTAAGCCGGGGTGCAATTTGTAGCATTCACCGGGATATTGTTGTATAGGTCTATCAGGTCCGGCAGTTTTTCTGGCCACAGGCTGCGTTCCTCCAGGGGCAACGTCTTCAGGAGATCAATGACTATATTTTTCATCTTCTCACACATCCCGTTGGTTTGGGGGTGGTAAGGCGTTGTACGAATTTTCTTACAGCCATAGAGGTTGCAGAACTCCTGGAAGATTTCAGCCTCGAACGCTGGACCCTGGTCTGTCAGGACCTGTTCCGGATACCCGTGTGGATGGCAGAAATATTGCTGGAAGGCTCTGGCCGCTGTTTGGGCTGTCAAGTCCTTTACCGGGACCACCACTAGAAAACGGGAATAGTGGTCCACGATTGTCAGGGCGTAGATGTACCCTGACCGGCTTGGAGCCAACTTGACGTGGTCTAGAGCTACCAGCTCAAGAGGCTGCGTGGTGACGATGGGCCTCAAGGGTGTCTTCTGGCTGGTGCGGTCCTTCCTCCTTAGGTGACAAGGGCCACAGTCTCTGCACCACTTTTCTACAGCTCCTCTCATGCCGACCCAAAAGAACCTTCCTCTTAGCAGGAACTCCAGTTTCTTCCAACCGAAGTGTCCCGCTCTGTCATGGTAAGCCCCCAGGACCATAGCTGCATCCCGCCTTGGGACCACGACTTGCCAGGTCAGCTCGTGCGTCCGGTGGTTAACAATCCTTCTGCACAACTTGCCTTCGTAGAGGAACAGCTTGCTCTTCTCCTTCCATAGCTGCTTGGCTTCCTCTGGGGCATCTGGATCTAGGCGGGCGTCTTCCTGGGTCAGCAGATCTTTCACCAGGCGGACTGCAGGGTCACTATCTTGGGTCTCGGCCCAGCTGTGGTGAGGTAGGGGATTGATCATCACAGTTGTTAGATCCTCCTCTTTCACGCGGTGAGAGTGTTGCGCGGCTCCATACCGGTGAAAAGCGGGGAGTTCTACCTCCTCCAGCTCTTCTGGGTCTTCGTCACCCTCAGGTAAGTGAGGCATTCTTGATAGGGCGTCCGCGTTGGCATTGGTTTTGCCTGCCCGGTACTTGATCACGAAGTCATAGTTGGAGAGACGGGCCATCCACCGCTGTTCCAGGGCACCCAGTCTTGCATTGTCCAGGTGTGTCAACGGGTTGTTGTCCGTGTACACGGTGAACTTTGCGGAGGCCAGGTAATGCTTGAAGCGTTCCGTCACGGCCCACACCACCGCCAAGAATTCTAGCTTGAAGGAGCTGTAATTCTCCGGGTTCCTCTCGGTGGGCCTCAGCTTCCGACTGGCGTATGCGATCACCCGTTCTCTGCCCTGTTGGTTTTGGGACAGTACGGCTCCCAGTCCCACATTACTGGCGTCTGTGTGGAGAATGAAAGGCTGGCCGTAATCAGGGTAGGCCAGGATCTCATCCCCCGTGAGGGCCATCTTTAGCTGGTGGAAGGACTCCTCTTCCGGTTTATCCCACTTGAAGGGTGGCTTTTGACTTCGGAACTTAGACTGTCCGATCAGGAGGTCCTGCATAGGAGCTGCCATCTTAGTGAACCCGGGGATGAACCTTCGGTAGTAGCCTACCAACCCGAGAAACTGTCTCACCTCTTTGATGTTCGAGGGGCTTGGCCAGCTCTTGATTGCCGTGACCTTGTCAGGGTCGGGGGCCACTCCTTCCGCGCTTACCACGTGCCCTAGGTACTGGACCTTTGGTTTCAGCAGGTGACACTTCGATGGTTTTACCTTCAGGCCATAGTCTGCCAGGGCTTCGAACACCTCGGCCAGGTGCTTTAGGTGGTCCTCGTAGGTCTTCGAATAGACGATCACGTCGTCCAGGTAAAGGAGGACCGTCTCGAAGTTTCGGTGCCCTAGACAGCATTCCATCAGCCGCTGGAAGGTCCCTGGTGCGTTGCAGAGTCCGAAAGGCATACAGTTGAACTCGCTCAGTCCCATCGGGGTGGTGAAGGCGGTCTTCTCCTTGTCAGCCTCTGCCACAGGAACCTGCCAGTACCCGCTAGTAAGGTCCAAAGTAGAAAAGAAGTTAGCAGATTTTAGTGCGGCTAAAGACTCCTCTATTCTAGGCAGCGGATATGCGTCTTTGTGGGTGATACGGTTGATTTGTCTATAGTCCACGCACATTCTCATGGTGCCGTCTTTCTTTTTGACCAGAACCAAGGGGGCTGCCCAGGGGCTACAGCTGTCTCTAATAACCCCAGCTTCTTTCATCTCTCTTAACATGCCCTTTGCGTTCTGGTAGTGTGCAGGGGGTACAGGTCTGTGTCTTTCTTTTATCGGTGGGTGGCTCCCTGTGGGGATGTGGTGTTCTATCCCTTTTACTCTGCCGAAGTCTAGCGGGTGCTTACTAAAGACTCTCTCGTACTCCTGTACCACCCGGTAGACTCCTTGTTTTTGGTGCAGGGGAGTGGAGTCAGCACCCACATGGAGTTTCTGGCACCAGTCCTCCTTTTGTTTCTGGGAGCCATTACCCTCCGCCTGAGGAGATGGAGGCAAGGGTTCCACGGCCCTGATAGCTTTGTGTTCGACAACAAACAGTTTGGCGAGTGTAGCGTACCTGGGTAAGTGTACTTCCCTCTCCCCAATGTTGAGGATGCGGACGGGCACCCTCCCATGACGGACATCAACCACCCCCCGGGCTGTCAAAATGGTGGGCCTGCTGTCTGAGTACACGGGTTCTACCATGGCTTGGTAGTCTCTACCTCTCAACCCGATTGCAGTCCGACACCAGATCATCATTTCACTTTTGGGAGGAATGGAAATGGGGAATGGGTCACTCAGTCTTACGCTACCGATCTCACCACCAGACAGTTCTACCTGCTGCCGTCTCATCAGGGCTTTTATCTCCTTGTTGAGGACTCTCTGTTGGCTGTAACTAGCATTCACCGCCACCTGTTGTAAGATTACAATTACCTCTGAAAGACAATTTTCAATTACGTTAGTACCCACAGTTATTTTAGGGTGACTTTCACGACGGTCAATGTCCACAATAATCACTCCCTGTGCCGGCAGTTTAACTTTACCAATTTTAATGGTCATCTCCTTGAACCCCATCTGCGGCACGGGTAAGCCATTACTGGCGATGATGCTCAAGTTACTGTCTGGATACCGTGTGATATCAGCATCAGTCCAATACTGCTTAAAAAGTACATAAGGGATAGTGGTTACTTGTGACCCAGTATCCAGCAAGGCGGTCATGGGGATACCGTCCAGCACCACGGGTAAAACCGGGCGCCCCCCAACGTACTTATCACGCCAATTATAAGGGCCTGGTGATCTTATGTCTGGGGGTTGGCCCTCTGCCCCATGTTGGACCCGTTTAAATTACAGTACCTGGAAATGTGTCCGGGCTGGTTGCATCGACGGCAAATGGGCTGTCCATCCTCTGCGTAGCGGTCTGTGGGCCTCCCTCGGAACGACGGGATCCTCCTCTGTCGACGCCACGGGACATCCTCCGGACTTGAAGCCAGCTCGATGGGTCTTGACGGGTCAACTTGCAATGCCTGGACGGTCCTGGTCAACGCCGCGACGCTCCTGGTCAGCTCCTGGACTTGGTGGTGCAGGTCTTTCGGCGGGGCTTGGTTCAGGGCCTGTGCATCAGGCCCCACGGGGTCCATAGAGGAGGGCGCCGCCTCCTGGTGGTAGGTGAGAGCAGGGCGCCGGGGGTTTATAGCGCCACTGGTTGCAGATTCACGGAGCAACCTTATGGCCCTGTCCTTAAATTGGGCAAAGGTCAGGTCAGGGTTCTGAAAGAACATGAGGCGCAGTTGGGCCCTGTGGGCGCTAGACAGCAGACCTTCTATGAATTGTTCTGTTAGCAGCTTATCCGTTTCCTGCACACTGCCAGGGTCAGTTTGTTGAATAGCCCTCAAGGCTTCCTGCAAATTTAGGGCATAGTCTCTGATGCTGTCCTGTGCCCGCTGCTTACATCCATAGAACCTCATTTTAATTTCAGCGGAGCTACGTGTGTCAAAGGTACCCCGCAGCTGGGCCAGAATACCCTTCACAGTCCTTTTTTCCTTAGTGGGCCATGATTTTACCTCCCTTTGGGCTGCGCCAGTTAACTGCCCTGTTAGTATGCTGACCTTCTGTTCCTCTGTCAGGGGGTAGACTTGGAACAAACTGTACAGCCTTTCCTTAAAGTCAGTTAGGGCATGGGGCTCCCCTGAGTACTTGGGCAGCCAGGCCGCTCCAGGGATGTAGGGCAGGGAAAATGGCATCACCGGTGCTGCAGCGGCGTTGGTGGTAGTGGGCGCCTCTTTGTCCGACATCCTCCTCTCCCCTAGTTAAGCGTGGCCTACCTTCCGACGATCCTCTTCTGTAGGCCACGGCTCCGCTGCTGCTGCTATGGACGAGGACCTGGCGTCGCGTCCTGATGACGTCAGCGTCGCTCTCTCTCCCCTCCAGGACCTTGCGCAGCGTCGGTGCGTGGGGCGGAGCTTCGGATCTCGCGCGGTTTTGACGTCCACGCCCCTCTCCTTCCCGCGCGGCGTCCTGAAGATGGCGTCCGATGGCGGGAAGCAGCTGCGGATGGCGGGAAGACGGCAGAAGACGGCGGGAAACGGTCCAAGATGGCGTCTGATGGCGGGAATCGGCTCCGGATGGCGGGAAACGACTCCGGACGGCGGGAAACTTCGCCACAGTTAAGTTACAAAAGTCTTTTTCAGGCACGCAGTACCCGGTGGTTGCGGGCACGAAATCCTGCCGACTACGCCAAAGCTGACTCGCCCCCTGTGCCGTGAGGCACTCGGACGGGCAATAGGGAACGATGGGGGTAGTAGTGGCAACCCGGTTCCGTGGCTCAGGGTGGTCAGACCAATGGTAGTCTGCTATGCTCTATTGATAATGTCCGACTACGCCACCCGTGAATTTGCGGTCATTAGGTACCGCCGCTGCAAGGCAGACCGCTGGGGCTGATGAAGTGTGCAGCTGGGATGGTGTGACTCCCCACGGGAAGAGTGCGGCCCCAGGGCAGTGTAGTGGATGGTGGGAGTGATGGTGGTGAGAGTCCCAGTACCGGTAGTGCTGGAGGCGCGAAGGAGCACACAGACAATAGGTTGCAGTCCAGGGTCTTTACTGAAACAGGTAAACTGACCCATAAACAGTCCCAGCTAGGAGGGGACCTGGATGTCTGAGAGCAACGGGGAAATTGGCCCTGGTCAGGGTGAGGGTGTAGGCCTACCGTGCTTTCTGTGCTCCTTCTGGCTATCTCCTCGTTAAAGGGTAACAGCCCACGTTTCCGAGCTTTCCGTGTATTCTCGCCTGTATGGCCTGCGACGTGGGTTCCTTTCTGCTCCCAGCCTTGTACGGCTTTACTGGTCCCTTCTGTTGTGGCAGGGCCTCCAGGCTTCTTAGGCCAAGGAATATACAGTCCCTTGCGGACTGGTTATCTGCTGGAGGATGTAGAATCCTCTCAGCCTCAGACACCAAAGTCTGGTAAAGTCAGTCTCTTATCTGCCAAGACAGGCTTGCTTCGCCTCTTGTCTCTGGCTTGTGGCTCTCCTCCTGCCACACTTCCTCTTAGGTGCAGTTCAACTGTCTGTCCCTGCTCTGCTCTGGGTCAAGTCTCAGTGCTGAGACAGGCCATCAAGTTCTCTCTAACCCTGCCCCCAGCACCAGCTTTTATAGGGGCAGCCTGCTCCCCCTACTGGCCTGAGACAGGAGGTACTGCATCCTAATGTTCCCCTGACCAGAGAACCTCCCCCTTGCTCTCAGACACAGCTTTAATACATTTTGTGGCATCCAGGCCAGGGTGACACATTCCCCCCTAGTGAAATGTAGTACTCTGGGACTAAACAATAAACAAAGACAACATGCATAGCAATAAAACATTAATAGACAGACGACGCACAAATTGAGTTCTTAAGGTCACAGTGTGGCCTGTGACCGGGTGTCCATATCAACAACACAACGGGGAGCCTTAACCAGGTGGGGGTCTGTCCTACCCCAAGTCCTTCACAGTCTTAGTTCATTCCTGGGTTAGGCTCCGAACGCAGTCCATACAAGGTCCCGGTTATAAAAAGTCCATAACCTTTGAGTCCTTACGGTAGCTGCAAGAAACTGAAACACAGAATTACCAAACATGCATGTAACTTGGCAAACATTTCAACATTTGGCAACAGGGTTATTTACAAATTTAGTACACTCTATATTCTCCAGCGAGCGGGTATCTGTCCCTTTGTGCTCCTGGTTGACCTCCGTAACCCACTGTCTGGTGGTGGACCAACCTGGCTTTCCCCACTAGCGTTAGGGGTACAGCTACCAGCTGGGTGTACAGGTAGGGCAGGCAGCTGTCTGCGGGTCCTTTGGCTTACCGCAGGCATGGCAGGCTCACTGTCAGCAGAGGGTTGACTCTCCTGGGCTGCTGGTACAGGCTCTTCTGCCTCTGGAACCGCTTGCTCCTCTTCACCTTCCGGCTCTGGTGTTGGTTGTTGCTGTGCCGGTTGCAGGAATTGCAGGACAAGTACCACTATGGCATCATTTATGCGAGTCCAGGACTGAGGGAACTCTCCGAGAACGGTGCTGATCATTTCTTCCTTGTCCTCTGCGGGTTCAAGGTCACTCTGATCCTCTTCTGCACTACGGAGTTGCTCGGGGCATCTTTTGAGGTGGTCTCTGGAGACGACACTAGTGGTTTCTCCTCCGTCCTTGGTGATTACGCACACCTTTGGGTTGTCGTGGTCAGACTGCAGTATGGTGTAGGGTTCCCTTTTCCACTGGTCGTCCAACTTATGTAGCCTTCTTTTTCGCTTTAGGACTTGCTCACCAGGTTCTAGGGGACCAGCAGGGGCGTGTTGATTGAAGAGTTTTTCTTGCCTCTCTCTCACCTGGGCCAGGCTCTTCTCCACACTCTCCTGTACCTTCTTGTACTGCAGTTGCCTTTCCGTATCCCAGTCCGCATCCGGGGAGGTGTCCTCAGGTATTAGGACTCCCATCTCCAGGTCTACGGGCAGCTTACCTGGTCTAGCTCGCATCAGGTAAGCCGGGATGCAATTTGTAGCATTCACCGGAATATTGTTGTATAGGTCTATCAGGTCCGGCAGTTTTTCTGGCCACAGGCTGCGTTCCTCCAGGGGCAACGTCTTCAGGAGATCAATGACTATATTGTTCATCTTCTCACACATCCCGTTGGTTTGGGGGTGGTAAGACGTTGTACGAATTTTCTTACAGCCATAGAGGTTGCAGAACTCCTGGAAGATTTCAGCCTCGAACGCTGGACCCTGGTCTGTCAGGACCTGTTCCGGATACCCGTGTGGACGGCAGAAATATTGCTGGAAGGCTCTGGCCGCTGTTTGGGCTGTCAAGTCCTTTACCGGGACCACCACTAGAAAACGGAAATAGTGGTCCACGATTGTCAGGGCGTAGATGTACCCTGACCGGCTTGGAGCCAACTTGACGTGGTCTAGAGCTACCAGCTCAAGAGGCTGCGTGGTGACGATGGGCCTCAAGGGTGTCTTCTGGCTGGTGCGGTCCTTCCTCCTTAGGTGACAAGGGCCACAGTCTCTGCACCACTTTTCTACAGCTCCTCTCATGCCGACCCAAAAGAACCTTCCTCTTAGCAGGAACTCCAGTTTCTTCCAACCGAAGTGTCCCGCTCTGTCATGGTAAGCCCCCAGGACCATAGCTGCATCCCGCCTTGGGACCACGACTTGCCAGGTCAGCTCATGCGTCCGGTGGTTAACAAACCTTCTGCACAACTTGCCTTCGTAGAGGAACAGCTTGCTCTTCTCCTTCCATAGCTGCTTGGCTTCCTCTGGGGCATCTGGATCTAGGCGGGCGTCTTCCTGGGTCAGCAGATCTTACACCAGGCGGACTGCAGGGTCACTATCTTGGGTCTCGGCCCAGCTGTGGTGAGGTAGGGGATTGATCATCACAGTTGTTAGATCCTCCTCCTTCACGCGGTGAGAGTGTTGAGCGGCTCCATACCGGTGAAAAGCGGGGAGTTCTACCTCCTCCAGCTCTTCTGGGTCTTCGTCACCCTCAGGTAAGTGAGGCATTCTTGATAGGGCGTCCGTGTTGGCATTGGTTTTGCCTGCCCGGTACTTGATCACGAAGTCATAGTTGGAGAGACGGGCCATCCACCGCTGTTCCAGGGCACCCAGTCTTGCATTGTCCAGGTGTGTCAACGGGTTGTTGTCCGTGTACACGGTGAACTTTGCGGAGGCCAGGTAATGCTTGAAGCGTTCCGTCACGGCCCACACCACCGCCAAGAATTCTAGCTTGAAGGAGCTGTAATTCTCCGGGTTCCTCTCGGTGGGCCTCAGCTTCCGACTGGCGTATGCGATCACCCGTTCTCTGCCCTGTTGGTTTTGGGACAGTACGGCTCCCAGTCCCACATTACTGGCGTCTGTGTGGAGAATGAAAGGCTGGCCGTAATCAGGGTAGGCCAGGATCTCATCCCCCGTGAGGGCCATCTTTAGCTGGTGGAAGGACTCCTCTTCCGGTTTATCCCACTTGAAGGGTGGCTTTTGACTTCGGGACTTAGACTGTCCGATCAGGAGGTCCTGCATAGGAGCTGCCATCTTAGTGAACCCGGGGATGAACCTTCGGTAGTAGCCTACCAACCCGAGAAACTGTCTCACCTCTTTGATGTTCGAGGGGCTTGGCCAGCTCTTGATTGCCGTGACCTTGTCAGGGTCGGGGGCCACTCCTTCCGCGCTTACCACGTGCCCTAGGTACTGGACCTTTGGTTTCAGCAGGTGACACTTCGATGGTTTTACCTTCAGGCCATAGCCTGCCAGGGCTTCGAACACCTCGGCCAGGTGCTTTAGGTGGTCCTCGTAGGTCTTCGAATAGACGATCACGTCGTCCAGGTAAAGGAGGACCGTCTCGAAGTTTCGGTGCCCTAGACAGCATTCCATCAGCCGCCGGAAGGTCCCTGGTGCGTTGCAGAGTCCGAAAGGCATACAGTTGAACTCGCTCAGTCCCATCGGGGTGGTGAAGGCGGTCTTCTCCTTGTCAGCCTCTGCCACAGGAACCTGCCAGTACCCGCTAGTAAGGTCCAAAGTAGAAAAGAAGTTAGCAGATTTTAGTGCGGCTAAAGACTCCTCTATTCTAGGCAGCGGATATGCGTCTTTGTGGGTGATACGGTTGATTTGTCTATAGTCCACGCACATTCTCATGGTGCCGTCTTTCTTTTTGACCAGAACCAAGGGGGCTGCCCAGGGGCTACAGCTGTCTCTAATAACCCCAGCTTCTTTCATCTCTCTTAACATGCCCTTTGCGTTCTGGTAGTGTGCAGGGGGTACAGGTCTGTGTCTTTCTTTTATCGGTGGGTGGCTCCCTGTGGGGATGTGGTGTTCTATCCCTTTTACTCTGCCGAAGTCTAGCGGGTGCTTACTAAAGACTCTCTCGTACTCCTGTACCACCCGGTAGACTCCTTGTTTTTGGTGCAGGGGAGTGGAGTCAGCACCCACATGGAGTTTCTGGCACCAGTCCTCCTTTTGTTTCTGGGAGCCATTACCCTCCGCCTGAGGAGATGGAGGCAAGGGTTCCACGGCCCTGATAGCTTTGTGTTCGACAACAAACAGTTTGGCGAGTGTAGCGTACCTGGGTAAGTGTACTTCCCTCTCCCCAATGTTGAGGATGCGGACGGGCACCCTCCCATGACAGACATCAACCACCCCCCGGGCTGTCAAAATGGTGGGCCTGCTGTCTGAGTACACGGGTTCTACCATGGCTTGGTAGTCTCTACCTCTCAACCCGATTGCAGTCCGACACCAGATCATCATTTCACTTTTGGGAGGAATGGAAATGGGGAATGGGTCACTCAGTCTTACGCTACCAATCTCACCACCAGACAGTTCTACCTGCTGCCGTCTCATCAGGGCTTTTATCTCCTTGTTGAGGACTCTCTGTTGGCTGTAACTAGCATTCACCGCCACCTGTTGTAAGATTACAATTACCTCTGAAAGACAATTTTCAATTACGTTAGTACCCACAGTTATTTTAGGGTGACTTTCACGACGGTCAATGTCCACAATAATCACTCCCTGTGCCGGCAGTTCAACTTTACCAATTTTAATGGTCATCTCCTTGAACCCCATCTGCGGCACGGGTAAGCCATTACTGGCGATGATGCTCAAGTTACTGTCTGGATACCGTGTGATATCAGCATCAGTCCAATACTGCTTAAAAAGTACATAAGGGATAGTGGTTACTTGTGACCCAGTATCCAGCAAGGCGGTCATGGGGATACCGTCCAGCACCACGGGTAAAACCGGGCGCCCCCCAACGTACTTATCACGCCAATTATAAGGGCCTGGTGATCTTATGTCTGGGGGTTGGCCCTCTGCCCCAGGTTGGACCCGTTTAAATTACAGTACCTGGAAATGTGTCCGGGCTGGTTGCATCGACGGCAAATGGGCTGTCCATCCTCTGCGTAGCGGTCTGTGGGCCTCCCTCGGAACGACGGGATCCTCCTCTGTCGACGCCACGGGACATCCTCCGGACTTGAAGCCAGCTCGATGGGTCTTGACGGGTCAACTTGCAATGCCTGGACGGTCCTGGTCAACGCCGCGACGCTCCTGGTCAGCTCCTGGACTTGGTGGTGCAGGTCTTTCGGCGGGGCTTGGTTCAGGGCCTGTGCATCAGGCCCCACGGGGTCCATAGAGGAGGGCGCCGCCTCCTGGTGGTAGGTGAGAGCAGGGCGCCGGGGGTTTATAGCGCCACTGGTTGCAGATTCACGGAGCACCCTTATGGCCCTGTCCTTAAATTGGGCAAAGGTCAGGTCAGGGTTCTGAAAGAACATGAGGCGCAGTTGGGCCCTGTGGGCGCTAGACAGCAGACCTTCTATGAATTGTTCTGTTAGCAGCTTATCCGTTTCCTGCACACTGCCAGGGTCAGTTTGTTGAATAGCCCTCAAGGCTTCCTGCAAATTTAGGGCATAGTCTCTGATGCTGTCCTGTGCCCGCTGCTTACATCCATAGAACCTCATTTTAATTTCAGCGGAGGTACGTGTGTCAAAGGTACCCCGCAGCTGGGCCAGAATACCCTTCACAGTCCTTTTTTCCTCAGTGGGCCATGATTTTACCTCCCTTTGGGCTGCGCCAGTTAACTGCCCTGTTAGTATGCTGACCTTCTGTTCCTCTGTCAGGGGGTAGACTTGGAACAAACTGTACAGCCTTTCCTTAAAGTCAGTTAGGGCATGGGGCTCCCCTGAGTACTTGGGCAGCCAGGCCGCTCCAGGGATGTAGGGCAGGGAAAATGGCATCACCGTTGCTCCAGCTGCGTTGGTGGTAGTGGGCGCCTCTGTGTCCGACATCCTCCTCCCCCCTAGTTAAGCGTGGCCTACCTTCCGACGATCCTCTTCTGTAGGCCACGGCTCCGCTGCTGCTGCTATGGACGAGGACCTGGCGTCGCGTCCTGATGACGTCAGCGTCGCTCTCTCTCCCTTCCAGGACCTTGCGCAGCGTCGGTGCGTGGGGCGGAGCTTCGGATCTCGCGCGGTTTTGACGTCCACGCCCCTCTTCTTCCCGCGCGGCGGCCTGAAGATGGCGTCCGATGGCGGGAAGCAGCTACGGATGGCGGGAAGACGGCAGAAGACGGCGGGAAACGGTCCAAGATGGCGTCTGATGGCGGGAATCGGCTCCGGATGGCGTGAAACGACTCCGGACGGTGAGAAACTTCGCCACAGGTAAGTTACAAAAGTCTTTTTCAGGCACGCAGTACCCTGTGGTTGCGGGCACGAAATCCTGCCGACTACGCCAAAGCTGACTCGCCCCCTGGGCCGTGGGGCACTCGGATCCGGGCAATAGGGAACGATGGGGGTAGTAGTGGCAACCCGGTTCCGTGGCTCAGGGTGGTCAGACCAATGGTAGTCTGCTATGCTCTATTGATAATGTCCGACTACGCCACCCGTGGATTTGCGGTCATTAGGTACCGCCGCTGCAAGGCAGACCGCTGGGGCTGATGAGGTGTGCAGCTGGGATGGTGTGACTCCCCACGGGAAGAGTGCGGTCCCAGGGCAGTGTAGTGGATGGTGGGAGTGATGGTGGTGAGAGTCCCAGTACCGGTAGTGCTGGAGGCGCGAAGGAGCACACAGACAATAGGTTGCAGTCCAGGGTCTTTACTGAAACAGGTAAACTGACCCATAAACAGTCCCAGCTAGGAGGGGACCTGGATGTCTGAGAACAACGGGGAAATTGGCCCTGGTCAGGGTGAGGGTGTAGGCCTACCGTGCTTTCTGTGCTCCTTCTGGCTATCTCCTCGTTATAGGGTAACAGCCCACGTTTCCGAGCTTTCCGTGTATTCTCGCCTGTATGGCCTGCGACGTGGGTTCCTTTCTGCTCCCAGCCTTGTACGGCTTTACTGGTCTCTTCTGTTGTGGCAGGGCCTCCAGGCTTCTTAGGCCAAGGAATATACAGTCCCTTGCGGACTGGTTATCTGCTGGAGGATGTAGAATCCTCTCAGCCTCAGACACCAAAGTCTGGTAAAGTCAGTCTCTTATCTGCCAAGACAGGCTTGCTTCGCCTCTTGTCTCTGGCTTGTGGCTCTCCTCCTGCCACACTTCCTCTTAGGTGCAGTTCAACTGTCTGTCCCTGCTCTGCTCTGGGACAAGTTTCAGTGCTGAGACAGGCCATCAAGTTCTCTCTAACCCTGCCCCCAGCACCAGCTTTTATAGGGGCAGCCTGCTCCCCCTACTGGCCTGAGACAGGAGGTACTGCATCCTAATGTTCCCCTGACCAGAGAACCTCCCCCTTGCTCTCAGACACAGCTTTAAAACATTTTGTGGCATCCAGGCCAGGGTGACACATATATACCTCCTGCCCCGTGCTGTATATAGTGTATATACCTCCGGCCCCCGTGCTGTATATAGTGTATACGTCCTGCCCCTGTGCTGTACATAGTGTATACGTTCTGCCCCCGTGCTGTACATAGTGTATACGTCCTGCCCCCGTGCTGTACATAGTGTATACCTCCAGCCCCCGTGCTGTATATAGTGTATACCTCCTGCCCCGTGCTGTATACAGTATATACCTCCTGCCCCGTGCTGTATATAGTGTATATACCTCCTGCCTCGTGCTGTATTTAGTGTATACCCCCATCCCCCGTGCTGTATATGGTGTATATCTCCAGCCCCCGTGCTGTTTATTGTGTATACCTCCAGTCCTCGTGCTCAATATAGTATATACCTCCTGGCCTGTGCTGTATATAGTATATACCTCCTGCCCCCATGCTGTATATAGTGTATACCTCCTGCCCCGTGCTGTATAGTGTATACCTCCTGCCCCATGCTGTATATAGTATATACCTCCTGCCCTATGTTGTATATAGTGTATATACCGCCTGCCCCGTGCTGTATATAGTGTATACTGCCCTGTGCTGTATGTAGTGTACATACCTCCTGCCTCCGTGCTATATACAGTATATACCTCCTGCCTCCGTGCTGTATATATGTATACAGTTTACCTCTTGCCCTGTGCTGTATGTAGTGTATATACCTCCTGCCCCGTGCTGTATATAGTGTATACTGCCCTGTGCTGTATGTAGTGTATATACCTCCTGCTCCGTGATGAATATAGTATATACCTCCTGCCCCGTGCTGTACAATGAAGGAAATAATTATTTGATCCTTTGCTGTTTTTGTAAGTTTGCCCACTGACAAAGACATGAACAGTCTATAATTTTAAGGGTAGGTTAATTTTAACATTGAGAGATAGAATATCCCCCAAAAAAATCAAGAAAATCACATTGTATAAATTAGATACATTTATTTGCATTTTGCAGTGAGAAAGAAGTATTTAATCCCCTACAAACCATTATGAGTTCTGGCTCCTACAGACCAGTTAGACGCTCCTAATCAACTCTTTACCTGCATTAAAGAAAGTTGTCTTACACCAGTATAAAAGACTCCTGTCCACAGACTCAATTAATCAGACTCTAACCTCTACAACATGGGCAAGACCAAAGAGCTTTCTAAGGATGTCAGGGACACCATCATAGACCTGCACAAAGCTGGAATGGGCTACAAAACTATAAGTAAGAGGCTGGGTTAGAAGGAGACAACTGTTGGTTCAATAGTAAGAAAATGGAAGAAATGCAAAATGACTGTCAATCGACATTGATCTGGGGCACCATGCAAAATCTCACCTCGTGGGGTATCCTTGATCATCAGGAAGGTGAGAGATCAGCCTAAAACTACACGGGGGGGAACTTGTTAATGATCTCAAGGCAGCTGGGACCACAGTCAGCAAGAAAACCATTGGTAACACATTACGCCTTAAAGGTTTAAAATCCTGCAGTGCCCGCAAGGTCCCCCTGCTCAAGAAGGCACATGTGCAGGCCCGTCTGTAGTTTGCCAATGAACACCTGGATGATTCTGTGAGTTATTGGGAGAAGGTGCTGTGGTCAGATGAGACAAAAATTTAGCTCTTTGGCATTAACTCAACTCGCCGTGTTTGGAAGAAGAGAAATGCAGCCTATGACCCAAAGAACACCGTCCCCACTGTCAAGCATGGAGGTGGAAACATTATGTTTTGGCGGTGTTTCTCTGCTAAGGGCAAAGGACTACTTCACCGCATCAATGGGAGAATGGATGGAGCCATGTACCGTAAAATCCTGAGTGACAACTTCCTTCCCTCCGCCAGGACATTAAAAATGGGTCGTGGTTGGGTCTTCCAGCAAGACAATGACCCAAAACATTCAGCCAAGGCAACAAAGGAGTGATTCAAAAAGAAGCACAGTAAGGTCATGGAGTGGCCTAGCCAGTCTCCAGACCTTAATCCCATAGAAAACTTATGGAGGGAGTTGAAGCTCCGAGTTGCCAAGCAACAACCTCAAAATCTGAATGATTTAGAGAGAATCTGCAAAGAGGAGTGGACCAAAATTCCTCTTGACATGTGCGCAAACCTAATCATCAACTACAAAAAACATCTGACTGCTGTGCTTGCCAACAAGGGTTTTGCCACCAAGTATTAAGTGTTGTTTGCCAGAGGGATCAAATACTTATTTCTCACTGCAAAATGCAAATACATTTATCTGATTTATACAATGTGATTTTCTTGATTTGTTTTTGGATATTCTATCTCTCAATGTTAAAATTAACCTACCCTTAAAATTATAGACTGTTCATGTCTTTGTCAGTGGGCAAACTTACAAAAACAGCAAGGGATCAAATAATTATTTCCTTCACTGTATATAGTATATATACCTCCAGCCCGTGCTGTATATAGTGTACATACCTCCTGCCCCCATGCTGTATATAGTGTATATACCTCCTGCCCCCATGCTGTATATAGTGTACATACCCCCTGCCTCAGTGCTGTATAGTGTATATACTTCCTGCCTCTGTGATGTATATAGTGTATATACCTCCTGCCTTTGTGCTGTATATACCTCCTGCCACCATGCTGTATATGGTGTATACCTCCTGCCCCCATGCTGTATATACCTCCTGCCCCGTGCTGTATATAGTGTATACCTTCTGCCCTCGTGCTGTATATAGTGTATACCTCCTACCCCGTGCAGAATATAGTGTACATACCTCCTGCCCCCGTGCTGTATATAGTGTATATACCTCCGGCCCCCGTGCTGTATATAGTGTATATACCTTCTGCCCCCGTGCTGAATATAGTGTATATACCTCCTGCCCCCGTGCTGTATATAGTGTATATATCTCCTGCCCCGTGCTGTATATAGTGTATATATCTCCTGCCCCGTGCTGTATATAGTGTATATACCTCCTATGCCCCGTGCTGTATATACCTCCTGCCCCCATGCTGTATATAGTGTATACCACTTGCCCCTGTGCTGTATATACCTCCTACCCTGTTCTGTATATACCTCTTGCTGTATATAGTGTATATACAGTACATCCTGCCCCCGTGCTGTATATAGTGTATACCTCCTGCCCCCATGGTGTATATAATGTATACCTCTTGCCCTCGTGCTGTATATACCTCCTGCCCCCATGCTGTATATAAGGTATACCACTTGCCCCCGTGCTGTATATACCTCCTACCCTGTTCTGTATATACCTCCTGCTGTATATAGTGTATATACATCTTGCCCCCGTGCTGTATATAGTGTATACCTCCTGCCCCATGCTGTATATAGTATATATACCTCTTTCCCTGGTGCTGTATATACCTCCTGCCCCCATGCTGTATATAGTGTATACCACTTGACCCCGTGCTGTATATACTTCCTACCCTGTTCTGTATATACCTCCTGCTGTATATAGTGTATATACATCCTGCCCCCGTGCTGTATATAGTGTATATCTCCTGCCCCGTGCTGTATATAGTGTATACCTCCTGCCCCATGCTGTATATAGTGTATATACCTCTTTCCCTGGTGCTGTATATACCTCCTGCCCCCATGCTGTATATAGTGTATACCACTTGACCCCGTGCTGTATATACTTCCTACCCTGTTCTGTATATACCTCCTGCTGTATATAGTGTATATACATCCTGCCCCCGTGCTGTATATAGTGTATATCTCCTGCCCCGTGCTGTATATAGTGTATACCTCCTGCCCTGTGCTGTATATAGTGTATATACTCTAGAGTTCAAAAGTTTGGGGTCATTTAGAAATTTCATTATTTTTGAAAGAAAAGCACTTTTTTTTTCAATGAAGCTAACATTAAATGAATCATAAATACACTCTATACATTGTTAATGTGGTAAATTACAATTCTAGCTGCAAACGTCTTGTTTTTATTGCAATATCTACATAGGTGTATAGAGTATTATACACACAAGCTCAAGCTGTATCGGCTCAGCTTTTAAGGAACAGACATAAACTATGACTAAAAATTAATTATTTATTACAAGTCTTAAAAACAACAATGACAAAAAATAAAAATTAAAAAGCAGAGACCTTCTGGTTCCATACATCAAATGATACATGAAGTATAATGAAGGACACAGCTCGGTCACAGACCTGAGTGAAGTAGCATAGATATACAGAGCCCCATAATTTACCTCATAAACCAAAGTGGATATGTCAGCAAAGAGATCTCCAAGAAAGAAAAAGGAGAGTGACTATTGCTAATGATCTCACATGAATCTGATTATCCCCCAAATAAATATGTAAAGTGCAAGTGCATATATGGAGGAATCTCTGTATTGTATAGGGACAATAGGGTGCACTGTAGTAAACAAAGGGTTAATAGGGGCCGTGCATAAATACTTACATGAGAAGGACTGATGTAATAGATATAGTATGGAACCTGCCCCGACGACGCCGTTTCGCAAGTGCTTCTTCCAAGGGGGCGAGTATGCATGTACACAGTGTCTCGTTTATATGTGATGGCAGTCAGCTGATTAGGATCAAGAATCATTGGTGGAGTAGTACGGCATGTGCGCTCATTACTAGAACTTCCGTTTGTTAGTGAAAGTGACTTCCGGGGTATAGCGCTTGACACGCATACCAGATGATCAAGAATCATTGGTGGAGTGGTACGGCGCGTGCGTCCATTACTAGGACTTCCGTTTATATAAAAAGTGACTTCCGGGGTATAGCGCTTGGCACGCATGCGGTGGAACGCATGACGTGTCTATTGCGCGTAACCGGAAGTCAGACGGGTCCGTTCATGCGCAAGCGCGCTCTCCATGGTAAGATCCCCATATAGAGGTGGCGTAGTTTGAACGGGGCGTGTCGCAAGACAAAAGTATGTAGATATAATAGATAGAAAGAAAGAAGAAATAAAATAAAATATGCAACTGACGTCAGGTGTATAAACACTGGTTTGATGTGAGATGCCCCCAATATAGTGAAAAATGGTGAAGGAGATTATTCTTGAAAAGGTAACAAATAATTCTCAATTTCCAAAATCTACTTAATAGCACCAAGGTATACATATAGTACATATAGTGTATAAGAAACATAAATATATTAAATACCAATGTATAAATATATTACAGGTATATAAAAACAATGCCTAGTGCTAAATCACTGTATAAAGAACAGACTAAGTGACAGTGTGTTATGGTAATGTGACAGGCGAGGTGAAAAACTATATGAATGCATTGTACTCAATGGGAAGTTAACCCACCTAATCTCGCCAGGGCCTGACCCAAGTCACCACCCCTACTCCCCATATCGATCTGATCAATGCCTTTAATTTTCAGGGTCACTGTTGTGGTAAATTTTAAAATGTCTAGGAAGGGTCCTCAAACCCGCCACCTCCTCCATGTGGATAGATTTCTCAATATCCAACACATGTTCTCGGGTCCTTACCTTTAATTCCCGAGTAGTGAGACCAATGTAGATTTTATTGCATGGGCACTCAGCATAATAGATGACACCTTTGGAGTCACAAGAGAGGGTTTTTCTAATCTCATAGGTCCTACTGTTATCATAATTGGCAAATTCCGTACCATTGATCATATTTTTACAGGCCTTACACTTGTCACATTTGGCAAAACCAAACATCTTTCTACCGGATACAATGGCAAATTGGTCCCTCTCATAGTAGCTATGTACCAAGGAGTCTTTAAGATTCCTTGATCGTCTTGCTACTATAATGGGCTTTGGAGGTAGAATTTTACGTAGGATGGGATCGGTAAGAAGTACATCCCAATGTTTTTTCAAAATGTCCGTAAGCTCCGGCCATTGGACATTATAATCGGATATAAATCTAACTACCTGTTGGTCACCCATCTTTTTGTCTTTCATACCAAACAATAGTTGTTCTCTGTTAGAGTTTGCTGCTTTCCTGTATCCAGCTTTAATAATCCTATGACTATAACCACGGTCCTTGAACGGTCTAGTGAGGTCCTGAGAATGTTGAAAAAAGGACTCATTGTCAGAGCATATCCTCCTCAATATAAGAAACTGCCCAGTCGGGATGCCCCTAATTGTGGATGGGAGATGAGAGGAGGTGCTGTGCAGCAGGGAGTTGGTCGCAGTATCTTTTCTATAGACATCAGTCATAATATGGCCGTTGCCAGTGGTCCAGAAAATTGACATCCATACCCTTCTGGAATGTAAGCTTGATGTTCAAGTCATTCCTATTCAGCTGTTGTATAAATCTTTCCAGCTGCACAGCAGTACCCCCCCAGATGAACCAGATGTCATCGATGTACCTCATCCACCCCTGTACGAGGTGGATGTCATCGATGACATCCCCCTGGAAGAGGTGCCTTTCCCATGCTCCCAAAAATAAGTTGGCATAAGAAGGAGCACAGGAGGCACCCATGGCAGTCCCCTGTTTCTGTAAAAAAAATTGTTTGTTAAAGATGAAAACATTGTGCTCTACGACAAATCTCAATAATGTCACAATCAACTTGGTAGTAGGTTCATCTATACTGCTTTCCTCCAAAAAGAGTGTTACAGCCCTGAGGCCATCCTCATGCCTGATAGAGGAGTATAGGGCCTCCACATCAGCTGTAACCATAACTGATCCAGGTTCCATTTGTATTGAGTTTATTCTCCTCAAGGCTTCAGTGGTATCTTTAATGAAAGAGGGAAGATTGCGTACCAGAGGCTGTAGATAAAATTCTATTATGGTACAGATACTCTCAGAGAGATTCCCATTCCCAGAAATTATCGGTCTTACAGGGGGATCAAATTGATCTTTATGTAGTTTGGGCAATAGGTACAGGGCTGCCAATTTAGGTCGAATTTTTTTTCACTAAATCTACCAATCTTTTGGGAATCATATTGGCTTCAAGTGCTCTTTCGAGAATTGTAACCAGCTGAGACTGGAATTGGGTCAGTGGGTTATACGTCAATTTTTGATAACACCCAGGATAGTTTAGTATTTTGTGCGCCTGTTTCTCATAAAGGTGGGTCGGCCAAATGACCAAGTTACCACCCTTATCAGCTGGCTTTCTGACAACATTGGGTAGCTTTCTTAAGTGTTCAAGGGCCAATTTCTCTTCCTGGTTTAAGTTCTGCCTATTCTTGGGGCTATGTGGAAGTTTTTCCATCTCAGCAGTGACCATTTTGGTAAAAATGTCAACCGCAGAGCAAGTTGACAAAGGGGGAAAAGTTTTAGGTTTCTTTAATAAATGCATAGGGAACCTACCTCCACTACTTGATTCATTTTCTGCCTCCAAGTCCTCCAAATCCTTAAGGGCCCTTTTTTTCCATGTCAGTGGGAAAAAGGGAGTCCAATTCAGGTTTGAAATGAAGTTTTTGTAAAAGCATTTTCCTTGAAAACAGGTGTAGGTCTTTCACCACCGTGAATTGGTCTAGGTATGAAGAAGGTGAAAACGTTAAACCCTTTGAAGAGGGCTGTCCATGCTCGGCGACCATCAAACTTAACTGAACTGGAATTGTTTTGTAAAGAGGAATGGTCAAAAATACCTTCATCCAGGATCCAGGAACTCATTAAAAGCTACAGGAAGCGACTAGAGGCTGTTATTTTTGCAAAAGGAGGATCTACTAAATATTAATGTCACTTTTCTGGTGAGGTGCCCATACTTATGCACCTGTCAAATTTTGTTTGAATGCAGATTGAACATTTTCTGTTAGTACAATAAACCTCATTTCAAGGCAGAAACATTACTGTGTCCAACAGTTATTACATATATCAAACTGAAATAGCTGTTGCAAAAACACCAATTTTTATAAAACATTAAGCTTAAGATTAATAGGGGTGCCCAAACTTTTTTATATAACTGTACCTCCTGCCTCATGCTGTATGTATGGATATAGGATATGTATAGTATATTTCTCCTGCCTCGTGCGGTATGTATGGATATAAGATATGTATAGTATATACCTCCTGCCACGTGCTGTATGTATGGATATAGGATATGTATAGTATATACCGCCTGCCCCGTGCTGTACGTATGGATATAGGATATGCATAGTATATACCTCCTGCCCCGTGCTGTATGTATGGATATAGGATATGTATAGTATATACCGCCTGCCCCGTGCTGTATGTATGGATATAGGATATGTATAGTACATACCGCCTGCCCCGTGCTGTATGTATGGATATAGGATATGTATAGTATATACCTGCTGCCCCGTGCTGTATGTATGGATATAGGATATGTATAGTATAGGTTTCTCCTTTCCCGTGCTGTATACAGTATATATTCCTCCTGCCTCGTGCTGTATGTATGGATATAGGATATGTATAGTATATTTCTCCTGCCCCGTGCTGTATGTATGGATATAGGATATGTATAGTATATACCGCCTGCCCCGTGCTGTATGTATGGATATAGGATATGCATAGTATATACCTCCTGCCCCGTGCTGTATGTATGGATATAGGATATGTATAGTATATACCGCCTGCCCCGTGCTGTATGTATGGATATAGGATATGTATAGTATATTCCTCCTGCCTCGTGCTGTATGTATGGATATAGGATATGTATAGTGTATACCGCCTGCCCCGAGCTGTATGTATGGATATAGGATATGCATAGTATATACCTCCTGCCCCGTGCTGTATGTATGGATATAGGATATGTATGGTATATACCTCCTGCCCCGTGCTGTATGTATGGATATAGGATACGTATGGTATATACCGCCTGCCCCGTGCTGTATGTATGGATATAGGATATGTATAGTATATACCTCCTGCCCCGTGCTGTATGTATGGATATAGGATATGTATAGTATAGGTTTCTCCTTTCCCGTGCTGTATACAGTATATATTCCTCCTGCCTCGTGCTGTATGTATGGATATAGGATATGTATAGTATATTTCTCCTGCCTCGTGATGTATGTATGGATATAGGATATGTATAGTATATACCTCCTGCCCCGTGCTGTATGTATGGATATAGGATATGTATAGTATATACCGCCTGCCCCGTGCTGTATGTATGGATATAGGATATGCATAGTATATACCTCCTGCCCCGTGCTGTATGTATGGATATAGGATATGTATAGTATATACCGCCTGCCCCGTGCTGTATGTATGGATATAGGATATGTATAGTATTTTCCTCCTGCCTCGTGCTGCATGTATGGATATAGGATATGTATAGTATATTCCTCCTGCCTCGTGTCGTATGTATGGATATAGGATATGTATAGTGTATACCGCCTGCCCCGAGCAGTATGTATGGATATAGGATATGTATAGTATATACCTCCTGCCCCGTGTTGTATGTATGGATTTAGGATATGTATAGTATATTCCTCCTGCCTCATGCTGTATGTATGGATATAGGATATGTATAGTATATTCCTCCTGCCCCGTGCTGTATGTATGGATATAGGATATGTATAGTATATACCTCCTGCCCAGTGCTGTATGTATGGATATAGGATATGTATAGTATATTCCTCCTGCTGTATGTATGGATATGCATAGTATATACCTCCTGCCCCGTGCTGTATGTATGGATATAGGATATGTATAGTATATTGCTCCTGCCTCGTGCTGTATGTATGGATATAGGATATGTTTAGCATTTACCTCCTGCCTCGTGCTGTATGTATGGATATAGGATATAGATAGTATATATCTCCTGCCCCGTGCTGTATGTATGGATATAGGATATGTATAGTATATGCCTGCTGCCTCGTGCTGTATGTATGGATATAGGATATGTATAGTAAAGGTTTCTCCTTTCCTGTGCTGTATACAGTATATATTCCTCCTGCCTCGTGCTGCATGTATGGATATAGGATATGTATAGTATATACCTCCTGCCCCATGCGGTATGTATCGATATAGGATACATATAGTATATTCCTCCTGCCCCATGCTGTATGTATGGATATAGGATATGTATAGTGTATACCTCCAGCCCCATGCTGTATGTATGGATATAGGATATGTATAGTATATACCTCCTGCTGTATGTATGGATATAGGATATGTATAATATTTTCCTCCTGCCTCGTGCTGTATGTATGGATATAGGATATGTATAGTATATACCTCCTGCCCCGTGCTGTATGTATGGATAAAGGATATGTATAGTATATTCCTCCTGCCTCGTGCTGTATGTATGGATATAGGATATGTTTAGCATTTACCTCCTGCCTCGTGCTGTATGTATGGATATAGGATATATATAGTATATTCCTCCTGCCTCGTGCTGTATGTATGGATATAGGATATGCATAGTATATACCTCCTGCCCCGTGCTGTATGTAGGGATATAGGATATGCATAGTATATACCTCCTGCCCAGTGCTGTATGTATGGATATAGGATATGTATAGTATATTCCTCCTGCCTCGTGCTGTATGTATGGATATAGGATATGCATAGTATATACCTCCTGCCCCGTGCTGTATGTATGGATATAGGATATGTATAGTATTTACCTCCTGCCTCGTGCTTTATGTATGGATATAGGATATGTATAGTATATTGCTCCTGCCTCGTGCTGTATGTATGTATATAAGATATCTTTAGCATTTACCTCCTGCCTCGTGCTGTATGTACGGATATAGGATATATATAGTATATATCTCCTGCCCCGTGCTGTATGTATGGATATAGGATATGTATAGTATTTTCCTCCTGCCCCGTGCTGTATGTATGGATATAGGATATGTATAGTATTTTCCTCCTGCCCCGTGCTGTATGTATTGGTATAGGATATGTATAGTATATTCCTCCTGCCCCGTGCTGTATGTATGGCTATAGGATATGTATAGTATATACCGCCTGCCCCGTGCTGTATGTATGGATATAGGATATGCATAGTATTTTCCTCCTGCCCCGTGCTGTATGTATGGATATAGGATATGTATAGTATATTCCTCCTGCCCCGTGCTGTATATATGGCTATAGGATATGTATAGTATATACCTCCTGCCCCGTGCTGTATGTATGGAAATAGGATATGTATAGTATAGGTTTCTCCTTTCCCGTGCTGTATACAGTATATATTCCTCCTGCCTCGTGCTGTATGTATGGATATAGGATATGTATAGTGTATACCTCCTGCCCCATGCTGTATGTATGGATATAGGATACGTATAGTGTATACCTCCTGCCCCATGCTGTATGTATGGATATAGGATATGTATAGTATATACCTCCTGCCTCATGCTGTATGTATGGATATAGGATATGTATAGTATTTTCCTCCTGCCTCGTGCTGTATGTATGGATATAGGATATGTATAGTGTATACCTCCTGCCCCGTGCTGTATGTATGGATATAGGATATGTATAGTGTATACCTCCTGCCCCGTGACGTATGTATGGATATAGGATATGTATAGTGTATACCTCCTGCCCCATGCTGTATGTATGGATATAGGATATGTATAGTATATACCTCCTGCCTCGTGCTGTATGTATGGATATAGGATATGTATAGTATTTTCCTCCTGCCTCGTGCTGTATGTATGGATATAGGATATGTATAGTATATTCCTCCTGCCCCGTGCTCTATGTATGGATATAGGATATATATAGTATTTTCCTCCTGCCCCGTGCTGTATGTATGGATATAGTATATGTATAGTATTTTCCTCCTGCCCCGTGCTGTATGTATGGATATAGGATATGTATAGTATATTCCTCCTGCCCCGTGCTGTATGTATGGCTATAGGATATGTATAGTATATACCTCCTGCCCCGTTCTGTATGTATGGATATAGGATATGTATAGTGTATACCTCCTGCCCCATGCTGTATGTATGGATATAGGATATGTATAGTATATACCTCCTGCCTCGTGCTGTATGTATGGATATAGGATATGTATAGTATTTTCCTCCTGCCCCGTGCTGTATGTATGGATATAGGATATGTATAGTATATTCCTCCTGCCCCGTGCTGTATGTATGGATATAGGATATGTATAGTATTTTCCTCCTGCCCCGTGCTGTATGTATGGATATAGGATATGTATAGTATATACCTCCTGCCTCGTGCTGTATGTATGGATATAGGATATGTATAGTGTATACCTCCTGCCCCGTGCTGTATGTATGGATATAGGATATGTACAGTGTATACCTCCTGCCCCATGCTGTATGTATGGATATAGGATATGTATAGTATATGCCTCCTGCCTCGTGCTGTATGTATGGATATAGGATATGTATAGTATTTTCCTCCTGCCTCGTGCTGTATGTATGGATATAGGATATGTATAGTATATTCCTCCTGCCCCGTGCTGTATGTATGGATATAGGATATGTATAGTATTTTCCTCCTGCCCTGTGCTCTATGTATGGATATAGGATATGTATAGTATTTTCCTCCTGCCCCGTGCTGTATGTATGGATATAGGATATGTATAGTATATTCTTCCTGCCCCGTGCTGTATGTATGGCTAGAGGATATGCATAGTATATACCTCCTGCCAGGTGCTGTACGTATGGATATAGGATATGTATAGTGTATACCTCCTGCTCCATGCTGTATGTATGGATATAGGATATGTATAGTATATACCTCCTGCCTCGTGCTGTATGTATGCATATAGGATATGTATAGTATTTTACTCCTGCCACGTGCTGTATGTATGGATATAGGATATGCATAGTATTTTCCTCCTGCCCCGTGCTGTATGTATGGATATAGGATATGTATAGTATATACCGCCTGCCCCATGCTGTATGTATGGATATAGGATATGTATAGTATTTTCCTCCTGCCCCGTGCTGTATGTATGGATATAGGATATGCATAGTATTTTCCTCCTGCCCCGTGCTGTATGCATGGATATAGGATATGTATAGTATATTCCTCCTGCCCCGTGCTGTATATATGGCTATAGGATATGTATAGTATATACCTCCTGCCCCGTGCTGTATCTATGGAAATAGGATATGTATAGTATAGGTTTCTCCTTTCCCGTGCTGTATACAGTATATATTCCTCCTGCCTCGTGCTGTATGTATGGATATAGGATATGTATAGTGTATACCTCCTGCCCCATGCTGTATGTATGGATATAGGATACGTATAGTGTATACCTCCTGCCCCATGCTGTATGTATGGATATAGGATATGTATAGTATATACCTCCTGCCTCGTGCTGTATGTATGGATATAGGATATGTATAGTATTTTCCTCCTGCCTCGTGCTGTATGTATGGATATAGGATATGTATAGTGTATACCTCCTGCCCCGTGCTGTATGTATGGATATAGGATATATATAGTGTATACCTCCTGCCCCGTGATGTATGTATGGATATAGGATATATATAGTGTATACCTCCTGCCCCATGCTGTATGTATGGATATAGGATATGTATAGTATATACCTCCTGCCTCGTGCTGTATGTATGTATATAGGATATGTATAGTATTTTACTCCTGCCACGTGCTGTATGTATGGATATAGGATATGTATAGTATATTCCTCCTGCCCCGTGCTGTATGTATGGATATAGGATATGTATAGTATATTCCTCCTGCCCCGTGCTGTATGTATGGATATAGGATATGTATAGTATTTTCCTCCTGCCCCGTGCTGTATGTATGGATATAGGATATGTATAGAATTTTCCTCCTGCCCCGTGCTGTATGTATGGATATAGGATATGTATAGTATATTCCTCCTGCCCCGTGCTGTATGTATGGCTATAGGATATGTATAGTATATACCTCCTGCCCCGTGCTGCATGTATGGATATAGGATATGTATAGTGTATACCTCCTGCCCCATGCTGTATGTATGGATATAGGATATGTATAGTATATACCTCCTGCCTCGTGCTGTATGTATGGATATAGGATATGTATAGTATTTTCCTCCTGCCCTGTGCTGTATGTATGGATATAGGATATGTATAGTATATTCCTCCTGCCCCGTGCTGTATGTATGGATATAGGATATGTATAGTATATACCTCCTGCCTCGTGCTGTATGTATGGATATAGGATATGTATAGTATATACCTCCTGCCCCGTGCTGTATGTATGGATATAGGATATGTATAGTGTATACCTCCTGCCCCATGCTGTATGTATGGATATAGGATATGTATAGTATATACCTCCTGCCTCGTGCTGTATGTATGGATATAGGATATGTATAGTATTTTCCTCCTGCCCTGTGCTGTATGTATGGATATAGGATATGTATAGTATATTCCTCCTGCCCCGTGCTGTATGTATGGATATAGGATATGTATAGTATATACCTCCTGCCTCGTGCTGTATGTATGGATATAGGATATGTATAGTATATACCTCCTGCCCCGTGCTGTATGTATGGATATAGGATATGTATAGTGTATACCTCCTGCCCCATGCTGTATGTATGGATATAGGATATGTATAGTATATACCTCCTGCCTCGTGCTGTATGTATGGATATAGGATATGTATAGTATTTTCCTCCTGCCCCGTGCTGTATGTATGGATATAGGATATGTATAGTATATTCCTCCTGCCCCGTGCTGTATGTATGGATATAGGATATGTATAGTATTTTCCTCCTGCCCCGTGCTGTATGTATGGATATAGGATATGTATAGTTTATACCTCCTGCCTCGTGCTGTATGTATGGATATAGGATATGTATAGTGTATACCTCCTGCCCCGTGCTGTATGTATGGATATAGGATATGTACAGTGTATACCTCCTGCCCCATGCTGTATGTATGGATATAGGATATGTATAGTATATACCTCCTGCTGTATGTATGGATCTAGGATATGTATAGTATTTTCCTCCTGCCTCGTGCTGTATGTATGGATATAGGATATGTATAGTATATTCCTCCTGCCCCGTGCTGTATGTATGGATATAGGATATGTATAGTATTTTCCTCCTGCCCCGTGCTGTATGTATGGATATAGGATATGTATAGTATTTTCCTCCTGCCCCGTGCTGTATGTATGGATATAGGATATGTATAGTATATTCCTCCTGCCCCGTGCTGTATGTATGGCTATAGGATATGCATAGTATATACCTCCTGCCCCGTGCTGTACGTATGGATATAGGATATGTATAGTGTATACCTCCTGCTCCATGCTGTATGTATGGATATAGGATATGTATAGTATATTCCTCCTGCCCCGTGCTGTATGTATGGATATAGGATATGTATAGTATTTTCCTCCTGCCCCGTGCTATATGTATAGATATAGGATATGTATAGTATTTTCCTCCTGCCCCGTGCTGTATGTATGGATATAGGATATGTATAGTATATTCCTCCTGCCCCGTGCTGTATGTATGGCTATAGGATATGTATAGTATATACCTCCTGCCTCGTGCTGTATGTATGGATATAGGATATGTATAGTATATTCCTCCTGCCCCGTGCTGTATGTATGGATATAGGATATGTATAGTATATTCCTCCTGCCCCGTGCTGTATGTATGGCTATAGGATATGTATAGTATATACCTCCTGCTGTATGTATGGATATAGGATATGTATAGTATATTCCTCCTACCCCGTGCTGTATGTATGGATATAGGATATGTATAGTATTTTCCTCCTGCCCCGTGCTGTATGTATGGATATAGGATATGTATAGTATTTTCCTCCTGCCCCGTGCTGTATGTATGGCTGTAGGATATGTATAGTATATACCTCCTGCCCCGTGCTGTATGTATGGATATAGGATATGTATAGTGTATACCTCCTGCCCCATGCTGTATGTATGGATATAGGATATGTATAGTATATACCTCCTGCCTCGTGCTGTATGTATGGATATTGGATATGTATAGTATTTTCCTCCTGCCCCGTGCTGTATGTATGGATATAGGATATGTATAGTATTTTCCTCCTGCCCCGTGCTGTATGTATGGATATAGGATATGTATAGTATATTCCTCCTGCCCCGTGCTGTATGTATGGATATAGGATATGTATAGTATTTTCCTCCTGCCCCGTGCTGTATGTATGGATATAGGATATGTATAGTATTTTCCTCCTGCCCCGTGCTGTATGTATGGATATAGGATATGTATAGTATATTTCTCCTGCCCCATGCTGTATGTATGGCTATAGGATATGTATAGTATATACCTCCTGCCCCGTGCTGTATGTATGGATATAGGATATGCATAGTATATTCCTCCTGCCTCGTGCTGTATGTATGGATATAGGATATGTATAGTGTATACCGCCTGCCCCAAGCTGTATGTATGGATATAGGATATGTATAGTATTTTCCTCCTGCCCCGTGCTGTATGTATGGATATAGGATATGTATAGTATATTCCTCCTGCCCCGTGCTGTATGTATGGCTATAGGATATGTATAGTATATACCTCCTGCCCCGTGCTGTATGTATGGATATAGGATATGTATAGTGTATACGTCCTGCCCCATGCTGTATGTATGGATATAGGATATGTATAGTATATACCTCCTGCCTCGTGCTGTATGTATGGATATAGGATATGTATAGTATTTTCCTCCTGCCCCGTGCTGTATGTATGGATATAGGATATGTATAGTATATACCTCCTGCCTCATGCTGTATGTATGGATATAGGATATGTATAGTATTTTCCTCCTGCCTCGTGCTGTATGTATGGATATAGGATATGTATAGTGTATACCTCCTGCCCCGTGCTGTATGTATGGATATAGGATATGTATAGTGTATACCTCCTGCCCCGTGCTGTATGTATGGATATAGGATATAAAACCAGACAATGTGAACTGAGGTCTAAGATGGCAGACATACAAGAAACAGAGGCATGTTCACACTAGCAAAAAAGAAGCAAGACAAAAATATCTCATACCTTACCATAATTATATATAAATGTAAAGCAAAATTGCATAATAAATATAGGGTACTTAGTGAACTATTTTTGATCAAAAAAAGTATACAAGCCGTCCCACCAGCGGCAAGGTGACCCTAAATTGGGACGGTACCTATACTGCCTATATTAAAAACCTTACTGTATATCAAAGTTGAAGTAATGCATATAAAAGGGTAGACAAATAGGACCGGGTCCCAACTCCAGACCACCTAGGCCCGTGGTAAGCTACATATATACCAATCAGCTCAACAAAGGGCATGCCACACCCTTAAATTGCACAGAATGCAAACAAGTCAAAAAACCAGACAATGTGAACTGAGGTCTAAGATGGCAGACATACAAGAAACAGAGGCATGTTCACACTAGCAAAAAAGAAGCAAGACAAAAATATATCTCATACCTTACCATAATTATATATAAATGTAAAGCAAAATTGCATAATAAATATAGGGTACTTAGTGAACTATTTTTGATCAAAAAAAGTATACAAGCCGTCCCACCAGCGGCAAGGTGACCCTAAATTGGGACGGTACCTATACTGCCTATATTAAAAACCTTACTGTATATCAAAGTTGAAGTAATGCATATAAAAGGGTAGACAAATAGGACCGGGTCCCAACTCCAGACCACCTAGGCCCGTGGTAAGCTACATATATACCAATCAGCTCAACAAAGGGCATGCCACACCCTTAAATTGCACAGAATGCAAACAAGTCAAAAAACCAGACAATGTGAACTGAGGTCTAAGATGGCAGACATACAAGAAACAGAGGCATGTTCACACTAGCAAAAAAGAAGCAAGACAAAAATATATCTCATACCTTACCATAATTATATATAAATCTTGTATGTCTGCCATCTTAGACCTCAGTTCACATTGTCTGGTTTTTTGACTTGTTTGCATTCTGTGCAATTTAAGGGTGTGGCATGCCCTTTGTTGAGCTGATTGGTATATATGTAGCTTACCACGGGCCTAGGTGGTCTGGAGTTGGGACCCGGTCCTATT
This sequence comes from Phyllobates terribilis, assembly GCF_046119375.1. Taxonomy (NCBI): domain Eukaryota; kingdom Metazoa; phylum Chordata; class Amphibia; order Anura; family Dendrobatidae; genus Phyllobates; species Phyllobates terribilis. The sequence continues at coordinate 69,535,857 of NW_027362773.1, forward strand.
TGTCTACCCTTTTATATGCATTACTTCAACTTTGATATACAGTAAGGTTTTTAATATAGGCAGTATAGGTACCGTCCCAATTTAGGGTCACCTTGCCGCTGGTGGGACGGCTTGTATACTTTTTTTGATCAAAAATAGTTCACTAAGTACCCTATATTTATTATGCAATTTTGCTTTACATTTATATATAATTATGGTAAGGTATGAGATATATTTTTGTCTTGCTTCTTTTTTGCTGGATATAGGATATGTATACCTCCTGCCCCATGCTGTATGTATGGATATAGGATATGTATAGTATATACCTCCTGCCTCGTGCTGTATGTATGGATATAGGATATGTATAGTATTTTCCTCCTGCCTCGTGCTGTATGTATGGATATAGGATATGTATAGTATATTCCTCCTGCCCCGTGATGTATGTATGGATATAGGATATGTATAGTGTATACCTCCTGCCCCATGCTGTATGTATGGATATAGGATATGTATAGTATATACCTCCTGCCTCGTGCTGTATGTATGGATATAGGATATGTATAGTATTTTCCTCCTGCCTCGTGCTGTATGTATGGATATAGGATATGTATAGTGTATACCTCCTGCCCCGTGCTGTATGTATGGATATAGGATATGTATAGTATTTTCCTCCTGCCCCGAGCTGTATGTATGGATATAGGATATGTGTAGTATATTCCTCCTGCCCCGTGCTGTATGTATGGATATAGGATATGTATAGTATTTTCCTCCTGCCCCGTGCTGTATGTATGGATATAGGATATGTATAGTATTTTCCTCCTGCCCCGTGCTGTATGTATGGATATAGGATATGTATAGTATATTCCTCCTGCCCCATGCTGTATGTATGGCTATAGGATATGTATATTATATACCTCCTGCCCCGTGCTGTATGTATGGATATAGGATATGCATAGTATATTCCTCCTGCCTCGTGCTGTATGTATGGATATAGGATATGTATAGTGTATACCGCCTGCCCCGAGCTGTATGTATGGATATAGGATATGTATAGTATATACCTCCTGCCTCGTGCTGTATGTATGGATATAGGATATGTATAGTATTTTCCTCCTGCCTCGTGCTGTATGTATGGATATAGGATATGTATAGTGTATACCTCCTGCCCCGTGCTGTATGTATGGATATAGGATATGTATAGTATTTTCCTCCTGCCCCGAGCTGTATGTATGGATATAGGATATGTGTAGTATATTCCTCCTGCCCCGTGCTGTATGTATGGATATAGGATATGTATAGTATTTTCCTCCTGCCCCGTGCTGTATGTATGGATATAGGATATGTATAGTATTTTCCTCCTGCCCCGTGCTGTATGTATGGATATAGGATATGTATAGTATATTCCTCCTGCCCCATGCTGTATGTATGGCTATAGGATATGTATATTATATACCTCCTGCCCCGTGCTGTATGTATGGATATAGGATATGCATAGTATATTCCTCCTGCCTCGTGCTGTATGTATGGATATAGGATATGTATAGTGTATACCGCCTGCCCCGAGCTGTATGTATGGATATAGGATATGTATAGTATATACCGCCTGCCCCGTGCTGTATGTATGGATATAGGATATGTATTGTATTTTCCTCCTGCCCCGTGCTGTATGTATGGATATAGGATATGTATAGTATTTTCCTCCTGCCCCGTGCTGTATGTATGGATATAGGATATGTATAGTATATTCCTCCTGCCCCATGCTGTATGTATGGCTATAGGATATGTAGAGTATATACCTCCTGCCCCGTGCTGTATGTATGGATATAGGATATGTATAGTGTATACCTCCTGCCCCATGCTGTATGTATGGATATAGGATATGTATAGTATATACCTCCTGCTGTATGTATGGATATAGGATATGTATATTATTTTACTCCTGCCCTGTGCTGTATGTATGGATATAGGATATGTATAGTATATACCTCCTGCCCCGTGCTGTATGTATGGATATAGGATATGTATAGTATTTTCCTCCTGCCCCGTGCTGTATGTATGGATATAGGATATGTATAGTATTTTCCTCCTGCCCCGTGCTGTATGTATGGCTATAGGATATGTATAGTATATTCCTCCTGCCCTGTGCTGTATGTATGGCTATAAGATATGTATAGTATATACCTCCTGCCCCGTGCTATATTTATGGATATTGGATATGCATAGTATATTCCTCCTGCCTCGTGCTGTATGTATGGATATAGGATATGTATAATATTTTCCTCCTGCCCCGTGCTGTATGTATGGATATAGGATATGTATAGTATATACCTCCTGCCTCGTGCTGTATGTATGGATATAGGATATGTATAATATTTTCCTCCTGCCTCGTGCTGTATGTATGGATATAGGATATGTATAGTATATTCCTCCTGCCCCGTGCTGTATGTATGGATATAGGATATGTATAGTATTTTCCTCCTGCCCCGTGCTGTATGTATGGATATAGGATATGTATAGTATATTCCTCCTGCCCCGTGCTGTATGTATGGCTATAGGATATGTATAGTATATACCTCCTGCCTCGTGCTGTATGTATGGATATAGGATATGTATAGTATTTTCCTCCTGCCCCGTGCTGTATGTATGGATATAGGATATGTATAGTATATTCCTCCTGCCCCGTGCTGTATGTATGGATATAGGATATGTATAGTATTTTCCTCCTGCCCCGTGCTGTATGCATGGATATAGGATATGTATAGTATATACCTCCTGCCCCGTGCTGTATGTATGGATATAGGATATGTATAGCATATACCTCCTGCCCCATGCTGTATGTATGGATATAGGATATGTATAGTATATTCCTCCTGCCCCGTGCTGTATGTATGGATATAGGATATGTATAGTATTTTCCTCCTGCCCCGTGCTGTATGTATGGATATAGGATATGTATAGTATATTCCTCCTGTCCCGTGCTGTATGTATGGCTATAGGATATGTATAGTATATACCTCCTGCCCCGTGCTGTATGTATGGATATAGGATATGTATAGTGTATACGTCCTGCCCCATGCTGTATGTATGGATATAGGATATGTATAGTATATACCTCCTGCCTCGTGCTGTATGTATGGATATAGGATATGTATAGTATTTTCCTCCTGCCCCGTGCTGTATGTATGGATATAGGATATGTATAGTATATACCTCCTGCCTCATGCTGTATGTATGGATATAGGATATGTATAGTATTTTCCTCCTGCCTCGTGCTGTATGTATGGATATAGGATATGTATAGTGTATACCTCCTGCCCCGTGCTGTATGTATGGATATAGGATATGTATAGTGTATACCTCCTGCCCCGTGCTGTATGTATGGATATAGGATATGTATACCTCCTGCCCCATGCTGTATGTATGGATATAGGATATGTATAGTATATACCTCCTGCCTCGTGCTGTATGTATGGATATAGGATATGTATAGTATTTTCCTCCTGCCTCGTGCTGTATGTATGGATATAGGATATGTATAGTATATTCCTCCTGCCCCGTGATGTATGTATGGATATAGGATATGTATAGTGTATACCTCCTGCCCCATGCTGTATGTATGGATATAGGATATGTAGAGTATATACCTCCTGCCTCGTGCTGTATGTATGGATATAGGATATGTATAGTATATACCTCCTGCCTCGTGCTGTATGTATGGATATAGGATATGTATAGTATTTTCCTCCTGCCCCGTGCTGTATGTATGGATATAGGATATGTGTAGTATATTCCTCCTGCCCCGTGCTGTATGTATGGATATAGGATATGTATAGTATTTTCCTCCTGCCCCGTGCTGTATGTATGGATATAGGATATTTATAGTATTTTCCTCCTGCCCCGTGCTGTATGTATGGATATAGGATATGTATAATATATTCCTCCTGCCCCATGCTGTATGTATGCCTATAGGATATGTATATTATATACCTCCTGCCCCGTGCTGTATGTATGGATATAGGATATGCATAGTATATTCCTCCTGCCTCGTGCTATATGTATGGATATAGGATATGTATAGTGTATACCGCCTGCCCCGAGCTGTATGTATGGATATAGGATATGTATAGTATATACCGCCTGCCCCGTGCTGTATGTATGGATATAGGATATGTATTGTATTTTCCTCCTGCCCCGTGCTGTATGTATGGATATAGGATATGTATACCTCCTGCCCCATGCTGTATGTATGGATATAGGATATGTATAGTATATTCCTCCTGCCCCGTGCTGTATGTATGGATATAGGATATGTATAGTATATTCCTCCTGCCCCGTGCTGTATGTATGGATATAGGATATGTATAGTATTTTCCTCCTGCCCCGTGCTGTATGTATGGATATAGGATATGTATAGTATATTCCTCCTGCCCCATGCTGTATGTATGGCTATAGGATATGTATAGTATATACCTCCTGCCCCATGCTGTATGTATGGATATAGGATATGTATAGTATATACCTCCTGCTGTATGTATGGATATAGGATATGTATATTATTTTCCTCCTGCCCTGTGCTGTATGTATGGATAAAGGATATGTATAGTATATACCTCCTGCCTCGTGCTGTATGTATGGATATAGGATATGTATAGTATTTTCCTCCTGCCCCGTGCTGTATGTATGGATATAGGATATGTATAGTAATTTCCTCCTGCCCCGTGCTGTATGTATGGCTATAGGATATGTATAGTATATTCCTCCTGCCCCGTGCTGTATGTATGGCTATAAGATATGTATAGTATATACCTCCTGCCCCGTGCTATATTTATGGATATAGGATATGCATAGTATATTCCTCCTGCCTCGTGCTGTATGTATGGATATAGGATATGTATAGTATATACCTCCTGCCTCGTGCTGTATGTATGGATATAGGATATGTATAGTATATTCCTCCTGCCCCGTGCTGTATGTATGGATATAGGATATGTATAGTATATTCCTCATGCCCCGTGCTGTATGTATGGATATAGGATATGTATAGCATATACCTCCTGCCCCATGCTGTATGTATGGATATAGGATATGTATAGTATATTCCTCCTGCCCCATGCTGTATGTATGGATATAGGATATGTATAGTATATACCTCCTGCCTCGTGCTGTATGTATGGATATAGGATATGTATAGTATTTTCCTCCTGCCCCGTGCTGTATGCATGGATATAGGATATGTATAGTATATACCTCCTGCCCCGTGCTGTATGTATGGATATAGGATATGTATAGCATATACCTCCTGCCCCATGCTGTATGTATGGATATAGGATATGTATAGTATATTCCTCCTGCCCCATGCTGTATGTATGGATATAGGATATGTATAGTATATTCCTCCTGCCCCGTGCTGTATGTATGGCTATAAGATATGTATAGTATATACCTCCTGCCCCGTGCTGTATGTATGGATATAGGATATGCATAGTATATTCCTCCTGCCTCGTGCTGTTTGTATGGATATAGGATATGTATAATATTTTCCTCCTGCCCCGTGCTGTATGTATGGATATAGGATATGTATAGTATATACCTCCTGCCTCATGCTGTATGTATGGATATAGGATATGTATAATATTTTCCTCCTGCCTCGTGCTGTATGTATGGATATAGGATATGCATAGTATATACCTCCTGCCTCGTGCTGTATGTATGGATATAGGATATGTATAGTATATTCCTCCTGCCCCGTGCTGTATGTATGGATATAGGATATGTATAGTGTATACCTCCTGCCCCATGCTGTATGTATGGATATAGGATATGTATAGTATATACCTCCTGCCTCGTGCTGTATGTATGGATATAGGATATGTATAATATTTTCCTCCTGCCCCGTGCTGTATGTATGGATATAGGATATGTATAGTATTTTCCTCCTGCCTCGTGCTGTATGTATGGATATAGGATATGTATAGTATATTCCTCCTGCCCCGTGCTGTATGTATGGATATAGGATATGTATAGTATATTCCTCCTGCCCCGTGCTGTATGTATGGATATAGGATATGTATAGTGTATACCTCCTGCCTCGTGCTGTATGTATGGATATAAGATATGTACAGTATATACCGCCTGCCCCATGCTGTATGTATGGATATAGGATATGTATAGTATATTCCTCCTGCCCCGTGCTGTATGTATGGATATAGGATATGTATAGTATATACCTCCTGCCTCGTGCTGTATGTATGGATATAGGATATGTATAGTATATTCCTCCTGCCTCGTGCTGTATGTATGGATATAGGATATGTATAGTATATACCTCCTGCCTCGTGCTGTATGTATGGATATAGGATATGTATAGTATATTCCTCCTGCCCCGTGCTGTATGGATATAGGATATGTATAGTATATTCCTCCTGCCCCGTGCTGTATGTATGGATATAGGATATGTATAGTATTTTCCTCCTGCCCCGTGCTGTATGTATGGATAATATGTATAGTATATACCTCCTGCCCCATGCTGTATGTATGGCTATAGGATATGTATAGTATATACCTCCTGCCTCGTGCTGTATGTATGGATATAGGATATGTATAGTATATTCCTCCTGCCCCGTGCTGTATGTATGGATATAGGATATGTATAGTATTTTCCTCCTGCCCCGTGCTGTATGTATGGATATAGGATATGTATAGTATATACCTCCTGCCCCGTGCTGTATGTATGGCTATAGGATATGTATAGTGTATACCTCCTGCCTCGTGCTGTATGTATGGATATAGGATATGTATAGTATATACCTCCTGCCCCGTGCTGTATGTATGGATATAGGATATGTATAGTATATACCTCCTGCCTCGTGCTGTATGTATGGATATAGGATATGTATAGTATATTCCTCCTGCCCCGTGCTGTATGGATATAGGATATGTATAGTATATTCCTCCTGCCCCGTGCTGTATGTATGGATATAGGATATGTATAGTATTTTCCTCCTGCCCCGTGCTGTATGTATGGATAATATGTATAGTATATACCTCCTGCCCCATGCTGTATGTATGGCTATAGGATATGTATAGTATATACCTCCTGCCTCGTGCTGTATGTATGGATATAGGATATGTATAGTATATTCCTCCTGCCCCGTGCTGTATGTATGGATATAGGATATGTATAGTATTTTCCTCCTGCCCCGTGCTGTATGTATGGATATAGGATATGTATAGTATATACCTCCTGCCCCGTGCTGTATGTATGGCTATAGGATATGTATAGTGTATACCTCCTGCCTCGTGCTGTATGTATGGATATAGGATATGTATAGTATATACCTCCTGCCCCGTGCTGTATGTATGGATATAGGATATGTATAGTGTATACCTCCTGCCTCGTGCTGTATGTATGGATATAGGATATGTATAGTATATACCTCCTGCCCCATGCTGTATGTATGGATATAGGATATGTATAGTATATTCCTCCTGCCCCGTGCTGTATGTATGGATATAGGATATGTATAGTATATTCCTCCTGCCCCGTGCTGTATGTATGGATATAGGATATGTATAGTGTATACCTCCTGCCTCGTGCTGTATGTATGGCTATAGGATATGTATAGTGTATACCTCCTGCCTCGTGCTGTATGTATGGATATAGGATATGTATAGTATTTTCCTCCTGCCTCGTGCTGTATGTATGGATATAGGATATGTATAGTGTATACCTCCTGCCTCGTGCTGTATGTATGGATATAGGATATGTATAGTATATTCCTCCTGCCCCGTGCTGTATGTATGGATATAGGATATGTATAGTATATTCCTCCTGCCCCGTGCTGTATGTATGGATATAGGATATGTATAGTATATTCCTCCTGCCCCGTGCTGTATGTATGGATATAGGATATGTATAGTATATTCCTCCTGCCCCGTGCTGTATGTATGGATATAGGATATGTATAGTATATACCTCCTGCCCCGTGCTGTATGTATGGATATAGGATATGTATAGTATATTCCTCCTGCCCCGTGCTGTATGTATGGATATAGGATATGTATAGTATATTCCTCCTGCCCCGTGCTGTATGTATGGATATAGGATATGTATAGCATATACTGTCTCTCCCCTGCTGTATGTATATAGTATATACAGTATGTGCAGACGCTGCCCCCTCTCCCTATCGCACACTCTGGGCTGCCGCTCCGCCAGATGTTGCTCCCCTGGAGGGAGCGGAGAGCGGCTGCACTAGGCCGCCGCCACCAGCAGGGGGAGTGGGAGGAGGCGCCATGAGCGGTGCATCCTGGGAAATAAACCAACATGGGGAGCAGCTCCGGGCTCAGCGTGCGCCTCCGTCCCACAGAGTGAGAGCCTGACGTGACCCCCCCCCCCTCCGCCGCCGCTATAGCACGGCAGCTGCGTCACCGCCTCCCGGGGACGATGTGAGGGGGCTGGAAGCGAGGAATCGCAGCCTCTCCCGGATGATGGACAGGAACTACCCGACTCCCACCTTCACCGACCCGCTGGCCCCAGCCTCCCCCGCCGCCTGGGCCTACGAGCGGAGCGCGGCCGGGATAAAACCCAGGTATGAACGGCTGCTGGGGCGGGGAAGTGGGTAGGAAAGTCCGGGGATGTGAGGCCTCGTCCTGCAGGCCGGGATTCCCCTCCTGTCAGCCGCCAGGGTAGAGCGGAGGGAGGGGCTCCCGCACTGTGTGTACGGTGAGGCCGGCCACCACAGCCCGGGGATCCTCCCAGCAGCAGGCCGGGCCCAGCACTGACACCCGACCCGGGCGTGCTCTGCGCGGTGACCCCACACCCGTCCTGCCAGCACCGCCTGCTCTGGGACAGAGGAGCGCCAGCTGCTGTGGCACTACCACTCCCATCGTGCCCTAGTTAGCAGAGGCTGGGAGTTGTAGTGTGACAACAGCTGGCAGAGGTATCAGAGCTGTTGCCCCCCCCTCCTGCCCAGCAGCAGTGTGCCGGTGACAGCTGGTGCAGTGGGTAAGACTCCTGGCATGGCGGTGATCAGAACTTTCCCCACTTTGTTGCCCCGTCCATAAATGTGGTGACATGTGGTATTAGTCCCGTCATGGAGGAGGATGACTGGACGGCGCCTCGTGGGCGAGGGACAAGGACATTGCTGTAAGTCCCCAGGACACCACGGCCGCTGTCCCCGGACCGGCGGCTGCTCTTCACGTTTGTCTTATACTGCCAAATATCGCCAATACAGTCATCAGCTGTGAAACAGGCACTGATAGGGTTACCATTCCCTTGTTTAGGGGGATAACATACTGTGACCCGTGCTCTGTAGCCTGGTATGTAGTGAGGTGTGCGCCTGCTTGACTCCCGCTCCTCTCTGTCTGTGGCAGTGCTGGAGATTGCCGGAATCTGACCCTTGGTTTATGCTGCCCCATCTGAGAGCAGCATGATGTAGGGCAGACACCCTGATTCCAGCGATGTGTCACTTACTGGGCTGCTTGCTGCAGCTTTGATAACATCACTGATGTCTCTGCTGCAGATCTATCAGTGCTCTGAGTGCTGAGCTCTGTATAACCTCACCCACACCACTGATTGGCAGCTATCTGCCCACTACTGTGTACACAAACATCTGCCAATAAGTGGTGGGGGTGGGGTTATACAGAGCTCATGAATGTGGAGGACCACATGCAGCAGGTTTACTAGTCCTCTAGTGATAAAATCACTGTTATCAGCAGGAGATTATCAAAATTGCAGCAAGCAGCTTAGTAAGTGACATATCGCTGGAATCAGGATCTGTGTCTCTACGTTATGCTCCTCTCAGATTAGGTAGGAAAAACCTGGTGACAAGTTCCCTTTAATATTTTGAAAACAACTTTTGTAACACATTTTTTTTTCTTTGGTCACTCATTATCAAGTTACAGACAAAGTTGCTGTGTATTTGATGTCTGATTGTAGTCAGGTCGATCCATCAAGGCCAGCCTGGGCTACCTGGCTGTGAAGCTTGAAAAAATTCAAAATAAGCATCACTCATCCATAGAGGCCCATGTTTCTCTAGCACCTCTGACCCTCGTGGTTATTTGCTGCCGCACTGTGACCACCGAGGTCTGTGATTGGCTGCTGCAGTCATGTGTTGTAGATGGGACGCCATCGCTGCAGCCTGTCAGCAAGGACTGATGGGGAGTACCAGAAAGGCTGCACTAGAGTATTTGGGGCGTCAGTGGGTTAGTATTGCTTATTTGGTCATTTTTCAAGCATTACCTTCTTTTTTCAGGGGCCGGCATGTACTGCTCTCAGTGGCATAAGGAACTTGGTGTAAGAGCTCATACTCATCTGCGTGAAAAACGGAAAAGTGCAATCCGATAAAAAAATCTGCTAATCTGACCAATGTTAATCTAGGAGTCCATGCTCATCTGCGATTTTGATTTATTTATTTTTCTCCTCAGATTGGTCTGAGAAAAAAACCGCAGGTCAATGGGTGCGATTAAATAATCGGACGGCATTCGGACCATGCGTGTGCCGTCCGATTGTAATGTGATTTTAACATGGGCTTTTACATAGAGGAATTCTGTCATTTACACACAGTTTTACAAGGAAATATTATTCTATATATACAGTTGTGCTCAAAAGTTTACATACCCGGCAGAATTTTTCCTTTCTTGGCCTTGTTTTAGAGAATATGAAAGATAACAAAAAAAACTTTTTCTCCACTCATGGTTGTTGGTTGGGTGAAGCCATTTATTGTCAAACTACTGTGTTTTCTCTTTTTAAATTTTAATGACAACCAAAAACATCCAAATGACCCTGATCAAAAGTTCACATACCCTGGTGATTTTGGCCTGATAACATGCACAGAATTTGACACAAATGGGTTTGAATGGCTACTAAAGGTAACATCCTCTCCTGTGACCTGTTTGCTTGTAATCAGTGTGTGTACATAAAAGCTGAGTGAGTTTCTGGGATCCAGACAGACTCTCGCATCTTTCATCCAGCCACTGACATTTCTGGATTGTGAGTCATGGGGAAAGCGAAAGAATTTTCAACGGATTTACGGGAAAAGGTAGTTGAACTGTATAACACAGGAAAGGGATACAAGGAATTGATGATGCCAGTCAGCAGCCTTCAAACTGTGATTAACAAATGGAAAATCAGTTGCTCTGTAAAAACCAAACCACGGTCAGGTAGACCAACAAAAATTTCGGCCACAACTGCCAGGAAAATTGTTCGGGATGCAAAGACAAACCCACAAATAACATCAGCTGAAATTCAGGTCTCTCCGAAATCTAGCGGTGTCGCTGTTTCAAGATGCACAATAAGGAGGCACTTGAAGAAAAATGGGCTGCATGGTAAGGAAGATGAATGCAGCACATTATCAGCAAATACTGGAGGCAAATTTGTACTCATCAGCCCGGAAGCTGCGCATGGGACGTACTTTGACGTTCCAACATGACAACGATCCAAAACACAAGGCCAAGTCGACCTGTCGTTGGCTACAGCAGAACAAAGTGAAGGTTTTGGAGTGGCGATCTCAGTCTCCTGACCGCAATATCATTGAGCCACTCCGGGGAGATCTCAAACGCGCAGTTCATGCTAGACAGTCCAGGAATTTACAGGAACTGGAGGCTTTTTGCCAAGAAGAATGGGCAGCTTTACCATCTGAGAAAATAAAGAACCTCATCCACAACTACCACAAAAGACTTCAAGCTGTCATTGATGTTAGAGGGGGCAATACACGGTATTAAGAACTGGGGTATGTGAACTTTTGATCAGGGTTATTTGGATGTTTTTGGTTCTCATTAAAATTTAAAAAGAGAAAACAGTCGTTTGCCAATAACCATGAGTGGAGAAAGTTTTTTTTTGTTATCATTCATATTCTCTGAAACAAGGCCAAGAAAGCAAAAAATTTGCTGGGGTATGTAAACTTTTGAGCACAACTATGTATGTGATTTGAGATATACAGGTGCATCTCACTAAATTAGAATATCATCAAAAAGTTAATTTATTCAGTTCTTCAATACAAAAAGTGAAACTCGTATATTATATAGCGTCATTACAGAGTGATCTATTTCAAGTGTTTTTCTGTTAATGTTGATGATTTATGGCTTACAGCTAATGAAAACACAAAAGTTATCTCAAAATTAAAATAATTAACAAAAAATACCTGCAAAGGCTTCCTACGTGTTTAAAAAGGTCCCTTAGTCTGTTTCAGTAGGCTCCAGAATCATGGGGAAGACTGCTGACTTGACAGATGTCCAGAAGGCAGTCATTGACACACTCCACAACTTCTCAGAGTTCCAATTTTCATCTGGAAACCAAGTCCCTGAGTCTGGAGGTTGAGTGGAGAGGCCACAATCCAAGATGATTAAGGTCTAGTGTAAAGTTTCCATAATCAGTGATGGTTTGGGGAGCCATGTCATCTGCTGGTGTAGGTCCACTGTCTTTTATCAAAACCAAAGTCTGTTCCGCCGTCTACCAGGAAATTTGACAGCACTTCATGCTTCCCTCTGCCGACAAGCTTTTTGCAGATGGAAATATCATTCTCCAGCAGGACTTGGCACCTGTCCACACTGCCAAAAGTACCAATACCTGGTTTAAAAACAACAGTATCACTGTGCTTGATTGGCCAGCAAACTCGCCTGACCTTAACCCCATAGAGAATCTATGGGGTATTGTCAAGAAGAAGATGAGAGACCAGACCAAACAATGCAGACGAGCTGAAGGCTGCTATCAAAGCAACCTGGGCTTCCATAACACCTCAGCAGTGCCACAGGCTGATCGCCTCCATACCACGCCGCATTGATGCAGTAATTGATGCAAAAGGAGCCCCGACCAAGTATTGAATGCATTTACTGAACATACATTTCAGTAGGCCAACATTTTGGAATTAAAAACATTTTTCAAGCTCTTGTTATAAAGTACTCTAATTTACTGAGATAATGACGTTTGTGTTTTCATTGGCTGTAAGCCATAATTATCAACATTAACAGAAATAAACACTTGAACTAGATCACTCTGTTTGTAATGACTCTACAGTGCTAGCCAAAAGTATTGGCACCCCTGCAATTCTGTCAGATAATACTCAGTTTCTTCCTGAAAATGATTGCAATCACAAATTCTTTGGTATTATTCTCTTCATTTAATTTGTCTTCAATGAAAAAAAACACAAAAAGAATTGTCCTAAAGCCAAATTGGATATAATTCCACACCAAACCTAAAAAAGGGGGTGGACAAAAGTATTGGCACTGTTTGAAAAATCATGTGATGCTTCTCTAATTCGTGTAATTAACAGCACCTGTAACTTACCTGTGGCACCTAACAGGTGTTGGCAATAACTAAATCACACTTGCAGCCAGTTAACATGGATTAAAGTTGACTCAAACTCTGTCCTGTGTCCTTGTGTGTACCACATTGAGCATGGAGAAAAGAAAGAAGACCAAAGAACTGTCTGAGGACTTGAGAAACCAAATTGTGAGGAAGCATGAGCAATCTCAAGGCTACAAGTCCATCTCCAAAGACCTGAATGTTCCTGTGTCTTCCGTGCGCGGTGTCATCAAGAAGTTTAAAGCCCATGGCACTGTGGCTAACCTCCCTAGATGTGGACGGAAAAGAAAAATTGACGAGAGATTTCAACGCAAGATTATGCGGATGGTGGATAAAGAACCTCGACTAACATCCAAACAAGTTCAAGCTGCCCTGCAGTCCGAGGGTACAACAGTGTCAACCCGTACTATCCGTCGGCGTCTGAATGAAAAGGGACTGTATGGTAGGATACCCAGGAAGACCCCACTTCTTACCCCGAGACATAAAAAAGCCAGGCTGGAGTTTGCCAAAACTTACCTGAGAAAGCCTAAAATGTTTTGGAAGAATGTTCTCTGGTCAGATGAGACAAAAGTAGAGCTTTTTGGGAAAAAGCATCAACATAGAGTGTACAGGATAAAAAAAAGAGGCATTCAAAGAAAAGAACACTGTCCCTACAGTCAAACATGGTGGAGGTTCCCTGATGCTTTGGGGTTGCTTTGCTGCCTCTGGCACTGGACTGCTTGACCGTGTGCATGGCATTATGAAGTCTGAAGACTACCAACAAATTTTGCAGCATAATGTAGGGCCCAGTGTGAGAAAGCTGGGTCTCCCTCAGAGGTCATGGGTCTTCCAGCAGGACAATGACCCAAAACACACTTCCAAAAGCACTATAAAATGGTTTGAGAAAGCACTGGAGACTTCTAAGGTGGCCAGCAATGAGTCCAGACATAAATCCCATAGAACACCTGTGGAGAGATCTCAAAATGGCAGTTTGGAGAAGGCACCCTTCAAATATCAGGGACCTGGAGCAGTTTGCCAAAGAAGAATGGTCTACAATTCCAGCAGAGCATTGTAAGAAACTCATTGATGGTTACCGGAAGCGGTCGTTCGCAGTTATTTTGGCTAAAGCTTGTGCAGCCAAGTATTAGGCTGAGGGTGCCAATACTTTTGTCCGGCCCTTTTTTGGAGTTTTGTGTGAAATGATCAATGATTTGATTTTTGCCTCATTCTCTTTTGTGTTTTTTCCTTGCAAGCAAATTAAATGAAGATAATACCAAAGAATTTGTGATTGCAATCATTTTCAGGAAGAAACTGAGTATTATCTGACAGAATTGCAGGGGTGCCAATACTTTTGGCCAGCACTGTATATAATGAGTTTCACTTTTTGTGTTGAAGAACGGAAATAGATTAACTTTCTGATGATATTTTAATTTAGTGAGATGCACCTGTATAATCAGTTCTTTGTGCTTACTGTACATGTATTTTAGTACAAAATAAATTATTTTCTTAAAAAAATGGCGTGGGATTCCCCGAAATTTTATGAACCAGCAGAGGAAAAGCGGACAGGTGGGGCAGATGTTTATAGCCTGGAAAACGGGTAATACCCATGGAGCTTCCAAGGCTATTAGTATCAGCTCACAGCTGTATACTTAGCCTTTACTGGCTATTAAAATGGGGACCCCCCCCCAAAAAAAAAAAAAAAAAAAAAAGACGTGGGGCACCCCTATAATAACTAGAAAAGGTTAGGCTGACAGCTGTGGGCCGATATTAATAGGCTAGGAAGGGGCCATTGATATTGGCCCCCTCCTAGACTAAGAACATCAGCTCTCAGCCGCACCAGAAAAGGTTCATCCATCAGTTGTGCCAATTCTGGCACTTAGCCTCCGCTTTTCCCACTTGCCCATATGCGGTGGCGAGTGGGGTAATAGGGTTGGGGTTGACGTCAGCTTTGTATTGGCAGCTGACATCACGCCCAATGGTTAGTAATGGAGAGGCATCTATATGACACCCCCATTACTAACCCCATAGTCAAATTGTAAAAAAACAAACACCCAGAATAAAGTATTTTAATTGAAATGAGACTTTTTTTTTTATTTAATCTAAATTTATCAAAACCCCTTATACTCCTCTTTACACCCAATCCATTGAAGCCCATGTCAACTGTAAAACAGTTAAAAAAATATATATATATAAACAACCATATTCCTTACCTGTCCCCGACGAGAAAATAATAATCCATTTGTCCATAGACTACTCTAACTCTGCTACATCTGCTTGGCATGCTGAACACTGGCATGATGTGAGTGTTTAGCATGTCAGGCAGCAGAGACGCTGAGCTCCGTGTGCTTGCGCAGCCCAGTGCCTTGCGGTGACGTGATAAAGTTGAGCGGAGTTCATACCCAATGCACTCCGTACACCTTACTGACGTCACCGCGAGCGTGAGAAAGTTGTATCAGTTCTGTCAGGAGGTCAGCGGAGTTCAGAGCCAATGTACTCCATTCACCTCAATAACGTCAGTTCGAGTGCTGTGGGCAAGTTCTCACGCTTTCGCTGATATCATTGAAGTGAACGAAGTTCATTGGGTATGAACTCCGCTCAACTTTATCACGTCACCGGAAGGCAATGAGGTTCGCAACCACACTCAGCTCAGTGTCTCGGCTGCCTGACATGCTGAAGGCTTGCATCATTCCAGTGTTAAGCATGCCAAGTAGATGTAGCAGAGCTAGAGTCGTCTATTGACAAATGGATTGGATTATTATCTTCACATCGGGGGCAGGTGAGGATTATGTTGCTTTATTTTTATTTTTCTTACAGGGGACATGGTCTTCAATGGAATGGCCGTACAGGTGAGTATAAGTGTTTTTTTATTTTAATTCAATATGTCATTATTTCGAATAAAGTACTTTATTCTGGGTGTTTGTTTTTTTTACAATTTGACTGTGATGTTAGTAATGGGGGTGTCTTATAGATGCCTCTCCATTACTAATCCCTGAGCTTGATGTCAGCTGTCAATACAAAGCCGACATAAGCCCCTACCCCACTTGCCACCGCACCAGGCCAAGTTGGAAGAGCATTGGTGCATCTTATGGATGCTCCTTTTCTGGGGCAGCTGAGAGCTGATGTCTGTAGTCTGGGGGTGGGGGGGGACAATATCCATGGCCCCTTCCTAGAATATTAATATCAGCCCACAGCTGTCTGACTAGCCTTTGCTGGTTATTAATTATAGGGGGGTCATTTTTTTTTAGTGGGGGGGGGGGGTACATTTTAATAACCAGTAAAGGTTACAGCTCACAGTTGTAAGCTGATATTAATAGCATGTGAAGCTCCATGGGTATTGCCTCATTCCCAGGCAAGAAACATCAGCCCCCAGCTTTCCCTCTGCTGGTTATTAAATTTTCGGGGGACCCCACGCCCTTTTTTTTATTCAGAAATGTAATTATTACTAAATTACATGTACAGTAAGGTATGCACACAAAGAACCGATTATACATTTCTCACTCACATATTTATATCAATCTATCTATTGAAGAATATTCCTTGGAAAACTGTGTGTAAATGACAGAGAATTTCTCTTATGTAAAAGCCCATGTTAAAATCTGATTGCATTCGCATGTCATTTAGAAACTAGGCGAGAAAAATCGCATTGTACTTGCATGACACTCGTCTCACTTTTCAGGAACGATATTGGACCATTTTTTTACGGTGATTGGTATGAGCCCTAAATCATTGTCTCGTCCCAGACTGCAGTAGAAACCTGACTGAATCTTGCTTATTTCCAAAAAATAAATCATTGGCCCAATTAATCATTTTCATTGAATACCAGAAGACAAAAAAAAGAATGTCTTGCATCAAATTCTTAAAATTGACACATGCTGTTCATGAATATTGTGCAAAATGTCATTCTAGGTGTATGTAAAGTAACAGGAGTAAATTTGCACAAAAAACATTGCATTTTTTTTTAGAAGTCTCAATTGATGAGTCAGGAAACCCCAAACCTGACCACAATGACAAAAAAAAAATTTCTTGAATTGGTCACAAAATTAAAACACCAAAAACTACACAAAAAACTTCTATTTGCGATAATGAATCGGGCTTAGTTCCCCCATTCTAGGTAACAGACTTGGACCTCATTCAGACTTCAAGGGGCTGTTCAATTCAAATCGATGGGCAGTCACTCTGTGTGACTGCAGATTTCTGAATCCACCCCCCAGAGCATTCACTGTGCGCTGCGGGGTTCGCTGGTTTCTGACATGGGACCGGAGGGTATAAGGCTATGTTCATACCTTTTGGGGTTTTATGCAAATTTTCAGCTGTTTTACAGTGCCAGCAAAGTCTGAGATTCCAGAAATCTCATGCACAAATCTTGGTTTTTGTTTGATCAGTGTTTTGCATGTTTTTTTGCAGAATATAACATGTCACTTCTTTCAGAGTTTTTCACCCATTGGAAGTAATGGATGGTGAAAAAACGCAGGTGTCAGGTTTTTCAGCGTTTTTGGTGCCGAAACCAGAAGGAGGTTTTTTGTTTTTTTTTCACTGAACTTTATGTACATGCATAGAGAGACAAAAGGACAGTGAAAAAAAAACAGCAGCAAAACCCTGAACAAACCTCCTGGCAAAATATCAGGTTTTGCTTCAGAAAAAAAATGCTGAAAAAACGCAATGTGTGAGCATAGCCTAAGGCCACAGTCAGACTATCAGTATTTTACATCACTATATGTACCGTAAGCCAAAACTGGGAGTGGGAGATAAATACAGAAGTGGTGACGTGTTTCTGTTCGGGTATGTGCACACTGTCAGGAGCCGCTGTGTGTTTATGCAGCGTCAAACCCGCAGCGGCCAGATGTTACAGCATAGAGGATGGATTTCTAGAACTCTCATGTCCACTATGTGTCTTTCCAGACCGCAGCATGTCAATATTTCTAGCGGGTCCACATTCGGGCTTTCCACATAGACCTAACCTCTATTAGGAAAGTCCGCAGGTGGGAAAAAAAAAAGTGCCGCTATTAGCATATTGAGCGGAAGCTACCGGCTGTGTCGGGGCCGCAGGCGGCTCAGTACTGTGTGCACATACCCTTATACTTTTCCTCTGATTGTTCCACTCCTGGTTTTGGCTGTGACCCACTTCAGTGTTTGCTGGTGTCACAGGGGGCAAAACCTAACTGCAGCATAAGGCTGCAGTGCTATAAATGGCATATAGTGGGGCTATTTTACAGATTTTCCAGGTACTTTAAGCTTTGCCTCTGTTGCATAGCATGTAGTCAGCCATAGTTCAGCATGACTTCTGTGGTTGCAGCGGACCGTGCGCTGTATACTGGGTGTAACATGGTGGGGACATTCTCGGCACAGTCACGTTACATTACTACATGCTGACTGGTAACTGATGTTACCCTGTAGTTTGGAGCCATCTGTAGTCACTAAACTGCTGCGAGTGTGCGGATGGGGGCGGTTATGGCTTGATAGCATCTGAGAGCGGCTGGATGAGCACCGCTACTCTGTGGGGTGTGATAAACCAGACTCCTGGGGTTTCCACCACTACTTTTATGTCTGCCCGGCGGCAACAGAGCCCCTTTACTTTCTGGGTATCCGTGTGATTGTAAAGGCTCTGGCATTTACCAGAATCTGATTTTTGTGGCATTGTGGATAGCTGTAGACTGATATCCTAATAGAATAAGAGGGGTTGGTGCCCAGATGGCATCTTCTGTGCCTCCGCAGATGTGTGATCCACCAAACAGTGAGTGAAAGTTTGAACGAAGCAAATGACTTAGTGGCACCACCTTTGTTTTCTTATATGTAAGGAATCTCGAACATATGGACACATTTGGAGCAACTTTTTTTTTTCTTCAGTGCATGTATTTCTGTATAAGGCTATTTGCGTTCGATCAGGAATTGCTTGCAGAAATTTCTGCAGAGTTTCTGCACCTCTTGGCAGCAAAAAGGCTGCAGAAAATCCGCAGCATTTTTGATGCGTTTTCATGCGTTTTTGTCTGCAGATTTGCCATGCGTTTTTTTTTTTTTCTTCAATGCATTGTATTGGAAAAATGCAGGCCAAAACGCACACAGAATGGACATGCTGCTTCTTTTTCTGCACATCAAATTGAGTCAGGAAAAATCCTGATCATGTGCACAGATCTTGCAAAATGTCATAGGAGATCATGGGACAAGGTTTGCAATGCTTTTTTGGCCCATTTCTGCTCGGGGGAAAAAACACACACAAAACGCACTGTGCACATAGCCTAAAATTTCATTTTTGCACATGGGTTTCATTAAAGGGGTATTCCCATCTCCAAGATCCTGTCCCAATATGTAGTAGGTGAAATAATAATAATATTAGCAAATAACTCCAATTAGAAATGTAGTATAGTATTTTTGATTCGCTGTGTCTCTTTCCTCATGTGCAGGCATCGCAGGACCTTAGGTATCCATGGTTACGACCACTAGCAGCTAGCTAACTAACTGTGACTTTATCAGTGGATGTAACCATGGATACCTAAGGTCCTGCATGCAATGCCCTGCACATGAGGAAAGAGACATAGAATCAAAAATACTATACTACATTTCTAATTGTAGGTATTTGCTAATATTATTATTATTATTATTATACCTACTATATATTGGGATAGGATCTTGGAGATGGGAATACCCCTTTAAGTCTTTTGCACCATTTGTCTTTAATAGCCTGGCTTCAGATTGAGTTAACTGAGAATCTGACAGTTGTTTTATAACTCTTATCAGCTTTCTGAGCTCCTCTCAGCTGACTCATAACCACACCGTTCAGCGCAACTTTCATATAGCCATATACAGGTGCATCTCGCTAAATTAGAATATCATCAAAATGTTAATCTCTGTGGAATCAATGGTACTAGGTAAGCAAATAAACTAAACTCATTCTGCAGCGAGCAATAGATAATGCAACATGAGCTATGAAAGGAAAACTGTGCAAAATTCTAATAAAACTCAGCTGTAACATTTTTTTTTTTTTTACTAAAAAAAGTGTAAACATACCATAATCTCCTGCTCCCACATAGTTTTTGAAACAGAAGACGCTTTGAGAAATAACTGGCGGTGTTTTATTTTATTTTTTTATGTATAAAACGGTTGGCAGCTTCCTTCAGAAGTCGCCAGAAGAATGGTGGTTAAAAGAAGTTCCAAAGACGGGACGCGCACAGAAAGTTGTCTTATACTGCAGTGCGTGTGCTGGTTCTTCAGGTTTATGGAGTGCCTTTTCAGTTGGGTACATGTACAGTGAGGGCCATGTGCACATTACCTGACATTGTGGATCAAAGGAGGAAATTATGAACTAAGGCAGTCCGATATGTGTGCTAAATATAGTAGGGACTTCTCCATAGTGCAGCAGTTCACAAAAACAGAGCTGTTCCTTTCGGAAAGTAATGCAGTTGTTCCCATAAAGCAGGCGAGTACGTGAGTGTGTCCAGGAGTTAAGTGTGCGCTGCCTGAGTGTAGGACTGCATCTCCTGGCTTCCTCGCATCCATAAAAATCAGTCTCATACTGGGGGCAGCTTTATTTATTTACTTATTTATTGCTGATGCACTTTCCACAAAAAAAGTGCACATGTGAACAGCTACATAGGTTATGATGAGTACTTGTTCTATCAAAAATAAAACTTGCATGTGGATAAAGGGATGTCTGAATGAGGCCTTATTGCAGGGTGTCATGTACATAGCAGATGAGTTGCATCAATAAGATATGCGGTGTCAGACCTTCAGGACTGTCTGTACTAATATTTATGATTGATGTATATGATGCTAAAGGTGCAGTATAGACTGGCACTAACATTGACTGAAAAGTAGGAGCAATACAGTACAAATGTAATGGCTGCCATGTGTAGCAGTTGCACATCATTTTTTTTACCTCTGTAGGCGACAATATAGTTCAGACTACTTTTGTGTGCTGCTGTTTGGGATACTACAACCCCCACCATAGTTTCCTGAATTTCCACAGGTTGCACACCTGATCGATTACTCTCATTGACTGGTTAAATCTGTTCTTCATATTTCTAGAAATAAAACCTTTTTCCTCCTGGTGGTTTTACAGAGCTGCACTATAGCGCCACCTCTGGTAAATGTAACTGTTCACCTCCTCTGTTATTATTTGTATCCAGAAGATGTTCCTCAGCAGCATTTGTATTCATGGATGGGATCCTGTTCTGTAGTGGCAGGTAGAGCTGGGGTCTGGATTCTGCTTTACTCTCCTTGTCCTTGTGTTCTACATTTTGGCATAAATGTAATTGATTATTTTATGTGATGGATTATCCCGTCCTAGAGGCGATTTATGGATTTCTCAGTGAGCCAGTGGGTTATGCAAAAAGACTGTGCAGTTGTTGCAAGCTTTTCAATAAGCAGAGGTACATTGTCTGACTGCTTGTATAAGATTAGCAGATATTTTATACCCATAAAAAAGATGACGATGGACCACCCCTCAGTCCCCTTTATAGTAAGAACTGGGCATCTTGAATTTCATCATGCCTTATCCTGATTTCCTTGGAAAGTGAGCACTGCCATTGGGGTGCAATCTGGTCAAAAGTTCTTTCCACACTGTTGGAGTCGGTCACCAGGTTTCTGCTTTTCATTCTGAGGGAAATGGGTAAGGAGGCCCACTTCTGAGATGTTTCCCTTTACTGGACTCCTTGCTGTACTTCTATCTGTTGTATCTCTGCTGACCCTCTAACCCTGCCTTCATTACTGATAGTCTTCTGTCTACACTGTACATAGGAAAAGGGTTCATCTTGCTGATAAACCGTGCAAAGTCTGTGCTGTGCTAAACTGAGCAGCGTCCTGCTGCGGCCAGCTTGCAGTCCTCGGTGCGGGAGCGAGCATCATAGGATTTTCCAGTGCTCGCTGCTGCACTGGAGCAGTCGCTGAGAGTGACTAGCTGGACACTACATGGTTAGTCTAGTCTACACTTCAGGCTGTCCGTGACGTGGGTTATCAATAGACAATAAGAAAGTCATTTCGAAAAACCATTGTATTCCTTTACTATAATAATTTTTCCTGTCAATGTGGCTCTTTACCTGTGATTGCAAATCCTTTCTAGTATGTCAATTGAAAAATGGCTTTATTTTCTACAGTCAATTGTGAAATACAAACATGATGTATGTAATGCAACTAATGTTGATAGCCAGAGGAGCATGCATGGCGTATAAGTCTCCTCACTCTGACATGCCAGGCTTGGCTTGTCAATCTCCACAAGGAAAAATTTTACCTCTTATCCTAGATTTTAAAAAGGCATCTTGTAATACTTCATCTCACCTGTGGTGGCACTGCAGGGGAATTACAAATTTGACTCTGATTACCCCACACATTACAGTTGATCTCTGTGATTAGTTAATGGATCTATTTTAACAACAAATAATTATTCACTTCTAACAGCCTCTTGCAGGCTATTTCTAATATGTGAAAGTAATGACATATCTGTAGGATGTCATTAATTTGTGATTAGTAGGAGTCCGACCTCCTTGATCTTCCCCACCGATCTTCAAGACTGAAGATCTACAGTATTAGCTCTGCTGTATAGGAAATGTTAGCTGGCAGCTTCACATGAATAAAGCTGTGCTTAAAGTGAACCTGTCATGAGCATTTTGCTAAGTAAACTACATACACTGTCAGGTGGCGACATTACACTGATTAATATGATACCTTGTTTGATGAAATCCGTCCTGTGATTCTTGTGTAATCTTTACTTTCAGTTTGGAGATAATGATATGCCCTTGCTCCGGGGCGGCCTGTTGGTGGTCTCTATCTGGTGCTCTGCTTACATGACTCACCCCCTGGGCCGTGGGGCACTCGGAGCCGGGCAATAGGGAGACGCTGGGGGGTAGTGGTGGTGATCCGGTTCCGTGGCTCAGGGTGGTCAGACCAGTGGTAGTCTATGTGCTGTAGGTAATGTCCGACTATGCCACCCGTGGATTGCGGCTATTATGAACCGCCGCTGCAAGGCAGTCCTCTGAGGCTGATGGTGCATGCAGCTGAGGTAGTGTGACTCCCCACGGGAAGAGTGCAGCCCCAGGGCAGTGAGCGTGGATGGTGGGGATTGTAGTGCGGGGCGTCCCAGTACCGTTAGTGCTGGCGAAGTAAAAAGCACAAAGACAACATGTTGCAGTCTAGGGTCTTTTACTCACTGTTCGTATACTCCAAGCCACTTCGGTACCGGTAGTGACTGCCCGAGCCGTGCTGCGTCCACAAGGTGAGGGGCTCGGTCAACCCCCAGGCAGTTCAGGAATATGGCACAGGACCCCCTTCTATCCTTTCTCTGGCCTGCCCCACCAGTGACCAACTTCTGTCCAGCTGCCGCGGATCTGCGCGAGTAAACGTGGGCCCCGTTCCCCGCTGTCCTATATGGTGCCTTCCTTGCAGGTTTTGTGAGGTGTCGCACCAATAAATGATCACGACCTCCGGTCTTTGGCTGAGGGTAGTTTCTCCTCCACCAACTTGGGATCCGGTACCCTTAATCTGCCTGACCCTTCACCCGGTATTCTCATGGGCTCTTAGGGTCCCTTCTGCCTTCTTGTTTCTGGGCCCTTCTACACTTTGGGTACTTCTCTTTCTTTGCTGTTCCTTTCTGTTTCTTTTTGTGTCTGCTCCTTCCTTCTGGCTCCGGCCTTCACCCTAGGCCTGCCTCGTGGAGCTGGGCCCAGACTGAGCCGCCGCTCCCTGTCAGCCCTCTCTGGCTGAACTCCTTCTCTCACTCCACTGACTGAACTGAACCCAGAGCTAAGATGGTTCCCACCTTTTATACCTCCCCTCTGAGTGTGTGAGCTCAGGTGACCAGCAACCAATGAGCTCCTACCTATGCTCAGAAACCGTCCCCTTCTGCTCCTACATCACTGGGTTTTCCTCCCCCCTCCCCACTCCAGCCAGGGACATGGTATGTCGTGCTTGCATTACTGTACCAATGGGAGCACCGTTGAGCTGTCCCCCGGAAATGGGGTGTGTGTGATGTATGCAGCTAACTGAGCCCTGGTCCATACTCCATCCTTACCCGGGAGTGGAATACCACACCTCTGGCAGAGGTGCAATACCCCTGTAGCGGCCGAACCCTCGGGGCGCTACATACATATTCATCCTTATGGTCTTAAATGACAGGTTGTTATTCCTTCAGTGACCTGCCTCCTGTTCTGAATACTGCGCTTGTGCAGTTCATATTGTGATCTTTTAGAAAAAAAAAAAGCTTAGCAAAATGGCGCCCGTGCAGTAACATCCATCGCTTGCCGATAGATGCTACTGCGCGTGGATCAGCACCATTTTCTTGGAGCAAAATAAAAAAATTGGCCCTAGCAAAATGCCCGCTGCGCATGCACAGTAGCATTTATCAGCAAGCGATGGCTGTTACTGCCAGGGCTGTGGAGTCAGAATCAAGAGTCCGTATAAAATGGACAGACTCCAACTCCTAAAATATATAATAAATTGGGTACAGTAGTTCAATGCAGTTTGTGGGGAATATTTTTTCATAAGAATTTGGGAAAGTTATGAAATGTCCTATAAATGTCTGCCCTATTCCTGATCTAAGGGTCTAGGACTTTTAGCTGAGATGAATCTGTGCTACAGTAAATTTATCACTTAAACATGAGCCATGTATGAGGGAGTCAGAGTCATGGAAATTGAGGAGTCGGAAGTTTGGCTGACGACTCCACAGCCTGGTTACTGCGCAGGCGCCATTTTTTTGGATTTAAGAAATTTTCTTTAAAAGATCACTGTGAACTGTACAAGCTGATTTTTACTAAACAAGGAAGCATACAGGTATGACTAATTTCAGCTGTATACAACCTGTATGCCTATATGATTAACTCATAGCGGTGACAGATTCCCTTTAACGACTGCCAATACGACTTAAAAACTGACCTGTCATATAAGAGACTAGCATCCTCTGACGGGTTACAGTCCAGCAGCTATCAGCTGTACAGTAAAGCTGACAGCTTGTTACATCAGTATTGGCATGACTATGGCCATTTAACCCCTTAAAGGGAACCTTTCCGCAGGATTTTGCTAAGTAAACTACAGGCAGTGTCATGTTGGGGCTGCTGCACTGATTAATATGATACCTGCGGTGAAGAAATCCATCTTGTGGTTCTTGTGTAATCAGTGCTTGCAGTTTTGAGTTAATGATCTGCCCGTGCTTCAGGGTGGGACTGTAGGCAGGTGTTATCCTGGTGCTGTAGGACAGATCAGCAAGATGAGACCTGTCCACAGGCCGCCCCCGAAGCACAAGTATGGTCCTCATCATAGAGAGAGACAGGGGTGGGCCTGTAGGCAGGGTCTCTTCCTGGTGCAGTAGGCCAGATCAGCAAGATGAGACCTGTCCACAGGCCGCCCCAAAGCACAAGTATGGTCCTCATCATAGAGAGAGACAGGGGCGGGCCTGTAGGCAGGGTCTCTTCCTGGTGCAGTAGGCCAGATCAGCAAGATGAGACCTGTCCACAGGCCGCCCCGAAGCACAAGTATGGTCCTCATCATAGAGAGAGACAGGGGCGGGACTGTAGGCAGGTGTTATCCTGGTGCTGTAGGCCAGATCAGCAAGATGAGACCTGTCCACAGGCCGCCCCGAAGCACAAGTATGGTCCTCATCATAGAGAGAGACAGGGCGGGCCTGTAGGCAGGGTCTTATCCTGGTGCTCTAGGCCAGATCAGCAAGATGAGACCTGTCCACAGGCCGCCCCCATAGCACAGGAAGCACAGGTTCCTCATCATAGAGACAGTGGCGGGCCTGTGGGCAGGTTGACACAGACCATGGCCGTTTAACCCCTCAGATGCTGCTGTCAATAGTGACTACAGCATTAACCCCATTGGCACCCTAAGACCATCATTGTGTGGTTATGATGGTTGTCATGGCAATTTACAACCAAGTAATGGCCTTAGATTCTGCCGCCTATAGTGGCCTGTTCAGAAGTTAGCAATGTTTAGATCAGGGATGTCAAATTCAAACACAGAGGGCCAAAATGAAAAACTTGGACAAAGTCACGGGCCAGCCAGTATACAGTATAATGGGCCCCACGTAGCCCTCTGCACAGAATAATAATGGGCCCCACGTAGCCCTCCGCACAGAATAATAATGGGCCCCACGTAGCCCTCCGCACAGAATAATAATGGGCCCCACGTAGCCCTCCGCACAGAATAATAATGGGCCCCACGTAGCCCTCCGCACAGAATAATAATGGGCCCCACGTAGCCCTCCGCACAGAATAATAATGGGCCCCACGTAGCCCTCCGCACAGAATAATAATGGGCCCCACGTAGCCCTCCGCACAGAATAATAATGGGCCCCACGTAGCCCTCCGCACAGAATAATAATGGGCCCCACGTAGCCCTCCGCACAGAATAATAATGGGCCCCACGTAGCCCTCTGCACAGAATAATAATGGGCCCCACGTAGCCCTCCGCACAGAATAATAATGGGCCCCACGTAGCCCTCCGCACAGAATAATAATGGGCCCCACGTAGCCCTCCGCACAGAATAATAATGGGCCCCACGTAGCCCTCTGCACAGAATAATAATGGGCCCCACGTAGCCCTCCGCACAGAATAATAATGGGCCCCACGTAGCCCTCTGCACAGAATAATAATGGGCCCCACGTAGCCCTCCGCACAGAATAATAATGGGCCCCACGTAGCCCTCCGCACAGAATAATAATGGGCCCCACGTAGCCCTCCGCACAGAATAATAATGGGCCCCACGTAGCCCTCCGCACAGAATAATAATGGGCCCCACGTAGCCCTCCGCACAGAATAATAATGGGCCCCACGTAGCCCTCCGCACCGAATAATAATGGGCCCCACGTAGGGGTGGTGGTCCTGGTGTCGCGGGCCAGCTTTGGCCCATGGGCCAGAGTTTGACATGTATGGTTTATATGGTAAAAATAATATTTTTCTTTCCTGTCATGCCATTTTGCATTAATTCCTGGAAAGCACCTGACGGGTTAATAAACTACCTGACAGCAGATTTGAATATACTGTATAGAGGGGTGTTATTTTTAAAATATCACTTTTGTTTTTTCCATTTTATAGGTCCCCCAATGTCACTTCAAAACTGAATAGGTCCCTAAAAAAATAGTTTTGTAGATTTCCTTGAAAAAATGAAAACTTGCTGCCACAATTTTAAAGTTTCTAGCATCCTAACAAAATAAGAGCATTTTACAGATGGTGATGATGTAAAGCCGATATGAGATGAATGGTATTTATTAACGATTTTGTGTGGCATGACTACCTGGAATAAAGTGATAATCATTCAAAGCTTGCAAAATTTTAGAAATTTGTAAAATTTCTGACATATTTATAAATAAGCGCAAAACATAGCAACCTAAATTTAAGATTATCATAAAATGTGTCACAAAAAACAGTCCCTCAGAATCACGGGGATATGGTGAAACATTCCAGAGTTATTGCCAAACAAAGTGACACTGGTTTGATATGAAAAATTTGGCCTGGTCCCTAATGGGTTAAACGTTCTGCTAATCCCACCTAATGTGTATGGGTGGCCTTTAGTTCCCAGGGCTGTGGAGTCGGTAAGCCATATCTCCGACTCCTCAATTTCCACGACGCTCCGACTCCCTCACACATGGCTCATGTTTAAGTGATAAATTTACTGTAGCACAGATTCATCTCAGCTAAAAGTCTAGACCCTGGATCAGGAATAGGACAGACATTTATAGGACATTTCATAACTTTCCCAAATTCTTATGAAAAAATATTCCCCACAAACTGCATTGAACTACTGTACCCAATTTATTATATATTTTAGGAGTTGGAGTTGGTCCATTTTATACCGACTCCGATTCCACCAAAATGGACACCGACTCCTCAGCCCCGAGTTCCCTGCACAATGGGCGGCCATGGCGCAACTGAACAACGCTACAGCAACACTGCAGCCCCTTCATTCTGTAGTGTGGCCGGTAACCCATAATAGTGATTACATATTAAGCCATATGCCATCACTACAGGATGAAAATAGCCCTATAATTGTCAGATACTATATTATCTGTAACCTGGGCTACGCATGGACCTATACATCGGACATCGCTTCAATCTCAACAGTCCTGTAATGTTAGCTATAGCTCAGTCTACAGATACTATTATTTTCCATTTATAGGGCTATTTTCATCTTGTAAACAATTGTTTGTATATACAATATATATTTAGTAAAACAACTTCAGGAACTTTTTGCTCCAGCGATATGGGGCCCCTACAATGGGATTGCTTATTTTGTGAGATCAATGAAAAAGTGAGGATGTCTGGGCCACGTATGGAGCCATATGGATTATACATCATAGTATCAATTTACTAGCAGCATGTAATGGTTACTGATCTCTATCACTGGAAAGTGAGTAATCTTGTGCTGCTCTGCATTATGTCATGCCTTGCACATCAGCAGAAGCCTTCCAGGGATTCGGCTCCCTACTTACTTGAGCCTTGTGGCATTCTGCTTGTCTCCTTGTTACATATCTTATAATAGACTATTACTTATATAGTCCTCATCATTAGGGCTGGGAGGAAGGAGCTCATCGGTCAGGAGCGGGTGCAGAGTCTCTGGGAACCTACTTAAAAGAATGAAGAAAAGGAATAAGTAATAACGAATATGTATAATGGGTTTCTTGGGCATCTTAATATGCAAATTGCCTCTAAAGAGAAAAAGAGGACTTGTGCTCTATAGCGCCACCTATTGGAAGCAGCAATCCTACAAGTCACAATCAACCCTTTAACGAGTCGTGCAATATAACTTAGGATAAAAGCCAAATCATAATCTCAATTTACAGACACGGTGTTTCGGGCTGTTGGCCCTCGTCAGTGCAAAGTATGAGAACTGATTTGGCTAGGTGAAAGGCTCTGGACTGAGGTCTAAGGGGATCTTAACTCTTTCGCGCTAGAGCCTGTTTTTGACTTCATGACCGAGCCAATTTTTTTCAATTCTGACCAGTGACACTTTGTGGTAATAATTCTGGCACACTTCAACTGATCCCACTGATTCTGAGAGTGTTTTTTCATGACATATTGTACTTCATGGTACTGGTAAAATTTGTTTGATACAACTTGCATTTGTGAAAAAAATTTGAAATTTGGCGAAGTTTAGCAATTTTAAATTTTTATGCCTTTAAATCAGAGAGATGTGTCACACAAAATAGCTAATAACTAACATTTCCCACGTGTCTATTTTACATAAGCACAATTTTTGAAACATAATTTTTTTTTATTGGGGAGTTATAAGGGTTAAAAGTTGACCAGCGATTTCTCATTTTTACAACAAAATTTACAAAACCATTTTTTAGGAACCGCATCACATTTTGAAGTGACTCTGAGGGGTCTATATCAGAGGTCCCCAACCGCCGGTCCGCGGACCAGGACCGGGCCGTTGGGGTTTTTCAGCCGGTCCGCGGGGAGAGGGGGCCCCTCCAGCCTCCAGCAGGGCCGCCATCAGGGCATGACTGCCCTGACTCCAGTATGGGGCCCGGCCGGTAGGAGCCCCCTCGGAGCCCCCCTCTTGTGCGTCTCTCTCCTCATGGGGCCCCCGGCCCCATGCTAAGCGCCGGGTCCGGGACATCTTAGCGCTGCGCTGCTGCGGCAGCACCTTCATGATTCCCCTGACTTCCGGTCATGTGACGGCGCCGTCACATGGCCGGAAGTCAGGAGAACCTGGTGTCAGCGATTTGGACGAGCGCCAGGATTCTGCAGGGATCGCATGGGGGTAAGTATAACAAGTTTTATTTTTTTTTAAATACAATTAACTAGGAGTGGGGGGAATGGGAGATGCACATGGGGGGAGGGGAGAGATGAGAGATCCACATGGGGGGGAGGGGAGAGATCCACATGGGGGGGAGGGGAGAGATGAGAGATCCACATGGGGGGGAGGGGAGAGATGAGAGATGCACATGGGGGAGGGGAGAGATGAGAGATGCACATAGGGGGGAGGGGAGAGATGAGAGATGCACATGGGGGGGAGGGGAGAGATGAGAGATGCACATGGGGGGGAGGGGAGAGATGAGAGATGCACATGGGGGGAGGGGAGAGATGAGAGATGCACATGGGGGGAGGGGAGAGATGAGAGATGCACATGGGGGGAGGGGAGAGATGAGAGATGCACATGGGGGGGAGGGGAGAGATGAGAGATCCACATGGGGGGAGGGGAGAGATGAGAGATGCACATGGGGGGGAGGGGAGAGATGAGAGATGCACATGGGGGGGAGGGGAGAGATGAGAGATGCACATGGGGGGAGGGGAGAGATGAGAGATGCACATGGGGGGAGGGGAGAGATGAGAGATGCACATGGGGGGAGGGGAGAGATGAGAGATGCACATGGGAGGGAGGGGAGAGATGAGAGATGCACGGGGGGTGGATGAGAGATGCACGGGGGGTGGATGAGAGATGCACGGGGGGTGGATGAGAGATGCACGGGGGGTGGATGAGAGATGCACGGGGGGTGGATGAGAGATGCACGGAGGGGGATGAGAGATGCACGGGGGTGAGCTGCACATGGGGGGGTGAGAGATGCACATGGGGGGGTTATGTTTACATAACTTTGTTGCCTTATGAAGGGCGGGGGGGGCCCCCAAAAATTTCTTGCACAGGGGCCCACTACAGTCTGTGTCCGCCCCTGGGATGAAGTAAATGCAGCTGAACAGCAGCTGTCAGGACAGCTGCCCTGTCCTGCTGCAGGGCGTGATGGGGCCTCAGTGATGCGGCTCCTGGCACAGCACATTATGTGGGGCTCCTGGCGGGGACCTGGTCTACACTATATGATAAGTATGCACTAAACTCCAAATCCCTCCATTACCCCGCCCCCATATGACCAAAGCCCCGCCCACCCCACCCCCCCTTGCTGGGCCATGGTGCAAAAAAGGTTGGGGACCACTGGTCTATATGACAGAAAATATCCAAAAGTGACACAATTCTATAAACTGCACCCCTCAAAGTGTTCAAAACCACATTCAAGAAGTTTTATTAACCCTTCAGGTGCTTCACAGAAATTAATGGAATGTGAAAGGAAAAAATAAACTTAACTTTTTTTTTCACAAAAATGTTACTTTAGCCGCAAATTTTTCATCTTCACAAGGTTAATAGCAGAAAATTCACCATGAAATGTGTTGCGTGATTTCTCCTGAGTACGCCAATACCAGATATGTGGTGGATAACCACTGTTTGGCCGCACGGCCGGGCTCGAAGGGAAGGGGCACCATTTGAGTTTTGGAATGCAAATTGTCTGGAATCGATAGCGGACGCCATGTCGCCTTTGAAGGGCCCCTGATGTGCCGAAATAGTGGAAACCCCCTACAAGTGACCCCGTTTTGGAAACTAGACCCCTCAAGGAATTTATCTACAGGGTGGGCCATTTATATGGATACACCTAAATAAAATGGGAATGGTTGGTGATATCAACTTCCTGTTTGTGGCACATTAGTACATGGGAGGGGGAAAACTTTTCCAGATGGGTGGTGACCATGGCGGCCGTTTTGAAGACTGCCATTTTGGATCCAACTTTATTATTTTCAATGGGATGAGGGTCATGTGACGCATCAAACTTATTGAGAATATCGTAAGAAAAACAATGGTGTGCTTGGTTTTAACGTAACGTTATTTACAAGTTTCTCTTTGTTTACAACCATTGACATGTCGCAGAGGTTAACTCGTGAGGAGCGGATAGAAATTGTGTTGATGTCTGGTGAACGCAGTACCCGGGTCATTGCAGCAGATTTCAGTGCAAGACACCCTATGAGACCACCCATCTCCCATGCTACAGTTAGCAAACTGCTTGCCAAATTTCGTGAAACAGGTTCAGTGTTGGATTTGCCAAAATGTGGATGCAAGAAAACTGTCACTAATGAAGAATCATCAGTGGCTGTCCTAGCTTCATTCAGCAAGAGCCCACAGCGTAGCACTCGCTGCATGTCACTGCGTGTCAGGTCCGATCATTCCTACATGAACCGTTTCCTGGAAAGTAGATTGGTCGTCGTGGGCCAGTTGAATGGCCACCAAGGTCTCCCGATCTGACCCCCTTAGACTTTTATCTTTGGGGTCCTCTGAAGGCAATTGTCTATGCTGTGAAGATACGAGATGTGCAGCATCTGAAGCAACGGATACTGGAAGCCTGTGCTAGCATTTCATCTGCGGTGTTGCTATCAGTGTGTCAAGAGTGGGAGAAGAGGGTTGCATTGACAATCCAACACAATGGGCAGCACTTTGAACACATTTTATAAGTGGTCATAAACTTGTAAAAAACTCATGAAAGAATAAAGTTGCATAAAAACCAAGCACACCGTTGTTTTTCTTATGAAATTCTCAATAAGTTTGATGTCACATGACCCTCTTCCCATTGAAAAAAATGAAGTTGGATCCAAAATGGCTGACTTCAAAATGGCCGCCATGGTCACCACCCATCTGGAAAAGTTTTCCCCCTCCCATATACTAATGTTCCACAAACAGGAAGTTGATATCACCAGCCATTCCCATTTTATTTAGGTGTATCCTCAAGGTCTTCACAACATTTTATAATGTTAAGCCGTGAAAATGAATAAACACCTTTTTCCCTCAAAAAAATGTTTTTAGCGCCAATTTTTTTATTTTCACAAGTGTAGCAAGAAAAAATGGACCCCAAAATTTGTTGTGCAATTTCTCCTGAGTACGCCTATATCCCATATGTGGTGGAAAACTATTGTTTGGGCTCATGGCAGGTCTCGGAAGGGAAGGACCGCTATTTTGGCTACAATAGATTGCGGACACCATGTCACATTTGAAGAGCCCCTGACATGCCAAAACAGCAGAAACCCCCCACAGGTGACCCCATTTTGTAAACTACACCTCTCAAGAAATTCCTCTAGGTGAGTAGTGAATATGTTTAACCCTCAGGCGATTCACAAACTTGTATAATATTGGGTTGAGTGAATGAAATATTACTGTTTTTTTCCACTAAAATGTTGCTTTGACCCCAAGTTTGCAATTTTCAAAAGGGATAATAGGAGAAAAATGAACAGTACAATTTTTTTATGCAGTAGTCAAACTACTTTTGAGGCACAGTGCAAAGCTCCGAATGGAAGGAACGCCATATCATAGTGCAGATTTTGCTGTTATTGTATGCAGGTCCCATGTCACATTGGCAAAGCCCCTGAGGTCCCAGAACTGCAGAAACCCCCATTTTACAAACTGCACCTCTCAATCTAGGGGTGCAGTGAGCATGTTGACACCACAGGTGGGTCACAGAATTTTGTACCATAGGGCGGTGAAGAAAAAATAATTACATTTTTAAGACAAAATAACATTTTAGCCCCAGATTTTACATTTTCACAAGGGAAAATTGGTAAAAATGGTGCCAAAATGTGTCACACAATTTTTGCTGAACTTTTCAATACCCCATATGTGGCTGTACAGTACTGCTTAGCCACACGGCGAGACTCGGAAAGGAAGGAGCGCTATTTGACTCTTGAAGCACAGATTTTCATAGAATAGTTTGAGGACTCCATATGCAGAGCCCCCCTAAGTGCTAGAAGAGTAGAATCCCCCCTCCCCCCCCCCCCCCCCCCCCCCTTCAAGTGACCCATTTTGGAAATTATAGCCCTTTGGGAATTTACCTACGGGTGTAGTGTTGATTTGACTCCATGGGTGTTTTCCAGAAACAAGCAGCAGTGGATGTTGCTGAGCGACAATTGCAAACTGACATTGTAGTGCCCAGTACTTTGTGCCCGGCTCGTGCTTCTGAAGACATGCACCCATAAATTTGCAGAATTCACTGGATTTCTTTTGGGGGATGAGGAGCCATTTTGCCTTTCCAGAGCCTTTGTGTTACCAGTAACGTGGAAGTTCCCAAGATTTCCAATAACAGATGATGGACCTGAGTGGGGACATGTTTTTTTTGTGGATTAAGTCGAAGCTTTTGTTGGGAACATTTTACATAACATTTTGGATCACATTTATCCACTGAGCACTTATTTCAGAGTTTCCATTTAAATCTCCGAGTGACGTGATTCAGATGAAACCCCTGAGGAATGCATTCACTATGAGACTCTGGAATTCATCTGGCCTCTTTTCAGCATTGTCCTTTTTTTTCAGAGATGCACAAAACTGTGGCCGATGGCACTTTTATGCACGCCTAATAAAAAAAACTGACACCATGGGATCACAGTGCCTCAATCTGCCTCATTATAGGGAATCTTCCTCCAGGGGTTCTGTCTGAATCAAGTATTTCAGAGATTTACACGGAAACCCTGGTGAAAACGCCGGATAAATGTGAGCCGAGCCTTACTGCGATCTTTGGGAGATAGAATGAACAAATCAGCAGCAGGTGAAGAATTTGTTTTATTTATTTTTTACGCTGTTCCTCGTGCGATATAAGTGATTAGATGACTTTATTCTTCGGGTCAGTGTGATTACAGTGATATCAGATTTATAGCGGGTTTTTATGTTTGGCTGCTGTCACACACTAAAGGACGCTTTTTTTTTATATTAAAACTAGTGTTTGCATCGCCATATTTTGAGAACTATAATTTTTTCCAGATTTTGACCAACAGTGATGTGATGGCTTGTATTTTGCAGGACGAGTTGACCATTTTATTGGTACCATTTTTGGGCACATAACATTTTTTTTTGATCAGTTTCTATTTAGATTTTTGGGAGGCCGAATGAACAAAAACCAGCAATTCAGGAAGTGTTTTTGGGAGGGAGGGGTTATGCCATTCTTCATATGGTAGACTTGATAAGGCAGCTTTATTCTTTGGGCCAGTGCGTTTACAAAGATGCCACATTCATATATTTTTCTTTTTTTATGTTTTGGCGCTTTTACACACAAACTATTTTATAGAACTAAGAATTGATTTTGCATCGCTTTATTCTGAGAGCTATAACTTTTTTTTATTTTTCGTCTGTTGGAGCTGTATGGTGGCTTGGTTTTTGCGGGACAAGATGATGTTTTCGGTGATACCATTTTTATTCCCATTTGACTTTTTGATCGCATTTTATTCTACTTTTTGTTCGGCGGTATGGTGAAAAAGCATTGTTTTTTGCTCCCTTTTTTGTTTTAACGGTGTGCGTAGAAGGGGTTAAATAGTGGGACAGTTTTATAGATTGTGTTGTTATGGACACATCAATACCAAATATGTGTACTTTTTTTTTTTTTTTTTTTTTTTACTTAGTCCCTGCATGGGACTTCAAATTTTATTTTTCTGATCACCTGGTTTCATGCATTGCAGTACACATATATTGCATTGCATGAGAACTGTCAGTTTTACTCTGGCAGATCTCCTGTTAGACTCAGCTGCTGGCTGAGTCTACTAAGCCACTGTAGCTGGCAGACCCAGAGGTCTTCATGTGACCTCCGGCTGCCATGACAATGCTCGAATTCCCCGTGACGTGGCCATCTGAGAGGTGAGTTAACCCCTTAATAACATCTGACGTACTAATACGCGTCTGTGCCCTGGGACTTAAGAGCCAGACCCGTATTAGTACGTCATCGCGATCGCGCACGCACACAGGCTGTGCGGGCGCGATCGCCGCCAGGTGTCAGCTGATAGTACCGGGTGTCAGCTGTGACAATGTGCAGGGAGCGGTCCTGCACCGCTCCCAGCACATTAACCGCTGCGATCGAAGTCGATCGCAGCCGATCGCAGCATTGCGGGGGCAAGGGGAGGTGATCGCAGATACTCACCTCCTCTTCCGGCTTCCAGCGCTGTCTGCAAAGGCTTCCCGGGTGTTGCTATGATGACCCGATGTCGTCATGACAACATCCGGGTCACCAGACAGCAGGAAGATTGTTTGGACATGCGCAGTGCATCTCCAAACAATCTTCTCACTGTGCAGCGCTGATAGCCTATATGACACAGGGATGGTGCTGCATTCCTGTGCCATGCAGGCGATCAGAGAAAAAAAAGTGAAAGTCCCATAGTGGGACAAAGTAATAAAGTATAAAAACTGTCAGTAAGTGAAAAAAAAAAAAAAATTTGCAAAAATATAAAAAATAAATAAAATAATCCAATAAAAATATAATGTACCCATCAATAAATATTATTATAAAAAAAAAACAATAAAAGTACACACATTTGGTATCGCCACGTCCGGAACAACCTGACCTATAAAACTGTCCCACTAGTTAACCCCTTCAGTGAACACGGTAAAAAAAAAAAAAACGAAGCAAAAAACAATGCTTTACCACCATACCGCCAAATAAAAAATGGAATAACACGCGATCAAAAAGACGAATATAAATAAAAATGGTACCGCTGAAAACGTCATCTCGTCCCGCAAAAAACAAGCTGACATACAGCTCCATCAGCCGAAAAATAAAAGTTATAGCTCTCAGAATAAAGCTACTCTAAAAAATATTTTTTTCTATAAAATTGCTTTTATGTAAAAGTGCAAAACATAGAAAAACGATATAAATGTGGTACCGCTGTAAACGTACTGACCCGAAGAATAAAGCTGCCTTATTACTTTTACCACACGCGGAATAGAATAAAAAAAAAAAAAAATTCCTGAATTGTTGGTTTTTGTTTATTCTGCCTCCCAAAAATCGGAATAGAAAGCGATCAAAAAATGTCACGTGCCTGAAAATGGCACCAATAACAACGTCAGCTCATCCCGCAAAAAACGAGCCGTCACATGACTGTCTGCCAAAATCTGGAAAAATTATAGCTCTCAAAATATGGCGATGCAAAAACTAGATTTTACAAAAAATGCGTCTTTTTGTGTGTGACAACTGTCAGTCATAAAAACCCCATATGATTCTGGTATTGCTGTAATCACACCGACCCGAAGAATAAAGTCGTCTAATCACTTATACCGCACGAGGAACTGCGTCAAAAATAAACTCTTGGGCTAGGGTTAGGGCTGGGTTTGGGGTTAGGGTTGTGCTAGGGTTAGGGTTGTGATGGGGTTGGGATTTTTTTCAAAAGTAAGAAAAAAGATGACGATATGGCGACTACTGTTGAGCGCAAGTGCTCGCTACTTGAGTTTGCATCGGGTGCTCTGGTATGCATTGAGTATCGTGGGTATTTGAGTGACATGCTCGAGTCTCTGCCCCATATGCTTCGCGGCCAAAAAAACTTTACGGGGATTGCCTGCCATGCACGAGCGATCCCCGCATGTTTTTTTTTGGGTGTTTAATAACCGTGAAACATGCGGAGCAGGGACTCGAGCATGTCACTCGAGCACACGCTGTACATGGTGCATACCTGAGTACCCGATGCAAACTCAAGTAGCGAGCACTTGCGCTCAAGACTAATGACAACTTATTCAATATGAAGATCTAATGTAAACAAATTCTGTGTCGTAACTCTGGGTTCAAAATGTTCACTATACACCTTAATAAAATCCTTGAGGGGTATAGTTTCCAAAATGGGGTCACTTGTGGGGGAGCTCCACTGTTTAGGCACATCACGGGCTCTCCAAACGCGACATGGTGTCCGCTAACAAATTGAATGGAAAATCGGCTCAAATTATTAGCGGATACCATGTTGCATTTGGAGAGTCCCTGTGTGCCCAAACATTGGAGCTCTCCCACAAGTGACCCCATTTTGGAAACTAGACCCCCTAAGGCACCTATCTAGATGCATAGTGAGCACTTGGAACCCCCAGGTGCTTCACAAATTGATTCATAAAAATGAAAGTGTTGTTTTTTTTTCACTTTTTCATTTTTACGAATCAATTTGTGAAGCACCTGGGGGTTCCAAGTGCTCACTATGCATCTAGATAGGTGCCTTTGGGGGTCTAGTTTCCAAAATGGGGTCATTGTGGGGGAGCTCCAATGTTTGGGCACACAGGGGCTCTCCAAACACAACATGGCGTCCGCTAATTATTCAAGCAAATTTTACAATCAAAAAGTCAAATGGCGCTCCTTCCCTTCCGAGCCCTGCCGTGCGCCCAAACAGTGTTTTTTCCCCACATATTGGGTATCTGCGTGCCCAGGGGAAATTGCACAACAAATTTTGGGGTCCATTTTTTCTTTTTACCTCTGTGAAAATAAAAAAAAATTGGGTCTAAAGTAACATTTTTGTGAAAAAAGTTCAATGTTCATTTTTTTCTTCCACATTCAAAAAATTCCTGTGAAGCACCTGAAGGGTTAATAAAGTTCTTGAATGTGGTTTTGAGCACCTTGAGGGGTGCAGTTTTTAGAATGGTGTCACTTTTGGGTATTTTCTGTCATAAAGACCCCTCAAAGTGACTTCAAATGTGATGTGGTCCCTAAAAAAATGGTTTTGTAAATTTTGTTGGAAAAATGAGAAATCGCTGGTCAACTTTTAACCCTTATAGCTCCCTAACAAAAAAAAAATTTTGATTCCAAAATTGTGCTGATGTAAAGTAGACATGTGGGAAATGTTATTTATTAACTCTTTTGTGTGATATATCTCTCTGATTTAAGGGCATAAAAATTCAAATTTTGAAAATTGCAAAATTTTCGCCAAATTTCCGTTTTTTTCACAAATAAACGCAAGTGATATTGAAGAAATTTTGCCACAATCATGACGTACAATATGTCACGAAAAAACAATCTCAGAATCAGGGGGATCCGTTGAAGCGTTCCAGAGTAATTACCTCAAAGTGACAGTGGTCAGAATTGTAAAAATTGGCCTGGTCATTAACGTGCAAAGCACCCTCGGGGCTTAAGGGGTTAAAGACCCCTCTCCCTCTCACTATTAAATGCCGCAATCACTATGGATTGTGGCATCTAGAAGATAGCAAAGGGTTAACATCATTGGGACCTGATCCCCTCAGGTCCCGATGATGTCACCTGTCAGAGCTAATGCTCTGCACCAGAATCGCAGCACTTACAGGATCTGAGCCCTGCGAGACCACCAACCGCTGATAAATGTCGGCGCTGCACAGAGCCCAGCAAGCACCGCCGTTTATCTACAGTGGGCGGAAGGAAGGAAGGAATGAACATAGGATATATGTATATAAGAAAGGAATGAACACCTCCTATGTAAACAGGTGTATATAATATTCCCTGTGCTTGTTAGGTGGGGAATGAACATGAAATATATGTAGATAAGAAGGGAATTAACACTCATCCCATGTAAACTGGTGTATATAATATTCCCTGTGCTTGTTAGGTGGGGAATGAAGATGGAATATGTGCAGAGTGTGTTACATTTACATTACATTGTGTACTTCCGGATCTCACTTTGTGAAACTCTGCCAGGAGATAGAGACGGCACAAATTAAATGAATAGTTTATTTACTGAAAAACTTTGAGGAAGTGTGTGACAGAGGAGGTAGTGACAAGAGGAGGCAGGGACAGCAGTCCGGTGAACAATCCAACAACATTCATTGTCACTTGCAGAATGTTCCACTAAACATAGATATAATTCTCCAAATCCTATAACAGGGCAACAGGAACAAATTTGTGGATACCACCCGATAATCCGACGCAAAGGAAAATAAGACACTGGTCCTTAACAATAGCTCCCCAAATACAGCAGTGTAGGCAAGACAACACAAGACCATGTGGAAGAGGATCCCCAGTCTCTAATGGTCCAAGTAGTGGAACCAGGATCTGGTCACTGCAGCAGATGCTCGCCCTTCCAAGACACAGCACCAGCAAGTATTCACCCCAAACATGCCTTTCCCTTTCTACCTGCTTCATGGAATCAGCCCCCTTGTTGGGCTGAGATGCTCAAACTCCACCTTCTTATTACCTAGTAAAATCAATTAAAGTGTGGAAAAAGGTCACTGAAACCTCTGATCTTTAATATTGTGTATGGAGGTGGGGTGGACACCTGCAGAGAGGAACAAAGACACACATGGCCCCCCAATGGATGCCAGACAATCTGGTATATGGAGTTTATCACATGTATTGCTGCTGATTTATGTCAACCTGTCAAATGAGATGCAATGACTATATAATAGTGTTGAGCGAGTATGTTCTTTTCCGAGTATGCTCGGGCCGAGCTCCGAGTATTTACAGCTGCTCGATGATATGTTTGAATCGCTCCCGTGCTCATGATTTGCAACTGTTTGACAGCTTTATTACATGTGAGGAATTTGTAATAAATAGACATTCCTCACATGTATTAAAACTGCCAAACAGTCGCAAATCATGAGCACGGGAGCGATTCAAACATAACACCAAGCAGCTGTAACTACTCGGGCCTCGGCCAAGCATACTCAGTGAAAGGGTTAATAGAACATACTCGCTCAACACTACTATATAAGTGTAAATTAAAAAATTATTATAGTGCAAAGGTCTATAGATATAAAAAAAGATTTTTTCATATACATTGCCAGAGTTAATTACAACCACACTAAAAAAAACAGTGCAAAAGGCAAATACAAGGATGCCATCAAAAATGTCCTTCATGATTTGAACAGTCCACTTTAGAAGTCTCCTTATGAAGCATTATTTATTAAAGCACCACATCCAGCCAGGACACCCGGACCACCATCAGATGGGTACCGTATATCAGAACAAGAAAATAAATTGCAAAGAATTAAATAGATCGGAACCAAAACACAGAGAACATTAAAGAAATAAGTAGTGAAAACTACACTAAAAGCCCCTAGAGTTTTAAACAAATCCCTACATCTTGAACCCAATGATACCTGATCAATGGCTTTAATTTTAAGTAGGCTTGCATCAGAGTTATGGCAACGTTTGAAGTGTCTAGGCCAGGGGTCTCAAACTCAGCTGAGTATATGGGCCGCACCTAGAAAAAATGTGAATTTGAAGGGCCGCATTCTTTGCAGGATGATATGAAATTTTTAATGATACCATATTGTTTTTTCTATACACCTTTTGGATCATTTTTTTTAACATTTTTCGCTTTTTTATTTTATTCTTTTAAATGACATTCATTTTATGGGCTATGGTACAGTTTTATAGTTTTTATAAGTTTACAGTTTTACAATTTTTATTTCCTTTTTGTGTCCCCTAATTGGCCACATACAGTGATTTTTTTTCTTACAATTAGCACCATATAGTAATTCTGACCAACTTCTTATAGTAATGTCTCCATCATGTAGTAGGTTCCCCATCTTGTAGCAATGTCCCCATCCTTGTTCGCATCTTGTAGTAATGTGCTCGTCCTGGTCCCTAACTTGTAGTAATGGCCCATGCTGGTCCCTAACTTGTAGTAATGGCCCATGCTGGTCCCTAACTTGTAGTAATGGCCCATGCTGGTCCCTAACTTGTAGTAATGGCCCATGCTGGTCCCTAACTTGTAGTAATGGCCCATGCTGGTCCCTAACTTGTAGTAATGGCCCATGCTGGTCCCTAACTTGTAGTAATGGCCCATGCTGGTCCCTAACTTGTAGTAATGGCCCATGCTGGTCCCTAACTTGTAGTAATGGCCCATGCTGGTCCCTAACTTGTAGTAATGGCCCATGCTGGTCCCTAACTTGTAGTAATGGCCCATGCTGGTCCCTAACTTGTAGTAATGGCCCATGCTGGTCCCTAACT
Organism: Phyllobates terribilis; assembly: GCF_046119375.1. Lineage (NCBI taxonomy): Eukaryota > Metazoa > Chordata > Amphibia > Anura > Dendrobatidae > Phyllobates > Phyllobates terribilis. Next base: position 69,577,491 of record NW_027362773.1, read on the forward strand.
TGTAGTAATGGCCCATGCTGGTCCCTAACTTGTAGTAATGGCCCATGCTGGTCCCTAACTTGTAGTAATGTGGCCCATGCTGGTCCCTAACTTGTAGTAATGTGGCCCATGCTGGTCCCTAACTTGTAGTAATGTGGCCCATCCTGGGTCCCTAACTTGTAGTAATGTGGCCCATCCTGGGTCCCTAACTTGTAGTAATGTGGCCCATGCTGGTCCCTAACTTGTAGTAATGTGGCCCATGCTGGTGCCTAACTTGTAGTAATGGCCCATGCTGGTCCCTAACTTGTAGTAATGGCCCATGCTGGTCCCTAACTTGTAGTAATGTGGCCCATGCTGGTCCCTAACTTGTAGTAATGGCCCATGCTGGTCCCTAACTTGTAGTAATGTGGCCCATGCTGGTCCCTAACTTGTAGTAATGTGGCCCATCCTGGGTCCCTAACTTGTAGTAATGTGGCCCATCCTGGGTCCCTAACTTGTAGTAATGTGGCCCATGCTGGTCCCTAACTTGTAGTAATGTGGCCCATCCTGGGTCCCTAACTTGTAGTAATGTGGCCCATCCTGGGTCCCTAACTTGTAGTAATGTGGCCCATCCTGGGTCCCTAACTTGTAGTAATGTGGCCCATCCTGGGTCCCCATCTTGTAGTAATGGAGCCCATCCTGGGTCCTCATCTTGTAGCAATGTGCCCCATCCTGGGTCCTCATCTTGTAGCAATGTGCCCCATCCTGGGTCCTCATCTTGTAGCAATGTGCCCCATCCTGGGTCCTCATCTTGTAGCAATGTGCCCCATCCTGGTCCCCATCTTGTAGCAATGTGCCCCATCCTGGTCCCCATCTTGTAGCAATGTGCCCCATCCTGGTCCCCATCTTGTAGTAATGTGGCCCATCCTGGGTCCTCATCTTGTAGTAATGGCCCATGCTGGTCTCTAACTTGTTTTACATTCAACTGAAAAGAATCACTGACTTCGGCGGCCCTCATGACCAGACCGCAATCATTACTGGGGCTCTGATGCCTGCGGGCCGCATTAGCCAGCCTCAGGGCGGCCCTCGGGCTGCGTGTTTGAGACCCTTGGTCTAGGCAGTGTTTTCAACTGTTCATCATCCTCGAAGGTTTTGGCCTTTTCGATGTCGCGTCTGTGCTCTCTCACCCGGATTCTAAGTTCACGGGTGGTCATACCAGTATCAATTGTCACAAGGACTTTGTGCAAAATAAATCACTCCTTTTGAGGAACATGTGAGAAATTGTATGATTGTGAATTGTCACCCACAGAGGAAGAAACCCTGGAAAAAGAAAACCTAAAAGAAGCTTGTTGGGTCTTATGGCAATGATGATGGCTTTTTACCAAGAGACCCTTTAGATTCTTGGATTTTCTAACAGTTATACATGCTTGTCTTGCTGGGAGTGTCTGTATGTAAGATATTCCTGTGTTTATAAATTATTTCAGTGAACTTGTCACCTGGATATTAAATGGAGTAATCAAACGTACTTTATTATCTTCTTGAATATTGAGTATATTCTACATTCATTCCTCACCTAACAAGCACAGGCAATATTATATACACCTGTTTATATGGGATGTGTGTTCATTCCCCTATTATCTACATATATTCCACGTTCATTCCCTACCTAACAAGCACAGGGGATATAATATACACCTGTTTATATGGGATATGTGTTCATTCCCCTATTATCTACATATATTCCACGTTCATTCCCTACCTAACAAGCACAGGGGATATAATATACACCTGTTTATATGGAGTGTGTTCATTCCCTTGTAATCTACAGATGTTCCTTTCATTCCATGTCTAAGATGCCCAAGACAACTATTATACCTCTCCATATTTTTGGACCAGTAAGTTATGTTCATTCTTTTTATTTCTCCTTTTCTTCATTCCTTTTAGTATGTCCCGCGTCTCGGCTCTTTATGTTCTCCTGCAGCTTTTGTGCCCATATTTATTACATCCCAGAAAACAATGATTTAGAAGCAGAGCTGGTTTTCTAATCGCTGATGGAGATCTAGATCTTTCCATCATTTGTTCCGCAGTTCTTTTTACAATGCAATGTATTTATAGCCATCTATTAAATGTGACTGCACTTCTCGTCTCCCATTTCTATACAATCTGACAGCAGTTATAATCTGATGCTGTAATGAAGCAGCCTTAATGTGGTATTGGAAGAATTTTTTGACACTGTAAAAATTTAAAAAAAATCCATTTGATGTTACATGCTTATATTAAAGTTGTATTTCGACATCATAACTGTTCCCTGGATTTCTTAGTATGAGGTGCATTTCTCATAATGTACGGCATGTTGGGCACTGTGCAGAGGTGTGACTACCATATACCTCCGTGTGCGCAGTAGTGCTGTATAGCAGACTGCCTCTCTGTGCACTGCAGATTTAATTTGAGTGAAAATATAGATGGCAATAGTAACAGTTTCTAAATGAGAGTCCAGTGGATACATTGTGCAGCCGGTGGACATAGGCTTTATTTTTTTTACCATGAAATGTTAAATCCCCTGTGTAATCACATAAAATATGAATATTTGTAATTTACATGATGTCAAAGGATCCAGTGAACAGTTATAGCATAGTATGGCTTCACCTCATGTTCACAGTCTATAGCGGTGGAACGGTGCCCCGACCAAAGTGAATGCTGGTGGACTTTCCTGCTTAGTCATTCTCCCTATGGCCAATACTGTGTATTCATCCTCCATTCCCTACAGAGCAGTCACAAGAAATGGCTTTCTATCCTGCCATCAGACAAGGCGCAGGACCTCTGCAGTGACATAGCCATAAGGTTGAGAAAACTTCTGTAGGGGCTGATGGAAAGTCTAGCCGGCTGTCAGAAGGGGGTAATTCAGTCGAGAGATCACCCCCTACAGCTTGAATTGGGAGAAGTACGAAGACTGGCAGATGGAAGCCAAAACTCTGAAAATGTTTTTTTTTTAATTATTTGAGAACTATTTATAGCGATAAAAGTTTTAATGTGATTTCTCTTTTGCTTCAGTCCTCCAAGGAAATGGTCTATCTGTCCTGCCATCGACGCTTATACACACACCCATATACTATATATAGAATATCATGGCAAGAAAATGTAAATGATCCCTGTTGTGTTAACAAACTTTGCAGCAGAATATAAGAACACTTTAATTTATCTTATCTGATAAATCTGCTTCTTTCTCATCTTCACAAAAACTGTTCAAATCTATCTATATCAGTACAGGATGGACTCTCAGCACTGTGAGGTGTCTGGTTAGACTGGTAAATTGAAGCTTATGTGCAGGGGATTGGAAGGCAGAAAGTGAGAAGCAGAGGAGCAGATCGTGCAGATTTGAATTGGCTTATTTCAGTGCTGGATTCACAGCTGCACAGTTTAGTACTTTGGTATAATTTACTCCATGCTTCTGCCTGTGGACTACCAAAGGGAAAAAAGCAGTCATCCATAGTTTTGTGTGTTTAGTTATATGGGAGGCATAGTACTAGTTTCCACCATCTAGCTCAGTCAAATGCAAATTAGAGAGCGCCTGCAGGAGGGAAGATGGTGAATATTACAGAATACTGATTATTATATAACAGCCAGAAAGTGTTTCTCCTTATTCCACACTACAGCTTATTCTGAAAAGTTACTTTAAAGTGTAGTTCCCCTTTAATTATAGCCCCTGCTATGTTCATCAATGGTTGTCCAAGACTATGCTTCATCATAGCACTCAACTTTCACTTAGAGGGCAGTACCTCTTATGCCACAGTACAATATTGGGTGATCAAGGCATAAAACAGCTATTCACTGCAGACTGTATTAATCCGCAGACTTCAACGTCTCCCTTTTGATTGATTAATTTTTAAAAAATAAAATCTTGTTTACATTCTGGCAGTAAAGACAGATCTACAGCACAGTCTGGAAGATGAATGCAAGTCCAGTACTTTGCACAACATATTTTGACACAATTCTGCTAGAAAAGTAAACCCCCTAGTCATTAAACCCATGTGCCATTTCTCACACACACTCCGCTGAATGTGGTGAAGGCGCAGGGTTATAATTACGGTCTGTTCTCATAATTGTATAATGGGAATCTGCGTTGTATCTGGTTGCTTAATTCCAGATCTCCATAGAAGGCGAGGTCTGTGGGGATGTCACACCAACCCTGGAATATATGCAGTGGTTCCCACTAATCCTCACAGGCCTGGCGTTATCATTGTCTCGCTCTGTTCTTTAGAAGTGCCCAAATGTTTCACTTTTCTGAGTTTCAGCAATGATCATATGAAACCTGTCAGCATATTTGTAAAGAAAACCTGTTAGCCCAGGGATGAGGAACCTCAGGCCTGAGGGCCATTTACAGAGATGCCTGGAGACCGTGCTTGGGCCGGCAGCTGTGTTTTGATGGCTACTGGCCCTTTAATTTCTTTTTGCTCTGTGAGCACGTGCACACAGCTTTCACTACTTTCACTGCACACGCCTCCAGATTATGTCCTGACACCAGTGTCCACTTCAAGATGTACTTTGTGGGCGGAGTTAGTATACAATTTGTACGCCCCCCGAAGGATTGCTTGAATATCTAAATGGCCCTTGGCAGAAAGAAGGTTCCTCACCCCTGTGTTAGCGGGATTTAGGCCCATAAACCACCACCAACCTATTGTCCAGGTCCATGACAGGTTCACAAGGATTCTTTCTCTGACAGATTCAGGATGTATGACTGACTTACCCAGCCTTGTGTCCGCTCTTATTGGCAGAGCAGACCACCCCTGTGGCTTCCTACTGCAGTTTCAGTACCATATTGAAAGCTTTTTTTTTCTTCATTTACGCTGAATCTGACAGAACATGGAAAATCATCACCTATTGTCATCCTGAATATCAGGTTGGTCGCCAATTGGAGGCATAATCCAAATATATATTGAGTCTTTGTTTTCTGTAAAGGAGTTCTCTGGCAGCAGGCCTCATGCACACTTCTAGTCTAATTATTAGTACAGGGGCATGATACCAGCCCACCATGCATCAGATGTAACCTCTTCAGATCTCTCCCCGTCTGATGCAGGCATAAGAGGCACTGGAGAAACCCTTTACAGGGAATCTGTCACCATATTTGACCTATGTAAGCTATTAATATGGGCACGCAGGTTATAGACTGCTGAGGAGAGTGATACCTGTAAGGTCTCATATCAGATGTGGTGTTGTGGATAAATCATCTTTCATCACTTTATGTAAATGGCCTCTTCCAGGTTCCGGGGAGGACGATATATATGGAGATGAAGTGCAGAAGCAGAGTTATCATCTGGGCAGCGTCCTCCCCAGAGCCTGGAAGAGGTCCTTTACATAAAGTGATAAAAGATGATTTATCCACAGCAAGGCATCTGATCTAAAACCTACAGGTATCACTCTCAGCAGTCTATAACCTGCGTGCCCATATTAAAGGGAACCTGTCATGTAAAAGGAAGCTGTTAATCTGCAGGGTAGTAGCATTCTGAACCTGCCAGGCGCCTAAACTGAGAGTCCCGCTGCCGGGAAGAAATTAACCTTATTCCATCCGGGAGCGTTCAGTCACCGCTCTGTGTACAAAGAGCAGCAGCTGTAACCACACCCTGGCCCTGACTGACAGCCGGCGCTAATCCTGAGCTGCCGTTAATCAGTGCGGGAGGCACGGTTACTGCAGCAGCCGCTCTCTATGCACTGATTGGTGACTGAAGCTGTGCTGGCGCCGCCCCTATGACTGAATGCTCCTGGGAGTGATGAAGGTAATTTCTTCCCTGTAGCAGTGCTTCTGAGGATGTAAGGGATTGGGACATGTTGCTACCCTATTTGATGTTTGCCGTCCTTGAGGTACCCCAGGCTTCCACAGGGTTCTCCCCCTTTGAGTTATTGTATGGCAGACACCCTAGGGGTCTGTTGGATGTAGCCAAAGAGACGTGGGAACAAGAGCCGACTCCACATAGGAGTATAATTGAACACGTGGCTAGTATGCAGGACCGGATCACGCCGGTCATGCCCATCGTGAAAGAACATCTGTTAGATGCCCAGGCACCACAGAAGCGTACATATAATAAGAGCCACGGTCAGGTCTTTTAACAAGGGCAATCGGGTGTTAGTACTGGTACCCACAGCCGAGTTTAAGTTCGTGGCCAAGTGGCAAGAGCCATATGAGGTTCGAGAAAAGGTGGGGGAGGTAAATTACCGGGTGTATCAGCCCGGAAGGAGGAAACATGAGCAGCTTTATCATGTAAACCTGCTAAAACCTTGGAAAGATCGAGAGTGTTTAGTTACAGACGTCACTTTGGGCATGCCACCAGAGAGTTCTCTACCTTCAGCCAGGGATGCGTCCTGGGGAGAGGTCAGGATAAGTGATGCTCTCACTAAACAGCAGCGACAGGAGGCTCACCGACAGAATACCGACGTGTTCTCAGAGCTACCAGGTAGGACTACGGTTCTCCAACATGACATTGTCACCGAAACTGGGGTAAAGGTACGAATGAGACCGTACCTGGTATCCGAAGCCCGGAGGCAAGCCTTCACGGCTGAGGTAAAACAAATGCTCCAGTTAGGCGTCATCGAGGAATCACAGAGTGAGTGGGCTAGCCCCATCGTACTGATTCCGAAACCAGACGGATCGTTACACTTCTGTGATGATTTCCGAAAACTAAATGAAGTGTCGAAGTTTGACCTTTATCCAATGCCCAGGGTGGATGAGCTGATTGAGAGACTGGGGCAGGCCCAGTACTTTACCAAGCTCGATCTCACCAAGGGTTACTAGCATGTACCTCTCACGGAATCGGCGACGCAAAAGACGTCTATTATTACTCCGGAGGGTCTATATCAGTATGTGGTCTTACCTTTTGGGTTACATGGGGCCCCGGCTACATTCCAGAGGTTGATGGACATAGTGCTCGAGCCTCATCAGGAGTAAGCGTCCGCGTATCTAGATATTATCATCTTTATCACCGACTTGCCTACGCACCTATCCCAGGTACAAGTGGTGCTGAATTCTCTCAGACCTGCGGGGTTAACGGCCAAACCCAAAAAAATGTGCGGTAGGGCTAGAGGAATCCCCATATTTGGGGTATGTGATTGGCCGAGGAGTTATCAAGCCCCAAATCAATAAAGTTGAGGCCATAAAAAACTGGCCTAAACCGTGAAGTACAAAGCAGGTGAGGGCATTCCTTGGGTATTACCGCCGGTTTATACCTAATTTTGCTGGGAGAACGGCGGCCCTCACCGATCTCTTGAAAGGAAAAAAATCTGTAATAGTTCGGTGGAACCCTCAGGCAGAAGAAGCCTTTCAGTCCATGAAGTTGGCCCTGTATGGACAGCCGGTCCTCATCAGCCCCAACTTTAAGGAAACCTTCATTGTACACACAGATGCCTCGGAGGTAGGCCTAGGGGCGGTATTGTCACAAAAAGTGAATGATGAAGAGAACCCAGTCACCTACTTGAGTAGAAAACTTATCCCGGCAGAGAGAAACTATAGTGTGGTAGAGAAAGTGTTTGGCTATTAAGTGGGCCTTGGAATCGCTACGTTATCATTTACTCTTGCGTCGGTTCCGCTTGGTGATGGACCACTCAACCTTGGTATGGATGAGGAACGACAAGGAGAGAAATACGCGAGTCACCAGGTGGTTTCTGTCCCTGCAAAATTTCAGTTTCTCTGTAGAACATCTCCCTGGGAAGTCGCAGGCAAACGCGAATGCCCTATCCCGGGCACCATGTATGGTGACAAATGTACAACCCCACAAGTTTGAACAGAGGGGGAGAGGGGGGGGGGATATGTGAGACAGTAACTGGGATTGTATACGAAGGATGGTATATATCCCCCAGAATGTGTACAGAGACCTATTAAACCCATTGAAGTGCATTGCTGTCACAGACATACCTGCGGCTGCAATGCAGGAATGAAGGGGAGCATTGACCTGGTCAGGCTATCTGGCTAAGGCAGATTAGTAAAACCCGGCAGGGCCTTCATTTCTTTGGAGAGCCTACAGGAAGGCAGTGGGGCGGCCTCCTCCCTCCAACCCGGGTTTTCCAGTGGCTCTTGCCACAGGTCCTTTAAAAACCCTGCATTAAGGGTTAGTGTTGTTCAGTGTTGGGACCTGCTAGGAACATAGCAGGAAAGCTTGGCGGGCCTGTGAGTAGCTGAACCCACGCCTGGGAAGGCTCTGCACCCGTCAGGCTCTGAGCGGCCCGGCACGGCCGTTGCCCACGGCAACCGTTGTTATGGACTTATTTTAACTCTGCTGCCAACCGGAGGACTTTCTTTTTTACCCTTGAGTGCTGAATAAAAGCTGTTTGTTGGACTTGCTTGGGTCACTGCCTCAGTTACTGCACGGTGTGAACACCGCCGACTTACCCAAAAGAATTCTTCTATATATTGTATCATGGTTAATCATTTCCTTTCCTCTTTTTTCCTCCCTCCTATGTAAGGCAGCTCCCCCTCACATCTCTGTAGTAAGAGGGTAGGAATGATAACCCAGACTTACAGCTAAGCTCTTCTGTTTCATGTCAGCAGAAAACGGAAGGGATCGCAATGGAATAAACGTGTTTCTTGTGTTTTCTTCACGATCTACAGGTAATACTAAACAAAATAGAAAACTTTTCATACAAAACAACCCCACCTCACAAATGACACATCCCTGAATTCTGTGTTTCAGTCTCCATCTCCTGCTGTCTTCAAATTTACATAGCAAAAGCCTGCTGACAGATTCCCTTTAATGGGAACATGTGTCCAGGCATTTCCCCTATAACCTACAGCCAGCACCTTTTCAGCCCCATGTGACAGTATTCTATAATGCTGTATATATGACTTCAATTTGCCCTGCAAAGGCAAAAAAAAAAGACCTTTTATTATACTCACCTGCGGCACGGTCCGGTGCGATTGGCATCGCTGGTCTTCACCCAGCGCCTCCTCTCTTGTGATGCCGTCTTCCTTCTGCATCGTGTGGATGACGCGTCCTACATCATCCTCACTGTTCCCCTTCACACTGCTGTGCAGGCGCACTTCTCTGCCCGGCTGAGGGCACAGCAAAGTACTGCAGTGCACATGCTTCGGCGCGCTCTGGCCTTTCCTGCCGCATGTGCAGAACAGTGCTTTGCCCTCGACAGGGCAGAGAGAAGTACGCTTGTGCAGGAGCACGAGGGGGTATGGATGATGTGAGACAGGTTGTCCACAAGAAGAGAGGAGCCACCGGACCAAGACCACTGACACCCATCAGACCGCCCCGCAGGTGAGTATAATAAAAGGCTTTTTCTTTTTTTGCCTTGCAGGGCAAATTAAAGTCCTATATACAGCATTATAGAATACTGTCACATGGGGCTGAAAGGTGGTGGCCATAGGTTATGTGGGAAATGCTAGGAGACAGGTTCCCTAGTATTTTCCCTTTTACTAACTGCAAGCAGAGATCTTCAAGATGGTTAGGAATATTAAACACAATATGAGGAAGTTGCTGATCGCCTTATTTTTCCTTAAGAACACCTGTCCATATGTGGGATTTGTAAGGGCCCAATTCCAGGGTACCCAGCATTTGACAAGCCACCATGGAAGACCACACACAGTCACGCACTTGGCTTTCATTTGTATAAGTTTTGCCTTGTAACACGAAATATAAAAACCTTTTGTAGAAATTTATAACCTCTCCAGAGCTGTAATATAATAGTGCCCACCCACTCATCTGTGTATATTTATTGGGCTGAATTATAAATACTCAATTTTTTTTTATCCCTGGATGGACGTCCTGTGTTTGACCCTTCTGGCCTCATACCCATCGTGTACTGGCTGGTTTATTCCATTGCTATGAGGCCTGGAAATCGTATAAGTTTCCCATATTGTAATTGCAGAGCAGGAAAATGAAACAGATTACTGCTGTAGATTGGCCAGCGGATCCAGTGCGGCTATGTCTAAGGCTATGTGCCCATGATGCAGAAATACTCCGGATTTTTTCCTGAGCGTTTCTGCATCTCCCTGGCAGAAAAAAAACGCATGCGGATTGTACATGCGTTTTTCCTGCCAGGGACAAGCGGATGTGAAGCGTTCTAAACGTGCATTTCCGCATATGGGTTGACAAGTTCTTTCCAAGCGATTTTAGCATCACTTGGAAAGTGCTTGACAACTTGGTCACACTATATAAATCCATGCAAACTGCATGGATTTATATAGTGTGACCTTAAAGAATGGTAAAAAAAAAATAAAAATCTATACTTGCCTTCTGATGGCCCCCGGAGTCTTTATTCGCTCTGTCCTGGCTTGCCGGCAGCTCGTGGTACCCTGAAGGACCTGCCGTCACATGACTAAATGACATCAGCGCAGGTCCTTCAGTCCACTGCGATCTGCCAGCAAGCGAAGACGAAGACATCGGGGGCCATCAGAAGGTAAATATAATATTTATTTTATTCTTTTTTTTCACATGTTCTATGGTACCCGGGTCCGGAGGAGAGTCTCCTCTCCTCCACACCCGGGTACCATCCGCACATTGGAAGGCATGTTATCCGCATCTACAGATGCAGTGATGCATATTCCATGCTTTCCAATGAAAGTCAATGGCGGCGAAAACGCAGCGCTTCCACAAAATAATTGGTAGTGCTGCTTTTTTTTCCGCAATGATAATCCGCAGCGGAAATTTCCGCAGCATGTGCACAGCACATGCGGATTATCATTGGGGAACATGGCAGACCTTCTACTAAGCGTTTTTTAAGCGTTTCTGCAGCGGAATTGCTGCTGCGGAAACGCTTAAAAAAACGCATCGTGGGCACACAGCCTAATTGTAATTTAGTGATGCTGATCGAACACTTCTTCGTATGAAATCTACGACAATAACAAACATGCTATGGATTTTTAGATCTGGCAAAAAATCCCAAAAACTTATTGCTTGAGGGCACACAATTCGTAGGACTAGTTGTGTGCTACTGCAAGCAAAGGACTCCAGGAAACATGAAAACATGAAGGACGGAGCGTTTCAAATTGAGTAAAAAAATATATAGACTTTATTAATAATTACATTACAACAGTGCATATAAAACAGACATGGGTAGAAGGAATTGGAAAATAGCAGCAACGGCGCAGCCAAGGCCAGGGGAAGTGTCAAATGTCACATGACATAAAAGCTGACAAAATCAACAGGCATAAATTACATGTGGACCTAAGACATTTAACATGGCCTTTTAATGAATAAACAGTATAATAAATATGTATCGGCCATTATACAATGTAAGGGAAAAGTCTGTAGCCAGGATTGGTGTCAGCAAACAGACCAAACAATGTTATTTGTAGAGAAAAGTCAAAGCTTGCCCTGTATACCTACGGCGCCAAAGATATCTAGTATATGCCGCTTCCCAACGCGCGTTTTGCGTGAAGTATGGACGGCTTTATCAGGGGAAGGTAGACAAATGTGGCAGAAGGACCTTAAAATACCCAGATGGGCGGTCACGTGATCGGAACCCCACCAATGGCATAATGTATGTGGCGCATGCGCACGGAGCAGACTAGGTCCTACAACAGCAGTGCGGCGGTCACATCATCGAGCGCGCAGTTGAAAGCTGCGCGGTCACAGATGGGAAAACGCCGGGCGCCGAAGCCAGGGACGTGACCACGCCGGGCGCACGCGCTCAGAATGCCAAAGAGGTAAGTATTCACGTTCAATAGAGATATTAATACAAAAAAAAAAAAAAACGGAAACAGAATAAATAAAATAAAACACGGGTGTATTAATCACTGAGGTTAAATAAAGGGGCATATAATCAGGAGAGATGAGCTGTGGAATGTGATGAATGGGTTGATGCATATCTCTGAAACAAGAAGGCCAACCTGGGCAAATATAAACAAAAAAGGAAAAAGAAAAACATATTAATCAAAAATACCACACAAATATAAAATAGAATAAAATAGCTGCAAACACCACACAACTAAGTCTCAGAGAGAGACAAGAATGAATTGTAATGGAGGAAGAGAACGCACGTGGTCAATCACAAAAATGGGGCAAAGCTGAGAGTCTCATTTAATCCCTTCGGGGACAAAGTGTCCAGTGTAACGATCCACTTTGTTTCGCGTTGAGCCAAGATGCGTTTAGAATTACCGCCTCTTGCCTCAAGGTGGACAACGTCAATGCCACGGATGGAGAGTGATGAAGGATTACAATAATGAAATTGACGGAAATGGCGGGGAAGAGTTTTAAACTCAGAGGGATCCACCACTAACCTGGCCGCGGCAATGTCCCTTACGTGTTCCCGAACTCTGACTCTTGAGTTCCCTAGATATGAGGCCAACATAAATAAGTGAACAATCACAAGTGGCATAGTAAATGACATTGTTGGAACTGCAGGAGATGCGATGTTTAATCTGATACCGTTTATCTCCTGCCGCAGAGTCAAAAGTTTGGGTACGCAGGACATTGGCGCAAGCCAGGCAATGGCTGCAAGGGAAACAGCCCAACATAGGTTGGAATGAGGAGAGAAAGGTCTTATTAGTGGGAACATAGTGGCTCTTAACAATTAAGTCACTAAGGTTTCTAGCTCTCCTGGACGTCATGGATGGAGAATCTCCGATGGATCCCACAAGAGAGGGTTCTGTAAGGAGTATAGGCTAATGTCTCTTAAGAATTGCCCGCATATCATTCCACTTTGTTTTATAGGTGGTGATAAAGCGTGTCTGGCCTTCCACTGGTGTAATTTTCTTGTGGCCATATAAAAGTTGAGAGCGGGGTGTTGCCTTGGCTCTGTTATACCCCCTTTTAATTGAACGTTTGCTGTAGCCACGTTGAAGAAACCTTGTCCTAAGGGACATGCATGACCTGGTCCTCAAAACCCTGAGGGGAGGAACAAATCCGCCTAACCCTCAGGAACTGTCCAACCGGGACGGCCCTGATGGTTGCAGGATTATGTGCAGAGGAAGCATGAATCAATGAATTCACGGCTGTTGACTTCCTAAAAACATTAGTCCTGATGGAGAAATCACTGTCAACCTCCAGGCTGACGTCAAGGAAGTCAATTTTGGCCGCGACCGCTTTGTATGTCAGGCGGATATTCAAATTATTATTAATCTCTCCCATGAACATCTCGAGCTGCTGCGGTGTACCCCTCCATAGAAACAAAATGTCGTCTATATATCTATGCCAGCACAGCACATGGGCGGCGGCCCACGTGCCCTCGTCACAAAAAAGGGATCTCTCCCAGGTGCCCAGGAAGAGATTGGCGTACGAGGGCGCGCAGGCCGTGCCGCGCTGCTGGAGGTAAAATTGGTCTTTAAAAATAAAAAAATTATGAGTCAAAATAAACCGCAGCAACTCGAGGATAAATCCGCAAAGAGGGCCGTCCAGGTTGGAGGCCCCAAGGAAAAGGCGGACCGCCTCTAACCCATCAGCATGGGCTATGCACGTATAGAGGGTTTCTACGTCTGCTGTAACCAAAAGAGTGTCAGAATCCACAAAGACGCCGTGAAACCGAGTAAGGACGTCCGTCGTGTTCTTGATGTATGACGGGAGAGTCTCTACGAGGGGCTTAAGGTAAAAGTCCACAAATTTACAAATAGGTTCGCAGAGACTCTCCATCCCGGACACGATCTGATGCCCCAGTGGGTTGACACTTCCTTGTGGACCTTAGGCAGTAAATTAAAAGTGGAAATTTTTGGGAATCGCACTGTAAGTCCATCTAGGACCTTTTTTGTAATAATATCGGCCTCAAAGGCCCTGCCTAGAATAGATTGGAGTTCTGCTGAGAAGGAGGACAATGGATTATAGCCTAGCTTAGTGTAGGTGTTTTTATCGCGTAGCTGGCGTAGTGCCTCTTTTTAGATCTGCAGCACAAGTCACTAGAGCATTAAACCCCATTCGCTTGCATTACCTGAGCAGTGCCAGCGGAAGTTGTCAAAGTTTGCATGTAAAGTTTGTCCTGTGCCACATGGGGTATTGGGGTCTCTTCTGTAATGAAGACTTCAGAACTTACAACATTGAATCCATGAAATGCGTAGCAAAATGTGCCAGTGTGCTTCTCACTGCGCTCCAGATGTTCCTCATGGAAAATGTTAATTCTGTCCAGCTGAGCATTTTCCACGTTTTTACCACTGGGACGTTATGCATCTATTGTAGGCAACATAGATGGACTGAAAGCAGGTGAAGCCAGGATTAGCGACTCAGCACTGGCATCGCCTCAGTAATCAAGTCAGGAAATATAGATTTTTAAGCAGCTTTTCTACCATAAATGCATGATTTTCTTATGTTCAGCACAGCCTTCTGCTTGGGTGCAGCTAGTAACAACTGTGCTACAGATTTGATTGCTAACAAAGCAAGAATATCTCTGGGTGTGTAATCGGATGTATGGTTTATTGTGGGGTGTCAGAAAGTCATGTAGCAGATCTGTATCTGTGATTTAACCACCAATATGCCTTTTTACTGACCTGAGATATAAGAGAAGAACATCCCCTGACCGGTGAGAAATGCAGTAGCTGTCAGCTATGCACTACATTATGCAGAATTATAAGGCAGCTTATTGCCCTCAGGCAAAATAGGTAAAAAAAATGTAACTGGCACTGTAAAGTCAGGGTATGTGCACACAATCAGTGTTCGCTGCGGATTGGATGCAGCGCAAGTGTGCTGCATGCAGTCTGCAGCGTCCAGATGTTACAGCATAGTGGATGGGATTTATACAAATCCCATACCCACTATGCGTTCCCGTTCTGCGGTTCACCCACGGACATGCGGAGCGTCTTCACAGACAGCAGCATGTCAATTTCTCTTGTGGAGCCGCTAGTCTCCGCTAGAGAAATTCTGTAGTGCAAAGGATAGGATGTGGTGAATCCGCATGCTTCAATGAACACATGCGGCTTCACCTGCGTACAGCGCTTTGAACGCAGTACAAGTATGCTGCATTCAAAGCGCTGCCAAAAAAGGATCATGTGCACATACCCTCAGACAGTTGATACAAGTCTTACAGAGGGATGCAGCACTCTAGAAATTGCAATGATATGGAGTATGCAAATTGCCTCTAAAGAGAAAAAGAGGACTTGTACTCTATAGCGCCACCTATTGGAAGCAGCAATCCTACAAGTCACAATCAACCCTTTAACGAGTCGTGCAGTATGACTTAGGATAAAAGCCAAATCAGAATCTCAATTTGCAGACACGGTGTTTCGGGCTGTTGGCCCTCGTCAGTGCAAAGTATGAGAACTGATTTGGCTAGGTGAGAGGCGTGATCACGGAACCATCAAAAGTTTTGTTGCAAATTGTCAACAGGTTGCAAAAAAAAGTGTTAAACAGAAGACACTGTGAAAAGAATCAAGAATCAGTTTTGTCATATTCCAGAACTGCAGCCTCCCTGGAGGCCCAGAAGTACAAGGTGTTCAGTGCTCAGAGACATGGCCAAGGTAAGGAGGCTGAACCCAACCACCACTGAACAAGACACAGAAAGGGAAATGTCAGGACTGGGCCAAGACATATCCAGAGAAAAATTGTTCAAAAGTTCTATGGACTGAAGAAATGAGCAACTCTTGATGGACCAGTTGGATGAGCTCATGCTTGGACCAGTAAGTGGCACAGACCTCCACATAGATTCAGAGGCCAGCAAGGTGAAGGTAGAGTACTGCTATGGGCTGGTGTTAAAGATGAGCTAGCTGGTCCTTTTCGGGTTGAAGATAGACTCTAAATTAACTCCCAAACCTATGGCAAGTTTTTAGAAGACACTTTCTTAAAGGAAAAGTAAAGAATCTTTTAAGAAAACCATGATTTTTATTCGGCACAATGCTTCATCACAGCAACGAAGTCTCCACTGCTCGGCTGCCAGTAAAGGCTTAAACGATGAATGAATAATGACATGGCCCCTTCCTAGCCTGACCTAAACCCTAGTGAGAACTTGTGGGTCCTTCTTAAATGGGAGATTTACAGTTAAGAAAACGGTCACTTCTCTGGGCAGTGTGTGGGAGGCTGTGTTTGGTGTTGCGCAAAAATCTATATTGGTCACTGATATTTTTGGAAATGTTTTTTTTTTTTTTTTTCTTTATCTATTTTGAGTTGTTTGGTTATTATTCTCAGTTTAACAAATGAAAATTGAGACAATTGAGATGGAAATTTACATTTTTCCCTTTAAGTTGCATAATGATTCTGCACACACATTCTCCTAAGCCATGTTCACACATTCAGTATTTGTAAGCCAAAAAATCTGGAGTGGAACAGTCATAATAGAAACACGTCACCACTTCTGTATTTACCACCCACTCCTGGTTTTGGCTTACAAAAATTTTTACCAAATACTCCAGGTGTGCACATGGCCTTAGAAAGACAAAACTTCACTCTTTTGTTCTAAAATGTTCAGGTTTATTAATCTTTTGGATTGGCTAATAGCACTGTAGTTGTTAAACAATAAAATTATGGCAAATACAAATTGCCTAATAATTTTGCGCACAGTGTATAGCTGACACCTTGGTGCATCAGCCACAATTGGTGTTGGCACAGACTATGGCCATTTAACCCCCTTGATGCTGCTGTCAATATTGACAGTGGCATCTAGATGGTTAATAGAGTGTGGGTCTCCCTCTTTAAACCCATTGGCACCCTGAGATCATGATAGTGTAGTCCTGATGTTTGCCATAGCAATCCAAGGCCAAATAACGGCTGTAGTGACCTGTTCAGATATTAGCAACATTTTAGTGGTTAACATATAATATTTCATTCCTGTCATTCCACTTTGCATTAATTCCTGAGAAGCATCTGAATGGTTGATTGTCCACTACTAGGACAAACCCTTCTCATACCCCATGTTTGGCCCCAATTCTAATAAAAACCCCTCCTGTACCTTGGCCGTTCCAGCCAGCAGAGTCAGCACTCGCTCTCGTGGGGCTCGTGCGGCTGTAGTGTCATGTGAGCCCTGCGCCCAATCAGCACTGGCATCACTGTCTACTCCTTCAGACTTATAAGTAATCAAGAGGAAGTGATTGTAAAAAAATATAATAAAAAGTGAAAAATAAACACTTTTTTCTTATTTTCTTTATATTTTCACACAATATCGGCAAAAAGAAGAAATAAAAAAGACATTACAAATTAATCCCATATATCACAAAAAATATTGGGCTAAACGAACAATTTTTGTGCCAGTGAAAACGCATGTAACCCAAAAATATCAGGTCATGAAGTAAACCGTCGTTCTTCTATTGGGCCTATGCCTCTGATGAAGAGAGCAATACACTCTCAAACCTGTTGCATTTTGGATACAAACGCACAAATTTTGGGTGGTTGTTGTGGGTTTTTTTTTAAGATGATTATATTGCAGAGCCTCCATTTATGATGCACTTGGCTTCTAAAAAAAATTAAAATAGACAAGACCTTACATCAGCAGGTCCTAATGTTTTGGATGCTTCTTATTTTTTGTATGATCTGATGGTGCTATGTAAATTAAGAATATCAACTTTATGTTGGTTTTAAGCCCCTCCCGATAAACATGTACTTCACATATTAGTGCAGCTTTCCTCATGCACTGAGCAGCCCTTCTGTCCATACAATGATGGCTGGTGAGGGGTCATGTGACCAGACCTGTCCATCAGTCTCCTCCAATAGTAAAACATCTCATAGGGAAAAGCTGCTTTTCTATTGGAGGCTGATGGACAATTCTGGTCACATGACACCCCCCACCAGCCACCATTGTATGGACAGAAGTGCTACTCAGTAGAGATGAGCAGATTGCTTGGAGCTACTGAGTCCATGGTCCAGGTTAGTGCTCTCTGGCTGTGGACAGGAGGTGCCTGACTTTCCTTGCCCTCCGGGATCCCAGGCTCACCTTCTAATTAGTCAGGTTGGAGAGATGTCACATGTGCTCTGTATGAATGAAGTCACACCAGGCCAGCAAATCAAGTGCCACAACGGGTGAACCCAGAGGCTTAGGAAATTCACGCATCTTTTTTCCATGGCTAAAGAGCACTGATGTGGAGTTGGGGTTGTGCGACCTGTTCATCTCTACTGGCCTGTGTGTGAGGAAAGCTGCACTGACAAGAGAAAGCAGCCGACACCTTTAAGTAGTTAGGCCGCCATCTTCTGCCTTCCTCCACAAGTGGGGCGACATTGGAGCTCACTATGCCCAATAAATAAATATTGCAATATGCACGCTGTCAAAATTGTTGGTACCCCGCATTTAATGAAAGAAAAACCCACAATGGTCACATAAATAACTTGAATCTGACAAAAGTAATAATAAATTAAAAATCTTTGCAAATGAAAGTCAGACATTGCTTTTCAACCCTGCTTCCACCGAATTTTTAAAAAAATTAAACTCATGAAATAGGCCTCTACAGAAATGATGATACTCTTAACTTAATATCTTGTTGAACAACCTTTTGAGGCAATCAAACGATTCCTGTAACTGTCAATGAGACTTCTGCACCTCTTGACAGGTATTTTGGCCCACTCCTCATGAGCAAACTGCTCCAGTTGTCTCGTGTTTGAAGGTTGCCTTTTCCAGACGGCATATTTCAGCTCTTTACAAAGATGCTCAATAGGATTTAGGTCAGGGCTCATAGAAGGCCACTTCATAATAGTCCAATGTTTTCCTCTTAGCCATTCTTGGGTGTTTTTACTATGTGTTTTGGGTCATTATCCTGTTGCAAGACCCATGAGCTGCGACTGAGGCAAAGCTTTCTGACACTGGGCAGCACATTTCTCTCTAGAATCCCTTGATAGTCTTGAGATTTCATTGTGCCCTGCACAGATTCAAGACACCCTGTGCCAGATGCAGCAAAGCAGCCCCAGAACATAACAGAGCCTCCGCCATGTTTCACAGTAGGGACAGTGTTCTTTTCTTGATATGCTTCATTTTTCCATCTGTGAACATAGAGCTGATGTGCCTTGCCAGAAATTTCCATTTTTATCTCATCTGTCCATAGGACATTCTCCCAGAAGCTTTGTGGCTTGTCAACATGTAGTTTGGCAAATTCCAGTCTGTCTTTTTTATGATATTTTTTTCCAACAATGGTGATCTCCTTGGTCATCTTCCATGAAGTCCACTTTGGATCAAACAACGATGGATGGTGCGATCTGACACTGTTGTTCCTTGAGCTTGAAGTTCACCTTTAATCTCTTTAGAAGTTATCCTGGGCTCTTTTTTACCATTCGTATAATCCTTCTCTTTGATTTGTCATCAATTTTCCTTCTGCGGCCACATCCAGGGAGGTTGGCTACAGTCCCATGGATCTTAAATTTCTGATTAATATGTGCCAACTGTAGTCACAGGAACATCAAGCTGCTTGGAGATGGTCTTATAACCTTTTACCTTTTAATGCTTGTCTATAATTTTCTTTCTAATCTCCTGAGACAACTTTCCTTTGCTTCCTCTGGTCCATGTTGAGTGTGGTACACACCATGTCACCAAACAGCACAGTGAGTATCTGCAGCCCTATATACAAGCCCACTGACTGATTACAAGATTGTAGACACCTGTGGTGCTAATTAGTGGACACAACTTGATTTAACATGTCCCTTTTGTCACATTATTTTCAGGGGTACCATCATTTCTGTCCAGGCCTATTTCATGAGTTTTTATTTTTTTAAAAAAAATTCTGTGGAACGAGGGTTGAAAAGCAATGTCTGACTTTCATTTGTTCATTTTCATAGATTTTGAATTTATTATTACTTTTGTCAGATTCAAGTTATTTCTGTGACCATTGTGGGTTTTGCTTTCATTAACCCCTTTCTGACGTGTGACCTAATAGTACATCATTGTGACCTGGGCTGATTGGACCAATGACTTACTATTAGGTCGTGGTCTTTAATGCGGTCCCATTAAATTTCTGGCGCCATCTCACCTCAGGGTAGATGGCGCCGGCATCCCGGGGGGTGTCGCAGCCCCCACCCCCCCACACACGCACCCACGATCGCTGTGATTGGCTATTCAATTCTGAACAGCCAATCACAGCATTCTCACAGTTTCCAGCAATCAGATTGCCGGAAACAGTGATGTGCAGCCTAGGATCGGTGCTCATAAGAGCACCGATCCTAGCCTGTTGCTAGGAGACCCAAGCCCTGACCCCAAAGCGCTATGGTCAGTGCGATCACATCGATCGCATCGATCATAGCGGGACAGGGCGGTCATGGAGCGGTGACCCGCTTGTGACCTACCTGTCACCGCCCCATGACCCCCTGCCATGTGATGAAAGCCCCCAGACTGTTCTGATTGGAGCGATCGATGATGACCTCGATCGCTCCAATCACAGTACCTGAATACAGGTGACCAGGTGGTCACAGGGAGGTGTCACCGCCCCGCAGTCGTCCCAGCAGAGAAGACAAACCAGCGCCCCCCGAAAACTATGAGCCACTGTTTCCTGATTTCGTGGCGGAATCGGGAATCAATTTTGACACCACCGGCCTCACAGAAATAGACTTTTTCAAAGTCTTTTTCTCTGAGGATTTTATAAACCTCATGGTGGGCCAAACTAATTTGTACGCTCATCAGTTTTTGGAACAAAACCCCTCCATCATTTTCTAATTGGTCTCCTGTAGATGCTGTAGAAATTATGAAGTTTTGGGGCCTGGTCCTTCATATGGGGATCGTGAAGAAGCCAGAAGTTCGGCAATACTGGAGTGTTGACGTTTTGTATAACACTCCAGTGTTCCGAATGGTCATGACCCAGACACGTTTTGAGGTCATCCACAAGTTCTTGCATTACAACTATAATGCAAGGTGTCCTGCACACGATGACCCAAACTTTGATAGTCTTTTCAAAATTCGGCCTGTCATCGAACACTTCAACAACAAGTTTGCTGAAGTGTACGTGCCCCAAAGGGACATCTGTGTGGATGAGTCCTTAATTGCTTTTAAGGGGCGGCTTGGATTCCGGCAGTACCTGCCCAGTAAGAGGGCCAGATACGGAATCGAGCTGTATAAACTTTGTGAGAGTACCTCAGGGTACACTCACAAGTTAGAGTTTACGAAGGGAAGGACTTCCAGGATTGAACCCCCTGGATGCCCCCCTGTTCTGGGAGTGAGTGGGGAAATTGTGTGGGACTTGGTGCACCCACTGCTGGATAAAGGTTGTCACCTGTACGTGGATAACTTTTATACCAGTGTCCCTCTCTTCAAGTCCCTCTCTGCGCGACGTACCGCAAAAATCAGAGAGGCATCCCAAAGACGCTAATTGGGCAGATGCTCAGAAGGGGTGAGAGCAGAGCCCAATGTAGCTACCACCTGCTGGTGGTCAAGGACAAGAGGGATGTCCTTCTCTTGACCACCATACATGGTGATGGCAGCACCCTCAGCACTGTACGAGGTTGTACTACACAGGTCGGCAAACCAGACTGTGTAGTGGGGTACAACAAGTACATGGGGGGAGTTGATCTCTGATCAAGTCCTCCAGCCGTGCACTGCTTTGAGAAAGGCCAAGGTATGGTATAAGAAGTTGGCGGTGCACCTTGTACAGATGGCAATGCACAATGCTTTCCTTCTGTCACAATGTGCAGGCCAGACTTCTGCGTCGTACCTTCACTTCCAGGAGACAGTTATCAAGGCCCTGATATTTGGCAGCAGTGACGGAGTGGGCCCCAGTACTTCCGGAACTGAAGGACCAAGAATTGTACCAGGCCAGCATTTCCCGGGGCAGATCCCTCAAGTCGCAAAAAAAGGTAAGTCACAAAAGAGGTGCAGAGTGTGTTATAAAAGTGAAATACGCAAGGACACCATTTATCAATGTGACACCTGCCCCGACAAACCTGGCCTGTGCATGAAAGAATGCTTCAAAAAGTACCATACTTCCATGCACTACTAAATTAATTTCTGACGTATGACAACCTGATGAACACTACACAACTGACGTAGTGTCAGGTTGTCATACGTCAGTTGTGTAGTGTTAGTCAGGTTGTCCTACACAACTGACGTATGACACTACATTATAACATTCAAAAATCAGCTACCACTTCCAAAAAGGGGGCACTTGTTGTGCATTTCCACTGTTTAGTTACATCAGGGGCTCTGAAAACGTGACATGACGCCCACAGACCATTCCATCAAAGTCTGCATTCCAAAGCGTCACTCCTTCCCTTCCGAGCACTGACATGCGCCCAAACAGTAGTTTTCTCCAACACATGGGGTCTCAGCGTACTCAGGAGAAACTGGACAACAGATTTTGAGGTCCACTTTCCCCTGTTACCCTTGTGAAAATATATTTTTTTTAACATTTTTGTGGAAAAAATGTTTTGTTTTGTTTTTATTTTCACAAGTCAACATTATAATTTTCTGTGAGGTACCTAGGGGTTCAAAGTGCTCACCACACATCTAATTAAGTTCCTCAAGGGTCTAGTTTCCAAAATGGGGTCACTTGTGGGGGGTTTCCACTGTTTAGGCACATCAGGGGCTCTCCAAACCCGACATGGGGGACCGCTGTGAATTCCAGCGAGTTTGGCATTGAAAACGTCAAATGGCGCTCCTTCCCTTCCGAGCCCTGCCGTGCGCCCAAACAATGGTTTTCCCCCACATATGAGGTATCAGCATACTCAGGAGAAATTGCACAACAACTTTTGGGGTCCAATTTCTTCTGGTACCCTTGTAAAAATAAAAAATTGGGGTCTAAAATAAAATTTTAGTGGAAAAAAGTAAAATGTTCATTTTTCCCTTTCACATTCAATTAATTGGTGTGAAGCACATGAAGGGTCAATAAACTTCTTGAAGGTGGTTTTGAGCACCTTGAGGGGTGCAGTTTTTCTGTCATAAAAGCCTCTCAAAGTGACTTCAAATGTGATGTGGTCCCTAAAAAAAAAAAAAAAGTTTTTGTAAATTTTGTTGTAAAAATGAGAAATCGCTGGTCTACTTTTAACCCTTATAGCTCCCTAAAAAAAAAAAAATTTTGGTTTCAAAATTGTTGCTGTAAAGTAGACATGTGGGAAATGTTATTTATTAACTATTTTGTGTGACATATCTCTGATTTAAGGGCATGAAAATTCTAAGTTTGAAAATTGCAAAATTATCGCCAAATTTCCGTTTTTCTTCACAAATAATCGCAAGTTATATCGAAGAAATTTTACCACAATCATGAAGTACAATATGTCACGAAAAAACAGTATCAGAATCGGGGATCCGTTGAAGCGTTCCAGAGGTATTACCTCATAAAGTGACAGTGGTCAGAATTGTAAAAATTAATGGATATGAATAGCGGTACCAGAGCGCCAATAACAGGGCAAAAATATTAAAAGGACTAATTTATTAATACACACATACACAACGCGTTTCGGTGGACACAGCCACCTTCATCAGGTGTGACAAGCAGCAAACAATTGATCCTTATATACATTTGACTAGCTATACAATTACTTAAAAGGGGCGGGGCCAGATACAGAGTAATACTTCTATATTAACCCCTTGAGTTCATATATGCTCAATAGAGTAAAAAGGATTGCTATAAATTAATGCCTAATGAAGCATAAAGGGTTCTTATAAAAAGGATTCACTGTATAAAAACTTGTGAATCCTATAATCATAAATAATAATTTTTACATACAACATAAAACAATATATAAATATAAAGTTATAAAATTACAATCAGTTTCTATCATTATAAGTAGGGAAAAGTAGACAAAGAAAGGAAAGGGAAAAAAAAAAAAATCAAAAAAAAATTTTAGAAAAAAAATAAATAAATAAATAAAAAAAAATTTTTCTCCCAAAAAAAACCACAGAACAAAGTGAAATTATTAAATGGGACAGCTGGACAGAAAGACAATCCTCGACCTAACAAGGATTGTTCAGCTTCAGATAGCACATAGCTAGAAATATTAAAAATACCCCCACAACCGATAGGGGTTTCTATCTGCAGGGAATTTGTATTCTGGTTCATTGGCAAGATTTCATTTTCTTTATATTTGGATTGTGTCTCAATTTCGGCATTTGGACTATTTTTGTTATTGAGGCCTCAGGTTTTTCCACTCCCTCTACATCCCCTAAATTTCTTTTACGTTTTGGACAACGTCCCGGGACCACGTGGAAAAAATGTGTAATTTTCGTTTTATTAGTTTGAGATGCAACTGCATTCTGTGTTTGAGAATTTATCAAGATACTATTTTCATTCAAAATCGGAGATAATTCCAAGGATGTCATTCTGTTTATAGGGGGTTTTATGTGGTTTATACCACTTGTTTTATCAGAAGGTCTCCCTTGATTTAAAATATTCAGTGTATCCGCTATCCAGCAATAGGAATCTGTATTGCACTAGAAAGCTCTGAGATATTAGATCCACTATGGGATATCTCCTGTGTGTTAATATGTAATGTGAAGTTCAGTTCATCAATATCTGCTACTTGTGTGGAAATAGTAGGCGGATTAGCAATAAATTCTACATCTGCTGCTTGTGTGGATAAAATAGGTGGATCAGTAATCAGTATGGAGGGAGGAGTAATTTCCATACACATTCCCTCTATTATAAGGTCATTATTTTTTTCCAAATTAGAATTAAATGCAGTATTTTTCTTGTAATTATTGTTAATGGATAACAATACAACCCATTGCGCCTTGTTCTCTCCTTTCTTTACAGAATTGTAAAAATTGGCCTGGTCATTAACGTGCAGACCACCATTGGGGGTAAAGGGATTAAACGAGGGTACCAACAATTCTGACCACGTGTGTGTATATTGTACTTGCGATCAAGTCATCATGAAATATGTAAATTACATTTATAGAGAAAATGGGGGGGACACATCAATAACGCTTTAAACTTTAAAAATATAACATTCTGTAGAATAAGATTCCAGTACTGACATATTTTTGCCTTCCAAAAAATAGACTAAAAAAAAAAAAACAATCAAAGAATTATGTACCCCAGAATGGTAGCAATAACAACTACAGCTCATCCTGTTAACTTTTTTTTTTTTTTTCTGTTTAAAAGACATGAGGCATAAGGAAAATATCTAAATTTGGTTTTGCTGGAATTGTATGGACTTTCAGGAAAACGTAACGTTGTCTTTTTACTGCAAAGTGAGCGTCATTAACATGAAACCTTAGCATCAATAAAGAATGGCCTTTTGATTTATTTTTTCCCCACCATTCTACCTCACAAAACCTTTTCTTTCTACATTATTTTTCAGACTAATATGGATTAAAGACAAAATTACATTTTCATTAAATGCATGCTTGTAGACATCAGACTGACTGTTAACATTGGTATCTTCTATTCTAATGGACTGCAGCCTTAAAGCGGTCCTGGGTTGTGAGCCCCAATGGGGACAGTGCCCATAATGTCTGTAAAGTGCTGTGGAATTAATGGCGCTATATAAGTCAGTAAAATAAATAATGGATGTCTGACGTTTGCATTTTTGTTGTATACAAAGGCTGCAAAAAAACACTGACGCTAATGTGCAAAGTATTGATTTTGTAGAAGTCACTTTAGGCTCCTTTCTTCCAGTATTGCCAGTTTGACATACTTGACATATTTTAAGGATTCTAATTTGCGTATTAAAAACGTAATTATGACTAGCTACAAGATTATGACCTGTGTTTGGGTCTAGGGATACAGCATGCCCACGACCTGTGTGCTCACGTACACTGTGTGCAGAACTATTAACTTCACAGAACTCCACTTGGACTCAGATGTCAGCAAGATGGAGGTGAGGTACTACTATGGGCTGGTATTATTAAAGATGAGCTAGTTGGACCTTTTCAGGTTAAAGATGATCTCCAAATGAACTCCCAAACCTACTACCAGTTTTTAGAAAACATTTTCTACAAGCAGTGGTACAGGAAAAAGTTTGTATTTTTCAAGAAAATCATGATTTTTATGCAACATACCTGAAATCTGAATATTTATTAATCTTTTGGATTGCCCCACCTCACTGTAGTTGTTCATTAATAACAATAATCAACAAAAATGTTTACGCGATACACACAAAATTGTGAGTTACAGTTAAATTATACACAAAATGTACATTTGGAGCAGGAAGGTTGAACTTGATGGACCTAGGTCTTTATTCAACCTACGTAACTTTGTAACAAAGTTGCCTATTTGTGCTTGATGTAGAGTGAAGCATTAATAAATTTATAAACAAACAAATGGCATTGTTTTTCATTTTGATTTATGAATACCTGTGGTATAAGACGCTCCCATTACTAACCGCGTAGTAAAATGGCCCCCGGTCTTTTCACCGGTGCGTCCGGTCTCTTGTACGGCTCGTGATGGTCTAAAAAGGACCTGGGTGACGTCATTTAGTTGTGTGACAGGTCACGCGACCGCCGACGTCAGCGATCGCGTGACCTTTCACATGACTAAATGACGTCACCGCAGGTCCTTTTTAGACCATCACGAGCCGTACAAGAGACCGGACGCATCGCTGAGGAGACTGGGGGATATCGGAAGGTGAGTATAATGTATATTTTTTATTTTAAATTCTTTTTTTTTAACAGGTACTATAGTACCCGGGTCTGGATGGGAGTCTCCTCTTCTCCAGACCCGGGTACCATCCGCACATAGAATCGCTTAATATCCGCATGTGCACATGTAGTCATGCGGATATTAAGCGATTCTATGCAGGTCAATGGCGGCAATTACGCTGCGTGTCCCCAAATTTAGTGAACATGCTGCGTATTTTTCCACAATGATAATCCGTAGCGGAAATTTCCGCAGCATTTGCACAGCACATGCGGATTATCATTGGGGACCATGGGGCACGTATTACCAAGTGTTTTTAAGAGTTTTCTCTGCGGAAATTCCGCTGCAAAAACCCTTGAAAAACGCATAGTGGGCACACAGCCTAAAAGATAATGTCCCTTTTTAGGCTTTTCAGTTATTGCTTCAGTTTTCATAAGTTATTTGCCTGGATGAACTCTGTGAAGAAATGAACAGTTTTAACCACTCTTTTTTTTGTGAGCTGCATTACAGCAGTGAAATAAGGAAGTGTGATCTGTGCACTTGGTTTTACATTTTCTCCAAAGGATGTGCATCTTTACAACTATTTTAGTTGCTTCTATGTTCCTAAAATTGAAAAAAAAAAAAATAATAGAAGGGGATATACAAATAAACTGCATAGGCCTAGACAGACTCTGCTGTAGTTCCTATAGTAGGCAGTCAGACAGCCTTGTTCACACACAGCTGCATGATCTGGCCACATGGGAACCATCATGGAGTGTTGGTGATCTCTTCAGATAAGAGAGATTAGAAACAAAGCAATCAAGTAGCTTCTAAAAATATTGTAAATCCCTGTGATGCGGGAAGTTTGGATCCACAGTCTGGCTGGGATTTGTGGTTGTAATAAAGACACAGAAATACGCCAGTGAAATTGGATCATTTTGGTTTTCTTTGGAAACTGCAACTGGTTTATGACAGATATTTCAACCATGTAGATATTCGTTTGGTTTTCAGCGGTTTCCTTTTTCTCTGCCTTATGGATTCACTTAAAGCCAGTCTGATCCAGTTACTATAATTATCCTGCTCTACCTAGTCGTTCTCTTGTAATTCTCTCTACATTTTCTCTACATTTTATATTGAAAGATTCAACCGGAAAATGAGCCACATTCTGTTCATACAGCTGGATCACTTCATCTACTCCCAACATCTGTAGGGGCCCACAAACCTCCGACTGGGCCGATGGTTGGATCGTGGCATTGTAAAGACCCCAAAATATTGTACCACTGCTTTAGGTCATATATTCCTTTCTCATAAGAAGCTGTAGATCTCTTAACTTGGGAATGATCTGTTCCCTAACTCAAGATTGCCTGAGTTGAATCGTAGAGGTGTGGGATCTGACTGGTGTCTATCTCAAATGTCTTCAGACTTTTTTTTAAGGTTGCCTTTTATAATTAGTTTGATGTTCTACTTCTACCTTGTTTTCATTGGTGATCTAAAAGTGACCATATACATTAGATCAGTGTTTCCCAAACTCCAGTGCTCATTGCCTTCAACAGGTCATGTTTTCAGGATTTCTATAATGTTACATAGGTGAGAGAATTCCTAATGCCTTGATACTTCCATCACGTGTGCAATACTAAGGAAATCCTGAAAACATGACCTGTTTGCGGGGGGGGGGGGGGAGTTAGGGAAACACTGTACTAGATGATTATCTGCCGAACTCGCTGACTTTGTCAGGATCAGGCAACCATCTAGCGTGTGTGGAGGGTGACCTGATTGTTCCCTGATTAAATGTCAGGGGTAAAAGGATTGGGCATGTTGGCCTATTCTTTGTTCTTAAGGTTGATAACATACTACCAGACGCCTCAGACAGTGGCTTATTTTCTCCATTGAGAAGAACACATCAATGCTCGGCCAAGTCCATGTGTGTGGTGGGTAGGAAGGAATAACGGTTATCCAAACGAATCTTCAGGCAGCAGCTTTAAAATAAAATCATTTTTTTGCCTTCAATGTTTAATCAGTTTTTCTTGTCTGCAAATATTGATGGAGGTTTCTCAAGCTTTTCTTGGCGATCAGTCAGCACTAGAATACAGCTACAATGCCATGGGTCTGCTGTCAGTTTCTTTATGCTGATCCATTCACTTGAGCGGGCAAGTTTGAACAAAAATCGGACCAATAAAGGACATGTCAATCAGTCAGAAAATAGCCCTTCTATGTGAATAACCCAAGGACTGTACAACCCCTGGCAAAAATTATGGAATCACTGGGCTCTGAGGATGTTCATTCAGTTTTAATGTTGTTGAAAAAAAGCAGATCACAGACATGGCACAAAACTAAAGTCATTTCAAATGCCAACTTTAGGGCTTTAAGAAACACTAAAAGAAATCAAGATTAAAAATGTGGTACTCAGTAAGGGTAATTTTTTTTCAGACCAAGTAGAGGGAAAAAATTATGGAATCACCCTGCAAATTTTCATTTCCAAAACTAACACCTGTATCAAATTAGATCTGCTAATTAGTCTGCATCTAAAAAGGAGTGATCACATCTTGGAGAGCTGTTGCACCAAGTGGACTGACATGAATCATGGCTCCAACACGAGAGATGTCAATTGAAACAAAGGAGAGGATTATCAAACTCTTAAAATAAGGTAAATCATCACGCAATGTTGCAAAAGATGTTGGTTGTTCACAGTCAGCTGTGTCTAAAATCTGGACCAAATACAAACAACATGGGAAGGTTGTTAAAGGCAAACCTACTGGTAGACCAAGGAAGACATCAAAGCTTCAAGACCGGAAACTTAAAGCAGTATGTCTCCAAAGCAGGAAATGCACAACAAAACAAATGAGAAACAAATGGGAGGAAACTGGAGTCAATGTTTGTGACCGAACTGTAAGAAACCGCCTAAAGGAAATGAGATTTACATACAGAAACTAAACATAAGCCATCATTAACACCTAAACAGAAAAAAACAAGGTTACAATGGGATAAGGAAAAGCAATTGTGAACTGTGGATGACTGGATGAAAGTCATATTCAGTGATGAATCGCGAATCTGCATTGGGCAAGGTGATGATGCTAGAACTTTTGTTTGGTGCCGTTCCAATGAGATTTATAAAGACTGCATGAAGAGAACATGCACATTTCCAGTCATTGATGATATGGGGCTGCATGTCAGGTAAAGGCACTGGGGAGATGGCTGTCAGTACATCTTCAATAAATGCCCAAGTTTACATTGATATTTTGGATAGTTTTCTTATCCCATCAATTGAAAGGATGTTTTGGGATGATGACATTATTTTTCAAGATGATAATGCATCCTGCTATAGAGCAAAAGCTGTGAAAACATTCCTTGAAAGAAGACACATAAGGTCAATGTCATGGCCTGTAAATAGTCCGGATCTCAATCCAATTGAAAATCATTGGTGGAAGTTGAAGAAAATGGTCCATGACAAGGCTCCAACCTGCAAAGCTGATCTGGCAACAGCAATCAGAGAAAGTTGGAGCCAGATTGATGAGTACTGTTTGTCACTCATTAAGTCCATGCCTCAGAGACTGCAAGCTGTTATTAAAGCCAGATGTGGTGCAACAAAATACTAGTGATGTATTGGAGTGTTCTTTTGTGTGTTTGGGCTAGTAAGGGTGTAGTCCACTGGTTGGCAGCTTTAGGCCCTCTTCACAGAGGCTGGAGGATCCCTCTACCTTTATTGATGTTAATGAGCCTTTTTTTTTTTAATAGCAAGAATCATATTATAGTCTATAGAATTTTTTCTGTCAGAAGCTACCATTGACCTCTGTGTGAATAGAGCCAAAAGATATGGGAACATTTGGTGATGCTAATATTTGTCATTTTGAAGGTGATTTCCCCCCCCCCCCCCAGACATGAGATTACACTTCCATGTCTTGGGTTTGTCTTCCATTACCAAGGTAACACTTTATTCTATCTGTCTGAGATCTGAAACGTTCTCAAGATCCTATTTTCCCTATTAGCATGAAGGCAATCCCTAGAACTAAGTAATAGCACAGATTAGGTCTGTGAAGACGATGTAAGTGGTGTATTCCCATATCCTTGTGCCTTTATGAATCATTGAAAAGCCCAGGATCGTGAAGGCTTTCTGCGAGAGTGGCTGTGTTTTATAAGCCTTGGAAGTGCGCCACACAGTATGAGCTCATGAACATCCACACGGACTGTCATAAGGAGTCAGGGATTTTTTTATTGACTATAATGAGCTATACTTTATAGTTTTATTGTGCAGCGCATATCAAGCCCAGCCAGAATTGAGCGCTCTGGTGCTATTTTCGGTGTTAAGGCCTCATGTCTTCCAGATGGAGGACTTCACAGAACAGCTATGCTTCCACTCAGCAATTCCGTTCTTTTCAGAAACTATTGTCTGTACTCCTTACACAGCCCCCTAGGATGGATGTTTAGTGTGGTACGCTGACCACCGCTAGTCATGCTATTGGTACTGTAACTTATTTTTATGTCGGGAAGAAAACTATACCATTGATGCCAATGTACAAATCTTATTAGGAGAGACTTAAATGGGTGGTCCACTACTTGGACAGGTTTCTCTTAAATACTATAGTCTCCAGGGTAAATATAATTTACTGATACTAGTCTCCCTCTCCAGGGCTGTTCCAGCTATGTCTGTGCCGGATGTCATGTTACCTTGTCTGCAGCGCTCTCGTGGCATAATCGGCAGTCACTAATGGTCTCTTTTGCTCACACATCCCTCCGCGATCTTCGTAATTGTGAGAACTGCATCCCATTAGCAGCCACTGATTGACTGCAGCTCTCCCGTGGCTTAACTGTGTGTTGGGAGACCTGACTTGTACTTCTCTGGTGGGGCCCTGGTTCGGGAGGTGAGTATACGGCTTCTCTATTTTACTCCGGGAAATATAATCTTTATAGATGGGTTATCCAAGTAGCTGCAACCCCTTTTATACAACATGACTGATTACCTTTTATACAGTCCTGTCTGCAGACTGCATGGTGTAGGACAGGAGTAGCTCTACATATTAATGTACTGTGACAAAGTCACTGGCAAAGCACTGGAGGGGAGATATGTAGCACTGAGATTGATAGCTCCAGTAATATAAACATAGGAAAATGCTCCAGCACACAAAGTGATGAGATGTTAATCAGCCATGTTTAGTGCTAGAGCATTTGATGTGGGGTGGGCCTGGAGGCACAAGCTCTGTAGCTGTATTGTCATGTGAAGGAACGTTAAACCTTGTGTTTGTTCCTGAAGCGGGCGGTTACCCGTAGCAACAAGACTTGTCTCATATTGTTTTGTTTTCTGTTAGGCCGGGAAGACCGTGTTTGTTTTACTGTGCTTTATACAGTTCCCTTAATAAACCACAACAGAATATTTAAAGGGAAGGTACCGTCAATAAAAAAAAATTCCAACAATTGAAAAAATGTAAAGTATTAATGTTTTATTTTTTTAAAAAATATATATTATACTTTTTGTTTTTAATTAAGTAAAATATGAAAAATAATTTAAAAAGGTTTGGTATTTCCACTTTTAAACACTAGAGGGAGCAGCTGCTGAAAAATGCCATTTAAACCTAGTGGACAACTAGCTCACATTACGACTGCAGTAAATGTGGACGGGGTCTGGTCACGTGTGTGACATCACTCCTCTCCTCCCCTTCTGGGTGTTAGCAAAAAGATAAGAAAGGATGAAGTTTAGGATTAGATAGGTCTGGAGTGATCACACATGATGGGATTAGATATACTAGTCTGGGGCGTATTGTGCATTTTTTGGTGACTGCCAGTGATACTGACAAGTAGACCACGTCACTGAAGACGGCCAGTAGCACCGATTGTGTTCATTGGTGCTGCTAGCTGTATCATAAGCTGGGGTTTAGATACGTGGAGTGTAACAATCACTGGGATTAGATGTTGAGTTTAGTGGAGTGTATCACACAAGATACTCAGAATCGAATGTATGAAATGTGTGACCCCGCTCCGTCCACTTCTATGGGAGCAGTGGTGTAACGTGTGACAGTAGCGTAGCTACCGGGGGCAGAGGGGCGGTTGCCCTGGGCCCTGTGCTCTAAGGGGCCCATCTGGAGCTACGCTACTGTAAACTGTATCTGCATGCTTTGATACAGCCTAAAAATAGCAGCCTGCAGCCGCCCCAGAATTGGTGAATCACATTAGATGCGCCAATTCTGTCACTTTGCCAACGCACCAGGGCAATCAGGAAGAGCAATCAAGGTAATGGTAGTTGGGATTTGTCAAAAATCACAGCTGGCATCAAGCCCTGGGGTTAGTAATGGAGAGGCGTCTATCAGACACCCCCATTACTAACCCAATAATGAAATATATTTTATTTAATAAAAACACTCCCTGACACTTTCCCTGGTTCACCAATTTATTTTTGAAAAAAAACATGCAGGTCTGCTTTAGTCCACAAATGGAAACCTGAAAAACATAAAACAAGAGAATAAAGACAAGACACTGTCACTGTTCCTACGATCCCTGAATCTGACGTCCAAAGGCTATGGATCCTCATTCAGAGAACCAATCTCCATAGGCTGTAGCAGCAGCCACTCCAGGTCTCGCTGCACTCCGCAAGGCCTTTCAGCTGTGATGAGCGGTGACGTTAGTAACTACTCTGCTCATCCCGAGCCCTTTGTATAATGGCCCCATATAGTATTCCACAGTATAATGGGCCCCATATACTGCCCCACTGTATAATGGGCCCCATAATGGGCTTGTTCTGTGTGTTCAAGTTGGCGGTGAGTGGTGATAGCAACCTGCTCTGTAATCCTAACAGGCTGAAATCACCGCTGGCCGCCGCAGATACTCACCTCTCCCAGGACCTCCACTCCCCGACACTTCCTCTCCCCTGCAGCTTCTGTCATCGCACGCACTGAGCAGTGTGTGCGATGATAGGGGAAACTGGAGCTCGCAGCTTACACAGTGGGCTCTACAAAGATGGCAGTGATCTCCTCCCACAACGGAGACCTGGACAGCCCAGGGGTGTACCCAAGTCGTAGGTGAGGAGCGGCGTCATTGCAGGAGATGCGGTCGGACAGCGACCACAGTCTCTTATGCCCAGGACTGCCGTAAGTGAGGTGTGTAACTTCTGCTCGGACTTTTTACACACACCCAAATGAAAATGGCAGCCCCCAGTGTCTGATGTAAAAAATAATTAAAGTTGTAGATTTTAATTTTCTATTAAAAGCAGTCTATAATGTAATCGGCTAAGCGTCCCTCTGTCTGAAGCCTTTATAGACTGTGCATGCGCGACGCGCAGTCTGGCTCCAGACAGAAGAACCCATGGAGCCGTTACAGGTAAGAGGAGGTGTATGGCGCCGGAGATCACGGTATGCGTAGACATTATTTTTTACCATTCTTTACTGTCACACTATATAAATCCATGCTGTTTGCATGGATTTATATAGTGTGACCAAGTTGTCAAGCACTTTCCAGGTGATGCTAAAATCGCTTGGAAAGCGCTTGTCAACCCGCATGCAGAAATGCATGTGAAGAACGCTTCACATCCGCATGTCCCTGGCAGGAAAAACGAATGTACAATCCGCATGTACAATCCGTATGCGTTTTAAGACTAGTTTAACCATTCTATTACCTGTATGCCCAGAATAATAGGTAAAAATGTTCCAGGGGTGACAGATTCCCTTTTAATGTGACCGCATGAATGCTATTTCGCATACTTGCAGTCATGTGCCGACTAGTCTCATTCTTTTCTCAATGGTCTTTTATTGAGAGAACTGTAGGACACTGGTCTGCATGTGTCCTCAGGTATGCAAATCGAATACAGTCAACCAAGTGACCACCCACTTGCAGGAGCATACAGGGGAATTGAAACAGTGTGTGCATCGTATAATGTTTCGATTTGGCTGTCACATAGTGGCTGCAGGATTTTGTTCTGAAACTGGAAATCCAGCCCTAATTGCTCTAGTCTGGTGCAGAAAGTGAAAAAAAAAAAAGCATATTCTCTTGAATCTGCACCGCTCCTGGTTCTCCTAGCATTCACATAACCACTGCAGCCAATTGATGACCACTGATCGCCTTTCGTTATTCCGTCAGAGCAGAAATCCAATGTGACGTAATATAAAAGTTCTCACTGTTGGAGCACAAGTTACAGGTAAAATAGCCCACTGCCATGGCTCAGATCACTGGCAAAACTGATTAGAGTCTGCTAGCACCCATTGGCTATGTAGCTTGCAAAAGATAAGACCAAAGTGGTGATAAACCACTTGTGTCTTTCCCTCAGTGTCCCCTGCTGTCTTTGACTGGGGTCCCACACTGACTGCTGACGTAACTGTATGCAATTGGGAACAGGTTAATAGAAGTGATCTATCATTTGGTTTGTAAAGCTTGCAGTATTTTTTCTCAGGAGTGGGTGATAAATGTAGAATTGGTGACTTGTTTCTATTATACCTTTTCTCTGATTGTTCCTCCCCTGGTTTTGGCTCCCACTCCTGAGAAAAAATACTGACCAAATACTGATAGTGGGGCCGTGGTCTTAGTGTATTACAAGGTGGCTAATAAGCCAAATGCTAGAATATTTTCAACAACAAGAAAAAAATTGTAAGCTCCCTTTACTATGCAAAACTACATGCAATATTTTTAATAGTAGTATTATTAAATGTATTATTTTTTTTCTTGCAAGTTTACACAGCCTTTAATAGTCCCAGTTGCAAAGCCTAATATGTATAATCTTTGTTTCCACAGTCTGAGCTATGGAGCTGGGCATCCTTCTCATTCAGAAACAGAGCTCCTCCACCGGCAGACCTACGCGGCCACTCATCAGCTCCCTGGATATGCCACCACACACCATCCTACAGGTGGGAAATGTGCAGATCTTAGTGGTAATTTACTAAATGAAATTGTAGAAGGCCGTATATCCCTGAGTGCAGTCTCTCCTTCTACCCTATGCCGGTTCTATAAAACTGACGGCCTATCCTTAGAATGGAGCATGACTAGTAAAGGGTTTTCCCGCACCTCCCCTACCATCTGATGATGAAATTGTCAGCAGGTGTCCTACAGAATCTAATGCTTCATTTAGTGTTTTTCCTTCTGTATTAGGGTTTGTGCACACATTAAGTATTTGCTGCATTTTTGTCCCCTTTTTTTTTTTTTTTTACGCAGGTTTATCACAAAATTAGAAGCGTTTCCTAGTACCAGCAAAGTGAATGATATTCCTGAAATCTCATACGTTGCCTTTGCTTATTGTTTTGCTGCAAATTTGAATCTGTTTCAGATCTGCAGCATTAATTCTTAGTGTTTTTCACCTATTTTATTGCCTGGGAAAAACGCACTTATTCATGCCCCGTTTTTCCTGCAATGAGAGACTTTTTTGATGCAGAAATATGTGCACCAAATACTTAATGTGTGCATACCCATAGGGTCGTACCAGGAGTTATAATGTGTATTTAGTGAGTCCGTCTTGCTAAAGGATGTTATAGTTTTCTAATAGGAGTAGTACTCTTTTATTATTGATTTTGTTTTGGATGTGCCATCTGTTAGTTCTGTAGGTTTGTGTTCCTTTCATTAGCACTCCCATTACATATGGCCAGCTGTTTTGGTGCCTGCCACCCAATGCCAGAAAACCCCTCTAAATGGCCATTTTTCTGTTGCTGAGTGCCATTTCTCCTTCGATATTTATATGGCACAGCTCGGTAACTCTGGTAGTGACTGGCTGCTATCACACTTTACAAGTAAATGGGTCTGATCTGCAGAGTCGGGCACAGCGACTACTAACCTGACAGTGTCTGCTAACAATGGAGGGTAACCTGGGTGCCCGGAGTCTGACTCCACTCATCTGTAATTGTAGGCTGATCCTTAGGATAGGACATACGTTTTAAAGAATGGGATAATCCCTGTAATAGTAGTGGAGTTCTGTCTTTTGGCTTTATGTACTGGAATCAGTCCCTTTTAAAGCAGATAATGAAAAAAAGCTTTTTCAAAAATAATTGCACCAGCAGAATAGAATTGTAACTTGTCCTGAAATGAACAAATGTCTTGCAGGTTTATCTGGCATTTTTGACACCAGCCTCCACGTGGCCAGTGGTAACACTACAGAAACGTCAGTGATGAACTTTTTGTCTGCAATAGAGTCTCGGACAGCTCAGGCAGCGTCATCGGGCACCACGCTCCTGCCACAGTTCAGGGCTCCATCATGGCAAACTGGTAACGGTTACATTTTGCTTCTATCACTTAATTTTAACTCTTGTGGTTTCTAATGTATTCATACAACTTGTAAGGTGCTCAGCTGCAGGGTGGTTTTTAAGTTTGGCTGTGCATCTTAGATAGCTGTATGCCAAAATG
The DNA here is from genome assembly GCF_046119375.1 of Phyllobates terribilis. Classification (NCBI taxonomy): domain Eukaryota; kingdom Metazoa; phylum Chordata; class Amphibia; order Anura; family Dendrobatidae; genus Phyllobates; species Phyllobates terribilis. The sequence goes on from NW_027362773.1 coordinate 69,614,053, forward strand.
TCATTCTGCCAATACATATTCCTTCTGGCGCTCCCCATACACAAGTGTGGCTTGTTTACCTTTTCATACTAGGCACAACTAGACATCTAATGTCACCCATGAGCATGGAGGAGCAGATATTTTAAAATCCAGCGTGCCTTACTCTTTTTCTTGACATTAGTCGTCAGTAGAGAGTCGCTCCCATGATCATTAGATGGTTGTCTGTCTCGGCCAACAATGATCTCATGGTTTTGGTCCTTTGAAATAAGAACAGGTTATTTAGTGTAGGTAAAAACAGGCAAAAGTGTGAACCCCTTAAATAATTTCAGATTTGATTACCCACTTGATGATGTCCCTTGTATCTTTTCATGGCCTTCTTATATATATTCTGCTTTAAGAAAACTCTTACAAAGGCCATTCAATTCTATGGGGCATTACAGTATAAAGTAAGCATCTAGCGTTTTAGGAGCTATAGCCTCTTGAGTGTCCCAATCCCTGGCTCAGTTCTGCAGAACAATATGCTAACTAGGGTGCTTGTTGCAAGAGACTCAGTTCACCGTTCTGCCCCCTGGTGTTGCTTGTCCTCTGCCTCCTTTACTGGCGGTTGACTATGCTAGCTTGCCTGAGTTTTTTTCTGCAGTGCTCACTCTAGTGCTGCCAATCACCAGTGAAGGAGGTAAGGCTATACTAAACCACTGGTCTGAACGATGCACTAAGCCTCTCAGCCACACCAAGGGTGCACAGTGCACCCTAATGGGCATATTCACTTAAGCTTCAGTTTCTACAGGAAAGAGGCAGTGATTAGAAGACAAAATGTGCGATTTTTATGCAGGCTACATCCCCTACAAGACTGTGCGCTTAGTTTATATTGTCAGATTGGGCTGACAGACTCCCTTTAATTTATACATTAAGTAGTAAAGAACTTGTGTGCATCACCTATCTGATAGTGTGTCCTTTTTTTCCAGGCATGCATTCCTCAACAGCAACAGAACTGTTTGTTACTGGAGCTTTGCAAACCTCTGGAACGTTTCCAACCTCTGCGCTCTCTGCCTATCAGCACCCAAATACATTCAGCTCTAGAAACTTTGCCACAACTCCGTCTTTAACTCTTCAAGATGGGACTTTCAGTGCTACAACTAATGGTCTGCTTTCTCCTCATGACCCTTTGCTGCAGATCAAGACATCACAGACTCCTACTGCCTTGACATTTGAACGTCTTGGTAGTGCTGTACTAAGTACTGGCATACCACAGTCCTCAACATATCGGTCTGCCCAGGAATCTGCACCACATCTCTTACAGCCCCAGTTCAGTTTATTGCCATCAGCTCTTGGTGGGACCCAGCAGACCGCTCAGCCATACAGTACATCAGTGTTTACTGGTTCTACAGCTTCTATTGAAAGAGCACTTCAGAGGGAATGTAGTGTGATAAAACACCATCAGAGGCCTTCTAGTACGCAGTCCGTACAGGCTCAGCTATCTGCTACTCAGCATTCCTTACCCAATTATTTAACAAGTGCAACTGGGGCTGCCTTGCAGGACACATCAAGACAGTCCGCTCTGTTATGTGCTCCTCTTGGAGCTCTTACTCAGGTGAGCAATGGTGGTCCGGTACAAAAAACCCCTCAAGTTTCTGTGGAATTATCTCAATCTTACCCATCTGTCATACCTTCCCCCGGTTTCCCTCCCTCTTCTACAAAAGCAAAGAACTGTCCCACAAAGGCACCCCCGAGGTCATCAAAGACCCCCAAATCTCAGAGTGTAGCGTCTCCTGGGCAGACCCAAAGCTTTATAAAGTCTTCACAGAACCAGAGTTCTGTCATTTCAAGCCAAGCACAAGCTTTTTCCACTGCACAGCTTAGTAGCCTTTTACCTGTAAGCCAGTCCCCTAGCTATGTTTCCACACAGTCCCCCAACCTGCCATCCTCAAGTCAATCTCAAGTTTTTTCAACAATCAAGTCCGAAAAGCTGCCTCCTTTGTACAAACCACTGACTGCATTTTCTAGCCAATCACAAACCATAACCTCTGGCAGCCAGACACTAAGTTACTCGACAGATCAGCCGCTTGCACTGCCTTCAGTATCAAGCGAGAACTACTCCGATCAAACAAGAGATTTGTCTTCAGCTAACCAGGCTCAAAGTTATTCTTCCAGTAACACTCAGGGTCTAACTCCAGTCAGTCAATCACAAGTTAGCTATTCATCTCAGTCACAGGTGATGTCACCCGTAAGTCCTTCAGAAAGTTATAATTCAGGACAGAACCTACCACTATCATCTCCTTCTCTTCCATTTTCCTCTCGTGCTTCCTCTCGTGGACAAACTTTGCCTGCCTCGAGTCCTACTCCAAATTACATTTCTATGCATCCTTCCCAGGCTACTCAAGATTCCACTTCCCCACAGTCTCAGAAGTATTTGCCAACTGTCCCCTCATCGTCCTTTTCATCCCCTCCTCACTCTCAAGCATTACAAAACAGTAGAACAACTGCGGACTCCAAATCCTATGGAAAGAGGAAGTCTGAAACCAACCTGTATGCAAGCATAAAACAAGAGGAGAAATTTCAGATGCCGGATTTGCAGTCATTACAACAACAAACCAATCTTGAACCTTCAACTCAAGGACTAAATGATGGGGAAATGAGTTCTCAAGAGACGGCTTACAGTGTTTCAAAGGCTGATGACAGATATTCCCAAAGTGTTATCAAAAGCAATTCTCGTCTGGAAGACCAAGTTCTTGGGCTTCAGGGGCCTAAAAAGGATGAACGATTGATGAGCCCTGTTGGTCACATGTCCCAGCATGTGAGCCATATAAACAGTTCAGCTGATCATGATGCTAAAAATTCGACAGACATGATACAACCTACACAAGTCAATGCAAAAGACTTGAGTCAGCATAATATGTTACACAAAGTGCACGAAACAAAGCTTCAGGAGCAGCCAAGTACTTCCCCACAGCTCCAAGCAGTTTTGAGGCACCCTCAACATCTTCAACTACAAGGAACGCAGGTACTTCTAGATTCAGATTTGCAAATGTTTCAGCAGTCTATTTTACACTCTACCTTGGGGCAGGCGAAGGCATCTGCCTCCATGCAGCGTATTCAGAGCCCCCAACATGTAGCTCCCCAGTTCCTTCACATGGATGGACACATTATTCAGAGCAATGGAGGGCAGCCTCTACCATCTCTGCACTCGCAAAGCTCAGATGTAATAAAAATGGACACCTCTGATGGGAAGCATTTACAACAACACTTGCAGCCTAAAGACTTTGGCCAGAGACCACGGCTAGACTCGAAGAATCAGTTTGAGTCTTTGAACCCAATGTGTTTTACAGATTCCATGTTACTCAGTGATGAAAGGAACTTTTTGTCTCATGTTGATGACATTTTAGCAGCTACAGCAGCTCAAGAGTTTGCCAAGTCTTCTAGTGAGGATAATTTGTCTGTCAAACCAGATGATTCAAAGTCCCGATTCCAGTCCTTGAATATAAGGAACCCGCCCACAAACTTTGCACCCTCAAAACAGCCACAGAATCTAAACACTCTTTCATTAAATGGTGGCCAAACAGCAATAAACCTTTCCACTATTTCTACGACTCATTCCAAAAATGCAAGTCTTGATCAAAACCAGATTCAGCCTTTAGAGCAAGACTTGCCTAGTGGTATGGGGTCACCGGTGCTAGGGACCAGTCAGGATGACCATGAGAAGAATTCTGAAGTGGGCAAGAAAAATGACGCTAAGGACACTAATGATGTAGGAGGAGATATTGGAGATTCAAAATTCTTGGACAGTACCAAAAACCTCAATGAGGAGAATGCTGCATCTGATGGAGACTTTATTATGAACACAGAGGAAAATGCAGCTGTTGCTGGACAGCGCATGTCAAAGACTGACCCTCAAGCATGCAACAGCAGCTCAAGTGGCCAAATGGAAGAAGACTGCCAAGATCTCGCCCAAGATTGCCTTCAAAATATGAAGGGAACAGACAAAATGCCAATAAAACATTTTACAGATGAAGAAAATGCAAATATCAAACAAGCTAAAAGAAATGTACAAATGAAACGGCCCTTGTCGAAAGGCCCTGATGGGGGGATGCAGTATTCCACACACACCTCTGAGGGGTATTATGATAGCTACCAGCACCAAGAACGGATGAGGCAGAAAATAAAGGAAGTGGAGGAGAAGCAACCAGAAGTAAAAACTGGTTTTATTGCATCATTCTTGGACTTTTTAAAGACTGGACCAAAGCAGCAGTTTTCAGCTCCTGCTGTGCGTGTACCTAATCGTATCAGGAGGCCTGTTACCCCAGTAATAAAGACCCCTGGTCCTGGCCCACTCCCACCACCTCAGTCGGCAGGTTCTGAGATGGCTAACTCTCCTAAAAAGCCTGAGGAAGAGTTTAAGAAAAACCTGGAGGCATTGCCTTCCTTTTCTTCTGATGATGATGATTCTGTTGGAGGTAATAATGATCTTCAGAAGAGCATCACCACAGCTTTGTCTGCCTTAGATGAGAATGGAGAGAAGAAGAATAAGGCAGGTGAGTGTCTTTTGGGGCCTTAAGCGCTGGTTGTGTCATGTTTCAGCCATGGCTCTGTTCTTCATGGCCCTTAATGGAGAGCTGTAGCAAAATGTTGTGGTGTTTCAAGGTGGTAAATATTTTTAACTTTACAATGTAATGTGACATTCTACCATGGATGTTATACCTTATCAATAGAACATTCATACAGTGCCTTAAAAAAGTATTCATACCCCGTGCACTTTTCCACATTTTTTTCACATTACACCCACAAACTTAAATGTGTTTTATTTGGATTTAATGTGCTAAACCAACACAATTTGTGCTGTATCAGTTATTTGATTAATACATTTAAAATATCAGAACATACAGTAAACCTAGGCGGTTGGTATGTTCTCTGCACTTGTTAAACTTTTAAGGATGCGTGGTGTATCTAATTTTCTGTTTGGATCACAATTTTAGAATGTATTATGAATATTTATGCATTTTTTTTCATATACAAAAAAATTCACTTCAGAGCAATGAAGGTGCCTGGGTGCAGAATGGGGTCTTAGACTAAAATGAAGTCCAGGAACATCTAGAAAAATGGCCTATGGAGTGGGCCGCATTGTTAAGATTAGTTTGGGACTACACTGCAACTTTGGCCACAACAGAAACAAAGTTCCCATGCAATGCCCCTGAATACAAATACACGGCCCATCATTAGTATACTATTAGCCACTGTGCAACCCTCCATTCAATATATAACTTGATAAGCCAGCACTTTGTCCTCCATTAACTATAATTAGCCACTTTTCCCCGAGCCAATACACATATAAATTAATTAGCTACTGTGCCTCTCTGGCAATTAGCTAAAAGTTCCTGTCCTTTTTTTTCCCCATCTCTCTCCCTCCCAATTCATTGCAATTACATGTCCTGTCTCCCAACCACACCTTCAGCTCATTACAATTAATTTCCTCTCCCACCTCCCATTTTTTGTTTTTACAACTGCATGTCCTCTCCCCCACCTCCTCCAATTAATTGCAATTACATGTCCCCTCTCCCACCCCTATTGTGCTCTCATCTCCCACTGTAAAAAAAAAAAAAAAAGATTAGATCTCTCCAGACTATTTCCCGCGGTGTCCCTTCCATGGGTGATGTAAGTCTATACTGGCCGGGTGCGTGCTAAATGCCCCAGGTGGCTTGATTGGGCATTGCACTGGTTGCGTCATAGAGAAAACGTCAGGCAGGAGGCTGAGAAGGGCTCCCGCAGCTGAGCTGCAACCTTCCGGCACCAAGACTGCAGGAATGCAAACTGGCACTGCCAAAGGTGCCAAAAAGGACTATGAGGGCAATCTGGCCATGGGCCTCCCTGGAGCCCCCGGTGCTAGCCCAGATTGCCCTCATTATTCATCCCTTGCTGCGGGCCATAAGAAATTGTTTCTGTGGGCTGTGTGTTTGAGACCCCTGGTATCTAAATTGCTGAGAGACCTTTTGACAATGCAATGTGCTAGAAGTTTAATTTCAACGTGTCAAAAGTCTGAGAGTTGACCTGGCTAGAAGAAGCGCACCATGTGAAGCTCTTGGTAGCGAGGAGGTCATATTGTGCCCATGGGTATCAGTTTGTGTCCAGTTTAGGCTTCTTAATCTGGCATAGAAGCTGTAAATACTGATCCGGCGTACCATGAGCGCACGTGTCCCACTGCCTCTCCGCAGCCTTCATCTAACGTGTTTTTATTGCTTGTACCTGATATTTTTGGAAAGCTGATGGCTCAGGGGTCGGCATTTTATTTTCAGCATTGAACCTCTGGGTTTAAATTAATCCAAGTAAAATATCGGCATAGAGTTTGTGTTTTGTCTTTTTCGGTTGTGTCTAATGTTCATCAAATCAGCATCCTACTTGGGACACGTTGTTACCTATGAGCCCAGTGCGTCTGGCTGGGGGGATAGGGGATGGAAGAAGCATTTGGCCCCATGATCTGTACAGCACCGCTGAATATGTTGCCTCTATATAAACAGGAAAGTGATGATAATTTCTGACCTCACATATTCTGCCTGTCTTACCAATCAGCGAGGCAGATTCCTTTACCACCAAGCCTGCAGTCCTCTTGATTTATGCCGGCTGTACAATTGAGTGGTTTTGCTCGCTTTTTTTTATAACTTTCCAGCTTTGGTTGTCTGTGATGTTTAGTTATTGCTGCAGCATTACACTAATACGGGTAATAACTTCTCACTCGTCATTGGTAGCCATATATTTAATGTAAGAATTGAAGGTGATCCTTCCAAGAAATTATTAGCACGTGTCTGATGTGTAACCTCAGTCTCTACTGCTCTACAAATGGGAACTTGAAGTTTGCTTGTCTATTCTTCCTTATAAGCAGCTGAAAAAACAGCAACTTCAGGAAAGCAGGAATCTCCTCCAGTTTCTTCCCCGAGGACCGCACAGGAGAAGTCGAAAGTGGTTGAGCCGCCGAAGAGCACCCAAAGTGAGTCCACGCCAGCAGAGCTGCTAGCCAAGTCGCAAGAATGCATTGCAATTGAAGGTTTCACCGATGACGAGGGCACGGAGAGCGGCGGAGAGGGGATTTACCGGGAGCGTGATGAATTTGTGGTGAAGATTGAAGATATTGAAATGCTGAAAGTAAGTTTAAAAAACAAAAAAATCCCAAGATCACTGATTTCTAAAAACCTGTAATCTGTACATGAAGTACATAACATTATTACTTTACATCCAGCACAGCATTTGTAGGGGTAGAGCTCTTATTGGTAAGGTTTATGACCACTAATAATTGAACATATCAGTGATTTGGTATATATCAACCAAGAGCAAAGAATTACACTGGGAAAATTACAGCAGTAAGACAATCTACGGATCTAATAGATTATGGATCGGCGGCTGCTGATTGGCTGCAGCAGTCACTTGATATTGTTTAAGGTACGTGCCCGTCAGGGAATATGGCACTGAGATTAGAGGAACAGCACTGTCCTGGGAAGTAACAACCCTTTTTAATGTGGTGTAAATGGAGCCCCAGCTAGAGACTAAAAGGCACGAGCTGTGCTCCGGAGGACTGAATGTGACCGTGGGGTTCATGTGATGCTCCTTTTTCCTTCCATAATCACTGCACAAGAAATGTGGACTGAATACAGGCAGAATATTTTTTTACGTAATATATAGTCCTGGTTTTGGACCACTCATTAAGTGAGACCACTTGATTGACATTTTATTAATTTACCTTCCCTTCTTTTTCCACTTCAAGGAAGCCTTACATACTGGGAAAGAACCTCCGGCCATTTGGAAAGTCCAAAAAGCCTTGCTCCAGAAGTTTATCCCGGAGATTCGAGAAGGACAGAGGGCGTTTGCTGCCACAAACAGCGTAAGTTTTTTAACAATGTTTTGTCCTCTGGATCTTTAGACAAATCTAAATGTATTAACTATGAATCCTGAGCTACCTGGAGACCCGCTGCCATCAGGTTCTGTAGATGCAGATTGGATTTAGTTTATTTTCTCTAAGTTAAACATAAGATAAATGGTTAGAAGACACCTTGTGCCCCCAACCCCAGCCCCTGCCTTTTTAGACAATCTCAATATTTTTTAACACTAGTTATTACTTTTACTTATTATTACTTATTAAATTTGTGCTCTTCAAATACCATGGAAGTTAATATTGTGATATGTGCAAAACCGTTTTTCTCTACATCAGAACATTGCAGCAACCTTGCAACAGTCACCAAAACCTGACATTTTGTACTGGTGTGCTGTGTTTGTTTGTTTCTGGTAAAGAAACATCAGAGCATCACTACAGATTTTTTTGTTAATTTAACCTTTGTAGTGGTTTCACTAATCCATGTTCCCTGCCCCTAGTATACTTACCAGCCGCCATCTTCTGCTCTTCATGGTGGTGCTGATCCCGCTCTGCCAATCATCTTGTGATGGCATCTTCTGACTGACCGGATGTCAGAGGTAACGGTCACACGCTCTCTGTGTAAGTCTACGAGAGCCTGTTTCTGGCCTTGTTCTGGCTCTCAGACTTACATGGGGTAAATACTGGATTGATCCAGCAGGTCACAAACCGCTGGAGACCGACCAGAGCGGTGGTGGGAACAGAAGAAGACGACAGCTGGTAAGTATAAGACTAGTGGCATGGAACTTACATTAGTGACACCACTCCTGCAGTAAAATAATAAAAAAAAATCCCAAGTGGTGCTTCAAAGTGACGCATTAGTCATGGTTTGCTGTGATCCATACTGTGTGTATTTAGACATGTATGTCTTCTGTGTGATTTTATACCTCTGATTAATGCGGACCCTCCAATCCACAGAATAAAGAGACAAGTGTATATCCTCTGCTTCACGAGGCTTTTGTTCTAGTTAAAGATTAGATAAATGTAAGTTACAGTTTTAGTTGTTTCTCGCTGACCCTTCCGTGGTTTATTCTCTTGTACAGTACCTTGGCTACTTTGGAGATGCCAAAACAAAATATAAGCGGGTATATGTAAAATTTGTGGAGAACGCAAACAAAAAGGAGTATGTCAGAGTTTGCTCAAAGAAACCCAAGAGCAAAGCCCCTGCCATTCCAAGGTACTATCTTTGCCTTTGTTATGTGTCATTTGTTTTATGTGTCATATTTTGTGGTGTAATACTTATGCTGTAGAGTAGATATCAAATATGTCTAGGAAATTTAGAAGTCAAATACAGAAACTACCAAGACAGTTGGCTGTCGTAAAGGTAAAAGATCATACCTGACCAACCAGATGCCTCTGAAGCAAGAGGTGCAGCAACTACCATTGTACTGATTGTGGGGAGTTCTTGGAGGTAGGGGAATACTGGAGGAGACCAGATATCGGGTTTGATTGTGGGTTTGATTAATTGAGCAGCATAATCAACAAGATCCCTGTCGATGGCCAAGAGACTTATCTCACTCAATTTAGTTGGATGCATGGCAATACACGGCTTTATAGCCCCGACTATTTTGGCCGCAACCTCTTTTGCGTATCCAAAGATACCAGTGGAAATTAATGGCAGGGCTAGGGATGGGGCCGCATGAAGCTGTGATGCGTATGCCAGGTTGTTTTGGATTGTTTCTTTAAGCAGGTGTTGTGACCTGGGTAAATCCAGGGGATCATATTTTGGTCCAACCGCATGTATAACAAACTGACACGATAGCTGTCCGGCTCTTGTAGCCACCACCTCTCCTTCTCTTAATGGACCATGGATGTTAGAAGAAGAGCTGCTCGCTTAGCATGGAGATCAGCAAGTGTAATACAGAAACCTTTGTTCCTTGTTTTGTTTTTTAACATTTTGCATTTTCAATCGCCATGTGCCACACACAAAAAATGTACTGGGGTATGTACAAAGTGCAATCAAATCATATGCATGTATACAGCAGAGATATTACAGCCCTCCTAATAGTTGCCAGCCGATCACCTGATACAGTAGTGGACAACTAAAGCACTGGATTAAAAAAGGCCACACTGCAAGCTTTCTTTGTTTTGGGAATAAAAAATTAAAAAACAGCAGGGGCCCCTCCCAACTCCCCCCTCCTCTGTAATCCACTCCCCACCCAGGAAAAGAGCCACAAAATACACTTTATAGCACATATAATATTTGCCTGGACCGGTCACTTCTTTTAGACATTTCACGGCTTTCAAAGCCTGAGAAGGTTAAAAGAAGTAAAAAAAAAAAAAAAAAAAACACATACACAGGAAGTCATGTTTACATTGTTGTGCATATGTTAATTTTTGGGGATTGGGAGTGATAGGGGTGTTTCAGGCGGGTTCCAGGCAGAATCCGCCAGAAAAAGACATCATGTGAACATACTGTTACTCCTCATAATCAAAAAGTACATCTGAGCCTCTCTGATACCCAAGGGGCTGCATGGCTATAATTGTATGGACTAGTATTACTCTTATGCGAAAAGAAAAGAAAGGGCGCATGTGTAGACTCACAGGGCTATTTAAATAATTTAAAAAGTGCCAGTACACTCACCTGTGATGGTTGTGTACGTCTACACAACCAAGATTAAGCGTGTGATTAATGAGGCTCCGGGTCACCTCTATTTGTAGTACCGTCCTGTCTGTGTTTGCCTTTCAACTCCGTGCTCCTCAAGTGGTCACACGATCCTGCCAGACCAGATACCACGTCACCGCAGGTCCTCAGTAGTTTAACCCGGTGGCTGGATAACCACAGGTCCTCACACATCCAAATAGACCAGGCTGCTCCTGCCGCTTTGGCTCCGTATGGAGATATTTCACAAGTAAACAATGGTGCAGCGGTCTCAGGGAGCGCCAAAGGAATACTGGACAATTTAGTAGATGGCAACCGACTTTTATTCTTTTTACCCCACCTGATGAAGACGGCTTAGACCGTTGAAACGCGTTGTGGCAGTGGTATTGGAGGAAGAATAAAAGTCGGTTGCCATCTACTAAATTGTCCAGTATTCCTTTGGCGCTCCCTGAGACCGCTGCACCATTGTTTACTTAGTATTACTCTTAGGTTGTGTTCACACAACATTTTATTCAGGTGTTCAAAATGTTTTTCAAGTAACAACCAATTAGGCTATGTGTGCATGTTCAGGGTTTGAAGCAGGCATTTCTGCATCTCCTTGGCATGAAAAATGCGCGTTTTGCTGCGTTTTTGAAGCTTTTTTTTTTAATGCATTTTTGTACAGCAATGAAAACTTTATTTAGCTACAAAAAGCTATTTGAAAAGGAACGTGGGACATTGCTTTAACCCTTGGATTACCGTCAGAACTGGGGTGAGTATATTGGTTAATTTAAGAATGTGTCTGTTGTATTTCAAATAAAATGTTTGCTCTGTGTGTTTATTTAACACTTTACTTTAATTAGGTTTGGTAATGAAAGGGTCTGATTGACATCTTGTCATCACCAAACAAAAGGTTTAGGTGTCAGCTAATCCCATATACCCAATCTTCTTTAGCATTCCCATTCATGTCTTTTCTGGGGCAGCTGAGAGCTTCTATTTTTAGCCTAGGAAGGTGCCATTAGGCAAACATGTTCCCTGGCTATTAACAGCTCACAGCTGTTTCATTAGCAGCTATGTCCCCGTGAACAGCAACAAGCAGCACTTTGGACGCAGCGTATTTTACTGCATCCAAAACACAGTGTTCTAATGCCGCACTTTTGTTGTCGGTACATGTGAATCCACCGCATATAATGATATTTCAATCGGTCAAAATCTGCAGCGGAGACTAGTGTGTCCCCTACAGAAATGGACATGCTGCGGGTGAGTTTGGGTATGTGCCCACAATCAGGAGCCGCTGCAGGTTTGAAGCTGCGTGTTTATACAGTGTCAAACCCGCAGCGTCCAGATGTTACAGCATAGTGGATGGGATATTTAGAAGTCCAATGTCCACTATGCGTCCATAGGCTGAAAAGCACAGCGCAGAGGCTGCGAATCACCCACGGACATGCTGCGTGTCTTTCAGGTCCATAGCTTGTCAAATTCTCTTGCTTAGTCGCTAGTCTCTATAACAGAAATTTGACCACTAGAATGTATTGAATGCGGTAAACACGCATGGTTCAGTGAAGACATGTGGATTTAACTGCGTTCAATAGAATGCAAGGTTTTGGACTCAGCAAAAATATGCGTCCAAAGCGCTGCTAAGTCTGAATCATAGGCACGGATCCTACAATTTTATTTAAAAAAAAATGTCGTGGGCTCCTGCATCATTTTCATAACCAGCAGAGGGAAAGCTGACCAGCTCGGAGCTGATATTAGTAGCCGGGGAAGGGGCCATTTGCCAAAAATGTTCCCTGGCTATTAATATCAGCCCACAGCTGCTTGCTTAGCCTTTACTGGCTAGATTACAGGGGGACCCAAGGAAAAGAATGGACATAGGGTCCCCCTATAAAATCTAACCAGAAAAGGCTAAACAGACAGCTGCGGGCTGATATTAATTGCCAGGCAAGGGGCCATGGATCCTGGCCCCCTCTGTAGATAATAATACCACACCTCAGAAATCCCAGAACTGGCGCATCCATAAGATGCGCCAAATCTGGCGCTTAGCGTCCGCTCTTCCCACTGCCCTGTAGCGTGGGGTAATGGGGCTGGGGTTCATGTCAGCCTTGTATTGGCGGCTGACATGAAGCCCAGGTTAGTAATGGAGAGGTGTGTATAAGACGCTCCCATTACTAATCGTGTAGTAAAGTTTTCGCCGCTTTTTCAATAAAAGACACAGCCAGAATAAAGTTTTTTAATGAAATAAAAATACACATGGTTTTAATTTTTTTTATTGCACGCCCAGTCCCCAAAGCCCTCAATCTTCTGAAAAAAAAAAACAACCATATTCCTCACTTGTCCGCCGTCACGACGCAATCCAGATTGTTCCTCGACGATCCGGGTCACTTCTACAACTGTGACCTCAACAATCGCTGATGTCCATGCTGTAGAAAACAGCAATGTACACTTACAGGAGTGTAAAATCACTCCTGTCAGTGTACATGGCTCTGCTGCAGGTGTGAGGTCACTTGGGTTCATCAGCTGATTAGCCCCAGTGACCTCAGAATCAGTGATACGTGGGAACATTCTTGAGAATGTTCCCATGCAGCATCGGTGCCGTAAAGTGAGGTCCCGCTTCAGCTGAGAGCTCACGTGACCTCAGGTTCTGGCAGCGCAGTGATGTACACATCGCCGGGGACATCGTGAGGACCAGGAGGATACTGGGGGGCTCTGGACTGGTGAGCATAGATGTGTTGTTTTTTTGTGTTTTTTTTACACAGCGTTCTGCCCCGGCTCGGCTGAGGACACTACTACTCCCCTCAGCTGCGCCGTGCTCGCTGTTATCAGCAGGAGTGGCGGTTGGATGATGGGAGTAGTAGTGTCCCCAGTCGACCCGGGTACCACTCTTTGCGTTTATGCAGCGTTTCCCGCCCATTAACTTTAATTGAACCGCAGCAAATCCGCAGGTATAAATATTATATCTACGGATTTGCTGCGGTTCAATTAAAGTCAATGAGTGGGAAACGCTACATAGAAAGGACATGCTGTGTTTTTAAACGCAATGACAATCCTGAGTGGAAATTTTTGCATCATGTGCACAGCACATCAGGATTGCCATTGCATTAGCTGGCAGACCAATTACCAAGCGTTTTTGATGCATTTCCGGGCGATAAATACACCGAAAACGCATCAAAAACGCTATGTATGCACTTCACCTTAAAGTTCTTTCACATTGCGTCTTGTCACACGTTTCTTCATCCCGTTGGGGCTTGCGTTCGAACTTCCCCTGCAAAGTGGGATTTGGGCGTATATGCCGACGGGACCAGAGACTATAATGGTGCCGATAGTGAACGTGCGCTCTGCCGTGCATCATTTTCGGACGTGTATGCCTACTGGAGACGGACAGTCAGTTAGTTAGACCCAAGCGTATTCTACTACTAACTGTGACTGTTCACCTCCAGTAGACTTATGCTCTGTCGTGCATCATTTTTGGGCGCGTAAGTCTACGGGAGGTGGACAGTCAGTTAGTAGTAGACTGCATTTGGGTTTCCATCTCCAGTAGGCATACACGTCTAAAAATGATGCACGACAGAGCGCACATTCACGCTGTCGGCAGCATTATTGTCTATGGCCCATCGGCGCATACAACTGAAACTGAATTCCCTGTTGCGCAATGTGGAAGCATCTTTGCTAAACCACTTGCCTTTTTCTTCTCTCTTTTTTTTTTTTTTTTTTTTTTTTATTCTCCCCTGCCGCTTCTCCTCGGCCGCTTCAGTGAGGGACACAGAGAACAATGAGTCTGCTTCCACCTGGAGGCTGACACTATTATTACCGGCATCGCGGCGGCCCTGTGGGGTCGGCTTCGCTGCTGCCGTGGCAGCACTGTAGTTAATCCTTGGACGGGCTGCTGGTCAGTCGAATTCTCCCGTGTGCTGTGGCCGTTGAGCCCAGCCACTTAATGAATCGGCCTGTTAGCAGTGGTTCCTGCTGTCCACCCCTTTAGCCCCGCCCCTTATTTTTTCGGCGGCACTATATCGCATGGCAATATTTTGAATATGGTGCCTGTGTGGGATCCTCACCAGAGCGCAACAGACACCAGCGACACAGGGGTGCGTTTTTGGGACCGCGGACAAGGTAGGCTGGGGGGCTGATATTTCGTTCTCCTCAGCAACTTTTCTTAGAGCACTGCTCACTGTTGTTTTTTCCCTTCTCTCTCTTATACTGTTATAATCCGGAGAAGACCGTGCACGCCCATCTGTGCAGCCCACACTAGTCACTTACTAATACAGGAATAAGTTTTCCATGGGGCAATCGGTGTGCAACTGTACCTCCTGTACTCCTCCGCCTTCCTTCCTCCCTGCTTATACCTGCTCAGGGGACCTCTGTAATGTCAGAAGAGAGTATAGCCCCACCTGCTTGAGCTCTTGATCTAGCTCAATGAGTAGCCAAACTAACCAGGGTGGGTGTCCAGGACTCTGGTTACTGTTTTGGAGCTTTTGCCAAGGGCGGCTGCTGCATCAGGAGCTCCGATTGCCGCTGTTAGAGAGCTGGACCCTCCTGCCATGCTGCACCAGTATGGCTGGTCTTGGCAGAGATCCAGGCGGCCACGCTTTACCTCACTTTCCAGGTCTCCCTTTCAGGGAAGATGTCAAAGATCTTTCCTCCCCCTCTCAGAAAGTGCACTCCCCCCAACGCTCGGACTGTAGTTCCAGCTTAGTCTGTGTTCGACACATATCAGATGGGGAAGTTGAGAGAGATGGTGGAAAGTCTGGTGTCTTCTGATAACTTGTCTCTATGGGTGATGTCAGATGACCCCCCCCCCCCCCCCCCCGCCCTCCACTGAAACAGGTTTCATTAGGAGAGGCAAACGCGGGGCTAGGTCTTTTTTCTAACTGCGAGCAATTTGGGGAAGTCCTATAGAAGACATAGGAGCACCCTGACTGACGTTGTCAGAAACGCAGCCATATGGAGGTGTTTTACCCATTTCCAGCGGCGTTGGTGGCATCTTGGTCTCCTCCGGTTGAGGTAGATACTCCCTTATCTCGTCTACTCCCTTATCTCTGAGACTACCATAATTTTATAGACAGCCAAGATGATTGCATCTATTTAGCATATGATAAGTTATGCAGATTCTTGTCTGCATTGTTACGGTTTTGCTCCTGGTGATGAAAAAAAAAAATTCTTCCTGTTTACTACAAAATACAACCTGTTCTCACATTCCTTAATAGCTGTGTGCTACTTGGTTAATTCCCAAGTGAAAAGTCACTGATTCGAATCGAGGAGCAGCAATGAAGAAGATTTCCCAAGAAAAGAGAAACCGCATCATCCAGCTCATCGATGGCTTTCTCTCAGCCAAGAAAATTGCCAAACTGCATCATGTGAGTGCCACGATGGTTGGAAGAATATGAAATGAAGTCCATCCATTCATTCAAAAGCCAAGAGGTGGACATCCAGGCAAAATATTGGAGTCAACAAGTCGGCTCATCACAAGGTTTGTCTGTTCTGGCGCGACAAACACGGCAGTGGAAGTGGCTCGTATATTTCATAATAGTGAGATTACAGACGACCATGCAAGCACAGTGCGACACACTTTACACAAGTCTGCAATGGTGGCTCGAAAAAAAGTGAAGAAGCCTCGACTTCAATATAGTCATAAGAAGCGTCAGCTCAAGTTTGCATAAAAGTACAAAAAGTGGACAGCAGAAGATGGAAACAGGTGATTTGGAGCGATGAGACGAAAGTCAGTAGACTAGGCTTTGAATCTGATGGGTGCAAATGGGTCTGAAAGAAACAAGGGAAAAAGGGGCTAATAGATCGGGAAATTGAAGGAACTGTCAAGTCTGGTGTAGGAAGCCTGATACTGGGTTGTTTCATAGCGAAATGCATTGGATACTTGACCAGGATCTATGGTGGTCTCCTTGCTGAGCTATATGTGAGTATCCTAGAAGACAAATTACTTCATGCATTCGAGAACTATGGGTATGAAAAAGATGAGTGTTCCAGCAGGACAGCGACCCGAAGCATATTTCGAGATTGGCCTAGAAGTGGTTCAATGACAATGAAGTAGAGGTGCTGGATTGGCCCCCACAGTCCCCAGACCTCATCCCAATCGAACACCTGTGGGTAGAGTTGAAGAAAAATCTGTATACATATCCAAGTGAGTCGACCTGGGAACATGTAGAAGTGACCTGGGATCAGATTTCGTTTGAGACATTCTTGAATCTGATCTAGCGCACGTCCAGAAGGATTCAGGCAGTGTTGAAAGTCAAAGGTGTGTTTACAAAATACTAACAAAATAATACAGATTAAAATTTAGTTTTTTTTTACGAGCAAAACAGTAACAATGCAGTGACATGACAAGAATCTGCATAACTAATCATATGTTAAATAGTTGCAAGTCAAATTTATGTATGAGATAGCCAAGATGATTGTCTCTAAAATGATGGTAGTCTCACATTTGAAGCGGTAGTAGATGGTGAGATATGGAGCCTGAAGGTCAAAAGTTCAAAACATTGTTACCCTTTTGCTCTTCACTGTACCTTACCTCTTGCTGAAGTAACGGCACTTGGCTACGGACTCTATATGCCTATCTGTGGGGTCTCTTAAGTGCTCCTTTGAAGCAGCGGGCTTTGCCCTCTGCCCTGCTTTCGCTGCTACTTGGGTATCCAAGGCTGTTACTGCTTGGGCGGAACATTTACGGCGCAGTATTCTGGCTGGTTCCCAGGAGGCGGAGCTAGCGGATATTGCACATCAGATCGGGACAGTAGTCAGATATTTATGTTCAGCATCATTGGATGCAGCTGAATGCTCTGCCCAGGCAGCAAGCAATTGTTTGGCCATTCATCGTATGTTATGGATCAAAGTATGGAGAGCAGATTTGCCTTTGAAGAAGTATCTTACAGGCTTGCCCTTCCAGGGGTCTTGCCTGTTGGGTACTAAATTGGACAAGATCACTGTTGATGCCACAGGCGGCAGAAGCATCCTGCTTCCCCAAGCCAGGCCCAGCCTTCCATTTTGAAGACTGGGGTGGGGGGGGTTTGCAGTTCCGTCCCTTTTTGTCAGTTTCCAACACCAGAGGATGCCAGCCAGCAGGCCAGACCCAGAGTCTCCCAGAGGTCTAGGAGATCCTCTTTTAAATCTACTCCTGCTGCACCTTCCCACTGCTCGGGTAGTAAGCCCTCTGGTTCCAGAGGCACTAGAGAAGCTAACATCTGACAGGTGGCCCCCACTCAGGGATTTTTTCCTGGGTGGGTGGCTGCCGCCTCCTCTTCAGGGAGGCGTGACTGGGGACACTCAGCGTTTTATGGGTCAGAGAGGTCGTCTCTTCTGGCTACAGGTTTTTTTTCGCTCTTTCGTGAGATATTTTTTAAATCTCCTCCCCACTCTCCCCCCTCCCCCCTACACTTCTCACCCCTTCCGGTATAAGAGCCACTGCATCCCTGCTTCAAGCAGGAATAAACATGAGGGTTCCTCCCACAGAACTTTTCAGGGGGTTCTACTCAAACCTATTTGTCATCCCCAAAAAGGATGGTTTGGTACAACCCATTCTAGATCTAAAACTGATGAACAAATTTGTGCAACTGAGTCAGTTCAGGATGGAGTCGCTCTGGTCAGTCGCGGAATCCATAGCGGTCGGAGAGTTTCTGTACTCGACGGGCATCCTGAATGTCTATCTTTATGTATCTATCTTCCCGGCTCACCAATGATTTCTTCACTTTGCAGTCAACCAGGATCACTTTCAGTTCAGGGCCCTTCCCTTTGGGCCGGAAACTGCGCCCAGGGTGTTAACAAAGGTTCTGGCCCCAGTTATGGCTTTATTCCTGACCAGGGTGGGTGGTGGTAATCCCCTAACTGAACGATATTCTGGTCAAGGCACCTTTCTTTTCCCCAAATCTGGAGAGTTTGCAGGTTGTACTAGATTTCCTGGAAAAATTCGGATGGATTGTCAACAGGGCAAAGTTTGTGTTTATTCCAGCACAGCGGTTTCGGTTTCTAGGGCTTTCATTCTACACAGTTAAAGCGTCACTCTTACTTCCAGAGGAGAATAGGCTAGCGCTGCAATCTTCTGTCCAAATTCTGAAGCTGCCAGAGAGACATTCTATGCAGTTTTGTATGAGAGTCTTGGGGTAGATGGTAGCAACGTTCGAGGTAGTCCCGTTTGCACAATTTCAGTCAAGGCTCCCACAGAACACACTGTTGACCTGTTGGGACAGTTCGATACAATCTCTAGACCATCCAGTCCTACGTTCACTTCGCTGTTGCCAGTCTCTTAGGTGGTGGATGACGTCGCCCCTATTAATCCAGGGTCGCTTTTTCAACCCCATCCAGTGGCAGGTTCTGACCACCGATGCCAGCCTTATTGGATGGGGGGACCATCTTTCACCACTTGTCGGTTCATAAATTCTGGAACAGTCAGGAGAGACTCCTTCCAATCAATGTATTGGAGCTAAGAGCTGTCTATATGGCTCTTCTACATTGGCAACACCTGGTTCTAGGATTGCCCATCAGGATCCAGTCAGACAATGCCACGGCAGTGATCTATATCAGCTGTCAAGGAAGGATGCAGTGTCTATCCGCCATGTCGGAAGTGGCGAAGATACTGAAATGGGCAGAGAACAAGGTTCTGAGAACAAGGTCCTGCAGTTCATATACCTGGAGTGGACAACTGGGAGGCAGACTTCTTGAGCCGCCAGCAGGTAGAGGAAGGGAAATGGGCTCTTCACCCAGAGGTGTTTGAGCAGCTTTGTTGTCCGTAGGGCACACCAGATGTAGATCTGTTTGCATCCAGATTAAACCACAAAGTACTAAAATTTGTCGCAAGATCTTGGGATCCTCAAGTAGTTGCAGCTGACACCTTTGCAATTCCCTGGTCCCATTTCTCCCTTCCTTACCTATTTTGTCCTTTACCTCTTCTGCCCAGACTTCTCAAAGTCCAGGCTGACTGGATTACCGTTTATCCTCCTCTCACCAGGCTGGCCTCGGAGGGCCTGGTACATGGACATGATCAACCTTTTGGCTTTTGTCCCTTGGACTCTATCTCACCGTCCAGATCTTCTGTTTCAGGGTTCGTTCTTCCACCAGAATTTACAGTCACTTAATTTAATGGCATGGCGGCTGAAGCCTTAATTTTGAGGGCAGCAGGTTTGTCAAAATCAATCATCCAAAACATGATGGGGGTACAGAAGCCCTCTTTGCTGTGCATCTATTACTGCACTTGGAAGTCCTATTTTTGCTGCTGTGAATCTTCTGGAATTTCTCTGTCCTTTTCTCTGCCTGTACTGCTTGTCTTCTTGCAGTCGGGGTTGGAGTCAGGGTTGATACTTAGTTCTCTCAAGGGACAGGTGTCCACTTTGGCTATTTTTATTTCAGAGAGATATGGCCTCTAGACCTTTCTTCAGAGCTCGCGCTAGACAAACCCATCGAACACGCACTCACACACACACACACACACACACACACACACACACACACACACACACACACACTTGATCCGTGAGACCTTAATATAGTCTTAGAGGCTCTTCAGTCTCAACTTTTTGAGCCCCTCAGATTTCTGCGCTTCATCTTGCTTATAAGGTAGTTTCTTTATAGCCATTGTCTCTATTAGGAGAGTATCGGAGCTTGCGGGTCTTTCTTGTTGAGCTCCTGACTTTATCCTGCACCAGGATAAGGTAATGTTGAGACCTGTTCCTTCCTTGCATGTTTGTTATTCCTGGCCGCCTCTAAGGCAGCTATTGCTCGTTGGATTAGAATGGCCATCATTCATGCCTATAAGGCGAAGGCCTGGAGACCTCCTTTCTAGGGTTAAGGCGCACTCTTGGGCAGTGGGGGCTTCCTGGATGGGTCGCCACCAGGCATCGGTTCTGCAACTCTATAAAGCAGCTACTTGGTTATTGGTACATACCTTCTCCAAGTTTTACACTGTCCACACCTTTGCTTTTTCGGATGCTAGTAATGGCAGGAAGATTTTGCAGGCGAAGAAGCCTGAGCAAGAGTGGAGAATTTGGTAGTAACAGTTTATTTATATTTCCACCCCATTGACAGCTTGAAGACATCCCATAGTTCTCTGTGACCCCCAGTGAAGCGGCCCGAGAAATTTTATATTTTTGGTACTCACTGTAAAATCTTTCTCAGTAGTCTTCATTGGGGGACACTGCACCCACCCTTAGTTGCTCGTTTGGATGTGCATTTATGTTGTTTTCCTCTTTCGGGGTGTAATTGAATTATCTTTCCAAATGCTTTAATGTTTGTTGGGTTTTTTCCTTCTCCTACTGCTTTCTCACTAAACTGAGGGAGCATGAGGTTAGCAGGCAAGGTATAGTCTTCTGGGGAGGAGACCATTTTCATTTAAAATTTAATAGTGTCAGCTTTCAGGTGGCACCAGACTATCCCATGGTTCTGTGCCCCCAATGAAGACTACCGAGATTTTCCAGTGAGTACCAAAAATATTAATTTATTAACATTCTGTTAATATCATAAACATTTGCTGTAAAGTGGGGGTTTTTTTGTGTCTGTGGTTTTGTGTGTTTTTTAAGCATTTTTGGAGAGGAGTTGAAATCCTTTATGCAATTAATAAAATGCTAGTGGTTTCTTAAATTAAAAAACTCAAAACCACTTAAAAAATAAATAGGCTTTTTTTTCTCCAGCTAGTAGCCGTCTGACATTTGCTTTGTTCTCGTTTTAGTAGGAACACTCATACCAAGGTCAATCCAAATAACAAAGCCTCCACCGAGACTCCTCCGCAGAAAAATGCCCCACCGAAAGTCGTGTCTGCAAAACCAAAAGCCAAGCAGCCAAAGACAAAGGCTGAGCCTCCACCAAAAAAAAGGAAACAGTGGAAAGAGGAGTTTTCATCTTCTCAGTCGGACTCCTCGCCAGACATGCAGAGTGATGAGGAAGGTAAGAAAAGGGGAAAATGGAAACATTGTCTGAAAAATAGTTTAATCTCTGCCCCCTATGTAAATTATTAGATATATTAGTTTGTTTCTGCCTCCTTTTTTTTTTTTTTTATCTGCATGAAAAAAATTGGAAAACATCAACAATCAGTTGCCTGCTATAGATGTTTTCTACATGGTTATTAACCTCTGGACTATCCTGTAGGCGAAATGCCTAATCCATTCATTGGATATCGATATGCTGAGACTAGCAATAGTTGC
This sequence comes from Phyllobates terribilis, assembly GCF_046119375.1. NCBI lineage: Eukaryota > Metazoa > Chordata > Amphibia > Anura > Dendrobatidae > Phyllobates > Phyllobates terribilis. Next base: position 69,635,633 of record NW_027362773.1, read on the forward strand.
AAAACTGGAACCCAAGCATCATGTGATTGTTCCATGGATCCTATGTGTTGTACAAAATTTATACATAAAAATACTTTTTTTCTAACAACTGTGATACTGCAACTCAGCCTTTTTCACATCAGCAGAACTGAGCTGTAATACCAACCCATAGAGAAGAGACATGTTTCTAGGTGAAAAAAAACAGGGATGTTTTTTTCTGATCCTGCACAACCCCTATAGGTGTTAGTGGTGTAAGGACTCCGTCCCACAGCAGATTCACTACAGGCATTTTCCCAAAAATACATGCATCACCCATCCGCAGAGCAGAAGATACTTTATCTGACCCCAGACAAGGAATCCCAAAGTCTCCTCATGCTCTTGCTCGACCACAACTTCATTCACTTCTATGACTGGTGGCCCCGGAAGGAAGCAATAATGACGGTTTTGTCAGTCCTTCTGTTCCAGCTATGTGATTTACAATGATGGGTGTAGCCGTGTATTCCTACTTTTACTTTATCTGCTGATATTTTGTGTCCTCCTTTTAGAGTTTGAGCCCCCTCCACCTCCAATTGTTACTCGCTTCTTGAACACAAGGGCCATGAAAGAGACCTTCAAGGGATATATTGAGCTGCTTGTAGGAATCACATTGGATGCTGATGTGTTGCAAAACCTGGAGAAAGATAACGGTGAGGTTTATTTTTTTTTTGGGCATTTGCCTTTTGAGACCTCATATACACACATCCTATATTATGGATCTGTGTTATATATGTATATATTTTTTCATGGATGGATTACATGTCTGTAACAAACTTTTAACAAATTGTGGTATAGTCAGTTTAGTGTCTCCTTATGGGGGGAATGTAAGCCCATAAGGGTGAGAATATGGTGACTTGTGGAGGCATAGGAGCCATATCCCACCCATTCACAATGCCGTGTGTATAATTTATCAACTCTAAACGTTCAGGTTGTCTTCAACTTATGTTGTCGGTATTTTTTTTCTTAGACGATGTTCTTCTGCCACATATGAGGAAGATTGAAGGGATGTTAAATGAGAACAGGAGGAGACTGCTCACAAAACTTCAGATAGACCAGTCATTGAAGGTATGAAAATGAAGAGTTTGTGATGAAACAAAGGCTTGCGTCTAATATGACCAAGAAACGTTTGTCTGTTGGTTCAAAGTGATTATTCAACCTATGACATGTGACACTTTATAGAATATAAATACTTGAAAACTATTACACCGTGACATGACCTGGGAAAACCTAATAATGATTCTGTACACAAGTAAAACAATGGAGCAGTCGTTTAGAAGCCTGGAAAGAGCTGAAATCAATATTTTATGCTGTAATTTTGACAGGCTATATGTTTGACATTCTGATTTTGAATTTTTAGAACGCCTTGGAAAATTATCCAGATATAACTACGATTAATCGTGATGGAAGAGGAAAATCAGGAGGAGCTGCTGTATGTAAAATAAAAGTACACGGAAAGTGGTACAACAAGAAAACGATGCGACCCACTAAAACCGCTTCAAAGCAATCGCAGGTATGTAATCAGCAGTGATAAATTAGCACTTGCAGCCCCCTAATTCTCAGGATCGTTGGGGCCCCAGCAGTCACACTATTATATATAATCCCATTTATAGAAATGATGAGGACCGTCTGCCCAGGATTAAGCGTAAAGAATTTTAATTATTATCTCCTAAATCAATGGTACACCTGAGAGTAAGCAACTTTTGTAATATATCTAATCAGAGAAATATGCTTCTGTCTCCACCAGGCCTGAGTATTTCTTCTCAATTCATGGGTAAAATCTATTTGGGGAAGACGGAATGCTACGTTACTGAGATGGGAGATACTACTAATGAGAGTAACTGCTATGTAGGGAGTGGTTCAGCCTCTAGCTCCTCCTCCCCTTTACATAGAACTTTAAGAGCACCAACTGCCATCGCCTATCTCAATAATGTAACAATCAGTCTTCACTGAATACAGATTTTACCTGTGAATTGAGAATTTTAAGAATGAAAGATCAATCCCGGGGGAGAAAGAAGATTTCTCTGAGATATATTACACAGTTGCTTATTTTCAGGTGTACTATTGATTTATGAAATAAAAATGCAGTGAAGGTGTCCTCTTATATGCTGACTCCTGTGGTTCTGCTCTTTGTCAGGTAGTCATGTGCTTGCATGTCTATGCTGGGAAGTCTGCGGCTTGTTTGGGAGGGCACAGTGTACTCATGAGCTCTTCAGCCTTGGACTTGCTGACCATTCTACTTTCTTAGTAATCTGTAGCTGTATACAGATAACCGATCACCTGTTCTGCCATTTCATGTACTTATGTTGTCCTGATTGAGTATGCATGATTTTCACACTTGCTTATTTTTTATTGCATCTATTTTTCAACAGGAGTTCACTGTAGATCCAGAAAAATCTCAGTTGTGTTCACTCTACCATGCACTCCACCATTACAAGTACCACATATATCTTATATGCAAAGATGAGGTAAGTGCTTAAGCTACAGTTTTTGCTCTGTTTATTTCTTTTTAAAAGTGTTGCTACCATTGTAGGGCATGTGTGTAGAGCAGGCTCAGAAGCTGAGGCCGCTCCACATACAGTAGGAGCCAACCATATTATACGTCTAGTTGTGACCACTGCTGTTTAGCCACTTAAATACCGCTGTCAGTCTCTGACAGGAGATGGTAAGGGATGGGATCCCGGTGGTTAGCCAATTCAGGCACCCCTCGGCCCCTGCTACTCAGTCGTAGGGTGTCGATTGGATGTCATGCCATAGCAGCCAGAGGCCTCCTGAAGGCCCCCACGGCCATTGTCTTTGGACAAAAACACTATACTACATTTCTAATTGTAGGTATTTGCTAAAATTACTATTATTACACCTACTACATATTGGGATAGGATCTTGGAGATGGGAATACCCCTTTAAATTCCCAGGACCCATTGCAGCTTTTGTAACAAGTGGTCAAACGATTGCAGGTTTATCTCTTCCTCCCTCTACTTTCACCCCTTCGTTCCCTGCAAACAATTTTTGTTCTTGCACTTTTGTTTCTCAGTCAGTGTAAGAGCCATAATTTTTTTCTTTTGCTGTTGACATAGCATTATGAGGCTTTTTTTTTGCAGAACGAGTTGTAGTTTTGAATGACCTCATATTAATGTATAATGTACTGGGAAAATGGCAAGAATTCCAGAGGGTGGGGACAATCCATCATTATTTTTTGTTATTACAGTGTTCATTGTGTGTTAAAAATAACATGGCAATGTCATTTTTGCAGAAACTGAAAAACAGTAATTCTTGGGTTTCATTTTTTTTTCTTGTGCTTAACAGCATTTACCGTATGGGTTAAATAACTTTCGGATTTTGTTAGATCAAACATTTTACTGACGCAGCGATGCCGAATGTTGGGTTTTTTTGTGTGGATTTTTTTTTTTTTAAAGTTCTTTTATGGGACTGGAACCTGCGATCATCTAATCGCTTGTTCTATATATATTTTGCAATACTGCTTGGCCTCACGGGTACCAACATGATAACCATGGGGGCCCTAGCAGGCCCCTGTCTGCCAGAGCAACCCATCAGCACCCCACAATCGTGTCGCAGGGGGCAATGGGTACCCAGAATGTCGCACCCCTAGAACAGCTCACCCCAATTGCTGATGTCAGACTGGTTACCAGCAGTGATCCTAGGTAAGCTCAGACCATTGCTTTTACTGACAAATGACAGTTGTATAACTCATCTGCCCGGATATGATGCAGGCTCAGCCCCACAGCTTTACAAATCAATATGTTTAAAAATAGTAAAGTTAAAAAAAAACACAAGCTGGAATCACCCGCTTCTCACGATACAATAATAATGTTGGAAAAAGTAAAACAAAATTGGCAGGTTTACAAAACTCTGGTCTGTCAAAATATATTTTAAACCCATATAGTTAACACCATAAAGAGAAAAATTCAAAATTGCCATTTTTTGGGTTGGCGCACCTCCTCACAAAAATGCGAAACAAATAGTGATTGTAACGTCACACGTACTACAAACTGGCATCTATGAAAGCTGCAGCTTGCCATGCAAAATAATAAGCCCTCACAGCTGCCTCAACAGAAAAATAAAAGTTTTGGGTCTCAGAAAAAAAAAATCATTTGGTTTCTGTTATCATTTTTTAACCCCTTTACAACCTATGACTTATATATGTCATAGGTCGGCTCCCCATGGTTGATGCAGGCTCCGGCGACGAGCCCGCACCTTTTTAGGCAACATGACTGCTGTCATATGCCCCTAACAGCCGTGGGTGGAATTGCGATCCACCATGTTAAATTCCGCTTTCAATTTCTGACATCGGTATTTAACATGATCGCACTGGAAGCGTGTCATAAGACTAGCTCGTCGGCGCCCCTGTCACATTATCGCGGGTTGGCATGACAAGCCAGGATCTTAAGGAGACCCCTGTGGTTGTCAATGCCGAACTGCTGTGAGCGCAGCCCAGTGGCCAGTGCTCATAGCAGACGAGCATTTTTGTTACATATAGCAGGGCTGAAGCACTGCTGTGTGTACCACAGGTGATCAGAAGATTGCAGCTTCTATTCTCCCATGGAGACTATTGAAGCAGGTAAAAAGTAGAAAAAAGTTTATAAAATGTAGTTATATATATATATATATATATATATATATTTATATATATTTATATTTATTTTTATTTTTTTCAAATCACCCCCTTCCGCCCCAATCCAAATAAAACCATAAAAAAATACACATTTGGTATCGCTGCGTTCAGAATTGCCCGATCTGTCAATGTATAAAAAGAATTAATCCGATCGGTAAACGGCGTAATGAAAAAAAAAAACATCAAGACGCCTGAGTTACGGTTGTTTGATTGCTGCAACATTGCAATAACTGGCAATCAAAGCATTGTATCTACCCCAAAATGGTATCAATAAAAAACGTCCGCTCAGTGTGCAAAAAATAAGCCCTCACCAGGCCCCAGATCCTGGAAAGTGAAGACGCTACGGGTCTCTGAAAATGGCTCCTTTTAGTTTTTATTTTTTTCAAACTTTGGATTATTTTTTTTACCACATAAATAAGAGAACCTATACATGTTTGGTATCCACAAACTTGTGATGAGCGAGCATGCTCGCTACTGCTCGGTGCTCGCCCGAGCATCTCACTGCTCGAGATGCTCGGCACTCGCCTAGTATTTCCGGGGTTGCTCGGCAGGAGCTCGTGTCCCCTCCCTGCATGTTTGGTGCTCTTTAGAGCGCCAATCAACATGCAGAAATTGTCTGCCACATACTGTAATGCCGCAGCCATGTTGGTTGTGGCATTACAGTGATTGGCTGGCCACACAGCGTCATCAGGTCTATATCACACCTGGCGCCGCCATGCTTGTCACAGTCACTCTGGAATCAGGCAGTGTAGGGAGAGGTGCTGCTGAGCTAGGGAGAGATTTGGTTGTTTATTAGTTAGTGTAAGTATTCTACAAGATTCTCTACATATCCATCTCAACGAACAGTCCTTCTGAGGACTAATCCAGCAACAGAGATATCAGTGGCAGGCAGGCAGGGTATATGGCAGACTGCAATGCACATAGCAAGAGGGTCTATTCCAGTTCTGTCTGCTGGTGCTTTTACAGATATTTGTAGAAATAGCCCCAGGTATCAAGGGCCAGGAATATAAATAAATATATATATATATATATATATATATATATATCTATATATATATATATATATATATATATATATATATCTCTTAATCCTGTTTATTTGCTTAAAAAACAATCCAGAGAACACCGTTTTTCTGCGCCATTTGCTTGTTGGCACTGCAGAATACAGCCAGGTCCTTTCCATATTACAGCGCTAAAAATCCAGCTATTTAAAACTGTGGTTTGTCCGTCACATGGATCACATATAATTGCACTGAAAATACTGCCATTTCTGGCCTCCATTAAAATTTAGTTTGTGTGTCAGCGACGTTATTGACACGAGGTCGCTGTTAAAAAATAGTTACCTACAGGCCAGCTATTTAAAACTGTGGTTTGTCCGTCACATGGATCACATATAAGTTCGCTCAAAATTTAGCCATTTGTAGTGAGCATGAAAGATATTGTCCTCCATTTAAAATGGGCAAGGGACAGGGAACTGGACGTGATGGTGATGGTGCATGCAGAGACCGAGGCCGTGGGCAAGCTGAAATTGTGCCACAACAAACGCCCACATCTTCTCGCTCGACCTTCCTGTCCCAATTAATAGGGGACCGTAGAACACCACTATTAAACACAGAGCAGTGTGAAAAGGTTATTGGTTGGATAGCAGATAATGCTTCTAGTCACTTAGCCACCACCAACCTGTCTTCCACACGGTCAAGTCTCAGTAGCCGTGAGTCTGGACCGCATATTTCTCACCCTGATCCTCCTTCCTCCCACCATACCAAGTGCCCAGAGACAACTGATCCCACACTTGGACACTCCGAAGAGCTGTTCACTTCTCCATTTATAGATTCGGGCCTCACCTGGTTCACTTGAAGCGGGGCAAGAGGAGATTGCATGTAGCAATGGCCAAATATTTGAGCAGCCACGGTCATACGAAGGCGACAGTGAGAAAGTGTCACAAGAGGTGGACGATGAGGAGACACAATTGCCAGAAAGTCAGGAGGAGGACCAGAGTGTGGAAGTGGAAGACGAGGTGGTGGATGATATAGTAACTGACCCAACCTGGCAGGAGGACATGCAGAGCGAGGACAGCAGCACAAAGGGGGAGGGAGGCAGAGCACCCCAACAGGCAGGAAGAAGCAGTGTGGTGGCCGCAGACAGAAGGCGGGCAACCGTTCCCCGTAACACTAACACGAAGGAAGTTGCCAGTACTACTGCTAGGTCTTCCCGAGTCTGGTTGTTTTTTAAAGACTCTGCCGATAACCCCAAAAAGGCCATTTGCACCACCTGCCAGGCCAGCATCTGCAGGGGTAGCAAAACTACCGCTGTTCTGCGTGCAAGCCAATCGCCTGCCCTGGACCTGTCGTTGCACACTCTCAACTAGCACCATCAGCAAGCACGTCCTTATCCCAGCGCAGCGTTCAGTTGTCCATACTCCAGTCTTTGGAACACAAGCGCAAATATGCAGCCAACGCCCCACAGGCCACACTACTAAATTAACACATTTCGCGACTGCTTGCGCTCAAAATGTTGCCTTTTAGGCTCGTGAAGATGGAAGCTTTCCGCAACCTGATGGCAGCAGCTGTCCCTCGGTACTAGGTCCCCAGCCGCCACTATTTCTCCCAGTGTGCCGTCCCCGCATTACACAAGCACGTGTCCCACAATATTAGCCGTGCCCTCAACAATGCAGTTACTGGGAAAGTCCACCTAACCACGGACACATGGACAAGTGCTTGTGGGCAGGGACGGTACAGCTCGCTGACGGCACACTAGGTTAACATAGTGGAAGCTGGGACCCAGTCGGACCTTGGGCCGGAACACATCATCCCGATGCCGAGGATTGCGGGCCCTAGGTCAATCAGGGTTGCCCCCACAGTCTACAACTCCTGCACCTCATCCTTCTCCTCCTCTTCAGCCTCCATCTCCGAAATGACCACATCAGTCACAAGCTGGAATCACTGCCTCAGCCAAGCGGCAACAGGCTGTGCTGAAGCTAATATGCTTAGGTGACAAACCACACAATGCTGAAGAGTTGTGGACATCTCTGAAAGAGCAGGCAGATCTGTTGCTGACAACGCTGAACCTACAGCCAGGCATGGTCTTGTGTGACAATGGCCAGAACCTGGTGGCTGCTCTGAGGCAAGGCGAGCTCACACACGTACCATGCCTGGCCCATGTGCTTAACCTCGTAGTTCAGCAGTTTCTCAAAACCTACCCGGATCTGCTTGTCAAAGTACGCCGCCTGTGTGCCCATTTTAAAAAGTCAGCTACAGCTTCTGCTGCCCTTGCCGTGCTTCAGCAGCGTTTGCCGCTTCCGGCTCACCGACTGGTGTGTGATGTCTCCACGCGTTGGAACTCTACACTGTTGGGAAGCATTTGTGAGTAGAAGAGGGCAGTTGGTGACTACCAGCATCAACAAGGCCGTCGGTATTCATTTCAGACTCCACACATAAGACCTCAGGAGTGGACATGGATGTCAGACATATGTACCATCCTCCAAAACTTTGAGGACTCCACCAAGATGGTGAGCGGCGTTGACGCCATAATTAGCGTAACCATCCCGCTTATTTGTCTTCTGAAATGCTCTCTGCTCACAATCAAAGAGGATGCATTGCAGGCGGAGCACGATGAGATGGAGCACGGAACCAAACAGGGTGATTACACACAGCCCAGCCTCCTCTCATCCCAATGTGGATTGGGTGACAATGAGGAAGAGGAGGAAGAACAGGAGCTAGTTTCATGTGCTGTAGATGGTACTACCTGCACAACTGTTATACTGTCTGTCCAGCGTGGATGGCCTGAGGGCAGGGAGGAGGAGGAGTACATGGTCAGTCGTCCTCTTGGTGAGGACACGGAAGTCTTGCCTGTTATCAGTCTGGCACGCATGGCTGAGTTTGTTACACTGCCTTTCCTATGACCCTCGCGTTCTTAAAATTTTGGGTGACAGTCATTACTGGTTGGTGACACTTCTAGACCCACGCTACAAGGAGAACTTTATATCTCTTATTCCTGAGGCGGACAGGTCTACAAAAATGGGGCAGTACCTGAAGGCCCTTGTTGCGGAACTATTAAAAAAAAAAAAAAAATTCCCATCTGAAAACGCTGGCAGCAGAGGTCACAATTCGTCGGACAACCAAGGAGTACAGGCGAGAGAGACACAACTCCAATCCAGCAGAAGCAGGGGAACACTGTCAAAGTTCTGTGACAGTTTTCTCAGACCCTCCCATCGCACAGGCCCTGAGGCGTGGAGTACTCTCACAAGGAGTGCAAAGTTTGGGAAGATGCTGAGGGAGTACCAAGCCGACCGTACCAACATCCTCCGTGATCCTTCTGTGCCTTATAATTATTGGGTATCCAAGCTGGACACGTGGAATGAACTGGCTAGGGAGAATGAACAAGGGGTAGAGATGCCTTGGAGGTCCTGCCTACCCTGCCGCTAGCGTTTTATCAGAGCGGGTTTTTAGTGCCACTGGTGGAATTATAACTGATAAGCGCATCCGCCTGTCAACTGAAAATGCTGACAGGCTGACTCTTATAAAAAATGAACAAGGGCTAGATTGGGCCAGACTTCTCAACACCACCTAATGATAGCAGCGTAATATAAACTCAAATCCAGTGTCTCTTTTTGGGAGGTGTATTTCCATGCACCTTTTCACACCCACACATGGGTATACGCTTCCTGATTTTGGCTATTTGCTCTTGTCCTCCTCCTTCTCCTCATCCTCATCCTCCACCGCCATATCACCAGAGTGACCGTGGTCCGTGATGCAACACCCACATAATTTTTTTAAAGGGTGTTTATGATGCCCTTAAAAAAAAATCTTTATACAGTATGTTCATGTATACCCCCCAGGGGTAAATGTAATGCCCATGCACTAAGTGTATGGGCTGACAAACAAGTATAGGAGACCCGCTCCTTTCTAATGGGAACATTTTTTTTTTTTTATGAGGCCCTCCTCCACGTCTTTTCCAAGGTGCATTGAGTGCCTCCCAATTTTTGGCAGCCCTTTCATTCACTGCATAGGCAAACACAATGGGAGACCCACTTCCTAATAATGGGATCATTGTTTTCAGGAGGCCCTCCTCTAAGTCTCTTAAAAGGGTTATTGGGGTGCATACAAATTTTGGGCAGACCTGCCACTCACTGCATACGCAAAAACAGTATAGGAGACCCACTCTTTAGTAATGGGAACAGCAAAGCATAGCCGGCTGATGGCTGTCTAAGAATAGTGAGGGCCGACTGCTGTCCCTATAAAAATAAGCTTTGACTTTCAGAGTCCCTCCTTCATAAATGAAACAGGATCTGTCTGATCATGTCTCACACATCACATGGCCAGATAAGGTTGTAAAATGTTAAAATGACATTTCCTGGTGAATGCATTTGTCACGGTTGAAAGCAATACAAAAGTACAAAAACACTATGTGTGAACATAGCCCAAGGTGTGAAGGAGTATTTTTGTTTTTGTATATTTATTTTGCCTTATATACAAGTCATTACCCTGGAAAGGATGATCCTTAACATATTTCCCAGGAAAATCCATTTTGGTTTCGTTTTTGTATGTTGTATTGTGAGTCCGTAAAAGTGGCGTAATACTCTGACAACATTGTTGACAGCAGTGATATGGGAGTCAGAAATGCTTCCAGGGGTCTTCCCCATGCTGTTCCCATGTCATTTGAGCACTGCTCCCATCGATTTGGGCAATTTTTAGGCCCTCTGCAGAGCGCCGGGGGAGCCGCCTGAAAAATGCTCGAGTTTCCCATAGACTTACCTTGGGCTCGTTGCTCGGGTTGAGAACCCGAGTATTTCAATGTGCTCGACCCGAGCAACGAGTACCTGAGCATTTTAGTGCTCGGCTATCACTAGTAATGACCTAAAGAATCATATTGCCAGGTCAGTTTTAGCATTTAGTGAACATGGTAAAAAAAAATAATAATAATTGTGGAATTGCACTTTTTTTGCAATTTCACCGGACTTGGAATTTTTTTCCTGTTTTCCAGTATACTATATGGTAAAATTAATGGTGTTGTTCAAAAGTACAACTCGTCTCGCAAAAAAAAGCCCTCACACGGCCATATTGACGGAAAAATAAAAAAAGTTATGGCTCTGGGAAGAAGGGGAGCAAAAAATGAAAGCACAAAAACCCAAGGTGGTGAAGGGGTTAAGTTCTGAAATTTTTTTAATCATTGAAATATAAAACCAAGTTTAATATCCCTGTAATTGTAGTGGACTGGAGAATCGTGTTGCCAGTTCATTTTTACCACACATTGAATGCTGTAAAAACAAAAAAGCCTAAATGGTAGAATTGCATTTCTTTCACAACTTGCCCACATTTAGCATTTTTCCCGTTTTTGAGTACATTATATGATAAAAGTCATTTAAACTATTGCTTGTCCCACAAAATACAAGCCCTAAAATAGCTATGTCAACGGTAAAATAAAAGCTGGAAGAAAATACCAAAAGCCCAAAAATGAAAAATCAAGGGATTCCCCTAGCAAGCAGATATAGCTGAGGGGATTGAGTGCGGTCAGTGTTTTCAGTAACTCGGGAGAATTCCTTACATGTCCACTCAATGGCAACCGCTGCATGGAAGTAATGTGACAGGAGGTCGCTCTCTGTGGGGAGTCTATGGCTGCTGTGACAGAAGGAGGCCTAGCACTGGCCTCTAGAGTACCAGAGATCAAAGCAGAACACGGACAGGCATCTTCTGCACTCTAAATAAAGCAATTACTTCAGTAAAGTGATTTGCAAAGTTTCATAACTTTCCATGCAGGATAAAATGTATAAAAGGGTTGTCCGCTACTCGGGCAAGCCCTTCCCAATCCTCATGTTTTCCCATTGTAAAATAACACTTACAGTATACTCACTCCCGGTGTCTACACTGGGTCTTCCGGGGATCCTGACACCAATCAGCGCAGGCTTCACTCTCATTGCCTTCTGACAGATCATACATATGGAGAAAGTGAGAGGTGCAGCTCCCTTATTACCGCCGGGTGTATGGGATTTGTCCGAAGCCAGCAACCCCTTTCACCACTTTATCCCCAGAGCCTGTTTTCACCTTCCTGACTAGGCTAGTTTTTTCATTTTTGACCACTGTCACTTTGAGCTTATAACTCTAAATTGCTTCAACACATCACTGATTCTGAGATTTTTTTTCATCGCATATTGTTCGTCATGATAGTGGTAAATTTTGGTCAATATTTTTTGCGTTTATTAAAATATTGAAAATTTGCCTAAAAATTAGAAAATGTTGCCATTTTCAAACTTTAAATTTGTATGACCTTAAACCAGATATTTGTTAGTTTTACCGCACAAAATATATAACATTTCCCACATATATACTTCACATCAGCTTCATTTTTGAAACATATATTATTTTTTTTTGGGGGGGGGGGGGGGATTGGAATGGTTAAAAGTGTATCAGCTATTTCTCATTTTTCCAATAGAATGTACAAAACCAATTATTTTACGGACTAAATACCTTTTAAAGTGACTTTGAGGGCCCTATGTGACAAAAAATATGCAAAAGTGACACCATTTTAAAAACTGCACCCCTCAAGGTGCTCAAAACCACATTCAAGAAGTTTATTAACCCTGTAGGTGCTTCACACAAATTAAACCAATGTGGAAGGAAAAAATAAAAATTTAAATTTTTACCATAAAAATGTAGCCCCAAATTTTGCATTTTTCAAGGGTATCAGGAGAAAATGTACCATACGATTTGTTCTGCAACTTGTCCTGTTTACACCGATACCTCACATGATGTGATGGAAAACTATTTTTTGGGCACACGGCAGGGCTTGGAACGGAAGGAGCGCCATTTGACTTTTGGAGCGCAAAATTGGCTGGATAGATAAAGGACGCCATGTTGTGTTTGCAGAGCCCCTGATCTGCCTAAACAGTGGAAACCGCCACATGTGACCCCACTTTGTAAACTACTCCCCTTAAGGAACTTATCTAGAGGTGTGATGAGCACCTTGAACCTGCAGGTGCTTCACAGAATTTTAGAACGTTGAGGCCACAAATTTTTTCATGTTCACAAGGTTAACAGGAGAAAATGGACACAATTTGTTTGATTTCTCCTGAGTACACAGATACCCCATATGTGGAGGAAGGAACGCCAATTGAATTCTGGAGCTCAAATTTGGCTGGAATAGATTGCTGATGCCATGTAGATTGCTGATGCCATGTCACATTTGACAAGCCCCTGACATGCCAGACAGCAAAAACACCCACAAGTGACCCTATTTTGGAGACTACACCTCTTGAATTTGCCTAGTGGTGTAGTGAGCATTTTTAACCCTCAGACAGTTCACCTAACTGTATAAAATTGGGCTGAGTGAATGGATAATTACAATTTATTTCCCCTAAAATAATGCTTTGGCCTCAAGTTTTTAATTTTCAAAAGGGATAATAGGAGAAAATGAACTGTACAATTTGTTACGCAATTTCTTCTGAATACACAAATACTCCATATGGGGTCGGGAACGAACATATTTTTCAAGCTAGGAGATGCACTTTTTCCCCCAAAATTTGGGAGGCAAATGGGAGGGGAGCATCTTGTAGTCCAAATATAGCTTACGGGGGGGGGCTGTGGTGGAGCGGGATCACAGCAAGCAGGTTCCCTTCCTCAGGAATCCAGCGGCAGCTGAAGTGTGGCGATGCTGCGGTCCCGGTGTTGGTGGTGAGCAGAGCTAAGTGCATTATTATGCCCAGCCGAGATCTCAATCTGCGCTTACGCCGCTGGAGGTTGCCATCTTTTTGAAACCCAAAGTTGGGAAGCATTGCAATCCGCTCTGCCTTACCTCTGACACCGGGCCCGCCGCATCGCACCTCTGGGACACCCACCTCCTCCCACCCAGGGTCGACAGCATTGCCCCACTTCTGCCGCCACTGGCTTCCTGAGGAAGGGACCCTGCTCCACCGTCGCTGCCCCACAGGTAAGATACCTTAAATTCTGACTAGAAGACTGCCCCCCCCATCTTATAAAATAAATCTTTTATTCCCTATTTTCCACCCCAAAATTTGATGTGTGTCTTATAGTCTGAAAATACTGTACTTTTGAGGCACAGTGCGAAGCTCAGAATGGGAGGAGCTCCATATTGGAGTGCAGATTTGGCGGTTATGGGTCTACAAGAGCCATGTCACATTGGCAGAGCCCCTGAGGTGCCAGCACTGCAGAAACCCCCTCCCCACCCCATAAGTGACCCCATTTTACAAACTACACCTCTCAATGAGTTCATCTAGGGGTGTTGTGATCATATTGACACCACAGGTGGGTCATAGAATTTTATACCATTGGGCAGTGAAGAAAAAATATTACATTTTTACTATAAATTTGTTTTAGCCCCAGATTTTAAATTTTCACATGAGAAAATGGGTAAAAATGGCACCAAAATCTGTCCCAGAATTTCTGCTGAATGTAGAAATAACCCATATTTGGCTGTACAGTACTGCTTAGCCACATGGCGAGACACTGGAGAGACGCAGCGTTATTTGCCTCCTGGAATACAGATTATCCTAGAATAGTTTGCGGACTTCATATACAGAGACCCTAAGTGCCAGAAGAGCAGAATCCCCCCCCCTCTCCCTCAAGTGACCCCGTTTTGGAAATGATACCCCTTTGGGAATTTATCTACAGGTGTACTGACGATTTTAGCTACATGGGTATTTTCCAGAAACAAGCAGCAGTGGATGTTGCCGTTTTAGTGCCCGTACATTGTAATCACCAGAGCAGTTCTCTCAAATCCTATCTACCATTTATTTATTTATTGCACCTTTTTGCACATTCTAATTCAGGTTTGATATAGCTATAAACTTAAAGGGAATCTGTCACCACATTGGAGTTATCAGACTTCTACTATGGCCATACAGGGTATAGAAAAGTAAATCTATACTTACCTGTATGGCCCATGGTAGAGGTCTGAATGCAGAGAAATGTAGTTTTATCTTCTTGGTGCTTCACAGGCTTGGCGTCCCCCGGACGCCAAGCTATCCCCGCCCATCTGCTTATTATTCTGCCAATTCCACGCCTATGTACACATTTACCATATTTCCCCCCTCCCCGCACGTCACAGGGCCACGTGATGTGTGCTTTTCTCCCTCCCGGCGCATGTGCAAAGCGCAGCTCACAGGGAGCATGCTTTGTTTCCTCCTGGGCCCGTTTGGCTGAGCTCAGTGCAGCAGTGCTCTATTGCGCAGGCGTCGGGGAGTCACAGTGCTGCGCTGTGCTCAGCCAAACTGGCCCAGGAGGAAACAAAGCATGCTCCCTGTGAGCTGCGCTTTGCACATGCGCCGGGAGGGAGAAAAGCACACATCACGTGGCCCTGTGACGTGCGGGGAGGGGGGAAATATGGTAAATGTGTACATAGGCGTGGAGTTGGCGGAATAATAAGCAGATGGGCGGGGATAGCTTGGCGTCCGGGGGATGCCAAGCCTGTGAAACACCAAGAAGATAAAACTACATTTCTCTGCATTCAGACCTCTACCATGGGCCATACCCTGTATGCCCATAGTAGAGGTCTGATAACTCCAAAGTGGTGACACATTTCCTTTAAAGAGATCCTATAGGACATATTATATTTGTCATCATTCTCTTTATGGTGGTTGTGATTTATCTATAGATTGACTGTACCCGCCATTGTATGAAGTTCTTGGGTTTTTTATTTGTTTTTATCCAATATTTTGTCAATAAAAATTTTATTTTATGATCTAATATACTCGTATTTTCTTGGGATTAATTTCCTATAAGAATAATGATGTAGTCTGATGCTTGAGTTTTCTGATCAATATATACATATAGGACACCATAGTGGGATTGTGCAAGCTAATGTTTTTTTGTGAGTTGAAGCTTTTGTTGGGAACATCTTACATAACATTTTGAATCACATTTATCCTGCACTTTACGCTGACCACTTATATCGGGGTTTCCATCTAAATTTCTGAGTGATGTGATTCCGATGAAACCCCCGAGGGATCCATTTACTATAATGAGGCAACAGAGTTACTCTGGCCTCTGTTCAGCGTTGTCATTCTTTTAAGAAGTGCACAAAACTGTGGCGGACTTAGCTTTTATACATGCCTGAAAAGACGGACACCGCCGGATCACAGGCCAGACAGCATCCACAATGTCTCCATCTGCCTCATTACAGGCAATCTTCCGTCGGGGGTTCCATCTGAATCACATATTTCAGAGATTTACATGGAAACCCTAGTGTAAGCGCTCAGCGAGGAGTGCAGGATAAATGTGCACTGAGCCTTACTGCGATCTTTGGGAGGCAGAATGAACAAATCCACAGCAGGTGAAGAACTGGTTTTATTTATTTTTTTACGCCGTTCCACGTGCGGTAGAAGTGATAAGACAACTTTATTCTTCGGGTCGGTGTGATTACTATTCTATATGGGGTTTTATATTTGGCTGCTGTCACACACTAAAAGATGCTTTTTTTTTTTGCATCGCCATATTTTGAGAGCTACAATTTTTCCGCTGACGATCATGTGGGGGCTTGTTTTTTGTTGGACGCGTTCACCTTTTTATTGTTACCATTTTCAGACGCATGACATATTTTGGTCACTTTCTTTTGATTTTTTATTCAGTACAATTACAGCGATACCACGTTAATATAATTTTTTTTTTAGTATTACACCATAAAAATTATTTTATAGAAAAAAATAATTGTTTTTGCATTGCTGTATTCTGAGAGCTATAACTTTTTTATTTTTCGGCTAATGGAGCTGTATGGCGGCTTGTTTTCTGCAGGACAAGATGGCATTTTCAACGGTACTATTTATTTCCATTTGACTGTTTGATCTAATTTTATTCCACTTTTTGTTCGGCAGTATGATGAAAAAGCATTGTTTTTTGCCTCGTTTTTTATTATATTTTTGTACGGTGTTCACGGAAGGGGTTAACTCGTGTGACTGTTTTATCATTTATAGGTCTGGATGCGGTGATACCAAATGT
Source organism: Phyllobates terribilis (assembly GCF_046119375.1). Classification (NCBI taxonomy): domain Eukaryota; kingdom Metazoa; phylum Chordata; class Amphibia; order Anura; family Dendrobatidae; genus Phyllobates; species Phyllobates terribilis. The sequence continues at coordinate 69,652,223 of NW_027362773.1, forward strand.
GTACTTTTTATTTGTTTATTTTTATTTTTTTACATATGTATTTATTGCCAGTATACTGGTCAGTGCTGCACTGACAGAAACCTCTTAGATCATGCTCCTGGGATGGTCTTATAGGCTTGCTGTAGCTGGCTGACCCGGAGGTCGTCATGACCTTGGGTTGTAATGACGTCGCGGGGTTTCCAATAGGAAGGGAGGGGGAGCCCCCTCCTTCTCCCAGCCTTTTGAATGCTTTGACGAATATCAATTGTGGCATTTAGGAGGTTAAAATGCCCGGGGCTGTGCTCCTGGCAGCTTTAACTTAAGACGAGCTCGTGGCGGCGATCAAGTGGGCACAGCTTCTGTGCCCCGCACGATCGCCATTGCGTACCCATACGTCAAAGGTCAGGAACCCGTTTCCGACCATGTCAGATGGGTACTAAAGGACGTGAAGGGGTATAATCTAAAAATAAAGGTTGATTTGCTGTCTTAATGTTTGTTGCATTACAGAAGTGGTGCAGGACATATACAATAAAAATAGATAATTATCTTTTTCTGCTAGAATCGCTATATTTGTTCGTTCTGTTTCACATAGAATAAAAAATTATCAAAAAGATGTATGGATCCCAAAACTGGTGGAATCAATAAAATGTACAGCTCTGCAAACAGCGAAACAAATGGCTCTAAGAATATGATGCAGACATTTTACTTATTTCTATACCTACTGATACTGATGGCTGATTCTTAGGATCAGATCAGGGGGGAGCGACTCTGCACCCTTACAGATTAGCTGACTGAGGGGGGCCGCAGCAAGCCATTGTTGATCAGGCACCGCTGCAGACGTTTCTATTGCCTTTGCCTGGTACTACAGCTCTCTGTAGCTTTGTTCCAATTAAGTGAACAGAAGTGAGCTGCAATACCAGGCACAGCCACTACAAGGTGTACAGCACTGTGCCCAGTGATCAGTGGGGAGTGGGGGGGGTGTCTCCGGCTGTTCCAATCCCTTAGCTCAGCTAATTGGGGAGGGTGCTGAGAGTTTGATCCCCTCTGTTCTGGTATTGAAGGGACTTTCATATCGATCAGGATCCTCAATCTGTTTTCTATGCATTTTTATCTTTGTACATTGGGGGGCAGTGTTGAGCTTGATGTGTACCTTCTGCATACTGTGCAAGTTACATTTTTTTTGCTATTCTCCATTTTTCCCTTTCCAGGTTACCTCTGTTCAGAAATCAAATCGGGACCTACAGCAAGCAGAGCTTGTGAACCACTGTCTGAAAAACATGAAGTGGGTGGAGGATCTCTTTGAAAAATTTGGTGAACTTTTTAACCGGGTGGCACAGACATGCTTGTAAAGTCTGGCATTTTTTAAATGAATTTTTGAACATCCTCACCACTTTTTTTCCTTTTTTTTTAATACTCTTTCACAACTCTCCTAGTATATCCCCTCCCCTGAAACTGCTCTAACAAACTAAAGAGACCAGAGACTGACACATGACTGGCTGATCTGTGCAGCTTGCCGGTGACCACACGCCTGGCTCCCATCTGCGGAGAGTGAATATACCCCTGGGAGACCAGCGGCACGTTTCTCCCATTTGTTTTGTAAACTGTTGCCTATTGCATATTTCTTTCCCAGACAAAATGATACAGCATGCACTAAACTATAGAATAAATTACTTCATTACCTATAGCGTTAACACTTAATCTGCTTCAACACTTTTTCCTAATTTTTAGAGAGCGGGGAAAAAAAAAAACAATGGGGACATAAATCCCTCACTCCTCAATCTATCCCAATTTTCCACCCATGGTAATAAGACAAGAAAATATAATATGGAGGCACAGGAACAATATTTGAATTTATAATTTCCAGGCCATCACATTTACAATATTGTACATTTTGTAAAACAGAGTTTTGCGATACATCGCTTTATGATAGCCAGCGTGATTAAAAAGAAAAGCGAAAAAAAAAACGGTAGAAAAAAAATCGTTATTCTTTATGGACTCCTTTTACAAGTTTCTTTTAGTTCAGACAACTGAACATGGAGTTGGTGCAATCCTTTGACTGCTTTTTGTGTCAAATTATATTATAATGGATAAAAATGACTAACTATTTTCCCTGTTTTGAAGAAAACTATTTTCCTTTATACTGTGTTTTTTCTTTGAGGGAAAAAAAAATCAATTGTACATTTTATCTCACGAATAGTTGTATTTTTCACAGAGAAAATATTGTGGTTATAATTCTGTTTCCTGGGTCTTTGTAATAATACACCTCCCTGTGGTGTTTTTCTTTTTCTTTTGTTTGTTTTTTTGGGATTTTTTTTTTGTTCTTTTAAGTAAATCCTCTTTATTTACTTGTTGATTTCACATTGTATGCAATATATCTTAAGCAATGCTTCTATCCCCTCCTCCCACCTAGATGTTAGCTGCAGTTTTAACCGGCAAAATGTATAGCAGGTTACTATAGTTTTTACAATGTAGACGATGCAACCAATTTTCTGATCCTTGGAAATAAATGACTTAACATGTATTTGATGAATTGAGCCTTGATTGCCAAAACTTCTATCTTATGTGTTCGTTTCTCAACCCCTTTCCTTTGCTTTCATACCACTGTGCCATTTGCTGAATACAGAGGGCCACACAATCTAGAAAGTTGATCAATTTGAGTCTTTTACAGGGTAGCACCAAAAGGTTCACCTGTCTAATAGGCCCAGTCTTAAACACCTGCCAATCGGGACATGTTTGCCTATTAGCGGTCGTTGAATAGCTTTTTGGGACAGGCAGACCACAAGTTTGTTGGCCCTCCTTCACACGTCTGTTTTGTATGTCCCTATGCAACCCCATTTTTAAAGGGCTGCAAATATGGACATACGCACATCCTTTGTATTCAGTGGGTGTGTGTACATGTCAGGTTTTTCACACGGACCTTTTGTCCCTGTGAAAAACCTACAGACATGTCAGGGAATCAGCGGTATAGTTCGTGCTGGTCCTCCGGCATGGCTGCTGGAGGCAGCTCTCATCATTTGCCCTTGCTGGCGCTGAGATGAGCGCGAGTAAGGCACAATGTTGAGAGTTGCAGGCAATGTTATGGATGCGCCATTTCTGGGGCCGCTGAGGGCTGATGCTGTTAGCTTTGGAGTGGGCCAGGATCCATGGCCCCTTCCCTGGCTATTACTATCAGCCTGCAGCTGTCTATTTAGCCTTTGCTGGTTAGATTTTATAGGGAGAGCCTACGTCAATTTTTTTTCTGGGGACCCTCTGCAATGTAGCAAGTAAATGCTAATCACACATCTGTGGGCTGTTAATAATAGCCAGGAACATGTTTGCCTAATGACCCCTTCCCTGGCTAGTAAAATCAGCCCCAGTGGTCAACTTTCCCTCTGCTGGTTATTAAAATTACGTGGTAGCCCACGCCGTTTTTTTTATTTATTTAGTATATACATTTAAGTAGCGACAATAACACATGCAAAGCACTGATTATATAGATGGCAACGACATTTTTGTAGCTAGCTATTATCTTGAATCTATCTATCTCATATCTATGTATCTATCATCTGTTCTCCCTCCTGAAAATCCTGTGGTGTTAAATTTCTTGTAATTAAATTTTATGAATAAATTGTTTAAATATCATCCATTTTTTTTCCTGGACAAAACACGGATGCTACATACGGATGGCACAAACGGACCACGGATCTCACCAGTACTGTTTTTTCCGTGTACAGGAATCACAAGAACGTTTGATGGAGGCCTTAATATGCATGCAAAATGATTAGTAATGGATCAGTGCACATAGGCTGCCATTGTTGTGGACTTTTCAGGTCGTCTTTTCTCAGGAAGATGTGCTGCCAGGAATAATGATCTTGTGGGCAATCCAAAAGATCATTTCTCCCAACGAACAAGCAAAATGTGTGTGAACAGCAGTCTGTTTATATTATCCAACTAACTCCAAACAGGCATTTTTTTTTTAAATCTGTGTAATATCAATGCTGTCAGCATTTTTACAGCCATATCTCATATGGGGCAAAGAAATAATTACTGATCATACAAGAATGAGTACAACCCATATTAGGAGGCTGTGATCGGGTTCCCTGTTAGATAGTATTGGTAACATTCTTTTCTCTGTTTTTTTGTATGTCAGTAGGCTTTATGATGCTTTGTTCAATTTTTTATTTATTTTTTTTGCAGTAGCATATTTTCAATGCTAAATTTCACAGATCCTGGCATTCAAATTGTGTAAAATGTTAGCTGTAAAAGTTAGGTTTCATGGTTGTGACTGTTTCATGTAAAAATGTGTGTGTGTGTATATATATAATATATATATATATATATATATATATATATATATATACTTTTTAAATCCTAATAATCTTGGAAGGGGCATAAAATAAAACCAACCACCAGGTGCACATATTGCATGTCATTTTTCAGAATATTCCAATGATGTTTTAAAGGTATGGGCCTCTACAGAGATGACTTTTTTTTTGTCCGCATTGCAACCCCATAGTGCGATGCCTGAAAGTTCACCAGACTTTTTTTTTTTTCTTTTTATTGGCCAACTTAAAATGCAGAAATAAGTCCTATTTCTCAGTGAAAGTGGTTATCAGTTCTGACTGTACCTTTGAGAATATTTTGTATGTGGCAAGATGGTGCAGTTTTTCGGGCATTCTTCAGCTTGTGCTCTATAGTCTAGGATTTCCTACCTTACCAACACAGCATGTCCCTGCAGCCTGACCCTGTCCCGTCACAGCCTACAGTCATACTGATTAGTGACGCGCACTTCTGACAACTCCTCAGTGTTATCCGTCATGTCTATTTATTCATACTTTTGTAAGAGAAATGGGAAAGAAATTGAAAAAATGTTTGTGGAATACAAGTGTGTACTAAAACGGAGGATGGGAGAGCTGCCAGGACGTTACCTTTCTTTATTCTTTCAGTACTGTGGGGGGTCTTTCTCTTCTAGGTACACTTTAAATAGTTTACTATTTTTCTGTTTTAGAAAATGTTGCAGAATGGTAAATGTCTCTCAATGGTGGACCAAAATATAAATCTATATAAGGGCTCATTTAGAGGTCTGTTTTTCTCTTACGGTTTTATCCTTGTTTATCATGGATCACTCCTGCCTATTAGTGTAGGTTGCTGTTCACATGTCCATACGTTTTTGTTTGATTACCAATTACGGTCCATACAAAATCATACAGAAATGAGCAATTTTGAGTCCAGTCTCAGATCAAACTCGCTAATGTAAGTATATGGGTCCATGATAAAAATCGTGCAGCACTCCGATGCCATTTACGTGTTGTCTGTATTTCATGGACTGTTAGGTATGTTAGCGTGAGAAAACTTCATGTTTTCATCCAAAAAAACTGATGAAATACTGATGTTAAAAACTGGCACTGACCAAACTCTGACACTGATGAATCTTGAATAAAAAAAAACAATTAATGGATTTCCAAGACGAACTGGCATCTTTCTCAGATGTAAAAACCAAGTGTAGAGTTGTGGAATAAAAACCGCTTCTTATATTATTGGATCAAGGATCTTCATTTTAGTTAGCACAGCCCAAACCATGAATTGTCTTTTCCTTCATGCATCCTCGTGGCATTCAGGTGAGCACTTTACCTGGATCTATGGTATCTTTAGTGGTATCACCCTATAGTCTGGTTTCCCTACAGTGTTTATCTATACGTATGAATCGTGGATGGATTCTTGCACATGAGAAAGATCACTGACTTCTGTCTCAATGAGCCCTTATTTCAGGTTCTTTAATCAACGTGTTTTGAAGTCATTCCAGACTTCTTCCTCAGGACAGATCATATATACCATATATACGGTTTGTGTCCTGCGGAAGAAGTCTGGAATACCTTTGAAACGTGTTGTCTAAAGAACCTGAAATGGATCTTCATTGCCTACCAGCAGCGCAGAGAAACCACATTTGGCTCCTTTTGTTTTAGGTTAGGTTTTTAGGATCAGGTTATCCTTTTATTTGCATAATTGTTATTCTTGGAGAAGACCCTATTCGTGCTTTATTTGTTCCTAGCTTCTACTGAATGAGCCATTAATCAGAGTATCGAGCGCCCTGGCTCAATAGAAGTATTTGAGATTTGCTCCATTACCTTTATTTCTGCACTTTCTGCCCATCCAAACTTGTGTTTTGATCCCTAATTGATTGTGGAATGAGGGTGCTCCAGGATCTTGGAGTAAAGGGACAAATGAGCTGGATGTAATCATTAGCTGATCCTGTGATAAAGGTCTGGCTCTACCAACAAAGACCTGAGCTATGTGCCACCCTAGCTCTGCGTACCACCATTAATCACATAGCGTAGATGTTCTCGTTGTACAGTCTTATTTTACAATAGTCATCGTTGCTTATTAGAGAGGGAAAATTACAGCAAGTTTGGTCAATTCAGCCTTTGTTTTGAGGGTCTGCCTAGATCTCCTCTTATCCCTGGCCATTTTCCTTTTTTGGACTTTTTGGTGCCACAATTCCTTCATTTCCGCAGGAGACTACAATACAGCACTTTATAATTCAGTGTTGGCTCATTCAACCTGAGATTTACTACAACAACAAAACTGTGCCAAAAGTACCGCACTGCAGATGCCATAATTAACCTGCATCAATCTGTTCTGGAATAAGGAGTCTGACATTTCATTCACTATGGAAAAACAAAGGATTTATTGTCACTGCAATGGGGAAAAACACCCATAGTCTTCAGTGATAGGATTATTGTTACCTGATCTTGTTTTTGCTTTGCTTGAATAGTGTTTATGTAGTATGTACAGTTGGAGCAGGCTTTATTGCACTTGTGAGGACTGTACAGACAGTAGGAATAAAACTGGAGTCATGAAAATGAGGCAAATACAGAAATACTGAAAATATCCCTCTGATGCCGGAAGTGAAATTTTACTTGTTTTAATAGATTTTCCTACTTGAATTAATGCTTTTAAGTTGTTTATTTTCTTTTTGCAGCTGAAGAATATTTTTGGATTTTTTTCTTGAAAATGTATCCTATCTTTGCTGCCTTTATGTTGCTGCAATTTTAATGCTCCATTAGTTCCATTTTGTTTTAGGACTTTAAACATTATCATTCATTGGAACCTGTAAACCCTTCACAGCATATGACGTACAGTTACGTCTTATGATGTGTCCTTGCCTTTGATGCAGGCTCGCAAGCCAAGCCCACATATCTGCCGGCAAATGATGGCAGATTTATTCCTCTAACGGATGCCTTTAACAGCTGCAGGTGGTGCTGTACGCAAAGTCAGTTCATCGGAAACGGGGCAGAGCGTCGGGGGAACGAGAGCGAGGTATGTTTTGGTTTTCTTTCTTCAGATGTGAGATTTTTGCATGTATACAGAGGGCTGTGTGGGTGCATACTGTATTTAGGAGGCTAAGTGGGGGCTCATACTGTGTGTATGTATATGTGTGTGTGTGTAAACATATATATTATATATATATATATATATATATATAAATAATAATGTGGAGGCTCATACTATATATAGGCTGCAATGTGCGGGCTCATATTATATATAGAGAGGCTGTATGGGGGCCCACTGTATAAAGAGGGGCTTTGAAGGCTCATACTGTATATAGGGTATAATACTGCTTATAGAGGGCTATGTGAGTGCCCATATTGTATATAGAGACTGAGGGCTCATTTTGTATATAGAAAGGCTATGTGGGGGCACATACTGTATATAGGGGGCTATGTGAAGACTCATAGTATATAGCAAACTATGTAGGATCACTGTATATAGAGGCTGTGAGTGCTCATACTGTATATAGGGGGCTTATACTGTATGGAGAGGCTGGCTATGTGGGGACTCATTGTATATAGGAGGCTATGTGAAATCTAATACTGTATATTGGGGAATATGTGAGGGCTCATACTGAACAGTATATAGAGCCTATGTGGAGACTCATACTGTATATAGGGGTTATGTGGGAGGTCTCTTACGGTATACAGAGGAGCTATGTGGGGGCTCATACTGTATGGGGGCTGTGTATTTCTGATAATTCTGCTGAATATTAAATAACATAAAATAATAATTGTAATATATTAATAATATTGAACACTCCATAAAACCCACTACATGACACGAAGTTTGTGAAAAATTGTAGTTAGTTTTTCACCCCAAGCCTTCCCTCAGACTTTGAGAGAAGAAACCCAATTTATTCTTTCTCCCCCTCATGTACATGGACCCGTGGAGTATGAGGTTGCATCTGCCCTTTTGTACAGAGATCTGTGGTATTTGCATTATTCATAACAATTGTGTGTACAATACCTGTTATAATTACTGAACACATCAATAGAAAGATTTCCTTTTTAAATATTTGCTAGACTGAATTATTGTTGAGGATGTTTTGGGTTTTTATTTCTGTCTGCATTTTATACAGAGATATGCATTTTAATTACTGAATTGCTACTTAGAAGTAAGTTCAACGTATGAATCTTACTGAACCGACGGATGCAAATGCCAAGCACAACCACTGAGCCACGACGAAGTGGACAGAGCTCAGCCTGGTGATTAGCTTTTTGGTGGTGCTTCTGGAAGGTGTATTCCTACCAATTTCATATTGACAACCTATCGTAAAAAGTCTTGGAAATCCTTTTTAATTAATGTTGCAGCCTATTTGGGACTTTAGTGAACAGCCCTATCTTTAAGTCTGACATGTCACATTATTTGGTAATAACTTTGAAATTCTTTTACTTAGACTGGGTGCCCACGTTGCGGATTACAAGCGTTTTTGATGCGGAATTTCGGCAGCGTAAACGCTTGTGAAACGCTAGGTAATCCGCACCCCATGGTCCCCAATGGGATTCCGCAAGTTCTATGCACATGCTGCGGATTTTTCCGCAGCGTTTATGCCGCGTTCAAAAATCCGCAGCATGTCAATTAATTTTGCGTTTCCGCAAGCAGAATTGCCTTTGTCCAATGCATAAAAAACGCAAGGCAATTCCGCATGTGGAAAACGCGCGATAAATGCGTGCGGAATTCCGCATGCGTTTTTCCGGGAGAGGACTTGCAGAAATGAAGCAAAAATTTTCTGCTTCATTTCTGCAACGTGGGCACATAGCCTTATGCTAGTGATTCTAGGAATTTTTTTCAGACCTATCGTACTTTAATTGGAAGTTTCAATTGAAGGGTTTTTTTTTTCATTTTATTAAATAATTGCAGTTTTACAGACAATCAGGAAAACTTTGTATTTTCAAAATTGCAATTGTTCTGCCTTTAAAAGTTATTACATAAAATGGTTAATTAACACTTTGTTTATATTGTTGGCTTTCTGTTTTTTAAACATTTTCCTTTTTTAGGATGTTGGAAAGTCTATAAATTAAACAAACATTTTTCACATTTTCAAGAATATTCTCAAAGCTTATTTTTTTAAGGGACCAATTCAGGTTTGAGGTGCCTATTTATGACAAACACTCCATAACCCCATTTTAAATACATCAGCCTTTCAGAAGTATTAAAGCGGTATTTAGGAAGTTTTAACCTTTGACTAAGTTGACACGATAAGTCTGTTTCTCATCCCGAAAAAAAATTAATTTATCATCCGTGTGACATCCTTTTTATACATCAATGATAAAAGAAAAGGCCAAATAGTATGTTATGCTAATAATTGCATTGGATCCATTAAAAATGGATATCCTAAAGATGGCGTCTGTGTATGGCATTTGTTTGTATCAACACCCCCCCTCTCACACGCCCAAAAAAAAACAATGAAACTATATATTTGTATAAAACAAATCAGAGTAGCCCATGCGGAGATCCTTTCACATAGTCCATTGGCCCGTGTAGAAAACCTTTTGTCTGAAAGTACTCATTCACTAACATTGGTCCATGTGCGTTCAGTTTTCCACACAAACCGCATTTAGCCCAAAAATGTTTATGTAAACTAACCCTTTGGGTATATAACCTGTTGTGTTTCAGAAAAATTTTGTTACATTTTGAAAATCTGTTTATTTATACAGATTATCCAAATTTAATTAATCTTTCTATAACACAACAGGTGCAGAGAAGCAAAACTCAATATTTATTTCCTGATTTCTGTATTTTTTAGACACATCCCATATTTTACCCTTTTGTGCTAAAATGTAGGAGTCTGTGTCATGTCTGGATTTTAGGATGTTTTCTAGAGATCGTTATAGGCTTGCAGAGACTTTAAGATGGCAAACATAAGAAACATCCCCAAAATTACCCCATTTTAGAAACCACATCCTTCTAGGATTTCCCCTAAGGGTTTCATGAGGATTTTGATACAAGTGTTTATATTTAATTTTCACTGCCCAAAGAAAAAAAAAATTAGCGTAAGTAGTATATCAACAATTATCATTTTAGTATTTTTCATTTTTTCAAGGCTAACAGAAGAAAATGGATACCGCAATTTGTTGTGCATTTTCTTTGGAGTACATGGATACCCCATATGTGGTTGGAGACTTCTACTTGGGCATACAGCAGGGCTCTGAAGGGAAGCAGCGTTATTTGATTTTTGGAGCATCGACAAGCGCCATGCTGCATTTGCAAAGCCCCTGAGATGCTGAAACAGCAGAAATCCCTCTCAAGTGACTACATTTTTGGATACGAACACTCAAGTAATTAATCTAGGACTGTAGTGAGCATTTGGAATCTAGTTGTGCTTCTGTAAACAGGTATGCAGATTCAGCGGCACAGAAGATGAAAACTCAGTTGTAAACTCTGCTGCCCGACTAATCTACCTGTCCGTCCGTCTCTTCCCCCCCCCCCTCCCCCTCCTATTCCCCGGCCTCTCCTCTCTGTCAATTCCTTCACTGGCTCTCCATTGCCCAGAGACACCAGTTCAAAACCCTAACCATGGCGTGCAAAGCCATCCACAACCTGTCTTCTCCATACATTTGTGACCTAGTCTCCCAATACTTAGCTGCGGGCAAACTCCCGATCCTTACAAAATCTCTTCCCACAATCTCATACAAGACTTTTCCCATGCACCCGCCCCCCCCCCTCCCCCCCCCTTCCCTACTCTGGAACTCTCTAACCCAACATATCAGACTCTCGCCTACCGTAGAAACCTTTAAAAGGAACCTGAAGACCCACCTCTTCCGACAAGCCTACAACCTGCAGTAACCCTCGCTCCACCATACTGCTGCACAACTAGCTCTATCCTCACCTGTATCCTCACCCATCCCTTGTAGACTGTAAGCCCTCGAGGGCAGGGTCCTCTCTTCTCCTGTATCAGTTGATAACTTGTATTATTGTACTTGTTTTTATTACTGAAAAAACAAGGACCCACATACCCTAATCACAACAAAGCTTACTCAAAGATAGAAGTATAACAAGAGAAAAACATGAGTATCATGGCATAAGATACATTTTATTAAAGAGTAATAATATTAGAATCATAATAGCACAAAATTCATGATGCAAAAGAAAGGGGACATGGAATAAAATGAGTCAGGTCCAGCGCCAACGTGCCCAATCCAAAGGGGCCCCCATGTATCCCATAAGAGTGGCAAGGAATATATATAAATAAATTGTTCTGTTGATAGCCCCAAACAACCTTAGTAGGGAATACAATTGTCATAAGTGTCAAGTGGCAATGCCAATGGAAACTCACCACAGAACTGGGGGACCCGAGAGGTAGGGCAGGGTGTCACATGGGGGCTGCAGGCATGAGAGATCGCACCCCAACGCGCGTTTCGCTTGGAAACAAGAAGGCTTTCTCAAGAGGCGCTTCAGCTACCCTTCCAGGAACTTCCTATATACACCCCAGGTAAATCACATGAACGGTCATGTGACCGCATATCACAAGGTCCTAATATTCCAGAGTGCATATTGGCACATGCGCGAGGAGCGCTGCCCCCCATCTCACGGATCATCGCCGTCAAGCAAGTCAGCAAGGAGGATGTGAGGACTAATGTACAGCATAGCAATATTAAAGGAACATACATGTCTTAACAATAATATAAATACAGCATAGCAATATTAAAGGAACATACATGTCAACACAATACTACCAATACAAATGTAAGGGCATTTATTGGTAACATAATAACAGCAAATAATGTTGATAAAAAAAAATCTGACAATCTAATTAGTGTCAGGAAAAAAAGCATGACCTATACAGCCTCTTGGATAGAAAAATATGCACAGACATACAGTACAGACCAAAAGTGTGGACACACCTTCTCATTTAAAGATTTTTCTGTATTTTCATGACTTTGAAAATTGTACATTCACACTGAAGGCATCAAAACTATGAATTAACACATGTGGAATTATATACTTAACAAAAAAGTGTGAAACAACTGAAAATATGTCTTCTATTCTAGGTTCTTCAAAGTAGCCACCTTTTGCTTTGATGAATGCTTTGCACACTCTTGGCATTCTCTTGATGAGCTTCAAGAGGTAGTCACCGGAAATGGTCTTCCAACTATCTTGAAGGAGTTCCCAGAGATGCTTAGCACTTGTTGGCCCTTTTGCCTTCACTCTGCGATCCAGCTCACCCCAAACCATCTCGATTGGGTTCAGGTCTGGTGACTGTGGAGGCCAGGTCATCTGGCATAGCACCCCATCACTCTCCTTCTTGTTCAAATAGCCCTTACACAGCCTGGAGGTGTGTTTGGGGTCATTGTCCTGTTGAAAAATAAATGATGGTCCAACTAAACGTAAACCGGATGGAATAGCATGCCGCTGCAAGATGCTGTGGTAGCCATGCTGGTTCAGTATGCCTTCAATTTTGAATAAATCCCCAGTGTCCCCAGCAAAGCACCCCCACATAATCACACCTCCTCCTCCATGCTTCACGGTGGAAACCAGGCATGTAGAGTCCATCTGTTCACCTTTTCTGCGTCGCACAAAGACACGGTGGTTGGAACCAAAGATCTCAAATTTGGACTCATCAGACCAAAGCACAGATTTCCACTGATCTAATGTTCATTCCTTGTGTTCTTTAGCCCAAACAAGTCTCTTCTGCTTGTTGCCTGTCCTTAGCAGTGGTTTCCTAGCAGCTATTTTACCATGAAGGCCTGCTGCACAAAGTCTCCTCTTAGCAGTTGTTGAAGAGATGTGTCTGCTGCTAGAAATCTGTGTGGCATTGACCTGGTCTCTAATCTGAGCTGCTGTTAACCTGCGATTTCTGAGGCTGGAGACTCGGATAAACTTATCCTCAGAAGCATAGGTGACTCTTGGTCTTCCTTTCCTGGGGCGGTCCTCATGTGAACCAGTTTCTTTGTAGCGCTTGATGGTTTTTGCAACTGCACTTGGGGACACATTCAAAGTTTGCCCAATTTTTCGGACTGACTGACCTTCATTTCTTAAAGTAATGATGGCCACTCGTTTTTCTTTACTTAGCTGCTTTTTATCTTGCCATAATACAAATTCTAACAGTCTATTCAGTAGGACTATCAGCTGTGTATCCACCTGACTTCTGCACAACACAACTGATTGTCCCAACCCCATTTATAAGGCAAGAAATCCCACTTATTAAACCTGACAGGGCACACCTGTAAAGTGAAAACCATTTCCGGTGACTACCTCTTGAAGCTCATCAAGAGAATGCCAAGAATGTGCAAAGCAGTCATCAAAGCAAAAGGTGGCTACTTTGAAGAACCTAGAATATAAGACATATTTTCAGTTGTTTTACACTCTTTTAAGTATATAATTCATATGTGTTAATTCATAGTTTTGATGCCTTCAGTGTGAATGTACAATTTTCAAAGTCATGAAAATACAGAAAAATCTTTAAATGAGAAGGTGTGTCCAAACTTTTGGTCTGTACTGTACACTGCTCAAAAAAATAAAGTGAACACTTAACAGAATATAACTCCAAGTAGATCAAAATTCTGTGAAATCAAACTGTCCACCTAGGAAGCAACACTGATTGACAATCAATTTCACATGCTGTTGTACAAATGGAATAGACAATAGATGGAAATTATTGGCAATTATCAAGACACCCTCAATAAAGGAGTGGTTCTGCAGGTGGGGACCACAGACCACATCTCAGTACCAATGCTTTCTGGCTGATGTTTTGGTCACTTTTGAATGTTGGTTGTGCTTTCACACTCGTGGTAGCATGAGACGGACTGTACAACCCACAGAAGTTGCTTAGGTAATGCAGCTCATCCAGGATGGCACATCAATGCGAGCTGTGGCAAGAAGGTTTGCAGTGTCTGTCAGCGTAGTGTCCAGAGGCTTAGGCGCTACCAGGAGACAGGCCAGTACACCAGGAGACGTGGAGGGGGCCGTAGGAGGGCAACAACCCAGCAGCAAGACCGCTACCTCCGCCTCTGTGCAAGGAGAAACAGGAAGAGCTCTGCCAGAGCCCTGCAAAATGACCTCTAGCAGGCCACAAATGTGCATGTGTCTGCACAAACGGTTAGAAACCGACTCGATGAGGGTGGTATGAGGGCCCAACGTCCACAGATGGGGGTTGTGCTCACAGCCCAACACCATGCAGGACGCTTGACATTTGCCACAGAACACCAGGATTGGCCAAGTCGTCACTGGCGCCCTATGCTTTTCACAGATGAAAGCAGGTTCACACTGAGCGCATGTGACCGTCTGGAGACGCCGTGGAGAGCAATCTGTCTACAACATCCTTCAGCATGACCGGTTTCTCAGTGGGTCCGTAACGGTGTGGGGTGATATTTCTTTGGAGGGCCGCACAGCCTTCCATGTGCTCGCCAGAGTTAGCCTGACTGCCATTAGGTACCGAGATGAGATCCTCAGACCCCTTGTGAGACCATATGCTTGTGTGGTTGGCCCTGGGTTCCTCCTAATGCAGGACAATGCCAGACCTCATGTGGCTGGAGTGTGTCAGCAGTTCCTGCAAGATGAAGGCATTGAAGCTATGGACTGGCCCGCCTGTTCCCCCAGACCTGAATCCGATTGAGCACATCTGGGACATCATGTCTCGATCCATCCACTAACGTCACGTTCCACCACAGACTGTCCAGGAGTTGGCGGATTCTTTAGTCCAGGTCTGGGAGGAGATCCCACAGGAGACCATCCGCAACCTCATCAGGAGCATGACCAGGCATTGTAGGGAGGTTATACAGGCACGTGGAGGCCACACACCATATTGAGCTTCATTTTGACTTGTTTTAAGGACATTACATCAAAGTTGGATCAGCCTGTAGTGTGTTTTTCCACTTTAATTTTGTGGGTGACTCCAAATCCAGGCCTCCATTGGTTAATAAATTTGATTTCCATTGATGATTTTTGTGTGATTTTGTTGTCAGCACATTCAACTTTGTACAGAACAAAGTATTCAATGAGAATATTTCATTCATTCAGATCTAGGATTTGTTATTTGAGTGTTCCCTTTATTTTTTTGAGCAGTGTATATATTTCTAGGTACAATCCATTTTCATAGCCAAAGGATAATGACTGATGGATCCAAACCGGATTCAAAGATAGTGCATTATGCCAATTCAAGGAACCATCAAGGGTCCATGGGATCAATCGAAACAAATATAAATAGAAGGGGTACACTGAAGGGTCCAAGTGAGGGATCACTGCATAAGAGGAAAAGAATAAGAAAATTAAAACCAATCATAAAAACAAATTAACCCCAGCCCAGTCCGAGATGAAAAAGGACTGAACGGAGGTAGCAGGAGAGCATATATTGTCACAGAAAAGATGAAAAACCCAAACTCTCATTCAGCCCCCGCGGAGCCATGGTGTCTAGAGTAGAAATCTATCTTGCCTCCTTCTGTGCCAAAAGTTGTTTATAGTTGCCACCCCGAGAGCCAAGATTAATCACGTCAATGCCACGTATTTTCAAGCATTTCGGATCACTATTATGGACTGCCTTGAAATGTCGTGGTAACGTCTTGAGCTCCCTGGAGTCGGCAGCTTTATTGGCTGCGCCAATGTCTCTCACCTGCTCTCGCACCCTGACCCTAAGTTCCCTAGAGGTTAATCTGACATAAATCAAATGGCAATCACACGTGGCATACTAAACCACGTGTGTGGTGCCACAAGAAAGTTATTTCTGGATTTTATAAGAACGAGATTGGTCAGAAGATGTAAATGAGGTGCACCGCAGGACATTGGTGCATGCCAAACAGTGGCCACAGGGAAAACAACCCACCATGGGTTCGCGAGATCGGAATGGACTTGGAAGAGTAGGAAGGTAGTGACTCGAAACTAGTAAATCACTCAAATTCTGGGCTCGACGGGCAGTCATGAGTGGGTAATTCCCCATGTGGTCCCGTAGGGAATATCCCAGTGGCGGTATAGGATATGTCGCTTCGAACTCCACCCGGGATTATAAGTGGAGATGAAGCGAATCCCATCCGATGTGTGTTTAGGTTGCCTGTGAGCGGGGTACAGAAGATGGTTACGGGAGGTATTCCGAGCCCTCCCATAGCAACGGCCGATGCATCTATTACTATAGCCTCGTTGTTTAAAACGTTCAGCCAGATCTGTGGCCTGTTTCTCAAAGTTGTGATTGGTAGAGCAAATCCACCTCATCCTGAGAAACTGTCCGACCGGGATGGCCCGAATCGTCGAAGAGTTATGAGCAGACGCTGCATGGAGTTATGAATTGCATGCGCCAGTATGCACTCTGGCATACTAGGACCTTGTGATATGCGGTCACATGACCATTCATGTGATTTACCTGGGGTGTATATAGGAAGGTCCTGGAAGGGGATCTGAAGCACCTCTTGAGAAAGCCTTGTTGTTTCCAGGCAAAACGCGCGTTGGGGCGTGATCTCATGCCTGCAGCCCCCATGTGACACCCTGCCCTACCTCTCGGGCCCCCCAGTTCTGTGGTGAGTTTCCGTTGGCATTGCCTCTGTCACTTGATACTTATGACAGTTGTATTCCCTACTAAGGTTGTTTGGGGCTATCGACAGATAACAATTTATATATATTCCCTGCCACTCTTATGGGATACACTGGGGCCCCTTTGGATTGTGCACGTTGTCGCTGGACCTGACTCATTTTATTCCATGTCCCCTTTCTTTTGCATCATGAATTTTGTACTATTATGATTCTAATATTACTCTTTAATAAAATGTATCTTATGCCATGATACTCATGTTTTCTCTTGTTATACTTGTGAAAAGGGTTATGCATAATAAAAAACATGTAAAGCGCAATGGAATAAATGGTGCTATAATAACTTGAACCAATTGATTTATTTACTACAAACAATTTAGTAGAAATGAAAGGAAATATCTAAAGGTTTAGTGATTACAAGCAGGGCTGCCATCAGGGCACTACTGCCCTTACTGCTGTATGCAGCAGTACAGAGGGGGCCCCCCCTCTTGTGCCCCATGCTGTAACAAAGTGCCGAGCGCACACCTCGGCGCTGAGTGCCTTGCCAAAGCTCTGCAGCCGCGCAGCTTCAACAGCTCCCTCATACTTCTTCTGACTTCTGGTCAGGTGATAACGCGTGCACGCCGTCACCTGACCAGAAGTCGAGAGAACCCGGCAGCGTACCTTTCCTCAGCGCAGGGACCCTAGGAGCGCTCACAGCCTTCAAGACTGAACGGCCATGCAGCAGCTCAAAGGGAGTCCTTCCTCCCCTTCAGTGACGCGCTGGTGAAGGCGCATATGCGATGACTAATCGCGTATGCGCCTGCATAGAGCGCAAGGATGACAGTACAGCTGCGTATGAGAGGTAGGTATGAAAACTTTATTTTTTTAAATAGAATTAATTAAATGGTCTTGGGGTGAGCACATGATGCCTTGGGAGTGGGAGGATGAGCACATGGAGAATTGGGAGGTGGGGGGTAAGCACATGGAGAATTGGGACTGGGGGAATGAGCACATGGTGAATTGGTAGTGGAGTGGTGGGAAGAGCACATGGTGAATTGGGAGTGGGGGTGTGAGTACATGGAGGAGTGGAGGGTGGGGAGAGCAAATGATGAATTGGGGGTGGGGGGTGATTACAGCAAATGATGAACGGGGAGTGGGGAGAACAAATGGGGGGTGGAGAGAGCAAATGATGAATTGGGAGTGGGGGGTGATTACAGCAAATGATGACTGGGAGTGGGGGGTGGATAGAGCAAATGATGAATTGGGATTGGGGGGTGGGGAGAGCAAATGATGAATTGAGAGTTAGGGGAGAGCAAATGAATTGGGAGTGGGGGGTGATTACAGCAAATGATTACTGGGGGTGGGGGGTGGATAGAGCAAATGATGAACTGGGATTGGGGGGTGGGGAGAGCAAATGATGAATTGGGATTGGGGGGTGGGGAGAGCAAATGATGAATTGAGAGTTGGGGGAGAGCAAATAAATTGGGGGTGGGGAGAGCGAATGGTGAATTGGGAGTGGGGGGTGATTACAGCAAATGATGAACGGGGCAGGAGAGCAAATGATGAATTGAGAGTTGGGGGAGAGCAAATGGTGAATTGGGAGTGGGGGTGATTACAGCAAATGATGAACTGGGAGTGGGGGGTGGGGAGAGCAAATGATTAACTGAGAGTTGGGGGAGAGCAAATGGTGAATTGGGGTGAGGAGAGCAAATGATGAATTGAGAGTTGTGAGGAGAACAAATGGTGAATTGGGAGTAGGGGGTGGGGAGAGCAAATGGTGAATGGGGGGTGCAGAGAGCAAATGAATTGAGAGATGGGGAGAGCAAATGGTGAATTGGGAGTGGGGGTGATTACAACAAATGATGAACGGGGGGGAGAAAATGATGAACAGAGTTGGGGGAGAGCAAATGATGAACTGAGAGTTGGGGGAGAGCAAATGGTGAATTGGGAGTGGGGGGGTGAGTACATGGAGGAGTGGAGGGTGGGGAGAGCAAATGATGAATTGAGAGTGGGGGGTGATTACAGCAAATGATGAACGGGGAGTGGGGAGAACAAATGGGGGGTGGGGAGAGCAAATGATGAATTGAGAGTTGGGGGAGAGCAAATGATGAATTGGGAGTGGGGGGTGATTACAGCAATTGATGAACTGGGAGTGGGGGGTGGGGAGAGCAAATGATGAACTGGGATTGAGGGGTGGGGAGAGCAAATGATGAATTGAGAGTTGGGGGAGAACAAATTGGGAGTGGGGGTGGGGAGAGCGAATGGTGAATTGGGAGTAGGGGGTGATTACAGAAAATGATGAACGGGGGCGGGGAGAGCAAATGATGAATTGGGAGTAGGGGGTGGGGAGAGCAAATGATCAACTGAGAGCTGGGGGGAGAGCAAATGGTGAATTGGGATGAGGAGAGCAAATGATGAATTGAGAGTTGTGAGGAGAGCAAATGGTGAATTGGGAGTAGGGGGTGGGGAGAGCAAATCGTGAATGGGGGTGGGGAGAGCAAATGATGAATTGAGAGATGGGTGAGAGCAAATGGTGAATTGGGAGTGGGGGTGATTACAACAAATGATGAACTGGGAGTGGGGGGTGGGGAGAGCAAATGATGAACTGGGATTGGGGATGGGGAGAGCAAATGATGAATGGGGGTGGGTGGTGATGAGAGCAAATGGTGAATGGGGAGTGCAGAGAGCAAATGATGAATTGAGAGTTGGGGGAGAGCCAATGGTGAATTGGGAGTGGGGTGTGAGGAGACTAAATGATGAATTGGGAGTGGGGGGGTGGGGAGACCAAATGGTGAATTGGGAGTGAAGGGGTGGCGAGAGCAAATGGTGAATGGGAGTGGGGAGAGAAAATGATGAATTGAGGGGAGAGCAAATGAATTGGGAGTGGGGGGTGGGGAGAGCAAATGATGAATTGGGAGTGGGGGGTGGGGAGAGCAAATGATGAATTGGGAGTGGGGGGTGGGAGAGCAAATGATGAATTGGGAGTGGAGGAGAGTAAATGATGAATAGAGGGTGGGGGTGGGGAGAGCACGGACATGACAATGAATTGGGGCAGAGGGTGCATGTAAATATAATGAATCGGGGGAGCAGGAGGTACAGAGTAGGGGGCATTGAGGATGCAGGAGTGTGACTGGTAATTGGGGGAAAGTGTACAGGTTCTAATTAATTTATATATTAGGTGGGGAAGTGGCTATTTACAGTTAGTGGGGGCACAGTGGTGGATTACAATTTATATTTGGAATGGTGGGTTGCATGATGACTAATTATATATTAATGGTGGATGCACGTCTGTATTCAGCTGTATAATGTAGAAGTTGGGAAATGTGGTCTAGATAACTATGTGTTATTTTCTGCAGAGTCCTGGCTGGAAGAAGTGCTGGATGAAGGACAAAAGTGTAGATGAAGGACTTCACCTAGATACATCACCAGTGAGTCAGTGCGTTACACTGACACTATACACTCTATACTATGTTCAGGGCTCCTGTGTATAATGTCACTAGTGATCACTATATTACCTGTACACTTACATTATACACTGTATACCATGTACAGAGCTCCCGTGTATAATGGTACTCATGGTAATATTAGTATTGTGTTTTTTTATTAATGATCAGTATTCTAGTATTCGGTCACTATGTGGTGGTAATATGTGGTCCAGTCATGGTGTGGCGGTATTTGTCCCTTGTATGTGGTATTATTCAGTAACCATGTGGTGGCAATATGTGGTCTGGTCATTGTGTGGCGGTATTTGTCCCTTGTATGTGGTATTATTTGGTCACTATATGGTGGTAATATGTGGTCTGGTCATGGTGTGGTGGTATTTGATCCTTGTATGTGATATTATTGGTCATTTTAAAAAATGTATGTGACACATTAAAGAAATAAAATAAATAAAAATATACCTAAAAAGAGTATTGGATATTTTAATAAATTTTTAATAGGTTAGAGTAGAGTAGGGCCCGGCCAGAAGAGTCTACCTTATCGTGGTGGCAATGTATGTGATCTGGTGTTCACTGGGAACTGGTAATGTGTGATTGGTGAGGAGGACGTGGTGCAGAAGTGGAGTTTTTCCAAGAGTGGGCGGTGGGACTGTGGAAGGTTCAAGATGTGGAGGCGGAGCTGGGGTGGAGCCTGGGCGGAGTCTTAAGGGGGCCCGAAAATTTTGCCAGTATGGAATTCCTGGTGGCACCCCTGATTACAAGAAACGTTAAACTAGTTCACAATACTGAGGGTTGTTATTCTAGGTGCAGTGGGGAAAATAAGTATTTGATACACAGGCGATTTTGTAATTCCCACCTACAAAGAATGGAGAGGTCTGTAATTTTTATCGTAGGTACACTTTACCTGTGAGAGACAGAATCTTAAAAAATCCAGAAAATCACATTTTATGATTTGTACATAATTGCATTTTATTGCATGAAATAAGTGATACAATAAAAAAAACAGAACTTAATATTTGGTACAGAAACCTTTGTTTGCAATTACAGAGGTCAGACGCTTCCTGTAGTTCTTGACTAAGTTTGCAAACACTTCAGCAGGGATTTTGGTCCACTCCTCCATACAGCTCTCCAGATCTTTCAGGTTTCGGGGCTGTCGCTGGGCAACATAGAGTTTCAGCTCCCTCCAAAAATTTTCTATTGGGTTCCGGTCTGGAGACTGGCTAGGCGACTCCAAGACCTTGAAATGCTTCTTACAGAGCCACTCCTTAGTTGCCATGGCTGCGTGTTTTGGGTCACGCAGCCAGGGCAACCCATCTTCAATGCTCTTATTGAAGGAAGGGGGTTGTTGGCCAAAATCGTGCGATACATGATACATCCTCCCTTCAATATAATGCAGTCATCCTGTCCCCTTTGCTGAAAAGCACCACCAAAGTATGATGTTTCCCCCACCATGCTTCATGGTTGGGACGGTGTTCTTGCGGTTGTACTCATCCTTCCTCTAAACATGGCGAATGGAGTTAATACTAAATGTTCTATTTTGGTCTCATCTGACCACATGACCTTCTCCCATGCCTCCTCTGGATCATCAAGATGGTCATTGGTGAGCTTTAAATGGGCCTGGACATGTGCTTGCCTGAGCAGGGGGCCTTGCATGCCCTGCAGGAATTTAATCAATGATGGCGTAGTGTGTTACTAATGGTAATGTTTGAGATCTCTTCAGGTCACTGACCAGGTCCTGCTGTGTAGTTCTGGGCTGATTCCTGACCTTTCTTAGAATCCTCCTTACCCCATGAGACGAGATCCTGCATAGAGCCCCAGACTGAGGAAGATGGACAGTCATCTTGTGTTTCTTCCATGTTCTAATAATTGTGCCAACAGTTGTCTTCTCATCAAGCTGCTTGCTTATTGTCCAGTAGCCCATCCCAGCCTTGTGGATTGTCCAATGTTCCTTTAACCGCTCGCTGGATTGTCTGTACTTATTTAACCGCTCACTCGAGGACCCCGTCCTACTGCATCACCTGAGTGGTTCTCTGCTTGGCTACTTGGGCATCTTGGTCTGCTCAAAGGAACTTGTCCTGCCATCTCACATCTCTTAGATGTGGCTGTAAGCCAGTTCAGCTAGCACTGCACGTCTGACCTTACACAGTTCCAGGTGATGACTCATCCTCCGCCCTGGCCTCAGGGGCTTTTTATATTTTCTAACTGTAACACAACTTGTCACATGACCAGGTGTCTCTTGCTTCAGCTTCCAACCGGCAACCCACACTTTTTAGTTCCTGCTTGCTCTCTTTTTGTTCCCAGTTGTTATACTCTCCGGTCACTAGATGGCAGTGTTCTTTTACTTAGGCTCCACCATGCATTCAGCCATGTCTTTCACCTTCTTAGAGTTCACAGAAGTTTATAGCATTTGGATGTGTAGCCTAAATTTTGTTTTTTGTTTTTTTTATTTCCACTAAAATGATGCTGTATCCTCAAATTATTTATTTTCAGAAAAAAAAACAATCACAATTTCTCCTGGGTAGGCCAATATCCCATATATGTTCAGAAACTACTGTTAGGGCAGAAAGGATGGAGCGTCGTTTTGGAGTGGAGATTTTGCTGGAATGGTTTGCAGACACAAAATCTCCTCACCAAAACCCCTCCAAAAAGTGGTCCCATTTTACAAACTATACCCTTCAATAAATTTAGAGATTTAGTGAGCATAAAATGTTGTTTTAGCCACAGACTTCATTTTCATCACAGTTAATAGGAGAACTTGTTACATATTTTCTCACGAACACAAAATACCCCATATGTGTCTGTATAGTAATGTTTGGGAACACAATGGGGCTCAGAAGCAAGGAGCGTTATTTGACTGGTTTGCTCGAGCCATTTGTAGCGCCCCTTAGGTGTCAGACAAGCAACCCCCCACCCACTCACCAGTGTTTTCCAGAAATAAGCACTTAGGAGTGTAGATTTCACTTTGGGTTGTTGTTGTTTTTTTTGGGGGGGGGGGCGAATAGAGCAGTGTCACGTTTCCAGAGCCTTTGTGCTTCCAGTAACGTGGAAACTCTTTGGGTTGAGCTTTACATCAGAGAATACAACCCTTTTACTGACAATTCTATCCCCCTGCACACACAGGGTATGGCAGTATGGTGGCTCAGTGGTTAGCTCTGTTGCTTTGCAGTGCTGTGTTCAATCCCCCACCAAGGACAATATCTGTAAGGAGTTTGTATGTTCTCCCCGTGTTTGCGTGGGTTTCCTCCGGGTTCTCCGGTTTCCTCCCACATTCCAAAGACACACTGATAGGGAATTTAGATTGTGAGCCCTGATGGGGACAGTGTCGATAATGTCTGTAAAGTGCTGTGGAATATGACAGCGCTATATAAGCAATGTATAATAAATAGGATGAAACCTGGTCTAGGTTAGCCGGGGAGAAGCATCCATGGACTAGCCACGGCCTAGTTATCCAAGATGCATGGTCCCTGGACAGGTTTTCAAAGTATATATTCTCTGAAATATATTCTCTGGCATTTCAGAGTAAAACATACCTGGCTGCAATAAGGTGCCCATTGGCTGATTCATGATGGCTGTAGTTTGGGCAGGATGAAACTGATGACAGTTTATTTTTAAAAAGTGGTGAAAAGCAACTTCTATTTCGCAAAAAAAATGCCTCACGGCAGTGTAGTGGGCTTTTGGAGTTCAAAGGTAGTTTTGAAAAAATGTAAAAGCAGCAATGATTAAGGTTTTCCCAGCTATGCCAGGCATCATAGGCGGATTATAATGAGGGCAATCTGGGCTACCGCCGGGGGCTCTGTGGGGGGGGGCATGGCCAGATTGCCCTCACTATAATGTTTTGTGCACCTCCATTGGTGGTGCAAGTCGTGTTGCTGTAAATCCGGGGACTTCTTTACCTGAGCCCCGGACCTCCTGTGACTACCGCACTGCAGAGCAGAGGAGAGCTGCGCCGGTCCCCAACCAACTGAGGAGCACTGTACTTCTGCGTGCTGCTGTGCCCGGCCGGCGGCATCATGGGATAGCAGACGCAGCCGCATGACGCACCCCGCTGTGCGCGGTCATACCTGCCAGCCTCCATGCCTGGGAGACTTGAAGAACAGGATCCAGGAGGGTGGGCCGGACCGGAGGCAAGCCGCCCAGCAGGTGAGCGCTATGTGTCTGGATGCTCCAATCAAGGGCTGTAAAAGTAGGGACAATGTATTTGTATGTAGCTGAGGTTGTATACATGTGCTAACGTATGCTTGTGTGTATATATGTGAATATATCTATATATGTTGAATTGTGTGTATTTGTAGATGTGTGCGTGCATATGTGCATGTATGTACAGTACAGACGAAAAGATTGGACACACCTTCTCATTTAAAGATTTTTCTGTATTTTCATGACTTTGAAAATTGTACATTCACACTGAAGGCATCAAAACTATGAATTAACACATGTGGAATTATATACTTAACAAAAAAGTGTGACACAACTGAAAATATGTCTTATATTCTAGGTTTTTCAAAGTAGCCACCTTTTGCTTTGATGACTGCTTTGCACACTCTTGGTGAGGTAGTCACCAGAAATGGTTTTCACTTCACAGGTGTGCCCTGTCAGGTTTAATAAGTGGGATTTCTTGCCTTATAAATGGGGTTGGGACCATCAGTTGTGTTGTGCAGAAGTCAGGTGGATACACAGCTGATAGTCCTACTGAATAGACTGTTAGCTGCTTTTTTCTTGCCATAATACAAATTCTAAGTATAGAAAAACGAGTGGCCATCATTACTTTAAGAAATGAAGGTCAGTCAGTCTGAAAAATTGGGCAAACTTTGAATGTGTCCCCAAGTGCAGTTGCAAAAACCATCAAGCGCTACAAAGAAACTGGCTCACATGAGGACCGCCCCAGGAAAGGAAGACCAAGAGTCACCTCTGCTTCTGAGGATAATTTTATCCGAGTCACCAGCCTCAGAAATCACAGGTTAACAGCAGCTCAGATTAGAGACCAGGTCAATGCCACACAGAGTTCTAGCAGCAGACACATCTCTACAACAACTGTTAAGAGGAGACTTTGTGCAGCAGGCCTTCATGGTAAAATAGCTGCTAGGAAACCACTGCTAAGGACAGGCAACAAGCAGAAGAGACTTGTTTGGGCTAAAGAACACAAGGAATGGACATTAGACCAGTGGAAATCTGTGCTTTGGTCTGATGAGTCCAAATTTGAGGTCTTTGGTTCCAACCACCGTGTCTTTGTGCGACGCAGAAAAGGTGAACGGATGGACTCTACATGCCTGGTTCCCACCGTGAAGCATGGAGGAGGAGGTGTGATGGTGTGGGGGTGCTTTGCTGGTGACACTGTTGGGAATTTATTCAAAATTGAAGGCATACTGAACTAGCATGGCTACCACAGCATGCTATTCCATCCGGTTTGCGTTTAGCTGGACCATCATTTATTTTTCAACAGGACAATGACCCCAAACACACCTCCAGGCTGTGTAAGGGCTATTTGACCAAGAGGGAGAGTGATGGGGTGCTACGCCAGATGACCTGGCCTCCACAGTCACCAGACCTGAACCCAATCGAGATGGTTTGGGGTGAGCTGGACCGCAGAGTGAAGGCAAAAGGGCCAACAAGTGCTAAGCATCTCTGGGAACGCCTTCAAGATTGTTGGAAGACCATTCCCAGTGACTACCTCTTGAAGCTCATCAAGAGAATGCCAATAGTGTGCAAAGCAGTCGTCAAAGCAAAAGGTGGCTACTTTGAAGAACCTAGAATATAAGACATATTTTCAGTTGTTTCACACTTTTTTGTTAAGCATATAATTCCACATGTGTTAATTCATAGTTTTGATGCCTTCAGTGTGAATATACAATTTTCAAAGTCATGAAAATACAGAAAAATCTTTAAATGAGAAGGTCTGTCCAAACTTTTGGTCTGTACTGTATGTGTGTATATATAGGGAGCTGCGTGCGGCCTCACAGTGTATATAGGGAGCTGCGTGCAGCCTCACAGTGTATATAGGGAGCTGCGTGCGGCTTCACACTGTATATAGGGAGCTGCGTGCGGCCTCACACTGTATATAGGGAGCTGCGTGCGGCCTCACACTGTATATAGGGAGCTGCGTGCGGCTTCACACTGTATATAGGGAGCTGCGTGCGGCCTCACACTGTATATAGGGAGCTGCGTGCGGCCTCACACTGTATATAGGGAGCTGCGTGCGGCCTCACACTGTATATAGGGAGCTGCGTACGGCCTCACACTGTATATAGGGAGCTGCGTGCGGCCTCACACTATATATAGGGAGCTATATGGAGGCCCATACTGGATATAGGGAGCTATATTGAGGCCCATACTTGATATAGGGAGCTATATGGAGGCCCATACTGGATATAGGGAGCTATATGGAGGCCCATACTGGATATAGGGAGCTATGTGGGGACTCATACTGTATATAGGGGGATGTCCGCATACTTAATTGTGCTCCATATTAAGTCATGCAATTAAATTAAAATGATTATAATTAATAAATTAATATTAATATTGAGCAGAATTAATTTCAGCCTATTGTTCGGCCTCCACCAGTCACGGTCTCTCATGTGGCCCCTCGGGAAAATGAATCTCCCACCTCTGCTGTATTTTATATAGTGCTGTGCTATGTATAGTGCTGTATACAAGGGAAACATTTGCGTGGTGCGTTATGCATGCCACTATCTGTCTTTTTCCATCTACAGATCTGCACCAGAGCACCTGTGTGTTACTCACATGATCTATCAAAAAGGGATTAAGTGACATGTCACGTGATCCATTGGTTACCTGGGGGGGGGGGGGCACGCCTTCTAAACCGCCCGGGGCCCTGGCTTCTCATAATCCACCCCTGCCAGGCATATATTGTGCAGATCATTCCCAGGCATGTAGAGTTGTAATACGGCACAGAGCTTTTATCTCAAAACAGCATAAAGTTTATTGTCCTTCATAAGCTTTACAGCTCCACAAGGAAAGCAGCCTTTCTCAAGCGTAAATGTATAACATAAATAGTCTTTTCTTCATGCGCAATGAAACAAAGTATATGTAGGTATTCCAGGCCATAGCCGCTCAAGCAGTTTAACCCCTTCGCAACATGGGCCGTACATGTACTACTTTGCGGGAGCAAAGAGCAGTACATGTACTGCGCCACTATTTCCGGTCACTGCGCTGCATCGCGGAGTGACCGGGTTAAGATGGCTACTGTCTCTGACAGCATGCCATCCCTGCACATCGCTCCGGATGGTCTGTACCGCCCCCCTTCCCCCTCCGCGTCGGTGATCACTATGGGTGGGGTGATCCCGACGTCACCTCTCCTGATTAACCACTGTGGCACTGATTGGCCAGAAAGTATTGTTCAGCCAATCAGCGCCAAAGGGGTTAATCTAAAATACCGATCATCGCTCTGCACACCATCTTTACCTCAGTGTTGGTGTGCAGAGAGGTTGAGACCCCCCTGCTGTACCTTAGAGACATTGGTGGCCAGTGATATCCCCACTGTGATCAAGTGCTGTCTGTGGAGCCTCCTGCTCCTGCGATCTCCTGTGTGATCTGAGCTGTGTGCTCAGATCTCCTCCTGTGCTGTTTGCTGCTGGCTG
This sequence comes from Phyllobates terribilis, assembly GCF_046119375.1. Classification (NCBI taxonomy): domain Eukaryota; kingdom Metazoa; phylum Chordata; class Amphibia; order Anura; family Dendrobatidae; genus Phyllobates; species Phyllobates terribilis. The sequence continues at coordinate 69,679,983 of NW_027362773.1, forward strand.
TTGTGTGACTCCTCTGTGATCGCAGCAGCAGTTCCCCAATCCATGCTCCAGTCCCTTTCCCTCTCCTCAATCCCAATTGAATTTTTTGCGCACTTTTTTGCGCTTTATTTTGAGCGCGGTGTCCTGCGCTGAGCATCCATGCTCTTCCCGTGGCTGCAGCACTCTGATCAGTATCGCTGATGATCAGAGTCTGCGCCACGGGACTTTCTTTAGTTGGCGTAGTTAGCGTAGCGGATATCACAGTGTAAGTGACGTACGATTTTATTTATTTATTTTTTTTATTTTTTTTAAATAATAGTGTAGTGTACAGTAGTTCCAAAGGTAGCAAGGTAGCGGACGTCACAGTTTTTGGTGACGTCCAATTTTGTTTTAGAGAAAAAAAAATACAGAATAGTTTTATAGATAGCGTGGTAGCGTATTATAGTAGCGGACTTCACAGCATTTGGTGACGTACATTTTTCTTTTGCAAAAAAAAATAATTATTTGCATCAAGTAAATTTTTAGTGAGTGCATTAGGGGAGCGTACGTTACATTGTTGGTGACGTCCGTTTTTCTTTTGCAAAAAAAGAAAGAATAGTTAGCGTCGGGTAAATTTATAGGTAGGGCATTAGTGTAGTGAACGTCACTGTAATTTTTTTTAGACAAACTTTTTTTTTTTTTTTTTACATCTATTTTTCTTGTAATTTTTTTTCTATTAAGTGTTTTTTTAAAATTTTTACTTTTTCTCTCTTGTTTTTCTCTATTTTTTATAATAAATAGTACCCCTTACACAGGCCCCACACAATACACTTGTAAAAGCACCCAGTGTTTTGAAAATTAAAATAATAATGGCCCATTCATCAAGAAGATGCTATTCAGCAGATGAGGCATACTCTTTCTTTGCCTCCGACACAGATCCAGGCAGTGAGGAAGATCCCACGTTCCTCTATTCTTCTTCTTCCTCCTCCTCATCTAGTGAGGAAGAACCCCCAGCAAGGCGTCCTAGGACACAGGCAACCCCTACAGCAATCGATCCCATATGGACTGCACCCCCAAAAATTGTCAGCCTGTAATTCCGGATTCATTGGCAACTCAGGAATCCAATTTGATGTTACAGGCCTCACTGAAATTGACTTCTTCAAATTCTTTTTCAGCAAGGAAATAATAAATGTTATGGTGACTCAGACAAATTTGTATGCCCATCAATTTTTCGCCCAAAACCCAACGTCATCATACGCCAGATGGACCCCTGTAAATGCTGCAGAGATTATGACATTTTGGGGCATTGTGCTGCATATTGGACATAATCAAAAAAACAGAGCTTCAGCAATACTGGAATACTAATATTCTCTGCAGCACAACGGTATTCCATATGGCCATGACAAGGACACGATTTGAAGAGATCAAAAAATTTTTGCATTATAATGATAATGCGCAGTGTCCTCCCCGAGACGATCCTAACTTTGATCGTCTACACAAAATTCGGCCAGAAAATTTGCTGAGGCATACAACCCCTAAAGGGACATCGCTATAGATGAATCTCTGGTTCATTTTAAAGGGAGATTAAAATTCCGACAATACCTGCCCAGTAAGAGGGCCAGGTATAGAATAAAACTGTACAAGCTGTGCGAGAGTACCTCCGGGTACACCCACAGATTTAGGGTCTACGAAGGGAAAGACACCCAGATTGCCTCCCCTGAATGCCCTCCTGTCCTGGGGGTGAGTGGGAAAATTGTGTGGAAATTGCTGCACCCACTGCTGGATAAGGGTTATCACCTCTACATTGATAACTTTTACACCAGCATCCTGCTCTTCAGACCCTCTTTGTCAGAGGTACAGTTGCATGCAGCACCGTGCGAAAAAAATCAGAGTAGCCTCACTAAGCCACTAATTGGGCAACAGAAGAGGCGAAATCAGAGCCCAATGCTGTGATAACATGTTGGTGGTCAAGTATAAGGACAAGCGGGATGTCCTTATCTTGACCATCATACACCGTGACAACAGCTCCCTTGTCACTCCCCGAGGTACAACAACACAAGTCCCAAAGCCAGATTGTATCTTGGACTATAATAACTTCATGGGGGTTGTAGAGCTCTCATATCAGGTCCTCAAACCATACAGTGCCATGCGAAAAGCTAAAGTATGGTACCTAAAATTAGCCGTGCACATTGTACAGATGGCATTGTACAATCCTTTTGCGCTGTTTAGATCTGCAGGCAATACGGGGCCCTTCTTCAGTTTCAGGAGGTAGTCATCAAGACCCTAATGTTTGGCACTCGGGAAGTTGAGGGTCCCAGTACTTCTGAAACTGATAGTGCCTGTATTGTCCCAGGTCAGCATTTTCCAGGAGAGGTTCCCCAAACTGGCAGAAAGGGAAAATCACAAAAAATGGTGCAGAGAATGCTCCAAAAGGGGAATTCGAAAAGACACAATTTACCATTGTGAAACCTTCCCTGAGCGTACCACACGTCCACAAATTATTAAAATTTGTTTTTAACCTGTTGGCACAACACACTATTATAATCTGATGTACTCCGCACAATTCACACATACCACGTTATGAATTCATACACCAGTAAAACCAAAAGCATTATAATCATTACTATAAAACTATGCCTCTAGATAAATTCCTTGAGGGGTGTACTTTCCAAAATAGGGTCACTTGTGGGTTTGTGTGGATTTCCTCTGTTTTGGCACATCAGGGGTTCTCCAAACGTGACATAACGCCGGAAGACCATTCCATGAAAGACTGCATTCCAAAACGTCACTCCTTCCCTTTTGAGTCCTGCTGTGTGCCCAAATAGTGGTTTTCCTCCACATATGGGGTATCAGCATATTCAGGAGTAATTGCACAACAACTTCTGGTGTCCATTTTCTCCTGTTACCCTTGTGAAAATAAAGAAATTGGGGTGAAAAGATAATTTTTGCGGAAAAAAATAGATTTTTTTTTATTTTCACAACTCAACATTATAATTTTCTGTGAAGCAACTGGGGGTTCAAAGTGCTCAATACACATCTAGATAAGTTCATTGAGGGGTCTAGTTTCCAAAATGGGGTCACTTGTGGGGGGGTTTCCATTGTTTATGCACATCAGGGGCTCTCCAAATGCGACATGGCACCCGCTCTCAATTCCAGCCAATTTTGCATTCAAAAAGTCAAATGGTGCTCCTTCCCTTTTGAGCCCTGACGTGCGCCCAAACAGTGGTTTCACCCCACAAATGAGGTATCTGCGTACTCAGGAGAAATTGCACAACAACTTTTGGTGTTCATTTTCTCCTGTTACCCTTGTGAAAATAAAAAAAAATTGGGCGAAAAGATAATTTTTGTAACTAAAAAGTAAAATGCTCTTTTTTTCCTTCCAATTCTATTAATTCCTGTGAAGCACCTGAAGGGTTAATAAACTTCTTGAATTTGGTTTTGAGTACCTTGAGGGGTGCAGTTTTTAGAATGGTGTCACTTTTGGGTATTTTCTGTCATATAGACCCCTCAAAGTCTCTTCAAATATAATGTGGTCCCTAAAAAAAATGGTTTTGTAAATTTTGTTGTAAAAATGAGAAATCACTGGTCAACTTTTAACCCTTCTAACTTCGTAACAAAAAAAAAATTTGTTTCCAAAATTGTGCTGATGTAAAGTAGACATGTGGGAAATGTTATTTATTAACTATTTTGTGTGACATATCTCTCTGACTTGAGGACACAAAATTTTCAAAATTTTTGCTAAATTTCCATTTTTTTCACAAATAAATGCAAGTCATGTCGAATAAATTTTACCACTATCATGAAGTAAAATATGTCACGAAAAAACAATCTCAGTGAAATCCGTTGAAGCCTTTTAGAGTTCTTACCTCAAAGTGACAGTGGTCAGAATTGAAAAAAAATTGCCTGGTCAGGAAGGTGAAAACAGGCTTCGGGGTGAAGGGGTTAAACATGTTCCCCAAACAAACATCTCTCTTAAGCTCCAGCACAAACTCCACTTTGCTGAGCTAACCCAGCTGCTGTAATTAGGCCTGTAAACTCTGGGCTGGATTACGGGAACAACCTTTCCCACCCAACCTTTTGGTTGCTCCTAAATCCCAGACCCAAACTCCAGTCCAATTAAAAATTAGTAGCCTAGTGTTACAACATGTGATGGCTGCTGTCCAGGACTGCACCAATCGCCATCCAGCAAACCTTGGTAATAGTTTAACGTCAAAGTGTAGGGTGGATCCCGCATTGCTGACAAGGATAGTGATTTTAACTTTCTCTGATAGAGTAAATGGATACTGCGTCTCTACAGACATGTTTATTTGTTGTAACACACTAGAACTGATGCAACTTTGCAAATTGTATATTGTTTTGTGTCTGCAGCTCTCATGCAGACCTATACGGCTCTGAGGTTACAGGCTACAAGCAAACCTTGCTCCTTTCTACCTGCGCTAAATTACTAAATGTATATTAGACTTTGAGGACAGATGTAAAGAGCAATGATTGCAGAATTTGACTACACACTTTCTTTCCCGGAGACACACATGGCTCTGCATCAGACGCATGTCAGCTCCCGGTGAGCATGAAAATGACTAGCATTATAAAGTACTAGAAGTACATTATTCTGCATGTCTCAGATCACTGTAGGGGACCACATAGTTATTTACCTGCCAAAATTATTGTATCCGTACAAAAGATAATGACGTGAGTAGTGGTGTAGCCTATTAGTTGACCACTGAATGAGTTTTATAACTTGATACATGCTATCCATGACATCAGGACATGTAAAGCCTTTACCCTGCGCCATGACATCTGTGGGTGAGAACCATAAAGCAGACAATAGCTTGTGAGCGATAGAGTAACAGCATTATATGAGATAACTCCATGATCTTTACATAGAGGGGAGTTTATGCTCCTTTCACTAATTTATTCTATGACTCCAGAAAGATCCTGGCTACAAACTGCAGTGTGAGTCTCATTACTAATAACTACTGCACAACTTTAATAAACAAGGAGCATGATAAATGTAACTGGTAAAGATCCTGTTCATGGTGGGAAGATGCCCTATCCATGGTCCAATGTGATGTAGGAGAATAGTGCTCCAACCATGACCAATTGTGAGATTATGGCTACATAGCAACTTAATCTATGACACACGTGCAAAAATCGCAACTGTGACCTACTGTAACAGCGTAATGTAAGTGACACACAAGTTGGTGCAACTGTGTCAGGTAAGTCAGAAAAAAAACAACAAATAATGTGTTTGGCACTTAGTTGTAACTTGTTTCGCCATGTAGTCAAGGTCGTTAGGCTAGGAATGGTTGGTTCTGTTGAACGTATTGTGAATTGATTCATCTCATTGTTGAACTGCGAAAAGGGATTAATGGTCAGGTTTCATTCAGATGGGTGTATTGTACCCGTGTTTGGATGTTGCCTCAATCCCCACGTCTTTTAAGCTAATAAATTGCTGTTTGTGCAACTTCCTCACAATTCTAGAGAACAGAACTTCTAGCACTGTGGCTGCCATCCAGCAGGGAGTCTGGTAGTTACATTCGTATAGATGCTAAGCAGGGGTATAATATGCCTATCTGAATGGGACGTAGAGGAGCAGTGGATTGCTCAGTGGCTATGATTAACACTAGCTGAATTGTGCTTCCATTTACGATCTGACACTGCTCTTTGGGCGGTACAGGTGACAAAGTAACTGCACAACATCTTGAGAGCATTTACACAGCTCATATCCTAATTAATAGGACCCATGAATGACCCTCTCCTGGTGTTGTATAATTTGTTATGGCAGTAACATCTCTATAAACTCAATCAGATCAGATGGGAAGGACACTTCAAGTTTTTATAGAGACGCCTACTACTGACCTCATCTTAAAGGCGTTGTCCAACTTGGAACAGTTTGTTAATAAAAGAAGGTGTCCTCACCGGTTCTGACCCCAACACTCCTTTACACAGGCTGCTTTAGTGGTCTCCACCAGGAGTGGAATTGTGACTCTCCCTTTTTTCGGTCAGCTGATAAATGAGACAGGCTGTGATTGGCTGGAGCTGTCGAGAGCCTGGAAGGGTTGTCATAGGCTGTGTATAAGATGACATCCTCCTATATTCACCTGACCGCTTCACCCAATCTTAGACCTCCAGCAGTCCTGAGTTTTGTCGGAGACAATCAGTGCATCCGGGACTGCAGCTATGAGGATCAGAGCCTGAGAATAAATTCTTTTATTTACTTTCTAACAATCCCTTCCTTTTCTAAAAAAATTTTGTAAGTCATCCAACCCCATTAACCCCTTAAGGACGGAGCCAATACCCCTTTACAATCCAAGGTGGTTTGCATGTTAATGACCAGGCCAATTTTTACAATTCTGACCAGTGTCACTTTATGAGGTAATAACTCTGGAACGCTTCAATGGATCCCACTGATTCTGAGATTGTTTTTTCGTGACATATTGTACTTCATTATTGTGGTAAAATTTCTTCAATATCACTTGCGTTTATTTGTGAAAAAACGGAAATTTGGCGAAAATTTTCCAATTTTCAAAATTTGAATTTTTATGCCCATAAATCAGAGAGATATGTCACACAAAATAGTTAATAAATAACATTTTCCACATGTGTACTTTACATCAGCACAATTTTGGAATTTTTTTTTTTATTAGGGAGCTATAAGGGTTAAAAGTTGACCAGCGATTTCTCATTTTTCCAACAGAATTTACAAAAACATTTTTTTAGGGACCACATCATATTTGAAGTCACTTTGAGGGGTCTTTATGACAGAAAATACCCAAAAGTGACACCATTCTAAAAACTGCACCCCTCAAGGTGCTCAAAACCACATTCAAGAACTTTATTAACCCTTCAGGTACTTGACAGGAATTTTTGGAATGTGGAAGAAAAAAATTAACATTTAACTTTTTTCACAAAAATGTTACTTTAGACCCAATTTTTTTTTATTTTTGCAGGGGTAACAGGAAAAAATGGACCCCAAAATTTGTTGTGCAATTTCCCCTGGGCACGCAGATACCCCATATATGGGGGGAAAACACTGTTTGGGCACACGTCAGGGTTCGGAAGGGAAGGAGAGCCATTTGACTTTTTGAATGTAAAATTTGCTGATGTGCCTAAACAGTGGAAACCCCCCACAAGTGACACCATTTTGGAAACTAGACCCCTCAGGGAACTTATCTAGATGTGTGGTGAGCACCCTGAACCCCCAAGTCCTTTACAGAAATTTATAACATGGAGCCGTGAAAATAAAAAAAATCTAACTTTTTCCACAAAAATTATGTTTTAGCCACAATTCTTTTATTTTCACAAGAGTAAGAGGAGAAAATGGACCCCAAAAACTTTTGTGCAATTTCTCCTGAGTACGCCAATACCACATATGTGGGGAAAATACAGTGTTTGGGCGCACGGCAGAGTTCAGAAGGAAAGGAGCACTGTGTGACTTTTTGAACGCAAAATCGTCTGGAATCGAGAGCGGATGCCATGTCGCGTTTGGAGAGCCCCTGATGTGCCTAAATAGTGGAAACCCCCCACAAGTGACCTCATTTTGGAAACTACACCCCTCAAGGATTTTATCAAGGGTATAGTGAACTTTTTGAACCCAGAGGTATGACACAGAATTTGATAACATTAGGTCATCATATTGAATAAGTTGTCATTAGTCTTGAGCGCAAGTGCTCGCTACTTGAGTTTGCATCGGGTACTCAGGTATTCACCATGTATCGAGGTTGCTTGAGTGACATGCTCGAGTCCCCGCCCGCATGTTTCACGGTTATTAGACACCCCAAAAAAAACATGCGAGGATCACTCGTGCATGACAGGCAATCCCCGCAAGTTTTTTTGGGCCGCGAAGCATGTGGGGCGGAGACTCGAGCATGTCACTCATGCACCCAAGATATTCAATGCATACCCGAGCACCCGATGCAAACTCAAGTAGTGAGCACTTGCGCTCAACACTAGTTGCCATATCGTCATCTTTTTTTCTTCTTTTTTTTTACTTTTGAAAAAAAACAACCCCAACCCCAACCCTAACCCTAGCACAACCCTAACCCGAGAGTTTCTTTTTTACGCTGTTCCTCGTACGGTATAAGTGATTAGACTACTTTATTCTTCGGGTCGGTGCGACTACAGAGATACCAGAATCATATCGGGTTTTTATGATTGACAGCTGTCACACACTAAAAGACGCATTTTTTTGTAAAATCTAGTTTTTGTATCGCCATATTTTGAGAGCTATAATTTTTCCATATTTTGGCCGACAGAGTCATGTGATGGCTTGGTTTTTGCGGGATGACTTGACGTTTTTATTGGTGCCATTTTCAGGCACGTGACATTTTTTGATCGCTTTCTATTCTGATTTTTGGGAGGCAGAATAAACAAAAACCAACAATTCAGGAATTTTTTTTTTTATTATTTTTTTATTCTGCTCCGCGTGTCGTAAAATTGATAAAGTAGCTTTATTCTTCGGGTCAGTACGTTTACAGCGGTACCACATTTATATCGTTTTTCTGTGTTTTGGCGCTTTTACACAATAAAAGCAATTTTATAGAAAAAAATATTTTTTTGCATCGCTTTATTCTGAGAGCTATAACTTTTTTATTTTTTGGATGATGGAGCTCTATGGCAGCTTGTTTTATGCGGGACGAGATGACGTTTTCAGCAGTACCATTTTTATTTATTTTCATCTTTTTGATCGCGTGTTATTCCATTTTTTGTTTGGCGGTATGATAAAGCATTGTATTTTGCTTAGTTTTTTATTTTTTTTTTTTTACCATGTTCACTGAAGGGGTTAACTAGTGGGACAATTTTATAGGTCAGGTCGTTCCGGACGCGGCGATACCAAATGTGTACTTTTATTGTTTTTTGTTTTTTTTTTCATAATATTTGATGGGTACATTATATTTTTATTATTGGTGGATTATTTTTTATATTTTTTTTTTTTTATATTTTTTCAAATTTTTTTTTTTCACTTTCTGACAGTTTTTTTACTTCTATACTTTGTCCCACTATGTTTTGTTTTGTTCCCTTTTTTTACTCTGATCGCCTGTATAGCACAGGAATGGAGCACCATACCTATGCTATGCAGGCTGTCAGTGCTGCACAGGGAGAAGATAGTTTGATCATGCACTGCGCATGACCAAAAAATCTTCCTGCTGTCTGGTGACCCAGATGTTGTCATGACGACATCGGGTCGTCATGGCTACATCTGGGAAGCCGCGGCAGACAGTGCTGGAGGCCTGAAGAGGAGATGAGTATTGCGATCACCTCCCCTTAGCCACCGCAATGCTGCGATCGACTTCGCAATGACGTATTAATACGGGTCAGGCTCTTAAAGCCCAGGGCACAGACACGTATTAATACGTCTTGGGCTTTAAGGGGGTTAATGACTAGGCCAATTTTTACAATTCTGACCGCTGTCACTTTGAGGTATTAACTCTGCAACGCTTAAACGGATCCCCCTGATTCTAAGATTGTTTTTTTGTGTGACATATTGTACTTCATGATAGTGGTAACATTTCTTTGATATCACTTGCTTTATTTGTGAAAAAATCAGAAATTTGGTGAAAATTTCACAATCTTCAAAATTTTAATTTTCATGACCTTAAATCAGAGAGAGATGTCACACAAAATAGTTAATAAAAACATTTCCCACATGGCTACTTTACATCAGCACAATTTTGGAACCAAAATTTTTTTGTTATGGAGCTATAAGGGTTAAAAGTTGACCAGCGATTTCTCATTTTTCCAACAAAATTTACAAAACCATTTTTTTAGGAACCACATCACGTTTGAAGTCACTTTGAGGGGTCTTTATGACAGAAAATACCCAAAAGTGACACCATTCTAAAAACTGCACCCCTCAAGGTTCTCAAAGCCACATTCAAGAAGTTTATTAACCCTTCAAGTGCTTCATAGGAACTGAAGCAACGTGGAAGGAATAAATGAACATTTAACTTTTTTTCAAAAAATTTTACTTCAGACCCAAACTTTATTTTCACAAGGGTAACAAGAGAAAATGGACCCTACAATTTGTTACCCACTTTCTTACGAGCGCGGCGATAGCCCACATGTAGTCAAAAAGTTCTGTTTGGACAAATGGCAGAGCACGGACCTGAAGGAACAATATCTGAATTTTGGAATGCAAATTTGTCTGAAAGACGGCAGGCACCATGTCCCATGTTCAGGGCCTGTAAGGTGCCTAAACAGTGGAAACCTCCCACAAGTGACCCAATTTTGGAAACTAGACCCCTCATTGATTTTATCCATGGGTATAGTGAGCATTTTGAAAACACAGGTACGACACAGAATTTGATAACATTAGGTCATTATGTTGAAAAAGTTAATTTTTTCACAAAAATCTTGCGTTGGCCCCAAATTTCTCACTTTTTCCAGAGGTAACACCAAAAAGTAGACCCTACAATTTGTTACCCACTTTCTTACGAGTGCAGCAATACCCCACATGTAGTTAAAAAGATCTGTTTGGACAAATGGCAGAACACGGAGCGGAAGGAGGAATATTTGAATTTTGGAACACAACTTTGGCTCTATTTGGAATAGATTGTTACATTTGCCGAGCCTGTGTGGTGCAAGAGCAACAGAAATCCCCAATAAATGTATTTTTTGTAAATTATACCCTGTAATGTATTTATCTAGGGAGATAGTGAGTAATTTAATACCACCGTTTTTTATGCAGTTGATGCAACACAAGTTTGAAAATTTACAATTTGCATATTTTTCACTGTCTCTCTTATAAATCTTTTTCGTACGTTTGGAGGAACACACCTCAAATTTTATTGCACTAGTTTTTCAGTGTTGGAAAGTACATCCAATATGGCACCAATGTGAGTACTGGACACACGGCGGTGCCTAATAAAAGATGGCGCACCATTTGATCTTTAGGGTAAAATTGACGGAATTCCAGGACCCATTCAAAGCTTAGAGACATTGAGCAAACAAGAAAATCCTTCTAGGAATTATTACTCACAGGGGGAGGCATGCCCCTAAAAACACATTTGCTGATTATAAAACTTGGTCTTGCTAACACAACAGTTGTCCTGCAATTGCATATACTGTAGCATGAGGAATCAGCTGTACTGGAGTGAAGGGCAAAATGTGGAGAAAAATGCAGCCAACTATGTGGCAAACCTGAGTTTGTTCCAAAGATGAAAGAATACCAGCAGGGCAAGAATGACGAGTTTATCTTTCAAAGACTGGTCATACAACGTTCGTTTAGCTCCATCAATCCCTATATGAAAGACAAATGTGCCAATAGACGTGGTGCACCATAACAGGCTCCCGCCCACCAAAGTAGGAACCGCTATGTGCACAAAACAACCAATCCCCTACAGACTCCTGAAAGTATTCTCTGGTACAGAAGGTTCAGCAAGAACCATGCAGTAAAGCCCATAGTGTATAAGTACAGAATAGCCTCATTATTAGAGATCCTCAAATAAAATGATCATACACATATCACCAATATAAATATATAAGTAATATAAGTGGAAACAAAAGTTTTGTGTAGCAAGACATAGTCGTAAAAACAGTCAACCTAAGATAAATGGTCAAAAATATTTGTGAGTAATCAAGTACTGGAATTGTCAGATAACCAGACTATTTTCAAGAACATTTGTGGGGTCCACATTCTGGGGTACACAGACGTGGGCATGTGGACGAGAATTTGTCTGGTTAGTAGTTTGGTATGTGATTGATCAAGTCCTGGAATTAATTGTGAAATGGGGTAAAATGTGATTTACTGATGAAAATGTTCTCTTCATTACTTTTTCCATAAAAATTACTCTACTTGGGCCCACTAAACAGAAAATTATAAATTATTTTAAAAAAAAGCTACCTAATAATGGTAAGATGTGTGATAAGTCTCAAAACAGGGGTAGATACAAAAGCCTGGTTGGGATGGGCACGCATGGCAATAGTACCGGGAATCACTCCTTCTACCGTGCTTATTGCAAACTCGATATCTTTTTTGGGGATACTTTTTGATGGGAGTGGCCGGGACGGGGCAAATGCAGAGCGTCACTTTAAGTCTCCGGACATCCTCGGACTCGAAGGCTTTCTCCTGTACCGTTGATTCAAATATGAGGGTCTCCACAATTTTCAATTTTCTCCTGATATTGGAGAAATGTGAGTGGTCCTTGCTTTTTTTTTTTTTTTATAGAGGACGAAGCTATTGTAAGTGACAATATGAATACCAGGCCCTGGTCTTCCGCTTCCCCACATATGGTTGAAGCACCTGGTCCGACAAGTCAGCACCTCCCATATACTTGTTATAGTCGGTGACGCAGACCGGTTTTTCCTTGTTCCTGTTGGCGCCCCTGTCTCTGACCGCCACAGTGGTGTCCTCATGCAGTGTGGTCAGCATGTAGACGTCCTTCCTGTCACGCTACTTTACTGTATGAAGGTGGTCACTTGCAAGTAAAAATTACGCCCCTTTCTCCAAACGTCTGGACACCAACTGTGAAGGAAATCCCACTCTGTTTTTTTCCTGACTGTCCCACACGCCCCTCTATTTGCAATGTGGAGGGATCGGTATAGGGGAATGCTCGTGCAATAGTTGTCTGTATACACGTGATGGCCTAGATGGAGGAAGGGCGTCATTAGCTCCCACACAAATTTCCCTGGGATGCCAATTGTCTGGGGGCAGTTTGGGGGGCTAATTTGGGGGTCCCTACCTTCATATATCATGAAGGTGGATGTGTACCCTGATGAGCTCTCACACATTTTGTACAATTTGACGCCGTATTTGGCGCGCTTGGAGGGGATGAATTGTCGGAAGGATAGGCGGCCCTTGGAACTCATCAAGGACTCGTCCACTGCCACATTTTGTTCTGGGGTGTAGGTGTGAAGAATGGCACCAGAGAGATCCCACAGAATCGCACCGCTGCCACCACATGTGAAGGATCCATACCTCGCCACCCGCCTGACGTCACAATTCAGACGGAACGCGTGATACAGATCTGCCCTTTGCACCAACGTGTCATTCCGCACCCCCTCGGGGATGCGTAAGGTCAGATTGGTACAGTTCTACACAGACACCTCCTGTCCGCATTAGTACAGGAAGGCACCAGGAGTGAAAAGAGGTGGCCCACTCAGTCACTGACGTGGCACTACACTCGCTCACACCCCTGACAGACTGAGAGGCCCTTCCACTGACCCCAGTGAAACAGAGCCTTGTCGGCCTGGTAGAGCTGCCACCAGCTTCTATTAGATATAACGGGACTTATTTCGGGCCGGAAACCAGCCCCGGTAGCGTGTTCGTTGGACCGAACAACGGAGGTGAAGATTTGTGGATAGAGATAAAAGAGCAGCCCAAGGTTAAATTATATGTTTAATTGCCTTAAGGGCACACTAGACAATACACAATATACATAAGGATTATAAATACACAATGGTCAGAGATGCAAACACAATAGTAGTGGTACAAAAGATATAAGCAGTTATTAAGAGTCAGTTACCAGTCAGATGGAAAGCCTGGCTTGTGGGGGAGGGGCTGCCACATGGGGAGTCTTGTGGGTCCCTCTCTCTTTTCTGTGACTTCCCTCACACGATGTGTCGTCGCGACCTCCCCAGAGAAAAAGCGCTGAGCTAGGGCTGCAGGAGCATTTAACCTCTCTGGGTCACTCCCCTTACTGCTCCCTGGCTGGACCTAAATCTCCACCCCTGGCCTTCCTCAGCTAAAACCCCCCCAAATTAAAATGGATTATACTTCCTTAATGGAGCGTCCTAGGGAGCCGGTTCTGGTGTCATCGGATCCAGCCGAGCCCCTGCTACGCGTGGACACCAAATGCTGTGGCCCTAGGGGTTTCCGAGAGGCTGTGCTGGGTATCTTCCCATCCCTACGCGCTAGACTGGGCTGGAAGCCAGGGTGACAGTCCCCATTCTCTTGGGATCTCGAAAATCTAGGTTATGAATAACTAGAACATATGGTATTCCGATATAAGGGAAGGCCGCGTGGCTTGGATCTCCAAGGGGGGGGGTCTTCCTGTAGCAGCTCCTTGGCTGGGAGATATTTCTCCCTGACTGTCTCTCTGCCACCTCCCTTCTTCTTAGCTGAAGTGTCTGGTTACAGCTGTGCACTGTAGACCTTTATAATCCCCTGCCAAACAGGACACAATGATTGACATGGGATTATCTCTCCAATATTCTTCACAGTAGGAATTTAGAAACTAATGTTGTAGGAGGGAAACTAGGGGTCTCAATTTGTTCAGCCGATCGTAGTTTGGGTCAGTTCTTGGGGGAGCTTTGGAATTGTCACTGAAATGTAAAAACCTCATCAGGGATTCATAGCGGGCTCGGGACATGACAGCTGCAAATACAGAGGTACTATGGACAGATTTTGTTGCCCAGTAAGAGCAGAGTGGTTTTTTTGCTTTTTTTTTTTTCACTAACCCCATATTCAGGGAATGGCCCACATTTTTTTTTATTTCAGGGACATTTGTGGGGATCCAGGAACGGGAGTGGAAGGATGTGGGCTTTGTGTTCCAAATTATTATGCAAATAATATATTCTCAGATTTTACCTATATGAATTGCAGTCATTGTAATTTTCCAGTCAAATAACTATTAGAGTACAATTGAAAGGTTTTTGTACAAACTGCCTATGATAACAGTATATTTAAAAAAAAAATAAACTCAAACTGCACTCAAAATGCATGTTCCAAATTATTATGCACAGCATAGTTTTCAACCTTTTCATTTTAATAAAGAACAAAAAAATTGTCATTTTTGAAATTATAAGCATTAGCAGGTTATTACAAACTGAAATCAAACAGTTTTCAACTCAAAACTTTATTCTAGGTGATGTTACATTTGCACATAGGACCGCTTGTTCGAAAGGAGCTTCTGAACTCTCTCGTCCATTGAATTTGTCAGGTTTTGGATGGTTTCTGCTTCAATTGTTCTGCATGAGGACATACTCTCCCAGAGCTGTTGCTTAGATGTGAACTGCCTCCCGCCATCATAGACACTCCTTTTGATGATGCTCCAGAGGTTCTCAATGGGGTTGAGGTCAGGGGAGCATGGGGGTCACACCATAAGTTTGTCCACTTTTATGCCCATATCAGCCAGAGATGCAGATGTGTTATGTGCAGCATGAGATGGTGCATTATCATGCATGAAAATGATCTTGCTGTGGAATACACGGTTCTTCTTCTTGAACCATGGCAGGAAGTGCTGTTTAAGAAACTCAACATACATTATGGAGTTCATCTTTACCCCTTCAGGGATCCTAAAAGGGCCGACAATCTCTCTCCCCATGATTCCAGCCCAAAACATTACTCCACCTCCTCCTTGTTAGCGCCGTAGCCATGTTTGCATGGGGTGTCCATCAACCAGCCATCCTCCACTCCATCCATCTGGACCATCGAGATCATTTCATGCATGATAATGCCCCGTCTCATGCTGCACATAACACATCTGCATCTCTGGCTGCTATGGGCATAAAAGGGGACAAACTTATGGTGTGGCACCCATGCTCCCCTGACCTCAACCCCATTGAGAACCTCTGGAGCATCATCAAAAGGAGTGTCTATGATGGCGGGAGGCAGTTCACATCTAAGCAACAGCTCTGGGAGGGTATTCTGTGCTCATGCAAAACAATTAAAGCAGAAACCATCCAAAACCTAACAAATTCAATGGACGAGAGAGTTCAGAAGCTCCTTTCGAACAAGGGGTCATATGTGCAAATGTAACATCACCTAGAATAAAGTTTTGAGTTGAAAACTGTTTGATTTCAGTTTGTAATAACCTGCTAATGCTTATAATTTCAAAAATGACAATTTTTTTGTTCTTTATTAAAATGAAAAGGTTGAAAACTGCTGTGCATAATAATTTGGAACATGCATTTTGAGTGCAGTTTGAGTGTTTTATTTTTTTAAAAATATACTGTTATCATAGGCAGTTTGTACAAAAACCTTTCAATTGTACTCTAATAGTTATTTGACTGGAAAATTACAATGACTGCAATTCATATAGGTAATTTGGGAAAATCTGAGAAAATATTATTTGCATAATAATTTGGAACACAGTGTAGATTGGTTTGATGGACAATCAATTGTAGAACTTCAGGGGTAATGAAAATTTGGAAAAATTCAAAGGGGGTAAAATTAGTGACATTTAATTTTATTGCAGGGGCTGCTAAAAAAGGGGGAATTTGAGGGGAAAGCGAACTGTCAAGATACCACAGCGGTGGAGGGACTGCGGTACTTGGTCCTGCCTCAGAAGCTTCAGCAGTGACGGCCGAATTTGCTACCATCGGGCTGTGGAATCCCGTGCAGGAAGAGGAGTCGTCACTGTCCGAAAACTGCTCTACTTCAGGGACAGATTCTGTTTCGCTGCCGGAGCAAAGCAGGGCGTACGCCTGCTCCGTGCTAAATGTTCTGCGGGCCATTGATTGATTTTATTAGCCTGCTTAACAAAAAAACTAAATCTAATCTAAAACTGCTAGCCCTAAACCTAATCTAACAGTACTACACCTAAACCTAACAGTACTACACCTAAACCTAATCTAACACTAGTATATATTTAAAAAAAAACAACTAACCCGTAACGCTAACCCTAATTCTCAGCAGTTGCTGAGTGCAGGGAGGCAGATCTCAGCGGGTGCACTGCGCCCACCATTTTCTTTCAGCAGGAGAAGGAGGGGGGCCGGATGATCACGGATCCGGTACCTAAGGTACCATGGAGGGCTCGGGGGACCCCATTTCTGTCTTTTCTGATATGTTAGATCATATCCGAGGAGAGAGAAATGGATTTAAATCAGACTTTTTTGTGTGTGTGTGTGTGTGTGTGATTGCCGTTAAATGGTTATTAACAACGATCACATGACACTGGACCGGAAAAACCGGCCCTGATCATGTTCTTCGGGGGCTTAGCTACCCCCAGTAGCTAAGACCCTGGAGAATTTCTGACGCTGAGGGGCGCGACACTATTATTCCTCAGCGATGCATTTTAATGGCGCTGAAGAATAAGTACCCTTAATGACCGCTGTAAAAATGCGGTACGGCGGTCGTTAAAGACAGTGATTTATCTAGCCAGACTTGAAATGTCCTACTCCCATCACAATAGTAACAGTTGGCAGATGTTCATTAGCAGGACTTGGTGTCAGATGGGCAGAACGTGGTGGATTGTATTTATTGCCCTACCAGTATTGGAGGCAGCCATGTTTTGAAATCACTGCAGTTTGTGGTTTTCCTTGAATTTGCATTGTGTAAGTGCATCAGTCACTTTGAAGGGTGCTGACTACAACCATAAAAATATGTACCTGATTGGAATACTGGTTTGACGGCATAATACCTCATAAAATTCTGTAGTCTTAGAGCGTCACATGCGGATAAATAGAAACTGCAGATCTGTGACCCATACACAAAACATTCCTAACGACGAAACATCATCAGCGCTGCCAAACTTTATCTAAATCAGAAACACATCTCACTGTAAAGCTCCATTTATTTCCACACTGTGTGGCAATACACTGCTGACACGGCGACCGCCAAACACCTGGGAAGTGTCACTTGTGCTTCCTATTCTAGTCAATAAGACAGGTGCACAAAAACTGCTGAGTATCCAATAGTTGCCTCTGCCACTGTCCCTCATAATGGCGTGCATGAAACAAGGAGTTTTTCTAGCTCAAATAAATACTTTATTGAAATTACATGTAACAATTAAATATACATATGACGACTACATAAAGAGTGCGCTGTTGAGTGCACATGCTCCACCATTAACTGATCCTCCACAGCTGTTCTCCGGGCACATGACCGGATGTAGTGCATTTAAGCTCTATGGGAGATGCTTTCATTTTATCACACCCCCTTGAGGAAGTGGCATCTATGTACACAAACGTACGTCGGGGTAGCACCCATGTGCAACGGTTAGGTAGCAACAAGCAGTGCACATTGATAATGGGTAAGAGCATTATGGACGAGCTTTGTGGAGTTGGCTTTTTGTGAAACCTCAAGGTTGTATAATGGCTGAATTTGTTATTTAAAAATCTACCCTGTGCACATATTCTGTTTAAGGTTATAAAAATATGGCTGCTTTTCTCAAGAAACAGAACTGCACATGTCCATGGGTTATTTCTTGTATTGCAGTTCAGTTCCATTAGTGTTAATGAAACTGAGCTGCATATCCCCTATGCTACAGGTATGGCACTAATGAAATAAAGCAATCTTTTTACATCCCTTTAACACAGTCAGAGATAAAAAGTAACACATGCATGCTTTAGGGTTGGAGAGTATGGAGAGGGTTCAAAATCTGAGCCAGTTCTTTACGAGCTGATGACAGCTGTTTTTTGTTTTTTTTACAGCGAACTCCCACCTGCAACTACTGCACTCCCGGAGAACTCTGATTTTGGAAGGAAGGCCCTATAGATGCTGCAGTCAATGGTGACTATGGCTTCTATGGCCAAGACTGAAATGTGATTGGGAGATGCCAATGGGTTACTATTTCAGCTAGAGTCCTACTGATGGCTCCCATAGGTCTGCAGTCTTAGCACTCTTAGACTTCAGTAGGGCTTTAACTAAACTTTCTCTGAAATGCTGGAGTCTTTCAGGGAACAATATACCCGGTTGCAATCGTGCAACCAGGCTCTGATCCATACTGCCCGTGGTTTGGGCAGTATAAAGCACATGGCAGGTTCCCTTTAATGAAGGTGTAAGATAAGTGTCTGCCAGATACACAGCTCTTTACAGAACCTTACAACTATAGGTTTCTTTCCCCTGTTGGTTCCCTGAGATTGACAGTGGTTTCTATTGAAAAACTATGTATGGGTCGCTGTAGAATTGTTAGAACTCCCCAGGGAGACATCATGATGCCTTACAAGATATTCTTTAATTTAGTATTTTATCAAAAAGTGTTTTGCTCACCAAACATGAAAAAAAAATTCTATGAAGAGTTGTATTAGCCAATAAGATGATTTTTCAATTAGACAGTTCTGCTAAATAAGGATCAATGTACTTTTCAGATAGGTGCGACCCGGAGCTGTGTACAAAGCACAACCTATGCATTATTTATTGCAATATTAATATGGAGCATTGTGCTCATTCTCCTGTAACACCCCTGCAATGAAAGTGATAGTTATGATGTAACAGAGGAAACAATACATCTGAATGTTGCTTGTAGGTATTTCCCATGGAACGATCTGTACGAGACTTGATGTCCAAATAATACAAAATCCTAATTCAATTAAGTGCACCGTCTGGAGCGATGGCCGCACACAAGCACCTCTGCTTTATGCATCGTCTGTGGGACAGCTGCCTATATATCAGTACAGAGCGCAGTTGTGAGTGTCCGTGCTGCCACTGCAGAGAATACGGCTTTGTAGAAAATTGGGAGTAGTTGGATAGAGGAACATTGACGTCATGACCTTGTATTTTCTGACCAGGATTCATAAGCCACGTAGTGTAGCCCTGGCCCTAAAATGTATCATTGCAAAATGACTTATTATATGAATCAAGTTTTTTTTCAAATGTCAAAAAAAATGTAAGAATTTTTGGAGTATTTTTATTTTTTACTTCACTATTCCAAGTAAGAAAAATCCTGAATTCTTAGTTTCACTCTAAGCCTCTAAGGACACATTCCCATGATGAGCTTGACTCACCCAGGGGGATATGGGGGACTCTGTACCCGGGCCTTTACCTTCTTGGGATGTCACGG
This sequence comes from Phyllobates terribilis, assembly GCF_046119375.1. Lineage (NCBI taxonomy): Eukaryota > Metazoa > Chordata > Amphibia > Anura > Dendrobatidae > Phyllobates > Phyllobates terribilis. The sequence continues at coordinate 69,699,602 of NW_027362773.1, forward strand.
CAGTCGGCTCCCGGGCCCGTACCCTGGGGTCACTCTTTAAAAGGGGTTTAACAGTTTTTGTCTCGAGACGCCACCTGTGGCTCCTGGTAATGGGTACCAGCGCTGCTGCAGACCTCCGGGGGTGATGGGATGGCAGCTGAGGTGTTTCTGCTCCCCACAGGCAGAGTGGGCCCCCGGGGTAGGGTTGATGGAAGGGATGCAGGTGAGAGGGTGGCCTGGTCGGGTCAGGAGGAATGACGGACACGCACACAGGGGATTCGCTTCAGTACCTTTACTGGTGTAATGGCAGGTATGGTCCAGGGTACCTATTAGGAGGGTGCACTTCAGGACTCTCCCCAGTGAGCGGTTAGTAGGCCTCCTGGTCAGTTCCTTCCTCTCTCTAAAGCTTCTGGCCAGCCTGGAACTAGGCCTAGCTTCTGTACTGTTTCACTCTGTCTCCTTGGAAGTAGAACTTTTTTTCTCTGGCTACCACTATCCCTGGACGCTGGGGCCTTCGTGGTTCCTAGTTCTGCAAATGATGGTAGCTTCAGGTTGACCAGGGGTCTGGAATCCTCCTGGTATGCCGGTTGTCCCTACTGGGTGTAGAGGACCCTGTAGGCGCAGACCCGGTGTCCGGCTTGTGTCCTGGGGTGAGCTTCAGATGCTCCTCTGCCCCCTTAACTCCTCTCTCCTTGCCTCCGGCCACACTCGGGGCCCTCAACACAGCAGCTAACAGGTGCTGCTTCTTCACTGGTCTCAGTGCCAGCACACTCTCTGCCTACCTAACTCCACCCTCCAGTATATATATTCCTAACAGGAGTCCCTCTGGTGGTATGAGGTGGAAGGGTGCAGGTGTCGGTTATGTAATGAGGGCCTCTTGTGGAGAAGTCCGTCCATGCACCCTTTTGGGTCCTGTGGTACCTGTGGGCAGCAGGGTGCCACATTCCCCCCTAGTACAACTCGGTACTCCTGGACTGAAGCATTTCTGTAAAACAGGTAACAACAACAATTACAATTATAATAATAATAACACATATCAAAATTACAGTGAGTCCCATAACCAGGTATCCATCGCACTGGTGAAGGTGCAATATGAGTAGCATGAGGGACCCGTCTAAAAACCCTCAACGTAGGCCCTGGGCGTGGCTACAGGGCATAAGTGATCCAGGTGTTGGACCACGTCTTCAGCCACGCCAAACGGGTTTTTGTTCAGTGGTCTTTTAATATAAAACCAATAGGGGGCACTTTAATAAGTGCAACTATTTACAACGGACAGTTTTTGGCTGCTCAATGTCCTCAGCCTGCAAGTCTTTATACCCTTACGGGTAACTAAATGCACACATATAACTTTTCCAATTCACACAAACAATACTATACCCTTCCGGGTAGCTATTTACACTGTAGGCATTTTGTACCTTATTCCCTATACCTGGTAGGGATTTGGCCTTGTGTGCTGCGTGTGGATCAACGTAGCACTGGGGTGATACTGGTGTCTGTGCATACACTATTCGCTAACCTATCAGGTCTACGTGCGGGTAAGTTATAGAACTGCCTCAACATCTCTATAGGACTGGCAAGTGCACTGTTTACCGGACCCTCAGGCTCTGCTTCAACTGGTGATCCTCCTCTTACTGGGGGCTCTTCCTGTTCCTGAGCAGGTTCTTCCAGGGTGCTCACAGGATCTTCTTGTGGTGGAGGTTCTTCTGGTGGCTGACAGAAGTCTATCACTGGTATGATAACTGCTCCATCGAGTTGAGGCCAGTCCGCGGGGAAGTCTCCTAGGACTGTATGAACTGCATCTTCCTTGAGTTTTTCCGGTATTATAAGAGGTACTTCTTCCTCCTGTGTCTTCAGTAGACCTGGGCACAATTTCAAGTGGTCTCTTGAGACTGTTGTGGTTGTCCTACCTCCATCCTTGCTGATCAGGCAGGTCTTGGTGTTGTCAAATCTGGAATTTAACACTGTGTAGGGCTCTCTTTCCCACTGGTCATCGAGCTTGTGACCTCTTCTTTTCCGCTTTAGCACTATTTCTCCGGGTGCCAAGGGTTCTGCTGGTGCATGCTTGTTATACTGGTCTTCTATTCTTTCCCTTACTTTGTTTAGGCTGTCTTCAACACAGGCCTGTACTTTCCTGTACTGCTCTTGCCGATTTGTGTCCCAGTCTTCAGTGGACATATCTGCAGCAGGTTCTACCACTCCGAGTTCCAGGTCCATGGGCAATTTTCCGGGTCTTGCTCTCATAAGGTACGCTGGGGTACAGTTAGTAGAACTCACAGGTATGTGGTTATACAGGTCCACCAGGTCAGGTAGTTTGTCTGGCCACTGGTTCCCCTCTTCCAAAGGTAGGGTTTTTAACAGGTCAATGACTGTTATTCATTTTCTCGCACATACCGTTGGTCTGAGGATGATATGGTGTAGTCCGGATCTTCTTGCATCCATACAGGTGACAGAATTCTTTAAACGGCTCAGCTTCAAAGGCAGTTTGCAGTCTCTTAAATATAATGGATACTGATTCCTGGTCTGCAGCTGGCCAGGTTTCAACTTCCCACTCTGCGGCACCAGCCAATTGTCCAAGCACAACAGCGGCTCTCTGTTTACCAGTCATTGAGTACATGTCTAATATACCGCATATTTTTCTTTTGAACCCAGACAGGGTGTCTGGTTTGCTGTCATACTGGGGAAGCCATTTCGCTCCGGGGACGTACGGCAGGGCCATGGGTATCACTGGAGTCACGACCCCTGCTGATGGGGTGGCCGCTCCGGCCTGAGCAGCGCCGGTCGCGAGTTGAGCGTCGGGAGCATTAACCGGTGCTCCGGCGTTTTGCTGGTCGTCGGCCATGGTTGTGCCCCCCTAGTAAACCGTAGCCTACCTTCTTTGTTTTTAATCGGGTAGGCCGCAGTTCCGCAGATCACAGTCTCCTTCCAGGGCCTGACGCTTCCTGGTGCGTCATCAGAGCGCGAGGCGGGGCTTGAGCTTCGTGCGCTACTAACGGTCACGCCTCTCTGGTTCCCGTGGTTACGCCCCTCTTCTTCCCACGCGGCGACGCGGTAATGGCGGCGATGTTCACCACAGTTCAAACACGGTTTAATTACGGCACGCAGTACCCAGTGGCAACGGGCACGAAATCCTGTTCGTGACGTCAGGAAGAGATGACTCGCCCAGGGGGATATGGGGGGACTCGGTACCCGGGCCTTTACCTTCTTGGGATGTCACGGCAGTCAGCTCCTGGGCCCGTACCCTGGGGTCACTTTAAAAGGGGTTTGTTTAACAGTTTTTGTCTCGTGATGCCAACTGTGGCTCCGGGGAAAGGGTACCAGCGCTGCTGCAGACCTCTGGGGGTGATGGGATGGCAGCTGAGATGTTTCTGCTCCCCACAGGCGGAGCGGGCCCCCGGGGCAGGGTTGATGGAAGGGATGCAGGTGAGAGGTGGCCCAGTCGGGTCAGGGGGAATGACGAACACGCACACAGGGGATTCGCTTCAGTACCTTTACTGGTGTAATGGCAGGTATGGTCCAGGGTACCTATTAGGAGGGTGCACTTCAGGACTCTCCCCAGTGAGCGGGTAGTAGGCCTCCTGGTCCGTTCCTTCCTCTCTCTAAAGCTTCTGGCCCGCCTGGAACTAGGCCTAGCTTCTGCACTGTTTCACTCTCTCACCTGTCTCCTTGGAAGTATAACTTTTCTCTCTGGCTACCACTATCCCTGGACGCTGGGGCCTTCGTGGTTCCTAGTTCTGCAAATGATGGTAGCTTCAGGTTGACCAGGGGTCTGGAATCCTCCTGGTATGCCGGTTGTCCCTACTGGATGTAGAGGACCCTGTAGGCGCGGACCCAGTGTCCGGCTTGTGTCCTGGGGTGAGCTTCAGATGCTCCTCTGCCCCCTTAACTCCTCTCTCCTTGCCTCCGGCCACACTCGGGGCCCTCAACACAGCAGCTAACAGGTGCTGCTTCTTCACTGGTCTCAGTGCCAGCACACTCTCTGCCTACCTAACTCCACCCTCCAGTATATATATCCCTAACAGCGCTCCCTCTGGTGGTATGAGGTGGAAGGGTGGAGGTGTCTGTTATGTAATGAGGGCCTCTTGTGGAGAAGTCCGTCCATCCACCCTTTTGGGTCCTGTGGTACCTGTGCGCAGCAGGGTGCCACAAGCTTTTGGTGAGTTAGTGACACTGCAGTTTTTCCGCACTTCTTAAGTAAAGTTAGGTTACTTACGTTTTTTCATTGTGCTTTTGAGTGTTTGGTTTTTTTACACCTGTTTTTATTGCATTTTTGACCGTGCATTTTTTTGTCTCTTGTTGGTGTGTCATGTTTTAAATAAAGCTGCTTCGTTTTTGAAACTTCCTGGTATTATGCTTTGATAAAACCTAATTGATAGTCATGTGCTGATTACATGCATTTCTGATGCGTTTCCACTGTGGAAATGCACTAAAAACGTGCGTTTTTTTTAAATCAGATTCTTTTTATTAAACATCTATCAAATAATTACAACCACGGGGAACATCTCTCCGCTTAAATCACATACAAAAACAGAAAAGATAACTTCCCACCCTCCCGTCTGAAACACAAGTCCTGGAACTTTTATTATATAGGAAGATTAAAGAGTATCTTCTGTATACCATATTGACATTTCCATATCTGCCAATAAGACCAAGAGTAATTCCTCTAATTCAGCGTGTAAACCAAAGTTATCTGCCGTCCAGCAAGTCTCCATTTACACTGTTTATTACAGGCCTAGATAGGGAAAGAGCGTTTAGTGTAGAGGCTAAAATATTTTCCAATATTTGGATTCTTGACAGTAAACCCGGGGTGTTGATCCAAGGACTCCAAATATTCTCATTTTTTAATTACATTTTACATGTGCATTTTTTACCTGCTGATTTTCTGCATCTAGTGCAAATCTATGGGAAAAATCTGCACATAAAACTCAGAGAACGAACTTGACATGTTGTGGATTTTACACTGAGTAAAAGAAATAAAAGCACAGTGGGCCTGAGATTCCTATAAATCCCATCCATTCTGCTGGAACTGTGAGATGCTGCATTTTTGACTCAACAAAAATATGCAGCGTCAAAAACTCATCGTGGGCAGACAGCCTAAAAGTCTGATATTACAGTGCCAGCAAGAAAAACTTTACATGTAAAATCTGCATCATGATTTCACTTCTTAAAAGTGCACACAATGGGGAAGATAATCAAAAACTGTCTAATAGCAAAACTGGCTTAGTTGCCCATAGCAACCAATCAAAACTCAGCTTTCACCTCTCATACTGCTCAGGTAAAATGAAAGCTGCACTCTGATTAGTTGCCATGGGAAATTAGGACAGTTTTGCTATTAGATAATTTTTGATTATCTCCCCCAATAGATCAGAAGAAGCTTAAAATCGAAGAGAAATCCCTTACTTTGACTCTGCTAGAGAAGGGAGGATTCGGTGATTGCTAGAGATCTGGGAGTGTTGAGAGAGGCAGTTTATCAACTGAAGCAGTAGGGCATTGTCTTCTGGGATGGTACTGCAGAGGAAGTCAGGCTCTGGCGCACCTAAGAAGACTTCACCAAGGACTGTTAAGCTTTTGAAGCGTGAAGTGATGTGAAATCCTTCTATAACCACCATTGAACTCAGAAACAAGTACCCTATATTCCTTCAGAACGTCGCAACTAGGACAGTTCGTCACCTCTTGCAGAAGGACCTGGGTCTACAAAGTCACCATGCCGCAAAGAAGCCCCTGCTCACAGCAACAATGAAGAAGAAAAGCCTCGTCTTTTGTAAGAAATATCAAGATTGGACATCTGAAAAGTGGAAGAAAGTCATGTTTAGTGATGAGAGCACTTTTAGGTTGCTCAGGGGAACCTCAAAGATTTTACGTCGTCAGAGTACCGCGTCACGGTGTGACCCGAAATATATGGTTAAGACTGTTAAACATCCTGACAGTGTGATGGTGTGGGGTCCTTCTCAAGAATGGAAGTATGAAAGCAAGCAGTTACCGTATGTTAAGGTTTAAGAAGAACATTTGCTTAATTTTTTGGTCATTCATCAGTATGATTACTTTATGAATAAAGAGAAAGTTTCAGCTCACCCCCGAGATGTAATCCCAGTCTGGCATGGAGCACTGCGTCCTCGCTGATGCACAGCGCCTGGGTCAATGAGGAAGTGAAGATGGATCCAGCTCAACACACCAGGCAATTGATTAAAATTCAACAATCTTTATTGGCAAATCCTTTTAAGAATTTGTAGAAAAAAACAAAAAATGGACATTTCAGACGACAAAGCATATATTATGGGGTGGTGTGTATAAAAAATGCCATACGCGTTTCGAGCAAAAAAAGCGTATGGCATTTTTTATACACACCACCCCATAATATATGCTTTGTCATCTGAGATGTCCATTTTTTTTTTTATTTCTACAAATTTTTAAAAGGATTTGCCAATAAAGATTGTTGAATTTTAATCAATTGCCTTGTGTGTTGAGCTGGATCCATCTTCACTCCCTCATGATTACTTTATGTATGATAGAGCCCCTGCCCACAAAGCCAAGGCCGTGATAAAGTTTCTCAATGACCATAATATTTAAGAGTGGCCAATAATTCCCCTGACCATAACCTCATGAAAAATGCCTGAAATTTAATGAAAAACAAGGTTCAAGGTTCAAAACAACCCGGCAACATCAACGATCTAAAGGAGGCGCTGAAGACACTGGGGGGGAATCATGGGCTCTACGTACTTCACCAGCCTTGCTAAATCCATGCCTAAACTACTGCAGATGGTGATAAAATGTTAGGGTAACATGACAAAATACTAATTGGAACGAAATATCCTCAATAAAACACTTGAATGTTAAGATTTTGTAGTTTCGTTGAACTTGTAAAGATATTTTTTTTTCAGCACTTATTAGAAAAGTAGCACGTTCTGTAGACTTGCAATGCTCGTTGTCTAGTGACAAAATCAGAGATATAGCTAGAGATTCAGCAAAGTGGGCAAAATATATCAATGGGCCCCTAACCTAGGTAACCATGTTTACAACAATGGTGGCATACCATAATCCTTGTTGGGTAAAGAGTGACATCAGCCGATGACCATGCTATTAGAGAAAAAAAATCTCTATACAAAGACCAACACCAATATAACTGCCATATGATGAGAAATTATAGTGCAGCTATATATCCAATCACTCAATAAGAAAAATGAAAGGCAGCACTCACCGAATCATAAATAAAAAGACCTTTATTCCTGTGCAAGGGACTTCATAGCGTGCGGCAGGTATCGAGAGCAGCAGACAAGGGAGCAGCGCAGAGAACAAAGACCAATACCAATATCACTGCCATATGATGACCATGTAGTGGTAGATACCAGTCCTGCAGAACATATAAGAGATTATAGTGCAGTTATACAGTACAGACCAAAAGTTTGGACACACCTTCTCATTTAAAGATTTTTCTGTATTTTCATGACTTTGAAAATTGTACATTCACACTGAAGGTATCAAAACTATGAATTAACACATGTGGAATTATATACTTAACAAAAAAGTGTGAAACAACTGAAAATATGTCTTATATTCTAGGTTCTTCAAAGTAGCCACCTTTTGTTTTGATGACTGCTTTGCACACTCTTGGCATTCTCTTGATGAGCTTCAAGAGGTAGTCACCAGAAATGGTCTTCCAACAATCCCTCTGAATGTCCTTCCAATAATAATAATGCAACAGAAATAAAAATCACCTAAATTTTCAGTGATGAACTGTGAGTTGTATTATTGAAAAGAGGATGCTTTTAGGAATCACAGCAACAAGAAATGGCCAAGGCCGTTTTCTCTCCTAGCATGACTGATCCCTGGTGCACAAAGAAAGGTCCATAAGTGCTTGGTTAGGGTAGTGTGGTGTGGTCTGTGGAGCCCTAGTTTGGGATGAACTAGAATGGAGATTGTGGACCTGGCCCTATTGTACAACAAATTAGTCTCACAAATGCTATTCCGTATGAATGGGTAAAAAGTTTTCACCGACCCCTCCAAAATCTTGTAGAAAGCCCTCTCAGATGCTTGGAAGCTGTCATGGCTGCAATGTGGGTACTAACTCCTTATTAATGCCTATGGGTATAGGATGGGATGTCACAAATGCTCCTTTAGGTGTGATGTGGAGGTGTCCCTGTACTTATGTCCATATAAAGTATATGGACACAATGTAGTCTTTGACTTCTCGGAGGACATGAATGCACAGCTTGTTGTATTGTGTGCTGAATGTGGACATTAGTTTTTACGTAACGTTTTCTCCAATGGTTCCTTTGTTGTGGAAAGAGTAAGGTTTATAAATATTCATATAAGTCACATAACTGGTAATGTGGGCAGCTGCCGTCCTGCCGTCCATTGTGTTCTTCAGAGTGTATTTATCCATGTTATATCTTTAGATCTGAATTCTAATAGCCACCACGTAGAAATGATTATGCGGCGGTGCCTCTCTGCCCCAGGACGCACAATGATGTCCTAATGTAAATGTCTCATTTTTTTCTGCTGGTTCTTTTCATTTGAACGTGTCAATGTTCTGTTTGTATAAAGATGTTTGGTTGGTAGTAGTATACATTCAATCTGACCCACTTGAAACATTAGTAAGAGAAACCCTAGACAGTACAGAGTAATCCATCAATATCTGCATGCGCTTTTGGGTAAAATTTACCAGTAGAGAGTTCTGTAGTCTCATTGCTGTTATAAAGAATCCCATCTCTGCTTTCTATTTTTTTTTTTTTTATAGATGTACAAGTCCCCACTTGTTCTAAGTACAGTCCTGGGTTGTATTGCTCTAGAAAAAATATCTACTATATAATCGGCTTATCCCGTCTGTCTGTCCGTCCAGTAAATCCCACGTCGCTGATTGGTCCAGCCGCGGCCAATCAGTGACGCGGGATTTCAGAACAAGATGGCGGCCGTTAGTGGCTCATCTGCCGCACGGAGGTCAGCGGCGATGCAGCCTGGAGATGACCAGCCTAGGCTGCGCCGTTCCCCGGTCCTCCCTTCACACTTGCCATCGGGAGATCAGCGGCCCTAGCCCCTGATCTCCCAACGGTAGCCACATGGAGGTCAGCAGCGATGCAGCCGGGAGATGACCGGCGCTAGCCGGTCATCTCCCGGCTTCTCACAGCGGAAGTACCCGCACAGGCAGTGCCGCTCCCCGGTCCTCAGTAACACGGTTCACTGATTGGTCGCAGCTGCCGGCCGCGACCAATCAGCGATATTGGCGCGAAATTTAAAACACCGCTGTCCTCATTGGTCGCGGCCGCCACCAATCAGTAACGAGCGCAGTCCGGGCGCAAATTGGCGCCGGATTTGAAACACGCAGGCCACCGTCAGGAGATCAGCGGCGACGCAGCCGGGAGATGACCGGTGCTAGCCGGTCATCTCCCGGCTGTTCGCAGCAGAAGTGCCCCGACCGGCGGCATCGCTCCCCGGTCCTCCCTTCACACTTGCCATCGGGAGATCAGCGGCCCTAGCCCCTGATCTCCCAACGGTAGCCACATGGAGGTCAGCAGCGATGCAGCCGGGAGATGACCGGCGCTAGCCGGTCATCTCCCGGCTTCTCACAGCGGAAGTACCCGCACAGGCAGTGCCGCTCCCCGGTCCTCAGTAACACGGTTCACTGATTGGCGCGAAATTTAAAACACCGCTGTCCTCATTGGTCGCGGCCGCCACCAATCAGTAACGAGCGCAGTCCGGGCGCAAATTGGCGCCGGATTTGAAACACGCAGGCCACCGTCAGGAGATCAGCGGCGACGCAGCCGGGAGATGACCGGTGCTAGCCGGTCATCTCCCGGCTGTTCGCAGCAGAAGTGCCCCGACCGGCGGCATCGCTCCCCGGTCCTCCCTTCACACTTGCCGTCGGGAGATCAGCGGCCCTAGCAGCTGATCTCCCGACGGTAGCCACATGGAGGTCAGCGGCGATGCAGCCTGGAGATGACCGGCGCTAGCAGCGGAAGTACCTGCACAGGCAGCGCCGCTCCCCAGTCCTCACTAATACGGTTCGCTGATTGGTCGCGGCCACCGGCTGCGACCAATCAGCGATATTGGCGCCAAATTTAAACACCGCTCTGGATGAGGAGGCCATACAAGCCAGGATGAGGGGGCCGTACAAGCCAAGATAAGGGGGCCATACAAACCACAATTAGGGGATGAGGGAGCCATACATACCAGGATATGGAAATTGAACAGTACCTGCTGCATTTCCCACCCTAGGCTTATACTCAAGTCAATAAATTTTCCCAGTTTTTTGTTGTAAAATTAGGGGTCTCGGCTTATACTCAGGTCGCCGCGCACAGGCAGCATGTGACCCCCGGCTGCAGCTGGCTCTTGCTTCCGCTTATGTCACGACCATTTGCGGCTGCAGCCAAGGGGTCTCCTGTTTCGTGTTCCACGGTGAGTGATGGGCTGTGGGCGAGATTATCCCCCATTTTGTCACACCCGGCATTCACTGCACGTGCATTCATTGACAGAGCGCGCGGTGGATGCTGGGTGTGACACGATGGGGGATAACCCCACCCACAGCCCGTCATTCACCGTGGTACGCGGAACAGGAGACCCCTGGCTGCAGCCGCAAATAGTCGTGATGTAAGCGGAAGCAAGAGCCGGCTGCAGCCGGGGGAATTACGTGCTGGCTGTGCGTGGTCAGCGATATTGTCACAAGCAGTATTGACAACATGACGTAATTATAAAATTCATTAGGGGCCCCGGGGGGATACATTGGGGGGTTAATTTAAAGTAGTGCACAACCCATTTAAACACTGCTTCGCTGATTAGTCGCACCCGGTCGGCCGCATACATATTCTAGAATACCCGATGCGTTAGAATCGGGCCACCATCTAGTATATATATAAGGACTATAAACTGTCAGTATGTCCATCTAAAGTAAATAAAGTAGCTGCTGGCCGATCACCCTGAAATGCTTATTGGCTGATTGTGCCAGTAGGGAAAGAGAGAGCTGGCTTCTACTGCTGACAATGTTTTTCTCTCAGGGCAACAAAGGTTTGTCCTTGTTAATATTCATCATTATCGATCCTTGTTTCCCTCAACACAACGTCAAGGAATAGTCAGACTGCGCCATACAGAGTCAGCTTCTTACTTCCATTTTCCTTACTGAAAACACAAATGATCGTTCAGCCAACAGCTATCTCTCCTAGCTTGCCACAGTGCTCCTGTGTTCTCTACGAGGGAGCCGCTGCCAAAATCATCATGCTGCAGCTTATCTCCAGGGAGAGCAAAAGGTGTCAGCGAGCCGAATCCTTCTCTCCCTACATCATCATTTTTGGGAGAGTCAGGAGGCCCCTTACACATTATTAGACTGTCAACTGATAGCTGTGTGGTTTTGGCAGACTTTAATGTCACTGTGGGGGCCTCAAGGTATAAAGTGGATGATTGTGGATAAATTCTGTTCATTCTCCACAACTTTGTTGATTTTAAATGATGAACATTGTAAGACGCATTTGTTTAATCTTGTGGACCTATAATTATGCCTGTTATCTGCTAGGACACTTTACATCTCTTTAAGTGTTTGCAGATCAAATTAGTGAGAAGTGTCACTGTGTCACCCAGGCCTTGATGCCACAAGTGTAATAAAGCTGTGTCTGAGAGCAAGGGGGAGGTTCTCTGGTCAGGGGAACATTAGCATGCAATGCCTCCTGTCTCAGGCCAGTAGGGGGAGCTGGCTGCCCCTATAAAAGCTGGTGCTGAGGGCAGGGTAATTGTAATTCTACAACAGGTGAATGCTAGTTCCAGCCAACAGAGAGTCCTCAACAAGGAGATAAAAGCCCTGATGAGACGGCAGCAGGTAGAACTGTCTGGTGGTGAGATCGGTAGCCTAAGACTCAGTGATCCATTCCCCATTTCCATGCCTCCCAAAAGTGAAATGATGATCTGGTGTCGGACTGCAATCGGGTTGAGAGGTAGAGACTACCAAGCCATGGTAGAACCCGTGTACTCAGACAGCAGGCCCACCATTTTGACAGCCCGGGGGGTGGTTGATGTCCGTCATGGGAGGGTGCCCGTCCGCATCCTCAACATTGGGGAGAGGGAAGTACACTTACCCAGGTACGCTACACTCGCCAAACTGTTTGTCGTCGAACACAAAGCTATCAGGGCCGTGGAACCCTTGCCTCCATCTCCACAGGCGGAGGGTAATGGCTCCCAGAAACAAAAGGAGGACTGGTGCCAGAAACTCCACGTGGCTGACTCCACTCCCCTGCACCAAAAACAAGGAGTCTACCGGGTGGTACAGGAGTACGAGAGAGTCTTTAGTAAGCACCCGCTAAACTTCGGCAGAGTAAAAGGGATAGAACACCACATCCCCACAGGGAGCCACCCACCAATAAAAGAGAGGCACAGACCTGTACCCCCTGCACATTATCAGAACGCCAAGGGTATGCTAAGGGAGATGAAAGAAGCTGGGGTCATTAGAGACAGCTGTAGCCCCTGGGCAGCCCCCTTGGTTCTGGTCAAAAAGAAAGACGGCACCATGAGAATGTGCGTGGACTATAGACAAATCAACCGTATCACCCACAAAGACGCATATCCGCTGCCTAGAATAGAGGAGTCTTTAGCCGCACTAAAATCTGCTAACTTCTTTTCTACTTTGGACCTTACTAGCGGGTACTGGCAGGTTCCTGTGGCAGAGGCTGACAAGGAGAAGACCGCCTTCACCACCCCGATGGGACTGAGTGAGTTCAACTGTATGCCTTTCGGGCTCTGCAACGCACCAGGGACCTTCCAGCGGCTGATGGAATGCTGTCTAGGGCACCGAAACTTCGAGACGGTCCTCCTTTACCTGGACGACGTGATCGTCTATTCGAAGACCTACGAGGACCATCTAAAGCACCTGGCCGAGGTGTTCGAAGCCCTGGCAGGCTATGGCCTGAAGGTGAAACCATCGAAGTGCCACCTGCTGAAACCAAAGGTCCAGTACCTAGGGCACGTGGTAAGCGCAGAAGGAGTGGCCCCCGACCCTGACAAGGTCACGGCAATCAAGAGCTTGCCAAGCCCCTCGAACATCAAAGAGGTGAGACAGTTTCTCGGGTTGGTAGGCTACTACCGAAGGTTCATCCCCGGGTACACTAAGATGGCAGCTCCTATGCAGGACCTCCTGATCGGACAGTCTAAGTCCAGGAGTCAAAAGCCACCTTTCAAGTGGGATAAACCGGAAGAGGAGTCCTGCCACCAGCTAAAGATGGCCCTCACGGGGGATGAGATCCTGGCCTACCCTGATTACGGCCAGCCTTTTATTCTCCACACAGATGCCAGTAATGTGGGACTGGGAGCCGTACTGTCCCAAAACCAACAGGGCAGAGAACGGATGATCGCATACGCCAGCCGGAAGCTGAGGCCCACCGAGAGGAACCCGGAGAATTACAGCTCCTTCAAGCTAGAATTCTTGGCGGTGGTGTGGGCCGTGACGGAACGCTTCAAGCATTACCTGGCCTCCGCAAAGTTCACCGTGTACACGGACAACAACCCGTTGACACACCTGGACAATGCAAGACTGGGTGCCCTGGAACAGCGGTGGATGGCCCGTCTCTCCAACTATGACTTCGTGATCAAGTACCGGGCAGGCAAAACAAACGCCAACGCGGATGCCCTATCAAGAATGCCTCACTTACCTGAAGGTGACGAAGACCCAGAAGAGCTGGAAGAGGTAGAACTCCCCGCGTTTCACCAGTATGGAGCCGCTCAACACTCTCACCGCGTGAAGGAGGAGGATCTAACAACTGTGATGATGAATCCCCTACCTCACCACAGCTGGGCCGAAACCCAAGATAGTGACCCTGCTGTCCGCCTGGTGAAAGATCTGCTGAACCGGGAAGACGCCCGCCTAGATCCAGATGCCCCAGAGGAAGCCAAGCAGCTATGGAAGGAGAAGAGCAAGCTGTTCCTCTACAAAGGCAAGTTGTGCAGAAGGATTGTCAACCACCGGACGCACGAGCTGACCTGGCAAGTCGTGGTCCCAAGGCGAGATGCAGCTATGGTCCTGGGAGCTTACCATGACAGAGCGGGACACTTCGGTTGGAAGAAACTGGAGTTCCTACTAAGAGGAAGGTTCTTTTGGGTCGGCATGAGAGGAGCTGTAGAAAAGTGGTGCAGAGACTGTGGCCCTTGTCACCTGAGGAGGAAGGACCGCACCAGCCAGAAGACACCCTTGAGGCCCATCGTCACCACGCAGCCTCTTGAGCTGGTAGCTCTGGACCACGTCAAATTGGCTCCAAGCCGGTCTGGATACATCTATGCCCTGACAATCGTGGACCACTATTCCCGTTTTCTAGTGGTGGTCCCGGTAAAAGACTTGACAGCCCAAACAGCAGCCAGAGCCTTCCAGCAATATTTCTGCCGTTCACACGGGTATCCGGAACAGGTCCTGACAGACCAGGGTCCAGCGTTCGAGGCTGAAATCTTCCAGGAGTTCTGCAACCTCTATGGCTGTAAGAAGATTCGTACAACGCCTTACCACCCCCAAACCAACGGGATGTGTGAGAAGATGAACAATATATTCATTGATCTCCTGAAGACGTTGCCCCTGGAGGAACGCAGCCTGTGGCCGGAAAAACTGCCGGACCTGGTAGACATGTACAACAATATCCCGGTGAACGCTACAAACTGCACCCCGGCTTACCTGATGCGAGCCAGACCGGGTAAGCTGCCCGTAGACCTGGAGATGGGAGTCCTAATACCTGAGGACACCTCCCCGGATGCGGACTGGGATACGGAAAGGCAACTGCAGTACAAGAAGGTACAGGAGAGTGTGGAGAAGAGCCTGGCCCAGGTGAGAGAGAAGCAAGAAAGACTCTTCAATCAACACGCCCCTGCTAGTCCCCTAGAACCTGGTGAGCAAGTCCTAAAGCGAAAAAGAAGGCTACATAAGTTGGACGACCAGTGGGAAAGGGAACCCTACACCGTACTGCAATCTGACCACGACAACCCAAAGGTGTGCGTAATCACCAAGGACGGAGGAGAAACCACTAGTGTCGGCTCCAGGGACCACCTCAAAAGATGCCCCGAGCAACTCTGTAGTGCAGAAGAAGATCAGAGTGACCTTGAACCCGCAGAGGACAAGGAAGAAATGATCAGCACCGTTCTCGGAGAGTTCCCTCAGTCCTGGACTCGCATAAATGATGCTATAGTGGTACCCGTCCTGCATTTCCTGCAACCGGCCCAGCAACAACCAACACCAGAGCCGGAAGGTGAAGAGGAGCAAGCAGTTCCAGAGGCAGAAGAGCCTGTTCCAGCAGCCCAGGAGAGTCAACCGTCTGCTGACAGTGAGCCTGCCATGCCTGCGGTAAGCCAAAGGACCCGCAGACAGCTGCCTGCCCTACCTGTACACCCAGCTGGTAGCTGTAACCCTAACGCTAGTGGGGAAAGCCAGGTTAGTCCACCACCAGACAGTGGGTTAAGGAGGTCAACCAGGAGCACAAAGGGACAGATACCCGCTCGCTGGAGAATATAGGATGCACTAAATTGTAAATAACCTTGTTGCCAAATGTTAAAATGTTTGCCAGAGTTACCTGCATGTTTATTAATAGTGTGTTTCAGTTTCTTGCAGCTACCGTAAGGACTCACAGGTTATGGACTTTTATAACCGGGACCTTGTATGGACTGCATTCGGAGCTTAACCCAGGAATGAACTAAGACTGTAAAGGACTTGGGGTAGGACAGACCCCTACCTGGTTAAGGCTCCCCGTTGTTTTGGTGATATGGACACCCGGTCACAGGCCACACTGTGACCTAAAGAACTCAATTTGTGCGCCGTCTGTCTATTAATGTTTTATTGTTATGCATATTGTCTTTGTTTATTGTTTAGTCCCGGAGTACTAAATTTCACTAGGGGGGAATGTGTCACCCAGGCCTGGATGCCACAAGTGTAAATAAAGCTGTGTCTGAGAGCAAGGGGGAGGTTCTCTGGTCAGGGGAACATTAGCATGCAATGCCTCCTGTCTCAGGCCAGTAGGGGGAGCTGGCTGCCCCTATAAAAGCTGGTGCTGAGGGCAGGGTTAGAGAGAACTGGATTGCCTGTCTCAGCTTTGAGACGTGTCCCAGAGTGGAGCAGGGACAGAAAGTTGATTGCACCTAAGAGGAAGTGTGGCAGTAGGAGAGAGCCACAAGCCAGAGACAAGAGGCGAAGAGAGCCTGTCTTGGCAGAGAAAGACTTAGCTTTACCAGACTTTGGTGTCTGAGGCTGGAAGGATTCCACATCCCCCAGCAGAGAACCAGTCCGCAAGGGACTGTACATTCCTTGGCCTAAGAAGCCTGGAGGCCCTGCCACAACCGAAGGGACCAGTAAAGCCGTACAAGGCTGGGAGCAGAAAGGAACCCACGTCGCAGGCCATACAGGCGAGAATACACGGAAAGCTCGGAAACGTGGGCTGTTACCTTATAAAGAGGAGATAGCCAGAAGGAGCGCAGAAAGCACGGTAGGCCTACACCCTCACCCTGACCAGGGCCAATTTCCCCGTTGCTCTCAGACATCCAGGTCCCCTCCTAGCTGGGACTGTTTGTGGGTCAGTTTGCCTGTTTAGTAAAGACCCTGGACTGCAACCTGTTGTCTGTGTGCTCCTTGCTCCTCCAGCACTATCAGCACTGGGACTCTCACTACCATCACTCCCACCATCCACTATACTGCCCTGGGGCCGCACTCTTCCCGTGGGGAGTCACACTACCATAGCTGCACACCTCATTAGCCCCAGCGGTCTGCATGCAGCGGCGGTTCCTAATAACCGCAAATCCACGGGTGGCGTAGTCGGACATAATCAACAACACATAACGGACTACCACTGGCCTGACCACCCTGAGCCACGGAACCGGGTTGCCACTACTACTCCCATCGTTTCCCTAATTGCCCGGATCCGAGTGCCCCACGGCCCAGGGGGCGAGTCATCACCAAATCCTTGTGATAATTCTGGGAGCAGAGACAACTAGAAAGGTGCAGTGACTGTCCTGCAGCTGCCATGTGACAGCCCTGAGAGCAGGGGTGTAATGGTCACGACTGGGCCCACCAGCGCAAGCTTCCACTAGCCATGCGTCCTCAGACACACATTCAGCTGAAGTGTATTGTATTCAGTCCAGGCTGCCGGCCAATCAGAGGCCTGCAGCGGACTCCACATTTCTTCATCTATATACAGAAAACCCATGGCTGGGAATACCATTCTTCGTGCTGCCAGTAGCCACCCCAAACACACCATCACATCCATGCCTATTGGGGAGTATACTAGGATTTTCAGAAATTGCAGTGATAATTCGGTTTGTAAACATGAAATTAAGAATGCAGAGTACAAATTAATCGATAGGGGTTACCCCAGATGGATATTAAATCGAGCATCATTATTGCTGGTGTTAAGGATAGAACTCATATGATTGAATATAATCCAAAAAAATTGAACATGGTTAATACATTTCCTACACCAGTATTTTCTATTCAATACAGCTTGTCAGAAAATATTTACGGTACCTATATTGCATGAAGATAAGACTTTAGCTTCTATCCTTGAACCTGGCTGTAACATTGTTGCAAAAAAAGCTCCATCTTTGGGCAATGTTCTGCCGCCATCTTCTAGACTCAGCACGTGGCTTAATTATAAGGGTTTTTCCATTGTGGAGCAGGACGCTGTAAAACATGCAGGTATGCAAATCCCTGTAATACTTTTTCTAATCATGATAATGCCCAGACATATCAGATCAAACTATTTATTAATTGTAGTTCTAAAAATGTCATCTACTGCATCCGCTGTGCAGCTTGTTTTTTTGCTTTACGTTGGATGCACTAACCTCAAGATGAAAATTAGGTTCGATGAACACCTAAATTACATTTTGTATACAAATAGCTTAAATAGAAAGACCTCTTCTGCTTCTAAGCATTTTATCACAGGTCATCAGAGACAACTTACCTCTGTCCAAGTATTTGACATTGAAAGGGTGAAGGATTTTCCGCAGGGTGGAGACGAGAGGCTGCTCTTTACCAGGGAAGCCTTCTGGATATTCAATTTGGGAACTAGATCTCCCGAGAGCTTAAATTAGTGCCATGATATTCTGTGCCATTATTAGGCATTTGTTTATGGTTTCATTTATTGTTCTTGCCTTATTTTAGTTCATTGTATTTGTGTTTTGTTAGTTTTTGCATAAGTTTTAAATGTGTGATTTTTTTATACTATCACTTTACTTTTACTGAGTTTTACTGATTTACTGAGTGAGGATTTAGGAATGATGGGAAAACTTCTCCCATCAGTCCTTGAGGAAAAACGCTGTTGCCATGTTTCCTGCTTGTGGGGATGACATAGTCTGTATTACCACTATTTGGATAGTGCAACACACTGGCTCAGTGGTTAGCACTGCAGCTTTGCAGCACTGGAATCCTGGGTTCAAATCCCACCAAGGACAACATCTGGACAATGCAAGGTGTCAATATGTTCTCCCCGTGTTTGTGTGAATTTCTTCCAGGTACTCTGGTCTCCTCCCACACTCCACATACATACTGATAGGGAATTTAGATTGTGAGCACCAATGGGTACAGTGATGACGATAGAGCGATGTGGAAATATATGGACCAGATAAAGGAGTATTGGCCGATTTACACTGACCAATAATCTGCTATATTCTAATGGTAACAAACCTTCATTTACAATGAAGTAGCTAGGTCTACTACGTCTGGGTGTCCACCTCCAGTAGGTGTATGTGACCTAAAATGATGCACGGCAGCGCTCACGTTCACTCTGTCAATACCATTATAGACTATGGCTCTGTAGGTGCATATGCCCGCATACTGTTTTGCAAGGGGGGGGGTTCGGACGGAACCAACGAACATGTGACAAAGCGTAATATGAAAACACCCGAACAAACTCCTTGCAAATGTTGCCCTTCGTGAGATTTGAACCCATGACCCCAAAGCTGCAGGACTACAGTACGAAACACTGAGCCACCCTGCTGCCTGCAGTTTGTAGTGGGCCAGCTGTCATCTGTTCTTATTGAAATCATTTAAACATGTCTGTATGTATTCATAGTGGTTCTGTAATTTGACTATAATGTGATACAAGAATGCAAGTTGTCAGCCAAAAACAAAAAAAAGGTTGGAAACTTTCTCTGAAGAGTATTTCCAGTCCTGTGGTTGAAGGTAAATCACTAACAGTTAATCTAGAAAAGTATTATGTAAAGCTCTACCATATAATATTTTCATTGTCCAGATAGGAAATAGCCTGAAGGATTAATGTACAGCAACATCACTTAAAGTAAAAGAAGTAAATCTGTTTATATATGTGGCGCCCTGCTGCGCACTGGTGCCACAGATCCCAGAGGGGTGCATGGATGGAATTCTCCCCAGTGGCCTCAATACATGCAGACACCTCCACCCAAGTCCACTAGATGGAGCCCTGTCAGGTATATAAATACTAGGGGGTGGAGTTCAGGAAGTCAGTCAGTGGGAAGCAGACAGTGTGACACCATGCTGCAGCTCCAGACAAGCTCTAGTCTGTGTGGCTGAAGGCCAGTGTAGGCCCAAGCTGCGGGCTAGTCTGGCCAGTGAGAGCCTGGAGCGGGCTAGAAGGCAAGTGAGAGTTCCTGTCAGGCACAGACAGGGACAGAACTCAGAGAGTCTGCTCAGGGAGTCTGCATGAGAGAGTCTGCAGACTGAGGAGAAGAAGGAGAAACGCATAGGGGGCAGAGGAGCATAACAGGCTCACCCGAACCATATACCGGACACTGGGTCCGCGCCTACAGGGATCTTTATGACCAGTAAGAACAACCGGAATCCCTGGAGAACTACAAGTCCCAGGTTAACCACCCGCTGACCACAGCAACAGGGTTAGGTACCACTAAGGCTCCAGCGACCAGGAATAGTGGGAACCAGGAGAAAACCCTACCGCCAGATCAGTAGGTACAAGAAGGAAGCAGTAAGCAAGCCAGGCCTAGCTCCAGGCAGGCCCGAAGCTTAGAGAGTAAAAGACACAGATCAGGAGGCCTTCCACCCGCTCACTGGGGAGAGTCCTGAAATGTACCCTTCACCCTGAGTGCCCTGGACCGTACCTGCATCACCACCAGTAAAGGTATTGAAGTTTACCCTTGTGTGTGTGCCTGTACTTCCTTGGGACCGTCCTGTCATCTCCCTCCTGCTTCCACCTTCACACTGCCCTGAGGCCTGCTCCAACTGTGGGGAGCCGTCCCATCATAGCTGCCCCTAACATCAGCCTCAGTGGACTGTCGCAGCGCTGGTAACCTCTTACCAGAATCCACAGGTGGCGTCATGAACACTTTCCCAAATCCTCTATAAAGCTCCCCCTTTTTACTGACCGCCCTGGGTAACGGATCGGGCCAGCCACCGTGATATCCCCCGGCAACCAGAGGCCCGGCTGCCGAGTACCCCACGGCCCAGGGGGGGCGTCATGTTCTAGCGTCACGAACAGGATTGCGTGCCCCTTGCCACCGGGTACTGTGCGCCTTTAATAAGAACTGTGTGTTTAACTGTGGCGGAGATCGCCGCCATTACTGTGTTGCCGCAGGGGAAGAAGGGCGTAACCGCGGGAAACTGAGAGGCGTACCTGCTGAAGCCCAGGACACGCCCCACGTGGCGACGACGAACCAGGAAACGCAAGGTCCTGGAAGGAGTCCAGTGAGCGCCCTGACCTTAGATGCGAGCGACGCAGGGTCCTGGAAGGAGACCATCGCCTGCGGAGCTGCGGCCTACCGGAAGAAAAGTAAATAAGGTAGGCCACGGTTCACTAGGGGGGGCAACGATGTCCGAAGCCCAGCAGAACACCGCGGCCCTCGACAACGCCCCCGCAGGAGTAACTTCGTCCGGTGCTGCTCAGGCAGGAATAGTCGCCGCACCAGCAGGAGCTGTGGCACAGATGGTGCCCATGGCTCTACAGCATGCCCTAAATGTTCAGAGGGTGAGGGAACTGTTGGAACAGGACACCCTGACTGAACGGGAGGATGACCAGGACGGGTCACCCACCTTCCATAACCAGGCGCAGCCCAGGAGGGGGCACCCTTGAGCTACTAGTTTCCCGGTAGCTGTCATGTAACCTGAACTTGGAGTCCATGAACTATGAGCGGTCCCACCATTGTACATAGTTTGCACCTCCTGAGGTGCCCCCTGGCGGTTTTCACAAGACCACCACCACTAAAACCTGCTTGGCGTGGCCAAACCAGTGGTCCTACACCAGTCCTGCAGCCCGCCCAGGACCTTCGTTGGGGGTTTGGAGCAGGTCCTCCACAAGCCAGCTTACCTGGATGAGAGGGACACACCCGAGGAGGGATCTCATCAAAACTGGTCATTGCAGAACGTAAAGTTGTGTTGCTGCTAATGTGCGTGTGCAGCCCACAAACTGTTTCCTTGTACATAATTGCACTCCCTGGAGTGCCTCTAAAGCTACCTATGCAGTGAAATGGACACCCTGTTAGGGGACTCACTCACATGTGCTCCAAAACTTTAACTATTGTATATATGTGTATTATTTATTATGTTTTTGCAACGTTCAAGAAAAGTGCCTCCCATAAAGGGAAGAAATGTTATTGTTAACCTGTTATGAAAATTGCTTCAGTCCAGGAGTACTGAGTTTTACTAGGGGGGAATCTGGCGTCCTGCTGCGCACTGGTGCCACAGATCCCAGAGGGGTGCATGGATGGAATTCTCCCCAGTGGCCTCAATACATGCAGACACCTCCACCCAAGTCCAATAGATGGAGCCCTGTCAGGTATATAAATACTGGGGGGTGGAGTTCAGGAAGTCAGTCAGTGGGAAGCAGACAGTGTGACACCATGCTGCAGCTCCAGACAAGCTGAAGTCTGTGTGGCTGAAGGCCAGGCTAGGCCCAAGCTGCGGGCTAGTCTGGCCAGTGAGAGCCTGGAGCGGGCTAGAAGTCAAGTGAGAGTTCCTGTCAGGCACAGACAGGGACAGAACTCAGAAAGTCTGCTCAGGGAGTCTGCATGAGAGAGTCTGCAGACTGAGAAGAAGGAGAAAAGCATAGGGGGCAGAGGAGCATAACAGGCTCACCCCGAACCATATACCGGATACCGGGTCCGCGCCTACAGGGATCTTCATGACCAGTAGGAACAACCGGAATCCCTGGAGAACTACAAGTCCCAGGTTAACCAACCGCTGACCACAGCAACAGGGTTAGGTACCACTAAGGCTCCAGCGACCAGGAATAGTGGGAACCAGGAGAAAACCCTACCACCAGGTCAGTAGGTACAAGAAGGAAGCAGTAAGCAAGCCAGGCCTAGCTCCAGGCAGGCCCGAAGCTTAGAGAGTAAAAGACACAGATCAGGAGGCCTTACACCCGCTCACTGGGGAGAGTCCAGAAATGTACCCTTCGCCCTGAGTGCCCTGGATCGTACCGGCATCACCACCAGTAAAGGTATTGAAGTTTACCCTTGTGTGTGTGCCTGTACTTCCTCTGGGACCGTCCTGCCATCTCCCTCTTGCTTCCACCATCTTTCTACACCTCTACGCTGCCGAGGCCTGCTCCACCTGTGGGGAGCCGTTCCATCTCAAGCTGCCCTAACACCTGCCTCAGAGGACTGTCACAGCGCTGGTGATCCTCACCAGACACCACAGGTGGCGTCACGACAAACCCCATATAATACAAGTATTTCCCATTTAACTGACCGCCCTGGGTCACGGACCGGGCCAGCCCCCATGATATCCTCTGCAAGCAGCTAGAGGCCCGGCTGCCGAGTACCCCACGGCCCAGGGGGCGAGTCATATATAAGGGGTGATTTTTGTGGCTTTTTTTCCCAGCAAACACTGCAGCAAAATGTTACCTGTAAGCGAATAGAGGAATGCACTGCAATCAATACATTTTTTTTCTGTCTTATGGTGCCATTTTTAAGTTAGTGATGTTGCTTCTTTTGTTAAACATTTTTTTTAAAGGTGTGGGGTGAGAGGGGGTATGCATTTTTTAATAGGCTTTACTTGGAGGCACTTGAGTAGGATAAGATGTTTCTCTTGCCCAGTAGCATACATAGAATTCACAGGACCCACACACACATACAGTATATTCGGCAGAGACAGTAGCATAGCTACCGGGGCAAAGGGTGCGGGAGCCCACTCGGAGCTATGCTACGTTTAACTGTATCAGCGTGCACCAATTCCGTTAAACTCTGCAGCAGAGCAGGGAGACACGATCTCCCTACACTGCCGCCATGGTGCCCATGAGCTCAGGGGCCCCCCTGCAAACTGTATCGGCATCTGTCGATACAGTTGAAAGCGATGGAGGAGCGAGCGTCAGCTGATTCTTCCTCTCCCATCATTCTTCCTCAGCGTCTGACGTCTCACCACGATGATGTCACTAAGTGGCGTCCTCTTCGCTGAGATGTGCAACGCTTCAGATTCAGAACACAAGCTGCGGCGTCCAGAGCAACGGGGAACGAGGAGAGGTGAGCATTGTATTTTATTATTTTTTACAGCATTGTGGTGGCGATTAAACTGTATTGAGGACTATGGGAGTGCATTATACTGAATGGGGGTGCATTATACCATATGGGGGTGCATTATACTGTGTGGGCTATGGGGGTGCATAATACTATGTGGGCTTTAGGGGTGCATTATACCGTGTGTGCTATGGGGGTGAATTATACTGTGTGGGGGTGCAGTATACTGAATGGACTATGGGGTGCATTATACAATATGTGGGTGCATTATACTGTATGGGCTATGGGGGTGCATTATACTGTATGGGGATGTATTATACTGTATGGGGTGCATTATACTGTATGGGCTATGGGGGCATTATACTATATGGGGGTGCATTATACTGTATGGGCTATGGGGTGCATTATACTGTATGGGTCTATGGGGGTGCATTATACTGTATGGATGATGGGATCCATTATGCTGTATGGGCTAGGGGGTGCATTATACTATATGGGGGTGCATTATGCTGTACGGGGGCTATGGGGTGCATTATACTGTATGGACTATGGGGTGCATTGTACTATATGGGGGTGCATTATACTGTATGGGCTATGGGGTGCATTATACTGTATAGAGGACTATGCGGGGCCCTTTAAACTAAAGGTAGTTTTGAGTACTACTCTGTATATTGGGGATAGGGAAACACCTTGAGGGTGGACTACACCCTACAATATACCCCCTCAGTACATTCTGCAATATAAATGTGCCCTTTGAGGTGGTAGGCATGACCCTAACCCCGTAAGCGCAGGCTCCAAGATCAATGTGACGGCTCTGGAACGTGGTGCGTTCCACTTCGGAGCTTGCGTTCCACGGGCCGGATATACGTCATGGAGAACCCGGAAGTGACTTGGAATACCGGCCGCGAATGCATGCACAATAGGAGACCTTGCGCTCCAGCGTGCGTGTCAGGATACAGGCATGACTATGGAGTGCAACTCTATAGGGACACTAAATACCGGAAATGCATACCATATGGCAGGTCGGGTGGTTAGCATATAAAATGTACGCAGTTCACTAACAGTGTCAGACATTCTTGGAAGATGGCATAAGGCTCTTTACTCCCCTGAAGAATAATGAAACGCGTCGGGAGCCGAAGCACTGCATAATCTGCACTGACACCAATGAAGGAGACTTCAGGACAGATAAGTCTGCCTAGATATATTAGAATTGGTGAAATGGTTTAAATTGTGGCAAACTATTTAATTGTAACAGAATCTATGAGCTGCTAAGAGAGTTTGACAAGCAGCAAAATGATGTACAAGTTATGACACTGTGTTTTGAGGTTCATAATTTTTCAGTATCTCATAAAACTGACAGTATGCCAAATCAATCGATATTATTTGAGGGCTGCTAAAAACAAGTATAATACTGTAAGACTCAGGATTGTATATTAATTAAAAGCAACAATCATGACATTATAATTGAGGATTATGGTAATTCTGTGTCTCACAAATTTTTGTCTGTTTTAAGAAAAAAAAAAGGGGGGTACAATATTCACTCTTATCCCCTGAATAAGTGGTTCAATGGGAGTGTTTGATGATTTATAATGCAAAAAGGACCCCCTATTCAAAAGAGCTCGAACTGGGGCATAATGATTGAACAATATCAGTAAGCCTTTTCTCAGCCTCCTGTAGGAAACAGGGTATATGAATTGTAATTGCGCAGTCAAATTTAAAAACTTGGTTTCATAATGGTATAAATCCAGGAATTTGTCTGTTCTTTTTTTCAGAGTGCATATATGCATATCTGATTTTTATATATGCACAGTGCTCTTTTTTCTGGGTGATAATTCTATGTTTTTTTTATTAGAATTAAATAAAACATTGATATTTTTAACCTCTTGCTACTATTTCCTGATTGATAATTGAGGTTATCTATACTAGCTGAATTGTTTGTTACATGGTTAGGGGCCCACTAAGAAGCTTCACCCCCCCCCCCGAACCAAACCCCCAGCTATGCCTCTGGGCAGAGTAATATCTTCCAACTTTTATAAACCAGGACAAGTATTATATCGCCTGTACACAGTAATTTTGTCCCTTTTGAAGCCCCTTAGTGTTCTCACCAGCAATATCTCTTTTATGGCCATTAGAGAGTATGACGCTTCCAAAAATGCCACTATACATACACTGAGTATTGTATCCCCACAGTGAATCCCTACCCCACGTGAACAGTATATAACACGATGACGACACAGTGCCTCCAGCAAAGTATGATGTCCTCACAGTACCACAAACACAGTATAATAATCCCACAGCATTATGCCCCTAAAGTGCCTCCCTATAGTATTTCCCCATAATCCCCCCCACACACACACAGTATCATAGCCTCCACACAGTATGATGACCCCCACAGCTCCCTGCTCAGTATGAGGGCCCCCACAGCTCCCCACACAGAATGAGGGCCCCCACTCAATATGATAGCCCCCACAGCCCCCCACTCAATACAATGGCCCATCCACTATGATTAGTCCTAACCAGCCCCAAATCCCGTATCATTAGCCCCCACCAGCCCACCATCCAGTATGACGGCCCCGCCATCCCTCCATTGAGTATGACTGGCCCCCACCTGCCCCCCATTCAGTATGATGGTCCCCGTCATCCCTCCCTCTAGTATGACTAGCCCACACCAGCCCCCCATTCATTATGATTGCCCGCACCAGACCTCCATTCAGTATGATTGGCCCTCACAATTACTGATTTGGTCTTTGTAATGTGCGTACTGAGGCTTGAGCACAGCAGGCGCAATGTAGTGAATGTAGTGACGTCATTACACCTGCAGTGCACGGAGTCTGACTCACACATGCAGGCTGAATAGTGGATCATAAGCCTCCAGATCCCTGATTCACCACTCTATTCAATTGTATACATATCCTGAGAATGTGGCTACAACTGAAATTGTGGTGATAGGGAGGAGAGGAGACCCGGTGCTAAGTGGCACCAGCCACTGTACCAGCCACCCCCTCCTGGACTCACAAGCCCATAGTGGCCGTGTGGGCTGCTGCTGCTGTGGACGGTATACCCCTGTTCTGGCCATAGTTATAATCTTGCTCTAACAAGCTTTATTCATACAGTGAGGGATACTATATATAAATATATCAATGTATCACAATCAGGGGTGGATTAAGAGTAGCAAGGCCCCCCAAAACACATACACACCTGATGTATCACGTGACATGTCACATGATCCCCCTTTGAAGGATCATGTGATAGTTCATGTGAAATTAATTTGGCACAATATTAATATATTAATTATAATTATTTTTTTACATTAACTGTATGACTTAATATTGAGCACAATTAAGTATGCTGACATCCCCCTATATACAGTATTAGACCCTACACACAATATGAGCTGCCACATAATCCTCCTATACACAGCAGGATGCCGCATGTAGCCATCTATACATAAGCCTCCAGGAGGCCGTACATTGCCATCTATGCACAGCAGGGAGTCGCACGGCACCATCTATACACAGCGGGAGGCCGCACGGCGCCATCTATACACAGCAGGGGGGGGCACGTAGCCATCTATACACAGCAGGGAGCCGCACGGCGACATCTATACACAGCGGGAGGCCGCACGGCGCCATCTATACACAGCAGGAGGCCGCACGTAGCCATCTATACACAGCAGGAGGCCGCACGTAGCCATCTATACACAGCAGGAGGCCGCACGTAGCCATCTATACACAGCAGAGGGCCGCATGGCGCCATCTATACACAGCAGGGGGCCGCACGGCGCCATCTATACACAGCAGGGGGCCGTACATAGCCATCTATACACAGCAGGGAGCCGCACGGCGCCATCTATACACAGCGGGAGGCCGCACGGCACCATCTATACACAGCGGGAGGCCGCACGGCGCCATCTATACACAGCAGGAGGCCGCACGTAGCCATCTATACACAGCAGGAGGCCGCACGTAGCCATCTATACACAGCAGGAGGCCGCACGTAGCCATCTATACACAGCAGAGGGCCGCATGGCGCCATCTATACACAGCAGGGGGCCGCACGGCGCCATCTATACACAGCAGGGGGCCGTACATAGCCATCTATACACAGCAGGGAGCCGCACGGCGCCATCTATACACAGCGGGAGGCCGCACGGCACCATCTATACACAGCAGGAGGCTGCACGTAGCCATCTATACACAGCAGGAGGCCGCACGTAGCCATCTATACACAGCAGGGGGCCGCAAGGCGCCATCTATACACAGCAGGAGGCCGCACGTAGCCATCTATACACAGCAGGAGGCCGCACGCAGCCATCTATACACAGCACGGGGCCGCACGGCGCCATCTATACACAGCAGGGGGCCGCACGGCGCCATCTATAGACAGCAGGAGGCCGCACGGCGCTATCTATACACAGCAGGGGGCCGCACGGCGCCATCTATACACAGCAGGGGACCGCACAGCGCCATCTATACACAGCGGGAGGCCGCACGGCGCCATCTATACACAGCAGGAGGCCGCACGTAGCCATCTATACACAGCAGGAGGCCGCACGTAGCCATCTATACACAGCAGAGGGCCGCATGGCGCCATCTATACACAGCAGGGGGCCGCACGGCGCCATCTATACACAGCAGGGGGCCGTACATAGCCATCTATACACAGCAGGGAGCCGCACGGCGCCATCTATACACAGCGGGAGGCCGCACGGCACCATCTATACACAGCAGGAGGCTGCACGTAGCCATCTATACACAGCAGGAGGCCGCACGTAGCCATCTATACACAGCAGGGGGCCGCAAGGCGCCATCTATACACAGCAGGAGGCCGCACGTAGCCATCTATACACAGCAGGAGGCCGCACGCAGCCATCTATACACAGCACGGGGCCGCACGGCGCCATCTATACACAGCAGGGGGCCGCACGGCGCCATCTATAGACAGCAGGAGGCCGCACGGCGCTATCTATACACAGCAGGGGGCCGCACGGCGCCATCTATACACAGCAGGGGACCGCACGGCGCCATCTATACACAGCGGGAGGCCGCACGGCGCCATCTATACACAGCAGGAGGCCGCACGTAGCCATCTATACACAGCAGGAGGCCGCACGTAGCCATCTATACACAGCAGGAGGCCGCACGTAGCCATCTATACACAGCAGAGGGCCGCATGGCGCCATCTATACACAGCAGGGGGCCGCACGGCGCCATCTATACACAGCAGGGGGCCGTACATAGCCATCTATACACAGCAGGGAGCCGCACGGCGCCATCTATACACAGCGGGAGGCCGCACGGCACCATCTATACACAGCAGGAGGCTGCACGTAGCCATCTATACACAGCAGGAGGCCGCACGTAGCCATCTATACACAGCAGGGGGCCGCAAGGCGCCATCTATACACAGCAGGAGGCCGCACGTAGCCATCTATACACAGCAGGAGGCCGCACGCAGCCATCTATACACAGCACGGGGCCGCACGGCGCCATCTATACACAGCAGGGGGCCGCACGGCGCCATCTATAGACAGCAGGAGGCCGCACGGCGCTATCTATACACAGCAGGGGGCCGCACGGCGCCATCTATACACAGCAGGGGACCGCACGGCGCCATCTATACACAGCAGGGGGTCGCACGGCGCCATCTATACACAGCAGGGGGTCGCATGGCGCCATCTATACACAGCAGGGGCCGCACGGCGCCATCTATACACAGCAGGGGGTCGCACGGCGCCATCTATACACAGCAGGGGGCCGCACGGCGCCATCTATACACAGCAGGAGGCTGCAAGTAGCAATCTATACACAGCGGGAGGCCGCACGGTGCCCCCCAGATACAGCGGGAGGTCGCACACAGTCACACACACACACACAAACATATACAGACATATACAAAGACATATACATACACGCATAAACACATTTGAAACACAAAAATACATATAAACAGACATCACACAATGATATCTGCACACACTGACAGGCACACTCACCATCCCCCGACACGGCTCCCGTCGTCCACATCCTCTCCAGTGGTAAGCAGCAGTGCAGGGCGCACACTGCATGACGTTACGCTAGCAGACACGGCCGTGCACAGGGCCGTGTCTCCTAGCTGTGATGCGGCAGGGCCAGCACACAGGGAAGTTAACAGGTGCAATGCTGGCCCGGCCGAATAAGAAGCAGGGGCCCTGCACAGGTGCTGGGGGAGCGGTCCGGGGGACCCCCGCCTCTGCCTGCCGTGATATGTGTGCCGCACACATTATAATGAGGGCAATCTGGCCATGGGCCCCCCCGGAGCCTCGGGCCCCGGGCAGTAGCCCAGATTGCTCTCGTTATAATCCGCCTATGATCACAATACAATAGGTGAACAAAGCTTTGTAATAATGTGTTAGAAAGAACTGGGAGATGAGACGACTGCTACAGCGAAGTCCATTCAGTACACTGACCACAGTCAGCATGAGTCTCCTTGTCTACAGTACAGTAGAAGCAGAAGGAAAGCGCTCTTTGAACTGAACAATACTGTAAATATTTCGGAGTAGAGGTAAGTGACTTCTACCCATCTGGATCGGCTGTGCAGCAGCAGGAACAACCCTGGTAATTGCAAATTGATCCTCCATGGCTGCAGCTATGCCCTCTGAATCTCCATGAGAGATCCAGATTCCAGAATAGAAATTCAGATGAGGGCAACATATATACAGTATATATCCTCACAGCAAAGGTGGAATTGATCTTCTTGCTCCGTGTATATTTCAACAAGCCATTACACCTCCAGAGAATCGTAGAGTGGATTAAACGTCCTCCATACAAAACCTGGATTCAAATTGAAGAAGAAAACCTTAAATTCCCCTTCCGTCAGCTTATTTTTCCCCCAGCCAATGGTATCAATCCATCGCATATTAAAAAACAGTTTACCACTACGTTATGAACAAACAGGTAATAGAGAGTCAGCTCACCCACATGAAGACTGATACACGGAACCAGCAGTGCAGCAGGGAGGAGAACTCAGAAAAAATAGGTATACGTTCCAGATTCAGGTGCAAAATACACCAAAAACGTGGCAAAAACATACTTATTTCCACAGCGTTTTTGCTGCCAAGAGATGCAGAAATTCCTGCAATCAAATATGCAACGTGCGCACGTTGCAGATTTAGTGCTTTTTTGTTGCTTATTTTTCTGCGTGGATTTCTGAAGCAAAACCAGATGCCAGCAAAGTGAATGAGAAACCTGAAGTGTCATGCACACGCAGGCAAAAAAGCAACGTTTTTGAGGCTGCGTTTTCCTTTCAAGAGATGCAGAAATACTCAATGTGCGCACATACCCTATGGGTATGTTCAGACTAAGAATTTTTTTTAGCGTTTTTTTTTTTTTTTCATCAGCAAAACTTGATCTCTTGGCAGGAAAGAAGCAGTGTCAAAAATGTAGGATTTGGTACATTTTTGCCTGCATTTTTTCAATGTATTCAATGGGTGAGAAACCAGGCAAAACGCACCAAAAGCGCGTGATTTTTCCTCTGCCAAGAGATGCAAAAACTTTGCAGAAATTTCTGCAAACAAATTTGGTGCAGAAAATAATCTTCAGCATGACAATTCTCTGTGCATTTTTGCTGCGTTTTTGGTGCATTCTGCCTGCTTGTTCACCCATTGAATGCACTGAAAAAACACGGCAAAACCGCACCAAATCCTACATTTTGACACTGCTTTCTTCCTGCAAATAGATCAGGTTTTGCTGCAGAAAAAAAAAACACTGAAAAAACACCTACTGTGAACATACACTTAGGGTATGTGCATACATTGAGCATTCCTGCATCTTTTGTCAGGAAAACGCAGCCTCAAAAATGTTTTTTTTCCTGCGTTTTTGCATGCATTTTTGCTGCGTTTTTTCAGCGATTTGGGGTGAAAAACGCAGGCAAAAACGCACAAAGAATTGACATGCTGAAGACTATTTTCTATTTTTGTTTTTGGTGTTTTTTGCCTGCATTTATCACCCATTGAATGCACAGAAAAATCATAGGCAAAATCGCTGCAAAAACGCACAGAAAATTGACATGCTGAAGATTATTTTCTGCACCAAATCTGCATAACACTTCAGGTTTCTCATTCACTTTGCTGCAGAAAAAAAGCATTTTTGCATGCATTTTTTTCATGCATTTTTTTCAAGCGTTTTTTTGCATGCGTTCTTTGCACAGCAAAGAATGCTTTTTGGAGCTAGATAAAGATATTTGAAAAAAGAAATGTGGGATATCGCTTTAACCCTTGGAATACCGTTGGACTCAGGTTGAGTATTTTCGCTGTGTCCAAAACGTTGTGTTCTATTGCTGCACTTGTTTTGTCGGGACACGCGGATCCCCACCACATGTAATGACATTTCAATCGGTCAAAATCTCCACCGGAGACTTTAGTCTCCGCTACAGAAATTGACATGCTGAGGGTGAATTTACGCAGCGTCAAAAACAAGCACAGTGGGCATGGGATTTCTTATAAATGAAATAAAATGAAGAATTAAATTTAAAAAAAAATGGCGTCATTTTCATAACCAGCAGAGAGAAAGTCGACCACTGGGGGCTGATATTACTAGCCAGGGAAGGGGCCATTAGCCAAAGATGTTCCCTGGCTATTAATAACAGCTCACAGCTGTTTGCTTAGCCTTTACTGGCTAGATTACAGGAGGACCCCAGAAAAAAATGATGCAGGGTTCCACTAAAAAATCTAACCAGCAAAGGCTAAACAGACAGCTGTGAGCTGATATTAATATCCAGAGAAGGGGCCATGGATCCTGGCCCCCTCCGAGGCTGCTAATATCAGCTCTTAGCGACCCAATAAATGGTGCATCCATAAGATGGAGGGGATGCGCCCGGCAGAAGGTCAATCGGACAGTCATATAGCCTATGTGTGGTAAAGTCTCAGCCCCCTTTTCATCAAAGACGTCAGCATACGTCCAATATGCCACAGGCGAATTAGCTGGAGAAGTTGGTGGTCGAGCAGGACGACAGGGAGCAAGGCAACACTCATGACAGTCTTGACCCCAATGGAGTACTTCTCCGGACTTCCAGTCCAAGATGGGCTTTTTTTTTGCAGCCATGGCAGACCTAAAAGCAGAGGGCGACAAAGACCGGACAGCATATAAAGAGGAATCTCAGCATTCCTACCCGAAGTTCCACTGATTCGATAACGGAAAGGATGTTTTTTTCAGGTCTTCCATCCACCAAAGAAACAGCCAACAGATCCTGTAGACTTTGGATCAGGATTTTATATTGCTCCACAATGGCCTGTTGGAAGAAATTACCGGCAGAACCAGGGTCCAGGTAGGCTGGCTCAACAAAACGGATTTCGCTACAGGAAACAGCTATTGACAGTCAGCGCTGGAGAGGGGTGATTCTCACCCAGGATGGCCTCTCCAACAGACCTTAGGCTCTGGAGTTTCCCGGTTTCTCTGGACAAGAGCGGATTACATGCTCAGAGCTGCGACAATAGAAGCACCTTCCCTCGGCATTACTGGTCTCCTGACGATGCTTGGCCATCGTCACCTGGTCAACTTGCATAGACTCTGGAGAGGATGCTGAGGCTTGCTGTAAGACCGAACTTTGAAAGGTAGGTGCCAGGCATACAAGTCTTCTCTCACGGGTCACCTCCTTGGAACGCTCCTGGAACCTGATGTCTGGCTGTGTAGCCAGAGACACCAGGTCATCCAGTGAGGTGGGTATGTCACGACCAGCCAGCTCGTCTTTAATTTGCCCAGAAAGGCCCTCCTATAAGGTGGCCACCAGAGCCTCATTATTCCAAGCGAGTTCAGACGAGAGAGTGTGGAAACGTACAGTGTACTAGCAGCTCACTGTGAGGTTTACCTGACGCAGTCGGAGGAGTGAAGAAGCTGCTGAGGGCGCACGGCCGGGCTCATCGAAAACCTTCCGGAAGGCCTCTAGAAATGACTGAAGGTTTGATACAAGAGGATCCCCTCTCTACCATAGGGGATTGAGCCACACCAGAGCCTCACCAGTGAGGTGGGACATAATGAAAGCCACTTTGGCTCTATCAGAAACAAAATGATGTGCCAAAATGTTCGAAGTGTAGCGTGCACTGGTTAATGAACCCCTGTCATAGAGTGGGGTGATTGCCATAGTGTGGGGGAATCAGACAGCTGGGGTCCAAAACTGGCAGACTGAGGCACATTTGAAGTTGTTCCGCTTGGGCAGATGCGGGTGCTGCCGGCGAAAGCAGTGTTTCCAGGCGGGTGTTTACTATCCATAGGTAGGACAGTATCTTGTCCTGTTGGTCTTTCTGATGAGAGACCTCCTGATACAGGTCAGAGATGGAGGACGCCTGAGAGCCAGCAGATTCCATGGCCTGTGTAAACTGTAATGGGCCGGGTGGTTGAACCACTATGCCATGAACTGAGGAGAGCCTGAAGGGGCATGAATAGGTGCCTCACCAAGTCCAACGTTGGATGCATGGCAGCTGATGATACCACGATCCGAGGAGAGATGAGGGAGGCGGGACCAGGAGCTACACCTGGACTGACCTCGGGCGGATAGCAGCTGACCCCCAAGGGACAGGGGGCAGGCATGACTGATGGACAGGCAGGTGAGCATGGCTGATAGACAGGCAGGTATACTGGATATGTGCATTGGGACCTGAGAACTAGCGAGCGGGTTAGTGATAGACATGCAACGTTGCACAGGCACCTCCCATCAGGTGGAGATACCTTAAATAATCAGTGTCTCCCAGCCACTGGCTGGGGACACTTTAGGATGGTGAACACTGTCCCTTTACGAGGACAGGACCGCACGTGTCCTAAGCACAGTGCCGGGGGATCTGTACGCAGTGCGCGCACTCTGGGCATCAGCTGGCGGACCAGGAAATGACTGCAATCTACAATACGTTGTCTGCATGACACAAGCAGTCCACAACAGAATGAATAGTCATAGGTATAATATAGGGAATTGCATAATTACACATAATTTATCTAAACATTTTCTCACTGATCATAAAAAAGATCCCAATTGTCTGAAACTTACTCTTCTAGAACAGATTACTCAAAATACACCCAATATATTACAGAAACTTGTCAACTGGGAGTCTTATTGGTTTTTTCGACTATCTACTTTGACACACGAAGGTCTAAATTAATGTGTAGATAATACTGTCCAGTGAGGATTTATTTGGATATGATTGCATCATTATTTATCATGTTTGGTCCTTTTGATTTTTATTTACATTGAATCATTTGTAGGGAATATTTCAATGTCTGTAACCATACCAAAATAATTTTTATGGGTTTATGTTTGTAGGGACATGCAAATGGTATATGTAATTGCTATTGGACGCTATTGAATTTGTACATGTCTGCAGGGTTATGCAAATGGTATGGGTAATTATTATTGGATGTACATTTTTAACACAGGTGAATTAATTAATTAAAATTGTGAGGCCAACCAATCACTAAGATTGTGAGGTCAATAGGGATGATATAAGTGATGGCATGGTATTATTCAGTCTGTATGAGCCTGATGAAGAAGCTGGACTGGCGGCGTAATGCGTAGCTCAATAAACTTTAATGTCTTTTAAACATTAGGATTTCTCCCTCGCATCCTTGTCAGCGCTCCTGGAAGCCCAACTTCTGTTCCCCTTGTCTACAGTACAGTACGTAACAAATTTTTGTTTGCATTGAATGTGTTACACTAACAAAACAAGTAACAATGGTAAGAAAAAAGTTAAAATGTGCTTGTAAAACAAACCATAATGGAAATTATATATACATCTTCCAAGTATACAAGGAAACTGTACAGGAACCTACTGATCATGCATAGATTGTATGGTGAAATGGGCTGGTCCAGTGATCAAATGGCCTACTAAGAGAATCTATTGGTCATTGAATTGTACATGTGACCAGCGGGAGAGTTCAGTGGTGGTGAGTGATGTGCACTATCAGTCTCAGCATGCTCTGCGTTTTTGCACAAATAAAGAGACATGCCACAATAATGACATGATTATCTTGCAGTGTAAGAAGGCTGAGAATCACACAATTGAAAAAGCAAAATGGTCGTTCATTTGGGTGAAATGATCTTTTGTGCTACACAAAAGTTCATCATTCTTCCTTAGCGGTGCATTGAGCGGTGTAGATAGGACTCGAACTGTCGAGAACCACGGCAGCCTATGTGCACTGAGTGATCTAGAACAGAGCACATCATTCACAGCGTTCTGCAAAACTGCCTATGGGAGAACCACTGATAGGTAGGTATTTACCAATAGGCAATAGTTTAGTGCCGCTGGTCATTCGTGTAACTGAACCTTTAGAGCTATTACAAGAGCACCACCCTTCAATTAATGACTGTATATAGTGCTACCTACTAGGACCTTACTTATATGTTTGCAGGAAATCCTTTATCCAGGTTTCAGAGAGGGAGGGCTACTGTCTTAACAAATTGCCATGTTGAGTGAAAATAATAATACTATACCCTTCTACTATGTGGCAGGAGAGTAACTTATGTTTCTGACAAGTTAATAATGAGGAATGCAATCACTCTTATGTAGCAGCAGTCAAATATTGCAATCAACAACCCATGTCCAGTACTATAACATGGATGGCCTAACCGGCTGGGTGTGCTCACTTGCGAAGCAGAACTACACAGCTCCAGCAACTGCATAGTGGCTGCGCTGTACTGCACATCTGCCCTATTAGAATGAAAAGGGGCAGATCTACGGTACCTGGTGCAGCCACTATGCAGTAGACAGGGCTGTGCTGTTCTGCTCCACAACTGGGAACATTCAGCCGGCACTGGAAACACCTTACCAGAAGTGGTGCCAGGTGTCACACATCTACTGATCTGATACTGATGATCTATTCTAAAGATAGGTCATCATTTTAAAAGTACCAGACAATCCCTTTAAGAAATCTAGTACCCATAATTATTGATGCAGTTATCTTCAGGCATTTTTAATCTTTTTCAATAAATTCACTATCATGAATTCCTCTAGTAGAGAGTTCCAATGTCTTATTGCTGTTACAGTAAATAATCCTACATTTTTATTTTGTTTATTTGTACAGAATCCATCTTTTCTGCAAATGTACAAAATGGCCAATTGTTATAGTTACAATCCTCGGTTGTATTCCTCTAGAAAAGAAAAAATAATAATAAAAAGATTATACTATAAAGACTTTGAAGGTGGAGTCTGTATGTCCTTCTAAAGTACATAAAGTATAGTCTGCTCATCGTTATTGACACCCATGAAGCAATACATAATGTGCAATATCTCCTGAAAAAAAATGAATAAAGTGAAACAGTTTTTTGTATAGAACACTCGTGTTAAATACCAAAGAGCCAAAGATAAAACAAAACACAATTGTCACTGGTAATGGCACCCTTTACATTAATTTAGTATGGAAACACATTTTGACTCGCTTGTGGTAAATCACAAAAGCGATTTACCTGTGATTAATTGTGGGTGCCCATGTAACATAAATTAGTCAATGAATAATTACTGTTTTAAAAAGCCACATGGTAGGCCCTGTTCCTTTGTCACAATGGTGAAGACAAAGGAGCTGTCTGAGTACATCAGAACTGCTATTATTAGCAAACACAAGACTTCCAAAAGGTATAAGACCATCTCAAAAACCTTGGTATCCCAGTTTCAACAGTGCACAATGGTATTAAGAAGTTTGCCAAGCATGGGAACTGTCAAGAACCTCGCTGGACATGGGGGAAAGAGGAAAATTGACGAGAGATCTCTTCAAATGTTGGTGCAAATGGTGGAAAAAAACACCACGTCAAACATCCAAAGATCTCAAGGCCAACCTGGAACAGTCTGGGGTCATGGTTTCAACAAGTACCAAATGGCGCATACTAAACCAAGCAGAGCTTTATGGGCAAAGGCCAAGGAAGAAACCATTGCTAAAGAAAAGACATAAAAAGGAACGACTGATCTTTGCCATAGAGTACCTTGACAAACTACAATCCTTCTGGGAAAATGTTCTGTGGACAGATGAAACAAAAATAGAGAAGCAACAGTTTGTTTACAGACGGCACAATGAAGCTTATAAGGAAAAGAACACCTTACCAACAGTTAAGCACGGTGGAGGATCCATAATGCTGTGGGGTTGCTTTGCTGCGTCTGGTACTGGAGGCCTTGACCGTATCACAGGTATGATGAAATCAGAGAATTATCAAGAGATTTTAGAACGAAATGTCCTACCCAGTGTAAGAAAACTTGGTTTGAGTCGAAGATCATGGGTCCTCCAGCAAGACAATGGCCCAAAGCACACATCCAAAAGTACACAGGAATGGTTGAAAAAGAAAAAATGGACTGTTTTAAAATGGTCAGCAATGAGTCCTGACCTCAATCTCATTGAAAATCTTTGGGATGAGCTGAAATCTGCCATTGGGAAAAAGAACCCTGCAAAGATTCAAGAGCTTGAACAAACTGCAAAGGGAGAGTGAGAGAAAATTCCAGCTGAGAAGTACAAGAAGCTTATAGATGGCTCCAAGAAACGTTTGACGGCTGTCATCAATGCCAAAGAGTGTGCAACCTAATATTAGGGCTGCCTTTGTTGCTGCACATGCTGTTTGTTCTGTTTCTTCTTTGTTTTTCAACTTCCATGTTGCAATTTCAATGGTTTATTGTTGTATTACTTTGGAACACTAATTAAGAAATCCTGAGGATATAACTTTGGTACATTTCCATTTATTTCTGAAGATATTGTACAGTCTATGAAGAAAATGAAGGGGTGCCAATAATGGTGAGCAGTACTGTAACTGTCAGACAATCACCCGTAAACATAACGATGCTCATTGGAGGAATGTGCATGTTTACTGCCATATGGTGAGAGAGAAATAGCTTCTCCTGCTGACATTGCTTTACTTTCAAGACAACAAAAATTTGTTTGTGAACAACCAATTAAAAAGGAAAATAGAAGGCACTCAAAAATTACATATAAATCCTACAAAAATCTGGAGCAATCAGCCATAATAGTAAAACTGAATTCTTTATTTCATAAAATAAACATGCACATGAACATATTAAAAACAGAATAAAAGGTGAGTATACAAGCAGAAAGGTGCACTCTCACACCATTGGCCAGAGGTAAAAAATATCAGCTAAATAGCTACCTCATAACTTCCATTGGTTTCCATAACCAATTAAGGGTATATTAAATACTCCCCCTGCAAACCTATGTCTAACACTCAAGTGGATGAGAGCCTGTTACAAAGGTCAGTGCAACACATAGACACAGGCATAGCTCCCAACTGTCCCATTTTCGGCGGGACTGTCCCGTTTTGAGGGCTCAGTCCCGCGTCCTGTCATGACTCAGCTGTTCTCCCGGCTGTGGAGGGTGGTGGTGGGAGGTTGCGGCGGTGGAGCAGCGGGCACAAGTAGTAGCCTGCAGCTGCAGCTACCAAGTGTGCCCCGCTGCTAAAGAAAATTAATATTCACTCTTCTCCACGCCCATGGGAGTGGAGAGGAGTGAATATTCATTCTCCTTAATAGCGCACACTGTCAATTGCAGCTGCCGGCTTGCTGTGTGCCCGATATTAGAGAGATATTAGAGAGAATGAATATTCACTCTTCTCCACTCCCATGGGCGTCTCTTTCGATTGTGGTCTTTCATTTCACTTTTTCTTCCGCACCCAGCTCAGACCACCATGACCGCTTTTGTGCATCACAAAGTAATAGTGCCCCCACTGATAACAGTGCACCTTGTTACCTCCACACATTGATAGTGCCCTTTTGTGCCTCCCCACAGTAATTGTGGCCTCACTCAATTACAATTCTCCCTTTGTGCCACTGTCCAATAATTGTCGCCCTCCTTTGTGCCCCCTTTGTCCTCTCCTGCTCCAATTTTCAATAAAAAAAAAGTTAAACTCTGTTACCCCTGTAGTATTGGTGCTATGCACACAGTGCTAAACGGTAACCAAGGCATTAATTATACATTAACACAAGACAATGAGCGAAGTATTTAATAATCGTCCTCCCCTCTGAATCCTGTCACAGTATGTTCTTGTCAGGAGCTAAGTCCTTGAAGTTACACTCCAGCAGTACAATGTCTGCATTATTACTTAATCAGGACAGAAGTGATTAAACACAATTAAGTCCGGCTGTCATTGGGCCAGCACTCCCCGGCACAAACACTGTGCACACATAGTAGAGGTGTCCTTGAGCCGATTGATTCGCTCATTTTGACTCATTTACCCTCTTTTTTTTTTCTTTAATTATTTTTCTATCAAAAAGTCAAACTCACACGTGAGCTACTCCAAAATTATAGTACTGCACGAAGTGTAACCCTCAGCAGAGCGATGGCTCGTCACCTTTGAAGGCTTTTTCTGCTATTTTTTTCTATTTTCTTTCCAATTTAAAATAATGAGAAAGGTCAACATAAAAAATACAGCTAGAGTGATGTGCAGTAAAAAAGTTTCTGCCTTAAAGGGGTTCTGCTCTCTAAATATTCCGCTTTGTTAGAAGTCTTCCCTAATAACAAGCTGATCTCAGGGTGTCCTGTAGATGCCAATGTGGCACCCCAGGTCTGGTCGCCACAGTGGCAGCAATGTCATGTCTGAGAGCAGGTGGGAGGTTCCCTGGATGGGGACAATTAGCATGCAGCACCTCCTGCCTCAGTCCAGGGAGTGGAGAAACCTGCCCTTTATAAACTGGATCTGGGGCGGGGTTAGAGAGACCAGTTAGA
The DNA here is from genome assembly GCF_046119375.1 of Phyllobates terribilis. NCBI lineage: Eukaryota > Metazoa > Chordata > Amphibia > Anura > Dendrobatidae > Phyllobates > Phyllobates terribilis. Next base: position 69,739,618 of record NW_027362773.1, read on the forward strand.
GACAAGTTCCAGTGAAGTTGCAGATAGGGACAGGTCAGCAGCAGGCTGAGGAGTCATTGTAATCTATGGGTGTGCCCGGTGTTTACCGCCGCCGATAAGGCAGAATAACCATTAGCTGAGATCTGGCTACTGTGATCACCTCCATCTGGCCACTGTAATAACCTGGTGTTGGGGCACATGCACAAGACAGTCATTGAGCTCTACATTGGGTCACCATGAGACATTATTTCATAGACAGATGAAAAAGTCTTCTTGATCCAAGAATTGGCTGTTTTCAATGTAATGCAGAACTTAAAATGGTTGTACAGAATTACAAAGACGTTTTCAAAAACACTACCACATCTGTACATAGGTCGTGTGTGGTTTTACTACTTAGTCCTGTTCACTTCAATGGTGTTGAGTTGCAATAACAGAAACAACCCACGGATGCTGTTTCTATTAAAAGCTCCCAGGTTTAAGATGCCAATTGAAATTAACATGCTCATGTTCTATCAGTTAAGAAAACAGAACACACAGCAAAAAATGACATATATATGAGCCAATATGAAGTGTAGAGTAACCGCTGTATACGGTAAAGAAACTTTACTCCTGTGATCCAGTAATAAACATTTACACACTTTAGGACATCTTGGGCAGAAGCTGGGCCTGGATAATGACAAAATGATTGCAGATTTGGGGTAATTAAAAAGAAAGTTTCCATACAACGTCTAATACACTGTTCAAACTACTAGGAAATTGTGATACAGTAGTTATCCTAAAATAATGCCTGTTTAGTAACACACTGAGACTTCTGAACATGCTGTTACCTGTGACCACCAAACAAATGCTCAGATATTCAGTTGTCTATTAATCGCCATGAATTACTCAGTCTATTGTTTATGTGATCGACAGGCCTGAAAAATCACCAAGCACTGTTCATCTAAAAAAAAGAAAAAAGATTCACCAGTAAAGAATTGTCTAATTCCAGTTACACTATATAGACAAAAGTATTAAGAAAGACTTGGTAATCGTTGACTTCCGATTTTTCATTCAGTCCCATTGGCACAGTTGTATACAGTCCAGCCCCTTGCTGTAACGTCTGCTTTTACTAACTTTTCTGAAAGACTGAGTCAGTATAAAGAGCTCATCGAATTTGAGTGTGGTCGTGTAATAGTAATAGTTCATGAAAAGTTACGCTGCTAAATATTTCATGATTACATGTGAGTGGTATTACTGAAAAGTGGAAGCGTTTAGGAACTGCTGCAACTCAACAGTTAACCATGTAAAGAACAGAGCTACTGCTGAGGAGCAGACTGCATAAAAGTCGCCAACGCTCTGCTGACTCAGTAACTGCAGAGATCCAGACATCGACGGCATTACCACAGGAAGTGTGCACCAGGAGTTTCACAATTTGCAAGCCGTACATCACTAAGCACAATGCCGCATGTCAGATGGAGTGGTGTAAAGCACACTGGACTCTGCAACAGTGTAAACGTGTTCAGTGAAGTGATGCTTCTTTATCTGGAAGTCTGAGTCTGGATTTAGAGAATTCCAGAATGTTACCTAGCAGGGCAAACTGGGTAATTTCCCAGGGCCCCAGCCTTTACAAGCCAGAAACTGCACTGATAATGTGACCAAAGGAGGCTGTCAGCCAAAGTAGCGGGGCCTATATGATTGAAAGCTGGCAGCTCCTGGGAGGCATAACGTTAATTTTCTCCCGGAAGTCTTTCAAAAAGGTGGCTGGGCACCTTCATAACGCTATTAACCTGCAGATTAACACTATATAAGCAGGTTACTTATGTGACACGTTCCCTTTATGAAGAGGAGAGTATCTGGTCTGTGCTTTAACGTGTTTGTAACATCCAGAGCTGATTCTAGTGTTTCTGCTCACTAAGGGCAAAGCTGAAATGGCACCACCACCCTCCTCGTACAAAAAAAGCATCCAGCAATGAAAAAATATATATATCAGCATGAAGAAACTGTATAAATAAGTATTTAATAAGTAAATTGCAGCAACGTACTTTGTAAATACATGTATGAATTTTTTATGGTTATAGGAAGGTTCGCCCCCAGCAATTTGCCCTCAGAAGTTCGCCCCCAGGTACATTTCGCCCTCGCACATTTCGCCCCCGGACCGGGGCGAACTGGGGGCGATATGTGCGGGGGTGAAATGTGCGGGGGCAAAACACCCTGAGGGCCAAATGCTGGGGATGAAATGTGCGGGGGCGAAATGTACCCGGGGGCGAAACATCCAATTCCCATTTTTTATATTGTTCTGCACACTGGTGTTATTAAGAAGGGTTGTCTAGTAGTGGGCAAACCCTTTAATTCACATATACCAAAAATGGTGCAAGATACTGTCCCAATATACCCAGATAGATTTTTAGTCATTTGTTGTCTTTGCCTTTATGATCACTGTATACACAGCGCTGAATGAGCTCTGAGTACATGGCAAGAAGCAGTAATAGTACTTTGTGCTACTGTCCCATTGATCGGTGCCGAAAGGGATCATAGAACAATTTTTAAACCCAGAACATGAAAGTAAAGTTAATAGTATAACTTTCATTACAATTAGTTGATGCAAAAATGAATACACCCCACATAAAAAACTATTAAAAATCTACAGTAGTATTTTGTATGATCTCCATGATTTTTAAGGACCGCACCTAGTCTTCTAGGCATGGAATGAACAAGTTGGTATCATACTGCAACATCTATATTTTTCCATTCTTCCAGAACGACATCTTGTAGAGCCTGAATACTGGATGGCAGGGCCGCCATCAGGGCATTGCTGCCCTTACTACTGTATGGGACATAGTGAACAGAAGGAAAAAGGGAGCCTGCCCGGACCCTCCCTCTCTCTGTTTCTACTCTACTCACCAGCCCCCGTCTTCAGGTATGCACAGTTCTAATCATCATAGATACATGCACCCCCCCCCCCCCCCCCCCGCGACCGGAAATATGCGCTATACCTTTAAACCGCTGCCGGGTGCGGGGTGCATCATGGTCCTGACACAGTGACACTGCACACACTCACTTTCATTTCAGAGCAGAGCAGGGCAGCGTGCGTGCAACACGTGCATGGACGTTGGACCGTGGTGCATCTGCTGGGCTAGACCCGGGTCCAGGAGTCGGGACAGCCGGCGGCAGCAGCAGGCAGCGTGTGTATTGAGGGGCCTGCCTTGCCCTGTGAGGGAGCTGCCTGTGCCTGGCCCCGTAAGGCCTTGTGAGGGGGGTGCTGCACCCTGTGGCCAAGGACAACCAAGAACAGTCGATGATTGCGTGTCAAGAAAGTGCCAACCAGAAGGTAGGAACATGAATGGTTGACAAATAGTGTCGTCCCCCCCCCCCTTGTTTTACTCTTGACTACTATATTTTTTGTTACAATATTACAGTTTGAGTTATGTTTTGGGGTATATTTATATTCTACAATTTATTGATTTTTAACCCCCCCGGAGCATTTTGCGTTATCGTTTTTTGCTCTCCTTCCCAGAGCCATAACTTTTTTATGTTTCGGTCAATATGGCCGTGTGAGGGCTTATTTTTTGAGGGAAAAGTTGTACTTTTGAAAGACACCATTGGTTTTACCATATAGTGTACTGGAAAAAAAATCCAAGTGCGGTAAGATTGCGAAAAAAGTGCAATTTCACAGTCATTTTTTTTTTGTTTTTTTTACAACGTTCACAAAATGCCAAAACTGACCTGCCAATATGATTCTCCAGGTCATTACGAGTTCATAGACACCAAACATGTATAGGTTCTTTTTTTTTATTTAAGTGGTGAAAAAAAAATCCAAAGTTTGCTAAAAAAACAAACAAAAATAGGCGCCATTTTCCGAGACCTGTAGCGTCTCCATTTTTCGTGATGTGGGGTGAGGGCTTATTTTTTGCGCGCCGAGCTGACGTTTTTATTGATACCATTTTAGGGTAGATACAATGTTTTGATCACCGGTTATTTTATTGCAATGTTGTAGCGACCAAAATAATGTAATTCTGGCGTTTAGAATTTTTTTTCTCGTTACGCCGTTTACCAATCGGATTAATTTTTTTTATATTGATATATAGGGCATTTCTGAACGCGGCGATACCAAATATGTGTATGTGGGGTTTTATTTTATATGGGGTGAAAGGGGGGTGATCTAAACTTTTATATATATATATTTTTTTATATTTTTGAAAAACCTTTTTTTTTTTCTTTTTTTTTTTTTTACAGTTTTTGCATGCTTCAATAGTCTCCATGGGAGACTAGAAGCAGCACTTTTCAGATCTATTCTGCTACCCACAAATGATTAGCAGATTTGCTCACTTGCTATGAGCGCCGACCACTGGGCGGCGCTCATAGCAATCTGGCAATGACAACCACAGGGGTCTCCCGCAGACCCCGGTTTGTCATGCTAACCCATCAGCGACCCTGATACTGCTTTGCACACTCTTGGCATTCTCTTGATGAGCTTCAAGAGGTAGTCACCGGAAATGGTTTTCACTTCACAGTTGTGCCTTGTCAGGTTTAATAAGTGGGATTTCTTGCCTTATAAATGGGGTTGGGACCATCAGTTGTGTTGTGCAGAAGTCAGGTGGATACACAGCTGATAATCCTACTGAATAGACTGTTAGCTGCTTTGTTCTTGCCATAATACAAATTCTAAGTAAAGAAAAACGAGTGGCCATCATTACTTTAAGAAATGAAGGTCAGTCAGTCCGAAAAATTGGGCAAACTTTGAAAGTGTCCCCAAGTGCAGTTGCAAAAACCATCAAGCGCTACAAAGAAACTGGCTCACATGAGGACTGCCCCAGGAAAGGAAGACCAAGAGTCACCTCTGCTTCTGAGGATAAGTTTATCCGAGTCACCAGCCTCAGAAATCGCAGGTTAACAGCAGCTCCAATTAGAGACCAGGTCAATGCCACACAGAGTTCTAGCAGCAGACACATCTCTACAACAACTGTTAAGAGGAGACTTTGTGCAGCAGGCCTTCATGGTAAAATAGCTGCTAGGAAACCACTGCTAAGGACAGGCAACAAGCAGAAGAGACTTGCTTGGGCTAAAGAACACAAGGAATGGACATTAGACCAGTGGAAATCTGTGCTTTGGTCTGATGAGTTCAAATTTGAGATCTTTGGTTCCAACCAGCGTGTCTTTGTGCGACGCAGAAAAGGTGAACGGATGGACTCTACATGCCTGGTTCCCACCGTGAAGCATGGAGGAGGAGGTGTAATGGTGTGGGAGTGCTTTGCTGGTGACACTGTTGGGGATTTATTCAAAATTGAAGGCATACTGAACCAGCATGGCTACCACAGCATCTTGCAGCGGCATGCTATTCCATCCGGTTTGCGTTTAATTGGACCATCATTTATTTTTCAACAGGACAATGACCCCAAACACACCTCCAGGCTGTGTAAGGGCTATTTGACCAAGAAGGAGAGTGATGGGGTGCTATGCCAGATGACCTGGCCTCCACAGTCACCAGACCTGAACCCAATCGAGATGGTTTGGGGTGAGCTGGACCGCAGAGTGAAGGCAAAAGGGCCAACAAGCGCTAAGCATCTCTGGGAACTCCTTCAAGATTGTTGAAGACCATTTCCGGTGACTCCCTCTTGAAGCTCATCAAGAGAATGCCAAGAGTGTGCAAAGCAGTCATCAAAGCAAAAGGTGGCTACTTTGAAGAACCTAGGATATAAGACATATTTTCAGTTGTTTCACACTTTTTTGTTAAGTATATAATTCCACATGTTTTAATTCATAGTTTTGATGCCTTCAGTGTGAATGTACAATTTTCATAGTCATGAAAATACAGAAAAATCTTTAAATGAGAAGGTGTGTCCAAACTTTTGGTCTGTACTGTATGTCATACAAAATAGTTAATAAATAACATTTCCCACATGTCTACTTTACATCAGCACAATTTTAGAACCAAATTTTTTTTTTTATTAGGGAGCTATAAGGGTTAAAAGTTGACCAGCGATTTCTCATTTTTCCAACAAAATTTACAAAAACATTTTTTTTTAGGGACCACATCACATTTGAAGTCACTTTGAGGGGTCTTTATGACAGAAAATACCCAAAAGTGACACCATTCTAAAAACTGCACCCCTCAAGGTGCTCAAAACCACATTCAAGAACTTTATTAACCCTTCAGGTGCTTCACAGGAATTTTTGGAATGTGGAAGAAAAAAATTAACATTTAACTTTTTTCACAAAAATGTTACTTTAGACCCAATTTTTTTTATTTTCGCAGGGGTAATAGGAAAAAATCGACCCCAAAATTTGTTGCACAATTTCCCCTGAGCACGCAGATACCCCATATGTGGGGAAAAACCACTGTTTGGGCGCACGGCAGAGTTCGGAAGGGAAGGAGCGCCATTTGACTTTTTGAATGTAAAATTTGCTTGAATAATTAGCGGACGCCATGTTGCATTTGGGGAGCCCCTGATGTGCCTAAAAGGTGGAAACCCCCTTCAAGTGACACCATCTTGGAAACTAGACCACTCAAGGAACTTATCTAGATGTGTGGTGAGCACCTTGAACCCCCAGGTGCTTCAAAGAAGTTGATAACATTGAGCCGTAAAAATAAAATTTTCACATTTTTCCCACAAAAATGTTTTTCAGCCCCCAATTTTGCATTTTCATAAGGGTAACAGGAGAAATTGCACCATGCAGTTTGTTGTACAATTTCTCCTGAGTAAGCAGAGACTCAATATATCGGGGAAACCACTATTTAGGCACACAGCATGGTTCAGAAGGGAAGGAGAGCCATTTGACTTTTTGATGGTAAAATTTGCTTGAATAATTGCGTTTGGAGAGCCCCTGATGTGCCTAAACAGTGGAAACCCCCCACAAGTGACACCATTTTGGAAACTAGACCCCTCAGGGAACTTATCTAGATGTGTGGTGAGCACGCTGAACCCCCAAGTGTTTTACAGAAGTTTATAACATGGAGCCGTGAAAACAAAAAAATCTAACTTTTTCCATAAAAATTACGTTTTAGTCCCAATTTTTTTAATTTCACAAGGGTAAGAGGAGAAAATGGACCCCAAAAACTTTTGTGCAATTTCTCCTGAGTACGACAATACCCCATATGTAGGGAAAATACAGTGTTTGGGCGCACGGCAGAGTTCAGAAGGGAAGGAGCACTGTGCGACTTTTTGAACGCAAAATTGGCTGGAATCGAGAGCGGACGCCATGTCGCGTTTGGAGAGCCCCTGATGTGCCTAAATAGTGGAAACCCCCCATTTTGGAAACTACACCCCTCAATGATTTTATCAAGGGGTATAGTGAACATTTTGAACCCAGAGGCACAGCACAGAATTTGATAACATTAGGTCATCATATTGAATAAGTTGTCATTAGTCTTGAGCGCAAGTGCTTGCTACTTGAGTTTGCAACGGGTACTCAGGTATGCACCATGTATCACGGGTGTCCGAGTGACATGCTCGAGTCCCCACCCACATGTTTCTCGGTTATTAGACACCCAAAAAAAAACATGCGGGGATTGCTTGTGCATGGCAAGCAATCCCCGTGAGTTTTTTTTGGCCGCAAAGCATATGGGGCGGAGACTCAAGCATGTCACTTGAGCACTCAGTGCAAACTCAAGTACAGAGCACTTGCGCTCAACACTAGTCGCCATATTGTCATTTTTTTTTTACTTTTGAAAAAAATCCAAACCCTCGCCCCAACCCTAGCCCAACCCTAACCCTAAACCTAGCCCAACCCCAACCCCAACCCTAGCCCAACCTTAACCCCAACCTTAGAGTTTATTTTTTACGCCGTTCCTCGTGCGGTATAAGTGATTAGTCGACTTTATTCTTCGGGTCGGTGCAATTACAGAGATACCAGAATCATATCGGGTTTTTATGATTGACAGCTGTCACACACTAAAAGACGCATTTTTTTGTAAAATCTAGTTTTTGCATCGCCATATTTTGAGAGCTATAATTTTTCCATATTTTGGCCGACAGTCATGTGACGGCTTTTTTTTTGTGGGATGAGTTGACGTTTTTAGTTGCCCTTTTCAGGCACATGACATTTTATGATCGCTTTCTATTCCGATTTTTGGGAGGCAGAATAAACAAAACCAACAATTCAGGAATTGTTTTTTTTTTTATTCTGTTCCGCGTGTGGTAAAAGTGATAAGGCAGCTTTATTCTTCGGGTCAGTACGTTTACAGTGGTACCACATTTATATAGTTTTTCTATGTTTTGGCACTTTTACACAATAAAAGCTAGTTTATAGAAAAAAAATTTTTTTTGCATTCGCTTTATTCTGAAAGCTATAACTTTTTTATTTTTCTGCTGATGGAGCTGTATGGCGGCCTGTTTTTTTTGCGGGACAAGATGACGTTTTCATCGGTACCACTTTTATTTATATTTGTCTTTTTAGTCACGTGTTATTCCAGTTTTTGCTTGTCGGTATGATGATAAAGCATTGTTTTTTGCTTTGTTTTTTACTTATTTTTTTTACCGTGTTCACTAAAGGGGTTAACTAGTGGGACAGTTTTATAGGTCAGGTCATTCCAGATGCGGCAATACCAATTATGTGTACTTTTATTGTTTTGTTTTTTTTCATAACAATATTTATTGATGGGTACATTATATTTTTATTTTTGGTGGATTATTTTATATATATATATATATATATATATATATATATATATATATATATTTATTTATTTTATTTTTTTCGTTTTTAAACACTTTTTTTACTTTTACTCTTTGTCCCACTATGGGACTTTCACTTTTTTTTTATTCTGATCGCCTGTATAGCATAGGGATGGAGCACCATCCCTGTGCTATACAGGCTGTCAGTGCTACAGATGCAGAAGATACTTTGGTCATGCACTGCGCATGACCAAAATATATTCCTGCTGTCTGGTGACACCAGATGTTGTCATGACAACATCGGGGCGTCATGGCAACATCCGGGAAGCCGCGGCACACATCGCTGGACGCCGGCAGGAGAGGTGAGTATCCCAATCACCTCCCCTTGCCACCGTAATGCTGCTATCGACTTCGATTGCAGCATTGCGGGGGTTAATGTGCCGGGAGTGGTGCGGTACCGCTCCCTGCACATAGTACCTGGTGTTAGCTGTGACAATCAGCTAACAATCGGCGGTGATTGCACCTGCACAGCCTGTGTGCGGGCGCGATTGCCAAGACGTACTAATACGTATCTGGCTCTTAAGTCCCATGGCGCAGATATGTATTAGTACGTCTTGGGCTTTAAAGGGGTTAATAATGTACATACTGTCTATATATTTTTGTTTACACTTGTACTGTTCCTCCCCCATTCCCCTACCATGCTCCCCACCCACCCCCACTTCTCCTTCCCATCGTCACTTCCCTCCGTCTCCCACCATTTGGATATTGTTCGTACCTACTGTTTTTATTGCTCCACTGTTTATGCTCTTATTCTGATGTTATGTATCTCTTTTGCAGTAGCGATGTAATGAATAAGGCCTTACTGTGGGCGAAACGTCTACTCTCGCCTCCTCCTTGATTTTTTGCCTGTAAATAAACTTGCACAATTATAGCAGCCTACGAGTGTGCGATGAATTAATCCTGTATGCAATTACCGGGCATTAATTGTCCGTTTCATCAGCACCTCCTTCATACAGACAGAGGGTACACTAATTATCTACCTCCTGAATATATGGACGGCCTCGTCAGAAGACTACAAGTCGTGAGACGTAGCTTTTTATTATTGTACAGGGTCACTTTTGCACTTTATATACATGTTTTGTGTCTGTTTTAATGGCTGTTTGTTGGTTTAGCGGCAGTTTTAAAATGATCTATTAAAAGTTACTTTTTAATTATGGGGAAAATCTGCACAGATAACTCAGTGCACCCGTAAGAGAAACTGACACGCTGTGGATGTGAAACACGCAGCACAGGTCAGTGCACACGGAGTTAAAAAGAAGCCCAGTGGGGCGGAGATCCCTATAAATCCCATCCAGTTTGCTGGAACTGGAAGATGTTGTGTATTTGACACAGCAAAAATAATCAGCGTCAAAAACTCATGGTGGGCACACAGCCTAAAAAGACTTTCCCGGTGGCGGCGGTTTTGGGCAGCGTCTAGCTCGGGCTGGTTCCACCTGGAGACTCTTGAAAGTTGTGACTTGCACTTTTATTCAGCTTCTGTTCAGAACAGAGCGGCCTCCCATAGCAATCAGCGGCCTCCCATAGCAATCAGCGGCCTCCCGTAGCAATCAGCGGCCTCCCGTAGCAATCAGCGGCCTCCCGTAGCAATCAGCGGCCTCCCGTAGCAATCAGCGGCTTCCCGTAGCAATCAGCGGCCTCCCGTAGCAATCAGCGGCCTCCCGTAGCAATCAGGGGCCTCCCGTAGCAATCAGCGGCCTCCCGTAGCAATCAGCGGCCTCCCGTAGCAATCAGCGGCCTCCCGTAGCAATCAGCGGCTTCCCGTAGCAATCAGCGGCCTCCCGTAGCAATCAGCGGCCTCCCGTAGCAATCAGCGGCCTCCCATAGCAATCAGCGGCCTCCCATAGCAATCAGCGGGGGGGGGGGGTTCTCTAAATGTCTGTGAAGCTGTTTTTAAGGAAGATTTTGGGCGCTCAAAAAACCTAGCTCCTAAAACAAACCCTTATGCCCTCAGCCTTAGGGCACGTTCACACACAGCTTGTGCAAATTGTACATTCTGCTGCAAAATCCACATTAACCTGCGCTTCCTATACTAATCTCCCCATTCATCTCAATGGGAGGCGTGAGGAAAGTGCAGGTGTGCTGGGGGGCTCATCATAAGAACGGAGCATGACAACGCTGGGGATAGTTCTACTGGTGAACATGCTCCAGCCTTCACCTCACAATACATGGTAGAAGAAAATACACAGACAAGTGTAAAGAACAGCACAGAGCTGCTAACCTGCGAGACTACAGCACACATGCATGGGCAGAGTCAGTAGGTTTTATCAAGCAGTTTTCATAGTGAACGACTCCAGGATAACTCCATGTTTCCATGCCCTCCTTGTTCTTTGTAGCCACAGTTATGGCGGGGGCACGAGCTGCACGAGTACGGTACGACCCGGAGCCAGCTCTCAGCCAGGATGCCGGATCACAGCACTGCGGCCGGGAGCCGCGCACGTGCTCTGTACACTCAGTATTGACATGGTGACGTCACAGGCCCCGCCCACCACTGGTAGAAGAGCTGCGGACGCGCCGCCTCCCGCGTAGTCTGGCTGCTCTGCTGGGACGGGATGGCCACTGTCCGGGAGAAAGCGGTGGCCCTGAACCTGTGTACGTCCTACAGCCCGGTACACAGACCGCCAGGTACGGCGCCTAGATATTGGGGTGTCCTGTGTCTGGCTGCGGTTTACTATTAATTTGCCTTTATCCTATGGACCTCATTATTTTTGGACGGGATTGTATCCGATGTGATTGGGGTTATCTGTCCGAAGTGATGGGAGTTGTCATCGATGAGACCCACCCGGTAATGTCCTTCTGGAACTCCCAATCGTACTCTCCAGTATAACCCCGCGGGCAGTGTGTGCCGGAGCTGTGCCCTCCGTCCTCGGTGCCCTGTGATGTCTCTGCTTGGTCAGAGGTGTGCCGGGAGCCCCGCGTGTGCCGGGAGCCCCGCGTGTGCCGGGAGCCCCGCGTGTGCCGGGAGCCCCGCGCCTGTGATGCCTCAGCCTCGGGCTGTGACTGGAGCAGCTCCTGCTGGTGCTCACTTCCTCTGTGCTGCTGTGCCGTCCTGTGCTCACATCACTGTACAGGACGTTCTCTGCACTGAGCTGCCGGATTCTTTCCATATGGCACATCGCCGCTCAGCCCCGTCACCGCTCTCCGGGATTCCCTGCCCTTATCGTTACGATATCGCCATTTAGCGCAGAGAATTGGAGACCGATATTTACATTAAACACGGAGCAATCTCTATACTCAGAGGCCGCTGCGTCCGTGTGACCCCCGATGTCCAAGCCTGCGTGTCCCTCCTCTGCCGCCGTGGGATTTCTGCTACCTGTAAGGGGGGGGACGGGGGTAACAGTTTTTAAGGTTGATGGAAGACTAAGTCCATCTAGTTCAACCCATAGCCTAACATGTTTATCCAGAGGAAGGCAAAAAAAAAACATGTGGCAAACACCAAGCTCCACATTGGGGAAATAAATTCCTTCCTGACTCCATACGACAATCAGACTAGTTCCCTGGATCAACGCCCTATCAAGGAATCTAGTATATATAACCTGTAATATTATACTTTTCAAGAAAGGCATCCAGGCCCTTCTTAAATTTTAGTAGTGAATCACTCATTACAACATCATGCGGCAGAGAGTTCCATAGTCTCACTGCTCTTACAGTAAAGAATCCCCGTCTGTGATTATGATTAAACCTTCTTTCCTCCAGACGTAGAAGATGCCCCCTTGTCCCCGTCTCAGGCCTCAGAGTAAAAAGATCAGTAGAAAGGTCTTTGTACTGTCCCCTCATATACTTGTACATAGTAATAAGATCACCCCTAAGCCTTTATTTTTCCACAGTAAATAACCCCAAGTGTAATAACCTGTCTTGGTATTGCGGACCCCCCCAGTCCTCTAATAACCTTGGTCGCTCTTCTCTGCACCCGCTCTAGTTCAGCTATGTCTTTCTTATACAGCAGAGACCAGAACTGTACACAGTATTCTAAGTGTGGTCGCATTAGTGACTTGTATAGAGGTAAAATTATGTTCTCCTCATGAGCATCTATGCCTCTTTTAATGCATCCCATTATTTTATTTGCCTTTGCAGCAGCTGCCTGACACTGGCCACTAAACTTGAGCTTGTCGTCCACCAATACACCCAGGTCTTTTTCAGTTAGTTTTGCCCAGTGTTTTACAATTAAGCATATAATTATAAATTTTATTTCCTCTGTCCAAGTGCGTTACCTTACATTTATCCCCATTAAATCTCATTTGCCATTTATCAGCACAAGCTTCTAGTTTGACTCGCCCCCAGGGCCGTAGGGTACTCGGCAGCCGGGCCTTATGGCTGCTTTTGTGGGAGATCACGGTGGCTGGCCCGGTCTGTGACCCAGGGCGGTCAGTGCAAAAAGGGGATATTTATAGGGGGATTTGTCGTGACGCCACCTGTAGTGTCTGGTGAGGATCACCAGCACTGCGACAGTCCTCTGAGGCAGATGATAGGACAGCTTGAGATGGAACAGCTCCCCACAGGTGGAGCAGGCCTCAGGGCAGTGAAAACGATGCAGGTTGTGCTGGGCGTTGTGGTGCAGGGGGAGCGATGCCGCAGCTGAGGTAACGGACAGAGACAGGGGATTTGCTTCATTACCTTTACTGGTGCTGTTGTTAGGTATGGTCCCGGGTACTCCAGGTGAAGGGTGCACTTTTGGACTTCACCCCAGTGAGCGGGTATAGGGCCTCCTGATCCGTGTCTGTCTCTGTGTACGTTCCTGGCCAGCCTGCAACTGAACCTAGACTGTGTCCTGCTTTTACTTCACCTGTTGCTCAGAAGTAGGACCTCTGGTTGGTAACCACTTTCCCTGGACGTCGGGGCCTTCGTGGTACCTGGTCCTGTAGGTGTCTAGCTTCTGGTTTGCCAGGGACTTGTAGTCCTCCTGGGATTCCAGTTATCCCTACTGGGTGTAAAGGGTCCCTGTAGGCTCGGACCCGGTGTCCGCTTTGTATAACGGGGTGAGCTTACTATGCTCCTCTGCCCCCTTAGTTCCACTCTCCTTTTCTCCTCGCCGTCGACCACACTCGGGGCCCTCACTACTCGGCAGCTGGCGTGCTGCGTCTTCACCGCTCTCTGAGCTTCGGCACGCTCTCTGCTCACTCTGAGCCGTGTTCCTTTTGAACTGAACTCGCTGAGCTGCCTGGCTCCACCCTCCCTATATATGCCCCTAACGGGCTCCCTCTGCTGGTCTGAGGTGGTGGGGTGGAGATGTGTGAGGGCATCTTGTGGAAAAGTCCATCAATGCACCCTTCTGGGTTCTGTGGCACCAATGCGCAGCAGGGCGCCACATTTACATAGATCCTCCTGTACTATAAAATTGTCTTTCTCTGTATTGATTACCCTGCTGAGTTTAGTGTCATCTGCAAATATTGAAATATTACTGTATGCCCCCTACAAGGTCGTTATTAAATATGTTAAAAAGAAGGGGGCCCAATACTAACCCCTGTGGTACCCCACTGTTAACTGAGACCCAGTCTGAGTGTTTTTCATTAATAACCACCCTTTGTTTCCTATCACTGAGCCAATTCTTAACCCACATACATGTATTTTCCCCTTTCGCCATTGTTCTCATTTTATGTATCAACCTTGTATGGCACTGTATCAAAAGCTTTTGAAAAGTCCATATACACAACATCCACTGCATTTCCTTGGTCCAGTCCAGAACTTGCCTCCTCATAAAAGCTAATCAGATTAGTTTGACAGGAATGGTCCCTCGTAAACCCATGTTGATATTGGGTCATGAGGTTATTCTTCAGATACTCTAGTATAGCATCTCTTAGGAAACCCTCCAGGATTTTATCCACAGTAGAGGTTAAGCTTACTGGCCTATAATTTCCAAGTTCAGTTTTTGTCCCCTTGTTGAATATTGGCACCACATTTGCTATACGCCAGTCCTGTGGTACAGACCCTGTTATTATGGAATATTTAAAGATTAAAAATAATGGTCTATCTATGACGTTACTTAATTCCTGCAGTACTTGCGGGTGTATCCTATCCGGGCCTGGGGATTTGTCAACTTTAGTGATTTTTAGAGGCCGCCGTACTTCATGCTGGGTTCATCAAGTGACATTTAATGGAGAATTTTTGTTATCACTGATCATGTTTTCTGTCATGCGATTTTCTTGTGTAAATACGGTTGAAAAAAAATCATTTAGCATATTGGCTTTTTCCTCATCCACCATTTCACCCAGACTATTTTTAAGGGGGCCAACACTATCATTTTTTAGTTTTTTACTAGTTATGTAGTTAAAGAATATTTTGGGATTATTTTTACTTTCTCTGGCAATGATTCTCTCTGCCTCAATCTTTGCTGCCTTGATTTGTTTTTTACAGAATTTTATTTAATTTTCTATATTTATTTAATGCCTCATCACTACCTACCTGCTTTAGTTCTCTAAATGCTTTCTTTTTTGTCACTTATTGCGCCCCTTACTGCTCTATTTAGCCATAGTGGTTTCCTCCTGTTTCTAGCATGTTTATTCCCATAGGGTATATATTGTGCACAGGTCCTACTCAGGATGCTAATAAATGTCTCCCATTTGCTTTGTGTAGTTTTGTCTCAGGATATCGTCCCAGTTTATTATACTAAGATCATCTCTCAACCATGGGAAGCTTGCCTTCCTGAAGTTTAGTGTCCTTGTAACCCCTCTTCTACACATCTTATTAAAGGATACATGAAAACTTATTATTTTGTGATCACTATTACCCAAGTAATCCCCAACTTGTATATTTGATATGCGGTCTGGCCTGTTGGTTAATATTAGGTCTAGCAGTGCCCCCCTTCTTGTTGGGTCCTGAACCAGTTGTGAAAGGTAATTGTCTCTCATAGTTGTCAAAAACCTATTACCTTTGCTTGAACTACATGTTTCTGTTCCCCAATGTATTTCAGGGTAGTTGAAGTCCCCCATAATAATGACTTCTCCTTGAGTCGTTGCTTCATCTATTTGCGTTATGAGGATATTCTCCGCTGCTTCCATTATTTTTGGAGACTTATAACAAACCCCTATCAGTAATTTATTATTTTTTTCCCCTCCCCTTTTCTCCACCCACAGGGACTCTACATTTTCATTAGATTCACATATATCCTCCCGCAAGATGTGTTTTAAGGATGATTTTACATATAAACACCCCCCCCCCCTCGCTTGTTTGTACGGTCATTTCTGAACAGACTATAGCCCTGTAAATTAACTGTCCAGCCACGTCTCAGATATCCCCACCATGTCATAATTGGTGGTGGTGCTATATCTGTGTAAGGGGGGGCTATATCTATTTGTACCTTTTAGGTAAAACGCCTTGTGATGTCATACAGGGTCAGCGTATGTTCATACTTAGTGGATTTTCTGCAGTTATTCTTTCTCTGCTGCTTTCCCTCCTTTCAGTTGGTTGAGAATGCTTTACAAAAGGGGCTACAGCGGGCAAGTACAGAGATGTCTGGGGGGGGGGGGTGGTATGTAGTCATTCTGCACTTTCGCTTTCATTTTTTTTATCCCACTTTTGCTGATCCCAGAAAACTCCTTTAATGATGGCCATTTGTTATAGATGCAGGAGTATTTGAATGGGTGTTGTTACATTGTCTGCTCCATATCCAAAACACTTCAGCGTTCAGAGACCCAGGAACTATTCTAGTCTAAGGCTATGTGCCCACGATGCAGAAATGAAGCAGAAAATTTCTGCAGCATTTCTGCATCTCCCTGGCAGAAAAAACGCATGCAGATTGTGCATGCATTTTTCCTGCAGAATACATGCGGATTCACATGCGTTAACGCATGTGTTTCCGCATGTGGACTGACAAGCACTTTCCAGGCGATGGCATCACTTGGAAAGTGCTTGACAACTTGGTCACACTATATAAATCCATGCAACCGGCATGGATTTATATAGTGTGACCGTAAAAATAAAAAAACAAAGCTATACTTGCCTCCGATCCCCTGCCGCGTGTGCCGTCGCGCTTCTTCCGGGTTGCCGGCATCTCACGAGACAGCCTGCGGTCACATGACCGTGACGTCATCTCAGGTCCTGGAAGGTAAGTGCTGCAGGGGCCACCGGACAGGTGAATATAAACTTTATTTTATTTTTTTTTTTTTTACAGGTACAATGGTACCCAGGTCTGGATGAGAGTCTTCTCTCCTCCAGAACTGGGTACCATCCGCACATAGAGACGCATATTATCCGCTTGTACAAATGTACAGACACGGATTCTATGCGTCTCAATGCAAGTCAATGGCGGAGCTTCCGCAAAATTAATGAACATGCTGCGGATTTATGAACGCTGCTGAAAAATCCGCAGCATGTGCATTGACATTGCGGAATGCCATTGGGGACCATGGGGTGCGGATTACCATGCGCTTTTGATGCGTTTCCGCTGCGGAAGTTCCGCAGCGGAAACACATGAAAAACGCATCGTGTGCACGCAGCCTAAAGAAATGTTTGTGACAAGTGTAAAAGTGCTACAGTGTTGGGTTATATACCTATCTTATGCCTGAAGAATGCAGCAATAGTTTAATTGCTGAGGTGCAAAGATAAAGACACTGGAAACACAAGGTATTTATTGTATGATCTGTATGTGACCTTTTGTCAGTCCAATGTTCTTGTTTTCTAATGTATCCACAGTTTACTGTAACAGCCAAGCACTCAGTCCTCTGATCTCTACAGTGAGGATACACCATGGGCATTATTAAAGGGACACTAGATGAAGACCTTTTCCTTCTAGTTAGAGCATAGAGGGGGAGTTCAATCAGAGGTGTGATCTAACACCGCCACGAGACAGGTTTCTGATGCAGCAAACTTCTTCCTGCCCTTTAACATTGCATCCTAAGATCACATTTGCAATCTTTTTTTTTATTATTTAGACTGTGTATACCAGTGTAGTTTCTAAAAATACCGTGTTTTCTTAGGTGACGCATTCTAAGTCCAGGGCACTGTGGCAATAATGTCAAATGGTTATTGAGCCCCCCCCTCATAGTTAACTAGGTTTTATGCCAAATCTGTAAACTTCAAAGGAAAGTGGTGTCACTTGACACATGTACTCCTCTCCTAACTCTGTGGAATTATTTTTAACATTTCTGGCACATAGTAGGTGAAAGCGCTAAACTTATTAACTGGCCTATGCTTCTTGGTAAGTTTGCCTGTAAGGCTAGGTGATTAAGTGCTCTCTGCCAAGCACGAAGTCAGGGGTACTGTTGGGATCCCTGAAAAACTGTATTTTGATGGGAACACTGATATGCTTCAACTGAGGAATTCACTTTAATGAAGCTGATGGAGACACTGGATGCCGTCTGGCCTCGTTTTTCAGACCTGTTCAAATAGTTTGCATTTTGTGGGGAAGACAAATATTGCCAGGACAGCGGTCACATTCCCCTCAATAGCCATTGGGGTTTCGGTTAGAATAGCTTGTGGCTTTCAGGAAACCACTTGACTTAGTGCTTGACATAGCGCAGCATGTTAATGTGAACCTGCTCTTACTCGGGTCACTCCTGTCTTTTTTTCTAAGTATTTTAAAGTCTCTTGCAACTTCAACATTGGGCCATGGGCCAAAAAAAAAGGTGTGTGTGTTTTTTTTTTTTTTTTTTTTTTACTGGACTTGCTGACATGTTGCAATGTAGCCCAGAGGTGGCCGCACTAGAGATTTTGGATTGCTAAAAGGACAAACTTAATGTGTTGTGGCATGAAAAGTTCCAAGTGACCAACAGAATTTTGTCCAAGGGTACATCTGCGCTGCATGATTACTTTGAACAAGCAAGTCTAGGGATGCTCCTTCCCTTCCCCAATGATTATGCAGTGTAAACAGGTGGCCGATCACACGTGAGCTGCATGCTCGCATGACCAGTTAAATGAGCTCTACGTTTCCATAAACATTTATTGTTCTCTGCAGCTTATCTGGTGTAGCTACCAGTGCTACCGAGAACTTTTGCCTATGCACTGAACAGTTACTAATCAGTGTGCCGTCTGCCGTCTAAAGCTATTAACCAGAAAATATGTACTGATTGGTCACTTACTGCCACAGATCAAATAATGTAAATGGTCTGTCAAAAATTAGTTTTTATTTTTCTCAGTCGATGCTGAAACGTTCATTCTGAATTGCATTGCAAATCCTCATCCAGTCGCTGGAAGTCCACATCTGGTATTTTTCTTAACTTTTCATTGTTGCTCAGGATGACTACCTTCAGACTGACCATGGATCATGAGGGGTCCTGAAAACTGCAGTCTGAATCCCCATTGTCTAATGGGGTGAGGGTGGTGTGATTTTGTGCTAAATCTGTCAGCCGGTCATTGTCCTTTGACTTTTGTTAGTTCACCATTGATAAATTGGAGATTTCACTGCCAGCGACTTCCCCAAATTTCTTCCAGGAAGAACTAAGGATCTCACAGAATGGGCTCTGCTAGTCCAGTCTAATCCTTGAAATGGGCAGTGCCAGGTGTCTGGCAGATACTTGTACCACCTACACTGATGAAATAACATGAAGTTGTATGTGCATGGTAATGGAGGAGCCAAGTTGGACAGGACTTTTCTCACTTCTAATACGCAGGTGATGTGCACTGTTGTATTGTCTGTCCTTGCAGGTAACTAGTGCTATAAATGTAGCAGCTAATTAACATAGATCTTATGTTCAGTCCTCACATTCTGGGTAGAAGATGCCTGTGATAGAAGCATATATCCTTCACTCCCCACATGAATATCCTTGAGGCTCTCACCTCCCCTGACATGTCTGATTCAGTAATGGTTGTGTAAATGCTTCTTTCTTTAATATTCTGAATAATCCTTTTTCTGCTCTGTGACATTATTCCTGGTTTGTCTTGCCATCCAATTGTCAAAAAAAAAATATATATATACATATAATCTCTATATCTCACAGAATAGCTGTTACTTGTTTAAAAAAAAAAAAAAAAAAAAAGTGTATTGAAATATCTACCTTTTTGGCTCTATTGCATATATTTTTAAACTCTGGCTACATAAATGAGCAGAAAGCTGGATTGTTCAGTTTTGATTTTTTTTTTTTTTTTTTTTTTTTTTTTACTTTAAAAGGGTTGTAACCTAAACATTCACTTTTATATTAATCGCAAGAACAAGAGTCCTAAAATCCACAGTAATCCATGGCGTATAGTGTGCTCACGCATATCCATTCCTGCAATATTAATGCATGTGCACTACCATGTCATTCACACAGGGCCCCCCATTCCCTTGACTGGTGGTCCCAATGGTTGCAATCTGAAGGGTTGGAGGCACGCCTACACTAATAGTTTTCTTGGAAATCCCTTTAACTACAATAGTGGTATTCCCTTTCTGAAATTAATAGGGTTGTCTGTAATACCAGAGTGGTGGCCATGAGTGCAGCTTTTTGTGGAAGAAAGTTATGTATTTCTAAGTTTATGCAACTTTAAATCGGTCTGCTGCAGGGTCTCCCATGGTGGTCCCAGGACATTGGTCTTGGTTTCTCCAGTCACTTTCTATTACAGCTGTAATCTCTCTAATAGATTTACTGCAGTCTGTGAAATAAATTCTGTTCTCTGCAGAAAAGGGAACTTGACTGTTATTTCTAGTAGTAAAAATGTCAATGGGTAAAATATATAGACCAGCCTTTATTGAAGTGCTGGAGTAAAGCTGATGATGATCCATGTGTTCAGGGACCGGTGCAGAGTTATGGCAATATTTCCTCTTTAAATGTATGTATATGATGGATCTTTACTACTGTATGGTATATGTGAAGAACAGAAGTCTGCGTGCAGCTCAGTCCATATAAAGCTACTCTGATCTACCACCTCAGAAGCAGCACTCGTATTTGGCAATAAAACTTCTCAATTGTAACGACCTTGAGCACTCATCAGGGTCCTTATACGTCCCGAATAGGGTCACCTTGACGTGGGATGGCTGTTATGTTTTCTTCTATCTAAATTCTGTTAACTAAGTGCACTATTGCTATTTACTGCAGGGTATTTGCTCACTTTATTTTTATCTTGGGTCCATATAGTCCCCTTTGTCCCCTACCAATAAAGAGCCTTGTGCCTTTCTGCCTTTTAAAGAGGTGGTCCACTACACTGTGTATTGCCCCATCGATTTTCACCTTTTATACAATGTAGAAGACCTGCTATAGACTGTAATGTATTATAATGGCCGACCTTGGGCCCTCCCAAATCAGATGGAAAGGGCAACACAACTTGTCTGGATCCCCATTATTCCAACTTGTAAGGTGCAGCATCAGGATCAGAAGTTGGTTAGAGCTTCAGTTGCACTTGGAGTCTCTGAAAGTTGTTTCTTTATAAATCTCATACCTGAACCGGCCACTACCTTCATTTAGGCTCTCCAGGAAGGAATTTAAGTGGCATGTAGGTTGGTGGTGATCTGTTTCTCATGCAGGTGGTGCCCAGTTCACAGCACCTGTTAGTCTTGTATGTTTCCTGCCCCCAACTGCAGGGATCCATTGCAGTCTGTAATTGCCGGCTAGTGGGTGCTGAAAAAATGTCCTCCTTGGCAACTGTATGTTTCCAGTAAACCAATCTCCCTCATGAATCTTGTTTTTTGTGCCCCCAGGTCCAAACTTGAGTGACAAGCCTTTCAGAGCCACGTACATTTGGAGTAGCATCATCCACGCTCTTCACACACAGGTAGAAGTGAAGAAGAGGCGGCACCACCTGAAGTCTCACCCGGACTGCTTCCTTGGCTCAGACGCTGTGGACGTTGTATGCTCCCATCTGGTGCAGCATAAGTATTTTGGGGATGCTGAGATCTCCCGCTCCAAAGTGGTTCGCGTGTGCCAGGCTCTCATGGACTGTAAAGTGTTTGAGTCGGTGCTGACAACTTGTATGTTTGGGAAGGAGAAGAAGCGTTTGGTGTTTGAGGACAGCAGCTGCAGCCTGTACAGGTTTCTCAATGTGCCCAGTCATCCCACAGGAATGATTGAGAAGGGCTATGGGCCCTGTATCCCGCAGAGAGATACCGAAAGGTAAGGAATATCAATACTCTGATCTATAGAAGAATTTTAGACCCTATTCTTCAATCCCCCCCCCCCCCCCATTCCATTAAGAGACAATATATTGTGACTGGGTTACCATATTTATATATGGGTCTCAACCCATTGCTAGAATTAAGGGTGTGTTTAGTCAATTAGTAGGCTGGGTGCCCATTATAATCTTGTCACCATGTCCTACCATGAAGCAGATGCTTCCAGGAGATGTCATTGTACACCCATTACCTACTTAAAGGGAAGGGGGTAACCCCACAGCAATGAAGCGGCTGTGATCTGTCTGTGGTTCGGCGCTCCTTACAGTAATGTCCAACCTCTGGCAGCTGCTCCAAAGCCAATCTATACAGATGCCTGCCATGAGAAGGGTTTGCATAAAACTGTTCAACTTAATTATGCTTTGCTTATATATGGGGCCGCCATATTCCTCAGTAGACTGGATCTATGTGGTCAAGAGCTAAAAGGTTTAGCAGTCATTGAACGCTTTTTTTTTTTTTTTCTTTCCCTCCAATCCTATTAATTTCTCATTAAGGCTTGGGCTAGACTAGCATAAGAAAAATCATCGGATTCTCCATAGGGATATTTTTCTATATAGATCCTAGACTTAGTCAAATGTGACTTTTATCTGCTATACAGAAGACTTATGCCCACAGCTCTCCATCTCACCACTGAATTACACTGCATATTATGCTTTTTTTACTTTGAAACCACACATCTGAGGAGAGGAGTTTTTTAGCACCTTTGATTTCTTTTGATCTTATGTTGGATTTGTACAGTTTCTTTCAATTTCACAAAGACTATGAATAATGGCTTTTTTTTGTTATTCTCTTGTGTGATGGACTCAACATGTTGTCCCCAAAACTGGATAAAACATGTACTTGGGTCCCTGTTCTTTAGTCTAGCTGGAGACAGCACTGGTATCTGGTTCGGGCAGTTTTTCTGGTCTTTTCTGCAGCCCTGAGGTTTGTTGGTGTTCAGCTACAAACCAGATAATTCTAGGTAGTCTCCATTGTATCCAGCAAGGTCTTCTGGTCCTGGACTATTGTCAGCAGCTTCTCTGGTTTGTAAGACAGTGCGTGTCATAGTGAAGTCTTGTCTGACTAGTGCTTAATAAACATGGACGACGTCACTGTGTAAGTGTTCATGTAAATACCAAGTAATTTGGCATTCTTGTGAGGAAATACTGGCTGCCCAACCGCCCTCAGGGCTTTGAGAAGTGGATTTTCTGCTCCTAGCAGTAAAGTCAAATGAAGGGACAACTATCACACAAGGACCTGCTGATCTCGTGTGAGTCCATCTGGGAAGACTCCGACCTAATAGAATTAAGGCTGTAGAGGTGAATACGACAACTGTTTTGAAAGTAGAGGAATTGTAAGTTTCCTTGCATACCTATGTATTTGGACACTTCCACTTAAAACTAAAATAATATTCAAAATAGTCTGGCCACGGCAGATTTTCCTCTATCCATTTGTAACATATACATGCAGGAGGAATGGCTGAATGCCTAGCTGACAGGTATACAATGTGTATGGTCAGCTGTAGAGCAGCAGGTTGGGCTCCACAGCACTGCCTATCTGGAGCCATTGCCGTTCAGGTGGCTGAGCATAGTCCTCACTCCAGAGAACCTACGGTCACTGCACCAGTAGATGTGAATACTCTGCCAGGTGGAAGGTGTTGTAGAACAGTTTACTAGTGAAAACCAATCCATGCAGCTCCCAGCAAGTCTTGTAATAATTTGCCTTATTGAAAGTATTGCAAGCAAGGACAAGCCATGGGATAACAGTTGGGTCATGTGTTGCTGTGGGGCCTCTGGAAAGAGGAAGAGCAATTCCATTTGGTCCATTCTTAGCTACTGGGTGGCAAGAACTGGGCCAAGGGTCATTAAAAGAATGTGTAAGTGAAAACTGCCACCAAAGACAGAAGGATCTGGCGTTATAGGCTGACACTAATGACGATGCTTCAGAGCTCCGTGTACATGCCCCACTGCATATAGACATGTGTCCTTCCTTAAATCCCTCTTATCTAGAGAGCTCCAGGTGATGATCTTTGATGGAGGAGAAATAAAAACTGCCTTACTAGGTTAGCAATTATGAGTAGTGCAAATGTGGGGTCTTGTTTTGCATTCATCTCGCCCCCAAAAAAGGTACTCTTGTGCCACTACTTTCAGGATCTCCTACCAACAAGGGGTAAGAAAGAACACTTGTTTTGGGTTTCCTTTTATTGAAATGCTCGGAAACCAGAATCCTTTTATCTGGATTTTCAGCATGGCCACACAGCACTTTACAGTAATGCCGCCATCCTGTACTTGTAAACTTAATGTGACCTTGCTGCATTTTGTATAGTAACTGGCAATGTATCCCTTGCAGGCATGTGCAGACCAACTTCCAGGCCTCTCCCCTCCAGTCACAGAACCTAGAAGATCTTTGGGATAACCTCAGTTTGACTCCTGCTGACCTGGAACAGATGAATCTGCCAATAGACCTACCTCCCAAAGGTGAGCTTCAAAGTAACATGATGTACTTCTGCAATCTGCGAAGTCTCGCTGCAATACAGGAAGGATAACCTGTGGGAGTCATACGTTTATGCCCCCCTCCCAAATTGCTTACCAAACTTAAAATTCCCCTATAGTGCAGTATTACTCGATTCTTTTTTTTAAAGCAATGGTCTGGAGGACATGTATAGTATTCCTTGTAGCTGATCTTGCTAAGAGGAGTGAGTTCATAGGGAGAAGGTCCCCTTTTTAAATCCTTTTATTTATTTTGTCTTTCATATGAATTATTGCCATACTAGCTCATAATCAGTTCATCTGCACATTGGGTACTTGACAAATGCATCAGATTGTCACTGTGCCACAGCGTAGTTAGCCAAACTCCACTGGCCCCGGACCCATCACTAACCCATCATTTACTATAGTAATCCCCTTTATAGACTGATCAGAGTGCTGCTCAACAGTTAATATTGTGCCCATTTTAATAAAGAATTTAAAGATCCTTGAATATTTGCCCTGAAGGGGAATCTGTTGCCAGCCTGGTAACAAACACATCTATTGAAGGACAACAGATTACAGCATTGTTCGCATCTCGTTGTCACATTCATTATAAAGTATAATGACAACCTCAGAAGCCAGTGAATGGGTTTCTTATATGTAATCTTTTTTCATTTACTGAAGAATGGCTTTTGGCTTAAAAACTGTAACAATGGTGTTAATTGTCTATTAACTAAGATTTCCTTTTACAAACTGTAAATGGGCTCTGGATCCTCCACTATCTGTCGTTCTCTTCTAAAAAATCTATAAATATTCTTGGATTATCTGTTCTTGTGGTTTGTCCTTTCCAAAGCTGCCATGGGATAGGAGTTTAGGAAGCTCTAGAATTACAAGGTCCTTTTACATAGACTGTCTGATGGCACAGTATGGCTGCCGATCGGTAAACTCTTATCTCTTGCCAGTTATTAGTCAGTCCAAAGCAAACCATATGCAGTATACTAGATCGCTTACTGCACAAAGACTGGCATTGTTCTCGGCAGCATGAGGCCTGGTTACCCCTGAGAACTACCTTTTATGCTGCATAAAAGATCATTTCACCCAATGAATGGCCATTTTGCCCGTTCATTGGATGCTCATCAGCCGGTTTACATGGGAAGGTGATCATGACTTGAGTATTTTTAGAAATGTTCATACTAGCATAAATGCCCCTTAGGTTGGAACTGTTCTGTGTTTTGTTTTGTTTTTTGAGATCTTGGCTAGAACCTGGTTTGTTGGCCTCATCTAGCGGAGTTGATATTTCCTTACATCCTGCAACACCTCTAAACGGGGATATCACACTTAAACGATTTAGTACAGATTTTTGTAATGTAGTCATGTAAATGTACTGTAACCTCTATAGAAAGGCTGAGGACTAATTCTAGTGCCACCTGTGGAAGTAGCAATCTTAAGTCAAGATCCATCCTTTTAAGGGCCTTTAAAATAACAGGCAAAATCAGGAGCTCCATTTGCAGACATGTTTGACCCTCAGTGTAAAGCAGTTGATTTTGGTTTGGCTGGGTAAGTGGGTGGGTGAGAGGCCTCTGATAGGCACTTATTGCGAGTGCCAAGGCACCGTAAAGAAACTTAAGCTTAATCAGTACTCTTATATGAAATTAAATGTGATGGATCTAGTCCTTGTCCTCTTTAAAAAAAAAAAAAAAAAAAAAAAAAAAAAAGATATGTAAATTCCCAGAGAAGCATTGTATGGGCTGCATGCCAACTTGGTGCTCTCTAAAAGGAGAAACGTTGCCCCTTTTAGCCTGGTTGTCTGTTAAGGGCACAGGTTGAGGTCTTCTTTTGAAGGAAAAAAATACAAAAACCTCCCACACACTTAGTACTCAGTGTGTAGTGTATATTCTGTTCATGAATAAAGCCAGATGGCACCACTCCTATTCTGTTGCATCCTGGTTGAAGGTGCACTGAGGCTGGAGGTTATGATGGCCTGCCTTTCTGATTGTACCCTTTTTTTTTTTTTTTAGTTGTCAGTGAAGTCTGGCAGGAACAGACAATTCGTCGGCTGCTTCAGCTGGTAGATCTACCAGTGTTGGATTCCCTTTTGGAAAGTGGCCCTGCAGCAGAGAAGCCAGAGTCATCGAAGAGTGAGCATCTGATCATAACCAGTCAGTACCTGGATCGGGAGATCCTCAAGGTGTTCAGTGGCACTCTGTAAGTGACAGAATGTGGATATCTGTAAGCCTTCTATATGATTGGATTACTAATACAAGCTATTCTTGTAGGACAGATGAATGGGTTTCTGCTGCTGTGGATTGCTTGGAGTTCCTCCCTGACCAAATAGTGGTGGAATTGAGCAGAAGTATTCCTGAGCATCGAGACAAGGATGGATCATGGAAACTACTGCTCTTTGAGACCTTGAGCAAGTACTACAGCCAGATCCGCGTACCCTTGGTTACTAACCCCTTCTTCGACATTCATACGGGCATTGCTGAGCTCTTGGGTGAGGTTTAATTCTTATCTAACCCCACGGAAAGTGTTCTGATTGGACAGTAAGGGTTCCTCTATGCTGACAACTCCTGGTATGGCTGTTTAAGTCTTGTTGGGGTGACAGCCCCTACCATACACCATACATATGTTCTTATGCTCCATTGTAGACTCGGTGGTTCAGGCTGTGACTCCCAGTAAGCCAAATCTGGGTTCCCAAACAATCTGTACCAACACCTCACATAATCATGTCTTGTATAACAGACTTTACCCACCATGGGCTGGGTGTACATGCTACTTCTGCACCCCTTTAGCCATACCTAGTGTACCAATGGGTCCACATTGCTTCACTTAATCTTGTGACCAGTGGTAAGTGTGCATGCTGCACTGTCAGAACAGTGTCTGATATAATACAAGATGTAGTGCCCATGGCATGGTCGGGGCACCTCTAAGCACTGTTGGGGAAATTACTCTTTCACTTTAATGACGTTGCCTTTAAATATTTTGTTACATAGCTGAAGATCTGTAATTGCCATTAATGTATGTAGGGAGCTGATGTAAGTAATGACTTCAGGTGAATCATTAGCAATCATGCAATTTGTGAACAAGTATTTTCAGTGTCGTAACATCTGATGCTTGTTATGCCATTCACCTGATAGAAAACGGTCTGTTTATATGTGCTAGGGAGGAAGTGGCACGTCCCTGGTCGTCACACTTTTGGTCTCTAACTAGTTGCCCATACAGTCTTCTGTGTAGACCACCTAATTATATAAAAGCTCAGAGTCCTGCATTAGTTACTCATGACCTCAGTGAGTGTCATTGCATGGCAGGGTTGTTGGTTCTTGCTGAACATGACAAATCTGAGACTTGTTCTACATAAACTCAATTATGACCATTAAAAGATTGCAAGAAGTGATGAGCTTCCAGGTATCGAACATCCCACAGCTGTTATTCTGGTTCACCAGCATAGCTGCCACACCATGTGGACTGGATATATTGTACATTGTAACAATCGGTGGGCAGCATATTCAGCCGGGCTGCAAAATACTTGCTTTATAGTTGACCAGTTTTGGAATGGCCCATTCTGTCCCATCCTGACCAGTACCTGGACCAGTTTGAGATTTTTGGCTTTTAAGAACTGTTTTTTTTTTTTTTTTTTTCTCTCATTCAGATAATTCAAATTTTTACACCTCCATTCCCCCCTCCCCATCCGCTTTTTCCCACACTGCTCCTATTACTTATATAGTAATGTTTTATTACTTATTTCCACTCTAATTGGGTCAGAATGAGGAAGCTCTGGTTCACTGTGTAGAGTGATAATGCAAACATAATAAACATTGTGTATCTCCTGTGAAGAGTCTGACAGCTGTCAATCTCCTGCAAACTGCTTACTCTGCTTTGACTTTTTAAAACTTTGGTGCAGAGTAAAGTGTGGACTGCATAGACTTTTAGTCTGTGAGGTACAGAAGTAGTTATAAACCTAAACTGGATGTTGACCTTTTCCAGAATAACCAGTATGGGCTTGGGACAGTTGCAACACATAATCAGGCTTTTTGGCCTTATTGTATTTTCAGTAATCTGCCTATTGTATACATTGTAATCACTGCTGATAGACTTTCTCTTTGTATAATATTCATGATCCATCCAAATGTATTAATTTTATGCATTTATATATGTTTGCAGTGAATGGTAAGACTGAACCAGCATTGGAAGCCACACAGTTGTGCTTGAAGCTCTTAGACTCCCAAAGTCGTGAAGAATTCCGCCGCCTCCTATATTTCATGGCAGTTGCTGCAGAACCGTCAGAGGTCAGACTCCATGAAGAGGTAAAACGGAGTATGAGGAATGGAATGCAAATGATTATATCTGGAAACATCTCTAATCAATTTTCAGTGATCTGATTTCTTACGGGCCCCTACCTCTAGCGGTAGATCTGCCTCTCTGACTCGCATTGCCTTCCCATCTTGGACTTCTAGGTCCTATCAATGAATGAAACCTACAGCTATCAGGCGTGGTATTTGTGAATATGGCAGAAACCGCTAATGGGAATGTCCCTTCACTGTGAATGTTTAGCAAGTGAATCAACACTGAATTTTGGACAGTATTATAGATTATCTTTAAAGTAGTTGGACATTGTTTTCTAAATCTGATTTAAAAGGGGATTTGGAGGCTGGTATCATAAAATGTTTTGTTGCGGCTGCCACAAGGGGAACATATTGCAAATGGTTTTATTATCCTTTTAAAGGGGTTGTCCGCTACTGGACAACTCAAGCTTAATCAATTTTGGACCTAAATTAAAATGGTTTATACTCCCCTCCTTGCTGTAGCGATGTTCCCAGAGAGACAGGACTTGTTGTGTCAGCTGCTGCCTTTGCTACTTTGACAGATCGGAGGTCTGCAATTTTGATGAGCTGAAGCCAAAGAGTGACTGGCTGCAGTCTGCACTAGGCGATGAAAGGTGCTTCAGTCCCTAAGAACAGTGCTGGTGAAATCAATTGAATGGCATAGCTGCAGGAGGGGAGTATACGTTATTTTAATTCGGGTCCCGAGTTGATGAAGCTTGGGCTGTCTAGTGATGAACAACCCCTTCAATATTACACAGTTGGCTCTTCAGCTTGCACAGTGGCAGTTTCAGGCATCTAAAATGGCATGGGGGGAAAGGCTAAAACCAACTCTCAGGTGGAATACTATAAAATATTCTCAACTATTTTACATGGGTAGTAATGCCCAGGCCCTGGTAATAGTTGTGATCCCAGCATCACAGTTCAGCTGAAGTTTTTGTCCCTATAGAATGGGTGTCAGGCAGCTGAATATTTTGTCCTGTGTTCCTTAGTCACCTGTAAGCAGTTTGACTCAGACGGTTCTTGAAGTCACTATTTCTGGAATGTGTGCTCGCTCTGCAGGGACAGGTCGTTTAGCGCGTTACATAGCGCGCTTGCTCGGTCACTGAAATATGCAAGTAATGCATTTTCCAAATGTTGTCCCTGGAGGGCAGTTACGTTGCCATTCATAACCACTCGTGTGCTTTTATTTAAATTCTAGAGCGATAACAGAATGACTGTGAAAAGGAAGTTCTCTAAAGCCATCATAAATAACAAAAGTCTGTCCAAAGGGAAGTGTGATCTTCTGGTGCTCTTTCTCTTGGATCATCATAAAGATGTATTTAAGGTATATAGAGATAATGTTTTGCGTTGGGTGGAAAAAAATGTCATTACTTTTCCTTGTCAAGTTTTTTGGCAATTAAGACTAACTGGTCAGTAAGTGGTCAAATTGCATGTGTATTTATCCTTGTATTTTCCACATATAAGCTCAGTCATCCCTATCAATGTGTACGTTTTTATAAATCAGCAGTGAACACAATTTTCAAGACTAAAAGCCGTTTCCTATGTTAAAGGCAATGTATTTGTAAAATCAGGGACTCTACGGCTGATCTTTATATACATTGTAGTTTTTCTGACATGTGTGCAGATGGGGCCATTGATTGATATGATGCAGGTGGGGTCACTTGGTGCTGTGAAACAAAAATGTATAAGCATATGAGGCAGGCCCAAGCATGTGGTCGACCATGTCATGGAGCCCGCCTCAAATAGGATGTCACAGACGAAAATTATGTCCGATAGCACACGTGACTGCATCATTCGTCAATGGCCTGTCGGCACATGCATCCGAATCACATTTTCCAAGGCTTCTGACGCAAGCGCCAACTGAGCCACTGACATGCGGGTAAAACACAATATGAACATTGCCTTGCACACGATTTATTGGCTGGAGAGCTAGAACCTTCTTCAGTGAACATACCCATAGGAGTTGCACTGAAGTCAATAGAAAGGGCTGCCTTTTTTTGATGTGGAAGCGTTCCTAGTATGGAGTGCCTCCTGTGTAATGGCTACAGCATCTTGTCTCCTTTTTCCCTAGATTCCTGGGTCCTTGCACAAGATGGTTAGTGAGAAGCTTGCAGCCGTACAACAAGGAAGAGACCCTGACAAAGACACTGGTAAATTTTATTATTAAATGTGCCCAAGCATCAGTTTAAATGAAATCATTCAACAGAAAATGACCTATTCTTGGATTTGTCAAATGTTTGGGATTTTCTTTTAAATTTTGGCAATGTTAAGAAAACGTGAAGGGAAGAAAATGCCCTAAGAACTCTTAAGGTGCATTTGCCCTGAAATTCTGAAGCTAATGTTCCTAGTGACGCAGTGTAGACAGGCTGCTTGTGAAAGAGAAACAGGGTCGTCATCTTTATTTTTCTGGACGACGTATCAAAAAATCAGACTTTTTATGCATTCACTGTAAAATGATTGGACAAAATAATCTGAATGTTTCTTCCTCTTCAAAAAGTCATGGATGCCTTTTAAATTTTTTTTTTTTTACGGACAGGGCAAAAAAGTCTTATCTTTACTGTCCTGGAATTTCAGTACGGTTGGCAACCCTGATGAGGAACGGTCATCAGGTGAAATGGATTTTAATAAGCTTTCTTAAAAATTGTTCTTGGCAGCATAAGTATTGTGCAATATGCACTCTCGCTGCTGAGAATGATGCCAGCCTATGCTCACTGAGGAATGTTAGTTTGTTCAGTGCGCATTGTTAGGTGAGATCTGCCTGTGTACAGGACCGTAAATGACCACTAAAATATAACATTTACCGGTTGGTGGGCCTTTAGTGCCTTTGGTCGGTTTGTATAACCTTCCCCATGCTTCCTGTCTTTTCAGGAAGAGTTTTCAGCAGGTTCCTGATCAGAGGCAGGATTACAATGACACTGGATCCACCAATCAAATTGGCAGTTCACAGCTGATGCTGCCATTCATCACAATGACACTTGCACTCATTCATTAAACACTTCACTAGGAAAGAAAGATGGGGTCAGACATGTGGTGGTTCCTGAAAAAGGAGCTGGTCTAAAAAAAGCCCCAATTGTCAATGTGAAAACTACAAGTTTTTTATCTTTTAATATGGATTGCTTGCAATGGGGGAGGGGGTCACATGAAATTGTACATACCTGTGCAGTTTCATGTAACCCCATGGGAATATATTGCATGTGATTGCAAAAAGTCCATGTTGGCTTTGATTATCAGAACCATGATTGTTCCAAGCATTTTTGCAATTCAAATTTGAGTTTTGTTTTATATCCACTTTCCATAAAATTGTAATCAAATTTTAGCTTTTTATAAATGTAAGTTGTTGTGTAAAGGGTCCCTAGTATCCTGAATCTACCAAACACTTGGTAAGAGGTTTCCAACCGGAGCAATATGGATGACACCATTCCAATCAATGAGCAGATCGTGATGTCGGGTACTGCAAAGCGAAACGCTTAGTATAGGCCATTGTACAGCGGCTCTTGATGACACCTACCCAAATATTACTAATGGGGTATTTAAAACTGATTTTTATAAACCAGACAACCCCCTTTGAAGGATTATAGTTGCACTTTGAAATGAAATCCTATACTTCACTTGGTACCTAGGACAGCTGATTTTATGTTATTGTAAAGTGTTCCTGCATCTGTTGTAGTTCTCCAATGAATTGTGCCTCTTCTAACTCCCAGGTTACAGTTTTTGCCAGAGAGTGGATAAAAGTGAGTTTGACAGAACCGCACAGAAAACGACACAGACTGAACTTTGGACTTTACTTAAAACTATCTATGAGAACACAAAACTTTCCCCCAAAGAGAAGAAACGGCTGTTGGGTCAGTTCTATAAAAGTCATCCGGAGATTTTCATCCAGTTCTTTGGTGATAAAGTCAGCACTGTGTATATGTAAAAAAAAAACTAATGTAAATAATGTAAAGTGTTAATATTGTATATGTTTCTAACAGTCTTTTGCATGTTAATAAAAAGGTTTACTTTTGCATTGTGCTAGAGTGCTGTGACTCTTGATTTATTACAGAAGATAAATGTGGAATGGTGTATAGCATGTTTAAGTTGGCCCCTTTTTAAACACCTTCTCGACACTTGATGTATATGTATGTAATGGAAGTGTTCACACAGTGCGAATAGTGGATATGTTATGGTGATCTTGCAGACACAGAAGTTGTGCTCACTCAACCACTGCCATATAAAGTATGGCCTGCACCTAGAAGCCCTGTTTTACAGCATAATGGAATGCTGTATGTTCAAGTTTTTGTGCCTTGCATAGAGAAAGCTTTTATTCTACTCAAGACTGCACAGTCTGGTCCAATGGACGTCTCTGGTTTTGATCTGGTGCCTTCTCTTATGATTGCCATCCTCCTTCCCTGCTTTATGTGGATGACACGTCTGTCAGAATTTGAAAGGAAGGGAATGAGAGAGGAAAAGTGTCTAAAATTAATCTTTATTTAGAAAATTGCTAAAATTAATAATTTAAATATACCTCATCTACATACATCTGTTACGAATGTATAGAAGATCACAGTTGCTAAAGTCAATGTATAAAAGACTGTGATCCAATAAATTTAGATGAGATCCAAAATAATTTATCAATCAAAAGAAACCTGACTCTTGTCCCTTTATAAATTATTGGTCAGGTATTTTATTTCATATATAGGAAGCCATGGAGCTGATCACAATAGGAGTGACTATTTTATAACTCTTATGACTCTTCAAAAGTTGATTAGTACAATGTGACTGACATACAGATCCTTAGATTTCATCCAGAGATATAAGATTCTTTATCCATATATTCAATATATCAGCCAACATTCTCACTCATGCAGTCATAAAGTATCTTATCTCAATTTATATAATCCTGTCTGATGTAATCATAGGTACATTGATGTTGGCCTGCATGCTGTAAGATAAACCGTTTTTATAGGAGAGCAGCTCCACTTCATCACGTGTCCATCCGGTTACAAACAATAGATGCGGTTCACATTGACAATCCTGCATGCAATTATGCTATCAGGATCGCAAGTGAAAATTTAAATCTGCCGCACTAGATGTTTGTGTGCTGGGCATACAATTAAGCAATCCGCACGATCAATACCAGTGCGGACCCTCACAAGAGCTATTCAAATCGGCATATGTTTGAGCGGGTTAGAGAAGACCCACCACGTGCAGCAATGTACCGCTCGCACTATGCCTGCGGGCGGGCAGCGATTCAAACTCCGTGGTGCCACCAGCTGATCCAGACCATTGATCAAAGGCTGTCAGTACTAGAGCAGAGCTAGCATACACATAAGGTCATACAGCGTTTATTGCACCAGCTGCATAAGACTCACATATTTTTATTTATATAGATAAAAATCTAACTAGTGTCCCTGATGTGTGTTTTGCCAGAATACTGGCTTTTTCACTCTTAACCCCTTTACAACCTATGATGTACTAATACGTGTTTGTGCACTATGACAATGTGCAGGGAGCGGTCCTGCACCGCTCCCAGCACATTAACCCCCGCAATGCTGCAATCGAAGTCTATCGCAGCATTGCGGTGGCTAAGGGGAGGTGATCGTATGCTCACCTCCTCTTCCGGCCTCCAGCGCTGTCTGCCGTGGCTTCCAGGATGTTGCCATGACGACCCGATGTCGACATGACAACATCCGGGTCACCAGACAGCAGGAAGATTTTTTGGACATGCGCAGTGCGTTTCCAAATTATCTTCTCCCTGTCCAGCGCTGACAGCCTGCACGGCACAGGGATGGTGCTTCATTCCTGTGCCATGCAGGCGATCAGAGAAAAAAAAGTTAAAGTCCCAGAGTGGGACAAAGTAAACAAGTTAAAAAAACAGTCAAAGTGGGGGGGGTTGTAAAAAAAAAAAAAAAAAAAAAAAAAAAAATCCACCAAAAATAAAAATATAATGTACCCATCAATAAATATTATGAAAAAAACAAACAATAGTACACATTTGGTATCGCCGCGTCCGGAACGACCTGACCTATAAAACTGTCCCACTAGTTAACCCCTTCAGTGAACACGGTAAAAAAAAAAAACAATGCTTTATCACCATACTGCCAAACAAAAAATGGAATAACACGCGATCAAAAAGATGAATATAAATAAAAATACTACCGCTGAAAACGTCATCTCGTCCCGCAAAAAACAAGCCGCCATACAGCTCCATCAGCCAAAAAATAAAGTTATAGCTCTCAGAATAAAGCGATGCTAAAAAATATTTTTTTCTATGAAATGGCTTTTATTGTGTAAAAGTGCCAAAACATAGAAAAATTATATAAATGTGGTACTGCTGTAAACGTACTGACCCAAAGAATAAAGCTGCCTTATCAATTTTACCACACGCGGAACTGAATAAAAAAATAAAAAAAAACAGTTCCTGAATTGTTGGTTTTTGTTTATTCTGCCTCCCAAAAATCGGAATAAAAAGTGATCAAAAAATGTCACGTGCCTGAAAATGGCACCAATAAAAACATCAACTCATCCCGCAAAAAAACAAGCCATCACATTACTGTCTGACAAAATCTGGAAAAATTATAGCTCTCAAAATATGGCGGTTTTTAAAACTAGATTTTACAAAAAAAATGCGTCTTTTAGTGTGTGATAGCTGTCAATCAAAAACCCCATATGATTCTGGTATCGCTGTAATCGCACCGACCCAAAGAATAAAGTCGTCTAATCACTTACACTACACAAGGCACAGCGTAAAAAATAAACTCTCGGGTTGGGGTTGGGTTGGGGTTAGGGTTGTCATGGGGTTGGATTTTTTTTCAAAAGTAAGAAAAAAAGATGGCGATATGGCGACTAGTGTTGAGCGCAAGTGCTCGCTACTTGAGTTTGCATCGGGTGCTCTGGTATGCATTGAGTATCGTGGGTATTTGAGTGACATGCTCGAGTCTCCGCCCCATATGCTTCGCGGCCAAAAAAACTTTGCGGGGATTGCCTGCCATGCACGAGCGATCCCCGCATGTTTTTTTTTTTTTTTTTTTTTTAGGTGTCTAATAACCGTGAAACATGCGGGGCAGGGACTCGAGCATGTCACTCGAGCACACGCAGTACATGGTGCATACCCAAGTACCCGATGCAAACTCAAGTAGCGAGTACTTGCGCTCAAGACTAATGACAACATTAGGTCATCATATTGAATAAGTTATCAAATTCTGTGTCGTACCTCTGGGTTTAAAATGTTCACTATACCCCTTGATAAAATCCTTGAAGGGTCTAGTTTCCAAAATAGGGTCACTTGTGGGGGAGCTCCAATGTTTAGGCACACAGGGGCTCTCCAAATGCAACATGGTGTCCGCTAACAATTTGAGCGGATTTTCCATTCAATTTGTTAGCAGACACCATGTTGCGTTTGGAGAGCCCCTGTGTGTCTAAACATTGGAGCTCCCCCACAAGTGACCCCATTTTGGAAACTAGACTCCCCCCCCCCCCCCCCCCCCAAGGCACCTATCTAGATGCATAGTGAGCACTTGGAACCCCCAGGTGCGTCACAAATTGATTCGAAAAAGTGAAAAAAAAAATACTTTTTCATTTTTACGGATTAATTTGTGAAGCACCTGGGGGTTCAAAATGCTCACCACCCATCTAGATAAGTTCCCAGGGGGGGTCTAGTTTCCAAAATGGGGTCACTTGTGGGGGGTTTCCACTGTTTAGGCATATCAGGGGCTCTCCAAACACAACATGGCGTCCGCTAATTATTCAAGCAAATTTTACAATCAAAAAGTCAAATGGTGCTCCTTCCCTTCCGAGCCCTGCTGTGCGCCCAAACAGTGGTTTTTCCCCACATATGGGGTATCTGCGTGCCCTGGGGAAATTGCACAACAAATTTTGGGGTCCATTTTTTTCCTGTTACCCCTGCGAAAATAAAAAAATTGGGTCTAAAGTAACATTTTTGTGAAAAAAGTTCAATGTTCATTTTTTTCTTCCACATTCCAAAAATTCCTGTGAAGCACCTGAAGGGTTAATAAAGTTCTTGAATGTGATTTTGAGCACCTTGAGGGGTGCAGTTTTTAGAATGGTGTCACTTTTGGGTATTTCCTGTCATAAAGACCCCTCAAAATTACTTCAAATGTGATGTGGTCACTAAAAAAATGGTTTTGTAAATTTTGTTGGAAAAATGAGAAATCGCTAATCAACTTTTAACCCTTATAGCTTCCTAGCAAAAAAAAATTTTGGTTCCAAAATTGTGCTGATGTAAAGTAAACACGTGGGAAATGTTATTTATTAACTCTTTTGTGTGATATATCGCTCTGATTTAAGGGCATAAAAATTAAAATTTTGAAAATTTCTACATTTTCACCAAATTTCCATTTTTTTCACAAAAACGCAAGTGCTATCGAAGAAATTTTACCACTATCATGAAGAACAATATGTCACAAAAAAACAGTCTCAAAATCAGGGGGATCCATTGAAGCGTTCCAGAGTAATTACCTCAAAGTGACAGTGGTCAAAATTGTAAAAATTGGCCTGGTCATTAACATGCAAACCACCCTCGGGGGTAAATGGGTTAATGGACTCTGATCATCTTTTTAGGCTCTCTAGCCTCCCCCCTCTGCTTTTTGCTCTTGCGCAGGTGCACTTCTCTCTTCCTTGCCGAGGCCAGAGTACTGTAGTGCTAATGCTCCAGCTTTAACTATGGGTCATCGGTGCTCTTTGGCCTTTCACTGCACATGTGCACTACAGTACTTTTGCTCTGGCCTTGGCAAGGCAGAGAGAAGTACGCCTGTGCAGGTGCAGGATGACATCCACACCATTCAGGGAAGGAGGATGATGACAATCGTAAGAAATGAGGCACTGGATCAAGACCAGAGACTCCCATTGGACCGGACTGCGCAATCTCAGGAAAGAGCTTTTATTATACGCTCACACATGACCGCACCACCTGAGAGGGATATGCCCTCCAAAGACCAAAAAAAGGTGGCACCTCTCCAACACAATAGTTGGTTTACTGTCCTTGGAGAGAGTATCTACATCCTGGAGTTGTCCAGGGAAATGATATGAAGACATGCCCTGGCATGGTCGCCTGGGTGGCAGTAAGGCACTGCTGTGGCTGAAGCAGGTGAGTCCTGAAGGTGTGAAAGCGGTTTCAATGGGAAAACAGCTGGTGGATGGTGGCAGCATAGTAAACTGATGTGTCTGCTGGCCACCGCCTTGTCCCAGGCATGTGCAGGTCTTTGAAACCTAGCCCTGAGGACGAGCGTGTTGGTGCCATCAAGAGCACTAGAAGTGATGGATCCACTTCCAGGGTATGCCGGAGAGGCACCAAATTCAAATGGCAGCTCTTTTGGTGGGGCATTAACTGCTGGATAAAAGCTACAGTCAGCCCAGTGGAGGAGTGGCTAGGTGACAGCCTGTGAAGACCCTCCTTGGCAGCAGGATCGATGAATCCACAGCCTCCAAAGGAGATAATTGGGAAGAAACGTGCACACGATCAGTAATTGCTGTGGATTGGATGCAGCGCACTTGCCAGATGTTACAGCATAGTGGAGGGATTTCAAGAAATCCCATGCCCACTATGCACCTGCGGATCACCCACAGACATGCGGCGCGTCTTTCCAGATCGTAGCATGTCAATTTCTCTTGCGGAGACGCTAGTCTCCGCAAGAGAATTTATATCAGTGCAATGCATAGGATGTGGTGAATGGTTCAATGAACACATGTGGATTCACCTGTGTGCGGCGCTTTGGACGCAGCATAAAGTATACTACGTTCAAAGCGTTGCCAATACTGATCATGTGCACATACCCTAAGGAAGGCAATATTGCTGTTTGAAACTCTAACCTCCTGCATTCCAGTAGTAGCATGGTCATACTGTAGATACACACCCGTGTGTTGCAAGGGGAGATTCTGGCAAACAAGTATTCTTTGAAACTGGTTGGAAAACGTACTCTGCAGTGATCAATCTCTCCTCTAATGGTTGGAGACAAAAAAAATCTATACAGAGGCATTCCTTTGGATGAATCAGATATCATGGGTCATTGCTACAGATTCAAGTCCTCAGGGATGATGGATGAGGGAAGACAGTTATTGTTCCTCCAACCTGAAGAAGCTCTTGGCAGTAAGGCAGTCTCTAAGAAAGCTCCTTTCATCTATACAAGGTCGCCATGTAAAGGTCTTGTCAGACAACAGGGTAACTGTAGCTTACATAAACCATCAGGGGGAACTAGGTCCAGATCCCTAATAGCACTGTCTGATCAGATCTTTCAATGGTGAAGTCTCACATCTAATATTTAGTAGCGCCTCACATAAAGGGGGAAGAGAATTGCAAGGAGACTTTTTGAGCCACATCCAACTGAAACGGGGGGGAGTAGAATCATAGAATCATAGAATCATAGAAGACTCTGAATCGGAGAGTGTTCAAGCAGATTAGACCTATGGGAGCTTCCAAACATAGATCTTATTACAGACAGAACAGGAAGGTGATAAAATTCTGTTCACTCGATCCCAGGGGAATTGCAGCCAGCAGTGCATGCCTCAAATGGGATGGATTTTGGATCCAACTTTATTTTTTTCAATGGGAAGAGGGTCATGTGACACGTCAAACTTATTGAGAATTTCATAAGAAAAACAATGGTGTGCTTGGTTTTAACGCAACTTTATTCTTTCATGAGTTTTTTTACAAGTTTATGACCACTTATAAAATGTGTTCAAAGTGCTGCGCATTGTTTTTCTTATAAAATTCTCAATAAGTTTGATGTGTCACATGACCCTCTTCCCATTGAAAAAAATAAAGTTGAATCCAAAATGGCCGACTTCAAAATGGCCGCCATGGTCACCATCCATCTGGAAAGTTTTCCCCCTCCCATATACTAATGTGCCACAAACAGGATGTTAATATCACCAACCATTCCCATTTAATTTAGGTGTATCCATATAAATGGCCCACCCTGTACTTTTCCTCTGACTGTTCCACTTCTGGTTTTGGCTTAGAAATACTGAGGTAAAAAACTCACCAAATATTCAACGTGTGCATGTGGCCTTATGGTACAGGTGCTTGATAAAACTATGATCTGGCCAATAACTGGTGGATTTCTGGGTTCATCAAGGCGAAGTTTGGATCTAGACCCATTTCCAATCCAAAGATGGCACCCTAGTTAGTGACATTCAAGCTTTGTCTGTTAATCTTATGTTTACACAAATCCTAGAACATAGGGTAGTTCTGAAACCGGCCTATCTTCCCAAGGTAGCTTCTAAGTTCCATAGAATTACCACAAAAAATGTTCTAATAATAATTTACACCAATCCAATGGGTAACACTTCCTAGCTTAATACAAATATAACATATTTACTGCGGTGCATGCTTACCCTTAAAGTAAAAAACGGATGGGCTAGTAAATTAATAAAAACTCAATTTTATTGAGATCATGGTAAAAACATTTAAAATCAGAAAAAGTTCAAAGATATGAAAGGAGGGACTACGACTCAACTTTTTCCTGGTATGCCAGTGATTTACATATCTTGAGAAATAGATTTTTGTGTGAACAGTTTGACTTAAGAAATAAAATAAAGTGCAAATGCGTCCATGTGCCTATAAAGTGTCAAATGCGTCGTTGTTTCACTTACACCTCCCCCTCCCCGAAGAAGCAGGGCGAACAATATGGCTAAAACCTGGTCAGTCATTCTAAAAGTAAATT
Source organism: Phyllobates terribilis (assembly GCF_046119375.1). Lineage (NCBI taxonomy): Eukaryota > Metazoa > Chordata > Amphibia > Anura > Dendrobatidae > Phyllobates > Phyllobates terribilis. The sequence continues at coordinate 69,779,686 of NW_027362773.1, forward strand.
GTGTGCCATTCCCTTTTCAGGCCTCCGGGTGTTTGGTCCAGTATTGGATGAAATACTAGAGAAAACCTCAGATGAAAAAAAGGGATTTCCGGAGGAGAAACCTAAGAAGGTGTCCTCCTTTCGGAAACCTTGTTACAAGCAAAAGCCAGAATATTCCGGAAAAGGGAAGTCAGGTAGATGGAGCTACCTGAAGGGAGGTATCTCGAGGAATCCCCTTCCCACTACAAGTGCTAACACACATAGAAGATGACGCCAGAAAAGTAGGAGGAAGACTTCAACTTTTTCACGGAGCATGGATGAAGATTACCAACAGCCCATGGATTCTCCAATCTATCGCACTGGGCTACAAGATAGAATTCGGACAGATCCCGCAGGGAAGGTTTCACCTGACAACAACCCAATCCGCCCAGGTCTCCAAAATACTGCTAACAGACGTGAGAAAACTGATAAACTCAGGAGCAGTGATACCAGTACCAGAAGCAGAACAGTTCCTGGGCTTTTACTCGGGTCTTTTTTCAATAAAGAAACCTGGAGGCGATTATCGCACCATAATAAATCTGAAGTCTCTAAACAAATCAGTCTTTTACAAAAAATTCAAAATGGAATCACTCAGGTCGACAATTCCCTTAATCGGACACAACATGGTGATGTGTACAATAGATCTAAAAGAGGCCTATTATCATGTCCCAATTCACAGTCACAGTCAAAAATTTCTACGGTTTGCACTAAAAGAAGGAGACACCATTCTACATTACCAGTTCACTTGTCTTCCGTTTGGCCTATCTTCAGCTCCACGTATCTTTACAAAACTGATGGCCAAAGTTATGGCGTTCCTCAGGGAACAAGGAATATTAATCATTCAATATCTAGACGACTCAACCATCCTGACCCTAAGAAATTTAGGATGGATTATAAACTGGGAAAAATCACATCTTGTTCCAGAAAGAAGAAAGATTTTTTGGGGGAATCCTTCAAGACTCAGAACAACAAATGTCTTTTCTGCCGGAAAAGAAATAGACAGAGCTCAGGGTCAAGATCAAGAAATTCAGGAGGAGGACGAAAGTTACCATTCGAGAATGTATGAAAATCCTCGGTCTCATGACAGCTTCCATACCGGGAGTCAGGTGGAGCCAATTCCATTCGAGGCAATTGCAGCAACAAATTCTATCAACCTGGAATCGGAAAATGGTCGATATAGACAAAAGGGTTTCCTTATCGAAGGTAACCAAAAGATCATTGACTTGGTGGACCTCCAAGGCCAACCTACAGGAAGGAGTCATGTGGAAATTAACCCCATTCGTGACTCTCAGTACCGATGCGAGCAGCAGAGGCTGGGGGGCTCAGGTAAACAGTCAATACCTACAAGGTACCTGGTGGACGCAGGATCGTCCCAGATCATCAAATGTGAGAGAGCTTCAGGCCGTCTGGGAGGCATTGAAAAGGAGTCAAAAACATCTAAAAGGTCAACATGTCAGAGTATTAACGGACAACATGACATCAGTGGCTTTCCTCAAACGTCAGGGAGGTTCACGTCACCACCTTCTACAATCCTTGGTGGGGAAAATCTTCCAGTGGGCAGAAAGATCGGTCCTTTCAATATCTGCAGTGCATCTAAAAGGTTCCCACAATACAGTAGCAGACTTCCTCAGTCGAGAAACTGTTCTACAGTCAGAATGGGAGTTGAAATGGGAGGTGTTTCATCGGTAACACATCGATGGGGCATTCCCCAATGGGATCTCTTCGCCACACAGAAAAACGCAAAGGCAGAAAAATTCTTCTCCCTCAATCCAGAAGACAGACCAGAAGGGATAGATGCTTTATCTCAAAGATGGAACATGAATCTAGCATATGCATTCCCTCCTTTACCCTTGATACCGTGGGTACTAAAGAAGATTCAGGAAGACCGAGCCAGGGTGATAATATTCCCACCTTTCTGGCCCAAGAGAAGTTGGTTCCCCTTACTGAAGAAAATGTCCCTGGAGGATCCAATAATCCTTCCGGAGAGTCAGGACTTGCTGTTTCAGGGCCCGATATTCCATCCCGATGTGAAGTTTCTCCAGCTTTCGGCATGTACCCTGAAAGGCAGATCTGGAGATCTAGGGGCCTATCAGACACAGTAATCTCAACCATGCAAAATAGTAGGAAACCTGTAACATCGGCCATCTATACAAAAATCTGGAAGAGATTCTGTTCGCAGTATCAACCAGCATCTGAGAGTTTCGTTCCAGACTTCCCTAAAATACTAGAATTCTTGCAGACAGAGTTTGAAAAAGGTCTAAGACCCAGCACATTAACAGTACAGATTGCTGCATTGAGCGCTTTCATGGATTATCCGCTAGCTCACCATCCATGGGTAGAAAGATTCATTAAGGCTACAACAAGGTTAAGACCAACAATTAAATCCCACATCCCACCATAAGACTTAAACATAGTCCTAAAAAGAATATGCAACAAGCCCTTCGAGCCTTTCATAGAATCGAACATAAAATTCCTCTCACTTAAGACAGTGTTCCTAATCGCAATAACCACAGTGAGAAAGATAGGGGAGATTCAAGCATTCTCAATCAGAGACCTATACCTGAAATGCCTAGACGATTGTATTATCCTCAGGTTAGACCCAGCTTTTTTACCAAAAGTAGTTATCCCTTTCCATATGAATCAGAAGGTGGTCCTACTCTCTTTTTGTCAGGACTATAAGAATGATCAGAAACTAGCCTTCCACTCACTTGATGTCAGGAGAGTAGTTCTACAATACTTAGAGGTTCCGAAAAACTGGCGTATAGATTCCAACCTATTTATACAGTTTGGGGGGAAAAAAGCAACAAAATCTACATTAGCAAGATGGGTCAGATCAGTAATTAGTCTAGCCTATTTAGCTGAGGGGAAGTCCCCTCCAGAAAATATTAGAGCCCATTCTACCAGGGCTATGTCCGCATCATGGGCAGAAAGAGCAGGGGCATCTGTAGACCAAATCTGCAAAGCGGCAACTTGGACAAATCTGAACACCTTCTGTAAACATTATAAATTGGACATTCTATCAGGCCAAAAGATGGCCTTCGGAAGGAAGGTCCCGCAGGCTGTGGTCCCACCCTAAAATGTATACTCTGGTATTCTCCTGATGGTGCTGTCAGGAGGGACGTCCTGGAAAGTAGTCATTAGACCTACCGGTAATAGGGTTTCCAGGAGTCCCTCATGACAGCACCCATTATATTCGCTCCCTAAATATTCCTAAACGGCTATGTGAAATTAACATAGATTGTTGAAAGGCAAATAAAATAGAGTTGCATCCATCCTGGTGTGGTACTTGAAAAATCACTGGAGTTGGGGTGGAGGGAGGGGCCTTTTAACCTCTTGTGTGTTTCCTGTCCCTATCTACTATATAATTGTCTTATCCCATCTGTCTGTCTGTCTGTCTTTCTTTCTGTCTGTCTGTCTGTCCTGGAAATCCCGGATCGCTGATTGGTCCGGCCGCGGCCAATCAGCGATGCGGCATTTCTGAAAAACATGGCGGCCGTTAGCGGGTCATGTGCGGCACGGAGGTCAGCGGCGATGCAGCCGGGAGATGCAGCCGGCTACTCGCAGCATAAGTCCCCTGACCGCAGGCGCCGCTGACCTACATGCGGCTATCGTCGGGAGATCAGCGGCTACAGCCGCTTATCTCCCGAGGACAAGTGTGACACCCCTCCCCTCCCCTCCCCTCTCCTCCCGTCCCTCCCCCCGCTTGATCAGGACCCCGGCACCCGGCATCATATTTACCCCTCCCCTCCTCTCCCCTCCTCTCCTCTCCTCTCCCCTCCCCTCTCCTCCCGTCCCTCCCCCCGCTCGATCAGGACCCCGGCACCCGGCGTCATACTTATCCCTCCCCTTCTCTCTCCTCTCCTCCCGTCCCACCCCTCTCCTCCCGTCCCTCCCCTCTCCTCCCGTCCCTCCCCCTGCTCGATCAGGACCCCAGCACCGGCGTCATACTTACCCCTCCCCGTGCCTCCGCAGCAGCTCCTGTGTCTTCCGCTGATGCTCTGTGACGTCTCAGGTCAGAGGGCGCGGTGACGTCTTTACACCGCACTCTCTCCTGACCAGTCACAGCGCACAGCGTCAACATGCCGGCTACGCTGGAGTCCAGAGAAGCAGCTGAGAAGGGAGGTGAGTATTGGATTTTGTTTTTTTTTTGTATGGGGCCATAGGGGACCTGCATGGGGCACTATGGGGGGATGGATATACAGGGTATATGACTTCCTGCATGGGGCATTATATGGGGGGGAGAGGTGACATCCTACATGGGGCATTATTTGGGGGGGACAGGTGATATCCTACATGGGGCATTATATGGGGGAGAGGTGACATCCTGCATGGGGCATTATATGGGGGGAGAGGTCACATCCTACATGGGGCATTATATGGGGGGGAGAGGTCACATCCTTCATGGGGCATTATATGGGGGGAGAGGTCACATCCTGCATGGGGCATTATATGGGAGGAGAGGTGACATCCTGCATGGGGCATTATATGGGGGGGAGAGGTGACATCCTACATGGGGCATTATATGGGGGGGAGAGGTGACATCCTACATGGGGCATTATATGGGGGAGAGGTGACATCCTGCATGGGGCATTATATGGGGGGAGAGGTCACATCCTACATGGGGCATTATATGGGGGAGAGGTGACATCCTGCATGGGGCATTATATACGGGGGATGTGACTTCCTGCATGGGGTATTATATACGGGGGATGTGACTTCCTGCATGGGGCATTATATGCGGGGGATGTGACATCCTGCATGGGGTATTATATACGGGGGATGTGACTTCCTGCATGGGGCATTATAAAGGAGGGTCGGGAGACATATGCTAGAATACCCGATGCGTTAGAATCGGGCCACCATCTAGTCAAGGATATGAAGAAAGACCTCCTGATGGTGCTGTCATGAGGGACTCCTGGAAACCCTATTACTGGTAGGTCTAATGCCTACTTTCCGGAAAGTAATTTAGTCTTTTTGTGCCTTGCAGAAGAGATTGGGGACATATATACAGCATACTACAATGCTGTAAAAGAGGGCTTATAGGTGCTGGCCCTACTTTTTATGGGGAAAATGTGGTGACGTTCCCTTTAACTGACAGATGAACTCTTGAAATAACAGCTAGAGTCAGCTGTGTGACCCTTTAAATGCCACAGCAATGGCGTACATGGCATTTAAGGGGTGGAGGGAGAATCCCTCTCAGTCCATTGCCTCCCTGTGATGCAATCATATGTTCTTTTGATTGCTTTTTGTTCAGATTTTTCAGACATACAATGTAGCAAAAAAAACTTAAACTCGTTGCACAAAAAAATAAGCACTCACATAGCTCTGATTGCCAAAAAATAAAATTTCAGCTCTTTGAATGATAACAAAAATACTATTTTTTTATTAATAAGTATTTTCACTGTGTGATGGTAGCAAAATATATAAATCTGGTATCACTGTAATCGCACTGAGCCGAAGAATAAAGTGGTCTTATCACTAAAACCGCACGGTGAATCATGCAAATATAAAATTACAAACTATTCTTGTACTTATGTCTTTGTTCATTCTGCCTCCCAAAAATCAGAACAAGGCTAGATTCACATTTATCCTGTGCTCTCCGCTTAGTGCTTACGTTGGGGTTTCCGTGTAGATCCCAAAAACAGCAATTTAGACAAAACCTCCAACGGAACCACTCACTTATGAGGAAGAGGGAGTCACTTTGGACTTTGGTTTCTGTTCAGATGGTGTCCCATCATCTGAAGCGTCTTTTTAGCACATAAGTGTAGAGAACCATAGTTCTGTGCATGCTTAAAAAAGATGGACACCACCAGAACAGATGCCAAACTGAGTCCAAAGTGTCTCCATCTGCCTCATAATTACCGTGGTTTTGTCCTGATGAAGAAGTTTGAAACTTTGAAACGTGTTGACCAATAAACTGCAGAAATTGATTCCTGCCTCTTCATCCTTCGAAGGCAGCACAGTTTAATCCATTTGTTTCCAGTGCCTCTTGATTTCTTCCCCGTGGGCGTCAGCAGCCTAAATCTCTTTCAGTGAGTGCGTGCACACAATCCGATCAAGTGAGCACGCCAGTGCACATTCATTTCTAAAACTTTTTACCCAGATGATACCCTATTGTGCTTTTTGTCCCTTCCAGGTTTTTTCTTGGGCTTCAAAGAAGACTTTTGCTCTATACAACAGTTCTGAGGTATTACAGTATATAGCACAAGCGATCAGACAAACGCAGGTTCGGATCCCCCAAGGGGGCTAATAAATACAGTACAAAGTTAAAAGAAATTTTTTAAAAACATTAAAAAGATTAAAATTATCCCCCATTAAAAATATAGATATTACATTTCTTTTTAGATACACATATGATAACACAGTGTCCATAAAAGTCCGATCTATTAATATATAAACTGAAAGCACCACTCAAACATTTCTTTTTTAGTGCAGTACTGGAGTTGTACTATTAATATTGGTGCTATTAACCGAAGTGCCCTGTCCCTAGTGTTATACACACCAGCTGCTGTTTTCATCTGTTCCTGGTGCTGCTTCTGTCGGTCTCCAGCAATTTGTGACCTGCCCAATTGCTCCAGTGTTTGCAGGTCGATCTGGAGGTCACAACTCATTGTAAGTCTATGAGAGGCAGAACAAGGTTCTCATAGGCTTGCACTGAGAGCTTGTGGCCGTTACCTCTGATTCCAGTCTATCAGAAGTCGTGGTCCCAATCTAGTGGACAGGGGTGGCGCCTGCAAGAGCTGAAAACAGTGGCTGGTAAGTATAATGCTAGGGGCAGGGAACTTACATTAGCACCACTACAGCGCTGAAAGAAAAAAAATTCTGGAGTGGTGCTTTAATTAATCTGAAAGGTAAACATAATAAATGGAAAAAAATATTTTGGTTGTCAAAAAGCTGCAAAATAATACAGTAAAGAGTGATCAAAATGTCATATATATGCCAAAATGGTTTGAAAATAAACGTAGTCTTGCCCCTCATAAAATAAGCCATCACAAAGCTCCATCGACTGAAAAATAAAAACGTTACGGTCATGAGAAAAGTTGACACAATTGAATATTGAATATTTATATACACTGTGTGCAGAATTATTAGGCAAATGAGTATTTTGATCACATGATACTTTTTTATACATGTTGTCCTACTCCAAGCTGCATAGGCTTGAGAGCCAACTACCAATTAAGTAAATCTGGTGATGTGCATCTCTGTAATGAGGAGGGGTGCTGACTAATGACATCAACACCCTATATAAGGTGCGCTTAATTATTAGGCAACTTCCTTTCCTTTGGCAAAATGGGTCAGAAGAGAGATTTGACGGGCTCTGAAAAGTCCAAAATTGTGAGATGTCTTGCAGAAGGATGCAGCAGTCTTGAAATTTCCAAACTTTTGAAGCTTGATCACCGAACAATCAAGCGTTTCATGGCAAATAGCCAACAGGGTCGCAAGAAGCGTGTTGGCCAAAAAAGGCGCAAAATAACTGTCCATGAATTGAGGAAAATCAAGCGTGAAGCTGCCAAGATGCCATTCGCCACCAGTTTTGCCATATTTCAGAGCTGCAACGTTACTGGAGTATCAAAAAGCACAAGGTGTGCGATACTCATGGACATGGCCATGGTAAGGAAGGCTGAAAAACGACCACCTTTGAACAAGAAACGTAAGATAAAATGTCAAGAATGGGCCAAGAAATATCTTAAGACTGATTTTTCAAAGGTTTTATAGACTGATGAAATGAGAGTGACTCTTGATGGGCCAGATGGATGGGCCAAAGGCTGGATCAGTAAAGGGCAGAGAGCTCCTCTCCGACTCAGACGCCAGCAAGGTGGAGGTGGGGTACTGGTATGGGCTGGTATCATCAAAGATGAACTTGTGGGGCCTTTTCGGGTTGAGGATGGAGTAAAGCTCAACTCCCAGACCTACTGCCAGTTTCTGGAAGACAACTTCTTCAAGCAGTGGTACAGGAAGAAGTCGGTATCGTTCAAGAAAAACATGATTTTCATGCAGGACAATGCTCCATCACATGCATCCAACTACTCCACAGCGTGGCTGGCCAGTAAAGGTCTAAAAGAAGAAAAAATAATGACATGGCCCCCTTGTTCACCTGATCTGAACCCCATAGAGAACCTGTGGTCCGTCATAAAATGTGAGATCTACAGGGAGGGAAAACAGTACACCTCTGGGAACAGTGTCTGGGAGGCTGTGGTGGCTGCTGCACGCAATGTTGATGGAAAACAGATCAAGCAACTGACAGAATCTATGGATGGAAGGCTGCTGAGTGTCATCATAAAGAAAGGTGGCTATATTCATCACTAATTTTTTGGGTTTTTGTTTTTGCATGTCAGAAATTTTTATTTCTAAATTTTGTGCACTGATATTGGTTTACCTGGTGAAAACAAACAAGTGAGATGGGATTATATTTGGTTTTTATTAAGTTGCCTAATAATTCTGCACAGCAATAGTTACCTGCACAAACAGATATCCTCCTAAGATAGCCAAATCTAAAAAAAAAAAACACTCCAACTTCCAAAAATATTAAGCTTGGATATTTATGAGTCTTTTGGGTTGATTGAAAACATAGTTGTTGATCAATAATAAAAATAATCCTCTAAAATACAACTTGCCTAATAATTCTGCACACAGTGTAGTGTGTGTGTATATGTTATATTTATTTATTTTTACAAATTTCCATTTTTTTTTTCACATTAAAAATATTTTAAACTGCACAAGTTTGGTATTATTACTATTTATTATTATAGCGCCATTTATTCAATGGCGCTTTACATGTGTAAAAGGGGTACACATAGCAAAAACAATTACAATAATCTTGAACACAATGTGACAGTGACTGGTACAGGAGAGGAGAGGACCCTGCCCGCGAGGGCTCACAATCTACAAGGGATGGGTGAGGATACAGTAGGTGAGGGTAGAGCTGGTCATGCAGCGGTATGGTGGAGCGGTGGTTAATGCAGGTTGTAGGCTTGTCAGAAGAGGTGGGTCTTCAGGCTCCTTTTGAAGGTTTCCACGGTCGACAAGAGTCTGATGTGTTTGGGTAGAGAGTTGCAGAGTAGGGGGGAAGCATGCCAGAAATCTTGTATGCGATTGTTGGAGGAGGAGATAAGAGGGGAGTAGAGAAGGAGATCTTGTGAGGATCGAGGTTGCGTCCGGGTATGTAATGGGAGACTAGGTCAGAGATATATGGAGGAGACAGGTTGTGAATGGCTTTGTATGCCATGGTTAGGGTTTTGAACTGGAGTCTCTGAGCAATGGGGAGCCAGTGAAGAGATTGACAGAGAGGAGAGGCCGGGGAATAGCGGGGGGACAAGTGGATTAGTTGGGCAGCAGAGTTTAGGATGGAATGGAGGGGTGCGAGAGTGTTGGAAGGGAGGCCACAGAGCGGGAGGTTGCAGTAGTCAAGGCGGGAGATGATGAGGGCGTGCACTAGTATTTTTGCAGATTCATGGTTGAGGAATGTGCGGATCAGGCAGATATTTTTGAGTTGGAGTCAGCAGGAAGGGGAAAGGGCTTGGATATGTGGTTTGAAGGAGAGTTCAGAGTCCAGGGTTACCCCAAGGCAGTGAGCTTGAGGGACTGTGGAGAGTGGGCTGCCATTGACGTTGATAGATAGGTCAGTTGGGGGGGTTGAATGAGATGGTGGAAAGATGATGAATTCTGTTTTGTCCATGTTAAGTTTTAGAAATCTAGCAGAGAAGAAGGATGAAATAGCGGACAGACATTGTGGTATTTAGGTTAGTAGGGAGGAGATATCGGGTCCAGAGAGGTAGATCTGTGTGTCATCAGCATAGAGGTGATAATGAAAGCCATGAGACTCTATGAGCTGTCCCAGGCCTAAGGTGTAGATGGAGAAGAGTAGGGGTCCTAGAACTGAACCTTGGGGGACACCGACAGATAGGGGGCGAGATGATGAGGTGGTGTGTGAGTGGGAGACACTGAATGTCCTGTCTGTTAGGTATAAGGAGATCCAGGGTAGGGCCAAGTCTGTGATGCCGAGAGATGAGAAAGTTTGTAGTAGGAGGGAATGGTCCACTGTGTCGAAGGCAGATGACAGGTCTAGGAGGAGGAGGACAGAGTAGTGTCGCTTGGATTTGGCGGTTAGTAGGTCGTTGGTGACTTTAGTCAGTGCAGTTTCAGTAGAATGGTGCGGTCGGAAACCAGATTGTAGGCGGTTGAAGAGGGAGCAGGAGGAGAGGTGGGAGGACAGTTCAGAATGGACGTGTTGTTCCAGTAGTTTTGAGGCATAGGGGAGAAGTGATAGCTAGTCAGAGAGGATGGGTCAAGGGAGGGCTTTTTGAGGATGGGTGTGATTGAGGCATGTTTGAAGCATGAGGGGAAGATGCCAGTTGTTAATGACAGGTTGAAGAGGTGGGTTAGGGTTGGGATGAAGATAGTGGTAAGGTTTGGGATGAGGTGTGACTTGGAGAGTAAAGAGGAAAGTTGATCTTCCGTAATGGTGGAGAAGGTGGTTTTGGAGGAGGAGGGTTGAGTAGGTGTGGGAGGGGCTGTGGGGGCTTTAGGCAAAAGCTTTGTCTGATAGTATCAATCTTCTGCTTGAAAAATGAGGCAAAGTCTTCGGCTGAAATAAGATGAGAGGGAGAAGGCACTGGGGGATGGAGGAGAGAATTGAAGGTGTTGAATAGTTGTTTGGGGTTGTGAGACAGGGAGGATATGAGAGATGAGAAGTATGTTTGTTTTGCTGTAGCGAGTGTGGACTTGAAGGTAGTGAGGGGCTGTTTGAATGCGATGAAGTGCTCATTGGAGTAGGACCTTTTCCAACTATGCTCAGCAACCCTGGAGGCCCGTCTCAGTTCTTTAGTTAGGCTGGTGTGCCAGGGTTGTCTGTTGTTTGTGCGAGCTTTGGTATGTGTGAGGGGGGCGACCGAATCGAGAGCTGCGGCTGTTGTGGTGTTGTATAAAGTGGCAGCAACATCTGCATCATATAAGAAGCTAATGTTTGTAAGAGGGAGAAGGGATTCAGAGAGTGAGTGTAGGTCAAGGTGTTTAAGATTTCTGCGAGGGTTGTGGAGTGGGGATTGTTGCCCTGGAGAGGAGAGGGTAGAGAATGTAAGTAGGTTGTGGTCAGAGAGGTGAGTTAGAGAGGTTAGATAAGGAATAGGGAACAGAGGCGGGTGAAGGTGAGGTCCAGTCTGTGGCCGTCTTTGTGGGTGGGTGTGGAAGACCACTGAGTAAGGCCGAAGGAGGAAGTGAGGGATAGAAGCTTAGAGGCAGCTGAAGTGTCAATGGGGATGTTGAAGCTGCCCATGAGGATAGTGTGGATGTCAACGGAGAGGAAATGAAGTGGCCAAGTGGTGAAGTGGTCAAAGAAAGTGGTGGTTGATCCTGGGGGGCAGTAAATGACAGCCAGTCTATGGGGGAAATTAAAGGGGTTTTACTAAGCTTGAAAGATATCCCCTATAGGTAGAAAAGTGAATAACTTCCTGACTGTTAGGTGTCTGACCACTGGGGCTCCCACCTATCCTGAGAATGGGGCTCTGAAGAGACCCGTGTGAATGGAGCTAAGGTTGAGCATTAGCACCTGCACTTCATCCATGTCCAATAGGAGTTCTGAAGGTAAGAATGCGGCGAACCCTTCTTTTTAGCACTTCCATTAGGAAAAATGGAGTGGAGGCGCACATGGTCGACCTTTGCTCCTTTCAGACAGCACCCTACAACACCCTCTTCTCGGGATCAGTGAAGTTCCCAGTGGTTGGCCCCCCAGTAATCGAAAAAATATCTCCAAATCTGTGGATAGGTAAACTTGGTACAACAGTTTTAACACTTCCTGTTCATGAAGATAATGACAGTTACAATAAGCACTATCACTCAAGCTACACAATTTAGGTCCCCATGTTCTGTCTCCACATGAGGCAAATGGAGGTGTAGTTGATTGATAAGCTGCTAAATGAGAATACAGCAGCACCCTGTAAGGGCCAAGATATAGGCAAACACTGGAAACATGAGATCTAAAATACATTGTTGCTAAAAAAAATGTACTTACAAAAAATGAAGGTTCTGGCTAAGTGCCCACGATGCAGAAATGCTGCAGATTTTTTCCGCATCTCCCTGGCAGGAAAAACGCATGTGGATTTTACATGTGTTTTTCCTGCCAGGTAGAAGCGTTTGTCAAGCGTTTTTGCACGCATTTCTGCATGCGGGTTATCAAGCACTTTTCCAAGTGATTTTAGCATCACTTGGAAAAGTGCTTGACAACTTGGTCACACTATATAAATCCATGCAACCGGCATGGAATTATATAGTGTGACCTAGTAATAGTTAAAAAAAAAAGAATAAAAATGGTAAAAAATAAACATTATACTTACCTTCTGATTGCCCCTGGTGTTTTCTCTGGTGTGTCTGGTCTGTTGTACGTCTCGCGGTGGTCTAAAAGGACCTGCGGTGACGTCATTTAGTCATGTGACAGGTCACGCGACCGCCGACGTCAGCAGTCGCGTGACCTGTCACATGATTAAATGACGTAATGGCAGGTCCTTTTAGACCATCACGAGCCGTACAAGAGACCCGACATAGCGGAGAAAACACCGGGGGCCATCGGAAGGTGAGTATAATCTTTATTTTTTATTTTAAATTCTTTTTTAAACAGGTTCTATGGTACCCGAGTCTGGAGGAGAGTCTCCTCTTCTCCAGACCCAGGTACCATCCGCACATTGAACCGAATGATATTCGCATGTGCACATGTGCTCATGCGGATATTATGCGATTCAATGCAAGTCAATGGCGGCAATTACGCTGCGTGTCCACAAAATTAATGGACATGCTGCGTATTTTTCCGCAATGATAATCCGCTGCGGAAATTTCCGCAGCATGTGCAGAGCACATGCGGATTATCATTGGGGACCATGGGGCACGTATTACCAAGCATTTCTTAAGCGTTTTTGCTGCGGAAATTCCGTGGCAAAAATGCTTGAAAAACGCATAGTGGGCACGCAGCCTCTTAGCGCATAAATTGGCCAATTCATGTATGCCCATCGACGACAGCATGGTGACCTCCTTCTGATGGGTCCCTAGCCTCATTATTTATTTAGCAACAATGTATTGGAGCAATGGAGCAGACTGCAGTGCTCTGCTTTTTCCTGCAGTCCCATAGAGAATAAGCCGGATGGTGCTCTGTTCTGATGAGGCATTTCAGAGACCTGTTCTCAGATCTAATTCACTTGATATTCTACAGATAGTAATAAAATTAGTCAGGCGCAGCTTGTTGATGGTTTCCAAGATGCAACAGATTTTTTTTCCTCTTTGCACAATTGTTGGCTATAGGCCTATTTCTAATACTACTTTATACCCATGTACCTCAGAGCTTTAGTCGTGAACACTTGCTGGATAGAATTCTCCAGACATGTCCTAACAAAATGATTTCTACAATATTTTTCTTTCTCTTTATGGTGTTTGAAGTTTACTGAACTGTGGAGACCCTCCCAGCCATTTAATGCTTCCAGATTCAATGCAAATCCTGGGACGTATTATGGTATTAGTGAAGGGAGATGAATACTTTTTAATCCCTCAAGCTTCATCTTGAACACTACAAACTGGTTCCCTCTCTTCAGCTTGACAGCTACACATGAAAATCATACACCTCCTGGTTTTTAAGCAAGTCCTTACACTCTGCAGGGACAGATCCATCCCTTACTACCAGTATCCTATGTACAGTGGGGAAAATAAGTATTTGATACACTGCCAATTTTGCAAGTTTTCCCACCTACAAAGAATGGAGAGGTCTGTAATTTTTATCGTAGGTACACTTCAACTATGAGAGACTGTCATGTCTCATGATTTGTAAGAAAAGAAACAAAGCGGTCTACGGAGTGCTGAATTAATCACTGGGGGACAAAATTTGGGGCTAAAAAATATTTAATAAGCCCTCTCCACAACGCGTTTCGATAGCCAAACTATCTTCATCAGGTGGTACAAGGATATGAACAAGGAAAAAACATTTATAGGGAAGGTTTCACAATGATTGGTTGACAGACTAATTGGTTAATTATGGATTCTAAAGACCCTTCATGTGCCAGTGTGCTGGCGCTTCTCATATCAGCCCATGGATAACAAGCACATGAATTCACAGAATTAGGAGAAAAGTAGATAAGCAGTAGAATATAGCAATACTTATTACCAAAAAATGTTAAAAACTTGAAAGATGACAAGATACAATATAAAATTACAACATATTCAGATAAAATAAGAGGGTGAGATCACCCATAAGCCTGAGAGAAGAAAGGGGGGGGGGGGGTTCCCTAAGAACTGACCACATTGTCAAGGGTCAAATTCAAACCTTCAGGGGCTAATGTGCCCAATTTGAAAATCCAAAAACTCTCCTTATTAATTAGACTAGCCAACCAATCCAGAACAGTATCAGGTACATGATCAATAATAGTGAGCCTTATAAACTTTGGATCCTTCTGATGGACAATACTAAAATGTTTAGATACACTATGTAGTTGATAACATATTCATATATTATATCTATGTTTATTAAGGCGTGCATGCATAGTTTGTATTGTGCGGCCCACATATTGAAGGTCACATGTACATTCTAATAAATAAATCACGTGTTGATTGACAATTCAAATCATGTTTAATGGAAACATTTTTTCCTGTAGTTTGTGATGAAAAAGTCTTTTGGGTACCATTTTGAATGGTTTTGAAACACAAACACTTTGGCGTGTTACAAGAATGGCAACCCAAATGGGAACTGTCATGTGGTAACTGCATTTTTTACTTCAAAGATGTGTTACTTGGTGCAATTAAACTTTGTAGGTTTTTATTCTTTCTATAGATAATTCTTGGTTTATTAAGTATACATGGTCCCAAAATTGGGACCCCTTCAAAATGGACCAAAATTTATTCAGAATGTTTTGAACGGTAACTCTGGATTGACTAAACGTGGTGACCATACTCCATCTAGCCAATTCAGAGACTGTTTTATTTTTACCAGTAGATGATTCTATCCTATCAGTCAGGGCCGGCCTTTGGGGCGTGCCAGCTGTGCAACTGCACAGGGCGCCTCAAACTTGAGAGTGAAGGGGGGCGCTGCGCTGGCTCCCTCCCCGTCGGTATTTTTCTTATGGAAGAGCAGAGAGGGAGCGCCCAGCGTTTCTTCTGTGCTCAGGCGCCGGCGCCCCCTCTCTGCTCTGAAATGTCCGGCCGGGACCCGGGCGCGCTGCACTCTCTCCTCCTCACACACAGGGGCGGAACTACCGCCCGTGCAGCCGGTTCATTGAACGGGGGCCCCGAGGGAGAGGGGGCCCCTTCAGCCTCCAGCAGGGCCGCCATCAGGGCATGACTGCCCTGACTCCAGTATGGGGCCCGGCCGGTAGGGGCCCCCTTGGGGGCCCCCCTCTTGTGTGTCTCTCTCCTCATGGGGCCCCCGGCCCCATGCTAAGCGCCGGGGCCGGAACATCTCTGTCATGATTTCTCTGACTTCCGGTCATGTGACGGCACCGTCACATGACCGGAAGTCAGGAGAACCTGGTGTCATCGATTTGGACGAGGATTCTGCAGGGATCGCATGGGGGTAAGTATAACAAGTTTTTTTTTTTTTTTAAATACAATTTACTAGGAGTGGGGGGAATGGGAGGTGCACATGTGGGGGAGGGGAATGAGAGAGGTGCACATGTGGGGGAGGGGGATGAGAGAGGTGCACATGTGGGGGAGGGGGATGAGAGGTGTGCACATGTGGGGGAGGGGGATGAGAGAGGTGCACATGTGGGGGAGGGGGATGAGAGAGGTGCACATGTGGGGGAGGGGGATGAGAGATGTGCACATGGGGGGGATGAGAGAGGTGCACATGTGGGGGAGGGGGATGAGAGAGGTGCACATGTGGGGGAGGGGGATGAGAGAGGTGCACATGTGGGGGAGTGGGATGAGAGAGGTGCACATGTGGGGGAGGGGGATGAGAGAGGTGCACATGTGGGGGAGGGGGATGAGAGATGTGCACATGGGGGGGATGAGAGAGGTGCACATGTGGGGGAGGGGGATGAGAGAGGTGCACATGTGGGGGAGGGGGATGAGAGAGGTGCACATGTGGGGGAGTGGGATGAGAGAGGTGCACATGTGGGGGAGGGGGATGAGAGAGGGGCACATGTGGGGGAGGGGGATGAGAGATGTGCACATGGGGGGGTGAGAGCTGCACATGGGGGAATTGGGAGAAAATGAGCTGCACATGGGGGAATTGGGAGTAGGGGGATAATGAGCTGCACATAATGAATGTGGGGTGGGGGACAGTAAATGATGATGGGGTGGGGAGAGCAGGACATGATATAATGAATTGGGGCAGGGGGTGCATGTAAATAATGAATGCGGGGAGCAGGAAGTATAGAGTAGGGGGCGTTGCGGATGCAGGAGTGTAACTGGTAACAAATTGGCGGAAAGAGTAGAGGTTCTAATTAAATTATATATTAAGTGCCTATTTACAGTTAATGGGGGCACCGTGGTGGATTACAATTTATATTTGGAATGGTAGGTTGTATAATAACTAACCATATATTGATGGTGGATACACGTCTGTATTCAGCTGCGTAATGTAGAAGTTGGGGAATGTGCTCTAGATAACTGTGTTATTTTATGCAGAGACGAGTCCTGGCTGGAAGACGTAATGGCGGTCTGTGCTGGATGAAGGAGAAAAGCGTAGCTGAAGGACTTCACCTAGAGACGTCACCAGTGAGTCAGTGTATTACATGTACACTTACACTATATACTATGTACCGGGCTCCTGTGTATAATGTCACTGGTGATCACTGTATTACCTGTACACTGACACTATATACAGAGCTCCTGTGTATAATGTCACTGATGATCACTGTATTACCTGTACACTGACACTATATACAGAGCTCCTGTGTATAATGTCACTGATGATCACTGTATTACCTGTACACTGACACTATATACAGAGCTCCTGTGTATAATGTCACTGGTGATCACTAGATTACCTGGACACTTACATTATACATACCATGTATAGAGCTCCCGTGCATAATGACACTTATGGTAATATTAGTAATGTGGTGGTAATATTAGTAATGTGGTGGTAATATGTGGTCTGGTCATGGTGTGGCAGTTTTTCCCCCTTCTGTGTGGTATTATTCGGTCACTATGTTGTGGTAATATGTGGTCTGGTCATGGTGTGGCAGTATTCCCTGTATGTGGTATTATTGGTCATTTTTAAAAAAAAATGTATATGACACATTCCCTTAAAGAAAACTAAATAAAAATATATCTAAAAAGAGTATTGGATATTTTAAGAAAATTTTAATAGGTTAGAGTAGGGCCCTGCCAGAAGAGTCTACCTTATCGTGGTGGCGGCTTTAAAACTTTTCAACTTTTGTTGCTTGTTATTACTTGATCATTTGATTAATAAAAAATGCACTTGTTGTTTTCACCTACATGAGTTTAATTTTTTTTCTTTGGGGGGGGGCGCCAAGAGGGATTTCGCACAGGGCGCCATATACCCTAAGGCCGGCCCTGCTATCAGTACAGATGTCCTGAGTCAGGACTCTGGTCCTGGAGAAAGCATAATTTAGCAGTCTTTTAGGGTAACCTTTCTGTATAAATCGTTTCTTCAATATTTTTGATTCTACCAGAAATTCGGAATCTCTAGTACAATTTTTTCGGACCCTCCAATATTGTCCATAAGGGACATTGGTGATCCATTTTGGGAGATGTCCACTATCAAACCTCAGATAACTATTTACATCCACGGGTTTGAAAACAGTTCATGTGAACAATCTTCCCGTGATATCAAACTGTACCATTAGGTCCAAAAATTGGAGGGCAGTTTCAGAAATTGCTGCTGTAAAAGATAAACCCCACGAGTTAGAATTGAGCTTGTCAACAAATTTGAGTGCACTCTCGCTTGTACCCCTCCACAGAAAGAATAAATCGTCTATATAATGATGGTAAAAGACCACATGGTTCGCCGCCATAGGGGACTGTAGACAGACTCAAAAAACCCCATGAACAAATTAGCGTAACTAGGAGCGAATCTCATCCACATCACACAGCCCCTCAACTGGCGATAGACCAGCCCCTCAAATGTGAAAACATTATTGTTCAGTATGAACATAATAGACGTCTTAAGGAAATTCTTTTGTTCCATTGGGATATTATTATCAGTCATCAAATAATGGTCAACTGCTTTTAACCCCAAATCATGGGATATGTTACTGTACAGGGCACTGACATCGAGAGTCAGGATGAGGCAATTATTCATGGGGGGTAGACTTCGTAAAAGTTTGAACAATTGAGAAGAGTCTCTTAGATACGAGTCAAGTTTGAGAACATATTTTTGGAGGAAGAGGTCAACATAATGGGAAAGATTGCTTGTAATGGAACCAATACCCAAGATTATTGGACGACCGGGGGGATTGGTAGGACTTTTATGTGTCTTGGGGAGGAAATAAAAGAAGGGAACCCTGAATTGTGCTATATCTAGAAATTTCTTCTTTTTTTTGTTTAGAAGGCCATTGGTATATGCAGTTTTGACAAGTTCTTTATATCTAAAAAAAATGGAAACAGAAGGATCATGAGGCAACATTTCATAATAATCATGGTCATTCAAGATCCTTCTTCCCTCCCTAAGATACCAACCTCTATTCATCAGTACTACGCCACCCCCTTTGTCCGCACTCTTGACAATAATATTCTGATTATCCCTAAGTGAAGTGACAGCTCGTCTCTCTCCAGGGCTCAAATTGTCTCTAATTTTCAAATGCTCAAAAGACCGAAGGTCTTTTAGGATAAGTTGTTGAAATGTTTCAATATGGGAACCTTTATGATGTAACGGATAGAATTTGCTCGGATGTCCAAATACATCTACATGTACGGGTTCAATATCTGAGTTGCCAATAGGAGGAGGGTTTTGTGGGAATGGAGTGGTGAACTTTTTTCTCCTCTCTTCCAATATAAAATGTCGTTGTATAGTTAGTTTTCTAAAAAAAATCATTAAGATCAAGATAAAGGGAGAAAACATTGGTTGGAGAGTTAGGGCAAAAGGATAAACCCCGTTCAAGTAATAGGGCTTCATCCTTAGTTAAATTGTAATCTGACAAATTGAAGATTCCTACATTACTACTTTTGTCATTAAGATTTAGCTGGCCTTAGTCCTTTTCTGATATGCATCTATTGAGATTCCTGTCAGGTCTGTAGAGAGTTCTCTTACCTCCTCTGCAGCCCCGTTGTCTCTTTTTCTCTTTGGGTGGCGTCCTGGAGCCACCCGAAAAAACTGTGTGATCTAGGAATCCCTTAGATTGGGATTCTGATTGGTTATAACATTTCTCTCACTCAATGGAATGGAGAAATGAACTTTATTTATTGATTCTTGTACTGATGGAGTCAAATCTATTGTTGACAGAACATTTTTAGGGGAAGGTGGGGGAGCCAATAATTTAGTGACATTAATGATGACAAAATCATTGACAGAAAGGTTGAGGCCCTTATTGAAAACGACACTTTTGATAGACGAATCTTCATTTGAAAGATTATGATTATTAGATAGGAATTGTTCACTGTCAGAGCTAGACAGAGCAAGTTTATTTATATTAGCTACTATAGGTACTATTGAAGGTTCAATCAATTTGATCTGTGGAGATGTATTGTTATGCACCGTTAGCAAGGACAGATTTAAAGAGTCAATATAGTCCTCTTTTTGTGTGGATGTGATCATGGGTGAGCAACTCACTCCAATATCAATTGGGAATTGGACTAGATCTTTATCAATTGATTGGGCTGCTATAACAATATCTGAAGATGTGGGGTTTTGATCTAAATTGGATTGAACCAATTGTATAGTGTCTGGGTTTATTCCATTAAGTCAGTCCCTACTGGTGTTTTCTAGCATGTTTTTAGTTTTCTCGATTTTTTCAGTTTTTTGTCTTATAGGAACAGTTAGTAGTGTTTTTTTATGTTGTTCATAAAAAAATTGAATTTTTTTTTGTTTGGTAGATTTAAGAAATTTGAGGGATACATTTTTTTCTTTGTCTTGTGAATCTAATAAAGAAGGCAAAAGGTTTGAAGTAGCGGTGGGATCAGGGCTAGACCTGTTGGTCAATTTGGCTGGTTCCTGTCGTGGCGAGGCAGGAATATCCGTGGTTTCCTCAACCACAAGTATACCCTTCCTATCTCGTAATAATTTTGCTGCTTTTTTTCTTATGATGTCCTCTTCAAATTTGATAAGTTTGATTTGGGAATTTATAGACAGCATTGCACTTCTTTCTGTTGTCATGTATTGCTGTTTTGTTGCTATGCAGTCATGTTTGCTTTCCTTACAAGTTTGTCCTTTCTCTCTCCCTGTCTCCCTCTGATGTAGCTGTGATGTAACTAACCCCTCCCTTCTTCCCCATGTTTCTTCACATTCTCTATCTTAGCCATGATAGAAGCTCATGTGCTTACACCCTGTATCCAAAAAAGGTATTTTTACCTGCTGCATGTTCACATATTATGAAGCATTCTGCAAAAAAAATAAATCTTCACCAACGTGCTTCCTTAGTCGAGTTAAACTATCTGAGGACATCGCCTTTGTGAGTATGGTCAAAAGAGATAACCTAGAAACGGTGTCTCACAGCGCCCTATACTCGCAGCTCAGCTCTGGAGTCAGAATAGTAAAAAGACCTTTACCAGATTAATCTTTAAAGCCAGTCTACAGCTTCTATAAAGCTACAGGACATACAGCAGAGCATTTGCTCTGAGAGATCATCCAGTGTTCTTTCTCCTTGTCAATTACTATGAGGTGAAGACTACACGGTCTCTACCAGATGCATTGTTAGATGAAGAATATATAGAGATTGATCCATCATCCAGCGAGAAGACTAAATGTCCTACAAAAACCTACATGGAAAGTTAGAGAGAACTTTGAATCCATTAAAGATTAATTTTCTTGTGTTATAGCAGACTTATGGCAAAAACTGCAGAGTCACATTAACAGCCTCACTCAGCCTGCTTCTCTTGAACTACCACTAGAGGGAGCCCTTGCCTTGCACAACTGTGGTCAGATTATCAACTCTATGTCAAAGGGACAGACGAATACATCACAGTTCTACAAAAGCTCAATACATCTGTTTCCCGTGAAGAGCTGCATGTTTTCCAACAACTTAACTGTAAGATAGAATGTATAGTGCTTGATATTAAAGCCAAGACGGAGGCAAGAATTGCACAAGTAGCCGAGATGTCATCTCGCATTTCTGGGTTAGCCAGGCAGTCAAAACGATCATGTAAGTCACACTTTTCATAATCTTCCTCAGCGAACAGTTTATAAGAGAATGTGCAGAAGCTGAAACTACTAAGGTACAAGCCTCTTTTGCGCAAAAGAAAACTGTGATGGAAGCAGAAGTGGCGTGCAAAAAGGCAGAAATAGAGGCCCTAGAAAAGGAATCTGAACATGCTATAGCCATGGCAATGTTAAAGGTCCTGGAACAAGCTATCAGTGGAAGCCAAGGAGACAGCATCAGTTTAAGTGACTTTGATACTGAAGACCCTCTTAAGCATATAAGAGACTATGTGCAAAGCCAAAATAGTGCACCCCTGACTCCAGCAATCATTCCTGATGCCACAGACATTCCTCCAAGGCAATAGGACACAGTGCGTTTATCAGCATCCTGCATTCAAGGTCAGTTCAACATGCTGCTAACCCTTCTTCCTGAAGCTCCTATGTGCACCAGAATGTACCAGGCCCCTGCACCTCACCAAACCCTATACACAGAAGCACACATGCAAGCCAATATGCAGGCAAGTCATCCCATTCCGGTCAGCCACACAGTTCCAGCTCCATGTGTGGCAGAAACTATGCACATTAAGCCAGTTACTGGACTGAATGCCTATGCTGCACCATACTTTCCTGCATTCCTAGGTCAAAACGCCATAGACTGTATGAACAAGCCAACAACTGTCTTTCCAAAATCAGAGAATACTGACATGTCTGCCTTTGGAAGGTACATGATTCGCCGTGAACTAACCAAGACCGGTCTTACAAGGTTTGATGATCAACCTGAAAACTACAGAGGTTGGAAATGTGTCTTTAGAACCGCTATTAGTTTCCTCAACTGGATGCAATAAGGAGTTCAAACGTTTTTTCACTGTGCTGCTGGTCATCCACGTGGAAAAGATGTCTCAAATCAAAAGATTCCAATAAGGATTTTTTATTTTTGTTTGTTACAAATTAAAAATCTACGTGTTTTGATGTCTCTCCATCCTGATGAAGAAGTTGGAGAGACTTCGAAACAAGTACATTTTTAATTTGTAACAAACAAAAATAAAAAATCCTTATTGGAATCTTTTGATTTGAGATGTTTTTTCCACGTGGATGACCAGCAGCACAGTGAAAAAAACGTTTGAACTCCTTATTGCATCCAGTTTTAGTCTATTGATCTATGGGTGTGCAGCAGCTGGTACATGCTTTCATATAGTTGCAGGTTGCAACTGATTAAGGTGAGCGTAAAATCGCTTTTATTTTGCATTTGTTTTAACCAGTTAAAGCCCTATTTTGCGCTCAATTGTCTTTCCAGTGTTCTTACTTTCTAATTAGTGACCTCGGCATCACTACTGATGAAGAGCTAGATCTGCTGATCAGGTGGCTTGGGCACAATCCACAGAACGTGTCAAGAGACTTAGATCTGTCCACATCAGTAATCCAATGGCTGGTCTCACTGCTGCATGGGAGAGACTAGAACGGAGCCATGGTAGTCCTGAAGACATAGAAAATGCCCTGTTCAAGCGACTAGAGGATTTTCCAAAAATATATAATAAGGACAGTTTAAAATTCCAAGAACTCAGTGAACTCCTGTTAGATCTTCAGCTGGACAAAGCAGACACGCACCTACCTGGCCTCAGCTACCTGGACACTGCTCATGGGGTAAACCCAATAGTTTCTAAGCTACCATTCAATATTAAAGATAGGTGGGCCACACTTGGATCAAAGTACAAAAGGTATACCGTCCTCACACGATAGCACATTGTGCAGTGAGACATGTAGCTAAACCCCCCTGTCTTCTTTAAGAAAAAGAGGCTGTGAACTTGTAACTAGAGATGAGCGGTGTTCGACTCGAACTGTTCGCCAATCTCAAATTCGAGCTGTTTTGGGCGGTGTTCGAACCGTTCGGCGAACACGAACAATTTGAAAAAAATTCGGCTATTCGAGGTTATGTTCGATAACTGTTCATGCACCAAAATCATAACTGGATTTTTTCTCAGTAATGCTGAAAATTAATGTTAATATGCAGTTTGAGTGTACAGCGGGGTGGGGAGAGGGGCAGGGGATGGATCTCTGCAGGAATAATGAAGATCTCCATTTTTTTTTCTCTTTCCCGCATTTACAGTGGGGAGGTGCAGTCTGTCAGCCTATCAGCAGCGCACACACGGAGCGAACTGCTTTTTTTCACACAAGCAAGGGCATGTGTCATTGGCAGTGTATGTCACATGTCCTTGCCCTATAAGACCCAGCCATTTTCCCCGTCGCCACCATTTTCTCACTGCTGCAGCTGCGTGTTAGACGGCACCGCTGTTGCTGTGTGCACTATACTTTGTTAATTTCAAGCCAATTTTCGCACAAATCTACAGATAGCTTGGGAGTAGGGAATAGTTGTGATTGCAGTCCTTTTAAGGACTAGGTGTAGCGTCGGCGTCCCTGCCTCCTGCTAGGCAGGGACGCTGTTCCCCTCACCTCTCCGCTCCGTGCCCGGCGTCTTCCTCCCGCTCTGCTAGCAGCGCGCGCGCTCCTTCCCGGCCACGGTGCTTAGGGCGCGCGCGCGCGCTCCCCCTCTCTTAAAGGGGCCGCGCGCGCCGTCCTAAGGAGTCCCCGGCCAATGGCCGGAGGACTTCACCATATATAAGGCACCTCCTTCAAAATGGAGGTGCCCGAGCAATGTTGTAGCACAGTTCATCACTCTGCTTCAGCCCTCAGGTCCCGTTTCCAGTTACCTGCCAGTTTCCTGCCAGTTTCCTGTCTGATACCTGCCTGTCTCGTGTCAACCTGCTACTATTCCTGCGGTCCGACAGTCTGCCTACCAGCCCTGCCAGTCTGTCTATGGATCCGTCTGCCCGCTCACCTGGGAGCGCACATCTGCTATCTGCCTGCTAGCCTACCTGGAGGCTCCGCCGTCACGTGCTGTGACCACCAGCCTGTCCAGAGACTCTTGCCCGCTCACCTGGGAGCGCTCACCTTCTACCTGTCTGCTAGCCTACCTGGAGGCTCCGCCGTCACGTGCTGTGACCACCTGCCTGTCCAGAGACTCTTGCCCGCTCACCTGGGAGCGTCCACCTGCTACCAGCCTGCTTGCCTACCTGGAGGCTCTGCCGTCACTTGCCGTGACCACCCGCCTGTCAAGAGACTGTCCCGGTCACTTGCCGTGACCACCTGTCCGTTTACCCAGAGACTGTCCCGGTCACTTGCCGTGACCACCTGCCCGTTTACCCAGAGACTGTCCCGGTCACTTGCCGTGACCACCTGCCCGTTTACCCAGAGACTGTCCCGGTCACTTGCCGTGACCACCTGCCCGTTTTCCCAGAGACTGTCCCTGTCACTTGCTGTGACTACCTGCCCGTCTTCCCTGGGCGCCACCCGCTTCCTTACAAGGGCCGCCCCCTTGTATAGTTGCTCAGAGGTTCCACCTCCCAGACCTGTTACACTAGGTTACATCATTTCCTACGACTTTTATCAGGCAGGTCTGTGCTCTTAAATAGATAGGTTGGGAGTAAAGACTAATTGTAATTGCAGTCCTTTTGAGGGCTAGGTTACATCAGTTCCTAACACTTTTTGCCAGGCAGGTCTGTTTTAGTGCTGTGCAAGTTTTTTTCACAGCATTTGGCTAAATCTGGCAAAGCAAATCCTTTTTGGCCTCTTGCAGTGTGTGTTAGTCAGTGGAGTAGCCTATCTGTGTTGCAAGCTACACCACCTGTGTATAGAATACCAATTTTTTTACTGCACCTAGTGAAGTAAAACCTTTTGGGCATAGCATCATTCTATTAGTCCATCTATACTAACCTCCACCAGGTTGCAAATTCAAAATAATTTTTATCTGCATCTAGCTCTGAAAAAATATTTCGGCTTTTAGCAGTGTGTGGGACTTGTTCTATTAGTCCATCTATACTAACCTCCACCAGGTTGCAAATTCAATATAATTTTTTTCTGCATCTAGCTCTGAAAAAATATTTTGGCTTGTAGCAGTGTGTGGAACTTGTTCTATTAGTCCATCTATACTAACCTCCACCAGGTTGCAAATTCAAAATAATTTTTATCTGCATCTAGCTCTGAAAAAATATTTCGGCTTGTAGCAGTGTGTGGGACTTGTTCTATTAGTCCATCTATACTAACCTCCACCAGGTTGCAAATTCAATATAATTTTTTTCTGCATCTAGCTTTGAAAAAATATTTCGGCTTGTAGCAGTGTGTGGGACTTGTTCTATTAGTCCATCTATACTAACCTCCACCAGGTTGCAAATTCAATATAATTTTTATCTGCATCTAGCTCTGAAAAAATATTTGGGCTTCGGCTTGTAGCAGTGTGTGGGACTTGTTCTATTAGTCCATCTATACTAACCTCCACCAGGTTGCAAATTCAAAATAATTTTTATCTGCATCTAGCTCTGAAAAAATATTTCGGCTTGTAGCAGTGTGTGGGACTTGTTCTATTAGTCCATCTATACTAACCTCCACCAGGTTGCAAATTCAAAATAATTTTTATCTGCATCTAGCTCTGAAAAAATATTTCGGCTTGTAGCAGTGTGTGGGACTTGTTCTATTAGTCCATCTATACTAACCTCCACCAGGTTGCAAATTCAATATAATTTTTTTCTGCATCTAGCTCTGAAAAAATATTTTGGCTTGTAGCAGTGTGTGGGACTTGTTCTATTAGTCCATCTATACTAACCTCCACCAGGTTGCAAATTCAAAATAATTTTTATCTGCATCTAACCCAGCCAATACTTTTGGGCTAATACCACAGTTTGGCCACTCAGCTCTGCTCGGTTCCCATCCATTGTTTTTTGTGCAAACAACTCCAGAGTTGTGAATTAGTTAACCACCAAAATGAGTGGAAAAAGGCCTGCTGCTGGGAAATGGGAATAGGCGTGTTGGGAAGGGAAAAAAAGGTTGTGTCCGTGGGGTAGATGTTAAAGCAACAGTAACATCTGCAGAAGAAAGACCATGTTCCAGCCAAACTAAGATGTCTACTTCTTTTAGCGGAAAATGTGATAAGATCCCTTTCTTATGGCCACGCCAATCACTACAAATTCCAGAAGAGGCACAAAAACAGCAGGTGCTTCAACGGATATCAAGTGCTCCTTTAAGTGGGCTCTCTTCCACCTCAACTTCAACATCACAAATACTCCAGTCCTCAGAGGTGTCACCCCAATCGCACTTGCTTCCTCACAGCTCCCAAGTCTCCAGCTGCCCGTCTGAGTATTGGGTAGAAAAGATGGTTGAGTCTGCAGAGCTGTTTACTCATACTATAGCCTGGAAATCAGAGGTCGGCTCCAGAGCTTCTGTGAATCCAGACGAAGAAATAATCTGCACTGATGCCCAGAATCTTTATGAGTCGGATCCAGGACCAGACGCAGAAGGTTCTGACCATAATGTCGACCCAAGTTCCCAAACTGTAACTCCTGTTGGTGGAGACAATGAGGAAGACGATGATGAGACTCAAATACCTGATTGGAGCGACAACTTTAGTTTTTTGTCAGGGCAGGAGGAGGTTGGCTCTGAGGACGACGGGTGTGATAACACACAGGGTGATGATGACAAGGTTGGAGATCCCACTTAGTGTCAACCCACAGTCAGCCAGTCGATGAGGTCAGCAGAGGAGGTGGAGGAGGATGCTAGTGACGACGAGGTCAGGTTGCGCCTTCCTGGACAGAGACGTAGTACTGGAAGCACGTCAACAACTGCATCCTCAAACACAACTCTGCCTCTGACCACAAGTCGTGGTGGCTCTTCAGGTCGCATGGGTGCTAAGCCTTGCATAGCCTGGGCATTTTTTCAGATCGATAAAGATGACCCAACTCGTGTTATCTGTAACATTTGTCAGCAAAAGCTAAGTAGAGGCCAAAAAATACATAGTTTGAGTACTTCATGCATGAACCGGCACATGGATATGAAGCATAAGTTGCAGTGGGAAGCTCACTGTGCTACAATGCAGCCTAGCCGGCCGGGCCAACCACCGTCTGCCACATCTTGTGCATCCGCGGCCTCTTCATCCTCTGTGACTGGGGGGACAGCAGTCACACCTGTTTTGGGATGCAGACCTGCCACCTCTTTACCCGCAACAGCCAGCGTGATTGGCAGGTCATCATTTTCTTTGGAGGTGGAAACACCAGCTGGTGTTCAGCGCTGTCCAACATCGATAGCACCACCTTTGGATCAAGGCAACCTAACATGTCCGCCTGCATCTTCCTCACAGACCGGAAGTTTGCCGGGGACACCCTTCTCAACCCCGTCTAAGCACAACAGTCA
This sequence comes from Phyllobates terribilis, assembly GCF_046119375.1. Classification (NCBI taxonomy): domain Eukaryota; kingdom Metazoa; phylum Chordata; class Amphibia; order Anura; family Dendrobatidae; genus Phyllobates; species Phyllobates terribilis. The sequence goes on from NW_027362773.1 coordinate 69,807,164, forward strand.
GCCCTCGGTCCCTCAGATGTGGACAAGTAAAAGACCATTTCCTCCTAGCCATGAGAAAGCTAAGAGGTTGAATTTCACCATCTGCAAGCTCTTGGCTACAGAAATGCTGCCTTTCTGCCCGGTGGACACAGAGAATTTTTGAGACCTTATGTACGTTGCAGTGCCCCACTACCAGATGCCCAGTCGGCACTACTTCTCAAAGAAAGGTGTGCCTGCGCTCCACCAGCATGTCGCACACAACATCACTGCTTCTTTGAGAAACTCTGTGTGTGACAGGGTGCATTTCACCACAGACACTTGGACAAGTAGGCATGGACAGGGGCGTTACATGTCGCTGACTGGGCACTGGGTAACTATGGTGACAGCAGGACAAGGGGCTGCTGTCCAAGTCTTGCCGTCCCCACGAGTAGTGCGTCAATCCTCTTTATCTCGAAGTTCCTCCACTGCTTCTGCCTCCTCAACCTCCTCTCGGTCCTCCACCTGCACCCAAAGCTTGTCTGGTCATGCCACAAGCTTTCTAACTGCGCAGAAGGGATCCTGCACACCTCCTTACTATGCTGGCAGCAGGGCTCAACGTCATCAGGCGGTTTTTACTTTGAAATGTCTGGGAAATGTGAGTCACACAGCTGAGGAGTTGTGGTCAGCTCTGGATAACCAGTTTCATGAATGGTTGTCTCCACTGGACCTGAAATCAGGGAAGGCCGTGTGCGACAATGCTGCAAACCTGGGTGCGGCCTTACACCGGGGCAATGTCACACACGTGCCTTGTATGGCTCACGTGTTGAACCTGGTTGTCCAGCAATTTTTAGCCCACTATCCCGGACTAGATGGCCTTCTGCAGAGGGCACGGTCGCTGTGTTTTCACTTCCGCCGTTCGCATCCCGCAGCTCAGCGACTTACATCTCTACAGAAGTCGTTGGGCCTGCCACTTCACCGGCTAAAATGCGATGTGCCTACCCGGTGGAATTCAACTCTGCACATGTTGCAGCGACTGTGGCAGCACCGACAAGCCCTGGTGCAATACATTCTGACGTATAGCCTGGGCCAACGAGATCCAGAGGTGGGGCAAATCACGCTGGAGGAGTGGTCTCAGATCAGGGACCTATGCACCCTTCTGCACAGTTTTGAAATGGCAACGAAGATGTTTAGTGCTGACGATGCCATTATCAGCATGACTATTCCGGTGATTTACATGCTGGAGCACATGTTAAACAGAATTCGGAGTCAGGTGGCGGCACAAGAGGAGGTGGAGGAAGTAGAGGAGGAGGAGTTGTATGCGGAAGGGCTAACATCTGCAAGGTCCAGACGGTCGGCAGCACCAAGGCGGAAGGCATGTGAGGGTGGGGGAGATGGTTTTACCAGGGAGCATGGTAGCAGCCAAACTAGTGAGGAAGGTGCAGGAGCCCAGGAAGAAGTGGAGGACGAACTGATGGAAGATTCATCAGATGAGGGAGACCTTGATCACATTTCTGTTGTGCGAGGTTGGGGGGAGAGGGCAGAGGAAGGAAGCATGATTGTTACCTCGCCACCAACACAACAGGGACTTGGTGCTCCTGGATGCGCAAGACACATGAGTGCCTTCTTGCTGCACTACCTGCAACATGACCCTCGAATTGTGAGAATTGGAAATAATCCTGACTACTGGGTTGCCACACTGTTAGATTCCCGGTACAAAAGTAAATTTGCAGAAATTATTCCTGCCATAGAAAGAGATGCACGCATGCAGGAGTATCAGCAGAGACTGTTGCAGAATCTTACATGTGCTTTTCCACAAAACACTAGTGGTGCACGTAGTGAATCTCACAGTTCCAACTTGCCAACCGTGGGACCGTCAAGTGTTCAGCACTCAAAACGTAACAGAAACACAGTATCTGCTGGTAACATCAATTTTGCGGAATCATTTCACCACTTTTTTAGCCCATCCTTTGCAATGCCACAGTAGACAAGAAGTCTGACACATAGTCAACGCCTAGAGACGATGGTACAGGAGTATCTCCAAGTAAACATTGAAGCCATGACTGTGTCACTGGACCCGTGCTCTTTTTGGGCTTCCAATCTGGATAAATGGCTGGAGCTCGCCACTTACGCCTTGGAGATCTAGTCATGCCCCGCAGCCAGCGTTCTGTCTGAATGTGTGTTCAGCGCTGCTGGTGGTGTGCTGACAGATAAGCGCACGCGGCTCTCCACTGATAATGTAGACAGACTCACGTTCATAAAGATGAACAAATCATGGATCCGAAACGACTTTTCTACCCCTGTGTCATCTTGGGGAGAGTAAAAGCTTGATGATTTGTTAAAATCACCTCACCAACCGTTTTAAGCTTTCAAATTACTAATCATGTTTATCTGTATCTTGGCTGGAAAATAATTTGGGCCTTGTAGCAGTGTGAAGTACTGATTCTATTAGGCCATCTATACTAAACTCCACCAGATTTAAAATTACTAATTATGTTTATCTGTATCTTGGCTGGAAAATAATTTGGGCCTTGTAGCAGTGTGCAGTACTGATTCTATTAGGCCATCTATACTAAACTCCACCAGATTTAAAATTACTAATCATGTTTATCTGTATCTTGTCTGAAAAATAATTTTGGCCTTGTAGCAGTTTGCAGTACTGATTCTATTAAGCCATCTATACTAAGCTCCACCAGCTTTCAAATTAATAATAATTTTTAGCTGCATCTAGCCCAGAAAATAATTTTGGGGCTCCTAGATGCGCAAGACACATGAGTGCCTTTTTGCTTCACTACCTGCAACATGACCCTCAGATTATCAGAATTCAAAATAATCCTGACTACTGGGTTGCCACACTCTTAGATCCCCCACACTCTTCGATCAACCTTTTCATTTTAATAAAGAACAAAAAAATGGTCATTTTTGAAATTATAAGCATTAGCAGGTTATTAGAAACTGAAATCAAACAGTTTTCAACTCAAAACTTTATTCTAGGTGATGTTACATTTGCACATAGGACCCCTTGTTCGAAAGGAGCTTCTTAGCTCTCTCGTCCATTGAATTTGTCAGGTTTTGGATGGTTTCTGCTTCAATTGTTTTGCATGAGGACAGAATACCCTCCCAGAGCTGTTGCTTAGATGTGAACTGCCTCCTGCCATCATAGACACTCCTTTTGATGATGCTCCAGAGGTTCTCAATGGGGTTGAGGTCAGGGGAGCATGGGGGTCACACCATAAGTTTGTCCCCTTTTATGCCCATATCAGCCAGAGATGCAGATGTGTTATGTGCAGCATGAGACGGTGCATTATCATGCATGAAAATGATCTTGCTGCGGAATACACGGTTCTTCTTCTTGAACCATAGCAGGAAGTGGTGTTTGAGAAACTCCACATACATTATGGAGTTCATCTTTACCCCTTCAGGGATCCTAAAGGAGCCGACAATCTCTCTCCCCATGATTCCAGCCCAAAACATTACTCCACCTTGTTGGCTCCGTAGCCGTGTTTGCATGGGGTGTCCATCAACCAGTCATCCTCCCCTCCATCCATCTGGACCATCGAGGGTTGCACGGCACTCATCGATGAACAAAACAGTTTTGAAGTCAGTCTTCATGTATTGTTTGGCCCACTGGAGCCGTTTCTGCTTGTGTACAGTGGATAGAGGAGGTCGACCGGATGGCTTACGCACAGCTGCAAACCTCTGAAGGACCCTGCATCTTGTTGTTCGGGGGACGTTGGAGGCACCAGCAGCTTCAGAAACTTGTCTGCTGCTATGACAAGGCTTTTTTGCCGCTGCTCTTTTAACCTGACGTAATTGCCTGTAGGAAAGAGTCCTCAATTTTCCCTTATCAGCACGCACACGTGTGTACTGTGAATCAGCTACATACTTCTTGATTGTGCGATGATCAGGATGAAGTGTCTTGGCAATGTTGATTGTAGTCATGCCTTGACCTACACACTCCACAATTTGTTGCTTCTCAGCAGCCGACACATTCTATTTCTTTCCCATTTTGCCAGAAAATGTAGGCTGCTTAATAATGTGGGACAGCCTTCTTAAGTAGTCTTGCCTTTCATTGGACACACCTGCCAAACTAATTAGCACAGGTGTCTGCAATTGCTTACAGTGATATAAAGAGCCCTGACACACATCACCATCAATGAGTTTGAGTGACAAACAAAAAAATTCTTACCTTATCACTCCTAAACACTTTTTGCATAATAATTTTGAACACAGTGTACATGTGCTTTTCCACAAAGCACCAGTGGTTCACGTAGTGAATCTTACAGTTCTAACTTGCCAACCGTGGTCTGTATGGAGTTGTTCAATAAAGGGCCCAAAATTAAGATAACATAGACGGGAGAGGTCTCTATGAATACGAATTCCTAAGTATTTGATACCCTGTGAGGGCCAGGCAAAGGGAAAGTTGGACTGGATGGAATCCTGTATGGATTTGGGGAGGGAGACATCGAGGGCCTCAGACTTCGCTGCATTGATTTTAAAATTTGACCATGTAACAAAGTGATCTATTTCAGCCATAACAGCAGGGATGGATATATGTTATTGAGTGATATATACTAGGACATCATCAGCAAATGCAGAGCACTTGTACTCGGTGCCTCCCACCTCAATCCACCTAATATTGGGGTTATGGCGAATTGATGAGAGCAGGTGCTCCGTCACTAGGATGTATAAGAGAGGGGACAGAGGACATCCCTGCCTTGTCCCATTGGTGATTATGAAAGGTGATGAAAATGTTCCATTTATCTTCAGCCTAGGTGACGTATTGCGATACAGGGCCGTGATTTTGGCTATAAAAGGGTCCCCTAGACCCCTACCCCAAGCTTTTTAAGAGAATAATATATGGCGTGCCAGGAGACTCTATGGAATGCTTTCTCAGCATCCAACGAGAGTATCTAATTACAAATTTTTAACTGCATCTAGCCCAGGAAATACTTTGTGCCTAGTAGCAGTGTCTGCTAGTCAGCGGATTATCCCAGCTGTTAAGCAAGCTACACCACCTGTAGTTTGGACACTTAGTTTTTTCAAAGGAAATGGTTCGGGCCCCCGGGACACTCAGTGAAGAGCATCGGGGAGGCACCCCAAGGCACAGGGGCTGGGACTAGCGGTAGGACACCTTGCGGTGGACCGCCAAGCTCGATCCTTATAAAAGCTTTTTAACTGCAGCAGCTTTAGTGGACGCTACTGGAGCTGGAATTACCACGGCTGCTGGCATGAGACTTGCCCTTCAATAGATCCTTGTAAAAGGATTTAAAGTGTACTCATTCAAATTAGAGAGACAATTTAAATTAAAAAGATTAGACCTGCCTCCACCACAGGGGGGCTCGCTCGACCCACCAGCGGACAGGCACCAGTATTGGGAGAGGGGGGCTGGCCGTCAGGGTCCACCGCGGCTCTGGCACAAAGCCGGCGACACGGAGGTCGCACGGGCAGGAACGGACTGGCTGTGTCGGCTTCGCACTTTTTTGGTTTTAGAAGGGCATGACATGCCTATATCTGTGTCTCCCCCTCCTTTTACTCCTCCACCTCTTTTCTTTTCGCATGACTATATGTACTCTTCACTTTTCCATGTGTTAGTTGTGTCTTCTGAGCAGTTTGTCAGCTTTTGGACACCTTTGAAGGTGTTTTCTATGTGTTTCTATGTGTTTTTGTTTGCCTGCCATTGGTTTTAACGGTGTTCGACGGTGTTCGACGAACAGTTCGGCGAACATACGGGTGTTCGACGAACCGAACTCGAACACTACGGGGGTGGCTCAACACTAGTGAGGACCACAAGCGCTCCATCGATCCCAACCTGACTCTGCACCGCTTACGCCTTCTCCCACTACAAGGCATGGTGGGGAAGATGCAGATCAAACAGCAAGTCCTACTACAATATCTTCTTCATGCACAGAAGTCCGCGCAGAACACATGTGCGACAAGTCCTGTCTGAAGACATGCCTGGTGAATGTGCACCCTAAGGGTAAACCAGAGAAAACCGTAAAGATGTACGCCATTTTGGACAATCAGAGCAACCGATCCCTTGCAAGATCAGAACTCTTTGATCTGTTTAACTTAACCCCTTCAGGACCCAGCCTATTTTGACCCTAAAGACCTTGGCATTTTTGTCAATTCTGACCAGTGTCCCTTTACGAAGTAAAAACTCTGGAACAGTTCAACGGATCCTAGCGATTCTGAGATTGTTTTTTCGTGACATATTGGGCTACATGTTAGTATTAAATTTAGGTCGATAATATTTGCGTTTATTTGTGAAAAAATCAAAAATATGGGAAAAATTTTGAAAATTTAGCAATTTTCAAATTTTGAATTTTTATTCTGCTAAACTAGAGAGTGATGTGACACAAAATAGTTAATAAATAACATTTCCCACATGTCTACTTTACATCAGCACAATTTTGGAAAAAAAAAAATTTTTTTGTAGGAAGTTAGAAGGGTTCAAAGTTCATCAGCAAATTTTCTTTTTTTCCAGCAAAATTTGCAAAGCCATTTTTTTTAGTGACCACATCACATTTGAAGTCCCTTTGAGGGGTGTACATGACAGAAAACACCCAAAAGTGACACCATTCCAAAAACTGCACCCCTCAAGCTACTCAAAACTACATTCATGAAGATTATTAACCCTTCAGGTGCATCACAGGAACTAAAGCAACATGGAAGAAAAAAATGAACATTTTAATTTTTCTAACAAAATTTTTTTTCTAGCCTAAATTTTTTAATTTTCACATGGGTAACAGGGTAAAATGCATCCTAAAATTTGTTGGCCATTTTCTCCAGAGTAAACCAATACCTCATATGTGGTCATAAACCACTGTTTGGGCACACGACAGGGCTCAGAAGGGAAGGAGCGCCATTTCACTTTTTGATTGGAAAATTAGCTCCAAAAGTCAAATTGCGCTCCTTCCCTTCTGAGCACTGCCATGCGCCCAAACAGTGGTTTATGACCACATATGAGGTATCGGTGTACTCAGGAGAAATTGCCCAACAAATTTTAGGATGCATTTTATCCTGTTACCTTTGTGAAAATTAAAAAAAAATAGGCTAAAAGAAATTTTTTGTAAAAAAAAAAAAGTATTTTTAATTTTTACGGATTAATTTGTGAAGCACCTGGGGGTTCCAAGTGCTCACTATGCATCTAGATTGGTGCCTTGGGGGGTCTAGTTTCCAAAATGGGGTCACTTGTGGGGGAGCTCCAATGTTTAGGCACACAGGGCCTCTCCAAACGCAACATGGTGTCCGCTAACAATTTGAGCCGAAATTGTTAGCGGACACCATGTTACGTTTAAAGAGCTCCTGTGTGCCTAAACATTAGAGCTCCCCCATAAGTGACCCCATTTTGGAAACTAGACCCCCCAAGGCACCTATCTAGATGCATAGTGAGCACTTGGAACCCCCAGGTGCTTCACAAATTGATTCGTAAAAATGAAAAAGTGGAAAAAAAAATACTTTTTCATTTTTACGGATTAATTTGTGAAGCACCTGGGGGTTTCAAGTGCTCACTATGCATCTAGATAGGTGCCTTGGGGGGTCTAGTTTCCAAAATGGGGTCACTTCTGGGGGAGCTCCAATGTTTTGGCACACAGGGCCTCTCCAAACGCAACATGGTGTCCGCTAACAATTTCGGCTCAAATTGTTAGCGGACACCATGTTGCGTTTAAAGAGCTCCTGTGTGCCTAAACATTGGAGCTCCCCCATAAGTGACCCCATTTTGGAAACTAGACCCCCCAAGGCACCTATCTAGATGCATAGTGAGCACTTGGAACCCCCAGGTGCTTCACAAATTGATTCGTAAAAATGAAAAAGTGGAAAAAAAAATACTTTTTCATTTTTACGGATTAATTTGTGAAGCACCTGGGGGTTTCAAGTGCTCACTATGCATCTAGATAGGTGCCTTGGGGGGTCTAGTTTCCAAAATGGGGTCACTTGTGGGGGAGCTCCAATGTTTTGGCACACAGGGCCTCTCCAAACGCAACATGGTGTCCGCTAACAATTTCGGCTCAAATTGTTAGCGGACACCATGTTGCGTTTAAAGAGCTCCTGTGTGCCTAAACATTGGAGCTCCCCCATAAGTGACCCCATTTTGGAAACTAGACCCCCCAAGGCACCTATCTAGATGCATAGTGAGCACTTGGAACCCCCAGGTGCTTCACAAATTGATTCGTAAAAATGAAAAAGTGGAAAAAAAAATACTTTTTCATTTTTACGGATTAATTTGTGAAGCACCTGGGGGTTCCAAGTGCTCACTATGCATCTAGATAGGTGCCTTGGGGGGTCTAGTTTCCAAAATGGGGTCACTTGTGGGGGAGCTCCAATGTTTTGGCACACAGGGCCTCTCCAAACGCAACATGGTGTCCGCTAACAATTTCGGCTCAAATTGTTAGCGGACACCATGTTGCGTTTAAAGAGCTCCTGTGTACCTAAACATTGGAGCTCCCCCATAAGTGACCCATTTTGGAAACTAGACCCCCCAAGGCACCTATCTAGATGCATAGTGAGCACTTGGAACCCCCAGGTGCTTCACAAATTAATCCGTAAAAATGAAAAAGTATTTTTTTTTCCACTTTTTCATTTTTACGAATCAATTTCTGAAGCACCTGGGGGTTCCAAGTGCTCACTATGCATCTAGATAGGTGCCTTGGGGGGTCTAGTTTCCAAAATGGGGTCACTTATGGGGGAGCTCCAATGTTTAGGCACACAGGAGCTCTTTAAACGCAACATGGTGTCCGCTAACAATTTGAGCCGAAATTGTTAGCGGACACCATGTTGCGTTTGGAGAGGCCCTGTGTGCCAAAACATTGGAGCTCCCCCACAAGTGACCCCATTTTGGAAACTAGACCCCCCAACGCACCTATCTAGATGCATAGTGAGCACTTGGAACCCCCAGGTGCTTCACAAATTGATTCGTAAAAATGAAAAAGTGGAAAATAAAATACTTTTTCATTTTTACGGATTAATTTGTGAAGCACCTGGGGGTTCCAAGTGCTCACTATGCATCTAGATAGGTGCCTTGGGGGGTCTAGTTTCCAAAATGGGGTCACTTGTGGGGGAGCTTCAATGTTTAGGCACACAGGGCCTCTCCAAACGCAACATGGTGTCCGCTAACAATTTGAGCCGAAAATGTTAGCGTACACCATGTTGCGTTTAAAGAGCTCCTGTGTGCCTAAACATTGGAGCTCCCCCATAAGTGACCCCATTTTGGAAACTAGACCCCCCAAGGCACCTATCTAGATGCATAGTGAGCACTTGGAACCCCCAGGTGCTTCACAAATTAATCCGTAAAAATGAAAAAGTATTTTTTTTTCCACTTTTTCATTTTTACGAATCAATTTGTGAAGCACCTGGGGGTTCCAAGTGCTCACTATGCATCTAGATAGGTGCCTTGGGGGGTCTAGTTTCCAAAATGGGGTCACTTATGGGGGAGCTCCAATGTTTAGGCACACAGGAGCTCTTTAAACGCAACATGGTGTCCGCTAACAATTTGAGCCGAAATTGTTAGCGGACACCATGTTGCATTTGGAGAGGCCCTGTGTGCCAAAACATTGGAGCTCCCCCACAAGTGACCCCATTTTGGAAACTAGACCCCCCAAGGCACCTATCTAGATGCATAGTGAGCACTTGGAACCCCCAGGTGCTTCACAAATTGATTCGTAAAAATGAAAAAGTGGAAAAAAAAATACTTTTTCATTTTTACGGATTAATTTGTGAAGCACCTGGGGGTTCCAAGTGCTCACTATGCATCTAGATAGGTGCCTTGGGGGGTCTAGTTTCCAAAATAGGGTCACTTGTAGGGGAGCTCCAATGTTTAGGCACACAGGGCCTCTCCAAACGCAACATGGTGTCCGCTAACAATTTGAGCCGAAATTGTTAGCGTACACCATGTTGCGTTTAAAGAGCTCCTGTGTGCCTAAACATTGGAGCTCCCCCATAAGTGACCCCATTTTGGAAACTAGACCCCCCAAGGCACCTATCTAGATGCATAGTGAGCACTTGGAACCCCCAGGTGCTTCACAAATTGATTCGTAAAAATGAAAAAGTGGAAAAAAAAATACTTTTTCATTTTTACGGATTAATTTGTGTAGCACCTGGGGGTTCCAAGTGCTCACAATGCATCTAGATAGGTGCCTTGGGGGGTCTAGTTTCCAAAATGGGGTCACTTGTGGGGAAGCTCCAATGTTTCGGCACACAGGGGCTGTCCAAACACGACATGGTGTCCGCTAACAAATTGGAACCATGTTGCGTTTGGAGAGCCCCTGTGTGTGTAAACATTGGTGCTCCCCCATAAGTGACCCCATTTTGGAAACTAGATCCCCCAAGGCACCTATCTAGATGCATAGTGAGCAGTTGGAACCCCCAGGTGCTTCACAAATTGATTCGTAAAAATGAAAAAGTGGAAAAAAAATACTTTTTCATTTTTACGGATTAATTTGTGTAGCACCTGGGGGTTCCAAGTGCTCACAATGCATCTAGATAGGTGCCTTGGGGGGTCTAGTTTCCAAAATGGGGTCACTTGTGGGGAAGCTCCAATGTTTCGGCACACAGGGGCTGTCCAAACACGACATGGTGTCCGCTAACAAATTGGAACCATGTTGCGTTTGGAGAGCCCCTGTGTGTAAACATTGAAGTTCCCCCACAAGTGACCCTATTTTGGAAACTAGACCCCCCAGGGAACTTATCTAGATGTAGTGTATGTGAGTTTGGTGTGTGGTGTGGTGTATACACCACACACACACAAACAACCTCACATACACTACAACACACACACCAACCTGACATAGGTTGGTGTGTGTTGTAGTGTACGTGAGGTTGTTGTGTGTGTGCGTGATGTTTTGTATGTCATGCTAGTGTGGGTGAGTTCTGTAGGGAAGGTCAGGATGTGTTTAGTCCGGGGACATGTGATGAATTTTGAAACATTCATTCAAACACAGTCCCGGTTTATCAGGACACGTTTCACATTGGAAACGGGTGACCTTTCTTATCCCCCTTTTATGGCAGACCCAGCACCTTTTTCTTACCGTGACCTCACCAGGAAAATGTTGCCCTGGTACCACACGGGAGACTCGAGTTCCAGGGGTGCTGGGGCCCGCTTCTTCTTCGCTTCTAAAAATCAGGGCCTTTATCACTGCCTCCTGGAAGTTGAGGAAGGTGTTGGTGGTCTGGCCTGCACATCGTGACAGCACGTATGCGTTATACAGTGCCATTTGAACGATGTGCACGGCCAGTTTTTTATACCAGACTTTCGCCTTCCTCATCGCACTGTAGGGCTGGAGGACTTGATCAGAAAGATCAACTCCCCCCATGTGCTTGTTGTACCCCAGGGCACAGTCCGGTTTGCGGACCGGTGCTGGGGTACCTCTAACGTTGGTGGCCGTGGTGCCGGGACCATGGATTGTGGTCAAGAAAAAGACGTCCCTTTTGTCTTTGTACTTCACCACAACCATGTTGCCGCTACATTGAGCTCGGCTCTCACCCTTTGGGAAAACCTGCTCAATTAGCGTCAAAGGGAGACCCCTCTTGGTTTTGCGCACAGTACCGCAAGCGGCGGTAGCTCTGGCAGAGAGAGACTGAAATAGGGGAATGCTTGTATAAAAGTTATCAACGTATAGATGGTAACCTTTATCAAGCAGTGGGCGGATCAAATCCCACACTATTTTCCCACTTACCTTCAGAGCAGGTGGACATTCTGGGGGCTGAATCCTCAAATCCTTTCCTTCGTAAACTCTAAAGCTGTGAGTGTACCCTGAGGCACTCTCGCACAGCTTGTAGAGCTTTATTCCGTACCTGGCCCTCTTACTGGGCAGGTATTGTCGGAATTGAAGCCTCCCTTTGAAGTGGATGAGGGATTCATCCACAGAAATTTCCCTTTGGGGAACGTACACTTCAGCAAACTTGTTGCTGAAGTGTTCTATGACCGGACGAATTTGAACAGTCTGTCAAAATTCGGGTCATCACGGGGAAGGCTGTCCGCGTTATCCCTGAAATGTAAAAATTTGTGAATGACCTCAAATCTTTTGCGGGTCATCACCATTCCGAACACTGGAGTTTGATATAAAATATCAGTACTCCAGTATTGACGGATTTCTGGTTTCTTCACAATCCCCATGTGAAGTACCAGTCCCCAATATTTCAACATTTCTACTGAGTCAACGGGACTCCAAGTAGAAAACATTGAATTGGGGTTTGCAGACAAAAATTGTTGGGCGTAAATGTTAGTCTGCTCCACCATGAGACTGACAATGGCCTCAGAGAAATAGACTTTGAAAAAGTCTATTTCCCTGAGGTTTGCTGTCTCGAACTGGATTCCTGATTGGGGAAGGAAATCAGGAATCCGTGGAGCGTAATTTTCAGGGACGGGGGTCCACACGGGGGCACTGGTGCTAGGTTGGGCGTGACTAGCACCAGGTTGAGGGTTACTTACAGATGGCTGTGGGTCTTCTTCCACGGCCTCCGTACGATGCCTTGACCTCTGACGTCGTCTTGGTGCCGGCTCGGTGTCACTGGAGGAGGAAGAATGAGAGGAATAGAGGAACGTGGGGTCCTCTCCCTCACTATCAGCTTCGGAGGCAATAAAGGAATATGCCTCCTCAGCTGAGTACGCCCTAGGGCGGGACGGGCGGGACATTTTGTGTGCTGTGGGTAAAAAAAAAAAATCTAAACTTTATTATTAGTGTGAGTGTACGTGTGTATGTGTGAGTGCTTGGTGTAAATCACGTGTGGAGGCGTACGGGGCGCAGGAGGGGGCGCGCTCAGGCGTACGGGGCGCAGGAGGGGGCGCGCTCAGGCGTACGGGGCGCAGGAGGGGGCGCGCTCAGGCGCACGGGGCGCAGGAGGGGGCGCGCTCAGGCGCACGGGGCGCAGGAGGGGGCGCGCTCAGGCGCACGGGGCGCAGGAGGGGCGCGCTCAGGCGCACGGAGCGCAGGGGGGGCTGAGGAGATGGAAGAGCCAACAGCAGCAGGGGGGGGTATCACTGGGGCAGAAGGGGCAGAAAGGGGGGCAGGAGCCGGCAGCAGCAAGGGGGTAGGGGCCGGCAGGCAGTAGCTGGCAGCAGCAGGGGGGGTGATCACTCGGACGGGGGAGGGGGCTGGTGATCACTGGGGGGGGGTGATCACTGGGGGGGTGAGATCACTAGGACTGGGGGATGGTGGGTGAGATCACTAGGACTGGGGGATGATGGTGTGATCCCTGGGACTGGGGGATGGTGGTGTGATCACAGGCACAGGAGATTTACACTGAGTCTGCTGCTGCCTGTGATCACAGTCCACCGGCTGTCAGAAGGAGAGCAGCAGCCGGTGGATGAAGACGTGGGAAAGGGAGGGAGCGGAGGTCGGGGTACAGGTGTTAAATTGGGACTGGGGTGGAAGGGGGGTGGAAGGGGGGTGGAGGGGGGGTTGGGGGGGGGAGTGGGGGCTGGAAATCTGATAAGGGGGGGGATACTACCGGCAGCGGATCAGCAGCGGAGGCAGCGGCGGGTGCAGGGGGTCGGCGGCAGATCAGCAGCGGCGGGTGCAGAGGATCGGTGGCGGCGATGGAGGTGGCAGACGATCGGCGGCGGGGCAGATGATCTGTGGCAGCAGCGGATCGGCGTGACCAAACTCCTCTGGCTCTACGGAAGGGATGGATCTGGAAAGTTTGGTCAGCCATAGAAAATACACCGCTCGACATCTGATTGGAGCTAGTGTCCATGTGACGCTAGCCCCCAATCAGATCTGGGGGGGTGACACAGAGGTGACACTCCCCCCAGCCAATGGCTGATGCTATAAGCATCAGGCCATGCCCAGAAAGTAAATATTTCACCAATTTCCATTGGTGAAATATTTCATTCATTCCGATTGGCAGTTTCACTAAAAGTGAAAGTGAAACTGCCAATCGGAGGGGTTTTAGGCACGGGGGGGTTAATCCACCCCCTGTGGGGTCAACTACAGGTTGTCTAGTTGCAGTAGCAACTGTGACACCTGAGCGACCCCGCTCGCGGGCGCTGCAGGGGCTCTTTCCCTCCATGTCACAGACGCTGTGACATGGGTCGGGAACGAACTGTTTTCCATGTCACAAACGGTGTGACACGGGTCGGGAAGGGGTTAAAGGGAAATGCTCACCCTTACACCCTGGGCACCTCTAGTGGTGTTATGTTTCTCTGGGAGAAGAGCCAATGGACTCATCGTATTTTGTTTTGAGAACAATGTGAAGATACCCCTACCCACTCTCGTCGAATGCAACCAGATACCGTCCAACAAAGAGAAGGTCCCAACCCCAGAGGTTGCTCTTTGTCACCCTCATCTAAAGACTATAGCCAACAAGATTCCAGCTCTTGACAGCAGTGCGAATATCCTGATTCTGCTTGGTAGAGACATTCTCCGGCTACACAAGGTAAGTCAGCAAATCAACGGACCACATGATGCTCCATTTGCTCAACGCTTTGATCTAGGCTGGGTTATCATAGGTGATGTCTGCATGGAAAGGATGAAGATACCTACAAGGATTTCCTCATTTAAACTCATGTCTTGCCAAATGGTCACGGCCTTTACTTTCAGCCATGCCCACATCATTAGTAGGTGAAATAGAAGATGAGTAACAGTAAGGGGCAGCAAGAAAACCCTGACAACATGAACATGTTCCCTTCCTGTGATGACAACCTCTGGTCAACAGCGTTCAATTCTACGAGTGAAGACAACAGGCTGGTACCTGCAAGAGAAGACAGTTGAAACTACCTGAGGTACTTATGGCACAAGGACAATGACATCCACAACGAGGTCATAGACCACTGGATGAAGGTACATGTCTTTGGGAACAGCCCCTCACCTGCCGTGGCAATCTATGGACCGAGACGGACAGCCCAGGAAGGTGAGAGAGAGTATCGATCTGATGCTCGTCTATCTGTGGAGAAGAACTTCTATGTAGATGATGTGCTTAAATCTCTGCCCACAAGTGAAGAGACAATTGTTATGCTCTCTAGAACAAAGGAAATGTTGTCGGCACAGATGACATCCTGCCAGCCTTGGGTGATCAAAAGCTGCGCCGGGGTCGCCGGAGGGTAAGAGATTCGCGGCCTCCTGTCCAGCCGCCAGGTACCACTGACCTGGACACTGGACCAGAGAGCTGGGAATCCATCCATTCATCTCTAGTCCCAACTGTCCCAGATACAGCGAACAGTCCCGGTTTTGGGTCTACGCCCTGCAGTCTAAAACATCTGCAGAATGTCCCTCATTACCAGCACCCCTCTGACAACTCCTCCTGCCGGGGAAAAGAAAGATAATAGTAAATGGGCGTGGATTGGGGTGTGGCCAGGGGCATGGCCAAAATGTGTTACTACGCTCTACGTGCGCAGCATGATGTGTCCCTTTTTTATCTTCAAAAGTTGGGAGGTATGCTCTCTGTCCTGATTCCAGACTGCTACTCGCTTCTCTTCTTTGCTATTTCTTCGCTTACGAACTCTTACTATCTGCTTCGGTAGTTCCTCTCTTGCCACAGGGTCACCCACTTCATGCAGTTCTGCCAACTAGTCAGACCTGAGGTCTACTATTGGTGATAGCTCAGCCCCATCTGGCTTTCTACCCTGAAACTCTCCATTATGTCCACGCTATGCTCCTCCCCCTGGGCTAGTCCCACTTGTTAACTCTGTCTCTCCCTGTAGCTTACCTAGTGCAGGGCAGAACACAACTCCATCCCCAAAAATATTAAACATTGAACATTTCAAACACCATTATGTTACCTACAAGTGCTTTTCACTAAATTAGAAGATCATCAAAAGGTTAATTTATTTCAGTTCTTCAATACAAAAAGTGAAACTCATATATTATATCGAGTCATTCCAAACAGAGTGATCTATTTCTTGTGTTTATTTCTGTTAATGTTGATGATTATGGCTTACAGCCAATGAAAACATAAAAGTCATTATCTCAGTAATATAGAATACTTTATAACAACAGCTTGAAAAATGTTTTTAAAATCAGAAAAGTTGGCCTACTGAAATGTACACACATGGTCAAAATTGTTGGTAGTCCTCGTTTAATGAAAGAAAAAACCACAATGGTCACAGAAATAACTTTAATCTGACAAAAGTAATAATAAATTAGAAATCTTTGAAAATGAACAAATGAAAGTCAGACACTGCTTTTCAACCCTGCTTCCACAGAATTTAAAAAAAATTAAACTAGGCCTGGACAGAAATTATGATACTCTTAACTTAATATTTTGTTGAAAACCTTTTGAGGCAATCACTTCAATCAAACAATTCCTGTAACTGTCAATGAGACTTCTGCACCTCTCGACAGGTATTTTGGCCCACTCCTCATGAGCAAACTGCTCCAGTTGTCTCGTGTTTGAAGGTTGCCTTTTCCAGACAGCATGTTTCAGCTCTTTCCAAAGATGCTCAATAGGATTTAGGTCAGGGCTCATAGAAGGCCACTTCTGAATAGTCCAATGTTTTCCTCTTAGCCAATCTTGGGTGTTTTTAGCTGTGTGTGTTGGGTCATTATCCTGTTGCAAGATCCATGACCTGCGACTGAGACCAAGCTTTCTGACACTGGGCAGCACATTTCTCTCTAGAATCTCTTGATAGTCTTGAGATTTCATTGTACCCTGCACAGATTCAAGACACCTTGTACAAGATGTAGCAAAGCAGCCCCAGAACATAACAGAGCCTCCTCCATGTTTCACAGTAGGGACAGTGTTCTTTTCTTGATATGCTTCATTTTTCCATCTGTGAACATAGAGCTGATGTGCCTTGCCAAAAACTTCCATTTTTGTCTCATCTGTCCATAGGACATTCTCCCAGAAGCTTTGTGGCTTGTCAACATATAGTGTGGCAAATTCCAGTCTGGCATTTTTATGATTTTTTTTCAACAATGTTGTTCTCCTTCGTCGTATCCCATGAAGATTACTTTGGATCAAACATTGACGGATGGTGCGATCTGACACTGATGTTCCTTGAGCTTGAATTTCACCTTTATTCTCTTTAGAAGTTTTCCTGGGCTCTTTGGTTACCATTCGTATTATCCGTCTCTTTGATTTGTCATCAATTTTCCTCCTGCGGCCACATCCAGGGAGGTTGGCTACAGTCCCATGGATCTTAAATGTCTGAATAATATGTGCAACTGTAGTCACTGGAACATCAAGCTGCTTGGAGATGGTCTTATAACCTTTACCTTTAACATGCTTGTCTATAATTTTCTTTCTAATCTCCTGAGACAACTCTTTCCTTTGTTTCCTCTGGTCCATGTTGAGTGTGGTAAACACCATGTCACCAAACAGTACAGTGAGTATATGTAGCCCTATATATAGGCCCACTGACTGATTATAAGATTGTAGACACCTGTGATGCTAATTAGTGGACACAACTTGATTTAACATGTCCCTTTTGTCACATTATTTTCATGGGTACCATCATTTCTGTCCAGGCCTATTGCATGAGTTTAATTTTTAAAAAAAATCTGTGGAAGCTGGGTTGAAAAGCAATGTCTGACTTTCATTTGTTCATTTTCATAGATTTTGAATGTATTATTACTTTTGTCAGATTCAAGTTATTTCTGTGACCATTGTGGGTTTTTCTTTCATTAAATGAGGGGTACCAACAATTTTGACCACGTGTGTATGTTCAGTAAATGCACTCAATACTTGGTAGGGCTCCTTTTGCATCAATTACTGCATCAATGCGGCGTGGCATGGAGGAGATCAGCCTGTGGCACTGCTGAGGTGTTATGGAAACCCAGGTTGCTTTGATAGCAGCCTTCAGCTCATCTGCATTGTTGGGTCTGGTGTCTCTCATCTTCCTCTTGACAATACCCCATAGATTCTCTATGGGGTTAAGGTCAGGTGAGTTTTCTGGCCAATCATGCACAGTGATACTGTTGTTTTTAAACCAGGTATTGGTACTTTAGGCAGTGTGGACAGGTGCAAGGCCTGCTGGAGAATGAAATTTCCATCTCCAAAATGCTTGTCAGCAGAGGGAAGCATTAAGTGCTCTAAAATTTCCTGGTAGACGGCTGCGCTGACTTTGGTCTTGATAAAACACAGGTGACCTACAAAAGCAGATGACATGGCTCCCCAAACCATCACTGATTGTAAAAACATCACACTAGATCTCTAGCAGCTTGGATTGTGTGCCTCTTCACTCTTCCTCTAGACTCTGGGACCTTGATTTCCAAATGAAATGCAAAATTTACTTTCATCTGAAAACAACACCTTGGACTACTGATCAACAGTCCAGGTCGTTTTCTCCTTGGCCCAGGTAAGACGCTTCTGGCGTTGTCTGTTGTTCATGACACATGTGGCTTGACACAAGGAATGCAACACTTGTAGCCCATGTCCTGAATACGTTTGTGTGTGGTGGCTCTTGAAGCAATGACTCCAGCAGCAGTCCACTCCTTGTGAATCTCCCCCAAATTTTTGAATGACCTTTTCTTAACAATCCATTCAAGGCTCCGGTTACATTGCAGAGTGCCCTGGATGAAGCTGCTCCTCCTACACTTAGAACAACTCGGCACAGACGGCGACAACCCTGGCACACACTGCAAACACGTTTTCTACAGCGGTGCTCCATGTGTGCTAAACGTCTGTGGAGAGAATTTAATCTGGCTGAAGATTTCATCCATTATAAATTTATGCTTAAAACATACAACTCCGCCCTTCACCTCTTAAAACAAACCTATTTCAATACCCTCATCACCTCACTTTCCAAAAATCCTAAACTCCTCTTTGACACTTTTCTTTCCCTCCTCCAACCAAGAGTGAAAGCCCCGACTACCGACCTCAGCGCTGATGATCTGGCTAATTATTTCAAAGAAAAAATTGACCATATTAGACAGGAAATTCTCTCCCAATCCCCTAATACCATGCACGGTCCTTCTTCTCCGATTACATCTAGTTCACTCTCTGTCTTTGAACCAGTCACGGAAGAAGAAGTGCTCAGGCTCCTTGCATCCTCTCACCCTACTAACTGCACCAGTGACCCTATTCCCTCACATCTCCTTCAGTCACTTTCCCCAGCTGTCACCACTTAAATAACTAAAATATAAAATCTCTTTTTCTCATCCGATATCTTTCCCTATTCATTTAAACACTCCAGCATACATCCATTAATTAAAAAGCCATCCCTCAAACAAAACTGTGCTGCTAACTACAGACCTATGTCTAATCTTCCCTTCATTTCTAAACTCCTAGAATGCTTGGTCTACACACATCTAATCCGCTATCTCTAAGATAACTCTCTTCTTGACCCTCTGCAATCCGGTCTCCGCTCTGTACCCTCCACTGAAACTCCCCTCACTAAAGTCTCTAATGATCTACTAACAGCTAAATCTAATGGTCACTACTCCCTGCTGATTCTCCTGAATTCTCCTGGATTTCTTTGCAGCGTTCGACACTGTGGATCACCAGCTCCTCCTCACTATGCTCCGCTCTATTGGGCTCAAGGACACTGTTCTATCCTGGTTCTCCTCCTACCTATTTGACTGCTTCTTCACTGTATCTTTTGCTGGCTCCTCTTCCTCCCCTTTTACCCTTACTGTTGGGGTTCCTCAAGGATTGGTCCTAGGCCCCTCCTCTTCTCCTTATATACCATCCCTATTGGACAAACAATTAGTAGATTTGGCTTTCAGTACCATCTCTATGCTGATGACACCCAGTTATACACATCGTCTCCTAACCTCACTCCTGAATTATTACAAAACACCAGTGATTGTCTATCCGTTGTCTCTAACATCATGTCCTCCCTCTATCTGAAACTGAACTTGTTAAAAACTGAACTTCTTGTGTTTCCTCCCTCCATTAATCTACCTATGCCCAATATCGCCATCTCTGTGTGTGTCTCCACCATTACGCCCCAGCAACAAGCCCTCTGTCTTGGGGTTATACTTCATTCAGATCTTTCCTTCTCTCCTCATATCCAATCACTTGCCCGCTCATGTCATCTACACCTCAAAAACCTTTTCTTACCTTTGACTCTGCAAAAACTCTTACTGTCGCTCTGATTCATTCTCGTCTGGACTACTGCAACTCTCTACTAATTGGTCTCCCTCTTACTAAACTTTCCTCTCTCCAATCTGTCCTAAATGCAGCAGCCAGGATCATATTCCTCACCAACTGATACACCGATGCCTCTTCCCTGTGCCAGTCGTTGCACTGTTTACCCATCCACTACAGAGTTCAATATAAACTCATCACCCTCAACCACAAAGCGCTCCATGCTACAGCACCATCCTACAGTCATGGCCAAAAGTTTTGAGAATGACACCAAAATTATATTTTCACATGATCTGCTGGCGTCTGGTTTTTATTAGTGTTTGTCTGATGTTTATATCACATACAGAAATATAATTGCAATCATATTATGAGTACCAATAGGTTATATTGACAGTTAGAATGAGTTAATGCAGCAAGTCAATATTTGCAGTGTTGCCCCTTCTTCTTCAAGACCTCTGTAATTCTCCCTGGCATGCTCTCAATCAACTTTTGGACCAAATCCTGACTGATAGCAGTCCATTCTTGCATAATCAATGCTTGCATTTTGCCAGAATTTGTTGGTTTTTGTTTGTCCACCCGTCTCTTGATGATTGACCACAAGTTCTCAATGGGATTAAGATCTGGGGAGTTTCCAGGCCATGGACCCAAAATCTCTATGTTTTGTTCCATGAGCCATTTATTTATCACCTTTGCTTTATGGCAAGGTGCTCCATCATGCTGGAAAAGGCATTGTTGGGCGCCAAACTGCTCTTGGACGGTTGGGAGAAGTTGCTCTTGGAGGACATTCTGGTACCATTCTTTATTCATGGCTGTGTTTTTAGGCAAGACTGTGAGTGAGCCGATTCCCTTGGCTGAGAAGCAACACCACACATGAATGGTTTCAGGATGCTTTACAGTTGGCATGAGACAAGACTGGTGGTAGCGCTCACCTCTTCTTCTCCGAATAAGCTGTTTTCCAGATGTCCCAAACAATCGAAAAGGGGATTCATCAGAGAAAATGACTTTGCCCCAGTCCTCAGCAGTCCACTCGCTGTACCTTTTGCAGAATATCAGTCGGTCCCTGATGTTTTTTCTGGAGAGAAGTGGCTTCTTTGCTGCCCTCCTTGAAACCAGCCCTTGCTCAAAGAGTCTCCACCTCACAGTGCGTGCAGAAGCACTCACACCAGCCTGCTGCCATTCCTGAGCAAGCTCGGCACTGCTGGTAGTCCGATCCCGCAGCTGAAACAGTTTTAAGATACGGTCCTGGCGCTTGCTGGTCTTTCTTGGGCGCCCTGGAGCCTTTTTGACAACAATGGAAGCTCTCTCCTTGAAGTTCTTGATGATGCGATAGATTGTTGACTGAGGTGCAATCTTTGTAGCTGCGATAGTCTTCCCTGTTAGGCCATTTTTGTGCAGTGCAATGATGGCTGCACGTGTTTCTTTAGAGATAACCATGGGTAACTGAAGAGAAACAATGATACCAAGAACCAGCCTCCTTTTAAAGTGTCCAGTGATGTCATTCTTACTTAATCATGACTGATTGATCGCCAGCCCTGTCCTCATCAACACCCACACCTGTGTTAATGGATCAATCACTAAAATGATGTTAGCTGCTCCTTTTAAGGCAGGACTGCAATGATGTTGAAATGTGTTTTGGGGGTTAAAGTTCATTTTCTGGGCAAATATTGACTTTGCAAGTACAATAATTGCTGTTAAGCTGATCACTCTTTGACATTCAGGAGTATATGCAAATTGCCATTACAAAAAATGAAGCAGTAAACTTTGGAATTATTACTATTTGTCTCATTCTCAATACTTTTGGCCATGACTGTACATCTCTTTCCTCGTCTCAGTCTACCACCCTACCCGTGCCCTCCGGTCTGCGAATGACCTAAGATTAACATCCTGAATAATCCGGACCTCCCACTCCCGTCTCCAACACTTCTCACGTGCTGCACCAATTCTTTGGAATGCACTACCCAGGACTCGATTAATCCCCAATACCCACAATTTTAAGCGTGCCCTAAAAACGCATTTCTTTAGACTGGCCTATTACCTCACCTCACCTATCTAACTATCCCCCCCCCCCCCCACATCATACAAAATTTCCTTCCAAATCAGGCCCCTCATATCTTCTGTTTACACACCGCATCACTTAGTAGACTACTGTGTCTGTACTTGTTCACATACTGTTGGGTGACTGGTTCATTTAGCATTAGGTGATTACCCTATTTATTACATTGTTGGTAGACCGTACAATACAAGCAATTGTTACCATCCACCTTTCGTGTCTCCCCTATTTCCTCATAGATTGTAAGTTTGTAAGCAGGACCCTCACTCCTCCTGGTATCTGTTGACTAATGTGATTATTATTATTCCGTAATTTCTTTTATTGTCTGTACAAGTCCCCTCTAAAATGTAAACTGCTGCGGAATATGTTGGCGCTATAGAAATAAAAATTCTTCTTATTATTATTGTTGCTCATGCAGCTTTTCCTATCACACTGTTTCCTTCCACTCAGCCTTCCATTAATATGCTTGGATACAGCACTCTGTGAACAGCCAGCATTTTTTAGCAATGACCTTTTGTGGCTTACCCTCCTTGTGGAGTGTGTCAATGACTGCCTTCTGGACATCTGTCAAGTCAGCAGTCTTCCCCATGATTGTGGAGCCTACTGAAAAAGACTAAGGGACCTTTTAAATGCTTCCGAAGCCTTTGCAGGTGTTTTTTGTTAATTATTCAAATTTACTGAGATAATGACTTTTGTGTTTTCATTGCCTGTAAGCCATAATCATCAACATTAACAGAAATAAACACTTGAAATAGATCACTCTGTTTGGAATACCTCTATATAATATATGAGTTTCACTTTTTATATTGAAGAACTGAAATAAATTAACTTTTTGATGATATTTTAATTTAGTGAAAAGCACTTATATGTAACATAATGGTGTTTGAAATGTTCAATGTTTAATATTTTTGGGGATGGAGTGGTGTTCTGCCCTGCACTAGGTAAGCTACATGAGAGACAGAATCAACAAGTGGGACTAGCCCAGGGGGAGGAGCATAGCGTGGACATAATGGAGAGTTTCAGGGTAGAAAGCCAGATGGGGCTGAGCTATCACCAATAGTAGACCTCAGGTCTGACTAGTTGGCAGAACTGCATGAAGTTGGTGACCCTGTGGCAAGAGAGGAACTACCGAAGCAGATAGTAAGAGCTCGTAAGCGAAGAAATAGCAAAGAAGAGAAGCGAGTAGCAGTCTGGAATCGCGACAGAGAGCATACCTCATTGGCTGTTATTTTCATTGACTGTAAGCCATAATCATCAACATTAACAGAAATAAACACTAGAAATAGATCACTCTGTCTGTAATAACTCTATATAATATATGAGTTTCACTTTATGTATTGAAGAACTGAAATAAATTACCTTTTTGATGCTATTTTAATTTTGTGAGAAGCCCCTGTATCTTCGAGGGGGACACTTCCACCTCTTTACAGTCACATGACCATTTTTCTCTCATCTGAGGAAATCTGTCTGATTATGCTAATCAGACTATGATCAGACTATGATTAGAGAGTGATCATAGTGTGATCCCATTTTCTCGGATATGGAGAATAAAAAAAAAAATTCTCCATGTTCCCTATGCTTTCTGTCTGTGAAAATCATAACGCACTCAAATGTCATTCGAGTGCGGACTGATTTTTTTCAACAAACCTATAGACATGAATGGCTGAGTGCGATCCAATAATCGGATGCAAAGTGACAAGTAGCACCCATACGCTTTTTACGATCGCCTTCACGAGCCATTAGATGTGAAACCCCTGGTTTAGTGATTACTTTTTTCATAATGTTATATCCATGGCAGCAGTCCGCCCCCTGACACTCATGGCGGGCTGGTACCACCACCTCACCAGGTGAAGAGCCACAAATTGAAGACCACTGGCCGGAGCCATTAATGAACCTTTTAGGGATGAGGTGGGGATTTGGCTATATCTAGCGGTCTCTGACCTCTGTGGAAAATCTCCTGGCTGCAATGACATCTCCACTAAGCAGCAGATCACACACAACCAAAGCCCTGGCTGGAATGTAGTCACACAACACAATGACCTTTCATCTCTCTAAACAAACATGTCTGAGGAATGCATGATTGAGTGTACAGTAAATTACAGCAGTGGTGTGTACTGAAGGAGGAGAAGCTCATCCTCTGTAGGTGATCATTATAGAAGACAACATTGGTATGGAGAAAAATGAAATCATAATTCAATATAAAACGCTACAAAATAGCAGATTACTAGAGCAAAGTGACAAACGAGACAGTAAACTCGTCACCCTCCAACCACAGTTCTTACTTCTTATACCCCTTCATCCAAGATATTGGTGCTTTTACCATCAAAACGCTGGTAATCTCCATACTTCTCATGTGGTACTTCATTACCAGATCTATATCAGAAGACTTTCACGGTTTTCAGTGGGGTTGTTGTTTGCATGTCAATACATCTGCTGCACACATTATTAAGGGATCACTCCGTATGCCTTCCTCTCCTGCCTTTGTTTCATGCAAATCTTTAATGTTCTCTCCGGATTATTAGGGGGCTCCTTCACTCACTTTTACTTTCTCATATTTTTAGCTATAATGTAGCTTTCACTGATGTTCCTGATGGCAGTTTTACAACTTAATTAATACAATTTTTAATCGGGTATTTCTGGCATTACAAAAGTTGCATTGAGAAACATATGGAGAATAACACCACATCTAGAGCATGCTGCATGCTAGAAAAATATTACCGAAACCGCACAGCAGAAAAAAAAGTCATTGTATTGTGCCTTAATGTTCCATAGCGATTTAAATGTAACCGCAGCAAAGTTTGTGGACAAGGGAAAAAAACTTGAAAAATTCAATGTTTGTTGCTTTACTTAGCTGCTTTTTTCTTGCCGTAATAAAAATTCTAACAGTCTATTCAGCAGGACTATCAGCTGTATATCCACCAGACTTCTGCACAACACAACTGATGGTCCCAACCCCATTTATAAGGCAAGAAATCCCACTTATTAAACCTGACAGGGCACACCTGTGAAGTGAAAACCATTTCCAGTGACTACCTCTTGAAGCTCATCAAGAGAATGCCAAGAGTGTGCAAAGCAGTCATCAAAGCAAAAGGTGGCTACTTTGAAGAACCTAGAATATAAGACATATTTTCAGTTGTTTCACATTTTTTTCTTAAGTATATAATTCCACATTGTTAATTCATAGTTTTGATGCCTTCAGTGTGAATATACAATTTTTCAAAGTCATGAGAATACAGAAAAATCTTTAAATGAGGTGTGTCCAAACTTTTGGTCTGTACTGTACATTACAGGAAATCTGTCGCTGGATTTATGGTGTCCAAACCATTGGCAGCTTGAATCACAGGGCCTGGCTGCACGATTGAAGCATAGTTTGAAAAGCAGGCCAGGGACCATAGGGAGAGATATGACTAGTCCAGCGCTGACCCCCCGACAGCTTATCCCCACACTGCCTTAGTTGATTGACAGTTCTCTCCCTATAAACACACATGGAAGATACCTGTCGATCACCTTGAGACATGCAGGGAGAAGCCCACAGAGGGGACACCAGATTAGTCAGTTCTCTCTCTATAGTACCCTTCCAGCACTTCAAACTGAATGGTCTAATGTCCATTCCTTGTGTTCTTTAGCCCAAACAAGTCTCTTCTGCTTGTTGCCTGTCCTTAGCAGTGGTTTCCTAGCAGCTATTTTACCATGAAGGCCTGCTGCACAAAGTCTCCTCTTAACAGTTGTTGAATAGATGTGTCTGCTGCTAGAACTCTGTGTGGCATTGACCTGGTCTCTAATCTGAGCTGCTGTTAACCTGCGATTTCTGAGGCTGGTGACTCGGATAAACTTATCCTCAGAAGCAGAGGTGACTCTTGGTCTTCCTTTCCTGGGGCGGTCCTCATGTGAGCCAGTTTCTTTGTAGCGCTTGATGGTTTTTGCAACTGCACTTGGGAACACTTTCAAAGTTTTCCCAATTTTTCGCACTGACTGACCTTCATTTCTTAAAGTAATGATGGCCACTCGTTTTTCTTTACTTAGCTGCTTTTTTCTTGCCATAATACAAATTCTAACAGTCTATTCAGTAGGACTATCAGCTGTGTATCCACCAGACTTCTGCACAACACAACTGATGGTCCCAACCCCATTTATAAGGCAAGAAATCCCACTTATTAAACCTGACAGGCCACACCTTTGAAATGAAAACCATTTCCGGTGACTACCTCTTGAAGCTCATCAAGAGAATGCCAAGAGTGTGCAAAGCAGTCATCAAAGCAAAAGGTGGCTACTTGGAAGAACCTAGAATATAAGACATATTTTCAGTTGTTTCACACTTTTTTGTTAAGTATATAATTCCACATGTGTTAATTCATAGTTTTGATGCCTTCAGTGTGAATTGTACAATTTTCATAGTCATGAAAATACAGAAAAATCTTTAAATGAGAAGGTGTGTCCAAACTTTTGGTCTGTACTGTATATGGGCAACTCAAGTTTGAACATTGTGTAGTGGTGCAGTAAATAGTCACAATATACCCTTTATGAACAATAGAGGAAAAAAATGTTACTACATGCAGTTTTGCTTGTATTCCTCCATTACTGAGAAATCAGAGTTTGCATACATATGCAAATGAGAGAGTGGATCTGTCACTCCAGCTCTATTCCCCGCTCAGTGCCACCTCCTCCTGAATGACTTACAGCTCCTTTGTCCGAGGTCACACAGCACAGAGGCTGTCAGTGAAGCAGGAGGAGGTGGCGCTGGGCGGGGAATAGAGCTGGAGTGCATTTGGTGCATTTTGATTTTTGTTTAGTTTTGAAAACAATCCTGGTATCATTGGGAGGTTTGCCCAATAAAATTTGATTTCTAATCTAACAGTTGATGATTGGGGGATTATACTGGCTCATTTCCATTGACCATTTAAGAAAATCAGAGAAAAATAGCATTTGTATAATAGTTTGGAACGTGGTGTATAGGTATGCTAATAGCACAGTCATTATTCCGTAAAGTGCTACATTTCCCTCAGTCAACTGATCAGTGCTTGTGTCAGGAGTTGAACCCCCACTGATCCAATATTGATGGCCTATTATAAGGATAGCCTATCAATATTAAACCATCAAACATCAATTAAAAACAGCTAGCTGTTACTGTAAGGGCATGTGATGTGAGTAAGGGTGTGACAGGGGCTGTCATATGCCTCTCCCTCTTTAAACAGTGTTTGTACCAAGTGTATGTTTCTTTTTATATTTTTGTGACTGTATTAATATGTAAATCTGCATTGTTTCATAGGCACTAACGTACACATTAAATGTAATGTATTGTGATCAATGTATAATGTTATTATTAATGTATAGTATATAGGGAAAGATTAGGATATCATTTAGTTTTTAGTTAGTGATAGATAAGAACAGTAGGGCAAGTAGGCAGTGGTGAGCCTATTAGTGTATAAGACATAAACCATAGCATAGGACTTAGGGATTAACCACTTCGCACCAGAGCCTGTTTTTGCCTTCGTGACCGGGCCAATTTTTTCAATTCTGACCACTGTCACTTTATGAAGTAATTACTCTGGAACGCTTCAACGTATTCCCCTGATTCTGAGATTGTTTTTTCATGACATATTGTACTTCATGATAGTGGTAAAATTTCTTCGATATAACTTGCGTTTATTTGGCCTCTGTTTAGTGGTGTCCTTTTTTTCAGAAGTGCACAAAACTGTGGCCAACCGCACGCCTAAAACAAATGACACCTTGGGATCACAGGCCAGATGGCATCCACAGTTTTTTTTTTATGCCGTTCTGCGTGTGGTAAAAGTGATCAGGCAGCGTTATTCTTCGGGTCAGTACGTTTACAGCGATACTACACTTACCGTATTTTTTTTTATGTTTTGGCGCTTTTACACAATAAAACAATTTTATAGAAAAAAATATTTTTTTTGCATCGCTTTATTCTGAGAGCTGTAACTTTATTTTTCGGCTGATGGAGCTGTATGGCGGCTTTTTTTTTGCGGAACAAGATGACGTTTTCAGCGGTACCATTTTTATTTCTATTTTATTTTTTGATCGCATTTTTTTCCACTTTTTGTTTGGCGATATGATGAAAAAGCATATTTTTTTGCTCCGTTTTTTATTTATTTTTATTACGGTGTGCACAGAAGGAGTTAATTAGTGTGACAGTTTTATAGCTCGGGTTGTTTCGGACGCGGCGATACCAAATATGTGTACTTTTTTGGTTTTGTAAAAATATACGGATTTATTGGTTTAATATTTTATTTATTTATTTTTATTTATTTTGTGATTTTTTTTTAACAGTTTAAAAACTTTTTTTTAACTTTTTTTTACATTTTTACTTAGTCCCTGTATGGGACATTAATTTTTATTTTTCTGATCACTGATCTCATGTAATATAATAGACATGTATTACATTACATGAGATCTTCGCTGACTGTTTCACAGTCAGTCTCCTGCCTGGCTTCAGCTGCAGGCTGAGCCAGGCAGGACACCATATATGGCAGATCTGGAGGCGGTCATGTGACCTCCAGCTGCCATAGCAACCCCAGGTCCTGGAAGCTATCAGGGGTCGTCGGAGAGGTAAGTAAGACGACCCCCTCTCCTCCTTCTATCTTCTATATTCCGCGATCACTATAGATCGCGACATATAGAACATAGCAAAGGGTTAACATCACTGGGACCTGATCCAATCAGGTCCCGATGATGTCCCCTGTCAGAGCTAACGCTCTGCACCGGAATCGCAGCGCTTGCAGGACCCTGGGGGTCCTGAGCGCTGCGAGACCACCCACCGTTTTTAAACGTCGGCGCTGCACAGAGCCCAGCAAGCGCCGACGTTTATCTACAGTGGGCGGTCGGGAACCGGTTAAAGGTGTGTTCCCATCTCCAAGATCCTATCCCAATATGCAGTAGGTGTAATAAAAATAATATTAGCAAATATCTCCAATTAGAAATGTAGTATAGTATTTTTGATTCTCTATCTCTCTTACCTCATGTGCAGGCATTGCAGGACCTTAGGTATCCATGGTTATGACCACTAGCAACTAGCTAATTGTGACTATCAGTGTATGTAACCATGGATACCTAAGGTCCTGTGATGCCTGCACATGAGGTAAGAGAGATAGCGAATCAAAAATACTATACTACATTTCTAATTGGAGATATTTGCAAATATTATTATTATTACACCTACGACATATTGGGATAGGATCTTGGAGATGGGAATACCCCTTTAAGTTAGTAAGGGGGAAGATTTAGTTGCAGGCACCTTAGATATAGAAGGTTTAGTGACTGTAGCAGGGTAGTAACAGGGAAGTTTTGCCCAGAAACTGAAGAAGAGTTGGTGATTGGTCTAGTCAAAAGAGGGAGGAGTTTGGGCAAGAGAAGAGCAACGTTTTTTTCTTTTTCCAGACAGTCAGTCAAAGATGTAGTTGTTGGTTGTAACGTTAAAGTATGTGCAGGAGGGAAAACTGAGAGTAGTGGAGAAGTTCAGGGCCAGTGGGCTGAAGGTTGACAATGAAATAGCAAGAGGCAGAGAAAGAGAGAAGCAGCACTATAGAAAAAGAAGCGGTAAACTGCAGGGAAACTTCCCTAAACGTCTGGGGTCTATGGCCCAGAGAAGGCGTGGAGGAGCCAGCCTTACTCACTTCCCAAGAAGGGGAAATGGACGGGGACGTCCCTATAGGAAGCAGAACCGGGTTCTGGAAAGCTGCGGTAGTGGGTGAATCATACCTGGGGACAGGGTTCGACTTGGTCAAAAAAGCAGCGCTGCCACACAAACCCCACCAGCCTAGATACTATAAGGGTATGTGCACACGGTTGATACTGGCAGTGCTTTGAATGCAGTATACTTTAAGCTGCATCCAAAGCGCTGCACGCAGGTGAATCCGCATGTGTTCATTGAACCATTCACCACATCCTATACATTACAGTGATATAATTTCTCTTGAGGAGACTAGCAAAAAAATTAGCAAGCTGAGGTCTGTAAAGACGCGCCACATGTCCGTGGGTGATCCGCAGGAGCACGGAGACGCATGGTGGTCATGGGATTTGTATAAATCACATCCATTATGTGGTAACATCTGGCCTCTGCGGGTTGCACACAGCGCAAGTGTGCTGCGTGCAACCCACAGCAATTACTGATCATGTGCACGTACCCTAACATTCATTACCCCCAATCAGTGAATTTTGCTTTACTTTGTCGTGCCCCTGACTGTCCTAAAAGGAGTTATTTGAAGAGCACCATGTGAATGGCGCCACAGTGCGTATGATCGGCCACAGCTCCATTTACATGGTGCTCCACAGAGCTCCGATTCTTGGGATCATGGGGGTCCCAAAAGTCGGATCACCAGCGAATGGACAGTTATCTCCTATCCAGAGGAGAGGGGACTACTTGGGATAATCAATTTAAACAGGTTTTCTAATATTTATTTTTATTTGGCCATAGTAATATTGAAAATACTAAACCAATAGTGACGCCTCTCCGACAACAGGACTGGAGAAGTGGTACTGTGCAGTATATATACAGGACAGGAGGAGTGGTACTGTGCAGTATATATACAGGACAGGAGGGGTGGTACTGTGCAGTGTATATACAGGACAGGAGGAGTGGTACCATGCAGTGTATATACAGTACAGACCAAAAGTTTGGACACACCTTCTCATTTAAAGATTTTTCTGTATTTTCATGACTTTGAAAATTGTACATTCACACTTAAGGCATCAAAACTATGAATTAACACATGTGGAATTATATACTTAACAAGAAAGTGTGAAACAAATGAAAATATGTCTTATATTCTAGGTTCTTCAAAGTAGCCACCTTTTGCTTTGATGACTGCTTTGCACACTCTTGGCATTCTCTTGATGAGCTTTAAGAGGTAGTCACCGGAAATGGTCTTCCAACAATCTTGAAGGAGTTCCCAGAGATGCTTAGCTTGTGAAGCGTGCCGTTCATCACCTCAGAGTACGGTGTGTGTCCACTGTCTAAGATGTGGTGAGGAAGGACATTATGCCAAGGATTGCTAATGGTCACGGTCATTTGGGTTAAAAGACAGGAGGTTGCCAGTGCAGGGCAACTGGTAACTGTGACATGGAGGAGGCCCCAGAAGCAAATCCAAGTCTCACCAAACCCCAGAACAGCGCATGAGGTAAAATGGCTGCGTCAGTACTATCCCCAAGTGTGTTCCCGTCTACAACAGCTGCAAGAGAGACAGGGGCATCAGTTACTTAATGCCCAGTGTGGAGGTCAAATGATGTATTCCTAAAAGGAGGATTCCTCGGTCAGTAAAGATAGCTTCATCAGCCTAATCAGTGAAAGGTGCTTTATACAGTGACAGCTCAATGGACTCCTGGTAAAAGCACTGTGGGACACAGGAGCTGAAGCGAGCCTTTTAAATGAAGAATAGAGAAGGCGCTACCTGCCACACACCTCCCTTCGGTCTCTAAAAGAACTCTTAGGACCAGTGGAACTCCACGACAAAGCTGTCAACCAGACCAAAATCCCTTTCATAGGCTGGGTGGAAGTGACTTTCCAACTGAGGGCCACGAAGAACAGCAACACCATTAAGCTTTTGGTACCTTTTCTCATAACCAGTGATCAGAACATGGCAGAGGATCCTATCCTGGGTTATAATGTAATCAATGAGGTCATCACGAAACACAAGTCAGGGACGCTGGTGGTGGATACAATTGCCACATCGCTTGCCATACCCGACAACATGGCGGAAAATGTGATTCATAGAGTAAAGAAAGCACAGAATACAATGGACCTAAAAGAAGTCAAGGTAGGCTGGCGCCCAACCATCATCCCTGCAAACCAAATGGTGGAGGTGAGGTGTGGAGTCCGGGTAGAGCCGGGAAGAAAAGTCCAGAAAACTGTTCGTGCCAAAAGACTCCTCAGAACTTCTGGAAGGCCTAGTTCAAGGTGAGACTGTGCTTACGATTCCTACTGGTGGGTTTGCTCGAATGACAGTACTGGTGATGAATACTATGAAACACAAAATTAGACTGGATCCAAAGTCACATTGAAACCATTAAAACGGTATATCCAGCAAGTGTGAGACCCGCCCAGGGGTCTACCGTGAATTCAGTCTCCCCACCAAGGAACAGGAGTTGCCCAGGGAAGGAAATTGCACAACCCACCTCGGGGTCCTGGGATCCCCCAGTACCACTGGAACACTTGTGTGCTGAAGATCGAGCGGTAGCAAAACAGATGCTGAGAGAAGAGTGTGATGCATTCTCCGAAGATGATTCTGATATAGGCTGTATCCCATCGTTGCAGTTGAAAATCAATTTGAAAGACACGAACCCAGTAATCAGAAGTTACATGTCTGTGCCGAAACCATTACACGGTGAAGTGAAAGAGTATTTACAAGACCTAATCAACAGATATCAAAGATTCAAGATATGCTGGATAGCCTATCAGGAAGTACCTGGTTCTCTGTCCTCGATCAGGGTAAAGCATACCATCAAGGGTTTGTTGAAGAGTCCAGTAGACCCTTGACAGCATTCATCACACCGTGGGGATTACATGAGTAGATCCGTATACCGTTTGGGCTCAGTTCAGCTCCAGCAGAATTCCAGAGGAGCATGGAGACATGTTTAGAAGGATTGAGGGACGATATCTGCCAGCTGTACTTGGATGATAATGTGGTACACAGCAAAACCTTCCGGGAGCATGTTGAACACGCGAGGACCGTATTACAACGGTATCAACAACACCAAGTTAAGTTGACCCCAAAGAAGTGTGAACTGTTCAAAAGACAAGTCTGATTTTTAGGGAAAATTGTGTCCGGAGAAGGATATACCATGGACCCAGCAGAAATCGCTCCTGTACTGGCCTTAAAAGACAAGCGGCCCTCTACCGTTGGGGAGTTGGAGGCTTGAGACAGATATTATGATTCCTCTCCTACTATCGTACTTACGTTTGGAACTTCTCCAGGACTTCCACCCCACTATACCTCCTTTTGGGGGGATGACAGAGACAACAACACCCATGGAGAAAAAGAAGAACGCGGGTAGCACTGGGCTTAAAAGAAACAACGCCGTTTCGTCCCAACAGCCCATTCTCTGGACAGCAGACCACCAGGAGGTATTGGAAGAACTAATAGACTACCTGGTAAAACCATATAATAAAAAAATAGGGGTCGCTTACTGTTATATTTGGGTGCGCTGAAGAAAATAGTAATCCAAGATATAAAAAGAACTTCGGCACTCCAGTTATGATGCAAAGTGATTTTATTAGAGAAAATGAACCCCTTATTGTCAAAAACAAAAATATACATCAACGTTTCGACCTTTTTTGGTCTTTTTCAAGATATTTTTGGATATGAGGTTTTAGTTCAAAGTATTCTGTGATCTATGAGTGCTGGATTGATCGGCTGCTGGTTGAGAAGCGCCTTCCAGGTAGGTGTGACGGTGAACAGTGCCGTGTCATCTTTGGATATCCTGATTTCAATTTACCATTTGTTCTTCATTGTGATGCTTCTCAAGTTGGACTGGGAGCTGCCCTGTATCAGGATCAAGATGGAAAAATGAGAGTCATCGGTTACGGTTCTAGAACGTTGACAGACGCCGAGAAGAATTACCATCTACATTCCAGAAAATTGGAGTTCCTGGCATTGAAATAGGCTGTGAACCCTTTAGAGATTATCTCTACTGCAGCAAAGAGTTTGAGGAATACACTGACAACAACCCTTTGACCTATGTCCTTACTACAGCCAATCTGAATACAACGGGTCAGAGATGGGTCGCTGAACTAGCTGACTTCACTTTCAGCATCAGTGGAAAGGACAACAAATTTGATCCATGAACGTTTCTTCTGGCCGTACATGCAGAGAGATATTGAGAGGTAAGTGACCAGGGAGTGTGGGTGTCTGAAAGATAAACGTCCCAACACATCAACCCGGGCACCTATGGGCAACATCCAAACTACGTATCCGTTTGAGGTGCTCTCAATAGACTTTCTACATCTCGAGACGAGCAAGGGTAGTTACGAAAACATCTTGTGGTGATGGACCATTTCACTCGATTTGCTCAAGCATATGCCACCACCAATAAATCGGGTCGAACAGCAGCAGAGAAGATCTTCAATGATTTTGCTTCGAGGTTTGGGTTCCCTACGAGGTTACACCACTACCAAGGAAGAGAATTTGAGAACCAGCTCTTTGCCAAGCTAGGAAAGTACTGTAGAATTCAGAGATCCCACACAACACCCTATCACCCAGAGGGTAATGGACATGTGGAACGTTTTAACCAGACATTATTGTCGATGTTGCGTACTTTAACAGCTGACGAGAAGAAAGACTGGAAGAGTTCTCTGTCAAAAGTGGTACATGCCTATAACTGTACAAAGAGCAATGCAACGGGTTACTCACCCTTTTTCCTATTGTATGGACGATCGCCAAGACTGCCAAACGACATCATGTTCGATACTCCGGTGTCAGAGACTTACAGAACGTATCCGGAGTACGTTTGGAAATGGAAGGAACGGATTTGGAAATGGAAGGAACGGAGGGCAGAGGCATACAACATAGCGTCCAAAGTGGTTATGCAAGGACAGAGCAAGAGTAAGGAGTACTATGATAGAAAATGTTATGGAGCAGAGTTGGCATTGGGAAGCCGGGTGCTAGTCAAGAACGTACGTGAGAAAGGCGGTCCAGGAAAACTTTGTTCGTACTGGGAAGACAAGGTGTATGTGGTCGTAAGGAGGAAAGCTGATGACAGCCCTGAGTATGAAATCCGATTGGCAACGGGAGACAAGAAAACCAGAATAGCCCATCGGAATTTACTACTACCCTCTGATTATCTCCCACCACAAGACTTCCCAGAAGTATACTGTCGTCGTCTGAGATCGACTAAGGGGCCACCACAGACGGAGTGTTCTTCTCCATCGGAACTTTCAAGGTCACTATCCAGAGATGGATAGTGACCTTGAAAGTTCCGATGGAGAAGAACACTTCGTTGTATTTTTCAGACCGGGAAGGAGAGGGATGTACCATCCTCAGGAGAGTGAACTAAGTCCTGAGGCTCAAGAGTTCGTACCAAGGAGTACAGATGAAGTCCAATTCAGATCTGATGATCGAACACCGGCCCCTGAAGAGACCGATCGACACTTAGGAGGAGCGGAATTACCAGACCGTGCGGAAACAAGCGACTCAGGAGAAGAACAGGAACTTACAGAGGCAGCTCCAAGAGCATCTGAGGAAGCACGGGAAATGAGTGCGGCAGAAGAAACTCCTGTGACCGAAGAACCCGTGGTCTCTGAGGAACAACCCACCAGAAGGATGTTGACTCGAGAATTAAGCAGGCCCGTGATGCTGACGTATGAGACACTTGGTGAACCGAGTCAAGTGCCAATGACTGTCAATTGGAAACAGGTTTTCTTTGCCTGTGGACCAAGTAAGCCCACTTGAGTGGTATTCACCACCGAGAGGGAGTGTGGAAGATGTTGCCTACTGGAAGGACTTGTTTTCATTCTTTGATTTTCCTTAAAATACTTTGTAGAAACAAAGAACTGTTAAAGCATAGAGATAAAGATGGTTGAAGACGTACGAAAAGCTCCAGCTGAAGAGATGCTGTTTTGTGTTAATTGTTTACTTCATACAGGCATCCTACAAGAAAAAGGTTGTAAGATTAGGTTGGTATTATTTGTAATGCACACGCCCGGACTGACTGGCGTGTGAGTGTTTAGTGGTTCCACTGTGCCATGAACCGGAGAGTGCCTGGAGGGGCGTAACTAAGTATCTGCCCGATCCGACCAAGGTCGCACGATGGCATACGACGCCAGTGCACCAGGGAGGAACTGAGCAGAGGGACCAGGGTCTACTCCAGGTCAGACTCCGGACACGGCTGTTGACCCACACCGGGGAATACAGGAACAGGCAGGCTGGGTAGGGTCCAGTACAGACTGGGAGGCAAAACTCAGAGCCGCAGATGCGGTCAACAAACAGAGTAAAGCGAAACCGCAGGTGCGGTAGACAAGGCAGAGTAAAGCGAAACCGCAGACGCGGTAGACAAGGCTGAGCAGAGCGAAACCGCAGACGCGGTGGACAAGGCTGAGCAGAGCGAAACCGCAGACGCGGTGGACAAGGCTGAGCAGAGCGAAACCGCAGACGCGGTGGACAAGGCTGAGCAGAGCGAAACCGCAGACGCGGTGGACAAGGCTGAGCAGAGCGAAACCGCAGCCGCGGTGGACAGGGCCGAGCAAAGCGAAACCGCAGACGCGGTGGACAGGGCTGAGCAAAGCGAAACCGCAGACGCAGTGGACAGGGCTGAGCAAAGCGAAACCGCAGACGCAGTGGACAGGGCTGAGCAAAGCGAAACCGCAGACGCAGTGGACAGGGCTGAGCAAAGCGAAACCGCAGACGCGGTGGACAGGGCTGAGCAAAGCGAAACCGCAGACGCGGTGGACAGGGCTGAGCAAAGCGAAACCGCAGACGCGGTGGACAAGGCTGAGCAAAGCGAAACCGCAGACGCGGTGGACAGGGCTGAGCAAAGCGAAACCGCAGACGCGGTGGACAGGGCTGAGCAAAGCGAAACCGCAGACGCGGTGGACAGGGCTGAGCAAAGCGAAACCGCAGACGCGGTGGACAAGGCTGAGCAAAGCGAAACCGCAGACGCGGTGGACAGGGCTGAGCAAAGCGAAACCGCAGACGCGGTGGACAGGGCTGAGCAAAGCGAAACCGCAGGTGCGGTAGACAAGACTGAGCAGAGCGGATAGGGCTCTGTTCACACGGAACAGACTGGAAGGGAAAGGCAGAACCAGATACCCACAGGGTACTTGCAGTGAAGTTGCGAGTGGACCACAAACTCACAAACGCAAGTACAGTGACAACGAACAGGAGTAGGTACGAGTTCAGACTCTGCAGAAAAAGGAAAGGTACGGACATAGAGAAAAACAGGAAACAGGCTAGAAGAGTATTCAGACAAGAACAGACACAGTCTCAAGATACAGGAGCGGGTATAGGTATGCAGCCCCTAGAAGGCGGGAGGAACAGACTAGGAGCGTGTTCAGACAGGCCTGGAAATACAGCCTCCAGGAAAGGCAGGCAAGCAAACACAGAAAGGGACCTGGCACGTTCAGAGTGAAAGAGCACACTGAATGAAACACAATGCTCAGGCAGGGATTCATTGGAGCAGCTGGGTTAAATACCAGGTGACAGACAGCAATAGGCTGAGGACGTACAAGGGGTGTGCCCGCAGCAGGTACAAGAAACAGGAAGTGATCGGGCGCCGCCCTTAAGCAGCAGAAACAGAGGCAAGCAGACAGCATGGAGGGAAGCCAGGCTAGCAGACTGGACTGGAGATCAAGTGCGCGCTCTTGCACAGTGGGAGATAGACCACTATGCAAGGACGCCGCCAGGTATGTTACATTATTATTAATTTATATAGCGCCATTGATAGCATTGTTATCAATGTTTATGAACGTTATACCAGTTTCACAATGCCAATTTGTATATAAAGTTATCTAACTTTCACCACTGTCTCAGAATTGGTCAGATTGACCAATTAAGACGAATGTCGAGGACGACATTCAAAAAGGAGGTAAGAGTGTGACATGCAGAAATAGTGCTGTTGCAGAGTGTGACATACAGAATTAGTGCTGTTGCTTTAAAAGCATTCAGCAACTATTAGAAGTAACACAAGCACATGAGACAGGAAGTGTTGTGCTCCAGAAGCATCCAGCAACTAGAGGGGTTAACACAGTCACTGGCGAAGGGGAGTGTTTTAGCAGAGCCCCAGGGAGATTGTGGGGAAGTTGTTTACTGCCTGGCTGGAGTCAAAGAGAAAGGTGGTGTGTGTGTTCTGTATCTCACAGAAGCACCCCTGCAAGTGAAAAGGATTCAAGTCAGGAGTGAAGCTAAGCACAGGTCAGGTAGAGTTCCTGAACTAGCAGTGCAGAGTATTGTCAGGCATAAAGATAAGGACTGGAAGAAACGGTGTCACAGGGATCATCTCCCTCAGCAAACCCTCCCCCATCTCACTGTGCTGTAAAGAATACTGTGTTCATTAATGTGCCTGTAGCGTCGGCGTCCCTGCCCCCTGCTAGGCAGGGACGCTGTTCCCCTCACCTCTCCGCTCCGTGCCCGGCGTCCTCCTCCCGCTCTGCTGGCAGCGCGCGCTGCTTCCCGGCCACTGTGCTTAGGGCGCGCGCGCTCCCCCTCTCTTAAAGGGGCCGCGCGCGCCGTCCTAAGGAGTCCCCGGCCAATGGCCGGAGGACTTCACCATATATAAGGCACCTACTCCAAAATGGAGGTGCCCGAGCAATGTTGTTGCAAAGCCTTCACTCTGCTTCAGCCCTCAGGTCCCGTTACCAGTTACCTGCCAGATTCCTGCTTGTTACCTGCCAGTCACCTGCCAGATTCCTGCTTGATACCTGCCTGATATCCGCTTACCTGCTTGCAAGCCTGCGGTCCGACGGTCTGCCTTCCGACACCTGTCAGTCTGTCTATGGACCAGCCTGCCCGCTCACCTGGGAGCGCTCACCTGCTACCTGCCTGCTAGCCTACCTGGAGGCTCTGCCGTCACTTGCCGTGACCACCTGCCTGTCCAGAGACTCTTACCCGCTCACCTGCTACCTGCCTGCTAGCCTACCTGGAGGCTCTGCCGTCACTTGCCGTGACCACCTGCCTGTCCAGAGACTCTTGCCCGCTCACC
Organism: Phyllobates terribilis; assembly: GCF_046119375.1. NCBI lineage: Eukaryota > Metazoa > Chordata > Amphibia > Anura > Dendrobatidae > Phyllobates > Phyllobates terribilis. The sequence goes on from NW_027362773.1 coordinate 69,845,781, forward strand.
TGGGAGCGCTCACCTGCTACCTGCCTGCTAGCATACCTGGAGGCTCTGCCGTCACTTGCCGTGACCACCTGCCCGTCCAGAGACTCTTGCCCGCTCACCTGGGAGCGCTCACCTGCTACCTGCCTGCTAGCCTACCTGGAGGCTCTGCCGTCACTTGCCGTGACCACCTGCCCGTCCAGAGACTCTTGCCCGCTCACCTGGAAGCGTCCACCTGCTATCTGTCTGCTAGTCTACCCAGAGACTGTCCCTGTCACTTGCCGTGACTACCTGCCCTTCTACCCAGAGACTGTCCCTGTCACTTGCCGTGACTACCTGCCCGTCTTCCCTGGGAGCCACCCGCTTCCTTACAAGGCCCGCCCCCTTGTATAGTTGCTCAGAGGTTCCGCTTCCCAGACCCGTTACAGTTTGCTCGGGCCATGGAACCCAGTGGCACCCAAGCTCCCTCGCTCTCGGACCTATGTCATGAACTGTCCCGGCAGAGGTTCCAACAGGAGTCCATCCTGAGTCACCTGCGGAATGTCAACTCTCGCCTGGACACCCTGACTGCTCCACCAGTAACCACCGCTAGTGTCATGACTCGCAACCCGGCAGCGCCGCTGCCCACCAATACCATGGTATCCTGCCCCGGACCCCGGCTTTCTGCACCTCCTCGCTTCGGAGGCGATCCCGCTCAAGCCCGGGGCTTTATAAACCAGTGCACCCTGCACTTTGAACTCCTGTCCCACCAGTTTATCTCCGACCGGGCCAAAACAGCCTTCATTATGTCCCATCTCACGGGGGAGGCACTGGCTTGGCTAAATCCTCTATGGGAGAGAGGAGACCCCCTAGTGTCCGACCTGCCAGCCTTTCTCACTACTTTCCGGAAACTCTTCGACGAACCCGGACGGCGGACCTCATCCGCATCATCTCTGCTACGCCTCCATCAAGGAAATCTCACCGTGGGCCAATATGCCATATGATTCCGTACCCTTGCTTCGGAGCTGGCCTGGGATAACGACGCCCTGGTGTCTGTCTTTTGGGAGGGTCTGTCCGGCCGTATTAAAGATGAACTCGCCGGTCGGGACATTCCTACCACTCTCGACGACTTAATAACACTTGCCACCCGGATTGGCATCCGGTTCCAGGAGCGCGCCAAAGAGGTCACCCGTGAGAGGAGGTTTCCACGTCTAGCCCCTACCTTCCAGAAACCTGTCACTTCTCCCGTTACTCCCCAGGCGCACTCACCTGAGCCTATGCAGGTCGACCAGACCAAGATGGTCAAAACCCGTCAAGAGTTACGCCGTGCCGAGGGGAGCTGCTTCTACTGTGGCAGTAAGGAGCACCGGATCCGTTCCTGCCCGGAGAGGTCGGGAAACGCCTGTGTCTAGGATCGCTCAGAGAGGTCATCCTAGACAAGAGAAAACCCTCTCCATCTCTGTTGCTGTCGGTCTCTATCATCTGCGGGGAGAACCGTTATTTTGAACTAGCCCAACTTGACTCTGGAGCTGCCGGAAATCTCATTTCTCAGTCTCTGGTAGAGAAATACCGCATTCCCACCAAACCTCTAGCTGTACCCTTATCTGTTGCTGCCGTGGATGGGGGCCTCTTACCACATCCCATCCAACTCATCACCGAATCCATAACCCTGCAGGTGGGAATGCTGCACTCTGAGAGCATCTTCTTTCATGTTCTGCCTGGACTCTCTCACGCCCTCTTACTAGGCCTACCTTGGCTTCAGAGACATGCACCCGTGCTTGATTGGCAGACCGGAGAAGTCCTTCGCTGGGGACAGGACTGCCATAAGACTTGTTTAGTTCCCGTCCATCCTGTCCGTCCTTCTCCTACTCCAGCCAATCTACCTGGTTTTCCGGCTCCTTATTGGTCGTATGCGGACGTCTTTAATAAAAAGGAGGCAGAGACATTACCCCCTCATAGACCATACGACTGTCCTATCGACCTGATGCCCGGCGCTACTCCTCCCCGTGGGCGCATTTACCCTTTGTCCGCTGCTGAGACCCGATCCATGTCAGAATATATTGAGGAGAATCTGGCCCGGGGATTCATCCGGAAATCTACTTCCCCGGCGGGAGCAGGCTTCTTCTTCGTCAAAAAGAAGGACGGCTCACTCCGTCCCTGTATAGACTATAGAGGCCTTAACCAGATCACGGTGAAGAATAAATACCCCCTTCCGCTCATTCCGGAATTATTTGATCGTCTGAGGGGGGCTAGAATCTTCACCAAGCTGGACCTCCGTGGGGCGTATAACCTGGTCCGTATCCGTCAGGGGGATGAATGGAAGACGGCATTCAACACCCGGGACGGCCACTATGAATACCTGGTAATGCCCTTCGGTCTCTGTAACGCTCCCGCCGTCTTTCAAGAGTTGGTCAATGACATCTTCCGGGACCTTCTCTACTCCTGCGTAGTGGTGTACCTGGACGACATCTTGGTCTTCTCTCCGGATCTCCCCACACACCGGAGGGATGTTCGTCAGGTTCTGCTCAGGCAGAACCACCTCTACGCTAAATATGAGAAGTGCCTCTTTGAGCAGACCTCGCTTCCGTTTTTGGGCTACATATTTTCTCAGACCGGCCTACGAATGAATCCTGAGAAACTGTCTGCCATCGAGAAGTGGCCTCGACCAGAGGGGTTGAAGGCTATTCAGCGGTTCCTGGGCTTCGCCAACTACTACCGCCTCTTCATACCGCACTTCTCTTCCCGGACTGCCCCAATCTCTGCGCTCACCCGTAAGGGCACTAATCCCAGAGAATGGCCGCCCGAAGCAGAGGAAGCCTTTCTTTCCTTAAAACAGGTTTTCTCTTCCGCCCCGGTGCTGCATCGCCCGGACAGCAACAAGCAATTCTTCCTGGAAGTTGACGCCTCCTCCTCTGGAGCCGGAGCGGTACTTACCCAAAAATCGTCTTCCGGGAGAATGGTAACTTGCGGCTTCTTCTCCAAACTCTTCTCCTCTTCCGAGCGCAACTATTCTATAGGAGACCGAGAGTTATTGGCCATTAAGCTGGCATTGGAGGAGTGGCGTTACCTGCTCGAGGGGGCTCTTCACCCGGTAATAATTTACACGGACCACAAGAACTTGGCTTACCTCCAGAGTGCCCAGAGACTTAACCCGCGCCAAGCCCGGTGGTCCTTGTTTTTTGCTCGCTTTGATTTTGTTCTTCATTTTCGCCCGGCTGACAAAAACATCAAAGCTGACGCCTTGTCCCGATCCTTCCTGGTGTCTGATCTTGAGGAGGAACCTAAACACATCATCGATCCCGCCAGAGTAATGCAGGTGGCCCCCGTGAGTCTAAATCGTCTCCCTCCCGGTAAGACGTTCGTAACGGTACCTGATCGGGAGAAGATCCTACACTGGGGTCACACGTCTAAGCTAGCTGGCCACGCCGGTCAGAAAAAGACCCTCCAGCTTATCACCCGGCACTACTGGTGGCCTACCCTGCACAAGGACGTAATAGACTTTGTTTCTGCCTGTGTGTCCTGCGCCCGCAACAAGGTTCCGAGACACCTGCCAGCCGGTCGCCTCCTTCCTCTTCCAATACCTGCTGCCCCCTGGCAGCATATAGCTATGGACTTCATATCAGATCTCCCTGTCTCTGCCGGTTGTACGGTCATTTGGGTGGTCGCTGACCGCTTTTCCAAAATGGCTCATTTCATTCCCCTGCCAGGCCTCCCGTCTGCACCCGAGCTGGCTAAAGACTTTATCCGCCACATCTTCCGTCTCCATGGCCTGTCCCTCCACATCGTGTCGGATCGTGGGGTTCAGTTCACCTCACGCTTCTGGAGAGCCACATGTAAGCTGCTAGACGTCACCCTGGACTTCTCCTCCGCATACCACCCACAGTCCAATGGTCAAGTGGAGTGGATCAATCAGATCCTGACCAGTTACCTCCGGCACTTCGTTAATGCCCACCATTCAGACTGGGTGGATCTCCTGCCATGGGCCGAATTCTCTTACAATAATCACGAGAGCGAATCTTCCTCCAAATCCCCGTTTTTTGTAGTCTTCGGTCAGCATCCTCGGATCCCATTTCCCGTCTCCACCTCGGTGGACAATCCGGCTGCGGAATCTCTCGTTAGCAAATTTTCCTCCATTTGGGAGAGTACCCGATCCGCACTCCTTCAGTCGTCTGAGCAGATGAAAAAACACGCTGACAAAAAACGCCTGGATCCTCCACAATTCCGTCCTGGAGATAGAGTCTGGCTCTCGTCCAAGTATGTCCGGCTCAAGGTTCCTTCCTACAAGTTAGGGCCTCGGTTCATCGGCCCACTGAAGGTTATCAAACAGATCAACCCGGTGGCCTATAAATTGAAACTCCCGGCCAACTTGCGGATCCCTAATTCCTTCCATGTATCTCTCCTCAAACCCGTGGTACTTAACTATTTTTCCAAGTCTACAGGTACGCCTCCTGCTCCGGTTTCCGCTGAAAACGAGTTTGAGGTAGAGAACATTCTGGCCACCAAAAGGGTAAGAGGAAAGACCTTTTTTCTAGTGGATTGGAAGGGGTTTGGTCCTGAGTAGAGAACTTGGGAGCCCCGGGAGAACATCCATGCCCCTCTCATCCTTGATAAATTTCTGTCTGGCCTAAAAAAGGGGGGGCCTAAAGGGGGGGGTACTGTAGCGTCGGCGTCCCTGCCTCCTGCTAGGCAGGGACGGTGTTCCCCTCACCTCTCCGCTCCGTGCCCGGCATCCTCCTCCCGCTCTGCTGGCAGCGCGCGCTGCCTCCCGGCCACTGTGCTTAGGGTGCGCGCGTGCGCGCTCCCCCTCTCTTAAAGGGGCCGCGCGCGCCGTCCTGAGGAGTCCCCGGCCAATGGCCGGAGGACCTCACCATATATAAGGCACCTCCTCCAAAATGGAGGTGCCCGAGCAATGTTGTTGCAAAGCCTTCACTCTGCTTCAGCCCTCAGGTCCCGTTACCAGTTACCTGCCAGTCACCAGCCAGATTCCTGCTTGTTACCTGCCAGTCACCTGCCAGATTCCTGCTTGATACCTGCCTGATATCCGCTTACCTGCTTGCAAGCCTGCGGTCCGACGGTCTGCCTTCCGACACCTGTCAGTCTGTCTATGGACCAGCCTGCCCGCTCACCTGGGAGCGCTCACCTGCTACCTGCCTGCTAGCCTACCTGGAGGCTCTGCCGTCACTTGCCGTGACCACCTGCCTGTCCAGAGACTCTTACCCGCTCACCTGGGAGCGCTCACCTGCTACCTGCCTGCTAGCCTACCTGGAGGCTCTGCCGTCACTTGCCGTGACCACCTGCCTGTCCAGAGACTCTTGCCCGCTCACCTGGGAGCGCTCACCTGCTACCTGCCTGCTAGCCTACCTGGAGGCTCTGCCGTCACTTGCCGTGACCACCTGCCCGTCCAGAGACTCTTGCCCGCTCACCTGGGAGCGCTCACCTGCTACCTGCCTGCTAGCCTACCTGGAGGCTCTGCCGTCACTTGCCGTGACCACCTGCCCGTCCAGAGACTCTTGCCCGCTCACCTGGGAGCTTCCACCTGCTATCTGTCTGCTAGTCTACCCAGAGACTGTACCTGTCACTTGCCGTGACTACCTGCCCTTCTACCCAGAGACTGTCCCTGTCACTTGCCGTGACTACCTGCCAGTCTTCCCTGGGAGCCACCCGCTTCCTTACAAGGACCGCCCCCTTGTATAGTTGCTCAGAGGTTCCGCCTCCCAGACCCGTTACAGTGCCTTTGCATTACATAGTTACATAGTTACATAGTTAGTAAAGCCGAATAAAGACTTGCGTCCATCAAGTTCGACCTGTTAGTTCTGTAATTGCTAAAGTTGATCCAGAGGAGGGCAAAAACCCCAAATGATTTAGCCAATCTTCACCTGAGGAAAAATTCCCTCCCGACTCTGAAACCAGCAGTCAGAATAAATCCCTGTATCAACCTACTATTTTATTCTATTTTTAAGTATATGCAGAAATCTGCCTGGTATCTAGAAAAGCATCCAGTCCCCGCTTGAACTGGTTTAGTGAATCCGACATTACCGTCTCCTCACTCAGTGAATTCCATATTCTCACTGCTCTTACCGTAAAGAACCCCTTCCTATGCTGGTGCTGAAACCTTTTCTCTTCCAGTCTTAGTGAATGCCCTCTTGTTACCGTAATATCCCTCCTTTTGAACAAATCCCGGGCAAGGTCTTTATACTGTCCCATAACATATTTGTACACATTTATTATGTCCCCCCTCAACCTTCTCTTTTCCAGGCTGAATAGTCCTAGTTTTGCCAACCTCTCTGGGTATTGCAGTCCCTCCATTCCCCTTATTAATTTTGTTGCCCTCCTTTGTACCTTTTCAAGCTCATTTATATCCTTTCTATATATTGGGGCCCATAACTGAGCACAGTATTCCAAGTGTGGTCTGACCAGTGCTTTGTACAGTGGAAGAACAATGTTCTCATCCTTTGCAGCTATACCTCTTCTGATACATCCCATTACCCTGTTTGCCCTTACAGCAGCGGCCTGACTTTGGGCACTCCAATTTAGTTTGCTATCAATCAAGATGCCCAAGTCCTTCTCCATCTCTGAATTCCCCAATGATTTCCCATTCAGTGAGTACTGGTGACTTCCATTTTTCCTTCCCATATGTATGACCTTACATTTCTCCTCATTAAACCTCATTTGCCATTTAATGCTCCACCTACCCAGCTTATCCAAATCCCTCTGTAGGTCTTCACTATCCTCTTTTGTATTAATTGTTTTACATAACTTTGTGTCATCTGCAAATATTGATATTTTACTATTTATCCCGTTGACTATGTCGTTAATAAAGATATTAAATAACATTGGGCCTAGTACAGACCCCTGTGGTACCCCACTAGTGACGCTTACCCAATCTGAGTATATTCCATTTATAACCACCCTCTGCCTTCTATCCTTTAGCCAGTTAGCTACCCACTTGCAGACATTTTCCCCCAGCCCCATCATTCTCATTTTGTATACCAACCTATTATGTGGCACGCTATCGAACGCTTTTGAGAAGTCGAGATACACGACATCCACTGGTTCCCCCTGATCTACTCGAGAGCTAACCTCCTCGTAGAAGTCAATCAGGTTTGTTTGGCAGGAGCGATTCCTCATGAATCCATGTTGGTTCGGGGTTAATAGATTATTAGCATCAAGATGCTCCATGATTGCCTCATTAATAAAGCCTTCAAAAATTTTGCCCACAACGGACGTCAGACTCACCGGCCGATAGTTTCCGGTGTTACTTTTTGCTCCCTTTTTGAATATTGGCACTACATTCGCCTGTCGCCAATCAAGTGGTACAGACCCAGTCTCAACAGAGTCCTAAAATATAAGATATAACGGTCTGTCTATCACATTACTTAGTTCCCTTAGTACCCGTGGGTGTATGCCATCAGGTCCTGGTGATTTGTTTATTTTAATGTTACTGAGGCGTTTCTGTACCCCAGCTTGGGTTAGATTTGTCATACTTAGTGGAGGATTAAGCTTGTCACTTCTCATTTCGCCTGTTAGTTATTTTTCCTTTGTGAAAGTTGACGAAAAAAATTTATTTAATAGATTAGCTTTATCCTCATCTTTCTCTATGATTTTGCCTTCATCACTTTTTATCGGTCCAATATTATTCGATTTAATCCTTTTACTATTTATATACGTAAAGAACAGTTTGGGATTTGATCTACTTTCCCTAGCAATACGTCTCTCTGTTTCCTCCTTTGCTATTTTTATTTGTTTTTTGCAGGTTCTCGTTTTTTCCTTGTAAACACATTAGTGCCTCCTTGCTGTTTTCCTGTTTTAATCTCCTGAATGCCTCTTTTTTGCTATTTAACGCCCCTTTTACGTTCTTATTCAACCATATTGGTTTCCTCTTATTTCTGGCCCTTTTATTCCCATACGGTATATACCTATCGCACTGAGTATTCAGAATTCTTTTGAAGGTTTCCCATTTACTATTCGTATTTCCTTGATTAAGAACTTTGTCCCAGTCTATAAGTTGAAGGTTTTCTTTCAGCTGATCAAACTTCGCCCTCCTAAAGTTTAATGTTTTAGTTGTTCCCTTATTGATAACCCTACTGAAGGGCATTTTGAAATTGATAATATTATGATCGCTATTACCTAGGTGCCCCCCTATCTGTACCTCAGTTATTCTATCAGGCCTATTAGTCAATATTAAGTCCAACACTGCCTTCCCTCTCGTTGGTTCCTGGACTAGTTGGGAGAGATAATTATCCTTGATATTTGTCAAGAACCTTTTTCCTTTCTGCGATCTACAGGTTTCTGTTTCCCAGTCAATATCCGGGTAGTTGAAGTCCCCCATTACAATCACCTCATTATGTTTTGCTACTTTGTCTATTTGTCTTAATAGCAGTTTCTCATTCTCCTCTGTTATATTAGGTGGCTTATAGCAGACCCCCAGTAATATTTAATTTTTATTTTTTGCCCCCTCTATCTCTACCCACATGGACTCGACCCCCTCTTCTCCCTCTCCTATATCTTCCCTTAGTCTGGGCTTTAGACGTGACCTTACATATAAGCAGACTCCTCCGCCCTTCCCCTGTTTCCGGTCCCTTCTAAATAAACTATAATCTGTTAAATTTACCGCCCAGTCGTAGCTATCGTCTAGCCAAGTCTCTGTTATACCTACGATGTCATACCTCTCCTCCGATATAAGCGCCTGCAGCTCATCCGCCTTATTGGTCAGGCTTCTTGCGTTGGTCAGCATGCAAGATAAAACTTTGGGGTTATTTAGCATCCTATTCTTCTCTAACGATCTAACTGTACTATCCCCACCCCCCTCTCCACCCTCATTATATTCACTTCTCCCCTTCCCCCTTGCTTGCCTCACATCCCACCTATTTCCTTGGTTTCCCCCCCCCCCGTCTCTAGTTTAAAAACTCCTCCAACCTATTAGCCATCTTCTTCCCCAGCACCGCTGCACCCTCCCCATTGAGGTGCAGCCCGTCCCTACGGTAGAGCCTGTAGCCGACAGCGAATTCGGCCCAGTTCTCCATGAACCCAAACCCTTCTGCCTTGCACCAACTCTTTAGCCACTTATTCACCTCCCTAACCTCCCGTTGGCGCTCCTGTGTGGCTCGCGGGATTGGTAGTATTTCTGAGAAAACTACCTTGGAGGTCCTTGCCCTAAGCTTCCTACCTAGATCCCTGAAATCATTTTTAAGGACCCTCCATCTACCACTCACTTTGTCATTGGTGCCAATGTGGACCATGACCGCTGGGTCTTCGCCAGCCCCACCCAGTAACCTGTCAACCCGATCCGCGATGTGCCGGACTCGAGCGCCAGGGAGGCAGCACACCGTTCGGCGATCCCGGTCTTTGTGACAGATTGCCCTGTCTGTCCCCCTAATAATAGAGTCACCCACTACCAGGACCTGTCTAGCCTGCCCTACACTTCCCCCCTCCCCCTCATTACTGGAGCATACACTCCCCCGGCGGTCAGAGGATCTGTCGTGCTCCAATAATGCCGGTTCTGAACCAGCCTTCCTATACTTCTTCCCTCTATCCCTTCTAACTGTTACCCAGCTCCCTGCCTGTTCAGCCTGCGCTTCCCCACTAAGCTCCACCCCCAGTGTTGACCCATTGAGTGTCTGCTCGGTGAGCAGCAAACTCTGTTCCATGTTGTCGATGCTCCTCAGTACCGCTATCTGAGAACTTAGATCCAGGATTTGGGCTTCCAAGTGCACGATATGCTCACATCTCTCGCAGCAGTATGGATCCCTGAGCGGTAGCTCAGGGAATGCATACATTGCGCAAGATGTACACTGCACGGCTCCGGCCAACATGGACGTCATTCTAAATATGGGGATACAGTCAGTATATATGTACAAGTACAAAACACAATTATTTATATATAGGTGTATGGACGGGGATCAATTAGGGATGTGCAAGTGTATCGATTAGATATCGGCGCGGGATCAGTTAAGTATGGACGGGGGATCAATTAAGTATCAATTAAGTATGGACGGGGGATCAGCTGAGTGGGTCAGGTGGATTAATTAAGTATGGACGGTGTGTCAATTAACTATGGACTGGGATCAATAAGTATGGACTGGGGAAATAATTAATTGTGGACTAGGGAATCAATCAATTAATTATGGACAGGGGGTTTAATTAAATAGGATGGGGGTAAAGCAAATAAATAGGTATGGACGGTGGGTCAATTAACTAAGGACTGGGGATCAATAAGTATCAATAATATCAATAAATATGGACTGGGGAAATAATTAATTGTGGTCTGGGAAATCAATCAATTAATTATGGACAGGGGTTAATTAAATATGGTGGGGGATAAGGCAAATAGATAGGGACTGGGGATGAGTAAAAGTGGACAAGGGGAATCTATTAAATAGGACAAGGGGGATCAATCAATTATGGGCTGGGGGGGTCAATCATTTAAATGTGGTCAGGGGGATCACTTTAATATGGACGGGGGGTGGTCGGGGATCAATTAAATGAGGACGGGGGGTCAATTTAATGTGGTCAGAGGGATCAGTTAAATATGGACGGGGGTGTTCAGGGGAATCAATTTAAATATGGACGGGGGTGATCAATTAAATATGGACGGGGGGGTAATCAATTAAATATGGACTAGGGAATACAATACAATTACAATACAGATGCAAATATAATACAGTACAGCACACACTGGGTTCAGTAGGGCCGCTTATCGCGGCCTCCTGCCCCTCACTCACCTCCTCTAGGGACGCTGCACGCTATCACAGGGCGCTTGTCCCTCCGGTCGCCTCTTACCGGTCCTCCTGATCACCACCACCTGGCACCCTCCGCTGGCCGGCACTGCACGCTGCCACAGCGCTCTCTTGCGCTCGTCCCTCCGGTCGCCTCCTACTGGTCCTCCCGGTCCGCTCGGTCACCTCCGCCTGGCTCTCCTCCCTTCCCAGGAGCTCTCTGTGCTGTCCTGTACTACTGGAAAGACTGAACTGCTGTGCTGCTAAGGAAACCGTACTGTTTGTCACTGGAGCCTGTTGCTCATAAGACTTAACTTGCACTGGCTGTGCGGCTTCTTATTAAATGCTACTGTTCTACCGTTTATGAGGACTCTTGTCAAGTGTGTCTGGTCAGCAAGTGAAACAACCTACGTGTCTGCGCCTGAGGGTCAATACCCCTGTGTGCCCGAGAGAAGCTGCAGCACATGGTCTATGGTCACCCTGAGTAACGGTTCCCCCAGAATTCCATAGAATTCATGTAACCTGTCTCGCCCCTATCTGAACCTAGCGGCGTGCGTTTAACACCTACATAATGTTTTATTGCAATATTATTACTCAATCTCATATAGTGGTGTTATTTGAAACATTGGTCTTTCAGTAAATCTAGATTTCCTCCAAGCAGGTAATATCAGTATTATATCCCCCTCATCTAGGGCTTAGGAGAGAGGACAGCATGGGACGGTGTGCATTCAAATGCCAGGGATGAATTTCAGTCCCAGTCCATCTCTGGAGGGGGGAGAGGAGGGCAGGCTGCCAGAGGAGAGCAGGTTGCCAGAGGAGAGCAGGCTGCCAGTGCTGCCAGAGGAGAGCAGGCTGACAGTACTGCCATAGGAGAGCAGTCTGTCAGTGCTGCCAGAGGAGAGAAGGCTGACAGTGCTGCCAGAGGAGAGAAGGCTGACAGTGCTGCCAGAGGAGAGAAGGCTGACAGTGCTGCCAGAGGAGAGAAGGCTGACAGTGCTGCCAGAGGAGAGCAGGCTGACAGTGCTGCCAGAGGAGAGCAGGCTGACAGTGCTGCCAGAGGAGAGCAGGCTGCCAGTGCTGCCAGAGGAGAGCAGGCTGCCAGAGGAGAGCAGGCTGACAGTGCTGTCAGAGGAGAGCAGGCTGCCAGAGGAGAGCAGGCTGCCAGAGGAGAGCAGGCTGCCAGTGCTGCCAGAGGAGAGCAGGCTGCCAGAGGAGAGCAGGCTGACAGTGCTGCCAGAGGAGAGCAGGCTGCCAGAGGAGAGCAGGCTGACAGTGCTGCCAGAGGAGAGCAGGCTGACAGTGCTGTCAGAGGAGAGCAGGCTGCCAGAGGAGAGCAGGCTGACAGTGCTGCCAGAGGAGAGAAGGCTGACAGTGCTGTCAGAGGAGAGCAGGCTGCCAGAGGAGAGCAGGCTGACAGTGCTGCCAGAGGAGAGCAGGCTGCCAGAGGAGAGCAGGCTGCCAGAGGAGAGCAGGCTGCCAGAGGAGAGCAGGCTGACAGTGCTGTCAGAGGAGAGCAGGCTGCCAGAGGAGAGCAGGCTGCCAGTGCTGCCAGAGGAGAGTAGGCTGCCAGAGGAGAGCAGGCTGCCAGAGGAGAGCATGCTGCCAGTGCTGCCAGAGGAGAGCAGGCTGCCAGAGGAGAGCAGGCTGCCAGTGCTGCCAGAGGAGAGTAGGCTGCCAGAGGAGAGCAGGCTGCCAGAGGAGAGCAGGCTGCCAGAGGAGAGCTGCAGGTGTCACATACAAGTCTGGCTCCGCAGACAAGCTGCACCAGTTCTTGCAGGAGTTTTCAGATAATTGATGTGGCTGAGTAGCCCCGGCCAATGTAGCGCATCAGCTGGACTAGGATCGGCTGTCAAGGCTGGAGCAGCTCCTCAGGCCCTAGGCGCTGAGGACAGCGCTCCCTGCGGCCGCCGGCAGATCAGGTTTTACAGCCTCTCCATCCAGGGGCGTGGCTTATCCCGCCTACACCCCGCCCCAGGGGCGGGGCTAAACCCGGCTACACTTCTGGACAAATCGGGAATGGTGTAGACTGGGAAAAGCGAATCAGTTCTATCAGTCGCCCGAGCCTCAGACACAGCGTGCCCGAGACACGCACAGCACAGACGTGCGCGCAGCGAGAGGAGGGCGTTGCCTCTACCACAGCCGCCTCTGTAGAAGCCACGCCCCGTTCTAGTATTATCCACGCCTACTTCCGTTTAGGCACAGTTCCGTTATCTTCTCTTGGTAAGCATTGTTCTTAGGAAACTACATTTCCCAGTAACCCCCGGGGCAGCTTCCGGGAATTGCAGCAGTTTGAATAGGCAGCTCCTACCGGCTGTGACTTGCAGCCTGCTCCGCAGTGAGAGCCGGCTTGTGGTGACTTGCGGGGCTTCCTGGCCCTCCTCACGGCTGCGGAGCCGGTGTCCCCGGCAGGTGAGTGGCGTCTCCTTGTACTCTGTGCTCTGCCCGTGTCACAGCTTCGTCAGGGTGCTGGCTGCCATGTAGCCCACAGATGGCAGGACCGCCGGCAGCCGGTGTGGGAGCCGCAGGGCTGCTCCTGTGAGACGGGCCTCGGGGTTCTGCTGATATCTTATTGCTGGTTGGGGTCCCATGAGTCCCAACAACAGTCAGAACACATGTGGAGGTGTGACCGGCTCCATTCATTACTATGGGGCTGCGGAGCGCAGCGCAGATTCTGGGGGCCGCCCCTCAGGGGATGGCGAGAGCTGTCCTCAGGGGTGTACAGTCCAATCTTAAGGGGATAACTGTGCCCTGGTCTGCTGACCAGTGGGGTCTGACAGATGGGACCCGCACCCATCAATGGCTCATCACCTCTCTTCCATAAGGCAACCCCTTTCTATAGGTTGTGCCGGCCTGGGCCAGTGGTCTGCAGTCGCTCTGACAGTGAGCTGTTGCGTGTGCTGCTACAACTTCCCAATGTCAGTGGGCGGCCACGTGCCAAATATATATATAGTATGCAGTCCTGTGGTCACGTGCCAACTAGACATGGTCAACTCTCAGTGGAAGTACATTAAGAGAAGTCTAGACTGCATATGACCACAGGTAGATCACATACAGTACAGACCAAAAGTTTGGACACACCTCATTTAAAGATTTTTCTGTATTTTCATGACTGTGAAAACTGTACATTCACACTGAAGGCATCAAAATTATGAATTAACACATGTGGAATTATATACTTAACAAAAAAGTGTGAAACAACTGAAAATATGTCTTATATTCTAGGTTCTTCAAAGTAGCCACCTTTTGCTTTGATGACTGCTTTGCACACTCTTGGCATTCTCTTGATGAGCTTCAAGAGGTAGTCACCGGAAATGGTCTTCCAACAATCTTGAAGGAGTTCCCAGAGATGCTTAGCACTTGTTGGCCCTTTTGCCTTCACTCTGCGGTCCAGCTCACCCCAAACCATCTCGATTGTGTTCAGGTCTGGTGACTGTGGAGGCCAGGTCATCTGGCGTAGCACCCCATCACTCTCCTTCTTGGTTAAATAGCCCTTACACAGCCTGGAGGTGTGTTTGGGGTCATTGTCCTGTTGAAAAATAAATGATGGTCCAACTAAACGCAAACCGGAAGGAATAGCATGCTGCTGCAAGATGATGTGGTAGCCATGCTGGTTCAGTATGCCTTCAATTTTGAATAAATCCCCAACAGTGTCACCAGCAAAGCACCCCCACACCATCACACCTCCTCCTCCATGCTTCACGGTGGGAACCAGGCATGTAGAGTCCATCCGTTCACCTTTTCTGCATCGCACAAAGACATGGTGGTTGGAACCAAAGATCTCAAATTTGGACTCATCAGACCAAAGCACAGATTTCCACTGGTCTAATGTCCATTCCTTGTGTTCTTTAGCCCAAACAAGTCTCTTCTGCTTGTTGCAGTCCTTAGCAGTGGTTTCCTAGCAGCTATTTTACCATGAAGGCCTGCTGCACAAAGTCTCCTCTTAACAGTTGTTGTAGAGATGTGTCTGCTGCTAGAACTGTGTGTGGCATTGACCTGGTCTCTAATCTGAGCTGCTGTTAACCTGCGATTTCTGAGGCTGGTGACTCGGATAAACTTATCCTCAGAAGCAGAGGTGACTCTTGGTCTTCCTTTCCTGGGGCGGTCCTCATGTGAGCCAGTTTCTTTGTAGCGCTTGATGGTTTTTGCAACTGCACTTAGGGACACTTTCAAAGTTTTCCCATTTTTTTGCACTGACTGACCTTCATTTCTTAAAGTAATGATGGCCACTCATTTTTCTTTACTTAGCTGCTTTTTTTCTTTCCATAATACAAATTCTAAAAGTCTATTCAGTAGCACTATCAGCTGTGTATCCACCAGACTTCTGCACAACACAACTGATGGTCCCAACCCCATTTATAAGACAAGAAATCCCACTTATTAAACCTGACAGGGCACACCTTTGAAGTGAAAACCATTTCCGGTGACTACCTCTTGAAGCTCATCAAGAGAATGCCAAGAGTGTGCAAAGCAGTCATCAAAGCAAAAGGTGGCTACTTTGAAGAACCTAGAATAGAAGACATATTTTCAGTTGTTTCACACTTTTTTGTTAAGTATATAATTCCACATGTGTTAATTCATAGTTTTGATGCCTTCAGTGTGAATGTACAATTTTCATAGTCATGAAAATACAGAAAAATCTTTAATGAGAAGGTGTGTCCAAACTTTTGGTCTGTACTGTACATGCAGCCCCCTGATAGACTCACCCCAGTGTGTGCACTGCGGAGTGACTGTGGACCTTTGTCCCAAGCCTGGACAAACCCTTACAAAAGGAATCTGTCAGTAGGCTTTCACACCCTAAACTATACGTACATGTAACTTTCAATAACATTATGTGAGGAGCTGCCCACTTACTAAAGACAATGTACAGTGTCCATTTTAGGACATGATCAGATATCAAAATCAAACATCAGAATGATGTCAGTTTGAGGCTAAATACCCTGTCTGAGATCTGATTTTGACGAGTGACTTTTACAACTGTAATAATAATAAAAAAAAAAAAAAAAAAAAAAAGTAACTGTTCGCTGATGGGACTTGAACCCAAAATTCTGTGTCCCAAAGCCAGTGCACTAACCATTAAGCTATAAACTCAGTTGTGAAAGCCTAGGAGTTCTTTGGGACTTATGCACAGACTGCAAGCAAGCCAAATTCAAATGATGTTTGCTTTTGATTTGCAAGTATGATGTGTGACTTTCTTCAAACATCAGAATCACAATGACTTTTAGTCACCCTGAGTATTCTCATGGTTGATCTCATAAGACAAGAAAAGCTATCAGTTAATATCACTTGACTGGATAGCGCAATGATAAGGCATTCAGCCTCTGAAACTACATTAAGAGTTCAAATCCTGATAGGAATAAGATTTTTTTTTTTTAAATTATGACTATTTAGCACACAAACTACAGGGGTGTTTTACTTTTAATATCTGACACTCTGTCATCTTGATGTGTTAAGCGTTTCAGACATGTTGTCTATTTGCATGGTAAATTACATAGCCAAAGTAAATTGGGAGGCAATCATTTACTACATATCTATTTCCAAGTGACTTTATATTTGCATAATTTCTTAAAGGGGTCTAATGATAAAATGTCTTTATTGTAAATTTTTATTTACATCCACCCAAGTACTGGCAGCAAACTCCCAATTTACTTTTGCTATGTAATTTGCCATGCAAATAGCGTGTCTGAAACTCTTTAACACATCAGGATGACAGAGTGTCAGATATTAAAACTAAAACATCCCTGTAGTTTGTGTGCTAAATAGACATAGGAATAAGAATTTTTTTTATTATTATCAGGATTTGAACTCTTAATGTAGTTTCAGAGACTGATGTCTTACCATTGCGCTATCCAGTCAAGTGATATTAACTGATAGCTTTTCTTGTCTTATGAGATCAACCATGAGAATACTCAGGGTGACTAAAAGTCATTGTGATTCTGATGTTTGAAGAAAGTCACATATCATACTTGCATATCAAAAGCAAACATCATTTGAATTTGGCTTGCTTGCAGTCTGTGCATAAGTCCCAATGAGTTTTAGACAAGTTTGCACTGAAAATAATATAACCAAATAGGCTCGTAGGTTTTTACAACTGAGTTTATAGCTCAGTGGTTAGTGCACTGGTTTTGGGACACAGAATTTTGCGTTCAAGTCCCATCAGCGAACAGTTACATTTTTTATTATTATTACAGTCGTCAGAATCACTCGTCAGAATCAGTTCTCAAACAGGATATTTAGCCTCATCATTCTGATGTTTGATTTTGATATCTGATCATGTCCTAAAAGACACTGTAACTATGATACTTTTCCAGCATGGACCACCATTTTCGTCAATATTATTATTGTGTATCATTAGTGATTTACTTAGATTTTCTCCACAGCCTTTCAGCGCACCTGGAGCACCGCTGGAGAAGACGTGTTTGAGATGTGTGCCAGGGTTGTCTCCGTCTATGCAGAATTGTTCTTTGTGTAGGAGGTGCGGCTTCATCCAGGGCGCATAGCATTATTTTGTTATAATGCTTCAATGCAGAGTTGGGACATGAGAGGGAGGAGATTGGGGCCAATGATTGCAAGTTTTTCATAAATTTCTGGGTGTTAATGGCGTGTATATTTCTATAAGTGTGGAAAGTGGGGGGGGTCTTGAGTAGAGTCATTACTTACAACCCACAACCTCAGATCTTTACAATCAGTGTGTGATTGATGTGCAAATAAGGCTGAAGATCTATGGTAGATCTGAAGTGTCGGTCACTCCAGCTCTATTACCCGCCCAGTGCTGCCTCCTTCTCTTTGACTGACAGCCTCCCTGCTGAGTGACTTCAGGTAAAGGAGCCATCAGTCAAGCGGGAGGAGATAGTGCTTGGTAAGGAATAGAGCTGGAGTGAGAGGCTTCAGATCTGCAGCCTCATTTGCACATCAATTAAAACACATATCTCAGTAACGGACTGGCCATGTAAAGTTATTGCTGGACTTGTTTGGAAGAGCTACATGCACATATAAATAAATAGCTTCTGGGATGAAATCCTGCTGACAGATTCCCGCTATTGATTGTCACTTGACACGCACAGTGATGTAACCTGAGAGTTACATGACCGTATAAAACAACCATCATGGATTCAACACCATGAGCTTGATAGATATGGGTAAGTACACTGCTTAAAAAAAAAAACGGCATGGATTTATATAGTGTGACCAAGTTAATCGTAAAAGAATGGTAAAAAATAAACATATACTCACCTTCTGATGGCCCCCGGTCTCCTTCTCCGGTGCGTCCCGTGTGTTGGGCGGCTCGCGGTGGTCTAAAAGGACCTTCCATGACGTAATTTAGTCTTGTGACAGGTCACGCGACCCCTGACTTCGGCGGAGGAGGAGACCGGGGGGCTATCAGAAGGTGAGTATAATGTTTATTTTTTATTTTAAATTCTTTTTTTTATTACAGGTACTATGGTACCTGGGTCTGGAGGACAATGTCCTCTTTTCCAGACCCAGGTACCATCCGCACATTGAATCTCTTAATATCCGCATGTGCACATGTAGTCATGCGGATATTAAGCGATTCAATGGCAGCAAAAACGCTGCGATTACGCAAAATAATTGGTAGTGCTGCGTTTTTTTCCACAATGATAATCCGCAGTGGAAATTTCCACAGCATGTGCACAGCACATGCGGATTATCATTGGGGAACATGGCAGACCTTCTACCAAGTGTTTTTTAAGCTTTTCCGCTGTGGAATTGACGCTGCGGAAACGCTTAAACGCATCGTGGCTACACGAGCCTAACAACACAAATGTAATTTTAACAAGCTGCATAAATCAATAATCTGTTATAAGAAACTGTCATGTATCTTTTCGGGGAGAACAGCTTCCAACCCCATATATCAGACACTTCTCCCCCCTATATACAGAGTGAGAGTGATGCTGGTGAAGTAAAAATTACCTTCACTTGATCCTTAATATTCTTTTAAAGAGAATCTGGCAGCAGGTTTTTGCGATGTAATCAGAGAAAAGCATAATATAGGGCAAGAGACCCTAATTCCAGTGATGTGTCACTTACTGTGCTGCATGGTTCAGTTTTGCTAGAATCCTTGTTTACTCTGTTGTAGATGTAGCAGAGCTCAAATGCTGAGCATTGTGCAACCCCATCTTTGCACTCCTGATTTGGCAGCTTCCAGGGTGCAACCCCGCCCTGCACTCCTGATTTGGCAGCTTCCAGGGTGCAACCCCGCCCTGCACTCCTGATTTGGCAGCTTCCAGGGTGCAACCCCGCCCTGCACTCCTGATTTGGCAGCTTCCAGGGTGCAACCCCGCCCTGCACTCCTGATTTGGCAGCTTCCAGGGTGCAACCCCGCCCTGCACTCCTGATTTGGCAGCTTCCAGGGTGCAACCCTGCCCTGCACTCCTGATTTGGCAGCTTCCAGGGTGCAACCCCGCCCTGCACTCCTGATTTGGCAGCTTCCAGGGTGCAACCCCGCCCTGCACTCCTGATTTGGCAGCAAGCTGCCAGTCAGAGGTGGGGCTGGAATGCTGTGGAAGTGACAGTCAGGCCTTAATAATTTCATGGTGATAAAAGAGTGATTGTATTGAAACTACAGCACATAGCCTAATAAGCAACAGATCCCTGGAAAAAAGATCTCTTGCCCTATGGTTTGCTGTTCTTAGATTATATAGCAAAAACCTGCTGACCGATTCCATCTAAGGCTATGTTCACACATGTTGGGTTTGTCAGCATTTTTTTGCTGCAGATTTTTATGCAAATTTTCAGCTACATCTAGCAGTACCAGAAAAGTCTATGAGAAACCAGAATTCTCTGTTCACACATCTTGTTTGTTTTTTTGTTGGGTTTTTGGAAAATGGAGCATGTTACTACTTTCAGCATTTTTTTCACCCATTGGAAGTAATGGGTAGTGAAAAAAACATGTGTGAACATGGCTCAGGTTTTGCTGCGTTTTTAGTGAAAATAAGCCAGTACAGCAGAATGTGACTAAACTATTCCTGAACAATTCACCTCCCCCATGCCAAAACCAGAACAAGATTTATTTTTTTTTTCCCACAGAGCTTTATGTACATGCTTAGAGACAGAAGGACAGTGGGAAAAAAACGCATCAAAACCTGCTTTTTTGATGCAGTTGGGTTTTGCTGCAGATTTGTGACGCTGAAAAAACCCAACATGTGTGAACATAGCCTAGTTCTACTTAAGGTTTTTTTTTTTCCAAGTTGTCTCTTGAGCAGCTCACAGCTTTGTAGTCTCCTTACTTCTTGGTTTCTGGGAGGACTTAGAAGCATTCTTGGAACCAGTTCAATGCAGTCGGTAAGCCAAACCTCCGACTCTGACTCCTCAGTTTCCATGACACCGACTCCACGACTCCGACTCCCTCATACATGGCTCATGTTTAAGTGATAAATTTACTGTAGCACCGATTCATCTCAGGTAAAAGTCTAGACCCTGGATCAGGAATAGGACAGACATTTATAGGACATTTCATAACTTTCCCAAATTCTTATGAAAAAATATTCCCCACAAACTGCATTGAATTATTGTACCCAATTTTAGGAGTCGGTCCATTTTATACTGACTCCACAGCCCTGCTTAGAACCACAAAGCTCAGCACATATTCTATACTACATTCAGGTATCAGTGGTTTGTTCTGGAGTCTACACTGTTATCACTGTGTTTACTCATATTTCATCATGAGTTCCTCCAGAAACTTTGTAAATGATGCGTTTTAGCTTTGCCCAAGCCTTTTCTCAACCATGTTCGAAAAATGGCTTGGGTAGAGACGAAATGCGTCATTTATGATGTTTTTTGAGGAACTCAATGTACAAATCTTGGAAAACTATTTAAATACATGTGAGTGCTGGTCTTTCTGTCACCATTTATAAATGGGACGTCCTCCCTTGACACAACCTCAAGAGTGCCGACTGGATTTGTTTGTGGACTGTATTTACATATAGAAATAACGGGGCACCTGAACAAGCAGTTAGGAGTGAATTTTTCTCCTGGAATGTTACTGCTGTGCACTCTCGGCCAGGCTATGGGCAGGTACTAGTGCCTGAGCTCCAGGAAACCAGCTGTACACTATGTAAGATAAAATCTTACTTATTCTCCCCACTGTATATACTAATATTTGATACACGGCCGATTTTGCAAGCTTTCCCACCTACAAAGAATGGAGAGGTCTGTAATTTTTATCACTTCAACTGTGAGAGACAGAATCTAAAAAAAAAAAAAACTCCCAGAAAATCACATTGTATCATTTTTACATAATTAAAGCAGTGTGTCACTTACTGGGCTGCTTGCTGCAGTTTTGATAACATCACTGATGTCTCTGCTGCAGATCTAGCAGTTTTCTAAATGCTGAGCTCTGTATAACCTCACCCACACCACTGATTGTCAGCTATCTGTGTACACTGTGCATAGGCAGAAATCTGGCGATCTGTGATGGGGCGGAGTTATACAGGGCTCATGAATATGGAGAATTACACGGCAACAGGTTTACTAATTCTCTAGTAGTAATCTGCTGATAAAACAGCGATTTTTATCAAAAGTACTACAGGCAGCTCAAACATGACACGCAGCTTGAACCAGGGCATCTGTCTATTTCTCTCTTTTTTTTTTTTTTTTTTTGTTAAAAAAATGAGCCCACTGGGGCCATGAGCTGATCACCTCTGATCCCAGCTGCTTATTGTTAGGGGACACAGTGGTCAGGCATTTCCTCAGCAGGATTCATGTGAGGCAGAGAACCTGTCACGTAAGAAAACGTTATTAACCTGCAGATATGGGCTTAATCTGCAGGTTAATAACGTTCTGACATCCTGTGGTGCTGGCCCTGAGAGCCCCACTGCCTGGAGGAAATTAACTTTATTCTTCCCGGCAGCGTTTGGCTTCCAGTCTCGGGCGGTGCCGATGTGGTTTCTATGTCCGCTCTGTGTATAGAGAGCAGCTGCTCCGGCCCTGACTGACAGCAGTTCAGCATTATTGCCGGCTATCAGTCTGCACCCCCGGCCCTGACTGACAGCAGCTCACCATTATTGCCGGCTGTCAGTCCGCACCCCCGGCCCTGACTGACAGCTGCTCAGCATTATTGCTGGCTGGCAGCTCAGCAGTCCCGGCAACGGTGTCAAATGCTATTAACTTGCATATTAACCCCCTATCTGCAGGTTAGTAGCGGTATTGTACATGACAGGTTCCCTGTTAACCAAACAGTTTGTGGCTTTTTTTTTTTTTCACCTTTGCAAAAACAAAATGTACATCCCTCTACACAATACATGTCAGACTGTCTAATGGGGTAACTGGGGGGATCTGTAGTATTCTTCTTTGTCATATCCCTTCAGCTTATTTTTGAGCACCTCAGAGTTGACTTTGTCATAAATCAGCTTAGAACAGTTGAGAAGTAGAGATGTTTGGCCGGCCAGCACTGATCTCACTATAACCAGAGCAGCACGCCAGATTTCATAATGGTCTTGGTATTTTTGTGGAATATTTGTAGTCAGAGAAGCATGTAATCTGCGGTAGCTTATTTGTCATAAATGGTGTTGTGCTGGCCCCTTCCAAGGAGAGCTAATTTGGGTTGAGATGCAAACGATCTCCTATATTTCTGCCATTGTTGGTTCAAATTAAATAAAATAAATACAATGCCCTGGAGAAAAGAAAATAACACACAGCCAGTGTCTGAGGCTAAGTGCCCCATGATGCAGAAATGCTGCAGATTTTTTCCGCATCTCCCTGGCAGGAAAAAACGCATGCGGATTTTACATGCTTTTTTCCTGCCAGGTAGAAGCGTTTGTCAAGCGTTCTTCACATGCATTTCTGCATGCGGGTTATCAAGCGATTTTCCGAGCGATTTTTAGCATCACTTGGAAAAGTGCTTGACAACTTGGTCACACTATATAAATCCATGCAACCGGCATGGAATTATATAGTGTGACCAAGTAATAGTTAAAAAAAAGAATAAAAATGGTAAAAAATAAGCATACTCACCTTCCGATGGTCTCCTGTACGATGCGTCCGGTCTCCTGTACAGCTCGCGATGTTCTAAAAGGACCTTTTCATGACGTCATTTAGTCATGTGACAGGTTACGCGACCGCCGACGTCAGCAGTCACGTGATCTGTCACATGACTAAATTACGTCATGGAAGGTCCTTTTAGACCATCGCGAGCTGTACAGGAGACCGAGGCCATTGGAAGGTGAGTATTATGTTTACTTTTTATTTTAAATTCTTTTTTTAACAGGTACCATGGTACCCGAGGCTGGATGAGAGTCTCTTCTGCAGACCCGGGTACCATCCGCACATTGAATCGCTTAATATCCGTATGTGCACATGTAGTCTTGAAGATATTAAGCGATTCAATGCAAGTCAACGGCGGCAATTAAGCTGCGTGTCCGCAAAAATAATGGACATTCTGCGTATTTTTCCGCAATGATAATCCGCAGCGGAAATTTCCGCAGCATGTGCAGAGCACATGCGGATTATCATTGGGGACGATGGGGCACGTATTACCAAGCGTTTTCACTGCTGAAATTCCATGGCAAAAACTCTTGAAAAACGCATAGTGGGCACGCAGCCTGAGTGTACAATTCTTGTCTGACCTCAGATCCCAAGCAACAAGTATTTTATTACACCCCCAGAAGAAAGGGGATGACAACGTACATTACCTAACACAGAACGTTTTTAATTGGAAATAACAGTTGCAAATTATGGATTCTCCAGAAGTCCTTGAAAGCTAGCTCTGTCCAATTAATTATGCTTTTAAAAACAAAGAAGGAAAGCTTAACACGAAGACAGCTCTATATAACATACAATGCCCTGTGTTATCTCTTTTACGAATAACACTTAGGCTCTGTGCCCACGATGTGTATTTAATGCGTTTCCGCCGCGAAAACGCATTAAAAACGCATGTTAAGTTGTCTGCCATGTTTCCAAATGATAATCCACATGTGCTGTGCACATGCTGTGGAAAGTGCTGCGGATTATCATTGCGGAAAAATCCGCAGCACAATCAATCCGCCGCCATTGACTTGCATTGAACTGCATAACATTCGCGTGTATACATGTATGCATGCGGATGTTATGCGGTTCAATGCGCGTATGGTACCCGGGTCTGGAGAAGAGGAGACTCTCCTCCAGACCCGGGGTACCATTAGTAAAAAAAAAAAAAGAATTAAAACCTAAAAAATAAAAAAAATAAACATTATTCTTACCTCTCCGGCGGCCCCCGGTCTCCTCTCCGGTGGCATGCTCTGTCATCGGCGTCCCGTGGTGTTCTCAAAGGACCTGCGGTGATGTCATTTAGTCATGTGAGTGATGGTCACACGATCGCTGACGTCGGCGGTCGCTTGACCTGTCCGCTGACTAAATGACGTCAGCGCAGGTCCTTTCTGAACACCACGGGATGCCGATGACAGAATACGCCGCTGGAGAGGTAAGTATAATGGTATTGTGTGGGTTTTTTAGTGTGGTTTTTTTTTTTTTTTTTACTATTCATGCTGCATTTAAAGCAGCATAAGTTGGTCACATACTATAAATCCATGCCGGTTGCATGGATTTATATAGTGTGACCAAGTTGTCAAGCACTTTTCCAAGTGATGCTCAAAATCGCTTGAAAAAACGCATGCTGAAATGCATGCAGAAATCGCTTGAAAAACGCTTCTACCTGGCAGAAAAAAACGCATGTACAATCCGCATGCGTTTTTTCTGCCAAGGAGATGCAGAAATGCTCAGGAAATTTCTGCTTCATTTCTGCATCGTGGACACATAGCCTTATAAAGCTAATATTAAAATACAAAATGATTAAAGATATATAGGTAGATTTAATTGTCTGAATAATAATCAAAGCATAATATTTACAATAACAGTGGGCATAGGTAATATTAGGAGTTTGCTTTTTATGCAGGGAAGCATTACCATATCTCATACAATGTTCCCATACATAAATGGATAATTGACTGGCAATCCCTATCATCCTGTACTGACTAGCCACCTGCCCCATATTACAGACTGTATGTGCTCCTCTTGGTGCTGTACACAGCTAGCATGCCAACTTTTGAGCACCCTACTTAGTAATAATGCCTGTGGGTGAGACTCCCCCCTTACTTAGTAATAATGCCTGTGGGTGAGACTCCCCCAGTACTTGGTAATAATGCCCGTGGGTGGGACTCTCCACTCCCTTCCCCCCCTTCCCCACCCTGCATGGTAGTAATGCCCGTGGGTGGGACTCTCCCCCCTGCATGGTAGTAATGCCTGTGGGTGGGACATGCGTCTGTGCCCTGGGATTTAAGAGCCTGACCCGTATTAGTAAGTCATGGTGATTGCGCGCGCACACAGGCTGTTAGTACAATGTGCTCCTGGCACATTAACCTCCTCAATGCTGCGATCGAAGTCGATCGCAGCATTGCGGTGGCTAAGGGGAGGTGATCGCAATACTCGCCTCCTCTTCCGGCCTCCAGCGCTGTCTGCCGCGGCTTCCTGGATGTTGCCATGACGACCCGATGTCGTCATGACAACATCCGGGTCACCAGACAGCAGGAAGACTTTTTTTGGTCATGCACAGTGCACGACCAAACTATCTTCTCACTGAGTAGCGCTGACAGCCTGCATGGCACAGGGATGGTGCTCCATTCCTGTGCTATGCAGGCGATCAGAATAAAAAAAAGTGAAAGTCCCATAGTGGGACTTAGTATCAAAGTAAAAAAAAGTATCAGAAAGTGGAAAAAAAAAATTGCAAAAATATAAAACAAAATAATCTACCCAAAATAAAAATATAATGTACCCATCAATAAATATTATGAAAAAAATACAAACAAACAATAAAAGTACACATATTTGGTATTGCCACGTCCGGAACGACCGACATATAAAATAGTCCCACTAGTTAACCCCTTCAGTGAACACGGTAAAAAATAAAAATAAAAAACGAAGCAAAAAACAATGCTTTTATCATACCACCAAACAAAAAATGGAAAAACATCAAAAGGACGAATATAAATAAAAATGGTACCGCTGAAAATGTCATCTTGTCCCGCAGAAAACAAGCCGCCATACGGCTCCATCATCCGAAAAATCCCAGGGGAAATTGCACAACAAATTTTGGGGTCCATTTTTTCCTGTTACCCCTGCGAAAATAAAAAAAATTGGGTCTAAAGTAACATTTTTGTGAAAAAAGTTAAATGTTAATTTTTTTCTTCCACATTCCAAAAATTCCTGTGAAGCACCTGAAGGGTTAATAAAGTTCTTGAATGTGGTTTTGAGCAGGTGCAGTTTTTAGAATGGTGTCACTTTTGGGTATTTTCTGTCATAAAGAACCCTCAAAGTGACTTCAAATGGTTTTGTAAATTTTGTTGGAAAAATGAGAAATCACTGGTCCACTTTTAACCCTTATAGCTCCCCAATAAAAAAAAATAAAAATTTTGGTTCCAAAATTGTGCTGATGTAAAGTAGACATGTGGGAAATGTTATTTATTAACTATTTTGTATGACATATCTCTCTTATTTAAGGGCATAAAAATTACAATTTTGAAAATTGCAAAATTTTCAAAATTTTCCCCAAATTTCCATTTTTTTCACAAATAAACGCAAGTGATATCAAAGAAATTTTACCACAATCCTGAAGTACAATATGTCACGAAAAAACATTCTCAGAATCAGTGGGATCCGTTGAAGCGTTCCAGAGTAATTACCTCATAAATTGACAGTGGTCAGAATTGTAATAATTGGCCTGGTGATTAACGTGCAAACCACCTTGGGTTGTAAAGGGGTTAACAATAAATTACTTGCTTATTCTACATCCTGCTGGATCCACTTTTCATTTCATCCAGATTTCCTTTACCAGTAGCACACACGGGTCAGTATTTCCCTCCACACTTTAAAGGAGGTATCTGGGACTTTAAAAAAAAAAAGTGCCTAAGCACTGACAGGCATGTACAACCCCTGGCAAAAATTATGGAATCACCGGGCTCGGGGGATGTTCATTCAGTTGTTTAATGTTGTTGAAAAAAAGCAGATCACAGACATGACACAAAACTAAAGTAATTTCAAATGGCAACTTTAGGGCTTTAAGAAACACAAAGAATTCAAGATTAAAAATGTGGTACTCAGTAAGGGTCATTTTTTTTCAGACCAAGCAGAGGGAAAAAATTATGGAATCACCCTGTAACTTTTCATTTCCAAAACTAACCCCTGCATCAAATTAGATCTGTTCGTTAGTCTGCATCTAAAAAGGAGTGATCACATCTTGGAGAGCTGTTGCACCAAGTGGACTGACATGAATCATGGCTCCAACAGGAGACATGTCAATTGAAACAAAGGAGAGGATTATCAAATTCTTAAAAGAAGGTAAATCATCACGCAATGTTGCAAAAGATGTTGGTTGGTCAGTCAGCTGTGTCTAAAATCTGGACCAAATACAAACATGGGAAGGTTGTTAAAAGCAAACATACTGGTAGACCAAGGAAGACATCAAAGCGTCAAGACCAGAAACTTAAAGCAGTATGTCTCCAAAACAGGAAATGCACAACAAAACAAATAAGGAACGAATGGGAGGAAACTGGAGTCAATGTCTGTGACCGAACTGTAAGAAACCGCCTAAACGAAATGGGATTTACATACAGAAAAGCTAAACATAAGCCATCATTAACACCTAAACAGAAAAAAACAAGGTTACAATGGGCTAAGGAAAAGCATTCGTGAACTGTGGATGATTAGATGAAAGTCGTATTCAGTGATGAATCGCGAATCTGCATTGGGCAAGGTGATGATGCTGGAGCTTTTGTTTGGTGCCGTTCCAATGAGATTTATAAAGATGACAGCATGAAGAGAACATGCAAATTTCCACAGTCATTGATGATATGGGGCTGCATGTCAGGTAAAGGCACTGGGGAGATGGCTGTCATTACACCTTCAATAACTGCCCAAGTTTACATTGATATTTTGGACAGTTTTCTTATCGCATCAATTGAAAGGATGTTTGGGGATGATGACATCATTTTTCAAGATGATAATGCATCCTGCCATAGAGCAAAAACTGTGAAAACATTCCTTGAAAGAAGACACACAAGGTCAATGTCATGGCCTACAAATAGTCCGGATCTCAATCCAATTGAAAATCATTGGTAGAAGTTGAAGAAAATGGTCCATGACAAGGCTCCAACCTGCAAAGCTGATCTGGCAACAGCAATCAGAGAAAGTTGGAGCCAGATTGATGAGTACTGTTTGTCACTCATTAAGTCCATGCCTCAGAGACTGCAAGCTGTTATTAAAGCCAGATGTGGTGCAACAAAATACTAGTGATGTATTGGAGTGTTCTTTTGTGTGTTTGTTTTTCATGATTCCATATTTTTTTCCCTCTACTTGGTCTGAAAAAAATTACCCTTACTGAGTACCACCTTCTTAATCTTGATTTTTATTTATTTTTTTTTTTTTTTTTTTTTAGTGTTTCTAAGGCTGCGTGCACACGATGTGTTTTTCATGCGTTTATGCTGCGGGATTTCTGCAGCGGAAACGCATGGTAATCCGAACCCCATGGTCCCCAATGGCATTCCGCAATGTCAATGCACATGCTGCGGATTTTTCCGCAGCGTTTCTGCAGCGCTCATAAATCCGCAGCATGTTCATTAATTTTGCGGAAGCGCCGCCATTGACTTGCATTGAGACGCATAGAATGCGCGTCTGTACATTTGTACAAGCGGATTCTATGCGTCTCTATGTGCGGATGGTACCCAGTTCTGGAGGAGAGAAGACTCTCATCCACACCTGGGTACCATTGTACCTGTAAAAAAAAGAATAAAATAATAAATAAAGTTTATACTCCCCTGTCCAACGGCTTCTCTCGGCATGCCGGCAGCGCTGAAGGACCTTCGGTGACGTCACAGTCATGTGACCGCAGGCCCTTCACCGCTGTGTCTCGCGATATGCCGGCAGCCGAGAACCAAACAGGAACGAGCGCTGCAGCACACGCCGGGGCATCGGGGGTGAGTATAGCTTTATTTTAAGCATTGTTTTGCATTCACACTATATAAATCCATGCTGTTTGCATGGATTTATATAGTGTGACCTAGTTGTCAAGCACTTTCCAAGTGATGCTAATCGCCTGGAAAGCGCTTGTCAATCTGCATGCGGAAACGCATGTATTCTGCATGTATTCTTCTGGAAAAACGCATGCACAATCTGCATGCGTTTTTTCTGCCAGGGAGATGCAGAAATGCTGCAGAAATTTTCTGCATCGTGGGCACACAGCCTTAAAGCCCTAAAGTTGCTATTTAAAATGACTTTAGTTTTGTGCCATGTCTGTGATCTACTTTTTTTCAACAACATTAAACAACTGAATGATCATCCTCCAAGCCCGGTGATTCCATAATTTTTGCCAGGGGTTGTAGTTGTCAACAGAGACAACTACCTGCCTGTTGCACCTGGCACCAGTCATTGACTGCTCCTGCCAGAGATTCAGCTGCTCCCTGTCAACAGAGCAGCAGTTTCTTTTCCTGTTGACAGGGCGGGACTACTGGCATCATGCTGATTGACAGCTGGCTTCCCCCAATTAGGCAGCAGGGAGCCAGCTGTCAATGAGCATGACACCAGTAGTCCCTGCCCTGTCAACAGGAAGACGAGACGTGACGTCAGCGGAAGTCTGTGACCGCTGTATGCCGGAGGAGAACGGGGCTGGGCACAACAGGCAGGTAGGTAGCAACCACCTGCCTGTTACTGCTTAGGCACATTATTTATTTTTTACAGTCCTGAATATCCCCTTTAAGTATTTACAGGGATGCCCAGACATAACCATCACTTCTGAGCAGCTGCTGCAGCTTATGCCTCTTGCACTCATCATACGGTGACCCCCAGTGTTGTGCCTGCTCCTTGCACAACCTCCTAAGGTAGAGATGTCAAACTCAAACACACAAAGGGCCAAAATGAAAAACTTTTAAAAAGTCTCAGGTATACAGGATAATGGACCCCACACAGTCCTCCATACAGTATAATGGACCCCACATAGGGGTGGTGGTTCTGGTGTCGCGGGCCAAATACCACCCTGCATGCCAGATTTGGCCAAGGAGCCAGGGTTTGGCACGTATGTCCTAAGGTGAGCAGTTTTGCGGTTTCCACTAGCCTGGGGTTCCAAACCCATCTTTAAGTTACTGTGCCATGATGTACCATGTTTTTTCCCTTTTTTCTTTTCAGTCCATGACCTGCAGAACATTTTATGCCGTCACAATTTTACTGTTGGCACCTTTGAAATTTTCCAGAAAATGAAGTATTTCTCCCAGAAAATTATTGCAATTCCACATGTTTTGTTACACACCTGTTTATTTACTCTTCACCATGACAGCACCCTACAGAGAGCGAGGATATCCGCCCCCAGGAACAGGAAACCTACCAAAATAAAAGGGGCGGCACATCTCCTCCTCCTCCTCCCCAGTGTGATTTCCTGTTCCTGGAAGAGCATACCTGCGGAACATACCTGGGGAGATTTCTCCTGGTGTGGTGCGGTCCTTGTAACCCTGGCGGCCAGAGGGCTGGGCTGAGAGGTGGGAGCACCCTTCTGAAAACGATTGCTCCAGCAGGAGCAGGGGACGTCTGCGGGCACCTCCGGGTTCGGAGGATGACGCCAGGAGGAGCGCGCAGCATGGCAGAGAGAACGCTGCTGTGGTGGCCGGGCTGCGCACAGGCTCAGGAGAGCTGTGCATGCTCCTAACGTGGGGTAAGATGGTGCCGGTTGGCGATCTGCGCAGGCCGGGAACTATGGTACTTCCGGGGAGCCGCGCCAGAGACTGCTGGGAGATGACTTCAGCGGAAGTGAGGGGTGGGGTTATCGGGCAGTCTACTTCCGGATTCGGAGGTGAAGACCGCCGTAACATATAGTTTAGAGCCCTGTTCAGCCACAACTCCTCCCACACCGGATATAAGGCAAGCACATGGTGTGGGTCACTGAGGGCAAGGTGTGCTTGGATTCAAGATGGAAAATCCAAACGTTCCTGAAGAGGATGAACCGAGACCTGCTCCTGGTGCGGTAGTTCCGGGGCCTGTGCACACATACTGACTAGTGTCATTGCTTATTCTAGTATAGATCCAGAAAAACAGTGACCAAGACAAAAAATAAGGAATGTACCTTATGTAAGGAAGCATTACCAAAGTCTTATACTAAAAAACTGTCGGCCCTGCATAGAGAAACTGTTATGGAGGAATCCCCATCTGTTTCAGGAAATTAAAACCTTGATCAAAGACTAGGTTAAAAATACTGTGAAAAAAGAAATGCGATATATCTGGTGGCCCGTCCACCTCCTGAGGCATACTACATACACCCTCAGACATCAGCTCAGCAGAAGAAAAGGAAGAGTCGGGGGAGTTAGTTGATTCTGATAGCTCCGGAACGTCATCCTCTGATGGAGAATATGGCCAGCCTTGCTTACCGGTCGGAGAAACGGCAAAGCTATTAAAGATCATTACATCTACCATGGGGGTAGAAACCCAGAGGCAGCATAAATCTGTGCAGGATTGCATGTTCAGTAACCTGGAGGAGCGCAAACATCGGGTATTCCCAGTACACAAGAACTTACTTTCCCTAATAAAAAAAAGAGTGGAAGAAACCAGTTAAAGTGTCAGTCAAAAACACACTTAAACAGAAATATGCTTTTGAAGAATTAACTAGTGTTTGGGAAAAATCCCCGAAGATCGATGTGGCTATTGCCAGAGTGTCTAAGGAGGTAGCCCTCCTCTTCGAGGATCTGGGATCAATAAAAAAGATCCTTTAGATAAAAAGGCTGACATGTTTCTCAGGCGCACATGGGAGGCGGCAGCAGGTTCCTCTGGTAAAATGGCTACAGGAACTAGAGTCTCAAATAAGGAATGTGTCCTAGAGAACAACTCCTGGAAGCACTTCCCACTATCCAGAAGGCAGCTGATTTCCTGGCGGACGCTTTGGTAGACCGCGTTAGATTTGCAGCCCGGGCCTATGGTCTCTCAAACTCTGCACGCTTAGCCCTTTGGCTTAAGAATTGGTCAGCCGATTTTCAGTCCAAAAAGAAATTAGGTTCCATTCCCTGCCAAGTTGACTTTTTATTCGGGACAGTCCTGAACGACATATTAGAGAAGGCAGCTGATAAAAAGCGAAGTTTTCCCCCTCCCTCTCTAAAATAGAAAAAATCCTTTTGGGGGTCAGGGGCAAGGGGGAGAGGGAGAAGCCAGAGAATAGATAGTGGGAGAGGGGGTCGGCCCTGGAGAAGAGAGAGAAATCAGTCCAGGGTCTTCCTATTTAATAAGAGCGCCACCTACAAAGTGGGGTCCAAGCATCAGTGACGCCAGTCTACCTGTGGGGGGAAGATTAAAGCAGTTTTACCGTAAGTGGGCCTCACTGCCCGCTACCCAATGCATAGTGGATACTCTTTCCAAAGGCTTAAGTTTTTCTTCCATTTCCCCCACTTCAGATAATAGAGACCCGGGTAGGCAAGATAAAACTTTTGAAGCCGAAATCCAAAAATTACTAGACAAACGTGTTAGTCGGTGTGCCAGAAGGGGAAAAAAGAAAAGGGTTTTACAGCAATCTATTCCTAATAATAAAAAACAAAACAAAAAAAAAACCGATGGTTCGTACAGAACAATAATGAATTTAAAAGCCTTGAACGTATATATAAAAACAGAAAGATTCAAGATGGAGACTTTGAGATTGACGGTAAAGCTTTTGTACCCCTTCTGTTTCATGGTTGTAATAGACTTAAAGGATACGTATTATCACATCCCAATCCACCGAGACCACCAAGAATATGTCAGGGTGGCAGTAGAGTTCCCAGGCGACCTTCTGCATCTACAATATCAGTGCCTACCATTTAGGGTGTCACTGGCACCCAGGATTTTTACCAAATAGTAGTGGAAATGACATCATATATAAGAAAAAGGGACATATTAATAGTGCCATACCTAGATTACTTTTTGATAGTCGGGGACACAGAAAAAGCCTGTACCGTAGTGGTCAAACGAGTTCTATATGTCCTAACACAATTGAGTTGGATAATAAACGAAGAAAAATCAAGGCCCAAACCCATTCAACTTCAGACTTTTCTGGGCATCAACCTGGATGCTATTCATCAGTGTTGCTTCCTCCCACAGGAGAAAGTTAAAAAAATCAAACAAAACATTATAAATATTCAAGGAAGACGTGTCTCAGTAAGAGAGGCTATGTCCTTGCTAGGTTCCCTAACAGCCACAATTCCAGCAGTACAGTGGGCTCATTTCCACACAAGGAAACTCCAGTAGGAAATCCTGGAAATACAGTCCTCAGTGGGAGATCAGCTGGACTACAAACTTCAGCTGTCGGCCGGGACACTAAATTCTCTACATTGGTGGGCAGATTCAGGAAATCTTCTGAAGGGAGTCCCATGGAAAATAAAAAATCCAGTCGTAGTCACCATGGACGTAAGCCCGACTGGTTGCGGTGCCCACCTAGTAGGGGGTTGGTTTCTGGGATTCAAAATTAAAAAACTGTTCCTCAAACCTAAAAGAACGGACCGCAGTCAGGAAAGCATTACAGGCAACCTTAAAATTCTGTATAGGAAAAGATGTAGTAATCCTGTCGGACAACAGCACAGCGTCTTATTTGAATCCCAAGGGGGAACCAGATCAGACCCATTGGTGTTAGAGGTAGAGAAAATATTCTCCATAGCGGGAAAAAATCTCCTGTCACTTTCAAGCCGCTACTTAAGGGGTTCATAAAATATCATTGCAGATTATTTAAGTCTCCATTCACTCAGTCAAGGAGAATGGGTTCTAAACAGAAGAGTTTTCGGTCAGATTTGTTCAGCCAGGGGTCTTCCAGAAATAGACTTATTTGCCACCAGAGAAAACAGTCAGGTAGAAAAATTTTCTTCTCGAAATCCCCATTCCTACAGAAGAGCATCCACCCCCGTCTGCGGATTTAGCCTGGCATATGCTTTCCCGCCCTTTCCCTTGATTCCCATAGTGTTAAAGAAAATACGTGAGGAAAAAGCCAGAGTAATACTGATTGCCCCCTTCTGGCCGAAAAGGGCCTGGTTTACTTGGCTAAGGGTCATGTCAGTCTCAGACCCCTGGATCCTACCCGACAATCCAGAGCTTTTATCTCAGGGTCCAGTGACCCATCCTCAGTTTCCCAGACTACACAACGGCCTGGAACTTGAGAGGGGATTGTTATCGGCAAAGAGGTTCTCAGAAAACTTAAAATTTTAACTCTCCTATTGAGCAGAAAAAAGTCACCTCCCTTAAGTAC
This sequence comes from Phyllobates terribilis, assembly GCF_046119375.1. Lineage (NCBI taxonomy): Eukaryota > Metazoa > Chordata > Amphibia > Anura > Dendrobatidae > Phyllobates > Phyllobates terribilis. Next base: position 69,879,669 of record NW_027362773.1, read on the forward strand.
GGAAAATTTTTTCAGGTCGAGTCATGACTCCCCAAAGTCAGCTACTTCCCATTTCAGAAATACTGGAATTCCTCCAAAAGGGTCTAGAGAGGGGTCTCTCCACTAGCTCCTTTTAAAAGTGCAGGTTTCAGCCCTAGTCGTGCTTTTTGATCATAAAATAGCTGATCATCCATGGATACATCTAATATATACTTCCTTGTAATGTCTTCACATCCTGTTCTGTCCAGATGTGTCCGGATCCCAGAATTCCAAGCGGCGGAAGTTCGCCGACTGCCATATTGGGACACCAAATTCTCAATATGGAAACCGCTGGTGGTACCCGCCTCTTGCTCGGTACCACCAGCGGAACACACACACACACACACTGTGTACGCCGTATGCAACACACACACTGTGTACGACATACGCCGTACGCAACACACGCACACTCACTGTGTACGCCGTACGCAACAAACGCACACACACACACTGTATACGCCGTACGCAACAATGTATACGCCGTATGCAACACACACACACTGTGTACGACATACGCCGTACGCAACACACACACTATGTACGACATACGCCGTACGCAACACACGCACACACTGTGTACGCCGTACGCAACACGCACACCCTGTGTGTGTGTGTATATATTATATTATATCAATATATCAGATTTATTGAGCACTATATCACTTTATACCTACAGAATTAATTACAGTATATATAGTTTTAGGCTATTTCTGTTGCTCACTCATCTTTCTGTGCATCATTACACCTGTTGTTGGATTCTTATAATAATATTTGTTTGTCTTTTATTCAATAAAATTTACATCTTTTTAAACAATGTGGATGTATTTTGTTCCTGGCATTTTTTTTCTTTGTTGGATGTATTTAACGCTATTAACTTGCAGATTAACCTCATATCTGCAGATAAAGGGGTTTCCCACAAACAAAACTTCATTTTAATCAATGCCTGTGTCTGACCGTTTGGGAACATGGTCTGATCATACCACATCTCCTGGACAGGGGAGGAAGCAAAAGAGTATACAGACATTACAGCACAGGATCACAGCTGATTCTTTCTTTGAAGTAAAACATTGTTTAAAAACAGTCTGAAATGTTTTACCTCACAATAAGAATCAGCTTCGATTCCTGCTGTAATGTCTGTATACTCTTTTGCTTACTCCCCTACCCAGGAGCTGTGATATGATCAGATCATGTTCCTGCAAGGTCAGACAGACATTGATTTAAAATGAACTTTTGTATGTGGGGAAAACCCCTTTTTAATAGCGATTTTTCCAGGGCTGTGGAGTCTGTAAGCCAAATCTTCGACTCTGACTCCTCAATTTCTCTGATCCCAACTCCACAGCACTGGTCACTACTGAGCGTGTACATAAAGTGCAGCACAGATTCATCTCAACTAAAATCCCGGATCCTTAGATCAGGAACAGAACAGACATTTATAGGTAATTTCATACCTTTCCCAAATTCTTAAAAAAAACATTTACAGCACATCCTGCATTGTACTACTGTACCAATTTATTATATATTTTAGAAGTTGGTCCATTTTATACCGACTCCACCAAAATGGACACAGACTGCACAGCCCTGTTATTTTTTCGGGTGACAAGTTCCCTTTTAAAGAGACTCATAAAATTTAAATGTAAAAACTAATAAAAAAATATACATAAAAATTCAAATCGACGACCTTTTTTCCAGTTAAAGATCAAGAAACTAATAGAATTAGTGTATTCGTTACTGCTGGGTCTGTAAAAGTCGCCTTGAAGAAGAAAGAAAAGACTTGATGGTGTCATTAAAAAAAAAAAAAAAAACTACAACTTGTCCAACAAAAATAAGCCTTTATATAACTGACAGAAAAATGAAAACGCTAGGACTTTTGGAAGAAGAGGGGAAAGGGCGAAAACTCAAATTTTAAAATTTGGTTAAAAAAATTTCACTTGAGACATTTTTAAAAACGTCCAATTTCCAAGAAGTTTGAAATAGCGCCGAAATGAAAAAAGTGGCCATCTTATACAGGACTAGAAATCCTACACTATGTTGTGTGTTGACCATCAGTCGCCCTTGTACTAGCCAAGATGTGCTCTCTGCTAACTGCGATGGGGCGCCGAAATGAATGAGAAGGCACGAGTGCAGTGTGCATAGGGGTGTGTTGGAAGAGGACACCTTTTACTCTCTGGTCACATGGGTGTTCATAAAACATGCCAATGAATGCAGGAGGGACAGAAGTGCAGGTATATATTTTGGGATTTTGAATTAAAGTTTTTTGATAGGTTCCTCTTATAGGGGAGATAAAAATCTTATTCTAAATATAACGTGTAAATTTATAAAGCACTTTGTACCGTGACCTCTCTTATATGTTGCTATATTAAATTGTATTTCAATTTATATATTTGTATTTCAGCAAAACCTTGGTGACCACATCTTTGAAAAGGGAGGACAACTACAGTGACAGAAGGTAAATGGACCATCTAATTCTAGGCTATAATCTGACATTATTGGAATTGATGAATACTGAAAATGATTATAACTGCTCACAACAAGAACATGTCTAGCCATATTGGTGAATGCAACTTGTGGTGGAAAAACAAACGTTACTACAGTACAGGTATAATTTTTTTAAAAAATTGGATAATACAATTATCCAAACTAATTTGTATCTTTCAGCATGCCTTCCTGTATCGTTAAAGGATGTCGTTCTGGTAAAGGGCCTACAGACGAAGGGGTTATACTTCATGTATTCCCAAAGAATAAAGAAGTCATTATAAATTGGTTGAGAAATATGCCACAGGATTTTGGTGATGTAGATCAATTTGCAGAAACTGTGGGGGAAAAAACCACGATTGGTTCCGTGTTTGCTCCAAACACTTCCCCTCCAAAAACATAATTGAGTTGAGGTCATAGAAAGCTACGTTAAGGAGCCCTGCCAAATATTTTTGAAGTTTGACCTTCTGATCCAACGCCTGTGGAAAGGCCACCATCCAAATGAAAGCGAGTAGAGGAGGAACCAGGCTCTTCACCATTTTGCCAATATTGTGGTCAGAAAAGCAGACCCAAACCAAATACTCGCTCTGTTGCTATGTCAGTATACTTCAATACTGACAAAAATGATTTTTTTCTCTCAGACCAATCCAAAATGGGGACGGTATCAAAAGACGACTCAAGTTAGAATGAGTTATATAAACCGATACAATGTGATTCATTAGAGGATCTATCTGTTAATGCAGTAGCATCAGAAATGGAAGTAAACAATGAGCCACAAACCCCATCTGAATTTTTAGACATGCCAGAAGAATAACAAGAAGGAATTTGATGTGCACAAACAAATGTTGTGAATGAAGCCAAGTCGGATACCCAGTTAGAAACAAAACCATATTCTACAGTTCTGCTTGCTTTTGAAAGAATGTGCAAAAGTCGTCCTTCACAGACCGCACCAAGTAATATAGAACCAAGCCGCTTTCTCATCAAAACTGAAATGGATTCATCTCTCCTGACATATTATGCGGAACAATCGTTGGAAAGTGACAATAAAGATGACCTGGAACTTGGAGAGATTACTCTACCACCAATGGACATAACAAATCATCCAGTCACTTCTCGAACGAGATAAAGTTTCTAGTTTTTGAGAGCTGCCTTGATTTGCTAATAAAAAAAATTCCTTGTCAAAAATATAAATGTAAATAAATTGTGGAGATTAAAGGAAAGTGTTGGCTCATAGATTACGGTATATACTACTAGCTCCTCCCAGCACCGAGGAAAGCTTTGGGAGAGTCAGCCAAAAATTGGCTGCAAGTTGGAAATCTCATAATTTCATCTTCACTTTTATGCTCCGGTGCATCATTTCTCAAAATCCCAGCTTTTCTTACATTTACTTGGACTTCTGTCCATTAGCAAAATGGCTCATTATCAAAATCAAACACAATATCTTTTTCTTACAATACAATCTCATTGAGAACAGAACCAAAAAAGCAGTCTGCAGGAAATTGGCAATAACCCTGTCTGCTTAGCAGGAGATGGTTAGTGTGATGACACTAATGCTAAGTATTGTATTTATACTATGGTGGATTTACAAACCAAGAAAATTATTGGTTTTTACAAAGAACAGCACAGACCAGGGGTCTCCTCAGAATCACTAAAAATGCGTGGGTGTCTCAAGCTTCTGCACAGACTACTTGAACTTGGATTGTACATAAAAATGTTATGCACTGACTGACGTGGGCATTCGGAAGCTGATAAAAGAACAGTTTCCTTCAATTATACATCAGTTTGATGTATTGCAGTTAGCCAAATCTGTGGGTAACAAAGTTGCACTGGCAAGTTGAAAGAAAAAAAAAAAAAAAAAAAAAAATGTTCTAAGCTGTCATCATGAGTGTCGATTTTGTTAAAAATCATCTTTGGTGGTGTACAAAAATGTGTCAGGAGAATCCAGAACTATTGGTGGATAAGTGGAAATCCATTTTACATCATGTTGTCAATGTCCATACAAAAGAAGGAGAAGATCTGCAGAGCACTTATTGCACTTTACCTGACAAAAAAATGTCACCGCAGCCCACCATACAATGCACTGAAGGACATAGTGTTACATGAAAACCTTTTGAAAGACCTGACCCGGCTCTCCTACTTTTGCCATACGGGTGCTCTGGAGATGTTTCATTCAACAACTCTAAAACACAGGCCGAAATAAAAATTTTTTCTTGGATGAAAGGCTTGCTCGAACACAGTTGTCTGCATTGGATCACAACCATAATGTCCATCGTATACAAGCTGCTGTGGGGATTTAGACACTTACGAATGAACCTTGTGGCATCAACCGCCAATTTGCTATGTTCTCCAAGGGCAGGAAACGGTGCATCAGAAAAGCAGTGTATGAACCCACCAATAAACTACTTTTGTTTTCCACATTGTGTAGGATGTACTTCTGCTGGCCGTTAGTGGGAACAGTTCTAGTAATCCTCTTAGAAGTACTCCCCGGAGAATACTGCCACAAAGCCAAAAATCCTTATTCTAGCATGTAATCACCAAGAGCCTCCAAAATACAAGTATGACCTGCAAGCCAAAGGAATCTCATAACCACTCCATAGTCATCATAAAAAGCAAAATCTAGAAGTCTTGATCCAAACACAAGTCAAAACTTTGAAAATAATTTTATATTTTTTCTTGTCTAGGGACAATTCATTACACAGGTGGCCATTGACTTGTGTTACCTGGTTACAGTTATCTAGCTGCTTAACAAATGGTGTTTTTTTTTTTTTTTTTAAATTCTGCTCAAAGCTTTACTGAATTGTTAAAAAAAAAAAAAAGTCTTCAGTAAGTCCGTTACAATTCTCCTGATCTTTTGGTGTTTCCTCTGCTCGTGCATCAGTCATAAAATGCTCTCATATGTTACCAATGGGACCTTACTTTTAGGTTTAGTATGTGGGTGTGGCATCAGTGTCTAAAAATTAATAATGGGCTCCCATCATATGACATTTAATTATCAAATAAAATGGCCACTTTTGTTTTATGATTTTATTTTTTTCCTGCATTTAGTGCGTGGTAAGATGAACTGGCAACATGATTCTGTAGCTCAGTACAATTACAATGATACCACAGTTACATTATAATAATTTTTTTTTTCCTCCTTGCCAACACCTGGTTTACCATTTTCTGAGACCCATCACTTCTTTTCTTTTCCTGTGCCGTGCTTTGTAGCGGTATGAGGACTTATTGTTTGCTGAGCTCTAGCTTTTATTGCCACCATTTTGAGTTGTATATTTGCAATTTATGGGGGAGCTGCAGTGACCTCCAAAAGACAGCAATTCTGGCATTATTTATTTATTTTTTTTCAAAGTTTACAGGATGGGTAGGATTTATTGTATATTTTGATACATTTAAATATAGCCTACATTTCATAATTTTTGAACTGGAAAAGGGGTGGTTTAGACTTTTAGGAATTTTGGTAATATTGTTTTACTGTAATCGTACTAAACTGTAGACTCTAGTTACCAGTTCATTTTTTCCTCTAACTTAATTAAAAAAAAATTGTATGTAGACTACACGTCCTCCTTCTTAAAAAAAAACGAAAAAAAAAACGTTATTTGGCTATTATGTCGGGGGTGGGGAGAGGGGAGTTGCTGTTGTAAGAAAGGGAGGCAAAATAAAAAAATTGGCTGTGGCGGGCTGGGATTTAATACTATATCCAGATTTTCTTCTTGTAGATATCAGACAACACAATCCTCAGCTTCTGTGATATACACTGCTCAAAAAAATAAAGGGAACACTTAAACAACAGAATATAACTCCAAGTGGATCAAACTTCTGTGAAATCAAACTGTCCACTTAGAAAGCAACACTAATTGACAATCAATTTCACATGCTGTTGTGCAAATGGAATAGACAATAGATGGAAATTATTGCCAACTATCAAGACACACTCAAATGAATGGATCTGCAGGTGGTGACCACAGCCCACATCTCAGTACCAATGCTTTCTGGCTGATGTTTTGGTCACTTTTGAATGTTGGTTGTGCTTTCACACTCGTGGTAGCATGAGATGGACTCTACAACCCACAGAAGTTGCTCAGGTAGTGCAGCTCATCATAGTGGCCAGAGGCTGGAGGCACTACCAGGAGACAGGCCAGTACACCAGGAGATGTGGAGGGGGCCGTAGTAGGGCAATAACCCAGCAGCAGGACCGCTACCTCCGCCTTTGTGTAAGGAGGAACAGGAGGAGCACTGCCAGAGTAGCTGGCCACAAATGTGCATGTGTCTGCACAAACGGTTAGAAACTGACTCCATGAGGGTGGTATGAGGGCCCGACGTCTACAGATGGGGGTTTTGCTCACAGCCCAGCACCGTGCAGGACGCTTAGCATTTGCCACAGAACACCAGGATTGACAAAGTCGCCACTGGCGCCCTGTGCTCTTCACAGATGAAAGCAGGTTCACACTGAGCACATGTGACAGACGTGACAGTCTGGAGACGCTGTGGAGAGCGATCTGCTGCCTGCAACATCCTTCAGCATGACCAGTTTGGCAGTGGGTCAGTAATGGTGTGGGGTGGCATTTCTTTGGAGAGCCGCACAGCCCTCCATGTGCTCGCCAGAGGTAGCCTGACTGCCATTAGGTACCGAGATGAGATCCTCAGACCCCTTGTGAGACCATATGCTGGTGCGGTTGGCCCTAGGTTCCTCCTAATGGAGGACAATGCCAGACCTCATGTGGCTGGAGTGTCAGCAGTTCCTGCAAGATGAAGGCATTGAAGCTATGGACTGGCCCGCCCGTTCCCCAGACGTGAATCCGATTGAGCACATCTGGGACATCATGTCTCGCTCCATCCCCCAACGTCACATTGCACCACAGACTATCCAGGAGTTGGCGGATGCTTTAGTCCAGGTCTGGGAGGAGATCCCACAGGAGACCATCCGCAACCTCATCAGGAGCATGCCCAGGCATTGTAGGGAGGTCATACAGGTAGGTACCCTTCCTGGTGACTTGTTTCAGATTCATTTTTTTTTTTTTTTTTAAAGAGGCACTCTCATCAAGGATTTTATCCTATTAATATATTGCAGTTATCAGATTATATGGCACTGTGCACTTACAATTGCTCATTTTGTCTTTCTACCTAGATAATTCTTCTCTTTGCTCTATGTAGAATCTGGAAGTATCTTGTCCCTGCATAAATCATTCCCTTCAACTGCTGACCCAGCTGATCCGCCCCTCCCCCTATCATTGACTTTTGCAGTGAACTATGAGTCATACAGTGAAAATTGATCTCCTGTTTCAACATAGAGCTTAGAAGGATTCAGCTGGTCAGTTTTTAACCCCTTCGCAACATTTGATGTACCTATACGTCATGGAAGGGAAGGCGCTCCTGACCGATGAAGTATATGTACATCATGGCGATCGTGTGCAGCACAGGAGCTATGCCTGTGCGATTTGCCGTCAGGAGCTTAGCTTACATGACAGCTGAGATCTGGCTTTCACAGCCAAAAGTGGTGGCTAGACCACCTCCGGCTGTCTAACCCTTTAAGTGCTGCAATCTATATCGATCGCAACATTTAGGAGGCTGGGAGAGGTAGGAACTGCGAGGGCTCGATGATTGCCATGGTGACCGAGGTCATGACGACATCCTGTTTACTTAGCTATGGAAAGCCTGTTAGATCACGCTCACAGTAGGGTCTGTCAGTGCAGCACTGACACGTATAAAACATTGCAATGCTGGTGTATTGCAATGCATTATACCAGCGGTCAGACTGATAATAGAAGGACTAAGTAAAAAAAATATTTTTTCAATTTTTTTTTTTTTTTTTAACTTTTATAAAAAAGATTTTTTGTACCGGAGTGCTTGATTGGAGATTCTTTTTAAGGAGGTTGTCTCCTCTGACGTATTCATGCAAAACAGCTGTCACTTGTCTCTGCTTTCCCAGGTCCACATTGTGTGCATGTTCCCTCAATAAAGATGCAGTTTTAAGTTACCAGTAGTGAATGCCACTATTTTATCAGCTTTTCTCTTGTCGACATATGCAAACTATTGTAGCTGAGCACCACCAACTGTTTTTATCTGGACATTTTACAGATTCTGGTTTATTTTCACATTTAAAGTGATCCATTGTCTAGGTACATCAGGGGCTCTGCAAACACGACATTGTGTCCACTATCCATTCCAGCCAATTTTGCGCTACAAAAGTCAAATGGTGTGCCTTCCCCTCTGAGCCCTGCGATGCGCCCAAACAGTAGTTTTCCGCCACATATGGATTATGGGCGTACTCAGGAGAAATTGCAGAACAAATGATATGGTTAATTTTCTCCTGTTACCCTTGTAAAGATGTAAAATTTGGGGCTAAATTAACATTCTTATGGGAAAAATTAAAATGTTGATTTTTTTTCCTTACACATTGCTTTAATCCTTGTGAAGCACCTGAAGGGTTAATAAACTTCTTGAATGTGGTTTTGAGCACCATGGGGGGGGGGGGGGGGGCAGGTTTTAGAATGATGTCAATGTTGGGTATTTTCTGCCATATAGGCCCCTCAGTCACTTCAAACGTGATGTGGTCCCTGAAAAAGGAAAAAAAAAACTTCTGTAAATTTTGTTGGGAAAATAAGGGGTAACATTTCTCCTTGCGGAGAGTGACATGTTAGGTGAGGAGACTTTTAAAGCCGCAATGCTCCTCTGGGAAATATGTCAATTGTCTCTTCAGAGAGGAAGAGAACCAGAACTCTAGTGCCACCTACAGGAAGTAGCAATCCTAAAAGTCAATAGTGACCCTTTAACGAGCCTTATCACATGACTTAAGATATAAACCAGAAATTCCTGAAACTTTCAACCCTTCTAACTTGCTAACAAAAAAAAAAGGGAAATGTTATTTATAAATTTTGTAGAGCATGACATGGTTTAAGAATATAAACATTGAAAGTTTTAAAATTGCCAAATTTTCGCCAAAATTCCGATATTTTTTCAAACGCAAAAATTTTTTATCTAAATTTACCACTAACCTAAACTACAATCACAGAATCACTGGGATTTTTTCAAGCGTTCCAAAATAATGATCAGAATTATAAAATTTGGCCTACTCGGGAAGGTGAAAACAGGCTCGGGGGTGTAGGGGTTAATCACGTGAGGTCATAGACCTAATGGTAAAGAGGAGAAGCGGGGTAGGAGGGTAATATGAGGACTTGTGCACAGTGCTATTTAATATGATGATTGCAATATATTAAGAGGATGCAAATTATGAGGAGTATGTCTTTAAGTCAAACTTTAGACCAGTTTCAGAAATTTCAATCTATGCAGGTTCTCATATTGAATCACTTGATGTGTAACTTCTGATTACACTAGTTTTGGTGTAGATCCTCATAGAGCATCTCGGCTGCTGCAGAACATCTGGGTTCTCATGAGCGCTGCTGCAGAAAGCTATATTTCACACCTTGCCTGTTAATATTCGGATACACATCATTTTTGTGGCACATCATAGTCAGAACCACTGGTATTGCACAACCTTATAAACTACTTTGAAGTGGCCTGAAAACCGTACAGCTGAGTAGTATAATAGTGTGTGTGTGTGTGTGTGTGTGTGTGTGTGTGTGTTTCAGATCACAAAACAAATTTAAATATTAGAAAAAGATAACACAAACACAACATGCAGTTTTTAAATGAAGGTCTTCATTATTAACCGGTTCCCGACCGCCCACTGTAGATAAACGTCGGCGCTTGCTGGGCTCTGTGCAGCGCCGACGTTTAAAAACGGTGGGTGGTCTCGCAGCGCTCAGGACCCCCATGGTCCTGCAAGCGCTGCGATTCCGGTGCAGAGCGTTAGCTCTGACAGGGGACATCATCGGGACCTGATTGGATCAGGTCCCAGTGATGTTAACCCTTTGCTATGTTCTATATGCCGCGATCTATAGTGATCGCGGCATATAGAAGGAGGAGAGGGGGTCGTCTTACCTCTCCGAAGACCCCTGATACCTTCCAGGACCTCGCGTTGCTATGGCAGCTGGAGGTCACATGACCGCCTCCAGATCTGCCATATATGGTGTCCTATACACACAGAAGGGCCTTCATGTTTTAAATAATCGTGGCAAAGCGCCAGTTTAAAGAATACATGGCTAATAATTACCACAAGCCTACTCAACATTAAATATAATAATAGGAGAAACAGAGTACGTATAGGCGTAAAAACAGTATAACTTTATTAAATGTCAAATATAAAAGCGGCCACTAAAGGTGGCGGCATAAAATAGACAATAGATTACAAAATGCAGCACATAGTAATGTGTATACAGAGTATATATACTTAGGGAACAGCTTCCTCAAGGAGAAGGAGGAAGGAAGAGGCAAACACAAAAAGATATTGGGGCCACCTGGTATACTTTTGTTTCTCCTGGTCCTTGGCCTGTCTCTTACCTCTATTTATAATTGTGTCTGGTAAGCGATATTGGTACTTATATTGACATTGTATATTCATCTGTACACTTGTATGGAGTTGGGCATTTGTATGATGTGTACTATATCTTTTTGTGTTTGCCTCTTCCTTCCTCCTTCTCCTTGAGGAAGCTGTTCCCTAAGTATATATACTCTGTATACACATTACTATGTGCTGCATTTTGTAATCTATTGTCTATTTTATGCCGCCACCTTTAGTGGCCGCTTTTATATTTGACATTTAATAAAGTTATACTGTTTTTACGCCTATACGTACTCTGTTTCTCCTATTATTATATTACATATATGGTGTCCTGCCTGGCTCAGCCTGCAGCTGAAGCCAGGCAGGAGACTGACTGTGAAACAGTCAGCGAAGATCTCATGTAATGTAATACATGTCTATTACATTACATGAGATCAGTGATCAGAAAAATAAAAATTAATGTCCCATACAGGGACTAAGTAAAAAAGTAAAAAAAAAATTTTTAAACTGTTAAAAAAAATCACAAAATAAATAAAAATAAATAAATAAAATATTAAACCAATAAATCCGTATATTTTTACAAAACCAAAAAAAGTACACATATTTGGTATCGCTGCGTCCGAAACAACCCGAGCTATAAAACTGTCACACTAATTAACTCCTTCTGTGCACACCGTAATAAAAATAAATAAAAAACGGAGCAAAAAAATATGCTTCTTCATCATATCGCCAAACAAAAAGTGGAAAAAAATGCGATCAAAAAACAAAATAGAAATAAAAATGGTACCGCTGAAAACGTCATCTTATTCCGCAAAAAAAAGCCGCCATACAGCTCCATCAGCCGAAAAATAAAAGTTATAGCGCTCAGAATAAAGCAATGCAAAAAAAATTTTTTTTTCTATAAAATTGTTTTATTGTGTAAAAGCGCCAAAACATAAAAAAATACGGTAAGTGTAGTATCGCTGTAAACGTACTGACCCGAAGAATAATGCTGCCTGATCACTTTTACCACACGCAGAACGGCATAAAAAAAACCTCAAAAAACAATTCCTGAATTGTTTGTTTTTAATTTTACCTCCCAAAAAAACGGAATAGAAAGCAATCAAAAAATGTCACATACCCAAAAATGGTACCAATAAAAATGTCAACTCGTCCCGCAAAAAACAAGCCGTCACATGACTCTGTCGGCCGAAATATGGAAAAATTATAGCTCTCAAAGTATGGATATGCAAAAACTAGATTTTGCAAAAAAAACATCTTTTAGTGTGTGACAGCTGTCAGTCATAAAAACCCGATATAAATCTGGTATCTCTGTAATCGCACCGACCCGAAGAATAAAGTAATCTAATCAGTTATCACACTAGGAACGGCGTAAAAAATAAATAAAACCAATTCTTCACCTGCTACTGATTTGTTTATTATGTCTCCCAAAGATCGCAGTAAGGCTCTGCTCACACTTATCCTGTGCTCTGCGCTGAGCACTTACTCCAGAGTTTCCGTGTAAATCTCTGAAATACGTGATTCAGACGGAACCCATGACGGAAGATTCCCTGTAATGAGGCAGATATAGGCCACTGTGGATGCCGTCTGGCCTGTGATCCCACGGTGTCATTTGTTTTAGGCGAGCATAAAAGTGCGGTTGGCCACAGTTTTGTGCACTTCTGAAAAAAAGGACACCGCTAAACCGAGGCCAGACGGAGTCCAGAGTGACTCTGCTGCCTCATTACTGTAAATGGATCCGGCAGGGGTTTCATCTGAATTACATCACTTGGAAATTTAGATGGAAACCCCGATGTAAGTGCTCAGCCTAGAGCGCCGGATAAATGTTACGTAAAATGTTCCCAATAAAAGCTTCAACTCAGTCCTCAAAAAAAGCTTGTCCCCACTCAGGTCTGTCATCTGTTAAAAATATAAGGGACTTCCAAGTTACTGGTAGCAGAAAGGCTCTGGAAAAGCGAAATGGCCCTTGCCCCCCAAAAGAAATTCAGAAAATATTGTGCCTATTCTACAATAATTTGTTCTCCAATTGTCAAATAGCACTCCGTCCCCCCCAGATCTCGCCGTATGGCTGAGCGGTACGATACAGCCACATATGGGGTATTGCCACTTTTAGAAGAAATTGTGTGACACATTTCGGCACCATTTTTACCCATTGCCCTGTGTGAAAATGTAAAATCTGAGGGTAAAACATTTTTTTGTGGTAAAAATATAATTATGCTTTTTTCACTGCCCAATGGTATAAATTTAAAAATTAAAAAATACTCACTACTTCCTAGATGAATTCCTTGAGAGGTGTAGTTTACAAAATGGGGTCACTTGTGGGGGTTTCTGCTGTTTCGGCATGTCAGCGACTCTTCAAATGTGACATGGTGTCTGCTGCCTATCCCAGCCAACATAGCGCTCCTTTCTCTTCCGAACCCTGCCGTACACCAAAGCAGTGGTTTTCCCCCACATATGGGGTATATGCGTACTCAGGAGAAATTGTACAACAAATTTCATGGTGCAATTTATCCTGTTACCCTTATGATAATACAAAATTAGGAAATGAAGAACATTTTTTGTGGGAAAAATGTGAAAATTTTATTTTTACGGCTCAATATTATGAACTTCTGTGAAGCAGCTGGGGGTGCAAGGTGCTCACCACACATCTAGATAAGTTCCCTAAGGGGTCTAGTTTCCAAAATGGTGGCACTTGTGGGGGGTTTCCACTGTTTAGGCACATTAGGGGCTCCCCAAATGTGACATGGCGTCTGCTAATTATTCAAACAAATTTTACATTCAAAAAGTCAAATGGCGCTCCTTCCCTTTCAAACCCTGCCATGCGCCCAAACAGTAATTTGCCTCCACATATGGGGTATCGGCGTGTTCAGGAGAAATTGCACAACAAATTTCATGGTGCAATTTATCCTATTACCCTTATGATAATGCAAAATTTAGGGATGAAAAACGGTTTTGTGGGAAAAATGTGAAAATTTTATTTTTACAGCTCAATATTATAAACTTCTATGAAGCACCTTGGGGTTCAAGGTGCTCACCACACATCTAGATAAGTTCCCTGAGGGGTCTAGTTTCCAAAATGGTGTCACTTGTGGGGGGGGTTTCCACTGTTTAGGCACATCAGGAGCTCTCCAAACGCAACATGGCGTCTGCTAATTATTCAGACAAATTTTACATTCAAAAAGTCTAATGGCGCTCCTTCCCTTCCGAACCCTGCAGTGCCCCCAAACAGTGGTTTTCCCTCACATATGGGGTATCAGCACGCTCAAGAGAAATTGCACAAAAAAATTTGGGGTCCATTTTTTTCCTGTTACCCCTGTGAAAATAAAAAAAAATTGGGTCTAAAGTAACATTTTTGTGAAAAAAATTTAAATGTTCATTTTTTTCTTCCACATTCCAAAAATTCCTGTGAAGCACCTGAAGGGTTAATAAAGTTCTTGAATGTGGTTTTGAGCACCTTGAGGGGTGCAGTTTTTAGAATGGTGTCACTTTTGGGTATTTTCTGTCATAAAGACCCCTCAAAGTGACTTCAAATATGATGTGGTCCCTAAAAAAAAATGTTTTTGTAAATTTTGTTGGAAAAATGAGAAATCGCTGGACAAATTTTAACCCTTATAGCTCCTTAACAAAAAAAAATTTTGGTTCCAAAATTGTGCTGATGTAAAGTAGACATGTGGAAAATGTTATTTATGAACTATTTTGTGTGACATATCTCTCTGATTTAAGGGCATGAAAATTCAAAGTTTGAAAATTGCAAAATTTTCAAAATTTTCACCAAATTTCCGATTTTTTTTCACAAATAATCGCAAGTTATATCGAAGAAATTTTACCACTATCATGAAGTACAATATGTCATGAAAAAACAGTCTCAGAATCAGAGGAATACGTTGAAGCGTTCCAGAGTAATTACTTCATAAAGTGACAGTGGTCAGAATTGAAAAAATTGGCCCGGTCACGAAGGCAAAAACAGGCTCTGGTGCGAAGTGGTTAAAGGAAAAAGAAATCCAAACCCACAGGCCCTGTGTCATAAAGTAATTTTTCCACCCACCCTTAATTTGTGTTAACAGTGGTTTATCACATCTTTGGGAAGCTGAGTTTAATTTCCCTAGCCACACCTGTCCTCAATCAAGAAATCACTTAAATAGGACCTGCCTGACAAAGTGAAGTAGACCAAAAGATCCTCAAAAGCTAGACCTCATTCTGTGATCCAAAGAAATTCAGGAACAAATGAAAAACAAAGTAATTGAGACCTGTCAGTCTGGAAAAGGTTATAAAGCCATTTCTAAAGCTTTGGGACTCCAGCGAACCATAGTGAGAGCCATTATCCTCAAATGGCGAAAAGATGGAACAGCAGCGTACCTTCCCAGGAGTGGCTGGCCGACCAAAATTGCCTCAAGAACGCAGCAATGACTCATTAAAGTTGTCTTCCAATACCCCCTTGGAAGAAGCACTAGGCTAAACGTGCGTCAGGGTTTCTCCTGGGCCCATACAGGTTGTTGTATCCTTAAACAAACATGGTATTTACTCTGTGTTTCTTGTACTCAAGTTTCCTCCCATTTCGGGAGAATTGCTAATGATTCTACAGCATTTAGCAGGAGTACTCATGCTTGTGAAAACGGCACTATTATAGTGTAGGACTACCACTCTTCTACTTACTAAGTATCCTTTCATGTCTCATACAAATTACTATAGGACAATGTCCATTCCCATTTAGTATGTTTTACATGTCTGTGTAATTATGTAATATACTTATGCTTTTATGCATGTTTTTAGATTTTTTTTACAGGTTGTGACAGTTATCCCTGTTGTATATGTTTTAAGATTGGAGCAGATCTGTATGGTGTTGTCTTTTGTGTGATATCTCCTTTTATTCTACTGATATTAATAAAGATTTGAATTTTTAATCATTTTGGCAGTCTTTACTCCACTTTGTGCATTGTAGATTTAGAAGTAAAATGTGGTGGTGGTGATTTGGGGCTGTTTTGCTGCTTCAGGACCTGGAAGACTTGCTGTGGTAAATGGAACCATGAATTCTGATGTCTACCAAAAAATCCTGAGGGAGAATGTCCGGCCATCTGTTTGTGACCTCAAGCTGAAGCGTGCTTGGGTTATGCAGCAGGACAACGATCCAAAACTCACCAGCAAGTACATCTCTGAATCGCTTAAGAAAAACCATAATTAAGACATTGGAGTGGTCTAGTCAAAGTCCTGACCTTCACCTGACTGAATGCTGTGGCATGACCTTAAAAAGGCTCTTCATGCTCGGAAACTCTCCAGTGTGGCTGAATTACAACAATTTTGCAAAGATTTAAATAAAGGAGAAAAGGGAGTATTTACTAAAAGGTATAAAATTTTATTTAATAATTAAAAAGAGCATGATCATAAACCTATTGGAATCAAATAGACAAAAAAAAATGGCAACTGACAAGCACGGAGGAGAAGAGCCCGTATGACTGGGGATGAACAAATATATACAATGGTATCTTTGGTAGGTGGGAAGAAGCACAAAAAGTAAGTCATTACACATTGAAGTATGCAGTAATGATGCCGAAGTCCCAACCAACAGTGCCCAATTATACAAATGCCTTACCCATATGCTGGAGCGGGACCTCCCCCGAGGTTGTGGGAGCAGATAGTGCGGATCCCCAACGTGCGTTTCATGTACCGACTTCATGCTTTCTCAAGGCCATGCTGGACTTGCAGCATGGGTGCTAGGAGGCACTGGGCCGCCCACCCTGCTGGTGCATTGTTGCTGCTATGGTGGTTTGCATGCGGTGGCACACAATTTCAGGCTAGGGACCCACTAAGAGGTTTGCTATGGCGTGGCTTCATATAGTCTGATCACATTCGCAGACAGTGTCTTTAACAGAAAAAAAAAGGCACCAGATAGCGCAATATATGCGCGCACGCACTGACTCCGTCGCCATTTTATTGAAGTATTGTACTAAGAAATTAGCACTGCACACGCCCATACTCCGACGCCATTTTAATTCTAATACACGGTGAGCAGAGCACTATGCAAATGCCGCCCATAAGGCTACTGGAAAAAGGGAGAAGATAACTTCAAAAGTAATAAATAATGAAAAATATAATTAAAGATAAAGGGAAGGAAAAAAGCCAGGGGAGGAATACATAGACAAAACCCGACCTAGAAAGGGCAACAAAAAAATAAAAGGGAGGGAGCCAGAAGAGAGAGAGACATATATAAAACCCACCCACAAACTCCTGCACTAACAACCCAACGTAAAGAAATACCACACAGTTTATAAAAAAAAGAAAAGTGGTTTTACAGAGATGTTTTTGTTTTCAGCTAATACTAAAATTAAAAATGCTTGCCACCCTCGTGTAGAACGGTTCAATAGTGTATGTGTAATATATATATATTACACTATATATATATATATATATATATATATATATATATATATATATATATATATATATATATATATGTGTGTATATATGTATATTATTAATTTTTTTTTTTTAATAGAAGCTGTAGGTAATGTGAATTCACGTTCTTGGTAAGGTGGGGGAGCGGATGTGCTAAGGACCGGAAATGGAATGTGTGGGAAAGCTCTGGGCATATACACATGACATTGGATCTCTACCAGCCGTCGTAAATTTGTCAAATCACCAGCACAGGTGCTACACATGCTACGCTGACAGATGATGTCCCAGATATAAGATGTATTAGACAGTGCTAATACATGCCAAAGATAATAAATATATACATGCCAAAATACCATACGCTCTGGTATTCTAATAGACGAAAGCCCAACCATCTGTAATCAAACATTGTACATTCTTGACCTTTTCTTCTCCAGGCAATCATTCTTCCAGATGTCGCAGGCAGTCTGAAGGAAGCTTCATCAGAGAAAAGAACTTTACCCCAGTCCTCTGTAGTTCCTGCCAAATCTCAGTCTGTTGAGTGTACAGGGATTAGAGTACAAAGGACTGAATGATTCTGGAGAAGAAAATGTAAAAACTACCATGAGTCCTGTGTCATGCCAGCAGTAAAGCGTACTGAGATCATTCATCCCAGGGAATGGGCTCACTCACAATTGTGGATAAGAGGACTGGATGTCGATTGGATCTAAACTAGTGATGGGAGAGCACTGAAATGCTCGGGTGCTCGTTTCTCGGGTCGAGTACATTGGAATACTCGGGTGCACGACGCGAGCAACGAGCCCAATATAAGTCTATGGGAAACGCGAGCATTTTTCAGGCGGCTCCAGCCGGCGGTCTGCAGAGGGCCTAAAAAATTGCCCAAATCGATGGGAACACTGCTCAGATGACATGGGAACAACATGGGGAAGACCCCTAAAAGCATTTCTGACTCCCAGGTCACTGCTGTCAACAACGTTGTCAGAGGTATTACGCCACTTTCATAGACTCACAATAAAACATGCAAAAACGAAATCAAAATGGATTTTCCTGGGAAATATGTTAAAGAACATCCTTTTCAGGGTAATGACGTGTATATAAGGCAACATAAATAATCAAAACCAAAAATACTCCTCCACACCTTGGGCTATGTTCACACGTAGCGTTTTTGATGCTTTTTTGCACTTTTGCATTGCTTTCAACCGTGACAAATGCATTCACAAGGAAATGTCTCTTTAACATTTTACAACCTTATCTGGCCATATGGTGAGACATCATCAGACACATCGTGTTTAATTTATGAAGGAGGGACTCTGAAAGTCACAAAGCCTATTTTTATAGGGCCATCAGGCGCCCTTTACTATTCTTAGAGAGCCATCAGCCGGCTATGCTTTGTTGTTACCATTACTAAAGAGTGGGTCTCCTATACTGTTATTGCGCACCCCAATACCTCTTTGAAGAGACTTAGCGGTGGGCCTCCTGAAAACAATGTTCCCATTATTAAGAAGTGGGTTTCCCATTGTGTTGGCCTATGCAGTGAATGCAAGGGCTGCCAAAAATTTTTACCTACTCCAATGCCCCTTGGAAGAGATGTAGAGGAGGGCCTCATAAAAAAAAAAAAATTTCCCATTAGAAAGGAGCCGGTCTCCTATACTTGTAATGCCGATGCACTAAGTGTATGGGCTGACAAACCTTTACCCCTGGGGGGTATACATGAACATACTGTATATATATAGATTTTTTTTACGGGCATCATAAACACCTTTTCAAAATAATTTATGTGGGTGTTGCATCACGGACCACGGTCACCCTGGTGATGTGGTGGTGGAGGATGAGGATGCGGAGGAGGACAAGAGCAAATAGCCAAAATCAGGAAGCGTATACCCATGTCTGGGTGTGAAGAGGTGCATGGGAATACACCTCCCAAAAACACTGGATTTGAGTTTGTTATGCTGCTATCATTTGGTGCTGTTGAGAAGTCTGGCCCAATCCAGCCCTTGTTCATTTTTATAAGAGTCAGCCTGTCAGCATTTTCAGTTGACAGGCGGATGCGCTTATCAGATATAATTCCACCAGCGTCTCTAAAAACCCACTCTGATAAAACGCTAGCGGCAGAGCAGGCCACGACCTCCAAGACGTAGAGCCAGTTCATTCCACTTATCCAGCTTGGATACCCAATAATTATAGAGGAATCATGGAGGACGTTGGTACGATCGGCAAGGTAGTCCCTCAGCATCTTCCCAAACTTTGCACTCCTTGTGAGAGTACCCCGCGACTCCGGGCCTGTGCGATGGGAGGGGCTGAGAGAATTCTCCCAGAACTTTGACAGTGTTCCCCTGCCTCTGCTGGATTGTTCCCCTGCCTCTCTCTCACCTGTAGTCCTTGGTTGTCCAATGAACTGTGACCCCTGCCGCCAGCGTTTTCAGATGGGAATTTTTTTAATAGTTCCAAAACGAGGGCCTTCTGGTACTGCCCCCTTTTTGTAGACCTGTCCGCCTCAGGAATAAGAGATATAAAGTTCTCCTTGTAGCGTGGGTCACCAACCAGTAATGACTGTCACCCAAAATTTTGAGAACTCGAGGGTCATAGGAAAGGCAGTGTAACATAAACTCAGCCATGCGTGCCAAACTGCTAACAGCAAAAACTTCCATGTCCTCACCAAGAGGACGAGTGACCATGCTCTCCTCCTCCTTCTCCTCTCTGTCCTCAGGTCATCCACGCTGAAGAGACGGTATGACAGTTGTGCAGGTAGTACCGTCTGTAGTGCATGAAACTAGCTCCTGTTCTTTCTCCTCTTCCTCATTGTCACCCAATCCACGTTGGTATGAGATGAGGCTGGGCTGTGTGTAGTCACCCTGTATGGTTCCTTGCTCCTATCCTTGCAATGCATCCTCTTCGATTTTGAGCAGAAAGCATTTCACAAGACCGAGAATCGGGATGGTGACGCTAATTATGATGTCATCGCCGCTCACCATCTTGGTGGAGTCCTCAAAGTTTTGGAGGATGGTACATATGTCTGACATCCATGTCCACTCCTGAGGTCTTATGTGTGGAGTCTGAACTGAATACCGACGGCCTTGTTAATTCTGGTAGTCACCAACTGCCCTCTTCTACTCACAAATCCTTCCCAAAATCTGCAGTGTAGAGTTCCAACGCGTGGGAACATCACACAGCAGTCTGTGAGCCGAAAGCTGCAAACGCTGCTGAAACATGGCAAGGGCGTTGGAAGCTGTAGGTGACTTTCTAAAATGGCCACACAGGTGGCGTACTTTAACAAGCAGATCCGGCAGCTCCGGGTAGGATTTGAGAAACCTTTGAACCACGAGGTTAAGCACATGGGCCTGGTATGGTAGTGTGTGAGCTCGCCTCGCCACAGAGCCACCACCAGGTTCCGGCCCTTGTCACACACACGACCATGCCTGGCTGTAGGTTCAGCGGTGTGAGCCACAGATCTGCCTGCTCTTTCAGAGCTGTCCACAACTCTTCAGCATTGTGCGGTTTGTCACCTAAGCATATTAGCTTCAGCACAGCCTGTTGCCGCTTGGCCAAGGCAGTGCTGCAGTGCTTTCAGCTTGTGACTGGTGTGGTCATTTCGGAGATGGAGGCTGAAGAGGAGGAGGAGGCTTAGGAGGATGAGGTGCAGGAGCTGTAGACTGTGGGGGCAATCCTGATCGACCTGGGGCCCGCAATCCTTGGCGTCGGGAGGACGTGTTCCGTCCCAAGGTCCGACTGGGTCCCGGCTTCCACTATGTTAACCCAGTGTGCCGTCAGCAAGATGTACCGTCCTTGCCCACAAGCACTTGTCCACGTGTCCCAGGTTAGGTGGACTTTCCCGGTAACTGCGTTGTTGAGGGCACGGCTAATGTTTTGGGATAGGTGCTTGTGTAATGCGGGGACGGCACAGCGGGAGAAATAGTGGCGGACCGAGTACCGAGGGACAGCCGCCTCCATCAGGTTGCGGATTGCTTCCATCTCCACGAGCCTAAAAGGCAACATTTCGAGCGCAAGCAGTCGCGAAATGTGTGAATTTAGTAGTGTGACCTGTGGGGCGTTGGCTGCATATTTGCAATTGCGTTCCAAGGACTGGGGTATGGACAACTGAACGCTGCACTGGGACAAGCTGTGCTGGGACAAGGACGTGGACGTGCTTGCTGATGCTGCTAGTTGAGAATGTGCTACGACAGGTGCAGGGCAGGAGGCATCTTCGCATGCACCATGTGCATGCAAGCCAATCCACTGTCCAGCAGTGGAAGAAGCAGTGGAGCCACCCGCAGACACTGTTCCTGGACCCTGGGGTTTGGCCCACAAAGTCGGGTGCTTTGCTGCCATGTGCCTGATCATGCTGGTAGTGGTCAGGCTGGTAGTTTTGCCACCCCTGCTGAATCTGGCCTGGCAGGTGGTGCAAATGGCCTTTTTGGGGTTATCGGCAGAGTCGTTAAAAAACAACCAGACTCGGGAAGACCTAACAGTTGTACTAGCAACTTCCTTCGTGTTGATGTTACGGGGAACGGTTGCCTGCTTTCTGTCTGCGGCCACCACACTGCTTATTCCTGCCTGTTTGGGTGCTCTCCCTCCCTCCCCATGTGTGCTGCTGTCCTCGCTCTGCATGTCTTCCTGCCAGATTGGGTCAGTTACTATATCATCCAGCATCTCGTCTTCCACTTACGCACCCTAGTCCTCCTCCTGACTTTCTAGCAATTGTCTCATCATCGTCCACCTCTTGTGACACTTTCCCATCGTTGCTTTCGTGTGACTGTGGCTGCTCAAATATTTGGGCATCACTACATGTGATCTCCTCTTGCCCCGCTTCAAGTGGACCTGGTGAGAGGCCCGAATCTATAAATGAAAAAGTGAACAGCTCTTCAGAGTGTCCAAGTGTGGGATCAGTTGTCTCTGGGCACTCTGCATGGTGGGAGGAAGGAGTTTCAGGGTGAGGAATATGCGGTCCTGACTCACGGCTACTGCAACTTGACTGTGTGGAAGATGTGGTGGTGGTGGTGGCTAAGTGACTGGAAGCATTATCTGCAATCCAACCAATAACCTTTTCACAATGCTCTGTGTTCAATAGTGGTGTTCTGCGGTCCTCTATTAATTTGGACAGGAAGGTCAAACGAGAAGATGTGGGTGTTTGTTGTGGCACAATTTCAGCTTGCCCACGGCCTTGTCCTCTGCATGCACCATCACCATCATGTCCAGTTCCCCGTACCTTGCCATGTACCTTGCCCATTTTAAATATAGGACAATATCTTCCACGCTCACTACAAATGGCTGAATTTGAAGCGAAGTTATGTGATCCTTGTGATGGAGAAAACACAGTTTTAAATAGCTGGCCTGTAGGTAACTATTTTGAACAGCAAACTGGTGTCAATAGCTTCACTGACACACTGAAACAAAATTGAATTGGAGGCCAGAAATGGCAATATTTTCAGCTCAATTATATGTGATCCGTGTGACGGACAAACCACAGTTTTAAATAGCTGGATTTTTAGCGCTGTAATATGGAAAGCACCTGGCTGTATTCTGCAGTGCCCACAAGCAAATGGCACAGAAAAACGGTGTTCTCCGGATTGCTTTTTAAGCAAATAATGAGGATTAAGATCTATAAAAAAAATATATATTCCTGGTCCCTGAGACCTGGGGTTATGTCTAGAAATGTCTAACAGCAGCAGCAGCAGACAAAACTGGAATAGCACCTCTTGTGCTATATGCACTGCAGTCTGCTATATACACTGCTTGCCTGCTTATATACACTGCCTGCCTGATATCTCTGCAGATGGATTAGTCCTCAGAAGGACTGTTTGTTGAGATGGATATGTGTAATATACTTCTGTTCTACCTACACTACCTAATAAACAAGCAAATCTCTCCCTAACTCAGCAGCACCTCTCCCTACACTGTCTGATTCCAGAGTGACTGTGACGAGCACGGCGGCACTAGGTCTGATATAGACCTGATGACTCTGTGCGGCCAGCCGATCACTGTAGCGCCACAATCAGCATGTCTGCGGCATTACAGTGAGTGACAGGCAATCCCTGCATGTTCGTTGGCTTTGTAAAAAGCGCCAAACATGCAGGGAGGGGACCCAAGCTCCCGATGAGCAATCCCGGAAATACTCGGCGAGCTCCGAGCATCTCAAGCAGTGAGATGCTTGGACGAGCACCGAGCAGTAGCGAGCATGCTCGCTCATCACTAATCTAAACATCATACAGGAGCAATTTGGTGATGAACATTATTTTTTCCAGTATGATGAGACCATGTCACAAGGCAAAAGTGACAACTATGTGGCTCGGTGACCAAAACATTGACATTTTGGGTCCATGATCAGGAAACTCACCAGTTCTCAATCCCATTGAGAACCTGGGGTCAATCTACAAAAAGTGGATGGACAAACAAAAACACAGATATTGTGATAAACTCCAAGTACTGACTAGGCAAGAATTGGTTGTCATCAGTCATGATTTGGCCCAGAAGCATATCTCCAGCTGCCAGGGTGAAGGGCAGAAATCTTTGAAAAATAAGGGTCAACACAGTCTTTGCATAAACTTGATGTATTTTTAACTAAAAGTCTAAAAATGTATAAAATGCTAATCATTGCACTTCAGTAGCCAGAGAAACATCTGACTAAAGGATCAAAAAACACTGAACTTTGTGAAAGGCAAAATCTGCGTCCGTCTTAACTTTTGTCCATGACTGTATAGTGCAGGTGAAGTACACTGCTCAAAAAAATAAAGGGAACACTTAAACAACCGAATATAACTCCAAGTAAATCAAACTTCTGTGAAATCAAACTGACCACTTAGGAAGCAACATTGATTGACACGCTGTTGTGAAAATGGAATAGACAATAAATGGAAATTATTGCCAACTATCAAGACACACTCAAATGAATGGATCTGCAGGTGGTGACCACAGCCCACATCTCAGTACCAATGCTTTCTGGCTGATGTTTTGGTCACTTTTGAATGTTGGTTGTGCTTTCACACTCTTGGTAGCATGAGACAGACTCTACAACCTACAGAAGTTGCTCAGGTAGTGCAGCTCATCCAGGATGGCACATCAACGCGAGCTGTGGCAAGACGGTTTGCTGTGTCTGTCAGTGTAGTGTCCAGAGGCTGGAGGCGCTACCAGGAGACAGGCCAGTACACCAGGAGACGTGGAGGAGGCCGTAGGAGGGCAACAACCCAGCAGCAGGACCGCTACCTCCGCCTTTGTGCAAGGAGGAACAGGAGGAGCACTGCCAGAGCCGTGCAAAATGACCTCCAGCAGGCCACAAATGTGCATGTGTCTGCACAAACTGTTAGAAACCGACTCCATGAGGGTGGTATGAGGGCCCGACTTCCACAGATGGGGGTTGTGCTCACAGCCCAACACCGTGCAGGACGCTTGGCATTTGCCACAGAACACCAGGATTGGCAAAGTCGCCACTGGCGCCCTGTGCTCTTCACAGATGAAAGGTTCACACTGAGCCCATGTGACAGACGTGACAGAATCTGGAGACACCATGGAGAGCGATCTGCTGCCTGCAACATCCTTCAGCATGACCGGTTTTACAGTGGGTCAATAATGGTGTGGGGTGGCATCTCTTTGGAGGGCCGCACAGCCCTCCATGTGCTCGACAGAGGTAGCCGGACTGCCATTAGGTACCGAGGTGAGATCCTCAGACCCCTTGTGAGACCATATGCTGGTGTGGTTGGCCCTGGGTTCCTCCTAATGCATGTGGCTGGAGTGTGTCAGCAGTTCCTGCAAGATGAAGGCATTGAAGCTATGGACTGGCCCTCCAGTTCCCCAGACTTGAATCTTATTGAGCACAGCTGGGACATCATGTCTCGCTCCATCCACCATCGTCACATTGCACCACAGACTGTCCAGGAGTTGGCGGATGCTTTAGTCCGGGTCTGGGAGGAGATCCTACAGGAGACCATCCGCAACCTCATCAGGAGCATGCCCAGGCGTTGTAGGAAGATCATACAGGCACATGGAGGCCACACACAATACTGAGCCTTATTTTGACTTGTTCTAAGGACATTACATTAAAGTTGGATCAGCCTGTAGTGTGTTTTTCCACTTTAATTTTGGGGGTGACTCCACATCCAGGCCTCCATTGGTTAATAAATTTGATTTCCATTGATGATTTGTGTGTGATTTTGTTGTCAGAACATACAGCTTTGTACAGAACAAAGTTTTCAATGAGAATATTTCATTCATTCAGATCTAGGATGTGTTATTTGAGAGTTCCCTTTATTTTTTTGAGCAGTGTATAAAGTCGCACGTATTGCTAACATGTCTGCCTGTCCTTTTCAGAAATAAATCCTAATGATCAGTGCACCTTCCCAAAGTGATTAATCATGTTACCCTAATGCCTCACTTACAACAACCTTATAATTATACAATAATGATACATCTCATGTATATTGTTAAATATATATATAGAAAAACATTTAGTAGTTTGTTATAGCCTATAATTCCTGAGGTTGTCTTGAACACAATTCCATATATCAAAACTGTCAGTGTAGAAGTAAAAAAATCTGTGTCGTTAAAGCGCATCCTAATTATGAGATGTGCATTGCTATATACTGTAAGTGTGTGAGATAGATCTATCCAGCCTTATGCTACCTTACCTAGTATAAAAACTAGAGCGGGATAGATGATTATTAGCCCTCATGTTCCAGTTTAGCACCCGGTGTTTCATCCTCATACAATTCATATTAGTAATAAATGTGTATTATACACTGGCATATAATACAAATGTAAATCTAGACTATTTGCTGGTTTATTCGTGGTGTCAAACTTCATAGCCAAGAAAAGTGTCTCTGTAATGGAGGGGGAAGGGAACCCACTTGAAAAGAACAGAGTTCAATTATTCAGAAAAAGGAAAACTAATCAAGGTCTAAGGCTACGTGCCCACGATCAGGAATAGCAGCGTTCTACTTTACAAGCACAGTGGATTGGATTAATAGAAATCCTATGCCCACTGTGCTTCTATTTAATGCTGCGTAAACTCACCCACAGCGTGGGTTTATGGGCCGCAGCATGTTAATTTTCTGCAGTGGAGGCTCTTGTCTCCGCTGCGTAGTTTCACCCATAACCATTCATTACATGCGGTAAATCTGCATGGTTCAATGAACACATGTGGATTTACCTGCGTGATTAGAACGCTGCGTTTTGGAGGCAGCCAAAATACGATGTTTCCAAAATGCTGCTATTTCCTGATTGTGAGGACGTAGCCTTAAGTCTCCACAAAATTCTTTGTGAACACTGAGTCATGATTAGTGTGTGTGTATGTGTGTATATGTACTGTATATATAATATACACTGCTCAAAAAAATAAAGGGAACACTCAAATAACACATCCTAGATCTAAATGAATCAAATATTGTCATTAAATACTTTGTTCTGTACAAAGTTGAATGTGTTGACAACAAAATCACACAAAAATCATCAATGGAAATCAAATTTATTAACCAATGGAGGCCTGGATTTGGAGTCACCCCCAAAATTAAAGTGGAAAAACACACTACAGGCTGATCCAACTTTGATGTAATGTCCTTAAAACAAGTCAAAATGAGGCTCAGTATTGTGTGTGGCCTCCACGTGCCTGTATGACCTCCCTACA
This sequence comes from Phyllobates terribilis, assembly GCF_046119375.1. Taxonomy (NCBI): domain Eukaryota; kingdom Metazoa; phylum Chordata; class Amphibia; order Anura; family Dendrobatidae; genus Phyllobates; species Phyllobates terribilis. The sequence continues at coordinate 69,906,551 of NW_027362773.1, forward strand.
ATGCCTGGGCATGCTCCTGATGAGGTTGCAGATTGTCTCCGGTGGGATCTCCTCCCAGACCTGGACTAAAGCATCCGCCAACTCCTGGACAGTCTGTGTTGGTGGATGGAGCGAGACATGATGTCCCAGATGTGCTCAATTGGATTCAGGTCTGGGGAACGGGCGGGCCAGTCTATAGCTTCAGTGCCTTCATCTTGCAGGAACTGCTGACACACTCCAGCCACATGAGGTCTGGCATTGTCCTGCATTAGGAGGGACCCAGGGCCAACCACACCAGCATATGGTCTCACAAGGTGTCGAGGATCCCATCTCGGTACCTAATGGCAGTCAGGCTACCTCGGGCGAGCACATGGAGGGCTGTGCGGCCCTCCAAAGAAATGCCACCCCACACCATTATTGACCCACTGCCAAACCGGTCATGCTGCAGGATGTTGCAGGCAGGAGATCGCTCTCCATGGCGTCTCCAGACTCTGTCACGTCTGTCATATGTCACCTGCTCCCCTTGCCCCTAGCACTTATACTTGCTCGCTTTATGGGATCCTCAGCAGCATCACCCCATGGGGTGAGGTGGCTGAGTTCCCCTTTACCACAACACACACTTTTATTAGACATCACCTTTACATTTTTGACAGTGGCATTATATGACACATCCCTGACAACACTCCCAGATCTGATATATCAGGCATCCAACCGTCCCAGATCAGTTCCCAATAGCACATTAGTGGGGAGATTCTCTGACAATCCCACTTCCCTTAACCCCTTCCCCACACCCCAGTCCAGGAAAACTTGGGCCATCGGTATGGGACGGCGAACACCCCCAAACCCGGTGACAGTCAGGGTCTTCCCAGGAATAAGTTCCTCTGGCAACACAAACTCAGGGCGGATCAGGGTGCGTTCTGCGCCAGTGTCCTTAAGTCCGACAGTGATGGTGTTGCCCACTTTAACAGGTTGTACGTTCTCCTGGGCCCGGCCAACCACCCCACCCACAAGAAGAATGGCTGCAGTAGGCCCCGGGGCCTCAGGTGTGGGGTCCATCTTCTGCCTCTCTGGGCAGACCAGGCTGATGTGACCCTTTTGGTCACAAGTATAGCACTTACAGGAGTCAAATGCAGTCCAGGTGCTGGAAGATGGGGCAGAACATGCTGAGGGCCGGCTGGCTGGGACACTGGGGGTGGTTGTAGACTTACCCCCTTTCCATATTGCGGCGGCTGACTTCCGCACCTCTGGTGTGCGGTTGGCCTCATAGGCATCCGCGATCTGGACTGCTTTGGCAGCTTCCTTTGGCTCCCGGTCAAGCACAAACTCGCACTACCACTGGGCAAATATGAAGAAACTGGTCCTTCACCATCACATTCTTCAGGTCCCCGAAGGATGGTTCTGAGCCTGTCCACCAAATCACTGTAGCTATCATGGAGTCCACGTTGGAGGGCTCTGAACTTTGTCCGGTAAATCCCCTCCAACACTGTAAAACTGCACATTTTAGAGCGCCCTTTTATTGTAGCCAGCCTGAGGCACACCTGTACAATAATCCTGCTGTCTAATCAGCATCTGGATATGCCAGTCCTGTGTGGTGGATGCATTATCTCGGCAAAGGAGAAGAGCCCACTAACACAGATTTGGACAAAATTGTGAACAATATTTGAGAGAAAAGGTGTAGTGCCGGCGTCCCTGCCCTCTGCTAGGCAGGGACGCTGTTCCCCTCACCGCTCTGCTCCGTGCCCGGCGTCCCTCTCCCGCTCTGCTGGCAGCGCGCGCTCCTTCCCGGCCACTGTGCTTAGGGCGCGCGCGCGCGCCCTCCCTCCCTCTTAAAGGGGCCGCGCGCGTCGTCCTAAGGAGTCCCCGGCCAATGGCCGGAGGACTTTACCATATATAAGGCACCTCCTCCAAAATGGAGGTGCCCGAGCAATGTTGTTGCACCGTTCTACTCTGCTTCAGCCCTCAGGTCCCGTTGCCAGTTACCTGCCAGATTCCTGCCAGCTTGCTGTCCTAATCCTGCCTGATTTCCTGTTTACCTGCCTGCCTGCCTGAGGTCCGACGGTCTGCCTTACAACTCCGGTCAGTCTGTCTAAGGACCAACTTGCCCGCTCACCTGGGAGCGCACATCAGCTACCTGCCTGCTTGCCTGAGGTCCGACGGTCTGCCTTACAACTCCGGTCAGTCTGTCTATGGACCAGCTTGCCCGCTCACCTGGGAGCGCTTCTCCGCTACCTGCCTGCTTGCCTGCCCGGAGGCTCCGCTGTCACGTGCTGTGACCACCAGCTATTCCAGACTCTTGCCCGCTCACCTGGGAGCGCTTCTCCGCTACCTGCCTGCTTGCCTGCCCGGAGGCTCCGCTGTCACGTGCTGTGACCACCAGCTATTCCAGACTCTCGCTTGCTCACCTGGGAGCACACATCCTCCATCTGCCTTGCTAGCCTACCTGGAGGTTCAGCCATCACAGGTCGTACCTACCCTTTACCTAGAGACTGCCCCGGTCACTTGCCGTGACCTCCAGCCCGTTCTTCCAGAGACTGTCCCGGTCACTTGCCGTGACCTCCAGCCCGTTCTTTCAGAGACTGCCCTGATCACTTGTCGTGACCTCCTGCCCGTACACCCAGAGACTGTCCCGGTCACCTGCTGTGACTGCCTGCCTGGTCGCCACCCGCTCCCTTACAAGGACCGCTCCCTTGTATAGTAGCCCAGAGGTTCCGCCTCCCAGACCCGTTACAGTTTGCTCGGGCCATGGAACCCGGTGGCACCCAAGCTCCCTCGCTCTCGGACCTGTGTCATGAACTGTCCCGTCAAAGGTCCCAACAGGAGTACATCCTGGGTCACCTGCGGAATGTCAATACTCGCCTGGACACTCTGACTGCTCCACCAACAACCTCCGCCAGTGCCATGTCTCGCAATCCGGCAGCTCCGCTGTCCACTAACACCATGATATCCTACCCCGGACCTCGGCTTTCTGCACCTCCTCGCTTCGGAGGCGACTCAGCCCAGGCTCGGGGCTTCATAAATCAGTGCACCCTGCACTTTGAACTATTGTCCCACCAGTTTAACTCCGACCGAGCCAAAATTGCATTCATCATGTCCCATCTCACCGGGGAGGCCCTGGCCTGGCTAAATCCTCTATGGGAGAGAGGAGACCCCCTGGTGTCCAACTTGCCTGCTTTTCTCACGGCTTTCCGGAAAGTCTTCGACGAACCCGGACGGAAGACCTCATCCGCATCATCGTTGCTACGCCTCCGTCAGGAAAGTTTCACCGTGGGCCAATATGCCATACGGTTCCGTACCCTTGCCTCGGAGCTGGCCTGGGATAACGACGCTCTGGTTTCCGTCTTCTGGGAGGGTCTGTCCGGCCGTATTAAAGATGAACTTGCCGGTCGGGACATTCCTACCACTCTCGCTGACTTAATAACTCTTGCCACCCGGATTGACCTACGGTTCCAGGAGCGTGCCAGAGAGGTCACCCGTGAGAGGAGGTTACCACGTCTAGCTCCTACTTTTCAGAAACCCGTCACTCCTTCTGTCTCTAACCAGGTACACCCTCCTGAGCCTATGCAGGTCGACCAGACCAAGATGGTCAAGACCCGTCAGGACTTACGCCGTGCCGAGGGGACCTGCTTCTATTGTGGCAGTAAGGAGCACCGGATCCGTGCCTGCCCGGAGAGGTCGGGAAACGCCTGTGTCTAGGTTCGCTCAGAGAGGTCCACCTAGACAAGAATAAATCCTCTCCATCCCTGCTGTTGTCAGTTTCAATCGTCTACGGGGAGAACCGTTATTTCGAACTAGCCCAACTGGACTCTGGAGCAGCCGGGAATCTTATTTCACAGTCCCTGGTAGAGAAATACCGCATCCCCACCAAACCTCTGGCTGTACCCTTGTCTGTTGCTGCCGTGGATGGGGGGCTCTTACCACGCCCCATCCAACTCATCACCGAATCCATTACTCTGCAGGTGGGAATGCTGCATTCTGAAAGTATCTCCTTCCATGTTCTGCCTGGACTCTCTCACGCCCTCTTGCTAGGCCTACCTTGGCTCCAGAAACATGCACCCGTTCTTGACTGGCAGACCGGAGAAGTCCTTCGCTGGGGACAGGGCTGCCATAAGACCTGTCTGGTTCCCGTTCATCCCGTCCGTCCTTCTCCTACCCCAGCTAATCTACCTGGACTTCCGATTCCTTATTGGTCTTATGCTGATGTCTTTAATAAAAAGGAGGCAGAGACACTACCCCCTCATAGACCATACGACTGTCCTATCGACCTGTTACCTGGTACTTCTCCTCCCCGTGGGCGTATTTATCCATTATCCGCTGCTGAGACCCGGTCGATGTCCGAATATATTGAGGAGAATCTGGCCAGGGGATTCATCCGGAAATCTACCTCCCCGGCGGGAGCAGGCTTCTTTTTCGTCAAAAAGAAGGACGGCTCTCTCCATCCCTGTATAGACTATAGAGGCCTTAACCAGATCACGGTGAAGAATAAGTACCCCCTTCCGCTCATTCCGGAGTTATTTGATCGTCTGAGGGGGGCTAGAATCTTCACCAAACTGGACCTCCGTGGGGCGTACAACCTGGTTTGTATCCGTCAGGGGGATGAATGGAAGACGGCATTCAACACCCGGGACGGCCACTATGAATATCTGGTAATGCCCTTTGGCCTCTGTAACGCTCCTGCCGTCTTTCAAGAGTTGGTCAATGACATCTTCCGGGACCTTCTCTACTCCTGCGTAGTGGTGTACCTGGACGACATCTTGGTCTTCTCTCCGGATCTCCAGACTCACCGGAGGGATGTTCGTCAGGTCCTGCTCAGGCTCAGGCAGAACCATCTCTACGCTAAATATGAGAAGTGCCTCTTTGAGCAGACCTCGCTTCCGTTTCTGGGCTACATTATCTCTCAGACCGGCCTACAAATGGATCCTGAGAAACTGTCTGCCATCGAGAAATGGCCCCGACCAGAGGGGTTGAAGGCTATTCAACGGTTTCTGGGCTTCGCCAACTATTACCGCCTCTTCATCCCGCACTTCTCTTCCCGAACTGCCCCAATTTCCGCGCTCACCCGTAAGGGTACTAATCCCAAAGAGTGGCCGCCCGAAGCAGAGGAGGCCTTTCTTTCCCTAAAACAGGCCTTCTCTTCCGCCCCGGTGCTGCATCGCCCGGACGGCAACAAGCAGTTCTTCCTGGAAGTTGACGCCTCCTCCTCTGGAGCCGGAGCGGTACTTACTCAAAAATCATCTTCCGGGAGAATGGTAACTTGTGGCTTCTTCTCCAAACTCTTCTCCTCTTCTGAGCGCAACTATTCCATAGGAGACCGAGAGTTATTGGCCATCAAGCTGGCGTTGGAGGAGTGGCGTTACCTACTCGAGGGGGCTCTTCATCCGGTAATAATTTACACTGACCACAAGAACTTGGCTTACCTCCAGCATGCCCAGAGACTTAACCCGCGCCAAGCCCGGTGGTCCTTGTTTTTTGCTCGCTTTGATTTTGTTCTTCATTTTCGCCCGGCTGACAAAAACGTCAAAGCAGACGCCTTGTCCCGATCCTTTCTGGTGTCCGATCTCGAGGAAAAACCTAAACATATCATCGATCCCGCCAGAGTAATGCAGGTGGCTCCCGTGAGTCTAAAACGTCTCCCTCCCGGTAAGACGTTTGTTTCAGTACCTGATCGGGAGAAGATCCTACACTGGGGCCATTCGTCTAAACTAGCTGGCCACGCCGGTCAGAAAAAGCCCCCCAGCTTATTGCCCGGCACTATTGGTGGCCTACCCTGCACAAGGACATAATAGACTTTGTTTCTGCCTGTGTGTCCTGCGCCCGCAACAAAGTCCCGAGACATCTGCCAGCCGGACGCCTCCTTCCGCTTCCTGTACCTGCTGCCCCCTGGCAGCATATAGCAATGGACTTTATAACTGATCTCCCCGTCTCTGCCGGTTGTACGGTCATTTGGGTGGTCGCTGACCGCTTTTCCAAGATGGCTCACTTTATTCCCCTGCCAGGCCTTCCGTCTGCACCCGAGCTGGCTAAAGACTTTATCCGCCACATCTTCCGTCTTCATGGCCTGCCCCTCCACATCGTGTCGGATCGTGGGGTACAGTTCACCTCACGTTTCTGGAGAGCCACTTGTAAACTACTAGACGTCACCCTGGACTTCTCTTCCGCTTACCACCCACAGTCCAATGGTCAAGTGGAGCGGATCAATCAGAACCTGACCAGTTACCTCCGGCACTTCGTTAATGCCCACCATTCTGACTGGGTGGATCTCCTACCATGGGCCGAGTTCTCTTATAATAATCACGAGAGCGAATCCTCCTCCAAATCCCCGTTTTTTGTAGTCTTTGGTCAGCATCCTCGGATTCCTTTTCCTGTCTCCACCTCTGTGGACAACCCGGCTGCGGAATCTCTCGTTAGCAAATTTTCCTCCATATGGGAGAGTACCCGGTCCGCACTCCTTCTGTCATCCGAGCGTATGAAAAGACACGCTGACAAAAAACGCCTGGATCCTCCACAATTTCGTCCAGGAGATAAAGTCTGGCTCTCATCTAAATATGTTCGACTCAAGATACCTTCTTACAAGTTAGGGCCTCGGTTCATCGGTCCTCTGGAGGTCATCAGTCAGATCAACCCGGTGGCCTATAAATTGAAACTCCCGGCCAACTTACGGATCCCTAACTCCTTCCATGTATCTCTCCTCAAACCCGTGGTGCTTAACTCTTTTTCCAAGTCTACAGGTACGCCTCCTGCTCCGGTTTCTGCTGAGGACGAGTTTGAGGTAGAGAACATTCTTGCCACCAAAAGGGTAAGAGGAAAGACCTTTTTTCTGGTAGATTGGAAGGGGTTTGGTCCTGAGGAGAGAACGTGGGAGCCCCGGGAGAACATCCATGCCCCTCTCATCCTAGCTAAATTTCTATCTGGCCTAAAAAAGGGGGGGCCTAAAGGGGGGGTACTGTAGTGCCGGCGTCCCTGCCCTCTGCTAGGCAGGGACGCTGTTCCCCTCACCGCTCTGCTCCTTGCCCGGCGTCCCTCTCCCGCTCTGCTGGCAGCGCGCGCTCCTTCCCGGCCACTGTGCTTAGGGCGCGCGCGCGCGCCCTCCCTCCCTCTTAAAGGGGCCGCGCGCGCCGTCCTAAGGAGTCCCCGGCCAATGGCCGGAGGACTTTACCATATATAAGGCACCTCCTCCAAAATGGAGGTGCCCGAGCAATGTTGTTGCACCGTTCTACTCTGCTTCAGCCCTCAGGTCCCGTTGCCAGTTACCTGCCAGATTCCTGCCAGCTTGCTGTCCTAATCCTGCCTGATTTCCTGTTTACCTGCCTGCCTGCCTGAGGTCCGACGGTCTGCCTTACAACTCCGGTCAGTCTGTCTAAGGACCAACTTGCCCGCTCACCTGGGAGCGCACATCAGCTACCTGCCTGCTTGCCTGAGGTCCGACGGTCTGCCTTACAACTCCGGTCAGTCTGTCTATGGACCAGCTTGCCCGCTCACCTGGGAGCGCTTCTCCGCTACCTGCCTGCTTGCCTGCCCGGAGGCTCCGCTGTCACGTGCTGTGACCACCAGCTATTCCAGACTCTTGCCCGCTCACCTGGGAGCGCTTCTCCGCTACCTGCCTGCTTGCCTGCCCGGAGGCTCCGCTGTCACGTGCTGTGACCACCAGCTATTCCAGACTCTTGCCCGCTCACCTGGGAGCGCTTCTCCGCTACCTGCCTGCTTGCCTGCCCGGAGGCTCCGCTGTCACGTGCTGTGACCACCAGCTATTCCAGACTCTCGCTTGCTCACCTGGGAGCACACATCCTCCATCTGCCTTGCTAGCCTACCTGGAGGTTCAGCCATCACAGGTCGTACCTACCCTTTACCTAGAGACTGCCCCGGTCACTTGCCGTGACCTCCAGCCCGTTCTTCCAGAGACTGTCCCGGTCACTTGCCGTGACCTCCAGCCCGTTCTTCCAGAGACTGCCCTGATCACTTGCCGTGACCTCCTGCCCGTACACCCAGAGACTGTCCTGGTCACCTGCTGTGACTGCCTGCCTGGTCGCCACCCGCTCCCTTACAAGGACCGCTCCCTTGTATAGTAGCCCAGAGGTTCCGCCTCCCAGACCCGTTACAAAAGGCCTTTTGTGTACTGAGAAAAAGTCTTAAATCTTTAAGTTCAGCTCATAAAAAATGGGAGCAAAAATAAGAGTTGTGTTTACATTTTTGCTCAGTATATAATTAATATGTTAATATTAATATTGAGCAGAATTAATTTTGGCCTACTGGTTATAGATAGATATAGATATCTTCCTATTATGTGTAAACACATAATTAGCTATATCTAGGGTGTTGTCTGCTACATCAGTTTGCCGATCTATTCGAACATTTCTTTGGCTCAATCAGATCTTACTTACTGAGTTGGAACCTGTGTGACGAAAACAAACTTGCTTGGGGTCCAATGGACCCCATGCCACTAAACATTTAGGCTCTTTTTCACCCATACCTGACTTTTGAGCTGAGTAAATGTGTCCACTGATCAGACTACAAATGGGGATGTGCTGCTAGTAATAATCTGTATGTTAACATATAATTATATAATATGATGATCACACACTGGCAACGATTGCGATCAAATTGCTATATCATCAAGTTCCACTTGTTATTGAATAAAATCTGTATAAAAGGACCTTTCCCCAACTCTGTGTGCGGGAAGATGTCGGATCCCCTGAGGAGGCTGAGATGCTGCATCGCTGTGTGTAGGTGTGATACCAAACCGCTTATTAGAGAGGAGAGGGGGAGCTGTGTGGAAGGTGTGATACCAAACCGCTTATTAGAGAGGAGAGGGGGAGCTGTGTGGAAGGTGTGATACCAAACCGCTTATTAGAGAGGAGAGGGGGAGCTGTGTGGAAGGTGTGATACCAAACCGCTTATTAGAGAGGAGAGGGGGAGCTGTGTGGAAGGTGTGATACCAAACCGCTTATTAGAGAGGAGAGGGGGAGCTGTGTGGAAGGTGTGATACCAAACCGCTTATTAGAGAGGAGAGGGGGAGCTGTGTGGAAGGTGTGATACCAAACCGCTTATTAGAGAGGAGAGGGGGAGCTGTGTGGAAGGTATGGCCCCATGCAGCACAGATTCTGCAAAACCTAGTGATTATTATCATGAAAACCATGCTGACTTGCATGTTAGCGTGGTCACATTCCAGCCATGTCTCTGCCGCTAAGTGGGCACCACATGGAACCATGCCAATATTGTATGCCACAGTAGGTAATGTGGGTGTGCTGGGGAGACAGAGCAAAGTGGTTGAACAGACATGTTGTAAAGCAGCGATGATTGATTATTTCTGAAAGCATGAGAAGGAAAGCTTGATTGAAAATTGAGACAAAAGCAACTACAGCAGGATTATTGTGACACGACTAATAATTGTAGTGAGGTTTTTCCTTCAGTTCTATTGCCACCAGTGGATAAAATCCAGCGCATCGCAATGTAGTCCGCATTTAACATTTGTGAAAGAAAGGTTAGTTATAAGGAGCTCACTTATCCGGTGCCGTCCTGTAATGTGATATTACTGCTACAACAAATCAGCTTGTGAAATTTCTTCACTCCAAAATATTCCACTGTCAGCCATCAGCAGTATTATTAAAAAGTGGAAGTGTTTAGGAACTGCAGCAATTCGGCCACGAAGTGGTGACCATGCAGAGTTGGAGAGCGGGGTCACCAAGTGCGGAGGCAGTTAGTGCATAAAAATGGCCGGCATCTGCTGACCCTATAGCTTTAGTGTTCCAAACCTGTGGCATTAACATCAGCACGAAAACACTGTGGCTGGAGCCTTATAGCATGGGAGCAGCCGCATGCTTGCCGCTCATCACCAAGTAAAATAGCAGGCATCGGATGGAGCGGTGTAATGTATGCAGATACTGGAGCAGTACAAATGTGTTCTGTGTAGTGACGGATCATGCTTCACTGTCTGCTGTCTGGCGGACGGGGTCTGGGTTTGGTGAATGCCAGAAGATCTTTACTTACCTGACTGTATTGTGCCAATTGTAAATTTTGGTGGTGGAGGGATAATGATATTTGGTCATTTTTCAGAGGTCGGCCTTTGCCCTTAGTTCCATTGAAGGGAAATCTTAGTGGATCGCACAGTAAGACATTTTGGACTATTGCAGCTTCCAGTTATGTGAAAACAGTTTGGAAAGGCTGATTTCTGTTCCACCATGATTGTGCCCAGTGCACACAGCAAGGTCCATAAAGGCATGGTTGGGGGAGTTTGGTGTGGAAGAACATGGCCAGCTGCACAGAGCTCTGACCTCAACCCCACCAAACTCCTCTGGGATTCACTACAACACAGATTACTAGTCAAGCCCTGTTGTCCAATATCAGTGTTTGTCCTTACAAATGTTCTTGATGAATGGGCAAAAATCCCTTTTAGACAAAATCTTGTAGAAATCCTTCTCGGAATAGAGAGCGCTGTTATAGGTGCAAATAGGAGTCTTCCGCCATATTACAGCCTCTAGATGTAGAAATGGAAGTCATAAACGCTCCTTTAGGTGTAATGTGTTGGTGCAGCAATACTTTTAATTATGTGTTTTCATTTTTCAGGTACTAATATGTCCATAGCTTTTAAAGAAGTTGCTCTGGATAAATGTAGACTTTTTCCAAGGGCATTTAGGTAGTGAAAATCGCAAACTGAGACCTACTCTCCTGCTGTCATCTTCCTACTCTGCCAGATCCAGGCCAGACCCTCCTCTGGTGGCCTCATTAGAACCAGAAGTGATGATGAGACTGTTCTGCTGTCACAAGAACACTGAGGCCTGTGATTGGCTGCAGCAGTCAGGCTATCAGAAAAACATCTGATGACATGCAGTTCTAGTCACCTGACTGCTGCAACCCATCAGAAGACTTCCATGGGGAAGGGGAGGGGGCTGCCCTGGGTCAGTGGGGTGACACTAGGGGAGAATGCCTGTTTTTTGTTTTCACTACATTCGTGCCCCTAGTAAATCTTTTATTCAGCATGTACAACCCCTTTTAAGTATATGTATTGTAAGTGTTTAGACAGTCATGGAGAGGCATTGAGCTTTGCATTATTGGAGATAATCTCGCGTGCCTTTGCTTGGCGTTTCAGGATCATGCCTTTTGAACCTGATAAATCACAGCCTGCAGAAGAGTCATCAGATGAACCCAGCAGAGCTGGCCGCACCAACACAGCAGAGGAATCAGTGCGGAAGAGAATCCGGCAGAGCACCCCAAGTCCACACAGAGAGAACACCCCACAGGGTGAGTGTTAGTTTCCTCCACCTCAGGCCATTTGTACAACCAGTGGCCATTAGAGGCGCTGTCCACTCTCCTCACATGTCTAATACTTGTATTCCCCATCAAAGAATGATTCCATGGGGCTGTGTACTCAATTATTCCTCTTGGAAATTTATGAATAATTTGCCTACTTGGTGTTGCTATTCCTCTTACCACTGGGGCATTTCTAAAGTCCGACCTTGTCCAATCATAACTATCAGGTTGTGTAAGTATACACATTTGGCCATCCATCTAGATGCCACAGATGCTGTTGGCAACAGCAATTAAGGAGTTAAATAGTTGAAATTGTAGTTATTGCAGAGGGGTGTGAGCTGTATGCTACAACCGGCGCCCGCTGCGGATGGCCAGAACTTTCCCCTTCTGTGCTCTGCTTCCATTGCAGCAACACACTTTCTGATGAAATGTCAGAAAAAACATAAACTGATGTGTGATGACATATGATATCCTGAATCATGTTATTCCACACTGCCCCATGTGTAGAGCCCTTGGGGGTATCTATAGCTTTCAAAACGGCAGTTGCCACGTGATTTGCCCAAATGACTGTCTCCCTGGCAATACCCTTACAGCTTTTAGAGAACGCAGCCGGTGGGGCAGACTCATAGGTGGCATTACTATTTTTTTGTTCTTGCTTTAGGACAGTTGGAGTTTCCCAACAGAAATTGCTCTTTAACTGTTGTCTTATAACAGATTTAACATGTGCCACAAGCAAAGTCCTTCTAATGGTCCTATTGTTCTGTATACCAAGCAGCAGGATGTTGGCCCCGAACATTTACTGACTTCCTTGTATGTCTTACAGCCAGCCCACTGGGCTTTGTCTCTGTGGAAGAACTGATGGATGCAGCTAAAGGGGTCACCAACATGGCTTTGGCTCATGAGATTGTGGTCAATGGAGATTTTCAGATCAAACCTGCGGAGTTGCCTCAGGGGAGGTAAGAGATGACATCCTCAGACCATGATGCCAACCACCTTCTCAGAACTGGAGTTGTAACTTACAACAAAAAATTATACATATTTTTCATAGAGTCCAAGAGCTTTAACTAATTTTTGCCTTTTGTAGTACCACTAGATGGAGTCCCGATGCTATTGCATTGGGAGGGCGGTAATGTCAATCCGCGCTGCCGCGCTCTGCCTGCTCATGCCGCTCTGCTCTGCCTGCTCATACCTCTCTGCTCATACCACTGTGCTCTGCCTGCTCATGCCGCTATGCTACTGTGCTCTGCCTGCTCATGCCGCTATGCTGCTGTGCTCTGCCTGCTCATGCCGCTATGCTGGAGTGCTCTGCCTGCTCATGCCGCTCTGCTGGAGTGCTCTGCTGCTCTGTTCTGCCTTCTCATGACGCTCTGCTGCTGTGCTCTGCCTGCTCATGCCGCTATGCTGGAGTGCTCTGCCTGCTCATGCCGCTATGCTGGAGTGCTCTGCCTGCTCATGCCGCTCTGCTGCTCTGTTCTGCCTTCTCATGCCGCTCTGCTCTGCCTGCTCATACCTCTCTGCTCATACCACTGTGCTCTGCCTGCTCATGCCGCTATGCTACTGTGCTCTGCCTGCTCATGCCGCTATGCTGCTGTGCTCTGCCTGCTCATGCCGCTATGCTGGAGTGCTCTGCCTGCTCATGCCGCTCTGCTGGAGTGCTCTGCTGCTCTGTTCTGCCTTCTCATGACGCTCTGCTGCTGTGCTCTGCCTGCTCATGCCGCTATGCTGGAGTGCTCTGCCTGCTCATGCCGCTTTGCTGGAGTGCTCTGCCTGCTCATGCCGCTCTGCTGCTCTGTTCTGCCTTCTCATGCCACTCTGCTCTGCCTGCTCATACCTCTCTGCTCATACCACTGTGCTCTGCCTGCTCATGCCGCTATGCTGCTGTGCTCTGCCTGCTCATGCCGCTCTGCTGGAGTGCTCTGCCTGCTCATGCCGCTCTGCTGCTCTGTTCTGCCTTCTCATGACGCTCTGCTGCTGTGCTCTGCCAATCATTCAGTATAATGAGGCTATGTTGTATCAGGATCTAGTGCGGTAGTAAGCTCTGAATTGTACAGGTGCAGAGCTGAGTTTGTCATTTGGTTCTGTGACGTCACTGCATAAGACTACAGGGAATCCTACTGTCTCATAGATCTTATAGTACAAAGGTTGTCTGCTGCAATTCTGCCTGAGGAATCCCTGACATTAGATACGGCAGTCAGTGAATCATTCGGCTGATCCCGGCGGCGGCGTGTACGGCGTGTTCCCCTGGTGGTACCGCGCAAGAGGATGGTACCACCAGCAGTTTCCATATTGAGACACCCATCACTTGTGTGTCCGAATATGGCGGTCGACGAACTTCCTCCGCTTGGAATTCTGGGATCCGGACACATCTGGACAGAACAGGATGTGAAGACATTACAAGGAAGTATATATTCGATTGTCTTTTTATTAGTAACAACCATTTTAGCGACCAGGGCCCAGATCCTTATTTTGTGGCGCATAACTCATATTGCTCTGCCCCTGCATGCTATCTGTGTGACTTATACGGGAGCTTTTCTGTAAAATATTACTGCTAAAACAAACGGCACAAATACCATGCACATTGCACAGTTGGCTTATTTGAACTTCAAATGTTTACAGCTTATTCTGTATACTTCTCTTACACTACAGCTTATTCTGTATACTTCTGTTACACTACAGCTTATTCTGTATACTTCTCTTACACTACAGCTTATTCTGTATACTTCTGTTACACTACAGCTTATTCTGTATACTTCTGTTACACTACAGCTTATTCTGTATACTTCTCTTACACTACAGTTACAGCTTATTCTGTATACTTCTCTTACACTACAGCTTATTCTGTATACTTCTGTTACACTACAGCTTATTCTGTATACTTCTGTTACACTACAGTTTATTCTGTATACTTCTCTTACACTACAGCTTATTCTGTATACTTCTGTTACACTACAGCTTATTCTGTATACTTCTGTTACACTACAGCTTATTCTGTATACTTCTCTTACACTACAGTTACAGCTTATTCTGTATACTTCTCTTACTCTACAGCTTATTCTGTATACTTCTGTTACACTACAGCTTATTCTGTATACTTCTGTTACACTACAGTTTATTCTGTATACTTCTCTTACACTACAGCTTATTCTGTATACTTCTCTTACACTACAGCTTATTCTGTATACTTCTATTACACTACAGCTTATTCTGTATACTTCTCTTACTCTACAGCTTATTCTGTATACTTCTGTTACACTACAGCTTATTCTGTATACTTCTATTACACTACAGCTTATTCTGTATACTTCTGTTACACTACAGCTTATTCTGTATACTTCTATTACACTACAGCTTATTCTGTATACTTCTGTTACACTACAGCTTATTCTGTATACTTCTGTTACACTACAGCTTATTCTGTATACTTCTATTACACTACAGCTTATTCTGTATACTTCTGTTACACTACAGTTTATTCTGTATACTTCTGTTACACTACAGCTTATTCTGTATACTTCTCTTACACTACAGCTTATTCTGTATACTTCTCTTACACTACAGCTTATTCTGTATACTTCTGTTACACTACAGCTTATTCTGTATACTTCTCTTACACTACAGCTTATTCTGTATAATTCTATTACACTACAGCTTATTCTGTATACTTCTGTTACACTACAGCTTATTCTGTATACTTTTCTTGCACTACAGCTTATTCTGTATACTTCTATTACACTACAGCTTATTCTGTATACTTCTCTTACACTACAGCTTATTCTGTATACTTCTGTTACACTACAGCTTATTCTGTATACTTCTCTTACACTACAGCTTATTCTGTATACTTCTGTTACACTACAGCTTATTCTGTATACTTCTGTTACACTACAGCTTATTCTGTATACTTCTCTTACACTACAGTTACAGCTTATTCTGTATACTTCTCTTACACTACAGCTTATTCTGTATACTTCTGTTACACTACAGCTTATTCTGTATACTTCTGTTACACTACAGTTTATTCTGTATACTTCTCTTACACTACAGCTTATTCTGTATACTTCTGTTACACTACAGCTTATTCTGTATACTTCTGTTACACTACAGCTTATTCTGTATACTTCTCTTACACTACAGTTACAGCTTATTCTGTATACTTCTCTTACTCTACAGCTTATTCTGTATACTTCTGTTACACTACAGCTTATTCTGTATACTTCTGTTACACTACAGTTTATTCTGTATACTTCTCTTACACTACAGCTTATTCTGTATACTTCTCTTACACTACAGCTTATTCTGTATACTTCTATTACACTACAGCTTATTCTGTATACTTCTCTTACTCTACAGCTTATTCTGTATACTTCTGTTACACTACAGCTTATTCTGTATACTTCTATTACACTACAGCTTATTCTGTATACTTCTGTTACACTACAGCTTATTCTGTATACTTCTATTACACTACAGCTTATTCTGTATACTTCTGTTACACTACAGCTTATTCTGTATACTTCTGTTACACTACAGCTTATTCTGTATACTTCTATTACACTACAGCTTATTCTGTATACTTCTGTTACACTACAGTTTATTCTGTATACTTCTGTTACACTACAGCTTATTCTGTATACTTCTCTTACACTACAGCTTATTCTGTATACTTCTCTTACACTACAGCTTATTCTGTATACTTCTGTTACACTACAGCTTATTCTGTATACTTCTCTTACACTACAGCTTATTCTGTATAATTCTATTACACTACAGCTTATTCTGTATACTTCTGTTACACTACAGCTTATTCTGTATACTTCTATTACACTACAGCTTATTCTGTATACTTCTCTTACACTACAGCTTATTCTGTATACTTCTGTTACACTACAGTTTATTCTGTATACTTCTGTTACACTACAGCTTATTCTGTATACTTCTCTTACACTACAGCTTATTCTGTATACTTCTCTTACACTACAGCTTATTCTGTATACTTCTGTTACACTACAGCTTATTCTGTATACTTCTCTTACACTACAGCTTATTCTGTATAATTCTATTACACTACAGCTTATTCTGTATACTTCTGTTACACTACAGCTTATTCTGTATACTTCTATTACACTACAGCTTATTCTGTATACTTCTCTTACACTACAGCTTATTCTGTATACTTCTCTTACACTACAGCTTATTCTGTATACTTCTGTTACACTACAGCTTATTCTGTATACTTCTATTACACTACAGCTTATTCTGTATACTTCTCTTACACTACAGCTTATTCTGTATACTTCTGTTACACTACAGTTTATTCTGTATACTTCTGTTACACTACAGCTTATTCTGTATACTTCTCTTACACTACAGCTTATTCTGTATACTTCTCTTACACTACAGCTTATTCTGTATACTTCTGTTACACTACAGCTTATTCTGTATACTTCTCTTACACTACAGCTTATTCTGTATAATTCTATTACACTACAGCTTATTCTGTATACTTCTGTTACACTACAGCTTATTCTGTATACTTCTATTACACTACAGCTTATTCTGTATACTTCTCTTACACTACAGCTTATTCTGTATACTTCTGTTACACTACAGTTTATTCTGTATACTTCTGTTACACTACAGCTTATTCTGTATACTTCTCTTACACTACAGCTTATTCTGTATACTTCTCTTACACTACAGCTTATTCTGTATACTTCTGTTACACTACAGCTTATTCTGTATACTTCTGTTACACTACAGCTTATTCTGTATACTTCTCTTACACTACAGTTACAGCTTATTCTGTATACTTCTCTTACACTACAGCTTATTCTGTATACTTCTGTTACACTACAGCTTATTCTGTATACTTCTGTTACACTACAGCTTATTCTGTATACTTCTATTACACTACAGCTTATTCTGTATACTTCTGTTACACTATAGCTTATTCTGTATACTTCTATTACACTACAGTTACAGCTTATTCTGTATACTTCTCTTACACTACAGCTTATTCTGTATACTTCTGTTACACTACAGCTTATTCTGTATACTTCTGTTACACTACAGCTTATTCTGTATACTTCTATTACACTACAGCTTATTCTGTATACTTCTCTTACACTACAGTTACAGCTTATTCTGTATACTTCTGTTACACTACAGCTTATTCTGTATACTTCTCTTACACTACAGCTTATTCTGTATACTTCTATTACACTACAGCTTATTCTGTATACTTCTCTTACACTACAGCTTATTCTGTATACTTCTGTTACACTACAGCTTATTCTGTATACTTCTATTACACTACAGCTTATTCTGTATACTTCTGTTACACTACAGCTTATTCTGTATACTTCTCTTACACTACAGTTACAGCTTATTCTGTATACTTCTCTTACACTACAGCTTATTCTGTATACTTCTGTTACACTACAGCTTATTCTGTATACTTCTGTTACACTACAGCTTATTCTGTATACTTCTCTTACACTACAGTTACAGCTTATTCTGTATACTTCTCTTACACTACAGCTTATTCTGTATACTTCTCTTACACTACAGCTTATTCTGTATACTTCTGTTACACTACAGCTTATTCTGTATACTTCTCTTACACTACAGTTACAGCTTATTCTGTATACTTCTCTTACACTACAGCTTATTCTGTATACTTCTGTTACACTACAGCTTATTCTGTATACTTCTGTTACACTACAGCTTATTCTGTATACTTCTATTACACTACAGCTTATTCTGTATACTTCTGTTACACTACAGCTTATTCTGTATACTTCTATTACACTACAGCTTATTCTGTATACTTCTGTTACACTACAGTTTATTCTGTATACTTCTGTTACACTACAGCTTATTCTGTATACTTCTCTTACACTACAGCTTATTCTGTATACTTCTCTTACACTACAGCTTATTCTGTATACTTCTGTTACACTACAGCTTATTCTGTATACTTCTCTTACACTACAGCTTATTCTGTATACTTCTATTACACTACAGCTTATTCTGTATACTTCTGTTACACTACAGCTTATTCTGTATACTTCTATTACACTACAGCTTATTCTGTATACTTCTGTTACACTACAGTTTATTCTGTATACTTCTGTTACACTACAGCTTATTCTGTATACTTCTCTTACACTACAGCTTATTCTGTATACTTCTCTTACACTACAGCTTATTCTGTATACTTCTGTTACACTACAGCTTATTCTGTATACTTCTGTTACACTACAGCTTATTCTGTATACTTCTCTTACACTACAGTTACAGCTTATTCTGTATACTTCTCTTACACTACAGCTTATTCTGTATACTTCTCTTACTCTACAGCTTATTCTGTATACTTCTGTTACACTACAGCTTATTCTGTATACTTCTGTTACACTACAGTTTATTCTGTATACTTCTCTTACACTACAGCTTATTCTGTATACTTTTCTTGCACTACAGCTTATTCTGTATACTTCTATTACACTACAGCTTATTCTGTATACTTCTCTTACTCTACAGCTTATTCTGTATACTTCTGTTACACTACAGCTTATTCTGTATACTTCTATTACACTACAGCTTATTCTGTATACTTCTGTTACACTACAGCTTATTCTGTATACTTCTATTACACTATAGCTTATTCTGTATACTTCTATTACACTACAGCTTATTCTGTATACTTCTGTTACACTACAGCTTATTCTGTATAGTTCTATTACACTATAGCTTATTCTGTATACTTCTGTTACACTACAGCTTATTCTGTATACTTCTCTTACACTACAGTTACAGCTTATTCTGTATACTTCTCTTACACTACAGCTTATTCTGTATACTTCTATTACACTACAGCTTATTCTGTATACTTCTGTTACATTACAGCTTATTCTGTATACTTCTATTACACTACAGCTTATTCTGTATACTTCTGTTACACTACAGCTTATTCTGTATACTTCTATTACACTACAGCTTATTCTGTATACTTCTATTACACTACAGCTTATTCTGTATACTTCTGTTACACTACAGCTTATTCTGTATACTTCTATTACACTACAGCTTATTCTGTATACTTCTCTTACACTACAGCTTATTCTGTATACTTCTGTTACACTACAGCTTATTCTGTATACTTCTATTACACTACAGCTTATTCTGTATACTTCTGTTACACTACAGCTTATTCTGTATACTTCTATTACACTACAGCTTATTCTGTATACTTCTGTTACACTACAGCTTATTCTGTATACTTCTATTACACTACAGCTTATTCTGTATACTTCTATTACACTACAGCTTATTCTGTATAGTTCTGTTACACTACAGCTTATTCTGTATACTTCTATTACACTACAGCTTATTCTGTATACTTCTGTTACACTACAGCTTATTCTGTATACGTCTCTTACACTACAGTTACAGCTTATTCTGTATACTTCTCTTACACTACAGCTTATTCTGTATACTTCTCTTACACTACAGCTTATTCTGTATACTTCTGTTACACTACAGCTTATTCTGTATACGTCTCTTACACTACAGCTTATTCTGTATACTTCTCTTACACTACAGCTTATTCTGTATACTTCTATTACACTACAGCTTATTCTGTATACTTCTGTTACACTACAGTTTATTCTGTATACTTCTCTTACACTACAGCTTATTCTGTATACTTCTATTACACTACAGCTTATTCTGTATACTTCTCTTACTCTACAGCTTATTCTGTATACTTCTGTTACACTACAGTTTATTCTGTATACTTCTGTTACACTACAGCTTATTCTGTATACTTCTCTTACACTACAGCTTATTCTGTATACTTCTCTTACACTACAGCTTATTCTGTATACTTCTGTTACACTACAGCTTATTCTGTATACTTCTATTACACTACAGATTATTCTGTATACTTCTGTTACACTACAGTTTATTCTGTATACTTCTGTTACACTACAGCTTATTCTGTATACTTCTATTACACTACAGCTTATTCTGTATACTTCTCTTACACTACAGCTTATTCTGTATACTTCTGTTACACTACAGCTTATTCTGTATACTTCTCTTACACTACAGTTACAGCTTATTCTGTATACTTCTCTTACACTACAGCTTATTCTGTATACTTCTCTTACTCTACAGCTTATTCTGTATACTTCTGTTACACTACAGCTTATTCTGTATACTTCTGTTACACTACAGTTTATTCTGTATACTTCTCTTACACTACAGCTTATTCTGTATACTTCTCTTACACTACAGCTTATTCTGTATACTTCTATTACACTACAGCTTATTCTGTATACTTCTCTTACTCTACAGCTTATTCTGTATACTTCTGTTACACTACAGCTTATTCTGTATACTTCTATTACACTACAGCTTATTCTGTATACTTCTGTTACACTACAGCTTATTCTGTATACTTCTATTACACTACAGCTTATTCTGTATACTTCTGTTACACTACAGCTTATTCTGTATACTTCTGTTACACTACAGCTTATTCTGTATACTTCTCTTACACTCCAGCTTATTCTGTATACTTCTGTTACACTACAGCTTATTCTGTATACTTCTATTACACTACAGCTTATTCTGTATACTTCTGTTACACTACAGTTTATTCTGTATACTTCTGTTACACTACAGCTTATTCTGTATACTTCTCTTACACTACAGCTTATTCTGTATACTTCTCTTACACTACAGCTTATTCTGTATACTTCTGTTACACTACAGCTTATTCTGTATACTTCTCTTACACTACAGCTTATTCTGTATACTTCTATTACACTACAGCTTATTCTGTATACTTCTGTTACACTACAGCTTATTCTGTATACTTCTATTACACTACAGCTTATTCTGTATACTTCTGTTACACTACAGTTTATTCTGTATACTTCTGTTACACTACAGCTTATTCTGTATACTTCTCTTACACTACAGCTTATTCTGTATACTTCTCTTACACTACAGCTTATTCTGTATACTTCTGTTACACTACAGCTTATTCTGTATACTTCTGTTACACTACAGCTTATTCTGTATACTTCTCTTACACTACAGTTACAGCTTATTCTGTATACTTCTCTTACACTACAGCTTATTCTGTATACTTCTCTTACTCTACAGCTTATTCTGTATACTTCTGTTACACTACAGCTTATTCTGTATACTTCTGTTACACTACAGTTTATTCTGTATACTTCTCTTACACTACAGCTTATTCTGTATACGTTTCTTGCACTACAGCTTATTCTGTATACTTCTATTACACTACAGCTTATTCTGTATACGTCTCTTACACTACAGCTTATTCTGTATACTTCTCTTACACTACAGCTTATTCTGTATACTTCTATTACACTACAGCTTATTCTGTATACTTCTGTTACACTACAGTTTATTCTGTATACTTCTCTTACACTACAGCTTATTCTGTATACTTCTATTACACTACAGCTTATTCTGTATACTTCTCTTACTCTACAGCTTATTCTGTATACTTCTGTTACACTACAGTTTATTCTGTATACTTCTGTTACACTACAGCTTATTCTGTATACTTCTCTTACACTACAGCTTATTCTGTATACTTCTCTTACACTACAGCTTATTCTGTATACTTCTGTTACACTACAGCTTATTCTGTATACTTCTATTACACTACAGCTTATTCTGTATACTTCTGTTACACTACAGTTTATTCTGTATACTTCTGTTACACTACAGCTTATTCTGTATACTTCTATTACACTACAGCTTATTCTGTATACTTCTCTTACACTACAGCTTATTCTGTATACTTCTGTTACACTACAGCTTATTCTGTATACTTCTCTTACACTACAGTTACAGCTTATTCTGTATACTTCTCTTACACTACAGCTTATTCTGTATACTTCTCTTACTCTACAGCTTATTCTGTATACTTCTGTTACACTACAGCTTATTCTGTATACTTCTGTTACACTACAGTTTATTCTGTATACTTCTCTTACACTACAGCTTATTCTGTATACTTCTCTTACACTACAGCTTATTCTGTATACTTCTATTACACTACAGCTTATTCTGTATACTTCTCTTACTCTACAGCTTATTCTGTATACTTCTGTTACACTACAGCTTATTCTGTATACTTCTATTACACTACAGCTTATTCTGTATACTTCTGTTACACTACAGCTTATTCTGTATACTTCTATTACACTACAGCTTATTCTGTATACTTCTGTTACACTACAGCTTATTCTGTATACTTCTATTACACTACAGCTTATTCTGTATACTTCTGTTACACTACAGCTTATTCTGTATACTTCTATTACACTACAGCTTATTCTGTATAGTTCTGTTACACTACAGCTTATTCTGTATACTTCTATTACACTACAGCTTATTCTGTATACTTCTGTTACACTACAGCTTATTCTGTATACTTCTCTTACACTACAGTTACAGCTTATTCTGTATACTTCTCTTACACTACAGCTTATTCTGTATACTTCTCTTACACTACAGCTTATTCTGTATACTTCTGTTACACTACAGCTTATTCTGTATACGTCTCTTACACTACAGCTTATTCTGTATACTTCTCTTACACTACAGCTTATTCTGTATACTTCTATTACACTACAGCTTATTCTGTATACTTCTGTTACACTACAGTTTATTCTGTATACTTCTCTTACACTACAGCTTATTCTGTATACTTCTATTACACTACAGCTTATTCTGTATACTTCTCTTACTCTACAGCTTATTCTGTTTACTTCTGTTACACTACAGCTTATTCTGTATACTTCTGTTACACTAAAGCTTATTCTGTATACTTCTCTTACACTACAGCTTATTCTGTATACTTCTCTTACACTACAGCTTATTCTGTATACTTCTGTTACACTACAGCTTATTCTGTATACTTCTGTTACACTACAGCTTATTCTGTATACTTCTCTTACACTACAGTTACAGCTTATTCTGTATACTTCTCTTACACTACAGCTTATTCTGTATACTTCTCTTACTCTACAGCTTATTCTGTATACTTCTGTTACACTACAGCTTATTCTGTATACTTCTGTTACACTACAGCTTATTCTGTATACTTCTGTTACACTACAGCTTATTCTGTATACTTCTCTTACACTACAGCTTATTCTGTATACTTCTATTACACTACAGCTTATTCTGTATACTTCTGTTACATTACAGCTTATTCTGTATACTTCTGTTACACTACAGCTTATTCTGTATACTTCTGTTACACTACAGCTTATTCTGTATACTTCTGTTACACTACAGCTTATTCTGTATACTTCTATTACACTACAGCTTATTCTGTATACTTCTGTTACACTACAGCTTATTCTGTATACTTCTATTACACTACAGCTTATTCTGTATAGTTCTGTTACACTACAGCTTATTCTGTATACTTCTATTACACTACAGCTTATTCTGTATACTTCTGTTACACTACA